>NC_089145.1:22057705-24457705 GCF_009819655.1 Sylvia atricapilla | reverse complement strand
GAGGGAAAATGCTGCAGGGAAAACCAAGGGCAAACCCAGTGCTGGCCATCCATGAGGGTACAGCCACAGTGAGGGCCTGGCATTGGGAAGATCCTCCTGCCTGCAATAGGTGAGGCAGACAGAGACTGTGGGTGTGTTGCTGGATTCCTCCTGTTACCCATCCCAGTTCCCCACTGCTGACAGCACCACTGGGGTCAGAGCAGGATTTTATTTTTCTTTTCTCTACAGATTGACAACCCTTGGCTGAAGTTTGGCAGGGGGGACTTGCAACTCTAATGCTGCAGCGCTTCTTTGAGGGGGAGAAAAAACAATCTCTTTTGCCCATTTGAAACAGTTTACTCAGGGTTTTCTGCATCCCTTGCTGCAATACAGAGACCTGACCCTCAGCAGAGAGTTTGCTCAGGCTCTGAGAGCAAGCCCCATGCCTTCCCTGGGGACAGCTCAGAGCTGCTTTACACAAATGTCTGGGTGCACTGAGAGTCTGCTGGAGTGGGATGCAAGGCTGCCGTAGGGGAAGCAATGAGTTATTCATAAACACAGCAAAGGAGGAAGCTTATCATGCTCAGAAAAAAAGCCTGCTAAAAATATGTCCAAATGGTTTATATGGGACACGGAGGATTGCCCGAGGAGCAGATCCGAAAGTGGTGACAACAATGGCTGTGAGAGGGCCTTTTCAATCCCAGCAATGAAGGCAAGAGCTAGGGAGCTTTCCAAGCTGATTGCCATCCAGAGCGAGCTCGGGGCGACAAGGTTGTGGGATGTGCCTGATGGAAGCAGTCAGGCCCAGAGGGAGCAGCGTGGCCGGGTCTGTGTGCAGCACAGCACAGGGCTGGCAAATCAGCAATGGCCAGCAGGCAGCAGCAGCCAGCTAATGGCATCGCGTGGGGCTGGCTAATGGCATCGTGTGGGGCTGGCTGGGGGTGGCCAGTCAGGGATGCTGGGACCGGGGTGTCAGGGCCATGTTGATGCCCTGTTCATGGTTTGCTCGGTGCCCCAGAGCAGCTGTGGTATGTGGATTGAAGGGTTGGCCCTGGTCTCCCCTGCAGGGCCAGGCAGCTGGTGAAAGCTTGGCAATGGAGCCATGTGAGGTGAAAGCAAGCTGTTGGCTCACTGAATCACACCAGAGCAGAGAGTGATGGGCAAGGAGGAAACAGGATCTGGGAAGCAGGGGCTGGAGTCATCCAACTGCCCAGTGGTGAGTCTCTGAAGAGGTGGGCAGGCACAGTAACTCAACACTGGCAAGGTACATGGGGGCAAACCCCATCTGAGGGCTGCAAAGGTGACTGCTGAATGGGGACAATCAGTGACCTTGATGAGGTAGTGAGTCTAGGCAGAACCCTGTGGTAGGAACAGGCAGCTGGTGCAGAGGTCAACACCCAAACAGAGATAGGTTTTGGGGAATCTTTTGGTCCCAGGAAAACAAAGATGACCTCATTATAGGCTATTTTAGCAGCTCTTCAGAAATAGTGGCTCAGACACACACAAACTGCAAGGAGGCATAGACTGATGTTTGTGCAAGAGGGAACTATCTACCAACAAGGACCACACCTCATGGATTGGAGACTGAGTACTATGTACTGAGAATGAGCAATAATACCATGTATGGCTGAAAAGAACCTTAATTTCAACAAGAAGTCCCCAGTGAATGAAAAGAGAAGTGAGGTAGGTTGAGGAGAGGGCTCGGAGGAGGAGCAGGGGTGTCTTTGGGGCTGTTGAATGGCAGGAGGCCAGCTGGGAAGGAGCAGGAGCCACCAGGGCAAGGGACACAACCTCCGCCTCACCAGTGGCAGCAGTCAGGTGTGTTGAGAGGGATGGTTGCAACAAAAGCACCAGACTTGGGGTTTGGCCTTGTTTTAGTGGCTTGGAAATCCAGGGTGACAAACTCTGTTTTCAGCAAGATGGATGCCAACAAACAGCCAGGCAGAGAGGTTAGTGTCTCATCTATTTTCTAGGAACTATGGGAAATGGTTAATGCAGGAGTGAAAAAAAAATTTAAAAAGAAATACCTCTCTTGGAAATATGTGAGAATGTGAGAACAAGTGCCCAAAGTGAGAAGAGTCGGTGCAGGGCTGTGCTGAGCCTTCATGAGTCTGCATGAAAAGGTCTGAAAGAATCATGAAGAAACAGATATGTGGAGGAAAAAAAACCAGTTTTTCAGCATCATAATAATGCTGAAAATGCCAGTGGCTTTTTCTTGATGTCCAGTGCCACTGATCCAAGTGTGCCGCTGCTGGCAGCACCCGGAAGGCCAGCAGGACCCACTGCAAAGAGGGAAGCCACTGCCATGAGCCTGTGATCCAGGGACTGCTGTGGAACTGGAGGTGTGGGCTGGGAGCAGAGGATATGGCAGAAGGGTGGCTGCTTACTTTATGCAGCTTTTCACAGGCTGTCCCATGGAGCTGCATCTGTGACCCGTGGCCAGCTGTGGCTGTGTCAGGCTGAGGGCAGAGAGGCTTCTCCTGGCAGCTGGTGGTAGGGAGAGGGGGCACAGTTGTGCCTTCTGCTCAGCAAGTCCCCCTTGCTTCCCTGTGTTCACATAATGCTTTTCCCAGCTGAAGGTTTTGCCACTCCTCCTCTGACAGTGAAGGCTGCAAGTGTGAGGGAGCAGGGAAGAGACTTTCATTACTCAAGCAACATCTTGCATATCACTCCACTCCCTTTTCATTCCTAGGGAACAGGTAGGCAGCAGCCCCCACACAAGGGGATTCCCCAGCTTAGACCAGTGCTCCAGGGGTGATCCTAGTACCTCTCAATTGCAGCAAGGTTCATTCTGCTCCAGCCTCCTGGAACCATGGATCATAACATTGGGACTGTCAGAGAGAGAGCAGTTGCTAGGCACTGGGACCTTTTTGCTATTGGGATGGCACCATGCAGGTGGGAGGTAGGATCAGCAGGAGCACACCAGCATCACATCTGTCCCAGGGATAGGTCTGTAAGGAAGCACAAGTGTCCCTGTGACTGTACTGGGGACGAGGTGTGCATCTTGTGTTCATCCTGCAGCAGGATTTGGATACTGCTCTCCCACATGCCCTAACATCTCCCATAGGGTTGGGAAGTCACCTCAGCATTGTATCTGTGCTGAGACATGAGCATACTCAAGCTGACCTTAGGTGACATTATCGCTCCTAGAGAGCTCCCAAGGCAGCCTGTTCTGGTGGGGCAGTGTCCGCACTTAGAAAGGCTTCCTGATGTTTAGTCCCTGCCCTTGTCTTGCAGATCACTGCAGGTCTTGCTCACACAGTAAGGTGATTGATTTCTGTGTGGTTTCAAAATCACTTTGTTGAGCTACAGGCCATAAATAATACCTGCAGTGGCTGTAGTTTCCTCCTAGCTTTTGAACCTGGAATGCTGCACCCCTGCTAGGGTGCCCTTTTCCTTAGAATGACACTGATTTGTTTTTCTGCATCCTTCTGGGACTTTTCCCTGTTTGAGTTTTCCAAGTGATTGCTACAGCTACAGGATTATAGAAGTAGCATCCTTAGGAGTCTAGGTTGAATGTCACCAGCTGAGTCCAATACACCCACCTTGGCTGGGTATAATCTATTCAGTTGGCATTTCCCTCCAGTTCTTTTCCCGTGCCTCGGTTTCCTTATTAAAATCCATGTGATTCGTCACAGAAATGCAGAACTTGTGGCATGAAGGCTAATGCTCAAAACAAGGGATTTAAATGTTAAAAGCCTCGTGAGGACAAGTATTGGTGGCAGTGCTTTTCCGGTTGCTCACCCACTGCAGGACTCCACAGCAGGGCCACTGGGGGGAAATGACTCCTAGGAGAGGGATTGTACTGTGCCTGCAGCAGGCAGAGCCCTGTCTGTGCTGGCTTTTGCCTGGCAGTTCAGGAGCTGGTAGCAACAAGAGCTCATGGAGCGGCTGCCGGAGCTGCTGGGGCTGTTTCTTCTCTCATGAGTCAAGGGGCAACCTCCATGCAGCTGGAGGCATGGATAGTATTCAGCTGCAAAAACCCGCCCTTCCCCACCTCTGCCTGCTGACAAGCTTGCAGTCACCACAAACAACTGATAACAAAGGGAATTCAACTCGATGATGCCAAGTTGCTGTCTTTATTGCTGGCTGCCCCAACTTGTGCATGTGCAAGCTCCAGTTAATGCAAGGAGGGGGCCTTGGGAAGGAAACCACACACACAGAAGGGACATTGGTGCCTCTTTGCCCAGTAACACAGGCACAAGGAGTGTGATGGCTCAGCACTTGGGCACAGCCAGGGTGGTGGGATGGGACACCTGCTCCTCACAGTCCCCACAGGCCACAGTGGCCACCCTGTTCCAAAAGGGAAAAGAGTGGATCTGACTCCAGCCAGAGCACAGCCACTACCAGCAGGTGACTGGAGAGCCAGTGCAGGGCATCCTTCCTTTATGGCCTCAGGTCCAGATATAAGCAAATGCAAGGAATGGGCAGAGAAGGCTTGTCTTAGATGGGTAAGACAAGGGGGAAGGAGCTGCTGGTGCAAGTGTGCGTTACAGGGAAGGAGGAGCCTGACTCCTTTAAGAGGTGTGCGGTGAAAATTTCAACCCCACAGAGAGAAAAATGAGTAATAGTAGTGCAGTACATGGTGCCAGTACCCAGCGTGGTGGTGGGTTTTCCATCTGTGAGGATGTTCAGGTGTGATGGACAAGTGACCTGCTCCAGGCAGGGGTTGGACCAAGTCTGAGCAAACTGATTATATGCTTGTATGACTCCCAGCTGCCAGGACAGGAACCAAGAAAGGACCCAGTCTGCCTTGGAAGGAAGAATCATAGAGCACCCCAGGCTGAAAAGGTCCTCAAAGGATCACCTGGCCAAACCTTGTGTGGGAAAGGGAGTCTGGGTGAGGACGATCTAGCACACTCTCTAGCGGCAGCTTGAAAATCTCCAGAGATGAGGACTCTACCATTTCCCTGGGGAGGTTGTTCTGCAGAATGGTTGTTCTCACTGTAAAAAATGTCCTTGTTATGTCGAGATGAAACCTGGGTGTGCACGTTTGTGTGCTTCGTAGTGAATGTGACGGCTGCATGTACCTACAGACACTTGCCAGCGATAACGCGCCGGGGGCGCCCCATCACTAAGGGAGGAAGGATGCTGCCCACACCTGCCTGGGGAGGAGGGGAGGGGGCGCGGGGCTCCGGGAATAACATCGCTGCCCCTTTAAAAGGCAGCGGCCGCGGGTGCCGATGCGGCGGCCCCAGCCCCCCTGCCCGGCCCCGGCGGGAGGCGCGGCGGCCCGTCCCGCCCGCCCGGTGGCCTGATCGCGGGCACTAATCCCGGCAGGGCCATGTGAGCCGGGCGGGCGGCGCGGCCCGGGCGGCGGGCGGCGGGGAGGCCAGCCGGCTGCAGGCCGAGATGCTCCAGCTCGACCTCATCGACGCGGCGGGGGACACGCCGGCCGAGGAGCAGACGGCGCCCGAGCCGCTGCAGAAAGAGCCCCCGGCCGGGACCACCGAAGTCTACAGGCCGAAGCGACCAACAACCCTCAACCTCTTCCCGCAGGTGCCTCGCAGCCAGGTGAGGCGGGATGGGAGACTCGGGGCGATTGGGTGGTGCGGAGGAGGAAGGATGCTCCCGCCGTCCGCTGGGGGCTTTTGTCTTGGGCGGATGGAGGGAGGGGGTGGGAATAGAAGGGGATGGTGGGGCTCGGCTGGAGGGATGGCGAGGCTCGGTTCCGCTGCCCGCGATGCTCGGCGGGGCAGCCGCCCCCGCCGTGCAGAGATCCCTTCTCAGCGCCGCTCGCGTGCCCGGGCCGGGCGCAGCGCGGGCCGAGCCGGAGGGAGCGATCTGCGGGCCCGGGGTCCCCAGTGCCGGGCACCTGAGCACGCCCTGGCCAGCCGCCCCTGCGCACCGCCGGGCGTCCCAGCACTGCGCTCGGTGGGCGTTCTTTGAGGGGGCTTACGCGCCGGCTGGGTCCTTCTTTCATCTCTGCTGCCGAGGTGGAGAGGGAATACAAGAATCGTGTCGGGACTGAGCTGTGCCCCAGCAGGGGCCGGGTGGCGTGGCAGAGAGCAGTGGGGCAGGGTGGGAGCTGCGAAGGGCTCCCGTGGGATGGGGAGCAAACGAGGCATGGATACCGAAACGCGTGAATGAGCCGTCACGGGACAGGGCACCACGCCACGGACTGGCGAGCCCAGGGCCGGCACCAACAGCTGGCTGGGCTCCAGCTGCCCCGCGTTGGGGCAGCACCAGCTCTAGGGCGGCTTGGTGACACCAGGTGCCCCGTGCCTGGCAGTGGGGACCTGGTGGCCTCAGCCCCTGAGCAGTGGTGCCTGGCAAGAGAAACATTAATGTCAGAACCTGGTACAAAATCTGAGAGACGGAAAAACAACGCCCAAAATGGTGGCCAGGAGGACAAATGGGTACTGTTGTCTTGCTCAGATTTTGTCAAGATTTTGGATAGTTTTAGCCGAGACTGCCTGCCCCACACAGCCGTGGTGTTCTGTCACCCGTGAGGTGGATGATGTTTTGGTGCCCTGCATGCTGGCCCCCCGGGCAGCGGCTGGAGTCCCTTTGCTCTGTCGCTTCTGCAAACTTTACAAACCCACGCAAAGTGCGCGACGTGCAGGGCTATTTTTGCCACCCTCCTCCATTCAGCTCTGCCTTCTGCCAAGTAGGAGGATTTTCGTCGCGGTGACGTTCAGCCGAGGAGCATGAAGTGAGAGGCAGGTGTCCCCGTGGGTGACAGATGGGGAGTAGTCGGAGCTGGGTGTCACCGGCCCAGCACCGGCAGCTGATGCCAGCTCTCTGCCTGAGGCCATGGGTGGGAGGAGGAGGAGGAAGGCACAGAGCCAAGGATAGGAGCCCGCAGGCAGCTGGCACCAGGGACAAAGGCGGCAGGGCTGGGGAGGCAGGGGGGGAGCTCCACTGAGCATAATGGACAAGGGGACAGCAGCAGCCTTGTCCCACCCTGTGCAGGGATCCCGAGGAGCAAGTGGTGTGTGGCAGCCACATCCAGCTGGAGGAGGTGGGGAGCAGCAGGGCCTTCTCCCAGATACTTGGTCCCAACCAGTGTCCGGGGGTTGAAGCAGACGTCTGGAGAGGCCTGGGGGTGGGGAGAGTTGCAGAGATGGTAGGCTGGGGAGGGGAAGCTCATGGTCCCCTTGCAAGGAATGGTGGAGGCTGTGGAGCTCACTGGGAGGCGTGGACACAGCTGAGCTGAGGATATGGGGAATGGGAGAAGGGGCTTTGCTGCCCCTGGCAATGGGAGCCAGCGGGGATGGTGACACAGGACTGCGGCATGGCTGGCCAGGTAGGATAGTGCTGTTGGTAGCATCTAGTGTGAGGTTGGCTGTAAGGTGCCTGGGGTTCCTATTCCGCATTCCTACCTCTAGCCAGAGGCACTTTCTCCCTGTCTACATGTAGTGCCCTGAGAAGGGGACGGGGTGCAGGGCATCCCTTGGGGATCAGCCTGAAATCTGTCTCCACTTGTGTGAGACACTGCATCCCCTTGACCTGCCCAGCTCCCTTCTCCTACAAGTCCTTTCTCCAACAGAAGAGGGACCATGGTCGTGCATCCCCTCTTGAATGCTCAGCTGGGGCACCAGGCACACTGCCAGACAGGGTATTCACAAAGCAAGGCATGATCCCACCCTCTGCTCTTGTGGGGCCAGGATACAGCCTGGTGATGTCTCAGTTCCTGCTGGGCACTCTATGATCATCATCCCAGGCAGGTGGTCTGGAAATGGTGAGAGGAGTATCCCCAGCTTCCTAGAGGGCAAGAAACAGCTGTTGTGACTGGCTAGGTTCATCCTCTAAGACTTTGTGAATGCCTCTCCACCCTAGCAGGGCATCACAGACCTCTGAGTGCTCTGGCCTTGTGGGGATGGGTGGACTCACTGGGCTGTGCCTGCTGCATTGGTGCCTCCTGTCCCAGTCCAGGCAGCCGGGCTGGCTTGTGTGTGCTGGCCCCGTAGGACTCTGCACACAGAGGCCATCACTGTAACAGCTTGCCTGGCCCACATCCCGGCCCATCATGTCCCTGGGAAAGGCTAGCAGGGACGTGCTGTTATTTGCCTTGGCGCAGGAGGAACTCCTGGAGGCCAAGAGTGGGAGGTTGCCAAAGCTCTGTGAAAGGGGTCTCTCCCATCCCACATGGAGGCAGGGATCTGGGAGGCATGGCTCAGCAGTGTGTGACATGATGGAATTTTGGAGTGAAGGCTTCCTTCATGTTGGTGGTGAAGCAAAGTAAGGACAGGGCAGTCCCTGTGCTGCTGGGAACAGCTGCGGGTTGGTGATAAGGCCGTGAGAAAATCCAGGGAGTCCCAGCAGGGCTTTGGTACTTAAGCAAAAACTAGCAGTGGAAAACGCCACTGCTGCAGCTGGGGCAGAAACAGTCGCCACGTAGGACGGGCCGGGAGAGTGGAGCCAGGGAGAACTAGGGGATGGAGGAGTGGATGAGGGCTGGCACTGCACCAAAGCAGGATGTCACACCTCACGGAGCCGAGCAGGGAGGACTTGTCCCCATCTGCAGGAGAGCCCTCATTTGAGGGGACTTGGTGCACTTTGGTCCCCCGGTCTTGCAGTGAAGCTGAGCACATGTTCCCTGGCCATGTGCACATGCATGGCTGGCCACCCAGGGCTGGGCAGGCAGGGCACAGCACCCACAGAAACTCGCCCAAGCATGGGGAGCATGGATGGCCTGATCCTGCCTCTCCTCTCCAGATGCTCAGGATTGACATCTGCTAGTGAACTGTATATGTGTGTGTGCATGTGTATAATTTGTGTACATACACGCTATCTGTGTATGCCGCTGTATACACCCAATATGGATGTCTCCAGGGGCAGGCATTAGTCTATCCAGTAGCTGGCTCCTAGCTGAGTAGCAGCACAACACCCGGTCCTTGGGATTTCTCCCATTTCGTTAAGCTGGGTGGTTTGAAGATAGGCAGGACCGGCAGGTTGGGAGCAAAGCATGCAGGCAGACTCAGGTCTTGAATTTTTGTCTTGGGACTGTCCAGCTATGGGCTTCTGCAGCCAAGTTTCCCCTGGTGGATGAATGCAGCCCAGCTGGCTCCTTGCCCACCCTGCTTCAGCCATCGTGCCAGCTCTTGCAGCAGCAGCATGGTGAGGATGGTGGGGGGGTCTCACTGAGCGTCATATATGCCAGCCTGCCCAGCTGAGTGGGGTGCTGTGGACCCAGGGAGGAATGGGTGCTGCCCTGCCACATGCTGTTTACTGTTCAGGCTATAAGGCAGCTTTGTTCTTCTCCTCAGGACACTCTGAATAACAACTCTCTGGGGAAAAAGCACAGTTGGCAGGAGCGGGTGTCCCGGTCGTCGTCCCCTCTGAAAACGGGTGAGTTCTTAGGCTTTTGGCCAGGGTCAGCTCCTTGCACCCTTTCAAATAGTGCTGAGGCAAGTGGTGCTGGAGCAGGAGGTTGGGGAAAACATACCACATGGATGCAGGGTGCATGTCCGTCTTGCTCTCTACTGTTACCTGAAAGGAAATTGTTAGTGAGCTGGGAGTTGCTCCCTTCTCCCAAGTAGCAAGCAGTAGGACAAGAGGAAATAGCCTCAAGTTGCACCGGGGAAAGTCTAGATTGGATATTAGAAAAAAATATCTTCATTGAAAGGTTGATCAAGCACTGTAACAGGGAAGTGCTGGAATCACTGTCCCTGGAAGCGTTCAAAATTGTGTACATGTGGTGCTTAGAGACATGGTTTAGGGGTGGACTTGACAGTGTTAATGGTGGGACTTGAGAATCTTAGAGGTCTTTTCCAACTTAAATGACTCTGTGATTCTGTGAGTGTGGGTGGCATCCCTGGACACCTTTCCTGTCAGGGAGCATCCCCCTCTGTGTGGCTGTCTACGCTGCTCTCCTCTCCCTACAGGTGAGCAGACCCCTCCCCATGACCACGTTTGCCTGAGTGATGAGGTCAATCACCAAAACAGCACAACCTCCACCAAAGACCGGGGCACATCCACGGAGAGCCCGTGCCGGCGCACAGCAGCCACACAGATGGCCCCAGCCTGCGTTGCCTCGTCCCGGCCGCCCGAGAAGCACCAGGCCACCAGCCGGGCCCCGCCACACGGTGCCAGCGTCGTGGTGGTAACGAGGGGCCCCGAGGCCCACCGGGACCGCATCCGCTACCAGACGGATGTGAGGCTGGAGGCCACAGAGGAGATCTACCTGACGCCCGTGCAGAAGAACTCGGACCCCCTGGAGGCTGACAAGCCGTTCCTGTCTCAGTCCAGTGAAAACCGCATGTCCATCAGCTCTGACATTGACACCTCTAACTATTCAGCCCTGGCAGGGAAAACCAACCCCTCCATCAGCGAGGAGGATGAGGTGCTGGACTACATGTCCTCCCCTGACAAGACAAACCTGCCCAGGGCCTCCTGTGGTGGTGGGAGTGGTGGCTCCCGGCCAGGGCACAACCTTCAGAGAGCCTCCGTGAGTTCAGACACCAGTGCCCTCTCCTATGACTCTGTCAAATACACACTGGTGGTGGATGAGAACGTGCAGCTGGAGCTGGTCAGCCTCAAGCAGTGCTACTCAGGCTACAGTGATGAGAGCGACTCGGCCACAGTCTATGACAATTGCATCTCTTCCCCCTATGAGTCGGCCATTGGAGAGGAGTACGAGGAGGATGCACTGAAGCGTGACTCAGTCTGCCTCTCTGAGGACTCCACCCCCGAGGCAGACATCCACTTCTCCAAGAAGTTCCTCAATGTCTTCATGAGTGGTCGGGCACGCTCCTCCAGTGAGTGCTGGGCAGCGGGGGGAGGTGGGCTGGTGGCTGCCTGCCTGGGAAGCCCTGTCTGTCTCTGGTACACCCTCAGGAGATAGGAAGCCACCAGCAGCACTGAGCTCCAGTTCTGCTTGCTGCAGCCTGTGGCTTTGTCCCTGGTGGTCCAGGAGCCGTAATGGGGCTTAGAAAAGCTTTGTGAGTGTCAGGTGGGAGTGGCAGTAGCTGTTTGAGGCTGCTCATTTGGCTTGCCCAAGGTATGGCCATGCTGAGGGAGAGGCTAAGTGAGGTGACAGGGGGCCATCATATTCATGGCATGCCACACTCCTCTCCAAGCCCAGAAGAATGCTGGTGGCATGTTCTAGCAGGCTGGTATCCCACAGTCTGGCCAGTCCCATGCAGGTGTCACAGCTGTTTGTGTTGGTGCAGGGAGATCTTGTTCCCAGTGTGGACTGATGGGCACCAGCGCAGCAGCTCCAGCCATTCCTCTCCCTCCTGTGGTATCACGTGACTTTGTCTTGGATGAGCCATCCTGCAGGAGCCTCAGCAGCTGGCCTGGCCCATGTCCTTCTCTTGGCTGTGATGCTGATCCCTCAATGCTGACATGTCCTCCTCTGCCTTTGTCCCCAGGTGCCGAGTCCTTTGGGTTGTTCTCCTGCATGATCAACGGGGAGGAGCAGGAGCAGACTCACCGTGCTGTCTTTAGGTGAGCTTGCAGGCACAGGCAGTGTCCCCAGCCTCTATTGGGGCAAAGCTGGTGCTGCACTCTCACCAAGGTGGGGCTAGCACAAGCCCCAGGGTTTCTGGTGTGGGAAGCCCTGGGGAACAAACCAGTGCCTGTAGCTCATGCCCTGCCCAGGAGCAACATTGCCCAGGCTGCTTCCTGGGCAAGACCTCTGAGGGCCATCAGGGCCTCTGAGGAGCAGCCTGGGTGGTGCAATAGAGGATACCCTTGCATTAGGTGCCAGGGTACTGCTTCCTGTTGACCCCAAATCTCCTCCAGTGCTTTATTTAGCATGTCAGGTCCCCATGGCTACCTGGTTTGGTGGTGGGTGCCCCAGCAGTGTGCCAGTGAGATGGCCACCAGCACTGCTAGCTAGCCAGTGCCTCTCTGCCCAGGTTTGTGCCTCGCCACGCTGATGAGCTGGAGCTGGAGGTGGATGATCCTTTGCTGGTGGAGGTGCAGGCAGAAGATTATTGGTATGAGGCCTACAACATGCGCACAGGAGATCGGGGCATCTTTCCTGCCTACTATGCTATTGAAGTCACCAAGGACCCAGACCATGTAACAGGTACCACGCCTCTGTGCAGCCTGCTGATGTCTCCAACTTGTACCACATCCTCCTTGCTGAGCTGTCTGGTGCTGAGCAGGGGGCTGGGGGGAGGACCAAACTGAGCATCCAGCAGGGACCGATGAGCAGGATATGCTGTGATGCTGGGAGTTGAAACCTCATGTTGAGAGAAGCTTTTCCTGGGCAGGGAAAAGCACAGGAGTTGGAAGATGGAGAGGGGAGGTGGAGTTCAGCCCACATGCCTGGTCACCAGAGATGATCCCTGCCCATGTGCTCTTTTTTCCAGCTCTGGCCAAGAGCAGTGACTGGGTGGACCAGTTTCGGGTGAAGTTCCTTGGCTCTGTGCAGGTTCCCTACCACAAGGGCAATGATGTGCTCTGTGCGGCCATGCAGAAGGTAGTGTCCCACTCCATCCCAAGGAGCAGGAATGCCTGCTCCTTCTGGCAGCAAAGCCTCAGTGGGGAATCATCATCACTGCTCACGAATCCCACGGCTTTCTCTCTCTCTCTCTCTGCAGATTGCCACCACGCGCCGCCTCACTGTGCACTTTAACCCACCCTCCAGCTGCGTCCTGGAGATCAGTGTGCGCGGGGTCAAGATTGCTGTGAAAGCTGATGACTCCAAGGAGCACAGCAAGGTAGTGCTCTGCTCCCTGCTCATCTCATCCCTTCCCTGGTTGCTGCTCTGAACTGGCTTGTGCCCTCTGTGCTACAGGCCATGATTGCATATGAAAATTAAAGGTCTCCACCCCACATCTGAGGGTGCGAGAAACACCATCAGCAGCATTTTAGGCCCATCATCGAGGTACCCCATGCCTCACAAGGCCCCAGCTCTGGGCAGTATTGCCAGCTCTCAAAGTGCCAGGCACATCACTGCACTGGGATGCTGCGAGCTGAGCTGTACTCAGTAATCTGTCAGCTGCTTCTAAACCTTTCTGCTACTATTTTGAGTGGTGTCCTCCAGATCTGCCCTGTAATCTCTTTATCTGGCAAGAGCAGGCTGCTGATTAGCATTCTGCATAAGTAGCCTAGTAAAGCACATTGGGATGCTGAGCAGAGCAAAGTGAGGGCTTTGCAGCAAGCTGTTGGGAAACCTCCCTTCCAGCTGGGGGATAGGAATAGCTCATGGCTCTGAGTGCTGTGACAGAGCTGGGCTGAGGTTTCTACAAATCTTGCTTGTATCTAGAGGATGCCATCAACTTAGTTGCTTTTTAGACTTGTATAAATAAGTTTTCATTTCTGGCTGGGACCCTTTGACTTGAATTGACTTGTTTAGTTCCATTCATCTTCTATGTACTAGTGTTTCTGAGAGCCTTTTTAGTGAAGAAGGAGGGCTGTGTGTGCTGGTGAACAACAGCACTGACTCTAGCCTGAGTACAGTCTGACTCAGGGACTCTGGGGAAATCCTGCAGGAGCTACTGGCGGTAAAGGCAGCTGGGGTGAGAGCCAGCCAGGCTGCCTGGAAAAGCTCCCTTTGTTCAGGTGCTTGGAGCAATCCTGAAACTGCTGCTGATAGGGGCCCAGGATTAGGCTCCAATTAATTTCACTCCTCAGTCTCCAAGTGCCTATTTCCAGTGGCAAGAGACCAGCTGCACTGCAGGGGGTGGGGAGAAAAGCTCTGACAGTTCCCCTCTCTCTCTCTCTCTCTCTCCCCCCCAGGTAAACAAGTGTAGCCATTTTTTCCAGCTGAAGAACATTTCCTTTTGTGGGTACCATCCAAAGAACAACAAGTGAGTAGTAAGGAGCTGTAGTGCAGCTCTCGACACCAGTAGCTCAGCAGCAAAACTTTGCTGCCTTCCTGCTCCCTGGGGGTAGCACGACCAGGGTTAGGAAGTAAAGAAGAGGTTTCCCAGAGCCCGGGTTTGGAGGGCTTCCCTTCCCCTGTGAGCCCAGTGCTGCAGCTCTGGACATGGGCTGTGGCATGACCCTGGGGTGGCCACCAGGATTTATAAGTGGAGTTTCAGGTCCAAACTCCCTATGCTTAAGGGTGGATACACCTCAGAGATGCTGGGGTACCTGTGCCTGCTGGTCCAGTCACATCCACTTTCTTTGCCCTTAGATATTTTGGATTCATCACCAAGCACCCTGCTGACCATAGATTTGCCTGTCATGTCTTCGTCTCGGAGGAGTCCACAAAGCCACTGGCGGAGTCTGTAGGGTGAGTCCCTGGCTGGACAGGGAAGGCCTCTGGCTCATAGAGGGCAGGAGGAGCAAGACAGCCAGGCTGAATCCTCACAAATCCCCCTAGATGTGGGGCTTGGGCTTGGCCCCAGACTGGCACCTCTTCCTCAAGTGAGATGCTTGGCATGAGAGCCAGGACTGACAGGTCTATGGGCATCATATTCCTGACAGTACTGGAACAAATCCCAGTGCAAGGCTTTGCAGGCAGATGGCTGAAAGTCATGCACTGTGCAGGGAATCAGAGCAAGGATGGAGACCCTGTGGCTCTGATGGCAGCTCTGGGGCTAATGCAGAGGAGGTCAGGGGCTGGGGGGGTCAAACAGGCCACAGAGCAGGGAGTGAGGGTCAGGATGGAAATGAGAACCTGTACTTGCCTTGTGAGGAGGCTGCTGCTAAGCTTTGCCTGTTGCTGTGTTGCAGGAGGGCTTTCCAGCAATTCTACAAGGAGTATGTGGAGTACACATGCCCCACAGAGGACATCTACCTGGAGTAGGGGCTGGCACAGGCACCTCCTGCAGAGCCAGGGCTGCTGTCTCACCCCTTCCCCGTGTCGTGCATGGACAAGAGCTGCTTTGAGCCTGGAGGAGGAGTGGGCCTGGGGCAGGGCTCCCCGGGGCACGGAGCACCGCCTCTTTTCGTGACTCCCCTTCCTTGGGCTGGGGGGACGGGAGGGGGGAGGGCTGGACAAATTGTGTTTATTGTACAAAATATTCTTAGTTTATTCTATTGGAGAAGCACCCGTTGGGTGCCCTGCTTGTGAGCAGATGGTGGGGGCAGTAGTGTGCTCGTGCCCTTTCCAGCTGCAGGCTGGGGTGACAGCATCTCCTCCTTGTGGCCATGGCACAGCTTCCCGTCACATCCATCTGGGGTGACTTTTAATTGTGGTGGCAGAGTCAGTCTCTTGCAGTATGATGACACAGCAGCTACATAAAACAAGACCCACATGCTGGCTCCCACCTGGGAGATGGGATCACCTCCCTGCCAAGCCCTGGGGAGATGGCTGCTGGGCAGGGGTGACAGAGAAAGCCCCAGTATCTCCTCTGTCAGAGTCAGAACAAGATGAGACAGCTTACCTCTGCCTCTGTCCCCATCCCCACCCCTTCCATCTTGTATCCATGCTCTGGGGAGGGAGAAACATTCCCTTCATACCTCCCTGCAGTAACTATACCTTTGGGAGGGAAGCCTTTCTCTGCCTCTTTCCCCTCTCCCCCAAGCTGTAGGTGGCAAAGGCAGGGCAGGGGCACACCAGCTCAGTGGGGCTCAGCCCCTGCACAAAGCTGGGTGTCTGCCCAAAATGGAGCAGGGAAGGGCTAAAGGCTGCAGGGAGCTGTGCGAAGCACCAGGGAGGTAGAAGAGCTCTCCCGGTCCCAGTCCCTGCAGCCAGTGATCTCTGTGCTTCAGCTGGATCTGCTGTGATGGCAACAACTATTAAATATGATGGTTCATGGAGCAGAGCTACTGTGCTGTTTGTTTCCCACTACAAGGGATTTGAGCCCTGGCTCCTTCTTTACTTTGGGACCCCAAGAGGAGCTGGAGCTTCTCAGTATTGGTCCAAAAGCGCTGTCTGCAGCCCTGGGAGGCCAGAGGTGATAGGATGATCCAAAGGGACTTCCGGCAGCTGTTGCTGCAGCCCTCACCTGCTGTGCTGTGGCGGGCACGGGGGCACGGTGGCTCACAGGTGCCCATCGTCGTAGTACTCCAGCAGGTCCAGCCCGTCGCGCTTGCTTTTGTGAGCTGCGCGCAGCTCCGCCGGCCGCGGCGGGGCCGCCCGCGTTCTGAAGGCAGGCTGCTTGGGCTTGATGCCGTAATCTGTGGGTGCAGCAGGGGCTGGGCTCAGCCCTGGGACAGCCACCCACCTGGAGGGTGAGTGCATGGAGAGGGGGTTCAGTGGGGCAAGGAGAGCACCGTACCGTCCACCAGGCCAAAGTGCTTCTGTGGAAGCTCCAGGGGAGCAGAGAAATCCTCAGGAACTGAGTAGCTATCCCTACAGAGGAAAACAAGGGCCAGGAGTGAGCCAAAGTCCTACAGCACTTACCGAGGCTGGCACAAGAGCTCCCATGTGCTCCATCTTCCACCCAGCCTGGCCAGTTCTTGAGGCCTGGTGCTGCAAGTCCCAGCCCATGTCAGGGGCCCCTGGGTCCCGGCAGATACCGGGGCAGGGAGGACGAGGAGGAGGAAGTGCCATCACCTCTGGTGTGCAGGCTGTGGGAGCACAGCCCCCAGCAGCAGGGCGAGGAGCAGCAGGCAGCACAGCATGGTGCACACTGACCGGTTCCACTTGTTCTGCAGAAACGTCACAAGAGCCACCTTGGTTGCCCAGGACACCTGCTGGGTGGGGCAAGGGACATGGCCCCTCCCAGGTGCTGCTGCTGTCCCTTCCTACCTTCTCCCTCTTCAGGTCCTGGGCTGCCTCTGCCTGGGTCCTGCCAGCTGCTGAGCCTTCATTGTGCTGGTGCATGCCCCTCTGCAGTCAGAGCTCCAGGGCCGTTCCTGTCCCTTAGCACCTGCTTGTGCCTTCCTCTCAAATCCTCCAAAAGCACACCCTTGCATCTCATCTCAGTACCACTCTGCCCCAGAAGCCAACACTTCAGCATCTTCCTCTGCTAAAAGACTGAGCAAAGGGAGCATAGTTCCTTGGTCATGGCTTTTCTGTGCTGCCATTAGCATGTTGCAGGGCCTTGCAAGCTGAGGTGGCAACACAGACCCACTGGCAAAGTCCTGTGGCCCCAGTTGTGGTGGCCCATGAAGGATGTGTGTGTGGGACCACATTTCCAATGCTGGGTGCCTATGACCCCTGTAGCCTGAAAATCCTTCAGGGATGGTTCAGGTAGGAATGTTCCTGACACCCACTGGGGCACACTCTACTCAGACAGCTGCCTGTGGGGCAGCCCAGTGCCACCAGCTGACTAACCCTTCGTCCTGGCCCAGGGACCTTCCACAGATGCTCACTGTGCAGACTGGTCCCTCAACTGTCCCCGTGTTAGAAGAGGCACAGACCTCTCCTAGGCCCTTTATTAAACGTGGCACAGCAGATTTGCTGAATTAATCACTTCTCCTCTGCCCTTGGCCAGGTCCCCAAGCCCTGGCTGGCAGCCATTCCACAAACCCTTTTAACACACATTAGGTGCTAGGAAAGCAGTCCGCACAGTGCAGCTCTGTGTACCCCGGAGGGAACCTCAGGACTCTGGGGACTCAGGCAGGCACTGGGAATTACAGAGGCTATAGTCATCAGCCGAGCAATATGTGGGGCCCTCACTGACACAGGCCAGAGCAAAAAGCATCTAAGAGACAGAGTATCCCAGAGTAGACAACTGCAAAAGCTGCTCCTTCTGACAAAGAGACACCTGCTGGCAACCAGACACAAGGGGTCCCATGCAAAGAGGCAGAGGCTCGTCAGCTCAGTTCTCTCCATTCGGTCAGTTTATTTGACAGACAAATCTGCTCCAAGCAGATGGGCCAGGCACGGCCAACACAAGCAGGTTGTGGGTCAACCTCACCACCCTGACATGTGCTCTCCAAAAATCACAGCACTGCCTGGCTTTATTACAGCACAGCTGTACAAAAGAAGAAAAATCAAGTGCTTCAAAAAAGAGGTTGCCTCATCAGCATCACTGCAGCCACAGAATGATCCGGAGAAATAGGTGGCCAGGGTCTCCCCACGTATTTAGTGTCCATCATTCACACCTAGATCTGTTAAAAACATCACGTACACCCCCCTCCCTGCTCTGCAGAACAGGAGCTTCTCATTTATGATTTAAGTGAAAATTAGACATTATTAACATCCCTCCCCCAGCCTGCTTGCCCTCCTTAGGAATGTCCAGCCATGAGTTTAGTAGAGAGTAATCATCTTCTTATCAACCCCAGTTATAGAAATAGATTTTCTGCCAAGCAGGCAAGTAATCCATCAGTGGCCCTGAAACAAGACAACAGAGAGATCATACATGTAGAAAGGCAACAATTTAATACTGTGTCTATGGGGTATATCCCCCACTTCTCATTATGATCCAAACAATCCCAAATCTCCACTAACACAACTCAGATAAACCCAAGAATAGAAGGTACTTTTGGCCAAGAATGTAAGGCAACACTGCAATGTGGTGCCAGAGATCAGAGCAGGACCAAGAGCCATGTGGAACACGGACAGCATGGCCATGTTGTGGGACACCAACCACTCCCTCAGAGCTGACATGTTCAAACTTTGGGTGGGAAAGGGGGTCTACAATGTGCAAGGGGAAAACCCACATGCAGAGAGTCATGTTCACACAGAACACTGCTGTGACAGGGAAGAGGGAAGATAACTCAGCAATAGTGAGCAGGTGCAAACACAGAAGCATCTGCTGTAGAGCAAAATGCTTACATTGCACGGGGCTTAATGCAGGCTCCAAAGCCTCACTGAAATCACTAACTGGAGGAAGTGGCTCCTGAGCTAGACAGCTTTGTGACCTCCCGAAAGAAAGAGCAATCCCATGATGCCAGGCTGATGTAATGTCACATCACTGCCATGAATCACTCCACAAAAGGATTATTAACATCATCAGGGGAAGAGTGGGGGAAAATGAAATGCTGGCCATAATAAAGGGATCCTCTGGTGAAGAACTAGAACAAAGACCTGGTTTGGCCCTCTGATCTACAGTTTCTGCCTGGTTCAGTACTTCCAGGCACCCATTTACCCCTCGTGTCCACACTGCAGACTAGGAATCAAGGAAAAGAGTTCAGAACAGGACTGCAAAGCTAGGGTCCTGGTGTACCAGCTGAGGTGCAGAAAAGAAACCCAGGAGAACAGGCCTAGGTGGCAGACACTGAGCTCTACAGCCTCAGTGCATACAGAGGTTTACTACTGTCATCAAGCTAGGAAGCAATTAATATTTTCCTACAGCATTTAAAAATTACCCAAGCATCAACACAGGTTGCTCTAGTGCTAACCTCTCTAGGGACTTCCCAATTCCTTCCCCGGACTGGAAACCAACTGACAAATGTTCCCAACAGCCCTGCTTTTCTTCACCAGACAGAAATGGGAATATAACTGTGGGACCCACTTACGTGTGATGAAGCCAACTCCAGGCACATAATCAGCCAACAAGCGCAGAAGGAGGAGGATCCTGCCCCTAGAAAGGGAGAGAGTACGAACAAGTCCAGCTGGACATCTCCTGCCCCAGCTGTTGAACGCACAAACAGCAATGGTGGCAGTTACACAAGGGCTCAGATTAACCTGGCCAGAGGCACCCACACATCTTCAGATTTACTCGCCCAGTCCTCTGACGCTATTCCAATTAAAAGGGAAGTTTGGAGCAAAAGCCCAGCAAGGGCCCCTTACTCTGAGTATCGGTCATAGAAAGGAGATCTCAGCAGGTAGTACAGCAGCAGGATGGTTCGTCGCCTCAGCTCTGCTCGCTCTCGCCTGTTCAGGTCTTTCAGATCACTCAGCAAACTCAGACTGGAAGGAGGAGGACAGAGAGCTAAGTCACAGCAAAAGCAGCCAGCAGGGGAAAGAAAGCGGGTTTCTAAGGCCCTTCAGACTCAGCTGGTGCAGCCTGCACCAGCTCAGAACAGAAGGCACTGGAAGTGCTGTAGATGTGCCAATTTCCAAGCTAAAGACCAGCACCGGTGCATACTTCTCTCAGTAGGGCCTGCCCAGGACTGGGGAATGGGGAAGTGTGATGCCCAGCCACCATCAAAGCAAGCACCAAGAAAGACTCTTCACCAGACTGACCTTGAGATGTCCAGGACTGCTGAGAGGAGCCAGGGCTTCCATGATCTCTGGCCCCATACTCCTAAACTCAATACTAGGAACACACAGTCAAGGAATGAAAAGATGAGAGATTCCTAACAAGAGGCACTCAGAGAAGTGGTCGCCTGCGTCCCCACAAAGTTCTGCAAAGTGCAGGCAAATACACCCTAAGGCAGGGCTGGGGGCCCTGGGGAAAAGGACTGGAGGACTTGCACCCACAGCTCCGGTGGCTGAGGCCAGCCACCAAAGGGTAAGAAACAGTGCCGAGCCCCGTGCCCCAGCAGAGCCGCACATGGAGCAGAGCTGGCGAGGCACTGCCCTGCGCCCGGGCCGAGCCCGCAGCACCCTCTGCTGGCACCGTGAGCGGTGGGAGCCCACACGGAGAAGGGCAGGATACGGTGGAGCAGGGGGCGGGTAATGTAGATGGATTCGGCGATGGTTTCTTGGAGACCCAGAGGAGTGGGAGGTTGGTTCATCTCCTCCGCTCTTCGGCTCTGTGATTCCTCCCTCTGCTGGGGGGACCCCCAGTGCCGCGACTGCAGGGAAGGGGCTGAAACAAGCAGGTCTGGTTACTAACACAAAGGAAAGTTTTGTCCCAGCTGGAAACTAGGTATCACATGACTGCTAGTTCACTCCACCTGAGCCCTTCACTCCTTGGCCGGTCGGATGGGGAGAAGAATCAGAAATTGACATAGAAGAGTTTAATAATCGAAATAAGTAAAATAACAAAAATGATAACAGTAATGAAAAGGAAGATAACAAAACCAAAGAAACACAAGTGATGTACAACCACTCACCATCCCCAGACTGATGCCCATCTCATTCCCAAACAGCGACTGGCTCCCCCCAGCCAACTCCCCCAGTTTATACAGTGGGCATGATGTTCCATGGTATGGAAGATCCCTTTGGCCAGTTCAGGTCAGTCATCCTGACTATGCTCCCTCCCATGCTTTTTGTGCATCTCCTCACTAGCAGAACCTAGGAAACTGAAAAGTCCTTGACTTAGAGTAACCACTACTTCTCAACAACCTACAATATCAAGTTAAAATAATGCTATACACATTATTCTCACATTAAACCAAAAACTCAGCACTGTACCAGTTACCAGGAAGAAAACCAATTCTATCCCAGCCCACACCAGGAGACCTTCCTATCATGTTTCCCTGCTTTCTGCACTGTGAAGCTGTGAAACAGGAAAGCTTGATGAGGTAGTTGTAAGATCCGTGCTCCTCAAAGCATAACCACGATGAAGAGCTGCCTCTGTTGCATGGCTTACTTGGGAAAACACAATTTAAGTGCTAGCCTTGCAGTATGTCTCTGGTTGCTCTGATACCTCCACCCACCCACAGGGGGGCCAGTGAGTGGCAAGATATGTCCCAATACAAGGTTCTATCCTTTACTGCTCATACCCATGTCATCCATGAAGGCACAGCTCAGGCTGAGAAACAGGCTCGGTTACTTACTGTTCTGTAGAGAGCGCACAACACGGCTGGAACGCCTGCCAACATAGGTCTGATCCTTCCCTGAGGAGTTGTCTTCCATGCCTGCAGAAGAAAACAGCCACAGGGGTCAGGCTTCAAAGCAATATGCTTCACACCCCAGAGCTGGCAGCACCCTCCCCTACACTGCCACCAAGAAGAGCAGACTGAAAGGCTGATTTAGTGCAAACTGGACCAATCTGCGGGGCCTAACAGTAGGCAGAGGGTGAAAAGGTAAATCTGCCTGAGGTTTAGGGCCTCTTTCCTCATCATCAGACCAGGGCACATACAGCCTGACTCAAAGTTCAGCCAGAAATTCCCAGCTTAGACTCCTCCATCCCCTCCTTCCAGATAGTAGGACAACCCTGCCACTAAGCTAACTCGTCCTCTGCAAAGGGTGGAAAGTTCAACACAGCCCTGAGCACAGACACCTTATGGTTCCATGTGCTGCACAAGCCACTGCTCTGATGAGTAATTCCAGCAGGACAAGACATGTGGCTCAGCAAGGCACCAAGCCAATGATGACAACACCATGGGCTCACCTTCAGGGTGGAGAGGCTGTTGCTTCTCCCTGTTCAGTGGCACGATGGGAGGAGACATCTGGATGCCAGCTTTGTACCACAGCAGGAGCAGGAGACGAAGGATGGCTCTGTGAACAGACACGTGGAAGCCTTCAATACCAGACTACGGAGCTGGGTTCCTGTTACACTGGAGAGATGGCTTCCACAGAAGAGGGAAACACTCAGGTCTCCTCAGAACAACTGGCAAGGTGAGAAGTGTAAGTGCTCCCTTCTGTGGCACAGAATCCAGTAAACTCTGGGGCTCCAAACTCCCCCCAGCCTCAGGGACTGGCAGCTCAGTCCTGTGTGGGATTTTTTCCGGGGTACTATGGAGTGCCCTCCAGGTCCCCTTTCCGAGCACACGCTGCCCCTTCCCCTCTGCGCGCAGCACTTACTTAGCCAGCTGGATGAGGACAATGATGGTCCACCGGCCCATCTCCCCCCACACCCTGGCTGTCCCCATCTCTGCAAAGACCTCCACGCATTCTAGCACACTCAGCCAGGTCAGCAGCTTCTGCTGGGGCAGCGACTGCAAAACACAGAGGGGAGGAGGGGGACAGGATGCAGGTTCTGCTCGGGAGTTAAAGAGGGCAGAAACACAGCCCAGTCTGGTGGGACCCTCAGAAATAAGCACCACATGGCCTTGGAAGTCACAGCTCCAGAAACAAAAAGAAATGTCTTCACTGTGGCTGGAGCCTACACACAAGCCCACTTATCTACCTCCAAGCAGCAGATATCACAGCATCACACGGAGTTACTACTCCAAAAACAGGGAGAACATCAAATCTGTTTTATATTGCCTCTACCCCAACTGACACAGCAGGATAACCTCCTGGATAGTGGCACTGCACCTGAGCTCCACAGCAAAACTCTCCCCTCCTCCTCATGCCAGAGCTGAGACACAAGACAACCTCCTCTCTGGATAGAGCTGATGAGAGAGTGTGCTTGGAGTAGAGGGAAGGGACCCAGAGTCCACAGCCACACCAGAATGAACACTGGCTGAACACAGCATCAGTCAGATTTCAGGCATGAACCCCAAGACAGTGGGTGCTCTTCCACTCTAGGTTTCTGCTCTCCACATGGGAACTTACTACTGCTGTCAACCACAGGGTTGATCCACTGAAAAGCATCAATAAAGACAATACATCTTAAACTCTACTCAGCTCTAACCAAGGAAGCAAGTCTTCTGCATTTCTATTTGTTATGCACCTGATGCTCCAATAAGGGAGCTGCCTACATCCAACCCCACACACTGTGCAGGTTTGTAACAGAACAGCCCTGTCTGGAAAAAAAACAACCTCTCCCCCATTTCCCAAAGGGTTTAACAATGCTGAGAGCCAGCCTGGGGCTCATGTAAGAGAGACATGGTAGCAAGGCGCTTACATTTGTTTTACTCAATACAATATGTGAAGGAAGAGTCTGACGGATGCAATCAGAGCTTCAGTGCTCCAGAGCCACTGGCTGTGTAAACAGCAATGGTTTATTGGTCAACACCTCTACCTAGCTCAAGTTCTGAACTTCTCAAAAAAGCCTGTGAAGCTTCTGGTGCAAGTCAGGGCCTGATTTCTGTGGTCCAGGGAGTGCTCTGGTCACGCCTCCATGCCAGGAGCTACGGGACAGGGCTGCTGTTTTAATTGCATTCAGAGGTTGCCTCTGGTTTCTCCATACCTGACCACAAAGAGAGGCCACAGCAAAGACCTGTTAGGTTTCTACAGACACTCCCTGAAAGCTGCTGCAAGGAGAAAAACATCTGTCCCAAATCCTCCTCCCACACACTCCAGCCTTACCACTGGCAGGCTTTGCTGCAGGTCCTTTCGGAGAATCCAGTCATTTAACAGCACTAGGAGGTTGGAGGCAGAGTACACTGTTAAAGGAAGAGAACAACGCAGAATGGATGTACAGAAAGCAAGCCAAACCGGCCCTGCTGCCTCTGTCCCCGACAAGGAACGAAAGAACGGGGGCAGCAAGATGTGCAGACTCCTCCAAGGAGCTGCCCGAGAACGCAGCCAGTCACGGACAAAAGCGGGGCCCGGGGAGCAAGACCCGCATGCACTCGGGCAAGGGCACAGCACCGGCCCCGACCCGCTGCCCACTTACCCAGCTCCGACAGCGCGTGCGAGTCCGAGAAGCGACCTGCCAAGGGAAGAGAGCGGCTACAGCGAGCGCCCGGAGCCGGGGCGCCCCCACTCCCCGCTGGGTCCCGGCGCCCGCACGCCCCCGGTGCAGACCCCGGCCGGAGGAGGGACGAAGGCTCGCCCGCGTCCCCGCTCCCGCACCTGGCAGCAGGTAGGAGAGGCCCCGCACGGTGCCCTCCAGCTGGGCCGTGGCGGCCGGGTGCCGCCTCACGTACTCCTGGTAGCGCTGGCACAGCAGGCGCAGCCGCCACAGCGGGCCGGCTCCGCGGGCGCGGGCCGAGGCTGCCGCCGCCGCCATGGCGCCGCCGCGCTGCTTCCGGGGCCGCCCCCTGCGCGCCCCGCCCCGAGCAGCCCAGCCGGGCCGAGCGCCGAGCGGGCGATGGGCGGCGGGGCGGGGGTTTGAAGGAGCGGCGGCGGCCGGGCAGGTGAGGGCGGGCTGGGGCTGGCCCGAGCGGGGACGCGGTTGCCGCCGGCTGAGGAGCCGGGGTGCGGTCGGCGCTGGGGCGCCCCGGGAAGGAGTCGATCCTCCAGCGCTGCGGCGGGCGGGGGTCTGCCCACGGGTGGGTCTGGCGCTCCGCGGGGCGGCTGGGGGCGGTGTGCGGGGTACGGCCACCCATCCGTCGGCGGCTGCTCGGGGTCGCTGCCGGGGCTGGCCGCGGCACCGGTAAAAAGTTCCCGGTGGCGCTGGGGAATGAGAGCGGGCGCTGGGGAGCGGCGCTCGCCCCTTCGTCACCCGCCGGGGAGCGGCGTGCGGCACCCCCTGTCCCAGCCGGGGGCTCCCGTGGGCAGCCGGGTCGCTGCTTGCCCGGCGGTGAGGAGCCTCACTCTGCACCTGGCCAGGGCTCTGCGTGGGGAAGGGTGAGGTGTGACCGAGGAGGCAAGGACAGCCCCGCTCCGCTCGGGGCTGAACGGCCCGTGCCCACTCGCTGGGTGCGGAGCAGGGGAGGTGCTGCCCTGCGGGCAAGGTTGGGGGTCCTCGGGGACGGGGCTTTTCATCCTCGCGTCCGTGCGTGGTAGTGTGTGTGCCCGCCCGGGGCCGGGGGCACCGGAGCGGGGAGCAGGAGGGCGGCGGTCGGGCCGTGCCGTGGGGGCTCTCCCGGAGCGCACGCAGGGCTCGCACGGCCCCCGCGGTGCTCCGCGTTCGCCGCACCAGCACGGGTGTCCCCGAGCGCAGGCGGGAGGAAGCGCGGGGCCCGCCTGGCTGCAGCCTGTTGCAGAAGTGTCTCCAGCCCGTGCCCGGTGCCGCGATCTCCCTCCCTCCGTGCCGTGCCCTGCCCCGGCTCTGCCGCCCGCTCAGCCGAGGCTGCCGGCCAGCGCCCCTGCCCGCAGGCGGGCCTGGCTCCGCACGCTGCCCGGGGCAAAGATCGGCGCTGCCCGTGGGCCGGGAGGCGCTTCGTGGCCTCTCGGGTGCGCACAGAGCTGGGCCGAGCCGCCCCTCCTTCCTCCTGTCCGGTTACCTCCGCACAATGGGCACAGTGTGTGCCTGCGGCTTCCTCGGCGGGAATTACAGTTGCATGGGCAGGCACTTTATCCTTCCTGATCTCTCCTCTTCCCCCTAGGGTTTGTTTTCCAGCAGGCTGAGTTCAAAAAGGGCACGAGATACCGCTGGCAAGCAGTCTGGCGCTAAACAAACCTTTTTAGTCAGAACCACATGGATTAGACCCAACTTTCCATTCACATGCAGTGCTACCTGCGAGTTTTCTCTGAATTTCACGGTGGCTGGGCTGCTACTGTAAGTGCGAAGGCGGGTGAGATAGCACCCCTAGCCCGTGACAGAGGTCTCCAGTACAGCTTACTGGGGTCGGTGTGTGCTGCTGGAGACGCTAGGGGCATATCCGGTGCAGACTGCCAGGGCTGCTCTTCTTCAAGGAGATGCTCTAGCTCTGCCAGACAGCAATCTGAGAGCCGACTGCCTAGGAGTCTGCCAAAAGACACCTTGTCTTCAGCCAGAGGTGAAGCTTGATGCACAAAGTCCTTGGGCTACTCTGAACAGCACAGCTAGATTCTGTGCCTGAGTAAGGAGCATTTTTTTTTTTTTGTCAGATGCTTCGTCTTCACCCCTTGCCTCCAAACTCTCACCAACTGTCATGTCCTCTTTTGTTCCTCTCCTCTTTGCAGCAAGTGGGTTTGGAGGACAGTTTGAATAACATGGTGCTGCCTTTTTATGGTAAATATGTTGCAAGGGAGCACTGTGGATGGGGGGCTTCTCAAAGCAGCAGCAAGTCCATGAGACTGAGCAAGATTTAAATTGCCTTGGCTTATGGTGCCCATGGTGTGTGTGGTGGCAGAAGGAGTAAGGCTGGGTTGAGGGACTAGTTTCTCTTTTGACTGGGCCTAGAATGATGTAGGAGCAAGTCTTTCCTTCGTGCTTACTGTCAGTGTGGGTGCTGAGGGCTTGTGCTTACTGGAAATCCACCGGCTGTAACCGGGGCCAAATAGTTCCAATGCTCTAATGATGAGGGGTGCAGGCTCAGCACTAACAGTAAGAAAAGAAGCAAACCAAAAAAAAGCAAATGTTCTGCCAGCCCATCTGTGGGTACAGTGCTGAAGTCCAGCTTGCTTGGCTGCCAATGTCTTGCTCTCTGCTCAGATCCATGAGACCATGCCATTTCTGGGAAGCCTGACTTCAGGTGCAGCACTGCCACGGCTGTAAGGCAGTTCATTCTAAGTAAGCCTTAAAACATACCTTTCAGAGTGCTGCAGTGAGGATGTTTTCGTACAGTACCTGCCAGGGTTGGAGCTGGGGAGCAGGATGTCGAGGATACACTCAGTGTATTGATGCTTGGCTGTGTCTTGTGCCTGGGGTAGTTGGGGTGAGAAGTGGATATTCTCCCCAACCTTGTCTTCTTGGTGACCTTCCCCTGCCAGAAGGGAAGTAGCCTGGCGGTATGAGGTCAGGGATGTGGATCTTTTTGGCTGTGGTTGAAAATGAGCAGTTGTGATGAAGAATGAGATGGCCTTCCTGGCCCTCTCTTTAGGGTGTCCCTTCCTGCCCTTCTCAGCTCTCACACCATGGTCTGGCGAGGTATTTTCTTCGTTGCTGGATGAGCTCAGCCAATACTTTGAGCTAGCTAGGGATAAATTATGAATTGCTCTGAATAAACTGTAGATGGAAGTGTGTCTAAGGAGTATTTTAGTCCCTGTTACATGAACCCTGCCTAGAATGGAAGGCCTCATTCGCTCGTGCTATCCCACTGGAGGCCAACACCTTTCAGGAGAGCTCCAAATCTCTGTCCAAATGAGGAGACAAGGGCAATGAAGCGCACCAGGTTCTGAGCATGGCAATGCTGGTGGTGGTAGCTTGTCTTCTGATCTTGAAAAGCCCTCCTGGGGTCTGGAAATGCAACAGCTGGCAGGGGAAGCTGGTGGAGTAGTACCTAAGTTCCTGAAGTGTTGCTATCAGATCTGTTGCTTGAAGCAGTAGTCTGACAGGAAGAATTGCCTCACAGGGCCAGGTCAAACAAGCTTAAGGGACCTTTTAATGTGTGTTTTGACTTGGAGGCATTTTGTTGCTGTGTTCTGTCAGGGTGCCCCTGCCCTTCCCAGCTTAGCTCAGACTTGGCATCTCTGGAGAAAGACTCTTTTTGGCTTCCCAGGAGGAACAACATGTCTGGCAATGTGTGCAGAGCCCTGCTGCGAGATACTGACTGCCTCCTGCCTCCAGATGCCTTTTCCAGAAAGCCATTTAGAGCCACAGATTGTTACTTGGATAACTCCCTTTCCTGATTCATTAGCAATGTGCAGTCTCTCCTGTAATACTCAAATCTGCCTGTGCCAAGGGCTGAAAGGGAGAGGCCATGTCTTTTAATAACCATGTGATGCAGTTGGAAAAAACTTTTGGACACGTAGTTCTCTGGTGGCCTGAGCTGATGGAAACACTCCAAGGGAGAGATACAGCTGGGCCCTGAGTGAGAGGGCCTTTTGGTGCTTTTGGATGTGTGAGGGGTAACTGCTTGTGACCTTCCTTTCCCCCAGCTCTCCTTACCCCACCTGGAGAAGGCGGCAGACCTGGAGATTGGTCCCACCATGCTGCAGATCCTGCAGGTCCTGTGTGTGATGCTGTGTAGATAACTGCTGGTGGCTGGGTTGTGGCCATATGATGTGGGCTCTGTCCTGGAGAAGAGGGTCCGGCCGTGTGTGAATGGGAGCTCTGCTATCCCAGTGATGCTGTGGTGGATCCCAGTGGACAGTGCTGTGTGACAGGCACATAGCTGGCTCCCCCTACTCAGTACTATCTCTGCTGAAGGGGCTTTTGCTTTTCAAGCTCTTTGCTGTTGAAAGTAATCAGTGTTGTTGCCAGCTTCCTAGCCCAGGTGAAGGGACTTGGCTCTT
Source organism: Sylvia atricapilla (assembly GCF_009819655.1). NCBI lineage: Eukaryota > Metazoa > Chordata > Aves > Passeriformes > Sylviidae > Sylvia > Sylvia atricapilla. Next base: position 24,429,333 of record NC_089145.1, on the reverse strand, counting down.
ACCTGCTGAACTGTTCCCTGGAAATACAAAGTTCTGGTAGCATGTGGGTGAGGGCCATGGGGTGTATGCCAGGAGGGTTTGGCACCCTGGTTCGTATCCTGTTCCTACTGCTCCAGAAGTATCCATCTCTTGAGTTTCCCCTCTTAGACCCTTTTGGTCTGAGGCGGGAGCTGACAGGCCGGGAGAAGCAGAGTGGGCATGATGCAGGAGACAGATGTCTGCTTACTGACATGTGCTGTAGGATCCATTCATGTCCTCTCTCACTGCCTGCCACCTTGTAGCCAGAATCTGATGGAGACTCACAAAGCAGAAGTTTTGTTGGGCCTTGTTGCTGAAGAAGGGTTTTGCTGAACAGTGCAGTGCTGTACTTCACTCTTTGAATTGCTGGATTTCACTGTTCAGGTAGCAGCTGTTGTTACTATTTTTTATTTCCAGCCCTTGTTGGGATTGATGTCACCTCCCTTCTGTCATATTGTGCTGTGCCAGGCTGGCCTGGGGTTTGCTGTGGCTAGAGGGGTGCAGGAATACAGCACATTGCAAACTTGTTTCTCTGTTTGGGCTTTTAAAACAGGTGGGACAGACCAGATACATGCTTTTAGTAGTTTTTTAGCTGCTTTTAAGGTCCTGCTCCTGTTGCATCTTAGAGCAACAATGTGTGGATAGAGGGTCTTTAAAACAAATCTCTCAATTCTTCTCTGATTCCTTTGCCCCAGCATATTAGTATGTCTGTGCTTCTGTTTTGGGCTTTGTCCTGATAAGAAGCTAAGCATCCTTCTAGCCTCCTGGGAGAAGGGCTTATCCATTTCATCCTGCAGTTGTGGAATACATGCGCCCAATGCTGTGGGAGTTGGAGGAAAGGGGTGCCCTGGCAAGATCCCAGCAGAGGAAGAGGATTTCCTCTGAGGAGGAGTAACATGTGCAGACTGCTCTGCTGTCTTCAGCACAAGTTATGTGCGTGATGTTTTTTGCCTGCTTTCTCTCTCCTCTGCCTTTACTCCCTCTCTCTCTCTCCCTCTATGCATCCATTGGGATAGACTCTCTTAACTGCCTTTATGGGGCTGCCCAGAGCATGTCAGGGGGGCTCAGGTTACTGGACATGATAGTTAACCCCTTTGTTGTCTCACAAGTTAAGACACTTGCTGCTGTTATCATGTCTGGGAGGGGGCCAGAGAACTTGCATCCCTCCCCCAGCTCCTGATCCTGCTGAAGGACTGGTGTGAGGCGTCGCATGTATTGTGATGGAACATTGTGGCGGTGGCTTTGCCAGCAATTCTGGGGACATGTGTACAGCCCTCCTTGCCTGGGTGGGAATGTGCCAAGGACAGTGCAGTGAACTGGGACTGGGAATATGCAGCATGCAGGTAGTGGTTCTCCCCGGGGCTGTCTGGGTAGCCTTGGGTGACACTGAGCCATGCTTTGTGACAGGCTGGAGGACAGGGACAGGACCAAGGTGTTGGGTGCTCTTATCTGTGACTCTCGGATGTGCAGGGGCCTGTCCTCAGAGCTCTCCTATGCAGTAGCTCTTCACGTGACTGTCTTTTGGGTTTCAGGTGACAGCAAGGTCCAAAACTCTCAAGTACAGCTGAGATGTCTTATCTGCCCTTCAAGCTGACAATCCTTGGTTAGAGGGGGGTCCTCACGGGCACCACCAGACTGTGCCAACTTCTCCAGCTGTTCCTAGCCACTCCTGCAACCTTGGCAGCCTTCAAAGGTTAGTTATCATGTATGTTAAGTAGATGGTTTACATGTGGTTGCTCCCTTGCTGTTTTAGTGCTTCTAAATTGGTAAACGGGATAATTGTATGGCAGAAGGGCTTGGCTCTCTGGGCATTTGGGACCTGTGGGAGGCTCTGGAGACAGCACTGGCACTTGTAAGCCCCCATAGCCCAGTTCTCTGGAGGGAAGGACCAGATTCCCCACAGCAATCCTTTGAATAAAGTGTGATCCCATCTCTGTGGCTGTTTACCTGAGTGTGCTTGTCTGGATCATTCTCCCCAAACAATACTATGGTCTATTGCTTATTTCTTGTGTAGTGGGCAGTAAGTTGCTGGGACCTGGACTGAGGAGCTGGAACAAGCTCTCTGGACCAGGGAAAATGGGAAGACTGCCTTCTGAAGGCTGAGAGCTTGTGCTGGCATTGTTCTGTCCTAGCAGCTTCTTTTCCCTCTGTCCATTACATCAAGTGTTTCTTTGGGGCCACTGTTCTCAGTGGCCACCTCTCTCTCCCTGCCCCTCATTAGTGTAGGGCTTGGCATGCCAGCAGGAGGGAGCCTCAGCATGTCTACGCCTTGATCGGATTTGTCAAGGCTCCTTCCCTTTTCTTCCTGTTCATTGAGGTCTGAAACAAAGCAAACAGAGGAGAAGAATTCCAAAGAATAGGAGTGAGGGAAGAGAGGAACGCTAGAGTGACAGGCTGCCCCTGCACACATGCACCCCCTGCCTTGGTCTGGTGGGGCAGAGCTGGTGGCAGAGCATTTTGGGAGGTGAGGCCATTCCTTGGCACTCCTATTCCCAGCTCTGGCACCAGCTGCCTTTCTCCCGTGCTGTGCTCTGGGGCTCCTGTCCTCACTGCTCAGGTAGCTTCCGGAGCCTCAGGCTTGCTGCCTACTCTGCACGGGCACGTGCACCTGAGCACAGCTTGAGGGAAGCAGGGCATTATTTGAACTGCTTTGTTTGTCTTGGGCTGTGGTAAAAGCTTTCCCTCTTTACCTGTGTCAGGAAATTTTCCCCTGCCAGGCAGATCCAAAGAAGCCCGACATGGAGCTCAACGTCCTGCCCGGGTGCCAGGGCGGTGAGGCTCTGGCGCCTCCCCATCTTGGAGCCAGATAAGTGCTGGAACAAAGCCCTTTTGTGCAGACAGGTGTGTGAAGTGGAGAAAAATGTGCTCTGGCACTCATGTTGTTTCCCAGGAGGCAGGAGGCTCAGGAGGGGAGTCATGACCAGCCAGATAAAGCTGCCACAGGTAAAGCTCTGATAGATCTCTTTGCTCCCTCCTTCGTCATCCCCAGGCCAGCACGCAGTTTGCCCTTCATCCTGCCCCGACCCTCCCATAGACTCGATCAGGGAAGGCAACAGGATGCTCAACAGCCCCAGTATAAAGCACTTGAGGTGCAAAACATCCCTGCTAGTAACATTCTTCTCCTTGCATTTAAGCCGCAAGGAACAGCCTTTAAACCGCAGCCTCTTCTTGCCTTTCCTTCTTCCTCCTTGTTCTTTACCTTCTGGCAATCTTGGCACTCCATGGTTTAATTAAGGAGCAGAACAAAGTGCTTAGACTCCAAAATGTGCAGATTAAGGGGTTACTAATCCTCCTCCTAAATGGGTGCTCACATCCTGTCCAGGCTGTTATCAAGCTTCTGTTCCCTGAGTGGAAACTTGGCCAAACTTGAGACCTCTACCTCTTTTCCTGCTTGCTGCACTGAGGAGGAAGGGCGAGGGGTGGCAGGAGAGCCATGGGGGAGAAGCAAAGCCAGCTGTGGGCTTGCAGAATTCTCAGGGTGGGTTTGTAGTCAGCAGTGGCTTTGCTTTTTGTGTCCTGTCTGGTTTTGCTGCTCCAAGAGCAATGAAGCAGGGGTTTGGTGTTTTTATTTTGGGTTTTTTGAGTGTTGTCTTCCTATTCTGACAAAATAACCTTTCTGTCAGAAGAAGCAACTGCTTTCTTTTGTGCTTGTGTGTTTGTTTGGGGGGTGGTTTGGTTCAAGTGTGTGCCTTCCCTGTGCATACACCCCTCTCTTGATTTCCCAGGAGTCTCTTCTGTGCTCTTACTCCCCGTGTATGCCCAAGTGCTGCAGCTCTGCTGAAAGGGCAGGGCTGCCTCACTAGTGGGTGGCTGGTGCCTGGCAGTGAGTGCCCCATGAGGCCGGTCGTATTCTCATCTGGGGAGGCTGAGATCCCTTTGTAGGCCATACCGTGTCAGTGAGAAGGGGAAGGTGGAGTATTTGTGGATCCAGATGGAGACACCAGGAGGGAAGAGGGAGTAGTGAGGATTAGTGTGGTGAGAAGGGTAAGACTCTTCCTGGAAGCATCCTGGAAGACCTGATTACAGGATGGTCTGAGCTCTTCTGCCTCTCCTGGTGCTAGCTGGGCACTGCAGAGAGGTTGCTGTGGATTACAGAAGACATGAGCTTTTGTCCTCAGCCACTCATCTGCTGCTTGGTTGAGTTGAGCTACGCTGTTTCTTCCCTGCCTTTGTCCTTTAGTGTGCAAGTTCAAGGTTTAGCTCAGCAGTGTGAGAAGCCCCAGGGACGGGAACACAAGGAGCAGCAGGAAGGGAGGAGTGTTAGTAATGGATTTGGATGTTGGGAATACTCTCCTTTCCACTGTCTGGCTGTGGGAACTGCCTCCCCTCTGGGATCCACTTCCCCTCCTTTTTTTGCCCCCATCAGTCACTGCCTCATTTCCACTTTGCAAGATGCCCTATGTTTTTTTTGCAGGTTAGTTTTTTGTCTTAGCCTGGACAGCAGTTTTTCCTCCACAGTATTGTTAGAGCCTCTTGGCAATGTGCAACCTTCTCTGTAGCTCAGAATCCCTTCTGATCTTACAAAATGCCCAGGGCACCCTAAGCGGATGGCACTATTGCTGCTTGGGTTTTTTAGAGCCTGCCCTGAGCCATTCTGGTTTGCTATTTATAGTGTGGTTGTTCCATTCCTGTGTGGATGAGCTCTGCTTTCAGCCTCACTTGGGCACTGAGGGCATTGGTGCCAGGAATAGCTCTGGACAGGGAAGATATAGGAGTGGCTGCTTGAGAACAGCTCCCAGTTTGGACTAGTCTCTTGTGGAAGAGGTACCAGGCTGCATCCATGAGCACAGCTGCTTTTCACACAGAGGAGGGGGAGTGCCTTTCTTGGTCAGTTAGTGTGTCTTGTGTGTGCCTGGCTGCTGGACTAGAGTTTGGCACTGGGAGAGATGGAATTTGGAAGAGTTGCTCCCAGTACTAGCAGGACTAGTGAGGGACCATAGTGTCACGCGCCAATGGCATGAAGCTGTATCAGCAGAGGATTAGGTTGGTTATTAGGAAAAACCCAGAGGGTGGCTGGGCACTGGAACAGGCTCCCCGGGAAGTGGTCACAGCACCAAGCCTGGCAGAGTTCAAGAAGCATTTGGACAATGCTGTCAGACACATGGTGTGATTTCTGAGGCTGTCCTGTGCTGAGCTGGGAGTTGGACTTTGATGATCCTTGTGGGTCCCTTGCAGCTCAAGATATTCTATGATTCTGTGCTGGGCAGTTGGCATGCCCTGCTCCTAGCATGTCCTCCAAGCAGTGATAGTGACCTTGTGTGTCCTGAACTGCTGCCCACTGGGTGGGTGGATCCCTTGTGGTGGGGACCTGCCATTCCCTGCACAGGGCCCTGCTCTCCACCCCCTGCGACCGAGGGAGCTCAAGCTAAGGCCTGAAAGGAACCTGCAGCACAAAAAAATCAACACCCTCCTCAGCACTGCTGCTTGGGCAGAGCTGCTTTTGGCTCATGATGCTCTCAGCTTGTCTGGAGTCCAGAGCTGGACAAATAATTAATTGCTTGATTTAATGCCCAAAATGAAAAGCTGGAGGGAGAAAAACTCAACACAGACAAATTTCGGAGATGCTTTATCTTTTCTTTTAAATGTAATGCAGTTCAATTAAAAACAAAACAAAATGAGATTTTTTTGCATGGAAAACAAAGCATTTTATTCTTGTCCAAAACTTGTAGTGAAGGAGCAAATAGCTCTGAGCTATCTGGAAACTGCAGTTTTCAATCAATAACTATTCAGCCAAAACCACTTACCCGGTTCTGCTGGTAACAATGCACAGCAGGCACCTGACAGCCTGGCTCACAGCCATGCCCCTGGCACTTCCCCAGAGGTGGATGGTGTCGTACCTCTTGTGAGCTGTTCCAGGTAGAGTGCCAATATGGGGTTGTTGGAGGTCCTTTGTCTCCTTTTTTGCTGTAATTAACCTAATTAATTTTGCCTGAGGTGATGCAGACCGGACAAGTGTATATAGGGGGTCAGTTTGGCCTGTTGTGCTGGGATATGGTCTTCCTTGTCCCACCAGGGAGCACCACCTGGTGCAGGATGTTCAAGAGCATTTCAGGGGAGCAGAGGGATGTGAGGTTAGTCCCTACCCATGGGCACTGCTAGCTGGAACTTGGGGTGTCAGCACCACACAGTATGAAATTCCCACCCCTTGCTGTATCACCATGATGCCTGCTGGGTGTTCAAGCTGTGCTGATGGCAGAGCTGGACCTGGTGGAGAGCTTGCTGCAGGCTGACTTGGATAAAAGCTGGAGCTCCTGGCTGCTGACCCTGCTCAACTCTGACCCCAGGAATTGTTGCAAGCCCACAGCAGTGAAAGTGTCAGGAAATGACAGGGTGAACAGGTATTGATGCACGTAGCGCATCCGGAGACGAGGACGCCGTGAACTTAATGGATTCAGAGCTGGCCATTAGCTGCAGCACAGACATCAGCAAAAATGCAGATAGTAGAAACCTAATCCCATCAGAGAGGAAGGGAGTTGGAGATCAGCCCCTGTCACTGCTCCTGTTTCAAGAGGCAGTTGGGGTCCTCCTGCACAGTGCCCAGGCCTGGTCCCTCCTGTGCCAAGCCGTGCTGGCCAAGGAGGCGTGTGGAGGAGATTTGATTCAGGGCTCTGTGGCCTCTGTGTCTGTCCTCAGTTAGGCTTGAGCTTCACCAGGCACAGAAAAAGGCCAGCCAGTGTTGATACTTCACCTGCCGAGTATCCTCTTAGCATCAAATGACTTGTGGTCCAGGGAGGTAAAGCTGGAAGCAGTGTGTTGAATACCTTCTCTGTGAGTTTGCTGGGGGTCCTTCCAGCTTCTTGGGCTTAAGAGGAGTGAGAGCACTTGGGGACTGCGCTGCTGTCTGGGTGGGCCCCCTTTACTTTGCCTGAGAGTTGTGGCAAAATGCAGCTGCCCAGCTTGTCAGCACTGCAGGATGTCTGGTGGGCTTAAGCCTCCTATGCCACACTTGCACGTTCTGCTGTGGCACTGGTCTCCCCACGTGTGCCCTGCGTGCCCTCCATGGCTGAGGCTGTGCTGGGCAGCTGAACCCAGTGCCTAGTTGTGGGCAGGGAGACTGAATCTGCAAAAGCAGACTGTGTCTAGCAGGGCCTTGTGATCGGAGTTCCTGCCAAGAGGAGCTGCTCCCCTGATACATTCCTGGGTTTCAGACATGAAGAGGTAAGCAGCAAGGCATTCCTGTGTCAGACCCAGCCTGAGCTTGCTGGTTTCCTCTGGAAACAAGGAAACAGTCTGGTGACAAGAGTCTCTGCTTCAGCCAAGCTTGGAGCTTCAACACCCGTCAGAGACTTGTAGCTCCTTTTCCCCGAGCGCTGTGGTTCTGCCAGAGAAGGAGAAAATGGCTTTTCAGTGTGACCTCTGCAGAATAAAAAGCTGAACTCGGGGCGATAGAACTGTGTGTGTGGTAATCTTATGGGTCTGAGAAGCGCTTGATGTTTGAGAATGAGCAGTAACTGAGGCACAGCTGCCACGGATTTTCTCAGCAGCTTGGTGGTGTCTGGGGGCAGTGGGGAGATGAGGATGCTTCCTCCTTTTACAGCATGTGTTGGTATCCAACTCTGTGGGTGCTGCTGGATCCCACCTCTAGAACACGGTGGCTGTTTTGCCAGAGGTTGCTCTTTCCAGGGAAATACAAAGGTGAAACTCTCACTTAGGGTTTGCTTATCATAAGACTGGGGAGGCAGGGACAGCATGGTAATCCAGAGCATGGGGTTTTAATCCTGTTCTCCAGGCCAAATTCCATTCCGCCTCTGTAAATTCCTGCAGCTATCCTGGTCTGCACTGCCTGTGTGGTATCTGCAGGCTGGCACAGCCCCCTCAAGCAGCAGCATTTCAGGCATGGGGAGCAGGACAGGGAGGTCATAAGGCGCTTTATCAGATGGGTGCTGCAGTACACACTTTAAAGGTGATCTGCTGAGTGAGGAACCAGCCTGTCCCCTCCCATCTCTTTGTTAAGAGCAAAAGTGATTGTCCCCAGTTGCCTCTCTTCAAAGTATGGTGCCTTTTCTGAGTTGCTAGTCTGGCTGTGCTGTTCTTGTCACAGCTTTTGGGCCCTTTCTCACCTCCTGCAAACTTGGGAAGCTGTTGTGTTGGACTTCTACTGAACCAGTCTAAGCAGGTCAGCTAAACTGTCACTGTTCCAAAAATGAGACCTGGGAGAAGAATTTGCGGCTTCCCTACAGCTAGGTAAGACAACAGTCACCATAGCTCCATGAAATCACTTGTCTCCTGGCTGCCCTGCAGCTCTTTATGGGGAGCAGCCAGGCTACTTTTTACTTTTAATGCCCTGGGGGGGAGGCAGTAGAGGGGGCAGCAAGCCTCGGGCTGACCCTGTGCCCCTTCAGGCCTCTGATTGGTACCCACAGGCAGTGTAGTTATGCCTCATCATCTCTCTGCAGGGATACATAAGCTCTAGAAGAGACAACAGGCTAAGACACCCACCCTACCATGGACCTTGCTGCCAAATGTAATCTTGTGGTAAAACAGAGCTGTTTCCCTCTGTGCTTGCAGGGCTGGAGGAAACATGGTAATGTGATGGCAAAATTTCCACTGCCTGCTCTCCCTAAACATTAACTGCTCACCTGATTATTACTGAGCCATAGAGAGCGAAGGCCGTTCAGGCTGAGCTATGGGGCCTACAAAGAAAAGGGGATTTCCTGCAAAAAGAGTGGATCTTGGAGGAGTGGAGTGCCAACACACAGGCAGCTCTCAGGGGGAGCCTGGGGCAAGCAAAGTGGCTGCACTTTCCCAGGAATGAAAGTTGCTTGTGTGTGGAAGGGTGGCCGGCATACAGCCAGCTTTGGGCTCCTGCCCACGCCTCAGAGGTCGGTGTGAGCATGCACTGGTGTTTGTGCAGCTGCCCAGCTCTGCTGGTATGGCGTTCACTGTCCCCTGGACATTGCCCTGTTGTCACTGGAGGCAGGCTGTCCCAGCCATGAGACAAGACCTGGGTCTGACCTGCTCCTTCCCTGGTATCCACTGTCAGCTTCTTCCAGCTGGAGAGGGGACAGGGGTACCTTTTTCTGTCGCAGTGACTGTGTCCCCTGATCCCTGCTGAAGCAGGAGCTGCTTGCTCCTCGGAGGAATGTGGGGGAGGGAGGATAACCTGCTGTGAACAGCACTTCTGCCCTGCACACGTGCTGGGGTTGGAAGCCGGCAGTATTGGGAAACCTCTCGTCTTACTGCTGGCTGTGCTTGTCTGGTGAGCAAGGAGACTGAGGAGGGAGGGCGGAGAGGCCCCAGGCCACGACTGCAGGGACGGCTAGAGCCGGGAGCTTTCCATGCCGTGCCATGGCTGCTGGTACCCACTGTGCCCCTTGCCAAGGAGCTGTGGAAGCAGCTTGCCCTCTGCTTGCAGTGTCTCTAGTGTTTCACAGAGGAGGAGAGGCTGTGTAGCTGCCTTCTGGCTTGCCATCCTCACCCCCATGAATACCCTAAAAATGCCCCTGCCATGCCTGTGCTCCCCAGCAGCCTGCCTGTTCCTGCCTTGGCTGGAGAGGGCCTGGCTGGGTCTCAAAGCTCTTGGTGCTGGGAGCAAACAAGGTATGGTGGCCAGGACAAGCATGTGGAGAGGCTGTGGAGGTCAGCTGGAGCAGGAGGCAGTTTCCTCTGCTGCAGCGGTGCTGTTGGCAGTGGGCTGCAGGAGATCTGGACCGCTCCCAAAGCACGGGGAAGCCGTGCTGGACACTGCCTCAGCTGGAGCACATGATGGATTCCGTGGGGCAGGGGCAGGACGGGCTCCGGGAGCCGAGCGTGTGTCCCGGGGCGGCCGGGGGAGCGAAGGGAAGGGCCCCTGCCCTGGGGAGCCGCCGGCTCAGAGGAGCAGCGGGGCAGCGCGGGTGTTTCCTCTGCCTGCCGGGGCAGGGCTGGGCTGAAGGGCGCTGCTGAGGAGCCGCCGCCTGTTGTACCGGGGCTCTGCAAGGGCAAGCAGGAGCCGCCCGAGCGGGAGGTAAGCGCGCCTCCCGGGGCAGCCACCTGGGTGCTGCTGTGGCTGCGCGGGCACGCCGGGGCGCGCCTCGCCTCGCCCGGGGCCCCGGGGTGGGGGCAATTTACATCGCATAGGAGCGCTGTGCCGGCGCTCCGCGTCCCGCTCCTGTGCCTGCTGCCGCTCCTGGCCTCCTCCCACCGCTCCGGGCGCTGGACACCCCCGGGCCAGGGCTGCCGCTTTTGCCCAGCCCCGGGGCCGGCGCGGGGAGGGGTCGGAGCTGCAGGTAGAGCCTCTTTCTGCATAGTTAGCATTCCCAGCCCCGGCCTCCTGCTCCTCCTTCCACCATCCGGCTTACTCCCAGTGTGCTGGGCAGGTCTGGCTGAACACTGCACCCTTTCAGTGAGCCCTGCTCTTCTGGGCCACAGCGAGGATGAGACAGCAGGGAAACAATTCTTTCTCTTTCAAATCCACAGCGAGGCTTGCACTCTGCTCTGTTGATGGGCAAGCGCTCTGACGGTGACCAGTATCTCTTCTCTCTGGGTGGTAGCAAGGTCTGCATCCCACCCTCGCCATATTTGCATCCCAGGTAGGCCGTGGAGCCGCTCTTTGCCAGTCATGGGGAGAACAGGTGGGCTCTGCCGCCATCCCGAGGCCCCCAAAGATCTCTCAGGGAGGACAAAGTCTTCTCCATCTGCCCCAATAAAGGAGGAGGCAAGTGCTAGGAAGGGGGTAGATAATTCTGATGCTTCCCTTTTTTCACTATGAAGGAGGGATATTGAGGCCTGGGAGTGGGAAGGGAGCTGGAAGGAGGATGGATTCTTCCCAATTTACTTTGGGCAATTTTGCGCCCCTGGCACTGGGGGCTCTTGAGTAGAAAGCGAATTTAATCTCTTGTTTTGTTTGTTCTTTCTTCCTCTGAAAGGGGGGCCGGCGGGGTGTGCGGGGGGAGCTTGGGTTTGAGAGCAGGGAGGAGGGGGAAAGTGTCAGATCTAGAAGGGAGGAGTAAAGGGAGGACAGGGAACGGCAGCCCCGGGAGAGAGCAGCAGCAGTGGGCTGCCAGCCGGCTTGGGAGGCGCCGGGGAAGGAGGAGGCGAGGGGAGAGGCAGGTAAGGAAATCAGCGCCTGGGGGGAAGGCAAGCAGCCAGGTGAGGAGCAGGACAAGGGGTAGGGGGTGCTGTGAGGTGGGGGATGGATAGATCCTTGGGTGCCTCTGGGAGAGGTTTTGAAAACCGACTTGCTGCTGGTCCCATCTGGTCCCGCAGAACTGCCATCCTAGTAGTGTGTTCACTTGCAGGCAGGGGACAGAGTACCATTCCTGCAGTGAGGGGCCGCGGGGGCAAGTGGGAGCAAGACGCGTGCTGCTGTGTGCCATCACCTTCTCTCTGCTTTGTTTGTGCTAAAGTTGTTTCTCTGCCCCTCGGCTTCCCTGAATGCTGGGCGCTGGCTGACCTCCCCGGCCTTTTCTCACCATGCCCTCCTGCCATCGCCCTCCAGCCTGATCTGAGCAGCCCTCCAACTTTGTGCGAACCTCAGCGTGTGGGACGGGAGACAGGCTGGCAGCAGCGCGTGGAGGCCTCGCCATGTCCAGCATAGCCCGTGGCTGTGGCAGGGAGAAGGAGTGCCTGGGCCTGGTGTGCTCCAAGTGCGAGCTCTGCCCTCCCTGCCGTGCCTATGCTTGGCCTGCTCTATAGAGCACAAAAGCAGGTCAAGCCCGGCCTGGCTTGCAGGGAGCGGCGATGCCAGTAGACAACTTGTCCACCAGGAAAAAGTGCAGTTCTCAGGGGCCGTGCCTGCTGCCACGGGAGCTCAGCTGGATCTCCAGTGAGCTGGCGTGGCCATGGCCCAGCCCTTGCAGAGACCCTGAGTGTACCTCCCTGGGGGTGGATGGGGCCATTCATCCGCAATTCCTCCAAGGGGGCTGGAGCTTGCAGCCGGCCCCAGGGGCCGCGGGGAGGGTCGATGTGTGTTCTCCTAGGCTCCAGCCCCCGCGGCCCCATGGGCATCTGCACATCAATGGGCTCCAGCGGGGTGTGTGCAGGGGGAGCAGACCCTAATCCAGCCCATTCAGCCCGACGGCGGCTTTTGTTGTCCAGATGTTGCTCGCCGGGGGCGCGGAGCCGCGGGCAGGGGTGCAGAGCGAGGGCAGGCTGCGGCGGGACAGGACAGGCGTGTCCTTCCCCGTGGGGTCTTCGCCTGCCCGGGCACCTGGCTCCGCGAGGTCCCGCCGGGAGCAGGGCTCTGCCCGTCGGGGGAGCCTCCCGCCGGCGGCGGAGGAAGGGAAGCGGCCTGACACGGGTGGAAGAGCCGCGGCGGGGTGGGGAGGCTGCCCGATGCCTCGCTGCGACCGGGGAGCGACTTCCACCCAAGTGTTTGGAGTTTTCCCATCGAAGTGGGCGGGCGGCGGCGCTTGGGTGCGGGAATTTCCCGAGCCCCCCGGCCCTGCGTGAGCCGCGCTCCAGAGAGGGAGAGGGACCGCGCCCCTCCCACGGGCAGGCTCCGGGACCCGCTGCCCGGCTCGGGAGGGCCTCTTCGCGTTATTACCTCTCCCCTTCTCTGTGAGCCCTAGGCCTGCGGGATGGCAGGGTGCAAGGCACAGAGGTGGGGTAAAATCTCTTGGAAACCTTCTTCCTGTCCCCGTTCCCCTCCGTGTTTGAGCTTCCCCCAGGCTCTGCAGTGCTGTCCGGATGGCAGAACAGGTCTTGGGGGGGAAAATGTTCCATCATGGCAGGAGTGTGCTGTCTGGAGCGGTAATGGGTGTCTGTTTCACTGCTTCAGTTGCCGAGGTACTGTCCTGGAGGGAGCAGGTGATGGAGGATGTCCTGCTGGGGAGATGTTGGCACACCTGGGTGCAGGCTGTTGGTGACACCTCTCTCTTTTTCCCTGTCCCTCACAGGCTCTAGGATGCCAGGGCCAGCCGGACTCGGATTGCCCACCTGATCCTTGTTGCCCATGTCCTGCCAGCACATCATGGTGCGCTCTTGGCGCATGAAGCTGAAGTTGCTGCTGGCCACAGTGACCCTGGCCATTCTCCTCTCCTGGCTCTACCTCTTTGTGGGCAGCCTCGAATGTGAGTGAGTCCTTCTCGTCCTCCTCAGATCAAGGGACAGTCCGCAACAGAGGGGGGGCAGCGGGGGATTAGGCCTTGGGGTGGTTGCTCTGGCCATGCAAGTCACTGCAGGTGTATCTGACTTGAGGACATCTCCAAGGACATCTCTGGAGATCAGGAGAGCAGAGCTGAGATGTTGGCTGGGCACTTGTGAGGCGTGCTGAGACCTCTCAGTTGTGGCTCTGCCCCGCCACGCACGCCTGGGCTCTCCTGGCCTTGCCGTGCCCTTTGCATGCCCCTATCTCTTCCACAGATGGCCGCTTCCTCCTGCTGCCGCCCTGTCTGGGCGAGCAGCCGAGCCGGGACGTGGAGCGGGAGGCGCTGGCCTCACGGGTGCGCAGGGTGGAGGAGGAGAATCAGCAGCTCCGCCTGCAGCTCGGCCAGGCTCAGGCGGAGGGCAGCGAGGGCAGCCCGCAGTGGGGGGCTTCTGCCGAGGACAGAGACCCCCCTGGGGGCGAGAGGAGCAACCACACGGCCTGCCCCAAGCAGCGGACAGTGCACAAGTGTGAGGTGGGTGATGGCACCAGCACGGTGGCATTGTGGATAGGGAATGTTGGATGGGAGGCTGGGACCCTGTGGAGCATGGATGTATGTACAACTCACCTAGAACTGCTCTCCCTGTGCTCTGGCCATGCTGGGGCCTCATCCTGGCTCTCCACAGTGCTCAGTGGGTGAGGGTATATTCCTTCCTCAGAGGAGACAGGAGTGGCAGCAAGACTCCTGCTCCCCACTTCTGAGTTAGAAAACTCCCACCTCTCTTTGTGGCTCCTTCTGCGTGGGAAAGGTTGGGTTTTGAGGCCTCTCCCTGTATTGTGGTCTCAGAGAGGAGCTGACAGCCCCTGAAAGGAGGGGATGTTCAGTCTCCAAAAGGCGCTGTTTGTCTTTGGGCAGCTCCTTCATGTCGCGATTGTGTGTGCTGGGCACAATGCCAGCCGGGATGTGGTCACCCTGGTGAAATCCATCCTCTTCCACAGGTGAGGGGGAGATGTCGTGCCAGAGGCCTGCTGGTTGGGGTTCTCAGATGAGCTGCTGTAGCGAGGCAGTGCTGCAGAAGAGGGGCTCTATGACCTCTCTCTATCCCTGGTCCCACTGCTTACAGGGACAGAGGGGAATTTGTTTCCTCCTCGAGAGGGTTTTTTCCATTTTCCCCCTCAGCTGATGTATGTCCCATGAGAGGGATGGGGATCTTTGTCCTCTTCATTCTGCTGTGGTGCTGAATGTTTGCCCTTGGCAGGAAAAACCCCCTCCACTTTCACTTCATAACGGATTCAGTGGCCCACCAGATCCTCCAGACGCTCTTCCAGTCCTGGATGGTGCCTTCTGTCCACGTCAGCTTCTACAATGCCGATGACTTGAAGGCAGGTGCTTGCCCTCCCTTTGCCCTGTCCCAAGCCAATGCTTAGAGAGTCCAGGGGTGCAGCAAAAAGAGACGAGTGAATGGGGGGTGATTAATTTTTTCTTGCTGATCCCTGGCTCACTCTATCCTCTTTCTTGTTGCTGGTGCTGCTGAGAGGGGAGCACAAGGCTGGTACTGGTGGGGTGGGGAGGTGCCTTGCTGTAGCAGTGCCTCTGTGGCGGAGCCGAGTGCCCCAGTGAGACACTGGGGGCCAGGTGGGGGTTCTGCCAGCTGGAGGAAATGCTCCAGGCTCGGCTGGCTCCACAGATCTGCATGCCCTTCAGTTGCTGGTCTCCTGTGCACGGGGTGCCAGGACACGCAGCTCTCCTGCCTGGGAAGGGCATGACCATGCCCAGCCCTGAGGTGTGTTCCCTTGCAGCCAGAGGTGTCGTGGATCCCCAACAAGCACTACTCCGGCATCTATGGGCTGATGAAGCTGACACTTACCAAGGCACTACCCTCCAACCTCTCCAAGGTCATTGTCTTGGACACAGACATCACCTTTGCCACCGACATTGCTGAGCTCTGGGCTGTCTTTGGAAAGTTTTCTGGTGAGGACAGGGGGTCTCTGGGGCCCTGGCAGGGCCTTGGGTGCTGAGCTCAGGGTGGCAGTGCCTGCCTGCCCACAGAACCGGCACAGCGGGTTTGCTTGGGTCCTCTGAACCAACAGTAGGATGAGCTGTGTCCATGTCCCTCTGTTTCCTCAGAAAAGCAGGTGATTGGGCTGGTGGAGAACCAAAGTGACTGGTACTTAGGCAATCTATGGAAAAACCACAAGCCATGGCCAGCCCTGGGACGTGGCTTCAACACAGGTGAGTGTGGGCAGCCGGGGTGGGAGGTGCAGCCTCATGGCACAGGCATGGGGAGACTAGGAGAGGCTGAGGTAAAGTAAGAAAGTGGTGGGCCCAAGAGGACTGCTGCAGCAGGGTTGTGTGGGTGGGCACAGAGAAATGGCATGTCCCAGGGGCTGGAGGCATGCAGGCACCTGTGCCTCAGCTCTGTAGTGGCTGGGTGATCTCTCTGTGATGCAGTGCCTTCTCTGGCACTCAGGGGTGATCCTGCTCCTGCTGGACCGCCTGCGTCGCCTGGGCTGGGAGCAGATGTGGCGGCTGACAGCGGAGCGGGAGCTCATGAGCATGCTCTCCACCTCGCTGGCTGATCAGGTAACTCTCCCTCCTCTGGGGCAGCTTGGTCCTTCTGCATTCCCACAGCACTGCTGGCACAGGGGATCTTCCTCATCCACCCATGCACTCACCTTTCCCTCTCTCCTAGGATATCTTCAACGCGGTGATCAAGCAGGACCCATCCCTGGTGTACCGGCTTCCCTGCTTCTGGAATGTGCAGCTCTCTGATCACACCCGCTCAGAGCAGTGCTACACTGAGCTCTCAGATCTCAAGGTGGGTGAGGTTGCCACCTTTGAGACTGGGGAGGGCCTGAAGGACAGTGCAGGCACTGGAGGTCCAGGGGAGTCAGCATGGCATCTGAGGGGTGGGGAGCCTGGTGCCGCTGACTTCCCTTGCCTGGGGTGACACACTACTGCTCAGGTGATCCACTGGAACTCGCCCAAGAAGCTGCGGGTGAAGAATAAGCACGTGGAGTTCTTCCGTAACCTCTACCTGACCTTCTTGGAGTATGATGGGAACCTGCTGCGCAGGGAGCTTTTTGGCTGTGCCAGTCTTCCCAGCCCACCCAGAGACCAGGTGAGGCTGGCTGTGACTCTGCCCCCAACCCCAGAGCTTTGGGTGGGCAGAGACCTCACACAACCTCCCCTGGGGCTCCTACTCTCCCTCACCTTCATGGTGTTGCAGTTGCAGCAGGCGCTGGAGGAGTTGGACGAGGATGATCCCTGCTATGACTTCCGCCAGCAGCACCTCATGCAGCACCGCATCCACCTGTTCTTCCTGCAGTACGAGTTCCTGGCCTTTCCCAGCCCCACCGATGTCACCCTTGTGGCTCAGCTCTCCATGGACAGGTACTTGCCAGTAGGACTGGTGGGAGGTTGGAACCCACCTCCACTCCTCTGGGCAGGCTCCACAGCTTTGAAGCTATGAGGGAATCTCATTTCATCATTCTCATGCCAGCATTCGGCAGTGAGGAACAACACCCCAAGCTGGGAGTATCAGTTCTTCCTGCTCCCTCCTGAACCAGGCGTGCCTGGCACATGGCTGTGTGGAGACGCCCAGTTCTGGGTTTGGTTCAGAAGCTGCCTTAGGGCAGGTCTGCTGCTCAGGCTGTGCCGTCTGCTTCCCAGGTTACAGATGCTGGAGGCCATTTGCAAGCACTGGGCAGGCCCCATCAGCCTGGCGCTGTACATGTCGGATGCCGAGGCGCAGCAGTTCCTGCGCTACGCCCAGGCCTCAGAGGTGCTGAGCGCCCGCCGCAACGTCGCCTACCACATTGTCTACAAGGAGGGGCAGTTCTACCCCATCAACCTCCTGCGCAACGTGGCCTTGGCCAACACGCAGACGCCCTACGTCTTCCTGACGGACATCGACTTCCTGCCGATGTACGGCCTCTACGATTACCTCAGGTACGGCTTTTTCCAGCTGGCTCTTGCTCAACCTGCTGGGTTCCCCAAGCACCAGAGTTTTCAGCAGACACCCTGAGCAGCAGCTCTCAATATGCAGAAACTGTTTCCTTTGTGCTCAACCTTGGGGTCCTGCCCTTGCTTTTGTCAGACACTAGCAGATGAGGAAGGCTGTGAGGGTTGCCCTGCTCCTGCTATCCCTGCATGGTACCACTGCAAATTCTCAAAACCCTTAATACCAGTGTGGAGTGGAGGATAGGCTGGAGGGGCTGAGGAAGGAGGCTGTGGCCATGCCTCACAGTCAGGGAGTCCTCACGCCTTTCCTACTACCACAGGAACTCCATCCAACAGCTGGAGCTGCCCCAGAGGAAGGCAGCTCTCATCGTGCCGGCATTTGAGACCCTGCACTACCGTCTGACCTTTCCCAAATCCAAAGCAGAGCTGCTCTCCATGCTGGACATGGGCTCCCTCTACACCTTCAGGTAGGGATTAACACGTCCAAGCAGAATCCAGCTGTGTACCCTTGTGCCTTGGGGCTGTGCACCCCCTGTCTCAGAGGGGAGTAGCAGACCCCCTGCATCCTCTCTTGTCACAGTCTCTCATTTCTGTCTCTCCCCGTAGGTACCACGTGTGGCCAAAAGGCCACGCCCCGACAGACTATGCCAAATGGCGGACGGCCACCGTGCCCTACCGCGTGGCGTGGCAGCCAGACTTCGAGCCTTACGTTGTAGTGAGGCGAGACTGCCCCAAGTATGACCAGAGGTTCGTGGGCTTCGGCTGGAACAAAGTCTCCCACATCATGGAGCTGGATGCGCAGGTGGGTGAGGGGCTCCTGGCACCGCAGAGGCGCCGGGGGCTTGTGGCTGGGCAGTGACACGTTGGTACCACCAAGCCCATGATGGTAAAGGCTGCTGCTCTGTCCCCAGGAATATGAGCTGCTGGTCCTGCCCAATGCCTTCATGATCCACATGCCCCATGCCCCCAGCTTCGACATCTCCAAGTTTCGCCTGAGTGCAGGGTACCGGGGCTGCCTCCAGACGCTGCGGGAGGAGTTCCACCAGGACCTGTCACGGCGATACGGGGCTGCTGCACTCAAATACCTCACTGCTGAGAGAAGCCTGTGATGCCTGCGGACAGTGGGTGCGGGCCACAAGCAGCACACTGGAGAAGGGAGGGCGCAGGGCCTCCCTCCTGCCCCTGCCCACCACTGCAGCCCAGCCTGAGGGAACGGAGTCAGCAGCACAGCCTCTCCAGCCCACCAAAGGCATGCCTGTAGATGAGGTGGAAGACATCAGCTGCAAGAACAGGCAGTGCCTGCAGGTCAAACTGCTGCAGCCTTTCTGTATTACAGGGGAATCTCCCCATGCCAGGGTCCAGGACTGTCATCTCTTTTAGCGGATGAGGATTCCCAGTCTTCATTAGCTCACCTCACCTTAAGGCCTGGCTCCTCCAGAGATTTGGGAGCTGTACCCTGTTCTGCCTCTGCTCAATGGTCCCAGGTCTCAATCCTCCACACACCCCTCTGGGGTTTTGGTGAGTTGGAGATGAGGTTGTAGAGCAACCCTTCACATCCTTTGTGGAGCAGGCGCAGAGGAAGCCTCCCAGCACCCTGGGAGGGGCAGCCAGGGAATACTGTGAGTAGTTGGATCCTTGGTTCAAACCCAGATCAAGGCTGGCTGGTTAGTTAATGGGGGGAAATATTATTATTCCCTGTCTATATGGGTGCAGTCTGCAGTGGAGCTGGCACTGTACAGGTGGTGTGGGACTCACCCAGAGCAGGATGAGCTCCCAGAGCAGGATGGGCTGTCCGCTGTCGCCAGCAGTGAGCTCCCCAGATGGACCTGCACCTCCCAGCTGGGAGCAACCATGCTGGTGACAGACCCTGTCCTGTGCTGGTATTGTCCCACAGGGCAGGGCTGCCAACCATCCCCAGGGCAAAACAGCAGCTTTGTGGGCCAGCACAGGCTGAGAGAAGTTCCTGGTGGGGCCCACCCTGCTTCTCCCCAGCTCTTGGCAGCCCACTTGTTGCCATCAACAATCAGGGACATGGCTGACACTGGAGAAGACCATAGCTGAACGCTGGGGAACCCCATGCTGGGGACAGCTTGACAGGACACTGTTCTACCGCTATCACACACTGGAGCACAGAGGATGCTTTCCTCACACTATTTAAATTATTTAATACTTTTCTCATAAGAATTCAGTAATTAGGGTGTCTGGGGTTTGGGTTTTTTTTTTTTTTTAAATCTTTTCTTCTTCCCAGATGATTTTGCTGGTAGCCCTGGAGGCTCTCCAGGCCAGTTGCTGCTGCAGTCTCCACTGTTCTCTTCTTAGCTTTGCTCTGGGCTGCAAGGGCCAGCTCTGTACGGGGTGAGGATTTCCGTCCATGGTGGGAGCGGCTAAGAGGAACCATAGAAAGCGCGGGGTATGGAAAGGGCACGAGCGCCTCTTGCTTATTCTCTCTTTTTAATTTAATTTTTAAATTAAAGCTTTTTTATTCTTTTTCACATTCTTGTTAAAACTGCCTGGTTATTAATTTTTTCTGCTGTGAGCCTGCACAGAGCAGAAGGGAGGGAGGGAAGGCAGCAGGAGAAGAGCAGTGGAGGAGTAGCGCAAGGCACACAGGAGCCCCTGCCAGCTCTGAAAGGGCTGGTGGTGCTGCCTGAGGTGGGCTTAAGGCTGATGGTGCTGAAATGGGACCCAGACAGCCTGCCTGCACAGCCAGCACCCCTGAACTGGAGCCTGGGGCATCACGGCTTAGGCACAGAGTCAGTTTAACCACACCTAGGTAGAAGATGTGGTTGCATGCAGTGGTGCTGCAGCTTGTTCCTGAGAGCCCTGACTTTATAAGACTCTTGGGAATAAAAGCCGGCTCTGAGGCCCCACAAGATGCCAGCCTTGCAGCTGCAGGGGGGAGGATGAGGATGGTTTGCCAGGAGCAAGTGTTGAGGCTTTATTTGGGAAAAGGCTGTGAAGACATTGCTCATCACTGTGAAGCCAAGTGCAGCTCCACCTCACCAGTCTCTAGCAGGCAGCTTTTGTTTAATACAGCTCAAGTTCACTGCTACTGTGCTGCTGCCGCTGCACTAAGCAAGATCAGAGGATTAGATCAGATTTAGACATTGCTAGAGCCATGGTGGAGCAGAGATGAAGCAGGCCTCTTCCAGAGGAAAAGCAATAGAAATGGTGGCTCTGTGGTTGTTTTGGAAGGTGTGCTGGTATGCCTGGAGCAGGAGGGCTGTACACCACCATTTCCAGATCATCCTTCCCAGCCTAGACAGTCCCTAGCCCGAAATGTTCCTGCAAGGGTGGAGGTATCTGGAAGAAAGCCCAGCTTGTGTTGGTCCCTATATGCCCTCTGCTGGGCAGCGTCAGCTGGGAGGCACCCACAGAGTCAGAGAGATTGTCTGAACAGAGCACAGCCCCTTTTGGAGCTAAAATTCATTTCTCCTAACGTAGTGCCCTTCTCCCTGCCAAGAAAACGAGCCAGGGCGTTATGCAGCCCTTGCACAGAGCCATGCTCAGAAACCCCTCCTGGGCTGGGGTCTTGCTATGGGCACTGCTACAGCCCCTGTGCCTGTGGGACCCACTCTCCCCACCTGGTACATACAGCTAAAGAGACAAGAGATTTTACTGTGTTTTATTTAGTAAAATGTTAAAATAAATAAATACAAATTGATCAGATGCTCTGTACCCCCTCCCCCCAACTTCAATTTGCTAAAATCTAAACACATTTGTACCAAAACTGAAACCACAAGGAACTTGAAGGCAGCAGATACTGCAGATCACTATGAGCATCAGGCTAAAAAAAATAGAGATATTTTAAAAACCCAAACCAGTTCACAAGTGGGTGTTCTCATGGTGTGATTCTGTGACAACAGAGCAGTACCAGTCAGAAAGGGCATTTTACACCAGGGCCTGCAAGGAAGGGAGATTGGTGGGGAATGGGGCAGCACAGGTGCCACTGACTCGTGGAGGACAGAGCCTGTGGCTTTGCCATTAGAAACCCGGTTGGGAGAGAAGCTGCCATCGTCCCACGCAGCACCAGGGCCGTGGCTGCAGGGACAGCACTGCCAGAACTGGTCACCAAAATCCCTTGGAGAAATCAGACAGACTGGGGGAAGGACCAGGCTCAGACACGGAGCCCTTCAGGGCTTTCTGCTCCAGGCCCATGCCAGGACTTCCACTTTACAGCTCAATCTTGGTGAAACACCACGTGGGCATGGGGGAATGGGAGGAAGCATGGCACACAGGTGGGGTGGTGGCATCAATAAATCTACAGAGATGGTGCTGCTGTGATCGCAGGAACATGAAGCCATGATTGAAGCCTGAGTATTTTCTCCTAAACAAGCAGAGCTGCCCTCACAGCCCTCCTGCCCTCAGCTGCAGACATGGGGGCTGTTTGCAGAGTACAGCCAGTCAGCTGCCTAAAGAAAAGTCAGCATAGGCAGCCACCCCAGTGCCACACCAGACCTTGCAGGTGGCAGCAGCTCACTACCACCTGTGTCCATTGCTGTTGACACAACAAAGTTGTTTCCTTCCTCCACAGGAGCCTGGACAGGTCGGCACTAGCAGGCTCCCCCACTTCCTGCTGTTACCTTGCTTAATCTTTGCTTAATGGAGTTTGGAATACATGCTTTGCTTCTGTGGGGCTGTGAGAGGAAGCCAAGACACCTCTGACCATGTAAGATGGCACCTGGGGGGGGACTCTGCAGCTGCAACTGGAGTAAACCAGCTTGTGGGACATTACTGCTGCTGGCTCTGCTTTTGTGGGGCTGCCAGGAAGCTGCCTGAGCCTCAGAGGCTTAAGCAGAAGTAAACACCTTCCTTAAGGAGGGTCTTGGTTGCCTGTCACATATGACATCAGGAGCAAGTCAGAGACAGCACACCTTCTGGAAGGGAGAGCTGACAGGTAAGACACTGCCTGGCTCTAGAGTCAATCACTGTTTTGATGACAGTGATAATTTAAGTAAAGAAACATAAGAGACTATGATTAGAAATTACACATTAGCCCGGAACAAGCAGAAACATGCAGCCTACTGCCTCACCCAGCATGGGGCTTCTTTCAACAGCCTACCCCAGTGCCTGCAGCCATGGAAATCTGCTCTGCCAGAGTCAGAACTGCCAGTACCTGCCTTACAGAGGGGAGCATGAGGCACAGAGCAATCCCCTACCCCAGCAAGTCTGGCCCCACCTGAGATGCAGCACAAGCATAACAAGCTTACATGTGCACAGCATGTATCTGCTGCTGCAGTATCAAACCTCAGTGCTGAGGATCCAAAATCAAGGGTGGCCACAGAACACAGCCCCAGGAGCTGCCCTGTGACACTTCCTCCCTTCCCCACCTGAGCTCACCAAGTTCTGGTTGCTCACTAAGAAAAGTGTTTTCTCGAAGCACAAAGGCAACAATACTTCAGTTGTTTTCCAACTAAACAGATGTAAGAAGGCTGGTGACAAAAGGGCAGGAATTGGTTGAGGCTTACTTTTGCCAGTGTAAATTGAAGAAAAAGAAAAAAGATGCAAAAGATGGTGCTGAGCTGATGAATACTGCTCAGTGCTGCTGCTGCTGCCTTTCTGTGCCAGCTCTCCACCCACGACAAGCAGAGCCATGCTCACAAAGGCTTTTGAGTTCCCCAGGCACTCCTGATAGTAAGCAAGTCCTTAAGTACTTCTTCCTTTCTAGAACTAAGGACCAAGCTGAGTTTCTCCATCTGAAGCCTCTGACACCTGCTTGGATACTAGAGTGAAGAACAGGCACAGAGCTTATCCCTGGTTACACAGGAGAGCTGGGACAGCTGTTTTCCCAGGAGGGTGCCCCTTGGTCTGGCTGCTTGATGTAGCCAAGAGCCAGGCCTTCAGCTCCTCACAGGTTAAACTTAACACATGCCCCTATTCAGCCACACTGGTGAAATGCCCCTTTCCATGTATCCCTAAAGAAACCAGATCCTGAGAAAACAGGGAGGCGTTGCTCACACAGAGGAATTTTGGCACATTACTGCCAGATATGACAGCCTAGAGAGCAGGAATCTCCCACAGATACTCCAGGAGATGACTGAGAAATACCTGAATCACATGTCTTACTCCACATAATCTTCACTCACACAGGACCTCTGGGAGCTGATGCTGGTTTCAGTTAGGCTCCTTGTAACACTTGAACTAGGAAGGTGCAACCACACCAGCAGAGCTGAACTTTAGCCAGTTTTGGGAATGTTTATACCCAAGAAAATGTTTAATTATTACAATCCAGATTAGAGTAGGCCCTAGCTGCCTCAAGGTCTGCTTGATCTGCCTTATCTCCATGTCGTAGCTTAGAAGTCAAATAAAGTTCTTACCAGGATGGGATCACTCAGCAGCAGAAGCAGAGCTAGGGATGACCTAGTACCTACTTCCTTTTCCATCTGCACCTAAGCAGCTCTTTTTTCTCACTACACCTGCTCCTTTTGGAATACAGACCAACCCATGTCAGAAACTGAGGTAGGATAAAAGCGGTTTTGTTCTACTCTTTCCACTGAACTTTCAAACCCTGTAACTGCAGGAATACCTGTCTACTCAGAAAGGAGACCTATTTCACTCCTGGATTTTTCCTACCCTCACTTTCCCTCCTCATGTCTTTCCATATTTTTTCTCTGTTCTGCTTTACCCCATGTAATCTTCGTTTCTTTTGCTGCTCCTGCTTTTTCCCTCTTCCTTTTCATCTCCAGCCCTGTACCACTTCTCAAAAGAGGCTTCTGTCCTTTAATTTGTCCCTTGCAGCATCCATCTCTGGCCTGGGGAGATGGGAAGCCCTGGCCTGGCTGTTCTCATGAGATACACTCCAGGGACTTGCACACCACAGTGATTTCCACAGCATCCATGCTCTTGGCAAGCCTCTTTTCCATTTACTGCTCAGGTATTTTAGTAATACTGACAGGGGTACAGACAGACTCTCACACAGGTAAGCTCTTGGTTTGCTGATACAAGCCCACAGTTAAATTAACCTCTGGGAGAGGTGTTTGGCTTTTCATGGGTCTTTAATTAGCAAGCTTACCAGTGCATGGTATAAATAATTTTCTTTATTGGCAAGTTGATCAACTATGTGCTCAGCCTATACAAGACACAATGATGCAGAAAGTTCTTGGCCCAGATCAGAGAGAAGCAGGAGGGAAATGGGACCTAAGGGTAAAGGATAGAGAGATTTTCAAGTATTATTCCATTCTGTAGGAGTTACAAACAGGACTGAGGCTTAAAGAAGGATCTGAGTAAGACAGCAATAACCTGGAGACAAGACATCTGCAGCTCTCATTTTTCCTGATCCCATCTGATTTTTGGGTCATTCCCTCGTCCAGGTCTGACCACTGAAAACAAGGATCCAGACGCATGTCACTGCAAGGTTTGCTCACATGCCCTCAGAGACCAGTACCTAGCTGGCTGCTGGAGGGTTCTTTGGACCTTTTGCCTTCTGAATGCCAGAAACTACAGAGTCCATAGTGCTTGGGAATGGCCTTTGCTGAGGTAGTTTGTTGTCCAGGCAAGCCTAAGCGCCAAACGAATTAGCTGCACAACAAAACATCTTCCTCTTTCTCCAGGTTCCTGACTCCTACATACTCATCAGAAAACTCTTTGCAGTAATCCAGCTAAGACTGAACTTGCCAGAATCTCCAGAATTCCAAGGGAGGACAACAGGAGGTGAAGAAGGGTCAAAAAGATTCTAAAAACACACAACAAACTCTGCCCAAAGGGGTGTGTCCACAAGGAAGTGTAATACCAGTATTTTGGTGGTTATCTGAGCAGCTCACAGAGAGAGGCTCACAGTAAAAGAGTGAATTTTGGTTTAACATCTAAATGTGTTATTTTAAAAACACGTTTCCTTAAAAGCATGTACTCATCATTAGTGCTTCAGAAGCAAAGAGGGCACGGTGCAACCCAGCTGAGGAAAAGATAAGAGAGAAACATGTGCACTGCAAATTCACAAACGTTTTCTGCTGTATCCACATGAGTAAGAAATTTCAGAGGCTATTCCCTGTATTGTGGGGCTGCCACAGCTTGGTGGGGCTAAGAGGGAGGTCTCACTCCAGGTTCTCCTGAATGCTGACCATGCTGCTTTTCAGGGCTGTCTCTGCAACAGTACAGGAAAGATAATTTGAAGCCAAGGAGGTCAGAATTAGGTTTCACATTTCTAGACATTTGGAACATAGATTTGCTTTCTTAAGCCTAGTAAAGATAAAATGCAATATTCTTTTTTTCTGCCAACAATAAACCAAATAGATCTGCCCATAAAATTATCATCTCTTTAATTTCTTAATTCATATTCCCACTGACAGAAACCTGCTTGCAACATAGAACAAAGCCGTTTTGCTCATGCAAAACATTAGTTCATCCTACCAACATGGTAACTCCTGGCTGATGATGTCTTGGAAGAATCAGCCATGCTACTCACCCTATCTTCCAATCATCCCTAGAAGTATTGCTTGCTTCATGTTTTGTACAGCACTAAACCCACTACTGGCTCTAAACAAAGACAATGAAAACACCAATGAGGATACTAGTTCTTCTAGCCAGGTCACAGGCTCCCTTTCCCACTCTGACCACAACACACCTTTCCAGCTGTTTAAAGAACAGATTGTATGAAGAATGGAAAAAGAAACTTTTGCAACGCTTGCTCTATTTCTGAGCAAAGGAGAAGGGTGACTTCTTAAAGCCTCTTAGCACTGGGCTGAGAGCCAGCACCATCTTTGATATGAGATTCCTTTGTGGCCTCATTTCTTCCCTTATAACAGAGATTTTAATGTCACTTGTTTCCCACCAGTGACAAGCAATGACAAAGAAATTAGTTAGTATCTTGATGGTGGTTTGGAAATACAAAACCACAGCCATTATGACAGCTTCCCACAGAGCAGAAGTTTTAGTACAAACTCAATATCTCAAATATTACATGAGAAAAAAATCCAAACCAATATAAACCCAAAATAAAAGCTTGAGCTTTAAGCTGTCACTGAGTTTAAATTTCTCCCTTGATTGGAACCTCTTACAGCAGCTAGGAAAAAACCCACTTTTTCCTCTGTATTTAGCAAACACCAAGTCCTCTTCCACCCTATTGTTGGTAATTGGGTAGAGATAACCCAAATTTACTGTGTCTACACAACAGTATCATTGCCAGTGTCAGTGCAGCCCTGGGAATGTTCCTTGCCTATCGGCTGATACTGTTGCAGAGCCAGGAGAAAAAGTATCCCAACAGGATCAGTGTGAGAAAAAGAAAACTCCCTGAGCAGCATCAAAATGTTCAACACATTTTTTCTGCCAAACAATGATTAACTAAAGGCATCCTTTTACAGTCT
Source organism: Sylvia atricapilla (assembly GCF_009819655.1). Taxonomy (NCBI): domain Eukaryota; kingdom Metazoa; phylum Chordata; class Aves; order Passeriformes; family Sylviidae; genus Sylvia; species Sylvia atricapilla. The sequence continues at coordinate 24,403,046 of NC_089145.1, read as the reverse complement.
GGAACACAAATGCTCTAACAACAAGGATATAAAAGTCTGTAGTTATCTACTCGGATTCTGGAGACAAGCAGATGCCTTAGGAAAGCAGTAATAGCTGTTTTAACACCTCCTGGTTAACTGTGTGCAAATTCAAATATGGCTACTAGTGAATTTCACTTCCATTGTTTCTTGAATCAGCAAAGAAAATCGATGGACTGACTATCAAGTCTCCAGGCATTGCCTCCTACCTCCAAGTAGTGCACGGCTTCCAAGAGAGCTCAGGTTAACACAAAAATAAGAGCATGAGAGCCACAAAGACTCAGCACACCTATCCCTGGAGACAGTCTCTTACCAGGAATGTTCGATGCTTCAGAAGATGCTGTTAAGAATCAACCAAGTGTTCAGTTGAGGACCAACATGTTCCAAAATGCAGCTTCTCCTGAATATCTGGCTGTTAGCTGATGGCTCATATTCTATAGAAGGCTCATGTTCAGTTTGTTTTTGCTCTTCAATCCTTGAAATAGACAGTCCTTTGTTTAAATGCTGTGGGTTGCTGGCCTAGTGCTGCCCAATGGTAATGACCCCATTGGTAACTGGATTGATGGAAGGACATTTTTAGTATGATCCATTTTGACAGTGTCTGCCCAGCTGTCTCCCTGCCACTTCTGCTAACTTATCCTCCCAGCTCTGCTAGCTCCAGAACAGAACTCAAACATCAAAAGACAGAGTCAGGGTTATCACTGGTTCAGCTGAGAAGTGCATCTAAGAGTCACTTTCCCAACTGAGACAAATGTGAGAACTCAGGATATCAGTTCTGAGCTCAGAGCTGAAAATAGTGCACACTCCTACAGAAGGAATAAAAGTCCTTAAAGGGCAGAAGGGCAACCTAAAGGAGAGGGAATAAAACAACTCCAAGAACCCCACAGAAGCCCACTTGGCTGGGGCAGCAAAGAAACTCTCTCAGGCTATGTTGTGTCTGGAGCATTCATTTGCTCAAAAATGCATCCTTGAAATGCAAAGCTTTTCTATCTTCCACTATGAACAGCTGAGCAGGTCTGCCTCTCCACCCAACACATGCTCTCAAGGCCACCACACTGGGGACACTGCCTCACCTTGTGTGTGCAGTGGCTCAACTCTGCTCCCACGGGAAATAAAGGGAGTTTTCCTGGTACTTCCAGTGGAAATGGGCCTTGCCCAAACATGTATGTGCAGCAGTGAAACTAAATAGCTCTGGGATACAACCCAATGTGACCAGAATCAGCATCCTAAACTGAGCCAGACCCCACAATCAGGAAGCACAAGGCAAGCTCTGCTGTCCAGAGTGAAAAGATTATACATTAGAGATGAACTTCTTGAACAAGAGGGAATAACAGAGGGTGATTTCAGTCCAACTCACTGTCTTTCATTCTCAAGCTCAAATCAGCCTGTATCACAGAACTATTAAAGCCTTAAACAAGCACACTGCCAACTGCTTTTCTCTGGGTTACAAACACATGGAAGAATGGGAGAGAGATGGTAACAGCAGAGACAAGCCTGGGAGATCCTCCAGGTGGGGTGAGATCCAGCACTGTAGGACTTGATTCTCTTTAGACTTTAGCAGTAGATGTATGGTAGAACCTATAGAAACTGTCCCATTAGATTTTAGAACACAAACACAGCAGAATGTCATAATAAATAAGCAAAGTCTGTGTTAAAAAATTCTAAGTACACAGCATTTTCTCCAGTTCTGACACCTTTTTAATAGAAATCACTTGTTTAGGAAACAAATAGCACTTTTGTAATTTTTTTTACAATGTTTCTTACCTTGATCTTATTTTAAGTAACACTAGGAAGACCTCAATATCTTTTATTTTCCTTTTTAATTTAAAAAAGTTGGGTTTTTTCCCCCAGATACAAAGATTTTGCCCTTGCATAAAAAAACAGTGCCCAAAACGATGACACAAGGACTCACAAAGACTCACTGTATCTCACTGACACTATTACTTCTAATCTATACCATGCAAGGTCCCATCTACCTCTTTAATTAGACTGTCAGCCTGAAAAACAGCTTTTCTATTCCTTATTTAGTTCTTGTTACCAAAAGAAGAGAAAGGAAGTGAAAGAAAAGGACATTTCTCTGTTGAGTTCACACATCTGGGTTATGTGCTACTTTGTTCAGGATACCTTTGTTGTTTATAAATACAGAAAAGGATGGAATCTCATTTTCAAGTAATTGATGCACATTTTCTCCTGGGACACCTCTATCCAATGCTCCAAGCTGACCCTGGATTCTGGCCCTCAATTTTCCCATTCCCAAAACAGACTTTCTGGATGGATGTGAGGACCCACAGGCTCTCAGGCACATGGTGTGATTCTTGGGGTGTCCCGCGTAGGGCCAGGAGTTGGACTCAGTGATCCTGATGGGTCCCTTCTAACTCAGCATATTCTATGATTCTGTGTGCTGGTTACTCAGTGAAAAGTCCATCTCCTTTCCTTTTGTACATCTCCTGTCTAAACAATAGTAAATACTGCTTATTTGATAGACTTGTCCCTTCTGGGCACTGGGATTTGATAATTTATATTTCTGGTTTTTTGGTTTAATAGTACTGAGAGTTTAGAAACAGGAAAAGCCCATAGGCTCTTTGGACTTGTTTTTGTTTTCCCCTAGCTAAACAAACTGTTCTGCAAATAGGAACTTGAAACCTGCTCTCCTCCCTTATCCCTGCTCCTCACCCCAAACAAAAATAAAACAAACCTATAGTGGCTGTGGAGGCTGCTGCAGGCACACACTGGTGTAAAATATAGAGAGAGTAAATATATTATTTCACTTGGCATGGTGCTGGCAAAGAACCCCCAGCTGGCACTATTCATGTAACATGATCCAAACTTCGCATGTACACACAGAATAAGAAGGATCAATTGGCAAACTCCGGTGCCGCCTGGCACAAGCATCTTCACGCTCTCTCTGGAACCAAAGAACTAAAGAATTCTGCACTTTCCAGAAGAAATCCAGTTTTGCTTTTCTAGAGTTTCTTTATTTTGCTCTTTCTCCTCGCCGCCACCTCCCTTGGCTCCTTCTTAACTTCACTGTGTTATTTAGTCTCATCGCCCTTGTTACAGTTCACCATGCAGCTCTGGGAAGGGGAGGGGGCTAAGGTGGAGGTGGCAGCATTAGTATTGTTAGTGGAGTCCATGCCGTTGGAGATGGCTACTGAATTGACCTCAGAGTTTATGGGTTTTGAAAGGTCGATGCCTTGGATGAGGCGGATCAGCTGTTTTACCTTCTCCAAGGAGCTGTGCATCTCCTTCTGTTTTGCAAGGATGGTGTTCTTCATTTCCATGCATTTCTACAGCAAAGCAGAAAATCAGCAATAAGTTCAAGCTTATGAATGAAAGAAGGCAAGAGAAGGAATATGATGTTCACAGATCTAAATGTACCCAGAAAAGACTGCAGCTGCAGCTTCACTTTTCCAACTAGAAGTCTCTAGGCTGTGTTGAGAGGAGAATTCATATTTGCAGGCTGAGGAAATAAATTGCCAAGACATAGCTGTCACCTGGTATGGCACCTTTTCATTCTGAGGTGTTGTGCATATGAACACAGACAGCTCCATGCTTTTGTGTTTCTTTTGAAGGAAAACTTCCAAGTGTATGTTCTTACTATTTTTTCTATTAGTACTGCATTACTGAAATTTCTTTAACTCAGATCTGCAAGCTCAGGCATCCCACTGAAGCTGACTGCTGTGTGCAAACCACTAATGGGATACAGCCTTTGCTTTTACATACATTTTAGCAGGAACATCACTTCCTTCTCTCAATAAGTAAAAGGGCACTTGAAAAGGAAACCAAACTCCTCTTCACTTGAAAATCTTATTTTGTGGCCACTTAACTCCCTTAGAACTAGTAGTAACATAGCTAGCTCATCAGCTAAACATCAGGGCAAGATAACTTTAAAAAAAGGCCACAAATGATGTTTCAAGAGTGGAAAACTGCTTATAGGAATATTTGAAACTCATAAAAATGAGGAAACAGTAGCTATGTCTGTTACATTCAGGTTTTTACATGAAGATGGTAACCTTACTACATTTATCCATGCTGATCTCCAGACAGTGTTGGTTTCAGCTTTGCTGTTTTCACATGCAGCACATGGCATAATAACTCTAAAACATCCAGATCTAATATGCCTGTTTTGGACGGGTCCTTTCAATATGAACATTCTCCTTGCCCACTGCCAATCCCTCATGTAAAGGTCTGGATACTGAGAAACAGTGTTAGTTCTCTTGTGCTGCTCAGGTTACACTCAGCTACTGCTAACCAAAAGCTGACAGTCCCCAGGACTGCTAACCAGCCCCTCACAATCACTGTATTTGTACTGACAGCACTGAGGGGTCTGTAAAAATGGGACACTTCAGCTCTAATAGGCAAAGACAGGCAGCCTGGAAAGTGCATCTGTATCTAAAAGTCTGTAATTATGAATCCAGCCTTACAGCTGCTGCTCCACAGGAGATTTGCTTTTTTTCATTATGTGATAGTGACTAGGGCTGCACCAAGGAGGGGCTCAAACTTTACACTAGCATCTCAAGAAACTAATCTGTACATTAAGGTAAGAAGAGTGACCAAATCATCATGTATGTTCCAATTACTGCAATAAACTAAGGTGGAAACTAAGGTTTTTGGTTTGAAGTATGACATTGTCCAGTTAATACCATGCAGAGGCATGTGCAGTGTCCAGCTGCTGACCTGCCAAGGCAACACATCAAGGTCCTGAGAGTCAGCCATGAGTAAATGGTCACTTTTGCATCAGAAAAGTCTGATCAGAAAAGTCTGGAGAGTGCTCCAAGGCTGTAACTCTCACTACAGATGGAGGCCAAATCATTCCTGTTTAAGTGGGCCACTAGAGAGTTGGACCTAATCTACTTCCCACAGACCAAAATGCTCTGGGACATTTCTGTCACCTGCTGATATTATATGTCACCATATGTCTACCTACATGTTCAGCACAGATCATGTATAAGAGACACAATTTAAGTATATGTTGTCTTTATTTCATTCCTGCTCCCCAAAGTCCTAAAATACTTGCACTTGCTCAATTCTAAATAAATCCAGAGGATGACAGGTCTAGTATATGGAGTTGCTCTATAATAGTTTTCTCTTGCATTGTGGCACCAGAACACAGGTGAAGGGTTATTTGAAAGGGCAATACTTACTGTTATAGAATTGCTGAGCTGTTTGACCTTCTGCTCTAGTTGTTCTCTTTCCTGTTTTAAATCTGAACTCCATTTAAGTAGTTTCTGTTTTTCCTCTTCTTTTGCTGCAAAACAGAGTATTAAACAGAATATTTTAAATATTTGTCTTACAATAGTGGATAAAGGGTCTAAACTGCTTCATGTAAAGAGAGGAATTGTGTTTAAACCAATGCTTAAGAACTTGTGCACTGAACCACTCCCAAAATGTTACCAACATACACAAGCATGGCAGGATTAAGAATATTTAGACTGCTATTTTCGCTTCACTAATGCTTAAGGTTATTTCCTTTTGTATGACAAAATTTCCTTTTGTAAAGGAAGTACCATTCTATCCTACTCCCAAAATAACATCTTCCATTATTAAAAGTGAAAGAAAAGTGTTCATCATTTTCTTACCTGCTTTATATGCAATATATGAATGAACAATTGCTAAAGTTCCCGGCCATGGGATTGCTTCTTCCTTCTTTAGCATCTGAAAGAAAATATTCATAGAGATTTAGCTGGTAGAAAGCCTACCTCAGAGAAAGCAAAAAGAGAGAGAGAAAGAAGGAAAGACAGAGGATTTTCTTTCATGGCTATCATTAGCCTCAGCCCTGTTAACACAAAGCTTCACAGACCTGATCTGAGATTTAACAGAGGGAATTATTCACAACTGTATTGTGGCTCCCACAAAGCAAGCCTATTTCTTATAAATGTCAGCATTTTCCTAAATTCCCTTCACAGCCACAAATAAAGCCTACTAATGATACTGGACAACTTAAAAGAGGAATGAATGGGTAAAACTCAAAACATGCCAGGAGATAAAAACATTACTTCATGGTTCAGACAAATTGCTGATCTTAGTTGTTCTGGGAAAAAAGTTTTCATGCTGCAGCCTAATCTTCACACCATACATTCAAACATCACACTTCTGGCAAGTAAAACATGAAACTGTCCTATTACCCCTTCTTATCAGACACTCGTTAAACTCTCTTCATAACTCTCATTTATGTCTTTCAGATCCTTCCTACATTTTTCTTCCTAACAAACTTTAAGAGGAAAGACATATTTTTAGTACGTGATCAGAGTAGTGTCTCAGGAGACAGAGGACTTGGTCAGTTTACAGTGAAGTTACTCAAATTTCCTCCTTAATTTTGTTGGAATCTATCACAAAAACATGAAGAGGAGGGATAAGGTGAGAGTAGGCAATAGTAGTCATAATACCACCTCTTCTGTGGCAACTACTGGTCAAGTCACTTGAGCTGTGCATTTTCATTCTTCTGAGCAGCACATCATAGGTCAGGCTGTTTTCTCATGCTACCACCTGGCACAAAGGCCATGTGGGTGACCAAGCAAGGTGCTGCATTAGACAGGACACAGCTTCAGACTGCCTATATTCAGCAATCCTTTGCAACTTCTAGACTTCCATGGAAGGGTTAGGAATACAACAGTTTACTTCTCCATCTTGTAATCTCAATGCAATTATAAACAAAATATTAAAATATAGCCTGCTCACTTCAACTGTACATTTTCAGAGAGTGACCTGGAAGGAAACTGTTCACCTATACTCATTATACTGCTGCTGGATGATATTATTAAAGAGATCATTGAAGACAACCTTTCTGGTGTTTGATTTATATAACCAAACAGGGGCTTATATTTCCTCTATCTATCCAGATAGGCTTGTGCAAATGTTTTATTTATTTGTCCAGAAGAATGTGTATTAATAAATTTTGAAGAAACGATGAGCTTAAGATGAAGAGCAGAATTTCTATGGGTTGGAGATATTCTTTCCCAAAAGTCTGCCTACTTTGATCCAGAAAAAGAGTAAAAACATAAGGGTAAAAAATAAAGACCCCAAATTCAGAAGCAAGACCTGACAGTTTTGTATTAGCACACATTCCAGCAGAGGTAATAGTTCAATGAAATTCACACAAGCCTTATAGCACATGAAACAGATTTGTTTCTAAGTAACCCAAGCAATCTGGTTATTTTCTTTAGCACCAAAAAGTCTTCACATGCATCGTACATAAGTCCCCGCCTGTCAAACAATACCTGGTCTTGACATTTGGGACAGATCCACATGCCCTTGGGAATGGTTTTCAGAGGTGGGTCCAGACAATCCAGGTGATAAACACGTGAACATGTGTCACACATCAGCAACTGCCCACTTTTTCTGCAAACGCTGCAAAAATCCTCATGGATATCACCCTACAAAATTGAGGGGAAAGGTTTTGGGTGAGAGAAAGTGAAAGAGAAAAGGCAAAAAGTGAACTTTGACATCTACATCTTAGTTGAATTCAAGGTTTACAGCACAAACTATTTCTAAAGGGGTTCCAAAAGATCAGGCCCTTTTGAGACTGTGAAACAGGAAAACCATGCCAGATGCCAGAAACACTGACATCTGTCCTCCCAAGGCAAAATAGTACAGCAAACACTTATAGTGTCTTCTCTTAACAACTGCCATCCCATAGCCCTTCTTCTTTAAGATTCCCTCTTTACCCTGATCTTTTTATTTGCCTGAAGTGATAAGCTACCCACTTTCTTAACCCTCCTGATTTTTGGAAGTAAGCCCAATTCCACTCCAGGAATGCTGATTAGGCAGTCTCTTGCCAGTGACTTTAAAAAACTGCTGTTAAATATTTAGGTCACCTTTAAAAATGAAACTGTAAGGAAAAGGTGTTGTGCTTCTAAATGAAAAAGAATAGAATTAATTATGTTCTGAGACAACTCTTTTTATTTCATTTGGGCTACCTCAAATTGCACCAAAACAGCTGTGACTCAGAACTTTCTCATTCCCTATAGAGAGTGGATTGTTTCATCACTAAGAGAGGCTGAGAGCCAGGATGAAAGAGTACCAAGATAGATTTTCTAACTTTTATTTTAAAGAAAGAGTTGAAAAAATGACTGATCATGTCTTTTAAAACAACTAGATTTATTTACTGTTGCATTTCCAGAGAGTTTTTTTCTACAGCCATTAACATCCCAAAAAGGTAGGTCTGATTTTTGCTTCTTTTTCTTTTCTCTCTCTCCTCCTCTTTTGATTTGATTTTCAGATATTTGAATGAAGAAGCATGATAGAAAGGTGGCTCGGCATTCATAGAGGAAGCAAGGGGCATCCCACCCTCTCCACTGGGCTGTCCTGGCAACTCCACATGTTCAAGGCCCCATCTGGCGTCTGAAGTACACACTTGTCACTGACTTACAATGAAGTTTCACACACATCCCAGATCTGCAAGACTGCAATCATAAGATGAATGTGTGGAGCAGAACTGTTGGTACACACTCTCTTGTATGAAATACCAGCAAGGTTTCATTTTGGCATAGATCATCTCCTCACACGTGCAAACGATTTCTATCAGTTTGGAGAGACAGCAGATTTGGCCGTGTACTCACACATTAAGGTGCCAGGCAAGAAAAATTACCGTAATCTTCACTATGGATGATATAATACACATGTAAAAAGAATGACACTTGAGCAGCCTGCTCAGGTTTTTACTTCCCAGCTCTATTGCTGATGAGGCCTTTCTTCAAAGAGAAGGCTATTCTTAATTCCCAAGGTTAACACTGATTTCATGTTTTGTAAAGGATCAATCGTCAGTGAATTTTCAGTGCCATGTTTAAGATCCATAACTCCCAGGGATTGTTGAGAGCTGAGTTATGGCATTACTTCACCTTTAACACCAAAGAGATGCTCAGTGTTAAATGAAGATCTAAATGAGAGACATTTCATGCTTCTTGTGAAGTGATGTGTTGTAACCAGGCTGAGAAGAACTTTCCCTCTACCATGCATTCTCTGAGTACAAGGAAAAGGTGGCAGGCAAGAGATACCATATAAGCTAAAATAAAATCCTCTTCAAGATAAGGAGAAGTCTAAGAGGGGAATTCTCTCATTTTAGAAAAAAAAAAAATTCTATTCTAGAGAATTATTTATCTTAAGATACTTTAGTTGCCACAGACTACATAATGGCTCTTAGTAACTAAGTGCAAAATTACTGGTGTGCTGAAAACCAAACCTGTTATGTCTCATACCCTGCAGAAAGAGCCCTACAAAAGAGATACATATGTAGTTTCTTCTTGAGGAGGAGACATTTAGAAATTTAGACCCTGAATATCCCAAATTCAATTAACTGCAACAAAACCTGTAGTGATACTGGTGACTAGTGTGCAGTGTAGGTGAATGCACGGAGATGCCAACATTTGCACAGAACAGTCCTATTTTTTGTAATGCCAAATACAGGGCAATTCCTCAGAGTTAACAACTGTCCTTACCAAAATCCCAGCCAGTGTTTGGTTCCAAAGAAATGCCCCAGGTCGTATTAACTGCCAGTTAATAAATATATGCATAAAGGGAGGGCTGGAATTGGTGTTCTGACATGCACCCACTAACCACAGCTTCTGAAGCAGCGTTGTGTAGGCTACAGCCAGCCAACTTAAGCTGCTCAGACATGCTACAGCCTGAAGTGACCGAAGAATCATTTCAGAACAGATATCATAAAAGGTGATTTAATGTCACTTTCTGCTCCACTTCCTCTTCACAAGGGACCAGGAAAATAAATTTAAGGTTTCTGGACAGCTAACAGTTTTCTTTATTTTGATTGAGTGTCTAGAGCAGCAGGGCCTGGCTTTAAGCAACAGAACTGAATAATACAGTAACAAAAGCAGCTAGTGTGCTTGAGTTTGTAATATCTATACTTATATGTACATTTCACTGGAATAACATGGGAAAACTAAATATTCTGCAACAGGAATAGTTCATGATTATATAAATAAAGATGATCATAGTGTATGATGTAAGTGAATTCTCATAAGCAATACTAATTCTGGCATATTCTAGCTTTTATGGGCTTGACTTTGCAATCTGAGTGTTCTACAATGCTCCTCTCAACTGAAACACTGTTCTGATATAAGTGTTTACTAATAAAAAGGCATTTTGTGACCAAAGACTTGAATCATCACTAAAACAGAGATTTTTGCACAATTCTTACTGCTGAGTAATTGACTTTCAGAGGCAATTGCTGTCTTCCAGGGGAAGATGGCACTACTGCATGAGGGAGAACCACATATAACCAAGTGGCTCCCAAGTGGCTCACATAACCATTTGGCAAGACAATGGCCAAATAGGAAAAAGGGGTAAAAAAAAAGGGAGAGATAAAAAGAAAAGGTTTTGCTCAATCCTGCCTACTGCATTATTTCCTTCCTTTTCCCAGGTTCTAGACCTACTTTCTAACCCTCCATTCTTATCACCAATCCCATCTTAAGTTTCTGCTTCATCCTCCCATCAAAATTTCTCCTTGTCATTCAGAGAATAACATTTCAGTAGAAATTCAAGAAGGCTGTTCCAGTCCACTGTGCCTGATGCCAAATGCTTGGCCTAATTTGCAATTTTTATACGCTGGCTGAACACATAGATTACTCAAGTGCTAAATCAAATTTCCATTCTAAAGCCTATAGGAATTAGACGCTTAATGCAAAAATATTTTAAAGATAGGCAAAGCTGCAGTTTTCTTCTTTATCTGTCTGATGAACTGCTCAATTATTTTAACTGAGACTTCTGAAATAGCCTTTTCCTTAGACATACACTTGTGTTTTCATTTTTAAGTGTTCAAAGTTCCGAATCAGAGCCTGTAACTACAGAAAACATTTTCTGTCCGATCGAGAGACCTTTCTACATTCACATCATCTGCTAGCAGTGCAGACCCTCTTCAGCATGACATGGTCGGGCCTCACTGCCAAAAGAGGTGATCCTGATTTCTCTCTATGTCTATTCATTTATTTCATCCTGCATGAAGCTGGCACAAGGATAGTTGTGTGTATAAAACTAACTGGACTAGGGCATGATCCTGTCTAAGACTAACAGTTTTTAGCTATGTCAGTTCCCTTATGCAGAGCACTATGTGGCCTCGGATATATCTGTGCTGAAACAACACAGGAGGCATTCAAGGGATGAGAAAAGACTGCTGGTGACTGGCAGGATAGGTGTCCTCAGTGGTAGTCCCTGGCATAAACTGTGGCATGAACATTCCAGTGGCTCCTGTATGGTCCATCGATTTGAGTTGCAAGGACCTTAAATGTCAAAGAATTAATGTTCCTCTTTGTCTTCACCACCAGCACAACTTGTACAATTTCTGTTTAAATACAGAGTACTTTTCCAGCACTATATTGCACTTTTCCAGCACTATATTGCACTTTTCCAGCCAAGGATGCTAAAGATTTTTACAAGTATTGCTAAATTCTCAAAACTCAGACAGGAGAAGTACACACCATGACAAATACATAAATACTTGGAAACCAAATCACAAAAAAGGGATATGACTGCACAAGCTTATACAGCAATCTTATTAGAACATATTAACAGAAGAATACCTTCCATCTTATGATGGCAATTGGAAACAATTCCTTTCTTTACAAATAGCAAGTAAGAATTACAAGACTTAACCAAGGACAAATATTTGCCTTCTTTCTGATATTTTGCTGTCTCTGAAGATTCACATTTTGCTTCATAGCTTATTTTTAATTAAAAAACAATTTTTTGAGAATTTTGGAGTATATTTTCTACTTTCACATGTATTTATTTTAAATGGATTTCAATACCAAGTATTTGTGAAAATTCTACCAAATTAGCCTAATTGATAGTGAATATGTACTGAATGTGACTTTGGTATAAAATTCTTTACAAAACTCAAGCTCCTTAAAAATGTTAGTTCTTTTGCATACATATAAACTAAATGGCTTGTCTGGAAATGTTAAAGAAGATTTACATATAATTTCAAAGGAGAAAGAGTGTTATTGCTCTATATTATGGTATGTTCAGGTAAGAGAGAATGTTTGTTACCTCCTAGGTGATCTTCCATTGTCTCCTTTAAATCACTTCAATTTTCATTAATTAATGTATATTAAAGCAATCCAGAACCCAGGCCTAAATACAATCCTAATTCAAAAAATTAACGGCATTCAGAACTAGATTTGAATGCTACAGAAATTTATTCTTGATTTAGCTTGCTGCCATCAGGCACTGCAGAAAACAGGGCAACAACTCATCACACTTTTTTGAGAGGTCTTACCCAGCAGAAAAAGAGTCGGCAGCATATACACACATCAGAGATGGAAAGGATCCCTACCACACTATCCAGTTCTTCTCTTGGGGCCAGTGTAAAATATACTCTTCAGCATATTTGCAAGTCATCTGTACTGCTTATTTTTAAAAGTCCACAGACATGGAGCTGTCCCATTGTATCCATGAGGGGCTGCTCCACAGTATCCATTTATTTGGCTGTCAGGAAAGGGTTTTTGCAGTCATGTGCTATCCTGCTCTCAAAAATTACTACATAAAAGAGAACCTTGTAATTCCACATGCGTATTCCCCGGGTATCAGAATTGCATCTATTTATTTCAGTGCTTCAGACACACTTGTACTACTCCTATTCCTGTTACCTCTGCAGAATAAATACAGTTCAGAGGCAAGGAACTGGCTTCTATTCCCCATTCTCTGTGGTCAGTAGAGTTGGTCTCTCAGTCCACATTCTTACAATGGTGCAACTAGAACAACCCATGTTTTCCTTAAAGGCCGTTTCAGATGGTTGGGCTTCAAGTGTGTGTGACTGCCTTTGCTAAAAGAAGAACTGCAGAAGAAGATTGTAGCACCACTATGAAGAAATAAGCAAACACCTTTTGATTCTTAAGCTGTGCCCTGTAAATGCCAGTCTTTTAATAGCAAGCTCTTAAATGAAAGCACACTCCAGCTCCTGAGGAGTGTTTTACCCTCACTGAAAAGTCACAACACACTTTCTGCCAAATCAATGCCATAAATGCTGCTCCTGGCTGTTCTGCATGATGAAGCAGTTTCCATCCTTCTCTCATTATAGAAACACAACTTTTTGTTATTGTGGCCTGTAACTAATACTTTTCATTTTCCTCTTCCCCACCCACTCCCCACTCCCCCTGGCCCTTTTTTATGGATGACAGATTCAATTCAGTCAGACAAGATCTCAGACACTACACAAAGGAAATGAGCTCATCTAGCATGCCTGGTGCCTCCCAATGTTTCAATCCACCGAAGGAGTTATAAATAAAATTTTTACAGGATAACAACATAGGTGCAGGAGGAAAAAAAGGAAGAGTGTTAAAAAAATGCTGGACTGTTTCACTGTACACTGAATCAGGACAAGCGATGAGTGAGTTTAAAGAAACAAAAACCTGCAATGATTTTCTTCGTGTCTGTTTTGCATAACTTTCTAAAAGCAACCCCCTCCCCAAGAGTTACTTACGTCTGTGGAGCTGGGGCTAGGCAGGGACACGGGCTGAACAGCTGCGGGAAAAGTAAATGTGGTCTCTGTCTTTTCATTTTCAGGGGAGTCAGGATAACTGGACAGAGGGGACGTGGGGGTCAAAGCCCCGAACCCCAACACCGTGTTGTATTTAGGTGGACGACCTACATATTAACAACAGGGAACACAAACGAAAAAAAAAAAGAAAGGAAAAATGATCTTACATACCTTTGGCCAGTGGTCCTCATTGGCTAGCGTGAAAAAGGAAATGATGTAGCACAGAGAGGAAGTTAATATAAAAGTTACAAGTGGAAGGACAGAAGCAAAGATTTAAACAATTTTTAGAAATCTTCAAGTAGAATTTTGCAAGGAAAGAACATTTAAAAGACATATTTCAGAAGGAAATAGAAATAAGCTCTGTAGAGGGTCAAAGAATCATTCCCACAAAAGCAGCATGGGGACAGTTGCTACTCCTAAAAATTAGGCTATTCAGTTTTTAGGGGGAAAATGTTGGCATCAAAGCTCCACAGAAGCTACAATAACTACTATTAAGTCCTTTCTGCTGTTATCCCACACCTTCCTATCTTTTTAAGTGCCAGCATAAATCTACACAAAGGTTAAGTCCTTTATCAGAGGCCAACACTCACCACTCCCCTACTTTTCTCCCCCTTTTTTTAAACCTGTTAATTCACAGATCAGCACTTTCTACCCTACTGGTACATTTTTACCTAAGAACAGGTCTTGTTTTCTGACACATAGCTACTATCAGTTTTAACCTATCACTGGTCTACTGTAACTCCCTCCAAATTCTGTGTTCTTTCTTAAACTTTCTCAGCCAAGTATATTTGATTATGCACAATTCCTAGATACTCTTTGACTAGCAGATGTGCAAAATGTCTTCATAACAATTCTTATAAAATTATAAATGCAAAGCAAGACAGCAAAAAAATCCAGTATACAACCATCAATTCTGCCTTCCTTCTCCAGGGTAATTTATGGATATGTAAACATAAAGGACTTAGGATCCAGGAATAATTCCCCAGATCTTATGTTTACAGATTGTCAGTCTATACCTATTAACATGCTAAACCTTGCATTTAAGGTCTGGATATGTTCCAGAAGCAAGTATGTCCTTGGAAATGGATTTCTGCTAGTGATGTCCAGGGGTGAAATTTCTGACATGCTCAGCACCATCTATAATTAAACTAAGGCTCTCAAGGGCAAATGCTTACAAAAGGTTTTCACTCAATATATTGCTGTATTAAATTACAAAACAAATGTATACTTCCAAATCTTTTGTCAATTGAAAACATGTGCTACTAATTTGGTGCTGATACAACCTAAAGGCTCACAACAGGGTGTGAGGAAAAAAACAGAAAGTATAATAGTCAGTTACAAAAAACAGGCTAAAGAGTATCAAGTACAAATGCATGCAATCATTTTCGTTGATACAGTAATTGTTCATTTTAAGGTCTAAAATAAAATTAAGAAATCATTACTAGAAGAAGGAACATTTACTTATCCACAGAGAAAATGCAAAAACTCTCTATTTAAAATCTACATAACATAATTTTTTAAAATACATTCAATTTATTAGGGGATAGCAGTAGAGACATGTCTTTTATTTAAAAACGGCATAGCTGCAGAAGTGTCAGCTTTGCCACATTCTGCTGGACTGAAAACATGGATCAAGAAGAGACTGTCAAATGAGTATTTCACCTTGCAGCCAAAACCCCCAAAAGACAATGGAACTGGTCAGCACGAGGTGAGAGACTGGTTTAATTTCTTTTCAATCTGATTGATTACTTCTTTTAGATGGAAAACTTAGGAATAGAGAAGGTGTTGTGAGTCTTTAAGGACTGCAGAAAATCATCAAAAAGCAGGTAAAGATTGTCAGGTAGGTGTGGTCGATGCCTTGTACAAATAATGGCATGCCATTCTCTCCCATGCTGTTCTGTTTCACCTGTTCCACAACAATCTAAGCCTTAAAATTTTACCTGTTATACAGAAGGAATTCTTCTGAATAACACTGCATGCCTATATGAAAGATCATCTCTCATTTTAGGACAAGTGGCACTCTGGTTGCAGTTAAAGTGCTTAGTACAAGCACGATAGCTTTTCTCACTCAAGGTAAGTTCTTTTGAAGGATCCATCCCTATTCCCAGTGGGGAACAAGGCTTTTGTCACACTAAGTTTCCTCTCCTATTCAGGGCACAGATGCTTTTTCCATAACCATTTTCCTCTTTGACAGTAACAATACAATCTAGTCATTAACAAGGCGTTCTTAACAGCAGCTTCATACCACTAAATAATGTTCAAACATATCACATTTCTAGTGAATGTCTAGCCAATTGGGTGGGTTTTGTTTGGGGTTTTTTTTTGAGAGTGAAACTGAAATGAAACATTGAGCTGCCTAATAGATCTTGCTATGCTAATCCCTAGAAGCCATGGTCTTTGCCTACCATGGAAATTGACTGGACAAATGAAGTACTGTAGAGTTCTTGTTTTGCTTTTCAAATTGACATGGGGACTACAAATGCAATGTGGAGGAAGAAGCACTGGGCAGGGAGACAGGTCTGGGTATACCTCACCTCTTTTACGTGTCCCAGGATGCATTGTGCTGTTCAGGTATGTCACTGTACTCTTCTTGCGCTGCAGGGAAGAATGGAACAATTTCTGTTGGGGAACATTTCTGGCAATAACTATATGCAGTAGCTAAGGAACAGCACAGTCAGTACTAAGTGAGATTACTGGCTTTTGTGTTTCTGAAGCACACCTTCAGAAAGGCTAGTTTTTTAACACCGCTTCTGACATCTGAACAGCTTCAGGCTGACATGCAAGCAGACCAACACACATTGCCATTTGACACCAGCTTTAAAAAGGAGAAGGCAGAAGAAGATGTAAGTACTAGAAGAACACCCCAATGTATTTACTGTCTAAAAATCTGAGAGTGATGTCATTGCAATGACCTTTTGAACTACAAATGATAGCTTACCTTTCCAGTTAGAACTGAGAAAGCTTAGAAGGTAGCAAGATGTTAGAAAGACACTCAAGATCAGAATGAAAATACCAGCTTCCCCCAGCAAAAAATTAATACCTCAGGCTCAAAAACGGCTCCACTGTACACTGGATTTGCTGTTGTTCTTCTTTTTCTCTCTTGTCGCTTACTTTGGATTTCTGGTAAAACAAAGCATTCAGGTTAGAAAACAATGTATGTCAGATATTATATAAAGTCCTCAGAATTCAGTTTGCATGTGAGAAGAGCTGTAAAGATTTCTACAGAACACCAGTCATGCCTGGTATAGGTAACTGTGTTATACTTTTAACTTCTGAAGGTTTGAAAACAAACAGCTGACAAGGAATACAAATACAGTGCTCAAGCAACTAATGAAATCATTGCCGCCTTCTCACCAAATAATCCACGACCACTTTAAACTCATGTTCAGTATTACTGGGATCTAAAAAAAAGCCTCCGGTAACCTTCTTGATACTTAAAAATATAGTACAGAAATATGTAGGCAATTGAAATGATAGGCCGTCTTTCAATGTATAAGACTAAAACTTTAAATTATATATCAAATTATAATCCATTAATTCATTCATTACAAATTACAGTCCCATGCAATCATGAAATAAATGAAAAATCTAGACATAGGTTACAGTAAAACTATCCAAGGTGCACCTTTGCAGATAGAGGGGTTGTCCAGAAGGCATTGGTATTGCCACAGATTTCTTTTCTACTATCAGAACATATACTTTTTCTTCCCAATCTCTACGCTTTGCTGCATAAATAATTGCTTTGTTTCAAAGGAGTTATTTATCATAATAATCATAAGGAGAACAAAACATATGCACAACAAACTAAGTTAGATCAAGAGTACAAACATCACAAAGGTACTATTGTACAAGAAAATACGACATTTAATACCAGAAATATTTTGGAATCCTACTTCCAAATCAGAATGACCATGAAATCAGGAGCTGAACAACCAACCTAAGACATTTTTCCTACCTTCCAGGTGGTCGTGAGTAACTAGTCCCAGAGATACCATAAAGGCAAGTTTCTGTGAGGGGGGAGAAAAAAAGATCATGAAAAGTACAACTCTTAGGATGAGTCATTTAAGCCCTTTAAAGGCAGCTGACCAGTAACTAAGCACCAAAAAAAAAATTTAGTGATATCTTGCTCCTCTAAATCACTTTTCATTCACGTATGTCAAACTTCTTGAAAAAGGATAGACAAGAGTCCCATTTTCTAGATGGGAACCTAAACTGAAGATACTGGGGAATGTCCACTGCTCATGATCACAGAGTTAGCAGAACAAGAACAAGACAGCAGTTTCTTTACTTCCATTCCAGCACTGAACTGACTATTAGAAAATACCAACACAGCTCAATTGCCAGAAAAATATTGCTAGTTTAAGACCATTCTCCATCTATTGTGAACTACAAGGAGCCAAATATTGCATAGGTTTGCTATTTGCTAAGGGCTATGGGTTTCTTAGAGGATTCTAATTTTAATTCAGGAAATGCAGAGACATGTAAAAATCAGAATTCTGTTGTCTGACTGACAACAGTTAGAGCTCACATAATAGTCAGTTTGAATCCATCTACAGAAACAAATGTAGCAGAGCATTTAGCTGTAATCAGTTCCAAAGCTCTTTATGGCAGAAAGCCTTTGAGAAATAGTCATTCCGTCCTCTCTTTCACCGCAAACTAAACTGGACTAAAACACAAGCAGAATGTGCATATATGTGACTCTTTCCTTCCTATTCACCAGAATAAAAATATTTTATAAAGTAAAACAAAGACATTTCTTCAACTTTGAGAATAACTCCAGAGTGTAAAACCTCAAAAGAATGGAAATCAGCTCTGTAATCTAAACCCCTCTTTGAAGAAAATATCACAGAGAAATTACAATCTTCTAACTTACAAAAGACTTAGAAGCCAAATGCATTCCAGAACTGAAAAATGCAATGCACTATATCTATTTAGATTTTTTATTCTGTAGCCTTATCAACTACGGCTATCAACAGGAACATACGGAATGTTAAAGTTAAGAAGTCTTAACTTTTTAACTTAAGAGGGAACACAGGGCAAAAATATTTTCTGAAGAACAGTGTCCTTTTTTGTTATTTTTTTTTTTTCTTAAAAGATAAAAGAAAGCTCTGATACCTGTGGATTTTCTTCTCGTTTTGGCTTCGGTGCAGCAGGTGGAGTAACTGTACGACTTTCTGTTTGCTTCTCTTCTGTTTCCACATGCGGTTTAATAGTCTGAAAGAAAACAGTGTTTCTCTCATTCAGTGATAAGAATGACTTTTTTTACTCTGACTATTAAAGCAAAACAAATACTTTCACAGGTACAGGAGAAAAAATGTTTAAAGCTGGCAGTGTACTAACAAAGACTTAATTGAGGAATCTGATGTGAGAGGAATGTTAAATAAGGTATTTTCATTTAACAAACAATGAAACAGTCTTGTCACCAACCCATTACCCCACACAGACACACAAGATATAACAGTGATTTTAATAGTTAACTTTGTTACGGAAATCACCATAACCTATGGGAATAACAGTCACTTCAGGGAAACTGATCCCATCAAGATTTCCATTTAGAAGCCATTCTGCATAGCACATACATTTTGTACTCCTCAGTCTTCATATTTTACAGAATTGTGAATGGCTCAAAAACTGTCTCTCTGAACTCCTCCATCTCAGATGTTTCTGAAGCTTTTTTCTTTTCTCAAGTTATAAATCCCATGCATGACATTCCTCAGCCTATAGCATGGATGTTGACTCTATAAACTGAGTAAGGAAAGCTACAGAGAGACAAACTTTTCCCCTTTATGATATGGAGAAACTATACAGAAAAATTCATGTGTTACTGAACCACCACAATTCTTCTAAGTTTTTCTGTAGTTGCCAGTAATTATTCAAAGAGCAAATGAATATTGCTGACATCAAAAGGAACAGGCATCAAAAGTCAAACATTGTAGAAGTACAACTTCAAATCACGTGGAAAGGGCAGACATTGCTGAATAACCTGTGGAACAGCCCTGATGTATGCAAGAACCTACTCTTGAGACTTCACAAGCAGAACAGAGCATGAGCGCATCTGTCATGCACGTGATTTTTATAGTATCCATAAGTATTTCAAAAGCAGAAAGAAGGTAACTTCAAGGCACATTAGTCTACGAAAGAGTTATAAGTGACATATATACTACTATTATCTATATAAATTACATAAATATTATGTATATTTTACATATATTAAGTGTGTGTATATATATAGCATGCACTATAATATACAATGTTACACTGTTAGTAACACATGATATACAAAGAAGTTAAAAGTGAATCAGAGTATTGCTCTACTTGAATAGACTGGCAAGGACTCTCAGTTGCAATCCACACTGACTTACGTAATTTTTATTTTACATTAGTCTTTTCTAGAGAGAGACTTTAAAACTAAACATACAGAATTCTCTGCTTCTGAAGGTCTCATTTCCACTCATTTAATCCAATTTAGACACAGGGAACCACCAGACTTCAGAAGCTGAATGAGACTGCTTTGTCTCCAATCACAAGATTGCAAGATCAAGGGATCACGGAAGAAATGGCTACATTTATCCTATTAAATATCCCTACAATTTTGTGCAATTTTTGCCTTTCACATAACCACCCTTTGAAAAACAAAAGGGCTTGATATGAAGATGGACTTCAGCTTGTACTTGTTCTTCAAGATACTAGTCAAACTCTGCAATGGAGCCTGTTTATGAACTACTGATGTTCAAACAGTAGAGGGAGCATAAAAACATTGAAGCAGGAGAAAAAGGTGCCAATGGCCCATATGAAAAGAAATCGTAATTTCTATCCCAAGAACTACAAGTTGTTCCATAACTTGCACTTCCATTGGAACATGAATATCTCCAGTAACCACTGAAAACTTCTCCCTGGTTGTCGTGCTCTCCAAACCTGCAGAGTAAAGCAATAAACCCAGTACCTTGCATTAGTAGACCCTTTATCTGTACCTGTTTTTCAATGTTTGGTTTGCTGATCTGTACAGTCTGAGGTCCAGCGAGCCTGGTACCCGGTGCTGCTATCACGATGCTGGTGAGCTGTGCCATAGGGAAAGTTTTGGCTATGGTTGCTGTCTGCCCGTTAACTACACGAACTGGATGTATGGAGTTCTGAGAGTTGGGTAAAGAGGTGGGTGTGAACTTTGTTGTCAACATCACAGGCCTCTGAATAAGCTGAGGAGCTGCAAGCATTGGAGGAGGTGCAGGGGCAATAGGAATGTTATTTTGGGCAACTGGTTTAGGTCGAACCTACAAAAATAAGATAAGAAAAAGAGAGAGAGAAAAAAAGAGAGATTAGTATATCAGTGTTTCAGATCAACTTTTTACTAAGTCTTTCAATTCATCCTGTATAATCTGCAGGAGGCTCCTTGATTTTTTTTAGATAACGTAATTTTTAGCATACTGTCCTAAGTATGTTAAGAGAAAAAAAGCACCACATTTTGAAGCCTACTTACATAAAACCCATCCATAACATTTGCATATATAGTCACTGTCCCTGAAATGGTATTTGGATCCACAGACACTTTTACAGAATGTTTATTGCCAAATGCCTTATCTGTATCTAAATTAACATCTTGGTTTTACAAGCCAAAAAAATCCATGTGATATTTACAGGCACAGCTGAAGGGCTCATGTTAAAAGTGTTTCAGGGCTTTGTAAAGAACCTCCAATGAGTTATGAACAGCTGACTGTGCCCTGAAACAAGTAATTATTTTTTTCAACAAATACTTGTTATCTGTCAGCTCTATATATTATTTACATACCTGCACACCCAATCTTGATAAGCAAAAGAAGTGACAAGATTATACATTAATCCCTAACTGAAAGTGCTGAAGGTACAAGTAAAGGGAATAATTTCTTTTCTTTCACAAGAATGAAAAGAGCCACAAGAATCTTCCAAAACTCCATCACCAATACTTGCTTATTTCTTGCTACTGCTAAGTTTGTACTTAACAACAGACTTAAAATATCATTACAGAGTACAGAAGTAGAGCACATTACTTTTAAAATAAAACTTTTCTTTCCTTATTTGATTCCTATTGTCCTATACACCTGTAATACTCCATAAAGCATTTTACCATGAAAAACTAGGTCACATTCCAACAGATCTCACCATACCCAAATCTTAATCAGATACCAGCCTTTACTTTCCTTTCTCACTTTGCAAAAGATTTAGACTTTTATCCACAGCACCACATAGTTCATACAAATTATGTAATTCATCCAAGATATTTTTTTAACATAAAGAAGCAATCTGTGTCCACCCCAAGTCATGGAAAAGAAAAAGTAAACTACGAGTTTTACTACTCAGCTGAAAACAGAGGTCACTCTTCCTTGCAATACAGAAACACTTGGGAATAATCTAGACGTCTCATTTTTTCTTTTTTTGCTCATGAACAGCAAGCAACAATTAGAGCAATTTAAGGCCTTGGGTGATGGCTTCGATTTTGATGACACCTATCCCATGCGTTCATTTCATTTATTGCAAACAAGATCATATGTAATCATCATGTGCAAATTTCATAACTACAAAGTCATACAGGCTGGAGTGTACTGAGGAGATCACTAATTTGACTTCTTGCTCAGAGCAAGGCCATCACTAAATGCAGATTGGGTCGCTCAAGGCTTTGTCCAGGTAAGTCTTGTAAAACTTCAAAAACTTCAAGGATGGAGCTTTCACATGTCTGGCAAGCCTCTTCCACTCCTAATTGTCCTCAAGGAGAGAAGGTGTTTATTTATATGCAGTCTAAAACTTCCCTGTTCCAGTTTATGAGCATGGCCTCTAATTGTCCTGCCAAGCACCCGTGACTCCAGCTTCTTGTCTATTTTCTTGCTGACACTGGAAGCGACTCTGCTGTTAGGGTGCCTCCAAAGCCACTTCTCCAGATCTGAAAATCCCAGATTCCTCGGCCTCTCCTTAAAGGATATATATTCCTGCCCCCTGCCCCCCCAAGCTATCTTAGTGGCCTGTCTTCCCATGCCCCATTCAAATTTATCAACCAGGGCTGATAAATTACAACTGCAGGGTGTTTATTGGACTCAGTTTTATGATTGCTGAGGAAAGGTGGATAATCTCTTACCTGAATCTACTCACTGTAATCCTGTTGGTACAGGTCAATATGCTGGTAGGTTTCTTTGCTGTTAGGGCACACCACTCATTTAGCTACTGTCAGCCAAGACCTTTTGAGCCATGCTGTTCCTCAGCCAGTCATTCCCAGCCTGTACCCCCTGCAGGGGGTTTGTCCATTCTAGGTACAAGACTTTGCCTTTTTCCATGCTGAGGCTCAAAAAATTCCTGCTACCCCTTTCCTTTATCCAGTCTAGGGCTGTCTGGATGTCAGCACTGCCCTGAAGAATATTGACTGCACCCTCAAATTTGTTATCATCTGCAAACCTGTTGAGGATGACTTGTCTTCTCCAGCATATCAGCAATAAACAACACACAATATTCATCAAAAGTCTCTTCTATCTATGCTATAATTAAATTCCTCCTTCTATTGTTTGTTCTCCGTATACTCACCTGTGGAAGAAAATTTGGACGAGGAGTAAGTCTGGGAGGAGGGATGAACTGCGGCACTTTTATGGGCTGAGGCGTGGCCTGAACCTGCTGTAAGAACATGAGAAAGCTCAGTAAGAGGTAAGAGCAAAATTTAGCTTTGAAGCTTTTCACCGAACTCAACATCTTGAATGTACTTTCAGACCTGATGTCCTCGGTTTTCACTCTGTAAATAATTTTACATAGCAAGAGGTTCCTCATTAGAAATGCATTAAAGACAGAACTAAACCTTACTTTCTAGATCCTACACACCTTGCTTCATAAATTGCAGGCATATTTCCTTTTAGTTCAATTGTACTAACTACGGTGTTCTGCAATCTAAAATTCTAAAATTTAAAACCATTTCATTTAATAGTAATAAGTCATATTTGTTTTAATCCTTAAAAAATGAAATTACAACAGACAGAAAATAGTAACACTTTGATGTCCAACTATATGAACCATGGTGTTCTCATAGTGAATGACACACAGAAGAATGAGAGAATATCTCATGCAAATAGTAAATATCTGGAAGTTACAACTCTTTTAGCAATATTAATGACACTATGAGGAGCTCTAAATACAAACCTGAAATTTTCAAAAGTAGGCCATTCATTTGAAACAATTAAGACCTGATTTTAAGGAAACTTAAGTGCTTCCCTGAAAACGTAACTGAAATCAACTGCATGGAGCTGCCAGATGATTAACCACTGAATAGCACTACCAGCTACCATGAGTACCTGGGGAGATTCTCTGAAATTAATGTCAATGTTATTTTATACCCTCTTATACTTCTGTCCACCCACATAAGATTGTAATTTTCTTCAAAAAGGTCTTGTACTGATTAATTAGTACTCAGGAAAATACTCTGATATTTTTGATGAAATCTGCTACAGAAACATAAATCATGGACTAGTATTAAAACAGAATTACCTCCTCAAATCAAAGTTATTCAGCAAGGAAATGAAGCACAGACGCAAAGACCAGATGACAGTGGTGCAAGGGATGACACAGGAAAAGAGAACAGTAGAAAAAACTCCACTCAAATAGTCCTCTCTATTCTGATCACAAACATATGCCTCATTAGGAAGCAAAATTACTTCCATCTGCATTAAACTGTATTTTAATAAATATAGATAAATTTGATTTATGTTCAACAAAGCCATAGCCTTTACTTCAGAAGTCAAATTTCCCTGTCACGTTGTTACATAATGCCTGGTTTCCAGACTAAGAAGCCTATATAATCTAATTCTGAAACACTGGTTCTTTCATTTCTACGTGGCTAACTATTCTGGAAAAGACTGTGTGATGTAGCCAAACCACAAAATTTGTATTTCTAAAACCCATGTTTTTAAAGAAACAGCATCTGTTTATGCATTTGAAAATATAATGAGGGACGAAATAGTAGCGGGCAAACTTAAGGATGCATCTAACACCAGAGACTTTATCATGCAAAGGGAACAAGAGATTGGCTAAAAAAACCCTAAGAAGCAAACTGATCAAATGAAGAAAGTCTGACATCTCCTTTGCCTAAGAAAGAGTAGGAATTCTGCAGAACACAGCCACACAGATTCAGTAAGGGCAAAACAATCACTACTGCCTCAGGACTACAGTTACTAACAGGGGAAAGTTTACACAGAAGTGATGACAGCACTGATTTAATTCTATAAAGCAAAACAGTAATAACAAGCCACATGGAGAGAAGATGTTTATCCTATAGACTATCTCTTTAGCAATGTCAGCTAGTGAAACTCACACCATGTCCTTACTATCCTCCTTTCTGTGAGAAACCCTGACTGTGTATTTTTTTCCAATAGCCTTCTTGTAAACCAAACCCACACATATCTGCAGGGCAAACACATGAAACGCTTACCAAAGTTACTGTGTTTTTTGTCACTATTTGGACTGCCTCAGCTCCTGGCCCAGTGACCTTATTTGTTGTCTGGAGGTTGACTGGTGCATTCTGCGCATCAGTGCTGAGGACTGCTTTCTGATTGTTGTTGATAGCAGTAACCATGGCAATGGTAGGTCTCTGACCCACAACAGAGGCAGGCATGGTCGCAGTTGCTGCTTTCAAGACGAGAGGTAGTGTCTTAGTGGTGATCATAGAAGCTGTAGTTACAGTTTTCTAAGGGAAACAGAAAATACACTGTAAGAGACAGAGACACTCCATATCAGACAGGACGTGGGCTGGTTAGTCAGAAACAATAGACAGCATGAGAAAGAAAAGGCAGCTCTGAGCCTATCTACCTGCTGTTCAGACAAGCACATTATCTTACACCTCTGAAAACTGGATAGCTAGAAAGCATTCTCATTTGAGGCACCTGTCTGGTCTGTTTTAATCACCTGCAGCATTGCAGATAGAATCAAAACAAATTCCTGAGAAAATTACAATGAAGTGTTAGCAGTGGCATATGCATTTTGGAACTTTTAGTTTCATATTACTTCCAAACATGCACTGTCAATATCAAACATATAAGGTGGAGGTTTATGAAACATAGCAGCAAACTAGCTTCTCACCAAGTAAAACTCCTGTTTTCAAATGGAAACTATAGTTACAGTGATCCTCACCATCAGAGGAAGAGGGGAAAATCATTTGTAAGTTGGTTTCTTTAAAAACAAAACTATTATATTTTTATTTTGGGCATCCCAAAAAGTCTCAGTTTTAGCGATACATACAGTTACCTTGCACTGAACTTTCTTTCCTAAGAGTATCAGTAGGGTTGTCCTGAAGTTGTAAGAGCTGGCTGTTAGTCTGCCCAGTCACAGGCAAGTAAGTTTAACTTCTGTGGAATGAGCTAGTTTTGGAATATATATTTGACACCATGATTACTCTTGGCCTGTTTTAAAAAGACTGGTTTTGAATCATGTAACACCAGCATTTATCTAAAATGCCTCACTACATCATGCCCAAAATTCCAAAGTTGAAGCAACTATCATTTCACAGCTTCATTTTAAAATGTACTGTCTTCCAAGATGCTAAGGCAAATGGACACTACAAATCTCATTCAAAAAGCAACAAGGGGAGAGTCTCCATATAAAATCAGAACATAATGCAAACAGAAAATTCATGACAAGTGACACTTGACAGAATGGCACATGACCTTATTTCTTCTCACTTTCGCATAAAAAATCCATTGCACCAGCGGCACTGCATCTTCAAAACTTTAATGGAATGATCAAATGCTCTTAATGCTAAATAACCACCATTCCCTCCTGATGTCAGCTTTATGTTCAACAGAGGAAGAAATGGGAAACCAGGGATCAGGCAGTCTTTGTGTTCCGAACATGCCTGATTTAGACTACTTGACTTTAATCATACAAGACCTTTATATTTTTTCTAATAAAACATTTCCAGTTGAATTCTTCAGTATTTTCACCAATACTGTTCCGTTAAACAAAAACACAGTTTACCTTCACACCTCTAATTTCATAATAATTAAACTATGTCCCCTAACTGTTAATTATGCACAAGTGTGAAAAAATTCACTGTGTAATGCCAAATCAAAGGATAATTTATGCTTCAGTTTTATACATTTATGAAAAATCCAGACATAATTAAATTTTCGTTGTTGCAACACAATTTTCTTAATTTTTTATCTGAGATCTAACAAGCTTATCGACCTCTGCTGCACCTTCCCCAAAGCATGAGGCTGCATTCCCATAATGAGTAACATTATTCAAGCTTTTCCAATGAGATGTAACGTGCTATCATTTTCACAAGCATTACATTCAAGCATAAACGTTTTAAAGAAAGGTATAATCAATCACGTAATACAAGACTGTGACTCTTTCAAAGTGTTCTATTAACTCTGCAAGTACTCAGAATACAGTTTCAGTCAGAAGATCACAGAACCTGAATATCCCTGTTACTTTGCTGAGCATTAATTTTTCTAAAAAGTAGTCAATGCATTAATTCATCCTGAAGTGGCATTCATAGACAGTCTGCATTATTGCACATAATATTGCAATAATATGACCTTTTAGCAGGCTTGTTTCTTATGAAAATTTTGAAAGTCCTTCTCACTGGACATATTATGTATATTAAAATGTTACTGTTAATTATGGCATATAAACCTCAATTCCTAAATTTGATTGCTTTGAAAACAATCACTGACAGTATTCTCAGTATTGACACAGCCTTGAAAAATGTGTTATTTACAAAAGCAGGCGTGAACAAACTTCATAGAGAGACAAAATATTTGACTTTCCTTTGCAGAAAGAGATTGATAGACAGTAAGACAGAGGCACAACCTTAGATGCAAAATGTTTAGAAACAAGTGAGGATAGTTCAACATTTCATCAACACAAATAAAACCAGAAGAGTGTTAAGGATAAAAGCTGGCTTATTTATCCAAGGGACAGGACAACCTGCCTTCCAATTTGTAACTACTTTCCAAATAATAATGTACCAATGGTAGACAGAAGAGTGTAGCAGTTTTTTGTCTGTTTCGCTAGAGGGCTCTTTAACTTTGAACAAAACCTCAATTTTTACAACCCAGGAAATGACCTGGAAGTTAATAAATGAATGCAAAGTGTGGAATACTGAGAAACACATGAAACTGTGTTTGCTCTCATGTTTCCTGACTGAGAAACAGAGATCACTGATACAACAGTGATCCATTGTTTGCCTATACATACTTTGGGACACAGTAATATTTGCATCTTTGTTCTATTTTAGCTTTGATACTGATGTTGCTGCTCAAAATGCATTTTCCTTAGTTAGGTTTGCTTCATTTCTTCAATATACTTTTATCAAAAATACAATTAGCTAAGCTTCACAAATGCATTTTTGAGCACATCCAAACCAGCTTGCTGCGTTAACAAGAGAACTAACAGGTCAAACATTTCTCTCTTCTTTGCTTTCAGAAAAAGGAAAGAGGAGAATCACAACTGGTCAAAGCTGTGGGTGTGATGCACTGCAACATGCATAAAGCAAACTTCATGGATGAATTCTTCCATCTGCCTACCCAGGTAATCATGAGCTCCTAAGATTGCATCAACAAGAAAGACAAGACTTCAGATACTCTTCTTTTTACAGCACATCTTCCTGCATTTTCTAGCTGTTTTATTAGCACACTTTTGTGAATTCAAGTATCTGAACAGGAGAAACTTTAAATTTCCCTCTTAGGCAAACCACTTTCTCTGCTGAGTTCTGGGATTATGTCTCTAATCCTATACTGTACTGAAATTCAGTTCACCTTCCCAGTGAAGACCCTATTTTCTAAAACTTGAACTCTGCAATTAACACTGTATACTTTTAGACAAATCCTTGAAAATTCAGGTAAGTATTATTTGGTATGACTTACATCTGTTTAACCAAGCAGAAAGAATAAGGAACTGTTTTCTTGTGTTTTGCTCACATTTGTAGAAGGCATTTTGCTAGTAATTTGAAAATAAAGGATTTTAATCATACACGTCATACAGTGTGTATAAAGTATTTACTGTTTCTTGAGACCTACTAGGTGTGGTCAGATTCATTCATGCACCTAGAGAAAAGACATGCTCAGTTGCTAAACTTTCACTTATCTTTAAGAAAGGTGATACTGCCACCCTTCTTTTCTGTGGGGTTAGATTATGATTCACCTTTTAAACAGTACATAGTTTTTTAAACTCAGCTTGGAGATTTCTAACAAAATACCCCACAAGACCCATATCTGCATATGCACAGAAGAAGAAATTCGTATTAGTACACTAGCAGGCATAAGTGAAAGTTTGCGGTTTTCTCTCTGCACTTTCCTTTTTTTAATTTTCAGTGAGCTTTACCTTTAGTAAGAAAAATAATTATTGTAGCTTTTTACCTGTGATCCTATCACGTTTGGAGAGGGTGCCGTGGACTGTTGCTGCTGTTGATGGTGATGTTGCTGTAGCTGTTGTAGTGGTTGTGGCTGTGGTGTCTGTAGTTTGTTTTCTGACTGTGCCAATGGCTGTATTTGAAATTTACTGTCTGGCTGTTCCTGCTTGACTATCAAATTCTTCCGAAGCTGTTCCACCACTCTTTTCTACCAGAAAAACAAAATCATAAACAGCAATGATGACAGTTATTTAGCTGCACATACTAAAGAAAATAGTAACCCTGAAAGATACATTTATTTAGTGTAATTAAGGAACTGCTCAGAAGCTTAGTGGGATTTCTCTTTTTGGAATTTTAAGTATTTGTGTTATCTAATATGCACAGTGTAAAATTGGCCACGAAGGAGTATTACAGCCCAGGCAAGGTGACCTCACTGCTCTTGTAGAAACCCACTGACCGAAATTCAGCCTATTCACAAACCACTGCAAGACCTCAGTAACCTATATTTACATGATTCCACATGCTTTGACTCCTTCAAACACGCACCACTGCTAAATACTGACAAAAAAGAACTCTGGGTTGAAGTCTCTCAGCTGACTTCAAGGCAATAGGCATGTCATTTTGTACCAGGCATTGAAACTGAGTGAGAGACAGCCAATTTGAGTGCAAAGTGGGGATCAGGAATGGCATGGATGATGGTCCTCCTTTTCAATATTATTGCCACCTGAAAAAGAATCAGAGAGGGCTACCTACACTTACAGATCTATTTCTTCCAGCTTAGGGGCTTCCTATTACATTTTAGCTGCCATTAAAATTTGAAATTATTTTAAAAAGAGGTTTCTTCTCCTGGTAGCCATTGTCCATCTTTAGACAGTAACAGGATTAAGACCAGGTAGCTTGCAGCATAAGATACATGTCATCTGCATGGATAATACGGGCTCACAATTAATGTTCATATCATATTTTAGTGTGGACAACAATGAAAACACTGTGAGTGAAAACACTTTTACCTTCTTCAGGCATGACCAAAAATTGATATTTTTACCTACACTCTAACCACCCACAAATTTGGGCAGCTTTAAAAAGATTTAGCTATATACCTAAGCCCCCTTGATCAAGAGCAAATGCACACAAGGCTGTTAAAGTCAACAGGCATGGGACAGGCTGAACCAAGGAAGCTCTGGTGGAAACAATAATGGTCAGGAAACCTCTACCAGAGCCAGAGGCTGACAGTGGGTTACCCCAAGAAGTTGCACTTAGATAGAAAAGAAAGTTAAAAATAACATAACCATTTTGACAATACCAAATGCTTTGATTTTTTTTGTTTTGTTTTGAAGCATTAGTATTCAGACAGTACTAAAGATACAGATAGAGGAAAAAAAACCCCAGAAAATCCAGCTATTTACTGCAACTGGAAGAATATTCTTCCTCAAATTTCATTCACACATGGTTATGAAATTCTGAGCTAGAAAATATGGTTTTTTTCATTTTGTGGATATACAGTAGACTTATGATTTTAAGGATCTTGCTTATGATGAGCTAAAAGGCCGCAATGCCTCACACAGTGTGTGTGCCTCTAGCTCAGTAGAAGATAACAAAAAGGGCAGGTTCCCAAATTGGCAGATTTGAAAACCAGAACTTTAAAAAGCCAGATAAAAATCACAAGCAACAAACCCCCATCCCTGTTTCATAATGTTGAAATGTGTGAGTTGACACAATTGACCTTTTAGGAAAAGACTGGATTCAACAACTTGAAGGCAGAGAAGAAGAACTGCCTGGCTTCTACAAAACCCGCAGCCCAGGCATGGGCAGATGCCTGCCCAACTCTGACAAGAGAAATATAGGCCCAACCTGGCTGAAAATTCAGGGAGTTAGTAAAGGACAGCATCCTGAAGGAACTATTTTACTCTCCATCCAGTGAAGTGCAAAAGCTATCAAAGCCTAAAAGGTGTAAATTATTTGTTCCCATCTGAAACAAGGATAAAATAATAGAAGTGTAGAAGTCATTTCCCTAATTTTGATATTACACATAGTTTTAAATGTCCTGTGTCTATCAGCTTGCTCGTATATGTAATAACTGTACAATCATTTAAAATTGCTTTCTGAAAAGATCAACCATGTTAACATGCAAATCAAAGTGCAGCGTCAGCAAGCAGATACAAGAGCTGAAAACACATTTCCAGAGAGTAACCCAAGGGGGAGGAGAGGAGAAGGCAGCAAAACAGGAGAGGAAATAATGCAACATACTTGCAGAATACCTGCCAAAAAATGGACTGCACATACACTGAACAGGATGCTAAACAATTACCATACCCAGCATGAACAGGAAGGGAGTTTTTGTCTTCCACAGCTGCTAGTATGAAATTCAGGGATAATGATGCTCTTCTACTGATTCCCTGACTGAAAGAAATTAGTAGCTATGGCCCAAGAATGAATTTCCATCTTGGTCTTTACAATCAGAAGGACGTTAGTGACAGGATGCAAAAAAAAAAAGGGGGGGGGGGGAGGCGTGTGGAGAGGCAGGCTGAGAACTCTTCTGCCATACTGCTAGAGCAGGACAAGAGCCAGTGAGGAGAGCAGGGGAGCAGGAGTGAGGTGAGTCACATGGCATTCACACACCGCCTGTTCCACCCCTGAGCCTGCATCCCCGAGCCTGAACCATGGCCTGCAGAGATGGGGTAAAACAGGACCAAAGCACAGTTTGCATTAGTGCCTTGTGCAAAAACTGAGGCTCAGCATATTTGGCACAAGATGGATAACATGAGTGGAAAAACGCCGTTGCTCTGGAAGTCTACGCTAGCCTATTGGAGGCGGCTGAGAGCTGCCTGGCAGCAGCATATCTTGCCATCCATATCCATTATGCAGATATTAAATTGGAAGAAACATCTAATGCTTTTAAGATTCAGAGAGTAAAACTGAAGTTTGCGCTGCATGCCAATTGCTTACGCAGTTTAATAAGCTGCTTCTACCAACTGTCAGTAAAAATACCACACTGAACCTACAGAAATCATTTTGCGATCTGCAAGACTGCTGGGATTATCTGTTTGTTTGTAATTATCAAGAGAGACACTCCGAACAACATATTTCAAACTCCATAGCTGAATTAGCAAAACCAGACGAGTCTCTCAGGGTTGCACCCACGCAGGAACTCAGAGCAGATCTCCCATTTTCAGCGGTACCCTCTGCGTCCCCCTCTGCAGGGCTCAGCCCACGCCGCTGCTCTGACTCGGCACGCAGCGCACGGCTCCCCCGGCGTCCTGCCGAAGCGCTGCCCTGCAGCCACACAAGCGCCCGGCACGTGTCTGTCTGCAGCAACCTCCTCCTTCGGTAGGGAATTAAACGGGAGGGTGCTATGAAAGAAACTCTTGTTTACTGTCGGACTTCATTAACACTGTGTTTTTAAATTGTTCCTCAGTTATTTGACTGTTCTTAATCCATTTCAAAGACAGTAAGCGCTGCAGAAAGTACAGCCTGAATGGCTGAGAATTGCCAAGGTGGATATCAAGTCCTAGCTGCATGTCTTAGAGACCGAATGCCAGTCAGATTCAGGTGTTCTAAAAGTACCACCGAATTCTTAAGAAATATTACTAATTATTTAAATGTAATATTTGTCATTTTTCCTTCCCACTCCTATTTAAGAATATTTAATTTAATTCTTACTCATACCTTCAACATTTTAATTGAGATTAACTCAATCATAAACACATCATCATGCACAAAACATAAGTTTTCTGCGTGTCTTAAAGCTCAAGTTCTCATCATATTCCTAGAACAGGTTTTTTCTTCCCGTCACAATATGCATGTATTGAAAGCATTTGTCTTTCAAGTTTACCGAACCTTCCACAAAACTGAATGCCAATCCTCTCTTTACCTCCACAATGTGAAAGAATAATCTCATTCTTTCTTCTGAACTGCATTTTATGCAAAAAGGAACTGCCAGCCCTATGCAATGGTTACTGTCAGATGACTTCCAAACCCATTTGTCGAACAGTGCCCCGTAAGCACACTACATCATCTCAGAGCTCTTGCTGTCTTGACATCTTTATCGCTAATCTCATCATGAACCATTCACACCACTGAGTTCAGAGCCCGAGACATCTTATATGACCCTTCCTTAAAGTTAATAATTGCAATCAATATTGTGACATTTTGCTACACCACTTTCTCATTCATGCCACAGGCCAGATCCTAACACAGCACCGGAAGATTATTTTGGTTTGATTTAGTGGAAAATAGATCTTCTTGATCATGTATCTGTGCCAGAAGACATCTCTGTGCTCATATAAGAACTACCATGAATATGTTGTTACAGGATAAGCAAAGTACTTGGAGCAAACCTATAAGTACAGTTAAAGGTTTTTATCTGTATTAGCTAAGCATTATTTCCATTTTAATCAGTCAATCAAGCAAAAAATAGTTCTCTGAGTACATCTCTCCTTTAAATACTAGATCCCTGGTTGTATTTGATGACACATTTTTCTCTTCTTTCAGGAAACATGAAAAGAAATGTTCCGTTCAGAAAAACATCCATATCTAAAGACAGGTCTCCTTTTAAACTTCGAAAATCAATAAAAATGAAAATATAAAGATATTTAAAAAATGAGAGAGTAAACTAGCATACTAAATAACCTTGCAATGTGTACAGTTCATATCACAAAACCAAAGCTCATGTGGTTTGAACTGCTCAGCTGCCTGCCAGTGAGACACTTCCCTGCTCTCCCAACCTCAGGAAGTCAGCTATTATGTATCCTCTGCTACCTGTGCCCTCCAATGACCAAGATGTTCTCTGGGATATAAAAGCTGCCTACTGCTGCAAGTGAAATGATTAAGAGGAAGTACTGATTTCAAGTAGGCTGCAACTTGGAAGTGAGGAGGATGGAGGGAATTCACTACCCTGCAATTTTCCTTTCCAGCCTTCCTTCTCTGTCTTCATCAGTCCTATCCCCGGCCACTATCCAAAGAAAAAGATACCTGAACTTCCATGGAAACAAAGAAGTTAAAAGATTTTGGAGATCTGGTACAATTAGTCTTTAACCTGCAAAGAGGGTGAATTTTGGGAATGGAATTTGGGAATGAAAAGATTACAAGCAAGGAGAGTAATTGTAAACCCATCTACTGCTTTAAGATGGTATCTAACATTTAAAATAGTGAAATCCAATTATACAAATTGATGACGCAGAATCTACACCAGTAATAAAAAAAGCCCTTTTATACAAACCAGCTTGAATTAAATTTCACTGAAAGAATGATCTAAGAACTATAGAAATACTTTCAGCTATTTCTGTGGTTATCCTGTATTTTTATGGAATTTTGCACTTGTGGCTGTGCTTTGCTTATAGCCAGATCTTTTTATCAACTAAATCTAAACCAACTGAATTAGAAAGAATTTTATTTCCAGAAAAAAAAGAGTGATACAATTTCCTACTTCTTAAAGGTGATCAAAATGGCACCTACACCTTTCAGTCAGAAAAGGCTCCCCCTGAGGCAGAGATGCTCAAACGCTGATCGGAAATGTAGCAGTGGGACTGGGAGGCCACTTCCACCTCATACTCAAATGCCTTACTGTGCATCATTACTGAAATGTGCACCATTTCTTTTTATAGCTAAAAAACCTGTGTTTTTTTTAAGCTTTAGTTAAAATACATAGGTATCTAACCTTACCCAGTCAATGGCTGCATTGCCAGTGCTCCAGTAAGTGTCCCAAAGAGCATATGCTGCTTTCAGCTCATAGAAAACACAGCTAAAAGCAGCACAAAGACACAAGGACTTCTGTGTGTCTAAGAGGTTGCAGAGCACGTGAGAGCAACTGAATGCTTCTCCTCTCTCTGCCATGATAATCCTGTGGGATGAACTTACACTTACAATACTGATGAGCACTAGAGGCAAACCACTTCGTTTTGGTATGTCCCAAATTCATGAGTTTGCTTTGCAGTCGTAATATCTTTAATACAATTTCTGACTATGGCATCTGGTACCTTGTGTAAAATGGAATTTACATAAAACTTAATTCCATAAAAATCTACTTTAATGTTATGTCCGATAAATATTATTAGATAGTATTGGCATGATGTGAAAAGTATTTTTGTCATTAAAAATGCTGGTAGACTTATCACAATTATATTTTAAAATAATTCCTACAGGTGTGATTCTGAAATAAACACACAGTTCAAACATGAACACACATATTTTGAAAGAGATGCTGAATATTTTCTTTATGATAGAGAAACACCACTTAAAGCTACTAGAAATCATTTAGAAGTGGAATATTACAGTTCTGAAAATAATGTTCATTTCTTCATTCTTAACAGGAGAGAATGTTTAATTTTTTTTTAATTTAAAAACATAGCTAGAATTATAAATTAAAATTGTCAAAAATAGCTGTTGTGCTATTCTGCTTTATGTGACTTCTTGATTGCTTTATTTTCAGTACTCTGTCTTTTTACCATTTGCAGCACCACAAGAACAATTAATTTGGGAAGGGTATGCTGTACCATGAAATGCCTTATGCATCACTGTCTTCTTGTTTTAGAATATTTACTTTTGCACAAAGCAGAGTACAGAGAATGAACTAGTAGACACAGCACACATACAATGTTTTCCTGCAGCTTATATATTAGCTAAGTGTAATATCTAGATTCTTACCCCAGCACGTTATGTTAACAGAAAGAAATTTGAAAGAACAGCAACAATAATTAAACTATGAACAATTAATGGACGGGGAATTAAGTGTGTGACAACAGGCAAAACAGAACAGGAAAAGGAGTTAATTAAGTGCAGTACTTTGTATGTTATTAAGGAATAATGAAATTAAAGGAATGAAATTTATTTTTTTTTAATTTGACAAGGTTTGACAAAGTTAGTCTTGCTTTAGGTTTTTCTCCTTTACAGAAATACTTCCAACTACAAATACAAACTGGTAAAAAGGATATGGGGACAAGCTCAACATGTAAACACTGAAGAAATTAAAGAATTAAACTGCTGACTACACTGGAAAATGTGCTCATTTTAATTTTATCTTGCCCATTTTATTGTTCTACCCCCACTTGTCCATGTTTCATGGAGAAAAAAACATTCTTGAGGGAAAAAGAAGAAAAGTCATCTAGCCACAGTTTCAGAAATTAAACAAGAGTTTTGCACTTCAATGTAAAAAAAAGTCTGTGTGATCTCCAACTGAACCTAGTTTACTAGAAGCATGTAATGTGGTCTTGTAAAATCTGTCATAGACTGAAGCCTGCAATATAAAATCTTAGAACAAAAAATACTGTGGATTATTATTCTTATGCAGAACACACAGGAACAGCTATCCCCATGGGAAAACCATTTGCATCTATACACAGTAGCTGTTTACTACAGCTAAACACCTCTGCCAGGCCAGTCTCACTGCTTCTCTTCTTCTACCTGTGATTTACCTCATAACCCTCTAAGCTGAAGTTGTCTGCATTAAGCAAGCAAAGTAGACCGATTTAAATAAGTAAACTTATTTCATGTTTTAGAAACAAGCAACCTAAAGAGAAGTAGACTCTTCAATCTGGTAACTCCTCATATTTTGAATAACTCAAAGGGAAAGGATAGTCACAAAGTAATTTTACAACATACTATTGCACATTTTAATGTGCGCAGTATCACAGTCCTTGACTAAAATTTAGTCAGCTTCAGTAGGGTTTTTGTGCATCCACAGCTATTCTCATGACTGAATCACACCTCCTCTCTTCCTCACAAAAGGAAACACACACAGTTCATGCTCACGTGCCTCATGCATGATCAGAAATATCAAGCAAGCTGACTAGCTTTACTAACCCACAGAATGGAAATGCATTCTCTTGAGAACAGGAAGATTTGGATGCTCAAACTCTATCATACAACCCCCTATTGATAACTGCGATTTTGGTAACAGCAGCTAATATTTCCTTCCCACAATTGCTTTACAAATGTCACAAACTAACACCAGCATTTTCCCTGTTGTAAATTAAATACTGTTTCATGCCAATTCAATTAAAACCTATCACTAATAACATCACTGTTCACTGGTGATCTCTACTTCATAAGCAGAATGAGTTATGAGAGCAAAAAGTCACAGTTTCACCCCACTCAAATGAGAGATTTCTCTCTTCTTCCCAGTAATTTGAACAATGCATCAAGTACAGGTGTTCTGTTCAGCTAACAAACCTGCTGTCCTATTCTCTTTAGTTAACCAAGGACAATCAAAACAAAGAAAAAATGCCTGCTTCACAGAGAAGACATCAAATTATATCACTGCAGAAGTTCCAAACTGCTGGCCTTCAACTGTATCAAGGTTTGTGGATCAGATAACAGTGACTCTGAAAAACAAAGCCATGGTTCTTCCTCGCCCTCCTAATTTACATGTATGTGGAGATGAACTGTGTTCATCTTGATACAAAAGATGCATCACTAAGTCTCGCTAAAACTACTCAACAACTGAAGATTTGCTGAACTACCACCACTGTAAAATTAAAACACCCAAGAGCAGGCATTTTCCCAAAAGAATGGAAAGCTACCTTTTTCTTGAGGGATGCAGAGGTGCTAGAGACAGTTCAAAGGAAGACCACAGCCATAATCAAGGACCCAACAAACTACACTGTGTAATGTGGAGCTTACTGAGGCTCCATCATTCCAGTTTATTGAGAGATGACTACTCACTGAGTACAGATGTTTATATACAGAAAAGAAATCCAATGATGGGAGAATTTTTAGTTTTTCTGAGAAATATAAAACAGTGATTCTGTATCTGCAAGTTGAAGGTAGACAAATTCAACCTTGAAATAAGATGCAGATATGGTTAAATACTGTATCAGCCTAATAAAAGATGGTTTACCATGGTTTAAAGTATCTAGAAAAAAGGTATACAACTTTGCAAAGGAAATGCCAAATCTGAGTTTCAGAGCAGACTGTATAGTAGATGTGAGGGGGAGAGGGATGTGAGACTTGGGAAGCCTCTGCTCATTCTCATCTCTTACAAGGGACAAGTGCCATCACTGTTCCCAGCATGCTTCTCCAGCACTGAAACTCCACAGAAAGACAGCCTTATTCTTTAGAACATGTCCACAGGCACAACCAGATACACTCAAGGTTCTTTTTTCACCTTCTTCTGAAACACAAGATACTGGCCACAGGTAGGGAAAAAAGGCCAAGCAAAGCAAGTTTTTCTTCTTCCTTTGATTGTCTTTTATTGTATGCCTTCCTTACATATTTAGATTTTTACTGATTTTAGATTTGGAATGGCAAAGAAATTCTCCAGATCAGGCTTGCTGGGATATTTTTTCCCTTCCACTGCAATGCCAGATGTGGATTGTCTGCTAGGACTAGCTGGGCAAATTTCCCTTAATCAACCTGCTGACATTGCAAGGGCCTTCAGAATATCTGGCAGCGTAATCCACCACCTGTTGTCTGGAAAACAAGGATGTGGAAGACAAAAATTTAGTACACTTGATAACCCAACTGTTCAATTCTCCCTTAGTCAAAAGACATCAGACAGTATTACTGGGGTAGAATAGAATGGCCTCTAACATGCAGGAAGTTAAATCAGTCATTTCCTTGTCTTTTGGAACTGATGTGAGGCATCTTCCCTCAACTTCCTAGTTGCAATTTCATAGTTAAAGTTTATCTGTATTCTACTAAAAGAAAAAAACAGAACAACCCACAACTGCATGCTATAAATGAAAGACAAACATTTGAAGAACATAGTTTTCAAGAGACATACATGGTACCTAAATTAGTTCACAGGATCAGGCACTAGTATCCAATCTCAATTTATGTATGTAATCTCAAATTTTGTTTGGTTCCTGCAATATAAATCCCAGTTACTGTTCTTGCTTCCACCAGAACTCTTCTCTGTGAAAGCTTAATTCCTTGGTATCAAAGCCCTAGGATGATGCCATCACTTCATCCTGCAAGGTAATGGTTATGTGATATGCAGACACGAAAAAGGCACAAGTGGTACACAAACATCTTTCTGACAATGGATTTGAGACCTGCTATGTAAGTATGGAAAATATCCTGCATGAAAAAAGTACTAAGAGTCCACATAAGGGAACATAAACATTCCTACCCATAAGTTCATACTACTTCACAGTGTGCCTGCTTGTTCGACAGTTATACTGTCATAATTTTAGACTGTTAAACCTCTGCTCTAGGGTTTATAAAAGATCAGAGCACTTGTCACTCTCAGTGCAGGTAGAGTGAGATAGAGTGGTAGAGCAGTTCATTCTTCTTTCTAATTACACTCCATTAACCTTCCACATGAGAGCTCCCCTGTGCTTTCATACCAGCAGCACCAACTGGCTGTGTTTGATAAGGCTCAGAAGCGTTTGCAAGACCAGCACGTGTCACTGAAGGAACAGTTCAGCTCAGCAGCCCTTGCAGAAGCTGCACTGGCGCTCTGTTACTGAGCTGCAGTCAGGTTCAGCTGAATTATACACAGATGGACACCAGCCACACCCTACCCACTTCCCTCACAACTCTACCCCTTGAACTGCAGAGATACATGATCTATCAGAAAGCCAAATGCAGAACTAGGGAATTATTCACAATGGGGAACCCAGCAGTTATCGCACTCTCACCTCACTGCAAAGACCTGCCAAAAGAAATGTATTTAGAGCACTAAAGCATGCAGGGCAATAGAAAAGAAGTTGTCATTACATTATAATTAGATCACGTTAGTGTATGCAACCAGAGTACAGAGAAGGAAAATTACTTTGAAATTTAAATCTTTTTAAAATGCACTTTCAGTATCTGAGGTTGGTTGTTGTATGTTCTGAAGACCACACTGCTTACAAACAGCATTATATTTCTCTACAACCTTCTCAACAGTGACCACATAAATGAACAGCTTTTCCAAAAAGAGAGACTTCTTCGATTAATAATGTATTCTATGAGAGTTTTAAACTCAGTGCCAGGAAAGCTATTTTCCATGTGCATGAAGGTAGATTAGCATTTGTGTATACTGAGTAACAATGTCAGCACATGCTTACACAGATAAAAGGGAAGCAAATTTGGAAGGAGGGATTGTAAACAATCTGGAACAGAATCCAAATTATTTTAAAAATAAATGAAACATTACAAAATCTGCACTTTTGAATGACATTTTACACAATCCCTTGAATTATTTAACTGTTTCAAATGACTTCACAACAGAAAGTGGTATATGGAACTGGCCTATATAAATGAGTGATGGCAATACTCCTTTTGCTATTAGCTCCATTATTCTTTCCCACACCTCTCCTATAATGTGTTTTTTAACATATTTTGATACTGGCATATGCATGTATCTCTATAAATAAATATAACTTACTTCTACTGTAGGTTTCCCAACCTTCAGCTAATATTTTGCAATGACTGCTGTTTTCTTAGACTTGGTAAGTTTGAAGTGTCCAATACAAAATCTGTGCTACAATCCAAACCATGAATCCAGCTTCATCCTAGTTCAGAATGGTTCAGGAATTCTATTTCAGAGTTCTGGTGCATGTTGTCAAAGGTCCCCTCCAGTACAAAGAGAACAGAGGTGGTTCTTCTCTTATAAGATGAAGGGAAACACTACTACTGAATCCACCTAAACGTAAGCTGAAGAGACCTGGTTTACAAGGATGATCATTAAAGACCGTCAGACCCACCTTCTATATCTCTAACAGTTTTGGACCTCCATTCTCTAATTTTCTTATCATTTAGTCTAAAGATGCCAATTCAGTCTTTAATGCAATTTAACTTGTGCCATCTAAGCCTGTAATAGACAACAGAAATTCAGAATTCATGGATGTGATCAACCACAGTGAATCTAAAACTGTCAAGCTACTGAAGTTGCCTCAGGAAAGGTATATACAGGGAACAGACAGAAGACAGTTATTAGCTCCAAGACACACTTGCTCAAAGTGTGAATACAAATATCTTTTTAACAACAATTTTTTGAAGAATAATGAATGATCTTGTTGGGATACATTTGATATAAACAAAGTGCAATATTAATTCTGTTGGATATAATTTCTCTACTAAAGATCACTCTTAAACCTAAAAAATTTGAAACAAACACATTTAGGACATCAACAATATTTAACCACAGCATCCCTACCTCCTGTTCTGTAAAAATCTATCCACAGTGCTTCAATGCCATAATGCAATGAAACCTTGTTTGAGCTAGGATTAAAATTTGTCAGACTAGGATAGCACTGAAGGAAATTAGAATGACATTTCTGTGCCACACTTAGCTCTTACTGCTGTAAAAATGATTTTTAGACATGAATTGTACCCAGTATCTCTGTAACTTGCACTCTCACATTTTTTGGAGTATGTACTGGAATTATGACTCAAAGATCCAAAATTCCTGGCTGCAAGCATCTAGTGTTATAATCACTTTCAGAATAAAGGATTGCAGAAGTGCTTCCACTTCCTGGAGGAGTCAGCAATTGCTGCTAACCCCATCTGGAATACTGTTTTCTGACAAGTGGGCTATGCTCACCTCTGAAGAATGCAACACTGCAGCTGATGGAGACTTTTTTAATTAATCACCTGAGAAATGTACCTCTTTAGAACTTTTTGGTAATGTTTGTTATTGTCCCAACACCGCTTAGAAAATATTTCAAAAGGACGTATTTTGCTCTACACTGTCTTCTTATTCTCTTTGTACAACAGACTTCTCAAAAATAATCCAAGTAACTTCCTTTTATATCAGCAGAGAAGATTTCTTGAGCATTTGGGAGCAGGAAGAGGTAAGAAAGTAAGACCTCCTGTAAT
Organism: Sylvia atricapilla; assembly: GCF_009819655.1. Lineage (NCBI taxonomy): Eukaryota > Metazoa > Chordata > Aves > Passeriformes > Sylviidae > Sylvia > Sylvia atricapilla. The sequence continues at coordinate 24,361,452 of NC_089145.1, read as the reverse complement.
TCCTCTTTATGCAATTCTCAACAATATAATATCTGTAGTTTTAGAGAAGACCAAGATACCTTCTGTGCCACTTCAGGCCCATATTAGATTTAAAAGGCAAATTAGCTTAAAAAAAAAATTAAACAAAAACATTAAACATATTTTCATCACATAATGAAGTGCAAGTTCTTTTTCACACCATATGTTTGACTTGCTACTTACTGCAGAGAACATGCAACGTATAACCGTATAAACGCATTTCATTCTACAAACTGGTCTGACGAGCTAAACCTGCACTAGGAGGTATCACACAGTCTTAATGAAACTCAGAAGTATTATTTCATTGACATTCACTCAGCATTTCTTGCATGACAATTCAGTTACAAATTTGTTTGGAAGCATTAGCTCAAACCCCATGGACTTCTAAGAAACAGCATCACTGTGTGTCTCTCATGTTTCTCTGAAGACACCTATCACATCTGTCTCTAATAGCTGTAAATCACAAACCAGTAGTTTTCCTCTACATGGTTTCACGCGGATGGATTTTTTTTTTAAAGAATCACATGTTGCACTGTTAAGAAGGACTGAAAGATTACAGAAACCTAGCAACTGAAGCACAGGTTGTAACAGCAAGCCATCTTGCTTTGTGTCCTCAGGTCTGGTAGCTTTACTCATACTGGGATCTTAAGCTCTATCATTAACCCAGAAAATTACCTTAAAGCTGTGCTGTCTTTGCAACAGGAGTTTAATTTAAGTTTTATACACGTAATATTTAGCCTTTTAAACTCTAGTTCATAAAAATAAGCCCCCACATAACCCTCTTTCTCAGATAATCTCCACAAAATGAGAAGCCAAAAGAAGCTTCAATATTAGGGAGCAAGTTCTGTGGGATCTGAGGTTGAGGGGCTACTAGATGAAAGAAACAACTGAGAAAGCATTTTCCCTCACACTACTGAATAAACCAAGTTGATGCTGAAATGCAGGGCGGAATTGGGGAAACCAGCATCAGGGTTTCTTTTTGTTTTCTAACAAACACAACAGGGCACATATTCAAGAAAATAGAGCATAATTATTTGTTTGTTTGTTTGTTTTGGTAAAACTGTCCTCTATTGTAATTCATCTGGAGTTGAGATGTAAGGATGTAAGCAGAGGAAAGCGGCTTCTAAAAGATCTATCCTACACATGCACATTTTTATATCACCAAATACATGGAAGTGCATAAAAGTAAATAGTGACCTAACTTTACTTTGAAAAAAGAAAGAGCATGACCAAAAGTTGAGAAAATATCAACCAATTGAAAAAAAAAAAAAGGTCAATGTGTAATAGGTGTTGCAGAAATAAAAACGACAACAAAACAACCAAACAAAAAAAACCCCAACCCATTAACATGCAAACAGAAATACTTGACTTTGCACTGTATAGCCAGTATTAATTATGAGCCCAGCAGGATTTCATGGCAATTGTTTGGAGGATCATATAAATATGTTCATACTCAGTAGGTTAGAGCATGGTGCTAATAATGCCAAGGTCACGGGTTCATACCCTATATGGACCATTCACTTAGGAACTGGACTCAATGATCTTTCTGGGTCCCTTCCAGCTCAGGATATTCTGTGATTCTATATCAAAATCACAGTAAATCCAAATCACGTCTGTCAGTTTGCATAGAAAGACATTCAAGCTGTCACTGATTGTGAGGAAGCTCAGAAGAAAACAAAAGAACAGTATCAAGAAACTAAATAAGGAAACACAGAAAAGAGTAAGAAAAAACAGGTTCACACAAGCAAAGAGCACTCACAGACAATGTAAGGCTGAGTTGAAAAGCAGTGAAGTCAGACAAGCAAAAATTAGTCCTTTCTCACTGCCAGGGAGGGCTTGAAGAAAGCATTGCATTTTATCACAATTACTTGAAAAAAAAGGCACACTTCCGTCATACAGGTCCCTTTTAAAGTCCATTCTCGCTGATATGTCTACCCAGAGGGAAGTCTGAGGTGATACAAATAGTAGTGCAGGGAATACTTTGAGATTTTTTTCAATGTATTTTCATTGAAGAAAAAAGTCCATATTTCCTGTATATTTCACATATACATAAGCAAGAACTGAGCAGTAAACCATGCTTGATTTAACCCCACAGACCCACATTCTTAATGGTTTTTTTCCTATTTTGCTTCCTTGCTGGTAGTTTGTATGATTAGCACACAATGCTCTGTAGGCCAAAAACCAAGTTTGCAAAGATCTTTTGAAATATTTAACATATACTAGCACTATGTAAACAGTAATAATAATTCAGAGGCCTTTTCCTACTCTGCATTTCGAATGTATTTATTATGAGCTAGACAACTAATGCAGGACTGTAGCATTCTGCCTCCAGATTTGTCATCTTCCTCTTCCAATTTACCAGAGCAACGACGAAAGGGGGGGTTTTGCTTCAAGCCTTTAACTCTTGCAGCACAGATTCTCATACTGCTTAGCTCTCTGAACTAGAGGATTCATCCAACAGAAACTCATTTCCTTAATCAATTTAGAGAAAATCAGAAGCCTGCCCAGTGACCCACATTGTTTGAGAAACTGCACCAGCAGCAGAGGCTACAGAGGCAGCTGCTTTCAGACCAGCAACAGCATGCTCAGCATGAACAGACTGTACCAAGAGTTTTCTCCCACACACCAAACCAAACTGTTCCTGTGCCCCCTTTGTGCTGATGGAGCCTGTCTCTCAGTCGATGAGCGAGTCACTATTTAGAAAATTATTTCTCAACCTATTTTGGAAATCCACAATCATGTACAATTGGCAGTAGTGGCTAGTATTCAGCGGCGATTTCAAAGGTTCTTTGTCCTAGGGAGGAGACAGGACCATTCACCAGCATGCCGGCAGAACTGCTGAGTACACAGCTGGAGTGTACGTGGGGGAAGGGAAGCCCTGTGTGATTCTGCAATTAGATCTGTTAAATGCATACAGATTTAAAGAATGATCACTTGGCATTTCTACTATTTTGCAAGTGAAATATTTCAACAGATTTGCCAGGAATATTTGGCTGTTTTTTCTTGTAAGAGGACAGAAGATCAGTGCAGAGAAACATTAAACCACATGGACATGCTACATAATTGGTTCTTCCAGCCCCTCACAGTGTAAATGATTTGCAGTAACATGCTCTTCTGATCTCCTTACTAGTTAACAGTCCAGTCCAAGACAGATACACCAAGAAAAGATAGAGAGGAAAAAGCTGTGGACAAGATTAACCACATAAGTTTGGCTTTTTCACGATGCTCGCATTTTTTCTATTGCCCAGCTGTTAGATATTCAAGAGAAAACAGGGTGTACTGTAACAACTGCTACAACAGGCCACAGGAGCACAAGTCCAGTAAAACCCTTTCTGTTTGGATCTTCATAGGGCTCTCAATTGTACTACAAAAACTGTCACTTTGATGCCCTGTTTGCATTCCATTTCCAACAACAATGAGGAGGATGGAGGTCTCCAGTTTCTATGACAACCCAGATGGGCCACAATACAAGATACTTACAAATGTTCAACCGCGGGGATGCCAGATCAAATTAAGCTAGAGTTTACATTACTTCATAGAAACTAAAATAAAAGAAAAAAACCCAAACAAAACATGAATGTCACAGGAAGGATGACATTTCCTTGGTACATTCCAAAGAATTTCTGAAAGTAGGTGGTAAAGAAAGGGAGGATTTTTCCCTATGAAAATAAATAATATTGTCAACACAAGCAAACTGAAACCCTCATTTACATGAGTAAATGTTTTCATTAGAACTAGACTGCTGGAAAATTACCATCAGACATTAAAAGCAAAAAACAGATCCCAAAACATTATTTTATCAATTTACTTAACTCATTATGAACTGGCAAATTTGTAATCCATGTTTTGTAGGGTTTGTTTAATGCCACAGCTTGTATTTTGTGATATGGTTCAGGGTTTTGTTGTTTACTCTGAACTGGTCTTTTGTGACATTTTGTGAAAGACATTCAGATGTAAAAAATACCACCTATTTTACTTCAGGAAGTTAAATTAGTAACAGTGAGTTATTTTAGCTAACATTAACAAAACTACAAAAACATTTAATATTGTGTTCTTAGTAATTTAACTGGCCTGTTGTTACACAGGTGAGGCAATCTTACTTCTCAAAGGCATTGATTAACTCAATGTTCTGGGAAGACAACTTTATTAGGCCAGCTACTCTAGGTAACAAGAGTAAAATACCTTCTGAAGAAACACCTGTAAAAGCTTTCTGTAAGATTTTCAGATGTGACACATATAGATATTGTTCCCAAAACAAACCAGGTTAAAGAATTTCTTAATAAATTTGTATTCTTATGCATATTATTTTGAAAAACGTTCTGCTACAAGTTAAGGTATTGTCTTTCTATTTAGTCACTGTCCTGTTTCAAGTTACTCTTCATTCTCTCTTCCAACTTAATCACCAAACAGTTAATAACATTCATTCAATATGTGATAGCCAGCAAGGCTCATATTACAACAGATAACCATAGGCTTTTGAGGCTTATATTCTTTGGGGAGAGGAGAGGGAAGAGAGAACGGCTCAACAGCTGTGCCTAGTCAAAATAATCCAAAATTAGAGGGACTATAACATTTAAAATTGGAACCCAGACCCTTAAAACCTGGGTCTGTGCAGCTGTTGTAACACTTTATTTAAAACTGCAGACACTCTCGCTTCATCAATGTTCCCCTCTGCAGCACTGCTACCCAGTACTATTTACAGAAGAACTCCAGTCTGGCTTGCAAGTGCCACCTGATCACTGCGGAGCGCCTGGCACTGCCAGCTGAGAACAACCACCTCTCACACACGGGTCAGCCGAGCCGCCCGCTGGTGCCTGTTCAACAGCCGAGCTGCGACCCCGGCATCATGGAGCTAGAGCCCGTGCCCAAGGCGGGCTCTGAGACACCCAGGTTAGCACCTGCCCATCACCCGCTCCTCAGCAGTCCTCTTCCACCCCAACCCCTCCCGTTCAAAGGCATGTCCCCTGAAAGCACGACAGCCTGACAACGTTCCAAGGCTCTCAGTGCTGCTGACAGGAGCACGGCTGGCACGTGGCATGGCAGGCTGAGGCTGAAGAAAAGCTGCCTGCCCTGCTGTGTTCTCTGACTCGTGCAATGGCAAGCGGAGCCAGGGAGACACACTGCGGTGATGCTAACAGCATTTCAGCAAAGAGTGATTCAGGGATTTGCGAGGAGCTCCTGCAGAATGACCAGAGTGCCTCAGAACTGCAGGGGGAAGAGCTGAGGGCTGAAACCACACATCTGTTATAAAAATTAAAATAGCTGACAATTCTGCACAGCTGCTGGGAATTAGCTGCAAGCGACACATTAGGAAGCAGAAATGTGACTAAGGACATGGAGGGGCTTGGGTTAGCCTTAAACTTGGACTACACAGCTTAAACTTAAGATATACAGCTGGGGCTGTGCTCCCACATCACGTATTAACTGCTACCTGTTTTTCACACCGAAAGCTAAAGACAAGGAACAACATAATGAAAAAAAGATTTGTAAAGTGCTAATGCTTACTAAAATTTTAACAGTTTAACAGGAAGAGCAAAATGGACTGAAAGTAAGTAGGAAGGAGCTGTAAGCTGCAAGGGGTGGTAGCGTTGCAGTGGAAAAGCTGCTTGATGTCATGCAGTTGAAGTTACTTTAATCACAATTTCGTGTAAGTATCAAGAGACTGGGACAAACAACCATGCAAGTGGGTTCCTCTCACAACATCTACTGCCAATCACATACCACACACATTTCAAAGCATGACCTTCTACTCTGTAGTGATACTGCACAGATTAAAGTTGTGTTTGCAAGTCACACAGCATCTGCTATTGCACTGGGTTGTTCAGCTATAAATTTCACACAAGCACAACAGCAAAACTGATTAGTAACCCCTATAAAGAATTTGTACCTACGATATATCTTCTGATACCGTAGTTAAAAAATAAATAATCTGTTGTACCATCAACAACACAAACATACTGAGTAAGTAATGCTTGGCATGTGCCCTATCTTCACAAATTCCAGACAGTTTAGACTACTTTACACACCTAAATACTTTTGCTGCTGTATTTTCTTCAAAAAATTAATTAGAGCACTAAACACTTCTGCCTATTGTTTTCTGCTTTTGTACTTTTCCCCAAATCTACTCAATTATACAATGTATTTGCACACTAAAAAAAAATGTTTTCCAAAACCTTCCTCTACAAATGTTTCTGTATTGATTTTCAATTAATTAGGGTCAGAATGATATTCAGAGTAAGAAATCTGAATAGCGAAATTCTGGCAGTAAAGAACAAGCACTGAAAATAAACTCATGCTGTTCAAACTAGTGGCTACTCCATGAATTTCAAAGAATTTGCTCTCTAGGATGTTTGCACTGTAAGACTAAAAATTTAGTTTAATAGAACATGGATGTTAGTAGCAGAAACTGACATCCTCAAGACCTGGTCTTCAAAGAAATTATCTGTTTATTGAATATGAGCAAGTAGGTCCTTCACATTAACCCCATCCCTCCCTCAAAAAGCCAGCAAAAAGTGCAAAGTTTGGGTTTTTTTAAAAATGAGCTGAAACTGCCACAGAACAAAAAACTCCAAACCTCACAAATTTACTGTAGAGAGAATTAAAAATAATGGATACTGCAAAAAACAAAACAAAAACAAACAAACAAAACCCACCGAAAACAAACAAACAAAACCACCAAACAAACAAAAACACAAACAAACAACAATAAAAAAACCCCACAAAACCAAAAAAGAGGCATTTCTACTGCACTTTTCTCGTAGCCAAACGACCACAATGGCTAACAAATCACCTAGTTGTTAATTCTGTTTTATAAAACTTTCTTCTTCTTGGAAGCTACTTAGAAAATTCCAGTTGCAACGGAGTTCGGACCTTCACTTTCTAAAGCGACAACAAAGCCGAGAAAGCAGAGGCTGAGGAGCGGCTGTAGACGCCGTTAAACAGGCGCAGGCCACAGGCGCTGGCACGCAGTCACCGCGCTGTCCCCAGGCGCCGGGGCCGCCCCGTCCCGCCCAGGCGGGGGCTCCGCGGGCGCCGGAGCCGGGAGGGCACGGCCGCCACCTAGCGGGGACGGCGGCGCTCCGCCTTCCCTCCCTCGGCTCCCAGCGGGCACGGCGGAGACGAAAATTGCCAGCAATATAAAAAGCACACCGCCAGTCTTGAGCTTAAATTCCCACGAGATTTTTCCGATCTCAAACCACACCTAAAGCTGTCCGCAGTGAAACTGAAGCACTGCTGTTACGCTGTAAAGTTTTCGTTCACGCTCATCTCCTAACAAAACTGTTCTAGATTTAACTCCACAGTCAGCACTAAACCTCTCTTGTGTGACATTATTTACTCCTAACGCACATTATGGCGTTTGCATAGGCTCTAACAGAAGAGCGAACAAGACTTTAGAGACTTCCATTGCCGATCCCATTCCAGCTGCTGTGCACTGCTCCAGTGGTCCATGGCAGCTGGAAAAAGCCAGTGGGAGAGCAGCTCAGGCAGCCCACCAAGACGTGGGCCCCTTTCTAGATGTGGCACAGCTGGCACACGAGCTTGGGCACTGCTCACTGCCAGGCACAACCGAAGCTGAACCTTACATCCACCCGTATGGCCAATGGAGGTACAGCCCAGCAGGTGTACAGCAAAAGGCTTTAGGGCTCCTCCAACTTACAGCAAAGGCTGGTCCAGTTTCATCTGTCCTCAAATGAGAAGAGCATAACCAAAACAAACACACACACATATATAACAAATGTGAATAAATTAATATTACAAGAAATCTGGCTCTGCATTCCTGTGAGTTATGGCAAAGCATAATTTACAAAATCACTGGATATTCTGAGTTGGAAGAGACCCATAAGGATCATTGAGTCCAACTCTTAAGTGAATGGCCCATACAGGGATCAACCCTGTAACCCTGGCATTATTGGCACGCTGCTCTAACCTTCATTAAATATGAGGATGAATGCTTGATATATGCCGAGGTGGCTGAAAACAAATATCAATTTCCACATGCTCCTAACAGCCATCTGCCCAGCCACATCCATGCACACAAAAGGCTTCACACTCAAAAGCAGCAGACACCTCTACTGCTGGCCTGACAGCCAGAACTTTAACAATCACCACTCAGAGATGTGTGTGCCAGTGCCAGTTGTCCAACAGGTCCTACAGGCCTCCCCAGCATCACACATCTTAATGTTTCATATCTTGAGTTAGTAAGTCCCTCAACATGCAAAGCCACAAAGTAGAAGTTCAGAAAAAGGTTGTTCTACAAAATAGGTGGCCTTAAGGAAGGTATGGTGAACTCTAAGACAAAGAATGCTCACTCACTGCTGTTTATGTTCCTGTTAAGTTCTAACATTTTATTATTGCACATGGACACAAACCATTCAATCTGAAAGGGTGGCAAATTACTTTTTTTACCTCACAAATGAATTAGCATAGATTGCATAATGCGTATTTCTTCAATATCAGACATAAAACACAGTTCCAATACAAAAGAAAAAAGACTCACCCAGTCAGCATTTAAGTTGGCAGGTCAAATCCATATATTTGACTGTCCTGAATAAAACCACAGCTCTAATCTGTTGCTTCTACTCAAAATACAAGGAGGTTCTAGGAAATCCAATGCACATTCAAACATTACTTTAAAAATAGCTGTGCTTTTGGCAAACACACCAACAAATTGCTTTTGTTACTTCTCCCACTATTCCATTAACTCTGTCAAGACAGAGCCATGCTGAGAGCTAATGAAAGGCCCTTGTTTCAAGTCTTCCTGAAATCCACTTGCACAAGGATGGAAAGTATCATATTTATTATGGTAGCCAGTAGCAAAATTTACTGTTGTTGGTTGGTTGGTGGGTTTTTCTTAGTTTTCTTTCATAAATAACTGTCAGATTTAATACACATGAATATTTTCTTAAAAAAAAAAAAAAAGCATCATTGACCAAAAATAGCATAACTGAAATTACATGGACACACAACAGAAGACAGGTGTTGGAAATTTCACTCGCTTCTCATGTATTTTGATGATGTCCCACACACCATATGTCACTGTGCGTGGAGGCTGAGGCACCGCCCTCCTCTGTCCCAGCAGCTCTGTGGGAGCAGGAGCCCAAGGGGCTGACGGGTCAGCAGAAACTCCAGCATTGCAAAGAACAAGAATTGATTTTTCTTAACTCCACAGTTCTGAGATTAATCTGCTGCTCCCAAACTTTATAAATAAAACAGTTAAATGTATTCAGGCACTTAAAAAAAACTCCTCCCTTCCTCTCTCCTGACGTTTTTGCACTGTTTCCAGGGGGAAAAAGCACAACTGTCAGTACAATTGTTTCATACACTAGACACTTCAATCCTAACTAGGTCTTCTGTCTGTTTACATTATTAAGCAAAAATAAGCCTTTAAAAGTTGGAAAAGCTGAGTTAAACGGATATTGGTGAATGCAAAAAAGATTGAAGACATCAACCTTTTTATTCTTCAATTTAGGCTTGAACATGCAAGGAGGAATATGCTACAAAAAATTCAAGACAAAATTAGAATCCCATGGAATGGAAGTTTAAATAAGGAAAGTGCAAGGATGAACTTAGCTAAAAATAACAATGTAGTAATTAAGAAAACTTATCAGAACACATAGAATCAAACAGAAATGTAACCATTTTTCTGTTTCATCTTGACAAGAACGTGTCTCTACTTAAAACAGGAGCACCTTTTTTAAAAAGTGTGCAAACAGAAAGAACAGAGGTTTTAAAAATGAGAAAGCCAGATGTTGAACAGAGCACTCTACTAAATTGTTTTCCGGGATACTGTTGGAAATCACTGATTGAAGAGCCTTACTCCAACAATCTTGTTTCAGGAAGCTATCATTTCTGTTCCAGTACATTGCTGACTTTCTGGGGTGTTATTAATAATTAAACTTTTCTTTTAAAATTACTCATTAATATAATATTAACTTTGTCTAAAGTCTTCCTGGAACCTAATACTTTTAAGGAAAATAAAACAGTAAAAATACGCTAACCACAACAGTTAAATAAAACAATGCATTTAATTTGAGAAAGAATCTACTTCCTGTAAATTCACTTTCCACAATTCATCCTCATCTATACAGCAATAAAGCTCTACAAAAGAGGTTTTTAGTCTTCACTTTTTACACCTAGGAGAAATGGAAAAGCAATGGCAATTTACCAACCCAATCTCCTTCTTTACTTTTGCTTCCTCTAGACTAATAGAGAGATTAAGAAAGCAAAAACTACAGTTGAAACCACTATATATAAGCCTCAAACCTAAAAGGATAGCAAAGTTATTTGTCACCACTTGCATGTGAAATTTGAGGAATAACCATTACTGAACTGGATCCAAATGCATTGTACAAGAAAAGTCAATCTAGCTCCTGGAGCTACTAAGTTTCAACTTCCTTCACTGTTAATTTTGTAAACTTTTTTCCTATTGCCTAGTGCAGCAGAGCTCCACACGGTGGAACCAAATGCTTTATCCTGGCTAATACACACAGACTCAGATGACCATACTGGGACCACCTCCGTACACTACACTTAGGGAAAGCTAACACAAATGAAGTATTTACAACACCTGGAGTCCCATCAGTCCAAATCTGCCTGAAGGAAGTATTGAAAAGAAAGAATGCCCGAAATGACATCTTTTCTGCCCACTTAGGCATCTACCCACATTACTCTGGCAATGCTTGGCTGCACATGTCCTTGTGGTTGGAGAACTTGCCCAAAAAGTGACAGATGGCATTCATTTCCCCTTTCAGCTTAAGATAATACAAAAGCACATCTCTTTTCTCAAAGAGCTTTCCAATCCAAGGACACTTTTTATCTGCCCTTCTCTGCCTCAATGTAGAAGAACCCAAAATTTACAGGGACAGAATGAAAAGGGAAGAGGAAGTATAAAGCAGAGGGATTTCTCCTGAGAGAGAATGTTGCAAAAGCACAGCATCTGTTTAATTTTGTGTTCAATATCAGCAGATACCGTATATATGAAGTACTCCCATATAGTCTGGCTTATTGGGACTCCCCCCCACTTCTACTCCACTGCACACAAACTATAAAAATCCATCTTATTCATTCAGTTACTGCCATGTCTCCTCCCTTGGAGTGAACAAAGCTCTGCAAGACATCCTGGAGGCATATTCCTACCCAGATTCTACCCAGAGAATCACATGCAAGGGCTTCTGTCAGGCTTCAATTTAGTGGGAGGACTGTCTTAAAGCTGTCCTGAAAAAGCTACGTGTTACCTACAGGTTCTATCTGCTTCCCTTGAAGAATCAATTAAGTCAATATTATTCCTCAGTCTTCTTTGGATTCACTTATTAACTTCTGTATCAAACAGTCCTGGCATTTTTATTTTACTTTCTTCTTGAAACACTGTACACAAAGCAATGAAAAATTGCATACGGAATGAACTGAAGAGAACTCTTAGAAATTCTCTAATATCACAACTCAGAAATTCTGGTCTGCAAAACTCTACCAACTATAAGCAGAACAGAACTGTGTTGCAACATGCAAAGCATTAAATTGTTTAAAGCTGCTCAAATAAGTCTCAGAGCCTTTTTCCTTAAAAACATTTTATAACCTCTGTTGCCTCAGAAAAAAAATTAAAATTAGATTGTTATTTGTGGATAATTTCACCATAAGACTACAAATATTTTCCTTGTTTCTTATAGAGAGGAAAAAATGCTACAAAAGATGACAGCTTCCAGCAAATAAGCATTGTCAGATGAATCCAATGGGCTTTCTTATTTGCATTTTGCCTGTAACAGAGTTACTGAGAACTCTCACATAACACACACCACTAACTGCTGGTTCCCCCCTCCAAAATCCTTCTTTCCACAGCAGAAAGTCAAAGTATAAGCAGTAGCTTTGAAGAGGAGTTACTAGAAAACTATGAGGGCTGGTCTGTACAGGGTGGCTGACCAGTAGGCCATGACAATTCCCTCTGCCATTCAAGCTGAGGAGCAGCAGCTGCTGTCTTCTCAGTATGTACTACACTTCTTCTGAAATGTCTGTCATATCCATTAATATTTTTTTTAAACCTCTTCTTAAAGTACCTTGTCAAGTTCATTTTCACATTGAAGTGAACTCCATACAGCACAAACAGAATCCATTTAAATCAGCTACAGAATTGCCAAACCCATATGTGGACTAGGAAAAAACTCCTAATGTTGCCTTTTTGATAAATTATAGTACATTTATTGCATGTTTTGGATTCTGAAACACACTGCACTAACACACAGTAGCAGCAGAAATTACTGCAGTTCCCCAAACAAGGATAATGAATATTTGTGTGTACTTAGGCAGATGTTCTATGTAACTCCAGGTAGACAATGCGAAGGCAGCAAGAACACCAACTGAATGCATGACAGCAGGACACCTTCCTTTTCTTTATCTCTAATAACCTGCAGGCATCCAGCCTGCTTCTCATGGAGATGACAAATTACAATAATATAGTGCAGTGCAAGGCACTGGCAAAAGTTACAAGACTTGTCAGAACAATGTATCTGTATCAAAAGCACATCTTCACTGTGACAGGATCCCAGTTAAAGCTAGGAAAGAACAGGGGGAGTAAGCAATAATTCAAAATTAAACTTCCAGAAATATACAGAGGCCAGTATTACCTATTTGAAAGTCAGGTCCTAGAAGGAAATAATGATGTTTTGAAAGCTTAGACCGATCAGTGAATATCAACATTTTCTGAAGTCTCAAGTATTGTTGTTGATACATCAACAGAATATTATTTTTTTAATACCTGGTTATGAAGTTCTCCACATGGTATCAGCTATGTCCTTGATGATTAAAAAATTAATACAGTTTCTTTGTGAGCACATTATGACAGATATATTGCACTGTCTGAGGGCTGGCAATTTTTCATTTCAAATAGTTAGCTTTTGCTTTAACTTCTTGAATATACAAAGAAAAGCCACTTCACATGTTTTTTAAAGCCTTCTAAAGCATTTCTGGAGTGTCAGCATTCTCATTTGCCACTAGAAGCTCTTTCTGATGAGCTCAGGACTTCGGCTTCAAATCAAGTTACATCAGAGTGACATCAGCTGAATATTAATCACGGTAGATGCACAAACAGGTGTGACAAAACCATGCTGTGACTAAAATGTGAAATTCTAATTGCTATCAACTCCTCCAAAGACTATCCATTTAAGTCCATCCAATAAAAAAAAACCCAGAAGAACTTACTGAATATATTGAAGTGACAGAAATTTTCACTAAAAAAAGTCATGCCCTGTAGAATCATCCTCTTTAAAAAATCAAACAGCAAAATGTAAACTATGAGGTTAGCATAATTCCAGTATGGAGAATTACACATTCATTTCTGGGTGCTGATGGCAAGGCTGTGGTTACATGCTGCTGTTATACGCTGCTACATTACTAAAAAGTTCAGCCTGGTTGCTTCTCATTTCTTCAGCTCTGCTGTTTTAGCTGTGGCTGGAATAAAACACACACATGACACAGGGAAAGCAAGGAGGCTATCTACCAACCAACAGAATAGTAACAGGGTACAGCAACCTACAATGTTGCAGCAAAAGCACAATATTGTTGACCTTTCCTTTTAACATACCTCTCTCTCCAGGTATGCAGATAAAGAAGTGAACATCCAGTGACACTGGACGATAAAGTAGTGACATTATGAACAAAACAGATCATGTAGACAAAGAGAGACTTGGGCAACGCTGTTGCCCTCTGTGACTCCTAGACACAAAGATCTGTATGCACTACTACACTATCAAATGAATTAAATTAAAATCTAAGGGTACATTTTATTCATTAAGGTGCACAGAAAATTTTGTGAACTTTGATTTTCATTTTTTCCTTTGAACAGAAATATCCTCATCTAAACAGCTGAATTTTAAGATTTTCTGAGTTTCTACTTCTTTTTAACTTTGTAGAAAAAAAAGCTGGATCACACTAGCTGTGAATCTGTAAGACAACACAACAAACAGTCCCTAAAATGTTTACCTGGTTTTTTTTAAACTCAGAACAATATAAATTTAAAGTAAAAATAAAACCGAACATACACTTATTCAAATCATGCACATATAGACTACTACCTTAAAAAATTACAAATTCATATTACTAGAGCATTGTTTTAATCTCTGACTGTAATTTGTGGCAAGAATATTAATATTGTACCAAAACACTACACATTTTAAAGAAGATCAGGACAAATATATTGAATGTGTTGTGTATTTGAGGGGAATGGAAGTTTATCAAGGATTGATTTGCATTTAAAACAGATGTATTAAACAGAGAAGGACCATCTGATAAGACAAAACTGAACTGTTTTTAGCAAACATGTCCTTCAAGATTTTCTTCAGCTGCTTTTTACTTATAGATTAAGACAGAAAACATTTTCTTCATTATTGTTTTTCAGCTCTTTATGAAGCAATTATAAACCAAAATCAACTGAATACACATAAATGAGGAAATATGCTCTTTACCTGCAGAAGGGACTACTACTGTCATAATTCAATTTAACACATTTTCATGAGGCAGTTCACTTGAGTTCTTCAGGATGTCAGAAACAACCTTGTACTGTTTAATATTATCTTTATTAAAATTAGATTTATTCAAATTGAAGCAGGGCATGACATTGATTTGCAATAATTTTAAGTAGGTGCATTTTAAAATAAAAGGAGATATTTAAATGAACAATCATTTTTTCTCAGCTTTTTTTTTTTTTTTTTAAATTATCAACTGCTAACGACTCATCATCGAACACTACACATTTATTTATAGGATGAACCAGGCAAATACCTAATAAAACACAGTAATACTGCTGGCAACACTCAGGCCTTTATATAATGTTTACAAGCATAGTTAATCTTCACAATAACCTTGTAATGTTGGTAGGGAGTAAAGTATTCATTATTCTTTAACTTCACATATGGGAAAACTGAAACAGAGAGATTAATTTAGAAATGAAAATCAAGTACAGGTCCCCCAAATGCAGTGTCAAGGCCTAAGCAAAAAAAGACTAATTTTAAAGGCACTAAAATCAATAAAAGCAGATGGGGCTCTGAGCCAGTGAAAACAAGTTTTCCCCAGTAGTATGACTTTAGACATTTGGCACTGTGGGCTAACATTTTTATTATGTTATAATATTGCATTATTATTACTATTATATTTTTGAATTTTATTACC
Source organism: Sylvia atricapilla (assembly GCF_009819655.1). Classification (NCBI taxonomy): domain Eukaryota; kingdom Metazoa; phylum Chordata; class Aves; order Passeriformes; family Sylviidae; genus Sylvia; species Sylvia atricapilla. The sequence goes on along the minus strand of NC_089145.1, from coordinate 24,346,281 downwards.
TTGTTTTCTGCAATTAATGAAATGGGCATCCAGTTCTGTAGCATGGTTGGCCAGGTCCTGTTAGAGTGTCTAGGCTGTTATCTTACCTACATTTTTCTAATAATTAATTACAACTAGGAATGCATGTTATTTCTTCAGATATAGAAATACAGAGAGGCCTTTATTTAACACTATGAAGAATAAAGAATTGTACAGTGCATCAATGCAACCCTTATCAAAATTACAGCAACCAAAGCACCATCCTGGGACTATTTTTGCTTTGGTTTGAACATGAAGCAGGACAAAGCTGGCTCCAGACTTACGCAAGCAGGACACTTTCCTGCATGGATTTCTATCGTACAGAAGTAGAAAGACTACCATTGCCTCCTTTGGCTATCCTAATTATTCACCACAGGAAAATGGTATATGCTATGCCATATTAGCTCAAGGTAAATAACTTCCTAGCAGGACATTGGTGCTCTTAATTTGCCTTCTTTTCCCTTTAGGGCAATGCACTAATAACTAGTGAACAAACTTTTTCTCAGCTGCAATCTTATAGATCTGTTTTGATTTTTTAAACAAAACCTGACCTTGCTTTGGGTCAGCACTTTCACTGCAACTTTGGTTCATTCCATCCCCCATGAACAGAAAGTTTTTTAAAATAACTTCAGAAGGAGCACTTCTTTGTGTGTGCTGAGGGAGGAGCGGTGAAAGGAAATACATTCCAACACTCGGCTGACTTATGTGAGCACATGGAAATGAAAAATACATGTACTTGCCCAGAGCTGGTCTGGTCTTTGTTTCTGGGCTGGAACAGATTCCTGCCAGGGACATTAAAATCCTACAAGGAAAAACAGTGCAGTAGCAGAAAGATGACACAAGGTGGTGGTCACTGAAGTGTGGAGGAGAGGAAAGGAAGCAGAAAGCCTGGCTGGGGAACGCCATAAAAGGGGGATGTTGGCTCCAACCGTGATATCTGTCTGTCGGGCAGGGGATGCTCTAATGGAAAGCACTTCCTTTGAATCTAAGCCAAAAACTTAAAAGCATCGGCACAGCTGCCTGCATTGTGTTACTTTAGATTTCAAAAGGGGAGGAAAAAAATCCAGAACTACCCCCGGCTCAGTTCACAAGCTCCACCAGTTTTCTCTGGCTGTGCCTGGAAACTCCTACAAACACACAAGCTAGCTAAGCAGCCATGTAGACACAAATGTGTGTAAATACTCCCCGGAGAGTATCCCTTTGGAAAAGGGCATGTGTTGTACACCTGGAATTCCAAACACTAACACCCAGCTTAAAATTTCAGAAAAATTATGGGGGTCAAAATGCCTTAAAATAAAAGCAGGGAAACTAAAACACCAAGATTTACCAGAGAGCCTTTTACCAAACCAAAAAGAAAACAGAAAATAAGCAAAGAACCCACACAGAACAGGAAGGAAAAATGTAAAAAATAACCCATTTCATTACTGGTGTGATTGAAGAGGTTACTAGAGGCAAACATGTAACCTTCAAAGGGAAAACTCACCCCTCACAAAACGTAGGAGGAAGCATCAGTTATGACAGGTGAAATGAAAGACAGAAATAAGGAGACACAAGAGGAAATGTGAACAGAAAATAGCAGAGCTACACCAGGAATACCAAGGCATTCCCAAAACGCATCGAAGCAGGAAGTCACCAAACTGATGGGCTGCTGAGGAATCAGTGGATGCTAAGGTCAAAAATTTGCAGAGAAATCAAAATTATGTCTTTGTAACAGGTCTTCTTCACAGAAGATGAATATATGCCTGTAACTTTATTTCTCGTAAATCTTGATATGATAAGGGAGATGCCAAAGAGATGATGTTGGAATCCAAGATGATAAAATTACAGGAGAGATAGGTACGGAGAATATATATAAAATACCATGAAAGTATGAAGGAATTTAATATAAAGGACTTGAGAAAGTGACAGAAATAGGCATTTTATATATACCAACAGATTAAAATGTAAATACTATAACTATATTAACAGATGAAAAAAGAAATCCTAGAAATTACAGCTTAACCAGCTTTTCTTCAGTGTAAGTAATTTTGCTTAGCTCAGACAAGCCAGTCAGCAATGACATAGCAAAATCCATCAATAAATATATCTGACAACGCAAAACTGGAATTTTTTGGGGGAATCTCAGTTTTTACACAGTGTAAAAATTACTGGAAAAAAAAAGCAAAGATGTAATGCACAAATGATATAGCACTATACGAATTAGCAGTAGGCCTAGGATCCTGAGAGTATGTATTCTCCTAATTCTGATCTCAGAAAAAAACAAATTGTAATTAATTCAGTAACAGGCAACACAAATAAATAAGACTTAGAAAGATTTTCATATGAATTAGACTTACATAATAGATTCAGGTGAAGTTGAGTGAATAAGTGTTACAGAAAAAACAAAGTTCTCTTAGCCCTTTTAAAAACTGAACAGCAAAAGGAAAAATGAAAAAAATTATGTAAATAATTTTTGGAAATGAGGGAATAAACTGATTTTGTTTAATAACTTTTAGAACTCATAGCCACAAGGTAGCGTGGTGAAGATCTTGCATCCATTTATTTAGGTATGGGCATCGTTATTATCTAAAGAAAAGACTCCTTCTACCCTTTCATTTCCCATTTGTCCTCAAAAGACAGAAAGTCTAATTTTTCTCAAGGGTTAAGCTACTAAATCAATTACAATTTCATAGCACATTTTGAAAGCAGGAAAGCTAATTACATTGTCTCAATATATAAAAATATTTTACCTGTCTCCTTGTCAGGAGTACTCCAAACAGCAGATTAGATCAAGATGCAATGCAACTCTCCAAACTGCTTAGCTGTGCATCAGCTTGGTTAGAATAATCTTACCATGAAACAATTCCAAATGTAAAAAAATTGAGTTTTATAAAAGATTTCCGAAGCTTACCAGATTTTCAGTGTAAAGGAGCTACCAGCCAGGTAAGAGGCTGGAGAGGAATGATCTTTACATGAAATCAAATTGGTTGGTAAAACTTCTCCATATGAGTGGTAAAACAAGTCACTTGGGCTCTCTGCCTCTGTACGTTATGCAGACACCTAGGCAGAAATCACCTCCAAGTGGAATGAATGCCTGCCATTATAATTTCCCCATGTGACTTATAAATGGAATTGCCCTAGTGTTTAAAAAGGTACTTTTAAGGCATTACCACTGCATGTGTTTAAAGTGTCAATTAAAAATAAGGAAAAAAGCAAAACATGAAATAGTCTGGGAACTGTTACAGACCCATCTTCATGTGTAGCCAAGATTTGTGTGAAGTTCAATCTTACCTAATGCTTCATTTCAGGTGGCATTCAGGATATGTAAACTACTCCAACAGGTTTGATTCATACAAAAATTTAGTAACAAACTGGTAAAGAAAACTTCTTTATATGAAAGTACTACACCATCCGAAATTACTTAAAACACTGAAAATTTCGTTTGGTCCATTTATTTAATTTCTTTAGAATGCGAAAAATATGTATTGCTTTAAAAACCAAAATGCTTAACGTGTGTATACAACCAATCATATTAACAGATGAAAAAAGAAATCCTAGAAATTACAGCTGGTCTGTGATGAGTTACAGCCCAACCCAGTGCTCCAGCTACCAGCCTGCCCGATTATAAATAGGCTGCCAATCCGGGCAGCAGCGGCAGCAGCTGTCTCTCATCCTTCTGCTTTCTCCCTCCATTTCTATTACATTTCTAACACAACGTAGTGATTTCTGCTTATTTTCTTCACACTCTGCAATAGGTGTGACAAGCACAAATACATTTGTTTTTAAGGTTATTCACAATGAACACAATTCTCCACTAACCTGTTACCGTTTACCTGATTTGTATACGTGTACACACTAACTGGGCCTGCACATTTGCACTGTTTGCTATAAATTAAATGTTTAGTATTATAATTCAGCTGTCTTTAGAGAAACAACTGAACTGCCTGTGCTACTAGACTCAGGTAAACAATATATAAATGACTGAACATTGAAGCCTGCAGGAACAATAACAAGATGGTCCAGTCTATGCCTATATCATGCAAGCAACACAAACTATCCAACTCATTGAGGTACTACTTCCAATACCAACATACTGAAAAGCATACTTGGAAGTCTGCCAGCTCGTTTTTAAATTACATATGAAATAAAAATCAAAACTATTATCAAAACCAATTTATTTCTCTGTTCTGCACAGAAATGTCAGTAAAATACTTTATAAAAATTACCATTCTGGAGTGATTATATAAAGGGTGGCTCTCATAGCTCAATTCTTAATACAAAAAATATAAGAAGTGATCTCTGGTTTTACATTTTCTTGCAAGAAATCTTTACATTGTTTCCACCTGAACACTTACTTTCTGTTCTTAGAAGTATTTTATCTTGACTACAGAAAAATTACTTTGAAAGACAAGTATTAGTTTTATCTCATTCTGCTGACAAAATTGTATGTTTAGATACCAGTATATCAGACTATATTCTTACAAACTGTATTTTTTAAAACAGAGTTCAGAAGTGAAAACTTTCTTGAAGGGCTGTTAATCATTATAATGCTCCAAGTAATTGGGGATGTAGTCACAATTCTTCTACACGCCCCTTGGCCAAAAAGTTCAAAGTCCAGTTGGTTTAGTGGCTATTTCAGTAAAGGCACATTATTTCATTTCAATACACATGAGTTATTACACAGTCTCTATTACAGAATTTTCAGAGTGATCAATTTAAAGACTACATTTCCTACTGCACATTTCCTCTAAAATACTGAAATAAACATGTGCAATTCACCTTCTGGTGTTTAAAGTTCAAGAAAGCTGGAAGCAGATACTCTCAGCAAGACATGAGAACAAAAGACATTGATCAGGGTTAATCTTATGTCTTCCTTCTTTTAGAGCAACAGAGGACAGAGCTGTTTGCTTCAGACTTTTGCAGGCAGGATCCTACAACTAGAGACAAAACAGTGGTGTACCAACAAAAAAAAAAAAACCAAAGAAAAAAAGCCTCAAGATCCAACTACCTGCACTCTTACGTCAATCTTGACAAGATCACGCTGAACTAAAATTTTCAGTAGCTGCCAAAATTTTACCATGACTGCAGTATCAATACAGGTGACACAGACAAGTAAAGAAGTAATGAGCAGAACTTTTCACTTGTTCTTCAAGTTTTGTTGGTATTAAAAAGTATAGATTGCTATTCCTGCCCAGGTCATTACTGATACTACACAGAAACTCATTATTAATCTTTGCAAGCATAATACAAATTCTGAGGTTATACCTATGTAAACCCATTGTATAACACTGGAACAAAAACATCATATTGGTTGGTTATTTTCCATTAGCTTGGGCTCCAGCAGAAACCATTTCTTAATCCCCATTCCTGTATCTATATTCTACTCTTCTGCAAATGAAACCTTGAGGCCACTTAGTCCCAAGTTTTGTCACTATCAGCTTTTATACATTTGAAGTACTTGATTAGCTGAGATGCTGCAAGATGTAACTGCTGCTGGTAATGTCTTGAATTATTCTAGACATTTTTGCAGAAGAGTATCTGTCTAGGCACTTAAAGGGAGCTGGTAGTATGAGCAGCGTACAGTTTATAGATACAGCAACAGAAGTCACAGAAGGAGGAATAATAAACAGGAAAGATTTTTTTTTTCTTTTTTTTTTTAATCCACCTCAGCTCCATCAAAGTGGCTGAGGAGTGTGCTGTTAACTGGGAATTGAAGGTGGCCAATCTAAGCACTTCTACAGGTGAGCCCTGGGAGGTCACAGGATGCAGAGATGGTAACATGGAAGATGACATGGAAGCAACTGCCTAAGAAGTGACAGATGGATGTGTGGGAACATTAAAGAAGTGGAGCGAGTGGGGGAGAGACAGGAAACTCATCGAGGAACAGAAGTAAGGAAGGGCAGAATTATATAGAACTTTGAAAGTACTGAAAAGAGCTCAAATCTGATGCAAATATGGGTGGTGAACAGTAGGGGGAATACAAAAATAAGAGTGACAATTAAATCAGCAAGCAGGAAGCATTATTTTAACAGCTACATGTTAGGAAGTGAAAAAAGTCCTATTCCTTCTGTCATAATAGACATGTCTAGAGCAGAGCTGAAGATAGTGCACTGCTTAAGACAAGGCATGAAATAAGGCTTGCTCATAGGGGTTTTTTTTTTAAAAAAGCATGTCTTAAGATGCTAAGAAAGCAAGCGCCAGATTTATACCTGACCTAGATGGCTACATCCAATGGAATGAACATGCTAAAAAAAAAAAAAAAATCTAAAAATTGCACACCTGAATAACATAGAAACTGAAGACTGTATTGTCTGTAGCAGAAAAAGAAAACTAAGAATAAGAGACAGAAAGAGGACAAGAGAGAAAACTTTGGCCCCACTGAAATAAATATGAAAATGTTTATCAGCTTCACTGCTATCTGGATTTTAAAAAATGAGATAATTCTGGCCATTTTTCAGCTGATGACATGGTGTATGACAAACACCATGTGAATAACTGCCTAATACTGGAAAATAGACCTGGAGATATCATGGAGAAGCAGAATAAAATATAGTTTCTTAACATATTCATATTAGTAAGATCTCATTAAATAACTGGGGAAGAGTAAAGGAATTATAAAAGGAGCTAATTTTTTTTTTGCCTTGTATCATCTGAATACCAAACCTCAGATAGTTTTCACTATTTATATTCTAATCTTAAAAAGGACTACTCTGTTTAACTCGTCTTACCAATGTTTCAAAACAAACAGACCTGTATTTGTACCAGTGCAATAAAAGACTGAACACTGAAAAATTTTGCAAAATGTTTGTTCCACATTCTTTTCTAAATAACTGGTTATAGTTCTATACTCCATTACACCTGCTACAGTCTTTAGAAAACAATTTCAAAGTTAAATAATGACAAATTTTCTACAATGGTCCAAATGACTACAAAGTCTATTTTCCATTTGCACAAGCTGAGTAGATACTTGAAAGTCTGCACCTTCATGGAAGTCAACAAGTCCTAACTTTGGATATTTATTCCATTATTCCTCTCAAATATGAAATGGACAAACCCAGGCTTACTGGAAATAAAGTGTATTTGAGAAAGAACTAAGGCCTACAATAAGCAAAATTAACAATGTGTTCCACAATTTAAAATAAACAAACAATCCAAAATACTATTAAAAGCAGTTTTGTTTAGACAGCAGTTCCTGTGTTCGCAACACACATATCAGAAGAATCAATAAAGCTGATCAGAAACTAGATCTTTTTTTACACAACTAGGATGCAACAGAAAAGTTGGCAAAAAAACTTAGCAAATAACCTTATTACATTAATTGTGTGGTTTAACTACTCTTAGATGTTGCTAATGGTGTGTTTCCAGGATTTTGCTTTTACTGTCACTTTTACATATGGACTAAATACCTACGCTACACACTTGTTTTTCATTCCCAGTATTTTAAGATATTTTTCACCAATTCAGTGAGCTTTCATCCCAAAGAGCACTTGAAGAACCAACTCTGTTTTCTAACTGATGCCTTTCCAAAAGTGTCTGAGTCTCATTTTTGGATAGGGGAAAATTGACAGCAGGACCAGTAAAAGTGCTTAAGAACACTTACTCACTTCCACTGTAGATCTGCATTTTTACATTAATGAAAGACATACACTACAATTCATGCAATACATACAATTACATGATCATTAACAATAATAATTTTTAAATACACAAAGTTCTGTCACTAGTGTAGTGATTAAAAGCATTATAAGCACTGTCGCCTTTATTCTATTTGAGAGTTAACTATCAATACTGTTCAGAATGACTGCAGGGAATGCTGCCCTGGAGGTTGCTTTACACAGGCTGTCCATGGTTGGAGCATGTTTTTGGGTTCTCCTCTGGACTGCATCCATTGCAAGAGCTATAATTTCATTTTCTCTGACAACAGAGGTAAATTTTTAATTTAAAGGTGAAAGGCAGCTTAGAGTTCAATTATTTTATTTCTTAGTGATATTCAGTAAATACAAGTTTTTCATGGGATGCTTGATTCTGTACCAGTTCAAGTGAACACAAAATGTATTTACTAATGAGAATAAAATCTGGGGAGGTGCTGGAATATGCTACACATTTTACCAAATAATTTGCAATACCCAAAGATAAACTCTTTGATATGTTAATTATATAATGTAAATATTCTGGTCCATTTGGCAGATAAGACTTTCTGTAAGTTATAAAAGTTAAATAAAAACTTTGCAAACTTTTATTGTTAAATTCTGCTGAGTCCATCCAAACAGAATTTATTCAATAAAATTTATTAATTTCTGCTTCATTTCAAGACCTAATCAAACAAACTTAAAGTTATTGTTATTTTGATCTATGTTTTTAGTCTTGTTACTTTACTCAACCTGCTTTAAAAAGCAGGAAAATATTTGAGACTTTTTTTGATCCAGAATTTCTCCTTATAAATTGAAATGAAGACTACTGTTTTTAACAACAAAATAGGTTTTCCTTCTGTAAAATTAGCTAAGTAATATAGAAAGGTATCCTTAAAATTGATCATAAGTGAATATTTAATAGTAACCAATGCAAGAGGGCAAGAGAGAGAGCATAAAACAACAGCGCTTGTGGCGTCTAACCCCTTGCAAATATTGTGACACGTATAGTGTTTTTAGCACTCCCATCATATGCATCAACAGGTAAACAGGTCAGGCTTCCAATAAAAAAAAAACCCTGAATATCATTTTCTGTGCCATTTTTATTCTGATGTTCATGAGTAGTCTCGAGTACACTGAAATTTCCTGAACAAGCAGCATAAGCTGATGTGCAAGATAGCCATTCCAAGCATTGCACCTATTAACCTACTACTTTTCTAAATTTAGTTCACAGAAAATAAATCAGTCAATAGAACAGAGGGTAATTCTGTTCCAGAACCACACGTGTTCACAATCTGATGTCATTGTAAACACCAAATAACTACATTGATTTTGAGATATGATACAGGACTGAACTGGCACTCAACATTCAACCTGTTCCTTCCCTCCACTGACAGGGCAGCAACCTGCAACAGAAATACCTTGGCTACTTTAAGGCAGAGCCCTACCTGCAGAGCTGCCACCCACTCATGCTTTTTCTGTCCTTCCAACACAAATCAAATAACAAAAATCCATTGCCTTCTAACAGCTTCTCTCAGAGCAAAGGAAAGCCATCATTAAAGAGAAACAGACAAACCAAAAACAAAGATCCAGCATAGGACATGAAAATCTCAATTTTTTTCCCTGAACAAGCTCAAAACTTTCTATATAAGATTAAGTAAATATGTCAGACTGAAGATCACCAGCAGATCAGACTATATTTTCCTCCCTTCCACACTTCATTTTATAGCAAAACGAAGCATGAAAGTATGTTCCAGATTCACATGTGAAACTACTGAACATTAAGACCTTGTCCTAAGTAGGTGTTTATATTTGTAGGCTCATCTACACAGATGGTTCTCCACCTACACACATCTAGACAGTGTCCAGACACTGTGGCACTACACCAAACCAATGGGATTATAACAGAATTTGCCCTTTCTTGTGTATGAGCAACCAAAGTAGCTTATAATAGTATTTCGTCCCTATTGCATATGAGACAATTTATTACTTCAAAGGACCACACAAACATTAACAAATTGATCTGGAAAGTCTTTTTAAAGTTAGTCTACAGAAGTAAATGCTACAAAGAAGAAATTTTACATTCTACAACTCTACACATTGGAACAATTTTTGAGCTTTCATTTCATGCACTAGGGAATAAAATCTTCATTTTATGTGACTCCCAGCATAATTACTTCTAAATTAATTAGTTAAAATGAGTAAGAAAGCAGCAGAACAAGGGAAACTAAACCACAGTATATTGCTTTTTCCCTTTTGCAGCCGTCTTCATATAGCTGTGAACGAGCTCTCTCCTCTCCATGTGCAGATCTGTCAAGGCATCTGAGTTTCAGAAGAATACATCTACAAACACGGCCACACAATTCCCCAGGTTTGATATAGTTATTAAATACACACAATAAAAAGTGCCAGAAGATTAATTTTGAAAGAAAACCACCAACTTTTAAAAATAAGCAGTTTTTTGTTCCAGGTGGAATATGAATATTTATATCTAAAAGCGATGATGCCAGAAGCAAACACTCCAAACAGGATTACTGATGTGAGCATTTCACTTCAGACTCCTGAAGGACATTCCTCTAATAATTTTCCTAGCCCTTGGAACTATAAATTGCAGATTAGGTGGCTACATGTGAGGAAAACAATGAAAAATTAATCTCTCTTAGAACTATAAAATGTGCATTTAATGATTTATATCAGGCCATTTAATAATTGAATTTGCAGTAAATCAAGGGAACTGGGCAAGTTTGGGTTTGTTGCTAACAGCTTTAAACACGTTTCTGTCTTTGCCATACATTAACAAAGCTTTCTTGCTGGGCACTGAGGTTCAGGCCAGCATAAACTATGGCACTGGCTGGAGCCCATTTCAAACCTGAGATCAATTGCTCAAGGATAGATTGATTCTGACAACTTTGAATGCATTATACTTGAAGACAAGCAGCTAAGAAACACTACATCCTACCCAAATCTCCAAAAAAAAAAATTACATCAAGACATTATTTCTATTTAGATTATTTAAAGCCTTCTTTAAATATAGCAGAAAGTATAATTAGTTTGCTGGTCTTTGATCAGCCTTCTTTGAACTACCACCCTGTTGCAATGAGCTTCAACCATGTTGCAATTCCCCCAGTTTAATACTAACGCGTGTTTGTTTGCAAAGTATGTGCTGTTAAAATTATGCATCTACAATTTTTAAATTTACAGTTAACTTAGAATTTTTTTATGGGCTTTTTTGGGGAGAAGAGCAGGGGTCCTGCAGAAGCTCTCTCTTCCCTTCCTTAAATTCACTATTTAAGTAAAGCATTTGCACAAACATTACTGCCTAGTGAAAAAGCTCTTATTGCCTTGCATGCATTTTCCCTTGGAAGACCATAATATATTTGGAAGTTTTTCCACATATGATTTTCCACAAAGAGAGGATTTTTAAAAAATACAATCTTTAAAAAGACATGATTTTAGAAATTAGAAGACATAGCATTTATACATAGCTATATGTATAGCTATAAGGACAGCAATGTGCTTTCATGTCCATGTCCATGTCCATGCCCGTGTGTAGTATCAGATCACTTATATCCCATAGTAATGCGGCTCTGCATACTCTAGGTGGCTTGTAAACAGAAATTAATGTATCTTCAGCTACTTAGTCACTTGATGAAATACTCTGGGCCATGTTTAATTGATCAGAGATCCAGCACAGAGAAGCAAAAGGCTTTTGTAAGTACATCCAGTGAATGACAGGAAAGTAGGAATTAGAATTCAGAGCAGTTCCTAACTTCCAGACTATGATTTTTTTTTTACCTACTCACTGAACAGAATGTGCTGCAAATGTGTTCTGTGAAGAGAGAATATGGTGAAATAGTAAGGGGAAAATACAGATGGTAGATGTCTTTTTCTCCTCCTCTTTTTTGTTTTAAATTTCATAATGAGAATGACCAAAACTGTAGGTCCCCCTTCCCCCCGTCCTTTCCAGAGTACCCTCTCAGTTTCTTCCTCCTTCCAAGCAACTGAAAATTATCCTTTGAGCAGCTAGGATGCTTTAGGGTGAACAACACAGATCAGCATATCATAAGTGTAATCAAATTTTAAACCAGTCTTTTAGGGGGCACTAGTTAAACAGAAAGCCTTTTGTATTTTTATCACTTCAACAGCGCTAGAAATCAAACTTTCAAATTTGATTATCCCTGGTCTGAAGATTTTCCACATTACAGAGCATCCATGTGCCCTTTCTGCACAGCCAGAGTGTGCCAACATCCCCTTTTTCACAGTATGTGGGGGAATACCTCCTGCCCCTTTTTACTAAAACTCTTTTGACTCCTTCTCAGTCAACTGTGCAAAATGTGGAAGCATTCGCAGATGGGATGAAGATGCATGTAAGTTACAGGAAAACACTGCAGATCTTATGGTATTTATTGTGCATCCTTAAATACAGACTGACATCTGCCAGCTCACAGTTAAGCAAAATTCACATTTGAATCCACATTTCTAGTGAGCAACCTAGTCAAGAATTAAATTATGCCACGTAACATCTATATGTATGGAAGGTAATAGGATTCAGAATAAATGTTTACATGCAAGGGCCAACCCTGTTTGAGCAGGACAGTCCTCATAGCCAATGTCACACACAGGAACCAAAACAATCAGCAGCCACAGCTGGCCCAGCATGAATGTACAGGTAGTGCCACTATCAACACAGCAGAGACTAAAAGGAAAGGTTTGGTGGAAATATCAAACAAGGCTAAAACTCACACTTCAAGCTGGACAGAAGAAGGGCTTTAATTTCCACACATCCCTGAAGTTGAGCTAAGCATGTAGCATATTAATGCTGCACTTTGCCAGTATGACTGGCACGCAGATTCAAGCTGGTGTGAGCAGGGATACTGTTGCTATATCCCAGTTACTGTCTTCTTCTACAGGTAACAAAGTACCTACTATTTGCTGATAGGATTTCAGGCCCTAGCACAGCTTGCTTTTGTGTTTTATACAGTAAGTGGTATGTCCTTCCCAGTTTTAGAACTTGCCTACCCTTCCAGATACACAATGGAAGGGGACTACAAAAAGCCATTAAAAACCCATCACAATACAATGACTACAGTGTTATTCAAAAGTGGTCGATTAAAAAAGATGAGTCAAAAAAAAAAAATACTGTCCAATATTTAATAGAGACTCTGCTGCAGCAGCCGAGTTTTAAAGTGTGACAAATTCAGTGGAAGTGTGGTGTGTGCATTTGTATAGAAGTTTGGATAGAAATAGGACTGTGAAAACTTCTGAAAACTATCTGGGTTAATTCTGCAATAAAAGTACACACCAAAAGAATGATTTTATTTCTTTCATTAAACATCATTAAACACAAGCAGCATTACTACTATTTTTACTGATTTCCCAGAATTTGCATATTGTCTTCTTCTAGGGTGGCATGCATCTGTATTTTAAGAGCACAAGTCAGTCCTTTAAAAGTAACTTGTATGAGATTATATAGTTACTAGAGAGCTTTCAAAGGCTTGAAATACTGAAGAACATTTCTAGGTTATTGAACCTTTCATCTATTATTGTTTGTTCCTAAAGTAACAGCTTAAAAACTGACTAGTTATTACATACAGTGGTAAGCTGTGCCTTTCTGTAGTTACCGATTTTACTCAAAATCCCCAATTTCTGCAAGCTTTACTAGCATTCAGCATGATGGATTATGAAGCCACATGCTACCCCATCATCTTTCACTGTGTTTCTTGGAGGCTCTCTCCCTCTGTATAGCCTGCACAAGACTGTGTGTTCTGCAGTCAATTCACACATCTCACTGAACAGCAAGAGCACATATCTAGGCCCACAGCAGGGGGATTAATTAACTGTGTAAGGGACAGAGCTGGCTCTAGAGTTATCTTTTACATGTATACAGAGAATAAACTGAGCTGACTCTCAAGGGGAAATGCAGTCAGCTTTGCACTCCTCACGTTCTTATATAACGACACTAATTTTAAAAAATAAATACAAGTTCAGCAGCAGCTCTAGATTATACTTGAGTAAGAAAGATCCCATCTGAAACACTGACAATGGAACACTCAGTTTATGACTCTTTTCAGACTGGAATAAGACCTTGCAGATGGACAAATGAAAACATTTATCTCCTTGTCATAGCACCTGTTCAGATCTACTGCATTTAATAAAGGTTGGACACACAGGAGACAGGCATTGGTTGCTTACTTTCACATTAAGTTAGCAGACAATATAGTAGCAAAAAATATTTGCATACAGCACCCCTCCTTTTGGTGTTCATGCAAGCAGAGCTGCAGCAATGTTAATGCCTTGGAAAAGTTTTAGGAAAGATACACCAGCATTTTCAAAACATCTTTCAAAAACACTGCAATGGAGGGGGCTTTCCATCCCAGGAAAATAAATTGTCAAATATACAAGTGAACTTATTAAGACTGATGGCACATGCACTGAGATCAGACACGGATACTAAGTAATACAAATGGGAAAACAACTTATACTTCCATTCAAATAGTGAAAGCCCAGTCAAGCCCAGTTCTTTGGGGAGAGTGGCATCACTCTGTATTCATGAAGTACATATGTGCTTTGAGCAGAAGGTTGTACTAGATGACCTCTGTAGCTCCCTTAGTACCTACAGATTTCAGCTTACCCCATCAAAACACCAATTTTGCTATCAGCCTGGAATGAACATTAGAAAAATAAAACTTGCATTATATGCTCTTGAGTATACCCCAAGCCTGAACTTTTCCATCTTTTTAACTTTCCTGTCTCATAACAATCTGATTTCTTACCACTGAGGCATAACTCACTTCCAAGGAGCATCCTACAGGAGTTTGTGTCTCCAGAGTCAAACTATGTGCTCTATTAACAGTGCACCTTGAGGAGAGTGAAAGAGAACAAATATAAGCCTGGGTCAAAGGATGTAACAAAGCCTACCACCACATAGTAAGCATCTCTGAGATAATCTAATGTGTGATATCTAGACTCTTTGACAACGGGAAGACAATTTCCTTCAAATTTCTTTCTTCACTAGTGGTTGTGGTAGCTTGGTAGGTTAGGAAGGAATTTTTGGACTCTTTTTAAGCACAATTATGTTAGTCTTTGTCATTTACAATTCTTTCCTTGCGGACCTGGCTGCTGGTTTGTCCAGGAACATCATGACTGCATCAGCACACAGCATGTTGAAAGTTTCACAGATGTCTTTCCTCCTTACCCCATACCCTGCTAGCATTTAAAGCAATTATGATGTGGAATTTGCAGGGGGCAGAGGAGCAGAAAACTGTCCTCCTTGGAAAAGCAGAAGACCTCTTCTAAGTGCCTGCCCCAAAAGGTAAATTTCAATTAAATCAGAATACCCATATTTTCATGCTTTAGCATTCTTTTAGTTTCTTAAGCATTTTTTAATGATCAAGGCATAAATGTCCTAAGAATAACTGCAACAGATTAATCTAAACATCAGACTGAAGTTACCATCTCGAATTCTTGATTCTGAAAGTGATTTTGTTAAGTCATAATTCTAGCTTTGTTAGACTTTGAAACATGAGTGCAGAAAAGCTGTTTTCCTCAGTAGCTTGATCGCTACTTAAATTTAAAGTCTGAAAAAAACCCACCAAAGCCATCTCCCCTGTGGTGGTTTGACCTTGGCTGGACACCAGGTACCCACCCAAGCTGTTCTGTGAATCCCCTAGTCAACGGGACACTGGAAAGAGAAAATATAAAGAAAGTGTCATGGGTCAAAAAGAGGACAGGGAGAGATCACTCACCAATTACTGTCACGGGTAAAATTGACTCGACTTAAAGAAATTAAATTCAATTTACTAGCAATGAAATCAAGGCAGGATAATGAAAAGCAAAATCAAATCTTAAAAACACTGTCCCCCCACCCCTTCCTCCTTCTCAGACTTAATTTTATTCCTGATTCTCTATCTCCTTCTGCCTTGAAGAGCACAGAGATGGGAATGGGGGTTATGGTCAGTCCAGCACATGTAGTTTTTGCTGCTGTTTCCTCCTCAGGGGGAGGACTCCTTCTCCTGCTCCAGTGTGGGGTCCCTTCCATAGGAGACAGTTTCACAAACTTCTTCCCACAGGCTACAGCGCATCACAAACTGCTCAGAGAAAGTCCCTTCCATGGGGTGCAACCCTTCAGGAATGCACTGTTGCAGTATAGCTTCCCTGTGGGAACACAAATCCTGACAGCAAATGTGCTCCAGCATGGGCTCCCTTCTCCTCAGGTTCACAGGTCCTGCCTGTGTACAGGCTTCTCCAGGGTCCCACAGGGGCTCCTCATGGGGTCACAGCCTTCTTTCAGGCCTCCACTTGCTCTGACGTGGGCTTCTCCATAGGTGGATCTCTGCTCCACTGGACACCTCCATGGGCTGCAGAGGCACAGCCTGTCACCATGGTCTACACCAAGGACTTCAAGGGAATGTTTGCTCCAGTACCTGGGGCATCTTCTGTCCCTCCTTCACTGACTTTGGTGTCTGCAGAGCTATTTCTCACACAAATTCTCACTCCTCCCTTCTGTGGCTGCAGTCTTCTTCTGCACAATAACTTCATCCTTTTCCTTCTCAAAATGTGTTAACCCAGAAGCATTACTACCATTGCTGATGGATTCAGCCCCAGCCAATGGCAGGTCCATCTTGGAGATGGCTGGAATTGTTTTATTGGACGTAGGGGATGCTTCCAGCAGATGCTCAGAGAAACCACCCCTGCAGCCTCCCTGCTACCAAAATCTTGCCATGCAAAACCAATACAACCCACATGTCCCAAACAAATAGCTTTATTATTATTTATGCTGAATCAACACTGAAGAACTTAAAAGGGAAAAACTGCCCTTGTTTCTATTCCAATTCATGCATAAAAAACAACCCAACAATTTTTAAGGAAGGTCCAAGTACAGGAGAAATTCTCACTGTAGCTATGGCTGTGTAAGAGCACTGAGAACAAAAGAACTGATAAAAAAGCTCACATCCTCTTAGGCAGAATTTACCTGCCTCCTCCTTGTTTATAATTGGGCAGTAGGAGTAAGGATAGCCACAGTGGATCACCATTTAGGTCTAATTTTCTATTGCCCATAAATTGTTTTATTCAAAGCCACAGATTAAGCAATAAACAAGGACTTTGACTGCATAAGACTTCAGATACCTCATTGCTTCCTGCTTGGACCTACTATACATGATCTATATAAACCCTCAGGATTTGCAACATAAGCTCTCAAGCAGAATTTAAAAGTTCTGTCTCCAACTAATTCAGCTGGAAATTTGCTTAACAAAAATCATAATGCTATAAGAAATCAGGTTGCTCTCTGCTGTCAGCTTCTAAAAAGTCTTCTCAGCTGTATATACAACTCAAGTTACAGGAATTCAGTTCTTCAAAGAACACTCAAGAGCTACTTTAGATTTCTTTTTGTGCTTCATCTTCATATTTATCGTGTTAGGTAATACTGAAAATAGTATCAGTTGGGACAAACAAAATGCCAAGCTTCAGTAGAAATTTTCCATGTGCATCTGTAACCATCTCCATCCTTTATACTTCAGTTCCGGTCTTTTGAGTGCACTGCCATTGTTGTGCCTGCTTCATGCATAGGGCTACTGCGTGGATCAGCTGTTCCAGTGGGAGTAGCAAGACAGACACAGCCCACCTTCCTTTCAGCCATTTAGGAGCTGCAGGAACATTTATTGGATACGCATCCCGGGAAAAGGGAGACCAAGCCACAGATTGGGTTCAAAGCTGTGGTTACACAGCTGTTTGGTCCAGGTTAAACACAGTTGCCAAATAAAAACTGTTTCACCCTTTGTTTCAGTCCTTCATTTCTGCCCCTTCCCTTATGCCAAAGGCTGCATTCATTCAGCCACACACAAGCCAAGTGAGCAAAAAGGGATCGTGCTCAAAAAATGGCACATCTCAGAGAGAGTCTTCAGCCAGACAACTTTTTGACTCCAGTCATTGCACAGCAACATGAGCACTACTTCCAGCACAAGAGAGGGACAGAAGTCAGCAGCTAGACCAGGCAGGAGGACAGGTCACAGCTTTCACAGCAGCTCTCCAATTTGAAGCATAATCAAAGCGGCCATATAATCACAACCTACAAAATTATAAGGTATGGGATACTAACTCAGTTTTGTCTCTGATATACAGTGAATTTGATGCCTTAGAAGAACAGTGCTGGAACCACTGGCTCCAGAGGAAGACAACATAAAGGAGTGCAATCTGACTTCCCTCATTTCTGCACGGTGCTTCAGTAACTCCACATAATGACACTACAAAGTGTTATCAGCCTAACCACAGGATGTTCTTTCAGCAACCTGAAAGGTCGTCTTTCAAGGCCCATTAGGAAAAGACAAAGAAAATAGTAATTTTTAAAAAGGAAGCTTGGGGGGTATTTTCTGTGTAAGTCAAGTATTTATTTTAAAAATCAGGTACTTCTCTAGTCTGAGTTACCCAAGGCTTATTACAAAAATAAAAAGTGCAAAAGCTTCTTAAAGAAACATTTATGTTCCATAATGGGCAACACAGACAGAGAATATCTCTTTCTATACCTTATATGCCACATATCAATTAAATGATTTATGGAAATACACTCAGCTCTATAAAATAAAAGATTTCAAAACAGTCTGCTTTTTTTATGGCAGGCAGTGTAACAGAATGCACTGTGGAAAAATGATACATTTAAGAATACTTTCTTATTACTTTGCTTTCTACAGAACTCAACTGGACTCTTTACCAAAGCAATTTAAATACAAAAGTTAAGTTACCTGAAACCTTATAGTAAGCTATTTTTATTTCTTATGATACTACATTTGCTACCCACCATCTTCACATCTTTCCCAGCACACTGAAAGCACAGGCTATTTCCCACCACAGCACACAGCGCAAAGAAGATATGCACAAGCTGCATCATCATTTCAGGTGATGCATCCTTCCCTTTCTCCAAAGTTTCTCTTCTTCTCTGACTTGCAGAAATAGTAAGTGGGCTGCAAAAAGGGCTTCATCTCCGGTGAACAGAAATAGTCCAAGCAGGAGTGATGTAAACATATGGCACAGTTGGGCAGCTTCCCTTAAAAGCAGGTATGAAAGCAGAAATGGACACTGGGAAATACTGAGCAAATAGAAACTAGACGGGTGAACAGAATGGCAACTGTTCTGAAGAGCTGAGAGTGCATTTGGGTGTAACTGCTCTTACAATCCAAACCCAAGCACCAGAACCAAAACCTTCTCTTTTGGCATCAATCAGCACCTTAGGTCATGATTTCTTCAATAATGGAGAGGAAGCTATAGCCAGAGATACAAACACTGCCCACCAAACACCAGTAAGGCAGACAAAGACCATGTAAGAATAGGCTGAGCTCCTACAAAACCTTCAAATCAAAGTACACGTTCCCCAATACCCAAACCCATTGATAAGAAAAAAGACCCAATGGCAACACCAAGCTTAATGCAAACTTTCTCCTCAGAGCAGGCTGCTAACAAGGCTCTGCTCTCCTGCCTTCCTCACTTTAGGTTCAGACACACTTGTGCCCCTGTGCTGGTCCAAGCTAATTAGATTCACCTTTCAGCCTCACATAGCAGTAATACTACCAGGTCTTAGTGTAGAGTTTACCAAGTGAGCCCAGGATTATTACAGCACCCAGCATTTCTGCACGGCCTTAGACTGTGATGCTGGTATTAGGCACTTAGCAGAAAATTTATCTTTATAGAAAGTTATACAATTTTCAAAATTAGGTGGGGAGGGGGCGAGGGATCTGTTTTCTGAGATTGACTGACTATCCCAACCCATTCAAGACAGCACAGACACTCTATTGCATGGGTTGAGGGTATAATTGTAGTGAAAATCCCCAAACAAACAAGAAAATACCACTGCCACATGCCTCAAAGTGGTGTAGATTTTTAATCAACAACCAATTTCTCCTCTCATACAGAGGTTTATGAGACATTGTGTAATCAGTAAGTCAAACCTTGCCTTTTCAATGAAGGGATTTAAACTAAAAAGATCTTAGACTATTTAATATGGGTTCATACATGTAACTAAACACAGAAAAACCTCTAGGACCACAAGCGCTAAGATGAACTTTTTGTCTCAGCATTTTCCAGTCCTAATCAGCATCTTGCAAGAGCTGATCATTAATATTTTAAAGGCAAATAAGGGATGTAATGAAATTTTGGAGACATCTGACCCACTAAAATATTTTTGAAAGCTAAGGCTCAAAATGACTGTATGTGTGTCAGTTAAATGGGTCTCCTGCTAACTCAGGAGAGGTCAGAAGGGAAGCTAACTATCTGCTAAATTCCATAATACATATGGTGTTTAAAACACACTTTTCTGAATAGAGAAATTTAAAAGCTAGCAAAATAGACACCATTCAAGGTAATTAAGTGAACTATGAAGGTGAAAGAGATTCAATCACTTGCAAGGCTTCAAATGATCATCACTTTTCATTCAAGCAACTTTTGAATAACTTGGAACCCACAAAGAGTATACTCAGTACATCAAGTTTAGTTCCACATAGCTAAAACCAAATGATGTAAAACTCATAATGAAGTGATGAAATAAAGCGTTTACATCAGTAAACATTGGGTTTACTGATGTATATTAATACAGTAAAAGGAGATTAGCAGGATAAAGAAAGAGGGAAGGGCAAAACCTGTTTATTTACCCTTTACTTTCTAAAAGGTGCAACCTAGATTACTTCATATGCACCATGCAGTAGTGCCTGTGCTTGGAGAGCACACATGACTATTGTAGGGGATGCACAAGCTTATTAAATACTAACTCTTGTTCTACAGGAATTTAGTTTAAAAGTGGCATTTTCATTCAAAACTAAAAAGCAGAGTAAAAGAAATGCAGAATTTCAAATTGGAAACTTTGTTCTTCAGCATGAGGACTGGAACTGTCTCTTGCTATTCAAACATAAACCCCAGCATATCACACATGGACTTAAATCTACCACTGCCACATTGCAGTGATTGCAATGCATTGCAAGGTGATTTTACCATAAACATATAATAATGTTCCATATAGTGCCACACCACTGCTGCAGGGTCATCCTACACAACATTTTGATTATTGCCTGCAATCTTAAAAGAAAAAGGAAGGTTTAGGGATACAGAACATGACACATTTTTATACTGCCATAATGCACCTTCCTATGGCAAAGGATAAAAGCAATGCATTTGGCATTTACTACAAAGGCACAACAAAATCATCAGCTGTGTTTTTACCTGGTTTATCCAGGAAAATGTATTATAGAGCATCAGTAAGGTACACCCAGGAAGTACAGCTCTTTCCAAAAATGTTTGTCTATTTATTTTCTCTGTTCCAAGTACTCTGGTTTTATGACTAATATTACACCTAGCAACTCTGGGGATCACAAAAAAAAAAAAAGAAATCGCCTTTGCAGATCCATCCAGCTGGCAAGCTAGTTTGCCCAACAGACCATTTTACTTGTCTGCTGTTGGTAAGACTGCTTGACTTCTTGCAGCACCCAGAGACATTTGCATACTAAGTGTCAATTTCTGTGGGTTCTTGAAGTTTTCTCTCTATTGCTCTCCATGTAAGTGGGATTTAAAGGCCTTCAGATTGCTAGTCTAAGAAGAAGAATAGATGAAAAGCTGAAGATTAAAAATGGCATCATATCAATGCTTACAGAACTCTAGCGATAGGATTTATTAGATTTTAAAATCTGAATTGACACTCACTGAGGGCATGATCCAATCCTCCTGTTAGCAGGAGATGCACATAGCTCTAAACAAAAGGTTATAGAGAATATTCAAGAATACAAATTGATCTGCAAATCCATAATAACTCCTGTATTTCATAACTAAAAGCGCTCTCCAAAAGATCTTTCCATCAACAGATCAAAGCTGAATTTGTAGTATTTGCATTTCTCATTTAACTGAATTGTATTTTGCTCAAAAATTAGGACCTTTACAGAAATTTCATTCTTGATTCTTGAAATTGTCAGAAACAAAGCTAAGCAACTACCTGAATGCATTTAAAAGTAATTTGAGAGAAATTACTGAGACTCTCATTAGTTGTCTGACTACTATGAATTCAGTATCACAAATCTACTTTGTGATAGTCATGTCTAAGCAAATATTTAAAGGAAATTAATATACTGGCTTATTAATAAACTAAGTTTGCAAATTTCAAACACAGCACAGTATCTTTAGCCCGCAAAATTTTAATTGCCCAGGAGACACAATGTTAAGAGCTTAGTATACTGGGATGCTGTAAACTGCTTTCCCCAAATTATTTACCTGGAGAATGGGATATGTCCATTTCTTGAGATATATGACAAAATTTAGAATGAGACTGAGAACCCAAGAACCTAATTTTGTCCAAGCTGATTGCTGAAGCATTTATTACTAGCCCAAAGGTGCATGTGTAGCTTTTGATGCTAGAAAGCTGCTGACAATCATGCACTTCCACAGCACTCTGCGCTGGCCACAACTCTAAAGAACCAACTGCTGCTCTGAAAAACTGCCATACTAGACTGAAAATGAAGCAATTTATAAAGAGAGTGAATGGATATGGAGCAAGACTCCACAGGCTTAAATACTGCCAAGTATTCAAATTTTCAGAAGTCTAAAATAAAAGGACAGTCACTCGCTGTTCTGCAGAACATCAGGCAGCTCTAAAGCATATATCTCAAAAATTCACATCACGTATTATAGTTCCGATGTATTTTTTTTTCCAAAGGGAAAATAAGATAAACAAGTTCTGCCTTCTACAAACATGACAAACAATCACTGGAGTTTTTCTCATTGAGTAAGGAAAAAACCAGCTCATTTCTCCTTGCTACACAGGGCAGTTTGGGTTCAACTCTTTAACACACTAATGGCCATTTACTATTGACACATTGCCAACATTTTACTGAGGAAACCTTGAGAAAGAGCAGGCGGGGGAAAAGAGTAATTATAACTTCTTAACTGTTTCTAACTTGCCTCACCTAACTTTAGAGGGAGTTCAGAGGACAAAGAAGATATGCTCATTGGAAATCAGGGGCTTTCTCCCTGCTAGCTTTTAAAAGTTTACTGTAAGAAGACACTTAAATTAAAAAGAGACAGAATACAACAAGAATTCTTTTTCATAGAACACATCAGATAAACTCTGTAGGGAAAAGAAGTAATGAACTGAAGCCTAATCTTCCTAATAGTTTTTTACAGTCAGTAGAGTGAGAGTTGCCTTCACAAAGCCAACACAGAATGGTGAAAATTAGGTTCCCTTGTCTGATTTGCCTCCTGGTGGTCTCTACCACTCTACCCATCCCCCACATTTAGACTTCATTTCAGCAAAATTTCCACCAAACTCTGCAGTCACTATAGCCTAAATCAACCTGTTACATTACTATTAGTGGGGAAGGTTGAAGAAGACCCCTTGCACTTCACTACCAGTTTTGACAAACGTAGGACAAAGGAGGAGATAAAGAGATGCTCAAAGAATAATGAACCAAAAGAAAACAAAAAACAATACCACAGCAAGAAAACTTACATTTTGTCTGGCCACCACCTATCTTCCCTGACACTATGTCAGATGTCTCTGCTAACTTGCAATCTAACAGCAGGGGGAAAGTTGCTCTAAAGAGACTATACACTTTCTTGAATTTCTGAAGGTCAGAACAAGTATTTGAAAAGTTAGCTCAGAAGTGAATGGAATACTAAAAGTGAATCTATATAATGACCAGAAATAGGTGAATTCACATTGACTTGCCCTTATTTGAAGAAAATAATACACTCTTAATTCCATGAACAGAAGATGTATACCAGATTAGGACTTCAGTGAACATCAAGATTTTATAAGGATGAAGGCTGCATTCTCTGCCTCCAACAGTGGCAATATAGAAAAGAAAGTTCAGAGACTTCATGAAACTCTGTGAAGAGCATTCTTACCTTTTAATACTTTAGGTTTGTTCACCCTTTAAGCCCTTCAAGACTATCACAGTCTCCACAATAAAATGAGGAAAAAATCCATAGTGAGAGTAATAAGGACAGACAACATTCAGTTAGAAAAGTGAAATCTGAAAAAAATCTTTTTATAAAGTGTACATTCATTTGACCCACTCACACTTCCCTAATATGTCATCACTCTAAATCACTTCCAGAAAGGTGTATTTCCTCTTTATTTGTCCACCACAAAGGACCCTTAGTCCACCTGTAAAAGCCAGTACAATTAACAGAAAACAATTCCAAACTAGCATTATAAAAGCCATGCAACACTATCACATCCATCTCAGTCCTTTTTGAACCTATGCACCAGGAGTTGAACTGAGTGGTCCCTCAATAACTTATGAGGGTGTAACACAACCCATATATAGGAAATCATCTAACACTGCCTACACCAGTCAGTCTTGTTCTTGGTGTAGTACCAAGAAATAAGATAATATTTAGTAATAAAAGTATTTTAGCCCATGGTTGTACTACAGTCAGTAACTCACAGCAGAAAAAAACCCACATTTCAAGAAGTCACTTGTTTTCAAATCAAGTACTAGGCAGCAGAGAACAAACAGCAGAGACAAGCTTTTGCCTATATTCTAAATATTGGATACATTGTCTTTCTCTCTTCTCCTTTCCAAAATTCAACACACTTCAGAAAAGCTGGGGACCAAACAATTCCAACAGCAACTAAAGACCCATAAGGCTGTGAAAAGCAGATCCCTGGATTTGATTCCTTTTCAAACTTGCAATAAATCAAAATACTGTTTCTGTGGCTGTGAGATTGTTCCACTGAGGCATGCAGAACAGAGCAGAATGAACTCCTTTAATCTGTTTTAACTTATAAAAATTCATTAGTAGATTTAATCCCTTTCCCCAGCATCCAACTAACAGGCATTTAAGGGTGCTATACAAAACAGCCTAAATCCCAGTCATCATCATCTAATGCTTCACTTGTCTTCCCTTCAAGTATAAAAGGGAAAAGGGACTAGTAGGCCTTGAAATAACTAGCAATGTGTGAGGTTGTCCGGCAAGTCAAAACATGCAGGAGCATCTAATAACCAACTCTCTCCATCAGTAGCGGATTTTTGAGGAAATGCTGTAGTTTAATTGCCCATTTTCTATCTACAATGTTGATTTTCAAGCAGAGCAGACTATTTTGGAGTTATGCCCTGGCTTATATGAATATGAAAGATGTATCCAACTAGGTTCAATTAAAGAAGTTCTCCAGCTGCCTCCAAATCTGGCTTAAATACAGCATGAACTCAAAAACTAAAAGTTGAGCTGGAAAACCAGCGGTGACGGAAGAGTAACAGGGGAGAGGTGTGGAGAATTTTTCTTTTTTTTAATGACATCACAAAATGGTCACTTACACTTCCTAAATTGAGTTACTCCTGTGTTAATGTACATCAGCTATGGAAAAATTAAGTTCACAAACCAACAGTGAGAAGTCTAGGTGGAGTTCCAATAAGAGAAGAATGGGAAATCCAAGTTTACATGCCAGTATGAGTTTAATCATGATTTAAACCTTATAAAAGGTCTGAGACAGCTTAGCAATACTTCAGTCATATAAAAATGATTATAGCATCAGTTTTGCAGGAGAATTTGGGGCAAAAGAGGCAGCAGGGAGAGATGCATCCACTCTGCCTACCTACAGTCATCTGTGCAACATCCAAAATTTGCTTCAGCCAGTATATCTTGAGAATATGGAAGATGATAACTTAATGAGAAGTCATTATATTCACATTTTCACACAATATTTGGATGCAAATTAAATAAATACCAAAGATTAAAATAGTAAGCTTATGCAGATTTTTCAAATATTCACCTCTAAACAGGTGCTGTTCACACCGATCAGAGGGTTCAAAAGGATCTGAACATTCACTGAGGCAGTTAACTTATTTCTCCTTATCTCCAGATGGACCTGTATCTTTTTGACAGGAAAAAATGACTGACTACTTCAAACTATCTAAGAAGCATTCTACAAACAGGGTTTTATTCATGTATTTTACAACTGCTTTATAAACAGTTGGCATAAATGGATGCTTGCAGTTACATGCAAATTAGCATATCTTTATCATTCATGCCATTTACTTAAAAAAAAATCAGTGTTTAGTAATACAAACAGTTCCAGATAAACAACTGGAACTGAAATTTAGCATCACCTGCCTCAAGCTATTAGTAACTAAATGTTCATATGGCATATTTGCAGACTTGATCCATTACTGACAGAATAACTGGCATTTTAATACATCCTCAATTAATTGTGGAGAAAGGAGGCGTCAGAAACAATTCCAGATAAAACTGGCAGGAGTAAGTAGTGACTTTACTATTCTGATGGCGTTCATCAGGTATATGTACAACCCCTTGACTACCTTCTTGTGTACAAGCATGAAGTGCTCTTTTCTATCTGCTAACTGTACCCAGTTTCCCTCCTGCTCTCTTTCTTGAACTTACATTCCTCTCACCAAAACACTGCTGCTTCTCTTTACAGAACACGGCGGAATATGTTTCGGGTACAATTTTCTGATAATGTGCTCAAAAAGCTTCCATAAAAATTCACCTTTACTGTGATTGACAACTGTTCGAGAAGAACAGTCTCATAGGATGAATTTATGCACATTACCCATCTTTTCATTACTAAGTTATGGTACTTGTAATAAATATAGCAACAGTAATGCTTAAAAGCTATTGCTGACAGTTTTTGGAAACTTAAATAACAAGTTTCCTTTGTCAATCTAAACCACATGTTTACATTCATTCAACTATACAAAACCACAGTTAAATTACTCTGTCATTTTTTATATCTATCCCAAATCCCTTTTCTCATTACTTGCTATTTAGTGGCAAAGTTAAAAGGAGCCTCACCCTGAACATACAGGACTTCGAATAACCTCATCTATCTCAATTTGCTCTAAATACAAGCAAAATTCACTAGACTTGCCTATTCGTAATAATAAACTTGCTTTTATGGTGTGCATTTGTTCTAATTATATTCCACAGTTTCAACTGCTCTTCACAAAAAAGTATGTTAAAGTTTTTCCCCTGTGAAAAAAATGAAATCACAAGTATCTCCATATAGCATATATATGCTCACAACTCTTTTTGATTACTTTTTCCTGCATATATACAGTACTTCAGAAATCATAATAACAAAGGGATCCACTTTATTATTTCCACATCAAGAGGAAATACATTAGAATACAATTTGAGTTTTCACACTACTGTTCTTAAAGATTCAATGAATTTCACTGCAACTATAGGAAGAGACATTTGCATTTTATTTTCAAATATAAGGGAAAGTGTCATGTGATTTCTTTCCTACATGCTTATCACCATCACGCTTTTATCACAGAGTGAAAAAGACTATTTGTGTAAGCTTTCTTCCACATTTAAGACAGAATATTGCTCTAACTTTTCCAGAAGATTGTGATAAGGACACATTTAGAAATTCCTCTATATCTGACATGATATTGCTAAAAAACCCACATTTTTTTGCTGCCCACATGCCCTCTTCCTTGTCTTTAAAATAAAGTATTATTATGATACATACTCAATCACAATATATCTCTAAGTGTATATATATATATATATATATATTTTAAATTAACTATGGGGGAAAAGAGACAGAAGAAAAGGTATTACTTCAAGATTACATCCCTCCCTCCCTTACATGAGTCCTGCTCTATCTCAGTCTTTCACCAGTGTCACTGGTAACAACTTTCACCCCACCTCCCCAAAACAAACAAACAAAAAAGTATATACTAATAAACTTCCTCATTGAAAAATTTTAAAAATGCATTCTTTAAGTTTTGTATTGTAGAATGCATTTAACCCAAACAAAAGCTGAGCAGTATGAAAAAATTGGGGGTAAAATTCTACAAATCAGAATGCCAAGAGAAGACACAATTGTAGAATAAAAAGCAAAGGAAAAAGTGCTAAGATTGTAACTTTCTTCCAATGATATGAAAACAGAAAAAAACCCAGTGCTTCAAAGCAACAGAATTAATTCACATTTACAACCCAACCTTAAATTTGGCAATTAAAATTGTTCTGAAAAAGTTACTCTTGACTTCTCTTTATTAAAAAAGGGGTCAGAAAAGAAAGAGGAAACCATTTTTAAAACATTCAGAGTTTCCAGACTGCAGCTGTCACATTTTTATAGCTGAGGAGCAAGACTATTAAACTGAATTCCCTTTACTGCCCACAGATCAGAAAAGAAGTAAGCATAGTTTAGAACTCTGTGAAAACAACACAGAGACTAGCGGAGGGAAATATGCTAGTCGAAGGATTCAAGCTTACTGCCCTTCAAATGCAAGTTATCTTCAAGTAAGCTTTTTCTCTTTTTGCGGTTTTCCCTTCAAGTATTAACACACTCAGCATACATTGCTCCATCATCTCTCGGGTGTAACAAATCAAAGCCTTTATTTTCACCTCTGACATTTCCAAAAAAAGTATGAATATATGACATACCTTATGCTGTAACAGTTCAACCCTGCATCAGCTAACAATTTTTTTTAGGTTTAAGCCTACACACTGTACAGTCTACCTGCTTTCTTTTTGTACTTTGCCAGATTGCCTCAATTTCACAAACTTCTGAACAGAACTGTCATTATTAATTCTCAGCAAGACACCTAAGCCACTATCAATCACTGCAGCGAATGGCAGCAAGTGTCAGCACTCCTCTCACAATGCTTCAGAAAGGGAGGGAAGTCCTAAAGCAACTAAAAGCTTTTAGCTAAACCTACCGCTGACTTGGTTCTTGCACAAGTCTTTAACCAACTTCATTAAATAAGAGAGCAAAGAAAAAGCATGCATTAGGGTGACATAACATTTCACAAGCCAGAAATATTTCATTATTCTGCCTCTCCGACACCAGCATCTCAGCTCCATGTCTCCAAGCAGGGACACTCCACAGGCTGGAACTTTAGTTTCTCAGACTTCATTAAAAGTTTATTGAACAGTGACCATTATGCAGGTTATAACTGTCTACAGTGGACTTGAGCCCTCAGAGTTTATCCACTGGATATCAGGCATCAGAACTACTTGGCTCTAAACACGAGTACAGATTATACATGTTGCACCTCTTCTTAGCACAAGCACTGCACGATGTAAACTGTTATATTTACTGTGCAAAACTGCATATTTCTCCATGCTGTGTGAAAATTAAATTCCTGATTAATATTCTACCCATAAAGTAAATGATTTTTCCTGAAGAGAAGTGAAAGTGAAAACAGATTAAAGGGCTTTATTGTGGTCTCTAAGGTGCTCCTTAACTGCATTGCTAAGCCACAGATTTCTATACAACAGATTCCTACAAATAAAGAGGGAGTGAGCACTTCTCTGCATAGGGAAGTAGTGGTTCTTTTCCCAGAACATACATTTACCACAATCGTTGCATTTTAGCAGTCATACTATTTAACAGCATTATCATCTGGAACACTGACAGCTCTGCAGTCCAGTGGTAGAGACACAACCATACAGAAGTTCACTGTTGTTCTGATTATCAACCCACAAAAATACAAAGAAGCAAAAAACTGTGACTTCATACAGACTATATTCACTGTGTGGCAGAAGTAAAATCAAACTTATCTTCCAACATATTTTGTAAACGCAACCCATGTTCATCCCATGAACAAGTGTGCTATAGCACTTTGAGTTCAATAGAAAAGATACAGCTCCATTTATAGTGGAGCTGTAAGTGATGGGTAACTTAAAATACATGTTAGTATAGACCATTCTACAGCATAACTTTAGAGAGTTATAAATACAATTTTAAAACTTAAGGTAGGATGTATTTACTTTCTTACATTCCACAGAGACTGCCTGTCTGTGCTCATCAGGTGAACTGGTAGTCAATACAGTTTGCTTCATGGCATCAAGACAAGCTCATTTTGAAATTACCATGGGCATCCAGAGCTTACCAGAGAATCCTGAAACAGCTTGCTGTGAGACATAGCCACATGCAGAGGCTCATGCTGGTTTTAGAGAATAAATAATCTTCAAGAGAGACATGCTATCACATCAGCGATACCTCAGTTTTTGTTGAACTACTATTCTCATTAAGAAATCATTTTTCTTATTATCCTTACATGTTTTGTGCTAGATTCACTGCTCTATTAAAACATACTATAATTTTTTCAGTACACAAAATTTCTAGATGAATGTTAATCACTGTCTGGGCATTTTCTTAGGGATAGCGATACCCAAAGCAGAACAAATGCAGCTAGTAACAGATGAATGGAGGTATCTAGTTGTGACACTCACGCATTTTACCAATGCTCCAAAATTTTTCCCTCTTCAGAGGTCTAATCTATTGACCAAATTTGGTTCCATTAATGACATATTAAGCAAAACAATTAAGGGACTGCTTAAGTTGGTTAACTAAGGGGTGGGATGGTGTGGCATTTGAAGGGTTTGTGCATGTGTTGCTCTTTTATGTTTTTAAAAGCAAAAGTGAGAACAAGTTTTGCAGATATGTCCATATTACATATTTTTCTTCTTGTTACTCACAAGGCCCATGTTCAAGTTCAACAATCTTTCTATTAAGCATTCAGTTGTAATTATTACTCATACTTTAGAGCTGTCAAACAATTTCTACCAAATGGCAAACATAAGAAAATTGTGGTGTAATTTATCATGATAATAGCATCCAATTAATTTTCAAATTGTCTCTTAAGTACCCATAACTGACATAATTTAGTTGGTCTTAACATTAAGAAAAATTCCATATACACAGTGTGGACCTACTAAGTCAAAATCTGAAGATTTTCCTTAAACCAGAATGGCCAAGTTTAGAAGTTTCCAGATAGTAATAAAGAAAGTGACAAATTAATCCTTTTTTCCATCTCCCTTAATATAAAATGCTAGTTTCAACACAAGAAAAATTGCTACAGCTTCCACTGATTAAACTAGTTTTTTGTTTGATAGACTCACAACTACTCATGCTATCCTTTGTTGAGAAATCCAATAAAAATCAAAAATGTCTGGCTGTCCACACTTATTTTTGCACTTAAAGATTTAGCAACTCTCTTGGAAGCTGGGAAAAAACACATCTTTAGAACACAGTGTTAAAAATACATCTCTGTTTCCCTACCTGTTTCTCACTCAGAGCTGTGATTTTGGCTTGAAGTTCATGAAGTTGTTTCTTCAAATCAGCGTTCTGATTAGAAAGAAAAAATATCTGTGAGAAAGATATTCCATTTGTTAACAAAGAGTAGTAGCAGGAAGGTGGATTTTTTTGTTTTGTTTTTGCATAGAGTACTACAAATACAGCACCTCTGGATGTACAGCCAATAAAATTCAAACAGCTCAACAAAGCCTTATTTAAGTTGCTTGAGTGCAACAATAATCAGAGGACCCTTCTAGCACTCAGAGATAGTCCAGTTTGGAAATAAGATTTCATTAAAACATCCATTAGTGCTTATCACATTATAAAGCACATTTGTACATTTCATCAATTTTTCAAATTAAACAATTAATGTTTGTTAATATGTAATACAACAATATCACACTGTATATCATAGTATGCTATGGTATGTTATCTAAAACATTCTCACCTATGCTACTTATGCAAAGACATTTACACTTAACCGTGCAGAGTATCAAGCATATCTATTAAATCTTAATTGACACATATATCAATTGAAGGCAAACATGCGTAAGTCTTATTTCCATGTATGCTTATGTCTTAGACTGTGCTAAAAAGAATTACATTTGCCCTGACACATCATTCATATCAGCACTTTGCTTACAGCAGCACTTTTCTAAGTTTCAGATTTTAAAGCCATAAGCAACATTAGAAAGATGCAGAAAGAAAACAATTTTTACCAGGACTTTTTCTTCTCTACTGAAATAAAAAATAATTAAGGAAACATCTGTCCTTAGGTTAAAACCTGTGAAGCTCTGCAGAAACATGACAGGGAATCAGATTTTCCTTAATTTCTCTCCTTTCACACTTTTTTGGTTCTCATTTATGTTGTAAAGTTTTTATACTAGATTATGCAGGTTTCATCTGCTAAGCAGAAATATTAAAACATAAGTCTAATATCATCACAGGAACTTCATGTATATTCCTTATTTTTATATAGCTCCAATTTTGAAACGCATTTTGATCTCAGCTTGCAGATAGTTTCTGATTCCAGCAAAACCAGATATTGATCAGTCATCCTCCCTTCTTATAAATTCTACTTAATAATCTGGGATAGAAATGCATTAAGAGCATTGGAAACATGGACCAGATATACTTTTCTTGACTCTAGGAACTTTGCATGGATGCTTGCAGCATGACCTCACTTTCAGCAAATATGAACTGAAAGTGAACTGCTCTGCAGACTAATTGTTAGCAGACCTGACCAGCAAATAAGAGCAGCAGATCCTACCCAAATCCCATCAGAATAAGAACATTCAAAAAAACAGATTTTCCAATACATTCTGTTTAACCCTCCCTGTCAGAGGTTTAACTACCTAAGTGTTATTAAAAGCTGTCTTCTCACTTCACTGAGCTCAGAAAAAAATGTACATTCAGAAAATCACAGGACATTTACTATTGTATGGGGATAGAAGCTCTTAACAGCAAGCCTCAAGTGAGCAGCCTTTATCCCTCTATTCAACATTTTAGACTGGTTTGAGAGCTCCACAGAACTCCCCATCCAGCATCCAGGAGCATTTAACTGCTGTACAAGAAAGCCCAGGAACCTTACGCAGTCATTGGGAAACGGATGACTTCTGCTGTCTATACAGGGAGTCCAGTTATCCAGCTTCAGGAGCTATGAAACTCCCCACGGCCAAGTGTCCATTCTATGGACACTACAGGGCTGGTAAGACATCCAAGACAGGCAATCTGAGCACAACCTTAAGCTACATTGTTTGGACAAAATTTCTTGGAGAGAACAGCCTCTCTCTTCTTGTACTGTGAACGTTCTGATACTCTAAAAAGGAAAAGTTATTGCGAATAATGGCAGCTTTTATAGAGAGCAGCTTCCAATAGAATCAGAAACTTACTGTTTGCTTGTCTGAACTGCACCACAGCCCAGAAAAGTCACTTGATTTAAACTATTAAGAATACACATGAGGTAAAAAGCTCTGTAATAGCGAGAATTCTTGTTTTGTTTTAAACGATCAAACAGCCATTATTCAAAAACTTAGAAAAAAGTTTTCTTCTAAACACTGTGCTAGCAAGGAAGAAGGTGATCCAAAATTATCCAAAATCCTCAAGTTTCAGGCACTGTTATTTCCTGCATTTTTAAGGGAGATAATCCAATATAAAAATAAATAGTTACCTGTGGATCTTGCTTCATTTGGGCAACCAATTTCTAGAAAGAAAAAAGATGCAACAATACAATGAAGACTTTCATTACAAATCTTGTTGAACAGTTTAAAATTCAGTATTTTTAAAGAACCTTTGTAAAAGCAAAATATTTATTTTACAACATTTCAATAGCAAAGCCTACAGTCCAGTATCATAACACTTCCAAACTCATTCTTATTAATACAGTAAAAGTACTGTGTATTAAGCCATCACTTTTGCTCCTCCTAAACAGCTCTTGAACAAGTGATGCTTTTTAAAGACAATTTAACCCAGCTGGGTAAAATAATCAAATAGCTGTGTCTCCTCTAGAACTGCTCCCCTCTTTGCTTGCAGTCACAAGAAACACAAACCACAGAAAACCGCTGCAGGCACAAAAGCTGTTTGTATATTCAGGGCAGAATGTCTCCAGTACTAAAGCTCTGCCTGTGTGTTGGCTTGGCTGGTACCAGATGGAAGACCCATGTTCAGAAGTATCTTTGCCACTTTTCTCCCTCAGAGAGAGATTGAGATCATTGTAGAAGAGATGCCCTCCACATCCAAAAGGAAAATAGACAGATTGTTACCATTCACTATTCTTCCTCCCTCACTTCCTTCAGGCAGCTGCAGGAGAATGCTGTCTATAGCTAAGCAAGGAAGAAGTTACCAAAGAAGACTTGAGTGCAACAATAATCAGAGGAATGAAGACAACATAAACCAAAAACTCCTAATATATTTCTTGGCAAATTTGTAGAAATTTACATCTCTAACATTTTCAAAGATTACTTCTTAGGTTTAGTAGCTACTAATACACATTTCTTTAATTGATCTGCTTTAGTTACTTTTTGAGCCAGGAAAACATTCTAGATTCTGTGACTGTAAGTTCCCAAGTTAAATTACAGGACCCTTACGTAAAAAGATGACCTCCTTTTTCTTTTGAATCTGTTTCCTTACAGTGCAGGTATGAGGGACTAATAGGATTATGGAAAACCAGAGCTGACTTGAGTCAAGAGGAGTTGGAACCTGGACTTGATGATCCTTACAGATCCCTTCCAACTTAAGACATTGTATGATTCTATGGCTGCTTCTCTATTCAGCTTCTTCTTACATTTTTTCCACACCACATATTCCCCCATCAGTCCTCACCTCTCCAGATTGAAAGACTCCTCATGCATTAATCACTCCGTTACTTTGTTCACTCCTGGGACTCTTCCATAATTCTCTAGTTTGTCTCTATAACACTCTTCCATAATTCTCTAGTTTGCCTCTAGGCAAAGGCAAAGTTTAAAACTACGTGCAATACTCAAGTGCTCTGTACTGCAAAAGCTCCTTCCACTGTGCCAACAGCCAGTTCACAGCCTGCTATTGCAGATGTAAAACTGGGCCCATTTTTCCAAAGTGCATCACTTGGCATTTATCTACACTGAATATTATTGTTTCGTCATGCTGCCATTCAGCATCACAGGAACACAGCTTATTTTTCCTCGGTGCTTCCTGCCACATTGGAGCTTGACAAGCAACAAATCTGTTAGTTTTTATATAAAGTGTTCCTGCAGACAGAGTCATAAGACAATACAGTCAGTACTGTAAACTCTTCACAAAATATTGCTAAATTTTTGAATCACGCAGTAGTACTACGTCATGCAATCTTAAGGGGAAAAAATATTCTTCTTAAACATAAGCTAAATTTAAGGCATTTTAAAAGCTACTGATCTTTTTGTCATGAAATAAGAGGAGGACAAGGATGCTTTAGGTTCTTTCCACATATCACCTTGAGGAATCATACATGAAACTCAACCCTTCTGTAAGAATAGCTGAATGTAAGTCCTTTAACATCTCTTGTGATCAAAACTATGAAGAGTAGACTGCTTCAAATTTATCTCAATTAAGTCACAAGACTTGATGCATCGCTTCTCAGGACAAGCAATATAGCTTTGACATGGAAGACATTTGAATATTCAAGTTGTACAGAAGTGATCTGGTCAGGTGTCAAAATGGCAGATTCTCTGGTCATAGAAAGTAGACAAAAGTAGTCACTTTTTCTGAACAACTAAACATCTATTTTGGGTTCTTACTGGTAGTTTTAGGCACATTTTGCCAAAGCAGCATTACGAAAGCTTCAGACAGGGTTCTTGAAGTGAACAGAAGAGGCAATACCCAAGGAGCTATTCTACAAACAAAACCACATCATACTGAGAATCACTTGTACAGCTATGTAAGCAGTCACAGGCAACACGGTGCATCAGGAAGCTGGGAGGGCTTGGGGACAGAGCTGAGCTGAATTCCTTATGCTCATCACAGACACCTGTCCACCACTTCCAGCAGGACAACAAACCATGACTGAGTGTTGGCAAGCTTTGTTAGAGTCCTCAGAAAAAGAAATACTAGAGAAATAAAAGATGAGAGACAAATTCTTCATAAATTCTGAGTGAAAAAAAGGAACATATTATTTATCTCTTTAGGTTACAAAATTCAGAGCTATACAAGAAAGTTCAAGCACTTCATTTGAAGATTTTTTTGTGCCAAAACCAGTTAAATTTCTATCAGTGTGTGTGCTGACAAGCAATAAGCACGCAAGCACAGTTCACAAAACCTTTACTGAAGCACCCAACATTTTGTTGCAAATGTTATTTTCCACTGTAAACATATAGAGTTTTTCTTAGCCTTAATTATAGAAATATACAGCATCTTGAATTAAAAAGGACAACCTTCTGATAAAATGGTTTTTCTAGTTTCACAAACCAAAAACTCTAATTGAAGTTGATTTTTGTGCCGAGCTCACTTTTAATGACAACTGGCCAGAGTTAAAGCAAAAAAAAGTCAAAACCCCCACCAACTTTAAGCTGTTAAAAAAAGGACTTTTTTGACATTTCTCAGTCTTTATCCCTGTTCATCAGTGTCATTATAAACAGATGTTAAAGATTATTCAAAATTCACAGTCTTAAAATATTTGGTTCACTTGGGCATAAAGGGGAATGAAGATGCACACAAGGGGTAAACACTGTCATGCAAACACCAGCAGGATTAACATTTTAATTGTTTTACAGTAGTTAATACTTAAAAAAATTACTTACTGGCCTTAAACATTTCTATGTCTGCAGCAAAATGCCATGGGTAATTTCTGAACTTCCTTACCTCCACAACAAAACTTTATTGAAGTTTTGAATACAAAGGCCTTGGAGTTACTGAGGAGTGCAAGATACTTATCTGTATTTCTGGAAATCCATCCTTAGCTTTTTCAGGTTCTCCTCCCTGGCTGCAAGTTGTATTTTGTTAAAGCGGACATAGCTTGATTTTACTAGTTCACCCATTCAATTTCTTGCAATATGCACATCATTGCAGCAAGTATTGAACAAGCAATCCAAAACACATTCTAGACAAGTCACCAAGTAATCTTGAAACATTCTCCAAATTTCATATGATGGACTACACTGATCAATGTTACTTAACATATATTTCTGTTATCCACTGTGTAACAGTTGTGAGTTTCAGATATCTGAAGAGCATCAGAAATACTCAGAGAACTGTGTTTAGACAAGGTCACGTTATATTTTACATTTCAAGTTGGCAGCTAGTCTGTGTCTATGGCTGTAATAATTATCTTCCAAAAACTAATATGCCTATGTCCTCCTATATTTACTAAATTGGGTTTTAGTATCATTAGTTGTAATAGTTCCTCACTGGCATTGTATACAATGGCAAACTGCAACCCTACTGCCATATAGTATTGAACAGTAAAAAGACCCAACATGTAAAAATTTACAAAGCCCAAGCACTACAACATTTTGGCTATCAAAAATATGGTTTAGAAACTACTAAAGTAGAAGACATTCCAGAAGAGAAGCACCAGATTAAACTACACAGTACTATATACATTTCACTTCAAAGTTCCTCCACCATATTCCTCCATTGCCAACTGAATACTGAAGTTGGCTTCAGAACATCAGAAAAAACTTCCAGACAGAAGCAGCTGAACACTGTTTTCAGAATGTTTTTATTACTGCTACAAAATACTAAAAAAAAATCCCCACCCACAGCCTGATATGTAGATTTTTCACATTTGCTAAAAAACAACAGGTGGTCAGGTCAAAATGCAGAGTATAAAACTCTGAAGTAATTTCAAGCTTATAAAACAATTATTACTATAGTTGTAGTGTTATTGCTTAATGCTCCCATTAGTAGTAATACTGTCAGCAGTACTAATGCTGCTATTGCTTTAAAGCAAGGAAGTATATAAACTACCTGGTGAACCTGAATTTCCACTTTCAGAGCCTCCTGTAGAGTCTGCAGCTCCATTCTCTACCTTCTCCACTTTCTCTAGAAGTGTCTTTGCTGATTCCAGTGCCTTTAGTTTCTGGTTTCCTCTTTAACACCAGTCCTATAGAAAAATAAAGGTTTTGTTTTGGTTAGTGAAGGAGAAGAGTCAATTTGAAAAAAGGAGATTATAACACAAGAGGAATTCAATAGTGAACTATATTCAAATGCAGCTTTCTAGCCTAAATACAGTCAGTCTTTTAAACACTGAGAAATCTGCAGGCTCTACAAAATGCCTGCCTTGGAGTCATTTAGCCAAATTTGTTACTTCCCACATATCCCAAAGTTGACATACTTATCCCTTATCTTAGTTTGCAGGCATCTATTTCCTACCAATATCCTATTGCAGTTGCATATTAAATTAGCAAATTTAAATACTGAGAATGTTTTAAAAATCTGTGTAGATGAAAACTTATTCTGGAGAATAAAATTCTACAACGACAATAAATAAGTTAAATTGAATGTACTGCATTAACACACTTCCATGATACTTCAGACTTGTTCTTAGATGGGACGGTGAGCATGTTATTTAACAGAACAACATTAATATATTAATAACTCACTGCCTAAAGTTTGTGCCAAGTTAGCAATTTCAGTTGAAATCTGTTCTGAAGGAACAGAAGAGTGATATTAAGCAGCACAAGACATTTCAAAAAGATTAATTTTATAATCTTTATAATCTTGGAAATCTACTTGTAGATTGTGAGTATAAAGTTTAGCATTTTCACTTGTACTACAAACAAGTTAATCCCGCCAATCTCTGACATAGAAAAGCATTATCAAATATACATCTAAAAGCCCTGAATGCTGGACAAGAGACTTTTTTTCAGAAATATGTTAAAAGTATCAGCTTCTGAAACAGGATTAAGATTTCCATATGCTCAAATCATAGTGGAACCTGTGTAAAAACATCTATAAATACATACACATGAAAGTCACTGGAAAACATTATATAGCAATTTTTCCAGCCATTTTTCCATCCAGACACCACAATTAAGGAGTTGGTGCAGGGTTAAAATAGTTCCTATTCCTTTCATTTTTTGAAAATTGCTCACAGTCATTGCACAGGTGTTATTGCCAACTCAGAGGCCTTCCTAATGAGACTGCAATGTTTTCAAAAGGATCCTGACAGCTTTGATTAGACATGCAGGCTGTAAAAAGAGAGTAATTCCCATAAGTTAAAGAATTTTATCTTAATGTTGTGTCACTACAGTAAACTGAAGTAGTGGACAAATTTGTGAACTCCTGAAAATAAAAAAGCTGAAGGTGTCTGTTTTGTTTTCTTTATTTATCATTTATCTTTTCAAACAGTGATGCGTTACAAAAAGAAAAGACTGTAAAGGGGGGTTAAAAAGCATTATATTTAAACTCTTTGTCAGTGTTGTCTGCTGTTAGCTTAAAGTTACCTATTTAAATAACAAAGGCCTGATCTAACTTTCTAGCCAACACATGAAATGACCTTCTACAAGGGCCTCTCCCACATGTGACACAGATGAGTGAAAACAGCTGCCTTTGCAGCACTAGTCTCTATAAAATTGTAATCTGTATCAAGGGATACATGGAAATTACAAATAGTTCCCTGTCCTATTACCACAAACAATAATGAGAAAACAGAATCACGGATTATTACTTCCACTCACTGACAAGAACAATTACAGCATGCTTCAAGTCCCTACCACTGCAGTTTCAAAAGAAGCCATACTTCAGAAAACCACATGGAAGACTGGTTAATGAAAATTGGAACCCACTACAGAGGTAAGAAGTCTTTTCTACCCTTGGAAATTCAGTTTCAGGGTAAAGACAGGGAGATATGGTCAGTTTCTTTCTCAGTGTGTCTTCAAAAAATCAGAAGGCACACATAATGAATAGCTCCTATAGCTCTGTAGCTACATGCTAACTTCAAAGTTGAGTGTAGAACAGCAAAACAGTTAACTCAACTGAGAATATAAAAAATATCCATCACTTAAATGTATGTTACTGTAAAGTCCAATACATGTTCATGGCAAATACGACATGGTATTTCTGTAAAAGAACATATAAAGATTGAGCAACTTCTATTAATGAACAACTTAATTTAACAGATAGAAATTGTAGTATTGATGGTTCATAAAAACTAATCCAAGGTAATTGCATCTATGCCTTGAAGAGCTAGCAAGATTTTTCAAAATTAATTTTTAAGATGCTCAAGTAAAAAGTGACACTGCCTTGCAGAAAAAAAGTAGTTGCTCAGCCTAGCTATGTTTATAGGGGTATAAATACGAAAAAATATATTTAATTGAAAGTTTGGTCAAGTTGCCAAATTCTGAATATGAAATATATAGAATTGGTTCTTTCTAGAACACACACTTGCAGCTTCCCTTCCCAAGCAGGAATAACTATTCAGTTATCCCTGTCTAGAATTCCCCTGAAGGACCTTATACATTTATCCAATGTTTAATAACCAATAAAATTAAAAACAAAACAAAACACACACACAAAAAAAAATACAAACAAAACCCCCCACCCAATCATTCCTTACATCCAGCAAAACCTAAACTGCTTTTTTTCTTGTTCACATAGAATAATGTCTATAAATATCTATCAGGGCATCTGGTTAAATATTGCTCATACTTCCTTTGAGAGGAGGTAAAAAACTACGTAAGTGGCTATATACATTTTACTAGTGCAAAAACTTTCAGTATTTTTAAACTTTTTTTCTTTCAGACTGAACTTAAAGGGAAGATCTAGAAGCTGAAGTTCAGTAGCATTTTGAACTACCTACAATACCACATTCAAAGAGGTGTAAAACCGTCTCTGAATTAACCATAGAACATGGAGCATTTTCCACTTTACTCTTATGGCAGTGGAATTATTTCAGATGAGAAGCTTGTAGATGACTGAAACTGCACG
Organism: Sylvia atricapilla; assembly: GCF_009819655.1. Taxonomy (NCBI): domain Eukaryota; kingdom Metazoa; phylum Chordata; class Aves; order Passeriformes; family Sylviidae; genus Sylvia; species Sylvia atricapilla. Next base: position 24,306,255 of record NC_089145.1, on the reverse strand, counting down.
GATGGCTTGGCCCTGCAGAAATTCTTCATCTCATTATTTTTAAAGGAAAACAAGCAAATGTCTTGCTCAAGGCAAGAATTGGTGATTTCCAAAAACAAGGCACAGGATTCAGGAGTACTTGCATCTCTTGTACACCCAGACATACTTCCAAGTCTCAGCCAGGAAAAACACTGAGTAAGAGGTAAATGAGGCATTTTTGGATGAATTTCAACTATTGGAGGCAGGAGTTCTCCATTCAATTTCTTGCTGACATTCATTTATTACCAATAATCATTTATTTCTTAAGTGGTTGCTTCAAGACTTATAATTTCATACTCCTAAATGCCCCAATGCACTGCATATAGACCATTTAAATATTCAAAGACTGAATGAAATCTTAAACTCTACAATAATCACATAAGTGCATTCACACTTCCATTATCTCAATTAAATACAATCTACATGGGAATCTCTAAAATATCACAATACTATTTCAAGTATGACTATTTTGGAAGCTACACTAGAAACACAGCTAACAAGGCATATATATTTATATAAAAAATGTAGGGGACACACAAAGCCATGAATGTCTTCTGTGTGTATGGAAGGACTCTGAATAACTCAGACTTTTAGAAAGAAGTCTTTCTGAGCCAAGAATCCCTTCAAGTAAATCTGGTTTTCACATTACACAGAAAAAAATCCCAACAACATAACATTATTATTTTTGAGTAGATGTATTTAAATGTCCATTGTACTTACAGACCCTTGGGCCCGCCCAATCTCAGACTTACAGAGATTTTATTTGTAAGACTGAGGCTACCATCAGCAACATTTACTTTTTAAGACTTAATTCCTGAATATAAGAATAGATAGAATTTCAGTTTCAGTAACCATCAAACTTTTCCAGGAATGGATGCCAGCTTTTCATACCATCTATTCTTAGGTAAGTCACTTTAGCCTTGGGAAATACTTACCAGTTTTGAATAAGTTACCCTTTCAGCTCTCTACTCCCTCCTACAAAACAAAAACAACAACAACAACAACAAAAAGATAATTAAAACATTTTAACTAGAGTTTGAAACAAACAAAAAAAAATCAAATGTTGGGAAAGTTGGAGAGGGAAGGGTTGGGATTTTAGAAAGGGGTTTTTGGTTGGTTTTTCTTCAGGCAAGTTGTAATTTTTTTTTAAACGCTGAAGCTAACTATAAAACACCACTTAGAAAGAAATTCTGTTTGAAGTGGCAGGGAAAACTAAGGAGACCTACAATTTTAATCTGGATTAAAATACAAACTGTTACTGTCACGAGGAGGAGAAGTAATTAGAGGTACAAATTTTTCTAGTTCTGTGCAAGGTCAGTGTCCCTCTCCCATGGGAGAAAAACCTTCCCTCCATTACATTTATTAAGATCTATATCATAAGCCCTGTCAATTGCCACAGCTAATGATGCCGAGTTTAGCCACCATCTCTTCTAGAGGTTACACCAACACCCAAAGGTGGTAGAGCAGGTAGTAGGTCATCAGAGTCAGTAGAGCTCAAACCCCCAAGTACTGCTGGGGCTGAAGCACACAGCAGCATAAGCCAATATGGTGGGACACCAAGCGTGGAAGCCAAGAAGAGGCACTGCCCATTATGCTGCCTGGGTCACGGGTAGAACGTTCTGTAGCACAGCAAGGTAATGCCTCTGAAATCACCACATGAATCATAAAAACCTCCTGAATCAGAGTTCTAAAAAGATAGTTACAATATAAGTGATAACTCATTTGCTCAATTACTTTGCCTGATGCAAGATAAAAGGTTCCAAAATACTCCCCGTTTTCTAGTAAAATACTAGAGTATTAGTGTATTTGAAGCTTTACCTTCACATTTTTGCAGATATTTCTATCCACACATAAGTCATCACAGAGCTGAAGTTTAAGCCCCAGCCTTATAAAAAGATATAGCAACAGAAAGTCACAGCCAACTCTTGCTCATTGGAGACCAGCACAAGTGGAGAGTTTCCATTTACTAACCGGCAGAACTAGGTGCTGATGACCACTGAGAACAGAAAACAGGAAGCCTACTGCTGGCAGGGGCAGTACTGTCAGTCTCCTAGTCTCAAATTTTATTCTGCATTTTGAACCACAGAATATTACAGATGATGTTTAATTTTAGAGTGATTTCAGGTTAGTTTACATAACATCCAGCTGCTAGCATGACAGGTTATGAACTGGGTAGAATGGACTGCTCTGAGGTTGTATTCAAAGTCAGTACATTTGCTCTGGATGCTATAGATTTTTAAATACTGGCATTTTTGAGGGTGCTGAAGAGACAGGTATTATTATCAAACTCTAGCTGTTTCTTTTTGGTACTAAAATCCTACTTGTCACCTCCACCTCCCACTATCCATCAGTCACTTAATTTGTCCAGAAATCTACAGAAGAAGCCCTTTCATCATGCAAATACTATGTGCCCTCTTCAACACGCAACTACAACTATCTGTCCATGTTACTATAAAAAAATAATAATTAAAAAAACCCCAGCTCACTGCTCTAAATTACTGCTTTTGGAAAGCTGAACAAAACAGTCAGTACTGCACATCTGCAAATGCAGTCTGAGAATAAATAAGCATGATTTTTATTTCAAAAAAGAAAAATATCAATTTACTTGTAGCACATGTACACACAACCTGACAAGAAAGCTGTCACTTAAAAATAACAGCAACTGTTCCTTCCTTCCTTTTTTCCCCCTACGTAGAGACTCGCCTCCATAGCAGGACCCTAGCTCCATCAAGACAGAGCTGTGCAGAAAAAAGCTGCACAGTTGCAAACCTTCAGATTGCATTTAATCTTGCTGCAATCACAGACTCAGAAGCCAGGAGCTCCCAAGGACAAAGTTTAGAAAACAAGGAGTTTAATCGTGACTATCCAAGTGAACCACTGTGTTGCCTTGGAGAAGTCACTTAGAAAGGACCTATATAGGGAATGGAAATACATTTGCATCCTCTTCTGTACATAATTTACTATGGGCCTTTCCTTAAGTGTTTAGAACAGGTTAACCTTTGAATGTCAAACCTCTGGCAACACAAAATTCTGCCCTCACGCAGGTATACTATTTTTACGAATATCCCTGCCTCATTTAGTAAAGAGGGTAAGCACAAAGAATGAAGTATCAACTGAATTTCTTGTCCTTCTGAACTTTTGATTTGCACAACTTTTTAAACTCAATATCTAAGCCCTATGACAAATAAAAAAGTTTTCTTCATAAGCAGCGCACTAATGAGAGCCACAGAAAAACTTGTGCCTGATATAGGTAAGTTTTCTCAAATAAACAATTGAGACAGAAAAATGAAGAACAAATATCCAAGATTGGTAACGCCAATCATCTTAAACAGATTAAAGTTTTCAACTGCTCCTAGCATTTTTATAGTAGAGAACAGCATATGACCAACTCTATCTGTAACTTTGATTCTTGACAACTCCCTGTATTTGTGGATACTGGGAACCAACCCAGAATGGTATTAATGAGAAACGGATAAAGTCTGCTCTGTAGATGAAATGAGATTATTTCTTGTTCACAGCAAAAGTACCGATAGAAACTCACACTGCCTCTCTCATCGTCACTACAAAACACATTAGAATGCTATGCTAACACAGCTCACAATCACTCACATCAATAGAGAAATCTGAAGAGTTTAGCATCGTACAGCGATTTCTAACAAAAACTTTAACAGCAGAAATGTATCACAAAATCTCAGCTATCCAATTTACTGAGGTAGCCTTTTGAAGGCTCTAGAAACATGCTGTAAACTGTCCAAGGGAGAAGCCTGCAAGGTTAGCTCTTGGATTAAAAAGTATATTCTGCAATATTTTGGGAGGTTTTAAAGCCCAGCTGTGGGAGTAAAGTTAGGAGCACTGCCTTCTTCCCAAAACATATATACGGTTTATGATTAGAAAAGTTACTCATTTTATGGGACCATTTTGAAAACAAAGATCTCAAAACTACAATGTTTAAGGCTTGGTAGCACCTGAGGACACCACAAGAAAACATGGTGGTGAAAACATTTTAGCATACAGCACCTGAAGGCTTAAGACTACATAAATGCTAATTATCTGTATAGTAAGATGTCTGGTTATTAACAATTAGATACTTATTACTACCTTCAAGTTATACAATCAAGTTTATTCTACTGTAACCAGAGAATCACTTGGAAAAATTGGAAAGAATTAAATGTCCTGTTCAGCAATTTTTTCTTTGCATTTTTCCTAACTCTAGAAACTAGCAAATGTTTACTGTCAGACCACGGAACTCTATACTTTCATATCCATGTTACAAAATTTAATTATGTATATTTTACTTTTCACCAAAAGGATCTTTGTCATGTTCAGTGCAAGAATGCACTCGGAAAAAAAAAAGGGGGGGACTAAATGCTGTGCACAGGCAATTGTGAATATTCTTTCACATATTCACAATTGATATTCTGATATTTCTGATATTCTTTCACATTTCAGAGAATTGCTCTACAATATAAGGGTAAAGCTTTTTTTTTTTTTTTTTTTTTTTTTTTTTTTTTTTTTTACAAAATACACACGACACAGAAGGGATTTGGAGATTTTTCTCTGAACTTTAGCTTTTAGATGTGAACTTCTCAGAGCAACAGCTCTCTCTCCTGTATTTGAATGACATCCTGTAAACAGGGAGCACTCTACCACTGTCTTCTAAGAAAACAAGTCATAGCAGATACTTTACTGTGATTTTCAAGTCAGCAACCCATATTGCTTAACAGGGTGGGATATCTGCAGTCTCAAGAAGACCAAACACAGGCCAGACAGGGTACATAACCAATTTTAAATTATATTATTATAAGGCTCATGTTTCAATGACCAACCTTAGTAGTGCTGGTGCTGCTGCTTCTGTTATAAAAACAAGCCTCCTTTGTGCCAGGGCACGGAATCTGATCTTCCTGTTGTGCTGCAGCTGGGAGAATTCCCAGCCAGCCCCAGTAACACATGCCAGGCAGGTGGTAAAGGGACCAACAGGATTGCTCAAGATAACTGAGACTGCACTGAAGTGTACAAGTCATGCCTTCCAGTTTGTCCATCTGTGCGACCGCTCTCCCCTCCTCCTTCCTTATCCCCACACAATACTGATAGGTTAACCCCCCCCTAAACTGGTCAAAGAGCCTGAATTTTCTGCTTATGCATGTAGACAACTTACAGAATTCAAACTACAAACTTTAGTTCTACCTAAAAGTTCTTCTGCTGCTATGATCCGACATGGAACAAATGCAGTTTGGAGTTTAAGATACCTGAAGCTGACTTCAGTTGGGAATAGATTGCTTCACCTTCCCTGAAACACTTTATAAAACCATCAAACTAAGTTTAAATAGAAGTGTGCGACACCATCATTTGTCTTTGCAGAAGCAGTTCTATATTTAACACATAGAAAATGAGCTAGAAGACTCATTACAGTTTAAAAGACCACCTCTAGTGTAAAGATAAAACCACAAGCTGATTCTTAAAATATCAACCAAAACTTGCCATGGCACCAAACACATGTAAACAGTTGTCAATCACCCTCTTAGATCTTGTCCTATAACTACAGCTCAGCTGGGCATTAGCAACTCTCCCTGAACACAGTCTTTCCTAGCATCTTGGGGGTGGGATGGAGTATGAAATCACACTCTCCAGCAAAATGATAAACTACACTTGGCCCCATAGAAAATTAGCACAAACATGTTTTAAAAGCTCAGAATCATCTCTGCCACCTGAGCAGATTCAAGGTACGTTGCTCTAACTCTTTACCTGTGAATAAATCCCTCTTTCTTAGTAGTCTATTTCTTGAATCAGAGAAGCCTCTCTAACCTATGACCATTAGTAAGGCTGGCAGATGTTCTTTCTGACTTGGTATCAAGGGCTCCCCATTAAAACTAATGTTGATAAAATGACCATCAATAAAATTCTCCTTTTTGTACCCAGACACCAGTGTACAGGGACATTTTACAGCACTGCTGCATTCAGAAGTTCTAGTATTGCAGAACCACTAAGTCTCACTTTGCTCAGCGAGTTACTATTCATCAGGTTCTAGGTACACACAAAATCATCTTATATGTAGTGTGGCTAAATTCTTGCTCGTGTAAAAATCTTGTATGACCTGGATTTTTATTTCAGTGAATTTCTTTTTAGAAGGACTGTTTAGCTAAACACACACCAAGAGAACCCCCAGTATGAATAAGGTCTACAAGTTTATGTTTTACTAAAATTTGCAACAGCAAATTTTCATATTTGAAGTAGGGAGCTGAGGAAATTCTTGCAAAATTAAAGTATTTACATGATGTGAGGCATAAATCAGCAGGAGCCAGAGTTTGGCATTTGTTTCTAAAAATTTTTTGCTGCATTATTCAACATTCCATAAAGTTGCTGGAAACATGGGGTGTTAGGGATTTTTTATTTTTTTTTAAACACTGTTTAACAATTTAACTTCAAAATATATGTCAGTTAATCTGTTAATTCTTAAAACTAATTTTTCTTTCTAAATTATTTTCAAGTATTTACAAAGTACATATACTACTGGGAAGGAAAATAAGATGGAAGGTCAACAGAAAACAGAAGGAACTGTCCTCTCCTAGCTGTAACAGTCCACTGTTTGGTCTCCAAATTTATAAGAAATGCCAAGGGAAGTTATTTGAATGTTTGTGCTTTATGGTTTTATTTGGTTTTTTAATAGTATGTCTAGCAAAATCAGTTTATTAACTTATATTGTTCTTAAACTGTGTTGCAAATTTCTCATTCCAGTCGCTGAGAAGTTCCTGCCTTCCTTTCATACTTCAGACACAGAGAACTGCTTGGGAAAAAGGGGAAGAGAGGGAGTTGGGAGGAGGAGAGAACACTCTTTCTAGAAAGAACACACATGATAAATTCTAATAATTGATTTAAAAACTGAAGATGCAAGGAACAAGAAAATATTAAGAAAACTCTACCCCAATACCTATTAAACTAACTCTCCCCCTGAAATTCCATTAAGAAGGGAGGGATCTCTGATTTCTCCTTTTAAACATGAGGAGAAATTTCCTATTGAGTGCCAAACCCTTTTTCCCCTTCCAGCAACCCACTTTATCTTGGAAAGAACTGGCTTGTGGGAATGATACATTAGTGAGGTAGAAGTGCCTTAACAGTTTTGGGAAGAGGTCCAGAGCACAAAACACGATGATCTGGGTAGTGTTGCAAGACTGCAGTCATGAAATGCAAAGCTAGAGGTACCTCTGTCTATCACTGGAAGTGCAACTGCACTTCTGATGGAGAAAATCTTAGGTAAGAGAACGTCCTGCTTATACAGACTACTCTTTGAATTTTATCTGTCTGCTAGAGACATTCAGAGGACACACACACAAAAAAAAAAAAAGCCAGAAGAGCAGCCAACGCCTCAACGACACAGCCGCGATACTGAAGGACAGCCCCGGCCTTCCATTTCCATGGGGAAAGCGGTGCCGTTCCCGCAGTCGGCCAGCAGGGGGAAATGCCAAACAAGTGAAGGGCGAAAAAAAAAGTTAAAAGAGAAAACATTAAACATGAGGAATAAAATTCGACAAACCACATCTCCTCAGTCAAGATGGAAGGAAGAGATTCTGCTCTCGGAGAGGGAAAGCAGGATAAATGAAATATATTTGACTCAAAGCATTCTTCCAGAATTTAGAGAGAAAACAGTGAAAGTGCAAGTCCACAACACAAGCAAGTAAAAGCAAGCTTTCGGTTTCATGTTAGCACAGAGCGACTGCAAATTAAAGTCTTCTTAAATCTAGCTTTTTAATACAAAGAAAAGTATTGTGACTAAACAACTGAGAGCACTGAGCTGAAAGATTATATATTTTTAAAGGACTCTCCAAATTGAATGTATGAACTAATTTATTTAAAGGGAGCACACATATTCTAGAAGATCATTCTGCATTACAGAAGACTTCATATTACATTTATACAGAATCCCAAGAGTCTGGACTTTTTTTTTCCCCCAAAGAGATTTCAGAACAGCAGGGCTCCAGTCAGAGACCCTGAATTTCCTTCTACCTTATAAATATTACCTATACAGCATTTCCATGCTTACAAAGTACACTGAAAACTACTTAAAGGGAGTGTTGGTTAAGTGAATAAATCTGCGTTAAGTGCATTTTGATGAAGGGCAACTTGCATGTAACAGACAGAAAATAGATACAATTCTACAATGTGTTTTGAAACTAAGAAATAAAAAAGTGAAATGTGATAATTTGTTGAACAAAGAAATCAAACAGGCATTTGCAATGAAGAAAAAAAAGACAAGCCCTGCAATCACAAGGGTTTTCTGTTTAAAATATCACTGGCTGAGAATCACAACGAGCAGCAGTGAGATTTTCAGTGACAGATTTAAGGAGATTAGCTGTCTGATGTTACCATTCCACAAATATCAGACAGAAGCAGGTACATATGTAATAACATGCAAACATTTAAAAATGCAGTGTATTTTGATTAGTGATTATATGGCAGGGTACCTTAAAATAACAGGTAATCTTTTATAGTTCTGTATTTATAAAGTTCTTTCAAAATCAGAAACTTTCAGTACTTCTACAAGAGTAAAACTCTTGTCTCAATGTGTCCATGAACCTAAATGACAGTTTGCCAAGCACACAAGGAAGTTTAGACTACTAGTATATCAAGAGACCTAAGTGTAGCCTAGTTGGGCTCTAAGTTTATAGTTCTACCTCCATTTTCTTTCTTATTATTTAGCCTGCAGGCTAAATAATACTCCCACAGTCAGCTAATCTAGCTGACCAAGACATTCTCCTTCACATCCTCTTCCAGCTGTGAGGTCCTACCTCCCACAATCCCCACTTTTTCTGGGGGAAATGCTGTGTGAGGGGGTGTCACACTCCACAAAAAGTTGAAGTGATTCACAAATTGGTCAGGGGAATGTCATGGATAAGCTTAAGCAGTAGAGGCACTGTGCTGGCAGCAGAAGGGAGACCTTCCTCTCTTCAGCAGCTATTAAGTTCCGGTGTGCTATACTGGGTACAGGATTGAGCACTTTGCTGATTCTTTTTAATTAAAACAATCTTCAAAAAATGACCTTTTATTTTCCCCACGCGGTCAGAAATTTGGCTTTTGAGATACATTTTCAGTGACAAAGTCACATTTGAACATCCTTTTCATTTTGAAACTGGATGACCTACAGAACAACTAGGGACAAAGATGCATCTGAGTTTGGCAGTCCTGAATTCTTTTTGTTCTACCTGTTACTCAGGCAGAATAGAAATCATTATTATTTTCTGTGCAACCTCATTATAGCACAGGCATTCTTTAAATACTAAGATTAAGCTGGCTTTGGTATGGTCAACTTTCATGTCAGTATACTGCAACAGGTACTGGCCCACACTTCAGCACAGGCATTCAAAAGAAATCATTTTATGAATATAAGGTACAGTAGCATAAACCTGAAAATTAGTTGATAATATACATTCTTGTAATCTGTACTTCATGGTACTGAATAATACTTTTAAGAATACTTATAAGAATATAGGAGTTTGTTTCCTCTTATTTAGAGCTTCCATTTTAACATGGCTCAAAATGAGAAACGTGGCTCAAAATGAGAAACTATACATAAATTCTTGCCTTTACAACACTACAGATCACTAGCTCTAACATGTTAGGCTTCTAAATTATTGCCAAAAGACAATATTAAAATGATTTGTTGGTGAACAGATGTTCACAAGAAAAAAAGTATCAAAAGAAGAACTGTTTGTTTTTTAATCTGTCTGCAGATTTTACTAACAAGACAGAAAAGGTAATGCTGCTCACCTGCTAAAAGTGATTTTTTTTCCTAGAACTAGTACTGGATATTAAATTTCACAAAGTTCTGCGTAAAACAGTCCCAGACTTCTGTTGATTCTGTGGGTGCTCTGAACTCTGAAGAGCTGGCTGGGACCCTCTGCTGCTACCAGACAGGTATCACATTTTCCTCTCCTTTTGACTACATCTGTTCTAAGTACAGCCTGCTTGCATTTAGTAAAAACCATTCTCATTCTCTATCTGGATTTGATTCGCTTTTTAGCCAAACTCATTTAAATTTCACCAGCTATTATTTCATTAAATCATTTTGGCATTCCTGATGATCTCCTGAGCACAGAGACCAGCAGAGAAAGAAAGAAAAAGAAAAAAAAAAAAAAAAAGAAAAAAAAAAAAAAAAAGCTTAAGATCCTCCAACAATAAGAACTGTATTCCCCGTGTAGAGATTAATTAAATAAGGATCAATAAGGTTTCCATGAGTTTCTACTTTTGTGTGCTGATAAATTATGATAGAACATGTAAGGGTATCAATGTGTTTCATTGCCTAAATAAAAGGGCAGTAAACAGAATTAGGTAAAACATGCTTGTTTCAAACTCTGAGCATACCAGAATACCGAAAGCTCCTTTCTCTCCCCCTCCATCCCAAAATAAAAGCGTGAGTGAGAAGGGATTTCATTACATTCTTAGAACTGTGAGAAGCGAAGTCAAAGGCAGGCACTGGCGTTTAGCATGCAGGCTGTACACACTCCCAAGTACGTCACACTGACACAACACGCTGGCGGAGCTCTCTGCCTTCCCAAGGCCTCCAACGCACTGTCGCTAGGCCTAAATCAGGTAGCTCTGTGTGCAGTGCTGCTGCAGATGAGCAGGAGTCCACCCCTTCTCCCCATTTCCCTTAGATTTAACTACCAGATTGTTCCAGCATCAGCTTTTTCTCTCTGCTTCCTTTAGCTATAATGACTGTATTTAAAAAGATGACAGCATCACAATTTACTGTTCAAGATTCAGCCCTAATTTTTTTCCTTCTTTACTACACCAGCTCCCCTGCAGCTTCTGAGCCATTGTCGGCTGTTGTTTTTTTGTTCCTTGAATGCAACAGGACTTGGCCTGCCAGGCTGCATCACTGTTTTCACAGCACACCTCTAAGACGAAGAAAATCTCCTCTTCCCTGCTTCCAGCTGGGCACTATGAATATTTGGATTTTTCCTTTCTCCCAACACACACACAAGTCCAACAGTGTTGAATATTCACACATTCCTCTCTTTGAACACTAGTTCCTTTTTTACCTGTTTATTTTCATACAAAACCATTAAATGAAGGTGTAACTAAGCTGTAGCCCAAGCACCTCAGAAGTTCTTTTACAGGGAACTTGATTCTTCTGCCAGGGTAGTCCTATTCTAACAACTACTTTGAGCCATTTACTTTACCTAATGCAGCATTTTTCCTGCTCTTAGGATTCCTAATCTACCTTATAGCTTTGCAATACTCATGTTCAGGACAAAGAATTTTGTGTCTGTAAGTCATTAACTTTCTCATTCAGGCAAGATGGAATAATGGTGAGATAAAACCCACATTTTCCCATAGCTTTACCCTGGATGACACTCAAGTGAACTACTCGATGCAACACAGCCTCATGAGACTGACACAAAACTACTGGGAGAACACAAGGGCATCATCTAAGGTATAGATGAACTCCCAAAATTCATCTTCACCAAGCCAAACAAAACAGGGCAACCTTCTAGAGGTCAAACATGTATCAGAACACTGCATTAAATAAATAAATAAACACCAAAAAACCCTTTAAAATCACTAAGACTTGAAGGTAAGTCTAGAGATGCAAACTTTACCTAAACACTGGAGGCAAAAAACTGTTTGACTATTTTTTCTTTAAAAAAAATGTAATTCCACACTCAAAATAATATTGACACGAAATCCAAAAAAAATCACCAGTTTGTTTCTTCCAGGAACAGTTCAACTCTTTAAAAAGAATTTTAAATATAATTCAATTTAAAAAGAAAATACTTTTTTAGCAAAAGTACAGTTTTCAGTGTTTTCCAGAGTATATATAACTTTTTAAATATATATATATATAATTATTTAAACAGTGATTTAACTAGCTCATTGCAATGGAAACCCTGACAACACTTCATAAAACATTTATGACAGAGTCCTAATGAACCATTAGATAACAACCTACACAAAAAAGATGGACAAGTGAGAACAAGTTTATACACACACCTTGGAAAGACCTGTTTTCTATTCTCCATTAGAGATTCATTTTCTGATCTTAGCAGCTGTTTCCTTCTCTCTATTCTGCACAATATACACCTCAACTAAATTACAAGTTTTGTTTCAGTTCCTTGTCTTTCAAAAAAACACCTGCCCTAGAAAGAAGGAAAAAAAGGATGATACCACCCTCCACACTCTTGTCAGACCCCTCTGCTGCAAAAAACATGCTTGTTCCAGACAGAAGGCATTTCAGTTCCTGAAACCAAACATGAGCATTTTTAAGAATTAAAAAATCAGAGGTATTTAATGTGTCAGAAGTCACTCCGAGGGAGTAATAATCTCTCTTGTCATTTTAACCTGTGCTAAATGGCATATTTTCAAATCATCTATTAGAGAAACAGTAAGAATTTCAATTATTTCAGCCTTTTCTGGTTTTTCAAGTTGCATTACCAAGCACATAACATCTGGCACAAGTTCTGTGGGGGTAGAGGCTTGTACATCATCCTTTCATACACAAATCCTTCCAGTCCTGGAAGAGGGGAGAGTGGTAAGAAATACTTTTTTTTCAGAAGAGGACAGGAATGGTTGTTTACTGGTCAGACCAAAGGACTGTGGGATCAGCAGTAGCATTTGTTGCCCATTCCTGAACTAGTTCATTTGACTTGCCTCTGTCAAGTCACTTTAAGAGTTTCATCTTCCAAATACAAAATAATGATACCTGATTTATAACAATGCAAGTATCCATTTCATGGCTTTGTACTTTTTAGAAGTGTATGTTCACTAACACACAAAACAATGCTTTGTCCAATTAGAGACCGACAACCAAAGCAAGCTTCAGCTGCTTAACTTCATGAGCTACAAAACCAAAACACATTATTCAGTCTTCTCATTCATGAACATCAAAAACTGTCAGTCTTACTTTTCAAAAATCTGCATCAAAGTTCTTACTCAAGCATTTAAGATAACAGCAATTTTTATGAATTAAACTTTTTGTGGACTCCTGCTGCAGTCACACATTACACTAGAGACCATTCAAATTCCACAGCAGCTTAATACTAACCTACTAAATTTTTTTTCCACAACTTGCAAAGCATGACAAGCATGCACCCACACAAGAGTACAAAGTGTTAAGAGCTTCTGAATACAACAATTTAAAATTGTAATTCAAATTACTAAAGTCAATTACAGATAGCAAGAAGTTGAAGGAGGATTGATTCCCCCAACAAGAACCTAAACCACCGAGATATCTGAAAATTTGTATAATCCATGCACACTGAGCAAGGCTGAACTAAAGGATGCAATGTTCTGAACTAGTTCATTTGAATATCCTCTGTCAAGTTACAGTCTGGATGTCACATCCGCATGTTCCTACATGACACATTAGTCTCCTTGCCCTCCAGGCTAGGAGTTTTCTGGACGAAGTGTCTGCTGTAGCCCTTCCTCCTACCCCCCAGATATAGGAATGAACACTCACACACTGCTGTGTGAGTTTAATTATGTAACACCAAATCAATTCTTAGAGCAGCAAAGGACAGGTAAATTCATATTCATATATATAGAAGCATAATATTCAAAAGAAACATTACTTTCAAGCAGTATTTATTCTCTGAGAAGTGTCTGCTCCCACTGTCCTAACAGTTCAACTGTTTAATACAAACTTCCCCCATAATCAAAGTTAGATATTCTAGTTAGACAAGGAGTAAACCTATGAAAGTTAACACCTGCCATTTGCCTGACAGTCAAATTGCCTTAAAACTCATTGATATCAATGCTAGGTGAGTGAGAATTTTTGAGTTTCAAATCAAAATATCAAATTAAAAAATTAAAATTCTACCATGATTCCAAAACGAGATGAACAGTGGATTCTGGATATCTATTTAAAAAATAAACTCACAGGCTGGTCATAGTAAAAACATCACAGACTTGCTTAAAAAGGCAAGACCAGGACTTCCACGAACTTGAAGAGAAAAGAACTGAAGAAAAGAGGCTGGGATGAGGGAGCATGTAGGAACAAATTATAGAGGCAGAAATGAATTATATCACCCTTTGAAGGTGATATAATTCATGATGCTAAGATTACAAAGCATTGGCCATTTAAACAAAAGCCCAAAACACAGAAAATAAAACCACACACACACAAAGAAAAAACCCAACAACAAAACCCCACATTTCTAAGGAACATGCTCTGCCAAGTATTCGTATAAAAGATTGCAATCTTAATGACATTAACCTTTTGGACATCCAACTTCAAAGCAAATGAAAAGAGATGCTGGAAGACCTACATCTCAAACACCAAAAGGTTCATACACCATATTGCAACAAAAAGAAGCAAACCCTCACACCACCTTATAGTATAAGTCATGACAGCAACTACACAAAAGTAATAAAGAAGGTAAAATAAAAAGAAAGAAAACACTGAACAGTCAAAGAGCGGGAAAGTTACCACAACAAGGATCAGGGTTAAATCTGTGAACATACTTTTAACTTATCTGGCAAAAAGGAAGGTTGCACACATCGTAATGCTTTCCAACATTTCAGATAGCTGTAATTAAAGTAAATTTCAGAGAGTTACAGGGGATCTGATAATATCAAATGACTGGTTTCCATTTGTCATTTTGTTGTCCCAGGTCAAGAAGTGCAAAATAATATACTCAGAAGAAAAAATAATCTAGCTATAAATACACAACAATGAATTGAAACTAAGCATGACTACTTACAAAAAAGATTTCAAGATTACTGCAAGCAAACAATTCAACTCTCAGCAGCAAGAAGTCCGTGAAAAGTCTCAGAAAGCATTAGAAACAGAACAGAGAAAAACAGTAAAGATTCTGCTGTGATGCACATAATTCTGGCAGCTTCACCTCAAGAAAGGGAGAACGAAATGGTACAGAGAGACAACAAGAGAGTGTGTTTAAAACAAATTAAACTATTCTTTTCTTGCACCAACCCATCACACACACAGAAAATGCAGGTAAACTGCATGGAACTTGCTGCTCTGAAAGAGCATGTAAGCCACAGATATTTATAAATTAGGCAGCAAATTCACCTATAAATAGTTTGATGTTGCTATTCACAGTGCAATAGCCCAAATGTAGCTTCCACCTCAAGCAGCAGCTAAACAACTGTCAGAAACCTACTGTTAATATTTCAGCGGCTGACATAATTGCACCCATTTCCTACACTGTTCAGTCAGCTGCTGCTGCTAGACACTGATAAAGGCAAGATTCTGGATTTAGATGGACATTTGGTCCAGCAGAGTATGTTAGTTCCTAGGTTTAATCACATTGAGTAGCCATGCTGGTATATGTCTTGGTTTGTTTTGGAGATTGGTTTTCTGGTAAATAAACCAGGCTATAATTCAAGCACATAATGTTAAAAGCAGAGATTGCAACTTTTGAAGGAGAAATCAAACTGGTTTGTGTAACAGAATGCAACACTGAAAGAAAATTATGAGCAGGTATTGAAAGCTATAGAGTTGTTTTGGTTTTATATGACCCACCAGACTGATGAAAAATTCTTCTCCAAGCCCCTCACCAATCAGGGTGTCAGTGTAAGGAGATTCAGGCAGTCTGTCCTAACTTTCTCAGAAAGTTAGAAAGCAGCACTAAAGAAAGACTCAGAAAGTTGGAAAGCAGCACTAAACATAAGCTATGGATGTTTGCTGCAAAAACTGCCAAGACCCATTTAAGACTGGCAACACTTTGGCATCCTCCCAGCTGACCAGAGGAAAGATCTCCTGAACCAACAGATTCAAAGGGAACATGTAGATAAATGTCTGATTCCTCTCCAAGAAAACTGATCTTGTTTCAGGTCCTGCCTGACCCTAGAAGAGTGCAGGATGCCCTCTATTTTAATAAGGAAGTCTAGGTGAAAAAGTACTACTGTCACAGAAAACGCATAAGCTCAAGCTGAGGCCCAGGACAAACATTGAACAGAACTCTCCTAGAAGTATTGTTAATCCTGCTAGAAAGCACTGCCTAAAAAAATTGGTAAATGTCTGCCTTCTCATCACTGTCAGCTTCCTTCTCTTCTGACAGATGAGCTTTTGAAGATAGCCAAACTGAAAGCCATGTAGGATAAACAAGCAGGTCTCAATCTGTGGGAAAAAGAGAAGTTTCATTTTCTAAAGCCCAAAATTACAACAGGTCTGGAAAACAAAGGAAGTGTCCAGTATATAAAACCTTCCAGTATTGCTGTAGGCAGTAAGATGAAGATGAACATACCTAATAAGCTTATTATCTTTACCAGGAACAAGCAAGTATCAAGGATAAAAACATGCAAAAAAACCCAGAAGCAGTTTTATGAGCAGTTTCATGAACTCACAGATACTGCCTCAATGAGATTATTGCCCATCTACACTGTTGACAAAGCTGACCACAATCCAGTTTATATGAGAAAGATCCAGTTTACATGAGAAATCTCTTAAGTCACATAAAAAGACAAGAAAATAAAAATTTCAGGCTATGCTATTTTTTACCCTTCATTTCATCTAGGGGCTATTATAATTTTGTTATTTAAATACCCTTCTCCTTACAGAATCATATAGGTTGGTTTGAGGTTTTCATTTTGTTTTGCAGGGGGAGGTATCATCTAGACCAATAATAGTATTGAAATTGGTCTTGCCAAACAGCAACACGATGCCTTTATCATCCTAGAGATCATTTGTGCAAACTACACCAGCAACAAATAGCACCACAAACTAACAATTCAAAGAAATTGGCATCTTGTTTGTAGTTGGGAACTTTTGATTTACTAGATGTTTTCTCACTCCACGTTGACACAGGCTCAATGTTTCAGGTTATATTTGTTGGTATCCCTGAGAGAAACACAAGAATATATAATCGTGTGTGTGTACTAAGGTTGTTCATGCTTCAGTACTTCTGTTGATCATCCATGGGGCAACTTTTCTCTTCTCCATCCCACCAGTAAATCCATCAGATATGCATAATATGTCTTCCTGATACATAACTTAGAAAGTTTTCTTCTCAAGTGCTCCATGTCTCGTTGAGAGTAACTTCTAGTGTAGATAAAGTATAGAAGAGCTCCAAACAGTTCCTCTCAAATCTCATTCACATTTTTTGCTCCCAATAAAAAACAAATGCTTATCCTCTTGCTCTCCTCTCAAGTTCAAGGCAAGTTCCTACTCTTCCCTCCTATCAGATACTTCTTCAACTACTACACAGGAAAACTCCATTGATTCCCATATATTCCAAAATACAGGCATTTTGATTACTCTTCCACCCTTCTCACACATCAGGTCGCACGGAGATGGAAGAACAACTGGAAAACTGTACAGACATCTCCAGATTTATGCACATTTGCCTGCAATTCCAAGCCATTGGTCCTAGTGATGATGAAGGCTGATCTTCTCCAGTGCAATACAGCTCTCATGAAGTTGCATACTTCACATTTCCATGACACTTCCACACAAAGAAAAGCTGCTTTCTTTTGCAATACAAGGAACAAGAATTGAAAGTTTTCTCTCTGAAGAACGCAGTGCCAGCCAACAAAGATCTTTTTGGATCTCAGGCCTTTAATGCCAAGGCAATATACCCTGCCCTGAGATTTATTTTACAAACATTTCATTAAGCAGTGGTGATGTATGCGGGACTAATTGCACATGAAGAGAAGCATGCCAATCACTGAATTGTTAACACAAGAAGATTCTCTTTGAAATTTCATTACACCCGTCTATAAATCAAGACATGACCAAAACAAGAATTCTACTTCACAGAAGTCACGCTGCAGAGTATGGGACCTACATGGTTACTTAAGCTGCCTTGTGTTTGGCCTTGAAGCTGTCTCCACAGTTACAGAGTAGAGACGTCACAACATACAAATAGTTCAGTAAAGATGCTGTATTAGCCCAGCTTACTGATGAAAGACAACTTGAAGCCTATGCAGAAGCAGTCTCAAAACATGAAGAACTCTTAATGAAACATTAGAGGGTCATATGCCAAAGTTTCTGTGTTCCACAAATACTCTAAGACACCAGCAGAGGCTACCAGCAGTGACACTAAGGGCTGAAGCTGGAGATATTCCAGAACAAGAGCTATTCATTTAAAAGATCATGATTCAACATCCCACCAGAGCCCAAGAGCTTAACATGGGTAGTCACAGACATGGAGTTCTAAGCATGAGACTCACAGTCTTAAGCGAACCATTTACAGTAAACAGTGAGGCATGTAACAAAAAGGAGACATACTTTTCATGTTTGCATTGGAATATAGTGCCCTTATTATTCAGCACTAAGAGTTAGTGGAAGCAACATTGGACCCAACCAGCTGTGACAGATGCAGAAACTTGAGTATTGCCAACTCTGCTGATTTTTCACTTGGAAAAGGCATTTCTCCAAATTAACAGAACAAGATATCTATCCCTGAACAGTACTCACTTGGGAGGATTGAAGAATTCTGCTCACATAAGCTGTACACAAAATAGTTTGAACAAGCGGTTAAGACTTCAGCGCTGACGACACTCGTTACTCAGTGTTACTTTTGCTGTGCACTGAACCATTCCACCCAACCAGATCTGTAAAATCCTTTGTACCACACTCCAAGAGTGGCACAGAAATAGTGATGGCATGCAGTAAAATCACTGGAACTTCATTCACATGCAGGACTTAGACAAAGTACATTCAAGAGATGTTTTAGAAACAATCATGCCTACACGATAACATGCAATTCCTTATATTAATTGTAGTATATTACAACAGAGCTCAAAAAAAAAAAAATCAACAGCAACAACCATCACCACCATCTTTCTTCAGTTTTTCACATTCTGCAGAACTCAGGACTGTTTCTTTGCACTAATTCTTATCCATGCAACTCAGATTTTACTGGATTTCAACGTCACATTTATCATTATGTCCCCATGTAACAGGTCTCTCATCCCCATTCAAGCCTTTACTTTTCCTTCAACCCTAAAGATCCCTAAAAAAATATGTCCAACACTTAAAAAAGGAAAAAAAAGTTCCCTATTTATTTTGTACAACCAGTTTTATAAGAATCTCAGTTCCATTGGGACAACACTACCTATTTGTACACCACCCATACTTAATCAGTGTATCAGTTTTAGGCTCACTTTTGTTTACAATATAACAACATTAAGGATATGAATGAAACAAGACAGTTTTCTAGATTAAACACTCAAAGGAAGGCCTCCATCCCTAGTTTAAGGTCTTCAGTAAAATCACTGCAGTGCAGAATAAATCAATTCCTCTCTCTACCTCAGTTTCTAATCCAAACATGGGAATAATGCTACTTACCAGACTGACCTGTTATCTCTTATGTAGAGCAGATTCTCAAATAATAACAAGCACACCTATACTCCAGTGAATAAACTATGCTGATTCACAACAGCAGATTGCCTGGGCCAAATTCCATGCTGTATTAACAAGTCAACAGGAAGCACTCCAAAATTATTACACTGATGTTCTCTGATCTTCCTTCCCTTTCATACCAGTCAGCTGGCATTTTCAATGCTCCCAGTACACAGGTATCAGTCTCAAATACTGTCTTTCCTTCCCCTTTTATTACACTCTCCCTCCTTACCCCCTAAAAGCTCTTTTTTCCCTCTTTCTTCTTCTCAAAATTACACAAATGGGAACTGTAGCATCTGGAGAATGGTATTTGTAGCTGAGGTAGTCACACTCAGTGTGGGAGTACTGATGGTAGTCACTAATCTGAAAGGAAGAATTCAAGTAACCATACACTTCACAGTTCCTTGCTTCACAAAACCATGATTATTCAATACAAGTAAAAAGATTTACACACTAGGTTACAAACATAACACTGAATCACTGGGCCAATCTAACATAGAATCACATAACCATACAATTAGCATTTAATGGAAGAAAAGTGCAAGACTGCTGTACAATGGAAGTAGACTTCAGATACAAGAAAACTAAGTGTTCAAAACAGTTTTACTCACACTGATTGCCACAGATTTTTAACTGATTGTTTACTTAAAGCTGGAAGAATAAATTGTAGGTTTATCTTATTTTAGTGGCTACTACAAACAATTGAAAGGCATATCATTTTCAACCTTCACAATGCTGACAAGAGTGAGAGTATCACAGAGCATGGTATTACTGCACTTCCTGAACAAAAAGATTGGCAGTTTTAAGAAGGCTCTGGTGGCAGCCAATTATTTTTATTCCCAAGGAGCCAGGGTGTTTCATCCAGAGGAAAAGGCAATAACATGCTGCTGAGGGACACCCCTTCACATCCCCTCACACCAACATCATCACAGTCTTCTCCTGCTCTCCTGGGATCCACTGATTCCATGTACACAACGGCCCTACTCCAACACTGTCCTAGAAGATGGAGCAAACCACCATGTGGCAGGAAGACTTAGCAGAACAGCAGAGACTAAGATGAGACAAAACAGTGTGGAACACTGAACTAGTACTGCATACACCAGTCTGTATTTGTATGTGCCAATATGCAGTTGTGTCAAGACCAACACTCACACTACTGTGATATCAGCGTTGCCCATCATTATGGAGACTGCTTTGCAAAGTTACTCTTTAAACAAAAAGAGTATGGGTTGGACTTGATGATCTTGGACGTCTCTTCCAAACTAGTCATGCTGTGATTCTGTGAAATGGCGAGGAATCATAATTTTATCTTATTTCAAGAAAGAGAAAAGCTAAGATCAGTATTTTTTGCTCATGAAATTATGTAGCAATGACAATGTCAGTGCGACACAACCTGAGGTAGGAATTCGCAGTGGCACTGACCTACGCCCAACTAATCAACTCTTCAGCTGAGAAGACGCTGTTACCACAGTAGAGCACTGACCCAGCACCTGCATCTAACAGGCCAACACCACCAGGTTTTGATTGACTGCAAAGACAGCAGCTCATCACCACAGGAAAAAGCATTTCATTACATTAAACACTACACAAATTCCTCATCAACAGCGAAGCATCCAAATATAATCCTTGCAAGAAGTAAAGTGGAAGAAGACTTTGTAATGTCTTATGGCAAGAAGAAACTGCCACACATGGATAAGAATTATGGGAGGGGAGGCTATTTCCATGTTTATTTTAGAAGCTGACATTCAAAAGAAAGTAGAGCAGGTGAAATACACCAAATTGCAGGTAGGAAGGGGAAATTAAGTCTGATTCTGAAACAAGTTCCATAGTGCCTGACTTCAGCACGATTCTCTAAGACCTCAAAATAAGAAGTATGGTCTGGTGGGATTCCTCCTTCAGAAAAGTATTGCAGCTGACTCAAGGGCAGGTACCTGGCATTCAGAAACAGCACAAACCTTACTAGTGCTTCCCAATTTATTTCTGACCAGAATGTACTCTCTGAAAGGGTAAAAAGGGAAGCTCTGGTAGCCACATCCTTTCCATTTGAGGTCACTGACAAAAGCATCCTTAATACAGCAAATTCATGATACATACACTAGATTTACATGATGAAGATGCTTATCAGAGACAATTACTGCAAGCTAAGCAGCAGTGAAATGGTATCTGCAGCTCCAGCTAGATGCAAATTACCAAAAAGCTTCATTATCAGTGATACAGGCCATTGTAGTCCTTTTATAGAGTTATGAAAAAGGTTTGTTAGTGAAGTTGGGGGGTTGGATTTTTATTGTGCTTTTAGTTGTTTGGGCTTTTTCTTTTTTTTTTTTTTTTTTTAAGTCCATCACAAGTCAGGTTATTCAGATTTCAGACCAAGTATCTCAATGGGAACAGTTTTGTGACACTAGCAATAGAGACAGAAAGTATTCCTTGGACACATCAAGGACTAATTTCTGGCATTCATGCAAAATTTTGTCGTGCTAACAAATTAAGTAAAAGCCCTGAATAAACAGATTCCAAGTTCTTACAAAGCATTACAAGAGCTCAATATTAGCCACTTTTTAAAGGCATAGTGAGGACACTAGGAGACAAAGTACCCAGTGTGAGATCCCCCAGGGATCACCAGCAGCATCTTAAACAGGTGCCAAATTCTTCAAATTTTGTCCAGTGCTTCAGGCCTGCAAAAGAATGAAATCCTGGTACTCTCAGTTCAACTGTGATGTTTCCCATTGGCTTGTGCAGGGCCACAATTTCTTCACAGATCAGGACAGAGTTGCTCTTATGAGATAAGAAGTACTTACAGAAGTTTTTCTTTACAACTATGCATCAAACTCTTCTGTACATTCCTCCTTCTCACTTTCCTTATCTAGGATACCCTGATACAGCAGCATTACACAGGGCACTATTGCAGGCTCTCTACAGAGGAGAAAACGTCCTTGAAAGCCAAGATACATCATCTTTCCACTACATATGGATCTTGGTTTCTTCTCTTGCCTGTTGTCTCGGCCAAATCAGCCAATGAAAGGGAATTTCATCCTTGCACAGCAACAATGTCAGCCTTTCTAATCATGTCAAGATACTAATAGTAACTATTTCAGCTAAGTGCCTGTCCTGTCAGCAATTTGCTCCACATGGGCTGTGAAGGGGCTGAGAACACTTAAAGAAAACTGTATTACTGAGTCCCTTATAATTACAGCATCCTAAAGGTTTTAGACAAATCTCTTCATCTTTTTGTATCAGTTTTAAACAGTGCCAGTAACATACAGTGTATACAATGTATCAGTGCTGACAAAATACAATCCTGCCTCAAGGAAGCTATTACCTAAATAGGTGTCATATATATAATCTGTACAGGTGAAGGAATAAGCAACTTTTTTTAAGCTTCAGCTGCTCTTTTGCACAACTATGAAGTACATGTGAATTCTGAATTCATAATGAGCAGAATTTCTGGATACTTACTAAAAGAAGAATTTTGTCATACAGACCTAGATATCAGCTAATTATGGTGATTACTAAGAAGTTACTTTCCTACACTAGAAGCTTGGAGGTCTTAATCCTGTGGCTACTTTATATAGATGCTGATTTCAGGCATTCAGCTGTTCTCTCTAACTTCTGCAGGACTTAGCGTTAGATAACATGACCTCTTGCAAGACTGGAGCTCCAATTAATTTCTCCAAAAACATAAAACCAAAGTATAGTTCATATTGTCTGACACTTAAATACAAGGCTTTTCATATTAATATCTCATACAAACTGAAGAACAAAGAATTTGACAGGGATCAGTTAAAGTTAACTGCTTCCTCACTTAAAAATAAACTGCATTATCCAAATCACAGCACACAAGATTACAGCAAATACTAAACTTGTTGCTGGATGAACAACCAAAATAAAATTAATGTCCATGTTAACTCTGGCAAATCTGACTGAGAGTGCTGTGTGAAAATACACGATTCCTATGGAATTAAATAAAGTATTGTGAAAAGTTGCTATTCCTCTACACCTACTTCAGAAACACTTCACATTCTTTGATGCGAGTCTGACGTGAGTTCAAGCGCAGCGGTCAGGACTAAACACACCTGACAAAAACTGCCAGATGTGCTCTGCTCCTGGTGGCACCTGCCACACCTCTGCTTGTGGCTCTGTGTCCCCTGGGGAAGCAGCAATGGAGTCACTAGCCCCCACAGCAGGAACACAAATTGCGTCCCCTGCTCTGATGCATAAGGCAGCTATGTAATAACTCACTCTCAAGAAAAACAGCAGAGAAGCGAGCTCTCATCATCTAAAAATACTGTTAAAATTCCCTTCCACTGTGTGAAAAGAAATCCACTGTGACCCACTCTCCTCCCAGCAACTGGAAAGCACAACATGGCTGCCACAGTGCCAGTAACAGAAACCCCCTTTTGCCAAATGTTTCCATCCATAACATTGCTTTGAAAGATTAAAAATCCCCAGAACAAGAGATAAGATACCAGCAATCACAGATGGAGCAAGGTGTTAGTACAATTAATATATTCTTTGTATAAAAACACATAAGCAGTTTGAAGACTTCCTTCTCGGACTGCTGTTCTCTAAACATATTACACAACTATAAATAATTTTTGACTTGTAAACAAAAATACCTGACTGCTGCATAGGCTTAAGCTGACCAACAAGAACTGGATATGGTATTGAGGACTCTGTTTCTAGAACATGGTAAGATCTTTTACTCTTCACTCCAAATCCCCAACTTCTGCTCCAGAAAACTACAGGTCCCAGGATGCCTTAGGATAGCACAATCCTGGCAGGCCATTGCAATAAAAACACAGCACTGCACACTGGGGCCTGTAGTTTCCACGAGCACATTCTTACTCAAGATGAGGCCAGATGTAGGCCATATTACACACTTCCACAGGCCTGCAAACAACACACACACACACCCTGAACGGGGAGACTGCTGCTAGTAACCACCAGGTAAGCTGGATTGATACTCAGTTCTCATGTGCTGAAGTTAACAGGCCAAAGATTTATGCAGAAATAAACAACAGCTTACCAGAGTTCTCACAGAATAGCAGTTTGGCTACTTTCAAACATGCACAGTTTGCTGTAGCTTTTTAACATCTTTTACTGAAGTGCAACAAGAGTTTATGGGGTTTTTCTTCCAAGACTGCTACATTTAATAACATTAAAAAGTACTCTTTTGAATAGCAATAGGAAAAGTATGTTTGGTGAGAAGCATATTCTCCCTGTTCAGAATTTAGTTATCTGGAAACAAATTGCTCTCCTCCTCCATTTCTACAATGTGCTGAAGCAGAGGCTTGCCTCTCTTCTGAAAAGTGGCTCTTAGCTGAAAATTAAATAGCTGTGTCTCAGCGTAGGCCTCAGAGAGGAATACGCTGTACTTCAGTAAAGGGAATGGCAGCTCCCCCTATCAGTCTGTTCTAAGAAGGTTTTAATCAAGGAAGGAAACAACCAGGGAACAAAATGAGTAAGTCCTCCTTTTTCTTCCCCCCTCTCTTGCTTTCCTGAACTCTGTATTATTATTATTAAAACAATTAAAAACAATAACATGCATATAAATTCCATCTAAGCACTTATATGCCTCCTTAGTCCTTGTAGTACAAGAGAGTCTTTGCAGCATTTCCAGACTAGCAGGCAGCACCTGCAGAAACATGCAAAAGAAAAAGGACCATGCAAAAGGAAAAGGCTGGGCCAAGAGAAAGACAGCATCCCACTGCAAGAGAAAGAAATGGTGATGCTTCAGTCACCTGAAAGTCATCCTGATACACTTCCCTTTAGAGGCAAGAGGCCTCAGGAGCATCTAAAGGTTTTGTCAATACAGCAGTGCTGTCCATAGGCCAGACAGCTGTTGCCATAGTTACTATCAGCCAGCTTATCAGAAAATAATTATTGCGATTACTCAGAAGTTTTGTTAAAACAGTTTGAAGCTTCAACAGGATACCACTTGATCTCTTCAATTAACTGTTTGCAACTATGCTGCCTTTGCGATCCATACAGTTAACTTGAATCTGCAGGGCTGAAGTGGAAGAGGGGAAGGAATCAATGCTCCTTCTCCCTTTCCTACTGACAGCTTGTATTTCATACACAGAAACAAGGAAGCTGAACCACCCGTAAGCTTGGCTGCTCTGCTCGAGTTCTCTCACAGGCCATCTTAGAATCACAGGCTCAAATCTGCCCTCATTTGTTTTAACTACTCACACATCCATGCTGCAGTTCAAGAAACACACTGGCCACATTTTCAAAGTGTACTTTTAATTACACATGCAAAAGTATAGTCCTTCAGTTCAGAGGCAGGTGACAACTTCTGTGCCAAGTGAACTTTCTCTTTTGCCCTATAAGCACAGCACTGTCGGCTGGAAGGGCGGAATCACAAAACACACATTTTAAGAAATCTGACATTAAAAATACATAGAGATGCCGTATGAACGTGGCCTAGAACAAAGCTCACATGAAGCAGAGCCTCGCTGGTCCTGTGCCACTTACAGATGCATTCCCACCAGTAACAACAAGAATTAGGCCTGGGCTGGGGTCTGAGGGGTAGAGGCAGCACGTTTGTTTTGGGTGTGTGGTTTTTCAAAGCATGCTTTGAGCACACAGTCTCTAATCAAAAGAGAGAGCATTTGTAATGACAGCGAACAAGAAATCTCGGGCAAGAGGGAACAAATAATAGGTCAAACCATCCAGGCAAAGAGCTTTTAAGGCATGGGGAACTTAATAATTCCATCAGAGACATTAAACTGGTATAAATGGTATACCAGAAAATAAATGCTGCAGATAAACCTGTATCAGGCAGCACATTTTTTCCTCAAAAACCTGGAATGATCAAAGTATTAAAACAAAAGACTCTGCGGCAAAGTTGGGGCTTTGTTAGGACAGTAGGCAGGGCAGTCCTCTCAGAACAAAGAGATCTGTTAGAACTTTCTACAGCTATAAAAATTATTTTAGGGGCAGGTGATTCTAACTGCAAAGTCTGATCAAGATGCAAGTGCACCTTTCCTCAGCACTAAGTATTTTTTAAAAACTCTTTAGATTTCTGTACATTTTACAGCCATTCTATGATCTACACTTCACTTTTGTGAAGTTTTGACATAACAAAAGCAGAATCAAAAACTTTAAATCATACTTTAACAATTTCAGTCCAGAGAGGAACTTCGTGAAGTGCAGGAGCCATTAAAAATAAAGTTCTAAAAGAAACAAAGTGGCTGCTTTTTTTTTTTTTTTTTTTTTTTTTTTTTTTAATGAGACTCTATGTGCCATAAGAGAAAAAAAATGAAAGGAAAATGAGAAAACACAAAGTTGCCCCCTCCATCACCAAATGTAAATAAAATTAATTTTTGCCTGCGTAATGCATATCTCTACCACCAGCACAAGCCAGACACTAGGTTTGTGCTATACTGAACATGAAATATTGCTGTAAGATACCTATAACAACCATCTTTCTATACTCCCTAATTACAGGGGACAGAAATAAGTACCAGCCCTTGGCATTCGGCACACATCTCAAAACCCTTCTGTGCTCTGCCCCACCTTTCCAGTATATGGTTTGTTCCTAAATAACCTTTGTGCTGTTAAAATACATCAGAAACAGGATGTGAGCTGCCTTCTGGCACAGAGTAATTGAGCAAGGGCAATTCACGAACGTACAGGAGCCAGGCCTTTTGCAGAGTCTTACACTTCTAGTATACGGCCACACATGTGACTGCACAGTTGTGAGCATAAAGAGTGAAGGGGACAGTGAAGGAATATTATTAGAAGCCTAATAATAGGTTTTTAGCACTGCCCCTTCTAGACAAGAAGCCTCTGCTGAAGAAGATGCTTCACAGCTCACATCCCCATGAGCCCTCCAAAAAGCAAAGATCTATGACCCTATGAAGTTCTTTCTCATATTTAATATTTAAAACAAGTAAAGCTAACAACCCCAAAACAACAGTAAGAAGGTTAGGGTCACCAACACATGTTTCTCACATGACATTCATCTTGAGTTTCTGCTACCCATGCAAAATACCATCTTATTTCATTAACACATGAAATAAGATAGTTCATCAAGGTTCCTTCAAACTGGAGTAAAATAAAAGAGAACTCTCCATTGTAAACAATTTCCAGTAGTATCAATTCATTTGACCAAATAAAATTCTTCATTGCTCTGAGAATAAGGATAAAGGAACTGAACAGCCACAATGTGTTCACTATAAACAAACTGCATGAACAACTCAAGTGATAGCCAGGCTCACTATCAAAGCTTTCCAACTGCATACAGAATTCTACAACTTTTTAAGGAGACAATAAAACACATCTTATTAAAAAAAAAAAGTCCATGAAAATTGTGCCATTTGTAAGGAACCACACCAAGGTGTTGTTTTTTTTTTTTTTAAATCATAATTTCTACACTGAAGTTTAATAGGCACACACAAACCCTCATCTCTTAAAAAAAAAAAAATAAAGTTGGAATAAGAAATAGGACCAATATTTGAAACACAGCTGAAGCTGAATAGCCTACAGTGAAGAGATATCTTTACAAAACCTAAAGCAGAGATCTCACTGTTGAAGCTGGAAAACACAGTCGCACTTTTTTCTAAGCAGTCTAAGTTTTAATTTTCTACTTTTGCTTTTTTTAAGTTCTTTGAAGGTAAGTTTTTTTTCTTTTCCTTAAAGGAAGAAAACCACTTCCAAATGCCTACTTTCATCAACAAAACTAGTTCAGGATGCAGGTAGAGGAGAGCAAAGATCAAAAACTTTCAGGTAAAAATCTTAAAAACACTAATGGAAAATAACTATTAACAACAAAAGACTCCTCTACATAACATTTTGAATTACGCAACATCTTAGCTTTGCTAGTTAAATGAAGAATCACCAAAACCCATAATGGGATCCACTCCAGATTTCTTTTTGCTCAGGTCACTAAGGCTAAAATGTTGGGATATGACCCAGCTGACATTAATCTGTGGGAAGTACTCCCAGTGAGCAAGCACCTACCTTCTGCCGGACAACGGGTCTCTTAAGACCTTGAAGAGATACTTTATACATACTACTGTGCAACATGAAATGAATGGATAGAGAGGCTGCTCCATAATCTCTCTGTATCAGCTCAACCCCCTAGCTGATATAACTATCATAAAACGATCTCTCTACCATAGTGAAGTTGAAAGTTTTAAAAACATCTGAGAATCTCATCATCTATTTCTTTAAATACAGTTTTAAAGTTTCATTTACTGAGCTACAGAATTCCTTTCTAGAAAAGAATAATAAAAAATGCCCCCAAATAAAGTTTAATTTAAGTATTGTGAAGCATGCACAGATACCAGCAGAATTTCCAAAGACTGTGATCTTTCTCCTAAGGTATGATAATTAACTTCTTTAATTAATATGGGTAGTTATGCTATTTTTTATTTCTTTAAGATCCTGTTCGCAGTAGTAATGTAGTGTCACTATTTAATGAAAACTATAAAGTTATATTGTACACAATCACTAACAAGTTTAATATTAAGTTCTCTCTTTACATATTAACCTAGTAGAAGTAATGAATTTTAGAATTTTAAGGGGTTTTTTTAGCAAGATATTGAAATACATGTGATTTTTTTTTTCCACAAATGAAGCCTCAAAAATAAGCCTCCCTTCATCAAAGTTAGAAATTCCCCTGCTATGTAGCAGGTCTAGCTTCACCAGCTAATTCCAGGAAACCTCAGGACAGCCAGAGGAAGACGACTTACAAAACTGAAACTAAGCAGGTGTCTTCATTGTTAGAAGTGAGCACAATGGGGGGGGGGGGGGGGGGGGGGTGTGGAGGGAAAAAAAAAAAAAAAAAGAGTAAACAGCTAGCCCAAATCTATTCCATTTCTGGTACCTGAAAATCTAAAGCTATGCAAAAAAAGACGCATCTATCTACACATATGGGTGTACAGGAACATCTATTCCTTAACCTGATAAGAAGCAACAGCACAGGAAAATTTGCCTGGCCCAAAAAATGCCAAGCTCCTCCTGAAGCCCTGCCATTACGGAGCGCACATCCCCACCTGATTTCTCCACGCTCAGACCCACCGTACATCACAGCACACAACTTTCTCGTGACACGCACGCTATTACCCCCAGTGGGACCTTTTCACATGCAGTCTCCACTGTGAACAAAAGTTCATTGTCAATCTCCGTGCCTGGGCCCAAACAAATATCCAAGAGGATAGAAGGGGGAGAAAGTGCTCCTATCTGCATAGATTTGCAGGCAATCACCGTTACTTACAATTAAAAAGTGGGAACAGGTGTAGCAGATATCATACTTTGATAGCTGAACAAAGAATATTACAGCACGTGACTGAAATGTGATGACATTTGTTCACCAATCGAAAACAAAAGCCACTCTCCAATGGTACTCTTTCCTCCACCCCCAAGAATTAGGAACTTAGAAATTTCTCCATATTGAAACACATCTGTTCATAGCCTTATTTCTTGACACTTGAGAAGAAGTTGAATGAAGAGCTCCATGCATTAATAAAATACGAATTCATCCAAAAAACCTCAGCGTACTAACCCACCGGCACCCACCAAACTGCAGAGATGGCTGAGGAGAAAGCTCTACCGACAGTTAAGCACGGAATAATAAAGAACAGGAAAAAACAAAACACACACCACCATAAAAAAAAAAAAAAAAAAAAATCTGCAGGAAGGCAAGTGAAGAAAGGAAAGGAACAAGCATAAGAGGACTACACCAAATGGCAGAGTCCCACATAGAGCCCCACTCCACCTACACGGGCGCAGGAGGGAGGGAAATAAACCAAAATAAAGAAGTGTCCCTGCCCAGTGCTGGGGCAGGCGTGGGCACCCTGGCCCCGTACCTGTGCGGGAAGGGCAGCCCCAGGGCGAGGGGGGCAGGCCCGGCTCCGGAATAACAAGTTGCTGAAGAAACGGAATTTTCCCGGCGCTGCTCGGGCCACAAAGACGAATGAAAGGAAGGAGGGAAGGAGAAGAAAAAAAAAAAAAAAAAAAAAAAAAAAAAAAAAAAAAAAAAAAAAAGGAAAAACCGCAGCAGCGGATTTACTACGAATTATCCATCACCGAGAGCGGCATCATTTCCCAGATAATAATAAAACTTCCCCGACAGCATCGCGGCGAAGGACCCGACCGAGAGAAAAGGGCCTGGAAATAATCATCCTGAAGGAAACCGGAGGGGAGGGGATAAGCCTCCCTCCCCCACCCCATCCCCAGTGCAATGTGTCATCTCCTTCCCCTGCTCCTCCCCCCAACCCCAATGTGTCACCTCCTCCTTTTACCCCAAGTGTCACCCTCCTCCACCTCTCCCGCTCCCGCTCACAAACTTCTGCCGGGGAGGCCGGGGGGCCGCCCCGGGACGCTCCGCTATTCCCCGCCACCCCCCCGAGGGAGGGGCCGGGGGCCGCGGCGAAGTTGCTGCTCCTCATCGCCAAGTTGGCCGGAGAGTGCGGGGCGCCGGCGCCATCCCGGGGGGCGCGGGGGGGAGAGGGGGGGACGGCGCCCGGGGGGCGGGGGGGGCAGGGAGGAAGAGGAGGAGGAGGCGAATCCGAAAGGTGGGATACTACACCCTGCTGGCGGCGGCGGTGCTGCTGCGGGCCGGCCGGGGTCCCCCTGGCAGGACCTCTCTGTGAGGGGGAGGACTCTTCTTCATAGGGGGAGGGTGCCGGCGCCGCCGCTCCTCTGGGCCTCCCTGTCCCCCTCTTCTGGGCGCCTCTCTCTCTCTCCTCCTCTCACTTTCTTTAAGCTAAGCGGGGAGTGGAAGATGGTAGGTTGCTCCCTTCTCCTCCTCCTCTTCGCTCGCTCTCGCCTCTGTGGGGTCCTTTTTCTTCCCCCTCTCCGCGGGGGGCTCCTCCTGCGGCGGGGAGGAGGGAGCGGGCGGGGAGGGCGGCACGAAGCCGAAGAGGCGCAGGAGGAGAGAAACTGTAACACAAAAACAAGCCGAGAAGCTGAACTCTTCTTCAATCCCATTCACCCGGCCCGGCCGCAGCACACGGCTCGCCGGGATCCCTCCGCCGCCGGCCTCCCTGCCTGCCTGCCTGCGGCGCGCTCCCGACACGCCGCCGCGCGCGCCCCCGCCCGCCCCGGCCCGGCCCGGCCCGGCCCGCCGCTGGGGACCCGCTGGGAAAGCGGGGACCGGCAGGCCCACGCTCCCCACTCTCCGTTGCGACGGCGGGACGCCGCCGGCCGGGCCCGGGCCAGGACAGGGGGGAGAGCCAGGAGGGCGGGCTCGGCAGCTTCTCCTGAGGGGGGACTACTTGACGTGTCGGTGCGGCGAATTTATTTCCCTTTGCCTAAGGAACGGGCTGTGCTGCGGCCCCCATTGCCTAGGGAAAAAGCCCGGATGTAAAGTGAGTGAAACTAAAGTAGAGTGAAGTAGGGCACCAAACTCTGCCGGAGCAGCGGCGCCGCCGGCCGCGGCCGCGGGGGGCACCGGGCGGCCGCACCGCCCCACACCGCCGGTACCGGGCGGGAGCGGGGGCCGGGGAGATCAGTGCGGGGGCGGCCGCGCGCCAGCCGAGACCCCCCCGCGCCCACACACACAGAGACACACTCACACACACACACACTCACTCACTCACTCACACACCCCCTCCCCTCCCTCCCCGCGCCCGCCCGGTCCGGCGCGCGGGGCTCGGCGGGGGCGGCGCACGGGGGCGCGCGCGGGGCCGCGCGCAGGAAGCGGAGAGCGGGGGGGGGGGGGGGGGGCGCGCGCGGGCGGGAGGAGCCGGCGCGCGGGGCCCTGCCGCGAGGGGCTCCGCACAGGAAGTTGATGCAACAGGGCCGCGGGAGGGGGGGCTGGGGGGCGCGCGCAGGAAGCGGCGGCGGCGGGAGGGAGCGCGGGAGCGCGGCCGCCTCAGCGCCGTGAATGAGGCGCGGATGCGCCACGGCCCCTTCGCCCGGGCCGAGAGCCTCTTTCCCTCCCCTATCCGCATCGCCGGCACTGCCATGTTATTCGAAGGAATAGCGCACCCACTCGCCGCGCGGCCGGGCAGGGAGGGAGGGTGTTCCCTCCTCCACCTCGCCGTTCACGCAGCGGGCTTGCGTATTTATTTATTAACTTACTACTCCAGTACCGGGCGATGCCTCCATTTGCTTTCGTGCGAGCGGCGGCACATCAGCCTTCTCGGCCTTTTTTTTTTTTTTTTTTTTTTGTCCCCTCCCCAATCGTCTTCTAATTCCCCTTCCGAAAGGGGGAAAAATAAAAAAGGAAAGGAAAAAAAAATCAACAACAACCGTGGCGCGTCAGAAACTTTCATGGGCAGGTTCAAAGCAGGGAAGTTAACACGCCATGGATTGGAACGTTCCTGCGGTACTCGTCGGCGTGAAAATCAAATATAGGTGTCTTGGGCTTCGGGGGCTCCTGGGGCCCTCCCTCGTAGCCTGGGGTGGTTCTGGGCCCGCCTGTGCCGGCAGCTCGGGGACCGCGGTCCCCCGGTGCCCTGCCACCGCACAGTGAGCTGCTGGGGGCTGCCCCAACGCCGGCAGCCGACCCGCGCGGGGTCACTCCTTATCTGCAGTGCACTAGCTTAAGTTACAGGCATGCCCCTGTGCGTCTCCGGCTTCTCAAAGTCTCCAGAGCCTCAGAAATACTTAAAACCTCGCATTTCTGTCGGAGCTACCATTGCTGAAGCAGTGGGACGTGTTCTGAACGCCGCGGGATTTGCATGAGCTTTCACGAAAAGCCAGTGTTTAATGCAATGCAAAACTGATTTTTTTTTTCTTTTTAATAGCTCTTTCATCGCTTTATTCCTTTGAAATGCTCGCAAGTTGTGAAGAAAAGTAAGTGTTTGCGTTATCTCTGCAAATGCTTCAGGAAGCCACGATGAACTCTTTATTATATTGTGAAACTAAATCCATAAAGCAGTCATGATGAGTAACTCGGGGACGAGTCGTAATTGGGCAGAAACGCACAGTTTTATCATCTAGAGGATTCTAGAGGGCTCAGCGTGAGTGAGAACTTACAGCAAGGTTTCCTCTCAACTGTAAAAAAGAGATCTATAAGCCATTGTTTATTTAATTACTGTTAATTTTCCACTTCTTTTCCATCAATTTGTTGCCAAGGTCTGTGTGATTTAATTGTGAACTTTACAACATTTAGTGCCCTTCTTAAAGCTGTAGCTCCTGGACTCATACAATTATGCAAGAAACTCAAGCTTATTATTTTTTAATGAAGTTTCTAGCCTGTGGGTTTGTGGATGTGACCTTAAAGGCACAAACCTTAAATCCACAAAAAGGAAAAGGTACAAAGCAAATAGAGTCCTCTAAAAATGCCTTTATTTTTTTAATGTCACATTGTTTGGGTTTTTCTTTTTGAGGCAATCTCTCCTACCCCGGGTTTGTTTGGTTTATTTTTTTTCCTGGTTTTTTTTTTTTTTCTTTTTTGCAAGCCAGGTATGATACTAAACAGTACGGTTTACAGAATGCCGAGAAAAGAAAAACACAGAAATTATGTATGGGTGCACATCAAATAGCTACTGATAGGTGCACAATTCATGGAGTATCATGTAAGGTCACATGCATAAGAGTACCAGAAATCTAGCAGCCATCACAGTAGATCTTTCAATGTGTCCGGCTGTGGCAAGAAATGCTATGGTTAGTATAATTAAGATATTAGATATTACACCATTTCTAATAAATATATATTTGCTTTTTACACTTCTTACTACTTTATTTCCACAGTCTTTGAATAAGTCAAGTGAGCCTGGCTAAGTTCTATTACTGTCAGATCTGCTTGTAGTTTGCTGAGATTTCTCCTGTGGCTGGGGCGCCGCCCAGCCCCCTCCCTCCTTAGTCCTCCAATCTCAAATCTGTAACCAATTTTTAACCCCCCCTGAAAATCCCAGCTCCAATACTCAGATTTTCCCTCCTCCGTGTAAAGTTTTTCTACCAGCACTTCAAGCTGTAGAGGCCAAGTGTTACAGCCAAGACAGCCTGCTGTAAAAGTAAAATTTTGATTTTACTTTCAGTTAGTCTGAAGCAAGGAGTCAGCTTACTCAGAAAACAATCAGAGTTGCTTTTGTCCTTAAGATTTTTTTGATAGAGGCACCAGAAAAATAAATAACTGGATAAAGGCTGTTTATTTTACTGTTTTTTATCTTTCTGGTTAACAAGCAAGTTGAAAGAATCTAGAATAAGTGATTTAAGTGTTATTAGAGATTTGGCATGTTTATTTTGCTGAGGAGTCAATAGACACAGCCCAAAGTTTGTTTTTTAGGGATGAACTTTGGACTAAGTTCAAAGGAAAAATAATCATCAGCTATTACTGTAGATACATGCAGAAATTTTTCATGGTTTGTCCTAGAGCTCAGACCATGATGAGTATCACAGTGCCAACAGTGATCTCTGGGTCATGGCAAGGTAGAGTGGCTCAGACCATTTTCACAGAATCATAGAATCATTCAGATTGAAAGGGACCTTAAAGGTTGTCTAGTTCCACCCTCCCTGCCATGGGCGGGGTCACCTTCTACTAGACCAGATTGCTCAGAGCCCCATCCAACCTGGCCTTGAACACTTCAAGGCCATAGAACATCCACAGCCTCTCTGAGCAACCTGTTTCAGTGCCTCGCCATCCTCACAGTGAAGAATCTCTCTCACATCTAATCAAAATCTACCCTCTTTCAGAATAAATCCATTGTCCCTTTTCTTTATCACTACATGCCCTTAACAGAAGTGCTTCTCCAGCTTTCTTTTAGACTTACCTTTAGGTACTGGAAGGCTGCTATAAGGTGTCATCCAGGCTGAACAATCCCAACCCTCTCAGCTTGTCTTCACATGAGAAATGCTCCAGCCTTCTGATCATCTTCCTTGCACGCTTTCAGTCTCACTCCAGCAGATCCACATCACTCTGGTGTTGGGGACCACAGAGCTGGGCAAATCACTCCAGCCTCTCATAAGGTCCCATGAGAGCAGAGGGGCTGAATCCCCTCCCTTGCCTTGCTGGCCATGGTGCTTTTGATGCAGCCCAAGATGCTGTTGGCTTTCTGGGCTGTGAGCACACTTTGCTGGGTCATGTTGGACTTCTCATCAACCAGCCTGAACTCAGCTGTTTAAGCTACAGACCTTGATTATCACAGACATGCTGAAAGTCTTTCCTTTAAAAACTGAGCATGTGCAGTACTCCTTTTTTCAGACTTGCAGTGCTGAACAGAATGGTTCCTGCCTCATGCTACTTAGCTTCACTTCCACATCAGCAAAAAAGGTCCCCATTTGTGTATATGAAGAATTCACCTTCTAGTAGCATGAGAAGTGGTTTCATGTAAAAAATGGAAAGCAAAGGTACCATCAGATGCACAGCTAAATGTTTGAATAAACTGGCTGGTTTTGTAAACTGGCTCTTATACAGAGATATCTACCATGATTTCCTTTCAGTGAAAGGAAATCTTGCTAGAAGCTTAGGGGGAAAAATCCTCCTTTGCTTGTTGAGTCTTTGTGCAAAAAGTTGACCCACACACCTCTGCCTCTGAATGTGATGTTTGTGCTGCTTATCAAAAGTCATAGTTCAGTTTGTCTGGGTTTTTCACTTTCTGCTTGATCTCATCACTCTGGATGCTCATCCAGTCCCCTTTGCCTATTTTTTTATCCCAAGAGCACTTAGAAGTACAAGCCAAATCCAAAACCTTATCCAAGTTAATGGAAAACTCACAAAACTCAACAGGATTTAATGAAAACTTGTAAGCAGCTGCTAGATTTTACTTCTCATTGAATGTCATTTCACCAGTTTGTAAGAATTTCAGAGACAGAAGCACAGTCCATGTAAAGTATTAATCCAGGGTCATTTCAAGAATAATAGTCATTGATTACAGTTGTTGTAACAAGTGTTCAAAATAGAAAGTTACATCATAACATGCTAGCTTTACTATAGCCAGTCCATCTTGCAGTGCTGTTTGTTAAGAACAGTTAGAACAAAATATGAGAAGATATTAGTTAATATGCAGAAACAGTCCTCTAGCAATTTTTGTTAAAAGGAGTAAGCAGCAAGTGCACTAACAGGTCACAGATTAGGTTGACAGTGGAGGAGCCACATAGCACTTTCTGTTTCCCTGATTTTCAGCAACAAAACTACCTTAAAAACGAAACCAGGAGTTAGTTACTTGCCTGTTGCTGTTGTTCACTGTGCCTTTGGCAGGAATGCTAGATGGCTGCAACTATGGGGGGAGATAGCCTGTGCAGCTTAAAAATGGAAGCCATAAGACCATTTCAGGCAAGACATAACCCCAGCCTAAGAAAACAGCTGGGAATCTGTCTTTCTCATCAGTGTTTGAACACAGGGTTATCTCACCAGCAGGATCCAGGCAAAGCATGCCTTCTACAAGCAAATATCTTCCCCTTCTCAGGTCAGGGAAGGATAGGGCATCGCTCAATTCCAGATGATAAGGAAAATTAACCAGACTGTTTAGATCACCAGCTGGGGCCAGAGCCTGAAAACATGATGTACATAAGGCACTCGCCGTTAAGGACATCAGCCTAAGTGGAAGCTGCATTGCTTAACACAACAACCTCTGACTTTGACTGTAGATTACTGCCTTACACAGGAGTTACTGCTTATAGCAGCCAGTGAAGCAGACCCCTGCTTACCCTGTCTCATCCCAAAATTACTTTCTTACTCGTCACCAGTCAGTTGGTCCAGGCAGGAGTGGTGCAGCTGCAACTCAGGAGAGGTGCACTCTCTTGATTTCTCTGCCTGGGAGACAGCTAGGGTGAGCTAAAAACAGTCACAGGAGTGCATTGCCCAGGATCTATATTCAGGTAAAAGTAATTCAACATTCAGGCTGCCCTGTTGCTTTTGTAAAATTCATGTTCTCCAGGCTGCCCTCAGCAGCTGAGCCAGGGAAGGCCTGTCAGCATGGCACAGCATTGTGTCTGCACTGGGATTTCACTGGAGATACAAGCCCTTCTGAGAGTAACCTTGAAAGGAGACTCCATCCTGCTGTCTCTTCCCCTGATTACTTACTGCTTTGCTTACCACAGATACTGGTTATTTCATACAGAAAGTAAAGGACTGTAGCTCAGGGGCAGCCTGGCCTCTTGCACCAGAAGCATGGGACACCTGTGAGGACTCACCACTGTCTCATACCTGCCAGCAGCACCCAGAGCTCTTCCTCCTTGGCTTCCCTCTAAGGCTTTCAGTCTTGTTAAGGTTTCAATATGTAAAATCAGGAAGGTTGTCAGCTCCTTATCTAATCTGACCTCCAGGAAAACACTCTTTCAACCAGTACTTCTGTATCAGATCTGCAATTAGGGGAGGCCAGAGAGCATTTTAACTTTCACAAGCCATTGCTTTCTTCTTCTGAATGTGCATCTGCTTTCAGAGAGGCTGGTGATGTTGCTGCTTCCATACTGAAGGAAGATCTGAGGAGCGATACTGTCTCCGGGGGTCAAGAGGAATGGGTTTCCTTGCCTTTTTTTTTTTTTTTTTTTTTTTTTTTTCTCCTTAAGTAGAAGTGAGCATTCATAAAGAGGACATTGCTCATGGCTCTCAGGTGGCTAGCCAGGCTGACTAAGCATGGTTTCGGATCCTGTACACTGTTTAGAATCACAATGAGCTAGAGATTGTGTGCCAAGATGCAAATGGTCCAGGGAAAGAATCCTCATTTTTAAGACAGCAATATGAAGTATCCTAGGAGCAACTGCAGTTCCATTATCAGGTAAAAAAATGGTTTTGACTCACTGTTCTTTTTGTTAAACAAAAAAACATATCATGCCCCCCTAAATCAAGCTGATTTGTTGTAATGTTGATCCTACTAAATTTTTCAGCTGGCGATTGTGATTAGGGATTAGGGATTAGCGATTAGGGATATCTAGTCTCCATCAGAACGACCTTTTCCAGACACTTTCAAAAGAATTCTTTCACTTCTATTTTTGAGGAACTTGGAGGGAAAAAAATGTAGGATTGTAAAACTGTGGATGGAAATGAAACAACTGAGTATGTTTTCAAGGACTGCTGAAAGGAAATGACAACTTTTGCAATGAAGCATTTCAGTGTGTCACTAACCCGATAAGCAAATAGAAATGCAGAGTGGTAAACCAGGGACATGAGCCACAGACCAGGACAGCAGCTACCAGGATGTATTGCAAGCATATAGACATCTCAACAGCCTCCCACATGCACAGAAATCAGACATTGTGACAAACAGCAACCAAAAAAAATTTAAAAGTCAATTTCTGTAAACAATAAAATACCAGTTGAAGGGACATCATGTCTTTTTAATCTTTTTAGGTGTCAGTTGTCATTTTGGCACCTTGAGGAGAGACATCATAAAGCAAAGTCTGCTCCAGAGTCCAAGGAACATACAATGTGAAAGGTCACTAAG
Source organism: Sylvia atricapilla (assembly GCF_009819655.1). NCBI lineage: Eukaryota > Metazoa > Chordata > Aves > Passeriformes > Sylviidae > Sylvia > Sylvia atricapilla. The sequence continues at coordinate 24,267,660 of NC_089145.1, read as the reverse complement.
GGGAAAGGCAGGGAATCAGCGGACCTACGGAAAACTACCGGATGATGACAATTCCATGATGTTAAGTGCTTCAAATAAAAATACTGATTGTCATTTTCAAAAATACTTCCATAAATTTGTCCCCTTAACCTTTCAATATCACTAGATACATAATCAGCCTGGGGTTTGAGTGGACAGAACATCTGAAAAAAAATTCAGTTCTCAAAGTATTTAATTAAACATGCATTTGAGCCACCAGTTTGGGACTACCAGCTGAGCAGCATCTTGTCCTATGTAATGTAATGTAGCAAGAGTATCAGTGTTTGAAAGAAATAAAAAAGTAGTAAGTTTTGAGAAGTATTAAACTTGGAATCTTGTGTATTTATTACAGGCTGCCTTGACTTTACCACGCTGAAAAGTAGCCCAGCATAGACACAGGGACAAGGAAGGAAAGATGAGCTGTGAAACAAGCGTTATGAAAGGATGGGGAAGGGACATCTAGGAGCAGAGCTGTGCCTGGCTTTGCATGCAAGAATAAGAGTTAACCATGACTCAGTGGACAGAAAGGTCAGTGCTAGTACAGGTATTCAGAGTGAGTTTTCATAGCCTAACAATAAATAATGTTAGTCACCTCCAGATTATCTGGGATTAAGTGTATCATGGATAAAGATACCCCTGAGATGACTGTTGCTGAATTAGCATGGGCTCACTCACACAACACCTTGCCACACAGCATTACATCTTCTGAGGAGCTGTGATGTGCCATCACAGCCCTGGAGTCATCAGTCCTTCCCAATGGCATGACACCACCTTATCCAAGCTTGCTTGGCTATTTCTGGGTTTCTGCTTTGACTGTGTTATCTCATTTTGCTGCTTTCTAGAATAATCCAGAGTTTAATGTGTCTGGGTTTTGAACAGAGTGAGAAGGGGCAGCATAAAGATCAAAAAATATCAAAAACCTGATGGACAGGAGGCATCTGCAGAGTGAGACAATGCCCTTTTTATTTAGTCATGTCTTACAATACAGCTACCACATAATAAATTTAAAGACACGTGTTTGTAGAGAGAGGTCCTCACAGATATTTTCTTCGTAATTGATTTTAATATCTTTCACTCAAGTCTTAGGTTGTTTGAATGATAGGCAAGTTGCAAAATATATCACTCAAGACTTAGGGAGTTGCGCAATTAAACATATTTGTGTGTTCTTTGTGTTCAAAATTGATTAATAACAGTAACATACACCAACATCATGCTTTTCAGCTAAAAGACAGATAATGTCAATAAATTCACAAATCTCATTGGTATTGCTTCTGTATATGAAGAGCACACATAAGCACAAATGTATTTTTTTCCCACTCGGAGGAACAGAATGAATAAATTGTTTCTTTCAAAACTCTTATTAGGCTATCAAGTAGAAATCATGGACTATCCTGAGTTCAAAGGGATGCATAAGGATCAATGAATCCAATTCCTGGCCCTGCAAAGAAGAGCCCCTGATATCACACTATGTGCCTGAGGATGTTGTCCAAACACTTACTGAACTCTGTCAGGTTGGTGCTGGGACTTCTTCCCTGGGGAGCCTGTTCCAGTGCCCAACCACCCTCTGGGTGAAAAACTTTTTCCTAATATCCAACCTAAACCTCTCCTGACACAATTTCAGGCCATTTCCATGGGTCCTGTCACTGGTTACTGGGGAGAAGAGATCAGTGTCTGCCCCTTCTCTTCCCCTCATGAGGAAGTTGCAGACTGCAATGAGGTCTTCCCTCAGTCTTCTCTTCTCCAGGCTGAACAGACCAATTCACCTCCCCACTCCTCATATGGCTTTCCCTCCAGACCCTTCACCATTGCTGTAACTCTCCTTTGAACAATCTATAATAGTTTCATGTCTTTCTTGTATTGCAGCACCCAAAACTGCACACAGCACTGCAGGTGAGGCGCTCCCCATGCCGAGCAGAGCAGGACAATCCCCTCCCTTGCCCAGCTGGTGATGCTGGGCCTTCCTGGCTGCCAGGGCACTGCTGACTCATAATCCACTTTCTGTCAACCACAACCTCCAGGGCTCATTCCTATGGCACTGCTCTCCAGCCTTTTGTTCCCCAGTCTGTCCACACATCCAGGGTTGCCCCATCCCAGGTGCAGAATCTGGCACCTGCCCTTGTTAAATTTCATATGGCTGGTGAATGCCCAGCCCTCTGATTTGTCAAGGTCTCTCTGCAGGGCCTCCCTGCCTTTCAGGGAGTCAGCAGCTCCTCCCAATTTTTAGTATCACTGGCAAACTTACTTAGTATGCCTTTGAGTCCTGCATCCAGTCCTTTAATGAAGACGTTGATGTGCACTGGCCCCAAGATGGAGCCCTGCAGAGCTCCACTAGTGACCGGCTGCTGTCTGATGTCACCTCATTCACTATAACCCTTTGTGCCTGACTGCAAGCCAGTTGCTCACCCATCACAGGATGTGTTTATCCAGCTGTGGTTGGACATTTGGAAGATGCTGTGAAAGTATCAAAAACTTTTTACCAAAATCCAAAAAGATTACTTCAGCTGGATTCCCTTGATCAACCAGATGGGTTTCCTTGTGATAAAAGGAAGCTAACTTTGACAAGCAGAGCTTTCACCTTATGAACATCTGCTGGCTATGGCTGATAACCATGTTGTCCTTCAGATGTTTTCCAATACTCTCCCAGAATCATCTTCTTCATATGATTATGCCATTTTCAGGTCATAACAATCATAACATGACATAATTTAATTAGTTTGTCTTGCAGTGGACTTGGAAACACCATATGGAATTTGAATAAAAGCCTATGATAGTTTGAAAACATTGCAAAGTTCCAGGTTGCCTTAGTGTCACTGGTAATATCAGTGGAGCTCCTGAAAACATTCACTTAGTGCTTGCCATCAGTTAGGTACTTAAACAAGGAGTTGGAAGTTATCTGAAGTGTATAAATTTCAATAGGAGTTTGTATTTTGTCTATTTATGAAGCCATTATGCACCCACCCCCTCAGAGCAAGCTGAAGGATGTTGTTTCAAAAAAGATATGCTAGAATTAGAAAGGCAACAGAAGGGATAGGGAATAACTTTCACCTTGAGGAGAAAAACCAACCTGGGGACTAGGCTGTTTCAGATGAAATAAGAGAAACTGAAGAGGGAACATAAGAGGCCTGCTAAAGGGAGAGCAGCATGGAAAAGGAAAATCAGGAGTGATTGTTCACCATCAAGTTGCAAGAGTAAGTGGTACTGAGTGAAATGATTAGACAATGTTTGAAACAAACGAAAAACAATACCATTTTGCTCAATGCATAATCACATTTGGAACTCATTGGTGCAAGATTTCATGGACCCTGATAGTATAAATGTGTTCAGAAAGGCATGAAACAAATCTACTGAAGGATGCAACATCTGACTCAGCAAGCACTTTTACCAATGATTGCCAGAGGCTCATGGAGGAAGATCCTTCTGGATACACCCCTTTCTTACAATCCCCCTTAAATATCTGAGTTGCAACATTATCAGTGAAAGCCTGCTCTAGAAGACTCACCTTTGGTCTCCTTCAGTATTGTAATTTTTATGAGTTCAGGAATAAAGGAAGCAGTAATATTTCAGTGAAGGAGGAAAAAAGTCAGTGCAAGAGGCTTCTGTATTCATGAGTTCCAATGGTATACAGGCTTTACTCTTCACTTGAATAAAGTGAAACTACTACTGTGAGTCGCGGTTTTTTCTTCTGAGAATGAAAACAGGCCTTACATTGTCATTCATATCACATTTTTTGGAAAGAGATGCAGTTTATCTTTTAATAAAAACACTGTTCTGAGAGGAGTCACATAAGGGGGCTGTTCAAAAGCTGTGGAGGAAATGGACTGCATGTCCCTACTAAACCAAAACAGCTTGATCTTTGATCTCCACCACTGTTTCCAGGCAGCCAACAGTAGGAAGGAGCAAGCCTGGGGACTGCCCAGTGGTGCTGGTGCCTGTTGAGGCTCTGCTGGACCTCTGTGGTGGGTTTGTAGCCATCCACCAGCACACTTCCATCCCAGGTAGCCTCTTCCCTGGAGAGGGGGAGATCAGGGTCAATCCACACAGCAGCTTCCTCTTAGGGGCCACTCCTATACAGAGAAGGAAGAGGAGGAGGAGGAAGAGAAAGAAGAGGGAACTGTTCAGAAAGCATTAGAGTCTTGAGGGTTTTATTTCCAGGCTTGAGCACATCTGTCTGTAAAGGGCTTGATGAATGTGTATGAAGTACCACTGGTTCTGTTGAGGTGCACAAGAGAAAAAGGATGGCCATGGGGAGCTGCAAGGACTGGTTTGCTGAAAAATCACCACTCTTTTCAAACCCTTCTCCCTGAACCATATAAACTTAGAAGAGCAGCATATCCCTCATTCCTGAGGGAACGTCTGAAGGTGAAATGTCCTATGCATAGCACATTAGAGATGAAACAATGCATGTTACACAACAATGAAGTTCTGTTTACAAATATCTGTATGAAATTTAAAGTTTCTAGTTTGGACCTAAGGAATGGCTTGTGTGCCTAGAAGCTTGTTGGTGTTTTTCAGCAATACTGGTTGATTTCATAATACATATATTACCTTCACAACTTGCCCTTCTTTATCCTTAGACCATGGCAACGACAACACTACTAAATATAATACTGAGACTTGGCAAAATATATTTTTAACTCTCTAGTTTCACATGAACCATGTCTTCCCTTGCTTGCATGGGTTACTTGCAGCTTTCTAGAGCTTCAGCATGAGCAAAACTGAACTTAGAGGGCCAGAGAGTAATTATGTCAATGGATACTTCTGGGGAATTCACTCAAAAGTTTAAAATCCTTTCAGGAATGCCTTCTGGCAAAGATGAGAAGACTGGATATTAACCCTGATAGATAAAATGATAGACTTCAAACTCTACATGCCCTCATGGAGAAGAAATGCCTCCTCTACAGAATTAGAGAAATATTCAAGCAAAATGTCAAAATACAATTTCCCGACCACCCCATCCCTCAGCAATTCTATTTTCTTCTTGAACTGAAAGAAATTCATTATTCCCCAGAAACAAATGTTTTTCTGCTATTTGTAAAATGCCAAGGGATAGGAAGTTAGTCCCCTTCTACCATGGAGCCCTTAGAGGGGATCAAATAGCTTGTGTTTATTTATCTTTACTAGCATAACCGGCTGTCAGTGGATTATCTCCTTCTGTCATCGATATGGCTTCCTTTCACCATCAGGCAGCTGCAGGAGCAGCAGAGATTTTTTTTTCCCCTGATTTTTGGCTTGTTAGTTAATTGTGTCTCTCACTTTTGGTTGAGGGAGTGAACTGCTTGGTGGGGAATCTGCCCCTGAGGCCAGTCTGTCCTGCTTCTTTGCTATGCAACAGAAAAATTTAGAGGCTTCTTCTTTGTTTCAATGGTGAGATTAAAATGGTATAATCAGATAAACAATAGCATCATTTTGCACCCTCTGGCTCAAGATACAGCTGCCCCATCCATGTGCTTTGAAATGATATAGGCATGGGACCTCATGGTGGGAAGTGGGGGGATTTTCCACTGCAAGGTAGCATTGTCTCAGATGTAAAACGTTGACCACAGCAGCATCAACACCTGATTCAGATGAGACTGTTTTGGCACTGTACACACTTTTTGGCACAGTTAAGGAAAAGACTGACTATTTCCACCCCTAGGAACTTCATATACAGCATCAGCATTAACAAACTCCAGCCCTTAGCTCAGTCTGAATCTTCATGCAGAGGGAAAACATGCACCTGTCTTTCTGCTACTGCCACCCGCAAACCTGGGATTAACATCTGCAGGGGGGTTATGCTGGTGCTCAGCACAGAGTGTGCAGCATTAGGATTATTCAGGTACGGGCCCTTATCTTCACCCAGGAGAAGAAACTGAATACAGTAATAAAGAGTCCTCCACAATGCCAACTTTCCACATTGCCAAATGTTCTTTCCGCATTGCCACAGTTGAGTGCATGCAGGAAGCTCCATTCTATTGGCTTCAGATGGGACCGTCTCTAGTTGGACCACTTTGAGGGACACCCCAAGAGATGTGGGGTGAGAAAGGTCCCTATGATCCTTTAATCTCTGAGTATCTAGGATAACTCAGCAGTGTGTGGGCTGGAGCAGGGTGGTGCCTGGGTGGTACACCTGCATTTGGAGTGCTCCACAGTAATTTGAAGGCTGAGATTCCTTTGCATTTTAAGGTGGGGACAGGTCATCTCAATTAAAAGCAGACTGAGATGCTTCTTTTGGGACAAGTTGAGGTTACTCAGTCCCAGGGAGATGGATAATACTTCAAGAAAAACACCTCAGGCTGCCACAGTTCAGAAGTGTCCCTTAAGCCTCCATTTGGGGTGATGTGAGAAATCTCAGTTTGGCATTGATGCCTCAGATTCACTGCAGAGCAATAATTCTGTGAGAGGTACAGAGAGGGCACTCAGCATTCAGGGACCTCCAGATATGAGTCCATTTGCCTCAATATGACAGTATTATTATCAATTATCAATTATCAATATGATGTTAAGGATACAACCATATGAAAAGGGAGTTAGCTTCAGGAACATCAGCTTTTGGAATGCAGGACTGTATGATATAGAAGGGACCAGAGAACTTCAGTTTGTGGAGGAGAAGTTGCCCAAGGGCACCTCCATGGTGCTGCCAGGATACTTGGGTATGGTGGGTATCAGAAGGGCAGAGCTTGGAGGTCTCTGGGTATCTGGATCTAGGAGGGTACCTTGCAACTTAGCTGCAAAGCACATATGGTGCTGAGCACCATCTCCCCCATGTCTCTGGCTTCTTGATTTGGGGAGATCCATTATGCCTTCATCCCCTGTGAAACCGCTGGTCCAAACAGTACTTCTGGCAACCTCTATGCAGTTGGTGAGAGGAGTGTAGGAAAACATTCAAGTCCAAATTTGTATGGGCTTTCTGTGTCTATATCCAGGCTTTGTGGAGCTTGGCCAAGGGGTAAAAAACAGGCCTGAGCAGCATTCTTGGGTATGGCAAGCTAGTGGTCAAAGCCAAGGGAGTGATTGGTGTTGCATTAGTTCCCGTGCTGGAGAGCAAGGTGAGGGCTTGAGAGCTATAGCAAGGCTCAGAAAATATGGTGAGGCACTGTCATTCCTGACAGGCTTCCTCCCTTAGAGGTCTGATATTATGTTCAGTTCTGGGCCCCTCACCACAAGAAAGACACTGTGGCACTGGAGCAAGTCCAGAGAAGGGCAACAGAACTGGTGAAGGGTCTGGAGCACAAGTTGATGAGGAACAGTTGAGGGAGATGGGGGTGTTTAGCCTGGAGAAAAGAAGGCTCAGAAGTGGCTTTTTTACTCTCTACAACTATCCTAAAGGAGGTTAGAGTGAGGTGGGGGTTGGCTTTTCTCTCAGGTAACAAGTCATAGGACAAGAGAAAATAGCCTCACATTGCACCAGGGAAGGTTTAGATTGGATATGAGACAAAAAAAAAAAAAAAAAAAAAAAAAAAAAACCACAGAAAGAGTTGTAAAGCATTGGAACAGACTGCCCAGGGAAGTGGTGAAGTCACCATCTCTGGAAGTGTTCTAAAAACATGTGGATCTAACACATGAGGATATGGTTTAATGGTGAACATAGTTGTGGTTCTAGGTTGATGGTTTGACTTCATGATATTAAAGGTCTTTCATTCCTTTTTCCCTTCTCTTTCCCTTCAGACCAAAGTGCAAGAATACTTCTACCTTTAATTACTCTCCTCCTGAAAACTCCCTTCTTTTCTGTCTCCCAACACATATTCTCTCTCACATCCTTCTGCTTCCCCTTGCTCTTGTGTATGTGCTTCCCTAGCTTCCCATCACCCCCTGCCCCTTTCTTGACATTTTTCTTTCCTCTCCTTTTTGCTGCCTATGTTCCAGTGAGTGTCCCTTCCTGCCTTCCTTTTCCTCTATCTTCTTCCTTGCTATTTTGCAACTTCCCTGACTTCCAGATTTCTCTTCCTGCTAATGCTCCTCTCCAGACCAAAAATCTCCAGCTCTCAGTTTCTGGTAAGACTGGCCTGAGTTAGCCTGTGAGGGTGACAAGCCTGAAAAGAAGGACTTACAATGAGAAATCAAGAAGAATAAGCCACAGGGAAAGCTGAAGAAATGAAATGTGTAGGAAGAAAGTAAAAGAAGGGAAATAAGACTAGGGAGGTAAAACCAGAGAGAAGAACTAAGAGTCACCAAAACTCCCGGACATGGTAGGGGGAGAGAAAAAACCAAAATAAAACAGCTGGAAAACGCAGCAGAAAAGATAAGGCTGTTCCTGGTTATCTAGTGCTGTGGCAATGAGTCAGAATCAGCGAGTTTCTGATCTCCTACTCAAATGTAAACAAATATTCCTTCATCTTTATTGCAGTGGTGCCCAAAGGATGCCAATCACAGAGCACAGCAGGTTTATTTGCACACAAGAGACCTCGAAACCCCCAGCAGCAGTTCTGTTGTAAGGCAAAGTCAAAGAGGAGAAGGAGGATACAGCATACCTGCAAAGCTGTCAGGTGGGTAGCAGGCTGGGGGTTAATAACTGGTTGAGGTTTTCCACGTTTTTTTCCCTACCAAACCTGAAACACATGAAGATTACCTGCTGGAAAGGTGACATGGTCTGACCTGTTGCTACTCTCCTCTGTGGAGAAGGAACTGTGGGTCCTGGTGAACAATACTCTGACCAGTAGTGCCTTTGTGACCAAGAAGGCAAATTGTATCTCGTGGGGGGACATCAGGAAGGGCATTGCCAGCAGGTCAAGAGGTGATCCTACTCTACCCACCCTTTAGGAGGCTTCACCTGGAGCACTGGGTCCAGTTCTGGGCTCCTCAGTACAACTGAAGCATGGAACTCCTAGAGAGGGTCCAGCGAAGGGCAACAAAGATGATTGAAGGAGTGGAGCATCTCTCTTAAAAGGAAAGACTGAGAGAGTTGGGCCTGTTCAACATCAAGAAGAGACAACTGAGAAAGGGACCTCATCAATGCCCTATCAGTATCAGAAGGGAGGGTGTCAAGAAGATGGAGCCAGGCTCTGCTCAGCTTTGCCGAGCAACAGAACAAGAGATAATGGGCAGAGACTGAAACACAGAAGTTCCATGAACATGAGAAACAACTTTACCATGTGAGTAACCAAGCATTGTAACAGGTTGCCCAGAGAGGTTGTAGAGTCTCCTTTCCTTGGAGATACTCAAAATCTGGACACTATTCTGAGTAAAGTGGTCTTGGGTACCCTGCTTGAGCAGGGAGGTTGGATTAGATCACCTCCAGTGATGCCTTCCAACCTTCCCAATTCTTTGAAGGTGCTTGCCCACAGGTGAGCCAGTGTGGCCACTCTGGCAGGAGAGCCTGGCCCTCACCAGATCAGGTCCTTCTCTTTGGCCTGAGATATATCAAGCAGCTAGATATTCTGCTCTTCTGCCCTTTGCTTCTTATAACTGAATCCTACACAGTTCCAAACAACTCTTACCTCGTGTATTCAGTAAAGTCGAATCCCCACATGTAGCTATGTTAACTGGAGAAACATGCTAGACAGACCCTTGTTAAAGATTATCATATTCTTGGACTGTGAAGTCTGTAAGTTCTAGCAATTTTGCTCATCACTTTGGACCCAAACCACATGAAAATAAATAGTTATGATAAAGAAGGATTACCTTTTCTAGGTACATCTTGCCTATATCTGACCATATGTCAGTGTGAGACTGCCTCACCCTTTATATTTGTCAGGAGAAGCTAAGTAAAGGTTGTATTAACTGGTATTTACCCTTGTCCTGTGGTATGCAGCCAGTGTGAAATTCAAAGACAATTTAGAATGCTGTCACCAGTTCTACTGATGGTGTTTTGTACTCCCTTTATTTAGTACAAAGCAAATCGTACTTCAGGTGCTTAATATTTTTTTCTAAAAATTAGGATATTAAACATATTTATTTTCAGCTTCCAATGCTTCATCCCTCTGATGCAGAGGTTCTGACTTCCAGGGGAATGCCTTTCTAGAAATGTTTGTGCACACCTGCTCACTGTACAAATACGCCCTTAGAATCCACTCATATTGAGTACCCTCCCTTTAAATCATGTAAGTTGGTTGTGAAGCAGAAGGGTCACTGAATATACTCAGTTCTTTGCAATCAGTCTCTGAAGAGCAGAAAGTTTCCTTTGGCAGCACAAATCTGTTAGTTCCATCAGCAAGACAGCACAGATTGAAGCTGCTGGCACTTAATATATGTAAATTGTCAGGAATTCCAAGCCACCCATCCACACTAGCTCTTCTGAAGGCAAAGCACTGTGCTCCATGTCTCTCAAATCCAGCATAGTCTTGACCAACTCTTGTTGACTAATTCTGGCATGAATTAGAGAAGCCTTTACATAGATTTCAGCACTTGAAGGGATCACACCTGTTGCAATGCTGTATTTCAAACATGTAGCAGTAAACAGAAAAACAAAGAGCAAGAAAAGTGATCTGCATTCAGATCTCCTCTTTTCCAGTGGCTTGCTGTGGTGCACTAGCCAAATCACTGGATTTCTCTGCCTCCTCTTCCTTATGCAAACAAGGGGAAGTGATACTTAGTCATTATTAGAACATCCAGGGATGCAAATTACTGTGTCAATGATTACTGTTTGTTCTCAAAATACATGCCATTTCCCTTTATCCCATTTACAACACTGGATTAGTCACTTCCAATATTACAGAATCATAACCATTCATTCCTTCAGATAAAGTACTAAAAAAAAAAAGGTCTCTGATCTCTGAGAGGTGGGCCACTATTTAACCCATGTGTATGTGGGATCAAGTTGCTTAGATACTGGAGTGATGGAGGATATTAAGCGCAGAGGTGACCAATGAACAGCACAAAAAAGTGCATAATGTAATGAGGATATAGCAAATGCTTGTCTCATGTAACATCTGATGGCTAATGAGTATTTGTAACTCATCTGCAAGAACAGCTTTACTTTCTTGCAATGATACTGATTGCATCAGGAACTTCATAGTAGTACAGAACAGTACATAAATTAAAATCATTAGACTGAGGGGAAACACAGCTATTAGCACACATCAGCATGCTTTCTTGAATGTGGATTTTACAAAGTAGGAAATGTCTTCAAGAATTTACCTACATCTTGGTGGTTTTGCAAAGGTGGTTGTTGCTGCTATGTGTATATTAGTGTCAACTTCTCCCTTGCTGAATTTGGAATTATAAAAAAAACCAAAAACCTGATCTTTGACTATATATTGTTGTAGCAAGGGAGGAAGATGTTTTATTAAAGCTTGCTGGAATTCTGAATGAGCTTTAATCACGGAGATACTGGAGACAATTACTCAGGCTGTGGCTACACGCAAAATTGCAGCAATTGAACTGGAGATTGGAAACTGATAAAGCAGTTCAAGCCTGTAGAAAAATAGCTTTCTCTGCTTAGGTCAGCATGGGCCCCACACACCTTTCTTTGCAGGTAAGGAGGAAGTAACAGTTGTCACTCATCTTGATTCCTACAAAGTTCCAAACAACATTCTCCTAAGAAAACAAAGAAAATACAGTTAAGATAAAAATTTTCATAAAGTAGGTGCCTGACTGGTTAAAAAAATAGCTTTAAAGCCCAGTTATCTATTGTTCTCTGTCAGACTTGGAGGAATTTTCAAATGGGATCCTTCCAACATCTGTGTGGAATCCATTTTATGCAGTATTTTCATTAACAACCTGTGACGAGGGAATAAAGAGTACTCATAAAATCTGCAGACATCATCTAGCTGGGAGAGGATGCAAACAGTTTGGCGGATGGACTGAGAATTCAAAATGATGTTACTAAATTGGAGAAAATCAACGACTCAGTAAAGAAAAGTGCAAAGTGCTACACTTAAGAGGAAGAAATCAAAAGCACAAAGAGAAAATGGGGACTAAGTGGCCAGGCAGCCAGAACTGCAGAAAAGCAGCTCGGGGTGTCAGCCATGAACTGAAGTCAACAGTATGATGCTGTTCTGAAAAAAGGCTGAGCTAATGTGGGGTGCTGGGTGCACAATGCAGCAGATGACCAGTTTGCTCTTCCTCGCCTGGGAAATGACAGACACAAATGGAGGGTTTCACAGCCCAGCAGCAAACCTGAGAAGAGGCTTTGGAAGATTAAGGAGGTTTGTTTAAGACAGGCAGGACTAGAGAATGATAGAGTAACCATTGGCTTCTGCTGACTGCTGGGAGTGAGACGAATAGAGGTTTCTGCTTCAAAACAGAGACTCTAGGAAGATCTGAAAACCCCTGCCATTTAGGCATAAGGGTGTGAAGTCACAGAGTTACAGAGGTGGTGTGCACAGTGTCCTTTGCTATGCTGTGACCAACTTCATCCAGGGATGCTGTAGCTAAGATCAGCCTGAGAGTGGGCAGAAAACGTAGGATGCAGATGGAAACAAGCTCAAGGCACCTGCTCAGGGTGGCCGTGGCTGAATTACACCATCCCAGAAATGAAGACAAACTTACTTATTTTGCTGTAAAGCCCTCAGATTCCAACATTTATTTGACAGTGAAATCAGAGCAAATTCCTCTTACCTACCAAGTTATGGAAAAACCCTGTGGCAGCTGACAGTAAAACGCCATGAATTACGTCCCTGGCCTTTCCCGTTGAGCCATTTTTAAACATCCTGGTGAGGAGATCCTGGGAGGCTTCCAGGAGGCAATATAAAGTGCCTAAGTCCTTTTCAGTGCTAGCAGTCCCTGCTTGTCTGCCTATATCCATGTGGACAGTTTTTGTTTCAGTAGCTACTAGTCTCTGTTGTGATTTAAATGAGAGAAAAAATGACAGTATTTTCCTCCATGTTTTCAGTTTTCTCTAGAGCTGGCTGCACTTTTTGGAAATACCAGAGCTTTGAATTTCATTGAGGAAACAGTAAAACAAAAAATGCAGAAAAAATCTGAAGCCCACTGAGTTTTTCACTACTTCTCAACCAGGAGAAGAAAAGGCTAGCTAATGCTAAGTGACAAATGTGGGTTTGTCAGCCCCCACTGGCTGAAGCTAGTGACTGATATCTCCTTTCTTTTGGATGAAATGGGATTAGCAGATTTATATTGGTCTTGAAAATTGATCAAGGAACATAGAATTCTTGTAAAAGTTGGGAAGTTGAGAAGCTCCATGGAGATCCATCATTACTTAGGACACTGTGTCCCCTGCAGTAGACCATAGCTGGAAGTATGTGAGAAGACCGAACTATGCTGTTCACTGCGGAGTGGGGTGGAGAAGAACAAAGAGCATTGTGGTTGACCAGGCAGAGGGATGGATGGGCAGGCAGTGGGAGTTGAGACTAATTGGACTTCTGCATGACACTGAGGAAACTTTTCACCTGTCCCTGTGCCACAACATCTCCAACTATAAAATGAGATGAGCCTAGCTTTTCATTATAAATAACTCTAACTAACTTTCCTTATGAATGACTTGCCTTATAAATAGCTTGCCTTATAAATATCTTACATGGCAAACACTACGTAGGACAAAACAGGCTCTGTGGCATTTTTCATAATAAACACATTTTTAAACCCAAATAGCTCAGTAAAACAGTTACAGATGCTATGCTACTTAAGGGAAGCATGTGCTTTCAAAATGTGTTGTTAGTATAAAAATCCAATTCATTGGACTGATTTAAATGTATTAGCAAGCATCTAACCTGCAGTAATTGCAAAAATCTAATTATGAAATTAAAATGATTATCAAGGCAGCCCTCAATGTTCATGATACTGCATGTATTTTATGCAGAAATTCATAGTATCTGAAGCATCCCATAAAATAAACAGTCGCTAACTAAAGGAGTTGTTTTTTGCAAATCTTTTGGGTTTGAGTTAAAATAAGTAACTTTGCCGATTAGTCACAGAGTGTTTGCTTACTTGGGCTGGAAGCCAGTCCATGTCAGCACTCCCAGTAGTAAATCCATGTGCGACAGCCCAGTGTCACAGAGATGCCCCAAGTGACAGTGACTAACAGTGCAAAGGGGTGTCTTGTGATCCCAATTCATGTGCACACAGGGCAAGACCCACATCTTCCAACACGTATGAAGGCAAACAAGCTGTAACCTCAGACTGAGATGGTTCACCAGGGAAAGTGCTTCATTTGAAAGACCCCATCTACTCCACTTTCTTGAAACATACTTGCCAGTCAGGGGATTCTTATATTGTTGATCTTCTCCTCTACTTGTAGATTGCAGTTTATATGCTGGGTAACGCTTATTGGTGGGCCCAATATGATGCCATTTGTTGGAGAAAATGAAACATATCAGTCCATTTTTTTTGTTTTTTTCTGCAAATGGCCAGACAATAGTGATTTCCTGGGAAATGTTTGAACAGGCATTGGCAAGTCAGTGCCTCTTTGCAATATTGATACTTTGGGATTCTTCCTGACTTTGTCTGGGGCTTCAGAAGACAAGTTCACATTGGGGCCTTCCTTTCCATCATCTTCCAGGAATCGCTTTTCAGTTCTGAGAATTACCAAGTGCCAAGACTGATGGCTGAAGTGGTTGCTGGTGGAGCAGGCAGAGAGGATGAACTTGACCTGGTTAGCAGGAACATACTGATCTTGTCAAATATTTCTGACAAAGCATTCAGTAGTTTCATTTCAGTTAGGGTCAAAGAAACCTTCACTTCCACAAGACAAAAAGGCCTCATTTAAATTTATGTTAAGGCAACCATGAAGTTCAGTTCTCTGATCTTGTCAAAACAAGGGTCTTCAACCAGTTGCTCCTGGTACCACCTATCGATAGGACTATTTCTCTGTACAGGCTGTTGTTTTTGAAACTCGGCTTAGTCCTTTCACAACACCCTCTTAGCACTTTCCAAGAGCCATTTAGCACTTAGCACAGCAAGCAATATGTGGCCAAGGACATGGGAAAAGAAGAGGGATATATTAGGGCCAATTGCTGTTCAAGGGAATTTGTTTATTAAAGTAGATTACAGTATCAGAAACAGTAATTTGGTACTGTTGTGGGGGAAAATAATAATAATAAAATAAAATTAAAAACAACAACAACAACAACACAAAAATCCCAAACAAACAACAAAACCCCAAAAAACAAGCAAACAAAAAACCCCCACCACCACCCAAATAACCTTCCAGGGATAAATTTCTCCAGACTTTGGTTCTGACTACTTTTTAACCAAATCAAAATCTGCAGTCACCAGAAGCTCACTGGAATCTATGTCTTTGCTCAATATATAATTTTTTGAACTTAGTTGCCATCTCCTGAAGAACTTATCAATTATCCAGATATTCCCCCCCCTTAAATAAATATGCACTACAACTCAGAAACTGCCCATGGAATATCTGTTAGAAGGAATAGGATGTTTGGTGCACCATTCCAGGATAAGCTGCTCCTGAGCAGCTTCCTGTTTCTATCATTGTCAGCTCTGGTGTCCACGATTTGGATTTCAGTCTGAATTCTTCTGTGTCTGATGTTCCACTTGCTGCACTTTGCTGCAAGTGTCTTGTGGCTGCAAGTGTCTTGTTCCACTCTGCAGTGTCTTGTGGCTGGGTAAGGTCTGCCCAGGCTCTCTCTGGAGCAGGCAGCTCAGGCCTTACATGCATTTTATATTCTTTATATTTCCCAGCTTATATACAGACAACTTTCTGTGTAGTTTATTACCAAAAGCAATACACAGTGTGTTCAGCTTCACTACCATGTTTCTTGCAGATTTTTCATAAGTTGGCATCACTTTATAGATCTTCCACTGATTTCCACTTCTATTTCTATGGATGTTCTTTCCTCTCCATGACCTAGAGACAGCTTGGCAACCCAAGGCAGCCTAAAGAGCTACTTCTATGCAGAAACTGCAGGTCCTAGAGTGTGCTGAGCCAACATCAAAGATAAAACATTAAAGATACTGACACAGCAATGGCACTGGCAATCAGCTCTTGCACGTGTGAAGAATCTGTAAGCATGCCCTTATGCAGCTCCTTCTATCCATCTGATTAAGGTGATCTGCTACCATCTTACATCACTTTGTCAAATGTATGTTTGCCAGTGAAGCCTGCTGTCACCAAGAAAATGAATGTCTGTGCAACTTCCCATGTTCTGCTAATTATCCTCTACCTGATACGCCTTTGATCACTTCTTGAATGTGGGATTTTTCCTTTAGCCAAGCACTAGGAATGCTTTATAAATCCTAGTTTTTACAAGGGAGGGGAGCTAACCTGGGCTAACTCTGTGCTTTAGTTTTCTAGCTTTGTTTGGATTTTGTTTTAAATACTAAGTGGTTCTGCAAATAGGTAGGTGTTTGATGCAATTCAGAACGTAAGTCAAGCCACTGCAAAAGCGGCAAGAATTAATTCCTCACTTATCCCATCCTTCTGCACTGCAAATCCAAGCTCCTGCAGGGAACAGATGACATGACACCATCAACATACTGACACACAGTGAGCAGTAGCACTTCTCACTGCATGATCACCTTACTGCCAGGGCAGTGGAGACAGACTGGAACCAGCTGCCAGCTAGCAAGTCCCACCAGTATAGCCATGGCTTCCGGAGGTTCAGGGTTGGGTCTTTCCCCAGCCTCTCAGCAAGTTTGCAGTTGGCATGAAATGTCATGTGGCTCACAACATTCCACTTAGAGGCCAAGCTTCCCGTGAAAACCAGCACTACCTTTCGAACCGTTCTTCTAAGTTACAGAGTCAGCTTTATTCAGTAAGGAAATAGTCAACTTGGACAGGTAATTACATCCTCAGTTATCTCTTCCTTGAAAATCTTCCTCCGTGCCTGTATCTTGGACCTGTTTTGGCATTTGCACAAGGCTGGTGCTCGTCTATCAACGCAGTGATGCAAAGATGTACAGGAACCCCTACACAATGATCTCTCCTTTAAGAGGCAGTTTTAGTGTCGCCTCTGTCCTGCGTCCCCCAAGGAAAGCTTCCCTCTTGGGACGGCTTAGTGAAACGTTTTGAGCTGGAGCTGAAGAAGTGGCCGCTTAGCCAGAGCAGCCATTCGAGGACTTCTCTCCCCCACGGCCTTGCTTAAGGATGGAGTCAGGCAGCTCCTCTCCGCTGGAACGGACAGCTCGAGAGAAGGGCCGTGCAGGCCTGACGCCGGCTCCGCGGCTCCGGCGCGCGGAGCTCGTCCGGAGGTGTGTCCCGGAGAGCCGCTCTTCCCGGCGCCTTCCCCCGGCGCTCCCGGCCGCCCGCGGGGGCGCGCACGGCGGCGCACGCGGACCCGCCCTGGCCCGCCGTGGCCGCGGCGGCGGCGCCCTCTGGCGGCCGTGCCGGGTGCGCGCGGCTCCGCGTGCCGCGGCTGCCCGGGCCCGCCCGGCGCCCCTGCCCGAGCCCGGCATCGCCCGCGGCCCGCCAGCGCTCCGCCTCGGGGTCTGGGCTCTCTGCGGCTTCTCTGGCCACAATTACCTTAAACACCGGCGGGTTTTACGGGAGAGATTGCGGAAACTTTCCGGAAAATCACCGATAATTGGGCGGGGGGGTGTGGAGAAACACATCGGAGGAGGGAGTACTCAGCGCTCATTTTACGGCCCGGGCGGTGGGTCTGCGGTGTAGGTTTCTCTGCAAAAACAACCTTGGCCTCGAGGCTTAGTTCAGCACTCATGGGGCACATGGTGCCGACACTGGCCACAGCTACAGCATAGGCATGGGCACGGACACAGCATGGCCACAGGCATGGACAAGGCCACGGCCACAGCCACAGCATGGCCACGGCCACAGACACATTACAGGCACAGACAGGGACATGGGCATGGCATGGATAAAGCTACAGCCACGGCCACTACCGCGGCAGAGTCACGGCTGCAGCAAACCATAGACAAGGACAGCTATCATGGCCATGGCTACAGCCACAGCATAGACATGGACAAGGACATATCACACACAAAAAAGGCAATGGCCATGACCACAGCCACAGGCAAAAAGGCACTTGGCCACGGCCATAGCACAGGCGAAGGCAAGGACACGGACGTGGCCACGGCCAAAATGCCATGTGCCATGGGCACAGCACGGCCAGAGCCACACCACCACCAAGGCCACATGCACAGACGCGGACTAGGGCACGGCCCTGGCATGGGCACGGGCACAGGCAAGAACACAGCCATGGCACAGACATTAACACAGACACGGGTACGGACAGGGGCACGGCACAGTGAAGAATAAGGACGAGGACACGGACGCGGACGAGGACACGGACGAGGACACGGACGCGGACACGGACACGGACACGGACGCGGACACGGACGCGGACGCGGACACGGACACGGACACGGACACGGACACGGACGCGGACACGGACGCGGACGCGGACACGGACACGGACACGGACGCGGACGCGGACACGGGCACGGACGCGGACGCGGACGCGGACACGGACGCGGCAGTGCCGCCCGCCCGCCGCCAGGGGGCAGTGGCGGCGCGGGCCGGGCCGCGCGCTGCCCTGAGGGCGCCTCGTCAGCGAGCGCGGGGCGGGGCTGATGGCGGCCGCCGCTGGGGCACCCGCCCGCCGCGGGGAGGTGGCTTTCATCTTCTTACGCTGCTCCAGTGCGGTTTTCTCCGCCGAGACGAGCAGCAAAGAGTGAGTAGGGTTGAGGTCCAAGAGAGAAAATCAGATCACTTCAAAAGGAGGAACGAGAGAGAGGGCAAACTTCACAGATTTTCCTGATTTTTCAAGTGGAAAAGGGAGGCTCTGGCCCACATGCTCCACCGTGGCAGGTTTCAGGACTAGAACAGCCCTCAGTAGATTCCAGCACAGCAAGTTCTGTTTTCCTTTGATTAAGAAATCGAGTGCAAAGGGCCAACCACAAAAGTCAATTTGGGGGGGGGGAGGGGGGAACCCGCAGAAACAAAAGAGAATTGAAGCAAACCATTTCTTTTGATGATAAGGGTGAGGTGGCACAAATGTCATCCAAATTGCTGAGCATCTCAGTATTGCCTGTCTTACACTCACAGGTCAAATGCAGTGTGGAGTCAATGAGAATATCCAACTCTCAGGGCATCTGGGCTGTGTCAGAAAGACTTGCTGCTCTCTGCTTTCTTAGAGCTAAAAGAAAATTCAGTAAGTTGTGGAGTTGAATGCTTCATCCTCCTCCCTCACAAGCTTGAGGAGGTGACAGATGTTTCCTCAGGGCCTGTTATTTTAGACACCTCCATGATTTATATATCTCTGCAAGCCTGGTGGGTGGAATTGCATGTCATAGACGAGCTGAAAATAACTTGTATATGCTCAAATACAGACTCTGATATCTATTGGCCAAATTGAATCACAGGATCTGTGCGTGGCAGATGCATCAGGATGTACTGATAGAACAATGGTGGGTTACAGTGAAGTTGAAATGTTCAGTGAAGAGCACTGGCAAAGACTCTGCAGTAACATTGTGCACAGCAGAGCCACCACAGCTTAGCCCTCATGATTGTTTGGCTAAGATAGGCAGTCACGTACAGAGGAAAAATTGTTATTTAGAACAATATGCAATTCCCTGTGGGATCATAGAACTGGACAGACTGCCTTTGGTCTCTGAGGTAGAGGTTCAGAAGAGACCTGGAAAGGTGGTTGCAGAACTTCGTCTGGATGTGTGGGTCCTTCTCACTAGAAGCACTACTTGGGGAAATTCTGCTGTGGGACCTCAGAGTGTCAAGCTGTTAACACCCGGTCAAGTATTTTGGGATAGCCTGGTGGAAGAGGTAGACAAATAAATATGCTATGTCCACGCATGCCCAGCACACCAAAATTTGTTGGGTGGCACTTTGTACGGCACATAGGCATGTACTGGGCTGAAAGCCCAGTGTCAAGGATAGGATGTAAGGGAATGTTCTCAGGTCAATGTCTCAAAAGCCGAGGTTTCTGCTTCCCTCCGTGTTTAGAGCCCAGGGAGTTTCACCCAGCAGCTTATTAGGTTTTCCCTTGAGTGCTGCCTGGCTTCCTTTGGGTATAACTCAGAACCAGCATTCTCTGGGAGACGATAATATTTTCCAAGGCTGGGCCATTCATCCATGCCAGCCTCTAGAGAATATGGAGAAGCTGTGCAGAAAAGGGCCTGGGCACACTTGTCCACACCCTGTAGCCCGCAGTAGACATTCACATCCTGCCAAGGTAAACTGTGTGAGCAGTGCGCCTGATTCACAGCCAGGTCTGCAGCAAAAGCAGTGAGTGAAGAGTGGCAGAACTTTTAACTCCTTGGGAGGGGCTGAAGACAGAACTTGCTGCAGACGACCCAAATTCTTGGCAGGAGCATGTATCTCACAGGGTTTCCTGCCAGAGTTTCAGCTGTACCACATGTCATCTGTGCACTTAAAGCCTTTTTTGTTTTGGGAGGTTTTTTGTTGGGTTTGGGCCTTTTTTCCTTCAAACATTACCTTCAGGCATTCGTTTCCACTTACCTGAGTGCTTCCCAAACACTGGGCTTAAACTTACTGTTGTCTAGTCCCCTTTGATCACCAATATGTGATGACTCAGATCTGGAGCCTAACCCACTGCTTCCACTTAGAAATTGTTCAGTTTACCTATTTAATTCCTCAGAGATTATCTGGGTTCAGCATATGCTCCCTTCCCTTTTGTCAAGGCCGCATGACTTTAAATTTTCCCTTGCATCTTCCAGTTTCTTTGTCCCCCTGATTGTTTGATATTTCTTTTCCTTCTTTTGAGTCTCTTTGCCACAGTGTCACACAAAGTTATACTTTTAGATGTATGGTGGAGGTGACAGGGATGTTAAATCTGCTCTCAGAGGTTCCTTTAGGAAAAAAACATTCTTCAAACACAGACAAAAGGGTTTAATTTTTAAGCTGATGAACAAATAATTTGTCCACAATCAAAATGTTTGTGATGATAATGGTGCTGTACTCTGAGGGAATTAATTCAACTATCATTTTCCTGCTCACAAATACCTCAGTCCAGCAATGTCCCATGTCATATCTCAGTCTGAGAATCATGGCCCCATTCTTGCAGGAGGAAAATGCTTGCATCTTTGGAAAACTTGGGTGAAATTTTAAGTGGCACAGCAGCAATAGAACCCAAGGTCTTCTGCTGGTTTACTCTTACCCGACACAATTTAGACTCCTCTGTCCAAAACTTTGAATGATGTCAGTGCGATAAATGGTATAAAATTGCCATTTTGTCTGGGAAGATGTTAAATCTGTTTGCTCTTGCAATGTCTTGATATGTGTGTGGCTGTATGGGAGTGTGGCAACAGCTCCCCTAATCTTCAGCCTATGACTGTAGTGGAAAAAATAACATAGAAATATCATGGGTTTTTTTGGTTTTTTGGTGGTTTTTTTTAATGGTGTTGTGCTGTTTGGATTTTTTTAAATACCTCCCAGTTTTCCTATAGTAGTTGCAGTCCAGGAAACTTTGTGTTTATTAAGCACTGTGTAAATTTGCAGGTCTCTATAAATGTAAAATAAATAGCAGTGATAACAGCAGCAAAGTGCTCAGTCCAGCCCTGGTAATAACCCAAGAGTGCTAATTTCTTGATAAGGTCACTTGCTTCACACAGGCTCCTCCTTTCGATGTGAAAACACAGGGTGCAGCACAGAAAATATTTGTGTTCCCTGACAAGACAGGAGACACTGAAAACATGTGATTTCCAGCAGGTGACAACGGTGGACAACAACCTGAAGGATTCTTACAATCTATTGTAGAGGCCTTCATCTCTTCACTGAGTGCTGCAAACATGTTCTTTTCTAGGAAATCAAAATCTTAGCAAACATCTGGCATCCTTTTTAATGTCTTCTCATAAGCAGATGAGAAAGGGGAATCTCCAGTAACCTGATGGAGTTAGGGTGGAGCAAAATTGTATTTCTGGAGGATGAGCAGAGCAACAAGACAAAGGCTTGTGTGGCTGACCCCTCTGAACTGTGGTCTCCATCAGTGATGCCACCATTCATAACCTGGGCAGTTTCTGGGCTTCACTGAGTGTGTGTAGGGGCCACATTCCCACCTTTCTTCAGGTGTCCTAGTGCTCTAATGGCAGCTCTGCCTGCTCAGGCCACCCAACTTCCGTCCAAACAGACAGGTGGAAGGGCTTTGGGCTTTTCATGGCTGGAACTTTACCACTGGTGGCAATAATTAAGTATTTATAGAAAAATAGCTTGTATACCCCTAGTGGCTGATAGCCCCCTCTACCTTCTACTGTGGTGATTCAGTGGTGGAACTGCTGCAGACAGCTCTGGTTGACTTCATGCAGTATGCTCCTCTTCCCTATCAGGTCCCCTTTAAACCTGGTTTAGGGTTCCCGAGTGGCTTACAGCCGTCTGGCCTCTGTCATGACCTACCCAGGGAGTTCTCCTGTAGACCTGAAAACCCTTCTCTCTGCCTAGCACTGTCCGTGAGCCTGGTGTAATTTTGCTCTGTGGTGGGTCCATAGTCACCTTTGGGCTTTTTCTTTGCCATACTGCTGCAGTAAATCCAATTCATCTGCACATCAGTACCCTTCTGTTTTCTTCTTCCCTGACCTCTGTCTGCTAATGCATCCTTAGGTCCAGTGACCTTTGGCACAGGAAGAATCCTCCTTAAGCCCCTATCCCAAAGGTGGCAACTCCTGCTATTAAATAATAATCATACAGTAATAATCACCAGAGGGCTGGCAGGGACTTTGGGAGATCTCTGAAGCTATCCCCCCTTCTCCAAAGTGGAATCACCCAGAAGCAGAGCGTGATGTGGGCGTTAAATGCTTCCAGCAATTTGGATGCCACAGCCTCCCCAGCAGCCCCCCTGTGGCCCGGGAGACCATTCCTGGAGAAAAAGCACTTTCTTGAGCATAGCACAACTCCTTCCTCCTGCGAATAAGGATGATGATTATTTGTCCTTCTTCTGGTGGATCTGGAGTAGAACTGATCACTGTCTGCTTTATAGAACTTTTATATAATAACAAAACAGCTTTTAGAGTAACTGAGAAAGAGGCGTTTGCTCACTTGCAAAGTCAGGAAATTCCCTGCCAATGGACATTCTTTGTCGGGGATCCTTTGCCAGCATAGGCTGAGCACTAAGCCCCACAATCTGCATTTTCCTTTTGAATGACTCCCACAAAATAAACCGAATATCACATCTAAGGAGATTTATTACATCCCTTCCAAGGGCGAAGCATTCCTTAGCTACATTCCACTTCTGTCTTTTGTGCTTAGGGAAGGGGAAAAAAATCGCTGTGATGCCTCTGGATCCCACCCCTCCAGGGCTTCTGTCGTTAATAAAGTCGAGCAGCTGGAGCCAGATTTGTCAGACTAATCCTGAATGGCTGGCTCGCTCCTGCTGCAAGAGCAGCACCATCAGAGCAGCGCTGGATTCCTGCTTCTGCTGGAAGACTAATACGTCGTGGCACCACGTTTCCTCAGTAAAACCACCTTTTGTTGTTCCCAGTGACACCCTATCCCCGTGGCAGCAGTTTGCCAGAGTGGATCTTCTCGCTTCCTAGCTGCTTTGCCTTCTCCTGCCTCTGCATGATGCAAGAGTTTGCAATGCTTTTTGGGAGCTCAGATGTGCTCTCAGAGACTCTGCTTGAAGCAATTGCTCACTCCAGGCATTGCAGTGAAGCTTTTATCCAGATGTGTAAATGAGGATGTGTATAGAGGGAGGGCAAGGAGATGAAACTTCTGTTGTGTTATCTGAGCTTAATTATGTTTCTCCCCTAGGCAGTTGCTAATTGATTGACCCCGGGACTGTAAAAGGGAGCAAATTTACCAAAGCTCATTAAAAGAGCAGAGTTTGGAATTTGAATTTTTTATTTTATAGATGGATACCTTTGACTGACGTCTTCCTGACTGATATTCATGAAACAAACTCTGTTCAGCAAATGTCGGTAGGCGGGTTTGGCTTTTTAAACCCAAATGAGAGAAGTGGTGAGTACACAGCCTGTTCATTCTTACTGTGTCCCTTGCCAGCCCTTATAGGTATCACTTAACTGGAGCTCTGATACTGTTTTCTGCCACAGCCAAGGCTGTGGTAACCAGCTTGTTGTCTCTTCAAGCAAGGTATCAAGTACATTTCAATTTCACAGGCTTCAAAAGCTTTTCACAAAATTGACAAAAACCCCTTCTCAAATAAAAAATCGGTTCACCCACGGTAAAAAGCAGTCACTGCAGGTGTGAGTGAAGCCAGCTGTGCAACAGCACAGGGCAACACCCAGTGCAATGGTGTAGTAAGTGGAGAAAGGGAAAAGATGCTGTGTCCAAGGGGAGTTGTAGGAAGAACAAAGAGAAGAGGACTGTCTTTTCCCAGACAGCTGGAGCATGGACTACAGCAAACATTCAAAGATCATTTCCAATCTGATGGTGTTCACATCTGTCCTACACAATCAAACTCCCATGCAGAGCAAGAGTCACCCAAGTGACAGTTGCTGCCTTCTCAAATACATCAGGGCACCGTTTTCAGGCCTCCTCCCCAAATACTACTCTTGACCTTTTGGTGGTGAAGTTTATCACAAAGGGAGCTCATCCTGTCAGGACTGAGACATGGCCAGTGTGCGAAAAAGGCTGCAGAAAATAAGGTATGCAGAACAGTGTGGGATAGATACACACTCCTGAAGATGTGAAGGATGAAGGAGATGAGCACAATGGAAGAGCACCCACTGCCCAGGTGACAGGCAGCTATTAGAAGGCCAACTTTCACAGCCAGCCCAGATAAAGCTCCTTTTATCACTTGGAGCCAATTCACTGCAGCTCCCATCAGCCTTAAAACCATTTCAGATGGGTTTTAAAGCTATTTATAGTGTGGAGGGGAAAATCCTATTGTGTAGCAAACTCAAAAAGTAGTGTGTGCACCCTGGATGTGAGAAGTTAGAGCATATTTGAAGTTTCTTCCGTCAGCCTGTGAGTTGCTTCCTTTTTTTTTCCTTGCGAGGACAGACTGATGTACTATTCCCTCCAGCTTGTCATCCTCAAAGAAGATGCTCATCTCTCCTGAAGAGATTTCATGCACACTATGAAGGCTTTCAAAAATTTGGTGGGACTGTCAGTTGAACAGCAACATGGACAAATGACACCTGTCCTACGTGGGGTTCACTGTGAACACATCTCTACAGTTATGATTGCCTACCCCTATGCTAGGCTTGCTTGCCTCTAGGCCCTTCAGAGCCCTTCCGAGTTTCTTTTCTGTCTCTTCTATTTGTAAAAAGTTTAACATCTGTGAGCACTTACAGGAAAGTTCCAAGTTGCACGCCATATTTGAAAGTTGTTGGTTTGTTTGGTCTCTGGTTTAGGTAGCGGTTCCCAAGAATAAGTCCCTAGTTGTAGCTGTGAGGAAGAGGTTACTGTCTCTGTAGTGAAATGATGTTTGTTGACAGGAAGAACTGACCTTCCAGGAGAACATGTTACCAAGGAAAGAGAGGAAGCCAAGCATCTTCTCCTTGGAGTACATAGACTTCCCCTTCCCGAGCACACTTGTGACCCTCACAACTGTCTCCCCTACTGTTTGCTCTGTCTGCTTCTTTCTCTTTCTTCTTTTCCTCTCTCCCCAACCACACCCACTATTTAACCATTTAGATATAAAAATAAAAAATAAGAAAACCACCCAACCCACTAGACAGAGGGTTTGCTAAAGAAGGGTAATTTTAAAAGCAAGTCTTTGAGGTCAGTGTGTAATTGTACCATTGGGACTGTGTGATCTGTGACAAAAATAATCCACTGGGTATCTGGTCAAGAAAGAGAGGATGGCAGCCTGCAGTGAGGGAAGAGTGACTTACATGGGATTGACCAGGCAGCAAAAGACCAGGCAAAACTACTTGCTGGCACCAGAAATAATATTTGTGTAGAATACTGCGAAATATTCTGTCTGTGATGGGATCATTACAGCTGTTGTTCGAGTCACGGCCTCCCTTTGTGCCAGGAGGTACTGGGTACTTCCTGGAAATGTAATGGTCTTCCACAGAAATAAAGATATGATGTGAAATATATTTATATATTACCTTGCTCATGAGGAACATTTCTGGTTTGATGTGGAGTTTAGGGTGCTGAGGTTTTTTAATTGTTCTCCATTTTCAAACCCCTGTTTCAGGTACTTTATGAAAACCTGAATTCTGCAAAGCATTCATAGGACTGTAAGCCATGCCCTTGGAATAAAGAAGGATGTTTTCATCCCTATAAATATCAGTTACTTTCTTAGCAATTCCTTCTCAGTTATAGGTGACAGCAGTAAGTTATGTGGGCCATTCATATAATGTATTTTACCAGTATTTCCTTTAGTGTGTTTTAAAGGAAGAAGTGAGCCTGCTAAGTGTCCCAAATATATCTGCTGTCTGCTAGCCCTGAGAGTACAATACAGGGGGTAGGAGGACCACACCACAGTGCTTTGTTTTGTTTATCATTCTGGCAGAGACAGTGGCAGCCCCCATCACTTGGAAATAATGATCCTAATTCCCATGCTGGGGCAAAACACCAACTGCTTACAGAGAATCATGATTTTCCTGGCTTCAGAGGTGGCTTGGTGACGCCAAGCAGACTTGACAGCAGATCTCTGTAGTTCCTAAGACTGAGTTACTTTCATACTATCCCAGATAAAAGTGCCATAAAAATCAGTTTTATTGTGAAGTTAAATTTGAGAGAACGGAGTACTTTTGTGCTTTGATGCCAAGCTGGGAATATAGAGCTTTACCTGAATTGATGCCACTTGTATTTCCATTCCAAGGTGTCCAGCCCAAGATTTCACTGCAATTCAGTGTTTTCCTTCCTCAAACCACTGTCTGTGCATGAGAGGATTTATTTTTAATCGGAGGCAAGTGCTGGTTGCAGGGGTCTTTACTTTGTGACCTTCAATTCTGTTTCTAGGAGGAGACAGTGGGTTTCAGTACCTTCTTGCTGTGGCTTCCTCTGGGCCAGCCCTTCCCAGAACAGATGCCACTGATTCAGGAGGTCTTGCTGCCTCCCCTTTAAGTGCTGGTTACACAGCTCCACCAGGATCCATTGCCGTTGTAAACCACGTTCAAGGGATAAGCAGTTTAGGGTTTGGAGTCACTGTAGACCAGGCCTGGAGACCTCATGCAATTCTTTTTCATCCTACTTACACCCACAGTTCTCCTAGATTAGAGTTACTGCACAATCCAGACCTCTCTGACTTGAATTGGAGTTGGGAAAGACACACACAAAAAAGAAATGTGTGTTGTAAATTAGATTTCTCAGATTTCAGTGATTTGTCATGGTAATGTGGCTCAATCTATGCAGTCATAGAAACATTTCACAAGTTCAAATTCTTCTGATGCTATTAACTTCCCCAGTGTGGCAGGGTGTAGTGACTGTAGGAGGTAAGGTTAATTTCAAATCATCTGTAGTAGAAAAAAGACATGGCACCCCACATGGAGTAACATTAAACCTACAAAATGAGGATTAAGCTAGAAAGCATTCCTCAGCCCTAGAGATCTATTTGGGAAGACTGGATTCTTGGCTCAATTGTTTTGTGCCCCTGTACAAGTCCAACGGGATATATGCTGCGTCTTGGTGCAGCTCAGGTCAGTGGGACAGCACTCAAACACTTTGCCGTGTGCACTGTGCTTGCCCACAAGCCAAACCAAAAACTGTAATTCAGAACTCACTCAATGGGGGTGATCTAAATATAATAGGATTAAAACCAGTAAATGATGGTTTCCTAGGTTTGCCTGCCTATGTCAGAGCCAGTGGGGTGCATTTTCAGCCAGATCCCTGGAACTGTCAGAAGTCACCTAAAAGCAAGGAAGGCAAGAAGTTTCCATGTTTCCAGGACTTCAGGTGCTGAGGCTTTGAGAAAACTGCTAAATGTTCTGAGATACTTGGAGGAAGATCTGGCAACACTGTTAGCCCTGTTTGCCACACAAACCAGAATGTCTCATTTCTCTAGTACATCTTTTCCTAGAAAAACTAGCTGCTCGCGGTTTGGATGGGTGGTCTCTTCAATGGGTAAAAAACTGGCTGCATAGCCAGGCCCAGAGAGTTGTGGTGAATGCAGCTAAATCCATTTGGCAGCTGGTTGCTAGCGGTGCTTCCCAGGGCTCAGTCTTGGGGCTGGTCCTGTTTCACACCTTTATTGATGACTTGGACTTTGGCATTGATGGCACCCTCAGTAAATTTGCCAATGACACTAAGCTGTGTGGGAGTGTTGATCTGCTTGAGGGTAGTAAGGCTCTGCATAGGGATCTGGACAGGCTCAGTCAATGGACTGAGGACAGCTGCAGGAGGTTCAATGAGGCAGAGTGCTGAGTCCTGTCCCGGGGTCACAACAACCCCAAGCAGTACTACAGGCTTGGAGAAGAGTGGCTGGAAAGCTGCCCAGCAGAAAAGGACCTAGGAGTGTGGATCAGCACACACGATCCAGTGTGTGTCCAGGTGGCCAAGAAGGCCAATGGCATCCTGGCCTGTATCAGCAATAGTGTAGCCAGCAGGACCAGGGCAATGATCTCCCCTCTGTACTCAGTGCTGGTGAGGCCACACCTCAAGTGCTGCATCCAGTTTTGGGCCCTTCACTTAAAAAAGGACATTGAGGTGTGTCCAGGTGGACGGACTGATCTCTTCTACCATGCCTGCAGTGAAAGAACCAGAGGAAATGGCCTTAAGTTGAGACAATGGAAATTCAGATTAAGTATTAGAAAAAAAAACTTTTATTGTTAGAGTGGTCAGACATTGGAATAGTTTGTCCAGGGAGGTGGTGAAATTACCATCCCTGAAGGTGTTTAAGAGGCATCTGGATCTGTGCTATAGTTTAGTGGTTTAAGGGTTACTGTGGTACTGCTGGGTGGATGTTAGGACTTGGTGATCTTAAAGGTCTCTTCCAACTTTGATGATTGTATCAGTGGATATTAGAGATGCACAGGTGCAGAACCACAGGCAGGGAGTTCTTGAGCGCTTCAAAGAGCCTCTTTCTTAGTGATGCTGCCTTTGACCATGTTTCATGCTTCATGTTTTAGGCTGCTGCTATACTCAAGTTCTTGATGAATCAAAAGCTGTACAGGAAATGGCAGCACCAAAGGGACCTGCTCAGTATGCCACGGAGACACAGGTACTCTGGGACAGAGTACCCAGGGGCTCTACTGCCTGGCCTTGTCTTGCCTTGGCTAACCTATCTACCCCACAGTCAGCTGCAGAAACTACATCTCTCCCCATTTCTGTTTCCTTGCTGCACATCTCTCTAACAGTCATGAGGGATTCACTGAATGGGGCTTATGGAAGGCAGCTGATAATTTTTATTTCTTTATCTCAGATCTCAATCCATGAAGAGCATGCCACACTTGGCAGCAGCTGTATGAGACTTATTGATCCAGGTAGTTCCTCCCCTCCTTTCTGCAAGTTGAGGAAGTCACACTAGAGGCAACTTCTTTTTCTTTTACCAGGGCTTCCCCCAAAGAAGTTTTTGCTCAGCATAAGGGTAGTTGGCTGGCCCAGGTGAGCTCTCCTGAGCCTGGGGGAGCAGCAAGACCAGCTCCCAAGAACAACTATATGCCCAAGTGGTGTGGGCAGTGCCAGCCTCACCCAGCTTTCCTGCATCCAACCTCAGCCCCACGCATTACTTGGGCAGGGAGAGGAGGGCAGGGGAGTTCGCTGGTGAGAGTGACAGGTCTGTGTGTGCCTGACAGCATCTGTTGCCATGGTAATGCGTATTTGAGCCTGAGCCGAGTTGCATCTTCCCTGAAGTTGTGAATTGAGCTTAGCTTTATTTATTTAAAACTAACCGTAACAAGTGAAAGAAAAACAAGAGACACATTACAAATCCCCTTGCACAGGACGTAGCCAAATGAGTCAGAGGCACTGCAGGCTTTAATCAGCCCACCTGACGTCAAACCTCTCCATCAGAGGAAAGTGCCGCCTGGAAATGTCAACATGCCCAAATGGAAAGGCCAGAAGGTAAATCTTTTCCTGTGCTCACTCACTGAGTAGGAAAGAACAATTAAAATTCAGCCAGTTCCCTAGGCACATCTTAATAGCACTCTGATTGAACGTTTTTGTCCTCCCGGTCCTCTCCCATCCCTGCTGTTTGCTGCCTGGGGACAAGGCCTATTGTTTTGAAGTATCTTTCTAACGTAGCATCAAACCCCAGATCCTGCAAGAACAAGGTGTTACCACCAGCAACAGAAAAGGGCTCTGTAGGAAAATTTTGTCACTGAAGTGACCTCTCCCACAAACACTGAGTTTACCATGCCATGATAGTGGTTCTCAGTTTCACACATGTGAATGCCCAGGGGTAAAAAGAGCAACTTAGCCTGGACCTATGCCACTTGTCAATACAAAGTTGGAATGAGAGAAAAAAAGCTGCAGGAATACGACCATTTTTTTGCCAGAGGTGCCAGCCACCTGAATGTTGGTCAACACCAACCTTGACAGATGCACCACAGCAATAGGAAATGGCCATGGGCAGATGCATGACCTGCTGGGAAGAGAAACCCTCTTGCATCCTTTGTAAAAAACTCAAACTTTGGGCCCCTGTAATACATACAAGGTGAGAAGGAGTCCCCAGCTTTGAATACAAGAAGCCTGTTCTTGAGTGTGTATCTTAAGCTAGGTGTACGAAAGGGAGGGGTCAGCCAAGGACACCTACAGCTCTATGTGCCCCTTTGACAAACATCAAGCTAGGAAGCCTAGGAAAACCATCCATTCCCAGCCCACTGGTGTTTGCCAGGGGTGACAAAGGGACACATACAGACATCGGGGATAACAAGCACCCAGAGGAGGAAGGAAGGAAGAATGTAAATGCAAACCACACCACTTAAAAGCAGGGCAGCATTCCAGTTCCTCCAAAGTGCTCCCCACACCCAGCACTGTACAGCAGCCAACCTGGTGGGCTTCTGATCTTCCCAAATCACTTAACACTTCTCCCCTTTTTATTTTTGTCCTAAATGTGTTTTGCTTTGGCGGCTGATCCTGGCTATGTGCCTGAGACATTACACTGGGGTTGCTTTTCTCTAGATGTCTGTAATGAAGGTTTCTTCCACCGTGTTCTCTTCCCCCTGTAGTGAAAGTCTGTAATTACCACTGAGGGGTGAGGCAGACAGCACTGAAACAATGTCATTTGAACGGGGGTGAGACATGCCTGAATTGCTGGGTTGTGCTTTTCTCCTCACAGGATTTCTTGTGGATCTGGATCTTGCTTTTAACCCTTGGCAGTGCAGGGAATATCGTCCTCCCACTCCCCTGACCAGCCTGTGTGTGCTGTATCTGCTTGGTTCTGACCAGGACAGATTCTGTTGGATGTAGCCAAGATGCAAGTGTCCAAATTCTCCACCATGCTTGAGGGGTCAAGTGGCATAAATCTGCACGGATTGCCCTCTAGTCATTCTTGGGAATAACTGAGAGTTTGGAGTTGGCTCTATATGGCACATACAGTGTGTCAAAGCAGAGTTGTTGCCATCCCTTGCCCTGACTCATTCAGTCCTGTTCCAGCAGCTCTTCAGCCGCCTCCTGTACCAAAGCCATTTGCTTCCCACTCATTGATTCAAGGTATCTTGTGGTAAAATTCAGTCAGAGCATGCAGCTCTTCATCCTTCCTAGGGAAAGGTTTGAGTTGTAGGAGATGGTTATGAGAAATGAGGGGATACATCTGCCTAAGAATCACTCTTCAGGTTGTCTCTAGCCCTGTGAAGTCTGCCTGGGTCCCTTTTGCAAACAGGTCTTGCAACCATGAAGGCTAAATCCTAGTAAACAAAAAGTGGTGCATAGGAAGCAGAGGTGGCTACTCTCTTCTGCTGTCCTGCAGCTTTCCATTCACATAGTGTCTTCAAATGCTAACAAACTGCTGGAAGGAGATGCCCTCATACTGAGTTACTTTGCACCCAGTCAGTGTAAAAGTTGTCTGATTCCCCAGGGAGACTGCCAGCCTATGCTCTTTCTGAGGTATAGAGCAGGGAGACTGTGTGTGACAATGCAAAGGAACAATATTAGCTTGCCACGAAGAAATTAAGGAATTACAAAGATATTTTTCCTCCTGTATCAGTTACTTCCAAAGTGGTGAGTTTTCAGTTCTCGTATTTTGTTACAATACCCATTTACTATTTGGGGGCTTTGCTTTCTAACATACTGGCAGAAAGACATACAGCCACAGGCAGCTCAGCCACATTTTCAGGAGGTTAAAGGGGTTCTGTGAGGGGATGTTCCTAGGGTCTGGTGTCTTGTATTCAAGGCTTTCCTTTTCCTAGGTCTTTCCTTGTCCGTCACTCGCTCTTTGTTTGCAAGGCTGATTTAAATCTATCCAAAGGCCCCAAGTTTACCCCAGAAAGAATAATAATTGCAGTGCTGAGCTCTGTGGCTTCCCTTTCATTCCCCACATAGCATTAGGGTGCTCACTGAAACCACAGCATTCATGGATCCTTGCCATATGCAAACGTGCAATTAATATGCTCTTCACTTTCCCCTCTACTTCCTAAGACAAGATGGGGGTAAAAAAAGCACAAGTTGGGGTGCACATTTCCTTATGACACACACACGTGTGTCTGCACTTCTCTGCAGTGCCCCAGCATGGCTCACACCTACCTGAATTTGGTGGTCATTGGTGAAGTGCATCTGCTCACATGCAGACATTTAATTTGATGTTCTGTGTAGCTGCACACAAAGCAACATGCAGAACACAATTCATTCTCTCTTTCAGTTGTGGCAGCAGATGTATGAAACACTGGTTTCACAGGTGTTACCCCTTCTCTGTTTTTAGCAGGGAGCTGCAATGGGTGTGATCTCTGTGCCGGCTCCCTCCCTGTCCCACTGCTGCTTGCTAGTGGTGGGAACAGGTGTGCTGGGTACCTGGCTGGGAGTGGTCACAGCAGGAGGAAGGAAATGAAAAGCAGCTGAAGCTGACTGGAGAGAGAAGTGTGTGGGCAAGAGAGAGAGTTTAAACCAGCTGCTGGAAAGAAATTGAAAGGGAGAGAGATTTCCTGGATGAGGCAGGGCTGTGGATCAGAGGGCAAAGAAAGACTTAAGTGATTGCAAGTCCTTCCTCGAAAGTTACCTTTTTCTAGAGAATGTTTTGCTGTATCACTATCTTGATTTTTTTCCTGGGTTTTTAATTGTCCCATAAAAACCTAAATGAAGAAATCACAGCCAAAGGGTTGGATATGTAACTACTTGTGCCATCACACATGACCTGACTCCTAAGAGCCTGACTGGAGACTGTAGTACCTCTTCTTTGAGCTGAAAGTCCTTTTTCCATCCTCACCTTGTTCTCAAGTGGGCCTTCAGGAGCAGAAGGGACCTACAATGCAGCAGTTGCTCCCTCTGTCCATGCTGCACAAAACAGTGAGCAAAACTGCACTAAAGCAATATATGGAGAAGTAATCAATCCAGAGAAAAGACAAAGCAAAATGAAGGCTAGACTGTTGGAAAAAAGCTACTGAAGGGCCAAAATATGGAGCCTGCATGACTCCAGAAAACCTTTATGTCTAGGAAGACAGCTTGTGGCAGAAACTGTCTATTCCATCCATATGAACACCAACGCTGGAAAAATAAACAGGACAAATGGTATCTTGCACAGACTTGAAGTAAAAGCTTGTCTTTAGTGGCAGTCCTAAAGAGCCAGCCTGACCCCCAAAGCAAAGCAGTTCTAACAGCATGAATCATTCCCATACCAGCTGTCCAGGCTGCAAACATTACACAGATGACCCCTCCTGTAACAACAGAGCCTGCATGCAGCAGACCAAAAATCACCAACTTTTCACCCTGCATTCCTCAAGAAACACTCATCCTCGAAGAGTCTGTGAAACCTCCTGGCACAGTCCTGGGTGGGAGAACCAAAAGCTTTGGCTTGGCTTGTAGCAGAATGGCCTGGATTGCTGCCCACATGTTCAAGCCCAGGGCCTGCTTACCTTGTGTGTCTTGCTCACAACAATGCAGGGTGAAGGCAAAGCAAATGTAAAATGGTATGACGAGAGACTTGCAGTTCTCACTCCATGGACATAAAGGCAAGCAGTGGGAGCAGGACCAGGCAGGATGGAGCACAGGAGAGCAGGATCCCTTTCTTATGAGAAATGGACTGATGATTCACTTCTCAGCAGTGATAAAATTAGCTTGGTTGGTCACACATGTATTTGCAGTACAAAATATTGTGAGGCCAGGAAGACTTACCTGTTGTCAGTTTGACTTGTTCAGCCTGAACATACTTGATAGCTATTTCAATCTCCTGCTGTAGTCAGATTGCAAATAAATTTAAGTATAAAATTAGAAAAAAATGGGCTGAGAAGGCATTTGAATGATCGTGTAATTCAGCCCCTGCCCCAGGGTTGCTTCCTCCTCTGCTGTATCTATGTCCCTAGAGATGGCTGCAGAACTTGATTTTAAAGATGCTCTAGTAAGGGTGACACACCATTCAAGTGTTGCAAGCACTGCAGTTGCCACGCCTCTGCTTCAGCAGTGCCCCTCAGCCTGTCCCTTTCCCCTTTGCTGCAGGCACCTATAGCCAGCTACAGCAGCACATCTAAATTTTTCTGCAATCACCTCCCTTCACCCATCAACAATTTACCTGTCGCCAGGTCTCTTGTGGAGCACAAAACTGCTTGCCTGCAGAAATAACTCTCCTTTTTAGCTCCAGAGGGTCAGCAGCAACACTCTCTGATCACTTAGATAATATTTCCATTGCCTTTAGTGAACTGCACTCATGTCTGACATAAGCAAAGCGTCCATCTCAAAGCTCTATGCAAATGCTAGGGATGGGAGTTCCCATCAGAGCTCTCCAACATGGGACAGAACAGCTTTCCTGTTCAACACCAAAACGGGATATTTGTTATGATTCTTCCTTGCCTGCAAAGGTGCAGCAGTGATAGGCAGAGAAGCTGCATCTGGGCAGCTACTCAGTACTAAAAGCACTCAGTATAGAAGCAGGGTTTCAGAGCAGGCAATTCCATTTTTTTTTCTGAGATATTTTAATCTCCAGAATGGATTTCACAGCTCCTATCTGACTGTGCCAAAGCATTTTCCCTTCAGAGCACAGACAAACAAGTGAGGTTTACTTTGCTTGACCTTTTCTGATGACACTGCCACCCATGCTGTGCAAACCGTAGCTGACACCATCTGAGCTTCCTCAGCCTGAAGATAAATACAGTGTGTGTCCTGAGAAGAGACTTCCTTGTGTTAGCTTGGGCAAGGCACTGAACCAGAAACTCTTGGTTTCACCAGTGAGTCTTCATAGCTAGGGAAGCGATATCTGTTGTTTGGTTAGTGGCAGGAGGGGAAGCTGCCCCTGCTGTGGCTCTGTCCGTGCTCTGTGACCCTGGCTGTCACTCCATTGCCATGGCAGGATTCGGTCTGTCTACTCCTTGCAGCTGAGAACCCTGCTGACTGGGATGTTAAAGGCGTCTTCCCCCTTGGAGACAGGTTTACTTCCTGCTGAAGATCTGGACATATTTCTTCTTCCCATCTTACAGTGGCAAAGGTTTTTGTGTTTCCCCCTTTAAACCCACTGGCATCCACGTTAACAAAGAAGTTTCTTTACCATTCAGGAAGTAGGAACAGCATTATTTTCTCGCACAACTCCATCCTGGCTGAATTTATGTCTCTGACCTTTTACCCAAAGGCTCTTTACACTTGACTGAAACATAAGGTAAAAGTAAATGTAACTGAAAGAGCTCATTGTGTGTGTAAGTATAAAGGCTTTTGTGTGCAGGATGTGGCTGCTTGTGCAACCAGTAGCCAAGGAGCACCTTGGGTTGTGCTTTTAGTTCTGACAGCCATGGAGAATGTGGAGCAAGAGCCTGGATGGATGTAAACACCAGTTAAAGCACAGGCTCCAGCCAGCTTCAAATCAGCATTTCTTTGCCAGGACCCTCACCACTGGTAACGTCTGGCCAGGTTTCCACCAGGAGAGATGCACTGCTGCCTTTGGGGTTTTTTCTCCAGATGCCTGTGACCAAGAAAGACCCTCCTTGGAGCTGGGACTCCAGTCTGTTCTCTGTGGAGCCATGAAAACAGGGATAGATTAATAAAACATCAGGGCTTCTTCAACGGGATTATTATAAGTGGTTTTCTTAAGTGTTGGTAATGATCAGAAGGACAGGGATCCATAATCCTATTTATCTGAAACCATATAATCTTCCTGAAGCTCTTTAATAGTGCCCAGCTCTTTAATTACAGAGCAGCCACATGTGCCGCTGCAGCTAGGCCGACCTGCAAGTCCGCTGCGGGGAGCGGGGACAAGGAGACCTCCCTGCCGGCTGCCCTTCAGGCTCCTACCCCGCGGAGTGCCCATCTATCCCGGCGCTGCTCCCCGAAGGATGCAGAGGAGCCACCAAAGCCGGCCGGCCGGCCGCTGCTGAAAGGAGGGTTTGTTCAGTTCGTCAAAGTGACGCGGCTCCGCCGGGGACCAGCAGCGCCCTCAGGTCCCTGCGCAGCGCCGGGAAGAGCACGGGAGCGCCGGCCAGCCCCCGGCCTCGCCCCGCCTGGCGGTGCGGGGGCTGCCCGGGAGGCGGGGGCGCTGCCTCGAGGGGGTGTCTGCGCGGGAAGTCCCGCCCCGGCGGCTCCGGGAGAGCGGCGGGGGCGTGCCGGGGCCGCCCGCCGGCCCCTCGGCAGCGGGGCACTGACAGCCGCGCTGAGCGGCACCGGCGCTCCGCTCCGCTCCCGTGCCCGCCCGGCGGTCGCTGCCGCCCCGCCGTCCATGGGCCGCCGCCGGGGGGCGGGCGGGAGCGTGCGGCCGCAGTGAGCCCGGCCGGCCGAGCGCGGGGGGCGGCCGAGCCCCGGTGCCGCGGGCACCATGGACAGTATCCTGGAGCCCTTCCCCGCCGAGCGGCTCTTCCCCGCCGCCGGCACCGGCTTCCTCGACTTCGGCGACTTCAGCGAAGCGGACTTCCTCAGCAATGTGGTAAGGGACCGCCGGCAGCACCCCCGCTTCGGCGGGCCGGCCCGGCAGCCGAGACGGGACACGGCGGCGGGCTCGGTCCCCGCCCTGCCCCGCCTGCTCCGGGGTGCCCCGGAGATGCAGGTAGCCAGGTGCCCGCCGTCGCACACGGCCAGCTTCCCACTGGACTGTCCCGGCCGCTGTTAGCCCGAGGAGACCCTGCAGAGGAATCTCAGGGCTGTTCTACGCTATGGTTTTATGAGCCTGATGGCTGGGGAGAAGTGTGTGGTGCCAGGCGGGGACTGTACGACCTGCCGCGTGTGAGCTCGGGCAGTACCGGAGGCACGGCCGGTTGCCGTCGGGAGAGCTTTGGGCTCAGAGCCTCCTCTCTTTTTTGCCTGTAACTTCCTCAGAGTGGCATTTGGGAGATGAAGCATCTATCACTTGGCGCTTTGGCTGGGCTGATTTACTTTGGAGAGAAGAGTGAAGGGGAAGAGTGACTTGGGAGGAAAATGTGTTGCCAGTCTCAGGGAACCAAAGGGGCATTGTTCACCTCTAGGGAAACTGCCCGGCCTCTCCTAGGAGTCAGGCGAGTTCTCAGTCCAGCAGCTCTCCCTGAGAACACGCACAGCTTTCCATGGGATCCTGCAGCCCCCTCTGCCAGCAGGATCCAACCCTGAGGCAGAAGTAGAAAGGGCCCCACCCCAGAGGTGGTTTGGAGCGAGGCTCTGAGCGGCTGCAGCCGTGGGACAGTGTGCCTGCCCCCGACAGAGATCGGAGCAATAGCTTGTTACTCCCCCTTCCGCAGTACTGGCACCTCCCGTATTCCCGGCGTAGCACTGTGAGTGCCCTGGAGGACTACCCTTGCAGTGGAAGCAGGGAACAAGGAGAGGGTGAATCCGCTGATGAACTCACTTCTGCTTTGCTACACAAAAGATATCTAAAGCCTTTTATGTTGCCTCCTTTGTGAGGAAGACGGTAGAGATGCAGAATTTACATAAATATTAAATGCACGGCACCAAGCAGAGGCACACAGGGTCTGGGAAAGAGATTATGGAGGCAGCCCCATCCGTCAGAGACCTTGCCAGCTCCTAATTTCTGAGATAGCACTGTGCCTCAAGGACTGATTCCACTGGGCTCTACCAGAGGCAACGTAGTCCCCAGTGTTCAGGCAGACCTTCCAATGGCACATCACCCGAAGACTGAGCACTTGCCTTGCCTGCTCATATCTGAGAGACCTGTTGCTAGGAGTTTTATGCTTTCCCTAATTCTGTACACATAGAGGCTGGATAAAGCTATGCTGATAGGAAGTGCTTTATGCCAAGACCATTTATTCCTTCACCAAAATGAAAATAGTATGTATTGGCACCAGCCCTTTTACTAAGTGCAACATGAGCTGTGGTCAGAATTCAGGGAACCCCTAACCTATATAATATAGGTGATACCTTTTTATAATTAAATACAACTTCTGCCTGCAAGCAGACCCTGTGAAAAAGAAGGTTTTGTGTAAGAGTGCCATCTGGTGCCACCTGCCAGGACAGTGTGTTTAAAGTGTGTGGTTGCTGTGGGCAGGCTAGCTCTGTCCTGCCTCATTTAAATGGGTTTTCTGCTTGGAGAGCTGCTTCTGGAAGCAACTGGCACTTGTCTTTTCATTTAACTCTGTTGCAGTGATTCAGGTATCGTTGTGCTCAGCTGACAGCAGAAAAGTGCTTTTTAAAAGGGGTTTTTTTTTTTTCATTTGTATTTTTTCCCAACTGCCAGCGCCACAAACTTCTGCTGGAGAGAGAGTCAAGCTGAAACCTTCTCTTCCTGCAGATGATACATATAAGAGATTCTGTAGCCAATTCTCTCCTACCAAATCTGTTGGTGATACAAGAGCCAGAACATAATACATCACCCTCTTTGTTTTCACTCTGCATGACAATGGGGAGGATGGAAGAAATACATTTGGATTTTCTTACTAAATCCAGTAAATCTCCTGGGATCTTGCAATGTGTGGAGAAGTTCTTTTGACACAGAACTGTGCAAAGCATCACCGTGCACAATAGCTCACAAAGTTGCCAGTGCCTTTACTTCAAAGATGGGCAAACTTTTCCAGATATTGTTTAGTGGAATTTCAGCCATAAAATGTCAGTATGAAATTTCATGAGTATGATTTCCTCTTTTCAGAATGGAAGCAGAAAGAAAAGATGGATGAACCTTACCGCAGAGTCTGTGCTCCTTTGGGGCAAGAATTGCAAGAATTTTCCTCAACCTTGGCAGTCCTAATGAGTCATCTTGGTCTTTAAAAAATGGTTCTCTGTATTGTTCATCTGAAGCTGTAACAAAGGATTAATTAAGGCACATCTGTAGATGCATCTTCAGAAAGGTCCGTGGGCTTGCAACAGAAAAAACAATTTGAATGTGTGGGGGCTGCCTTTCAGAGACATCTGCCCAGGTTGTAGGAATAGGTTGACAGAAACCTCATGAAACCCCAGCTTCTGCCTCTGGGATGGATGGATGGATGGATGGATGGATGGATGGATGGATGGATGGACGGACGGACAGACGGACAGACTGACTGACCCACCAGGGGTCATAGAGCACTGGTGTGCCCCAGTAGCAAATGCAGCTAGGAGCAGGAGTGACACGGTAGATAGACATAGGGAAGTGATTATCTTCTTTTTCTTAAGAATCATAAAACTGTGTCTCAAATACAATATCCAGTTTTGGGCTGCCTGATAGCAGAAAGACAGGGATAAATCTGAGTGCATCAA
The DNA here is from genome assembly GCF_009819655.1 of Sylvia atricapilla. NCBI lineage: Eukaryota > Metazoa > Chordata > Aves > Passeriformes > Sylviidae > Sylvia > Sylvia atricapilla. The sequence goes on along the minus strand of NC_089145.1, from coordinate 24,228,311 downwards.
GGGGATTGTCACCAAGGTAACTGGGAGGTGGAGAATTTCTCCTGTGAGGAGTAGCTGAGGGAGTTGGACTTCCTCAGCTGGAGAAGAGGCAGCTCCAGGAGGATCTAGCAGAAGCCTACCTGCACAGCTGAGGAAGTTACTCAGAAGATGGAGCCAGGCACTTTCATAATTGCATGGCAGGAGGATGAGTAGTCATAAATTGGAATGGGGAAGGTTTAGATTGGGTTTAAGGAACTGATTCTGATTTATCACTGTGAGGATTTTGTTCTGGTTTTTTTCTTTTTAATCTTATGGAGAATGGTGTCTGCTTGTTAACTGGAGGGAAAATCTCCAAAGGACACAAAATACCTTTCTTCACTTAGCTTCTGCTAGCCAGTCTTGCACAGGGTGGCTGCTGACAGCACTGTCAGTCTCGTTTTGCTCAAGAGGCCACATACTGCTCTTGAACCTAGGCAAGTTTGTTCATCTTTTTCTCCCAGAAGGATCTACCATATATGAAGCTAATCCTTCATGCAGTGTCTGTTTATCAATGTCACCCATTTGTGTCCTGCCCAGTCCAGCATTTATGGTCATTTCTGTGAGCAACCATATATTTGCTTACAGTCTATTACAACTGCACTCAGAGAGCACTTACTTTCTCATTCAGCTCTTATCAGTACTGTGAAACTTTTCAAAAGACTTATCTCTTGAGTCAGATTCACCACTGTGCTTCACTAGGTTTGTGACACTGGTGTCAGAAGGAAGCCAGAATAAACCAACCAAACAGGAGTCATGTGTTTCTTTTTAACCCAGTACCCCAGTGGGTTTGTTTCTTCCCTCTGTTTCTGTGTTTTATAGTGCAAAAAACACCTTCAAAGATGACTCTGGATATTTATGTAAACATAGCTTTATTTTACCTCTATGCTATTCAAAGCATATACTTTACCTCCTTCAAGAGACATCAAGGCAAGAAAATAGCCTGCATGCTAACTAAGGTCTCCACTGTTAGAAGCTGCAGAGTGGCTGTTCAGGCTGTCTCAGGAGTGCTAACCTAGCTCCTCTGGGGAATGCACACTAACACACTCTTTCACTGTGTGATCCTTTATGCCCAGGCAATGTGACCCACTGGCATTTTCTGGAGCCTACAAAGGGACAGTAGAATGGGAGAAGAACTGCCTGTCTCAGTGGGTTTGCTCCTTGAGTGCAAACTAGGTGTTGGACTTACTGTGTGCTCTTTAATATTGTCCTGGCCTGCAAGAGGAGGAGCATCCAGGACTGTATATTGTGAGCAGGCTGAGAGTGATGCTGGTGCAACTCATAGGGGAAGCTTCCCCTGAAGATGAAGAGAGGCTATTCACCATGGATGACTGTTACTCTCACAGGACCACACTTACTCCTGTTATGCCTACTACAAGGACATAAATAGCACTTAAGTGGTGCTTAGGTGTTGGATTGACCTTTGTTCTGAGCAAGTTTCATGCTCTATAAACTCCCTCTCACCATCTCAGTGCACAGTGGGGATGGAGAGCTCAGGCAGATTTGGTCACCCACTTGTATCCCTTGCAGTTGCTAGACAGGGGAGCTCTGCTGTAACGGGAGGCTGGGTCTCCAGGACTGATGGTAATCTCTTGTGGGGACACACGCAGCAAGCATTTTGGCTCTCTATTCCTGTGCCTGGTAAAATTTGGTCAGTAACACATTTATGGTTAGTCTGCCAAGTACTAGATATGGAAATGCTATTTTCTTTAAATTTTTCTTGGAACTTGCCAGCCAGATTCCTCTAGGATCTAGAGCACAGATACAGAGACCTGATGGGGCCATCAGACCTGGCCTGATGGAAATTAATCCAAAGGTAATAGTTCCCATGTCTTTCTATTTCCTTAGTCTCTTTGGATCCATCTCATGGTTTCTATACTTCGTGGCCCTGCTGCTTCTTACTATCTCATGGTGGGACTTAGACTTGCAGAAGTGCTAGCAGCAGGATGAAACCAGAGCTGAACATGGGTCCATGGATTTCTGAGTCTGGGTCTCTGAGCATCATCGCTGTAGAGTCACCACCAGGAAAAATGTTTTCCTATTGGTGAAGAAAGAGGGGAAGAGACTTGAGCTTCATTTGCAAGACTCTAGGTCAATACTTAGTCCAGAGACTGTGTATCATTTGTGTGTCTTATCTGCCAGGAAATTGATAAACATTTGGAATACTCTTCCTAAATAAACACGTTCATCTGTTGAACAATTGCCTGCATGTGCTGGGAATCCATTGTCCTAAATTATCATGTCAGCCAAAGTGGGAGAACCCATTAACTGTGCTCTTGGGCCAGAACTAGGAGCAGGAGTGCAGGAGGGCATATGTCCAAAACAGGGTTAAACAGTGGAGACAGAGCCATCATCTTGGTGGGGAGAAGCAGGAAGGTCTTTGGTGAAGTGCTTGCAGAGTAAACAAAGGGAGGGCTTGGCAGGAGGTGGAAGTACATCTGTGCACAGATTCCACTCCCACTGAGGGACAGTGTCATCAGCACCAGCTGGGAGATGCTGGAGTTGTGTACTGCTCAGTCCATGTCTGCTAAGTGATCCTCATCCCCTATGGCATAAGGCAGCTGTTCCATGCCACCACCACCACTTTGAGAGAGGGACAAACCAGAGGTCTCATTTTTATAGGTCAGACTGTAGAAAACCTCAAAGACTGACCCACTGCACCTCCTCTTGGTACCGGTCAATACAAGTGGACAAGTTGTACTGTATGGTGGCTTCTGAATTTAATGGAATATGTTGTGTTCATTCATGCAAAATGTCTTCTGCTGCTCAGGAGCTCATCTGGTACTGCACTAGTCCCATCCTGTGCTGCTCTGGTCTCATCCATGACTGGTGCTGCACTGTTGTTGCTGAAGCCTGGAATGGAGATGTCTCTGGTAGAGCAGGGATTAGGAAAGAAGAGAATTTTCTGAAGCAGCCCTTCAAAGGGGAAGTTAAACTAGGGATTTTATAGCCACAGTTGTAGCTGCACTATTTAAAATATGGCCAGGCTGACACCTCTGTGACTTACTTCTGTGTTTCCTCTGAGAAAAGTTAGTCCTCTGCTTGCTCCCTTTTTTCGTCAGCATTTTTCCATATGTTTTAAGGTAGTATTTAATTAGCATTTAGTAATTACTTATTTACTATTTAAAGGAAGCAAATGAAAATGCTTAACTCTCTCAAGTTATCTTTGGGACGGCTACATGGTAGATCCTCTGCAAATAACCACAGGCAGGATTGTTCTTGATACAGCAATTTGATTCTCAAGACTCACTTGTTCCAGTGCATTTCAAGGAAGGGATGACTCAACCCACTAAAGCTTATGCATTCTTGTCCTGTTGTGGACAGTCCACTGTAAGAAACCGGATGGTTCACAAAAGTCAATTGGTGACTCTCCTTGTTGCGGAGTTACAGGAAAACAGGAGGGGCACCAGCAATGAAGCAAACAATTATAGCTCTCCTAAGAAATGCCCAAAACCTGTCTCTTGGCCTAATTTGGCACAGAGATTTCCCACCAAAATTCCAGATCTGTACGGCAAGGTACAATGCAGTCACCTATGCTTAACAGGCAACCTTATGGCCACCATTGCTCTTCTTCAAGAGACTTGTCTGCTGGAGGAGCCAAGGGTGTTAGGTCCTCAATTCCAAGCCAGTCTTAGTCCTGGGATTACCACATCCTACCAGTCCCAGTCTCCTGCCAGGGACTGTATTTACACATCTGAACTGCTGGGACTTCATGTCTCCACGTGGCAGATGGGAAGTGAGAATAAAGGTGGAACCGAAGCCATCTTTCTCAGCTGACCCCCATGCTGGCACCATCTATTTCCTGCTGCTGCAGCAGGTGACTTCTGTGTGAGCAACCTAGTGTAGTTTGGTATCCTCTGACTGAAATCATTGATCCAGTTTTCAGCCTGGCACTAGGAGACAGAGTGGGTGCTTGCATGAAACTCTTCTCTTACTTTTTCCTGTCTGGAGCTCAACTTGTGTTGTAAGTTGCTAGGTGTTTCCTTGCGTTGGTGTCTGCATGTTTTGCAACGTTCCTCAGAGCAGAATAGCTGAAAGGTTGTGAAGAGCCAAGGCCAGAGTGGCAAGGGACTGCAAGTAGCATGCTGAAAGGCACGCTGTGTCTTTCAACCCAGTTGTTCCCCATGTCTGCCATGCAGTATTTACATCTATCTGACTTATTTCCAGCTGCTCAAGAAAACAAATTTTACTTCTGCTTTCCTGTATAGTTACATCATTCAAAGTTTTCCTTTCCTGTAGTTTCCTGAACTAACCCAAACACTCCAGCCTTATCCTCTCACCCACCCCTTTCTGTGACTTCTTTATCCACCTTCTTTTCTCTTTCTTTGTATCTCTCCTTTGACTCCTATTTTCTTAAACCTGTCCATGGCTATCTGCCTTTGAAATCATTTGGCACTGCTCTGGTCTGGTCTGTGTCCAAGTGATAGATGCTTGACACTTCTCTTGACACACTGATTAGCCAGAGCAAGGTCTCATGAAGGTTAGAAGCACACATATCCATATACTCGTTTACTCCTTTCTTTCTTGTCCTATTTTGTCTTCTCACTTTCTAAGACTGGAGAAATTCCCCATACAGCACTGTGCAAGGCTATTCTCCCTGAAACTACTACGTAATCTAAACCAGTACTGGAGTAATTAGTACCATCTTTAAAGCTCAAAGGTGATGCCTTGTGTGAGGTCATTTATTACGATCACTGTCCAGGCTGTTCCAGAAGAAACTCACCCCTGACTACCTCAGTGAAGTTGCTTTTGGCTTCTTTACACTGTGACTTTGTCTTGATTAGGAAAAATGTTCATTTAGGTCAGTCTGGCTGACCCGATTAGCAAAGCCTGCTCAAAACGCAGTTAGCATTTTTCCTAGAATAGATGCAAAACATAATGCTTTCAACTGAGCAATCTGTGCCAGGAGTTCCTCTGCAACAGGAATGTCAGGGCTCCCTTGAGAGGAACCTGGCAGCTAAGGCTGGAGGAGTACTACAACTTGGGCCTGACACCAACTGTGTTACACAAGAGGGAACTGGATGCTACATTGGTTGTGGACATTCCTGTTGGATTGTCAGCATTCCTCCTGCAGGTGAGCGTTCTTAGATCAATGCCCAAACAACATCTCCTATGCTGGCTCCTCACCACAGTGTCATGAGGTCACTGGCTCCTCCTCTCAATGGTATAGAACATCCAGGGGGAGCATTGCAGCTCAAGAATAACCCATTTCTGCTGTTTGAGGCACAGGGGGTCTAGCATGAGAACCTGCTCTTGCTCTGCAATATTTGCAGTCCTCTCCCTACTTGGAGGAGAGAGTTCCCCTCCAGAAGGGTAAAAAGGTAGAGGGAGACAAGAATGAAGAAAAGGACCCAGTTCCAGAGCCTCAAGAGTTAATTGTTGCACGTCAGGCACTGTGATGTTAAATGAATCTGCTAAATTCATGACAGTTGAAGGAAGGAGCTGGACAGGTGCTTTTGGCTAAGCTCACTGCTGTCCTGGGGGAAGGGACTGCAAGCCAGGCAGCTCAGGGAGGAGGAAACCAGCTCTGACATTTGTAAAGACTGTTGATGGAAGGTTTCTTTCAAAGACTTTTCAGTCTCTCAATCTGAGAGCTCTTTGCCCAGGGAGTGCTGGAAATGTGGCTCTTCTTTCCAGGCAAATGTGGCAGACTCCCAGAGTTGATGAGGTGCTGTTGAGCCACAAATACTGAATTGCCAATTGAATGATGTTGGGTTTGTTTTTGTTGTGTTTCTCCTGTCTTTATGGACAGTGCTGCAGTGAGGTTGTTGGGAATGAGAGAACTGTATTTTAGTCCTGGCTCTGCCAGTTTCTTAGTGTGTGATCCTCAGGGTGTCCCTTGCAGTGATGCAGCTTTTGCTCACTATAAAAAAGTGGACATCCTTATTCTTACTGTAAAGGAGCAGTGTCATCATTGGCTGAAGCAGATTAACAAAAACTAACACTGGAGTGGGGTTTTGCTAGTAAGTATCTGCCAGGAAATGTCAATAGGAGCTATTACTTTGCTTCCCTGGTTGTACTCTTTTTCAATGACTTTGCAGCTACACATGATATTTGCCACATTTTCAGTTTGGCTGATCTATTCTCCACTGATATCCCAGCTATCTTTCACCCCTCTCCTGTTCCTTTTCCCTGTGGACTGCACGTGTCTCTATCTGACCTCAGATACTTCAAGCTAATCCAGAGTAATCTTTCTGTGTCAGTATGAATGACTGCGTTGGTCAGCATCAGGATTTAAACTAAAGTACTTTTGGCCCATGCTGTTACTGGCCTGACCACTCTGGGCCTTACTGAAAACCAAACAATTTGTGCTTTATAAATCCAGTGAATGGGCTGTACTCATACCTCATCCTCCACTGTACAACCAGATCCTGGCTCAGGCACAAAACCTAACTTCTCCATCAGTTTGGTGCAACTTGCTGAGAGCACTCTGTTACATTTTTGCCCCGAACTGTTGTATGGTCAGAGCTGGGCTGAGTCCTAAGGCTCCCAAACTATTTCTCTGCTGGTTTGTAAATGAGAAAGAGGTAAAGAGCTGAAAATATCAGAATGTCATGGCTTTATCAGTCCATAGCAGGACATTCAAAACCCATGTCAGTCCTTCCTGCTGCTCAGCACATGGTCTTGCACTTTCCCTTTCTTGGGAGGTGCCTTTTCTTCATAGTAACTATCTGGCCTCTTGTAAAGTTAGGATCACCATCATGCATTGGGAAGAGTGATACAGAGGTTGTTTTTCCATTCTCTGATCCTTCTCCTGCTCCTCAGGTTTTGTCAAATATAGTTGGCAGCAGTCCAGCAGCTGGATTAGCAGTAATTAATGAGCAAATGGCCTGCAGGCCTTTTTCAGACTTGGTAAAGCACATACCTTTCACTTTTTTCTTACATGGTTTTGAGCTCTTTTTTATCATGCTGGGAGAGAGCGGAGTAGCAGCAGATGCTGCTCTGGTCAATACTGGGGAGTGAGCAGAGGTTGCTGTGCTCCTTTCTTTGCTGCTAATTAGTACCAGGGTGGTAAGTAGAGGTTGCTAGCTAGGACAGCAAAACTGTTTTCTCCCTCCCCCTGTAGCTGCAGCCACAGCGAGCAGTCAGTGGCAGCTGTAAGCAGCTGGGATGAGCTGCAGGAGCAATGCTGATTTCTTAATTTTCCTGCATGCTTCAGCCTCCAGGCAAACAGCCTTTGCAACCTCCTCCTTTGTGACCTGGAGCTGAAGTCCCAGGTGAGATGAAGGCACACATTACTGTGTCATGCCCAGCAGCCACATAGTGTGGCAAGGTCACCCAGCAGCTTTGATACCTACAAGTAAGTACCAGAGACCCATGTCCAGACTAGTTGCCCATCCACTGGTCTCAGATGCCTTTCTGATATTTGATGAAATTGAATTACACAGAGTTGTCAGAGGATTTATTTACTTATTCTGGGAGAGGAAAGAGTGAAGAATGCCAGAAGGGATGGAGAATAGGGAAAGAAAGAGGAAAGAAAAAACAAAGATGAGAGAGGTAAGCTATGCCATTAGCATTCCTGAGCCATCTGGACCTGTTGGCATGGCCCCATCTGGATGGGCTCACGTGTTCATCCACAGCATGATGTAATCTTCATTGTCCAGCGTTTGATTTTTCTCCTTGTGCTGGATGGCCTCATATCTAGTGCATGTCTGGAGCGGGCATTTTGATTTCCTGTTGCTATTTGTGGACTTTTCCTGGCCGATCCTCAAGCACAGCTCAGGCGGTTTGCATTCCTCAAGCAGAAGCAGCAATGCCACCCTGCCAGCGGGAGCAGAGGCCAGCTGCAGCCAGCCTGCCAGCCCGGGAGAGGCAGCCCTGCACAGGGAACCAGCTGTGGTTTGCACCGTGCTGCAGCTGGCGAGAGAGCACCTCTGCCTGGTGCTTGGACTATGGCAGCTGAGCTTCAGAGTCCGCTCAGCCTTCAACGCCAGCACAGAGAGGGCTGGTGGGGCCACTGTTCCCAGATGCTCACGGGCTTTCCTGCCTGCTGGACCTTGCAGCAGAACAGGAGGAAGGAGAGTTTTACTTGACCCAAGATCTATTCCTCCCTTTGGTAGATGTGAGTAAAAAGCAGATGATGATCTCAGTCCGTCGTCTTTACAAATACCAGCACAAGAGAACACCAAGGCTCTTGACTGCCCTGTGAAGAGGGTGGGCTTCCCAGCATATAGGAAGGGAGGCTGGGAAGGATCTGGTCTGACATTGCCAAGTACCCACTCTTGATAGTGGAAGGCCTGTCGTTCCCTTCCCTCTGTCACTCAGTGCCATTTGCAGGAGGAAGTGCAGTCTAGGCAGAAGGATTCACTCAGGTTCCCACCATGTTCTGTGGGAGACTGCCATGCCTCACCCCTCACACAGACCAACCATCTCTTTTTTCATGTGTCCTTCCTAGCACATGAAATGAAGATTTGTACGTCTGTCCTCATAAGAGCACACTGTTTGAAGGTCTTTAAGTCACAGGAGCCATACAGGAACAAAACAGCCTTCTTCACTACATAAACTCAATGTGTAGAGGGGCAAACAGTCGGGCCATAGGTTCCCTCCTGCCTTTAGAATCAGAGCAATTTCCACCCTCCTGTATGGTTGGGAAAAGTCTGAGATGCTCAGAGGGTGAAGATGGGATTTCTCTACCATGTACCGCTGCTGCAAGCAAACCTCAAACCCAGCAATATGACTGCCTGCTTCAGATTATGCCACTCTCCATTCTGACTCAAGATGTGGGTAGCTGTGTGATGGTACATCAGGCAACAGGTTGACCTGAACATCCAGTACTCCCTCCCTAACAATGCCCCATCCTACCCACATGCCTCCCTTAGCTTTATTTCCTCCAGGGGCTTGGGAATGGGGAAATTGAGTGCAGTGACCCCCAGGGAGCAAAATTATTTTCAGTGGAGAGTCCTAGTGCCTGGTTCAGAAGTCATGCTGTTTGCATGCAAAGGGAGCAGGGCTTTGCTTTCATAATAACCCAAGGACAGCCTGTCCACCAGGGATGGACTCCCTGGAACCACAGAGCTGAGCTTTTCCACCCAGCTCAGCTCTGTTGAGTGAGAGAGTAGCTCTGGAAAATGATTGCCTCTATTTAAACCAATTGGCAAAACTCTTGCATCTCTCCTGGGAACAGGCCAGGGATTCTGAGTCACTGCTTGAGTGGGTTGTGGCCAAGGTAGTCGTACCCAAGGTATTAAGTGAGAGAGGAGAGATCCACCCAGGAGCGCCAGCAGAAGGAGAAATAGTCATGACCATAATTAATAATAATATAATGATGAAAAGATTCAGAAATGCACTGCCCACTCCAAAAATAAAGTTTGAGGACGATTCAAATGTTGTAAAGAAAAGAGAGGAAAGAGTCGAGAAAGACCGCCAAAGCCTGCATGTCAGCTGCAATGCACGGAGTCCTGTCCAGCTGGCCTGGGTTCAAAGAGCTTCTATTGTCCAACAGCATTTCCAAGACACCATTCAAAACTTTCAGAAAATGAACCCAAGATGCAGGGTGAGATTTATCACACAATAAAGGCAAGCCAGATGTGTGCACCCTTTCGGAGAGAGACAGGAGGAAGGAGAAGGAGGAGTGAAGCAGGGGGGGTATCAAGCAGCAGAGGCAGGAGGGAAGAGGTTGGCATGAGAAGGCCTAGTGCTGTGAGGATCCATGCCGGAGCAGGGGACTGGATCTGTGCTGGGACACATATTGGCCACTTGTGAAAAAGGTCTTCTCTCTATCAAGGTCTATCAAGAACACCATACTTGGAAAAATTCTCTTAGCATCAAGGTTAAGGGACAAAAAAGGAAGATCTCACTGATGCTTTTTTTCTTTTGTTGCACATAAAACCATGATGGATACTGAAAGGTTGCTTCTTGTCCTGAGTTTTCTATCTGCAAAGTAAGGCCTTGTCTGAAACGAATCCCCCGCAGCCGCGGCCCCCCCCCCACCCCCCCCCCCCCCCCCGCCCCGGGGCTAGCTCAGTTTCTTGGGAGGCTTTGGGGGAATATTTCAGGGATAAGGCAAAAGATCCAAAAGAGGCTCTTACCCCCAGGGTTGATCCAAGACGTTTATTCTAGGAGGTGAAACGAGGGCAGGAGGCCCAGAGGGCAAGGGAGGTCCAGAAGGAGGGAAAGAGGGCTGGAGCCTTGGAGAGCTGGAGGGCAAGAGGAACAAAGATGAAGAACAGACCCTTATCAAGCCTTCTGCCCAGGGCGGATGGCTGGATCTCAGCCAATTGGGTCAAGAAAGGAAGGAAGGGTAAAACTACATGGTTACAGGCTTCAGGGGTCCTGGGGAAAAACCATTCCCCAGAGAAATACAACACTTGTCTGAAAGAATGTCCAGAAGCCAAATCACTGTAGATTTTGTCTTGACTTTTTAAGGCTCACACATTCTTCATTATTGCATTGCAGCACTGGCCATCATGGCAGGGCTCTGACTTCTTTTGCCACAGGAATCACTCATTTCCACCTGTGATTTGATTATGTTAAAATCTATTTAACATAATCAAATAATAATAAAAGGAATTAATTACACAGAAAGATAATTTAATCTTTGAAAATGCTGCTAACATGGAGTTATATGACAACAATCTGCCATCACTAGATGATTCCTCAAGTTCTCCCTGCCTGCAGAACAACCTGGCAATGTGGCCATGCCATACCACACTCCACAGATGAAAAGGTGACTTGGATTTGTTCTCAGGAAAATCTATGGCAATAAGGACTTGTTCATCTGAGAGCAAAAAGCCTGAGAAAACATTTTGGAGGCCTAAGCTCGAGAGTTCCTCTACGCAGTGACTCATTTGTTTGGTAACCATATTTCTCTTCTACAGCAGTTGGTTGTGTTTTTGTGTTGACTTCTGGTGTGGAGTTTTTTTGGGTTGATTTTTTTGGGTGTTTTTTTAGAGGTCTGGATGTATCTGGAGCCTTTAAACTGAGCTCAGTTGCAGATGACAAATTTGAAGCAGGAGGCATTCAGCTCTGTAAGGAACCATATTAAATTACCAGAGTGGTTCCTCTAAGCCCTAAAACTCATGAGGCTATCCATCATCTCCCTTGTCCAGGGATGTCCAGAAAATGGATTCCCAAATCCACCAGCTTCTGCAGAGACCACTCCAGTGCTGGGATGCAGATGTCTTCTTGATCTCAGATGAAGGAGCTTTCACAGCAGGGGTTCAGGACATAATAGGTTTCCTGGCTTCAAAGGAATATGGGATCTTTTCTTAGAAGCTTCTGACATTACATGAGTACATGATACCATGCATCTCCACATTTCAACTTCTTTTCACCAGCTACAGGGTCCTTGGCTGCTGGGCCTTGTTGTGGAGAAGTCTGGCCTTGAAGAAGGGGTATCTGGAGAGCCAGGTGTTGGGAAAGGGTTTTGATAGGCTTTCTTTCCTCCTTCAGTTGTGATTTTCATCCCATAGTTGAAGTGACTGTCTGATCTCTGACCAGTCAGATACCCATCCTTATCTTTTGAAATGAAAGGCTTTTACCCCAGGTTCACCAGCATCACATCTTCATTCTACTCCAGGATGGTGTTAATCCAGGCTACCCCAGTAGTGACAAATGGTCTGAGAAGTGTTACTTCTTTTTGCAGCCTAGGAAGGATTTCCCCATTCTCCAGAGACTCTGGTTTTTGCAGCTCCACTGCTGAGGTACCCACTGCAAATACTACCCTCAGCATTGGAGATGAAATTAAATTTCCTATCTGCTGCTTAGGGCACAGATTTTCCACTGAGATATTGGCAGAAGGTCAGAAATCTGCATTTGAAGTTGAATTGCTTTGAAAACTGTCAACTGTCCTGGTGCAGGACCCTGTTCAGTCTGCTGCATGCAAAACACAACTCGTGCCCAGCCTGGCCACTGAAAAGAGTCCCAGCTCTTGCTCACTCAAGATTTTACGTGAAAATCCCTCAAATCCTTGAGTCACAAATAAGCTGGCCCAGACTTAGTTGCTCTGTTAAGTGCTCTTTACAAGGGCCCAAGGAATGAAAGCCACCAGTAATGTTTGGTATTAGCTGCATGCCTCAGCTTTTGGACTTGAACTGAGTACAGCTCTTCCTCTTTCAAGGCCTGCTTTTCTTTATGGGTCTCCAGGGAACTGCCAGGGGACAAAATGTGAATTATCTCTGATTTGGCTCTCTGAGCACTAAAGAGAAACAGTTTCAACGAGACAAATGAAGATGAGTGTAAAGATAATTCAGACCTTCCCTTCTTCTCTGGTTATCTCCCAGAGCAGGTTTCCTCTATCTCCCACTGTGTCTTTTTGTTCCTTTCTTGGAAGATGCAGAAAAAAGGCCCATAATGGCATGAGGCTGACAAGCTGTCTAAGAGCAGAGATCTGCCAACTCTGGCAGCTTCAACTCCTTATTGGCCAGGGCCAGAAGCTTCCAAAAAAGATGAAAGAAATGGTGGAGTGGATTTATTCCAATTTATTTTGGTTATTGAATAAACATTCCCATCCCACTGACTGGTGAACAGGTTGAGCAGTTGCACCTCTCTAATTTATTTTTAATTGTATTGAGCATTCATGCTGCATTTCATGTCTTTTGGTGATAGTGTGACGTGGTTTCACAGCAGTATGGCAGTATACTTCACCGAGAGTCACACAGAATAAACCAGTATTTTCTTTCATTTGCCCTGCCTGCTGTCACACTGTGCATCCTTCACTATTAAGTAGATTTTTTTCTCTAAACTGCCCAGGCAGACATGCCACACACAATTAAATCCATTTAGGCTTTTCCAGGGTAGACTCACCTCTAGGTTTGCAGGGCTGGGCTAGGGACGCATCCTTTGGGTGTGCAGGCATGGCTGTGGACAACCAGTTGTGTTCTGGCTGCTGAGCCTCTGTGGGGATTAAGGAAGGGTGGATGGGGTCTGCAAGGGCACACCTGGGTGGATCAGGTTAACATAGCAGATAGGGCCTTCCCAAAAATGATGGATTATATTTTCACACATAAAGACACAAAGTTCACATGAGCTTCCACCCGCAGATGTTACAGCAGCTGAAAGCCCCAGCACAGTGTGGAGTTATGGTGTCACTGGGAGCTTGCTGCAAACGCAGCTGAGGCTGCCATGTTCACACAAACAGGCAAAGCACCAATTCAGCCAAGACCGCAGAGATCTGGGGACAGAGATGACAATACAGTTTCTCTCTCTAAGAGCTACTGCTCGTGTGAAGTGTCTGCCTGGAGTCTGACCTTGGCTTGGGAAGCAGCAAAGAAGAGGAAGAGCCCCCTGCCAGTTTGCCCAGGGATACCTGCATTCCCATGGAGAACAGCTCCTACGCATCTCTGTTTGAACACAGCCCAGCTGCCACCACAATGGCTTAGAAATAGGGGCGGCTTTGTTTTGTAGCAAGCAGGTGTCTTCAGTTCTCCAAGTTCCAAAAAAGCCTAGCAGGACATGCTTTTTATTTACCTTTCACAAACTCCTAGAAATTTGCCCCAAATCTTCTGCCAAATGAGGGTTAAGAGCAGTTGATCCAAATGTTTCATCCTGAGAGAGAGTTGTGTCCATTTCTGCGTATGGTTTAAGTCCCGCTCTAATTTTTTTTATTTTTTTTTTTTTATCGGAGTCAGCTGCAAGGCAGTTGTAAGCCAAAGGAAATTTGGGACATTCATTGCATATGTAGCATACAAACAGTAAAATCATGCTGAAAAGCAGAGGCGTTCCTTTTTATCCTCCAGGGTGCCACTGCTGGGAGGAGAGGTGCTCCTATCTCTGCAGATTCAGCTGGTCTCATGCCATTGGCAAACCATATACTGTAGCTGCTTTCCACCCCAGGCCAGTAGAGCCTTTTTTGCCCAAGGGGAGGCTGCTATTTCTCCCCTCTTCCCTAGCACATGCATATCTGCTCTGAACCTGGCACCCACAGGTGGTGGGAGAGCCCACAAGTGGCCACACCACTGTGGCCACGCTGCAATGGCACTTGTGATTCACCTCAGCCTGGGTTCTGTGCTGTTCCAGTCGTTCCCTTGCAGGGCACTTCCAATCTCTCCCACTTCACCATTGCCCGTGGTGCTGTGTGCCGGCTGCTAATCCCATTTATCCTAAACACACTAGTGCCAGGTGTAGAGAAACCAGTGTCCATGACTTTAGCAGAACTCAAAGTCCTCCGTTGAGGCCGCTAGAAAACCCGTCACAGGCTAGCAGATTTCAACTTTCCACATACCTTTTACTCTCTTTATTCTTTCGGGGCAAGAAGCATTTAAGTTAAAGCCTTAACTAGCCCTCTCCTCCTGCGCCTAGTGCCTCCCAAGATTCTCCCCAATGAACTGCAGGCTCGTGAACTCTGAGCTAGATATTACACGGCTGCAATCTCGGCCACGGAATTTCCATGCGGTCTGTGTCGTGCACATGCTTTTTAACAACATCACCCACTCCGTCGGCTGATGGCTTCGTCCCCCCTGCCGGGGTTGTAGGGCAGGAGGGGGTGAAAGCACGAAGCTTTCCCGCCTGCCGGGGAGGTTTCGGCACGCCGCGGGAGCCGTGTGTGCCGGAGGGGCTGGGCGATGTCCCCGGGGCGCTCCCCATGGCGGGATGAGCGGGACCGGCCCGCGCCGCTCCGTCCTAACCCTGCACTCCTCCCGCGCGCCGCGCCGCTGCCAGCCGCCTCCCATTGGCCGCCTCCCGGCGGCGCCGGCCAATGGGCGGCCGCGGCTGCGGGCCGTTGGAAGCGCGCTGCGGCGACCGTTAAACCGCCGCCGCCGTCCCCGCGCGGCCGGGACAGCCCGCGCGCGGCCGCCCTGAGGGGCAGCGGCTCCTCCACTGCCGTGCTGCGCCCGGCCCGGGCGCCGCGCCCGCCGCCGCCCTCCCCCGGCTGTGCCTTGAGCCGCCGGCCGGCCCTCCTAGGTCCTGTGGCGCCTAGCGCTGGAAATTGTAAATCCAGGCCCTTGGCACGGATGCGCGGTGGAAGAAGGTTTCCGCAGCGAGTTGCGCCTGAGCCTTGCAGGGACAAGAGTAGGCTCAGAGGAGAGCTTATCGCTCTCTACAAGTACCTGAAAGGAGGTTATAGCCAGGTGGAAGTTAGCCTCTTCTCCCAGGCAACTAGAGACACGATGAGAGGATGTAGTCTTAAACTGCAGGTTTAGGTTGAACGTTAGCAAGAATTTTTCAGAAAAAGGGTGATTAGATATTGGAATGGACTGCCCGGAGTGCTAGTGGAATCACCATCCCTGGAGGTGTTTAAGGAAAGACTGGCTGTGGCATTTGGTGCCATGTTCCAGTTGACATGGTGTTCAGTCATAGCTTAGGCTTGATCTCAGAGGTCTTTCCTCATCTAAGTGATTCTGTGATTCTAGGAGTCTACAGACAGCAGGAAATTCTGGGCCTAGTTCCAGATCAGGATCAGTCAACCCCTGCCACCTTCGAGAGTCTGGAGTGTTTGGTCTGTCATACATGCCAAGGTTGTGATGCTGAAAGTAGTCACAGGTGATTTGGGCATTGACCCAGAGCCTGGGAAAGACAGGGCGCTGCTGCTCAGGATGCTGTCCTGCTGCTGGAGGGGAATGACAGTGGTGTTGACAGACGGTGTTTGGCCTTTGGTCATGCCACACAGAGAAGCAGCAAGAAGGTAGCAGGTCAGTGGCAAGCTGTTCAGGCACACCAGGGGAAACCAGGCAAGGAGCAGCAGGGACATGTGATATGTGAGGTACAACAGCAATATGGGTTCAGGATGGAGGAGCAGCAGAGGGGTGGCAGCCAAGGATGGATGATCACTTGTGTCCCTTGGGGTGCACATGCACTGACTGGCTGTGCGGAGAAGTGTGCACAGCATCTGTCCATCCTGCCTGAATCTTCTTAACACTGTTGAGAACTGCACTTTCATAAGGCCTAAAATTCTCTGCATTTTCAAGAGAGCAGAAGGACTGTCTGGAGTGTATGGGCTCTTCTTTCCTGGAATGTAAAGAAAACCTCGGCTGTGCAGCTGGAGTGCAGGGGGCTTCATTCCTTAGTGAAAGCAGAGAAGGGAAATGCAGATGTCACAGCTGGGACAGGAGATTTATCTTGGCAAGCAAATAGGAAAAAATTTTCAAAAAGAAAAGAGAAAATTCAGAAGAATCCCCTCCCCATCCTCACTGCTTGCCAGCATGAGCAGAACTCCAACCTGCAAAGGCCTTTCGTCTCCCGGGCCCAGCTGGATTTAGCCCCTCACTGCTTTCTCTTTGGAGCGAGACCGTTGTGGTAGGACGAGAGAGGCTGTGAGAACCAGGCTGATCCTGAAGGAAGACTGTGTCCAAACAACTCAGCTGGAGGTGGGAAGGGGAAAGTCACAGTCAGAGAATGGAAGCATGAAAGGGAAAAGGAGGAGCAAATGCATCCAGGATGAGTACAGAGAAGTAGATCCAGGGGGAGGAAGTCATCACCTCCTCAGCCCTGCATGGTGCCACTGGGCTACAAGAGTGCTACCTTAAGGCATCCCATGTGCAACCGGGCAGGGGAGAAGGCTTAGAGCCTCAGTCTCTGCTTGGGGCCTCCAGAGTTCTAACACCAGCTCTGGGTGGGGGTGTATGTAGGGCTTGCATTTGGATATCTGGATGCCTTACATTTAGCTTCCAAGATAACTGTTGTACAACAGGAAAGGGTGTTTGAATGAGAAGTGCACGCACGCACATACAGTGTGCTATTTAGACAACCCTAAGCATGAGGTCAGGATGAAAACATGTGGTGGAAATATGTTTGGAAGAGTCAGTGCCTATGTCGATCACCAGGAGTGGGAGGGAGCAGAAGCCAGGAGCTGACAGATTCTCACTCTCTCCCCATGGCTGAGGTGGCCTCAGCCTGAGCAGATTCTTGTGTGGCACCAGAACACATTAAAGCCCTCTATACGGCCTAGAGATGCAATGGTTGTTGCCTCCCCATACCTGTACACTCTGGTTCATCCTCTTTGGGCGCTGCCTCCCTATCCTCCTAGAGTTTGAGGGGGACGGGCAGCCAGAAATGAGGCTTGGATCAGGAAATCCAGCACATCCTCACCATTGCATTTCTGTCCCTTGGCTGCCCCCTCCCTGACCGCTCACTGGTAATACAGCTTTGGAAACACATCTTGTGCTATTTCTTGGCTTTGGAGTGTAGTTAGAAGGAGAAGGAAAGAGGGTGTGAAAGGGAGGGGAAGATAACGGGAGCGAATAATGCAAAATGAGATTGTGCTGTGAGCTTTGTATCCCATCTGGAAACTGTTTTCCCTCAGTACACTGCACACCCACTCCCTCTAGGCCAGGATGGTAAGGGTCAAGTTTCCCAGTTGACTGGTCTCCCTTGCTAAAGCCAGACTCATCTGCATGGAGGCTTACTTGAAATATCTTAATGGAGAATCTCAGCAGAGTTGCTGAGTCCTTCATTGTCACATTTAGAAACTCTTGGCCAATCCTCTTGAGGAGCAAGAGGAGCTGGCTGATCTCAGCCTGGCTGGAAGGCACTGTCAAGAAGTTTTGGTCTTGAAGAAGCTGTGAGAGAATGAGGCTGCTGTGCTTGTGTATCTCTGTCCATCCCTCCTTCATTCACACCCAAGTTCCATGGACTCTTTCTTGGACCTTCCCTGGTCTGCTGCGACCTTCATTGCCATTGTATTGGCAAAAGTTTCCCCAAAGCCCAGCCTAGTCGTGTCATTTTGTGGCAGCAAAATGAAGACCTTTAGCTGTGCTGGCCCCAGCCTGGGTGGGAACAGAGGGCTAGTGACCAGCCAGAACCTTCCATTCCATCAAGGATAAAGCTACTATCCACGTGGTCAGGTTATAAACCTGCTTCTCTTCATTGCTCAGAAACTTGGAGTATGGACCCTGCCATATGCAGCTGTGATGTACACAGCCCTGAGTCACCATATCCTAGTTCTCTGAAACTTCTCTCACACCTGTAAATGAAGAGTTTTCTCTGAGTTTTGCCAGATAAGTGCAGCTCCCAAAATTAAGTTAGGTAGGACAAAATTTGCATATTCTGGGTTAACAGGCTCAATCTAAACTAATTAGTAGTGGTTTTGATGGCATTTAGCCAAAATAAACTCTGGGTTGCTCCTCACTGTGTCCGTCACAGTTGAATCTTGACAAGAGGAAACTCTTCTTACCCTGTGGTTGCATGCCCAGCTGTCTTACACAAATTAGAAGCCTAAAAATAACAACACCTGTTGGCTTCAGGAGAGACCAGTCAACCCAAGAGTTCCAGTAGTCTTCCTGGGATGTGGCAACAGTTTCCTGCTGGTCCCATAGTTGCCATTGTGGGTATAGCCAGCTACAAAGCCATGTTATTATTTTTGTTTCCTTTACCCTTCCTTCTGCTGCTTTCCTCTGCCTCTTGCCACTTTCTTTGAGTAAAACAACAATCCCCAGTTTTGTGTCAGCTCTAGGTGCTCTCCCTCCTTCAGGGTGTCAGCTGTAGGTGCTCTCCCTTTGATAATAATCACAGTTATGGCTAATCTCATGGGCTAGCTCCCTTCCCTCCACCATCTGTGTTTGGAGATGTTGGACTGCTATATGGGTGAGTGGTGAGAGCTGAAATGGGCTGCTTTGATGAGAAGGCTTTGCCAGTATTTATTTGTCCTGGAAGATAAGATCCAGAAGCCCAGAGAGGGGTAGATGCCCCAATATTTCTGGATTCCCAGGGAGAGGTACAAGTTTCATTCTCTGTTCACCACCCATGTTTTTCCTGTGCTCTGCAGTAGGCCTCTGTCTCTTGGGAGAGAATGGTCTCTTGGGGGACCTGAACTCCTGCACCTCTGGGAGAACAGTGTGGCCTTCATCCTCGTTTCCAAACAGTGAGGTCTTCAGCAGCAAGTCTGCTTTGTGGTGTCTAAAAGAATCAGAAACCTGAAATTACTCCTGCCAACGTTGATGCCTGATCAGTTAGGCTCTGATACTCAGTCCCTTGCACTCATTACTCATCTCTCACCCCTCAGCAGCTGCTGGAGTGATTTTTTTAGTTTTGGAATAAAGCCACAGGCGCATCTCCGCCTCTTCCCTCTAGGTAGGTTTGTCCAACAATCGAGAGATTGTTGACTGACCAAGGGATCATTGTTCTAAATGTGGGTGGGATGTTGCTAGAAGATAATCTGTGTAACTACTGCATGAATGCATTTTCTTGACTCTCTTCAATCCCACCTCTGCCTTTGTTAATGCACAGTTGTGAAAGAAATTGGAAGCACGTGGCAGCATCACAGACAGCTCTCCCCACAGCTGTCCATCCAGCTCTGCTTCTCTTCCATGGCTACACAGTGGCTCTAGTTTTGATGGTCACAACACTAAATATGATTTGAGCCCAGCTCTGCTGTGTCGTGGTGCATTAGCAGCCAGCACTCTGAATCCCTTCAGTTTTCTGTGGTTCTCGCCCTTACCATAAGGCTATCGTGCTCACATCCTGTGTTTGCTTGTGTTGTTTAGAGAACACAAGACAAAGAACAGCTGTTACATGAGCAGGCACTCTCTGGGGTTAATGCTCAGGACTCAAACTCTTTATCCTTCTATGCTGTAGGATAGGACAAAACCTGGTTTTCCAGAGCTTTTTAGATAACTATCTAACCCATTTCCATCTGCTGACTCAGCTCCCTCTGAAGTTACACTCCCCACAGATGGTAGGTGTTTTCTGTTACTTGATTCAAGTGCAAAAATCCTCCTAGGCAACTTGGAAATGGCTGGGTAGATTTTACCAAACTACCCCGCCAACTCTGCTTCTGCTGTGGGAACAAGTGGAGAAAACTTTAGCCCAGACATCGTGGGGAGGGCCTCAACACAGGATTTAGCATGTGTGCCTTCTCCACCCTACTTGTACATGTAATGTCTGATCTCCAGGGAAGCCTTGGTCGTGTGTTAGGCAGTCAGAGGATAAGTGGGAAGGAAGTGAATGGAGAGAAATCTTTTGTCAGGCAGAATGCAGGTGGCAGGGACTCCATCCCCACTTCCAGCCTGCTCTGTAAGCATCTGGGGTTTTAAATTGAGCAGCTGAAGGATGGTGCTGGAGGATGAAAGGTACTGACATGCTGGAGATTGCTGCCACTTAGCATCTCCCTCCCTCACTTCGTGGGAAGTGTGGGTCTGTTCATCTAGAGCCTACTTCACTCCCCAGCCTCACCCCAGACCTCTGACAGCCAGTGGAATGTTGACAGAGTGGTACTGCGCTCAGGTAAAACAAATATACCTTCCGGTAGGAGCAGGAACCTACAGACTTCAGCATCCGGGGTCCTCTGGCCACCTCCTTCCTCAGCCCTAGCGCTGGGGAGACAAAGGACTGCACACAGCCCATGCTTCTCTAGAAGCCAGGCTTTCTCTTGAGCTGAGCTCTGACACTGGAATTCACTGGCATTCATGTCTCCACTCTAGGACCTATGTGGTCTCTCCCACTCTCATTCATACCCTGTTGTTCTTGGTATTTCAGTATACTGCTTTCAATGCCTTTCTGCCCACTGAGATGCTTTTCCAGGCAGGGGGTGGGGGGACAGACCCAGTCTGACTCTGCTGAGCTCTCTCCAGTTCATTTAAGTTACACAGTTCTGTCTGTGTAATATAGTCACTTGAATCTATCTGTCTTTTCTTTCCTCTCCCTGAGCCAGAAGCCTCTATCTGCCAACAAATGGGATAATTTTTCAGCTGGTGTTTGGCAGCCATCATTTTTCTCCCTGCCCAACTAAAGCTTTGTTGTAGCAAATGGAAAAGTTAGTGATTTGACTTCTGAATAGGAGGATATGCCTCAAAGGAAACAGGTTCCCTGTAGCATCAGGAGCTCAGCTCTGCAGCAGCACTGGCCAGATTTACTGACTGTTACTGGAATGATTAGTGGAATGATTGTTTGTTGTTAACAGCCCATCTGTAGTGTTTAAACTTCATCGGGGAGCTGAAGTTTCACAGGCATTATCTGGCTGAAGTACAGTCTCATATGGTCCACAGAGGGGCTGTTAAATCCCAGAGGAAATTAAATACAACAGGGGGCCTTCCTGTTATGTTGATCCAACTGATCTTTTTTTTCTGATAGAAATCAGCAGCTGGGTTGATGTTCTCTAGGGCATCAGTGTGCCTATTGCTGCTGGCAGAGAACATGAAAAAGTGTCTGTCATGGTGCTGAAGACCATGACTTTTTGCCACAGCTACATTTTATCATCATAGGAATCTCTTTGCTTGTACTCTATTCGTTTTGTTGTCACAGTGAGATGATGTTTGAAAGACTGATAGATACAAAGGAAGGGGGAGATAAGATAATGTAGAAAAGTTTCATGCATGTTTGTGGCATAGATAAACATGCAGTGATGTACAGCACCACATCCCTTTCTATCTTAATTCAAGTTGTTTTTGTCAGACTGATGCAGGTGAGAAACAGGAACTGGTTTTTGCCATGCAAAAAGGGGTGATGCTGAGGTTTGACTCTCAGTGCAGAGGAAGGCTCTCAGATCCCTCTTGGAGTTGACGCTAATGGTCTGTCTCCCTTCGTCTTTCCTCAGCATTTCTCAGAGAACTTGGATCACTTCTCTGACAACATGGAGGATTTCTCCAATGACCTCTTCAGCAGTTTCTTCGATGACCCAGTACTGGCTGAGAAGAACCCTCTGCTGGACATGGACCTGGATCCACCCACTCCAGGCATCCAGGCAGAGCACAGCTATTCCCTCAGTGGAGACTCTGCTCCCCAGAGCCCTCTCGTGCCTGTCAAGACTGAAGATAATGCTAATGGTGAGCATGAGATGTGCACACTGCACGGCTTTGGGCACATCTGTTAGCAGAGGCTGTGGCTGGCTTTCATATATAAGGACAAACTGGCTATTCCTTGGACTTGCACATGGCTGATCCGGGGAAGAATTTGATTTGCTGTTATCAAATACAGCCCACGTTTTTCCCTTCCATTTGTGCTCTGATAGTCACAGTACTCCTTTGCCGGGCTTACTGTTATTTACAAGGATAATAATTGGCTCTGGCTTAGTGTGCTGGCAGCTTCTGGCAAGCAATAGGCAATGTCTTTTTAGGACCCTGCGAACTTGGGTGTGGATGCCCTATATCCAGCTCTGTTTTTGCATCAGGCAGCAGGGTTTTGGCTTGCACATAGGAAGCATGAGTCTCTGGCTGCAAGCAGTGCTGGTACATGTGGAAAGCTCAGTGGCTTCTTTACCAGCAGATCTTTTAGCAGGAGACAGAGAGGAACAGTCATTTCAAAACTTATTTTTAAAACAATTCATTTCAGGATAATTTATGATGGCTGGGTATTTTTAGAGCTGTCCTTGCAGAGAGTCCTGTAATTTGTGGGATTGTGTGGGTGTCCCAACAGCTGATGGACACCAGGCTGCCTGAAAAAGCAATGGCACAGGCTCAGCATACACAGAAAACAGCTATTCCTTTGAGCAACAGTGAGACCTGGGACAGAGGCTTCCCTCTCATGACTAGGAATGATCCCAGCTTGCTGGTACAAACGCCAAGGCAGAAGGAGAGAAGGCTGGCCTCTGCTACCTCTTTGATCCTTGAAAAGGCACAACCATCTGCCACATTCCTTAGGGGCATCTCAGAGAGATGCTGGGAGAGGGGTTTATGGCAGGCCAAGCAGCTCTGCCTTAGCACCAAAAAAGCTTTCATTTTGCAGTTCTTTTTCCTTAATTTTAACCTCAGTACAGTCTTGGAGGGGGCAATTAACAACAACAACAACAAAAAACCCAAAGGAGTATGAACAAATAAACAAAATAAACACAACTTTGTTTTGCCCCTGAAAATGAGTAAGAGGAGACAAGACTTGAGAATGAGAGAAGTCAAAAGAATGCATTTGTTGAAAGCAGTGAAATGAAGACTGCCTGCATGAAGCTATCTCAAGGACTCCTCTCTGAGACACTTAGCACCATTTCTCCTTCTCTCCACTGTGTCTGCACATGCCCTTTTTCAGCTGTCATGTCTCAAAGGCAAGACCATGACTCTCTTGAATGGAGTGTGACACTGATCCTTGGGCAGAGGCCAGCACAGGGTGTACAGTGCATAACCCAGGAGAGTTTGAGATGGGCCTGGCACTTGCTCCCTGAGAGTGCAGATCAGTTTTATAAGGGAGTAAGGCCTAGCATTATGATGGCAGGTATAGGAATATCCATGCACCCAGTCCTGCAGCTAGATAATTCAGGTCATCTTTCCAGGGCTTTTTTGGCTCATAACTGCATGTGAGTCATATTCTAGTGAAACCCTGAGTCAGGTCCAGTATTTGCAACACTGTACAGTCCTTTTGGCACTGCTCCATCCAGTCTCAGTCCTTTTAGACATTCAATTCCAATTAATTACCCAGAAATGTTTTTTTCTTTAACATTAAGCAAGCTCTGCTCAGTCTGCAGAGCTCCTCAGGAATGCCCCTGCTCTGTCTAGGCTTGGAGCTGGCTGAGGCTTGCTTTTTATCAGCTTTCTTCCAGCTTTTCTGCAGATTTCCAAAACTCTTCCAAATCCTGCCCCTTCCCACATGGTTCCCACTAACACAGGTCAGCTAGGGCAAGCCACTGAGTGCATTGTGACCCTGCTTATCAGTGGAGTCTGCTTTCCAGATGGCTTGTGCATACAGACTGGCTGCTTCATTTCTCAGTACCAGCCCTGAGTTTTGCAGGGTGTGATTTGATGCCAGGAGCAGGGGGAGCCAGGGTTGTGCAGAACAGTGGGCACTGGATCAGACTCAGGTTAGTGCCTGCCTTCCTACACAGATCCTGCTTTCTCACTGCACTTTGCCTCACCTCCTCAACCCTGGGCAGCTACAGATATCTCTCAGCCATATTTATTCCCAATAGGTACAGAGTATCAAGAGCAAAGACTACGTTTTGGCATCCCTCATCCACCAACATATAGTGTTACGGTGTTACCTCTGAAACATCCTCTCAGGCAGCAGAACCTAGATGTGTCCACACAAGATGCCTACTCCTCAGTCCCTCATTGACACTCTGATGGCTTATTTGTCTCTGATTCTGTAACCCAGTCACTCCCAGATGAATCTCCGAGGGTGGGAAAGAGAGCAGGGTCAGAATGTAGACAGGAAATGGGAGGACGGCACATACTTATTTGGGTGTCTGCTCCTTGGCCTGTCTGGACAGACAACACTGGGGGCTGCTCTCTCACTGAGTCAAGGCTGACTGGGGAGAGCCCTTGGTGGTCTGCTCCCCCTTGTCTGGTAACTTGCTTCAGCAGCAGCCCGCACAGACAGAGGATACCCCACACATCTGAGAAAAAGAGAAATGCAGATCTTTGCAACAGAAAGGATGAGGAGGGAAAGGCTTCAAATGACAGTAGGGAACTTCGGAGTAGTCAGTAGGCAAAATGTTCCCACAGTGGGCATAGCAAAACCACAGAAGAGTTGAAATGGGGGAAGCTGTGAACTCTTCAGAACTTTGCAAAGGGGTAGGTTCAAGTGAATCATCTATCAGGACTGACACAGGTTTAGTGGAACTTGCCTAGAGCAGTAGGATAGACTGAAAGATCTCTCAAGGTCCCTCATTTCTGTGAAAGGCAGAAGTCAGTCCAAATTTTCTGGACACAAACACTTGTGGCTGTGTGACACCTTGCCTCCTTCCATCAGAGGGGGTTTGTCTGCATTACCAGGCTAACTAGGACTTCACTACTAGCTGTGGGTTTGGTGTCCTTAGCAGGACAGAGAAAGCACAACCCACTCTGTGGCTGCTCAGTAGGCTCTGTGTTGTCTCAGCCGTACAGTGCACCCCTGCCTGAGATGCTGCCTGATGACATTAGCCCTGCTGCATTGTGGGAAGCTACAGAAAGCAATCCATCAGCACTGAGAGCAGCACATGCAGCTGAGACACATGCAGCTGAGACACATGCAGCAGCCACAGGAGCTGTGTCTGTACTTGAAGATGTCCAGTCACAGAGGCAGCTGGAAGGAATGGACATCTGCTAGAGAGATCTGTCTCGGCAGAAATAAGGTGCTAGACCAAAGACAGGAAAACAACCTATTTCATTGGCAAGGCCAACACTGTGTTATCATATATAATTCTTGTCTGGGCTTTAACACCACCCTGTCCAAGCAAAGGCCAGAGGCAGAATTCTGCCCTAGCCTCTCCTGAAGACAACAGGGGCTGAGCAGGGCAAAGACAATGTTAACGTACCTTTAAGTTAGATCAGATAGCAGCTCCCAGGTGAACAGCTGCTTGTTTGTACTCTTCTTCATGCAGGCTTTTCTGGAGCAGAGAAAGACATTTCTCCCTCTCTCCTCTTACCAGGACATCTTCTGACTGAGGCCTGCACTGCAGAACTACTCTGGGCAGCAGACAGCTAGGCAACATCCCTGGGCCTGACTGAGAGTGCTGCATTCAGAGCACAGTGCTGAGAGGTTAGAGAGTGAGTCAGACTGTGGCTTGTGGAGGCAACTGGAGCTCTCTCTGGTGACACACTTAGCAATAATTAATAATATGTCAAGCCAAATGTATTTTTGCTTGTCAGATAAAAAGGGAAAAGGAAGGGATGAGGACTAGGAAGGAGGGTGCAGGCTTCAGGCCAGTTAGGAGAAGCCTTTTGGCAGGCTGAAATATTTGAAGAGCAAAGACCGAAACTTTAGAGCAGAGCCTAGGCAGTTCTCCTGCCTAGCAGTCCTTTCCTATCTGATCTGCAGTTTATCTGGGATCTCTACTTCCTTGGCAAGCCAGGCTCACACCACAGATGTGCATGGGACAGAGCAGACAGGAGGCAAGGGGATCATGCCCCCATAGCTCCATTCAGTTCTCTTCAGATACTCCCTTTCCCTCACTGCTGCTTTTTGTCTCTGCCAGCAATGGCAGCAGGGTACAGCTGTGGACAGCAGTCCGCTGAGCAGTCCAGGGTAGAGAAGAGAGTCTCAGAGGTGAAACTGAGGGAAGCAGCTGTAGAAGCAGCCTCACAAGCAGGTGCTGCAGTGGCCTTCCTTCCAGAGAAATGGACCTTCCTCCTCTTCTGTCATGCAGCAAAGCCCTGGTACTTGACACATCATCATCGGGAGGCCAAAGCAGCACTGTCAGCCTTTCACTGTCATCATACTTGCTCTGTCACCAGCTCTCCAGCACAGAGATGGTGCTATTCTTGGTAATACACCTGGCAGCTCTGTGATGCTGGCCATGCTGCCTAAGGAGCAGCAGCCCAGCATCCTCCTCTCGCTGAGCCCTAAATATAAATAGGCTCCAGAGGATGAGACCTAGACATTACTGGGGGAAGAAACCCTGCAGCTGTCCTCCAGAGCTTGGGCTGTACAGTCAGAGCACAGCAGAGACATAATTCCTCTATCTCTGTCTTGCCTGCTCCCCATACACTGGGGTTCATTCCCTTTTGTACTCTGTGTTGTGGGCCTGCACATGCTTGTGTGGTAACAGTGCTAAACTTGAAAAGGCAGCCTCCTCAGTCAGAGGAAGTTGTCTGTATGGCTTTTTTTTTTTTTTTCCTTGTCCTGTTCTTGCTGGAGTTTGACTCTCATGTTATGTATATTTCAGAGCTGGAGAATGGAGTGTGGTCATTGGCGCCCAAGCTCTGCTCCATCATGGTGAAACAGGAACAGAACCTGCCTCCAGACCTGCCTGAGTCCCAGCTACCTGCCAGCTCCATACCAGTGCTGAACCTCAACCCGCTGCAGAGACTGCCACTGCCCGACGAGGTGAGCCCATTTAAAATCTGTGGGGAACCTGGGCTCCCACACAGCAGCACCCCTGGTGATGCAGACCCAGCCATGTGACTGCAAGGTCCTGCAAAGTGATTTAGCTACTGAACAGACAGGAGAAGGTGCTACAAAGCCCAGATCCTGCATTATTTGTCATTCTCCTCTTGAAATAGCAGCGCAGGAGGCTTTACAATCTTGGTTAAATATAAGCATGTTTCCTTGGCACAAAAGCCAAAAGCTTTAAGCTTGCACCTACTGGAGATCTGTCCCCTCCAATTTGGCCATATTTCTGTAGTCACTCTTGGTTTATTTTTGTTTTTCAGAGAACAGTGTCAATTAATGTGATGCCAATGACCCCACTATTCCTGCATATAGACCCCTGCTCTGCCACTGTCTTTTTCGTGGCTTTGGACTTGTCACAGGGCCTCTCGCTCTTTGTAGCTGCTCACTGGAAATGTTGGTCCCAGTCCAGGTCCTACTTGCTTTTTCCTATGAAGCAACAGGATTTATTATTTCTCTGTAACAAGGGGCCAACTCTTTTGGTCATATCTGGGTTCTTAAGAAGTCTGTTTGTCTGAAGGATGTTCACTTATGCCACTGGTATGTGGGTGTAAGTTGAGGGCTTAGTTCAGCTGGCCTTGAGTCCAGCTGTGTTGGATGAGAAGGTCTGACCAGTCTCACACAGACCTTGCCTATCTTGTAACAGCTCAGTAGATAACAATAGAGCATCTCTGGGGTTCACTTCCTTTGTCACTCATGTTGAACATTTTCCCATTTAAACAACCATCCAAAACAAATGGGTTCTTCCAGCCAAAACTGCACAAACTTCCTCTATTATTTACACAGCTTGAACTTGCTGTGCCCTCCAATCTCTGCTGTGTATGCTCAGCAGCCATACCATGGTGCTCTCTCAGCTGTGTTTACAGTCTGGAGGAGTTTGTAATGTGTCTGTTTAGTGTGAAAACTCCACCCTATGGTGGGCTGGGGGCTGGCAAGCCGGGAGGCTGAGGGGCAGCATAAAGCAGATGGGAGTAAATCTCTTTATTCAGCTCTCAGTCCCCTCCGATTGGAAACAGTTGCCTAGTGGTCCAGTGAAAAATCACATGAACGGGACAGTGGTGTTGTTCTGTTCCTGTACAACCTCTATACTCCCATTTATAATGAAGGCAGATCAAAGAGGGACTTCCCATGGTAACACAGGGGTTGGTTTAAATTACACTGTCTGGGTCTATCAAAGGAAGAATTGCCAAGAATAAAAGTCATCTCCCTTTTGGAGGGTACTCAGCTCAGTGCATTGCTTGGCAGCACATCCATCTGCTAGTGCCACTTCCTCTATAAATGTGTTTGCACTCTGTGTGCCCAGTAACTGAGACTTCAGGGGCTTATGTTTGAACTCTCGGTTTCCTCCATGGTGAGAGGCTCCTTTGGGGCAGAGCTGTGAGATGGGGCAGGACAGGCAGCAGGGGAGCAGCGGCTATGGACAGAACTGGTGGGAGCCTTCTGGGCAGGGGAGGTGGCAGTGGCCAAGAGCTCTTTTTACTTCTCTTCCACAGATTCCAATAGAAATGACTCCATCACCTGTGATCAAAGCTGAACCCAAAGAAGTGAACCAGTTTGTAAATGTACCTACAGGTAAGAAGATAGAATTTCCTGGTCAACTGTATTACTCAGCTGTAGATTTTTATTATACAGAGTGGACAGACAACACCTAAAGGAAGAGCTGCCTCTCTGCTCAGAGGGGCAGAGAACAATAGAGGAGTGGGCACTGCACTGCTCTAACTCTGCATCAAGAGACATACACAAAATTGTTCAGACAGGGACTCCCAGGCAAAACAGGCTACTTGAGAGTTGGAAATATGCAAGAGTGCCTTTAAAATCCTCAGAGAGACTGTAGAGCTATCCAAAAATAACCATCTGAAAGTCAGGAAATTCAGGATCCAGTTTAATTTGAAAGAAACCCAAGCATCTGAAAATCTGCCGATGCACAAATGAAAGCACTATGGGAACTCCCACTGCCGCAGAGAGACATTCCTTAGGCATATTCCCACCTCCATTAAGGCCCCTAGGGCTCTCCAGTACAAAGTGGGGACAGTTTTCAAGTGCTTGGAAAACAACTGAGTGACTGGAGCCCTGTTGGATCAAGTGTGCTGGCAAGTGTGTGAGCCCTGCAGTGCTTTTGGAAGAGCTTTTCTCTCACAGAGCTTCCTGTACTTGTGAACAGGCTGTGGAGCAAAACATCATGGGCTTTTTACTTCATTTTGGTTGACACCGGAGTACCTTATTGTTTTGTAAATACCTTTCCTTGGCAAAGCCCTGCCAGTTCCTCTGCAGTTCCTAGTTTAGCACATTTGAGGTCAGTCTAACCTCTGTCTTGAGCAGCCCTCAGTCAAGCTTTTTTCTCAGACTCACCCCATCCTGTGAAACTCATCACCCTCTTCTTTCAGCCCTGTGTTATGGCAGGGCCCTTTGCCTGTACCAACAGGCTGACACGAGAGCCATTGACTTGATTTTCTTATTCCTCAGTAGATGACCTGGTGCAGATGCCTCCAACTCCACCCAGCAGCCACGGCAGTGACAGTGATGGATCTCAGAGCCCTCGGTCCCTGCCTCCCTCCAGCCCGGCCCGGCCTGCTGCTCGCTCTTCTACTGCCATCTCCTCTTCACCTCTCCTCACAGCACCACATGTAAGGAGGCAACAGGGCTGGGACACAGGGCTTCTTTCTGATCAGAGGGGTTTGTAGGATTTCCAAGGCTTATGTTGAGGTTCCTGGCCTTGGTAAGGTCTCTAACCTGAAATGCTCTGTCAAGGCAATGTGATCTCTTAGCACAAGGATGTGGGGACAAGAAGTGCTTACAGGAGTAAGAAGAGGCACAGTGAATCGTGCATCTCTACCGGCAGCTACCTTGTTTTAGCAGATGCTGTGTTTCATCCATACTTTGGGAAGTGGCCTATGCACTAAGAGGACTTTCTGAGAAGGGTAATGAGAGCGAGGAATTACTGAGAGTTCCCATAACCAGACCATTTTAATTGTTGCCCAGAAGTTTCTTGGCAGGGCCCTGCAGTGCAGATATGTAACCAGCCTCACTGTGAAGGAAGGGATGCCCCCCCAAGTAAAAGAGGAAAGGAGTTGCTGAGCTGTGCCCCCAGGATGAGGTTGAGAGTAGGAAAGAGCACTGCCCTGCACCTCTTCGGTGTCAGGGCAGCAGTGTATTCTATTTTGATGTGTACAGCCTCTGGCTGCTCTGCAAGGCTTTAAGGAGGATCACTGGGGTAGAACTTCCTGACCCTGATGGATGCTCTCTGTGTATTTCAGAAGTTACAAGGAACCTCTGGCCCACTGCTCCTGACTGAAGAGGAGAAGCGCACCTTGATTGCAGAGGGTTACCCCATTCCTACCAAGCTGCCCCTCACCAAAGCAGAGGAGAAAGCACTGAAGAGGGTCAGAAGGAAAATCAAGAACAAGGTGACTGCAAAAATGTAATCAAGCAGTTCCCATGATTCCAGAGCATCCTCAGCTGACCAGTACTATAGTTACCCTCACCTCCTCAGCTGCACTGCAGCTCAGAAAAGGCTAATGTGCCTTTGGTACACTAGCACGAGCCTCCCAACCCACAAAAATGGTGCCAAGGGGCGTCTCTGCTTTGCATACAGCCATACCTGGGAAATATGCCTTCCAGCTCAGCTCCTGGGAGTGCGTGGCATGGGATAGGGTCCACAAGTCAGACAAACTGTTCTGGTCAGGCCTTGTTGCAAGGACAGGGAAACCAAAACCATTGCATGGTGCAGGATGGGTGATGTAGGGTGTTCACCAGCCAGGCAGAGGCTGGGAGGCTTTAGACTGGGATTAGAAAGCATCCTGTGGGAGAAACACAGGAGAGACTGAACTAATCACTCAGTGACTCAGAAGTGGCCTGGGGCAGAATCAGCCCGAATGGCCACAGCACAGACCCATGTGAGTCAGAGGAGTGGAACGAAATCCTAAAGATGCTCTCAGCAGCGAGGGGTATAATGCAAGAAATGGTTGCAGGCTACAAGCCAAGGAAGGCTTCATACCCACAACATCCACCCCCCCCTAGTTTTGTCCTAGAGATCAGCAAGAATGGCAGATTGGAAGGCAACTCCCCATTTGCCTTTAGGATGCTGTGTGTGCAGGAAACAGACAAGATACATGAGCCACAAAGAAATGTCCACAGGCTTATGATACTGACTCCCCTCTACCCCCCTCACAGATCTCTGCTCAGGAGAGCCGCAGGAAGAAGAAAGAGTATGTGGAATGTCTAGAGAAAAAGTAAGTTTCTTCTTCTCTGTCTTACTTTGAAAAAAGGAATCCTGTCAATGCAAAGTCCCCCTTTCTAGTGTTTTGTCTCTGAATTGCTCAAAAAATACAATTCTTTGCAAGGATGGCTGCCCAGGAGTTTGGTTTGGAATCCTGCCCCTACTCTCCTCTCTCCTAGAAATCCTCTTGTGGGATAAAGATTGGTTAAGAAATTTTGTGTTTCCAACTGCTTCATTCGGCTGGTCCCCAGCAAAACACAGGTCATTTTGGCTGCCAACAATTTTTAGGTTTCCCCACTAGAAGTTGCTTCTACTTTGTCTGTCCCCTAAGTGGCAAGCTGTCTGAGGGCATCAGTCATGGCTTTTCCCCCCCCCTCTCTTCCTGTAAAGGTGGACACACAAACCCTGGACAGCAAGAAAAATCTTGCATTACAGTTATTCCCCACTCTTCCCCACTTCCACTCTGCATGAGCTTTGTTTTTCTCCTATGCATGACAGGCATAAGCCTAAGGTGATGTCACATGACTCTGACTGGGTGGAAAATAACTCCTGTACTAGCAACCCCTAATGTGCATTCCCAGGCAAAAAAGAATGCTGGAATCCAAGCACAAATTCTTTATAATTACCATCTTCTTCCCAGTTACTAACACCATCTGAGATCAGCAAATGGAAAAAAACAACCCCCGAATCCAACTTTAATTAACTCTTCTCCATGATGCTATTTATCTTCTCTAGTTGCACAGAAATGCTCAATTAAAGCAGATGATTCAAGGCACCTCAGTGTGCATGGGTATGTCCAGGTATCAGAGCACATCACCTCCAAGCTAGTGTCTCATGGGACCTTCAAGCCAGGGCTGGGGAGTTGGCTGACCTCGCTCAAGGGGCAGGTCCAGGGCGTTTGGTGCCGGGGCCTCCTCCCCAGATGTAGCTGTGGTGCCTGTATGTACTCAGCAGTTTGTTACGCTAGAGCGTTGCTTTGACAGATGGCTTTCAAACAATGCCAGGTTTAAATGTGAACCAAAAGCAGCATTCAGTGTATTTTTTTAAATAGAACATGTCTTTGGTCAGCTTGGCTTACTAAAAACTGGTTTGTCAAAACCTTTACTTGGGCCCTTCCCCATTCAGTTTGACACTTTTGCTGGAAGTCCAGTTTTTGCAAACCTCCAGCAGGATAAGGCTGTGTCTCTGGCTTACCTTTCTCCCGACCTGGAGGCACTCCCCTTGCCATGTCCCAGCTGTAGCCCAGCCACTCTCCCGTCGGAAGCCGCGGGAAGGAGCGTGCAGGTTCTCTGCTGCCCTCAAGTGCCTGCAGTCGGAGCTCGCCCAGCGTTTCCACAGAACGGCCTAGATTTCACAGCCAGGGGCACAGAGCCCAGGGCAGGTTCTCAGGGAGGGGTTTGACTTTGTCCCCCTCCTCCTTTTTCATGCTTCTTAAGGAGATTTGGAGGTCATGGAAACGTCTGCATAACTTTGGGTCTGCCCTGACTTGACCTCCCTGTAACCAGGTACTCCTGTCTTTCCCAACCCTCAGAAGATCCTGAACTGGGAACTGTCAAATGTAACTGTCTATCTGCAGTCTCATCCCTGCTCCATTGGGCCTGGCTGCAATCAGGTGGGCCAAGTAACACTTGATTTCAAGACCATATCTGCAGGTGACAGATGAAGCCACTGAGCCTTCATACCCCACAAAAAGCAAGGATTGCATTGTCTTAATCTTTCTGGCCTTTGTGACTAACTGGCTGTGGGTTTTATTCCCATAGGGTAGAGACATACACAACAGAAAACAATGAACTCTGGAAGAAAGTGGAGACCTTAGAAAATGCAAACAGGTAAGAGAAGCTAGACTTGACCCTCTGTGGGTGGGGCAGGGTGGGTAGGAAGGGAAGTCAGGAGCACTGGAGCGAGGGGACAAGAAGAGAAAAGCAGGCGCCCCCAGCTCCTGGACGGGTGCTGCTTGGCGAGGTGCTGGTTCACAGCCCGTGACAGCAATGAGGCAGCTGGGTTTGGTTAGCAAGCCTGGAATGTTTGTGTTGGGACGCCAGGACACTCCGCAGCAAGGGGAGGGAGGGAAGGCATGTTTCCCATATCTTCTTGTCCTTCTCTGTGCAATCCTTTGGGCTCATGCTGCCTACTCCATTCCCCTCCAGGGCTCTGTCTCTCTCCAGGGCAGATGCATTAAGGGAGGCCCCTCACACCAGCCTCTCAGACCCACTGTTTCTGCTTTTGGGTTCTTCAGAGAAATACAAAGCCCTGGGCATATTGTGGCTGATTCGATGAATACAGGGAAAGCCGATTCTTCTAATAAAAGTAGAGATCTCAGCTCCCACAAATCCAGGGCAATTTCTTGTTCATGTGGTGTTCCAGCCCTTTCTCAGCTTCTTGTGGGCAAAGCAAGCCCAAAGAGTCTCTGTCTCATCTGCTGCTACTGCTCACCTGAAAGAAGCAAGCTTGCTCCCATAGCCCCAAAGTCCTCTCACCCAAGGCTCTGGGTTTCCCCACTCAAAACTCTGGTGAGCACTTCTACTGTGCAGAGCTGGCCAACCAATCACCAAAGGAATTTGCTTCCTTGGAAGCAAATAATGAAGACTTCCACCCTGCAGTGGGGATGGACAGCTGGAGCTAGAAAAGAGCCTAGCTCTACCCCCTCTTATGGGCACAACAGGTGTGAGCAAGGGCAGGGTAAACTCCAGGGGATGCTTGTCTCTATAGCTCCATTTAGATGAGCTTGAATTGAAGGGGAGAACCACAGCCAGAGAGCTAGTTCCTCACTCACTCCTCTGCTGCCAAGACAGTTCATGGAGTACTCCTAGAGGCTCCACTGCACACCTTCCTCCCATCCATGACATGAGTGCAGTGACTTGGCTTCCAGGCCTGACACTGGTGCTGGGACTGGAGGTTGCCAGGCATGGTCTGGCTGAGGTGTGCGAGAGCCAGAGGTCTTCTGTCTGCCAGAGATACAGCTGCCCAGCTGCTCTCATGTATGGGGCACATCTTGCCCCCCAGCCTCTCTGGGAATGTGGGCAGCCCTGCTGCTGAAAAAGTGAGCCCCACCCTGAAAAATCAGGACACTGGCCTAAAAGCCAAGAGATTTCCAACCCCCCCCCCCCCGCCCCCTCCCAAAATACACATTGTATTCTTTCTAATTTGGTTTGGTTTTTGAGCACTGCCAGTGGGACACTCTGTGCTTCTCTCCACATGCACAGGGAGCAAAACAGGATTTGGAAAGGGATAAAGCCAGGATTCCCCTAGAATCTCCTGGTTCCAGGATCTGGCATTTTATGAAAGCTCAAATATACTTGTGGAGAACAGTCAGTGCTCCCAGAGGGAAAGTCAGCAATAGTCTCCATTTCAATAATATGCAACTCTTGGGAACTGTGCGCTCTGTAGTCTCCCTTATCCCAGGTTCCTTCACCAGCTCAGTGGAGGGGTTCAGTAGCTCTTGTTAACATCTACCACTTTTGTGTTATATGTGCAAATGCCCATGAACAGTTAAATGGGGCAGAGAGACCTCAGCATGTGTTTCAGCCAGGGCAATCAGAGAATTAATTAATTGCTGAACTCAAGATTTGGCTTTGCCTACATCCCTCTGCAGAATTTGCCAAGACTGAAGAAGCTCAAGGGAATCACAACTGTTTCTTATTTCTCCCTCCACTACAGTTTGGGGCACAGGTCGAGCTTCACAGTATGTGTCTCTGAGTGAAGTCTCTGAGGCAAGCCTGTGCTGAAGGTTTGGCCTGTCTACAAGGTCCCGCCTCCATGCCAGAGCTTGGTTTTCATGGTACACTGGCTCTCCACTGCTCTGGGAATTGACTGGCTGGGCTTTCAGGCACCCAGGAGTCCTAAATTAATGGGTCATTCATAATAGTGGGTAGCTGCAGTGAAGGTGGTGGTGGACCCACAGATAAGACCCTTTTTTGTTTCTTCTTTCCCAGGCCTGTTTGGTCAGAGAGCTTAAGCAATATACAGGAAAGGGGAGATACTTGTTTTCAAAAGAAGGGAAAATCAAGGTACAATATGAAGTGGGTAGTGGTATTCTTGGCTCACTTACTGGCTTCTACCTCCTTATTAAGTTTTGATATGCATTGTTTCCTATCACAGGACTCTGCTCCAGCAGTTACAGAAACTTCAGGCTCTGGTAGCTGGGAAAGTCTCCAGACCTTATAAAATGGCTTCCACGCAGACTGGGACCTGTCTAATGGTATAAGCTTCATTTCCGTCTTCCTTACTGGCCATGCTTCTCCAGACAGCTTTGTTGATTGCCTGTCTCTGCCCTCTTCCCTGCTGCCCAGCTCTGTTGTCAGTTACATCTGCTCTTTCCTTTTGTGTTATAGT
This sequence comes from Sylvia atricapilla, assembly GCF_009819655.1. NCBI lineage: Eukaryota > Metazoa > Chordata > Aves > Passeriformes > Sylviidae > Sylvia > Sylvia atricapilla. The sequence continues at coordinate 24,193,147 of NC_089145.1, read as the reverse complement.
CACTAGAGCGGGGCCCTGTGTCATACATACATCAGTTATTTATGCAACAACATTAGAATAATTCCTCCATTTTCACTGCCTTCTTCTTTGGGCAAAAAAAGCACTTTGTTTGCTTTTCATTAGCTATTAGCCATTCAGCAAAAATTTTCATTGAGCTTCCATCATAATGGGCAGAGTTTTCTTTTGCTGAGCTGGTAATGCTTAATGTTTAACTCAGCAGGGCAGATGAACACTCCAAGTATTCATCCCAGTGGGCATTACCTTGTGTTTATCAGCAAGAAATGGCATTTATTCTTGCTATGCCTGCACATAAGCTTTGTTAAATCCAGCTGGAATTCTTTTTGTCTTTTCAACTAACCATAATAATTCAGGGTTGTCTGTTGTTTTGGTAATCCCTGTTTGCCTCATAGTGGAGGATCATGGTTAATAAATATTGGCTTCATTGAGTAGTTTTAGGGCATGCCAGTGTGTAGCCATAAATAGAGTCAATTGCTAATTCTCTCTCTTTTTTTTTTTTTTTTTCCTTGCGGAAAAGTTTCTGATCTGTAGTAAAAATCTAATCTTCACCCCTTCGATGTCTTTGCAGGACTGTCATAGTAGCTCATGACAAATTTGTCAGAGTTAGTTATCTATATCTGGTTATCACTTCTGTACTGTTAGCAGTTACAAAATACAAACAGATGGTGACGTACTTGCCCCACTTTGTCAGCACCCTGAGTGTCCTGAGGGATTGTTTTTTGGTCCTGGTTCAGTGGGTTTGCTTGGTTCCAGAGCCCGCCCCTGCTCTGTAATTTCAAGTACTTCCTCCTTTCAAAATCTGCTCAACCTTTTGCTACTCTTTGCTGCCCCCATGTCAGACTGGATTTTAATGACAGTCTTTTTTTTTCCCTGCTCTCTGTCTTCATTCCCAAGTTCTTTCCACATTTTTGGGTGTGACCCAGCTGAGCCCAGTGACTCATTGCTCCTTAATGCAGCAGCTCATCAGAGCACCCCTGGCTCCAGTTCTTCACTGATACTACCTGGAATAAACAAGTCTAGAAGAGGTGCCTTTCAGATATCCCCTGTGCTACAGGCTGAAATAATATCTAATTTAGCTTCCCAACAATGCCTTATGTCTCCTTGCTGCTCCCTTTGTTGCAGGCATCCGAGCCCACACATCTACTCTCTCAGACTTCCTAGCTTTGAAGCATTTCAAGAATTTGTAATTTGCTTTCCTGTCTTTGACCAGTTCCTTTCACAAGCCTCTGAGTTCTCATTTTCCATTTTTATATACAGCATTCCTTATCATGACAGATATGTAGAATCATTGTGTCTTGCAGCATGGGAGCAGAGCAGGCTACCCTTCTTCTTTAGCCGTGTCTCATTGCTGCTGAATATTCATACTTCCACTTCTTGAAGGCCTCCAGTGGTGAGCAGTCCTCACCCTCCTCAGGCAAACCATTACAGTGCTGTGTTATCTTTCTCAGATAAAGCTTTCCTGCTGTCTCATCTCAATCTTCCTTGCAGCAGCTTCAGCCTATTAGAACTTCTGCCCCCTGTAAGCAAGATCTGTTTATTCTCCCTTTGTGCAGCTTGAAAACTCTTGGTTTTGAGCAACTCTCTTTAGTCTGGTCTGCTAAATCACCAGATTTCAGTCTTCCCTTGAAGGCTGAGTTACTGAATCACTGCGTCCAGACTTTCTCTGATGGCCCTGAATTTTCTTGGAAGTATAAGGCCCAAAGTTGGGCATAGTGTTCCACCAGAAGGCCAGTACAAATCCAGCCAGAAAGCCTGTTCATAATGCTTGGGCTGAGATTCGTCCTTTGCAAAGTGACACTGGACACATCTTATGCATCAGTTTAACTCCCAGAGCCTGTTCTGTAGAACAGCTGAGACACGTAGCCACTGATGTATTTGCCCTATTAATCACTCCTTCCATCTCAGAGCTCTCAGCAGGTCTCCACATTTGTCTGTATAGATTTTCCCACTGTTCTCTTGGACCACTTCTTCCCATGGTCAAGAGCATTCCAAATTTGAATACTGACCAAAAGCCAGTCTTGCTTGCAGTCTCTCCCATCTGCAGTTTGATACAGTCCATCATTTAAGTCAAGCTCAAAAAGGATGAATCTTGCCAGATCTGTAACATATCTCTGCTACTCCATCTGCTACTTCCTCACAGTTTGACAGTGAACCCTTTGATAAATACACTCTCAGTATGTCTTTTTTATTATTATTAATTTTGCCTCCACCTTTCCAAATGGCTTTGCAGTAGTTTTCTCTAGCTTAATTTCCGTCAATTTTAAGATGTCAAATAATGAGATGGTCAGAAGCTGTGACATAAGTGTTACTCAGAATCAAGCCAAGTGTTACTGTTATGAAGTCTTGTAGAGTTTGAACTAGAAGTGAATCAGAGCATCAGAGTTAACCTGAAACAAAACAGAGTAAAAACAGTGCTGTTTTGCAAATCCCCAGCTGAAAGCCACGTTAAAGCAAGATGTTAAGTATACTGCTCTTTCTCAGCCCAAAAAGACTGGTTTATTTTTGAAGGAAAGAACAGACTTTACAGGGCTGGCTCCCTTTTCTCCAAGTTGTGTGTTTGGCTGTGATAATTCCAAGCAACATATATTCAGAATTTATTTTTTCCTCTGTTTTTGTCAAATAAGGATTATAAATTCTTCATGTGCCTGATATGACGTGCTTAGACAGCAGCTATGCTTCCTTCATTTAATGTCCTTGCTTTAAAACCAGCCATGAGAAGTCTGGACTCCTTTATACATCCTTCTTTACATAACATAGTATCCCCATGTTACGATTTCTTCTTCCACGTCTCCTGGAATCCACTGGTGGTCAAAATTACCTTGATGTACCAGCTTCTGTGCGTTATTTAGGCACAGGTATTCCAAAATAGGTGACTTCTGAAAAGCAGTCAAGCAATTGCTGGCTGTCCCCACAGGCACCCACCCAGAACAAATCTGCTAGTTTATACATAGGTAGGAGAAATCACCAACAGATGTGTCACCTCTTTGGCTGCTCAGTTTGAGCACTGAGCTGGCAGCAGGTAGTCACAGACCATGCATGGTGCTTGAGTGTTCAATAATTCGGCTCTGTACCATTTCCTGTATGTGCCTTCTTGCTCTGTACTGCCAGTTCCCTAAGCTCTACAGAGTGCCTTACGATCAGCACTGGCATTTCACTCTGAAGCCTTAGTGTCGTGGCAGAATTTCCAGATAGCTCCAGACCTACCTGAGGGGGATTTCAGGGGAGATTTCACATACCTTTCTCGTGTTATCACTGCCTAGTAGCTCTGACTTGTCTGCCTGATAGCAGAAGGCACTGGCACATGGTCCTGCATATCTACACATCAAGCATAAATTTAACCCTTTCCTAGAATTCTGCATATTTACTATCAGATATTAGGCAACTGAGTTCTGCTGTCATTTCTGTCCTTGCATGAATAGTAGCTTCACTTTGCTCTGTGTGTAGTACCTCACAGATTTCTCCCAGTGGGCTTGTTTTCTTTACAGCCCACAACAACTCCTGCTAAGCCAATGGTTAGGTTCCCTTTAGTAAAGGCAGAGTTTGTCCCTTTTGTTGAGTCTCCCTTCTTTTCAGCTTGTTTCTCAGCTATGCATTCCACTATCTCTCCTTAATAGAACAAGCAAGTTCTCACAATTGAACCAGAAATACTGAAAATAAAGCAAGAGGAAGTTTCTGACTTCCCTTCTTTGCAACAGGTATCCTCCAGTTGCCAATCTGACCAGATCTTCTTACACAGCCTCATGTTGTTGTGCTGTGGGGGGAGTGTTTCTTCATGACTAGTGGCACTGACTCTGTGCTGATCTTCTTTCCAGGTGCTGGCACTCTGCTTCGTTCTGATCCTGGGATCCCTGATGCCCTGTCTCCCTGAATTCTCTTCAGCATCACAAACAGTAAAAGCAACACCAGCACCAGACATTTACACAACTAGTAAAAGTGAGTCTAATGTGGTTCCTCCATTTCAACTTGCCAAACAATTTCCAGCCCTTCTCTCGACACTCCCTGGTGAGGCATCCTCGCCTCTGTGCCTACCCCACATGCTGGGACTGTGGCAAGGGAAGACTCCTAATCAAAACTCCGTAACAGCTCCTTGTTGGTCCTGTTGTCATCCTGTGCTAACCATTGTCCCAAAACATGTCAAGTGTCAAAGGAAGTAATATGAGGGAAAAGTCCCAGGGCAGACTGGTTGTCTTCTGAAGAGGTTGTGTGTCCAGGGGGGCATTTGCTTCATGAAGCTGGGTGGAGGAGGGTATCCTGCACAGTTACACATGGACAAAGCTGGGTGAGCATGTGCTGAAGCCACCATCATGACTTACATCCACTGCAAGACCTTGTCCTCACTATTAACCAATGCTCTCCTTTTTTCCAGTTCAGTCACGGAGCCTCCTTTTCTATGATGAGGGTGCTGGCTCCTTAGAAGAGAGCTATAGCTCCTTTCTAACCATGGACCATCCTGAGGGGTGGGAGGCCAAAAAAAGGCAGTCTGAGGAGGGAAGGCCTCATCTGGCCAGGACACATGAGACGGCTAAATATCTGAGCAAAACCCAGGGGGGTCCTGACCAGAACCGAACTGACCCAACTCTTAGCGACCTCAAAGAGCAATTCCATGAGAGGTAAGCAGGTGGGGCTACCTTCTGAGCCCAAAACACAGCATGGTGTCTGGGGGTAAAGCAGCAGGCATGCCCATACCCTCTGCTGCAAGCTAAGGACAGCTGAGCTGCCCAGGACAGGCAGTGGCTGGAGGAGGCCCGTGCTGGCAGGGAGCATAAGTACAAGTTTATTTTCTAGAGCAAAAGTTTGCCCATAAAGCAGTGTCCCACTTGCATAAAGATGTGGAGGGCTGGATGACTCAGATGGTCCAAGGTTTGTGTTCCATTTAGTGGCCTGGGGAAAGAGTTTGTCCTAGTCAGAGCAAACTAGCTGGGCACACATAGAGGTGAATTTGCATAGGAGGCTACAATGAACCTTGACTGATGCCTTGTCTTTTCTTTTCCTCAGGGAGACAAGCTCCAGTGAGACAACTGAATTCTTGTAGCAGCTGCTGGACCTCAAGGCCTCATCTGTCTGATTGCAGGATTCCCTCCTCACCAAGCAACTGAGGGGACTTGGCAGGAGAGGACACTGCATTTAGACACTCCTAAACTGGCCTTGGGTTCAGCTCCTCCCCTTCCCCATCATCTCCATTAGTGCTGATCTCTCTGAGGGGAGTCACAGGACTGCCAGAACCAGCAATAAGTGTCTGGAGAAGCCCTGAGACTCCCTCTTCTCTGGCCTTACCTCCTGCTTAAATGAGCACTACCCTATGGATGTGGGCCCACCTTGGACAGGAGGGAGATCAGGGGAAGCCCACAAACTATTCAGCTCACTCCCCAAAGCCTCCAGACCAAGGGGGCTGTCACCACATGTGTACCCCTTGGCTACATCAGATGCACCTGAAGGAGAGAGAAAGTGCTGGATTTACTGTCTTGCCTGAGGGTTTTAGGAGTGGGTGATATTGGTGCTGGAGAGATGGCTCTGGAGAGTTTGAGCTCATTCCTTGCCCTCCATATGTTAGTATATTTCTGCTTCCATTGAGAGAAAACCTAGTTCTTCCTTGCTCTAGTTTTCTCTTGATGGACATGCCTACGTAACTTCAACACCAACTATCTGCAAAGATCTGCACACAAACGGAGTGGGGGAGAGAGACCCAGACAGATAAATCACCATAAAAATTAGCCAGCAGCTTCTGGTAACCAGAGCTCTGAAAGAGAGAATAACTTTCCCTCACAACCCACTTCTCCCCACCCTTAGCACCCCTGTTTTGGCAGGGGTGGTATTTTTCTTTCTGTTCCCAGCTTGGGCCCTACAGTGCAAACCAGGTCAGTGGTCTTCTCAGTTTCCATTCTGCAGGCCTTTCCCTTTGAGAGTGAGTGAGTGAGTGGGAAAAATACATTCCCATAACCCAACCCCCATCCCAGCTCTCCATCCCTGATTCTGCTTCATGCCTAATTGGGGTCTTCCTAGGAACTACCATGGAGAGCTCTATAACCCATTAGAGGGCTGTCAGATTAGCCATCATTCCCTTCACATCCTCTGTGTGCACAATAGTGTTGTGAAAGCCACTGAGGACATACTGGCATTTCTGGAGACAGGTACATCTGTCAGGAAAGAGGTGGTATGTTGGAATTGGCCAAGGTCACCAAAGACAGTTTTAGACCTTTTCTTTCTAAATGCTGACAGCAAAGATGGCAAACTCTTGCCATACCACTCTCAGGCCAGACTTGCCAAGTTTGGTGTTGAAGTGACATCATCTCAAGCCTATGCCATCCTCTTCAGCACCCAGACACCCATTTCTGATCTTTCTTCCTCCAGCAAAAGTCCTGCAAAAAGGCAGAAGTGTCTCTTCACTCCATTCCCTCAGCTGCCATTTGATGGAAGGACAATGTGGGACACAAGTGTCAGAGATCTGGGATGTGGCAGATTGCCCCATGTGTAACATGGAAGTCCCTGTGCACTCTGCCAGGTCTCACAGCGGGCTTCTCTTCTGCTTGTTTCTCATCCTGAATTCACTCTGCACTGCCCCAGCCTCTCCTCTTTCCCCAGGCTGGGAGTGGAGAAGGCTCCTGTTGAGGAAGGATGGGATGGCTCTTGCTCAAGGACTGAGGTGAGGGAAGGGCCCTCACATCCTTCTTTTCTCCCTATTGAAAATTGGTTTTGCCTCTCCAAGTCATTTAGGAAAATTTGGACACAGCTGGCTGCAATTGTGCATGCGTGGCCTATGGGGTGCTGAAGAGGAAAGCTTTCAGCATTGCTCTGCTGTCCCCATGGGACCCGCTGGTCACCAGATACCACTGCAATCCCCATCCTCCACCTCCACCCCAGCACAAAGAACCACTGCCGGGCCCAAGCACACCCTCCTCCACCCCAACACTTCCACTGAGCATGTCCCCATGCCTCCCACTCCCACCGTTGTACAGAGATCAAGAGCAGAACTCGTTTGTACATAATGAAACTTATTTTGTATTATTGCCGATCCCTTAAGATATTGTATTTTGGAGACTCTCAGATCCTATTTTCAGTATTGTATTTTATTAAGAATTAGTGCGGGCTTGGCATCTATGAACTTCTTTCTTGTGGCAGCTCACTTTCTACTTATACTCCAGCAGCTGCTTCTTCCCTCTTAGATTTTTTTTGTGGGCTTTGTTTTGTTTTGTTTTCAAGCCACCCTTTCTCCTCCTTCTATCACTTGCTCTGCATTTGCTTTATGAAGCAAAATAAAAATAAAATAAAAAGATGCAGCATCAGCCCCGGGTTACCAGGTGCTTTCATTGAGGCATGGTGGTCATTCCAGCCCACATGCACAGCTCCTCAACTCCTGCTCCCTTCCCATTCCCTGGCAACACGCAAAGCTGGTTCAGTACTGGGACTTCATGCTCCATGTCAGGGCTTAGAAACAAACTTTCATGTTTTATTTCCAGCAGCACTGTCATTGTAATTTCTTCTGCAGTTCTGAACAAGTCAGAACTTTTCTGCCTCCATTTCTTCTCCCCCCTTGAAATACCACTATCATCCTCTTGGAAGGAGGAAGATAATAGAAGAAAGTATATGAGGAGCAAAGAGCTACTTCAATGATGAGGCTCTGCAGGGGTTTGTACAAAAAAGAAATAGTTCATAGCATGATGGTCCTATCCTGTCTGAAAAAAACACCTAGATCTTTTGATTAACTGTAAAAGCAGCAACTGCACTCAAATGGGCAATGACCTGGGTCCTGGCTGTCAGCCTGTACCTCTGACAGTCCATTTACATATGCAAAAACTGGTAGGTTTTGTCCTGATTTTGTGTGAAACACAAAGCAACAGGGGGTCTAGAAAACAAATTTTCATTTTCTAGCAAGCTTCAAGCGGGTTCATTAGAATCTGGCCATTGAAGCAACTCCTTGCAGTCAGCCCTCCATGTCTGGAAAGCAGCCCAAGCAGGAGCTCCTTTCAGAGATGCTATAACGTGTCTCCCACCTCTGGCTGGGCTGGTAGAGCAGGACTATGCCACAGCAGAACGTGAGGTTTGGGGCTTACAAAGGTCTCTTTCTGCAGATTATAATTTCTTTGTGGAGAGTAGTAAAGCTGCTGCCTTGCTGTTTTGACTGAGCTGGCCATTGAACAGCACCTGGGATAGACAAGAGCTCTCTCTTCTGAGCCGGGTCTGTACTGCCAAGAGGGAGTTTGATGTGCGATCCGTGGCAGGTTGTCTGACGTGGTTTTGCAGACCCATGCAGAGCTCCCTTCCCCTGCCCACTCACCAGCACAAGAAAATGCCTGACCTTGCCCTGCAGTTTCTTCCTGGGCCAGAATTAGTTGAGAATCTGATGTTTTCCCTGCAGCACCTTGTCCAAAAGCAGTCTCCTAACCCTGCGTCAGTACGATGCACCTTCCCCCGCTATGAGGTGGGGCTGCTGCACTCATGAGATTTCATCCAAAGGAAGGGCTCAGCCCTGCTTTGCTCAGCCCTGTGAAACTTCACACAGCTCTTTGGGAATTGCTTTCCAGGGAGATTTTGGTCTGCACACTCCAAAACAGGTGAAAGAGGGAAGCTTTAAATAGTAAACAGGAAGAGTTCTCAGGCTTTGGCTCTTTGTATGCAGCCAGACCAATCAGAGCCCCTCCAATCAGGAGAAAATTTCCCTTCATCTTGACAAATCCTCCTAATCCTGCAGTCTACCAGATAGACTGAGCTACTCAAAGTAGTCACATTAGGATCTTTTGATCCTCGCTATGCCTCCCAAAATGCACCAACCAATCACACCTACCAGTCTGGCTACAGCAACTAATTGGAGCAGATTGAGAGGATTAGCAAAGCAGGAGTCACCTTCTTTACAAGTCACCTTCAGCCTCATGAAGCTGCACTTGGTCTGCTCCAAGTGCCCCAGCTGAGCTCTGCCATAACAAGCTGGGCTTCTGCCCATTCAGGGTCACATTTCTCTGAATCCTCTGCACTGTCTATTCATACAAGCCCTGAACAAAAAACTGCTAACAGAACGTGAATTTTTATTTCAGAGACAAATTATTCTCGATTGTTCTGTTACCAGGCCAATTAAAAACAACAGAAAAAGAGAAAGTACTTAGGTTTTGTGGCCTGCCTCCAGGTGCTGGGGGCCTTGTTAACAGTGATAGACCTGGATGGATGCTGACCTGGCCTGCCGCAACAAATCTGTGTTGATTTTCTAATCTGCTGGCTGAAATGGGGCTTAGAGGTGAGCAGAGTGGAGGTTCTTCTTGTGCCCAGGGAAGGCGACTGTACCTTCATGGAGCTCTACTTTTACTAGAAATGCTGCTTCCTAGAAAGCTTGTGTCCTGCCTGTGCCTGCAAAACCAAGGATGGGGTCTCTATGGTAGATACCAATATGCCATTGCACTGTCCGACATGCCCACACAGAAGGAAATTCCCTACCCAGGGCACAGGGCACACTCTCCTGCATGTCCCCTGGGTATGCAGGTGAGCACCAGGTAAGCAGGTGACCTGGCTCAGCTGAAGGCTGCCGGGAGGACACTGACTCAATCCTACTGTCCAGCCCCACCATCTTCAGGCAGCATCTCCCTGCTCTTCCCAAGTCCTCAGGGAGCTCCAAGTGAAGGTGACCCCATCCATGACAGAAACACGAAACATCCAACAGAGTCAGTTGGGCAGAGAGAGATGCAGAAGCCTGTGCAATCCATTGCATCCCCTCATGCAGGCATATCCTGTAATGTCTCCTCCAGACAAATAAAATCTGGCCCGCCCTGCCTGTGTGACAGCTATGCAACCTGGCATGTGGGTAGAAAGGTAGAAATCCTCTGTTGGCAGCTCCTCCTCATGCAGAGGGTTTCTGTGGAGCAAGATCAGGCCCCTTGGGAATGGAGGAGGCACCCACTGTCCAGCCCTTTACTCTGACTTGACCAAAGGCATTGTTAGTTCAGGGCTCTGCTGTGCCTGGGTCAGGGGTTTCCCGAGAGAATAATAATAAGGACCTCTGCTTCCCACCCTGAGGCCCCTTTCCTATGGCATTGACACATCCACCAGTAAGAAATGCTTTCCCTTCCTTCCTACCTGGAAGTCTGGACCCTGTTCTCACCAAACTTCCTATTCGTATCCATCCCTGACCGGCCATCCATTTCCTCAGCCTGGTGGCCACAAACTTCTTTAACCATAAAGGACAAGATAGACGTTTCCCAAAATTCCGTGGGAGCAAGAGAGGACCAGCATTCTGCATCCCCTGTAGCTCCCCTGGGCAGCCCATGTTTGTCCTGCCCTGACAGTACAGCTGGCACAGATGAAGGTGACTCCCATAGTCCATGGCAAGAGGCTCCCTAGGCCACGAGGAGCCCAGGGAAAAGAAGCATCTCACTGTGGATGAGGAGAAGAACAGGTGCCACTGGGCTGCCACTGCTTCTCCCTTTCCACAGCTTGCTCCAGCCTGTGTGGGCAGCAGGAGGACATAGAGCAGGGCCATGCACCCACGCAGGGAGTACTGGCAAGCTCCCAAGCAGGTCTCTGTCCCCAGCAAGGCAGGGTGAAGCTGCTTCCCCAGGGCCAGCTGTGCTTGTGCACAGTGCTGCTGGGGGAGGGCTCACCCAGCAGCACTCCAGCTTTCAAGGAGAACAAAACCCCTGTGGGGGCTGGAGGGGCTGAGTCACACAGCAAGGAGGGTGTGGGGCTCCCTGCCAGTCACGATTCCATAGAGGAGTGGGCTTGAGGGCTGCTGTGCCCCTGAGAGAAACAAATCCCCCAGGAGGCGCAGCCAGAGAGACATCATTGTGACTTTTAGGGCCAGACATAGGTCCAGTAACTTGAACTGGAGGTGCCAGTGGGCTGTGGTTACCAGGGAAAGCCACAGCACTTCCTCAGCCCCTGCTGCTTCCCAGGTTGGGGTCAAAAATGGCATGGGAATGTGGCACTGTGCCACATGGAGGTGATGGAGAGTGCTGGCACACGGGATGAGATGCTCCTGATGACTCCCAAGGGTATACAACAGTCAGAGCAGGTTGAGGATAGGGTCCTGCTCCCATCATGCCAGACTTCCATGGGAAAATACTGGGATTACAGGTGACTGCAAGGTGCTCTTTGTGCAATACCTGATTGTAGGACCTTGCCATGATGCAGGGGATGACTCTTACAGACACGAAGTTTGAATTTTCCAGGGCCTAGCAGGTAAAGGCACAGCATGTGAATCTGGGACAGAACAAATGAGGCACATATGGGAGCTTTGAAGGGATCTCTTACCCCAGTTGACATCTGTGGCACCAGGGTGGGCTGGGACTGGGGTCACAAAGTAGAGTCGCAGCCCAGGACAAATAAATGATGCAACTTTTCTGATTGATGTGGGCAGAGAACAAAAGGTCATTTCTATCTCTGGATGTCAAGATTGGAGAAAAATTGACTTGAATAAGGATAAATCAAGAATAATGTAGCCTCCTAAGTGTCAAGGAGCTGAGTGAGCCAACTGGAAGGACAGACGCCATGCTACAGCAATACCTCTGCTCAGATGGGTACCACTGTCCACAGCTGGGGACCCTGTCCCTGGACAATTGTCCTCCATGTTGGATGATTGGACACAACAGCAGGTACTTTGCTCCGCTGGGGCTGCTGTTGTCATGCAGTTTTCCAGGCTACCTGACTTCACCTGACAGTAGGTCTAGTTTAGACCCAGCTCCCTGAGCAGCCCTTGCAGGCAGGCAGGTGTCAACTGGACTGCAGGCAGCTGAGTTGTCACCCTCCTCTGCCTTCCCAGACTCCGAAGAGTTAAGTGCCAGTTTCAAGTGTCTCTAAGGTGACACCAGGCTGCCTGCTGGATACAGCTCCCCGCAGCCCCCTCCCCACGCACACAGCACACACTCATGCTCACTTTCTGCTTTGTCGTTTGAGAGCTGTTCCAGGATTTGTGCACAGACACTTTTCTCGCTGCTTACCTTTCCCTGCTGCTCCGCTCAGCTGCTGCCGCCGGGGACAGCGACGGACGTGCCTGGAGGGACCTCGCACACAGCAATTCAAGCTCTTTTTCGCTCACTTGCAATCATCACTATCCCTGGACTGTGCTTCTCCAGCGAGCGCTGTGTTCTCCACTCCCTCCCCGCTGCTCTCACAGTGCCAGCACCTCTGAGGAGCAGCACCAACATCTCCGGGTGTGTGTCAGATATTCCTCTGCTTCAAAGTGGCAGGGCAGTAGAGACGGCAGGAGGCTGTGCTGCTGCGTCTGAGCTACTCAGCTGCTCTCAAGAGGCCGATAAATACCACTGCAAAAAGTTGGACAGTATTTTTTTTCTCGTGCTTGTGCTCCCTCAAGGTGTTAAGCCTTGCTGGGATTGTCCCACAGCCCCGGGGAGGTGAAGCGGAGCAGCACTGCAGGACCCTGTGGGACAAGACTGGGCTGCCCAAGAAGCTCTGGTGTCAGAGTGGGACTCCTTGCCTAGCAAGACACCTCACTCCAGCATGGCTGAAGGTCCTGGGAGCTGGAGAGACTTCTCCCCTGCCAGGAGTGATGGTGAGGTGGCCAGGGGAGCCACAGCAAGCCTCTGGGGAGCAGCAGATACAGAGAGCACTGGACGAGCACAACGCTTTGGCCTCCGCAGCATGGATCCAGCTTGGGAAGAGATGAGAGGGGCAGTGGCCGTGGCGGAGGTGGAGGAGCAGTTCCTGCACTTGGCCATCAGAAAGCAGGTCTCCTACAGGTAGGAATACCTGGGTCCCCAAGTGTCAGGGCTGCGCTGGGGCACTGGTATGGCCTGTCCCTGAGGCATCTCCCTCCCATGGGGTCAGGGTTGGCTCTTTCCACCAGCCACCAGCACATTCCCACCAGAAACCATCTCAGCACAGAGACAAGGCAACCAGCTGTCCAGTCCATCCCATTGCATGCAACAGTCCACTCTGCAGTGGCAGTCTCATTATCACCTTTGCAGACCCCCTTATCTTCCTTCTACCCAACTCCCCCTTCCCATCCTGGGGCTGTGATGCCTCCTAGGCAGTGGTCTGGGTGTTTTGGGGGTATCTCGCAGCAAGAGGAGATCTGTTCTGGCTTTTGGTGTGACTCTTCTGTTGTAACTCCTGTGCTTAGCCACCACTGCTATCACCAAGCAAAGCTGGCAGAGATGAAGAATGGCTCTCATAGCTCTCATGGGGGTTATGGGAGCCACTGCCTGATAATATTCAGATGAGCTCCTATTCCCAACTCCAACCATAATGTTCAAAATCCTTCTTAGGTCAGTGTCTCAAGGACTTCAGCTCTATTCTTCTATCGCAACAAATAAGGTCTGGTGTCCCACCCTGTCCGTTCTTTTCCCAGAAAGATGTTTAATCCCTTCTATGATTTACTACCCCCTATCCTTGCAGAATGGCTCTCAGGTGTAAGTGAGGAGAAATCCTACGACCCTGCATCCGCCCAGACTAAACATGAGCATTACAGGACTGACCCCAGACTACTGTGAGAGTCTGGGACTGAGAGGAGGGGAAAAAGCAGGAGCGGCATTCCTGCTGTTCTCCAGAGCTGGCTTGGCACAGAGATGTCTGTGTCCTTTTGAGCTACGTGTCACCGTGTCATGCCATGCTGAGCAAGTGCCACATAGTTTACAAGCAGGTGGAAAACTGACATGGAGGATCTTGGTGCCACGGCCACTGCCATGACAGACAGGCTGGATGAGCTCTCCTGCCTCTGGTCTGGGCCTTGGGGACCCTGGGGTGCAGAGCTTTGCCAGGGGGAAGATTTTGGGCAGGAGCTGTTGGTCACCCCCCATCTGCACTCTCACATATACAGCAGCCCTTTTTCCCCCTTTGCAAGGGCTTCAGTGCAAGCTGTGAGCAAATTGCTCTCTAATACTGCAGTAATGGGAACTAATGGAAAACCTTATTAGAGCCTGCAGAGCAGGAGGGGCCCCGAAGCTGACTCATCCCCAGCACTTGTTATTCATGTGGTGGGTGGCAAGGAAGAGCCGGGGTGGCAGAGACCTCCCCAGGTGCCCTGTGTCCCTGAGCCTTGCCAGGAGCTGGGGCAACGTGCAGCCCTCCTGGTCCTTATTCCATACCCAGAGCTGCTCACTGAGGCACCTGGCAGGGCTGGGAGGGTCTCTGCCCTGATGGCAGAGAGGATGAGGAATTATTGTGCCAATCAGAGCAGAATTTTCTGCTCTTAGCTGTCTTCTCCAGATGTGCACAGTGCGTTTTGTGAACAGATTAGCCAACTGCAATTTTCCAGCCTCCCCAGGGGAGGAAGGGACCATATTGCAACCTAAATTATCAGCCTGAATTTGTTCCAGAATTATCCAAGGTTGTTAGGGATTTTATACACCCTGCCCATCCCACCTCAGCCACCCCAATCAGGTGGCTCAATTGACATGCTCCAGCCTGTGCTGCCCTTACACAAAGCCCCTCTGTCCTACACAACTTTCACAAGGGGTCTCTTCACATGGGACTTTGCCCTATCCAGTGTAGGCTTTGCAGAACGGAGGATTCTGAAATGTTGGAGGGAATGCTGCAGCATCCTGCAGGCCAGCAGCAAAGGAAGAAATGGTGCTTGGGATGAGCTGCTTCCTCTACTTTGTGTTTTGAACCCCCAAGCAAATAGAAGGAGAAATGGGAGAGGAAGTGTCTGGGGGTGGAAATCTGCTTGTTCTGTCCTGTGACACCCATGTAGTTTCAGGTCTGGCTTCTTCCTCAGGCAGGTCAGGTGGTGGTGGAGCTGTTACCCAGAGGTCGAATAAGCTTCATCATGTGCCCCTCCTGCAGCATGGGAAAGTCCTAAGGAACTGACAGAAATCCCATTGCTTTGCTGACTAGCTCTGGGGACACTTACTGAACCCTGTAGTTCAGTAAGTTTGGAGGACCTCCTCCATGGGCTGTGGGCATCAGTTATCCTCAATGTCAGCTGAAGGTTGGAGGCCCCAGTCGCCTTGCTGCCAACCTGCCTGCTCCTGCTGGGACCTGTTAGTCATCACGAGGGGCAGGCGGCATAAGCTGCTATATAAAGGTTTTGAAATGAGCAGAAATGATATTAATCCCATGGAAATAAAGTTCCTTCCATAAATAGCTGCCACGGTGCATGGAGGCGCCTTGGGCGGGTGGAAGAGAGCTCAGCACTTAGGTTATATTTAGGGCCTTGAGTAGCAGTTTCGTGCCAAACTTATTAATGATGCTGGCCTGTGCACCAGATTTGCACATTCTGGGACAATTTTCCCAGTAGGGAGGTGCCTCTGCAATGCCAGAAGGACCCAATGCCCTCTGTTACCACAGCAAACCCGGAGCAAACACCAGGGTTGTGTTCCTCAATTCCCAGACTGTCACTTTCACCAAGGGGAGTCCCAAGTCAGGTTCTGCTTGCCTTGAGTGTCTCCAACAACGTTTTTGTGGTGGGGCAGGATCATCTCTAGCTCCCAGAGTGGGGTAGCTCCAGTGGGAATGGGGCAAGCTAGAGGCTGGCAGAACTTTGCTTTAGGGAAAGGCGACCTGGAGCCAGAGAGGCTTGGGACAGGTGGTGGCAGGTCCCAGCAGCACCCTGCAACTTCTCCTGAGCAGTTGTGGGCTCCCAATCAATTTCATCATTGCTTTCAGGTGATGCTTTCAACAGTAGCCTTTGTCACTGCGACTGCTCCCAGCAACGCAGCCCAGAGGGGTGTTTACCCAGAAAGGAAACCACAAGCGAACAAAAGCTCCTGTACGAGCTCTCCGCAGGCTCCGTCTATGGGGCTGGGGACGTGCCAGGTGTCACACTCGTACCCTTCGGCTCTCACTCACGTCCGGAGGTAGCGCCCGGACCAGCCCACGCACCAGAGGGGGCCTCTGTGTCCCTCTGTGCCCCTTCCAGCCAGCTCCTGTCCCCACTAGGGAGATGTGAGGCACCTCGGCTGTTCAGCGCGGTCCCCGGCTGGCAGATCGGATGCAGCTAATGCAACTCACAGGCTGTTCTGTGCCAGGGAGCTATATATAACCCGCAGAGTAGAGCAGAGGGGGCTGCTTTACAATGTAAATAGCAAGGGAGCTTGGTCAGAGAGCAGGCAGACCAGAGGGGAGGGCTGGCAGGAGCTGCTGGAGAGAGGGAGGTAGGAGCCCTGAGAGGCCCAGGGGAAGAGGGTTGCAACTCTCTGCTGTCTTCTCTTCCTTTTGCCTTCAGATCTGGACTCTGGATGTTTTTGAAGTCCCAGGACAGCCTGGGCAGCACAGGGGCTGAGGAAGAAGGAAAGGAGAGCCCCCACTGTCAGCAGGGAGAAGGGGACAGTGAAGGGATCTCCTTCCTCCGAGTCCTGCCTGCTGGCCTTTTAATCGTGTTTGCCCTGCTCTGCAGAGCAGCATAATCAAATTGCTATTCGTTTCCAGCAAGCCAAGCCCGCTCCACTCTGACAGAGACATCTGTCTCTGCATCTCTCTGTGAAGCAGGGGAGAGGAGATGGATGGCATGGCCAGAGGAAAGTGCTAGAAATGAGCAGGTGGCTCCTCACAAACTTTGGCTAGGGATGACAAGCATCTCACTATCCCCTGCCCCGACTCTTTACAGAACCAGGGACAAACTCTGCTGGATCCCACAGTCAGACACAGGCTGCAGTGCATGGCACAGGGGTGGGATGGATTTGGAGTTTGCATCACCCTGTGCTTGGAGCAGAGTGCCGGTTCTGGCTCTCATTCTGGATGTTCCTATGTGCAAGGCAGTGATGAACTGGACACGGGACTTCATGTAACAAGAGATAGAAACATCCAAAGAAGCAATTTTGGAGAAACACTGAGTTTGTGGGTACAGCCTGGCTGCGTAGGGACATACATGCAGCATGCCAGGGAGGGATGGCATAATGCAGCTCCAAGCCCCACCTTAAACCAGACACACCCCCTCACCCACGACTGACCCAAGACCCTGCTGCTGCCAGAGGGGATGCTCCTGCCCTTCCTCCTGCTGGGGTTTTTCCACATCAGGCAAGCCAGGTTAGCTCTCTGAGGCAGCAGAACACAGCCTCCCTCCCCTGTTTGTCCACATAACGACAGTCTCAGGCTTGCATGTGGTGTAGGTGTGCAGAGGGACCATGGGGTGGGACTCCCCGAGTAGGCCAGCAGAGAGGTTGGTTAGGGGCACTAACCAGTATTAGGGTCAATGCCAACCTGCATCCAAACACTGCTGAGGTGAGGAGAGCTGGGATCCCTGAACCAAGAGCCATCCCCTCCCCTGGCCACTCACTCCCTTCCCTTATCTGATCCCTGCTCACAATGAATCCCACAGGCAGGTCTCCTGCTGAGTTTGGCTGAAGCAGCAGCTTAAGCTTTTCAGTACCAGGGTGCTGCACAAACTACCATCAAGACAACGGTGCCAATTCACATCCAGCACACTGATCCCCATCCCTCTCCTGTGCTGCCAACAGAGAGGCCTGTGCAGCAGGGTCCGTCTTCTCCGGTCTCCTGACCAAGAACAGCCAGGACTGGGATTACTAGGGCTTCCTCCATAGTTTTGCACTAAGACCAAGGGACAGAAAGGACACATGGACACAGCACAGAGAGGATGGTGAAGGCCCCAGGGCAGGGTGTGTTACTTCTCCAACAGCTCCACCAAGCCCTGGTACTCCTGATGCTCCTGGGTGAAAGGACTAGACATCAACACCACTATACAGAGCATGAAATATGAAAGGGAAATGTCTGCAGGCAGGGAGAAAATGCAACTAACCCATCATGGCATGCAAAGCAGCAGGGATGATGAACCCTTTCCACAATAACAAAACTCTCCCCTCCCTGATCTGTGAGCTGGAGCTGGGCATCCAGGACCTGCCTTTTCCTCTCTGCACAGTAATTAATGCAGTGGGTTGTGTTCAGTTTCAGAGCTTGCCTGGTGAGATCAAGGTCTGTCAATGTTTTTTTTTTTCTTTTGATGATGGAGTTTAAAGCAAGACCATGTGCCCCTTTAGAAATGCCATCTGTGCAGGCTGCCAGTACTAGCTTTGCTTGCTTGCTTTTCTCTGGCCCATAGAAGCTGACCACAGACCCTCTTGGTGATCTGAAGCTTTCCTGGAGCCAGAGCACACCAAGTACCATCTGGTTGTGAAGAGCTGGGTTTTTTGGAGGTGAGGACAGGCCAAGCCTGCATCTTTACACTGTGTCACCTCAGACTGGGGGATGGATGATGTAAGTCAGGTTATTTCTCCATTCTTTGGAGCCTGGCTGGCAGCCTCCTAGATGCTTCTACTTTTCACACTGCCCATTTCTGGTTTACTAAAGGATTTTTTCCATGAACTCCAGTGCAGATTGAGCAGATGCTGGAGGTTGTTTTCAGACCTGCCACATAGGGAGTACATAAACACCCAGGAGTTTTGACTGCTGTGGTACCCTGCAGGGTAAGGATGTGCATGGCCCAGGGTAGGTGGCAGGAGGACGACCGCACTGCCGTATGCATGGTATGCATGGCGGTGCTGGGGCAGCTTTGGGAGAGGGAGCTGTCTCAAGTCTGGGGGCATTGAAAGAACCACCCAGCAAGGGAGGTGCAGCTCGTGGGCGTGCAGCCCAGCATGCCAGGACGTGCTCCTGCTTGCTGAGGGTGCGTGTGAGGCTTCACTGGAGGCGACCCAGCAGAGGAGGTGGCCAGCGCCGTGGGAAGAAGGCCACACAGCCGGCTGCGATGACAGCCGCCCTCACACTTCCAGGAAGTGCAGAGAGAGGAACCAGGTGGAGGGTGCAGCAAACAAAGCCGGGGCCCCGGCCGGGCGGCGGAGCACTGCCAGGGACCTGCCCTCGGGATGACTCCGGAAAGCGGCTGCTGGGGGAGGAAGAGCGAGAGTGAACCCCGGGCTGGCTTGGCGCATCAGCTCATGCTGCGGCAGATGTGGCGGCATCGCTCCTGGGACGTTCCCCAGAGCCCTCCGGGGGACGTAGATATAAGGTACCCACCGAGCTGGGCTTTGCCGCCTTCCTCTTACTGTTGGGGGGCTAAGGTGCTGTGGCGAGTGTTGACAGCCTATGATTTGGGGACTGGGGGAAAGGCTTCCTCTGCTCGCCCAGCGCCTTGACCGCAATCCCCTCCTCTTTTCTAAGTGCCTGGGCTTGCGCAGCGCAACCTCCCAGCCAGGATGTCAGAAGGCCGCAGGAGCGCTTTCGATGCCAAGCCTGTGAGCACAGCGGGCCGGCCCTGCTTTGCCTGGGCTGTCGGTTTCTGGGAAGCCGGGAAGTGTGTCCCCATCCCCACCGGCCCTTCTGGAAACGGCGGGTGTTAGAGGCTGCCAGTGGCACCTGCCTCGGGGTGTTAAGGGTCGGCAGGAGCACCGTGCGGCGGACAGCCAGAGCCCTGTCCTGGCAGCCCCCGCAGGCCCGGCTTTCGGCCTGGCTCCGCACCCTTGGGAAGCGGGGAAGCTGCCATCGCAGCCGGCATATTTTCCATGCACAGGAGGGCTGGGAGAGCTGCTCTTCGCCTGGACTGGCATCTATGGCGAGCAGGCCAGCGCCTGCCCCTGCCGCTACCTGCTGAGCCAGCGGTGTGGCTGGGCTAAGGGAGAAGCGGGGCAGGCGCTCGCCGGACTGGATAAGGGCCTCGGTGCTGGCGTCGGCGACAAGGCCGCCGGTGGCTGCCGGTCTCCGGAGAGGGCGGTGGCGGCGGCGGCCGGGCTGTTGGCTCCGTCCCCTCCGTCCGGCGGTGAACAATGGGAGGCGGAGGCGGAGGCAGGGGGAGGCTCCGCTTCTGCCGCCGAGCCTCTTCCGAGCGCGGGGCGGCGGCGGGGCTGACACGCGGCTTCCTGAGGCGGCGGCGCCGGGCGCCGGGCCACGGGACGGGCTCCGCCGCCGGCCCGATCCCCGCGCTCGGCAGGTGGCGCTGGCGGCGCGGCCGCCGGTGGCACCGGTGAGCGGCCGCACTTCCTGCCCGCCTGCCCGTGGCCCCGGTGGGGCGGGAGCCCGAGTCGGCCGCGCCCCCCGCCCGCCCCCGGTGCCCTCCCCTGGCTCTGAACGGCCGTGACGGCGGCGCCGAGCCCGGAGCTCGGCCATGCAGGCGGCTCGGCCCCCGCCGTCCGGCGGTTCGCCCTCCGCCGACTCCTCCGACACCGCCGCCACAGCCGCAGCCGACTCCTCCGGGGCGTCAGGCGGCGCCGAGCCCGAGGAGGGGCCGCCGCCGCCGCCTCCGCTGGGCCGCCGCCACAGCAACAAGCGCTTCACTGGCCTCAAGCTCTTCGGGCGCAGGTGAGCACCGGGCGGTGGGACGGCGGATCCCGCCGGGCGGGCGAGCTCCGAACGGTGCCTGCGACTCCGCTCGGCACCTGGCGGCGGATCGGCGCCGGAGGGAGCTAGGCTCCCGGTCAAGGGCTGGCTGTAGGCTGCTGGAGCATCCGGAACGGAGGCGGCCGAGCACCGGCTTCCAAAGAGCCTCCCGCCGCCGGGCCGTCAGCAGCCGCCTCACCAGGCCCGGTCGAGGGGCTGACCCCGGCTGAGCGCAGCCGCAGGGGCGTGCGGGACAGGGTGTGGGGATGGAGCGGGGTGAGTTTGCTTTTCCCTCCTTTAAAGCTCTTGGCACGAGTGATGGGAAGTTGGGGAGCATTGCCCTCTCTCCGCGCGCTGTCGTCCCCGTGGAATCGGAGCCTCGTCTCGGGGGGATTCACTTCCACCCGCCCAGAACTGCCTGTCTCCGTCCCCGCACGCCCGTCCCGTGCTTCGCCTGCGACATTGGCAGTCCTGCCGCGCCGGGGTTTGACTGTGCTCGTCCCGTGCTGCCGGCTGGGATCCTGGCTTCGCATGCATCCGTCCCAGAGCCAGCTGGGGTCCTTGTGTCTGCCTTACCCTCTCGGCTGGCCTCGCGGGGAACTGGACAGTGTTAGCGAAGTACCTCGAAGCACCGTAGCCTGGTATCTCTGCCATCCGCAGGTGTTTGAAAACACTGAATAACTGAGGTCTGAAAGAACCTCTGGACATCAGCTGGTCCACACTGCTATCTCAAAGCAGGGTCGAATTTGATCAGGCTGCTGATGTTGAGTTCTGAGTGTTGCCAGGATGCAGAGAACACAGCTTCCATGGACACCCACTCCAGTGCATCAGCTACTCAGGAATTTTTTTGCTCTAATAACTATTCAGTTTCCCTTGTTGCCCTGTGTCTGGTCTGTCTCAGGTTGTCACCGTGGACGTCTGGGCAGCATCTGACCCAGTCTTCTCTGTATACTTTCCCGTCGGGTTGCTGATGATAGTAATAGTGTTCCCCCTCAAACTTTTCTGCAGGCCAAACCGCCCCCATTATCTCATCCTCTCCTTGTACTTGATAACTCTTGCCCACAGGTGGTCCCGTGGGAAACTTTCTACATCTCATGGGTGTTTTTGGCATATGGGAGCAGTTGAAGCAGGATGGAGTGCCACCAGAGTGGTATCACACGTGCTGAAAGGAGGGGGAAGGCTCCAGTTTCAGCCTCCACATCCCAGCTGGACCTGGGAGTGTATGGCTTGCAAGGTCACTCTACCACAGAGCAGTGTTCTCTGCTCTGGTTTCACAGCTGTCGGCAAGGCCTGCCTTGAGCTCCTGGCAGTCTCTGGCCTGTTCCCAATATTGTGTGGCATCTCTCTCTGAGTCCTGGGGCTTCAGGCTGCTGTTACTGCAATGTAGATCAGAGCTGAGGGGAAGTTTTCCACATGTGAACAACCTTTGGCAGTGTGGACACATGCAGAGTGGGATGGCAGGAGGAGCTGGAGGAGTCCAGCAGGCCCACCAGGACAGCTGGAAATGGCCACTGGGTTGTGTAGTGCACTCTCACCCTTCTGCTGCTGATGGAGGGTGCCAGTTCCCCTCTTGCTGGGGGTGATGAGTGCAGCGCCCAGAGCTGCAGGGTAGTGGGGAGAAATTCTCATGGACATCTGAGACTGAACAGGCTCCCACGCACACCAGTGGGAGGGAGGTAAACTCGAGGGGAACTCATGCAGGATAATTGGCTGCATGCCACTGAATTGCACTCCACCTGAGTGTTGGAGCAGAGGATGGCATGAATTTTCTTCACCTCCTCTGAGGGAATTATGAGGGAAGGCTATGCTACACTTCCTTTTGTCAAGAAGTACAGGCAGCCTCTACCTACCAAATGCTTTCCAACAGCCATCAGTGAGGAAATTTGCACCTACTTCTATTCTCAGCTTTACCCAGAGCCATACGTGGCTGGGAAACAGGTCTAGAGGAAGCTTAGGTAATGGGGAAGAATTTGCTCACTGGCATGAGTGGGTCTCTGGAGAGCCCTGGCTTCCAGGAGAAGTCAGAGAAGTCTCCTTGAGGTGGGCACCCTGTGCTGGATTGTGCCTGTATCTACACTGGGAGGCATGGCCAGGGAAAGCAGCGGTCTGCAAAATGACAAGAGAGCCTGTCCTGTCCCCAGGGCAGGTGAGCCCTCAGGGGATTTGAAGCAACAGAAAGGTGAGCCCCCAAGGTCTGGCCTCTGGTGGTACAATACATTAGTCCCGTGTTTTGCAAGCAGGCTTATTTTTGTAGCTTATAATTGCCTTACAGGAGGGTGGAGTAATTGGCTCTAGAGCCGACAGAGACAAGTGCACAATACATGCATCCGGGCCATGGATGGGTAATTCTTTTAATTGGGCTGATAAAGAGATTGGGGCTGATCAGATAAGAGGTGGTTAGGATTAAATTGCCTTTCTTGGTGCCGTGTTTCTTATGCTACGAGTGAGCTGCACAGTTTACCCTTTCCAGGGAGGAACTGGGGAAGGATTTTAAGTGCTGGGGACAATGCCTGTTTCTCGCTCATCCCCGTGCCAGTGAAGTGGGATGCTGAAATGGATCTTTCCTGTGGGCTTCAGAGCTTTTGTAACAAATCCCACTTCAAAGGAAGTATGTGTAATGGCTGGTATGATAGCATGAGCAGGGACCATAGCCACCAGTGGGGCAGCTGGCAGATGGTAGTCCCACGAGACCAAGTTTTTGGCTGTGACCCTTTGGCAGGTCTTGTGCTGGATCCTGCAGGTGAGCCTGGGGGTGCCTGCCCCTGCCCCAGGAAAGGTCTGTGGGTGGCACAGCCTGTGGGTAAACGGCGCTCAAGAAACTGAGCCGAGCACCCGCCTACATCTTTCTGGGACGTTACTTGTCACTGTCTTGCTTGCAGCTTGATGCTTACACCCATGTGAAAGCTGAGAACGACGTGCCACTGGGACAGCAGCCCAGCCCTCCTCATTGCTGCTGTGGGGGGGGCCCTTGAAGCTGCTGGCCCTTGGCCCCAGTTTCCCCTGTGCAGGTGCAGTAGAGAGGCTGTTCACTGGAGTAAGCCCCAGGTGCCCTGGGGGAAGAACAGATGGTAGTGAGGAGCCTGAAGTTTGTGCTCTGCAGACTGGCAGGCTGAGAGCAGTGTTTCCCTCGGGACAAGCTTTTTCACAAGGCACCTTGCTGCCAGCTAGCTGTTGAGCAATCATCTTCCTACTTCTCCTCCATGCATGCAGATTCTGTATGCCTCTAGCTCTGAAGCCCTCCAGCCTTTGCTCCCTGTCCTGCTAGGGAGGATTTAGCTAGGCCTGGGCCATTGTCACCTGTGGGAATCCCCAGCTGTCCCTTGCAGTGACACTTGGGCTTGTTTGCAGGGCAGATGGGATGTGCCAAGAGAGTTGTTTCTGCTGCTGAGTTTGCTCTGTGATCTCTGCTCAGGGCCTGACCTCCTGTGGGGCTGCTCAGGAACATTTTTTTCTCAATGGGGGAAAAATGCAGCACTGGGCATGCTGAGCACCTGTACCTGTTGGCAGCCAATGCAGCCTCACAGCCGAGCCAGGCTGGGACAGCAGCCAGCTCACAGTGGGGCTGTGCGATAGGGCAGGGAAGGATCAGCATGGGGGGTCTGACTGCTTCCAGAAACTGAGGTCCTCTGTGGTGTGGACCCTACCTGCTACCTGCCTTGTCTCTCCAGTCCTAGGCACCCACTGGCAGCTCCCCTGCTCTCCCAAGATCAGAGGCTGCCACAGTGACATATGTCTGCTCAGAGAAGGTGTCAGGACCTTTAATTATAGCATCATAGAATGGTTTAGATTGGAAGAGACTTTAAAGATCATCCAGTTCCAGCCCCCCCCGCCACCGTGGGCAGGGACACCTTCCACTAATCTTCTTAGGCGTTGGAGCATCCTTTCCAGGAAACCCTGTAATCTCATCGAGGGGCTGGAAGGAGGGAGGATGATGGACTGCGTTCCTCCTTTGAACAAAAACAATAGGAAGAGAGTCAGGCACTGGGAGCGGAGGCAGGTCTTTGCAACGATACAGTGTTGAGAGCAGAGAGGCAGAGCTGTGGGTGGTGCGAGCAGGGAGAGTTTGAGAGCTGTTTGATTGTGTGAGTCCTCTTGGGACTAAGGAGATGCTCCTAAGGGGAGGCCAGTCCTCTGCAATGGGGGCGATGCTCTCATGAAAGGAAACCTGAGCTCTGGTAGGTGGTGGGAGGCACAGTGTAGGATTTCCTTCACTCATCATTGTGCAGTGCCTGGGGAGCAGACAGTCTCCCCAGAGACTTGGCAAAGCCTCTAAATTTAACTTGCAGCTCTGCGTGCTCTGTGGAGCTCTGTTTTCTTTTTCCCAGGTGACTCTGTGAGCTGAAGCTCCTGAGTTATCCCTCAGCCCTGCATTCGCTTGCCTGCTGGTTGTTTTAAACCAGAGCAGACTTTGAGATGGTGAGTTCAAGAGTAGAGCAAGGGCTGCAGGCTAAGGATTCCTTGACCCTTGGGCCCACAATCAATCTTTTTTGGAAGAGATGGGGTACTGGCAAGAGGTGAATGGCTCCTGCTGGAGACTTCTGGAGGTAGGGACTGGTGCAGATCTGGCTTGGCAACACGGCCTAGACATGGAAATAGGCAAAACCTGTCCTTCTGGTTCTTGAGCTGGCACCAGGCTCTAGGGATAATAAGTGGCTCTGTCTTTGCAATCCTGAGTTCAAGAGCTTTCTCTAGGCCAGCTCTCCAGTAATACAAAAGTACACTCTGTGTTTCTGTTGCAGCTTGCAGATCCAGCAGCAGCTGCAGCCTGTGTTTCGGAGCTAGGAGGCTTTCTTCTTCTCCCCATCAGGATGCCAGGTGGAGGGTGAAGCTCTGCCAAGGCAAGCAGTGAGGCTGCGCTGGCCGGGCTGGTGCCCAGCAGGGATGTAGTCCTGTCCACACCGAACATATGTGTTAGACCCAGTGCTGTTCTCCTCCCTGCAGTTTAGGGGTTGATGCCTTAGGGTGCTAATTTTGTACTTAACTGTGAGCTCTGCTCCCAGGGAAGCTCTTCCTCATTGTGCCAGGATGAGGAGCTGAGAGGGTCTCTTCCCACTCTGTGCTGTCCCAGACAGTAGGAGTTGATGGGCCTCATGTCTCAGCCCTGGCTGCCGGGCAGGTTGTGCTGTCTGGGTTAAGCTGTCGATTCCAGTTTCTACCTGTGACCATTGCTCCCATGCCTGGAAATAGCCTGGCTGAGCTTTGCCCAGCTGACAGCTGTCAGCCCTTCCCAGTGGTTCAGAGCCTGGGGAAATGAGCTAAGCATGCCTCATCTCAGAGAAGCCCTGCCCAGCTGTGAGAACTGGAGACCTGTCTCTGAGGGAACTGCAGGATGCCCAAGCTGTGGGTGCAGGGAGGCAGGTACATGACACTGGTGGGAAAACCCTACTCTGGGAGCAGATGGAGGTCTGGCCAGAGGTAGTCCCACCCTTTGGCTGTTGCCCTGACCTGCATGTGCCCCATGTTGGTGAGAGATTCCTTTGGTGTGTCTCATGGGCCGTTGCTGGCTCTCTGACATTATTGCAGGGTATCGGCTTGTGGCAGGCTCTAGTCCCAAACCCACGTGGGGGCACCCAGCCAGAGTGTGAAAATCCCACCCCGCACCAATAGGCAAGAGCTTGGTGTTTGCCCTTTTCCCAGCTCCGCTCACCCTGTCTCCCTTTCCCTGCTTCCCAGCAGCATCTCATCTCTTTGCAAGGCTGGAGCAGCCCTGGCTCCAGCACTTGCTATGGCTTTGAAGAAAGTAATGTGTCGCAGCTGGCTGGCCCAGGAAGTCAGGGCAGCTAACATAGAGCCTTCTTGCAGAGGGTTTTCCCCTTGTTTTGATGCAGCTTGGCTTCCACAGGAAACATGTGTGCCAAACGGCCTGTCCCTCGCTTGCTGTTGTCAGCCCACGTGTGGATCTAGAGCCAGAGAGCAGGGGGACTCCTTGCTGTCTGCTCCTCCACTGGCTGTGGATGGCCCCACCTCCACTCTAAGGCAGGGCTCCCCAACAAGATGCGGATAGAGAATCAAAGAGCAGAAGTACCTAAGATGGCTTTGAGCCTCCTGCTGAGCTCCCAGCCTCTGGCCATGGCCTGTAGCCATCCAAGAGAGGGAGCAGGGGGCCATGCAGATGGCCACGTGCCGTCGCCTCTGTGTGAAAGTTCCCACTTGTTCCGATTATCTGTACATCGTCCTGCCTTGCCACCCTGGCGCTGGCCAGGAGCCTCTCAGATCCAGGGCTAAGCCTCTTACTGCCCAAGCTTGAGGTCACCACACAAGAGGACATGGCATGGGGCACTCTGGCAGCTAGTCCACGGCAGCTGCCACTGCTGAAGTGTGGCAGGGGGTGGGGTGGGTGTTTCCTGCAGAGATTTTGCACCTGTGTGAGGCTGGCAGATGGCAGGATTATGAAGCTACAGGGCTCCTGTCCTGTGAGAGCTGCCGGGATACATGGAAGGAAGTATTCTGCTCCTGGCAGGGTTGCAGGTCAGCATGGGACCGGGAGATGTTCTGGCAGAGGCTACTGTTGAGGATCCCCCACCTGGGCTCGAAAAACGTTACCCGCCCACAAGTTCTCTTGTTTGAATGAGTGAGGAAGTGAGTGATGTGGTGGGAGTGAGTGTCAGAGGGGTCCCAAGAAAGGCGCTTCCCATCTGCACTGGGTCACCAAGGGCTTAGCTGCCCAGCCCCTGTAGTCGGGGCTCCTAAGGGTTGGTGCCCATTCGCAGAGGCCAGAGGTTTGGGAACAGGTGTGCTGCTCTGCTCTGCCCAAACAATGCTCCTCCATGCAAGGCTTGGAGAGTGCCTTCATGATTTATTTGAAATTCAAATCCATGCCTGGACCCAGCAGTCGAGGTGAAAGAAGGCAGCCAGGAACCAGGCCTGCACAGTGAAGGAGGAAGAGAAGTAGGGCTTTCTTTCTGTGCCAGCCTTTCTCTGGTCTCTGAGTTGTGTGCCCTCTTGCAGCTGGTTGGGTTGGGCTGGAGGTGACTGAACTGGGCTGGGTTAGTATCGCAGACGCAGGAGTGTGGTGCTTCATGTTTGCTGACTGGCTCTTTAGGGAAAAGTGGTGTTGCTGAATCCAGCTTCATGGGCATGTTACCTGCATTGACCTCTGTGGCTGACAGCATGGGTGGTGGCACAGGTGCCATTGGAGCCCCTGGGATCTGCAAATGCCAGGGCAAGGGAAGAGCATGTATGGTGGAGAGATGGCACTGGGGCAGCAAAACTAGGGCGGGGGAGGATAGTGTTGTGTGCTGAGCAGCCAGGCATGTTCATGGCTTGCTGACCACTCTCTTTGTGTCCCTAGACTCCACCTGCCCCACAAAGGTGTCTTGCCTTGTCTCCAGGGCAGCCAGCCCGGCCGATGGGGATCCAGGAGGATAAAGCACCGGCCAGCGGTGTATAAGTATGTGGTATTTTTATTGGCTTGCACAGGCTGTGCAGTCCCAGCAGCTGCTGCAACGTTTCTTTTCAAGAGCTCTCCTTCCTCCCACCCACGTCTCACCTCACTTCACCCTCTTGTGTCTGTACTAATAACCAAGGCCACCAAAAGCTGGGCTGCTTGCCTCATGCCTGTTTCACTAACTTTGTTTTAGAGGGCAGCTTGCTGATGGACTTTGATCAACTAACATGGCAGCTTCTGTTTTGCTGGAGTTTGGATTGAAGGTCAGTTGAGCTTTTCCTCCTCTATGTCCTAGCCAGTGTGGGCATGAGCACCTACACCCAGTGCATGCTGAGTGCTTGGAAGACCTAAGGTGACAGCACTGAGGGCGGTTTAACTAAATGACTAAATTAAATAATTAATAAAATAATTTAGCTGAAGCAGTCTGAAGTTCAGTAAGACTATCACTGCCAGAAATGGTGGACAAACGACGTCTGGTAGACATTCACCATTACTGGAATGTAGTTGCTGTGTGGGAGCCAGTTCCTAGGCTAGCAATGGCATTGGGGCTAGCCAGTACCTCAGTCACAAGGGCTCCTGAGGAGATGTAGAGGTAGGGACAAGTCTCAGGTTTCATTCCCAAGCTCCCTATGCCTTGGTCTGTGTAGAACAGCACATCAGCCTGGTCAGGATTTGGCTGCACGTGCCTCAGTGCCACAGTGGAAGACTCTTATTGCCCTTTCTGGCTCCTGCTACACGGTTTCTCTGCATGGCATCCTGAGCCTTTCTGAGTTTGCCACTCAGTCTCGTTTGTCTGATGTTGTAGACACAAAAATCTTGTCTCCCAAGGCTTCTTGGGAGTCCTGTGGTTGGAGGTGTTGGGAGCAGGAGGCAGTGTGGCCAGTTATGCTGTGTTGAGGGGAGGCGGATGGCTTTTGGAGAGGTCCAAAGAGTCGTGGGTTGAACACCAGAGGGCACGGTCGCTCTTCAGAGCTCTAGTACTCTGCTGTGCAACTCCAGCCCTTTCCCTGCAGCTGACTTCAGCTGAGTGTTGTGACATGTCCCTTTCTGCAAGGTTGCTGGCCTTGACTCATCGCTCCTGGTTTTGTTTTACTCCCTTCTGCAAGAAAGGGTTTGGCAAAGCATCTGCACAGAGCTTTTTTTTATGCTGCTGTGGCTGAAGTGGCTGGTGAGCTTGATGGCTTAAACTGGTCAGCTGCTGCCATGGGCCGGCTGATGCTCAGAGGCAAGCCTCCAGCCAAGGCAGCTGTCAGCCAGCTCCCCACTGCACAGGCTTGTGTGTCCTGGTACCACTCAGATCCTTGCACCTGGAGCCTGGGTCACTCCTCCCACGCCTCAGGTCTCTGGAGCACCCGGTGTCTCTGTAGGCATGGGAGGAGGAGTAGAGAAACTCAAGAAGCAGAGTAAGGCAGTATTACTGGTCTGTGCTAAGTGCTAGTCCATTCCAGGAATGAGAACAGTAGTCTGCTCTCTGTACAGGCATTGCTTCTTCTCCTCTCTGGAAGATGATGGGAGAAAAAAGCCCATCAGTCATTCTGGCAGATGCGGGGATGTTAAGATGAAAGAAGAAAAGGAAGCAAATAAGACCAGATATGCTGAGGGCAAAAAGGGTGGAGGAGGAAAATACCCAACTTTTCCTCCTGCCCTCCCATTTGTTGCAGTGGGACAAGCTGACATTCAGCAAAGCCAAGAAATAATAGATTTAACATTGTTAAAAGGAGTTACTTGAAATTTGATGTGAGGTGTGGGAGAAAAAGATTTAGTCACTGGCTGCCATGAGGTGAAAAAGTGAAACCAAAGGTTAGATGTGATATCAGTAACAGGGTCACAGTTAAACTAAGAAATGCCACTTGTGTGGCAAGTCAGCATGTGCTTTGCTTAGTCACAGGGTCATGATGAAGGCTTGGGAGGCGTCTTTCCTGTCTCAGGCTTTGTGGTGTAGAGAGATCACTGGGGACTGGGTTTCTCAGGGATGCTGAGCAGTTCTCCCCCTTGCAGACACCTGCAGGGGCTTCCACTTGTGGTGTGGTTTCAGGTGTGTGGGAGCAGGATCTCCTCACATGGAAAGTCTTGCTCAGGGCTGCGTGGGCCTGGGGAGCCTCTTGGCCGGGGGCAGTGGCTTCTGCTTGAACACAGCAGACTGAAACCTGTCAAAGCAGCACTGGGAGCCACTGGTCTCCGCCACAACCCATTCGCCTGTCTGCATGTTAACAGGCCAAGGTCTTACTAAGTCATGGGGATAGGAGGAGAATGGCAGCAAGGTTTGCATGACTGAACTTCAGGAGAGGGCTCTTAGGCCTTCTGCCTCCAGGGATTTGGAGAATGTGACCTGGTCTCCTGGTGGTCAGATTGACTTGGAAGGGATTTTGAAGCCACCTGGAATCCACCCCTCCAGTGGTCACCCCTCCAGGCTGTTTCTGTTTGTAAGTCCAAGTCCTGCCAGCCCAAGAGGGAAATAAGATTGTGGTGATTGTGAGGAGCAGCAAGTGGTATCAGCAGGAATCTCTGCTATGCATAGTCCACAGGGGACAGGAAGAGCAGGGTGGGCATGGGGCAGTTGGTGACAAGCTGGAAGCTTGAGCCCTCCCTGGAAGTGTTCAAGGCCAGGTTGAATGGGACTCTGAGCAACCTGGTTTAGTGGGGGTGTTCCTGACTATTGTTATGGGGTTGCAACAAGATGCTCTTTAAAGTCTCTTTGATTCAAATTATTCTGTGATTCTGTAGTAAGCTTCCTTCACTTGAGGTGGGGCTGGTGAGGAATGGCATGTATCTCTTATCAGACTACTTTGCTCTGAATGGTTGACTAGTTGCAGCACATTTTTAATTTTCTCTTTGATAAAACATCCTGCCAGTCCCAGTAAATGAGTTTTAACAATGATGGACTGGGGCCTGTTTTAGAGGCCCTTCTGCAGCTGGCAGCATGGCTGCCCTGGGGCTGTGACAATACTGGGACCTGCTTGACTTCTAGTGGCAGCTGGCTCTTTCCCAGCAGTGGGAAGGGAATTCCAAAGGATGTGTCAGATACCCTGTGTAGGGAAGGAGGCAGAACCTTCCATCCTTCATCAGCTGCCAGTTTTGAGGGAGGAGAAGACTGACCAAACTGAACACCTCCTGCCTGCCCTGGGTATCTCGAGCTCCCTTTCCCCTGTGGTGTTTTGAGAAAAGGGCTGAATGCAATCCTCAGCAGCTTTGGCAGTAGATGGGTTTGCTCACTTGTCCTCCCCACCCCTCTCTTCCACTGATTCACAAAGGCCACTTGCTCTTTCTGCCATGACGGAGATGACAGCAATGGTGGTGGCTCACCTCTGGGGCTGGCTGCCCTCTGGGGAATGGTTTCCTGTGAAGTGCTTTCAAGACAGCAATCAGCCTCTGTGACATTTTGTTATGATTGTGTTACTGTAGTCCCGCTCCAGGCCCCAAGGAGTGCTGGGCACAGTCCAAATGCACACACATTCCTACACACAGAGGAGAAGAGCTCCCTGTCTAATTTTAGCCATGACACGTAGGCAGGGGGAAGAGGCAGGCAGGAGGGGGCAGGATGTGAAAGGACGAGGTCTCAGCTGCAGCCACCCACACTGACTCACTTACTAAGGCCTGTGTGTGGCTATCGGCTCTCATCGCCTGGGTAAATGACCGAAGCAACGACAGCTGGTGACAGTGACACATCATGGAGTGAGCTGGCCTTTGGCATGACCTCCCCTCCCTGCAAAGACTAAAGAGGAGATGGGTTTTGTGGTCCCAAAAGAAAGATGGGTTGTGTTTGGCTGGGAGCAGATCCCTAGAGGCAGCTGGGGAACCCGGATAGGGGTGAAGCATGACGGGGAAGTCCCCAACCTGGCTATGAGAGGTCCCATGGAGGGTTTAGACGACGAGGAAAGACAAAAAGCTCATGAGACATCTGTGGAGCGTGCCTGGACCAAAGACTAACTCAGAAGCATGTTACCTCCTGTTCACGAAGACAGGCTCTCCGTGGCTGGCAGCTTGACCCTCATCAGCTATGCAAACTCCTTTATCCAGGTTCCAAGGAGGCAGGAGAGAATCGTCTCTTCGGCACGTTCCTCCCCGCGTCCTCCTGCTGCCACTGCCAGGGAAGCCGCAGCATCCCCGGGCTGCACTTGGGAGCAGCTGGCGCCGTGAGACCCCCCTCATTCCGGGCCCGCTGTGGTGCATGCGCCTGCAGCTGGGGGCGAGCCGGCCTTGGGGCTGCTCGGAGAGGAAGTGCAGTTGGTTATTTTAACGAGCGCTGTCAGGGTTTGCAGCGTGGGGAGGAGCGGTGGGAGACGCCAAGCACTCTCTCCAAACTAGGACTCGGTAGGGGAGGGCTGGCCCGCTGCTGCGGCGCGGGCTCTGCCACCCACTCGGCACCTGCAGGACCTCTGCGCTGCTCCGGATCAGGTCACGGGGGCTTTTCCCCACTATCTCCCCTTTCCTTATCCTGCTTGTCCCTCTCCCTCACGTTTGCTGCTTTTGTTTGTGCTGGGTGGGGCATGGGAGAGGATCTGAGGGGAGAGACAGCCCTTAGTTTGTAGGTACGGCATTTGGTTCCAGACCACTGTGAAGGGCAGGGAGAGCATACCCCAGAGTCATCCCCAAGACCCTCAGCTTTGCTTCTGTTGAGCACTGTTTGCTGCCAGAGCCTGGAGCAAGCTGATCCACAGCAGTCCTGAGGGGTCTGCAAAACACAGCCACCATGGCACTCAGTGGTGCCTGGCTGTTGTTTCTATGGGGATTCCCTGTCAGTGGTGTATTTCCAGACACCCATACTGCTGCTTTC
Source organism: Sylvia atricapilla (assembly GCF_009819655.1). NCBI lineage: Eukaryota > Metazoa > Chordata > Aves > Passeriformes > Sylviidae > Sylvia > Sylvia atricapilla. Next base: position 24,160,826 of record NC_089145.1, on the reverse strand, counting down.
ATCCTGCCGGTCCATGCAGCATGAGGGTGGCAGCAGAAAGTTTGCAGGTAGCAGAGGACAGGGCCTGTGCCTTGCCAGGATCCTCAGTCCTCAGTCACTTTGCTTTGGGATAGTTTAGCAAAGCTGGACAGATTTGTGGATTCCTGGCATATCCTCTGGTCCTGGTAGGACTGTGATTCCCTGTTTATGCCAGGAGCAGTGGGATGCCCTCCCTGATCCCTGCTGTGGGCTGGAGGGAGGCATGTGAGTGAGTCTCATCTTTCTGATCAGTGATCAGTGCCCACTGTGTAGTGCCTGAGGTTTTCTTGGCTTTGCTTTGGGAGGTGCAGAAACTTCTTAGCCTTGGGAATCACTGCCTGTGTTCTGTATCTGCCACGCTGCAGCTTTGTTGTTACTCGAGGTTCATTGCCTCCTCCCTGAGGCTGCTGCCCCGGGGAAGATACTGTATATTGCCCTGCCTGGGGCAGCACTGTGGCTAGTAGTAATTTCTGTGCCAGGATTTTGTCCTTATATGCTGGGGAGACACTCTGGGGCTGCTCTGGGAGTTTGGATCAGACAGCTGGGCTGTGGGACTGGGCACCCTTTAAATAGCGCGTCCCTCCTTGTGAGGAACAGAGCTGTGTGTACTGAAGGAGGGGACCGTCACTGGGTGTGCTAATGGGAATCTGCAGAAGAAACCATGATCTGGGTACCTAAACCACCAGGACACCCTGCCGAGGCCCCCGTTGCTTGGCTCCATGCAAGTCACTCTGGAAAGGAAGCTGAGAGAGAGAGAGAGAGAGGGAGAGAGATAGAGAGAGAGAGAGAGAAGAAACTCTCCAAGTCTTTCCCAGCCTGCATCGCTGGCCCTGCTGATGGGACCAAAATAGAAACAGTGTGGCCAACCTCTCCCCCGACCCCTGCTCAGTCCAGCCCCAGCACCATGGCTGACGGTGGTGGCTCACCCTCTGCATTTCAGCCCTGGATAATTCATGGCTCAAGGCTGTCAGTCTTGCTGTTCGGCTCCTCAGCCAAATGCAGCAACAGATTGTTTACATCAGTGCTGTCAGGTTTCTTGATTGCCAGGAGGCAGATTATTTACTGTAGTGGCATATAAACTTCATAACATTATGATGGTGGAAAGTTGTCAAGGGATATAAATGCCCAGAGTCAGCCCAGGAGGCTCCAAGGAGATGGTTTTGGTTTAAATTAAGATAAAACACTGTCTTCCATGGATTTTGGGAAGGAAATCACATTGTTGTAATGGGAACATTATTCTGAATGTTAGGACTGGCAAACTCTTCACTTTATGAAGCCTCTGTGGAGGATCTGAGTTACTCTGGCAGATGAGCCTTAAAACTGATCTTAGATTTGCCCTGAGAAGGCGGTGAAAATGAGAGGGCACCATGGCATCATGCAGAGCTTAGGGTGAGGTGGGATTGAGCTGAGAAGGGTGTTCAGGTACAGCCCTGAGAAGGGTGTCGGGAAAGCGCTAGGAACTGTATAAAAAGTCTCAGTCCCTTCTCTCCCAGCCCGTTTTTTGCAGAAAACCAAGTGTAAGCCTTTTCTTGTGAAGGGCTAGGCATGAAGGTAGGATGACTTTTGCCTTGCTTTGATTGAGGCATAGCCAGGCAGCGTCCTTCCACCTGGCTTTGCCACTTGAAGAAGCCTGCTGTGACAAACTGTCAAACTGTAGTGTTTCATTTCTTTGCCTTGCTACAATCCCCTCCCCAAGGCAGCTGCTGGTCCCTGGTGCTGCATCTGTCACCCTGACTTGCTCATTCAAAGAAGGCATCTTAGAGGCTGTATCTCTTCCCTGTGGTGTTCCCAGCTTCTGACTGGCTGAGTTGTGCTCTTGCTCAGCCAGGTACAAGGTGGGTACAGAGAGGCTACACTGACATAGCTGCCTGTCCCTTGTGAAGCAGTGCTATCCTGGGGGCTCCAGGCTGGCCACCCAGAGTGCCCAGGGGCACTGACAGTCTTCTGAGCAAGTTGGTAGATGTGCTTAGATATTGCCAGGGCTGCCTTGCTCTCAGGTCCATGCCCAGCAGCCCTGACAGGGACCTCTATGCAGCACGTGCAGGGAACCACAGGGACCACAGGACTGGGAGGAGGTTCTCTGCAGCTGCATGCATCTGATCACCAGCTGGTTTCTAAGCACTTGCCTTGTTTCTCACTAGCAGAGAGGTCTGAATTCATCTTGATCAGGCCCAGGACTCACTGAGAGATAAGTTGAGATTTGTTGCCTTCTGAGTGCCCTGCTAGGATCAGAGGCTGGTGGGGCTACCTTATGGTTGCAGCAGTAATCCCCTCTTCTGCAGGGTGATAGTGCAACTGAGGTTGTCCTTGCCCTGGGAATACCTTGCTCCTGCAGCTCAGAAGCCTGGAAGTGGCCCATATAGGTGGTGGCACTAGTTGCAGTAGGTCAAATGCATGAATCCTAAAGTAGATGAACATAGCCCACAGCTCACTCCTCATGGTGCTTTGAAAGGCTCATGGTTTGGATGGAGCCTCTCTGCCCCTGTGTTGGGTAGAGCCCCATCTCCTTCCTCATACTGGACCCAGCGTGGGGGAGCTCCTGACTCTGTTTTATTTGCGTGATGGTAGGAGAGATGACAGCTGGAATGGAAATTCTGAGTAGAAACAAAGTGCACAGTTTGGGAACTTGCTGATCACTGCACACCTCACTGCAACCAAAGCCTGAGGGCTGCACCACATCTTGACCAGCATTTTCCCTTCCCCATCTGGCACGAGGGCACCTTCCTCAGCAGACCTCATCTGTGCAGGTTGCTCTTGTAAGGTCAGAGGAGCCTGACTGGAGAGCCCCAGGGAGAGGAGAGGTCAGTGATGATGCGTGGGAAGCAGGACGGGAGAGCGGGGACAGGATCTCAGCAGGGGTGGTGTGAGGACAGCAGCGTACATGAGAAGATTGAATATCAGAGCACTGAAAGGGCCGTGTGGGGTGTGCAAGCTTCTGATAGAAACAGAGGCTGAAGGCAACCAGTGATGTGCCAGCAGGATGGGAATGAGCAGCAGCTCTCTGGACGGGCTCCTGGGTGCCTCAGTGCCTTCAGTGCCCTGGCAGGGAGGCAGCAGGGAGGCAGAAGCCTAGGAGATCTTGCTGTCACACAGGAGTGGCTATTAATAACACACTTTCCTTTCCTTGTGGCGGATCTGTATAAGTCAAGTGTCTTTGCCAGGAGAGTACAGCTTGTACACTGAAATGAGCTCCTGCTCATACTCTCCCAGCTGTAGTGCCACAGCAGCTCCACAGCACCCTCAGCTAGCCAGGACACAGGAATCCAGCCAACTGCCATCAGGACAGGTGCTCGTCATGGAACAGGGCAAAGCTCTCGGACTTGTTTCCCTTGTAGTCCTGTGGTTGGAAAAAAAGCTTTCCAGTCGACTAACTGGAGGTTTGCTGAAAGGTCAGGAGGAGCTGATGGTGTTACTATGTCCAGACTTCTCTGTGGCTCAAGGCTTGTGCATTTAGTGCCAGCAATGTCCTGCAGTAGGGTCCCCTTGCCTCCTTTGGTGCCAGAAGAGGGGTGCAGATTTGTCGCTGCATGAAGGTAACCTGAGATCTCTCTTGCTTCTGGGCACTAGCAGGAACAGACCAGGCAGCTGGAGGGACAAAGGGAAGAATAATGCGGAGGAGGGGCCAACAGGGTGTATGGCACCCGACCCCTCTGCCTATCACAGAGAACCTGTTAAGCATGATACATGGGAGTTTGCTGAAGGCTAGTGAAGCAAAGCAGAATAGTGGAGCCGAATATCCAGATTCTCTTCCTGATGTGGGCAAAGATTATGTCATGGAGGACACTGCATGTTTAGCCCTAACAGTCAGCCTGTCTGGTGTTGGAACCACCATCACCAAGTGAGGGATAGCTGCTGGATATCTGGAGTGATGTCTGCATAACAGCTGATTCACAAGCTCTGTATCCCCTGCAGTTACAAGATGCAAGTTTTTCCTCTTCAGTCGCTGCTGTGCTTTCCAAGAGTGTTTAGATCCTGCTGGGACATGTTCCTGCTTCAGCAGCATCTATGCACTGAGGCCAGGCAGGGTGTGTAGGATGCTTTGAGGATTCTGATAATAAAAAACACCCCACTTTTCAAGAGCTCTGATTGCAGATCATGAGAAGACCAGAACTGCTGTCTCCTTTCTTATTCACAGAAGGAGATTGAAGTGATAGTGTGTACCTGCTCACAAAGTAGAGTTGATATCCCAGTACATGCATAGTACTTCCTTTCCTTTGCACCCTGCAAATGCCAGGCTGCCTCCATCCAGCCTGGTAAGGAACCTAACTGAGCCAAGTAATGCAGTCTACAGAGCAGCCACAGGTGGTGGCTCCTCTCCATCATTTCTCAGTGACAAACAGTGGAGATGCCAGTCATGTGCTGGTGTTAGGCCCAGGGCTTTCAGGGCTTAGCTCTTTTTGGGCTCCTTGCTGCCTGGTGCATGGTTCCCCAGCTCTCTGGACACAGCTCTGCTAATGCATATCAATCATGGCCCCGGCAGTTCATCCACCTGCTGCACCAGCAGCTCTTAACACCTGCAGTACACCATTTGGAGCTCAGGTTGGAAGTGAGATGCAAGAGGTGGGGATATGTACACCCAGCATTTCTGAGCTACCACATGCTGTTGTCATGGGCTGCCAGATGACAATCTTGTAATAACCTTCACCACTGGTGGTCAGAGCTTGATTCCATGTGCCATTTACAGACAGCCCTAAAGATAAAAAGGCTTGCAGTCAGCTAGTGTTCAAACATAAATGTCAAACCAAGGTTATTCTAGCAGATTTCCTCACGAGACTGGTGCAAAAAGGAAGGAAGCTGTGTTAAGAGATCTTCCTGCCCACAGCAGCAACACAGTAAGTGGTACAGCAGCTTTGTGCTGGTGGAATATCTGGGGCAGGAGGGAACAGCCATTCAGCTCATTTGAGGTGCCCTTGGTCAGCAAGTCTCCCCCAGGAGCTAAAGCTGGCCAAAAAGGGTCTGTTGCAGTGTGCCACGTCCTGTGTTCTCGGTTGTGTTTTTTTAATGTTTTATTTGTTAAGACAGTTTTTAATACCTGTTGGTGATGATGCTTATTGGCATCCACCTGAACATGATCCAGCATGTGCCAAGTGGCCACAAAGGCCAACAGCATCCTGGCCTGTACCAGTAATAGTGTGGCCAGTAGGACTAGATAGTGACTGTTTCCCTGTACTCAGCACTGGTGAGGCTACACCTCAGTGCTGTGTCCAGATTTGGGCCCTCCTCCTGCACTGAGATTCTGGAGCGTATCCAGAGGACAATGAGCTGGTGTGGGGTCTGTAGAACAAGTCTTAGGAGGAGCAGCTGAGGAAGCTGGTGGCTTGTGGGAGACCTTATTGAGCTCTGCAATGACCTCAGAGGAGGTTGTGGCAAGGTGCAAAGTCAGTCTCTTCTCCCAGGTAACAAGTGATAGGACAAGAGAAAATGGCCTCCAGTTGTACAGGGGAAGTTTAGATTCTTTGATTCGATGCAGTTTACTGTGCGTCATCCTGCAGATAATGGGGAGAGGGGACGTGAATGGGGTACTGCAGTGTTGGGAACAGGCTGGAAACAGGGTCCTCAGCAAAATGCTGATGCCCTCTGCAAAGCTGCATGGGCCTTGATGGATTGAACCTTGTGGTGACCAAGTACCTGCCTACACTGCCTGCAGTGGTAGCACTTGAGAAATACTTCTGAGAAGGTGTTTTGGCCTTGCTTTCAGTTCAGCCAGGCTACAGCTGCCCTGATGCTGCTCTCTGGAGGCCATTGCCTGCCTGCCTGCCTTCCTTCCTTCCCTTCCCTCCCTTCCTTCCCTTCCTTCCTCCCTCCCTCTCCTACATTACTGAGTACAGGCATGGTGGTAAAACTATAGAAACTGAAAAGCTGGCTTCCTTGTCTGCAAGGCTGGAGGAGACCGAACCAAGCCTTGTCTTTTCCAAAAATACAAATTCAGCTTCATACTCATCTCTTAAAAAGACGTACAGCCCAATGGGCTGCTTGTGCTACCAGCACTATCAAAAACTCCAGTTTGTCCAGAAGATAAATACTATGTCCCATTTTACATGCATTTCCCAAATAAAAAGGGAAGAAGCCTCTGATAAATTCGTCTGTTTGTGTGGGCCTTGGGTCATTGGAATTTTGGGCCAGAGGGATCTCCTGAAGATTCTCTGATATTACTGACCCCTAAGAATGTAAAAGAGCATGGGAAAGGAGGAAGATAGAAGAAGGGGAGCAGATGTCAGTCTGCGTGGTGAGCAGCATGCTTGTGCCCTTGTGGTGGGTAGAGGAGATGCCTTGCTCGGCATGGAAATCTCAAATTGAGAGTGGTGGTGGTGGTGGATTGTGTGTGCTTGCAAGCTGCCGTGATCAAGTCCCCTGACTAAGGAGCAGCTGAAGAGAAGTTTGCTTTTACCAAACTGTGGGGTTGGGTGTGTTTTAAGTTGGCCTTGAATAAATCCTCTAGCAGCTGAAGAGAGGTGGCAGCTGGAGAGTGGGAAATGAAGCACTGTCTCTGGAGAAGGGGAGCACTGGAGATAGGCAGACTCAACTCCTCCCACTCCGGCCTTTGCGTGCTGAGCCACTGCCACTGAAAGTGTTGCAGCACCTTCCACCTGTGGCTTTCGACAGACTGCTGCAATGTCCAGGCAGCCTGTCAAGGTTTGAGGGCTTCGCAGGGGAAGCATAAGCTTTCTGTAAAGCTCTTTCTCCCATGAGAGGGAAGTTTTTCTCAGGACAGATGGGATGATCATCCTAGCTCTCTTCTGCCCTGCTCCAGCTTCTCGCAGCTTCCAGCTCTCCCAGACCACTTCTACCAAATTTTCCTTCCCTGGTTTTACTGGCCTGGTTCATTTTCTTCTGTAGGACTCACAAGGGCTTAATTTCGATTCACTACAAATTTAGTGGGACTGGTGCCTAGCCAGAGTGGTTCCTGTGGGGAAGCCAGGTGGATCAGCATCAGGAGAGTGGCAGGGGTAATCAAGGTGCCAGGGCTGATTGGCACCCTGATTGCACAGGGGCTCTGCTTAGTGGAGAGCAGGGAATGCTGAGGGTCCTGGCTAGGTGGTGACGCCTGCCCTGCCATTGCAGCCCCCTGGGCTGAGCTGTGAGACTAGTGGGGCAGTAAAGCTGTGGGAAGCAACACTGTAACACACACCTCCACTAGCTTGCCATGTCTCCCTCTCCCTGCTTCAGCCCTCTGTCCCCTGTTCCCCCCGCCGTCCCCTTGCCCTGACAGCCACAGCTGGGACTTACAGGGGAGCCTACGTAATTCCTGGTCTCTGTGTCAACAGCCACCATCCGGATGCAATGGAAACCTTTTTTAGGCGGCACTTTGGGCGGAAGGGGCTGCGGCGCACCAGCGTCGTGGCTGTGCCCACGGGCAAGGCCCGGCGTCGCTCCCAGGTGGGGCTGCCCTCCGCCTCGCTGGCCCAGTGCCGCCGTGGCTCAGGCACCCCGGCGGCATCCCTCTCCTGCCTGGGCCTGGTCCGGCGTCCCGGCACCCGTCGCCGCTCCAGCACCACGCCGCCCGGCCTCAGCCCCAGGTTTGCCGTGCAGAAGAAGCGTGGGGGCCAGGCACAAGCCATCGATGCCCAGCTGCTGGGTCCTACTGTCCTCCTGGCCAGCCTCGTTCCCACGGCAGAGGAGGGGGACGGGGCTCACTGCGCTGAGAGCTCCAGATCTGAGTCTCCAGAGGACGGTGGTGCAGCAGCGGGAGCTGTGCAGGGCCGCCGTGAGCGTTGTGCTGAGGAGACGTGGCTGGCCATGCTGCCCCAGCTGCGGCCGCTCCAGGCTGGGCTGCTGTCACGGGGTCCCCGCTGCCTGCGGCGCGCCTCCTCCCACCACCTGCCCACCGAGGTGGTGTATGGCCGGGCTGCCTACGGCCTGCCAGGCCGCTACCGCCGCCTCAGCCAGCGCCGGCGCTCCAGCGATGCCCCTCAGCCTGGGCTGCTCCCCTCTGGCCACCCGCGGCTGCTGGCCCAGCACTGTGCAGGAGTGGCTGGAACTAGGTGCCCCTCTTCTACCCTTGTCGAGGGTTTGGGACCGGAGCCCACCTGCCACACCACCCCGGACGGCTGGAGCCCCCGGCTGCTGTATGTATGGTGGCAGTGTGCAAGCAGGCAGTGCCTTGGGGAGGGGAGAGGTGGGGTGCAGACCCACGTTTGGTGGTGAAGGAGGGAACAGACTCAGTGCTGTGCCCTGGCTGCCACTGGTGTCTTGCAGTGCTGCTGGCATACCTTGAGCATCTTCCAGTCAGGCCAGCACTGCCACTGATGCTCTTGGTTCAGTCCCTGGGGCTTCTGAGTGTCCTCTCCTGCCAGGCTGGGACCGGAGGAATGTGGTAGGCATGGTTACTGGCTGGAGATGCACACTTTCTCCTGCTAGCTGAATTTCTTGCTCCTTTCCTTCACCCTAGCACATCTGGGAGAAGCTCACTAGCCCTAAACAAACAGCTGCTTTTATTCTGGCCAGTTTTACTGGTGTCTGGAAACAGCCCAGGCTCTGAGGTGCCTTGGTGTGGGAGAGATGCAGGGAGACTGTTGGACGGGGGCTCTAGATTGTCCCTGCAAAGGCAGTCCCACCACTACAGCTCTGTGAATACTCGAAAGGTGTTTTACAATGGAGCTCTTATCCCTGAGGGCATTAACCCAGCAGGCCCAGGCTGTGCCTTGAGTTGGGTACAGGGTGTCTGGCTGAGCTGTCAGCAACATGGCCAGTACCTCTTTATACCACAGGACTATCTCACAGGAACAGGTACTTCTCAGCCAGCTTGGATGGAAATTCACCTAATTTCCAGCCACTTGGTCCTGAGGGGGCTTTTCTGCTCCAGCCTCATGTTGAATCTTACAAGCAGGTTGTGCTTTGCATATACATTTAATAGCCAGCCTTCCTGTGTCTTCCAGGAAAGCTATTGCCAAATCCAGTCTCCAGCACATGATAGCCCAACCAAACCCGGCACTAGCCATGAGGAGCGACTCGGAGAGGCAGATACGCAGCACTGTGGATTGGAGCGTAAGTTGTGCTGTGTTTTGCTGGGCATTGCATGGAATGGGCTCTTGGCCAAGAAGCAGCAGGCCCTTCCCTGGGTTGAGGCTTCCCAGGTGACTGACTTTGACACATTTATGGCCTCTGCCATTGCCACCAGCTGGTGCCAGCATCTGTGCTCCTGGCAGCACTACATGATGCTGCAAGAGAGAGGCTGCAGAGGCACAGGTGGTTCCTGGAGGGGTGGTATAACTACTCCACTGCCAGCTTTTCTGCTTCTGACAGCCAAGATCTGTTGGCTGGCACCAAGAAACAGGAGTAAGCCCTGCTCCTTCACAGGCAAAACCCCGCAGGTTATAAGCTGCACATTCAGGTTGTAGAACAGAAGCTGGTTCAGGAGAGTGCCCTGCACTGAGTTTGCCCTGATGCCTCCTCTTTGGCTGATGAAAGGAGCTCCCCTGTGCAGGACCCTGCAAGTGGTTTGTAGGTCTTGGAGCTGGTTTCCTGTGGCCCTCTTGTTTACAACAGGTGGGCCATGGCAACAGCTTTGTGAGGTTTCCTCTCTCCAGATGGCCCTGGCTGTTGTGGGTATCATTTCTCCTGGCCTCCACCTAGCTCCAGCCTCCCACTCCCAGCATTGTCCAGTATCTTGTCCCTTGCACAAAGCATTTTAGGGGCTCAGGTACCTCTCTGGGGATGCTCTCGTAGCTTGTGTTGTCTTGTGTCTTTCAGGAGGCTGCGGTCTATGGGGAGCACATCTGGTTTGAGACTGGTGTCTCTGGGGACTTCTGCTATGTTGGGGAACAGAACTGCATGGCAAAACTTCTGGTGAGTCACCTGGGGCCGCCTGCCTCACCAGCAATGGCTGCAAACTCTGCTGTGCTGTCATCTTATGGGGAGACCGCAGGGGCCACACTGCTGCTGCTGCTGGGGGTCATGCGGGGGTCTGGGGGCCTGCCAGGGCAGGGACTGTGTCCCTCCTGCCTCTGCTTACCAGAGGGCCAAGTCCCCAGTTTCTGCTAATGCTGGTTCTTAGTTTGCAGTGGGACCCTGATGCAGGGCTGCCACTTGCCTGGAGCGTTCCAGAGAGCGGGTGTTGGGATTCCACACCCTTGGAAGGACAATCTGAATTCAAGACCTTTTGACAGAGGAGAAAAGTGAACTTTCCAGGCCTGTTGCCTCCTGCACCTGCAGTCTTCCCTCTCAGTTTGCAGGCTCAGTCCTGCTCATGGTGCAGGACACAGGGAACTAATGTCATCCTGTGCCTGCCACCCTGCAGGTGCCTGCCACTGATGCCACCCTGCAGCTGCCTCCCAAACCAGCTTCCATGGTGCTCTTAGGCAGTGTCAGAAGAAAAGTACTGCAGGACAGGACAGTAGAGAAAGTACCTCCCTGCTCTGTCCCAGGCTTGAGAACATCTGCTATAGGCACACATTTAGACCCCTTCACTAGATAAGAAGGTTGTATCTAACTTTACTATAGGGCTTGTTCTGTATCCCAGTACGTAAGAAAGAGGTATGATGGGAGGCTGAACTTGCCAGGCTGTGAACATCGCATATTTTCATTTACATATATATATTTTCTCCCTTTTCCTACTCTTCAGCAAAAACCTCTCTCCAGGCGTAAATGTGCAGCCTGCAAGATCGTAGTGCATACACCCTGCATTGAACAGCTGGAGAAAGTGAGTAGAGCCTGTTAAGCCCTCTCTGCAGCTTGCAAAACTGTACCAGCCTTTTCTTGGACAGTGAAACACAAGAAGCTTGGGGAACTGCAGTGTGTAATTGCAAAGAGGGGTCTTCTGAGGAGACAGTACTGAAATGAGGATCTAGTGACATAATAGGGACCCCAGGCCCCATTTTGTTCAGTAACCCAGACATATGAGGGTTTTGCAGCAGGTACCAAACAACTCCAGAGGTTCTGGGCCTTGCTATAGTGCAGTAAATTCTGGTAGGTTTCTTTTCAGGTACAATGGTTTTACTGATGCCTCTCATGTGTTTGACCTACAGATAAATTTCCGCTGCAAACCGTCCTTCAGGGAGTCAGGATCCCGGAACATACGGGAGGTGAGAGATGTGCCTTGGACACTGCCCACATCTGCCTTTCCCATTTCTAGTTTGCTGGTAAAGACACCAGATGCTGCCAGTGTGTTGCCCATCCAAGTGGAGGCATCATGTTCCTTCCTGCTCTAAGGGGCTGGTGCTGTAAAAGGGATGTTTTTTTTGCAAGGCAGCAGCCCAGACTGGGTGTGAAGAGTGAGGAGTTTGCAGGCAGCAAATGCAGAGCATCTAATGGTTTGCATGTTCTGAATCTCCTGAATCTGCATGGGTGTAACCTACAAACAGTGTTTTCTGGGAGAAACTTTGCTCCTTGGGTTGGGTCTCCAGGCAGACAGATGAGGCAGTGGCAAGCAGCAGGTCCCCAAGTCTCCTGCAATCTGGAAGGAAGCAGTATGGGCTCATTTCTGGCTTTATCACTCAGCCCTGACTTGGATGCCACAGGTGGCCGTGGAAACTGCCCACAGTAGTGGTATCAGACCCCTTCAGCCCATGTTGTAATGTAAAAAACTGGGCATAAGCAGTGGCTTGGACCTGTCTGCTGACTTGCGCTGGTGGAAGCAGCTGTCAGCCTTCATGCTTCATCCTCCAGTCTGTGGAGCCAGTGTAGCCTGTGCAGTGCTGTGGATTGGGTGGCTCAGTCACAGGCCACTTTGGTAACAGAGCTGCCCCTACACTGTGCTTGCACAGCAGACCTAGTTGGGGAAGAATATTCAAACACCAGGCTGCCTGCTTTGAAATGCTGCTGTGGCTCGTAAAGGGAAGCTTTCAGCATCACTTCTAAACCTTCCTTTCTTGCTTTGTTTTTCTTTCTGTGCCTCCTTGCCATATTGTTCTTAGCCTAGCTCCCTTATTTGTGCTTGACTTACCCTTTCGGCTCTGCTAACAGCTTGCTGCCTCTGCTCAATCTTCCATCTCTCTTTTTCTTTTCTTCAACCTCTACAAATCTTTTCTCCATCCCCTTTCTTGCTTTTTCTTTTTTCTCACAAATCCTCCTTCTCCATCCTGTTCTTCTAATGCTTCTCTGTTCCTCCAAGGCCTCTTCCTTCCTGTTTCCCTAAAAAGGTGCTCTTTTGGCCTTTGTGATGCCAGGAAGCCCCTTCAGGGTCAGCCCTTTCCCTAGATATGCCTGCTTGGATCCAGAGCTGAGCTCAAGGCATAGCCCTCCTTCTGCTCTTACTGGATCAGTATCTGCTAAACCAACAAGACTCTTTGTCCTCTCCCATGTGCTGCACTTGGAGGAGGCAACACTGGAGCTGACTTGAACCTCCTGCCGGTTTCTGCCTCTCATCATCATGATCCCAGAAGCTGCCGGGAGCAGGATGTTGGGCTCTGCCTGTGAACTCACACTCCCTTTCTCTTTTTGCTACTCTTTCTGCAGTGGCATTCCCAATACAGGGCTGGAAGAGTAGGATGGGATTTAGCATTAAATGGTACTTTATTACAAAACTTCTGGCTCCCTCACAATCACTTCTGCAAGTCCCAGCCCTAAATCCACCCTGAGCCTGCAGGCAGAACAGAGGTGCTGGCGAGCAGCCTTGCTGCCCACGCTGGGACTGAAGCAGGCTCAGGGTTGGCCTGGGGAAAGAGCAGGGGGAAGTGGGTGTGGAGGGCTTTGGGGCTGCCACTCTTCTCGAGGAATGTGGGATGAGGAGGTTCACTGCTTAGCTGCAGGCACTTCCATCTTCTTGCTGTGGGCACAAACTGTGTCTCTCTAGGGATTTTCATACCTTCCACCAGCACATTTTTCACCTGGCACTAAGGGGCATCTGGGCAGAGATGTTAAGGGACAGAGATGTGCTACTGCTTGCCCACTCTCCATTGGATCTGCTTTCTGTATTCTCAGTCTTCAGTTTCACTGTCCTCCTTCCTATTTCTTCTGGTTTTAATTCTCTTTTCATGGAGCATCTTAATTTGGCCTCTTGCCCCCTGATTCTTTGCTTTGTCTTCTCTCAGAGGGTGGGGGCTGGTGCCTACAAGCAGTGGTTTTGCTGCAAGAGCAGAGGTTGGCTGGCCTCTGTCCTTTTCTTCTGGCTGTTCCTGTGTTCAGTCACACACTGGGCCCTTCACTCCTTCTTTTTTTTTTTTTTTTTTTTTTTTTTTTCTTTTTTTTTTCTTTTCTGTTTAGCCCATTGTTGTCCGACATCACTGGGTGCATCGGAGGCGGCAGGAAGGGAAATGCCGGCAGTGTGGCAAGGTGAGCAGGCATCTTGGGCTTTCTTCTCAGCCTAAGGTCAAGCCTGAGACATGCGCAGGGCTGGGAACCAGGAACATCCCACCATTCCTGTTCAGCAGCAAAACCGAGGCACATGTCCTGCTTTGCTTAGTGAAGCACTATGTAAATGCTTTCCCCATAGAGTAGTTCTTCCCCTGGGCCCAACTAATTCTGAGAGACTGTCTTCCTGACATGCTTTCCTTGAGCAATAAGGACACCCCTACTGAGAACAGTGGCCTCCCTGGTGCCATTGTGGTGGTTGGGACTGTCTGACAGGATCTGGAGGGCTCCAGCTGCAGGCATGCTCTCTTTGTTAATGTCTCTTACTGTTGGATGGTAGGAAACTGCAGGGAATTCCCTAAGCCTCTTATCCTTTCTTCCACAGGGTTTTCAGCAGAAGTTTGCCTTCCACAGCAAAGAGATTGTAGCCATCAGCTGTTCCTGGTGCAAACAAGCGGTGAGCAAAGCCCCCCTGATTGCCTTACCAGTCGATTCTACACTAACTACCTCTGCTGTCTGCCGGGACTCCCCAAGCTGCTACTCTGCAGCCTGCCCTTAACAGCTCCTCCTGCTGGGAGAGGCTGTACTATGATATTTGCAAGCTCCTTTGAGAAACTCTCTTCATTGCCTTCCCATTACAAAATTCCTGCATGGTTTCATCCAGCACTCCCTGCATTGGCATGGGAGACCTGAGAAGAGAAGATGGTGGCTGTGCCCAGCAAACTGAGCAGCTGAGTTTTCTGTCTGTCTTCTCCTTGGCCAGTATCACAGCAAAGTATCGTGTTTCATGCTGCAACACATTGAAGAGCCCTGCTCACTGGGGGCTCACGCTGCTGTTGTCGTTCCTCCCACCTGGATTCTCCGTGTCCGGCGGCCCCAGGTAAGTCACTTCAGCTCTTGGGGCTCTTTCACAGTTCCCACTTGCCCAGTGGCTCCTCATAGTCTTTGTGTTTGTTCCTTTTCTCTCTAGAATCCACTGAAGTCTAGTAAGAAGAAGAAGAGGACATCATTCAAGCGGAAATCCAGCAAAAAGGGGGCTGAGGTAAGATATGAGGGGACTGAGGATGACCTTGTCTTGGAAAGGCAGAGGGACTGAACAGTGAGGAGCAAGGCTTGGAATAAAAGTGTGTTTTTCTGGGTCTGCAGTGAGGTTAAGGAGGTTAAGCTGGAGGGACGGTGTTTGCTGGCAGGGTAGATCCCAGATACAAGGTTTATGGGGTTGCTGGAATGTTTTCTTCCTCCTGCTTCCGACCTGCATGATGTTAGGGCTCAGCTGGAGGCAGCAGTTTGCACTTCCCCAGCTTTGTTGAAGATCTGTGGTATCTCTTGCAGGAAGGAAGGTGGAAACCCTTTGTCATCAAGCCCATGCCTGCTCCTCTCATGAAGCCCTTGCTGGTGTTTGTGAACCCCAAGAGCGGTGGGAATCAGGTATGGCCTTGTCTAAGAAGACTTTCTGTGAGGGCATTGGCATTTGAGTGCTGAGCTCTCATCATAGTTTTGGTGATGTCTCAGCTGCAAGAGAGTCCACAATGCCAGTTTGCTGCCCAGCAGTTCCCACCTTGGCCAGGCTTTGCCTGTGTCCCCTCCAGAATGGTGTTGTCTTAGCTTGTCCTCAGGCAGGACCAGATGCCTCCTTCTGCTGTCCACTGGGAACTCGGTATTACCTGAAGTATTTCTTCTCCTCATAGGGAGCCAAGATCATCCAATCCTTCATGTGGTATCTCAACCCACGGCAAGTTTTTGACCTCAGCCAGGGTGGACCCAAGGAGGCGTGAGTACTGATGGGGGCAGCACCTTTCTCTCCCCCATCCATGTCCCAGGATTCCTCCTGAGAGCTCTTCCCCCAGATCATGGAGAGATGGATGTGGCTTTGTGAACGCCAGCGGCTCTGTGAGGCAGCTGCTGTGTAACACCCTCAGTACCACTCCCCTCCACTTCTCAACCTCCCTGTTCCCACAGGCTGGAGCTGTACCGCAAAGTCCACAACCTCCGGATCCTGGCGTGTGGGGGAGACGGCACGGTGAGTCTCCAGCCCCTCCATCCCGTGGTGCCCCTTTGCCCAGGCCTTTCCAGTGCAGACCAGTGCTCTCCTTGTTGTAATCCAGAACAGGGCAAACTATGCACGCTGTGTCCATGGTGCAGCTTGTAGCATAGATACTGTGGGTCCCCTCGTGCACTGTTCCAGGAAGTGCTAGTCTGTAACCTGTCTGGATTTGTAGCCCTTTTGAGGGCCAGTGTCCGCACTGGGGTTACTGGTGTTTCCTGCAGCACCTGACTAGAGCTCTAAAGACTGTGAATAGCCTCAGCTGTGGCTAAGGAGACCCCATCTCTGCCTCTCTGCCATCGCTAGTGCTCCAAGTTACCTCTCCCTGCCTTCCCTGAGATAACCAATGGTTTCTTCGCACGCTTTTGCTTCGACAGGTGGGCTGGATACTCTCCATTCTGGACCAGTTACGCATCAACCCACCTCCTCCTGTCGCCATCCTACCCTTGGGGACAGGGAACGACTTGGCCAGAACACTGAACTGGGGTGGGGTAAGTGATGGGCACAACAACCCTCTGCTGACAGAGCAGGGCTGAGTGCTTCAATTCCTGTTTCAGAAACATGATTGGAGATTTGCATGGGCTAGTGTTTAAACTTCCTGTAAATACAGACCAACAAATAAGTGCAGTTTGGATGTTGCCTTTCTTCTGACATTTGCATGGTTCTGTATGCCAGCTGCATTAGATTATACAAAAGCAATTGCTTTTCCAAACTTTGGAAGATTTTTAGAAGGAAGATGTATTGTTTTAGATTTCAAGTCCCACTTTGTTGCACATTCAGGTAGAGTTGATCTCTTCTACATCTTTTATTCTGAGATGTCTTCCAAAGCCTGCTGTCTGGGGTATCTCTGTGCGATCTCTGTGGGAGGCAGGCATGAGACTCACCGAGTCCTTCTCTTCACCAGGGTTACACGGATGAGCCTCTGTCCAAGATCCTATCACACGTAGAAGATGGGAACATAGTGCAGCTTGATCGCTGGAACCTCCATGTGGAGCCAAACCCTGACACAAACCCTGAAGAAAAGGATGAGACAGCTGCTGACAAGGTGGGACCCCTCCTCTCTGTGTCTCTTCCCTGTGCTAGAGGCCTGCATTCTCTGTTCTGCCACAGACTCAGGCAGTCCCAGCACCTGAGGCTACTTTCTTGGTTTGTGTTTCCCTCTCAGTCCTCCAATTCCACCATTCTGTTCATGGCCCTGAGTCACAGCACTCATGGCAAGAGTGTAGGTAGAGTTCATAACTAAATGCCTACCAAAGGTTTTTAACCACAACTTGCAACAGGTATAAGCCTAGTCTTCTGTGAGACTGTTTTCTTTACCAGAAACATGAGTGATTGCAGAAACTTCAGAGAGCAGAGTGTGTCCCCTTGTACCTTTTTCATTACCCCTAGGAGTCAGGAGCTAATCCATCATCTCAAGCTGGTGACCTCTGTATTTTCTAGGGAAAAGGCAAGCAGGGTCCCTCAGCCTCATGAGCACTGTAGTGGCTCTGCTGCTACAACCTGACCTTGTCTTTGCCATGGGCACATGCTGGCAGCCTCATCCTTATTCCTGCTTTCCATTTCAGCTCCCTTTGGATGTCTTTAATAATTATTTCAGCCTTGGCTTTGACGCACGGGTGACGCTGGAGTTCCACGAATCCCGAGGTACAAGGCAGTGGCAGGACTCGGTCGGGGTCTGTGGGATGGGCGTGTTCTTGTTTGTGGGTTCCTCAGGAAAATGAACGAGATAATTGCTTCAGGGACAGAGCTGGAGGTGAAACATGAGGAGCAAGTCCAAGCTGCAGAGGGGGAAGAGGGGTGTCTGCACAGGAAAGAAGCTGGGAGCAGACCCCGAGCTGAGGCTGGCTGGAGAGCTGTGCTTGAGGAGAGCTGGCAAGTGAAATATTTTCATGTGTAGGCCAGTGACCTGGACTTTTTTCTCCTTTCCCTAGAGGCCAACCCAGAGAAGTTCAACAGCCGGTTTCGGAATAAAATGTTCTATGCTGGGGTGAGTGTGTGGGGGGATATCTGAGCCTGCTGTCACAGTAGCCTTAATGTCAACTGCAGCACAGGCATGGACGTGCCTCCTGTCTGCACCCTAAACTGACCCATTTAAGTTACATGGACCTTCACATGCACCCAAGC
This sequence comes from Sylvia atricapilla, assembly GCF_009819655.1. Taxonomy (NCBI): domain Eukaryota; kingdom Metazoa; phylum Chordata; class Aves; order Passeriformes; family Sylviidae; genus Sylvia; species Sylvia atricapilla. The sequence goes on along the minus strand of NC_089145.1, from coordinate 24,143,413 downwards.
TAAGCCCCCCAAGAAGCTGGAGAGTTGCTGGAGAAATGCTGAAGTGCTGGGAGTCTCAGCTCCCCTTTGGCTGAGAGTGCTGCTGGCAGTACAGCTTGCTGCTCTGTGGCCTGTAGTATAGTTGCTGTATTGTTCTCCTGCCACTATTGTTCTTGATCTCAAGCTCACGGGTGGTCACCCAGTCAGGACCTCCCTGGAGCTGTGGGAAGGCAGGCTGTCCCCCCTGCAGAGGAAAAGAAAGCCTTTCCATAGTCAACACACTACTTTGGTCTTGTATTATATACCTTGGACCAGTTACAGCGTCCTGGCTAATTACACCACCTTCCTGTGTCTCACCTCTAGAGCTTTGTGACTCAGTATCATCTTTGTTCCTCTGTCTCCCCATCCTCAATATACTTTCTAACCATGTGTCTGGTGACTGGTATTCGAGCAGTCACTAAAGGCCAAGGGCTGCTCTGCGCCATCTAACGTCTGTCTTGCTTGTCTCTTTTCCTGTCTGCACAGTTAAACCCAAAGGGGACTCATGCTGTCCCTCCTGGAATTTCTAGATGGGGTCACTTCAGCTGTGGTTTGTGGTACTTCATTACAGTTTGAGATTGAATCTGTCTCTTGTGACTTGAGTCTTAGGAGGAGACTCATCTTGCCAGCTCTTCCGTAAAGTCAGGATGAGCGGGCAAGAGAATATTAAGAGCACGTTACTGAGGGTGCCTGAAGGTTTTTGGTAGACAAAATACCAAGAGGAATGGATTGGGTTGTTTTGGAAGAGAAGGGGACTTCTGCCAGTGGATGAAAAGGGAGTTTGCAGGTTTCAGCAGCTGAGGTGTGTGGCAGGTCAGTGGCAGGCTTCTTGGCTGCCCATTCTGGTGAACACCTGGGCACTAACTCTTGTCTCTTACCTTGGCAGACAGCCTTCTCCGACTTCCTCACCGGGAGCTCCAAAGACTTGGCGAAGCATGTCAGGCTGGTTGTGAGTGTGCTGGGGTGCTCTGGTTCAGGGAGGGGGTGAGCTGTGGAGGTGTGAGGAACGTCCCTTGGCACACTGAGTATGTCAGGGTTGGGGAGCGGATATGTTCCTGGGGGTGTCAGCTTCCCCTAACTTAAAGAACACTTACTTTAGGGAGCAGAGGAGGGAGGCCATCTCTTCCTTAGTGGGTAGGATGGACCAGGCTCCCCCTTACAGCAGCCTGAACACCCCTGTGTCATCTCTAGTGTGATGGGACAGACCTGACCTCCAAGATTCAGGACCTGAAACCCCAGTGCCTGGTCTTCCTTAACATCCCAAGGTGAGCATCCCCAGGACCTGTCTTCATATGCTGGGCTTCTCTCACCTGTTGTGTAGATCCTTGCCTGGGTTTGGGGTGCCAGTCCAGGCATTCCTTCCTGTCCTTTCACAGGTACTGTGCAGGCACCATGCCCTGGGGCAACCCTGGAGAGCACCATGACTTTGAGCCCCAACGCCATGATGATGGCTGCATTGAAGTTATCGGCTTCACCATGACTTCGCTGGTGAGTCAGTGCTGTTGCCAGTTGTAGATAGCAGCCAGGGGAGTGAATGGGCCCACTGACCAGGTGTCAGCCAGCCCACAGCTCCACAGATCCTCTCTGGAGGAGTTGTGGTGCTGGCTTATTGTGACAGTGTCTTCTCTGAGATTTAGGTGCTGTTATGCCCTGGTCTCTGTGGCCCCCTTCTTACTGAAATCAAACCTGAGCCCCTCAGAATTTGATTCACTTTGTAACATCCAGCTGTCAATGGATGTTCACCTCATCCACGTCTCCGTGCTTGTTCTGCTTTCACTCTGGACCCTTTTGCAGGCTGCCTTGCAAGTCGGTGGCCATGGGGAGCGGCTCTGTCAGTGCCGGCAGGTGGTTCTCACCACATCCAAGGCCATCCCCATGCAGGTAGATGGAGAGCCCTGCAAGCTGGCAGCTTCCTGCATCCACATCTCTCTGCGCAACCAAGCCAACATGGTGCAGAAGACCAAGCGGCGCAACTCCATGCCTCTGCTAAATGAGTAGGTTCCTCAGATCGATCTGCCACCTCCTGTCCAAGGAAGGATGGTTTGCAGAGAACGGGATGGGGCTGATCCGTGACTGGCAGAGACATTTCAGTCCTTTCCTAGGGAGGGTCTGGGAAGGGATCAGGTCACAGAAATAAGGTCACACCCTGATGCTGGAGACGCGGCTGGTGCCAAGCTCCCCATCCCAGTCTGTGCAATACTGTGCTCTTGCCTGTTTGGAGGGACAAGGGGAATAAGGAGAAAGTAGGCTGTCACTTCCGATATCTTCCTTTTTCCCTGCACACAGCCAGCAGCCAGTGCCTGAGCGGCTGCGGATCCGAGTGAGCAGAATCAGCATGCGCGACTATGAGGCACTGAACTACGACAAGGAAAAGCTCAAGGAAGCCTGTGAGTGACCAGCTGAGTGACCAGGGGATGGGAGCTGCAGGCCCCATGTCTGCCAAAGCCTGTAGCTAAACTGTGTGAGATATTTGGAATGGGGCAAGGGCTGCTCCCTGAGTTGTGCCTGTGCCCTGTCCTCCAGCTGTGCCACTGGGGATCATCGTGGTTCCAGGAGACAGTGACCTGGAGTTGTGCCGGACCCAGATTGAGAAGCTGCAGGAGGTGAGTCTCTGTGTGAAAAGTGGTCATGGCTGAATACTGAGGATGAAGGGACTCAGGAAAAAGATTTCTAAGCCTCCTGCACACACCACCACACACACTCTTGCTTTGGGTCGTGCTAAGAGGTCACTATTTGCCTTTACCATGTGGGGGAGGCAGGGTCCCAAGCTGGATGCCTTGTTGCTCTCTGCTGTCTGGCAGCTTCTTTTTCAGCATTACTCTTCTGACTGTTCTCCAAGCCCAGAGGGTGACCCTGGAAAACTACAGGGTAGTATAAAACACCAGCACACATCCTGTGGGGGGCCTATAACCCTTCAACCATCCACAGGCTCTGTGTTTTCTGTCACAGCTCTGCCCTCTCCAGGTACCTGGATTAGGTTTATAATTCCTCCCACTTTTCCCATTTGCAAGCACTAATTTTTGTGTCCTTGCCAATGTACTAGCGCATGTCTGTGACCTGTACACAGACTCTGTAACTCTGGCTCCTGGTAAACAATGCCTTCTAAACCCGTAGTGTGGCTCCTGGTGCTGCACTGCTCAGTCTGATTGTTGCACAGAAGACTGAAGGGACGTTTTTTAGTCTGCTGTTAGCTGGCGCTTGTGCCTGTGAGAGTCCCATCCAGTGTAGCTGTAGAGCCCCACAGAGCTGAGCTGCAGAGCTGCTTGCCTGGGCTGGCACACTGGCATCTGCCTCTTGCTGTGCCTGCTCTGTATGTGTGCCCCCTGCCCACCAGTGCCCAGGCACTGCTGAGGACACACAGGCAGGCACATGGCTAGCAGCTCCTGAGTTCACAGGGTAATGGTTTCCTGCTGTGTCAGTGTGGTAGACCGGTGCCCCTGCAATCTCCTGCACCTTTAAAACTCTGCAGTGTGGCTGATGTTCCTCATGGTTTACCTCTTCTCGCTCCTTGGGCAAGCACTGTGCTCCGACTTTAAAGCCAGGCAAGGACCAGGTACCTTGGCCAGGCAGTGTGTAAGGCCAGGTATGGCAGCACATTAAGCAGCTCCGATGGGATGAGAGAGGGACTGGGGGGCTGCCCAGACACAGCCTGTAACAGGACACCTTGCCTTTCTGCAGGATTTCCCTGCACAGCCCTCTGCTTTAGAGCGCCTGCTCTTTCAGGTGTGTATGGCCTCTCTCTGTCCTCTGGGCCCATCTGTCGTGTCCACTGTACTGGTCTCATGGGCTCATTTTGTGACACTACTCTACAGTCAGCTCCAGTGTGTCCCATGGTGCTCCCTGTTGCAGTGTGCTGTGCCTGTGTTCAATTTCATCCGAGTGCCTGTAGTCCTCTGTGTTTGCAGGGACCTCCCAAAGCAGGAACAATGCTCTGAAGAGAGATGCAGAAACCGTAAGCTACATCTTTATCCTCTCTTTTATTATGCAGGAGGGAGATGGAGCCAAGCCAAAGACACTGTCATTCCAGAAGCTGTCACCCAAGTGGTGCTTCCTGGACTGTGAGTATCACCCTCCCCTAGGAGTGCTGACTGGGTCTGATGATATGCTAGCAAGGTCTAGCCACCTCAGTGGAGATCCACGTGGCTGCAAAGATTCAGGGGTTACCAATGCATTAGAAACCACAGAAGCACCTGAGAATTAGGGCATAGGAATTATGGTTTCTGTGCCCAAAAAAGTGGAGGAATCTGTAGCCCAGCTGAAGTGCATCAACACCAATGCATGCAGCAGGGGCTACAAACAGGAGGAGCCAAAAGACATAGTTGCCATCACAGAGACATGATGGGGCAAGTCACACAACTGGGGTGCTGCAATGAACGGCTATAAACTCTTCAGAAGGGGCAGGCAAGGAAGGAGACCAAGCTGATCTCTTTCTATGTCGAGGTGACCTGCTCAGTGGGAGTGAAAAGCTGTGGATGTTGTCCACGTGAAGTTCAGTAAGATGTTTGACACTGTTTCCCACAGCATTCTCCTGGGGAAACTGGCTGCTTGTGGCTCACAGGAGTGGACTGTTCGCTGGATAGAAAACCAGCTGGATGGCTGGGCCCAGAGGGTGGTGGTGCCTTACATCCAGCTGGTAGCTGGTCACCAGTGGTGATCCCCAGGGCTCAGTATCAGCCCTGGTCCTGTTTATTGTCTTTATCAGTCTAGATGAGGAGATCAAGCACAGTCTCAGTCACTTGCAGACAAGTTGGGTGGGAGTGTTGATCTGCTGAAGGGCAGGAAGGCGCTGCAGAGTGATCTGGACAGGTTGGATCATGGGCCAAGGCAAATTTCATGAGGTTCAAAAGAGTGAATGTCCTGCCCTTGGGTCACAACCACCCCGTGCAGTGATGCAGGCTGGAGGAACAGGGGCTGGAAAGCTGCCCAGCAGAAAAAGAGCTGAAGGTGATAGTCAACAGCAGCTGAACATGATTCAGTGTGTGTGTCTGTCCAGATCCAATTGCTAAGGTTCTTAGGAATGCCCCTGCCTGAATAAAGGTGCAGATGAGACCATATGCCAGTGACAATAGTATGGGTTTTATTTGATAGTAAATATGAGAAAGAAAGCGAGAGAGAAAGAAAATAGGTGAGGGTTACAGAAGGAGAGCAACAGGGATAGAATAAGGAAAGTATCACCACTCCATGGATCCCAGTGATGCTCCCTTGATCCTCTCCAGCTGGTCTTCTTGGTGGTGAAGGTCCCCCCAAGAAGCATAGCATCTAATGGGTTAATACACACTCAGGCAAGGTAGGAAAACCCAGGCACTTCCCGGGGTGGGGGGGTGGAGTTTGCCATTGTCTCTTCAACATCTGTTGCATCATGTGCAGTCCGGTGGTGAAAGGCCTCAGGAATGACTATGGGGGCACTCGGGGGGGCGGGCCTTTGATGGATTAGTGCAGCCCCTCAGCTGCCCCTCACATGAATGTCCTGTGGATGTGGCCTTCCCGGGGTTGGGGCTTCCACAGCCGGTTTGTGTAATGGAGGATGGGTTCACTGCCCCTGAGCAGAGGTTATAACACACCAAAATTTCCTCTCCCCACCTCGTTTGGGGGGGAAATCTGTGCAAACGTGCTCCCAACAAATGGGTCTGTGAGCTATGGCCTGATTCTTAGCAGGACTGCTGGGTTTGGCTTACATTCTTTTCCGTGTTTACTTGTTTGTTTCAGGTGATTGAAGAATGGGCTTTCCCTTTATTTAATCTCAGCAGTTTGACTTTCAGTGCCAAGTCCCAGTCAAGTATCTTTAGGGAGGCTTCCTTGGTTGTAGCTTCTTTATACAGTTTTTGTTATAATGAGCAAAACTTTATATCAGTGTTTTAGGCATGAACTATTTCAATCTCTGACAGTGTCCACGTGGCCAAGGCCAATGGCATCCTGGCCTGAATCAAGAAAAGTATAGTCAGTAGGACCAGGACATTGACTGTCCCCCTGTACTCAGCAGTGGTGAGGCCACACCTTGAACCCTGCATCCATTTTGGGGTCCTCACTGCAAGGAAGACATTGAGGTGCTTGAGCATGTCCAGAGATGGGCAACGGAGCTGGTGAAGGGTCTGGAGCACAAGTCTTAGGAGGTATAGCTGAGGGAGCTGGGGTTGGTTAGCCTGGAGAAAAGGAGGCTGAGGGGAGACCTTATCTCTGTCTACAACTACTTGGAAGGAGGTTGTATTGGTCTCTTCTCCCAAGTAACAAGCAGGAGGATGAAGGGAAATTGATGACCTCAGGTTGCATCAGGGAGAATATTTTTCCCACTGAAAGGGTGATAGGGCATTAGAACAGGCTGCCAGGGAAGTAGATGAGTCCCCATCTGTAAATATACTTAGAAGATGTGTAGATGTGGCATTTAGGGACGTGGTTTACTGGTGGACTTGGCAATGTTGGTTTAATGGTTGGACTTAGTGATCTTAAGGGTCTTTTCCAACCTAAGCAATTTGATCATTCTGTGATTCTGTGAGTTTGAGGGATGAGAGAACAGATATTCATTGACAAGCCATAGGGAACCACTGAGGCTTGGGACTCACAGATGTTGGGTCTTTGGGGCTGAGCACAGCAGTGCTTTCCTCCAGGCTGCGTGTCTGGCTGCTGACCCGGAGTTAAGTCTGGGTCTGTGGTTCTCCTGCCCCTGCAGCTGAAGGCAGCTTGGTGGCGCTGAAAGCAGCTTGGTGGCATGTGTTCGTCACTGCGGGCCTGCTGGGGATGCTCTCCTGTGTTGTGCAGGCAGGGGGCCCCCCTGCTCCAGCATACTTGGAGCTGGCCTTACTATGAGCATGTTATAGGAGAGCAGCCTCCCTGCTGGACTGCAGCTGCTGCTTCTCCCCTGCCTAAAAGTAGCTTTCTCGTCTCCCTTTGCCTTCTCTGACCAAGAAGCTCCCTCTGTACCTGGAAGCTGGCTGGGTGAAAGGCCCGTTGGTAGCATTTCATCTCTGACATCCCAGCAAGCAGTGTGTAGACCACAGCAGGGCACAACCGTGGGTTGCAAAGTGGGCCTGGGAAGCCTCGTGCTAAGCAGAGAGGGTGCAACTTCTCCCTTGAAGGTTCCAGCTCTGTGTATGGTGTTGCTTGTGCTGCTGCTCGTAGATATCACTACCAGGACTGCTGTACCAGGGCTGCTTTCCCTTCTCCTGCCAGTCTCCCAGCAGCAGGTTCTGGGCTCAGGAAAATGTGTCAGGAAAGAGACTAGAGTCTCATTCAACACAGCACAGGTTATTCAAGCGGCTGAATTATAGGCCTTGAATAGTAGCTCCCTGAATGCAAATATCCAGGATAAACAGGGCTCTTTCACTTTTCTCACCTGCCCTGGCACATCCCCACTCTGTAGATCCTTGGGTCTGCGAGGATCCCACTGCAGCAACCTCTTCTGGAACTGGCACCAACAGCCTGTCAGGATGTTGGGGAAATGCTGCCTTGCATGGGAATCCAGCTGTCCTGACACTGTGCTCTTACCTGTCCTGGTCTCCCTTGGTGATGCCCTAAGTCCTTAATCCTTCCCTGCTCCCCTAGTGGTGGTGGTTGTGTGTATCTGGCTCCAGCAGAGCCACTTGCTCTGTTGGAGCTTCTCTCTCTCTCTGTGGTGATCTCTTCTCTAAGGAAGAGGGATGAGCAGAGGGATGCACTCAGACAGGATGGAGGCTGATTTGAAGCTCTCCTGCCATCCTAGGAGACAGGGGCTTGGATCTACAGCTGGCAGTGGCATGTTTTGTTGTACCTGGCAGTCAGAATGCTCTGAGTGGCCTCATGGAGGTCCTTAGTCAAGTCAGAGGGAGGCTAAGCTCTCTCTTCTCACAGCCTCCTGTAGTGCCCCCATTTCTGAGCATTGTTAACAAGGTGCACCATGTTAATCACAGCAATTCCTCACCTGGTATAAGTGAATGCTGAGATGTGCACTGCATAGCCCTGAGCTTCATCTGCTCAGGATAATGCTGGAGCACCTGAAAGCCTCTAGAAATGCTGTGGCATCAGCTAGTTGAGTTCTTGCCTGACCTGTGGCTCCCTGCCAGGAGTCATTGAGGAGAAGACAGCAAGCAAAGGCATGTTTCACAGGGGCATGGTGGTCTTCAGGCCTAAGGGGCTGCCTCTAGGGTGAAGACACCAGCAGAATCGTGAAGGGAAGTGGTTTGCTTCTGGTCAGGGGCTGTTGTTTGCTTTGCTGCATCCTCTGTGCAAGCCATGAAGTGTGTGGATAGCTCACTGTTGCTCATGATGGGAAGAGGCCATCTCCCTTGTCTCACATCAAGGATCAGCCTGTCTTGTTCTGTTCCTGTCTTACAGCAACCACGGCCGATCGGTTCTACAGGATAGACCGGGCACAGGTGAGTGCAGCCTCATCCTGTACTGTCATCCCCTGGGAAGGTGCTTGGATGTCCCACCTGCACGCAGACCAACAGGCAGGCATAGCCTTGGGGCCACACGTCTCATACCACTGCCCTGCCTTTTGGCATCCCCCAAAGAGATGACATGATGAGCCTGGCCCAGGACCAGGCTTGGCACCTCTGGGGTTCTGGAGAAAAGAGAAGAAGCCAGGGTGGTAGTACAGAACCTTGGGTTGAAAGCTGCCTGCAGGGCCCTCCAGTGCAGCAGGTAAGGAATAGCAAACATGGTAAGACTGGCCAGGGGACCCACCAGCGGGGTCATCTTCACCAGTATGAGATAGTTTCCCTAATGAGCTGGGGAGCAGGACATGGAGATAGGGTTTACAAGGTTGATAAGGTGGCAGGAGATAGGAAGTATGAAAAGAACAAGGAGATGCAAAGGCTCCAAGGCACAAGCCACTACGGGTCTGCTGATCAAATGGGTGGCCACAAACCCACCCATTGGGATATGAGGGGTGGAGTTTTGCAGAAGTAGGTCTTGCTTCTGAGGAAGCATGGCATGATTTGTGTCTTTCAGGAACACCTCAACTATGTGACAGAGATCTCTCAGGATGAGCTCTATGTGCTGGACCCAGAGCTAGTGGTCACTCAGACTGTGAGCACTTCTCCTGCCATGCCTGACCTGGTGGACTCATCTGCCACACCCCCTGGGCACCATTTTGCATTTCCCTCCTCTTCCTCCTCTCCACCCTCCTCTCCTGCCCCCAGGTGAGTCTGGAATGGGAGTGCTGGGCCTCATGAAGAGTGGGCAGTGATGGGAGAGCTAGGGTTGGCTTCACAGCATTGATCCCTGGGCCAGATTACAGGGGAGCTCCCTGGAAGCGGGAATTGAGTGTTGAGTAAGACCAAGGGATGAGATGCCATCCTGTTTTCCTTGTTCCTCTGCCAGTGCTGCCCTAAACAGGGGGGTATCAGCAGGTGGCTCAGCCATGGGGTCAAGCTCCAGCAGCTGGCCCATGGGGCAAAGGACAAACTAAGGCCAGTGTCAGGTATGGATGAGCCGTGGTGCCAGGAGCAGCAGTAGAAATGGGAGTGGGGATGGGGAAGAACCCAGATCAGGGAAGGAGTGCCACCAGCAGGTTTCTCCATCCCTCTAGTGCTGGCGTGCCCATCAGGGCCATCTGCTGCCAGGACTGGCAGGGTTACTTACACTTTCTCTTCTTCCTTTCCAGTGCTGAGCCTGAGCACTGCCTCCCACATAAAGGTGAGTGGGGTCCTACCCCTGGTCGTACCCCCTCTCAGCTTGCACTCTTTTGTTTTCCTGCCATGGCAGTTTTTTTGCCAATCCTTTCCCTGGTGAGCAGGGAGGAGCCGTGTTGTTCCATGTGTCCTGAAACATGGAGACCTGTGGGCGGGTGACCCAGAGGTGAACACAAGAGACCTGACAGTGATTTGTGGAGTGGCCCAGCCAGGCGCCTTCCCGGCTCCACCATGCGGGAAATGATGTGGCAAGGGGTTAATCCCCCACCTGCGGAGCTGAGCGCTGTGGACTGAGTTGGGAGGCTGTCTCTGCCTCTCCCTGGGGAGGTGGGAACACTAGATGAGGGGCCTCACCAAGCTGAACAAATGGAAGGAGTTTCCTGAAGCTTGATTGGAGCCTGGAGGTGTGAGTGAGTCATTGGTGAGAGGTGTCTTGGCTGCTGGCTGATGCCCAGGAGACCTGCTCCCCACTTTATCACAAGTTATTCTGCCCAAGGGCAATGACTACTCCCCCTGCACATGCATCTCCCTGGGACTGAGTTCTGGCTGCACCCCTAGCTACATGGTGTCTCTTTCCTACCCCTGGCTTGTTCCTTACATTCTTGAAGGTGGAGAAGCCGTGTAAATGCAGTCTGACCAAGGGGTTAATCCATGGGGGGGCTTGTGCTTGTGCTCCATACCTCTGGTGCCCAAGTCTTGTCTGCAGGATTAGATAAGCTGTGTTACAGATTGACTTTTCTGACCCTGACATGTCTCTCTTTGCAGATGACCTTCTAATAGAAGCTGCCAAGAGTGGCAACTTCAGCAAGGTAAGTGCTCCAGCAGTCTGCTGTAATGACCAGCCAGAGCTGGCACCTGGGCTGGTGTGCCTCTTGGGCTAAGGGAAGCCCTGCCAGCCATTCTCCCCAATTGCCCTGGAGTAGCACCTGTCAAGGGCCTTGCTTCAGGAGTGGTGGCTGGAAACCAGGCAGGCTTCTGGCAAGGAGCCTTGGTTCATCTCCTGGGAAACACAAAGGGAAGGGAAAGGACTTGGTAGCATGGCTAAGCTGGACAAAGCTCCCCATCAGCCCCAAGTATCCACACAACCTGTCAGGCACTCCAGGCACGTAATGCTGGGGCTTGGAGCTGGGAAATGCAACTCATCCAGAGCAATCTGACAATCCTCTAGTTCCAAGAGCTGCACCGAGCTGGAAGAGACCTGATGGTGAGAGACTCCTCGGGGCAGACTGTCCTCCACCATGCTGTCAAATCAGGAAGCAAGGACATCGTCAAATACATCATTGAGAATGGTGAGCTGGAGCCAGAGTGCCACACTTAGCAAAGGAGCCTAGCAGCCAAAAAAAATCAACCCTCTGCTCAAAGGGAGTACTCCTGGGCTTACATTCCTTCCCCTCTGGGTTTGCTACATCATCCTTCTGGTGTATAGGCTTTTCCTTGCATCTGTCTGCCAGTACTGGGGTGTCCTCATGGCCCTTGCTGCATCCTGGCAGGGATCAGCGTGTCTCTGGGCAACATTCTCAGTGTCTTGCTTCTGCCTTCAGGGCAGCTGACCTGTTGTTTTTGGCAGTTCCCACTGGAATACAGACAGCTTTATTTTTATTTAGATATTTCTCTGTAGTGAGTCCACAACCAATTCTTATCTCCTGGGATCAGCTGGGCTCAGATGCCATTGCTGACCTGAGTTCTTTGGAGCTAGGACTTTTGCAGGCAGCATGAAAATAGCAGCCCCTATGGAATGATGCAGACTGTGACCAGGGAGTAGGCAGGTCTGTCTCTGCCCTGGAGCCAGATCTCAGTCACCTGCACTCTTTCTTTCCACAGCTCCTTCAGAAATCCTTGACGCCACAGAGGAGGAGAAGTAAGTTGATGCCTGACTTGCATTACCTGTTGGCCAGACCCTCTGCAAAGTGACCAGTCACAGGGGCACTTCAGCTGCCCTTGCTCTAATTGCCAGCCATGATTCCCAGTCTGCTTTGGACAGACTGCCCCTGAGTAGCACCCCCTCCTCTGCCAGGGCTGCCTGGACAAACACAACTCACCATCAGCTCCTACTGCCACTGAATTGCTGTCTCTTGCTGCCACCTGCATGTGCTGATTGTCCCTGTTCAGGGGGACATCTCACATCTCCCGCTTTCTCCTCCTCAGCGGTGAAACCAGCTTGCACCAGGCTGCAGCCTTACGCCAGCGCACTATCTGCCACTACATCGTGGAGGCCGGGGCCTCGCTCATGAAGACAGACCTGCAGGTGACAGCGGGAATGGTGGCAGTGTGGCTTTCTGTGGTGACCAGGGGGCTGGCAAGGAGCAGAGCTAGCAGGAGAGCAGCTAGGGTGAGGTGTTTGCCAGCCAGGGAGGAGCTAACACAGAGCACCCATACTTGTCCAGAAGAGCACAGCTACAGAGGGGTTAAATCCCTCTTCTCCTGGTGCTTCTCTCCCTGTTTTATTAAATTACAAGCAAGGGGCTGGAATGTCTCATCCCTGTCTCCCCCTTCCCACCCTCAGGGGTCAGAGCAAGGACATTCTCCCTGAAAGCTCCCTCCCAGCTGCAGGACTCCCCCCACTCTCCCCCACCGGCAGTCATGATGAGGGATCTGGGAGCTCCTCTAGGCGGGTGAAGCTGGCCTGTGGGGAGCAGGAGCAAGCAGTGGCAGCACTTTCCCTCACATGCTGAGTTAATTGAGCTGTGCCTTAGTGTGCCTCAGGGAATTGTGCCAGCCCTGGCAGAAGAGCTGCAAAAAGGGAGGGCTTGGGGCCATATTTTGGTACAGGAGGTTCCTGCGGCTGGCATATGGCAGAGAGGATGTGGTCAGATCTCTCTGGTAGAGGCTTGTAGTGATGGGCCATAGCAGAGGTGATGTAGAGAACAAGCCAAGAGAGTGCAATCTGTGGGTCTGGGACACCAGTTAGGAGCCCAGTTGAGGGGTGCTGATGCTAGTGGAGCTCGGGGTTCATTTTAGGCAATGCACATATCTGTTTGTCAGCTGCCAGGGTCATGCAGTACAGATAATCTCTGGCTCCCCATCTCTCTTCCTTGGTCCTAAGGCTTAGGAGGCCTTGCACAGTGCCCAGGGTGGGGCTGCCCTTTGGAGGGTCAGCTGGCAGAGGCAAGAGGAGAGGGCAGTTCAGGGGGCATGGCCTCTCCGTCCCCAGCTCTCTCATTTCCCTGAAGGAGAGGAAGAGCCCCCAGCCTGCCAGCACAAAAGAGAGCTCAGGCATGCGCCTGCCCCAGGGAATGGATCTGCACATGCCTGTGCAAACGGCATGTTGGGTATGTGGCTGCCTGAGGACCCTGCCATGCTGCTGCACTGACCTCTCATGGGCTCTGGGTCACTGCCTGCCTGCACAGGCAAGATCCTCCTCATGTAGAAACCCCAGCGGCAGACCTGTAGCACGGGTTTGGAGTAGGCTGATCCCACTCCCTGCAGTGGTGAGAGAGGCTGAACCTTATCTGTTGGGAGTGCCTCAGCCCAGCCATGCAGAGAGGCCCTGGCATCTCCAGTTTCAGGCTGCAGGCAGGCAGTGATGCAGAGGGGCTTCTGCAGGGGAACAGGAAAGAAGCTCAATTCCTCCTCTGTTAAATGAGTGATTGCATTCAGGGGATGTGGGGAGGAGACCATCAAGCAGACCAAGCACCAAAGTACAGAGGGTCTCCATTCCCTAGCTGTAGGGGGTGTGTGCAGGACCACAGGGTGTGCCCAGTCTTGGGGTGCACATCCCAAGGAGGTTTCTCGGTGCATGATAACCTCTCTGCAGCCACATGCTGGTGGGCTTTCGTGCACAGCCACATCCAGGCCCATTGGAGGGCTCTACATGTCTGACATTGTTCCTGATGCAGTAATATGGCTGCAGGCTGCTCTGGAGGCCTCGGCACGCTGCTGCAGCTGCCCCTGCCCTGCTGTGCACCCAGGGGATGAGCTGGGCAGAACGGGGTATCCTTTCCAGGGCTGGTTTTCAATGGCAGCGGCAGAGCGCCAGCTTTCTGTAGCCTTTCTCAGTGGCACAGCAGAGCCTGGGCACTTGGAGAGGAGGAGCAAGGAGCAGGGGGAGGGAAGGGGGAGAGGAGACAGAGCTGGGAGTTGTTAACAGATTTGCTTTTTATGGAGTGCGGGAGTTCATTAGTGGACACAATCCAGATGGCTGCAATAAGCCGGTGAAATGTGATCCTCCTCCGGGAGCTGGAGCACTAGCCAGGCTGTGAGAGGGAAGGGGGGTTGGTATTCCTGGGCATTCCCTAGACATGCCCCTCATTCCTCACCCTCTCCTGCCTGCCTCCCCAGCATAGGGGAAGAGCAGGTCATGGGGACAAGCTTTTGTCTCTTCTTGGGTGACTTGTGATGCTCAGGGTCAGTCACGGCCTAGCCCATGCCTGGAGCTGATGGCCATTTAGGGGACAGCTTCCAGGCCTGCAGTAGTCAGGCTCCTCAGGAGCACATTTTGATTCCATGGTGACCACATGGGCATTTGGCTGCAGGCTGACTCGGGGTTTGGCTGCAGGCTCTGCTGGATGCAGCCACATGGGGGAATGGGGACGCCTTTGGGTGCCAAAGCAGTGTTTAAGCAGTGTTTGGCACTCCTGACTTCTTGCCTCCCCTGTGCAGGGAGACACCCCAAAGCACCGTGCTGAGAAAGCAAATGACCCCGACTTAGCTGCCTACCTCGAGAACCGACAGCACTACCAGATGATCCAGCGGGAGGACCAGGAGACAGCTGTGTAGTGCTTGGCGTGCCTTAGCCCAAGCCAGCTCATGCAGGATGAGAAGAGGACAGTGCCAGCTGGCAGAGCTGCATCTGGCCCAACCCTCCCCAGATGCCAGCCTGGTCCCTGGAGATGGATGCAGAAGAGCTCTGCCCCAGGTTGGGCTGGGACTCTGTTTATGAGGACAATGGGTATTTCAGACTTGAAGCCTGATTCTTTGTGTCTACCCCTTCACCTCTCATTCACCACATTCCCTGCCCTAGGTGGGCTCTGTCCCCCAGCCATGTTGGAGCAGGCCAGGCTGAAGCCCCGTTACCCTTGTTGATGGAAGTAATGCCAGCACCCCCTCCACAGGCTCCTACCTATGATCCTTGTGGGATACCATTGCTCAGCCCCTCTCTCTGCTGGCAGTGCCCCTCTTTTAGGTGCTTGGCTAGGTTTGTGTCCTGTTCCTCCTCTCCTGTCTGGCACAGCTGTGGGAGGCACAGGCTCCATGGACAGCCTGCAGAGGCTGTGAGCCACAGACTTTGCCCCAAAAGAAGCACCACAACTTACTAGCCCTGCCTTCTCCTCCCTCCTGGGGCTGCACCAGTTCTCTTTGTTGCCCTGCCCACAGCCTTCTGCAGCAGGAGGGAAGTCACTTGTGCATCCAGCCTTTCCTCAGAGCATCTGGGACTGATGCAGCTGGAAGTAGGGCAGCAGGTCCCCTCCTGATGGGCCTTTAGTACTCAGTCAGCAGTCTGACTCAGGGCTGGGATGGCGTGGAGGAAGGCTACAAAACCCTCACACCACACTTCTCTCCATGGGGCTGGGTGGAAGTTTGCACACCCACTCTGCTGACTATCTCTTTGTGAGCCCACTGCAGGGTGGTGGAGAGCTGCATTCAGCTGCGGCAGTGGCAGCAGTGACTCCTGTTTTATTTCCCAAATGCTGACTTGGATTCAGCTGCCCTCCGTGCTTCAGTTTCACGCTCAATGCTAGACTTTGCATGGGGCTGGATGGACAGTGCTGGGGTCAAGTGCTGCTCTCAGGGATCCGCTCCTGCCTCCCAACCTGGCAACATGCATCCTCTTAGTCTGACTCCTGCTGTTTCCCAAACTGAGCACAGGGCTTTGCAGGGAAAACTTGAGAGCTCACGCAGCTGAGACACAACAGACAACCTGGACAGACAACGAGCTCACCCTCTACAGTTTCAGCAGAGAGGAACCATCAGGGGTCCTAGCCCTGCATCATGCCTGCAATGGGATGGAATTTCACCAATCACGTTGCCATAGGGCATGAGGCACCACAGTCCATCTACCCTATTGATGCCTCTGAGTGCTTGATGCGGAGACATCAAGCCAGGCCTTTTAGCAAGGCTTTTGCAGAACTGAGTCTCTGAGACCAGGAGGTGCCCACAGAGGAGGAAAGCTGATGGCTCTGAGCTAGCAGACCTGCTTGGCACTTTGGGGTGAGCAGTGTTTGTGAAGGGGCTTGCTGTTGGCAGTTTGGCTCCAGGAGAGGACACTGCTGCTGCTGTGTGTGGTCTGTGCAGTCCCTCTGCAGTCACATGCAGCTGTGCCCGTGGGGTAGTGCTGGGTGACACTGAATCCCTCCTACTACCAAGAAAAGGGTATGAGGGAACTGTAGGTAACCAGAATACCCTTCAGACCTTTGCCCAGGGGCAGGGTTTTCTTGAAGGATGGGGGATGCTGTACTGGGGAACAGAGGCACAGGGCAGTGCTGGGTGCCCAGGGACCAGTGGCAGTATTGGCCAATAATAATGATAGCATACTAATGCATTAACAGCTGGGACACTCCAGAAGTGCCTGGAGTTCTCATCAGCACTGCTGGCAGGCCACTGACAAGGCACTGTCATCTCAGAGGTCCACACCCCTGCTGCCCCAGATGGGATGCCCATCTTGGTCCAGAGGCATTTAGAGCCTCAGCTTTCCCCTTTCTCCCTTATAGTTTTTGTACAGGTAGTTAAGAGACACACTGTCCCCATCCCTGCCTGGCCCCTCTGTGCACCTGTGAGCTGAGTTGCTGTGCAATTCCAAGCCTGCTTATATTTTGGTGAAGAAGGAGGGGCTGTTGGTTGCCCTGCCCCCTGAGGGCAGGGGTTCTGTGCAATACCTGGGTCTGTGTTTCTTAGACGCTGTTGTAGGATTGTATTTTTGTAACTATGTGAGGGTGCTGGCTCCAGCCGACCCAGGGCCTGGCATGAGCCTGTGTTCCCATTGCTTTTCAACTTTGACTGTTTGGATGTTGTTGTTTCTTGCCATTTAAATAAAGAGATTGATGTTTTAGTTCCTGTCTCCTGCTGCATCTGCAAGATTGCAGCAGGCACTGCGCAACAGATGCCCTGCATGGCAGAAACAAGGTTGGACCCCAAAGCCTCTGCCGCGTTCCAAACTTGAGGGCACTTCTGGGAGTTCCCTGGTGGCCCACGTCCTTGTTCATTTCCCAGCACAGCATCCTTCTGGGTCTGTTTGCTAGATCTTTGTCCTGAGGGACCTTCTCCATTCTGTGTCATACATCAATGCTCAGTGTAACATGGGAAAGGAAGAAAGTGCACTGCCTTCCCAAGTGATCCAGAAGGCCTTGGATGTGTGAGTCAGCAGTCTACTGTTCCTCCTTGGGGCAAAGGCGGCAGCCCCAGGAGCTGCCACAGCTGTCAGTGGATACTACAGCAGCATCCAGCCTCCCGTTTCAGAACGTTTGTTGGCCTTTTTTTGTGGTGAGTTAGCCATGCTGCTCTGTGGGAGATGAGCTGCCTGGGGCTCTTCCTATTAATTTCCTGCTCCAGCAGAGAGTCTTGGGCAGATTATCTCTGCCACTCTGGTGGAAGGACCGCTCTCTGATTACAAAAGCAGAGTATTAGGGACACTTCTTCTTCCAGCCTCAGACTCATAAGGATGACTGTGGCCAACATCACTTCTCTCCTGTCGAGTTTCCTTTGAAAAAGGAAGTAATTGTAGTAGCTGATGGCATGCTGGTGATGGAGCCCATGGGTGATGAGGAGCTATACTCATCTCTTAAACTTGGATTTCTAGGGGCAGTTTAGCAGCCTGCCTGGTGCTCCTGCCAGTCCCTCCCTGCCCAGAGAAGCAGCCTCCTTCCCTGCCTGCATTGTCCCTCCCACCCCCACTGTGCCTCTCTTTCACGGTCTTCAAACTTCACCTCCTGCCCAGAGCTAACAGTGAGGATCTGTAGCGGGTGTAAGGCACACCAAATTGTTCTGGCCTCTCCAGGGGCCAGGTGTACGTGCAACTGGGAGGAGGGGGCCCGCTCTGCTTCAGTGCCCAGACCTCAGCACACTGGCACTTGGCCCACATCTCAGCAGGGAGGCTGTCAGTAACCATGGCAATTGGAGTCTTCCAGCTGCCCCAGTGTCAAATACACAGTGGGGAAAAAAAAGTAGTCCCATTATGTGATCACTCTGATGAGGAGTGTTGGAAAAGGGGCAGTGTACCTTTGGGGCAGTGGCCTGCCCTTCTCTCCAAAGGGTGTCAAAGGTGTCCCTTCTTTCCCCTTTTCAGTCGTGTGCTGGAGGTTCAGAGTTGTCTGCCCTCCTGTGGGATGGAAGCACGCCTGGAGGTGTATGCACCAGGCACATGTGTGCAGGCTGGAGAAAGCCATGCAAGCCCAGCCCCAGCTAAGAAGAGCTAGGGTGACAGCAGCTGGCTCTGTTAATGATTACGTGCCACACCCCTCAACAAGGTCGTTCCTCTCCCATGCATGGCTGCGCCCCTGAACTGCCACTGCTGCAACATCCACTACCTGTTCCCCAAGGACCAGGGTTTGACCAGAGATGGAAAATGCAGAGCTGACGTGCCATGAATTAGCTTGTGACGTTTTTAGAGGTAAAAAGCTCCAGCTAATCAATTGCAGGGAAATGCACCTGGGTTGGTCACACTCCCTCTTTTTTTCTTCCTTTCCTCAGTATGAGGCCCCTTTTTGTAATCACAGCCTTCTGCTGCTTATTTGAGCTGAGGAAGGAGCAATTTCTCCATGTCCCTTAGAAAGAGCCCAAAGGGACCAAGCACAGCCACTGCTGAGAGTGATGTGCACCAATGCATCTCTGCTCTCTCACAGAGCTAGCAAGGTCCTTTTCATCCCCCATCAGCAGTCGGATACCACTGCTTGGTTCAAGGAGAAGGGCTACAGCAGGCAGGTCAAGGGGTGGAACTGGAGAGACACTTGGGATAGGATGTAAGTGATGTACTGTTCTGGGTGCTGAGCAAGTACCCCTTTCCTGGCAACCTCCCACGAGGGGCAGACCGAGCAAAGAAGGGTGAAAAGGGCAGAGATTATAAAAGGTTGGTCCATTGATGCCAGCGGCCTTGATGGAAAAGGAGGCATCCACGGACCAGGTGGAGGCCCTTTACTCCACCGAGGCACCCCCGGGGCCAGCTTCCAGCAGAACTCAGAGCAGCAGCCCCTAGGGGAAACCCTGCCCGGCTGTTCAGCCCTGCACCCTTCAGCCACTCGGGGTGCGTGGTCAGCGGAACCCGCACAATTCCCTCGTACCGCACTGCGGGTGCGGGCTGGAGAGCACAGCAGGAAGATGAGAGGGGACAAGGGACAGGGGCCGTACTCCGCGGGACCTGACGCCCCCCGGGCCCGGCTCACCCCCGGCCGAGGGGCCGCCGCCGGCCCGCGCTGCCCCCGCCCCGCCGGCCGAGGGGCCAGCCTGCCCGCGGGCCGCCCCTCCGCCGCCCTGCCTTTGTGTCTGCCGGGGGGCAGAGGAGGAGCTTGCGAAAAGTTTTGGGCTAAAAACCCACCTTTTTGCTGCCAGCCGAGCCCGACGTCAGGGGCCGCTGTGCGCCGCGCGGGGCTCCGCACGCGGCCGCCACACAAAGGCAGCAGCTCCGCTCCGCTCCCAGGTGAGTGCGGCCCCGGCCACAGTTCTCGGGGTCGGGCCCCACCCCAGCGCCCCACGCCACGGCGATGGGCGCCCCGGGCGAGGCGAGCGGCCGCCTCCCGACACTTCCCCGGGGAGGCGGCAGCCGTCCAGGCTGAGGGCTCCCTGGAGCGGGAAGGGGCTTCGCCGGGCTGGGGGGATAGGCTCTGGCTGGGGAGGAGCTGCAGAAAAGGGCGATTGGGGCCGGAGCGCCGGGGGCGGTGACCCCCCCGGTGCGGGATCGCCTGAGAAGAGCTAGGGAAGAGCCTGGAGGTGCAGGAGGATGGAGTTTGTTTGGTAGCGAGTCAGGGCTCCTGGAGAGCAGATGGGTTGAGGTAGTGGCCCGGTATCCTACCCCCCATTCTGCAGGGGAAGCACCCCACACTGGTTCAGGGAGAGCTCAGCTGGCGGTGACCCTCCGATCAGAGCCCGGGGAGCTGCCCCGGAGCGGGGCTGGATCACCACCCGCCTCTCCGGAAGGCGGCGAGAAGAGGCTACGGGGCTCCCGGCACAGCATCTACCCTGAGGAGGGAGCAGAGGGCAGAGGTGCGGAAGGGCGCTCCCTGCTCCCCTCTTTTCCCCCCGAGCGGGGTAAGAACCCTTTTCCCTTGGAGCGCCTTCTCCTCTCTGCGAGGGGAAGGTGAGGCCGCCTGCTGGAGAGTCCTACCGCCCCGGCTCTGCTTCCCTCAGCACCTCTAGGAAAGCCTCCCGGCCGTGCTAACGCCGTGCCTCACGGGCACATGCTCGGTCTCCCCTTTCCTGGCAGCAGGGAGCTTCCTGCTGTCGCGGTGCTTGGCACTCCAGACCGCGGGCTTCCCGAGCGCTGCGCTGGCTCCTCGAGTGCCGGGCTGCCTGCCCGGAGGCTGGGAAGCAGCTCAGCTGGCAGAGGGAGGACAGCAGTCCTGCATCCACCACCGCCAGAGCCAGCTGCAATTTGAGCCGAGCAAAGCCGAGCCGAGAGGTCCCACTACTGGAAGAGGGGCTGTGAGGGGGGTGCCAGCCCAGCCGTCGGCCCGTTCCCAGGAGCGCATGGGGACACCACTGAGGGATCAGGAGCTGGGGGCGATGTGTGGCCCGTTTTAGGAGAAGTCGGTGGCACTACCTGGCCTAGAGTGGTGTCCGGAGAGAGGTCCAAGCTTTCCCACTGCAATAGTGGGTGTTTGAGCTCTGCTTCAGCTTCACCAGGTGATTTTATTTTTCTTTTTAGACTTGATCCTAGATCATAAAACCCCAGGGCAGCTACAGGAGGGGGGAAGGGAGAACAGGGACTGATGTTATGTGAGAGCCAGCATCTGAGGAGCAGAGAAGCCAGGGCCCCACAGGGATGCAAGAGGAGCAGGGCTGTGTGAGCATGTCTGAAGGTGCTGTCAGCCCAGCCAGGAGGAGCTCTTGTTTGCCTGGCTGTTTGGAAAACCAGCTGGGAAACTGCACACCCTTTTCCTTGTGAACGCTTTGGGATGAGCCGTGACTGATGGTCCCTGCAGACCTTTGCCTGAGGAATGCAGTGTGCTGGGCCGAGCCTGGGAGCAAATTCAGGGGTCTCTGGAGCTGTAGCTGGTCATCTCCTCAGAGGGCATCCTTCTAGCATCCCTGTGAACACATGGGCAGGGCGCCATCGCACCCATGGCAAACAGTCTGTGCCTGGAGGTGAGGCTGGGGTGAGCACAGCAGCTGGGGCTGTCTGCCCTGAGGGCTTGAAGACCATATCAGAAGGGCCTGAGCAGACGGTGGTAGGCTGGGAGGTAGGTGCCAGGAGCACAGGGAAATGCTCTGCAGCAAAGGATGGGAGAAGTTTACAGAACACCTGAAACCAGGGGGATGCTGTGAATAATGTGAGTGTCAGAGGTGCTACCCCATAAGAGCTGCTACAGAAAGTGGGACAGCCATGGCTGTAGGTCAGCTCAGCTCCAGCCTTATCATCTGTAACCAGCCCATCTGCGCTGAGCCCTTTGAGGATAGAGGGTGGGAACAGAGCTGAGCTGTGCTGTGCTCAGCAGCATGGCCCCCAGCCAGGCTGAGAGAGGGGAAAGCAGATCTCACCCCCACGACTGTGCCCTCAGCCAGCCAGTCTGTGTAATTCCCTGTGACAGTTCAATGCAGAGCAAAGCTGGCAGCTTGGCGGCAGATGCGTGAAAGGTGAGTGCACTGGAGCCTGAATAATGTGGGATGCTGCTCTCTCTGGCATGCTGCCCGGGGAGCCCAGGGAAGGGAGCAAACACTGACCCTGGGCTCTTCCCTGTGTTGATGTCCCCTGGGGCCTGGTTCATCCTGTCCTCTACAGCCCAATTCTGCAAAGCCCATCACAGAGTCAGGGCAGGTGCCATGTATCTTCTGAATGGCTGAAGATATGGGTGGCATCTTAAAAGGCTTTGGGAGAGCAGGGAAGGGGTCTCCAGATTTGAAACACTGGCCCTGCATGCCTGCACTCTTGTTCCCACTGAGAGCAGGATCTGGGACCCCAGTGCTGGCAGCAACATCCCAGAGTCTCATGGTAGCAGCTGGGGGGACCTGTCGCATGGTCCAAGGCCATCAGGGCAGGGGGACAGGGCATGATCCCCAGAGCCAAACCTTTATGTGTGTGCACCCTTGTCCTCAACCTGCTCCCAGGTTTGTGCACACCTGCACACCCCCTGCATGCACAGGTGACATGGGCAGTGGGCTCAGCACTCCTACTCCTTCCTTTCAATGAGTTCCCACACTGTGGATGTGTTGGGGTTTTTGGTGGGGTTTTTGTGTGTGTGTGTGTTTTGTGGGGGGTTTTTTTGGGTTTTTTGTTTTGTTGTTTTTGTTTGGGGGTTTTTTGGGGTTTTTTGGGTTTTTTTGTGGGTTGGTGGTTTTTTGTTTGTTTGTGGTATGGTTTTTAAGGTGTGGCGTTTTTTTTAATTTTTTTTTGTGTTTTTTTTTGTTTTTTTTTTGGTGGTGTTGTTGGGGTTGGTTGGTTGGTTTGTTTGTTTTTTGTGTGTGTGTGTGTTGAATCCGCTGATTTAACTCTCAGACCTCTCATAGAAGCAGATTTCTTTTTCTGGGCTTTTCTTTCCTTCTCCCTGGCATCCTCTGGAACAGGACTAAGGTACTATGGGAGCTGTGTTCCCTGGCCCCAAGGCTCTTTGGTATGGGGCAGCAGTCTGCTGGGTCATGGTTAAAGGATCTGCACAGAAATACAGGAGTAAGGGCTGGCAACTGGCACCCAACTGTGGGTTGCTTCCCCGTGGAGAGCATTTTGACCACATGCAGGGCATTGGGGGGGCTGCAGAGGTGGGAACAATCTCTCAGCCTGGCTCCCTGGTGGGAGGCAGTTGTTGAGGTACACAATTAACCTTCCTGTTGCAATTAGTGAACATATTCTACTGGGTGGCAACAGGCAGGGCACAGGGGTGTACACACACACACGTAGGTGAGTGTGTACAATGGAGGCAGCTCCCACACAGGCTGCCCACAGCCCACCATGCCCTCCTTGACACCACATTGCACCCCAGCCTCCAACCCACCTCACTCTCTCCTTCCTCCATAGGCAGGATGCAGGTTCGGAGCCTCCTCCTCCTCCTGGCTCTGATCCTGGTGGCTGCTGCCGCCGAGGCTGGCAAGAACAAGAAAGGTGAGAGGCAGCCCGGGGCGGGGGTGAGTGGGGCAGGGGGCAGAGTGGGGCATGCTCTCCTGTCCCTGCAGAGAGCACCCACTCCATTTTTCTGTGCAGAAAAGACAAAGAAGGATGGCTCCAAGTGTGAGGACTGGCGCTGGGGACCCTGTGTTCCAAACAGTAAGGACTGTGGCCTAGGCTACCGTGAGGGAACTTGCAAAGATGAGACTAGGAAGCTCAAGTGCAAGATCCCCTGCAACTGGAAGAAGAAATTTGGAGGTGGGTACATGGAGGTGGGTTGGTTGGGGACCACCCTGTGCTGGGAGACCGGGGCTAATGTCCCCCCAGGTTCTGGCTGATTCTGATGCCTCTCCCCTCTCATCCAGCCGACTGCAAGTACAAGTTTGAGAGCTGGGGAGGCTGTAGTGCTCAGACAGGCCTGAAGACTCGCTCTGGCATCCTGAAGAAAGCCCTGTACAATGCCCAGTGTGAGGAGACTGTCTATGTGACCAAGCCCTGCTCCTCCAAGATCAAGTCAAAGTCCAAAGGTCAGTTCCCACCACTCCTGTCCCCAGAAGGGTCCTGTTACAACCCTGGGATGCCTTGGCTTGTTGGGGGTTGGCTTTGTTGGTGGTGTGGGTGATTTCGTAGGATGCTCTTTCCTTTGCACTGCAAAGTCCAGCTGCTGGCTGGGTGGGATGCAAGTGCTACTAGGAAAACCCCATGTCCTCCCACAAACCACTGCTGTCTTTGGTGGGATGGGGATTCCCTCCTCACTAAGATGGGTGCAAAACGTGGTTTGGCATGGTGGGAGGCTGCCTGCAGGGATGCAGCCACTGCGCCGTGCTCAGCCAGCCATGCTGGCTGCATTTCTACCACGGCAGTGTCTGTGAGCTGCCAGCAGATGCACTAACTCTTTTCTTCTCTGCTTCTTGAATGCAGCAAAGAAGGGCAAGGGGAAGGACTAGAGCAGGAGGCCAGTGTCATCAGCAGCCCCTCAACATGCTGCCTACAGGACTGGATGCCCAGCTGCATCTGGCCCACACTACAGTCTTCCTCCTCCTCTCCTTACTCCTTTCCATGACCTCCTCTTTCACTGAGATGCCTTGTTCTAATCATTAGTGTTGTAGAGAGCAAACCCACCCACCCTGCAGGATAGGCTGCCTCCTTTCTTGCTGTCCTGTGGGCACTGCTGGTGCCTCCTGCTCACCTCCTGTGAGGTGTGCAGGTTCACTGGGATGTGCTCAGAGAGCTGGGATGGAACACACATTTTTCCACCCTCCAGCACACATGAGTTGCCTTTGGCACATCCTTTTGCAAGCCCAGGAGCTGCCTCGCTCCTCCACCAGGTACTGGTGCCAGAGGGAAAGGCTGGGTGTTGAATGCTCAAGTAACCCCATCACTCGAGCTTCTCACTCAAGGACTGCTCTCACCTCAGGGGGTTTATTCCAGCATCCCTTTGGCTGGGGCATGACTTCTGCACCAGTTGAGGAAAAGACAACCATCACCCTGAGAAGCAACTGTGTCTCCTCTCTCTCTCTTCTAGCCATGTGTGTCCATGCTGGGGCTGCAGCCCCTCTGCCTTTGCCATGCCATCATCAGTGCTGGGTGGGAGCTGTCCTCCTTTTGGATTTTTTTTTCTTTTCCAATAAAAAAATCTTTTTTAAAAAAGCATCAGAACCGCCCCCTGTTGTCCCCACAAGGTACTGCTGTGCTGGAATTACCCCAGCAAACCCCGGTTTTGCTGACCCCACTGGCACCAGCAGTGAAGTTACCATGCAGCTGGCAGTGGTGTCCTGGGTGCCACATGCACATGGTCCTGGACAAAGCACCAGACCTCACAGCCTCTTTGCAAACACACTTCAAGCTGCCCCCTTAATCTTGGCAGAAAGGATGGGCTCCAGGAAATGTCACCAGTGGGTGACACTGGGAAGCAGGGAAGGAGCCACCCAGGTGATGACTCATTCATTCCTCACACCATGGCCATTAGTTTCCTGGTCCAAGGTCTTTATTTGTCTTGGGGTGTGTTGGGCTGCAGTGGTAACGATTTAAAAATTCCCAGAAACCCACCAGGCATTTTGGGTACCCCTAAAGGCAGTGGTGGGGTGTTCCCATCTGCGTTGGGGCAGCCTTTCTGCAGCTTGTACCCTGTCATGAGGACAGGGAGGACGGACAGACACAGAGTTTACCAGTGCTAGAGTGGCCCCATCACATCCCATCCCTTTCCTGCACCTGGCTGTGTCCACCAAGGCTTGCAGGTGGCTTTGGGAGAAGCTGGGGAGCAGCCCCGGGGCGCTCTGGGTTGCACACAGGGGTGGGCTGGGAGGAGACTGGAGACGCTGGCTGAAGCCCGCATGCTGAGGGCTCTGCTGCAACACCCATGGCAGCATTACATCCATTTACAAAGCTCAGCAACCAGCTCCTTTGGCCTCCCTGGGGGAGCCCCTGCACCCAGGGCAGGAACGGGGCTGGAGGCCATCATCATCCCCTTCTGCCTCCAGAGCCATGCATCACACCCACTGTGAGGAGAGCGGGCACCTGCTCATGGCCCAGATGAGACACAGGGCACCTTGGCCACATTGCAGATCCTCCTCCCACCCTCTTCTGAGACCCCCAGGTCCCCCCTGTCCCTCCCAAGGACAGTCATTTCCACAGTCACTGCTCCCCACTTCTCAGGGGCCCCATTCCCCCAGGGCTGTGGAGAAAGTCCTGCAGCACATTACTGGTTTTTTTGTTTGGGTTTTTTTTTTTTTTTTTTTTTTTTTTTTGCAGCTTTAGTTTCCATCGTTGTTGGAGGTGACTGGATTTCACACTCCTCACCCAGGAGTTAAATGCTTCGTTTATATGTCTGTCTTTCCAGCAAGCTGCTGTCAGAGGGCAGAAAGGGCCTGAAGGGGAGAGCAGAGCCAGAGCCCAGGGAAAAATTCTTCCCCAGGTCCGTGGGTGAGGAAGTCCAATGGCACTATTAAAGGAAAGGAAGCAGCTTGCCACATCTGTTAGGGTCCAATCTTGACTGCCTTTGCAGAAGGCCTGGCTGGGCCAGCAGGACTCCCCATTAGCATGCCTGAGCCAGCATGGTCCAAGATGTCTAGCAAATGTTTGACCCTGGTTTCTTTCCGTTTCTTGGGTAATAAACACTTTAGAAGCCAATGGAAAGCATCCAGCATTAGCCCATCTGCATGCAGACCAGCTCTGATGCCTTGGACATGGTCAGCTGGGGAAAAAGGTACATCCAGTCTTAGGAGAAACACTGATGCCATTTGGCCAATCTCTAGAGCATGGAGCTGAGAAGGGCTCCAGGTGACCACATCTCCTCTTGCCTCTGGCTTTCCCGGTGGCTCCCCGAGCTAGTCCCCAGGTCCAGGGTGACTGGAAGGACCTGCAGCTCAGCGATGCCTTGGATTTTTGTCAGCGTTGGATGAAGGGCATCATCTGCGATCACTGCAGTCTGCTCTGTTGTGAGTGGGGAGCAGAAGAACCCCCGCTGGCAAAGGAGGCAAAGGGAAGGGTTTCCATAATGTAACCGAAGTGGTCCCTGAGTACCAGTTTATCTGGCTGTGCCAATGTTCCTGTACTGGCACATTAGAAGGTGCTTGAAGGTTTTCTTGAAAGTGGCATTGCAGAGGGCATAGCAGGCTGGGTTGATGGTGCTGTTGACATAGCAGAGCCAGTAGCCGATGGACCACACTGTTTCGGGCACGCAGGTCTCACAGAAGGTGTTAATGAGGACCATCACGTTATAGGGCGTCCATGTGAGTATGAAGGCCAGCAGGATGGCAAATATGGTTCGGGTGACTTTCTTCTCTCGCGCAGCCATCTGGCGCTTCTTCCGTACTTGGCTCCTGGCAATGCTGGCAAACTTCCTGGCAACATTGACTGGGCGGCTGTTGGCCAAGGAGTTGTGGGTAGAGGCACCTGACTTAGCTGGGACGATCTCAATGGCGGTGACACATTCAGTCCCAGTCTGTTTGGTGACAATCTTTATCTTGGACCACTTGGAAGTTGGGTTCACCCGGGGGTTAGCTGGACTCTGTCCTTGCCCTGCTGGCAAGATTTCTGCTGTGGGCTTGTCTTTTGTGGTCTGGGTCATGCTGACAGTGCTGGACTCATTGGATGTCTCCTTCTCCTCCTGATGGCCAGTGGCCTCTGTCTGTGCAGATGTCTGGTCATCCACTTTCCCATTCCTCACCTCCTCCTTCACCTCCACGGCTCTCTTGGGAGAATTATTGTTGTTCTGTTTGACTACAGGGCCCTTGAGGAATCTGAGGGACTTGGTTTTTCTCTCTTTCCTGCTCTCAGGCTTGTGCCTCCTTACCCTGCTTCTGCTGGCCAGGGAAATGTGGATATACAGCACCGTCATGATGACCACGGGTAGGTAGAAAGCAGCAATGGCTGTGCCAAATGTCACCGCTGGGTTGGAGAGGAACTGGATGTAGCATTCCCTCTCAGGGACTGTCCTCTTGCCCACAATGAACTGCCAGAACAAGATGGCAGGGGCCCAGAGAATGAAGGATAATATCCATGCGGCTGCGATCATTAGCCCTGCCATCTTGGTGGTCCTCCTGGCCGGGTACGTCAGGGGCTTGGTGACACAGAAGTACCGGTCAAAGCTGATGATGAGCAGGTTCATGACAGAGGCATTGCTCACCACATAGTCCAGAGCCAGCCACAGGTCACACACCACGGCCCCCAGTGGCCAGTAGCCTTTGATGATGTAGACCGTGTAGAGGTTCATGGAGAAGACCCCGATGATGAGGTCTGCACAGGCCAGGCTGAAGAGGAAATAGTTGTTGACAGTCTGGAGCTGGCGGTTCACCTTGATGGAGAGCATCACCAGGATGTTCCCCACCACGGTGACGAGGCTGAGTGAGCCGGTGACAGTGGCGATGAAGACCAGCTCCACTGTCTTGTAGTTGGTGGGAGGCTGCACGGCCACCTCGGAGTGGTTGCCCAGGGTGAAGTTGTCATAGGTCAGGTTGGCCATCTTTGCCTGCCAGGGCTGAGCAGAGAGGTTGTGCATGGGATCTGCAAGGAGAGCAAGGACAGAGAGGGGGAATATCAGACCTGCCAGCCTGTCCTGGCAGCATTTCCTCAGTTTCCCAGGGCCAGAGCTGCTGTTGGCTAGTGCACAAAAATCTCCTGGCATTCCTGGACTTCTCTCTGCCAGTCCAGAAGTCCGTTGGAGGCACTTTTTGCGTCCCTCTTTAGCAGCAGAGGAGATACACGTGTTGCAGAGAGAATGGGGCTAGGACAGCCCCACGTCCAGGGTGTGATGGTCCTTTCTTTGCATATCCCAGTGGGAGCACAACCTCCTGTACCCCGGAGAGGCACACAGGGAGGCCGGAGGGCTAGGGGAAAGAGGACTGCAGAACCCAGGGGGGTACACATACAGCACTGCCAGAACAGCACAGCATGGAGCCTGTGCCCTGCCCCACGGACAAGAGCAGGTTTATGGTATGCCCCAGACACATCCTACTGAGCTCCCCAAAGCACTCCCCAAGAGGGCCCTAACCCGCAAAGCCCGTGCTGTAGTCCACTTGGCTCACCTGTGTCTCTCGAAGCAAACAGCTCCCTCTGGAAGATGAGATCTGGGAGAAGGAAAACAGCAAGTTACACAACAGCTTGTGTGAGTCCCACAACATCTTACCAAGGGCACCAGCCTGTCCAACAGAGGTGGCCCTGACTAAAGGCCCTGACCAGGTGGCCCTGACACTGCTGAGATACTGATGCTGAAAAGCCAAGAAAGGCTGAAGATGGGTGGTTTGGCGTGGTGCAGTGCACAGCACAGCAGGCTCAGGAGAGGGAGAGAGCTGCACAAGTGCCATCAGCCAGTGATGCTGGGAAGAGATAGTCCCTTCCCCCAGTCCCACATTACAGGGCAGCTGCAGCCACCCAGGCCACAGAGACGTATGGTGTGGAGTCAGACACCTCAGCATGATACATAGAATTATTTATGAATAGTGATGAGAAGTACAGACAGAATTACTGCCTTCATCCTAACCAAGATGCCTGTGGTTAATCACCCAAGGTAAGAGTAGAATGGACCTTAAAAAAAAATCAATAGATGAGAAGTACTGTGTTGACATGAAAGGGAATTTCCTGGAAAGCAAAGGAAAAGCAAAGGCACTGAGGGAGTTTGGCTGGACAGAAGAACTTCCCATTGAACCTGCTTCTCCCACATCATCCAGGCCTCCAAAATATGCTGGGCCTTCATCAGCCTCACTCTGGCTTCTAGGTACATCCCAACCCTGCTAGACCATCAAGGGCTGCCCCTCCAGTAGCTCTTCCTGGTGCCTAGGGCAGGGGTTCAACTCCATGGGCACTGCTGCCTGGAACCCAGCAGGAGCCAGTGAGTGCCCCCACAGTGGGAGTATTCAGAATAAGGCGTTTCTGGCTTGGGTGCTGCCTCCAAATGCCTGGGACTCCTGAGGATGATTTTGCTGCTGAATGTATAAACATGCCATTAACGTGCACCTCTTCAAAACAGGGTCTGCCAGGCTTTGAGATCAGTTTACCTGTTCTAAGTATTTGAAAAGAAATGCCCTTGTCTTTCATTTGTGGTGAGGGTAGGAGATGTCTGCCATCAGTAAATAGCCAAGTTTTTAATATAAGCACTTGCTAAAGAGATGCAGGTGTAATTAAATGGAAATGTCGCTGCTGAGATGCTAAAGCCAGTCTGATGTAGCCATTTAGGCAGCTTCTGCATTAGCAAGGCTACAGCTGTGATAGTAGTGCAGCTCCTCTTACAGGTGCAAGGGAAAGAAGTGGGTGAGGGACAAAGAAATACCTCTCTACCATTATCCTCTAAGCGTGTCTGTGAAGACAAGAGGCTTTTGAAAGAAAGCAGTGCCCTTTGGTAGATGCTACATGCCAGAACCCTGGTGGCACTGCCCATCTTTGCGCCCAGCTCCAAGCACAAGGGATGCATCAAGGGAGAGGGAAAGAGGTTTCTGCTATCATCCTTCCTGGGCATCCAGCCAGGGATGTGAGAAGAGGTGATAAAGTGTATAAAATGTCTTAGAAATCTATAATCATGGCAGTTTGGGGGTTGGTTTCAGTACAATTGAAATGAGTTTAAATGTCTTCACTTTGGTGAGATGGGGAGATTTAACTGTCATTCTTGTAACAGCTAATCAAACTGATCAGACAAGCTAGCAATCATGCAGACATCTACCCCAGCCCTTCCAAGAAGAATTTGAAAATCTTGAAAAGAAACCTTTCCATCGTCTCTGCTAAAATGTGGGTTTCAGTTTTCTCACTTTTGTTCGTGAACTGGCATCCTCTTCTAAGCGTGTCTAATTAGTTATCAGCCTTGACAGAGGCTTGTGTTCTCAGTTACCCAAAGTAAGAGAAGTCCATCTCAATCCCGAACGTGTCTGTACGGCTCTGTACGTGTCCCAAGGCTGGGAGAAAAGGCTGCGGCAGCCCCACACGCGAGCCTTTGGATGCCACCCAGAGGTCATGCTGCAAACTGGTGTGAGGAGACTGAGGCAACTGCCACCTCAGGCTGCAGGGCTTAAACACGGAGCACTGGGAAAATAAGCCTTCGCCTAACAGCAGAAATAAAGCAATCCCCTGCATGAGGGAAGGGGGAAAGCTGAAAATGCTTAAAGGTGTGAAGACAACATACAACAGAGACAACACGTGTGAGCTGGGAGCTGTGTACACCACTCACCCTCGCCTCAGATCCCCTGGCGATTCTCTGCCATACCCCAGCCCACCGGGCATTCCTTCTTTCCCCATCTTCTGCTCTCCATCCCCTCGAATCACTCTTCTGCTCCTGACACCCTCTCTGAGCTCACTGGGACCGCTTGGCACTGCCTTTGGCTTCCTGAGCAGAGGAGGCAGTTCAGGCTGGAGCTGGGAGAAGGGCAAGGATGCTACAAAATTGGTAGGTCTGTGCAGCTGACCATGCCATGTGTTATGCCTGTATGGACACTAGGAATAGATCTCTGCCTTTGAGATGGAGAGCATCCAGGCTGTGTGGGAAGGGTCTGGGTGGGGGCACAGCCCTCAGGCAGTCACACCTCTGTCTGCATCCCCATCTTGTGTCCATGTGTCCCAAAACGGAGAGAGCATACAGAAGAGCTGTGGAGCTGCAACAAAATCACCAGTGTGACACCATCTCCACCTTCATGCCAGCCTCATCACTGTTCCCAATGCTGTAACACCAAGACACCAGACACCAAGGGACCTCTCCAGGACTTGGTATCTCTCCTCTAAATGCCCTCACTATGTACCCCAGCACCCAATGCTTGCTCCCTGCACCTCCAGGAGTGCGTTTCTTCCCTTCCTCCCCTCACAGCCTCTATCCTACATCACCCTCTCTGTCTCCATTTCCTTTTGCACCTTGCTTTTATGATGACACCACAGACAGGGAGGAGGCATAGCCTTGACAAAGCTGAGAGAATGCTTCAGAAGGGCTCCTGGGGATGATACCCCTACCTGTGACACCAATTGGCTTTTCAGCCTGTACACAACCATTCTTTGCCTGCAGTCCTCATGGGTGGTCTCCCACACCTGCTTGCACCAGCCAGCTGCAGCAAACTCCCTCAGATTTTGACAGTGATTTACAACTGGTTTTCTCCTCTCCATCAAAGCCATTGGGAGACTCCAACTCTTTACTGATAGCATCCTCTGGTCCAAGAGTTTCTGTGGCTGCTGCAGTGGTCACCGGTTGTGTCATCAAGGGAAATACCTTTCCCTTCCCACACAGCCACATATCCAAGCAGAGAAAATTGTCATTTGGGTGGGATCCAACTACTGCAGGCAGTGGGTACAGCAGGGTCTCCACTGCTGTCTGCAGTCATGGGTGTAACCACTCTTGTGTGAGGATTCAGCTCCAGAGCAAGAGCAAAGCCAGTTCTCTGTCACAGGGTGACACCCGAGACCACAGGAGAAAACCCCTGCTATTTCCTGGCTGCACCTCATGTGCCTCTCCAGCAAGCCTTCCCAGCCTGTCAGCTCCTACAAACTGCCTCACAGCCACTTGCCAGGTAGGAGGAGGGAAAACCCTGTCATGGACTGTAGGTGACCATCCTGTACCCAAGGATCTGCAGTAGCTGGAGGCTGCTGCTCCATCGGCTGCAGTTCGTGACTGAGCACCTGCTGAGCACTCAGCTCAAGTGGGATGGAGGGTTTAGCTCCCTCTCCCACCCCTGCTGCTCCTTGTGTGGAAAGGGCTGGCCACCCTCTGCACCGGCACAGCAAAGGCAACGGGAGAGGCTGGTATTTACACACACCCATGTGATGGTGGCACCTCAAGCTGCAGGATGAGCTCCTGGAGCAAGCAGCCCTACTGCCCCGGTATTCCCTGCCTCTTCTCTCTGTACAGCACAGCATCCCTCTGCTCCACAGCCCCTCTCCCACATATCACCACCAGCCATCTCCTTTCCTGTTTTGACACTGCCTCCCTCCCAGCATCATCCTCAGGGCTGGGATCCTCAGGGAGCAGGTGCAAGTGGGGAACAAAGCCATGTCCGGTCCACATGTGATTGAAGCAAAGCCTCTGGGACTAAGCAGAGCTCTGCAAGGAACCCCATCAGCTCCACGCTTGCACACCAGTCTGGGGAGGAAGAGGAATCAGAGAAAGCTGTGCTTTAGAGGATACCTATGAGCATGAGCTTCTCCCAGAGGAAATGGGCTTTAGCCCTGCGTGGGGTTGGAGAAACAGCAAAACTGAGAACGACCCCGACCCCAGGGACAGGGTGGAGGGGCTGTGGCTGTCAGCTCCTGGCTGAATGGATCCTGTGGGACTCTGGGTGCTGCCTGTCTCCAGGAGAAGGTGGCCCCTTCCACCACAAGCACA
Source organism: Sylvia atricapilla (assembly GCF_009819655.1). Lineage (NCBI taxonomy): Eukaryota > Metazoa > Chordata > Aves > Passeriformes > Sylviidae > Sylvia > Sylvia atricapilla. Next base: position 24,110,823 of record NC_089145.1, on the reverse strand, counting down.
TTCCAGGAGAAGGCACACATACCCTGGGCTCTGTCTGGGTGCTAAAGGCTGGGCTCGGGCACATCACCTTTGGTGCCATATTTGGAAGGAGCCAGGCCAGCCCTACTGCCAGCCCCCTGCTTGTCTTTGCCTTCCCAAAAGTGCAGAGAGGGTAAAAGTCTTAGTGGGATTAATCCTGATGTGATGTGGGGCTGGGCAGCTTGTGCAGCCACCACCATAAGGAGGAGAGAGAGAAAAAAGGCAACACAAGATGCTAGACATTCATGGCTCACGCTCACAAAGGGAAAGTATACTTAGGGTAGGTTGGCAGTTTGTGGTGCTAATTGCATTATCTAACAGCTGTTAATTAGTTCCTGAATCATGGCACCACTTTACAACTAGTGAAGAGTTGATCTGGTTGACAGATTCACACCCCTCAGAGTGTGAAAACAGAATTCCTAGATACTGGGAACAGGCACCTTAGAAATACAACATATGAGAGAAGACCGATGGCAGGTCCTGTGTCTGGCAGGGGGAGGGTGTTGGTCTGCTTCCATGCCTCTGCATTGGAATGATGAAGGAAAAAAAAAAAAAAAAAAAAAAAAAAAAAAAAAAAAAAAAAAAAAAAAAAAACCACCCAGAAGAATAGAAAAACAGAAAGGAGATGAGGGGCCAACAGGATCTGTTATGTTAAAATGGTAGGGCTCCCCCTGCCCTCCAGATGGTGGCTATGCTTTCACCTCTCTGGTCAATGGATCCCTGAAGTCCTTATCCTGCTCCAGAGGAGCTCTGAGCCATTGTGGAACAGGAATTGTTTCTTGTCAGTAACATATGGGGTGGTTCTGGGCATTTGATTTTCCCACTGAATAATTTATTCTTCTTTCTTCCTCTGCTGTTCAACCGGCCCTCATGAGGCAAAGCAATTTCCTCCATCCCCACAAGTTAAGAACCTCTGACAGCTTTTCCTGGAGCCATCGGAGAAGCAGTAAGCTCAGCGGCACAGGAGCAGCCAGCTTTCACGGGGAGGCAAGGGGGCCAGAGAACCCCCCGTGCCTGACACGTTAGTGCATCAGGTTTGGAAAACTTGCTGTGTCCAGGGCCAGAAGGGAGAGCTGCAGCTGGGTAACCCCACCGCCCCCAGCAAGCCAGGAGCCTCCCTGCCTTCACTGCCGCTTGTAACTATGAGGTTAACGCTGCCTTTCAGAGTAAACCCCAGGCACCGCACCCAAGGGGGCTTGCACCCGGCTGTGCGAAGCACTTACAGGTCGGAGACGTGGCTGCTCCTGCAGGTAGTGCCCAGCCCAGCAGGCTCACCAGCATCCCACAGCAGGCACAGCTACACCCCCTGCCCAAACTGGCCCCCCGGCACTTGCCTGTATCCTTAATGTGCTCTTTGCAGGTTGTAAGGGGCCGCATGCCATTTCCCCACAGCATTACCAGACAAGAAGCAAGACAGTGAAAAATGTTTTTCAAGAAGTAATTGAAAGGTCACGCCTATAAATAGCCTACCAGCACACTGGCCACTCTGACAATTAATTAACCACCTGTCACCCAATTATTAGGCCAAATAAATAACCTATGAGTGGAACGCTACTAGCAAGTGTGCACGGCAAATGCCATGCAAGCCAAAGTCCAGCCTTACCCTGCTGTGCCCAGCCCGCCGCTCCCAGGCACCGGCGGCTCCCCAGCAGCTCCCACGCCTGCGCTGGCTCCGACGGTGGCATCCCGCGGGGAGAAGGCTCACCACGGCGGCATGGCACAGCGGGACGAGGGGGACACAGAGCGCTCCCTCCAGTGCCCTCTGCCTCGGCCGCCCCAGGGCTGCAGCTCCCTGCTGGTGGCAGAGCTCAGCCCATGTCGCCGAGCCAGGAAGGTGCTGGGCTTCCAGCTGAGCCTGGGCTGGAGCCACACTTCTCCCCTCCCATCCACTGCATTAATGCTCTCTGCCTCAGAGAGATGCTCATGTTCTTTTATATGCCTGGGCTGAAGCTTTAACAGAACCCAGCTGTTTGAAGGCAGCGCAGCAGAAATAACCCCGCTGCAGCTCCTGGGCCCGCTGCCGGGAAGGGCTCTGGGAGCAGCCGGCAGAGAGGAAGGAGCGGAGAGAGAGACGATTACAGCAACAAGTGACTACCTGGGTTAGCTGGGCTCTTCCCAGGGAGAGGTTAGTGGCAGGGACCAGATGCCTGTGGGAGAGAGGATGGTGGAGAAGGGACTGAGGGCTAGAGGGGCAAGTGTTGCAACACCTAAGAGCTGTTTGCTTGGAAGTGCAGCTCCCCCTGCCCCAGGGACAAGCCATTGCCTGGGGATGGCAAGGGGGAAGGACTTGGCTCTCTTTGGGAAGCCAGTTATAAGGAATCCCCCTCACCCTGTCACGGCCCCACACAGCCACAGCTGCCCATGCCAGGTCCCTACAGCCTGTTGGGATGGATGCTCCTACAACAAGCCCCCCGGGGGATCTGCCCCCCTAGGCCTGTCCCAGGCAGCAGGGCTGGTGCTGAATAAGGCAGGGGCTGGCCCCCATGCAAAGACCTACAGCAGCCTGCAGTCACCCTCTTTGCCCCCCAGGGTCCCCATGAGCCATAGGGTGGGGATGCAGCTCGGGCAGTCAGAGATGCAGAGCTGCTCTGGCAGAACATGGGCGTCAGGAGGCAAGGGGAACGTGTTTCTCTGTAACTCACCCCAGAGCTGAGGCACCACAGGGAGCAAACAGTAAGGTGCTCATCTGAAATTTTAGAGACCTGACAATGGAAACAAGAGCCCCTTGCCCCATGCAGCAGTGTGAAGCTCTGCAGGGCTTTGAGAGGCCAAATGATCCACCTAAGCAACAGATGAGAAAAAAGAGCTGATGCCCTGAGCTAAGGGCAGAAAATCAGGCCGGAGCAAGAATCCTGCTGGATGGATGTGTATGTGAGATCCCTAGTCCTGGGAGCAGATAACAGATGGGAATCTTTGGGGTACTAATGAAAAAAGAAACTGAAAATATTAGACCCCATTTGGCCACAAGACCTGACAGAGGATTTGCCTGAGCAAAGGGATAGAGTGACGAAGAGGAGATGTGGCAGAAGGTGGGTAGGAGAACCCAGGGCATGGACAGACAGAATGGAAAATGTTGTGGTCAGGGTGCCAGCGGAGGAGAGCAGGTAGGAAATCCCCTTACTTGGTGACAACAGAGAAGGGGAGGGATGGAGAGGAAGGAGGTGGGAATAGTCTCAGTGTGCCAGAGAGGCATTACTTATCTCTTCTACAGAAAAGTCGTAAGAAAACCTTCTGAGAAGGAGAGATCTCACACAGAGATGTTGCCTGCAAACCTCTTCCTGCTGCTTTCTCAGGAGGCTCCCACCAGCTCCTTGCTGGGCAGAGTGGGAGTGCTGGAAACCTTTGTGGGCTGCAGCTCTCTGGCTCAGGGAGCCCAGCTCTGCCTGAAATCGCTTCTCTCACTGCAGGATGCTGACCCCCAGCCTGCCATGCTGCTGCTGAATAAGGCAGGGGCTGGCCCTCATGCAGAGACCTACAGCACCCTACACTCACCCTTTTTGCCCCACAGAGTCACCATGAGCTGTAGGGAGGGGGTACAGCTCAGACAGTCAGGGATGCAGTGCTGTTCACCCCACAGCTTCAGGTGGCACCCCACAGCACAGGGCAGGGTCTTTTTTAGGCTGGGACTGCACATAGTAGCAGAGGGTTTCATGAGTTGAGCATCACTTATGGGCCTTAGTGAGTTATGTGAGCTCTGCAAGATGCATAGAGACCACCATGCTAGACACTGCTCCTAAGTGCTGCAGAAAGGCAGGCCCAAGGCCAGGCAGTTCACACCTGTTTTCAGGCAAAGGCAGATGCCAGAAGGGTTTCATTGCTCTCCACTCCTCTCTGTACACATGCATGTGCTTTTTTGGCTTTATCTGGGACTGCACATGACGTAACTGTCAGCAGAGCAGGGATCCAAACTACCCCAGAGGCACCAGAGACGGCAAGATGCCATGTACTCTCCTTCTCATGACGGTCGTGCAAAGATCCCTCAAGGATCTTCATCCCTCCTCAGCAGAGCCAGCCTGCCGTGCTGCCCAGGACTTGGGAGCTAACATCAACACTGGGAGGGCCAGCAAGTGAGGGGTCAGTGAAGCACGGCGCCATGGAGGCCTCTGGAGAGCTGCTCTGTGACCTGGAGCGGATGCAGGGGCCCGGGACATCGTGTTTGCAGACTCGTGTTTTCAGACCTCAGTGTTGCACAACTGCAGCTGAGTTTCCCACAGACAAATCAATTTAATTCTGCTCAAAGAGGCTGAAGGCATTAACCCCTTAACTGGCCAATGCAAAACAACTTTACCAGGAGCCTTAACCCTGCTGATGACATTTCACCTCCAGACACTTCTGGCTGAGGGTCCTGGTGTCAGCCCCTACTGCCTCCTCTGCCAAGCTGCAAGGTGTTATATAATATGCTAGATTTAACATCCAAGAGAGGCTGCTTCTCTGAATGGCTTTGCTGGCTGGAGGAGGACAGCCACTCTCAGTATCTCAGTGATATGCCAATAGCTCAGGCCGAGCCTGCTGTGCTCAAGGAGCTTCATTGTTTGCACTGAGTTCTACTTTTAAAGGACAAAATTCCCAGCAGCTGGCCCTCCTTCACCAGCTGACCTGGGATGTAACTTCTCTTCAAGGCTCCTGAAGACGAGTAAACAGCCCTGGGCTTCCCCTTGTCCCTCTTCAGCTCTCTCTGAGTCACTGGAACAGGTGGGAAAGGTTTCTCTGCAGCCACACACCTCAACCTGCCTAACTCTGGGGCAGGAGGTGGGAAGGGAACAGGGCACTTGGGCAGCTCTGCCACTGCCTCATGCACCGAGTGGGAATGGGGCACACATTGCATGGGACATAAAGGCATGATGGGGACAGGGTCATAGCAAGGCAAAAGAGCCACTGTCACTCACACAGCTCTGATTTGCAGCACCTCCAGCAACAGTTTTGGAGATTGTCAGTGGGACAAAGCACTGTGCCTACAGCCATTGCATTTGCAGGCTTGGACAGGCTGGTGATGTTAATTTTCTCAGCAAACTTACATCATACAAGCTAGAAACTGAGCTTTTATTGGAGTTCCTCCTCCGTGCAGTGCAGCCTCAGGGCTGAAGGCATCTCTGGAGGGTCCCGAGAGCAGCCCTGGGGCGAAGGTGTGAGCAGCTGTGCCTGGCACGCAAAGGGTGGGGCTGGGGAGCATCTCCAGCAGAGCCTTGCTTGCTCACAGTGCCAGGGGATTCAGGGTCTGAAGATAGGTCAAATGATGTTGTCCTGGCACAGAGTCAAGTCTCAAGAGGACCAGTGCATTGATCTGCAGGGAAGGTGGGATGGCTGCCAACAGGCACACAGTGTGAGGCCATCCAGGTGTCTCTGGCTGGGGAAACAGGGACTGGTTGTGTGTCTCCTGCTAAAACTCTGTCTCTTAGCATCAAGGGGAGGACCCATATACGAAACACCTTTCCCTGTGTTCATGCACCAGCCAAATACTGGAATCACAGGCTAGCCTGACCAGGGAACACTTGCCCCAGATTAATATAATTTAATCCAGGAAGTGCCTAACTCCTTGAAGCTTCAGTAAATGTATTTATCTGAATACAGGGCAAGGGTTCACCTGGGTATGATCAAGGGTCTGGATGCAGCAAGACTGTGCTGTGCCTAAAGGGTTAAAGGCATGTCATGGTGGGTTGTGCTCCCAGGGACTGTCGAGGCTGGCACACTCCTCCCCTTGGCTGTGAGCTGGACAGCAGCCACATATTCAAGCCCTCACCTCTTGGCCTGCCAGGGCCCTGGGCAGGAGAGCACTTGAGTCTTCCGAAAAACTGGTGTCTGTTTTCTGACTGGTTGCACAAATCCTTCAGAAGAAGGATGTATTTGGCACAGTTCCAATCACCAGCTTGAAGAGGCTTCTACACTGCCTGGGTGTGGAGCCCCTCTGCACCACTGCTACCTGGCACACTCATGGTGGATGCTGGCGCTTGGGCAGGATAAAGAGCAGTCAGCAGGGGATGCTGGGGTGGGAATGAAGAGAGCAGAGGAAGTAGATGGGAATGATCTGGTCCAAAACTTCCATTTCCTTGCTGTGTCAGTTCCTGCACTCTTGCATCTCCCCAAAACATGTCTTTTAAACATGCAGATTTAGAGCCAGCCCAGAATATATGCTGAAATGCAAAGCAAACCTCCTCTCTTGGCTTACTGGAGAGCAATAAAGGCATAGACCTGTGCAGACTGAGGAGCAACTGGACCAAGGACAATGCCCACTTCTTCAGAAGATGCCCATCAAAGTCCTGACTTACCATGCCAAGGAGAAGGGGTCAGCTTGCACACATGAAATACTTGCATGTCTGTCCATGTGTAAAGAGGAGCTGTGTTTGTGCAAAAAGAGCAAACAGCCTCCATTTCCCCCTCCTCTCACGACTGCTGTCCCCACTGCCTTTGCAGAGCTGCGTCTGCCACCTCAGCTGGGCACTCGCAAACCTCTTCACCTCTGTGGATGCTGCTTTTCAGGGCTCAGCAGGGCAGGCAGAGAAGAGATCAACACATAGGTGTGCCAGGGACTGCTCTGCATCAGCTGCTTCTCCTGGTCTCACTATTTTTATTCTCAGTTCTTTCTTTTTTCCTTTTTTTTTTTTTTTTTTTTTTTTTCCTGGGGAGATATTTGTCATTTTAATTTTCAAGAACAAAACAACAAAATCCAAACCATGACAAAACCTGACATCAATGGGATGCTCGTGGGGACAGTTAAAAGAGAAAAACCATACTCCTTCTGCAAACTCAGAGTAATTGGATCACAGCATTAATTAATCATTTCAGTTCATTTCTCTTCTATGAAAGAAAACAGACTGACCCGCTGAGACAGGCACGCCCCTCGTGTGAATAAACAAACCACTTTTACCGGTGGCCCTTCTCCTCTTTCTCCTCCTTCTCCTCCTTCTCCCATCAGTTTTCCTCTGCTCACTCATCAGGTCACTCCAGGGCCGCTGCCGCTCTCTCCAGCAGCCCTGGGAACTCGCTGCCGCTGTGGGCAAGGGCACATTGGCTTGGCTCCTGCAGGAACCAGGGCTGCTGCCCACCACTGCACACCCGCTCCCATCCCCACCTTCCACACCCAGGGCTCCCACAACTGGCCCCATTCCGGCTGAAGGCTGCGCCAGGGATAGGTCGCTGGTTAGGATCTCCACTGGATGCCCTGCTCTTTGCTGGGATGTCTCATGGGGGCCTAGTCCAGGCTGGAGAGCAGCAGCAGGTGCTCAGATCCCACAGGTTAGGGCATTAGGAAGCAGGAGGTGGTGCCCAGTAGTAGAGACAGCAAAAGTATCTTGGTGTCACTGGTGATTTCAACGTGAGCATTGTCTCTGGGACTCTTTCACCAAAAACCTGGGTTCTGGGATCCTGGCACCTGAGTGTTTGGACAGTGCCTACATCGACAAGCCACCCAAATGCATTGGTAGCAACCCTTCCAGCCTCTCTGTTCGCTCTGCAAGTTGTGGCAGAAGTCAAACCACCCTTGGAGGTCACTCAAAGCAGTTGTGATAAAGCAGGGAGCCTCCAAATGCCCAAGCAAAGCCCAGCTACGAGCAGGGCACAGGGGGGCACCAGCTGCTCCTCAGGTTGGGAAGTATCTCCCTAGCCTTGGGTTTTTCAAAGACCAGCTAGAAATCCCCACCACAATCAGAGGGGTAGAAAACAGGTCAGATGGAAGCCGGCGCTGATTTATTTAAGAAAAATGACAAGAACTGTTCCCTGATTTGAAGCCAATGCCATTATTTTGGAAAGAAAGAAGGGTGTGGCTTCTCGACCCTTGTCCATGATGGGCTAACAAAGAGCACGGGGGCGGCTCTGTCATTAACAGCAGGAAGGGGCAACAGGGCCAAAAAGGGCTAGTGGGAAGATGAAATCCACACCGTGGGAGAGAGTGAGCAAGATCTTTCTCCCTCGCAATGCCCAGCCTGGCAAAGGGCTCTGCGGAGAGGGGGCAAACTTCTGCCTAGTCATGTCCTGGTAGGTGGCCACAAGGGCCGGAGGGGTTTGCCCCGTATGGCGACAAAGTACCCAAAAGAGAAAGGATCCTGCCCCTGTTGCTCTAGTTGGAGTAGTGAGGGAAGCTAAGAAAGCGTGCAGGTAGTTTCTTGTCCAGGAATGTCTCCTTCCCAGAGAAGGCATCAGGGGGGCAAATAATCCCCGTCCTGGGTTTGCTCTTGGAGGGTGCCTGCCCCCGGAGCCGCAGGCTGCTCCTATTCCCTACTCAGGGTGCTGACAAGGCTGTTTCCTGGGTGACAAGAGGGGCCCGAGGTTCCTCGGGCGACGGATCCCGGGAATGTTGGTTTGGATGAGAGCGGGGAAAGGGGGTGTCAGACATCACCCCGGTGCCCCGGCAGGGCTGCGCGGCTCCAGACATCCCGGGGTAGCCAACCATTGCGAGGGGCTCGGCCCGCGGGGCACCCCGGCGTTCCCGGAGAGAGGCAGGAACGTGGGAAAGTTGGCAGAGACACCTCCCCCATTCCTGGGGCACCGCGTGCCCCATCCCCCGGGGGTGCGCAGCCCCCTCCCCATGCACCCTAAAGCCATGCCGACACCCCCGCGCCGGACCCTGCGGGGGATGCCCTGCGCCCCCCGCCCCGCGCACACGGAGCCCCGAGCAGCGACTCACCGGGCAGCCCAGCCCAGGGCGCGCCGCCGCCCGGCGCCGAGCGGTTCTCAGCGGCCATGGTGCCGCGCCGCGCCCGCGGGGGCTCCGGCTGGCATGGCCCGGCCGGCTCCCGGCTCCGGTCCCGGCTCCCGGTCCCGGCGGCGCCGCGCTCGGCGGAGGGGCGGGGAGAGGGGAGGGCCCGGCGCTGCCGGCTCGGCCCTGTCCTCCTCCCACCGCCCCCGCCCTCCCCCGCTCCCAGATGTGTCGCCCCCAGATGTGCGCCCCCCTCGCCGCCGCGAAAAGGCACCGGGGCGGGGGCGAGATGGGGGGCTCACGACGTCGGGAGCCGCTGCCAATCCTCACGACGCCGTTCCCCCCGTCCCAGACGTGGCCTCCCGTCCCCGCCGGCCAGATGTGCGCGGGAGCTCCTCCAGCACCCCGGACAGCGCTGCCGGCGCCGCCCGCCCCCGGCACCCACCGGCGGGGATAAACCCCGATCCGCTGCCGCCGGGAGCACCCGAGGGGGCAGAGAGCGAGGAGCAGCGAGGCGCAGAGCGGGGCCCGGCACAGCCTGGGCAAAGGGAGGCCTCGGCGCTTTCCCCAGTCCCCAAAAACTCTGCCGAGCTGTCACTAACGCTGGGAACAGCCGTGTTCACGCAGAACAAAAATACTCATCGGGCAGTTCCACAACCAGCTGACTGACTGTCCTCCAGCACTTAACAAAGTGTCAAGCAAGAAGAAACAAAGGGGAAAAACCAAAAAACAACCCAAAAACCAAACACCAAAAAAACCCACAAAACAAACCAACAAACGAACAAAAACCCAAAAGAACCCACCACAACTTTTCCCTTTCCTGTACACCTTTCCCCTTCCCTCCACTTTATACCTAGAGCAACTCCCTCACCCACCCTCTCTCTGCCTCTCACTTGTGGTGTCTCACAAACACACATGGGTATCATTTCCTCATCTGCTCGGCTCTTACACACACATGCATAGGCACATGTAAATAAATAAATGCCCCACTTTAACCCTCTTTTGAAGCGATTACAGTAGCAGGTGGGTTCCTACCATCCACTCCTTCACCCCCTCACCCGCTTCTCGTACCTCTCTGGCTCTGGGAGGTAGCACTTAACAAAAGAGCAGTATTTTAAGTCAATGTCTCATCTAAAGATGTGTCCAGTTCACAGACTGGACCTCTCTTTTCCGTAGATCCTGCAAACTGGTATCTTTTCTCTGCAAATGGAGGCACATTTTTGAATTCTAGCAGAGAGAACATTGTTAAGGTAATTCAGACAATTTTCTCTGATGACACATCTCCCGCTCCAGGTGCATCTCTGCACCCTGAAAAGGTTACAGCCTTTTGGCACTTGCATCTGCTGCTGCCTTTGCACACCAAGAGGCCCCTGCCACAGCAGGGAGGCAGATTCACCACCATTATTTTGGTAACCATAGGCCACATTCTGGCATTTCTTTAGTGAGTTCAGTCAACTCGTATTTGTTTTCCTTCCTGCCTTCTTTGAGAAGCAAGAAGACAAAGCTTTCCAAAGCTTTGGTGTGGAGCCATGCGATTGCACTGAGGGCAATGAGACTTTGCTGGCTCTTTTCAGCTTAATATCTGCCCACATTCTTGTTGCAGTCACTGCCCACATTCTGTTGCAGTCACTGACCAAAACCCATCAAAGACTCCAGCCAGCCATTTGGAGTCTCTTGCCTTGTCCAAAGGTCTGACCTCAAATAAATACCACCCTCTCCTCCTCCTCCTTTCCCCCTAAAAGAATTAATGTGAATAAACCTTTGTCATGCTCTGTGAGAACTCATCGAACTGGGGAAATATCTGCTTCAAAGACAATTCGATTGTAATGGAGTTGGGTTGTTTGATTGGACTCTTGTTTCAAACTGCAAGTACCCACAGAAAGACAAAAGACTGTAATGAAGAAGTGAGATGACTTCTTCCAAAGCTGATCAGGCGTGGAGATAAAATCATGTAACCAAACTGAATACAAAACTTCTCAACTTCTAACTCTTAGCTTAGCTATTTGAATCCATTAGTCAGAACAGAATTTGTGAAAGCCTGGACTCACTGTACATATTCCAATTAAAGACAGCGCTCGCTTCTTTTGGCTTGACATATTCACACATTCCCTTCTCACGGGCTTCCAGAGAGTTTCACCAGCCTCTCTTGCTGCCACCAAAGTCACATCACCTTCCTTCCTCAGCAGTGGCCATGAACAACAGGTAATCCACTCCAGAATCAGACCTTAGCTCAAACCTTTCCCCTGGCCACATATGTTATGACGTGCTGTGAGGTGGGACAAGAGGGACTTGTGGTTTCCCCATGGAAGAAGCCTGACTTGATTGCATATTCAGTGGCTCAAGCAAATTAAGGACCTTCCTTATTCTCTCCTGGGATTAAGGCCTGTGACAGTCTGAGACTTCTGCTATCCTGATGGACTGACCCAGCTTGGTCTGGGGGAGTAACCAGCCAGTAAACCCAGTATTCATCACCTTGTAGGGATCTGAGATACTCCTGGGGCTGTCTATTTTACATGTAACTGAATATGTCCCATATTTCCACATCACTCTACTTCCAGCCTCTATTTTCTTGAATGGCTTCTTTGTCTTATTTTTTTCTTTTTAGCCATGCTGTGCTTGCTCTCTAATCAGCATTAGCTAGTCTTCCATTATCAGTTGGCAATGTTCCATCATGCTCCATCTCAAAAACTGCCCTTGCACCAAAACACCATAAACACCTAGGAACAGACAAAGCCACTCCTCTCACCTCTGCCTCTGAAGTAGGATTTGCAGAAACCAGTGGCAAGTGACCACATTGATAGTCCACTTTGGCTTGTGATAGTTCCCATCCATAGCCATCCTGAGGCAGAGTGGTTACACCACAGAGCAGGTACGCAGGAGATGAATATTTTTCAAGAGCAGGAAAAGCAGTTCTGGGTCATTTTCTCTGGCTTCCCCCACAAGCCCAGGAACATCCACCCATTATCCCTGACAGATTCCCAGTAACTGTACTCAAACATGCAGCAGGCAGAGCAGCAGCAGCACTGGCTCCTGGCACAGAAACTAATGCCAGGCTGTGTCTGCTGGGGGACTTGGGGAATTCATTGCTGGTCCTGCAGCCCTACACTCACAGCAGGGCATCCTCAAGTAAAGGAGCAGTTTTCACCCATCCCTGTAGCACATGGGGTGTGTACCAGTTCAGACACACACCTCTGGCACTGAGCTCTGCCAGGAACAAATCTGCTCACCATCAGCTCTGGCCACGTCTCCCCCTTCCTTCCGCAAGTCCTCCCCTAGCCTGGCAGTCTCCGCCAGCCTTCAGAAAAAACACTTCAGACTAAGCCTGTCCTCCCATCCTGCTCACACAGAGATGCACTCCTGCATGCTCACTCTCCTTTCTTTCTGTCCTTCAAGGCACTCAGGTTTTCTTTCTGCCTTACACACCCTTTCATGCTCCACTTCCCTCCCTCTGCCACCAGATCCCTGTGCCCTCCGGTGGATCCAGATTGCCTCTCCAGCACAATGCAGGCAGCCAGTCCCTCTCCCTCTGACAGACATACTCCCACAAACTTGCTGAACCCATTTACAAGGCTTTAATATTCATAAAAGTCAACCTTAGTCTAAAGAAAATGTGGTTGATGACGAAAGTATTTACATTGCAAATCACTTGTAATAGCCCTCTGGTAGTCAGCCTGGTGATAAATACTAATCCATCTATCAGCTCAAAACCAAAATAAACCGAATTCAGAAGGGGAGAGTCAGAGAGAGAAAAAGCAGCTGGTGACAATGAGAAAGGCTCAGGCCTTTGGACCATCACTGCCACAGGAGATGGGGTGAGAAGGCTTTGCCCAGCAGTTGGTGAGAGGAGTAAATTGTCCAAAAAGGGAGCAGAGGCAGCTGCTCTACCTGCTCTTGGCCAAGAAAGGAGACACCCTTCCCTTCCCTCACTGGAGTGGATCTGGCGTTGTCTGGCAGGACAGAGCGGTCTAAATGACAGGGCAGTAACTCAGACTCCCTGCCCATGCCCAGGGCTGCAGACAACAGAGTGATGCCACCTGTGGGTGGGCTTCTGCCCTGTGTGTGCTGCTGGGTGAAACAAATCCATGAGGGACATGGATCGTTCCCCTGGGCCGGTATCATCCTTGTGGGAGATGGAAGAAGGGACAGTGCCTTGTGGTGACCTGCCTCTATTCTAATAATTTACCTAAGGTCATGGGATAACACATTTGTAAAGGGGCTTAGAACTGCTCAAAAGGTCTGAAATAAATACTGCTTTCAGGCTTTTGCCTGGAGCCTCCCACACCTGTTCTCCCCACTGAGGAGGTACAGGATCATCTGTGCACAAGTCCTCCTCTTCCCTGTCAATACGATCCCCAGAGGAACAGCCCTTTCCCCTCATTCCAGCTGTCCCCAGGGCACATCAGGAACAAATGAGTTCTGCAGGAGGACAGTCACTCATGGGTGCAAGGTGAGCCAGATCCCAGACCATGCTGGGATCAGGGCAGGAGGAAATCACACTGCAGGGAGCAGGGCAGGAGGACTTGCAGGGTCGAGAAGCAGGTTTGCTGCAGCCTTCCTGAGAGAGAAGGTGACTGAAGGCACCCAGCCATGCACTGCTGCCTCAGCCAGACCCTCAGTAGTCATCCAGAACCCCATTTGCTCATGCCTCATGGCATTCCTTAACTGGAGACAGAAGAAAAAAAAAAAAAAAAACCTGATGCCAAAGCTGCATTAAGCACATCACTTAGTGCTCAGCTGCTTCCCAGCCTCCCTGGCTGCTTGCAGAGACAAGGTAATGAAAGATTGTTTCTTTCTTTATTTGGAAAATGTTGTTTTTAGCACCAATGAAGGATGCCAGAGCCACAGCCCCAGGGAACAAGTGACTATGTTTAGCCATGGAGCAGGTGTGGCCCCAGTGGCTGGGTTGATGGTGGCACCAGAAGCCAGGCAGGGCACAGCCAGGAAAGCAAGGTGTAGACACTCTGGCCCATGCAGGGAAGCCAGATGAGCTTGAAAGAGTAGTGACTAATACAGAAAGCCATTCTCCCACACCTAGCTGGTCCACAGGCATGCGATTCACACCAGTCCATAGGCCTATGAGCATTCATGAAATGCCAGGGGAGCACCAGACAGCTGCGCTCTCAGCCTGGCTGCAAATATTGGTGCCTTAAATCAAGCGAGGGGATATGGCAGGTGAAACACACTTCTGTCACCTGCAGCTACCCTTGGAAAGCTGCTTCTAGGCACTGCCAGTTGCTTGAGCTCATCCAAAAGCAGGAGGGCAGCTGCAGCCTGCACCTGATGCAGCACCTCTGGAGAGTTAAACACAACAGCCTGCACCGAGCCTGGTGCACTGCAATCTTTTCAGTCAAAAATCATCTGCTTTTTGTGTTTTAAAAGATTGCTGCTGCTATTTTAAGGTTGTGCTTGGTTTTGTCACATTTGCCGTATAAGCACGACGTCAAATACTTCAATATAATTGCTTTGTTGCAGACCCCACTCTTGCAACTCTTGCTTTCTGGGTAATGGAAGGGGGAAAGTGCTTCTGAATCACTTCTTTTATACCTATTATAAAAAAAAAAAAAAAAATTAGAAAAATAAAGGAGAAGTGCTTGTGCTGTTCTCCTGCCATGTCTCACATGACACAGAAACACACATCACCCCTGTGACTGCTGTGCCCAGGGGCTGGGTCTGGCCTGTGGAGCCAGGCAGTGTGTGGGAACTCTGTGCCTGCCCGTGGCCATGAGCTCCCCAAGGCTCTCTCCCAGGCCCACTGTCCCACACAGCTTGCTGCCCAGCTATCAGGGAAAAAGCAACCAGGGGCTTGAGCCCCTTGAACAGATTAGTCTAATTAGTTAATTTTCCAATTTTTCAAAACAGCTTCATTAACTCTTTAATTCACTAACCCTCCATGTTTCCTCACATGGCAGTTGCCTTGCTGGCAGTGCGAGCCTGGGCTGCCTCCCTGGCATGGCACAGGGTCCCCAGGCCACCTGCTGCCACCTGCCCTCCTGACACCTTCCAGCTCAGGTAATCTGTGCAAACATTTCTGCTGGGTTCTGCAGGACATGCCAGTGGCTGTTGCAGAGCTGCAGGGGAGGATGTCCACAGGAAATGCTGGTCCCTGGACTACAGGGGTTGCAGCCTCTAAACCTGGCAAACCTCCATGGAGCCGACACCACCTTTGGCACATGTAACCAGTCCCGGAGGAGAAACTCATCCCAAACGAGGAGACGAGCCCTAGTCCCGCACGGGCACTGAACCACTCAGCCCAGGCTCCCAGTGGCTTGTCATTCCCCCTGCACTGGGGCACCAAGGCAAACCCAAGCCTCTCCAGGGGCTTCCCTGCAGCCCCGCCAGGATTCTCCACTGCAGGGGCAGAGAGCCAGGAGCCCTGCAGCACAATCACCCTGCCATCAGATTTGCTTCACCGAGCAGCTTGGCAGAGCCTGCCTTCTAAAACACATGCAGTCTAATAAATGCACTCCCTGTTTTAAATGTATCTTTTAGAAAAGAGCATTTCCCTCAGTTTGAGGTAATTGCTGGCACTCCTGGGGGACAAAGAGCTCTATGTATGCACATCTCACTTCAGGCAGATCAACTCTGATCCCCATGTGGACAGAATTTGTGCCATGCTCCCCATGGGCACATTTACCTCACAGAGAGGCCCCACTAAAGTTAATGCTACCTACACTGTCTTTCACAGGGAAGGCAACCAAGAAGAACACAGCAAGTGTGCCAGATCCACAGCAGGTAAAAAACAGTCAGTATTTCTTGTGTCAAGAAAGCATTTAATACAGCTAGATACAGCAGATGCCTGCTTTCCCAAGAAGGATGCTGCCCCTGCCCTGCATCTCCCTTTGCCTGGCAGGGACCTGGCCCTGGTGTGGGGGAAGGTACAAGGCTACTTGTCACTTGTCTTCATTCTGTGGGCATTGAATGTGTTGTTGGGCAGTGCCCCAGCATTAACACCTCCCACACATGAGGCTGTCCTCCTCTCACCCCTTCTCCCCACCTTCTGCCCACTGAAGTTTACCCTGGGCACAAGAGCCCCCTGTGGGTTGGCCATGGGTACCAAACTGCCATGCAATGCAAGGATGAAGGCAGGCTGCTGCCACTGGGATTTTGCATTCACCCCACACCCCACCAGCCCCAGCACTCAGCAAGGAGACTTCACCACCCCAAGCCAAGCCAAACCATGGCTAAAGTATTTTGTGATATGGCAAGAGGCCATATCTCAAGGCAGAGCCAGGGACAGAGGAGGCTCGAGGCTGCAGGATGCAAGAGCTCTGTTCTCTGATGGCCAGGCTAATAACCCTGTATTAAATTACAAGCCTGGGTTCAGTTGTGGTTGTTTTGTTTTTGTTGGGTTTTTTGTAAGCTGTCTGTTTAAATTTATCAGCGTAATTCCTGATACTGCCTTGTCGGACATCATTACGATAATCTCACTGCTGTGTCTGCCAGGGAATTGGGAGGCGAGCAGGAGGCGGCTGCAGAGCAGGGCAGTGGTGGGGCTGGGCTGCCTGCAAGGCACAGCCCCAGGACGGGCCCCCAGAGCTGGGGACCCTGGGGAAGATGGAGGCACAAGCCCTCTCAACAGGATTCAAGAGTCAAAACCAGCAAGCTCGCACTGAGGGACAAGGGATCCAGTCTCCAGCCAGGCAGGTCTCTATCCCTCCAACAATCCCAGTGAGAGGAAGAGACGCCTCAGGAAAAGGGAAGGGGGCACACACAAAAACCTGGAGGATGTGGGGAAGTCGGAAACAAGCAGCCTCTGTTTTGGCACTGATCCTTCCCCTCAATTCATGGTAATTTTATCATTAATTTAAATAAGGTTTTTCAGGGCAGAGAGCACAAGAGGAAGAAGGCAGGGGGCTGCTAGCCCAGCTTTGTCCCTCCATCCTTCCATGCTGCAGCCCTTCTCTGCCCTGTGGGTGCTCCCTTGCACACACACACACAGGTGTATGCACACATGCACACACAGAGCCTTCCTGCCTTCCCCACGGCCAGGCCTCCTGTGCTCCACCTTGGCACGGGGCCTCTCCCAGCCCCAGCCAGTGATTTGGCTGGCAAGCCTGGCCAGGCAGGCAGCAGAGTGCTTCCTCCTGGGGACCTGGTGCTGAGACCCTCCCTTGAGGCAGGGGGATGCTCCAATGCAGCACTGCAACTCCTCTGCAGCTGGAGTAGGGTCTGCAGCTTCCCAGCAGCTAGAGTAGTCTGGGCAGAAGAGCTGTCTGGGGCAGGGATCTTGGAGCTTTGGGAATTTTTGGCCATGACATAGAGCAGAAGTGCCCCTGAGAGCCTATTAACCCACATGAAACTTCCCCCTCTCTAACAGGCAGGGGCTGGGGGACCCACAGGTGGGAGGTAGGTAATCACATCAGCAAAACAAATAAAAATACCAGCCCAGCCTGGAGTTTTTATTAATGAAAATGAGCCTGTGATGGGAGGTAATTTCCAGCCCCTAGGTGATTCGGCTGGAGGATGGAGCTGCAGATAGGGATGAGTCTAGGCAGCCAGGCAGAGTCAGAGCCCAGTCAGATGCAGTCAGGGACCAAAGCTCATTCCACGAGGGGAATAGGTACGTGGCCTTGAAACCTGGAATGGGAGGAGAGGAGCTGTCAGCACCTCCAGAGAGCAAGTGCTTCCAACTGCCTCGCTGGAGATGCAGTGTTACCAGCCACTGTGCCTCGGGGGGGAACTGGCTGAGATCACCACAGGAGCAGGGGGATCTTCAGACCCCATTTCACTGCACTCTGGCTATCCCCACACTCTGGCTGTACCTTTTCCAGCTGCTAGTCCATGCAGCTACTTGGTTGAACCACTTTTATCCAACCCCTCCAGTCTCCTTTCATGCATCCACCTCGGCAGTTGCTCACACCAGCACTGCTCTCCCCCAGCTCTTGTGGTGTGCCAGCATCCCCCAGTACTGCTAGCAAGTGGGATGGCAGGCATTCCATAGCACGACAAATAACCTAGGATCCCCCCTTGCTACTGTAAAGTGGGGAAAATCTATATTCATTTTCAGAGCTGAGTGAGAGCAACACATTTTGAAGGTGAATTTTCTTCTCAGGAATACCACACTCTGATGAGCTGAATTAATTCAAACCTAGTTGAGTGTCTGACCCTAAACAGGTTGTATGACTGAAATTTAAAGAAGCATTATTGTAGTGGTAGTATTTCAAGATAGGAAAGTAAGCAGCTGTAGTCTTATTTGTTTGAAAGGTAAAACTATTCTATGAAAACTTATTTTTTTCATTAATTCAAGGCCTGAGACCTGGAAACCTTGCAGCATCCCCAGCAGAGAAGTCAAGGCCTCTCCCACCTTAGCCGTGGAGCAGCAGCACATCAGCCTTGTGAGGAAGGCTGCAGGAGAACCCTTGCAGCACACAGGGCCTGTCCAGAAAGTGCAAGCAAAGCAAAGCAGTGCTTAATAAATTTCTCCCAGACAGCTGAAGATGCCAGTGGGAAGGAACAACCCTTTGGGGCTGCAAGGGCTTGGAACAAAACCAGTGGGGCTGCAAGTGTGGTCACTGCAGCTGCAGAGATAAAGCCCATGCTCCTGCCAGGCTCAAAGGGCTTTTCCAGCTGTTTCTCAAAGGACGGGACCTGTTGCATCTCCAACCATCCCTACAGCAGCAGCTGCCAATGCCCAGGGGGGACCCAACCAGCACCAGCCCTCAGCTGCCATGCAAAATCCCCCCCTGGTCCCTCAGCTGGGCCAGTCTTCTCACACTGGGCTACAGATCACAGTCCCTCCATCCATCATGTCCCCAGTGAATTGAGGCAGATGTGTCACTGGCCCAAGTGTTACTGCCAAGCCCCAAGCTGGGATGCTTCACATAGCTGTGCACTGCGATACAAATTGTACTTTGATGAGGTACATTAGGCCATCTGGACAGCCTTAAACTGCCTTGATGGAGACAGAGCAAGGGCTGCTTGAGGTGGGAGGAACCTCAGCAGTTTCAGGCTGCTCGCTGTTCCTTAAGCTAACATTTGTGCAGCCAGTGGGGCTGGCAGCACTGAGGGGTTCCGTGGGGAGTGAGTCTGCCCAAAGGCAGAGCTCCAAATGACCAACGAATGACCCCCACGGTGGTGTGGGCAGGACATGGGCACTCACAGCCTGGATGTGCTCTTGTCCAGCAGAGCCTGCAAATCTGCACCATCCTGGGGTGTCCCCATGGATGGATCCGAATCCTGGCAAGCATCAAGATCACCCTGCTGCCATTAGGCCCAGTAACTTTGTGGGAAGCAGTGCTCCTAGGAAGCCCGTGCTCACTGACAAGCATAAGATAAATGATGTTCCAGAGGGGGAGGGAAAAAAATGCAGGAGGTGTTTGCTAGAGAAAATCGCCTAGGCAGGGATAAGAGCCAAAGGGCAGGGAAGGAAACAGGGGACAGGAGCCTGAAGAAACCCAGGGGAAAGGTGGTGTCCCATCCTGCTGAACCCTGCAAGGAGGAACTGAGGGAAACAAGTGCAAGCCCAGACAGCACTGAAGCAGGGCTGGGGCCTGGATGGGAATTCTGCTCACTGGCAGTTTTCTGACTGCTGCTATTCCTGAGCTGGCTTTCTCATGGCACCTTGGAGTCCTGGTGGGGTTTCATCTGAGCCATTGCTCGAGTTTAATTTCCAAAGTATCTTGTAGGGAACGAGCTCGGTCCCTCTGCAGGACAGGTCCAGTGGTGCTGTGGGTGCCCTGACCTTCGCCTGGCTCCTGGTGCCATGCAGCCCAGGCTCACTGCTGCGACCTACATTCTGCCTCCCCAAACATACGGTGTTGCACTTAGCTGCATTAAACCCACAGAGTGCTGGATAGGGCTAATTTCTGATCAGGCTGTCAGGAAGTATTATGTCAAATACCTTACAGGAGCCTAAGCATATTATGCCGACACAGCTACCTTTGTCAACCAAATCTGAGATCTCATCAAAAAAGCAATGCTGGGCTTAGCCATCCTCAGTGCCTCTGGAGCAAACCCATCTCCAGGGTTTCTCCTGGGTCACTGCACCCCGAGCGCTGCCAACCACTCAGCCTGGGGCTGCAGCTCTGCGGGGAGCAGCCCCAACCCCCCTACCAAGAGCCAGCAGAGCTTGCGTGACACTGAAATAAAGAGTTCGTGGAGCAAGGTTCTTACTCCCACATTGTGGGCGGGAAAGGCTGAGTGTGTGGCAGCATCTTGTGCCGGGTTACTGCTGCATTTGCACGCTCAGCTCTTGTCCTCTCTGACTGGGACCCATGGCCCAGGTACTCCCTATGCATGAAAACCCCTTGTTCTTCTCAGTTATCACTTGCCCTTGCCAGTCACACTAGGTACCAGAGCCCTAAAGCTGCTGTTTAATGGCTGTGCTTGTCCCCCACTCAGCAATGCAGCAGGACCAGCCTCAGTCCCTCCCTAAATAATTGTTTTAATTAGCATTTCCTTTGATGTAGGTGATTAACAGAGGGCTGCTGGCAGGGCTTCCATGGGAATTTTGCAGTGGGCAGACAGATAAATACAACCCTCTGTACTGCTATAGCACTTACACGTTTTAGTATCAGCTTCCCCAGTGGCTGCCAGTCAGTCTTCATTAGCCCCTCTGAGCCTTTTCTAATTTTGCCTGAGGCTGGAGGGGGAAGGAGTTTACAGCCCCCGCCCAAGCGTGGACCCCTGGGTGGGGTCTGGCCCTGTCCAGCAGGACAAGCAAACCCAGAGCTAATGACCTCCAGGGAAAGGGCAGAGCCACGACCACAACACCCTGGGGGAATTTGACAAGGACCCAGGGGAAGGAGAGAAGCTGGCTTGGGTACCAGCCAGCAAAGGGCTCTCAGCAGTGCCTGGTCAGCAGCCAGCAATCACCACTTACTCACCCCCCATCCCCAAAGCCTGCAGTGAAAACAAATAATCTGCAAATTAAAATTTCCCTGCAGTGGGGTGGAAGTGCCTCACGCTGTGCTGGAGAAGGGACTGGAGTCCATCTGCCATCAGAGCCAGCTCCTGATCCTATCAGACTATTACTGTATTATTGAACTGGGGATTGAGGGACAGGCTTTAATAGCTGCGATGGTATCAGGGGTCCAGCATTATACTCCAGGAAAAGGCCATGAAGATGAGCCTAAGAAAAAGAAAGAACCAAGCCTAAATTACCACATCTCACATTTTTGCAGTGTCTGCAATTTGCCTCAGCCTCTGTGAAGCTGAAGCTAGGAGCTAAGAGGGTAAGGGTGAAAGGCCAGGGAGTTTCAGGTGTTTCTTGAGATTGGAAAGAGCAGGGGCTCCAAAGTCCAACTCCACCAGCCAGGCTGAAGCAGGGCAGGATGCAAGGACAGAAAGGCAAACCTCAGCAGGTGCCAAATTCCATGCGCCTGAAGCTCACTGGCTGGCCAGCCACAGCTGAAGTGAAAGCTCAGTGGGGTGGCAGAGACCAGCTGCAGCTCTCCACAGACACAGTGCTCGAGTTGCATCAACAGGTCCTCCTGGAGACTTGTGTGTCTGGCTGCCTTTCCCAGTGGTGGCATTTGCTCCCTGCTGTGCTCACATTTTCCATTGCTCACACTTTGCCTGTCCCCCTGAGTTATTTGAGCTGCTTGGATGGGACCCCCTGTCCCTGCCCTGTGGCACCACTGAGCTGGAGTAGCCTGGCCTGCATTGATAGGCAAGACCCTGGCACAGAAGGCAGATGCTTGGAGACCAAGCAGCAGCATATTGATTTTCAGATGAGAGGCAAAGGGGAAGCCCCATTGTGTCCTCTCTGGGATGGTGGCTTCCGGCAGAACCTGAGTTGATGCCCAGGGCCAACATCCCAGGGAAGACAGCTTGATCCTTGCCAGCTCCTACCGGTGCCATATGCCATCAACAACTGCTTGAAAGGCAAAACAAAAAGGAGCTGAGGGAGCTCACTGGGAGCAGATGAGAGGCACTTCTGCTTGAGATGCTGTGGGGAAAACAAATCCTCCTGCTTGATGGAGTGCACGGAGTGGCTGTAAGGGCAGGAGCTGGGCAGGGAAGAGGGAGAGGCCTCTGATCCCTGGGATGAGGGGAGACGGACACAGGCATTAATTGGCTGGCAGAGGGTGGCAGCCAGAAAGATTGCTTTGCCTTCCAGCTCCCTTGTGTGTTGAGAGCCCCCTCCATGCAGAAGTGGCAATGGCATGACATTTATGCACTGCACACCAAGATCCCAATTAGTGGTGGATGGCTCACATGCTGCACACTTTAATTAATTTGCCTTTTCCTGTTGGAGAATAACTTCTTTGACAGATTGGGACTGAGCAGAGAGGTCCCCAGCCAGCAGCCTGAGCAGCAGCTGGAGGAACCAATTATGGGGCTTGGCATCAGTAATAATGGGAGAGATTCCTCACACATCCAGCTGTGACCAGGTCCCTGCCCAGCGTATCTCCCACTGGTCACACACAGCTGGGGTCCCACCACCACCCAGTTACAAGGTCACCCCACAGCAGCCACATGTGGGGTGGGACTTTCAGGGAGGTCAAATAGAAGTACTGGGAGATGGAGCAATAGATAAGCCAAGGAGTGAGGGCAGAAAACCCAGGACTCACAGGGACAAGCAAGCATCACCAATTCACTATACCACCTGCCAAGGCTTCAGCAATCTTCTCTTGGATCCCAGGTCTCCCTTCAGGCAGTGCTCATCCTCTGGTGTGGTCCCAGGCCCAGGGATGCCAGAGCATTCACTGGCAGCAGCAGCACCCATGCAGGTTTCCATCTGTGAAGGATTCATACAAGTCCTCTTCCAGCACAGAAGCTCCAACCACTACCTCCTCCCACTGCCCCAGGTTTCTGGCACATTCTCCCTTCCTAGCTAACCTAAATAATCTTGTATCATCAGCTGTTCCCCTCCTCTTTCAGCTCATTAGGGCTTTTAGAGAACACTGGCTCCTACTGAACCTGACCAACCCACCATTAACCTCATTCCATGCCAAGAAATGGCTCTTACTTTTGACTCCAATTCCCACAGCTTCTATCTCCAGGAGGACTCTACCCCTCACCCTTGAGGTGACCAAGTTTCTTTAATAGCCTCTTATGAGGGACTTTATCAAAAGCCTTTTGAAAGCTAAATAAAATTCTCTGCACTGTATTTCTCCTTTCCCCAGGATTTTGTTAGCACATTTAAAGGCTCCTGACAGTCTATGGCTGAGAAAAGCTTTCACTTTTTAAGATTATTTCCTGCTCCTACGCAGCAAAACTCTCATTTTGCCTCCTAAATTGGGCCAGCAAGTATGCACAGCTCTGGTTTGGTTTCCTGAAGCAGCTCTCATTGAATTTCCATGTTGCTCCTTGCATGGCATTTGCCTCAGTGCTGCACTGTCACACTGCAGTGAGCAGGTAAAGCTGCAAGGCTTGGGGAATGAGCCCTGAGCTGCTGTGGTGCTGTCCCAGGCGTGGGCAATCCCACTGCCTGCTGGTCTACACAGGGCTCCAGGCCTCAGGTCAGCCTGCAGATTCAGGGGCACTGCTGGAGGGTACAGTAAGATCAGCCCTGCCTGAAACAACTGAGCAAGACTGCTGGGCTGGAGCAGTCCTGAGTGGATAAAGAGTTTCATCCCACAAGAAGCACGGGAAGCATAATAAATAAATTGCTTTGGGGTGGGGGTGCTTTTTCCCTCCTGTCCCCTATTCTTCACACATTCAGCCAGATAGCTCCATCAGATCTCAGGCAGGGATAATCTGAGCTTGGCAGATCCTACGTCTAAAACTCAGAAATAAAACACTGCTCTCTGTACACATAAGCCCATGACCATTGAGGGCACCTGCTCAGTAGTGAAGCCACAGCAGGTCATCTGCAAAGCATGTCCAAGGCAGCACCAGCAGGTTAAGCCTGTCCACACCCACTGTGCCCACTGCCCCTGCTTAAAGTCCAAAGGAACACAGGCTGCAGTCGGGCTAAACTGCTAACCCAAAGCTATAAGGCTGCCAGCTCTGACCAGGCCTCCACCCTTACCTCATCAGGAAGTGCCTCCCCTTCAAGTCTTGAATGGAAGAGTGCTTTAGAGCTTCAGAGATGTCCCACAATGGCAAAGATAGCAGCTGTGGTTTGCTCCAGCTCCCACTGCAGCTCAGCCCCTGTCCTGCCCCAGTCTCCAGTGGGGGCAGGTATGGACCAAGGAGAAGCCATCAGCAGAGCAGGCTTCAGGCCTCGGCACAGCAGCCTGGCCAGAGTGCCCAGCAACAGTGCATGCCAGGCTTTGAGACTCTGCCAGCACCAGAGTGAGGCAGCCCAGAAGACACTTCTCCAACTGAGATGGAAATTTTTCTGTAGATAGCTTGGCTCATTCTGAAAATGGATATCTATAAATGTTCTGCAACACATCTACCAAGAATGGCCCTCAAGATTCTTCCAGGAATCATGTAGGGAGAGGGAAGAAGTGATGTCAGGCTGAGCTGAAGTGGTTTTTTTTTCACAGGTTCTGTTTTAGTTTGCTTTCAAGCAGAGCAATAAACAGCTCTGTCTAGACCTTCACTGCCTTGTCTGTCCATCTGAGACATAGCTCTTCTGGCTCCCAACTGCCAGCACATCCTCAGGCCCCTCCACAGTAAGGCAATACAGGGATTGAAATCTTCCTTGCCACACAAGGGAATCCCATTTTTCAGGCTGCTCTCCTGTCAGATCAGGGATGTGGTTCGCTTGGGGCAGGTTTTAGAGCCTCATTAACACTCAGCAATGAGGTCTGGCAGCAGCTGATTTGATTTAAGGTTCATTTCCAGGCTGTGATTTAAGGGAAGATTTGCTTAATGTTCTCTAACAGACTCTTCTGACTGGGAGCTTGAGTGCTGCCTAATGACAGAGTTATTTATTGTAATGTCTTAGCAGCACAGAATCTAGAGGAGCTGGGGAGGAGCACAGCAGCTGCTGGCAGGTGCTCAGACAGCAGTGGAAACATCCCTCACAGCACAGCGGTAACAGGAGATAGTGCATTCCTCTACCCAGAACAGCCAGATACTGCAATCCTCTTCTGCATCAAGGGGTCAGCAAGACAGACCACTCTCCACTTGCCCAAGATGTTCAGCGCTGCACCTCTACACACAGGATATAGGTGAAATGCTCCTCTTTCTCCTTACTGCAGTACTTGAATGATGGGAAATGCAGAGGTGCCTGCTCAATCTCTCCAGACTGGTTAAAATGCCATTTCCAAGCAAGACTCCCAAACACACCTCAATTTTTCAGTTTTGGACTTTCAACTCACAGGCTGAGTCTGCTTTCCTCCTGGGAAGGGAGTGGTCATCATCTGACATTTGTATGCTGCCTAGAGCTTCTGAGATGGATGTATCTATCCCCAAGGCCAAACACAGAGACACCACACAAATGAAGACAGGAGGTCAAGCAAGGGTTTGTCATATTTTAATGACATTGATCTTTGGTGTTTCCCTCGTTAGCACTCACACTCTCCCCGTACTTCCTCCACAAGCCTGCTAGGGATGGAGAGTTACAAACGAAAAGGAAAATCACATTTGAGACTAAAAACAAAGTATCAGAGCCTTGACTTCTCCACTAGAAACTACATGTACAAGGTCAAGATTTCACATGCAACACCTTACATCACAGACCCATACCTCACATCCTGGCCTAGAGCTGAGAGATTTCCTGCCCCCTGCCAAGGAGGTGCAGCTCAGTCCTGGCACCATGAAACCACTGGGGTGGCTCATTCATGTTAATATTGGCACAGCTTAGAACATCCTTGTGTGAACTGCATCCAGACTAGAGAGCAGTAGCCCTTGTCCCTCTACCCATCCATACGGCATCCCTGCTTCAGTTCCTCCCAAGTCCTAAACTAACTCTAAAAAGGAAAGATCCCACCTGTGAGCATATCTTGAGCCATGCATGTTCTGGTGAAGCCCAGTTTGTCCTAGAAAAGACCACAGCATATGCAGGACTGGTCTCAGAACACCTCACTCTGGGGAAGCAGTGCTGTGCTATGGAGAGGGACTGTGGCCTGGAAGACTCCTCCACCCCAGCAACAAAGCTGGAGCATCACCCCTGGGTTAGCCCAGTACTGCCTGTCTCCAGATGGATGCTGTAGGCCCCCTTCCCTTTCTTCACTCTACTGATCAGCTCCATGGGTATAAAAGGGCAGGAAAAAGGAAAGGAAAAGGCTTTACAAAGGATGATACACCAAGTTGCAGGGCTTAGCTCAGGGAATGCCATGGGGCTTCAAAATTTGGCTGATGTGCAGCAAGTGTGGTTTGTAATTCCTGTTAACTTTTCAGCAGTGGGAACATTGGAAGTAAAGTATGCTTTTTTCCCCATGGCTTCTCTTGCAATTCTTATCCCTTCCCCCATCACCCAGGATTAGAGAAGCCCTCTGAACCACCAGGATCATGTTAGAGCCACCCACCCCTACTCTTCCAGCTCCTGGTCAGCTGTGAGGTACAGGTCTCTGCTGAGCAGTACAAGGGTAGCACCAACACACAACTCAATCTCTACCTGTTCCGTGACTCCCCGCTGGTGCTGTCATTACTATAGAAGTTGGTACTGTCAGGAAGATGGTTATTATTAGTTAGGTCACTGTATTCAATTGGTCCCTCGGTGTCCATGGAGGACTGGGCCTGCTCTGGCAGGTCCAGGTCACCAGCGCTTTGTCCTTCACTCCCACTAGGGGCTGTCCGCGGGTTCAGGCCGTGCTCCGGCAGCTGCACAGACTCCGACAGGATCCGTCCCTCCAGCTCTGTGCCCAGCTGCTGAGAGCTGGACTGCTGTGCCGACGTGCCCTCAGCTCCAGTGGGCTCTGCACCAGTCTGAGAGCTGCGGTGGATCCGGTGGCTCACAATGATGTTGTTGCCAAAGCCGCCCATGGACGCCATGGTGGTGCTCTGCTCCCGCTGAACCACGGCAGTCATGCCACCTTCTGCCATCAGCCTTTGAATCCTGCTCAGGGCATCCTCCCCGCTGGCCCCATATTCTGGACCTTCACCTGCAGAAGAAAGCAGAAGCAACTCTGTGCACAAGGCAAACTACAACACAAAATAAAGCATGCTGAGTAGTTGCATCACACAGTGTGCATGTACTGGGACAGAAGATAGGCTTTATTCCAGAGGGAACCCAGTATTTTATTTCTGTAACTTTCCACTTGGTTAAGTGCCAAGCAAAGGTACCAAATTCTGTCAAAAAAATCTTGGCCACCTCCACAGGTAACCCTCACAGACTTGCATGTCCAAGCCTCGGAAAAGCAGCTCTTATCTGGTCATAAAGATGAGGGAAAGAGTGGTAGTCAAAGAGGCAGGATGCTTTATCACAGCTATGGAGACAATCCTGCCAGTCCCATGAGGACAGGAAGAGAAACCTCAGTTTGCACTGCAATAAACCAAACATTTCATCCATGGCGTTAAAGAAGCCCATGGCTTTTCCTACTTCACCTGCTTGAGAAGTAGGCAGATGGCATGATGGCAATGTCCCCAGTGTCAGTCTAGGCAGGATATAAGAAGCTGGTCAACAGTAGACAGTAACTACAGAACATGGTCTTCCACATTAGCTACAATCAAGTGTGTAGGCTCCTGCTCCCCTTGACTGATAATATCTTTTGAGGAATACAAAAAAACATCTGAAGACCTACAGTCTTTGTCTACTCTTATCTCTGAGACTTCCCTTTACAGTCGGGCTGTAGTGAGCCGTGAGAGAACCATGGTCAGATACCTTGATTGCTCAAGATTACCTTAGGAGAACAAAATCTCACAAAAGAACTGTCCATGTAGGAGATTAAATCATCGTGTCAGGGAAGTTCATCCCAGTTCAGTTTTTCAGCATCCTCCGTTTGTTACAAACCCTACCCAGAGCATTTGGGGAGAACAATCTGTAATAGTGAACTGCTAGAAGCATTCCACAGTGGGATCTTGCTGGTTCTTATTAAAGAAATAAATCTCACTCCCACCTCTAAGAAGCTATTACAGTGCTGATTTGAGGAGAAAGCCATGAGCTCTCCTGGCACCAAGGAAATGAACACAAATATCAACAAGGCTAGATGTAGGGAGGAGTTAAAACACAATAAAAACCAAATGCCACACTGACTAGGAAAACAAAAACACTTGAGGCTGTGGAGTTTAGTACCTTTATCCATGATTTGGATGAGGGGATTCAAGTGCACCCTCAGTAAGCTCACAGATGACGGTAAGTTGGTGGGAGTGCTGATCTGCTGGAGGGTAGAAAGGGTCTGAGGAGGGATCTGGACAGGCTGGGTCATGGGCAAAGGCCAATTGCATAAGGTTCTACAATGTGCCCTTGGGTCACAACAATCCCATGCAGCACTACAGGCTGGGGGAAGGGGGGCTGGAAAGCTGCTCAGCAGAAAAGGACCTGGGAGTTCTGGTCAACAGCAGTGACAGCAGCTGAACATGATCCAGTGTGTGTGTAAGGGTGGTTGAGAAGGCCAGTGGCATCCTGGCCTGTGTCAGTGTGGCCAGCAGCACCAGGGCAGTGATTGTCTCCTTGTACTCAACACTGGTGAGGCCATGCCTTGAACCCCATGCCAAGTTTTGGTCCCCTCACTATAAGAAAGCACATTGAGGTACTGGAGCAAATCCAGAGAAGGGCAATGGAGGTAGTGAAGGAAGGGTCTGAAGCACAAGTCATAAGAAGAGCAGCTGGGGAGCTGGGGTTGTTTAGCCTGGAGAAAAGCAGGCTCAGAGGAGACCTTATCACTCTCTACAACTGCCTGAAGGGAAGTTGCAGCCAGGTAGCAGTCAATCTCTTCTCCCAATTAACCAGCAACAGGGTAAGAGGAAATGGCCTCAAGCTGCACCAGGAGAGGTTCAAGTTGGACATTAGGAAGAATTCTTTCATGGAGACAGTGGTTACTCATTTTAACTGCCCAGGGAAGTG
The DNA here is from genome assembly GCF_009819655.1 of Sylvia atricapilla. NCBI lineage: Eukaryota > Metazoa > Chordata > Aves > Passeriformes > Sylviidae > Sylvia > Sylvia atricapilla. The sequence continues at coordinate 24,082,390 of NC_089145.1, read as the reverse complement.
GTGGAGTCACAATTCCTGGAAGCATTCAAGAAATGACTGGATATGGCACTTAGTGTTATAATTTAGTTACACAGTGGTGTCCAGTCAAAGGTTGGATTTGATGATCTTGGAGGTGTTTTCCAACCTCAGTGATTGTATGATCATGTATCCAGCATGAGAGCTAAGATACTCAGCAAAGTGCACACCATGCCACTGTAGAGACATCATGCAGCCAGTGACAGCTTGTTCCCTTTTCTCACGGGCTCAGTGGTACTTGCATCAGGCACTACCAGCAACCCCACCATTGGACAAAGTTAATTTTATCCTCAAGGAAATCTGCTGACATACTGCCTCCTGTAGAAATATTATGGACATTAAAGGCAAATTTAAATCTCACCAGTAGAGTAAGTAGGTTTCTGCTAGGAATGTAGTAAACCTTCTATTTCATTGCACCTATCCCCTTGATTAGAGCATCAGTGGGATCACAGAGACACCTGTAACCACATGAGAATCTACAGCATGGCTTTAGAGGAGTGAGCAAGAATACCCCCTGGACAGAGCCTGACCCACAACTCTAGCACAGAAATCCTATTCAGGTTGTGGCTGATGTATGAATTACGATGTGGCTGATGCATGAACTAGGAACTTGGTTGACCAGTACAAAGACTGGAGACAGAGGCAGCTATTATACTGGAAACTCCAGTGTGAAAAACATGCATGCCAAGGGATATTGCAACATTAATCATGAGCAGAAATAAGTGGAAGGTTTGAGAAGCATGGTTTTTGGATTCAGTTATCACTTCCTTCTGAGGGCATAGTTGTACTTCATTACCAACCATCTGGCCAGGCCAGAGAGGAAGCTTAAGAAAGCCAAGATTTGCAACTTGGTCTAGAGACATGCCAGACAGACCTATCTCCACAAGTACTAAAACAGCAGGTACCATGCTCTTGACAGATCATTTACTATAAACCAGTCCAGTACAGAAGTACTGGAACAGCAAAACAGCAAGGACTCCCAGCCAGCCAATGCTCTTCAGCATTACAAACATGTGCTTCACTACAGCGCCTCTTGTTCTATCCTGCCCCTAAATTACCATATGCAATGGACGAATTTCCAATTGAGGTGTCTGCTTGCTCAGAAGACAGGCAAGGGCTGATGCCACAGCAGGAATCAGCAAGGCGTGAGCCTTCAGATCCCAGAGATACAGCAATGTTGGAAATTCCCAACTGTCTAGAGCCAGAAATGAGCCTCACCATTCAAGCAGCCAACAAACACCTCTGCTTTGGGGACTGTCCTCCCCTTTTCCTCTCTCAGGTTTCAATGATGACTTTGGCTAACTAGTTCAGAGCAAAGCTTGTTGTGCCATTTGCCTTGAGCTGAGCTACAGCACAGATTCACACACAGCCCGTTTCTACTGCCTGGTGACTCCCACACACATTCTTTCACCAGGCTGCCAATGCAGACTACATTAGTACTCAGAGCAAGTGAAATAAGCTGACTTCCATTTGGTGAATGTTCAGGGTGGGCACACAGGCACTTAGCCAAAACAACAGCAAAGCTGTAAACCACACGTTTCAGCTTGCTGCAGTGCTGTGCTCCTACAAATGTTTGCTACTGCAACCACAGTGACCTTTCCAGAGGTCTGAACTCCCCTGTATTCCAAACACAGAACAAAACATTACTCTTAAGGGCAATTATCCCAAAGACCAGGGGATTTCTGTCGATGTAGCTGTCTCAAACATTTAACTAAATGATCCCTTGTTAATGCATCTGTTTTTAAAAGTTCTCTATGCTATTCCAGCAAGACACAGAAAACTATGCAGGCAAAACATCGTGCAAACTTTGGACAGAGCTGGGCATAAAGGCAGGGTATTTCCACTTTTAAATGAAGTGGACTCTGAAGTACTAATAGAGAGTATAACTTGTTTACCTCTGGGCATGGATGGCACACTCCTGATGAAATGCAAAGTCCACAGAAGCAAGGATGAGATCAGACTCCCCTGTATCTGTGCAATATATTGACATTGGTCTTGAATTTTCTTCTGTTTTCAACATTCCTCTTTCTAATACCAGCAGTAGTTAGGAACCATGTTTGCAAACAAAGCTTCAAAATTAGAACAGTAAGCACTGCAGAGATAGCTAAGTCTTCAGAGAACACAAAATAATAGCTCTGAGGTGTGAGCTGACCCACTAATTCAGATGCTCAGAGATAAAAATACCAGTATTTTTACATTAATTCACCCCTTGCATAAGAATAGAAAAGAGAGAGACACATCACAGTATAAACAGCTATGAATAATCATCTCCCTTCACACCACAAGAAATACTACTAGTTACTTTTCTTTCCAACCAAGCCCAGAAATATGTTCACACTTCTTTTCTGAGGTAGTTAATCCAAACAACTCCACAGAACTCAGAAAAGATACAACTGCTTTAACTGGCAAAACTTTTCTTAGTAATATCTCACCTTAGCTATTCAGGTGAGTGAAACTTACTTTCATAATGAGAGTTTAAAAGTATCCCACATAATTTAATCCCAAGAGACCCAAGTACTTGGAGTAGATCACACTGTAAAGCCTTGAATAGTACATACTTCTAGAACCTAAGTCTATTTTTTAGGTAGTGGTTTTCAGAGGATTTTAAAGAGAACCCAAAATTTCTGTAGGACATATGATGCAGATCTTACAGATGGATGGGCAGATGAAAGGCTAAGGGATCTACCCACGTTTTTACTTGGAGAATGAGAGGCAGATCTAGAAGCTGATCCCTGGTGTCCCAGTTCCCATTTCCACACTAATTGCACGAAAGTCACATCACATCTGACAACAGCATTTTAAGAACATGTTCAGCTAACATAAAACAAAATGTTTCTCCTTGTTAGCATTTATGAGGCTCGACTGGGGACAGAGTATTTCTGCCCAAGCAGCCCCTCAACACGTGTTCCTAATGTCTCAGATTAAGTAAGTTACATCACATGCGGGCACACTGATTGCTTCCAAGTGCTCCTTAGGCATCCTCAGGAGGCTTTGCTTATATCAGGAAAGTTTTGCTTGCATGTGCTGTCTTTTCACTACCAATAGTTTGAACAGACTGAATCTCACAAACCCAAGCCTTGATTTTAATCTTCCCTCTCAAATGTATCTGCTGCAACCTCTGCAAGCAGTTGGAACTAATGGAAGTTTGTACTGGCTGGTGATAAACACTTCAACCCAACTAGTTAAAAACTGTATATGGCATGACAGAAGTCAATATGCTGCTCCTCCAAAGACAGACCAAGTAGCAATCCACTGCCAGCAAATATTCTGATGGCCACAATTTCAGTAACTCATAGCATATGCTTAACTTGCACAACAAGCACTGAGATGGCTACCTGAATTTTAAGCCCCAAAGACAATGCAGACAATAGGAAATGAGATGCCAATTGCTCTTCAGTTATTTGTTGTTGTTGTTTTCTTTTTAACAACTGGATTACCTGAAAGATATATTGATGTATTCTCAACAGCCAGGGGACAGCATGGGCCCTCTATCAAACAAGTGTCCTGTAGCTCTGCAGAGCACCCTCTCCCTCACCCTGCTTTGGCACAATTGCAGACCCTGCAGTTACTGCCCCTTGCAGTGTACTCCAAAGATCCAACAGTCTGAACAAGTGGCAGCCACTGCCTGACCCAGTCTGGACTGGGAATTACAATTTCTAGAGGTCAAAGCTTTTGGCATTAAATCTCATCAGGAATTTTTGTTGGGTTTTAAGTGAGATTCAGTTTGCCAGCTGAATACAGATCCCACTCCCATCATGCCTATTTGCAAGGAAAACATAGTATAACGCCCAACAGATTGTTTCTAATTAAGGGTGCCTCAAAGTTACAACTTTATCACTATTTCCACTATGTCTGTCAGCTTAAAAGAAAACAGGAGACAGTTCAAACACTGTTTTAAGCATTTCTTGGTATCTCTCCTAGTTTTCTCACAACTCTACCTTTCCTAGTTTTCTCACAACTCTACCTTTCCTTTATGTGTGGCGTGGGAGCAGAGTTCACAAGTCCACTCTTAACTGCTGCAAAAGAGAGATTCAGACATTAGAGGGATTCACTTCTAATAAAGTCATCATACACTCATTCCTCCAAAGGAGGTAGAAAGATAATCAGAGCAGCAAAGTCCCCGCAGAGCTTTGCATGAGAAAAGGAAACTATTTATACCCACACAGAACTTAATTAGATTTCTGATGCAATTCTACATACTTTTTTTTTTTTTTTTTTTTTTTTTTTTTTTAACAGTAAGCACATATCTGCAAGAAATGCCCTGAGCCAGAATTCCCCACAAACAGCAGGGCTGACAGGACAGAGAACAGAAACCTACTCTCAGGGTAGCATCAGTCTTTCTTTCTTTTTTTTCTTTTTACATATAAGGGTTTTTTTTTCATTGGTTGGTCAGTTGGTTGGTTGGTTTGGGTTTTTTTGCCCCTCATGGCAGAGTGATAACTAAACCACTTTCCTTTACATTACTCAGAATCGCACTTGATTTATCCATTCTGCTGCTGATAATGCTGCTAAGCCTTTACATAGTGATTTCCATCTTCAAAGCCCCATACAAAACAGTAATTAATCTCCACAGCCCCTGGTGTACTGTATTATGGGAAGATTTATTCCCATTTGGTAGATGATTAATAATTTGCCCTGGGTCACACCCCAAGTTACTGGTAGTACATTTCTTCTTTTTTTTTTTTTTCCTTTTTTTGCCCCTGACATCTGGATCATGTTTCCCTTCCATCAGGCAGAGTTACAGTGGATACAGTGGGCAATTTGGCCATCAGAAAAGCACCACAGCACCTAATCTTACCTGCTGGAACACACTGCACATGCATCACAAGATGCTGGGAAAACAGCTGGCTTACTGTCACAAGCAGCCAGTAATGCTCATGTGTAATGTGAAGCACAAAGACTTAGACAAGCCAGACCACCGCTGACACAAGTACCTGGCTACGGTGTTGATAAAAGCAGAAGAAAATTTGTCTTTCTGCTTCATGTCAGGTCTTTGTACTATGCTTCTATCATGGATTATTATTGATTTTTTTTAGTCCTCCATCCTCCTGACCGTTAATGTCTTCACAGTTCCCTGTTTCAAGTTACTCTTGAGCCCTTACACAGGAATTTTAACTGAGGATGCAAATGGCATAGGAAGTGATCGACAACAAGGTAAAATGTCTTTGCTCATCTCTGGCACACGTGTAAATTGCAGTAACTCCTTTGTTCTACAGACACTAATAGAGCTGACAGGAGTGTGACAGCCCATTCTGCAGCTGTGGCCATTTGCTAGGGGATATGTAGTAACTCAATCTCTGAGATGGAAATCACACCAGATCTGGAACTCATCAATCTTCTTCCAAGAAAGGGAGATGAAGACAAGTACCTATCCTAGGCTTGTTATTTACACTCCTTCTCTTCCAAACGTTACGTGTTTTCCTTTTTGTAGAGATATCCTGCCAAGGCACTTGTAAAGAACAGCCCTTTCTCCACCTCATTAACAGTCTAGTTAAAACCCATGATCTAGATCTGGTAATTGAAAGGTTAGAAAGAACAAGCTAAAGAAACTGTCAGATGATTGCAGAACAGCAAGAGGGGAAGCAGTGTTGAAGAGCTCTCCCTGTTGAACAGACTCCCAAAGCCTCCTGCATCAGCCATCATGGCCTTGATGCAAGAAGGTCCCACACTACCACGTTCCCAGTCTGTGTACCACATTCAGTGGAAGAACCAGTTCCCATGAGTTCAGCATTTGTCCAGACAGTCTGTGCTCCAGTTGTATTCACACGCCCTCAATTGTACTAACCTTCCAGAGAGGTTAATCTCAGCTCTGCTGAGATAAGCAGACGGAAACCCCAGCGGGCAGGAATTTCCCACTTAACTTTGTACAGAAGAGCTGAGATCAGAGAAACACAAAGCCATATCACATACTGGATACTACACAGCAGAAACTGTGCAAGAGTCACATACCAAAAAGAAACTTTCTGAGTGACAGAGAACAAACAGGGCACACGGGCACAAACAGGCATGTTGTGGGCTGCTTCCCAAAGCCAAGCAGGTTCATCATGAACCAACAACTTCAAAACTGTCTCCTTGATTTTCTCTTGTCTTTCCTATGTATATACTGCCCAACTCCTACCTAGCCAAGCCTTCAGAGCTGAATGAAAGCACAACGTTACAGTATTGAGACAAGAAGCCTGGATAAATCAACATGTTTTCAACAGATTAGTGACTTTATCATTATACAGGAATTGCACAGTAGCTGTTTCCAGCTCCTTATATACTGGCAAGTTTTCCTGGACTGCTAACCACTAGAGACATTTTTGTACAGCTGTGCTGGGCACTCCTCATGTACCTCATCAACCAAACTAAACAGAATCCTCAAAGCTGCTTTGCGAGGAGTAATTTACAGTATTTTATTTTGTATCCAAATGTTGCAAAGCCTGCAGACTTTTAGCGTAACTTGGAGGACCGGGCTGAACTCTTAATGCAGAGGCAGAAATGATAACTCTCAGCAGCTTGCAGCCTTACTGATGTTTAGGAGTTCAGGAGACATGTGAAGAATGAAGGCAGTACAGTTGATTCTACAAAGACACAATGATCTGGAGAAGAATTAATTTTCCTTTCTCAAAGCATGTGAAAAAGACAACCTTTCTATTCATATGGCCAGAGATTCACTCTCCTGATCATCTATGCCTGGCTACAGGCAAATTAGGCCAGAGAAATCTTTGTTGAAGAGAAAAAAGGAGTATCTAAATGCACTGATAGGATGTGGAACATATGTGGAAACGCCTAAATCACCAGGTAAGCTCTGTTAGATAAACCACTGATTGATCTCCTACCTTCACCAGTCCCTGCAGAAGAGGATTCCTGCTCCTGTACCTCCCTCTCTGTCTGAGTCTCGGCATTCTGTAGCTGAGGTGCCAAGGTCTGGGTACCCTGTGATGTCACAGAGGTGGGGGGATTTCGGGGTTGTAGGCCTATGGCATTCATCAGGCCCATGTCCCTGTCTGTCCTCCATGTAGCTCTGCTGGTTCTGAAAAGAGAGAAAAACAAGTAAGACCAGGATCATTGGAGGCAACATGCCCAAGCAAGACTGAGACATGAATGTGAGGTTCCTCTTGCTTTCACTTCAACCAGGCACCTGCTTGCTACTGTGAGGATGGAGATAAAAGGAATTGTGACCTGCACTCATTTACACATGCTGGTCTCTTAGTTTAAAGCCAATGGAGTCTTAGATTCCACTCACCCTTCCACAGAAGCAGCATGCCTTACAGGCACGGAGAGATATCCTTGCAGCATCATTTAGCCTGCAGAACAACTGTCTCGGAATCACTACATTGAGGAGGCAACACAACGTGCAGTGCAGAAGCACAAACACACACAAAATCTCCTGCACAGCAGGGCAGGTTTAATTCCCATGGATGTAGCCTGTATCCTTTTCCTCCTCTGGACTTCCTAGATTGTCAGCGTTGCACACGAATGCACTCCAGCAGGCATTTCTGCCCATTCCAGTCAGACAAGAGAAATCCTGTGTTCTCAAAGCAAACAACAGGAAGCACCTCAAGGCTCATTAGCTTCTCAGACTTGAACAGCTGAACTGTACGATGCTATAGCTGAATCTTGACAATGCCACAATGCTCTTTTCTAAACTGACCTCTAAGTTCTGGAAATGGTCAAGAGATTCAAGGAAAGACTGCCTCATTCACAATCTTTTTTTCATAAGGCTTTGAAACCTGTTACACTTTTTTTGCTCTCTCTTTGAGCTAGTTCATTCTGGACCAGTATTTCTGCCTTCAAGCTGCCATTATACCAGACTGAGTACGTACTGTGAAAAACTTAAGTAGTGGCAATATCCACTCATACAGCAGAGTAAAGAATCTCTACTGCTTATTTTTCTCCCACAGTCAGACCAAGGCTGTAGGACAGCCGAGACATTTGCCCTGTACACAAGCCCGTAAACAACTTCCTTGTTACGCTGAAGCTCACAACTCAGAAACACAACTATCACCCTCTTGCTGAGAACAGCTGGCTTACAGAGGAGTATTTATCACTATGGCAAGAAGCAATGGACTGCAGCATCACCCTTGTGTTTAAACAACATGTGCATCACTGGACAGACTGAAACAGCCAAAAGGGACATTGCCTTTTTTTTTTTTTTTAATGGCTTTAGCTTTATTTTTGGAGTTTATTACTGAGAAACAACTGTCCCATGACCAGCAAATAAAAAGATGAAAATCAGTCACCAGGTCAACACCACAGATTTGCCTTTTTCTCTGTGAATTCCCCTGTTCTTCGGTTACCCTCCAAAGGCCATTTGCTTTACATGGTGTTTTTGATGCATCAAGCCCCACATGTTCCTCCCACAGCTGTTACTGGGGCTCTAAACGACACATGTACTTTACTAATACTGGCACTTTTGGGCACTGAATGTCACTTGCTGGAAGGCGGCCAGGTGACCCAGCTAGACAATGTCAAAGGGGGAGAAAATTACATATTTGAAGCTGCCAGTGGTAAGGGAACAAAGAAGTGATGTTTTCAGATCTAACAAAAACAGCAGCAAGGGTCAGATCTCTCTAACCCAACACCCAGGAGACTCACCCGGGCCGTTCAGTATTCCTGCTGCTGGAATGCACAGTGAAGACATTCTCATTCAGCTGGTCCCAGTGGTACTCAACTCCAGAGTTTAAGGCCCTTAAAATGCCAAAGAAGGAAAAAATATTAGCATGACGAGACACTGTTCAAGCCAGCACACACTACATCTCCACAGCATGAAGAATAGTGTTGATTCCTGCCCTACAGAACTGCAGATCTAGCTCAGTTCACATTTTTGTTAAAAGGGCTCATCAATAAACTACCTTGTAAATATAGAGTGCTGTATTATCAGATTACTCTGGAATATTCCATTAATTTCAACTCAATATTAGCACCAAGACACAGCAACAGGAGTAGAGAGATTTTCAGGAAATGAAGACATACAACTGTATATATAAAATCAGGTTACCCTAACTTCAAGTAACTAATCAAAGAATTGGAATGGAAAGGCCAATTCTCCCTGTGGTGTCTGTAAGCACTTCCTGCACTAGGTAATGGTCAGTAAGTTTATTCAACATTTAATTTCTTTGTGAATGATTCTCGTTCCACCTATAAATAATCTTTATATGTCCCTCTCACTGACAGCCACTGTGGAGCAAGGACAGATGCAGAGGATATTTTAACAAGTTTCCACAGAAGAACTTGTACTGCATCAACACCTAATGCTACTAAGTATAATGGAACAGCCAATGGCTCTGGAAAGCTCTCACAGAGCGTTTTCCCAAAAGATACACCAAATCAGGGCTTACTAGATTTGGTGTAAGACAACAACAGACAAAGTTATCAACCACTGCTGAAAACAACAAGCAATCACAAAACAAAACCACCATAATGCAGCAAGTACACATTGCACCAACAAGAGGGTGAGAGCAAATCCAGCTTACTTTGTGCCATACAAGAATGTCACAGGATGGGCACTCACTATGCAGTCCAAGGCAGCACAGAGATCTCCCACCTTCAGAAGCACTGTGGGCTGCATTACCATGGGAGGCACTTCCTGGAGTGTTGAGTGTTTTGCCACACCATGCTGACAGCTTAAATGAGCTGGCCCAGGAGTTTTGAAATGGTGTTGTGTACCACCACATGGTTGATGGACTGCACACACCCAATGGTTCTGGGTGGAGAGTTAGGAGTGCTGTGCAGTGGTCACAGCAAGGCAAGTGGAGGGAAAGAAACCCCAAACCAACAAAATAAGATCTTTGTAGACACAAGGGAACTGTGTCTGAAGAGCTGGACTTCCATCACCCTGCAGACAGCTTCTGAACTAGGAATAGTCCCATAATCTGAAGGAAGGATTCATGGCAAATATCTGGTAGATGGGTTAGGCTCAGGCACAAGCAAGATGTTTTATGTATATATAGAAATTGTTGTTCCTGTAAAGAGATGCCTCAGCAGAACTGGCAAGAACCCCAGCTTAGAGGATGCTGCAGGTCAGACATGCTGCAACAGGAAAGCAGTATTTACTGGAGGCCTGGGGCTAGGCTACCAGGAGGACAGCACCCCAGCTTAGGACCCAGGTGAGAGACGAACAAAATTAGGTGAATGAAATCACACACAGAGGCTACAAGAAGTAATCAGCCATTGCTTTTTTCAGTTTTTGTGCTGAGCTACTCCTGTGCTGCATTATACCCAAGAAAGCAGCTGCCAGTGAGATGCCGATTAACAAAGGTTTCTGAGTTTACTGACAGATGGTGACTTGTCACTAAAACTGTGCCAGTCCCTCTGGCTGCTCCATCCCTGTCTAATATACTGGCTGAAGCTTAGCTGTCATGCTTTGCTTTCTGTGAAGCCGCACAGTTCCTAGGCAAGAGAGACTTTCTGACCTCGCAGTCAAAATTTCCATAAAAAGTCTAGTGTGCTTGGTATCTACAGCAATTACACAACAGAGCTTAAGCTGACCTGTGATCTTCTCCCTCTTCTTCCATAGATCTTCATGCTTCCCAAAGAACAGGCATGGTCCCCCACAGCTACATACGTGATTGGTATTCCTTCCTTGTGCCTTACTTGTCTTTGCCAGCTTGCCAGCTCCCAAGACAAGAAACCAGAAGACCACAAAGCTTTCCCCCAGGACAAGATGGGAGCTGACAATGCCGTATTTCCTCTCTTCCTCCACACACCATCTCCCTCTACTACACAGAAGGCCCAGCTCCTGCACACACACTTCTTTGAGTGGATCAATTTCACTCCTACAAAAGCATCATGGTACCAAGCTACACGCAGTACACCAGATGAAAAGCTCCTGACCATGCTCCTACCTGTTCTGCAGAGTCTCACTACTGTACAGTTGGGTTGTTGGACAACAAAGTCCACTCTAATTCCATGCTGTCAGTTTGCACATGGTGAAATCAACACGCATTCAATTTAATGCATAATTTTTCGTATTGGTTTTACACACTGCCATTTATCAACTGACCTTTGCTGCCAGGATCCTATTAGCTATTCCTTTACTGCCAGAGACTCAAGGGCTTTGCCTTCCTTCCCTAGAAGGAGGACCTGTAGCAGATGGTGCCACTGCTCCTGCTGCTGACTCTGGGAACACTGATAAACAGGCTTAAGCCAAGGCCACTTCACTTGGCCACGATGGGAGTTCAACGTTCTCAGCACCACTTTAACCTGGCTTTTTAGTTTGGTTTAATTGTGTCTCCCTGCTGGGTAAAAGAAGTGGTTCAGAATAAACAGCTGGCACTCCCTGCAGCAGCAAGCATCTTCACAGCTTATCCTTTCCCAACTCTACCTCTTGCAAAAGCCATAAAGTCCTCAGCTCCTCAGCACCATCTTTGTCCTCTTTCATATGCATCTGTGTATCTCTGAGCTAGAATCCACACGGGTCTCTTCACAGGCCTAAGATCAGTACCAAGATGGCCCCTGATTAGGATTTCCAGCCTTTAGAAGATTGATTGAGCCTACAGAAAAGATATTTCAGACTGCATCAAGATACAGTGAGGAGAGCACACACCTTAACTTAGCAGAGGGCACTGGTTGAGCACTACCTTTTATATGAAGATTGTAATTTCTCTTCTTAATGAATCAAAATTTCATGAAAGAAATAATGCTATTGCGTGGGCTAAATGCCAGTTTTAACACCATGCTAGCATTAGAAACTTTCACATAATCACACCTTAAACCAACTTCAGTACACAACAAGATGCGTGTGACAACCACAATTACCTTGGTTTAAATCAGATTTTCAATTAAGCTTAAGACTTACTCTGGTTTAGCCACACCTATTTAAAATAGTGCAATCTACCTTTTCAGAAAGCTTAAAGATTTTTCAGCTCTCACTGCAAAATACTGCTTGAATTTTGTAAATGAGCAGCCTTTCACAGTACGTTTCCCAGGAGATTGCAAATCAAGGCCTGACGATTCATTCCAAAGAAGCAAAGCTTACACTGGAGAAATGAATATTTTTCAGGTAATGTAAGCATTTAACTTTTGCTTCATCAAACTCTAGACATAGAAATGCTAGAAGCACTTTACATTTTTCAAAGCATAAGGTAGAAGTTCTGTGTAGCATGGAGCCACTTGGATGTGGATGCAGTAAAAACAACATTTGTTGCCCAGGGCTTTAGAGTGAAAAATTGCAATTCTCCGCACTGTGTCAGTCATGGACAGTGAAGTCCACTTAGTCAAGTTCTTACTTTCTTCCCTTTTATGGCTGTCACTAAGCTCTCTAAGCCCTCCCTGGAAATTTCCATTAGCTTTGTTACATGCAGAGCTGCTCACAGCCTGGATTTCCCAGCAGGGATCTGTTCTAAGATGGACTTTTCCTTCACGCTTGTGTCCAGCTCACATTATTAATGCGCTTGGAGAGGATGAAGGGCACAGACTTGCAGGCTTTGCTGAAAGTCAAATAAGGATTCAGAGTGGAGCCCATTAAGCACCAAGAGCCAACAACTTAGCAAGCCTCTCCCTCTACATGGAGGTGTTACCCACACAGCTCAGTTATGTCTCCAGGAAGAAACTATGAGCAAGTACTAGGAATTAATAATATTATTAACAAATGACAAGAGCTGAAATACAACTTAATGCATTTGCTTAACCTGTATTTGAATGCAAATGGACAAAGCACAGGTCAGCAAAAACAGACTCAGACATCTGGGTAACACCCCCAGTTGGCACATCCAAAACTGCGAGCTGAAGAGGAGGAGGGATTAGGATGAAAATTCTCCAAGTCTACCATAACAGTCCAGCTCTGGAGCATGACAGCAAGACAAAACAACTCACAATCTGCAAGCAGTGTATGTATGTCCAGGAAGGCATAAATAGCACTCATTACCTTTTCACTTATATCATCACAGGATGATTTAAGTGAAATCTGAAGAAGGCAGCAGCAGCGAGCAGATGCACTGCTCTCCTCCTTCAAATCCTGCCACATGGAAAGGCCCAACAGCAGCCCACTTGTTTGCTATAGTACCGAATTAAATTTGATTACAAACTTGCTGCCTGCAATCCCATCTAAAAATATCAGCACAACCTCATTACCAGAATGAAAGACTGTGGCAAGCCCAGCACAGAAAGGAAGCTGCACAGTGATGCCATGCAATGCACCTGATTTTCAAGCTACCAAGTTTGCTTCCTTCACAAAAGAAAAAACTCCTTAAAGCTGATTTCTCAAACATACTGTCCATTCAAGATCACTAACTGCAAGTATTCAAAACCAGATTAGTTTACAAAGGATTTGAATTTCCCAAGACATGCCTTCTTCCCTTTGTGTAAACTTGTTCTTCTTAAGCCATTCAAACTGTATCAAGGAAATAGAGTGAGCTACAAGACAAGATGGCACTATGCTAAGGAACAGGAATCTATTGTCCTGGTTTGGGAAGGAAGAAGCAGCACACAGTATCTCCTGTGCAATGCTGGCCAGATTCCAGATGCATCCTCGTCAGCAGCTCATTATCTCTTCTGCCAGCATGGTGATGATCAGCACAGCAAGCCCATCCCTAGCTCCCATGATTAGCTATGCAACGGTATTGTTAGTACAAGGCGAAGTTTGGCACTCCCAGCAGCTGCCTGGATAGGAAAACAATAATTTCTAACGCCCTACTTCATAAATATTTAGCTTTCTGTGCAGGCGATGAACCACGTGCAGAGACAAATCCAAGTGAAAACTGGCGGCAGTGCAAACTGTATGGAACCAGCAAAATGGGGTTTCTGCAGGGCAGTAACTCCATTTGACCAAGAGGAGGTGGCAGCTTCACTGGCACCAGCCCATGTGTAACTAACCAGGGAAAGGGCACGAGATTGAGTACAGGAATTCAAGGAACACAAGATGTGCAGTTTATGATTGACAACCACAGATATTTATATGACATATGACATCATCCTGTTCATCACATTGAGATGAATGATGCATGTAAGACCAGCCTCATTTTTAGTCCTCACACTGATACAACCCACTAATTTTTCAGAATCCTGCAAGTTTTGCCGGTGTGAAAACCAGCAACCACGCAGAAACATACCCTGACACCTACCTGAATTGGCCAAGGTGCTGCAGAAGCAGGACAGCAAACAGGCTGGTGCAGCTGGTAGCTTTGTGCCTGCTCCAGGGAGGGTGCCAACTCAGCTTGGAACATTCTGTGAGACAACTGGTTCTGTTCATTCAATTGTGCAGTCCTGCCAGCTAGGTTAAATGTTGGGATTTTTGAAGATGCTGTATTCAAACTCACACCATTTATATGAGGTCAGCTCTAAAAAGCTGGTGGCACCAGTAGCTAATTCAGTAGCTCTTCTGTCTCAACAATGTAAATACATACAAGTTTGCTCTGCCTGCCAGTGGACACCTAGGGCTGGATCCAGTTCATGATCTTGTGGCCAGTGGGTAAGATTTAGACAGAAGGCACACCTCTAACAGCCATCTTTCCTGAGCAAAATTTTGGTATCTCAGCTAAGGAAGAGAGTCATCAGTCAGCTAAGCTGATAGATACTTCAGAGAGAAAGAAGAGGGAATGAATGAAAACAGAGATTAATACAATAAGAACGCAAACAGAATAGTTTCTTCTGATCCACAGGACCACTGTAGCTAAAAACTAAGTGACTTCCAGGAGTCAGTATTTGCAACCTACCTACAGTTTGCATATAGAAGATAAGCAGACTCATAAAATAATTTGAAAAGGATGAGACAACACAAGAAAGCATTAAGAGGACCTTGTCTTATATTCCATGGGAGAAGTCTTCCAACACATTCAACAGGAGTAACAAATGGAAATTAAGCACTAAGACAATGACAAACCAAAAGAAAAGAGTTTAGTATGAAAATGTGGATGTTTGATTATCTTGGGACTCAAGTACAAATACTGAAGTTGAGAGTGCTGTCCTTAAGGAATGCAAGGCTGCACAGAAAAACCTGTGTCGAGAATTAAGACAAGGAAGGTCTCTCTCAGACAGCTTTCATTCTTCTGCCGAAACACCAAAACAGTTTTAAAAATAGATTTTCTCAGAAATTTTTTACATTACTGTCATGTAAACACACTGTGCCTACATACAGCTTGACATAGGAAGCTGTAGCTTGTACCATGTTTATGAGAAAAAGAGCACAGCACCC
The DNA here is from genome assembly GCF_009819655.1 of Sylvia atricapilla. NCBI lineage: Eukaryota > Metazoa > Chordata > Aves > Passeriformes > Sylviidae > Sylvia > Sylvia atricapilla. Next base: position 24,067,260 of record NC_089145.1, on the reverse strand, counting down.
AGGCCAAATAGCCTGGAATAAACAAGGCAAAAATAGACTAAATAAGAATTTCCTGAATTTTCACCGATTTTCCTCTCAGTAAATCTTGCCAGTATACCATGGTATCCTCTGTATCTGGCTCCAACCACACCAGGTAGGGAGACCTCTGGAAGGTAAAGAACAGATTCCAGAATTTCAGATTCCAGATCTTCAAACAAGCACAATTCAGCTTGATATTATCATACAACGCAGCTCTAAAGATGGATAACTTGCTGAAGTCCTCTCAAAACCTAAAGGCTTATTAACTGCTTTAAGTGATTACAAACAGACTATACCCGAAATAAGCTTTGAACCCTCAGAATATCTTAGGCTGTTTATGATCTATCAGCTCTTCCAGTGGCTTAGACAATTTAGGCTAAAACAAGGAGGAGTGTAAATCGCTTACGCCTTCTAAGCCCTTAAAACATCTTTAACTGCTACAGCTGTTCAGAGCCAAAATCACTCTTTAGTCATATTTGAACTTTCATTACTGTTTTAGCAGAAACTAACATTGATGAAGTAGGCTTGTTTTGTAGATATCACATCAGCAAAATAAAGCAGGAAAATGCATCTAGAATAGGAGAACGCAACGTCAAAATAAATGTTTAAAATCAGCAAGAATAGCAAATGCTTATTTTTAATAGAACATTGGAATGTGCATACACAAAGCTGCCAAGCTCCAGAACCAAAATCTTAGTTTGGTCAAATCACAATGAGATCCACAGGGCAAACAAAGTTTTATATTTTTAATCTTCAGCAGCTCTCAGATTATCCAATTAAAAAATATTCTGTTTAGAATATATCTCCAAAGAAAAAAGCTAAAAAAGAAAAAAATAATCAAGAACCCAAATTGCAATTATTACTCCAATTACTCACAGTTTGTAGACATTAAGTTAAGACCATTTGCAGAAGGATTTAAAATGGGGAATGAAAATGAAAAAAAGAATTAGTTGTTTTATTTGCTAGCTCAATTCATTAGCAGAGTCCTGCTGGAAAGAAGCAAGCATAAGGGACACCAAATAAAACTCCACAAATAATATGGATTAAAGATCAGAAAATTAATGAAAATTGGAAAACCAAGGAAATAAACAAGCGAACAAGGAAGGTCCAGTATAGATCTGTGGAGAAAAGAAAGGTTATAAGACAGCCAGAGAACTCGTGCTGCAAGATACAGAAAAGACATTCTAAAAATAAACATGAGGAAAATGGTATTAGAATGAAAAAAGGTCTATTCGTTTGTGAGGCTAACGACAAAAATCAATGATGTTTCAAAGTGGACAAGATATTGAACTCTCTTCTCTGAAGCCTCCACTTATAAAATATCCAAGGGTACTTGTGCAATTAGGGAGTTAGAAAAATGCCAGACATAGCTAGCTGCACTCATTTAGAATTTTTTTTTAAAGTTAACTTTTTTGAGTCATTTGCACCTGTTTTTTAATACATCACTGAGAAAAAAAGGAAATGACAAAAGGGCAAAAAAGTCAACTCAGCAGCATTCTTCAAAAAGAAAGCCTTACTTAAAACTGACTACTATTGTCTTCTAAGTGTAACTTTTATCCTTAAAGAGAGTAATATAACAAACAGAAAAAATGAGATATATTGAAACAATGAAAGAGTGAGCCACATCCAGTAGGCAGTTAGTAAAATAATTGCTTGCATGAAATTTAACTGCCTTTGAAGACAGAATTAGAAAAAAGTACAGGAAGAAAAGGTGGCAGGTGTGATCAGAATAGATGGAAGTGAAGCATTTGGTAACTGTTTTTACAGCACATGGCTGTGCTCTTAAAAGAGTGCTACTGAAACTGAGAACTAGTTAGGACCTGCAGATGGCCAGTGATGCAGTACACAAACTGGTAAATACCAGGCTATGATTTCTTAACACAGAGCTCTGTACAAAGTTCCCTTTCTCATGGTGGGAAATAAATGTCACTAAGTACCCAGTGCTACAGCATATCTTGAAGAATTGGGTGAGGGAGATGACCTTGCTAATAACTGAAGATTTAAAGCAGCTTTCAAAATTTATCTTTAGGAATCATAGACATATTAAGTGGAATTTTATGAGGGCAACTTTCACTTAAAGCCATTAGTCATCCTGGATCTCCCATTCACATACAAAAAGGGAAAAATAATAAAAAACTATATCAGAATGGAAATACTGTTTCAAGCCTCCACATTAGCACTCTACTGCAACTGCAATGACCAAGCCTCTTGGCAATGAGATTACCTAGGCTTCCCTGCAGAATTTGGAAATTGTTCATTTAGTATTTTTCTTAAATGCATGAATAATAAAATCCAAATGTACGCTTGCAGGATGCATCTATAATGCAAAATTTGCCATCTTTCCTCCTTTTCAGTCTTTTTATCAATCAAGAGCATCTTTTATCCTCATTTAGACAATTGAATGTATCTTGTGGTTAACAGGCAGCAGAAGTCCAACACAGGCATTCATTTCCTTGTTAAAGACCCAGTGCAGATGCCGCCTTTCAAAAGGCCATTTGCAGGGAGGACTCAGACATAAATAGTACCTCCAGCAACCCCAGTTAAGAGTTATGACAACACTCCCTATGCAGGGTTGCTAACATCCCTTGGTTACACATGAAGGAAGACAGCTCCTCCTTCTGTCTCCTTGTTTACTCCATCCTCCAGAAGCTATTCTTAAGAGGCAAAGGATGTAGCTTATGCTGCTGGGAGCATCATGGCTGGAGGCTGCAGAGCCTGAGGAATGGAGCCAGCCAGCGGCAAGACATGATGTGCCAGGCAGCTGCATAGATTACCATCTCTTTACCAATGCTGATAACTAGATGTAGACACATTGTCCCCATCAATAGATGGGAGACATCCTCAGAGGAAAAAAAAAAATTGGCACAGACATAAATGCACTGATCGCTTGCAAAGCATAGGAATTTATCATAAAGAGAATTTTCCTGGAATAATTTCATGTTAGAGGCAGATCTCACCCCAAAGAATTAAAATATGCACACTGAATAGCACTGAATCAGTTTGAGACTCTCCACACCTACTTCCCAATGAGAGAAATCTAAGGAATGCTGCCTCTGAAACAGATGCATCTTCAGGGGTATATGAATTCCATTACCAGAGGCTCTGACTGCTGAAGAAATCCTTCCTCTCTTGTGGATGCCTGCATTAAAAAGCTAGCCTGCATTAAAAAGACAAGGTGCTTCAAGATCTTGAAGTTTTCTCAGAACAGTGAGGTTTCTGGAATAGTATTTGCAAAAGCACGTGAGCATTGAGCCCTTCCAGAACCTGCTCCTGAGCACAGGGGAGAGGACATTCAAGATGAAACAACAATTGATATTTGGATCCCCTGCCTTTCTCCCATGGTGGTCCTCCACAGGCAAAGACAGCAAAGGGCAACACGCAGTCTGTTCCTCACCACATTTGGTTTCAGCTGTTTATGTTTTGCAAGACAGTTCGTGTTTGAGATGCCCCACTAGGGACGCTACTGAAGGGGAAACGTCTTGTTGGGATGTGACAGGACAGGAAAGGTTATGAGCTTTAAGAAAAAAATTCCTTCTTAATTCAGTAGATATGTTTCTACCATATAAGACAGACACCAAGGATTTCATTCCACGATGCAAATTGATAAAGTCCTGATAAAGACTACATACTGCAGATTTTCTTAGATAAAATGTTCCCCTGATCATCAAGTGCTCTAAGCTGCCATGCCAGTTAAAAGGCATATTTTAAACTATTCCAGCTTATATATCGAGCTGCTTCTACACCCATATTAATATTTTGCTATCTCTGCTGTTAAGCATCTTGTATCTCATCCTAGAACTAATTTTTTCTTACAGCCTCATGTACTGATGGCTTAATCACCTATAATCAACCAAAACCTCAGGTCTTTCTCCTCCTCCATCATTTTATGTACTGAACTCAGCATAATTAGTCACTAAGTGCACTTTGTACTGTTAAGTTCTCATTTCTATAGCTCCAGTCACTTTCACAGCAATCCAATTCCTTTGCAATACTTTAATTTTTCTCGGCAATGACAAAGCTAATGTCACATCCTCAGCAAATTTATTCAGTGCACCCTTACCAGCCATTAGTGTAAATAGTATTAATCAACCAGTTCCAGAACTGTTTTTCAGAGAAGTCCAATGTCCTCTTTTTTGACAAGAGTACAGATGCCAATAATGTTGTATTCTTACCTTTAGCCAGGACTTCACCCACTCTTTACCTGATCTGGTTCTAATTCTTTAGAAATTAACCAGATTTATTGTAGTTCCAGTACAGGTACTGCCTTACTAAACCACAGATATGTTAAGACATGGAGCAAATTCTTAGCTGACCCTTTAATTAGAAATAAAAACATAAAATTCTCAAGGACAGGTACATAACCTACTGTACACCACTCTAGTCAAATCACAATGCATTTGACCCCACTTTCCACGGTTTTTATTTCACTTACCTTCAAAATATACCCTATAAATTTGTGTACTGAGATTACAATTTCTGTACTGCCAACATAATATGACCTTGCCATTTCCATTTTTAACTAGTGGTTTTCTTGAACACTGGGAGGACTACTTGCATAGCATCCCATCACAAGTCTATGGAGCTTCAACTTATACCGTTTTTTGGGTGTTTTTTTCTTTTCTTTTTTTTTCTTTTCTCTTTTTTTGGGGGTCAGCTTGTACTTCCAGTCTATTAATTAAAATCCTGTATTTGAGGAACAGCTGCTATTTCAATCTCTTTATATGACTTCTGTACTACTTGGTTTCAAATGTCTCCATTGTATGTGGGAATTAAGACCCAGGGAATTATAATAATCTCTGTTGTTTGCTACTGACCACAGTTTTCTTCGCCAAATTAGGAAAATGGAGGGCTTTCAGCAGTACAGTGTTTTCCTGCTGTTTGCTAGACTATCCTCCATAGAATAGTACTCTATTAATTGCTGAATCCTGCATTTAGTATTTGTCTTCCACTATATTACTGAGTATGGAAACCACACAAATATTTTTCATTTTTCTCCCTCACTTCTCAAGTTAAAGTCAATACATATACCAATCTCAAAACAAGTTTATTAAGCCAAGAACTACTGAGATGGCATCCCCATGTCAGGATTTTTCCTTTCTCTAAGGATCTGTCAAGTAGATCTGGAACAGACACCACAGCTGCAAGCCAGTTCTACTCTGATAGAGTCTCACTCACCTTTGTGTTCTGATGTTAGTGCCTCAATGCAAATTATACAGCTCAGTGAGTATCTACACCTTCATGCTGAGGTTTACAAGTCACTCTTGACTGTTGTTGGTCTATAAAATGGTGCAGCTGAGAACAGAACACATCAGGTGTCCTGCTCCAGAAAGAACCTACCAGTCCATGTGACGTTTACAATTATCACCAGAAGCATCAATCACTCCAATTCAGCAGGAAACCTGCTGAAGCATTTTTGTCAATCCTCCCAAAAAAGCCTCCCACCTATACAGCTACTTTGTTTCACATTCACATACAAACACCATTTTTTGTTGGAATTGTGCATAACTAACATGGTGAGCTAAGAAGGTTTTTCATGGATCTTGCAGAAGGGCTGACTGTGCTTCCATAACATACCACGAAAGTGTTCATATTGACTCTTCAATTAGTGAGGTGTCAAGAAGAGACAAGTTGCTCAGTTTTGGGGCACTGAAAGCACTGAGTGGAAATGTAATGTGGGGTGTGTGAAGCCAGATCAAGCTTGACTCTGCAGCATTCAATCAAAGAATCTACCCTCAGGGAGACTTCATTTCCCTGAGTTCTCATCCAAGTTCATCTCATGAACCATAATCAGTAGACTAAATCTTAATAATTTTTCTACACTGAAATTATCTTAGAATAATTCTCAAGTTCAAGAAAAGAGCCATTATTCTTGAATAATTTTGCTTAGAAAATACAGCAACTGTTCTTAAAGAAAGTCACTTATCCTGAAAGAGAGTGATTATAGCTTATTCTATAACAGTATCTTGTAGAATTTCATGTATAAATAAGACCTTGATGAAAGATTATGTTCAAGAGAACAAAAGGGCTGTTTGAAAAGCACTGCTATTCTGTACTACCAAAACTGGTCCAATGTGAATTCCAACCACAGACTTCACCAGAAGGCTGTGTTGAATTAGTCACTGTTATAACCGTATGTATTTATTCTGATTTAAGCTAGTGGTTCTAAACTGACAATATAACTTTCCTCAAGCACCACATGCCTGATGTCATGGCACAACAGATGGAGTCCACCTGCATGTGGTATGATCACCAGCAGTGCTGCAAGTTTCTGGCTGCCAGCTTCTAAGTTCCAAGGAACTTCAACATGTGAAGCACAACCCAAAAGAGGACCAAGGTAGTTTAGTACCAGGAAATAACTGAAGCAGAGAAACCCCTGAAGTGTCCCCTGCAGCATAAAAAATAATGTGTTTCCAAAAGAACACTTGCACAACACAATGAAGAGAAAGGTTGTTTCAACAAAGTATGATGCAGACACTCCCCAAGAATACTGAAAGTAAAGTGTCACTGTTATTACCTGTGTCACACCCCAACTAAATTAGCTTGTGTTGAATTCTAAGCTTACAATGTGGCAGTTACAACTTTCACAGCTCTATACAAATTAAAGAGAACTGAAATGTACATGTCACACCACTGGGCTTTAAATGAGGATACCAAAATAATTCACTAGCTTGCTGATAACCATGACAAAAATCTTTGCAGTTCATAGAATCTCTTGCTTGAATACTGTAAAAAGTATTTGATAATTCTATGTCAGTAACTTTCAACCTGGTTAGTAGTCTTTAAGAGGTCCTTGAAAGCTGGGGAAAGCAAGCATATTACTAACTCGAATTTCCTGTCACTGTACACTTTTAGAAGTCTATAAATCCAGAGAGGTTGAAAGACATTGCACTAGTCATATAAGAAATAAAGGATCCAGAAATCCTAGTAAGACATGGGAAATAACATGAGCTAATGAGATGCACTTCCAATACTTTTTGAAGTTTGCCATCAGCCAAACACATACTGATTGCAAGAGATTCAGCTAAACACTGTGGCAGTCCAAAAGAAGTATTAGGCACTGGGGTTTACAGATCCCTCAAGTACAAGAACAGATATGTTATCCCCACTACCCTGAGAACAAAATGGCTAAAGCATTCTATCTCCATGTAGGGTCTCCATGTAAAGCAAGCTCTTACTCTGGTCGGCAAATCACCAGGTCCCCTTTGTTGGTGCCATATGCCAATCCCAGGCCCGGCTCCGGCAGCCAGCGAGCAGAGTTTATGCTGACGTGTCTTCTCTGGTCGGCAGGCATCGGGTACAGAACGTTGAAAACTCTCTGGAACAATAACAGCAGATTACTTGACAGGACAATACAAGACAGGCGAGCCAAGGGGGTTCAAACAAATTTCCCTGCAGCAGCACAGATGGCCATAGAGACATGTCACTTTACAAGATGCTGCAAGACACCACTAAAATCAGCAGTGAGGGTAAGCAGCTGCTAGAAATGCACATACATGTGCCCTTAAATCTTAATAGACTGACTGGCACACAGCTGTGAAGCATCCAGCAACTAGAACTGAGTATACTGACAACAATCCATTTAACCCAAAAATATGACACATGGAAATGATAGAAACAAAGGCATGGGAAATAGAAAATGCAATAATGAGGCAGTTTGGCTACCTAGAATAGACAGGGACAAGATGCTTCACTATACTGGACCTTTAAAGTATCAGGACTTTGAAGGGTAGGACGGAAGACTGCATTTACAAGAACAAATCATTAGGAGAATTTCTGCAGAAATTTAGCAAGTAAACTGTCATCAATGCAAGTAACATGGACTTTGAATCTGGATTTTTAATTGGATAAATCCAAGGTGAAAGATAGGTTTTAATTAGATTTTCTAGTGGGCAAGCATCCAACCATCACAAAACCTTTCCTCCAAACTCCACAGAAAAGGGTGTGGTGAACCAGTAAGCAGGAAACAGAATGACGTATGCTGGAGCAACAGGATAAATGTTGATGGAAATGCACATGAACCACTACTGCACTGCTGAGGTGACTTGAAGTACATAATTAGAAGCCATTAGGATGGGACTTATCAGCTATCATAACAAACTGGGACCATTTTACTGCATAGTTCTGTTGTCCACTGCATATCTTGCCTGTTTGACAATTTGACTAGAGAAGCATGAGTCAGGGATTACTTAACTATGTGCCCTCCAATAGCTAGTACCCAGAACCTTCATGCTGACCATCCTATACATACACAAAGTCAGTCAGAGCAAAACAGTATAGCTACATAGTTCCCATCACCAGTAACAAATTTAACTGCTCCTCTGAGGGGGTCACATTAGATAAGAAAAACCAGGTTTCTCTGTATGGCAGAAGCTGGACATTCTTTGCCTTGGCTATCACTCAGCAGTTAGTGTATTAAGAGAGGCCCAGCATTTGTGCAGAAGGAACAGGTCTTTAGGGGTTTAGCCAGGTCTTACCCATCTCTGTCATGTCAGTCCCATTGCCCTGCCCTGCCTTGCTTGCTAGGGCAGGACAGAGGGAAGGGCAAGGAGAGAACGGGGCTGGGCAATCAGATGTAGGATGGCTAACACCTGTTACCATGGAGATTACGGTGCACTCTCAGATGGGAAGACTGGATTTGGAGAAGGAGCAGGAAGGAGGGGAAAGGGAGGGGTCAGCCAGAACCAGGAGCATAAATTCATAAAACAAGCCTCCTGAATCTCTCAAGACTGCAAGGGACTTCAATCATATTCTTCTCTGGCAAGTCAGAAACAAAGAGTTTCTCTTCTACCAAGAACGGCTTTGTGACATCTAAAGAAGCCTTCTTGGGCTAGCAGGAAAGCTCTCTCAACTTGCAGGTCAACTTGAACAGCTGTTGTCCCACATGCTCCATAGCCAGCCACACCAAGGCGGGAGACTTGCTGGCTCCAGCTGAACTTTACTGCTTTTACTGCTTTGCAGTAAACAGCACCCCATGAAAAATACTCCTCCAAGGACATGAGTCCAGTTTTGAAACCGTACAAGTGCTGTCTAAAGGCTGAATCTCAAAGACAAGATAGCTTTAAAATTCTGCATCAGAATAGTTGCTTCATCATTCCACTCCATTCAATTCTAAACAGCTTGTCACACTGAAGAGCTCCCCTCCCCTGCTGCTTCCCACTCCCACGCTAATGGGACAACTCCATGCAGTGTTAAGGGTGATGACATCCATGCGTGTGGTAATTAGTACATAAAAAGAGAAAGCAGCTGTACTGGCATAATCACCACTCGCAGCAGTAACCAGGACCCAGCTAATCAATCTGATGCAGTCATACAGACTGTCTGTTGCAATTGCACCCATTAGCAAGACCCCCTACTCTATACACAGAGTGGAAAAAAGAATTCAAGTTCCTTCAACATCAGCAGGTCCTTCTCTTCAAAGAAGGTCAGAACTCTACAAGGAAGCATTATTTGCCATAGATCACAGCTAATTCCTTCTGGATTTTTTTTCTTTTGTCTTATTTTGATTGCTAAATCTTAAAAAAAGGTACTATGATATTTCAACCCAAGGAGCCAGCCTGAAAACACACCACAGACTGACCACATCTCTTTGTTGTGGATTGTTCAGGCTTTGTACTTCTGAACTTCTAGGAAAAATACTCAGGTTACTACAGGAATCCTACATAAATACAACTCTCCAGCTTCTAGGTCAAGTGATTGCTGCCAACCCTCAAACTCTTAAAATTAACAATACAAATACATAAAATTGGTAATTCAAGAGTTTCTTTTCATTAGGGCTGGTCCACAGATGAATTGCAGACCATGTGTAAAAGCCATGTTGATGGCCTAGTGTTCAGGAATCAGTTTAGAAACACTGCTGTAAAAGTGCAGTGATTGATCTTTAAGGTGCCCAACATACTCCATCAGAGAGCTTATTTTTAATGGTGTGACACTTTTGGTTAGGAAATACCATATTGCACCACACGTTATTCCCCCATAATCACCATCAGCAGTCACAGAAAACTTCCATGCTCTTCACTGTAAGCATTGTCAACCTTGCTCTTATAAGGCATCACTATACCACTAATCCAGTCATACATTAGCCACACCATTAGATGTGGCAATTCAGCATTTTAGAAAGTGGGTGGCTGCCTTTATGTCCAGATCCTCTTCTGAAATAGAGATTTGAATGGTATATTTCTCTAACTACTAACACTGTGAAGTCTGAGGAGTGTGATCTTCAGAATATACCTATGGAAGCTTAAACTCTAACAGGTAACACAAGTATAGCAAGCTGTTCTCTTCTTGCAAAATGACATATATATATATATCATTTCAGTACACATGATAGGTCCTACTCCTTCCCTTTAGGGCCCCATGACCCATCCTGAATTGCACAGAACAGTTGCTTGACCTGTAGTTGCGTTTGTAGAAAACTGTCTCTGGTGATCTCTCTACACTTTACCAGGAATTCCAGCAGTCTTCTATCATTTCAAGGAATCCATCTCTCCCTGAGTTCAGTGGATGTCAGGAAGGTAAAAGTCTTCCTCTAGAAAAACCAAAACTGTCTAGGTACCTAAACTTCCACACAAAAGGCAACTCCTACCAAAGGAAAGCAATACTCACTAAAGAAACAAGTTGGTTGCTTCCATTTTACAGCCCTGTAATCATGAAGTGTGGGGAAAGATTCGGCTGAGCAATTTTTGTCTGCACTTTTCTATTTCCAAAAACTGTACTAGAAGCAACTGCTTATCTCTTCCGTGTGCCTTTTCCATCCTCACTCAACAGGAGTGGGCATGTACATCATGCACTGAGCTCTCTAAAGCTCCTTTCATTGCTTTATAGGCATAGGAAACGACGACTCAAAGAAAGCAGGGCTATATGGCCTTAGGAAAAAATAGGTCCTCAAATTATTCAACAAACAAGCTGCATTTGGAGTGCAAAGGCCACCTCAAGCCCACTGCTGCTGTTTCCCCTCCAACTTGTCACTGCTGTCACATCAGTACTGTTTCACCTGTCATAGCCAGGAAGTTAGGTATTTACTTACGGCAGAATGCCAGGAGAGACTGCATGACAAGCAACAGCCTCAAGGAATCTTTCTCAATGATCTCTTCCTCAATGTCAAGCTGACAGGCCCAGGGCACAGCACATAAGCACAGAGCTAGACAGTTAATTTATACCTGCCCTGGAGGGGTAAGAAAACTTTTTGCTAAAAGTCTCCGCTATGTCCTTGTTATTGAGCTAGTCCTTCTGTCCTCCCCTCCCATTCTGTACCATGGAAGCTGCTGCTTTTTTAATAACACCCTTCAAATTCCACCTTTCCCCCCCATTTCTGGGATGTGGCAACACTAAAAAGCTGGACAGAGCAATTGCCAGGATCCTGTCAGTCATCAAAGCAGCAGCAGGCTGCCCCAAGTCTGTGCTCCCGCTGCCAGTTGGCCACGGCGCTGCACCGCTCGCCTGATCCAAGCGGCGCCGTGCCTGGCCAAGGCGGAGGCATCGCATCGTCTGCACAGCCACCTCTTTGCTCAAGGCCTTCCCACCTCTAAGGAGAGCAATGAAAAGCAGGGGAATGCTGAACGCTACTTGTTTGCCAGAGTGAGACCTTTCTTTTCTCTGGCACTCAAGAAAGAACAAACATGTTTTGAAGCTGGAGGAGAGAAAGTTTTGGCACAAGCAGGCAGGAAAACTCAGCAGGAACTCTTGCTTTTTATCTTTTTTTTAATTCAATAGAGACACTTCTGCTCTTGACTAGATGCATCTGATTTCGAGATGCCAATAAATTTCAAGCCATTACCTTTACTTAGCCTAAGCAGTAAGCTGGCTATTAGATAAGCCTTGATAAAGACTGCTTGGGGAGGGGTGCAGCTGTTGTCTCTTTTACATGGGGAGATCCTTGCCATCCCTGAAGCAGATAAGGTGAGTTTGTAAATCATCACCCTAAAACAAAATTATTAATTTTCAACTGAATTAACGCTGTCACCAAAGGCTGACAGACAGTGAAAACACATAGTGAAAGAAATATCTGATGTGTTAAACACTATAGAAACATCTTTGAGCACTGGTAAAATACACAGTTTTGCAGCTACTCTGACCTGGGTTGCCAAGGAAGAGCTTCAGAAACAATCATTTATCTCTGCTGGATGAGTATAACTATAATGGCAGCCAATAATTGTACCTCTCACCTCCACAGATGCAAAGTTTGTACTGGTAAACAAAGTGCTCTTCATATGGGTATGGGTTATACTACCACCACAGTGACTGTAGATGCTGCATAGCTTCATCAATACAACTGCAGCTATACCAGAGGCTCTGGTCACCATAGGTGCCTCATACCTCACTTAGCATTCTAAGGTATATGAAATATGTCACAGATGCAGCCCTAAAATCACAGCCAATCCACAACACTGTATTAAGTTAACTCCATCTCCAAGCAAGGCCAACATATAGTCTGAAACTACTCAAAGAGCATTAAAACAAATGCAGAAAAAGATGAACTCCAACTGTATTTGCCCAAGCAGCAGATAAGATGCAGTGACAGCATGAAGGCATAAGCAGAGCAAGTTTGACTTCATTTTGTTGATTGCAAGAACCTTGTCAAGACAGCATTTAAATCAATTATCTTTTTTTTTGCCTCCTCCAAATAGTGTGTTACCACTGAAATATCCTACCTGATATTTTTATAATGCCAATGTGTTAACTAGCTTACCTCTGACACTGTTTCTATAAAGCATCTACCACTCCACTGAATACACCACATCCTTTGCCAGTAAGGCTGCATCACTGACTTGTATTATGCAGTCAATTAGTTCATGTTTTTTGAAGACCCAGAAGTATAATAAGAAAAAGACATTCTAACCTGATTTCCCTAATAAATAGCACAATATTTTTGCTTAGATTACATTTTTTACTTTGCTGCCTATTAGTGAATTTCACAAAATATGATGAAATTCAATATGATAAAATTCAGAACCCTCTCTACAGCAAAATTCAAGTCTAGCTTGTCTAAAGCAGACAAAGCAAAGCAAAACAAATACTCCTTGATATAACTGACTGTTTGCTCAATACATTTATTCTTAAGATAACGTATACCAGCATTTTGAAACATAGCAAGTCTCCCCTTGGTCTGGAAGGAGTCTCTGTGCCTATATGAAGATACAAAGAAAAAGGCACCCATTTTCCATGATGAGATGAGGGAAAGGATTTGCTTTCTTGCTCCCAGTCTCTCCCTGTTAGGTAGGTTGGTCTATACTGCTTAACCCCTCCCCCACAGCTGATTCCTGCTAACAACATACACATCTTTCCAATAGATCTTCTCTGCTAAAATGGAAGAAGTGAAAAATAATGCACTTATCCTTTTGGATTTGTCAGTGCTATCCTCAAATGGATTTTATCGTCCAGTGCTCAGCACAAATAAAATTTCTTTCAACTCCATTTATCTTCCTCAGATGCAATAGGATTATATATAAAATTTTTCTTCAGTCTTTACCAATATAACAAACCTCTTTCTGCCTTTTTCTGCACCTATTGTCCATGCAGAAAATCCTAGCTTTGCTTTCTGAGCCACAACAAATTAAATGGGAACTCTTCATTTGCAGCAACAACTGAAACCTTAACTGTGGATAGTTGATCCAATTCCTGAAACAGGCCAGCACCAGAAATTCCTGTTGGATGGATTAAGAAACTTTCTGCAAATGTAATATTGTTGGTTCTTCCTGATCCTCATTGATCACATAATTTATTGCTGATATTTCAAATTCAGAGAAGTCTCATAAAGCACACCTAATCCTTTCCTTCTTTAGGTGAGCTCTTTGCATTATCAGCTGATACTTTATTTCACAAGCCTGCTATGCAACTACTACATTTAAAAATAACCAGTGGGAAGGTCTTAGGAAGAAATGGATCGTCTTAGGTAACAAAGCTCTCACTCAGGAAAATAACACACTTGCAGTGAAGTGGCTCATTATTTTACTGCCTGTCTTTCAAAGGCTGTAAAACCAGGGTAATAGCTCCAAAAACCCCCTTATGGGACTGGTCCAAACCTAGATTTGAAACCTAGGGTTGAGTAAGCAAGAAATTGTTGAACAAAACTATTATCTTTTCATTTGCACATGCACATGGTTGGAAAAGATGAAAGGAGAGAAACAGGAATGCCAAAGGGATTAGAATGACAGAAGATAGATACACGTGTATGTATATTCAGTGCAGATGCACAAGCAAACTGAACTGTGCAAACAAAACTGGACTGTATCCCACTGCTGCTCTCTCTTGCAAAAATCACCAACAGCTCTCAATGCTGCATCAATCTAATAGAGATATGGTCATTTCTCCAGCAATAGGAACGACAAACCTTTTTCATTTTTGCCCTTAACTCAGACTGCAAACCAAAACCAGTATCTGTGAATTCCTCATTAAATGTCATGCTGAGACTGTAACAGCAACATCTACAATGTGTTAAAAACGCAGTGACAAGAGCAAAGGATTTGTGCACAGCTGCCATTCCACTCTGTTCTCCGTCTGCTGAGCCTCAGTAGAATGGCATACAAGATCAAATGTCAACAACATGTTGATGACAGAGCTACATGCATCCTCATCTAGGTGAAAAGAGGCTGTCATCCAGATGCCTCCATGTCTGGAAGGAATAAATATTGGAAGAAAGAGTTGGTTCAAATTTAATTCAAGGAAGATGGTAAGAAGTAGTACCAAAAAAAGTTTCTATGAAATAGCAAACACTAATTTCTTCTCAGCCCATGCCCAGTTCAATACAAATTGGTAATAATTCACTTGTGCTCCCTTCCCGCTAAATGACTTGGGCAAGATGACTGCACATAAATAATTTCAGATGCGGAACCATGTTTGCCATAATTTCTTAAATCTAGTTAAAACTATGTACCAAACTGCATCAAAGCTAACAGTAGCTCTTCTAGGGCAAACAGGCTCAAGGCCTTATCTGAAGAGCAAAAGCTCTACTCTCCAAATACTGGACCTCATATTAAACAAAACGTCTTGGCTCTCAGTTTCACATCCTATGAAGTAAAAACATCCTGAAGAGATGTCATTTGCCTTTACTTCACACCAGTTTGCTAAAACAGACATTGTCCCAGGTTTAACTATCACATGAGATATTAACACAGTATTTTATGAAGGGTTCAAATGAGTTTTTAGTTTCCTTCAAGTTCTGTCTCAGCAGACGTCAAGGAGACACAGCTGAATTGCTCAAGACAGCAATATAACTAACTCTTACAACATACTCTTCCTGCATATTTCTGCATCCATACTCTCAAATGTGCACACCTGTGCAAATCTTCATGTCATCAGCACCACCAAGGTTGTGCTGCATTTTCCAGTGATGTTGAACACAGCTCTTTTTTACAGCACTCTACAAAAGCAGTGTTTACCAAAATGGGTTTTGGATTTGATCTGTTTTCCTAAAGATACCTGAGACAATCTGCCAATGCAAAGAATATATAAACTATTCAGTCTCAACCAGACAATTATGCTCCACTCTATTAAAAAGAGGGATTTCCTGTTTCAGTCAAAAAAGGGTTCTGTTTCCATGTTCTCTCCCTAGTATCAACAAATGCCTGCAGTCTGTGACTTTGTGTGGCCTTTTGAAAGCCTAAAAAACGTCTACGTGGTTTGACTTCTGCCAAGAGAGAAAAATTTCTTTGGGCAGTAATTGGACATATTATTTGCAGTTCTATTTGGAGTTGTCAGATGATCACCCTGTTGACCTGAAGATGTCAAAGCTTTCTTAAAAGTAGACCCCAAGGGAACACACCAACACATTCTTCAACAAGCCAGCAAGAGGCTGGTACTTTCTTATCCACTATTCTTGTTCTCAGAAATATGTTAGTTCACATGAACTCTTTCACTAGCGATACTGTGTTGCAGTAAGCCATCTCCTCATATTCTCCTAACCAATTTTATTTTTGCATTACCAAAGATTCTGATAAAACTAACTTTTGCCCCAGTGAAGCAGATGTGCAGGGTATTTGCTTTCAGGCTTAAAGCTTGGTCACTTATAGCTGCAGGAGTTTGCATAGCTCACCCAGAGAGTCAGTGAGTGACCTCTGCAGACCACACTGGATACATTCCACTGGCACTTGCATGAAGCTCAGAATGCAACAGCACTTAGGAAAACTGTAACTTTTCACATATTCTGTGCATTGTACTCATTAAGAGTTAATATGCTAGAACAAAAAAAGCCTTGGCTTTGTGCTAAAACTCTCCAACCTTTCTGTTTCAGGCCCTTCTTCCTCTGCTATTTGGAATTCTCCATCTGTTTACAATAGAAATGTACACATACTCTGTTCCGTCCAGGTTATTGACCCGACCACTTCATAGGAATGTTTCCCAAATAGCAGCAGTCTTGTCAAGAACTAATTCTGGATTTCCACAGCCTGATTTTTTTCCACATTCAAAGCAAGTGCAGTATTTGAGATGGGGGTTAGGTCACTTTATCCCCACGAATTGTATGATTTGCTCTTCAGCTTCATGTCAATCAAATTTTTCCATCGCCTACCTCACTTGGATCTTCAACTTAAAAGCTACTTTCCAGGTTTTATTTTAATTTGGATTCCAGTAATCATGTTTTGCTGATATTTCCAAGTTATCTTCCTCTGGGTAGAATGAAAAACATTAAACATTGCAAGGGCATCAGCATTTGTGAATGCTAGAAATAAAACTACCTTCTGGTTGCCTTTCTCACTAGTACCACTGCTATCAGATCCAGGGCAATATGATCCTTACTCTTCCCATGTTTCTAAAGACCTTCAGCTCCAAAAAAGATTCTAATTTTGTGTTCTTCTAAGTCCTTTAACATCCAAATATGCTTGGAAGCACGTGGAATTCAAAAATCACACTAAACCGAAACACTTGAAAACATGCTTTATTTTAGAGACCAATTCCACCTATGTTTTCAAAACAGGCTACAAGACCTATTCTTACTCCACACTTGGGTCCTGTCTCCAAGCTTTCTCTCTCTGAAACTCAAATTGCAGACAATTCCCAGCATCACTGCTTTCTGTACCACCCCCAAGCTAGACTTCTGCTAAAAGCAATTCCTTCCCTGTACTCTCCAGCTACAGATACACTTCAGAGATGTGCAAAAAGACATCCCCAAGAACACAAGCAACAAACATTTGATATTCATGCATACCCCTCCTGTTAAATCAATATGACTAGAGAGCTTTCATTTTCAGACTGAAGTTTAAAAACTGTTCTACAGCAAAGCCAGGTTTCCATGTGAAATGCTAATCAAGCCAATCTGAAGGGAGTGAACAAAAAAAGTATGAACCTCTAGCTCACAACTACCACATCTGATGACAATTCATGACTTTATTTCTGAACGAAATTCGTAACTGTCAAATCATGACAGCCCTGACCTGTTGTGAACTCTACCCAATCTCTCTGAAAACTAGCAGCAAGATGTATACTGACAATGTACACTTGTATAACCAAGGTGTTCCTTAGTACAATCCAAAAGTGCTGTAGTTCTCAGAAAATGACATCAACAGCCAGTGGATTTCTAGTACAATTAAATGTATTAAAGTTTCATGTAACAAAATTAATTAACTGCATCAGATTCAAAATGGAAAAAACTCTCCAAGAAACAGAAATCTGCATTCCACTGACCACTAATTAAGGATGTGGAAAAGGGTTAATTTGCATCAGAAATAATCTCTGTATTGCACAGGCCAGCAGCAGTTTAGAGGCCATGTTGCCAAGCCCTACTCTTCCAGATCATTGACTGCAAATCCATGAGGGAGGCAGGGAGGCAGGAAGGCAGGAAGAACTGTCAAACAACTTATAAGAATTCTCAAAGAATGTAATGTAGCATTTCTTTTGGGAGTTTTGGAGTAGGGTATAATTAAAATATCCACAAAATATTGCTTCAAACATGGCTCTGACTCATTTTTAATTAAGAGTTTGAGTAACAAGTGCTTTGTATTACAAGCTGTTGGCAGAGAGGCAACAAAAATGCTTTCTGATTCTCTCTAAGGTGCATATTAAATTAGGTATTAAAGAATACAGTTTCACCAGGTTTCCTAAACCTTTTTGTACTGCATGCTGGCCAAGCTATAAACAGATTTTTACTCAACTGAATATAAATGTCAGCCACTATAAGGACAGTGTGCTAAGAATATGATAAAGTTTCCTACTTAAAACTCTATTTTCATTTTGCACGTCTTGGAAAGTATTACAAACTTATGAAGCAGTCTTATTGCAAAACTTGAGGCAGAAGAAATACCTGTGGTGGATGCACTAATTTTTACAACTAGACTGAGTAGTATTTAATTAATTAATGAACAAAATTAACAGCTGCATGCTTTCTAAGCTTAGTCCTGTGGACTGCACAAAGACAACCAGCAGCACAGCAAAATGTTGAAACAATACCCAACATCACTCAACAGGAAGGTTCTTTAACCAGATTAATTCAAACTGATCTAGCTGTGACTTGTCACACACACATAAAGCTCCAAGCCCAAAGCAGTCAGAATCAAGACATTTTTAACATCTTTAAACATGATTTGGAAAAGGGGGAAAGAGCAATATAGTTAGCAAATCCTGCTAGACTGGATGGATTTTAAAACGTGGGGGAAAGGTTTTGGAAGCTATAAATACATGTGCAAGAAAGATGAAAAAAGCAACCTTTAGGATACATGCAATCCATCTGGAGGGAAAAAAAAATCCAGAACTGCAGCAGATGAGAAAGACAGAAGTGCAGTGATGTGGAGCAAGTATGAAAAGCAAGACTGGGAAAAAATTGTACAAAATTTTCAATGCACCAAAACAGCAACCCCCCTGAAACCTGAACCCTCCCCTCAATGACTACTGACTACATAAGTAAATGCTGTTGTTCAAAAGAAATAGAAAAAACCTACTCTCTGTGGGCTTCTGGTAAAACTGTGCTTATCACATTATGTACATTTAAACACATCCCAGAACGAGGGGAGGAAAAAAAGAAAGAAAAAAGAAAAGGCTTTTTTGGAGAGAATTCAAGAGAGAAAAAAAAATGAAAGCTGGAAGATTAAATTACAAGAGAAGATTAAAGAATACAAAGCATTACTTCACTAAATGGTGACTAAGAGCAGGGGTACAAGCATTTGAAGACATGGAGATGAAGAAATATAAATGAAACATTTAGACAGTGAGCTTGCTGATCTAGCTGGCTACAGAAAAATATCTCCAAAAGTAAGGGCTAGAAGCCATAGCAACTGGAGTTTAGAGCAAATGTAAAGGACAGATGAGATGAAGACGTGATTTTCGCTAATAGAACTTCTCTGTCTTAACTTATGATATGGTAAATAGACTGTGGGAAGGGCTACTCCAGTTTCTGGCAGGAAAAAAAAAAAAGCATTTCACGAGGATCTTAAAATAGCTGAAAAAGAAAGAGTACCAGGGCAAACTAGATTTTTAAAAGGCTCTAACAGGATGCTGAATCCATGTACTTTGTAATCTTATATCCACGCAGCTTTCACCAACTCTACCTGTAAAGCTTTTTCAGGTCTGAAAAAGTGCTGACTGGTGCACCAAAGAACACCTTCATCATTTATCTTCCCTTGCCTTATAATATGGAACAGATGATGACAATAAACAAGAGTTTTAGATCAGCTGATAAAGTGACTCTCTCTGAATCGTGACCTGTCTGAAGAGCAACTACAAAATCCAAAGGCAAATCAAAGAATTTCTCCCAGTAACAAGTCCCTCCCCAGTGTCAGGTCACTAGACAAATGCCTCACTGCAACCCTTGTACATTGGGAAAACAGTGTATGGCCAAAAGCAATAATAATGAGAGACGTCTTAAACAAAAAAAAGAAAAATATTAAAAAAAAAAAAAAAAAAAAAAAAGCCAGGAAAAAAAGATTTCTCATGGAAGGAGTTCCAATACAGTAAAGTTATTCCCTAAAAGTGAAAGGTTTCAAGATTCATTTTTCATCTCCTAAAACAAGTCACCTGAATACATGGTCTAGAACTTGAATCCAACCCAAATTTCAGCTTTAGAAATTACTTAATTCTGACTCCTTAACACTCTTTGTGCACTATGAACTGGAGATGGCTTTTACTACCTAGAACTATCACTGAACAGCTGCTGTGTTTCACTCATTAAGAAAGCAAGACACATGTTCTCAACTCTGTCAGTTAGTGAAAAGATGAAGGTTTTTCCTCAGGTACTAAATGAGTCAGAGTGCTTCAGCTCATGATTCAGCTGTACCACAAAGCAGAACATAAAGATCGTTCAATTGCCAAAATATGCTTACACAGACATTAAGAACTAACTAATAAATAGCCAGCAAAGCCTGTTTGGGAAAGGCATGGTGAACTTCCGTTTGCAGGTACCATATGAAGCTTGCCTCCTACCCTTCCTGAAACTGCTGGTCGCTGCTGTCCTAGAGGTTAGTTGCTTTTGGGAACAATAGAAAATGATCCTGAAGCCTCAGCTGATGTGCTGCCTCAGCAAAGCCAACTGTAGTACTACAAGCAAGATGCCTATCACCCGAAAAAATACAAAACACCTACTAGGTACTCTGAATGATGTCTAGCCCTAGGAATGTATTCTACAACATGGAATGTATTTGTCTGTCATCATATTTGAAACAAGAGAAATGTTTTGTAGTTCTGTTGTATTTACATTCTCCTGCCACATCTGCATACTTCTGCAATAAATTCCTTCACATGTTTATTATTCAGTGGGTCTGGAGCACGCTACCTCTTTGTTATTATAATCCAGCAACTAACTACTAGGCTGGAGCCAAACACACAGAAACAGAATACATATATACTCACCCTCATAGAGGTTTCTCCACCATGGGGCTGTTGCAGCCTGAAAACTTGAGCAACCATGTGTTCTGTAGTGGGGTGCAAAAGGATACGTCGGGAAGCCAGTCCCACCATAACATATCTGCCCATTGGAGATAGGCTCACAGAAATGGCATTAGGTCCTATGAAGGAAAGAAGGGTTATTTCTCTCATGGGTTGACATCCTGCCCCATGTTTCATCCTCACAGCTTTTTCATCCCCTTCCAGCATTCCCATAATGTATGCCATACTAATCTCATTCTTATAAGAGGTAGAGAATAAGGAGACCTGCACAACTGACGAATTCTGGAAGACATTTCCTTGCTACAGGTGCTCTAAGACAATGAAGTCCTTTAAGGAATAAAACCTATTCTTAGGAGCTCCCCCATACCAGCACCTTACTTTACCAGACCATATTCACAAGTCTCTGCCCAGCAGTACTGCATCTCCAGCTGGCTACATGGCCACTCAAATGCTTCCTGTTGCTACAATTACTGATGTTCAGGCTATTGCTTTTCTTACTGAAGGCTGAAGTTCTGAGGTTCTCACACCCCCACCCACCCACCCTGACTTCCTTCCGTACGCTTACCAAATCGCTTGGTGTAAAGCATCTCGCCCAAGTTGTGGGGTGCCAGAGAATATACAGCCAGTATTCCTTCATCAGGGAAGCCTCTCTGACTGCTGGGAATGAAGGCTGCCAGCAGCTGCCCATCGGCAGAGATATCACAGCTAGCATCATTGTAAATTTTGCAGTTTTGGACAAGCACATTCACAGAGGCTGCAAAGAAAGAAATGAATAGTCATTAAAGTACTAAGGTTGAACAGAATAAAGTAAGATATAAATTTAATGTTGGACAGTGGACAGTACATGCAGAAGTCACTCAAGACATTTAGCTTCCTCCAAAAGTTTATGAAATGTTAATACCCTGATTAATGTATAACTTGCTCCAAAACGGAGATAAGCGCTGCAACGAGGCCAGGAAATTAAATTTACTCGCCTCCTGAAGCCTTCAGCCAAGAAATTGTAGCAATTGCACTTTATCAAACCCCTCCCTTTGTTAAACATAACAGCATCCTTTGCAAAGGACAGCACAGTTTAAACAAATCTCAAATCACGACACTGACAAACTCCAGCAGCACTCTCATTAGAAACAGCACACCTTAATTCATTTCCCCTTCTCTCGTGGAGCACCCAGTTCCCGCTCTGCTCATCTCCAATAAACAAGAGATGAGTGAAAAACTCCTCCCTGCAGATACAGACATTCATTTCTGACAGCTGATTTCTGCACTCATCTTGGATAAAGTCAGTGAGAAAGGGCAGAGACTTCTCCAGCCAGTCCTCCATTTAATTGCTCCAGTATTTGAGACACTCATGCATATCAGGGAAGTAACTGTTCAGCAGACTAGTGAGCAGCAATCCACAAAACAATAGTTTTATTTTAATCCCTGCTCGTAATTTGCTGGGTGACCTCATCCAAGTGTTTTCTCCTTTGTACCTTGCATATGAAGACTACAAGCTCTAGTACAATGAGATTCCAAGGCCTCTAAGCACAATCTACACCAACAGTTCAGTGGCACCTTGCTAAGACATGGCTGGAGTGATGTCCATTCTACCAGCCTAACCTAAATGCACCCGTTTTTCAGGAGGTTTGAAGCTGAACCTGCATACACTATTTTTGGGATAGGAAAATTTCAGGTTCTGGTATTTTCAAACTCAAGTGTATCAAGATATAAAAAACCACAAATAAAGCCCACGTTTGCAATATAGAAAGTTTGCACACTAGAAGATGAAACATCCCATCTCACATGTTGGAAGCTACAGCACCTGTAGAAATCGACAATGTAGAACACTGTCAATTTCTACAGTTCAGAAATGATCTTCTAAACCATCAGACTATACCTAGCCCAGAAGAGGCTTTAATACGTTCAGCTACAATTACAAGCAAGTTTATGAAGGTACTTCTTAGTCTAGATTCCTTATTAGTTTAACAAGTAACAGTACCAAGAACGCTTTGTGCGTATTTCTGAAAGTCCAAACTTGTAGATCAAATTAAGGCTGTAACTGAATACTTTGACAAATCCTACCCTTTGTTTCCAACACCTGTGTAGAAAAAAACTGCATCAGGGAACTGCTGTGAGAAACTACTGACTGCTGTCTGGGTCATTCTTTAGCCAGAACAATTTCCCAACCCAGTACACCCCATGGCTGCATAGATGCTTGCAGCAGCACAAAATGTAGCCATGGGAGGGAAGCAGACAGGACTGCCCTTCTTACAGCATTGCTGATTTAAAGCATTCACTGAACCTCATCTTTAATTCTTCTGGTCTCAAAGACACCTCTCCTGGGAACTGCTTTCCTCTGCGGCTGAGTATGAGCTTCTATCTGCTGTTCCATTTAGGAAATTCTGATGAAAAAGAAGAGGATTGAAAGTGGACTATGTAATTACATTCTCTACCAAACCACCTACACCTGTATTCTAAATTTATTTCACCAATTTTCAGTCTTGAAGCAGCTAAAAACAGTAATTTTCAGCCTAGTATAAACAGAAAGGTGCTGAACAGAAAAAGGTAAATAACTGTAGTCACTATCAAGGCTGCAATACAAGTACATGAAATACACACAGCCCTTAAAGAACAGGTAGTTCTAAAGATGACAAAATTCCTGAGTGCCTAGTCTGAAGCCAGTTGAACAGAAGACAAGAGAATAAAGACTATACTGCTTAATTAAAAAAAAAAAAAAAAAAGGAGAGAGATTTTAAATGCGCCCTTTTAAAAAAAATCTAGGCTTTATTTAAATACTCATCATGTCACCACAAGAGAAGATGGGCATCAACACAAGAACTGCAGTATGTGCTGTGAACCAGCTTAAAGGATACACAACAGCAGGTCACACCATTGTATCCCCAATCAAACTGTGAGGATTCCTGCTGAGTGACTCATTCCAAAACCAGTCCTATTTATTAGCTTTATCAATGGGCTAGGCATACAATGGAGCTGGTTGATGAATCCTCTTGATAAAGTTGGGTAATTTCTTTAACAGAGCATGACCAGACCATACTTTTTTTTTTTCCAAACCACATCTTTTTTTCCTAAGGTCCATTTAAGTACCGAAAGGCCACCTGAAGCCTTCTCTTCTCCATGTTAAACAAAACCAGCTCTCTCAGCCTGTCTTCATAGTAGAGGGTCTCCAGCCCTCTGATCATCTTTCATGGCCCTCCTGTGGACTTGCTCCAGCAGGTCCAGGGACAGATCCTAAACAGGACCTATTTATCCCAGGGACCATTCTGTACTAATCAACTGCTTTTCAAAGAGGTACAGGAAGTTTTAGAGAGGACAGATACTGATTTCTCTGTAACCACCAAAAAGTCACAGGCTACAGAATCCATGTTTCTTCTCAGCTTTTGAAGTTATTGTTTTTTAATCCAATGCAAACTTGGACATTCCTAAGAGAAAATCCCACATTTTTATTTTTGCAAGGTAAGAAATGTTTATATTTTTTCTGTACCATTTACAGATTTGGGGATATTGCCATGTTTTGTACATATCCTCACAGTTCCATGGCTATTATTTTTATTTCCAGGTCTCTAATCCTCTTCCTCATCTAGGATTTACTGTATGTCTTTTTAGAACAATGTTGGGTTTGGATCACCAGCCACCCAGAGTCCATCATACAGCACATGTTCACTCATTTTCTATCTACAGGATTCCCCTGCTACACCTGCTCCTCTTCCAGCATAGCACAGAGGTTTTTGGTGAGCAGTCCACAATGACAATCAACATAAATGGATATCATCTTGTTTTTAAGTTTTGTTGCATATGTTGAATGTCTCTTAGCAAAACACAATTATGTGAGCCCTCCTGCCAAAAAATAGCTGTCTTTTCACCTTGATGTGTGCTAGGAACATACAACATTACAGATGCAAGGTGTGCTTAACAGGAAAGAGTGCTTTTTATTTCAGTTTTTCATTACCTGATTCACACTGGCATTATGGTTCTCTGCTCTGCCCTCATTTATGAAGGATAAGGAGTCAGGTAGCACCTACATCTGGAACCAAGAGAGCCTACTGTGCAATCAGAAAAAAACCTAAACATGACAGGTGGAAATCTCAGCAAGGTTTCACATTAAGGACAGCATTTACAAGGTTCTCAAAAGATGAGAAAGGTAAACATACCCATGCATTTGACAAAGCCAGAGGCTATTTGATTTCTTTGAGCCGGAGGCCTGATCTATGAAGATAAAGCCGATAAAGAAGATTTTAGGGGGAAAATTATTGCTATTTTTGGAAAACTACTTGCAAGAAGAGTGCCCTTTCATCTCCTGTTTTCTTCTGTTGTTAATGCAACTATAGAACTGACAGAACAGATCAAAAGAAACATCAGAGAACAAATTAATCAAGCTGTTGTGCCAACTTGGAGAGCTTACACCTACAACATTAATTATGCTTGAAGCTGGGGAAGGCCTGGAATGCCAGCAGCAATAGCACTGTTTGCCAAAGGAAAACTGTGCTGGACACACCATCCACTCCTAGCCACCCTTAGAGATGGCACTCTCTTAACAGCTGCTCGTTTTTAAAGTTTTGTTTAGTATTAATTTTTTTTTTCTTCTACTAAGTTACCCTGCATTCCACTGTGGGTCAGTAAGTATTGATCAAATCGCCTTTGTCAAGACCCAAGGAGTGTTAGAAAAGAACAAATTCCTGATTCCTAAACGAGACCAGTTCAACACTAGAAATTGGCAAGAAACTGAAATTATGAGCAGTGGGTAGTATGAGAGAAACTACCTTAAAAAATATAAACGAGAGAGAAAGCCTTCAAATATTTTACTGAGAAAAGTCTATATTCTACACTGTTTTCAATACTTAGTTGCAGGAATTTTAAGGATATGCAACACTCACTAGAAGAATATTGAATAAATGCAGAAATAGCATTGTCTCTGCTGTCAAATAAATTCTCCGCCCCTATGCTGATATGACTGACAATTTCAATATAAGACCGGGTCATGTTTATTTCAGAGCTATTAAAAGCAAAACTGGCAAAAGGAGAGAAGAAATCTGAAGCTATCTTTTTCCATTTTGCAATTAACAGAGAAAGACAGGGCTAAAATTCCACAATTCCCTGCACAGCCATTTTCCCAGGACTGCCAGGATCCGCTTTTGTGTGCTCTTGCTGGACTGAGTCTCAGTGAGGTGGCTGCTGCAGAGCCACATCCTGAGCCCAAGGCTTCCAAGGCTGCTGGGGCCCAGACACTGAGATCACAGGACTGCACTAATCACGCTGCTGTCACTTACTCAGATGCATCCGCTTCAGTGGAAAACATCCTACTTCCAAGCTATCTTTTCTTTGTTTAATTGTTACAGGAAGAAGAGCTGCTCAGAGATGGAGGTTGGCCACAGAGTCACTGCTTTGATGGAGAGAGGAGCTGGCAGGCAGTCCCAAACTTCAGCTGCATTATTTCATCTGCCTGAACTCCCAAACTATTTGCAGCTCAAGCCAGTCCCAGGAGGTACAATAGCCCCCTGTGTGTAAACAGATTATCTCACAGGACCACCTCTGATTTACAGGAAACAATGGGAGGAAAAAGAGGAGCTACTGGGGTCACATGCTTTACTGGGAAAATAGTTTATTTCCAATGCCATGAAAAATCACAAAAAACTCATCCAATCTACCGCTCCAATGTTACTCATTTGAGAATATGAGAATCACAAACATTCTGAGTTGGAAGGGGCCCACAAGGACCATCAACTCTGAAGTGAACGGCCCATATGGGGACTGAACGCACAACACTGATGTTCTCAGCACCACGCTCTACTATCTCTAAGTTGTACCTTGGCAAACTTGCAGCTTGCCTTTGTTCTGTGCCTAGGCAAGCTTGGCAAATATCTGGTTTAGTATAAGCACAGCTGCTACATCTTCATATATCCCTAATACA
Source organism: Sylvia atricapilla (assembly GCF_009819655.1). Classification (NCBI taxonomy): domain Eukaryota; kingdom Metazoa; phylum Chordata; class Aves; order Passeriformes; family Sylviidae; genus Sylvia; species Sylvia atricapilla. The sequence goes on along the minus strand of NC_089145.1, from coordinate 24,040,535 downwards.
CCCTGGCAGTAGGAGATAAGGTTAACAGACTAGAAATGCCAGGATTTGGCTCAGCATATAGAAGAAGAGTAAAAATGAACATTTCCAAATGGTCATAAGACAAAATGGACAAGCCAAGTACTATGAAGCACAGCATGGGGAGTCAGAAAGGCTGGGGATGGACTTGTAGCTGGAATGTGGCCCACAAGAAGGGCACAATGACAACAGAAACCATACTCAATTTCCAGCTAATTGGAAGCTTTTTCAGAATAAAAGCATCCTGATAGGTGGAAGGGCGAAGATTGAAACACAGATGTATTGAGCAGCAGATGGTTCTTAATTTCTACGGGATTTTATAAATTATAAACAAACATCTTATGTTGTTTTGTTCGTTGGTTTTTGGTTTGTTTTTTTTTTTTTTAATTCACAATCTTCTCCTCAGCAGCCAGATGAGACAAAAAAATAAGCTATGAGCAGCTGAAGCACGCTTCAACCACTCTACAACTTGAAGAGAAGTCTCAAAGAATTTAAGTTGCTTCCCTCTCTGACTTCACCTTTATCTGTTACAGAGTCTGGCAGGACCTCCAGAAGTATTGCCACCATGTGGCAAAGCTTTGCCTTGAGCAGCGATCCTTACAAGACGCTGGGAGGGAATATGGAATTTGGATGGGTGATCCAAACTCTCCAAAGGGACCTTCCCCACCACAGAACACGGTGCCCAGTGTATAAACTGAGGGAGTTCACCGGATGGGGCCAGTCGCTGTATGGGAATGGGATGGGCACTGGTCAGTGGGTGGCAAGTCGTGCATCACTTGTGTTTCTTGGGTTTGTTCCCTGCCCCACTTCCTCTCTCTCTCCTCTCACCCCTCCTCACCCCCTCTTTTCATCACTATTATAGCTATTGTTATTATTAACTTTATTTTAATTATTAAACTGTTTTTATTTCAACCCTTGAGTTGTCCCTTTTTCTGCTTGTCCTCCCTATCCTGAGGGGGCAGGAAGGAAGAGAGCAAGTGGCTGCATGGGGCTAATCCATGACAGCCAGGCTGGATGGAGATCTGAGCAACCTGATCTATTGAAAGATGTTTCTGTTCATAGCAGGGGAGGTGAACAAGATGTTTCAAACTCCATTCCTGGCAAAACTATTAGTTTATTCTGTGATTTCGATTCTCTGCATCTCTCCTACTGCAGTGTCACCATGCATTCTCCTTTTGTGGGTTCTTTAAGCAGCAGGACACTACCCCACAGAGACATCTGTTGTCAGATATGCAATTTCTGGAAATGCAGAACACAGAGCTAGGCACTGTGAGAGTTCTTCTCAATTAATTTTAGTAACTACCTGTGAAAGCACAAGTTTTTCTGAAAACAGAACTCCTGTTCTCCCTAAAAAATTCAGCCCCTTAAAGTAGAACCCAATCTGCTTTTGCTGAGAAATCAAGCAGTGAGTTTCACATATGCACAGAGATGGCCTAAGCTAAAAATCACTTGCACATAGAAACATTCATGAATATCTACCTCCTATCTTCATCACAGGCTGCCACAAACATTTCTGCAGCTGTGCAACAAGCTATATTAGGATAGCATTCTGGGTTAAAAATAGCCTTTCTAGTCAAGTTAGTTCTAGCCCTGAAAATGTCATTCTTTGATCAGCTGACCACAAGTACCAAACATCCTTGTGCCTAAGGAAGGAAGTCTTTCCCAATATGAGAGCTAGCTTATGCCACAGAACACATGTGAAAGAAACTATGGTCTAATTTTCACAAAATTAAAGAGAAAAATAAATGAAATCAGGAGTATTGCTTGGATTCCTGATTCAGAAATAGCTTTTGCCTGAGAAACAGGACGAATCACTGCTTTTGCAAATGACTAGAAGGTACATCTACTTCCCTGGGCTAGCAACTCCATGGTAAGCAACAGAGTACAGTCCTGATTCCCAAAATGTATTGCAGCACTTTAACACACACACTGTGTCTGATTTCTAAGTTAATGTCAATAACTTAGAGAAATCAGACACAGTTTATTAGCAGGTTGTAAATTAAAGGTATAAAGACAATATTTCTTTAGAAACTTGTTAGTAAGCGACTGAAGACACTGAATACAGAATTTTAAGAAAATGGTTGGCATATGCCCATGAACGGGCTCATGAAAAACAAGCCCTATTTACACATGGATTTGCTGATTACAAGAATACACAATGTAGATAGAGTGGGAACAGCTCTACAAGCTTTCAGTCAACTTTCTCCACAAACTAAGCATTTAACAGGTCCCAATGCAACATGACAAACAAGACCTGCAATACACTGCATTTGAAAGATCCTAGAGCTTACCCTAGCTGTGGTTAGCATAGACTCAAAATGAGGTACTGGTGTCTTTTCCAACTTACCATTGCTGATTTCAGGCAGATCAAACTTAGTGAAGTCCCACCACTGGAGCCGGTAGGTGGTGTTGGCAATGTTGCTGGCCACAGCTGACTGTCCATCCCCAATCACAGCACCTACAGAAAAGGGGGAAATAATTAACAATTTAACCTCTACAAGAATAGCCAGAAAAAAAAGGCCAGGGAGACAAAACCATAGAAAACCTTTCAAAATCCAATACCCAAAACTCTAGATTCTTAAAGAAATCTTATTTAGAGAAATGGCAGCATGTCCTCAATAAGCCACAGAGCACAGGAAATTAACAGGAAAGCATCTCCCCACACCATATTTCTGAAAGAAAATAAAGTCGATAAGAGATAAGACTTGCCTAGAAACACAAGGCAGAAAACCTATTCAATTCATTTGGTGCAAATGCATTCTACTTATCAACAGCAGTGAAGCTGTATTTTCACATACCCAAAATTGTCTGGTACAGCTATGAAGGCAGATCAGAATATAAACTGAGGAAAAGCATTGCCCTGCCAAAGTACACACATTTGTGGATATAATCACTGCTCCTACTGTAAATTTCACTCAGAAGATACAGGTTGCTTACAGTATTTGTCACATAGTAAGAGTTGTAACAAAATACTGGCCTGGAAGATCTAGGAGCTGGCCCTTTGCTGCTTTGTGTGGCCCAGCCTACAGCAGGCAAGGGCTGCTCTAACTCCAGGCAAACACCATGGCCCTTGCTAACTGCCCAAGGATTTGGGCAGCAGTCCAAAATCAGAAGGGTAAGCACAATTCTTCAGAAACTATCATAAAGAATCTATTTTTCCCAGCACAAAGGAACAGCTACTGGTAACTCAGGTCAGCACACATTTGAGAAAGCTGAGATGCATTAAATGGGATTCCCAGGGAGACAAATGGAGACAAGAGACAGTTCATCATCCATAGTAGTACTACAGTCAAAATTCTCATGCTATTTGCAGTCTCTAAGGCCTTCACGGACAGGCAGCCCATGTATTACACACACATCCTGGCAACCAGAGAAATTCAGTGTAATAGAATTTGATAAGAGAGAGCAAAGCAAGATCACTCCCAAGCACATATGACTAAAAGCAAAGCCTCCAGTGTCTACACAGTCTGGATTTCAGCATTTCTGCACGGACTCCAGCAGGAACTGCACAGCCCAGTCAGTGCCTTCACTGTCCTGGAAGGGTTGGCTCAGGACTTAGCTGCCACAGCAGCAATAATAGAAGAGACATCACTTTGACAACTCTGTCAGACACCCGTGCAGAGTTAAGAGCTTGCTAACTGCTAGTACATTAAACTGCTGTGGAGGAAGATGGAGAGAGGAGGGTGGCTGGATAGTTACTTTCCTTATCAAATCCCAAAAGACCACTCAGATACAGCAAAAGAAAGAAAGAAATGCAAAATGCCTGAACACACAAACACACCAACAGGTTTTTTGCTTTCTCAGCAAAACAAAGAACAAGCTGGGCAGGTGACAGCAGGACAAAGTAAATAAATTCTAGACTGGTACAGATGAATAAATACTGCATGAGTCCTGATTTTTGGTTCTAGAGAAAGCTCAGAAATATACAAAGAACAAGACTTCTGAGTAGACAGCTTTACACTGTGCGCTCAACTCTGTCAGGCCTCCAGCAATCAACCAACCTCTATTGTACATCTGCTCCATCTCTGTACCTGCCTCTGTCAGATGTGCATGGATCACTTGGAGAGCAGAATTAAAAACATTTCCATTGCTCTAACATGTGCCCAAGGCCTTGTTCTCTACATCCCTCAAAACAAAGGGCTCCTCTAAACAGAAGATACACACTGGAGAAAGCAGATTCAATGAATTAATAAAATTACACTTTGCAACCAGAAGTAGAACAACAATTAAATTTTATGTTGCTTCATCTTTAAAAGTCTTCTCATTGAAAGCCTGGATTTGGTACACAAAGGCAGATCTCCAGCTGTCTGGCCTTCAGCCCTCAGGAAGGAAAAAGAAAAACAGGTGCTCTACAAATGTGAAGCAGTGGGTCTTCCTGCAGGGAAACAGGAACTAACTTCACCAGCAAGGTAGCAGTTGCCTTATAGGACAGAGTCAGGCAAGGAAAACACTCTGTCAGACAGGCAACAGAAGTTCTACTGATCTACTGAGGGCACATAATTCCAGAATATTGATCTTATCACAGATGACCATTACAAAGTTACATAATCTGTTTTGCAATGAGAACAACCTTCATAAGGTGTAACAAGCATATATAAAATGGAGAGGGACATGCCTTAGAAGAACAATCATGCTCTCCCTCTACATCAGAGAAGCTTCACAAAATCACCAACTGCTCCACAAACATAAGTTTGATGAACATAAGTCCATCTGGTTCATAACAATTACTGCACCTACAGCTATAAGTACTGTAAAAAGCAGCTGGTGAGCAGAAATTTATTTTTTTTCTGTAACATTTCTCATTTTTGCATTCCTTTCCCTGTAACCTCCATTTAAAACCCTGCATCCTCTTAACCTCCAAAGGCAATCACATCATATGCAGAGAAATTAACAACAGAAAAAAAAGCAGTAATGCCCCATCTACAGGACAGCCCCACACGAATTTCAGAGCCAGTACAAGCTGTTGAGTAATGCTAATGCTTCAGGTTACAGGTACCTTTATCAAAGAGACTAGGACACAGGCAACACAGTTCTTAGTGTGAAAGGTGCATGTTCAGAAAAATTCAGTCCATTTCTCAAAGGCATCAAACCAGTGTAATTAACACTAATCAGAAATCCATGATCTACATCTTTTATTAATAATTGTCTCTACTTATACTAATTATGTAATTGAGGAGTACAATTATTAAATTGTATCTATATACATAAAACAAGGTGGAATAACATTTGTGTCGCAAGTCCTGCCAGATGCCTCCCACATGCACGCATGCACTGTCCTACAGCAAAGATGATTAAAAGCATGTAAACATCACAGACAATGAACTAAGGGAGGAAAATATCCCCAGCACAGAAATATGCTATCCTAACCTATATTGTCCTTTTTGGTTTATGGAAAACATTTTAGACTACGGTTGGAAGACTTAGGAAAGTTAAAATCTACAGAGCTTTTGTTCACCATGTAGCATGAGAACTCATTCTCAGCTGGCTTAGCCCAGGTTTCAATCTGGATGAGAGCAAATGGTGCTGTTCCTTGTCAAGTTGTAGTATACGTAACCTGGAGGCAAACAACACACTTCAGCTTCTTAAATTTGGAGAGCAACAGATCGGCTCTTACAAGCAGCTGTTCTCACCAAGCACCTGACAGTCCTGATTCTTGGGCTTTCCACTGTTTGATGGGACCACAAGTGACTGCAGTGGGTACCCAGGGGTCCCGGGCTTGTCATCCGCACGAACAGAACGACCTTTTTCTGCAGAGAAGATGTAGATTTCAAAATGCTGAAATCCAAAGACGGGGCCAATTGAAATGCAGTGAACGTAGGTTTGATTGGCAGCTTTCCTGCGTCTGTCTATCACTGCGTAATAAACACTGGATGATGGCAGAAATGAAGATAAATGCTTTCAGCAGCCCCCCTTTTCCCCTCCACCGCCCTGAACTCCATCCACCCCCACTCAGCACATGACAAAAGAGTTTAAAGAGTGGGGGGGGAAGAAAGTCTTAACAAAGACTTAAATAAAAAAATTCCTCAAATCTTTTCTTATAGGCCACCTACACTGACAGATATTTATCCATCAGTCTCAATCTCCTCAGAGGATCCAACGTATCTTGGCATATGGAGAAATGAACCTTTACCAGTCAACTACTGCTCTTTTATGAATCAAGCCATGCAAGCCAATGTCTGAGTTTAGACTGAAAGGGGGAAAAGGAGTGCAAAACCAGTTCCCTTGGCACTCCAGCAGTCCCTCAGTGAAAAGCAGGCTAACCTCAGACTACTATTATTAAACTCTCAGAAGAACAACTAATACTCTTGAGCTACACAGGCGTTGGGGTACCTGTTTTGGGAATACAAAACATCTACATAGTATGGGAATTGCTTTTCCATGTATTTAACAGAAACTAGAGTTCAATTTTTTTTTTCTAGGCTAGATCTTTTAGCCTTAATTTGTTAGTGTCTGGCAGGTCCCCTTGTAATTAGAGAAAAATTTACTATGATGCTTACAGATAAGTTTGAGGAAGCTGGAGAATCCTCTTAGCAAATTTGTGACTTATTTTGAGAGAGTGATTAGGCCCTGGTATAAAATTCTCCCTAGATTAGTACTTGCATCTCTAAGCATGAGAATCTCTGAAAAGTAATTATATCTCTATGAAACCATTTGTAACTGTAGCTGTTACTGAGGTTAATCTATACTTGTAGAAAGGATCTATCAGAATTGATGGGCTTTACATTTACTTGTACTAGATTTGCTACAATCCAGGTTCCAGGAAGTACAAAACACAGAACAAATCTATTTGACAAACTAAGGATAAGGTTCTTCGCTGCAAGAATACACCAGATTCTCTCAACCAGTTCTGAAACAATTTGAATTCAGGCAAAATGATTACTGAAGAGGTTCTTATACATCCCCAACCCTCAAGTATTTTATAGGACAGCCTAGTTTGGGGGGACTGTCTTTGATGACAGTAAATATATTAAATTCTGAATGTGAATTGAACAAGTCTCAGCAAATCTCTGTGCCAGGCTACCCTGAAGACACTGCCTTTGAAATGGACGAGCTAACTATCTAAAACTGGGCCAGTGCTGTAGAAAAGAGTATGCAGAGCAACCAGGTATTTTTAACCATTTCTTTTGCTTATTCTTCTATGTACAAGCAAGCTGTAAATAGGAAATGGGCAAAATAATTTTCATGAATGGATGCACAATATGCTACTAAGAGTAGTTCTGCATACGCTAAGAGGTCTGTGCTCTCTGAAAGCTGAACCTTCAAAAGGCTATTATTTTTTCTTTATTCCAGATGTATAAAATAAGAAGAAATGTAATTTCCCATTCATGTTCATTCCTACTGCAAAATTTCCTTTTAAAAGGGACAATACTTAGTATGCTGAGCTCCACAGACCTATCAGCTGTGGGAATTGGAGCAGGGCTCAACTGTAGGTAAGTGAAGATGACCATCCTAACAGGAGCCAGTCAAGTGCCCAAGGGGTTCACTCACATTGAGAACAATGCATACATCATATAGGAAAGGGAATTTTTCAGCCACAAGTTTTAGACTTCAAGAAGAAATCAGTTAATTTGCAACAAGCACAAGCAAGAAGAGAACAGATGCCTGGCCAAAAGCCTCCACTTCCAATACAGTCATGATGGCTCCCTGACATCTTACCTTCCTATATTTTATTTCTTTGTCTGATCATCTAACAATTAATAGAGAAATGTGTCTTGCAAGCATTTGCTTTTGATGGTAGAGTCCAGTTTTCCCTCAGGGAAACTAGAAGACATTAAGATCCTTTTCAAATGCATCCCCTCTTATCTGTATTGTTCGAATCTCACCAAGCAAGCTGGCAATTCTTCTCCTTAAGAGAATTCACACTGTTGCTGTTCACTATAGATTCCCCTGCTCATATCACCCTGCTACACATCAGAGTTGGAAAATCAGATATGCAACAGCATGGACAGTTTCCTGAATGAGCGAAAGTTGAGCCAATAATATTTGCACAGAATAGAGGATGAGGAAAATCCTGTACTCTGTGAAAAACAAATTATCTTATTACAGCCTTTACATATACACATTGGACCAAGCAAATGTCTCTATTTGGGAAGGTCTCATCCTACTCAGGATGACCAATAAAGAACAAGCACTTTCATTTCCTTGCTGTAGCTATATCAACCCTCTCAGTTTTTGGTAGCGACAAACCGTGGCCTGTTGATGAGAACTTTCTCCAACCATCCAATATCAGATATGCACTGCTGAACAGAAAAAAACCCAAACAAATAAACTGTGAGGAATACACAGAATACCTTCCTTCTACCTTCCAAATCTCTATCAATCAGCACCTCAAGAACAGCACTGCTACAATAAATGGATTTAAACAGTATCTGTATACTATCTTTTATCTCTAGGATTCATAATCTCTTATGCCATAAAAGAAAAAAAAACCCCCACACAAACAAACAAATTAACAGAATACCAAACACAAACCGATCCCAAAACAAACAAACAAACCAACCCACCCGAACCCCCCCAACAAAACAGAGAGAAATAACGTCTGAACCATGGGCAGGGCAGAGTATCTTACTCATACATCACATAAGTGATAAGTTGAGAGCAATTGATCAACAACTGCTAGAAAAGAGAAGGGATGAATGAGACAAGTGAGATCTTGCTTTTGGCAACTGAACAGAAAGTAACACTTGTATGTTGTTAATGATACATAATTATTTAGCTTATGCACAGTTTGAAAGCTCATTCTTGCAGGGTAGTAAGTACAATTCACCAGAGAACCGAAAATCCTACTTGCAAAAGAAGCAGAGCTCCTGAGTCTTAGTGATGCCCTTATATCTGCACAACTCAATTGAAGCTGTTAAATGCTACTTTCTTCTCTGTAAGAAAACCCTCAGAACAAGGACTATTTAGGTTCAGCCCTTTGTGTTCTCATTAGTAATTTATGATGCTTTTAGCTGCAGTGGAAGTTCCCTGCGAAGGTTTCCCTACAGTGTTGCTTTACACTGTGTAACAGCATGCATGCATACACATTTAAAGAAGCAAAGCACCACTTGTTTAGGGACAATCACGAAACTCCTGGAATTCTGATGCTGGATAGAGTACTGGAATGGCATGTAAAGAGATGCAGGTGCTCCATGAAGCCCTCAGGTTAAAAAAAAAAAAAAAAAATCTCATGGGTCTAGACAAATCAAAATAAATCTTACTATAAACTGAGATGCTCAATCATTGAAAGAGTCTAGCAGGAAAAGGTTATGGATATAAAACAAACACTTGTTACCCTTGGCTGAAACAACTTGCAATCTGTTTGAAAAGTGGGTGGTCAAACAAGCTCTCTCTTTTTCCATTTAGGCCCCTTGCTGGGAAGAGTAGTGAAAGTCTGACAGGAGTCCTCCTATCAGCAAACTGCTGGAGCTGTTAAACTTGTTTTGAGATCCCTTCTCTATTTCCATGCGATAGCAGCATGTGTTAAAAGCATGCCTCACACTACCATATGATTCAGGCAGTAAAACATGTTTCCTTCAGTGTAGCCTTTTAGGGAAATATTCAAGCACTAAAAATATATTCCAATCTGCATTTCATTTAACGAATGTTTTGGTTTGACCTTTTCTGCATACTTGCAGCCTTTTATACGATTTGTCTGTATGCATTTAAGAATCCTTTACACAAAATAATGAGTAAATGCTTGGAGAAAGTGATTTACACTTTTTTCATAATTTCTATTACAAAATTCTCTGATCCTTACAATATAATCTGTAAGAGCCATCAAGCTACTGCCCAGGAATGGGAGTCTGAAATCTACTAACTGGAAAATACTGGGGAAATAAAGACAACCTTTATCTTGTCAGTGTGAGGAGAAACAACAATTTCGGTTACAGGCATTTTTGCATCTGGAGGTCCACATCAATCAACTAAAAAAAAAAAAATCAGTAAGATACTACTTGTGAAATCTGCTCTCAAGCAACTGGTTCTGGAAAGGAAAAAGGGTTTTGCAAATTAATGGAGGGTGGGGCGGAGGGAGTAGTGAATGAGTCCAAGACATGATGACAGACAAAAAGGCAGAAGAGAACCGAACTCTACAGTCTCTAAAGAAATATGTATTCACTTCCTTCACCTCTGAAACCACACACGCAGGCCTGTTCACAGTCCTGCTTCCTTGTAAATTTCCAGAAAGAGTAGGTGACTACCCAAACCAAAATGCTGTATCTCTCCAGCCAGAAATCAACGAAATCCCTGGTAATGTGAACTCGGAAGGTCTCAATAGCTAATGTGTGTTCTGTGTGTCTGGGGTTCCTCTCTCTGCTTACTCTGCAACTCGTGATGTCTCTGCTCTCTCCCATCACTAAGTCCCTTGCACCATTACCAAGCCCATCATTAAATGCTTTTGGAAGTCCGCTTTTTAATCTTCACATCTGCGTTTATTCTCTGCACAAAACCAGAGTGGAATCTATGCCTGGCAGGCATTTCCTTTTGTAAAACTCCTTCTTCTTTCCTTTTCTGACTTTTCAGAGCATGAAATGTGCCTGCTAATCCTAATTGCCGCAGATGGAGAGTCTTGCAGAGACTAGACAAAGGGGGCATCCTTCCACCAAGCAGCTGTAAGCAGGCACCAGACTCCTAAATTCTCCAGTTTCCAGAGCTCCCATCTCACTATCACATTCCTGAAGAACACAAAGATAAAATTCCACAAGTAAGTTATATCAGGAATGGGGACTTGCCTTTCCAGACTTACCTTCTCCTGCCTAAATGGCCCTCCCAGCTAAAGAGCACAACTGAGCTTATTGTCTGACCTGACTCAGGGTGGGCACTCCTCAAATATTGCTGCTGTCGCAGAAAAAGCTAAACGTCTGGCTTTTAAGGGTCATTTGCCTGTCTATATCCCAACATCAGCTCTCTTCCCAAAGAAAAACTTTATAAGGTCCCACTGGCACACCCACACAGTTGGCCTTTCCACTAGCAGTGCCTCAGCCAGTAACAGAGGCACTGATATACTGTATCAGTATGGTATTAAGACATTTTTGCTGCCAAGGGCCATTGAGGAAGTTGCCTTTCTAGCTTTGCAGTGTCTGGATTCCCAAGAATATTTCCAGTGCAGCAATAATAAACTGCTTCAGAGAGTTGCTGTCACCTAACCAGAATATCCTTACCACCCAAGGCTAATGCTTGTGTCCTCCACAGTTGCCACATCACACTCTCTATGAGGTCTACTGCAGTTCGCTCATCTAACATAAATGCTAACACATATCAGACAAATCCAACGTTTCCAAAACTGTTGAATACAGTTTTAGATAATTCAGAGGTCTTGCAATTTCTTGTTGAGACTGTATGCCGAGACCGTTGCCAACTCTAGCCCGTATTCCACGCAGCTTTATCACCAATTATCAAGATAGTTTATCATCAATTCCATAGCTCATTAGTGTGGTCACAATTTTAGCTCACACTAAGTAATTCTCCTTCCTAAGAGGCTCAAATAATGTTGTAACAGCCCTTCCATCTAACCAATATAGCTACACCAACAGACAGATGTAGAATAGACACAAAAATAACAAGTGAAACTGCTTTACACAGAAAAGCCTTTTCCATTGTGAGTGTGCATTTAACTACATGAAATCCTATTAATCCAAACAAATCAGCAAGCCAAATTCCTGCTACCGCCTCTGCAGCTCTTACTGCAAGAATGTGTGCTTAGCACAACTTGAACTGTGCATGTCTTATGACAAAACACCCATCTGCAGTGGAGAAAAAAACTCAGCAATATCTTTATAGAGCACCTGCATGCCTTATAAACCACCACATTGCAAAAATACAAACTTTCACTAATCCAAGAAGCAGTATATTCCCTGGAAGAGTTTGAATTCTGCAGATTTAACTGGGTATCAATACAACAATGGAGCCACTTTTCATTGTGGAAATAGCAGTACACAGTATTAATAAAAGTGCTACACATAAAAACGTATTCAAAGGCTTGCATTTGTCCCGTGAATGGAAGACCTCCAAAAGTTATTACTATCCTTAAATATATTTCAGGACTGCTGTATTACAGCACCAGCCCTGGGCACCCAAGCTTGTAATGAGAACGCTGTGTCAGCTTAGTGACACAGACTGAGCTACCATCACAATACAGAGCACTAGGTAAACATGCTCAGTGGTGGATTTTCACAGGAATAATATACTGTGAGCAGGACACATCAAGGGGTATCGCCAATCCAAAGAGCAAGAAGAAGGGAAGGCAAGACAGCAACTGGAAAGTAAGCAGACAGATTTGCTGTTAGCTGGGTAAAGCAGTGAACAGACACACAGCCAAAAGAAAGCAGAAAATGAGCAAGCTGAGAAAAGACAAAATCTAACAGTAGCTTAACTCATGTGAAGGCAGTTTAAATTTAAAGCATGGTGAGATGGAAAGGAGGAAGCCCAGACTGGAAGAATGTAATGGGGAGACCACATTTTTCCAACTGAAACAGAGCAAAGTAAAAGAAACCTACAGCAAATAAAGTACTTCACTATCACGATGTTCTGAACACTTACTCATGGAAGAAGTTTTGAGGGTGGTTTGGGATGATTTAGATGACAGCAATGGAAACAAAACTCATTCCTTATTGCCACTAGCTTTAAGGCACAAAGCAGGTTCCTGCACTCAAGCAAGTGTGCAGGGATCTCTGTTTGGAGCCAGTGCAGAGATTTAGGCTCAAGGGGTGACCCAGATCCCAGAGTGTGCAGAGCAGGACTGACACAGCATGTTAGTCGACACCTTGACGGACCACATGAAACAACATGAAAGTAACCATGCAATAGTTGAACAGGGTCAGGGCTCCCAGAAGTTAGGACACCATCAAGAAAAGTTTGCCCAAACTCATAACCTCGCAGTGATTTCTCCAAAATGATGCTACAGCTCAGCTCATCACGGACAGGTCCAACCCACTGCAATTACAAAACTGACTCCAAGATGAAAGGAGACTACCACTGTATCCCATTATTTTTAAGAAGTGTTAAAAGTCAAACTCAAAGCCACATCCAGAAAAACTAAGGCAGAAGAAGCACTTCTTAGATACTCAGCATGCAGGTCTTGCACTGTACAGTGAATGGATATTTAGATGGGTTTAATTTCTTTTTTAGGGCAGATTTGACCTTAATCCATCTTGAATTAACTCATAATGCTTCCAGAGGTCCTAAGTAGACCTGCCAAAGAAGCTGTAGAAAATAACCACCACAGCTATTCCATACATCATTTACAAGCAAAAGTGGAGGGAAATTTCATATGATGAAAATAGGGCAATCACACTTTACTGGTTTATAGTAAAATTTTCAATTATACACAAGATTTTGAGCAAGCCATCCTTTACTGAAGGGTAGGGGTCTCGATCTAAAAATGAACTGTGGTGATCTCACTCTCACAGCAGCAGTCAGAAGTCCAGCTCCTACCAGATCAAAGAACCAGCAGTGGTACATTCTAGAAGATGACAAACACCCCAAGCCAGCTTCTCACTAGGATTCAGTGTAAAATTAAAGTTCCAAATGACAACTTTATCTGGCCTCACAAATCATATGACAGCAGAAGTTAGGCAGTAGCTCACTAAAAGCACAGGAGTGATCAGGGAGACCAACATTCACTTACAGCAAGTTTCTTTGCAAGCAAAGAAGTTACAACAGGGCTTTGCCTTCATTTTCACTGTTTCTTGTGTCAACAGACATGCAGGGACCCATGAATGAAGGTTCTTCCATGGAACCTCATCAGCCAAGCTGGCCAAGAATATGTAGAAACAGACTCCCTTTGCAGAATTTATATGCCTTCCACATACAGAATCGAATAAAGACCTCAGCAAAATGCTTTCACACCTTACCTTTCAAAATCTTTGCCAATCTGCTCACTCCATTTGGCCTATGAGATCTTTCTCTAAATTTTATTAGAGTCCCTCTCTGTCACAACTTAAATGTCTTCCAGCGCTTACCATCAGCCCTTCTCTTTTATTTCATCTTCCTATGTTTTCCAGTCCATAAGCACTGTTAGTTATTTGTCTCCCCTCAGCCTTTTTTCTTCTGTGTCTTCTTTTCCTTCCACTCTGGCAAAGTACTTTTGGATTTCCTTTACACTTCTCAGTGTCCTCATAATGGGGTTGTGGGGGATGTATATGTACATGTTGGGTATTTGCCTCCTTCCCTCTGCACCAGTTTTGAGCCTGACCCACCTCTGCTGTACCCATTCCCCCACCTACTGCAAGACAACACTACTGAAAACTGCCACCAGACCAATTCCCTCCACTATGCTTTTCTACTCTGGTACCTCAGAGAAGCCTTGAGATTTGACTTGGTTGGTCTGTGGCGAACCAACAGACAGATCCTCAAACAGCTTCTGTGTGCAGCATACCAGGAGACATCACATGGATGGGTGCATGCATGCCCACACCATGAATGCTAATACGAACAATTGTTTGAAAGAAGACAAAGTGTTTCTCCAGCTTAACTGAAACCCACGCCTGCAATCCCAGCTACCTTTGACTCATTCCTCAAACCCTCCCCTCCTCCAGCTTCCATTTGTCTCTGCGCAGAATCTCAGCTGCTTAGAAGAAAATTACCAAGTGACATTACTTCCTCTACGTCTTCAACCTTTCTGTCCCCTCCTGAAATTCTTCCCATAACAGACACAAGCATGTTCCTAGCCCTTCTAAGCACTCCACCAGCCTCCATGATTTTTCCCTCTTTTGTATCAATTTCTATCCCTTGCCATTTGTCAGTAAATATGTGTGTTCTCTTCTTCTCTCTCTCACAACACAAATATACATTAATTTCTTGCATTTCTAAATTTCTCAGTGACTCTGGATCAGAGTTTGGATGATTAGAATAAGAGCAGGAAATGCACTGTCCCATATGTCCTTCTCACTTCTAGCTCTCAAACTGCATATGAACTCCTAGCAGTCACTGGTCTTTTTCTTCTCCAGCTTATCTTCCAACTCAACTGCTACTGAACCTGCTCTACTTCTAGTGGCCCCCTTGCTGGTTAAAACTCAGGACTAGTAGTCTAACTCTTCTCATTACCTCTTTCTTAGCAAGGGTACTAACATTTTTTGATTCTTTGATTGCTCCTCCCTTACCTTCTGTGAATGGCTTCTACCTACCACTACCACTCTAACCAACCCCAAAGATGCTGAAAGAGACAACCAAGCAATTATGACCATCACTACAACATCTCCCACACTCTGCTGCCAGCCCTGAAGTTATCTAATGGGCCAAAAGCCACACCTACCTATTCCTTCCCATCTATTGCTGCAAAACCTGGTGGGTTGAAGCATATTGATACAGCTGAAATTGTACCTTGTTTCAGGCAGTGCTTGAAGCAAGGGGAAGAGACATGAATCTGGTTCCCAGAGCAGCAAGAGTGGAACTCAGAAGCGAGGCTACAAGGAAACTCGGAGTCCAGAGCTGTTATATTTGCAGAGGCTGGCTCACAGCTCTCGCTGATTTTGAACTCTCAGAAACATAACAACTCCTGCCTGCCAGGGCTTCTGGATTACAGCCCACACTGAGCTCAACAGGAGAGCATGTTAACCTACTGCTCAAGAAAGCAAAATACAGCTTCCTTCAGTAGCACTAACTTACAGCTCTTGCTTAGTTCAAAACCAGCTCTAAGCTCCTGCAGATGCTGGAGACCATTCCCACTTCAGCCGCATCCCAGAGGTGGTGGGTGTACTAATTTAAAAAAAAAAAAAAAAAAAAAAAAAAAAAAAAAAAAAAGGAACCGAAGAACAGAAGGACACATATGAGCATATGAGGTACACCTCTGCGCCTCTGGATCCTGTTTATATTTTCTAGTGTACAAAATCTCTGGCTGCATTTACTTTTGATTTCTGAGGAAACAAGTTTAAAAGTTAATATGAACTTACTGAGTGCTCTCATTCTAATTAGAGCCGGTGTTTGCTACTGCACAAATGCTGTTTGGCTTCTCTACTCAGTTTTCTTCAAGAACTTCCCCACCTCATGCAAGACACTTAACAACCTCCACATTTTCAACAACCCAAAAGCTCTGACAAATCCAGCCTTCATGTTTTGAGGAAAGACTGAAGCCTAAATTTATTTCCTAGTCTCTGCCCCTGCCACAGGCATTTTCTAAAATTCCTCTAGGTTCCACACAGAGGGCAGCTTATAGTGGCTCAGGTTAAGGTAAAATACCCAGGTAACATAAACCCACAAGTTAAAAGCAACTCTGAGGAAGCAAGCAAGTTGTCACTAATCCTGCCAAGATCTTCCCATACATCTTCCCCCACAATCATGGAAAGCCAGAAGACCAGAAGCATACAACCAACAGTACCAGCTGAGTGACAATACTATGTAAAGGAAAAACCACTACTGCAGAATCTAACAGCTAACACAACCTTTGATTTGTATGCAGTAAGTGATAACAGATTTGGACATTAATGCTTAATTACAAGTAAAACATCCAATGGTACAATCCTATCCACCTGCAAAAGGGTGCAGGAGATCAGCACATGGCATTCTTACTAGATCCATTATTCAAAACACAACAACGTTGCCATAGCAAGAATTTCCTCTATCTTTATGACAAGATGCTATAAAAATGTATATGAAGATACTCTATACTGGGCATAGCAAATCTGGCTTAGGGTTTGCTTGGTGGTGGTGGTGGTGGTGGTGGTAGTAGTGGTGGTGGGTGTCCCCCCCCCCCCAACCCATAAAACACATTAGCGAAAATCATGACTAATCTCTTCAAAGATGACAGTTAAATGTGGCAGGCCACTGAGGATTCCTACCCCTTTGCAAGGCAGATCCAGATCACACAGGTTCCTGCCCCCCTTCTGCGCTCCGGAGCGTGGGTAATTTTTAATTTTTTTTCCCCCTTTTAAAAGGAGGCAGCAAGCTCTGGGAAAATACTTTTATGGCTAAGTGAGTTTTACCACCCACAAAGAGACAGGTCCCCAAGGGGCCCTCACCGCCTACAAAAGATGAGCACTTCTGCAAAGCCTTACCCCTTTCTGATATAATGATATCTAGAAATTCATCTCTTTAACAATGCACACAAAAGGAATCAGCCTGCACCCTTCACTTTTAAGAACATGATCAACTCTCTCCAATGCCTTTCTAAATCTCAAAGGCAGCTTTAGATTCACAGTCACCAATATAAAGAAAGGCTTACTGGGACAGTTTGCATCAGAAAACACGTTACACAAGCTTTCTCAGATGCACGGCTTGCTTCCATCGTGCAGCACTGGAACAGACAATAGCTTGTGACACAATGCAAATGGCTGGAAGAACCTCTCCGGCAATGGGACCACTGAAGACACCCTATGAAAACTCCTGTATATGTACCAAGAATTTGGAGACCAGTAATATGGTCATAATTTTTCCTTTGAGACTAGGCAATAATTTTGCTAGTTTAAACACTCCATGTACTGAAAACAAAACCTGTTTCAGCAATCAGTTACCTCAAGGTAAGTGGTGAACTTTATGTGGCAGGACCTCAAGAAATAAAAAAAACCCTTCCAACACCACTGCTCAAGTATCTGTCTTTTCTTTTTCCAAGTTAAATTGTTCTGATATCAGGTTCTGCATCTTCCTATGCAGAAAAAGTCTTTTGTCTATTGTACTAAAGGGTGCTCTATCAGAAATCTTTCCCCCACAGATATATCTAGACCAATCAAGTAACAACTACCTACTACTTCTTTGATTAGCTAAGTACATTAAGCTTATGTCATTCTATAGCTGAAGTTTTCCTCAACTAACTCTTCCTTCAGCTATATTAAGTCTTTCTGAAATGTAGACACAAAGAATTGCACATGGATTCGAACATCATCTGGATTGATGTTAATAAGACCATATAAAAAGACAACAGTAGTTTCATACTCCCCGATATTGCCTGCCTACATAAGGTTGTAGAGCTGTAGCACCATGACAGGAATTCATACTCCATTGGTTCACTCGCAGCTCCCCAAAGCCATTTGCAGAGTCACTACATTGCCAAAACAAGACTTCACAACTGCAAATGGGATACACATTACTGGCCCCAAAGTACCTCATCTCACTCTGGGCTGTAATAACACTCAGTCCCAATGGTATCATTGCTTGGATCACCACTGGGAACAAAGCAACTGCAGGGAAGATTTGCCCTCCTAGTAAATAGATTTCGACCGCGACTCTCACACTCCATATTTTACTATCTTCAGTCAGAAGTGGATTGACCCCAGATCCCAAACACCTGGTTCTTTGAAAGGTCAACAGCAATTAAGAGAGCTTAATGGCTGGTTTGTTTGACATACATCTTGCCTCTGGCCCAGTTATTCCATAAAACTGCTTCTTTATCTGTCCAAAACCTTCCCTGTTGCTTCAGCTTAATTCAAGGGCTGTGAGTACCACTGTTCCCATTTGAACAGTCTTCTACAAATGCATATGAAAGCCTATGAAGTGCTGGTATCAACACAGCAACATCATCTCTTCTGGATACACGATCGTAAAAGTGTAATAAGCATTTCAAGGTTCTATATTTGGGGCCTTTTAACCATTTAATACAGCTTTGATCCTTGGAGGACAGTCGTACACATTGCTCTAACTTCTTTCACAAGGCAGCATAACCAAGGACAACACACAGCAAACAGTTTCCACAATCCCTGAAATGGAGCCAGTCACAGACAGTATCCGGGACACTTGAGTAAATGCAGATCTTCACAACTACTGCTAACCTCACTGCAGTGTCACTTCCAGATACTAGTCAAGAATCCCCTGTTGCCTCAGACCTCATCATGCCTCAAGCATCTCCTGTGAAGTGGCCTGCACTCACTCTGACCAGAAGAGTCGTGCTCATTCTAATCTGACTTGCAAATAAAAATTGTAAATTATACTCACAATGTACAGCCACTGATCCAGACCAGGTCCTTCTATGGACACTTCTGCTACATAAGCAGGCAACTGAGAGGTTTTCAACTTTCAGTTACCAAAGGGAACACAAAATGAGACTCTTGGCAGAAAATAAATATAAACTCATGGAAAGTTAGTAACAAAGCATTCTCCAGTAACATCTGCTCTCTCAGACAAACCTTGAAAGAGCCAGAAGTCCTTTGCAGTAACAACCATCCTAAGGTTTTACAATACAATTAGAGGACAATGCCAATACATACAATCAGGAGCAGCTGTACCTACTCCTGCAACACAGCAATCAAAAGAATTACAACAAACTATTCTCTACACTGAATCCCAACATCATTTCACTGTTCCTATGTACTGAGTCATTTCAGAGAATCACTGAAGACAGAGTGGAAAGGTCTGAGATATTCTAGACCATTCCCCTGCTCAGAGCAGGGTGAATTACAGCAGGTTACTGGGGGCTATCTCCAGTCAAACATAGATATTTCCAAAGATAGAGAGCCCATAATCTCCACAGGCAAGCTGTTCCAGAATTTGACCACTCTCACAGAAAGAAAAAATTTTCTTGAGTTCAAATGGAATTTCCATTTGTGTCCATTGCCTTTTGTCCTTTCACTGGACATCCCTGAAAAGAATCTGGCTTTCTTCATTCCCTCAGTCCTTTATACATATTGTCAAGATCCTGTCCAAGCTCTCTCTTCTCCAGGCTGAAGAGTTCCAGGCTGAGTCTCTCCTAACCTATTCTCTCAAGTCAGTCTGTAAACCCTTACTCAGTCTTTGTGGCCCTTCACTGCACTAACTCCAGTATGTCCACACCTTTCTTGCACTAGGGTCCAGAACTGGACAAAGTACTACAAACGTGGCCTTTCCAAGCCTGAAGAAAAGGATCATCTCCCTCAAACTGCTGGCGATGCTCTTCCTAATTCAGCACAGTCCACTGATGACCTTAATTCCTGAAAGGCATATTTGCTGGCCCATGTTCAACTTGCTGTCCACAGAACCCCCACGTCATTAATTGCAAAGCTGCTTTCCAGACATTAAGTCCACAGCCTCTACTGGTCCATGGGGTCATTCTCCCCCAGGTGTAGGACTTGGCATCTTTCTTAACTGAACTTAATGAGATTTGCTGGTCCATTTCCCAGTCTATGAAAGTCCCTCTGAACAGCAGCATAACTTTCTGGTTCATCACCTACTCCTTCCAGTTTTGCTGCAGGTGCACTCTGACCCATCATCCATGAGACGAATGAAGATCTCTTCTAGATAACATCCTTTCTGCCATCAGAGCAGGATGTAGCCTGCCTAATTTTAAGTATCTAAGTAACCCAGAGCAGAAAACTACTCTTCCAAAACTCTCTATCTAATCAGTGTTAAATATACTGGCAGCTCCACAGAAGATTCAGAGCACCTCATTTCAGCTCAATTCAGGTGATGAATCTTCAGAGCACAGGCTTCTTTTCCTCTGCTAACTATACAGGAAGCTTGGCCTCCCAAGTCAGATGACCCCAAAATTACAGCGTAAATACCTCCCATAGTGCACATAGCTGTGGATTTTTATTTCAGGTTGACTCACAGTCCTCTCAATTATCACATTCTCAGACTTAGCAGATTGTGATAAACTATGGCTTGAGTTACAAAAGCATAAAGGGAAGACAGGAACAAAAAGGACTGAGCAATAGTAGGCTTTAAAGTGCTAATAGCACGATTTTGACTCTTTAGCTCCCTCCTCATTACTGTGCAATATTTAAGAGACTCATGGAAAATCTCCAGTTCTCAGGTATGAAGGTTCTTTACATACAAAGACATTGAGACACAAAATTTATTTCAGAAATTAAACTGATTTCGGAATCACTCAAGCCTTTAGAGTATTCTAGTCTCTGGAACCAAACAGGGGATAACACCTTACCAGGGCAGTGATGCAAGTTCATTCCATCTGCCCTACAACCTTGAGTGCTATGCACTCTTAATGTCCCAACCAAAGAATTCTGTACCTGTTCACAGATGTTAACAGGGAAGCCTTTGTGACCACAGAGCACGTCTGTTGCTAAGTGGAAGACATAAGTGAACAGAGACACAGAGAAAACAGGGCATAATAAGCAGGCAGCTAGATTAAAGTTATTCCCCACAAAAAGTACCCTGACACTTTCTGCCCGTTTATGCTTTTTGTGTATGACAGTGTACTGCAGGAGCGGACATCAAAATAAAGATGAGTACCTGCTCAGACTCTCGATGCAGAATTTGATATTTTGGATGTGAGGGAAAGGCTAACTAGAAACAACACGCACAACCCCTTACATCACATAAATGCATATATTAACGGCTTTTTCTTAACACTACCTATCATGTACTTTCAGGAGACATCTAGGTAGACTGTTTACCTCAGAGGAGTATTTATCTTCACCAAAATGAATGCCACCAGCTAAGGAACACTTCTGGGGGTCTTGGCACTGGACTAGCATTTCAGAAGAGATTGCCTGTAGGTCATTCAAAGGCTAATTGCATCAACTACCTATCAGCCTTCACTGTGCCAAGGTACAACGATACAGGATGACACAGATTACAGCCCCAGAAAAGAGGCAGCTGGACTGCCAATTAAAGCACAGAGCCGGAAAAAAAACAAACTCACTGATGTCTTGCAATACAGGGAAAAATTATTGAAGTACTATAAAGATGGACCGGCTAGGAAGAATGCAGCATCCGTGGAGCAGCTACCTGATCCTAGTATCACCGAAGTTGTGTATTACAAGTTGTTTTCTAGACTTTTCTTTAGCATTAACAAACTGTCTCCTCTCTTCTGGGAGATGGATTTCATTTGAAGAATGTGTGCTATGAAGTTCACCTTCTGACCATAATCGTGATGTGGTATAATCCTGTAGCCAGAGCTACAGAATTTGTGAACTGGAAGTCAAGAAGGGATCTAATACTATGAGAAAGTTAACCCACAATGTATGACTATATTCTGCACATAGGACACCGAACTGCCAGGATTTTATTTACAGATACTCTACTGTAATTGAGCAGCAAGATTAAAAACTTCCATGGTTGAAGGCTGATCTAGGAAAATACCAGCTGGTGAGAGACAAAGGCATATAAGAGCTGAGGTACAGCAGCTAACTTCCACAAAAGCTCAAGGGCTGCAAATGTGTTTTTAGAATACACAAAGCAAATTTATACATGAACACTTAGATAAGAGGATGTCACACAATTAAAGCCTTTGCCACATTTCCAAAATCCTACTGTCTTCAGAAGCTTAAGTACCACGTTGAGGAAATCAACATCTCTGAGGATACCTCTCACCAGTTCCATGAAGGAACACTCTCCATCATTCCCTCCTGTAAGAAGTTCATTCATTTGCAATTCAGCCATACAGCCTCTTTTCTTCCTTACATTTCTGCATGAAACGCTGCACTTTCACAGAAAATATAAACTGTTCTCAAGTCTGTGATGAAGGTGACAGGTATCTATAGCTCTCAAGCCACAGAAGAATCTGAGGCATATATTAAGCCTCTTATATCATTTAGTGTCCACTGACGCAGATCACAGAAAGACCATAAAAATAAAGTTACTCAGAGGTTCACATCTTTCCCTATTTAGCAGTACCAAATAGACTTATAACAGAAACACGCAGCATAGAAAGCCACACAGCTATGTTCATCGATTCTATTATTCTACAGAACTGTCTACTGTGAAAAGCAGGATTAGATCAGGACACTAATTCAAATTCACACAGTTGTCTCGGATGAAAAGGCAGAAGCAAGCCAGTATCAATAAGCCTGTGATGGACAGCTGAAGGTACAGATTCAGAATAACACTCAAATCTCAGGGAGCTGTACAGAAAATACATAACTACTAATACTGAGAAAAACACGGGTACATCAGAGACAACTGGCAATGTGTCTTCCCATCAACTTTTGCTGGCCTTCTGGAACTCCCAAGTTGTCTGTCTTAGCCTGCACAGCTGTGCATCACTACAAGCACATTTGAAGGACGGGAGCATCCCAAAACAGAATTAACAGCATACTGTGGATGACAGAATAGGATTAGGTCAAGATGACGTGAGCCACAGGAGGCAATCACACCTGAAATGCCAGAGGAACTGGAGATCTGCCTTCAACATGGTTTTGAAGGCAAAGAAGCCTTTTATCATGATCGCATCTATCATTAGAGCAGAAGTGAAAGGCTACTGTAGGGCTAACTGTACTTGCAATGGCAACCAATGCAGCTATGCAGCTGCATGTACCACAGGCTCACTGGTATCCATTTTGCTGGTTTTAGGTTAGAATCATTCACTTGTGAACATCAGCCCTAAATACAGCTAGAGTGATTAACAGGTTGGGAATGTGCACCAGGAGGCACCTTAACTAGTTCCTGCCACTGGTGAGAGTTCATCACCATAAATCTTAGTAGGAGAAAAATCACATGCTCAATCATATCTTTCCTGTCCCAGAAGGATGATATTTAACCATCTTAGCTAATTTTCACCATGATGAAACTTCATACACTCTAACAATTGTGTGTTAGCAGTTACTGGCTGAAGGATAGAAATTCACCAGAAGACACATGACTTTGAATTCTCCCAGGAAGTAAAGCTTTGAAGAACAGCATAGCTTGTGGGATTTTGGGAAAACAACAGCCAAACTTCACACTTTGAAATTCTAGACTCCCATTAAAGGGATCAGCTGATTCTTATCTTCATCAATAGCCTCAGTCCCAGCCCAGCGTAGCAAGGCTACAGACAGCTTGCTTTGGCAACTCCAGCAGAGAGATCCAAAGCTGAACCATTACTGCTCTTGTGGCAACTATACCCTGAATAGATGTGGGATATGGAAAAATCTGTAATCAAACTCATTCTTTGACTACATATAAGTGTTCAGTCTCTCGTCTGAATTTATTACCCTGAGACAGCAACAAAATCACTCAGAAACTGTAAATGCAGATTTTACATCATTCGGCCCTTAAGCCCTGCTGAATCTGAATCCCCCTGGAAGGTAGAAGACTCAGAGAAACTGCACTCTGATTTTTTATCTGTTTTTAAATAGGTAAAATTCTGGTGGCAAAGCCAGAACAGATAAACATGACCTATGACCACACAAAGAAAAATATTTTGTTTGTTGAGATACACATAACTGAATAGAAGCCTATTAAAACAAAGTGGGGCAAGACAAAAGCATTTCACAAAGCTAGGTAATTCTACCATAAACTTTCATCTGCAGATCTCCTAATGAGTAACAGAAATGCCAACAAATGGCATTTGTGTCAATTTTTAAAGCCTCCTTCAAAGTTCCTTGGGAAACACTGATTCTCTTCTTCCCCTAAGCTTCCACTGAACTGAAACTAAAGCCTTCTTTGTTTCACTATACCATTAACATGTCTCTGTCCATCCCAAAGCAGTCAATTACTACAAAGCCTAAGGCAAAAGTTCACAGAGGGGAACAAGAGGTCACAAGCACTTCAGTGCCAATGATGTAGACCTTTTCTTTTAAATATATCTACTGATTTTAAAAAGTATATTAAAATGGACATCCTGGTCTATGCTACCAAAAAATATCTATAACTTGGCCATCACAACTTAACAGTGTTCTGCTTCACAATGCAACTTAGGACAAAGAGAAATTTATTTAAAAAACCAACAAAAAGACCAAACCAAAACCAACAAATAAATGAACCAAAGAAACAAACAACAATCACAAAGAAAACAGTGGGCAGAAATACTCAGCTTACAGAATCATTTCAAAGAAGCAGCAGGAGGTAGTAAACACAATACTGAGTGTGTTCCTTGGACATTTTAACGCTGCTGAGCTTTGCAGCAGTACTAACTACAACTAGAAAAGGTGTAACCTCATCCCCCAGAACATCTCTTTCGTATCTCCTGGGAAGCGTAGAAGAAAAAACAATTCAAAAAAAGGAGTAAAAAGAAAACCTAACCAAAAATCAAACCCCCACCCCATCGGCCCACAAATGGCAGAGAACCCAAGAGACTTTAAGACTGAAATGGCCCCAAGATGCAGTCTTCCACCTATACTGCCACATACAATTAATCAGCCATACAAAGTGAGAAACCAGAATATATTTACTGCCTTCATCACCACTGTAGCAACAACCACTTCAACTAGCTTTCACTGTATGGATGTTTCCTTGGAGACCACAACTCCAACACTTAGGGCAGTTCACCAAGGAGAGGAGAGTGCAGAGGGTGGTTTGCAGCCCACACTACCAAGAGCCTTAAAACAGCTGCCAAATGAACTCTCAGGTTTCTTGATGAGTCTTGAAATAAAGGGGAATATGGAAGACTGAAAAATATGCTAGTGTTATACCAGTATTTTAAAAGGTTGAAATAGGATGAGACTGTCAGTCTTGTCAACCTGACATTGATTCCAGACAAAATAATGAACAAGCTGATATAAGACTCAGTTAATAAAGGATTAAAGGAGGACAGTGTAATTACTGCCAATCAATGTAGACTTTACAGAAAAATATAACTTGTCAAACTACCAACACTTTTTGGTGTGATTATAAGTTTCATTGCTAAAGGTAACAATGTTGATGTAATATATTTTCACATGGTGTTTTACTTGGTGCCAGAAAGCACAGTGATGCAGCATTCTGTATCAGCTGAGAGATTTGAACTGCACCAGGAGATAAGAAGGCAGGCAGGTGCTACTTGGAGTTGCTGTTCCAGTGCTCCATGCAAATTAGGCTGCTGGCATGGAGATCTCTCTGTCTGTCATGTTGACTGGTATCACTTCATTCTCCCCCTGGGCTCCCACCTACTCTACCCATCTGTTGCCACCTTTCCCATGCTTCCCCTGGAGGTGCCTAGGCACAGGGATGGCCACCAGTCCCCTGAATAGTACAAAGGGCTCTGATTCGACCTAAGCTCTGCCTGGCGTGTTAGTCATTCTGCCCAACCCACTGCACTGTTCTACTGGTCCATCTGCACAGATAACCTGCAATTCTTAGAGGTTTGTAAAACTTGACTCTAAGGATTTGGTCTCAAGGCAGTCTTCCCTAGTGTGCAGTGATTGTCGGTGTAACACTGGCGTGAGAATGACACTTAAACAACAGAAAGACGTTCACAGGCTGAAAGTAAATGGGTAAAACCTAACAGCAAGAGCTCTGACATTAAGAAATTTAGTCAGCACACCACAGTAATTCACACACTAAGATCTCCATCTGCTTCTTTGATTTTCTCTCAGCATATAGCAGTAAATGGGGCAGTGGACAGGAGCAGAAGTATACTCGGATGTATTTTCCCAAACAGCAGCTCTCACTCATACTTGATCACAGAAGTCTACTGTCAATTTTTAGAAAACTGTCAGGTTAGCAATACAGGGTTTTTTTTGGTATTTCTTTTCAAATGCTGTAGAGGTTACATAAGAAATACATTTGGCATTTTTGCATTTAAACATAATTCAAAATCGACAGTCTGGATACATGGTAGAATGAAGCAATTCAAAGCATTCAAGCTGAGATTAGCCTGTGTTAATAGGAAAATAGATGATGGATATTTTCCTCAGCCAAGGCTGTTAATCTCACCCATAACTACCAGGCCAGGGTTAAAGTACTTTTGAGGTTGAATAGAGGTTTTCCACCATAAAACTGAAGAAAGAGCTACCACAAGCCCTGGCACAGGCTAAATATAAAGGAAAGTATACTATCACTGTATAAGCACTGTAACTTTCAATGGCTCTGAAATACAACACTGAAAATAACAATGCTGACCGACATAACGAGTGTAAGAGATTCTCTGGCTATTCTACAAAATTGCAACCTCATCTTCTAGTTCTTGCCTGCCATGCCTCCACCTAACATTTGCAATTTCAACTCTCCTTTTTTTCTGCAACATATGAACGAGTTTTTGAACGTGGATGTAAAAAAACATTTTGAAAGCTGAAAGCATGGGTAAAATAAGTGAAATATTAAACCAACATCACACAAGCAGCTATTGGAAGAATTAATTTTATATTTAAGTCAATAAAAGCCGTTACTGCGGAGTCCCAGCCATTCCAGTGTGAGGTTCCAGGACACTGCCAGAGCCAACAAACCTTGCCTTATGAAGGCTCAGCACAGCATCACACAGAAAAGATTGATTTTGTTTTTTTAAAATTCCCATGATTATAGTTTCTGTCTTTCTTTGTTATTCTTGGAATACATGCAAGAAACAGCAAATGTGTTTTGGGGCTCAAATTCCCCCAAAAGTGTAGATGAAAAGCCAGGCTATTTCCCAGCCATAATGGAACAGAAAACTGCAAGGCGGCCTGGAGGAGGGATGAAGGCAGGTGTCTCCAGCAAAGCTGGGCGACACAAGAATTCTGCAGTGTTGCCTGGCAGCAGGTAATTATCTGCCAGTGTGCATCTTCCATGTGCCAACAGCCAAAGCCCACACAGGCAGCAAGCACAGGCAAGCACATGCACCAGCTAACACTGCAGGTTAGCTCCACTGTTTCCTAAGGGATACAAGCAACGGTGCTTTGGATAAGACTTGGGCAGAGTTCTTACAATTATTGCAACAGCACTAGGAACCACTCAACCCAAAATGTCCAGGGAGAGAGAAGTCTGGAAGATGATGGAAATCTATTACCAAAGACAAGACCACTGCCGTACTAAACCAGCATTGCAAAACCAGCAACAGTTCTACCCCAAAATGATTGGGAAAACTCCAATCAAAACACATTAGAGAAATCCTGTCAAAAATGGCTTGGGCACAGTTGATTCTGCCTTAGGATAGGGTAAAGGGTCATGCAGTCTCTTGACCCTTTCAGCACTCTTTTCAGTGATGGTCATGCAATTACCCTAAGGAAGGAGGAAAACCACATCCCAACCTACCCACCCATACATCATCTCGTGTTCTTCCCCAAACTCCAAAATTACTCCCCCGCTCTGGGGTTAATTACAGAGCAACTCAGACCCAGGCAAAAAAGACTCACCCTCAAGATATGTGTCATCTCTAACCATCTCGTTCATGAACTGCCAGACTGCCATACTCCTCCTCCTCTTTCCCCCACCTCCGCTTGCCCTCTAAGGCTCCCAAATGCCTGTATGCTGTATGTGGTGAGGTTTTTAATATGCACTTATTAAGATCCTAATTGAATCCCACATTGCCTCGTGTGCATCTTCCTAGCCGGAACATGAACAAGGCACCCTATAATTCAATTAGAAGGACCTGCAGCAAGCTGATCATTAGTCTGTCAGGTTGTTTAAAAAAAGACATCTAGGAATAGGAGAAGTTAAATAAAGGGAGAATTGTTAACACCCATCCCCAATTTACGCAGACATTTCCACACATATACCTGAAGCATGGAATCTGGAATGCTCAAGCACTTGAATGACAGCTTACTACATCAATCCAACAGTCCTTTCTCTTGCTTCAGACAACTTAAATAGAACCTCAAAAGTTGGAACTGATTTTCCTCATCAATCCTTCTCTGTCAGATTGATGAGAAAACACCACTAATACACATGGCTACGGCAAACAAGGAAATCTCATTACCTGCCAAGACCCTGTTGACAGAGGAATGGGTGGCCAAGCCAGGCTGTCCCCGCTCATGGAAAATCCCAGCATAAGGCAAGTACTCTGGCAGCAAGAAGCGTCTGCAAAAGAAAGAGAGTAAGACATGAAGAAAGCCATCCTGTGTTCTACAGCCCTGAAGAGCAACTGCAATTACTTTGAGGAAATATGACTACATTCCAGCAGACTACAGTAGAGGGAAGGCTGGAATCCTCTGCTTAGCCAACCACTTCCCTGCTTCAAACAAAAAGTAAATTACAGATTACATCCTCTTCTGATCAATGTGGCTGCAAAGATCAGCACCAAACAAATCCTCTACCTCCCACAATAGTTTCCTAACCTCTAACCAGCACATTGTGCTGAGAATCTCTGATCAGATTCTTTTCTCCTCCTATTCTGCCTTCACACTGTGACCTCAACTGGTAAGTAAAAAGCACTAAGACCATGCTGTCTTTCAAATATCACAGGATGAGCAGCTTATACTAACATGCCATCCCAGGAGTCCCAGCAACTGCAAACCAAGGATTAAGATGCCCTGTATGCCCTGTACAAGAGAAGGAATCCACCTGAAAGCACGAAAGAGCTGCACTGCAACTGGTACTTCCAGGATTTCCACACCTTTTGGCCTTACACACAGATGCCTTACCTTGGGACAAAGCGCCCCAGTGATGGTGCAGACATGCGGGCATTCCTGGGAGCTCGGTGCCGGGATCGGTCTCCATTGTCCCTTCAGCAAAAGAAAGGAAATTATTTTACATTAAAAATACTATGTAATAAAAGTATTTTCCAAGAACACAAAACACCAAGGACATCACCTAGTCAACCTGAGTGTGCTACAGAGATTCAACGGTTCTTATGCTTCCAATGTTCCAAATTCATAAAAGTAACTATGCCAAATCCTCTTGACAGTTTTATGTAGGGGTTACCTTTCTTCACCGTTTGACAATGTCTCAAAAGTATCAACAAAACCACAGAGTCAATGAATCAACATTAGCACCTGAGCAAATGAAAGAGAAACCTCAGAATTTTGACCAGGAGAGCAAAAGGCAAGCTCACCCCACTCCTGAGAAGAACCTTCTATTAGCCAAAGAGATCTGTTAAAGCTGACATTTTCATTCCTGGAAGTGCAGGCAAAAGAGCATAATCTGCAAACTATTCTTTTGTGTTCCTTCCCTGAAGGTCCAGTTTAAGTGCCATCAGATCTTAAAAATATCTCACTTTTCATAAGTTTTTACAGTTGAATCAGAAATGTTAGACGGTACTAGACAGAAGCGCACCTCCTTTAACAATACCTCATTCTGTTTCACAATGTCTGGGCCTTGGAGAATGAGGGGAAAGGATCTAGCATTCACTGTCCTACAGCAGCCACAGGAAGGCACTTCCCCAGGAGGGCTGTGCAACACGGAACAGGCTTTACAGAGCAGCTGCAGAGCTGCTATTCTTGTAAGTCTTGAGATAGGAGCTACACAAACTCATGGGTTGCTCAGTCTGATCTTGGTAATGACAGCTGTACAACAAGCAGGAGGTCAAACTGGAGGACCTTCAGAATCCCCACCACACAAAATTCCTGATACTGCATTCCTAGGCCACAAGGGGATCTGTAATTATACAGCACTAAAACTGCAAGGAAAATAATGAGACTCTATTAGTGGCTCTGGAGTTTTGAAAGAGACTTTGACAGTGCTTTCTCCTCTGTTCAGAAATTTACTCTCTGTATGACCTTGTACAAGTAACAAGTCTGTTCTCTCTGGATTCCAATCTCCATCTGTAATTGCAGCCCTGTCTTCTTCCCAAGCAGTTGTGGGGAGAATATTACTTGCAGAGCCTTGAAATCACTAGGAAACTAAATATTCCTTATGCAACGCACTAGCAGCACATTTCTAACCCACCCCAGCAAGCTGTGCATTTTATAGTTATTTTTCGTTTTGCTTTTTTTTTAAAGTCAGTGAGCAAGAAACGTGGGCTGAGAAGAAAGTCTATTACGTGGCTGTTTCCCACACACTTGAGGAACCCAGGAACACAAAAGCAGAGGTTCTTCTGCGGAGCTTGTTAGCATTTCAAGCTATTTCACCAAAATCAAATCTAAATCCAAGCTCAAAGCTTCCATTTCTCCTCCCACTGTAGATGCAGCATTTGCAGTTCACAGCCAAAGCTGCACCTCACCCTCAGGATTTTGTGTAACCAGGGTTCCTGAGATCAGAAATGTTGAAGCTACTGCTATTCTTTTATCACAGGCCTCCAGCCGATTAAGATGCAGATCAATAACAGAAGGAATCCTGCAAATTTGAGTGCTGACATATCAACTTTTGTTGCTAAAGAGAAAAGGCCAAAGGAAAAAGAAGTGTCATGTTCCATATCTTGCCACACACAGGAAGAGTTAGCCGTCTACGTAGCCTCCATGTAGCAGCTTTTGAAGCAACACTGATAGGCAACCCTGGCACAAAAGCAACAAAACCATTTTCAGGGTTTGCATTTGCTTGGACATTTACTAGAACTGGAAGATGCTTTTGAAATGGACGAATATCAGCAAGAAGAACCACAGCAGGACTGCACTCTACAGAACTCTTCAGTTGAAGAGAATCTCTGCAGTAGGTTTCAAAAGGAATGAGGAATTAGCTCCAGCAAACAAAAGGAGATAAAAGGGCAAAGTCTGCAGACTAAATCAAGAGAAATTAACTGTTAAGATTTAACTGCCACTAACCACAGGTCTTAGCATCCACAGAAACATTTTCTAACCAAGGCAACTTTCTGATGTGAGAAGTCCACCCTGCACTTCCCTATTTATTTACTGTGCACACAATCTCCAGACAATAGGGAAAAATGCCTAAAAGGGAAAAATATAGACACAGGTTTGTTTTTTTTTGTTTTTTTTTTGTTTTTTTTTTTTTTTTTTTTTTTTTTTTTTTTTTTTTCCCAGTTTTCACCATGACAGAGACAGCCTCTACTAATTCAAAAGACAGATATTTTTATCATCCCCTAAAAAAAAAAAAAAAAAAAAAAAAAAAAAAAAAAAAAAAAGTTGAACCCCACATCTCAATGGCCACCTGCCCTATAACTCAGATTCCAGGGAATAAGAAACAGCAGCTATCCCTCAAGAATGCTAGAATTCTTATTTACTGTAAGTAGAAGTGTAAGATACACTACCCTTGGGTAAAGAAGAATATTACTAAACATTACTCTGAATTACTAATTTATAGAGTCATTTATATCTAAACTCCCATGCTCAACAATTACATGCAAGAGTGTCTAGTCTAGTGTTGCAAAGCTAGGACAGCTGATATATTACCCTGGTGCCAGCTGAAGATTATTTCTGCACCCTCTAAAAAGGAAAATAAGAAACACCCTACAGAACAGTGAAAATGGGTGGCACTTTGTGTTATTTCTGTACTACATACAGCCTTTTGACAGAGGAAGGAGAGCAGATGTTAGCACGCTGTGTGAAGCACTCCAGAAAGAAATGAGAAGTTTCCAAGGCTCCCTAAGTACTGATGAAGATCTAATGCTCTACTTTTCATTTAGCATCAACTACCTACAGATTCATTAGCTAATGACTCACAGTGGATAGCTGAATTAATATTACCTGCAGAAGTGGAAAGCAAATCCCTCAGTGTGTGTGTCTGTGTCTACATAAAAAAAGCCTCTTCTATAACACAACTCAATAACCTTGCTAAAGTAAATTAAATAAACCACAGCAAGATGACAAGGGAAATGTAATACTCTAGTTATTAACAGACTAATTTGTCTCAGCAGGAAAACTTCAAGAACCAACTAATGGTCAAAATAACTTGTAAGGTTGGGCTATAATTCAGATTATCCATCATTTATTCAGATACTATGATGGGACAAATCAAAAGAGTGATGTGGAGAATAAAAGTTGGTATGGGAGAAATAGTATTAACACTAACCTACAATGGAGCATGAAAAGAAAACAATTCTGAAACACTCAGGAGAATTACGGACATTTAATAAGGCATAAGAAGGATGCAAGTTTATCCTAAATTAGATAAGACAGTCAAAGCTCCTTGGATTTTTTCTCCTGTTTTGCTTGTTGAGAGAAAAACTGATCAATAATTGACCACTGTAAATTTAATGGATCAGCAATGCCAGCTCTGAAAACAGAGAAAGAGATACAAAATTCTGCATCCTAACATTTGGAGAAAAAGGAATTCTTTTTCATCTGGTAACTTGGCTACTGCATTAATAACAGTGGATACAGAATACAGTAAGGACAAAAAAAGTGCCATGTTCTGCTTCTCTGTCTTGGCAAGAATTCACTTTAATATTTAGAGATTGTTGTATCAGGAAGTGAAATTAAACACACAGCATGGGATTTCTAATGCAATCTGTTGGTCTAACTGTTCCCATTGTAGTCAATATTAAAACTCCCACTGACTACACTGCCAACAGAAATAGGTCAACAATGACCATTTTGAAAAAAGCCATTTAATTACTAAAGCCAGCACTAGTAAGCCATGTAAGTTCAGAAAAATCAAATTATATCACACTAAGCCAATAGTTTCATATTTTCAGCATTTTATCATGTTTTATGCAATCCAATTTAGAATGCTAAATCAATTTGTACTGCAGTGGTTAGACAATCACACACAATAGAAATGCTAAATAATTGTTTGAGTGGCATCTACTACTTTCCTTAAAGGTTGACACTGGAAGTTGCACCATCTGCATGTAGCAGAAAAAAACAATGTTTGAAGCACTGAGAAAATGTGAACTATCTCTTGCATTTTTTTTTGTTTGTTTTTGTTTTGTTTGTTTGTTTGTTTTAATTTTGGGGTTTGGGGTTTGTTGTTGTTGTTGTTGTTTTGGGGTTTTTTTGTTAATTGCAGTGGGTTACTTCAGTGGAGATAGGACAGAGGGCAGGAGTAGCCCAAAAGCCCTCTCAAGAGCTCAGAGGAGTTCACCAGGCACTGCAAATTCATTTGGCTTTGTGGTTGGTCAGGTCTGACTGCAAGTCCTCTAAAGAGGGGTCCTGGAAGATGTCATATTAAACTGACCATACTAAAGCAGAAGCAGATTCTGAAATCTTGTCTTCCACTTCACAGGATCCACTGCTGATTTGGAAGAAAACAGATGATACATACTTCTAGAAGAGTGTACTCTAGTTCTAGAGTTACATAGTACTACAAGGTGAAGTTTTACAAAGGGTATAGAAGTAGGAAAAAAAAAAGATGAAGGGAACATTACTTTTGCTGGTGCTTCTAAGAACATGTTGATTGCTTTCCAGCACCATCCTGAGGGGTAAGGTAACATAGGCTGTTGCAAATGCTATGACAGAAAGTTAGCTACTACCTTCACCACTGAGAGAAGCAGCAAATACCAGGTATTAACACTTTAGTTTTTCATCTGCCTGATGCTACAAGATCCTGAGCATCTAACAGAAATCAATTTAGAGAAAAATGGGAGCACTTTTAGTAAATAAGCCTCTCAATACAAAGAGGTAAACACAAATAAAACATTGTCATTCTTAATATTTTAGTGAGATACAGGCATAGTAGAAGAAAAAAAGAAAAGCCACACTGCAAGTTGATTGTAATTCTGCATAGGGGCATAGTAGCTAAAATAGTATCTCCTGGATCAGTTGGACTAGTGTCTTATTCAAAAATAAATGTTCCATACAGTATGTGCTACTTTACTCACAGAGTTGGAGAAATTACAAACTCAAACCAGGAAAAAGAGACCACCCTACTTCTGGCTCTAGGGACAAGTGCCTCTCACCCAAAACCAGGATTATGTTAAAGATTAAACATTAAAGACAACTAACTTATCTAAACAGAGAGTTAATTCCACAAGTAGATACAACAGAAGGAACATATGTTCTATCAAAAAGGGTACAAATACTGACATCCACAGACATTAAAATTACTACCGCATGGTTCTTTTCAAGTATATCTAAAAGAACATACATAATCTGGTAAAAATAAAGGTTATACATTTATACACCCATCTTTGAAGGTTATGACCACTACTGAAGAAGAAATAATTAAGGCGGAACTGAAGAAAACAAGAAGAAACAAGAAAAATAAGGAAAAAAAGCATTTGTTACACAAAAACACTTTCCTAGCACTAAATGTATGACTGTGGAGGGACGTCCTAATGTAATACTGGAAGCCAAAAACAACTGAAGAATAAAAATAGTAGAGAAACTACAAAGAGTGATGGTGGCCAGCTGGAGAAACAGGAACTAGAATAGATTTTTAACGCAGTAATTGATAAAGACGTTAGGCAAGTCACCCAAGCCTTTCCATCATTCTGTGTTCTTCTGAAGGCTGAAATGCCAATCTCTCACTAGGAGCTTTTTTTTAAGGAACCCCAGAGAAAATGTGTATCTATTTATCAACTATAACTTCTGATAAAACAGCAGACTGATGAGTTACTAATGGCTCTGCTGACCAGAGAGAAACAAACCCCCAGCCTTGATTACCGCTCAGAGCACTGTTCAGGGGAAAATGTATTTACAAGATTAAAAATGGCACTTCAGAAGATCAAGTGTTTCAGAAAAGCACCACATATGAGAGGTCAAGAGAAATAGCAGTACTTGCCTGTAAAATGCCACGGGATTAACTGCTTCAGAGAAAGACTGATTTGGAACTAAAATGAAGCACTCTTTTCTAGATGTATATTCCAGTTATTTCTATTTTAATCACCCCACTGTGTGGTGGGCTCACAAACCGATGATGTTGTTTTAGAATAAGACTGATACACTTCATAGCTACAGTGAATCATTAGAAAGCAGAAATACCAGCAGCCAGTCAAAGCCAGAGAGGCATCAACTTTTGTGTCTTTAAAAAAATATATATATTGCACTGTTACGCTTCCAAAGGAAACAGAACTGAAACCCTAACTTCACAAGCAATGCTAACCTGTTAGACCTACAGGCCTCAAGAATGCAGACCACTACCTGCTTTGCATAGCCAGCAACAAACGAGTAACAGCTTGCTTCCTAATCACTCTCATTAACACCGGATTTCACCTACTAGGTGACCTAGTTTGACTTCTGAGTTGCACAAACACAAAATAAAAGCAAAAGGAAAACAATGGAGAGAGTTCAGATTTGGCAGAAAATCTCAGAGGTACCATCTTGACATCAAAACTCTTTCTAGGGACCCAGGCAACCAACAGTAAGGAGTATGACGAGCTTTTCTGGCAACTTTTCTAAAGGCATTCTTTCACCACCCTGATACGAAGACTTAATGGTAAAGCAACATTTCTGCTGGAGAGGTTAGCAAAACCCTGCAGTACTGCTGCAAGCAAACAGTTATTGCCTGTTCACTGCATCGATGCAGTATTACTAGACACTGGACCAAGATAAGGGTAATATAACAAAAGATAAAGATTAAAAGAATAGGGAAAGTGAAGCTGCAGGCTACTATGAGTAGATCACAAGAAAAACTAACACACTAACTAATCCTTGAAAAATTAAGTTCAAAGAGTAGATTCAGTGTCACTCCCATTCATCCAGCACTTGTAATTTTCTTAGCCTGAAACTGTGTTTAAGATGGTGAATATAGCTAACATAAATTGCTGTGTATCTGGAAGTGACATCCCAGTGGTAACTGCTTCAGAAAACTCTAGCAAAGAAAAAAACCCAGAAAGTGACCACCAAATTACACATATTTGCATCTGCTTTGAAAGCCAGTTTTGAAAAGGCCCATCTTCATCAAAAACAATGATGCAGTGCCATATGAGACAAGAAACAAAGGCAGATGAAAAAAACCCACAAAAACAGATAAAGGAGCTCTGGGAAGAAAGAAACAAAGGCACATACAACAAATGGCGATCCTGCTTTTTGTGAACTCAAATAGCAAATTGCTAGCAATTTGTAGATGCTCAAGAAAGACAGATAAACTGTCCAGTAATAGACTTGAGACACAAGTAAGGATTCCAATCGGAATTTATTAGATTACAGCAGGCAAGGCAAAGGCAAATACAGCGCTGGACGGCAGGAGAGTCTCCGCTCTGCCAACTGCCACGCCGGGCAAAATTCCAGTCCACCTTTTTATCCTTTCTTTTTAGCTAACGTGTCCTTTCCTGTTGTACTTTGTGCGTGTGTGACCTGTTGCTAGGGGGTCTTTTTCTGCCTCCCGGTGGTGGTGGTTGTAGCGATGAAGGCGGGTAATCATCCTCCGGTTGCCTTTTCCCTTATATGGCAGCTGTGCTCAGGTTTCTGAAACTTAAAACTAATTAAGCAAGTACAGAAAAAGGATTGAGCAAGAGCATGTTTGCGTATGGCTTTTCTATAGGCTTAGATAGTAACATAGTAACTTTCTGTTGAGTTGTTTGACCTCTAGTGAACAAAAACAGTTTATGTTTATCACATGTCCCATCTAAGATTTCCAGGGAAAAAGGCTACATTTTTTGCACTATACTGACCTGTCATGGATCTTAAAAATCCATTTCCATCAGCACTTGCATGACATGAAGATCGTATTGAGATTTTCACATCACCTATGTCCTTTCTTAACTTTAGATGTAAACATCAGGATGGCAAGGGGAAAAATGAAAAACCCCAGCCTAATTGCTTTTAGAAATCTTATAGTTTGGATTTGATACCACTACCTTTACAATAAAAAGCTACCACTGATCAAGTCATCTCTCTTATGCACCTTCACTATGTCCTATGAGAGCTTAACACTCATTCATCCAAAGGTTAAGGTGTCACGTTAACCTACAGACCCCTAACAGAGTAAACCTCTTTCTTTACCTCTGGGACACCTCACACTTCTCTCTCCACAATGACAGAGCTTGTCTCAGCATTCTGGAGCTGTAGATCAAAAGCACTACACTTATTTAAAGTGTCACCAAAAAGCTTTAATCATTCCAATCTCTCCTTTCTCCCACCAAGGAAACCTGGCTACTGTCTGAAGAAGTTCTTTTTTTTTTTTCAAGAAATTGAAGGTTGTCAGAAAGGAAAAAAAATCACTCTGAAATACATGAGTGCACATTGGGCAGCTGTGAAGGAGGGTAATAAAGATTAAGACCTTACAAAAAGAGTCCAAGTTCTACCTATGTGCTTAGTAGTTGGTGTGCTAAGGAAGTCAGAGGGTGCAGAGTGAATTGATTGCACTGCTGCAGGTTAGTGCTCCCATCGCACAGTGTCTCTAGCAAACAGTGATACAGAGCCAGACTAAAAAGGCAGAGACTAGATTTAATTAAACACATGCATGGACTTTCATCACATGGGTAAAGAAGAAGTTATTTCAGCAATCTCCAACCTTCCCTTCACTCAAACATTCCAAAATCTCTGTCTCAGCCATCAAGCAAACACATGCTTATTCTCACCACAACACACAAACACCTGCTCAAAACTCACTTCTGCTGTTCCACTTGAGGAGCAATATAGAGAACAGACTCCAAAACCAAACCAAACCCAAATACACACTACTGAGTAACCACATTGCCACAGCCATTGTCTTCCCTTTTCTCTCCCACTGCATAATGTTTGTTCAGACACAATTGCATCCAGAAAGTTACTAACTAATATTGTCAAGTATCAGTGCCCCAGTCAAGGTTCCTAAAGATGCTAACAAAATATACTTTAAATGAAGACTTTCCAAAAAACGGGTGATTGCCTGGATATCTCACACAAGTGTCTGATCAGACGCGCACTTTTCTTCTTAAAACAAAAAGTTAAACCAGCTTGAAGTGGAGCACTAACTATAACACAAACCAGACTCCCAAACCAAACATTTCACCTATAAAAGAGGCCCAAAAGAATCTACCCCACTATTCTCCAAAATGAATGAAAATTACATACAAGACACTGGAAGTAATACTTGCAGCTTTAATACACAGGCAGTTGGCTGGCAGGTTGTGATCTTAGAACTTTCAAGACAAGAGGCTGTTGGAACAATTTAGATTTGGCAGTTCTTGCCAAGACAGTGTCAATAAAGCAACCAAAAATGGAAGGAGGCAAGTATGACAGATCCTCATGTATCTTATGCATTTACAAGGAGACCCTTGCAAGTTGTTGCCCATCTGAGAAACCACAACTCTTGGTCCAGAACATGCCTTAAACAAAAGGATTTTAAAGTGACAAATGAAGTCAGATAACATCACTCTGAATCTTGTAAGATTTCCCTATGTGATTAACCATCTTTGCAAAGCAAGAGCCTGCTTCCAACAAAACTGGAAGGTCCACTAGGGTCTCAGTAAAACAGTCCCTACAGTTCTCATATTTTCTGTCTGAATGCTTGTGGAGTCTCAAAAGAAGTTAAAGAGATGAAGCACAAAACAAGACTTCAGGCCTGTGAGGTAAAACCCATCTTGTTATAGACACAATGAAGACCTTTCTAGCCTGTGACAGTGGCACAACTGAGTGAATCCACACCAGCACAAACCCTCCTATAAGGAAGGAAAAAGGATAAAACAGAACACAGAAAAGCTGGAGACATGAAAAGAGTGTAATCTCCGAGCTCCCTCATATCTTTATTCTGTCAGGCAGCCCACTCAAAAGTAGACAGAGGAGTCAGCCACAGTCACACCTTTAGCCTTAGCTTGAAAGCCTTTTTTGAACTGTAGTGAAGGGTTTGACTCAGGCTTTCAGAGCAGGTGCACTGTCCTATATATCTGCTTTTCAGTTTGACAGATGAAACAAACCTGTATTTCTGTGTTTGTTCCCATAGTTACTGCAGACAAAAAGAGACATGGCCAAAATTCACCTACAGAAACACCTTCACATTCTGATTATGGTGACAAATTCAGAATTACAAATGAAAGAAATGAGATTGCACTACCCAAGGAGTCCTAGAAGCATCAGACACAGTCTTCAACATCAGAAAGCTGTTCTAGACTAAAGAAATTCTACAGAAGATGCCAAATAAAAATTCTTGAAAAAGCCAAAGAAAACAGTTTAACTTTAAAGATCTAAAACTACTATGTGATGCAAACATAAGATACTCAAATAAGAACTTCAAATTAAAAAGTTCAAGTTGTATAATCTGTCTATAAAGAATCTATTTTTACTAGTTATGTTGGAAAACAAAAGTGATGTCATTCTTCATTCAGAGGTTCTTATTCCACAACTCAGGAAGCCTTTTCATTTTAGCTTAGGATTCTACTAAAGCTAACCTTAAAACCCACTCATATCTATCTATCTAGGAATAACCTAATATTACAATCTGTATATATATTAGAAACTGTATTAAATGCTTTTATGAAGACATGACTAAGTTTACAGTTGACAGTTGCATTCAATAAGCAGTAAGATGACAACAGTGACAGGTGAAACACAGGGAGCACATGTAGAGAGAGAACATCTTATTAGACCAAAAACCACAAGTATAGTGTGTCCCCCTCCTCTCCTGTCAGTAAAAGCTGGTGTAAAAGAAGGATATTACTAACACCTATAAAAAACAATACTTCAGATTCTTATACCAACACTACTCCTATTGTTATCACAAACTAAATGTATTTATGAATGAATTCACCCTTGACTGAGACACACGAGAGGCTGTAACTTAAATATAGAGGCCATAAGCACATAAATAGTGCATAGGTCAAGTTTTTCATGCCCCTTACTAGGCCATTAGGTAAACAAAACTGAAAAAAGACAAAATTAATTTCTGAGGAGGAAAAAAACCCTCTAAATCTCATAAAATACAAAAGCAGAGGAAGGCCTGTCTCCCAGGCATCCTGCACAAGCACAGGGTTCATTCCTTACCCAGTG
Organism: Sylvia atricapilla; assembly: GCF_009819655.1. Taxonomy (NCBI): domain Eukaryota; kingdom Metazoa; phylum Chordata; class Aves; order Passeriformes; family Sylviidae; genus Sylvia; species Sylvia atricapilla. Next base: position 24,000,474 of record NC_089145.1, on the reverse strand, counting down.
CTCCATGCATAGTAAAACCAACTGGTGCTTAATATCCTTTACATATTTCTCCTAATCTCTGAGAAACAAAAGAGGTTATTTACCAATTATATCAGCCAGATAGCCAGATTAGAAAGATAAAGTACCAAGGCAATTTTCTGGCTTTTATGGAAAAGCTTCCCTGTATTTCAGGAGAAAAGCATGAGCTGCAGACAGCTAGACACAACAGCAACAACCTTCCCTATATCAAATCTGGAGACAGAGAGAAGTCAGAGAATCTAAACAGCAAGAAAAATCATCCATGAAGCAATACATGACTGCACAGGTGAACAAGCAAGGAAGGAGGGATACAGGAGCCAAAAGGAGAAGCAAGAACTCTGTAAGACATTTAATTGTGAAGTCTCAGCAGAAGAAATCAAATGAGTCACAAGAAGTTCCAGCTCTAAGGACCCCCGCACAGCAGCCCTCTCATCAGCCAAGAGAAATAATGAAGCAGAGAAGTAAAAAGACAGCAGGTCTTGAATGCACACACCAGAATTTGATATGAAATATTCAACCAAGAAATTCAGGCACTGCACATTAAGGAATAAACACTTCTTTTTGCTCAGCGTGAAATGAAAGACAACCTGAGTATGGCTGATTGAATTGCTTCCCTGACTGGGTGCTCTTACTGTGTGAACATTATCTGCAGGGGAACACACTTTTCTACAAGCATTTGCCTGGCTCTGTGAATGCAGAACATACCATCCTTTAGCTCTCCAGAAGAACAAGCTGCCCCGGAAAAATAAAATGGAATAATGGAAATAGTAAGGTCTATGCTTTCAACACACCCACTTCACAAAAACAGGCCCAGCAGCCACCATATTTCTGCTCTTCCAGACCACAAAGATGCTTGAGAAAATGCAGAAGAGTCACTGCCTAATTGCTTATCTGCCCTCATTTAAATTTTACACAAAGAAAGTCACGATGAGAGGGAAAGACATTCTCTCATCCTGAACTTCAGAATATTCAGTTGCTGGAGCATGAAATGACAGCTTCACAGGAAAAACTTTCTAAGGAAAAAATAGTCTACCACCACTTGAAAGTTAGAAAGGGATTAGTATCTTGCTTTTGGGAATAGCTAGTGTGACTAGTGTCCTTCATAAAGGGACATTACCCTGTCACAAAGGACATGGAGCTTTAACAACATGTCATCTCAAGTCTGTGCCCCTGCAGCAAGTAAATGTGCAAATTAAAATAGTAGGGAGGTTGACAGCATCCTTTGCTGGCAGCTGCAACACAACAACCCAGATTTTTTGAGGAGTTCATAGCTCTCATCAAACACACCTCCCTACTACACTATAACCATAGGCTTCTACAGCCAGGCTCAGAATTATCCTATGTTTTCACTGCAGTATACACAAATTCAGTGAAATACTTGAGGTTACTCAGGGCAAAGCCCATATTTAAAAGGAAATTACTGAAGACAGACTAGAAAGGTTATAATCTCTTTGCTGCTCAAATGGATTTTAATCTAAATTCCTGATCTTTTGGTCTACATGCCATCAAAAGAACACATTACTATACTCTTCCATTTTTTAGAAAGGGTTTGCAGTAAATTTTTGATTGGGATTACACTGGGTATCACTGGAAGTCCAAAAGCAGATGCTGGAGAACAGACTTGAAAAGTTTGTCAGCAGAACCACTCTGAGGGAAATAAAGCGGCTAACAGGAACATTCTTTTAAGGTTTGGATGCAGATCCATTCCTCACTCTGACACGAGAGGCCTTTTTATCTCCTTACAGGAAACTAAGACTTAACACAGATTCACAATCACCAAATTTAAAAAAATCCCAAACGAAACCACAAAAAACCCAATCCCAGGAATGTCAACTAATTTGACAAAGCTACAGAGATAGAGCAAGAAAAAGCAACAGGACATGTTTGTCGGCCTCCTATAGTCTTAGACCAAAAAGCTAAGTCTTAAAAAGCCTCTTAGTGACTCTTGTTCTGTCTCAAGATTTGACAATGCCAGCAAACTCTTGGTTCCCCATCTGTTCCATTGGAGAAAAAAATTCTCATTTTCTTTATTTAACCAGTCTTCTAAATGTGGTTGAGATACTCTAATGTATTGAAGGTAGCCTACAACATCCTTAAGTTTCATAACAGAAATGACAAGCAATCAAAATAAATTTTTAGCAATCAATACTCTAATTATTGACTAAATTACTTAACCTGCAAGAAGCCTCAGGTGTCTTTGGTTGATAAACAGTAGGGAAGCAGAAAGCAGTCCTGTGCTGACAACAGACCCAAGCAAGAGGGCTAGGCAGCACACACACTTACTCAAAATCTTCAAATTCCAGATCATTTCCCTCCACAGATGGGCTTGAGTTCTCTGAAGTGGAAGCAGAGGAGGAGGAAGAGCGGAGACGGTTTTGCTGATATCGCATAGAGCGCTGTCGAATACTGTCCCTCCGGGAAAGATACTGGATCATCCTCTGAGCGTAATATGCAGCAGGAGACAACCTGAGCGAGAAAGACACACAAATACTCCTTACATAAGTATAGAATGACAGCCAGTCCTAATTTTCCTTTTGAACTCCAAGTGCCAGGCCAGTAACACCCTATCACAAGATTGTCTGCTTGCATTTTATCCGTAAGATAGAGTAAATAAAGAAAGCAAGGAAAAGTAATTTTCCCTTTATATGCTATACTCCCACATGATCCCCTTTGCAAACAGAAGCACCACACAGTACCTACAGACAAAAAGCTCATCCACAAAACAGAGAATTTTGCTTCTCAGGACTCTTTGGAGTTCACTGATTCATTTATTTACCAGTTCATTCAAGTAAGCTCAGCAAGTATCGCTTCTAAGAACCAAGGCCAATCCCTGAACTATGCCTGCAATGCCAAACAGCAGCACTGTTCACATAAACATTGAAGGAACATGCTGTTGTTTTGATGGTACTTAGGGAGTACAGTGGAATAACAAGCAGGAGAAAAAAAGGTTTCACATCTTTAACTACTTTGTAATCTAAATGGAGGGGATTTTATATCGTGGCAATTTCAGCAGATGCACTAGGTATATTTTAAGTGGAGTTTTAAAAGCCTTGAATCTCACCTGAATGGAAATCTTTCTTCTGTAATTAACTCTTAATTCTCTCCCATGCATAACCTAGTATTTGTTTCCATCAGCTATCACGCACCAGTATTACTCAAGACAGGCAAACACATACTCTCTTTCCCTACCCTGTGTATAGCCACAGCTCCTCGCACATGTTTTCTGTGACACGCTTACTCACTGTTAAAATCCAGACACCTCAGATGCTTGATTTATCCTTTCATTAGCCTCACTTGGTGAGACTTGAATTTTAATTTGGGAGGACGACAAGTTTAGGAGACAGACTACAGGTTCAGGGGTGTAAAAACTTAAGCCAATAAGCACCAAAAGGGTAAGAGGAACAACACAATCAGCTTGATTCCTCCTGAATCTTTGATGCACTGTTTAATGAGTTAAACCTGTTCATGCTTACATAAAGAAGGTGGCTTTGCTGGACAAAACCATCACTTCTCTCTACTCCCCAAACTTCTCTCTTGTCCCCACAAGACTTAATAGGCCAAATACAAAAAAGCAAGGCATTACAGATGCACGTTTATAAATGAGGAGCTGATCTCTCCTCTGGGCTTTTCCATAAACCAAAGCCTTTGTCCATGCCTAAAATTAAATCAACAGTGTAATATGTAAAGAAAAAAAAAGAGGAACATGGAAACAAGACAAACACTGGAAACAAGAACAGTGGTCTCAGCAGCCCCGCAGTGTAACCACTGAACTTTTCTTTTTCCTAATATCATACCAAAGGAGAATTTTACAGAAGAACATGAAGAATGATTTTAGCAGTCTTCTAAAATTATGCAGGACACCAGAAGAAAAACCATGGTGATGCTTGTTAGAAGAAAAAGTAGGCAATAAAGAGTGGCCATAACTGATGACAAGATGCCAGATTCAGCTTCCTGACAGCACATGGTGTGTACACTGAATAGACTGTGAAGAAGATCTCCAAAAACAACACAAGAAGCTTAAATCTGATACACAGAGAGAAAGGTGAAAGGGATAAAATACTTTCTAGCTGCTTAGATTTTTTTGTAGAGACATATCCAACAAACACCCCGTGATGCTTTATATATTGAGTCTGGGAGCATATATAATTCTTATTGAGTATTTCTGTTTAAAAAAATCATTACTATAGGTGCTCTTTGATGACAGCTTAATTTGCAGATTATTTTCTAAGCCCAGTACATATGGAAACTGTGGAGAATGACAGAAGAGCCAAGCTGACCTTAGTGAAGTTCAGCAAGGCCACTGAGAAATACTGCTGCAGTCTACACCAAAATGTTCATTCTAAATCTGAGAGAACTTCAAAAAATGTTCTCCCCGCCTCACTGCTGACCTAGGTTATTCAAACATAGCACCATTACAGACAGCAAAGCAGAAACAAAACTAACACATACACGCGCTCTCAAAAATAAATTTTTCAGATCGTGTAGTTTATGTACTCTTTAAAAATACTCCATTGCAGACAGCTTGGTCTTAGAGAGGTATACATATTTAATATACATTTAAAACACATAAACATACAGAGACATATATAGATGTTTATTAATAGATCTAGATGTATTTCTTTCACCTTTGTTTCACTTTTTCACTTTGTTATTTATGAAGTCATGTTATTTATGAAGTCATGAAGACATGAATTCACATTTGGAACTTACGATGCTACAAAAAACCCTCCAAAATGCAGTAACACTCCTTTTAATCACTTTTCAAATTTCTAACTAGTTAAAGGGAGAGTTAAAAATATGCTACTAGCCCAGCACATCAGTAAGGTTTATGGAGGAAGACTCTACTCCTATCCCACTCAATCTTCCAGCTGGTATTGATCACGTCTCTATGAATCTCATCCTCTGAAAAGGACAGTGATATTTCCTGGAACAAATTAACCCTCTCAGAAGAGTTTTGAGACTGGACTTTTCTTCCAAGGCTCCTTGTAAACTCAAGATACTATAGCTTCTACCACAGCCTAAAACCACTTGAACTGTCACATGGAGAGCACTCTATCAGTTCTAAAATGGCTTCAAGTAGAAAAATATTTTTTACCGTGCCCCTTATGCTAGGAAATGTCTCAGGCATTGATCGCTTTTCATACATTTTATTGAGCTTCATCATAGCAGACACCTGACAGAAAGGGACCTAGGCAGGCCCTCCTTTTCCTTTTCAAAAGGCAGCTTCTAGAGAGCTAGAATCAGTTCTTAAAATCTCTGCTCTGTCAATCTGCCTGCTTTGGACAATGCATTCCAGAAACAAGGAACGGTGCACTTCCAGCAATATAGCAGCTTTTGGCACTCAAAAATTAACCTGAATGTAGTAACAGTTTTAAAGTAACATTTGCAGAATATAATCTTCATCTTTCCAGGTAAATCAATCCCTTTACCTGCCATTTAACCAACCGCTATTTAGAAGCTTTTACATTTATCAGCATTTCTGACACACAGTTGCCAAGACCTTCAGCAGTCACCTAGGCTGATTTCCCAAGGATCTTGTATATAGGCAGCACACTCCACCTTACTTTCACTTCACTACACTTACATTTACATAATTCCTAAGCCTCTGATTTATCTTTATAAGGCAACTTTCTTCATAATAAATGGAAGAAAGTCAAATACAAGATTTCACCTCTACAAGGTTTGATTTACAGAGACAGTTAGCAAGGAGTTATTTACCAACACAATTATACCACCTGGCCACTTTGCAACACAGCTGTTTATGTCAGAACTTGTATTTAAGAGTATCACCTGTATAAAAATGCAGATTTTGTGGTTAATGATGAAAAAAACAAGATAAATACCCCCGCCCTCCCCCAAAACTCCTTCAGCAACTCAAGACTTAATTTTCAGTGGTATTCTTGTACTCTTCTTTATGATAAATCCTAGTAGCCTTCAATTCATGCAGCTATGCAAGAGGTTCCCCAGAAGGCTAAATCAGATATATTTTACACATACTAAATTTCCTCATTCATAGCTTTCCTAAACCCATCTAAAGAAAGCTTATTTGTCATGATTTATTCTTTGAAAGTTTCCAAAGCTGCTTGCTGTTCACGATTCTATCATTTCTTCTGACAGAGTCTTTGGGTCACATTATCCCATCTGTTGCTTTCTTAATACACTAAATAGAAACTGCAAAGATAATTTCTTTCCATTTTCGATAACTGCCACATTTGCTTTTTCTAGTCCTCTGAAACACTCCCACCTCTTTTGAAGATTAAGCAGCACTACAGGTGTTTCTATGTCTAATGTCAATGATTCATGACTCTTCAAAAATAATTGTCAGTATTTTGTTCTTAGTTAAGTATACATAACCTTCTGGCTATGCTCTCTCTTGTACAGATACATTTACGGAGACAATTCATGCTTCCAAGCACGTTGTCTGCTCACACCAGCTCCTAACTGCCTTTACTGCATTTGTTCTTTCTCCTGAATAGACTATTTGTTTTTTAATTCATTCTTCTTCAAGAGATTTTTAAAATTTTAATATAGCTCATTTACTGTTGGACCTGTTTGCCACCTAGTGTTCTCCATCCCAAATGATTTCATGGATTCTTATGTGTTTACTTCAACAGTAATTCCTTCCTGTTTTCCTCATTTCCTACCAGACTTAACAGCATCTGCCCACTTGTTCTGCTCTCCTTCCCCATGGCAAGTCATTAGGAAGGACATAAGCCCAATATTAGAACCGTTGCCAGAGGTTTCAGTGAGTTATACTGAAGTTATGCTTTTGCATACAGAACTTAAATTCCTTTAGACTGCATTTTGATCTTACCTGGCTGGATCTGGGTAGATTGGATGTTCCCGTGATCCTGCTCCATCATAGCGAGATAACGAAATGAGGGAAGACTCCAGCAACCTTCTAGAAAGGAAAAACAAATTACAACATCAAAGACCATTCAGGAACATCCCTCCTATATGTGACCTACTTTCTGAAACCTCTCAAGACTATTTCTATCACTAGTGCAGAGAATTCTGCAACATACTGAACCACTCACTGATGCCATAAATGTTTTCACCACACAGGTATTCAAAGTTTTATATTCCCATTGCACAGGAGAAAGAACACCTCAGGTAAGGAAGAAGAATGGTCCCATACCCGCATCCAAGTTCCAAGAGAAAGATGCAGATGTCACTTCTCTGGAGACAACCCATCCCAATTTGTCAGGTCTACAAACACTACCACTGCCTTGGCTATTTGTCAGATTCTTACCTACTCAAAGGTGGCTACATATGGAATGGGCCAGAGGACAAAGAACATATGGGAGCATGTGGACTTTAAGGGCACCACTGGTGTCTACTCATAGTAAGATCTTGAATCTTAGTCTCAAGGCTCTGAAAGAGAGGTTTTCAACTACAAAAACTAAAAATGTTCTTTTCCTCTATATTGTAATCAGCCACAGGGAGAGATACCAAATATTCACTCAAGAAGTAACTGTATGCAAATGCAGTCAGATAGCCTGAAAATATGAGAAGTGAGACTGAGTCATGAAGGCAGCAGAGTCAAAAGTATATAGCAGGAACATGTCCCCCACCCTGGCTTCTAGATGCACCTCTGTCTAGCTTCTGTCATAAATCAGAGGACAGCACTGTTTCAAGACTGACTCATGGCCTGTTGCAGCCATTAAATTAACACAAGAGAGATGATTTGGGGCAGGTATAGGAAGTGGAAAAACCAGCTCTCATAGTTTATAAGATTGCTGAGTTCCCTTTCAAGTTTTTCTACCCCAGAATTCCTGTTAAATTTTGTTTTCCAGTCTGTAACTTAATGAAAGAGGTTAAGAAATCTCTTCTGCTCACTCACACACACAGCTCTCGAGAAAGATTTGAATCTTTTAGTCTTAGCCCCACACTCACAATAATCCATTAGCCTTTGCAGTGCAGGACAGCAAGTATCAACACAGGAAGCAGGAAGAAGGATAAAATCCACAACCAGCTTCCCATTTCTAGCCATATAAAGACAGTGGAATTGCAAATGAGACATATTTTTTCTAAGCAGCAGCCTACCCATCAGGATCTCAAGAAAAATTTTTCTGTCTCCCAGCAATAAAAAAAAAAAAAAAAAAAAAAAAATTCAATTTTACATTAAAGATCTAGAATTCAGAAAATAGTGAGAGATTGCTTCAGTTTCCCAGCTGGAAAGGTCTGTGTCAGCTTGAGAAACTCAGTACTTGCTGCAAAGCAATGACACTATGCATAAGGCAAGAAATCTTGTCCTTTCTAGCACAATGGTTGTTCAGCAACCATTTGTCTTACCCAAGAACAGTTATTAAACCTCTTGAACTTTGAGATTAATTAATTCCTCTGGTTCCCAGGTTATTGAGTCAAAAGCTCTAACATTCAATACTGCTAGATATTATGAATCCCTTGGCTACCCAGAAAGTCATGATACTTCAATCCTGTCTTACCTAACCCTTCCATTCTGCTCCAACTACATATCAATATGTGCAAAAAGCAGCCAATCCAGAACAAACATTGCTACAGCTTTACAAGGTAGACCTGAAGCCCTATACCTGTGAGGTATACAGGTACACCTATTACTTGCATCACATATAAACTGCTTTAATTCCTTCTAGGGGAAAGGTAGACAGATTAAAATCAGCAGAAGGGATAATCTACCTACTCAGGCAGCTGGTCCCTTCTAAACCACTGGCTCAGAGTTCAGAGACTAGGTTGCTGCCACTGCAATACCAACACGCTTTTGAGAAATCTGCTTTTCTAAGCTGCTCCAAAACCAGCATTTTGCGGGCAACTTGGATATGCCAAAGCTGCCACCCTGATGGAACAACCTGCCTGCTTACTGGACTTAGTCAAGGAGAGTTTCCAGAGTATGCATATTCTAGCAGGATAACAAACCTAGAAACAGCTTCCTCCTAATGTGAGCCATGCCTATGGTGTTCTGATAACATGTACACACAAATCATCATCAAACTCACCCCTATCAAAAGTCTTGGTGCCTACACACTACACATCCCACCTTCCCCAGACTTTCAGGACCTGTCCATGAAGTGGCATAGTAAAATCAAAGCCACAAGGGAAGATGACCAGTACACAGTGCATGGCCTAGCAAAACCAGTTAGAAAGAAGTCTCGTGGCATTCTCCACCCGTATTTGTCTTCTCACCTTTGGAAAAACTGGCAACTGCCTAGGATGATCATTGACTTTGAGGCATCACCTTCAGAAAGCATCCAGCAGCTATGCTGAAAGAAATCAAAACCTATACTAAGCAGAGGACACCACAAGGGTGCAGGAGCAGGGCACACATCATTGTAACTTGGTGTGGGTTTGCCAGGAGACTCTCTGGCTTGGGAACAGCACTTTCGGGGATCTGTAATTCTCACCACTACACTGCAAAAGATCCTTGAAAGAAATATTTGAAGACTCTTGCTATAGCAGGTACTTGGCACCTCAGATAAGAATGGCTATGGGTTACTTTAGTAATCAACAGTTGCCTGAGGCACAGGATGGCAAAGTGTCCAGGTACAGAGACTTCATCTGGGCTTCAACAGCCCTGTGACATTACCTGAACAGGCTGCAACTCCATCCCATGCAGCAACAAAAGCTGCTGCATCAGGAGCTTCACCAGATGGGTTCCCTTGGAAGACCAGTAGTTACTGGGTCGTAAAAAAAAAAGGATTACAAACTGTTAAATACATTCCCCAGAACCCCCACTGAGCTTGCACTGTCTGAGTTGGTGCCAGTTGGTGTCAGTTAAAATGGCCTTTCCAGCAAGAGTCTTCCAAGATCAATTCCAGCTCCTGCACTACCTCACACTGAGGCACACAGATTCAGATCATGTGGACAAAGATAATTAATTCAGTTAACAGTAACGGCTAAAAGCTAGAGTTGATTTTAAGTCTGATTACTAGACGTTAATCATCCTACAACTGTGCCCTCTCAGATCACAGAGCAATGAACAGAGGGATAAAAATACACATGCATAGAATTTGAAAAAATTTCGAAACAAGGAAATAAGCAATCTCATGAGATCCAGACAGACCATCTCTGTGCTTAATGCTCCAGAGAATAACAATATCTGTACTGAGGCAGAGTACTAAGCACAATTAAAATCCATTTTTAACTAACTCATTCTAGACTTAGCCTTTGAGACCCAAAGTTACAAATCCAAATGCATTTAGTACTTACAAATGGGTTCAATAATACACTGCTATAATCCTCAAAGTGTGTCATCTGTGTCACTGGTAATGTAATCTACTGTCCCTCAAAAAGGTGCAGATAAATATTCTTCAAGTAAGTCATGCTGCACTCTGCCAAGTCCTAGGTGTCACACTCATAGCTTCTGGCACTCGAAATCCAAAAGACACACAGACTGTTTGCTTTCAGTAAACCCAAGGTGAAAGGTAGTCCACAGTAAACCTAAGATTGGGAGTAATTCTGCTAAGGAGAACAAACACAATCCATGGATGAAGAGAAGTAGCTCTGTTGCAGTAAACAGCTAGCCACTAAACATTTATGTTTCCAGCCGAGAAGCATGAAAAGAGAGAACAGAAATGCATATTGCTTGCATCTCCTTTTGAAACATTTCAGCAGATCATGCTTGACTCCTGAATCCTTTCTGCAGCTTACAGCAACCTCCTCCTCCTCTTCAACATCCCCCATTTTTGCTATCCAGATATATAACAGGCTAACACTAGGCTCTATGGAAGCAATTGCTCCACTATCTCTGTCTAGACAATATGAAATTGTCACAAATGACATCTAAAGTACAATTAGCAGAGAAACTGCAATTTCTACTCTCTTCCCCCGCTCACCAGGAAAAAAAAAAATTCACACATTATCATCCTCCAGGTTGTCAATCCTGCAAATGATGAAGATTAACTCTGCTCACCCTGAGTGATGCTTCTGTCCCAGCTTGCTAAACTAGGAGGAGGGGGATTGTAGTTTTTATTTGGTTTATTTTTTTTCAATAAAACTACTACAAGATATAAATTGCCTCTGTTCAGCAGCATTGAAATCTCAACTCTCTGATTGAGATTGGGCTCACTTTCTGTCAGACATCAATAGCTCTGGAACTGCTGCTCTGCACTTGCTCTGTTAACTCAGGCCTGCAGCAATCACTAGCAAGGGGGTAAAGGAAGCAGACTCCAAGTTACAGAATGCCTCTAGACAAGGGAGAGAGAAAGAGTGCACAGATACAAGATATTACAAGCAGAAGAGGAAGATTTTTCAGGAATGAAACTGAATGCCAGAAATTGAAGTTCAAGGGGAAAAAAGTTTATGAAGCAATCTCCTCATAGCACATCAGCCATTGGACTATACCCCCATTCTCCCCAGGGGGTTGAGGATCACCCCAAAAAGCTTTTGGGAAAGAGCGATTCATCTCAGCAGGCTTTGACAAGATACTTAACTGCAGCAAAATTAACTTCAGTAATAGTTAAAGGATATGCAATCCCTACACCAAATCTTAGATTTGCTGTCACAGCATGAGCGTTACTGAGTAACGCTACTCCAAGAGACACTGAGGGAAGGGTTTTCCTCCCCATCCAAAAGGGAGGTGTTAACAAACAGCATTGAGGTTGTTTCCTTAGAATCAAAAGGGTGTTCAGTCAGCTGCCATCCTCCAAAGCTGCTCTACAGCAACAACCAGGGAAAACCAGTAAAATGAAGCACTCTTTAAGGACAGCAATCACACCTACCCCTCCCCTACTCCCAGCCTTCAGCTATGAGGAGAGCTGAAAACAGAAAATTCCTAGTTGTCCTTAGAAGGAAAAGTATATTGATGACTCTTGGCAGCCTCTGACTTTCCTCCCCTGGTTTTATGTGTTCCCTGAAAAGACTTCTATATTGCATACTGCCCATTTGGAGGTGAAGATTATCACACTACATATTACATCCCTTTTTCAGCCCTCCAATTTACAGCCAGCACTCAGTTCCCCTAAGCACTCATGCCTGTGAATGTGCTCCTGTGGCTTCTCATAAGAAGGTAAAGAATAGCAACAGTTTAAAACTATATTCCCTTCAATCTTCTTCCTCTTACAGCCAGGCAATGCATAACCTAAAGATAAGAAAGCTAAAGCCTGAAAACAGCTGAATGTTCTTCAGCTGTCCAATAATAAAATACCCTCCCTCAAACCTTGACCTCAATTAACGGTTAACAAACCAAATTAATTCTTGGAGATCATTTATAGCCTTGACAGAGCACTAGCAAACTATTTTAAATAAAAATCTCAAACAACCCAATCCACTGGCTTAGATATTCTTTCTTTCCCTTTTCTCAGAAGAATAGGAAAAAATAATTCCAGACATCTGTATTGTGTTGCCTACTTTCAAAAAGCAAATTGAAATCACGTAAGCAGAAATCATCAAGCATTTTGTTCCACAGCTTCATTTTCCATAAAAGTTTTGTAGTCCTTGTCAAACAGAAAAGCACTATTGCTCTTCACCAGTTCCATATTCAAGCTTAAAATAAAAAAGCAATCAGTATGCAGTTCTAAAGACCGCCTGAAAAAGTGATTTCTAAAATTAAGTTCTTAACATAATCTGCTCTGATACCTCTAAGCTAACATTTCTAGACTGCTTCAGCTTTCACATGGTTATGGTTAGACATATTTAGCCTGGCATGAAGACTGGATTAAGACAGGTCAGAAACAGATGATTAAGAAAAAAAATACAGTCAAACAAAAGGATCGAGCTTTTCTTAAGATAGTTATAACCATCTAAAAGACATAAATAACCTGAAATTATCACTACTCATTAAAACCTCAACTGTCACTTTTACAGTTCTGAGTTAGCTCCTCCATCCCCTTGTTCATCTGTGCCAAACAACTCATCCTAGAGCTGGAGGCTGTCTTTCTATCCAAACCCTGTTAGGCATCCTTTCCATCACCTTTTTATTTTAAGGTATTCCATACAATGAGCAACCTTTACAAAATAATTTCCTTTTTTGAGGGAAAGCAGAGATGTAATATGTGATCAGAGACAAGTTCCCAACACAGCCTTTGTAGAACACTTTGGCCTGTTTGTGGGAAAGAATCTGTGTTAACTCTGAAGGTGCAACTAGGGACAGAGAAGACATCCTTCCCAGCTGGAGGTACAGAGTTGTTCAGAGGAGCAGGTCTGATATAAGGCAGAAGTTATCACAGAAAATGATGGTTTCCCCTTCCCTGATTCTGGGCAAGAATTCTGTAGAAAACAAACTGTAAGAATTTCTCAGTCAGAAAAGAGACAGCACATAAGGTCATCACCCAAGACGGGAAGGAGTGCAGAGAAAAAGAGCACAATTACAACAAAACAAGGACATGTCAGTAAGAGTCTGAAGAGCAGAAATGAGCATTGGGAATTGAGTTTGCCTAATTACAAGATAGGGAGCAGAGTTTCAAGAAAAACATTGTTAATTAACTCTTTAAACTTACTTCAATTTAACTAGAAAGCAATACCACATGATGAATTGTGCTGTTACTGCACCTCTGCTCTTGGACTAGGAACTCCAATTTCCATTTACCACCTGATACTGCAGGAGCTACACGGCAACTTTAGAGCTCATCACAGGGAAAGCGTGTGGCTTTACAGAAAGTGACAGATTATTTTAAGAAGACTCAAGGCTGCACTGCTAATCTATTACTTCACCTGCTGAAAAAGGCCATGCATCAGAATAAAAGATGAATGAGCATTATGGAGAGGTCCTCATCATAGAGCATCTGGGGAATGATTAGTTCATTATTTCGACAAGCAAGAGGAAACACACATCCATGACAGACATTAAAAGGTCAAGACCAGCTATAGCAAGCAGCATTGATTAGTTTTGGCAATAACTCCAAGATGAAAAGAACAATGAAAGATCTTGCACTTCCACTTTGCAGGGGCAAAGCTTTAGGGACGGGAGGGGAGAAAAAATTAAAATCAGTTCAAGCTACGGCACATGCTATTTTGGTCTACAGTGGCAGTTTCACACCAGTGCTCAGGATGAAGCAGGCATCCGTGCCAAGCTGAAGACAGACATCACATTTCTCCACCAAGACCCTTAACAACATGCCATTATACCAGAAATTCAGCTAGAGAGTATGGGTTTCTAGTTATCACAAAGTTTAAAAGCAAGGCCAGAACATAGCCAACACACTGAAATCCCTCAACCTGCAGACAGCTTTACTCTGCTAAGGGCTCTTCTGCCTACCTTCATCTGTATGTCTGCTTCAAATTCACCTTGCTCTGGGAGTTCCCAATACCACAGACTCTGTGGACAGCAGAAATCTCTGCTTACCCACACACGCAGATCTGCGTCAGCTTCTGGGATAATTACATACAACTTGTGTTTCTCCACAGGGAATTGAAGAGGAGGTGTCTTTCTTGAGGGGACAGAAGCCATACTGTTATTTCCATAGGTTTCTAAGGCCATGAAAACAGAGGTCTCATCACAAATCAAGTAATTCCTTTAAAACGCTCTTGTTCACACTGGAGTAATAAAGTCAGGTCAATAGATGACTGGCAGGGTAGTTCAGTCACTTAGTCCAGCCTACCCACTTCAAGAAGGCAGGAGAATGATTTCATACTAATGCATTTCAAGCAGAAAAATGAGTCAGTTTCCTGGCAGATAATGAACTCTGTTTATTTACAGCCTTCAGCAGGTGCTTTCTCAAGAAGAGCAAGGGAGGAGGTCACTTACATCACCACACAAACAGCCATTTGGTGCAATCAGTTAAATATGTATGTGGAAGATGTTTAAAATGCATGTTAGCTATTCAACAGGCCAGAACAGCTCAACTGGAGAAATCCAGAGCCATTAGTATTTTGGTTACAGTTGTATTACTGAGTCAGATCACAGGTCTCCCTCTCTCCTCTTGCTCTAGGCCCACAGATCAGATGAATGCTGCCCTACTGCAAGTTCTTCAGCACAGATTCTGTAATAAGGAGCAAATAATTGGAAAAGAGCACTTTGTCCTCAGACACACCATGCTGTGAGCATTTCTAAAGAGCATGAAGAGTGAGCGCACACACGAAGTATATGTAAATTGAATGCATATCTTAAAATTACAGGGTTGCATTACAAATAAAAAGGCATACTACACTGCCAACATCTCCAGCTCTTCCCCACAGTGAAGAAAGCTACAGAGAACTTTTAGATGAGCAAGCAGGCCTGAAAACAGAAGGTCTGAGAGCCTGCCCAAAACTTGTTTCTTGGCAAAAACCAAAACCTAATTGAAACTTAGACACTGTTTTAATGTGACTTACCTGAAGCCAGACTATAAGCTCTAAAAATCACTGCTAGAGAGTTTAAGCATGTCACAGACCTCCATTAATTGTAAGCTGAGTATCACCCCCTAGACAGAACACAATTACTCGAACTCAAGGCACACAGGTGAAAAAACAGAAACAGCAGCAACTGTACCTGGTCAAGCGAGCTTGTCTGGACATGCTGCCCAACCTGCAGCAGCTGGATCAGGTGGCTGCAGGAAAAGTATGTGCAGACAGCAGAGGAGACAGACATCCTGACAAAGGATGGCTTTCAAGAGAGAGAAGCTATTCACACTTCTTCCCTCTCTGTAGGAAAGTTGAGAACTGATACGTTTTATGGTATGCTCAAATAGCTATCTGTTTGAAGTCAGCTGTCTTTAAACTTCTAAGCAATTTGTGTTTATAAAAGATCTTTGGTATACAGTCACCTCATATAAGCATTCCTCCAAAAAACAAACAACCCCACAAAAAAACCTGCCCAACACAACCAACACCCATCTACCCACAAAACCCCCCACATAACCCAATAAAAAGACCCCATACACATACACACACACAAAACCACCACCAAAAAACCCCAAAACCCCACCCAACCATAGATCTCAATAGAAGTAAAAACAAAAGCCAGTTTGGAAGCATATACCTTTTCCATTCTCACTAAAACATCACTTTAATTCAAATTCAGTAAGCTTTCTTGCTGCCACACTGCAGCAGGTGAAATTCAAGAACAGCTCCCATATAAAAGACACTTGTAGGAAACAAAGTTTCTGTTGCCTGGAGACTGCAGAGGAACAAACTTTACCCATTTCTTTTATAGGTGAACTCATCATTGCTAGGCCTGGACTTAGAAGAAGGGTGGAAGAAGGGCAGTGGTTCAAACGGGAAAATACCATTAAGATATTTGAGGAGTTATTTCTATACCTGCCTAGTTTGCAAGCCAAGCTGCTACAAGAAGAACATGGGGAAAAGAAATTCCTTTTAGTCTGCTACAGTCATTGCTGCATATTTAAATTCAGGCCAAGAAAAAAAAGAGCAGCTTATGCCTTTCTGCAAGTTTGCCGAGGGCTGCAGGTACATGTCCAGCTTTCCAAAGCACTGGGGGAAACTCAGCAGCAGGGAGTGACCTCTATTATTTATTGCAAGAAGAGAAAGCACAAGGCATCATTTTTCTCGCCCACCAACTCTCAGTGAAGAAGAATATAGGGCTCTAGCAACCTTACATTATTCTGAAATCAGGAAACTAACAAAGGCAGGGGAAGGAATATTTGTGCAAGAAAACAGGTACTTTTTTCACTTGTTCTTCCATATAACTAGCAGCATACTAAAGAGCTCAAACTTCTAGAACTTCAGTAAAACAGTCTTTCCTGCCCACACAGAGACAGTAGAGTTGGTCTGGGAAAAAACCCACAAAGCTGGAAGGGTGACAGTAATAACCCCAGCTCACACTGGCATTAACTGACCATTTAGATATCATGGTATCTCTCCTACAGTTCACGTTATCTTTACAATCTCATGATAAAGCTAATTTGTATTTTCTGTTTTTAGTAAAGGACAAACAAACAATACTCACCAAGTTTGTCCACAGCCTGCACATCTCACCCATAAACACTGCTAATTATCATGTTCAGATGCTCATGTCACCTTCAGACTATCATTTCACTTTATATTCACAACAAATTAGAAAAACAGCGTCTTCATTCACTCTTACACTCTTAGTCTGTGTCCTGGCTAACATTTACAGAAATCATTCCCATACCACACAGTTCTGGCTTTCTCCCCTCAAGCACGTCTTCCCAAGCACAAACCCAAACCTCTTCTCTCTGCTTGTAAATCCATTTATCACTTCCATTTACCCCAATACTCTTACTAACTGGTGATATTTTACTTATCTCTATCACCATCATTTTCAAGAACTGTAACAAAGCAGCTTTGGAATTATTTCTTAATAAACCTGCTAACACAGCACAGCATAAACTCTTCCAAAATTATCACAGTGCACGTGGAGGCTACAAGGCTTGTCAGAAAAATCCTTCTTTCCACAGCACCGGTAAGGCCTACACATTGTAACTTTAAACAAAATACTGAGCTCAAACTACAAATGCCAGGACACAGGGCTAGGCAAGGTTTCCACATGTAATGGGTTCTGAACAAAGAGTCAGGAAAATTATGTTGGGTAGGTCTATTTAGATTTAGCACAGGTGACATTCCCACCAATGTGCAGTCTGAACAGCCAGTCTCTTCTCCATAGGTCAGGCATGCCCTTCTTCTGCTCAAGCCTCCCTTTCTCTGTGCCACAATATATATTAAATACTTGAATAAGCAAGCTGCAACTGCTGTAAGCAATCAGGAAAAAAAAAAACAGCAACTACAAGGATTTTAAGAAATAAGGAATGGAACAAAATGCAGAATACACTAGGTATGTGTTCTGTCTCCACCACAAAACACACTTGTAACTTTATAAAAGGTAATTCCCTCCTGCTTTATTTCTTCCCCCCCCAAGAAGTAAAGAGAGTAGCACAACCTTCCTCTCTAATTTTGATGGTAATTGTCAGTCACAGAACTGTGTCTTCCTATGCAATTCTGTATCCATGGCAGGGGACAAGGAAGTGTTCCGGTTGCTTAGTTTTTAAAGCAAGGATATGAGTGACATTCACCCCCTTATTCAGTGCTTTGCACAGTGAGAAAGTTAGCAGAAGTCAGTGCATGCAGAGATCGATCAGCCTTGGTCATTTACATCAAAAACCAGAGCTGCACATAAGAAGCTTAGGCTCTGCCGGCATGAACTCAGGAACAAAAGCTCCAAATGAGACCGTGCTCTTTTCCATTTCATATACAGCACTGATCACTGTTGGGCAGGAATTGGGTTGCTCCTACCCTGTCAATCCACTTAAACCATAGACTGGTCCCAATTCGACCACAAGTCAGCACTGAATCTACAACTTAGAGCAGGAAGAGGCATCCCCTCAAGGTCTGGAGAAAGACATAGCTATTTGCACTAGTAAAAAAAAACAAACACAAAACCCCCCAAACATATTCTTTGCCTTCTTATGGAAAAGCTCCAAAATTTAGGTAATAGCTCGAGGCATGCTTGAAGAAGAGAACACAGCCTTGGGGGAAAAAGTGAATGCCAGACTCCAAGCAACATCTGCCAAGCAATCCTCCAGAAAACAAGCTCCATATTATGAAAGTTGTCCGAGGGGGTGAACAACTATTAAAATGAAAACAAAACATTTAAGAAGGGAGACTACCAAGAAAGGTTTGCTCCAGGCTTGGAAAGCAATAAGCAAGAAGTCCAGACGAATGCTACAAGGTTGCCGAGGTCTTTTAGAGCTCTAACTCATGAGTATTTACATACCAGAAAGACAAAATACCCATCTCACCTCAGATCCACATTTACCTCTTTCAAACCCTTACAAAAGCCAAAAGGATAAGCTCCTCCCTTGCTTGCATTCTGTATCAGAGCCATTTCCCGTCTGGATCCCTGCATTAACGCCTTTCTCCAAACACTGAAGAACTTGCAATTGTATGGTAACTACAGAGAAAAGCTGCCGTTCCGGAGTGGGGAGGGTCCTCTAGCTACCCTTCATACAAGAACGGGAGACTTTCAGGTTCGGAAAGGAGACAGAAAGGAGCAGAAGCAACATTACCCCCTTGTGGCAGCAAAGCAATATGGAAATAAGGTCTGAGAGACTCAAAGGGGAACAGACTAGGTGTTTCTCTTCGTAGCTGCTGTAAGGAGAGCTCTGTGCGGCCAGAAAGGCCATCAACACTGAAGAGAATGAAATGAGCTGGAGTCACTACGTGTGACCGGGTTCACATCACACAGCAAGAACAAGGCAGGAGGGACCAGAGTCCTCAAAGGAGACGTGACAAAATGAAAGACACAGATTTGTCCCTGGACCCTGTTACATGGTTCCAGGGAAAATGGTTTCACGTGTCCCCTGGGCACAGTGCATCCAACAGACCAAAACACAGCAAAGCTTTTGTTAAGCTGTGCCAACTTCAACAAATCAAATATTTGCACAGCACAGTAGACTCTGCCTTTCATACACTCACAAACAAATAAAGGAGTTTATACAAGGGTCCCCAGACAAGAATTTCCCCACTTCACACATGCTCACTCCTGCCTGTATGCATGACAACTGTCGCCCAGGATGGTTCAAAAGACTTCTCAGATTTTCAGGTAACTTCAATAATGTACCTTGTCTGTCAAACTAAATAGGTGAGGCAAGGTGAAAACATTATGCATTCATAAAATGCAGACAGAGTTACTCATACCACAGCCTACAGAATTTGACCTCTGCAATGCATACAGTGGAGTGGTTAGAAAAGTTTAACATAATTACCAGACAAAGCTTCTTCATGGAAGAGTAAGGATAATAAGCATTTCCTTGTGAAATGTAAGTTTCATGCAAACCTGCCTGGCAATAGAACAGAAGACACCTTTCATTTGCAGTAATGTACTCAAATCTCTAGACAAAATAAACAGGTAAACCATATAAAAATGGTCCCCCTCATGTATTACAACCAGCTAAATCTATAGAGGACAATTCTCCTCTTCCTTCTTTTCCTCATCTGTAGGAATTGTTTCACTGAGTAAGATGTGAATTACATTAGCAGAGACACACATTAGTACTTGCTCCTCGCTTCCATTCCAGAAATACTGTGGCATGGGGTGCCATGCCAGAACTCAGAAACAACAGTAACAAAAATATAACTTCTTATAAAAATTATAACATATATATTAAAAATATTTTCTTTTTTTTTCTAAAAACCCCACAGTAATTCTGTAGATGTCACATGTCATACTAAAATAGCCAAAGAGAAAATCTGATCTGTTTTACTAGTCAGCATTGTACTGTACCTAGTATTAACTGCTGAATTGATACATATTTCAGCAGAGATCACTGCTAGATTCTGTGTATCACTGTCTTAAGAAGGTGGCACCAGCTCCTCTCAAACAAGCAGATGACTACAAGAATCCTCTTTCGTTCTATATTCAATTTTTCATTACCAACCTGAATTGGCCACACAGCAACAATGGCTTTAAGCACTTAGAGGATCTTTTCCCTCACTGAGATTACAGTATTAATACAATACCTCCTCAACTAATTTTTAAATTAACAGGTAGTTATAAAAAAAATTAAACCAGCTATCACCTGTTGTTCAGTTATCCTTCCTTCATCCACATCTTTCCAACAGCTTCTATGACCAATTTTATGCAGCACATTTCACACGGCAACTTCAGAGATTTCTGAGGTTCGTTTCACTTTGATGTTAGAAGTGAGGCAAAGACATCTGCAGGGGAAAATCCCCTACATTTGAATTAAAGACATCGAGCTGGAGAACCTCAGAAAATCTGAAGCTCAGTCTCAGGAACTTTTGCTTAATGTAGACCATAAACTTTCCCCAAATCATGCCTCACCAGCACAACTTCAAGAGGCATGCAGCTCAATGCCACACTGCTTTCAGGCCAAGCTGAATGTGACGGGACTCCTTGTACTGCTGAGGCTCCCAGTGACATACTTCTCCTAAGAGAGGTGCCAGAGCTGTTAGTTAGGAATACTGTCATTACATGCTTACTAATGCCTTGGTGATTAATCCAAGATAATTAGCCTGGGACCATCAGAAAGAGCAGAGTTTTGTCCTTACCCAGCTGACACAGTCACATCAACAGAATCCAAAAAACAGCCTTCACTAGACTACCCTATTATCTTAATTGACTCTCAATGGCAATGTTTTCCCAGAAAGCTACTTCTCAACCAGGAAGTCCACGTCAGGGAATGAATCCTGCCCACAGACAGGGAATGAGAATGTACACAGTTTCCAGATACAATTTTTATCTTACTTTTTTGGCTGACCTTAGAATACATAGTTCAATTGCCCAATGAGGACATCTAATGGAGAGACAAAGAAGAGCAGGTTATGAGCACATCTTGGATTCCAACACTAAGAATTGATCAGAGGCTGATAGGCACAAAATTACACTGATTGGAAGTGTGTATGCAGTTACCACTTGCACCCTCAGGTTTGAAGGCTTATCCTCTCCTTTGTATTTCATCAGCACTTTCAGCATTGCATAGTGTATACTTCAGGATCCTCAGACCCCATCTTTACAGGCTTCTGTAGCTTCAAAGATTAATAGATATTTCAGACTCTGCTGGGCAGAAGTGGTTCCAGCACTTCCCATTGTTGTGAAACACACCCTAGGGCAGGGAGACATAAAGGCTTGGGGTGAGATGTTCACTCTACGCAAAATTTAGGTAAGTGGGTGCTTGCCGACTTGTTAATAGATTCACAGGATGTTCTGAGTTGGAAGGGACCCACATGGATGATTAAGCCCAACTCTTAAGTAAACGGCCCATATGAGGATTGAACCCACAACCTTGGTGCTGTTAGCACCATGCTCTAACCCAACTGAGCTAATCTCATCTCCCATGTTCTATAAAGAAAAATATAAACAGCTAATTTGAGAATGGCAGAAAATTACACTTGCAGGATAGAGCTATCCTGCATGCAGGATTCCGTTTAAGAAAAAGATTTCATGAAGCCTCAAGCCCACCTGATGTGTTCAACAAAAAAGGAAATGAATTTTTACTTCAAGGAAATTGCCATGAGCATTTAATACCAGACTGCTCACTGCTTCCAGCTTCCTACCTCAGAACTCTACTGATAACCTTAACTTCAGTTACAAGGGAAGCAGAAAAACCCTGCAGCACCTGTTCTTTAGAAAGGCCTGATAAGAGAAGCAGGAGACTGGGAAAACAAGAGTCCATAGGAGATTCCCAACAACCTTTGCCAGAAAGGTTTCACCCTACAGGAATTCCTCTGGAATTAAGCTAATGCATCAAACTACCCACTCCAAATCGGAACTCTCAGCAAAAAGCACCTGTTTGCTCAGGTGACCAGGTAGGCAAGTAACCCTTCACAAATTCTACAGCTACTGGAGCAGGCAGCAGCAACCACCATGGATGATAGGCAAAGTGACCCAGAGATTTAGTCATAGGACTCTCATTGTTAAGACTTCTGCAGGCTGGGGTGGATTGAATTATATGCCTTTTAAATTATACAGTTACCACAGAAAAGATCGTATCTACATATCCCACTACATCTCACTGTCCAAATACGTGCCAACTGCCTGAACAGGAAGGTTGGTTATTTGGAAGGTTATTTGCCCCGTTATTTCTGACACTACAGTGACTCACTCCAGAAAATGAGACACAGTGGAGATGACAAAAGTATGCACCACTATTTCAAATAAAAGATAACGCAAGACTTACTCAAGTGCCATTTTAAAGCTAAATTTCTCACCTCCTTCTTACTTTTATGCCCTTTAATAGGGGACAAGAGGATAGCTGACTTAAATTAACAGTAGGTAAGTTCAGGCCCAAGAACTAGCTCCCATGTAATCAGCTTGAGACTCTCATTATGGCAGGCTATTTAAAAAAAAAAAAAAAAAAAAAAAAAAAAAAAAAAAAGCCAAAACTAGGGCAAGGATTTAGAAACAGATGAATAATTTCATGACCACCACTACTTATTCGCTATGCAACTACAGCAACAAGAAAGGCAGTCACTGTTTTAGCCTCAGTATAATCAGCTTATCTGCAGGACAGAGGAAAGAATTCCCTTTCCTCAGGCACTCCTGTGTACAAAGCCTTCTTAGTTAGTTACATCTGCATCCAACCTGGAAATTTTGCTTTTCTACAGCTCAAAGCATCTATTTCAGAGAAACAGCAAGACTGAACCTTTCCTCTGGTGAGAGCACAAATCACTTGACAGAGGAGATGTGAAACTGAAACTTAGTATCCAAAGTACCCTGGATACTGGAAACCCTGCCCAAAATATCAATGAAGCTCTATCATCCACACAAGCCAGTGAAGACACTTCCACACAAAGGACAGATCTTTCCTGACGCAAGTTCAATTTAGCTTATCCAGCTTCTTGTATCATATCTGAAGCAGAAGAAAAACATCCTTCTGAAAAAAAAGAATCACCTCCTTAAAAAAAAAGACAGCAAAGCCTAAAATTTTCAGTGATCAGTATGTCCCCAACCAGCTCAGATCAACAGAAGCCGCTTTCAAAACTTACCTCTCTTATCAGGGGCAAACCAACTGCATATACCTGAACCACTAACACAGGGCTTTGACTTTTTTCCCCCTCAGGGCAACACTAAGAAAATTACTGTTAACCTTTTTAACTTAACAACTTACTCATGCCCAGTTTTACATGCCAACCCTGGGCAGATTCTCCATGCACAGCACGTGATGACAGGATGTGTGATAAGGGGCACAAAGGAACAGTATTAACGCATCCTGAGTTTCTGAGACTCTTCTGCAGAGTCTCAGAAACACCAGGAGCAAAATTCACCCCTGAGATCTGCTGCAAGAGTCCATCCTTTTGCCCGTCTGTACTATCATTGAGAGGTCCAGTCTTGGCCCTTACAATCTTCAGAACCCATCTGCAGCATGACAATAGCAGCTATAAACACATCAACACCAACATCTCCATTTTCATCTACATGAATAGCACACAGCCATATGAGAAAAGGCTTTTAACTCTGAAAATATTGAAAAGCCTCAGACTAGATGGGAAAGGTTTAAGAAAAAATAGAGGAGGAAGGGCAAGCATGTATCTTACCTCCTGAGTGAATCCTCCTCTGAGCTTTCCTCAGGCATTTCCTGGTTTAAGGCCTCCTGTGATACATTCCCAGGTCTGCTTGAAGCCGACTGGCTGTAAACTCTTTCCCAGTGCCCCGTCTCCTGGTTAAAGACCACTCCCACGGTCCTCTCCTCCTGCGGGGTGGAAGAGCTGCCCAGCTGCAGTCTGCTAGAGGCAGGAGCTCTGCCCTCGGTTCTCTCTGCAGGCTGCACCTGGCTGGTATTTGGAGGCACACCCTCAAATGCGCTTTGGACCTGCCCTGGTGTGTAGCTAGGCGTGCTTCTTTCCCAGCGCAGCGTGTCATTGTTAAAGGTCAGCAGGTTATGACAAGCACGACAGCGGTTCAGGTGACCCCGGGACAAATTGGAATTGTTTTCACTGCTTTGTGGAGTTTGCTGATGGGAGGGACCCGGTCGATCAGGCTCAATGTTGTTGTTGAGCATTTCTTGAGCCTGTTGCGACTGGCTGGGCTCCCCACCAATCCCCTGATCTAACTCCTGAAGCCGGTCATATTCCAGGAAGAATCGCCTCAAATCACACTGGAGCTCATTACGAATGCTGGCCGGATTGCTTGGGCCAGCGCTACTACCACTGTTCACCTCAGCCCCTGGGGCCAGAAAGCCCCTCCCTTCTGTTGCAGAGGTATAGACTGATGTCTGGGAACCTCCCTCCTGCTGCCTGAGCACAGACAGCAAGCTCACGGAGGAGGCACTGGTCCTAGGGGGAGGCATGGCTTCCAGCTCGGACCGAGAGCTCATGTTCAGCACTGTCCTGGACCAGTCAGACCCACCCAAGCCTGAAGCCATCTCTCTCGCAGACTGTTGGTACCGGGACTGGTGGCCTGCCAAGGACCCGCTGAGGGACCGCCGCGTGGGGCCCAGGCTAAGGTTGCGCAGGGTGTTGCCAGCAGTGCTGCTCTGAACTGTGCTGAAAGCAGAGGGCCTGTTAAGTATCCCCTGCTCCTCCTGCGCTACGGATGCCTGCTCTGGGGGTTGATAAGGCTCTGTCTGCACAGAGGAGAAGGAAGTGCCAGTGGCCCCAGAAGACGTGGAGGGTGCGTTTTCCTGGTGTGGGAAGAGAGAAGAAGGAAGTCTTGCACTAGAGCATCGGCTGCAAAGGCACAACATCCCCAGGTGCTGGCAGCACTCTGCTGTGGGATAGCTGACTCGCTCCCGGAGCCTGTTATAGACAGATGCCCTTGTGTTCTCACTGGCTGGAGGCGGAGGTGGTGGTGGAGGAGGCGGTGGAGGGGATGGGGTAGCAGAGTCTTGAACACTGTTTTGCTCTCCCACCTGTATGCCGGAGGAGCGGGAGGACAACATATGCAGGAAGTTGTGGAGGAGGGGTGTGCGCCTCACAGGCTGAGACGGAAGGATAGCGCGCTGACGATAATGAGGCATCTCTGTGCTGTCCACGGAGATTTCCACTTCCTCATCACTCTGCAGAAGGAAAACAGTCAAAGTTCAGTCACCTCAAGGCTAAACCCTGGACTTCCAAATAAACAGCAGAAAGTCAGCTACCAGCCCAGAGAGATGAAAGGATGTGATAAGTCCCTTCCTAAAGGCCTTGACTTGGAGGAAACCAGTTGAGATGATTTCTAAGTTCATTTCATGGATCTAGACAATCTCTTCCTACAGCCCAGTGAGCTTTCACAATACACTGTTCACAAACAGAAGAATCAGTGTCTGAGGGTCAGAAGCTGAGGGGAGAATTGTTAATATCTCAGCTTCAAACAAAAAAAAAATTGCAACAGAACTCAAAGAACAGGACCACTGAGACCTCTGTCCCACCACTAGTTAGACAGAGAGGACAAAACAAACACATTTTGGAAAGCACTTTATTAGCCATGCATGTAACACAAGAACATTCATATGACCAATCAAGGTGAGACAGAACTCAGCTTAAGAAGACCAGGTTTTCAGAAAAACTCAAGTGTGCTTAGAAACCGATTAGGGCTAAAGTACATAGAGCACCTTGCAATGAGCCAGTCATTACAAGTCCTGACAATCTCCTTACCTGCTGGTTAGAAGGGTTAACTATCGCAGTGAGCAAGTAGTGTCCCAAGGGATCAAACCGTACCAGCCTAAAACAAAAGTAGTGCCAGAGTATCAATCATAAGCTCACAGCCCACAGTGACACAGGAAGCTGAACACAGCAGGGAAGAAAACCCTACATGACATGTTTGCAATGAGAACACTACTACATTATCATCATCTTTTTATGAAGGGTATCAAAAAGTTTATGCATTAAGAATAACAAGATGTACTGATCTAGCTGAACACTGCAGTTATTTTATAGTCCACAGCAACACTACACCACAGTTAAAAGCTGGAAGTAAGTACTGCTGTATCAACTGAAATAGCCGGAAAATTTAAAGGAATACACGCGTTTATATTACAAAATGGAATTGGTACAAAGGTAGAGATTAACTTGCCTTGATGTCAAATTGTTGTCTTATTTTAAATTGCTCAAAAGCAGGCAGCAGGTTTCCAGCAATCTAGTTTCCTCTACAAGTGCGCTAAAGTAATAGCTCAGCATTCTGCCCCAGCAGTTGCTGGGTTTTCTCATCCTTATGGCTGACAAGTTCAATTACTAAGCTTACAAATCAACATGAAGTAGATTGTGAACATTTAATGGACACATGCCCTATTACAAGTATGAACAACCAAGCTGATCTGTAACTTTCAATTGCTTTTCTTTCTGCCCACAGAACTGGTTTTCTACCAGGTGAGCTAAGGAGCTGCAAGCAACACTTCTTTCCACTGTCTGAGGGCAGAAGGTGCAGCATCCCAGAGGAACCTCACACGCACTTGCCAAATCTGACCGTTTTCCACATACAAGTGCTCTCTTCACCCAAAAGCAGGAGCTCACCTGACCCGCTCCATTTCACTGGCTGTTTTCACCACAGCAAAAGGCTCCCGACGACTCCAGTCCCAGAAATGAATCTCATTGGCAGTGGCAATCAGCAAGAGCTGAGCCGTAGGATGAAAAGCAAGTGATGCAATGGCATTGTTGCTATCTGTGAACCAGCTCTCGCTTCCACCCTAGAGTGAGGAGTCAAGAACCACAAGCAGTTTATCACAAAGTTTGCTATCATTAAGTTTCCATGTACTTGCCATGCCTTCTAGCCTGCCTAGAGCAATGCAAGTGAGGTGCTGTCTTGGCAACAACAGCTGTTTACATACAAGGTCATGTGCCAGGTCTAAAATGTAACACTATTTGCAACAATGACCACAGATGTATTTCTGTAGGTGTGTCTCAAGCAGCCCTTCAAAATGCTTCATTTCAAAAAAAAAAAAAAAAAACCACAACAACAAAAACAGACAAGCCTATGTGTTTTCTCTCTGTGCCATTTATCAAACCAGGTAGAGCAGCAGCTTCTCTAATGAACAGTTCAAATATGTTCAGTGGAATAACAAACAGCATGTCTCTCCCAAAGGCTAAACAGGCACCTTGCACAAAGTTCTCCAGCATTACCTGTACCACTGCAATCAATGAAACAGGTGCTGTTAAGAAGCATGGCCTACCTGGCAGAACTGAATGAAGAATCTGTCACCTCCCCTTTACAGAGAAGAGGATGGCTATGGTCTGTTCTGTGCTTTTAGACACAGGTCCCAGAGAAGCCGCCTAACAGCTCTCTTACCAGGTAACATATGGAGAACAAACTCAGCCAAAAAAGAGTCACCACCCACTGAATATCAAAGGAACATATGCTTTAGGAAAGACTTACATGTAAATCCCAAATTCTAACCTCCCCATCTAGGCATCCAGAAGCAATGAGGCCTGGGATGGTGGGATGGAACGTGACACACCAGGGAGTCCGGCGATGTCCAACCAAGGAATGAACACACTTGCCCGTTTTCACCTCTGTGATGTAGATGTTGTGGTTCACATGTGTGGAAGCCATTAGGGTCCTGGGAATGCAGAAGGTAGGACAAACATTAGCATGAGAAGAATACAGCAAAATTAGACCATGGTTAGCTTCACCTCAATAGGGTCTGTTCACACCTAACCCAGCAGCTCTCCCACAAAGAGCTCAAAGGGTAAGAGGCTACTGTTTCACCAGTGATCATAAAGCTTTTTGCAGCCAGATTTCAGAGTCCATGCAAACATGAGCTCATCTGAAGCTGCAAGCACAAACTTGACCTTGAACGTCAGAGTGAACATGCAGCTCAGAAGGCACTCCTGAGTGACAGTCTGGGGCAAATAAATATTCCCAATTCTCCACACTGTCTCAACCACTGGCAAATCAAGTGATACTATAAGAGATCCCACCTCTATTTCTGCTTCCAATATACACATCATTCTGCTCTGTTCTTTATTCCTAGATATCCCAGTGAACGTGTCACATCATTTGGCCATGTTGTATTAAAACATCCTTTACTCCCTTTAGTTTCTTATGAAATCCCACGGTGTCTGCACAGATTCTTTTTCCTTAGAACTTTGTATCACCTGGGTACCTCAGAAATTAGACACCAACTATGCTGGAAGCTGTGAGAGTAGGAAGGTGCACACATTCCATCCATGCGTGTCAGGAACCAGAAGTTTCTTTCAGCTGTTGAGGACTGGACAACTCAATGGGCACAAGCCTCCATCACTTTTGTAAGTGTAGGGAGACTGCTGAAACAGGGAATGAACTAGGAGTTAATTACCTGTCTGGACTAAACGCCAGCAAGAAGGTGGAGCGTGGACTGTCTGGTAACTCAACTTTCTGAAAAAGCCAACAAAGCAGGAAGTGTTGCAAGAGTCATATGATCAGACTTTAACTGTAAGCCACACAGACAACAAGGGGAACCCGCTGCAGGAAGATATCTAGTATCACATCACTGCAGGAACTGAACAGAGCCAGAGAGCATATCAAGTGTAACACATCAAAGGTATAATCACAAGACAGTTTATTTCAAATCCCTGCCTCCCTTCCCCCACCCCAAGATCAAGCTATGCAGCTCTATCCCACAACCTTACCTTGCCCTCCCATTTCATCCATCGAGTTTTATCCTCCACCAGCTCCTGCAGAAGCCGCTGAGCACCCAAGGCTTGGGTACCCCGTTCCCTACCCCACAGGATGCGGACAGCATTCTTCTCTGGGACAACCTTCATGGCTCTCAGCTGACAACGCCTACGACTGAGAGGAGACACCAGCAGGCTCCAGATGACAACCACCGCCAAGCTACAAATAAGCTATCCACATTTCAGTTGTTTATCTTCATGGAAACCTAAAAAGATAAGAGACTGATAAGGAAGGCAGCTTTTACTTTGATCACCCAGATGAAGTAAAACCTTTAAATTCCAAAACCACTAGATTTGAGAGACAAATCTTTCTTCTTATGCAGCCTTTGCTACCTGCTTTCATTATCAATGCCCCACTTGGATATTTCTGCAGCCAATAATTACTTTGAAAGCATCCAGCTCTTCCCTTGTACATGCTACACTGCACATATCGAGAATTAAAAATTGTCCTTCACATTCTTTTCCTTCCCTTGATTTCTTGCTGTATATAATCAAGGAAAAAAAATTTATGAAGATACAGTCTTTACACTTTGAAGATGTAGGTCCCGTCTGGGAAGGGTGTCTGAAAGCTAGAGAACAGTATTACCAAATTGACAATATGACAGAGGAATCCCCCAGGAACTCAAATTTCAGTAACAGGTCAAACTGTAAAGGCCAGATGATTGATAGAGCTCAAGTCCAAATTGTTTCCAACTCCATAAAAAATTTAAAAAATATGAAAACAATGATGTATGGGATAGCTCCACCAAGATTATTCCATGGTCTGCATATCGTCTTTCAATCTGCATTGCTCTTAGAACAGCAGTTCACCTGAGTAATGCACAGTGGCAAAGAACAATCCTTTTGAAACACTTTGAGCTGCAAAGGAAAGCTTTAATACCCACTGTCTACCAAAAAAGCAAAACAAATACAATAAATAAATAAAATAGCAACTCTAATAGCAGCCAAGTCACACAGGCGTTCAATGGTCATACACTGGAGTTGGCCACAAAAAGCTCTCCAGAAAAGTTTCTTAGGAGAGATAAACCAAGAAACTCTGCTGCAATGCTATTACCTTCTGATCCCAGCAGAGTGTGCATACTACTCTGCTATCTCTTGATAACATGAAAATCTAAAGACAGACCCTACTCAGTTCATGTTACACTGAACAAAATTATCAATATTCAAGAGAAGGAAACAGCAATTTAAAAAGGAAAAAAAACCCCACATACAGAAGAAAAAAGGTTCAAGTGCATAAGAGATGAATTGTTAAATGACTGAACTCAGAATCGTCATTAGCAATATTTTCTTTCCTCCCACTCTGCCTAAAAAAACTCTCCTGAAGAGATGATTTAAGACAGCTGCAGCTTACAGGGAGGAGCTGTCTAAAGAGATAAGCCAGGAAAATGAGTCCTAAAAAAGCACACCAGTTTTTATTTGTAGAAGTAAAATAAAGAGTACTGAAGTAATTAACAAGTAAAGGCATCCATCTTCCTAGAAAAGAAATTCTCCACAGTGAAAGTTGAGCTAGCTGGAAATTCCCAGATGCTTTATGTGAACAGCATGGGGATCATGTATTTTAGAGAAGCTGAACTCCATGGTGTACAAGAAGCCTTCTTTTGAGAATTTGTGAAAGTTAGCTAAACATTAGTTAGGAATTATTCTACAAAGTAAAAAACTTACTGGAAAGCAACACAAAACCTAAAGATCTCATACTGCAGGAGAATTCTTAAAAATAACTGTACAGATAAAAAAACACCCAGATCCAAAAAAGCTAGAAGGATAACTGGAATAGATACATCCAAAAGCACAATATAATACAGGAATCCCTAAACTAAAAATCTTCTTTAGCTAAATGCTAATAAATCCTGATCCGGATTCTGCAAACAGCCCCAGGCACCCATGTTCAGAGATGACCAGATTCAGACAGTAAACAGAATGGAGGAGAAGGACAGCTCAGAACAACACAGGCAACAAAAAGCCTACTTTACAGGAGGGAACTGTACATCTAGTTTAACTCTTGATCTAGGAAAATTAAGAAAATAGTAGCTGAGTATTCTATATGGGTGTGTTCAAGGAATTCAGACTACAACAACCCAAGAATAAACATAAACAGGACACCAATGGAAGACTGGTCCTGCAGTTGGAATAAGCTGGAAGTTTGAAAAGATTTAAACTTTAGAATAGCCTCTTGATAGCTGTGAAGGATAAACCACATAACTAACTTGAGATCATGGTAATTTACAAGCAGGATAACAACCCCTAATGAGAAAGAACAAGCTCTGACAACCTAGCAACGTTTCAGTCCTATCAGAACTAATGTTCCCTAAAGTACAATAGCAAAAAGAAAATCAAGACATTTAACAAATTACTTTAAGTCTATTTATGCCACAAGTTTACATATTGTAAAATAAATGGGGAGATAACTCCTACTTCACTGACTGCAGTCAGTGAAGTTCTAGTATTCACCTTATTGAAAGACCAAGTCATCTCCACTACATAAAACAAAGTACATACCTTAAGACAGTAATACATAACTCTAAATCTCTGCATGTGTGTCCTAATTTATTCAACTAATCTGGCAATAACAAACACTTCATATGTGAGCCTGAGTGTTCGAACTTCATGTTTTTCCCTCAGGGACTGTACTTTGATTTTTCAGCTTCTTCTTACTCACGTCTTTATCCCATTTTAAAAGTAAACAAAGGAAACACCCAGAGCTCCAATGCCTTCACAGTACCCTGCTAACCTGCTCAACATTTTTAAGAGCTGGGATCTCTTTAGAAAACAGTGAATGTATCCTGCTTGAGTGATGCTGAGGTTACCTCAGGTCCCTTTGGGGGCCAAACTTCATCCTTAGTCTGAATTAGACTGAACACAGTAACTGCACCACTAGCTGGTGACACGGTCAGCAACACTTCAGCCAGCCAAAGAAACTCAGAACCTTCAAATGAAGAAACTGATGCAGTGTAGCATTGGCATGCAGCAAACACTGGCATTATCTCGGCTCATTTTAGCAGGAAGCCTTAAACCTCTCTACTGGAACATGTGTTCAGCTTCAGTTTGTTTTGGTGTGGGGCTTTTTTTCTTTAGTTTTTTGGTTTGTACAGAGGGGTTTTTGTGAGGGTGTTAAAGGAGCCAATTTTTTCTCTAACCAAATAAAGATACCCACCAACTCCAAACATTTTGCTCAGATATAAGCTGAACAATGACAGCATATTATTAAATAACATTAGCAGATAAACCATTGAAGTACCAACCATATTTACAGCCACTCATTAGCTGTCTGACTAATAAAGTTTAAATTAAATGCAGGGGGTTTGAAAATACTTCTTGGGACTCAGCATAAATAAAACTCGCAGCTCATTGGATCAAGCCTGTTCAGGCGAGTGGTGGACTGATTCAGTAGCAGCCTCTATTACAAATACCCACAGCTATCACAAGTGGTAAACAGCTGACCTCTTTAAGAAGGATTGGGATTGTTCTGTTTGCTTCTTCTTGTTGAGTTTGTTTTGTTTACTTGTTTTTGAGGGGAGGAAGGGAGATTTGGATGGTTGGTTCAATCAGGATAACCAAAAGTGTTCAACAATTGCAAGATTAGCTGATGCCCTGAATGTGATCCAGAGCACCACAGAAAATTACAAAAATGGAGAGTCAAGAATTTTTTCTATAATTGGCAGCTTTTTTTTCTTAAGTGTTTTCTCCCTTCAGGGCATTTCAGGACAACATGCTGGGCTGTTTACAGTTTTGGAAAGTGAATTACACAGCCCAAACCCAAGCCTTTTACTTGCTCTGTACCAGCTGTCCTCAAAGACGCCTGAAAAATTCCCAGTATTGGGGTAATGTAGGTTCACTTGTAATTGTTGCTTTACAAATGCTGAACCTCTAGAAAACCAAAGTGAAGCTGCAAATTGGTGATACTTTGTCATGGTACATGACCCCCTGAAAACACTGACAAAAAGCTAGGGCAAGAAGAGGAAAAAAATAAGCACATTCAATCTGCCATATAAAAAAGACATTAAGATATTTTATGCATTATGAAATGGCTCACCATTCCAGTTCAAAACTTCAGCACTTTACAGAGATGATGATCCCATCTCTTAATGTGCCCCCTTCCCATCTTTGTTGCTATTAATTTTGTGGAGATTCTGGTACCAACATACCGAGAGCACAGCTGGCTTTGACACGAAGATGAATATTGCAATATTCATCTTCATGTTATTCCATTCTTCATGGGGGAAAAACATTATTTCATGTGGTCTTCAGCTCTCAGACTAATCTATTACCAATGCAAAGAACTCTGTGGTTGTGTGCTGAGCCCAACACTAAAAGCCTTTCCTAATGTATGTGTGGACAATCAGTGTAAACAGCTCCATCAGTGTTTAAAAAAGAAAAAAAAAAGCTGCAATCAGTAAATGATATTTACAATGGGAGACCTATCCTGAAGATAAAAATGTCCAAATAATTTCAGACAATTTTGCTGCCCAAAGAGATCTCATGTGACTGATGAAGAAAGAGGCAATATGAAGCGAAATATTAAAGCTGTCACTGACTTTGCAATCTGGGTTCCACAGAGAGAATGCATTTATAAGACTTGGTGTAAGAGACAAGAGAAAAAAAAACAAAACACATCAGTAGTTTTGGTCTCCAAGTCGTTTTGTCAAGTTTTAAGACTTCCAGAAGGTATTGACTGTACAACAGCCATGATCCACACACATCTGATGGGCCAGGGCTCCATAGTTTGTATTAAAAGATGATGCATGAGGAAAAAAAAAGACTCAAAACACAACAAAAGCAAAACTGCGGTGAACAATGAGGCATGCCACTGTCACACAAAACCGCAAGCAAACTTGTTTCTAGAAAAGAAGAGGAAAGATGTGATTACACTCAACTCTCCCAGCTCTGGCCAGGGGCCTACCTATCTTGTAAGCCAGAGTTACTTCTCTTTTCAAAACGTCTGTTCTTAAGCACTGTGTTAAGTACTAACAATGCCATCACAGTTATTCCAAAGTGAAGTGCAGCATCTCAGGCTTTAACAACAGCAACTTACTAAAAATGTCAAGAGAACAGTTTATTGCATTTAATAAATGTCAGTAATTTAAGTTTCATTTAATAAATATTAGCAGTAATTTATCATTCCCACTACTGCACGTGTGGGTGGGTTCTCCAAGAGCAATCAGATCATCAGACAGCCATGAAAACAGTGTCTGCAGCACTACAGCCCAAATGCTTTATCTTTGCTGACAGTGATCCTAATGAAGGCTGCAGTCATAAGACAGGCTATTTCCTCTAAAGATTTTCTACAAGTTGGTTTCTCTTGTATTTTAACACAGCTTAATTTTGAAGCAAAGTGCCTTACCAAGACCCCTTATGCTTTCCATAAGCTCAAAAGAGCAAAAAGTGCCCACTGGAAACAGCCAAAGATCATCTTGCCATGGACTACGAACCACACAGCCCCTCCTTTTGCAGGCACTTCATTGATAAAACAATAAAATCTGGTTCTGACACACAAAGACAGAGATCTCCAAGAATAAACCAGATGCCTAGAGCATAATTTGGAATATCTACAAGCAACAGAATTTGGAATATCTACAAGCAATCATGCAGCTCCAGGGACTTCCTAGTTCCCTTCCTTGTTTACAGTTTGTGTTTCCCTCCCTTCTGCAATATGGAGATTTTGAGGCCATCCTTTTCCTAAATTGCATGAAACAATACCATGTAAGAAGCTGAAGAAGCACTACACCAGATAGAAGACTGACTTACACTTGCAGTTTTATTAAAAATATTGATTCAATCCATATCAAATGTCATGCCATTCCCACTAAGCTTTTTTGTGTCTCCACCTGAAAAACTGAGCAAAATTTAAAAACAACTTTATGTAAAAACAAAACTAAAAAGCTGATTTGCCCTCTTTGCACTGCATCAACTCAGCTTAACAAACAAGACAACTCAAGGAGCCCCAGTTTGGTAAGTAAGTCCTGGTTTGCCAGTAGCACTGGCATTTGAACAATGCCATAACAACAAAATCAGTAAAATATAGGTGACGGGACTCATATCCCAAATAGTCAAAACATAAGTATTGGAAGAACTGGACTATGTTCATTCTTAAATGGCAGGACCATATGATTTTTTGGCAATGTACCTGATTAGCTACATATGCTTAAATTTACTTCAAACAACGTGATTTGTCTTCCCTTAACTCCATTTGTGGTAGTTCCAGATGACCCTTGCGACTGCCTGTAGAGGTATTGGCTCTTCTTGTGTTAAAAACCAAACAAAAAAACCACCAAACCCCAAAAAAAACCAAACAAAAAAACCCACAACACCAAACAAAAAAAACCCCAAACGCCAGAAAACATTTTGCATAGAGCAAAATTCAAGATACCTTGCAGCAACATCCAAATGAACAAAAAATTGAAAATAAAGCTACATTGGACTAGAATCTTTAAACAAGGCTAACCCACAAACAAAAACAGTCTACAGATGGGTAACAACAATCTTAAGCATGATTAATCAAAAAAAATGAAAAAAGCAAAGCTAGAACCCATTATTTTGTTCTGTTTCTACTTGTGTCCTTGATTATGCTTTAAAAATAAAACCAAAAAAAACTGCTTAATCTAAGAATTTAATTAGAACAAGAGTCAGTCTTCAACTGAGTGTCCCTAAACATGAGAAATAATAAACACTTACGAGAAGTGAAAGAAAGTTTATGATGCAACTATCCAACAGAATCCAACACTAATACCATGAAGGCACTTCCATTATATGGTCCTGGTTTTACTTTTCCAAGTTCTTAAATATTCCCCAAAGTATTATATTGTAAGCTGGAGTTTTTCCTTGATTAAAGCCAGAGAGAGATGGAAAGTAATTCAAAAGCACATTTTCTGTACATGCAGTAGACACACTGCTCTAAATTGCACTCACTGCAGTAAGTGTTTACACATAAAACGAGATTCCTAAAGAAAAATAACTTGTCTTAGTGCCTCATGATTGAAAAATTCACATCTCAAGGCTGTGTTTTAAACTGCAACTACAAACAGCTCAGGAAATTCAATTACATTACAAAGATGTCAATAGTACTTTGTCACTTCAAGATCCTGTATGACTGCAACAAGGGGCAAATTGCCATTAGAATCTTAATTTGTCTTCCTAGTCTCGATTAAATGAGCTAAAGACACATAAAAGAACTTCTCAGTCAAAAGAAGTACATTAAAATGCTGACTATTTACAGCAAAATGATGAAGACATGGAAGAGAAACTTGTAGATATCAACTCCTAAAGGTCAGAAAATGAATGGTAAATATAAAAAGGGAAGTAATAATAATAAATGCAAGTGATCACTCATGTCTAGAGTCTGACACTTTCATTTACCAATGAGAACATGGAGCACTTTCACAACTGTTATTACAACTTCCACATAAACTTAATGAATTCTTGAGAAGACAGATATTAGTTTCAATCTAGAAGATAAGAAGAGAATAAATATAATTTCACAAAGCTGTAAGGTAAGTCAAACAGCTGAACTGAGATCTGAAAGATTAAGTGTTGTTTCCACAATTCCATACTCAAACCATAGTTTGTTAAGTACTACACACAGCAGGAAATGAGGGACAGAGAGAAGAGAAAGCCAGAGCAATACAGAGTGATACAGAATTCAGACTAACCCCCTAAAACTTATTCTCATTTAGCTAGAAAAGCAAAAGAATTTTCAATTCAAAATCCCATTACTCACATTAATAGTCACACCAAGGTTCCTCAGGCTCAAGGGCCACAGCCAAGTGCCCCCAAGTGACATCACACATTCCACAGTAATGTGGGAGTGCCAACACTACAGAGCAGCATCACACATCCCCAAGGTAAAGACAAAGTGTTTTATGCATTCAAGGCTGCACTTAAGGCACACGCACCTTATCCAAGTAAAAAAGAAAAAGCAACTGGAAGCAAGAATACGTTTTGGAAAATACAGGTCATATAATTTCTTGCTCACAAGAAATTAACAATACGGTAACAAGACAAAAAGCAAAAGCGATCCACACAGAAGCTGAAGTCTTCACATAAAGATGTATCAGAATTATAGAAGAGGCAGGAGACCATGAAAATTTAGACTCTGAACAAAGAAACACGGCCAATTCTTGACACCATTGACCTTCTTGGCCTTAGACTGAGTCTGTGGGAGCAATATAAAGGGAGGAGAAAACATGTCCAAAGCATGAGTCAGAGATTCCTCTGGGCAATTCTGCGCTGCTCAAGGTGGAGGATTAGCAACATGCACCAGGAAGAAGGAAGCAGGAATCACTCTGCAAGGACAACCCAAAACACCTCACTGAGAACATGTCAAGTGAAGCTGTGTGAGCACACAGACTAAGATGATGCTCTCCACGCTAAAACCTGACACCTTATCATCCCATCCAACAAACAGTTTACAAAAACTGGACACAACAAACAGCTGCTAGACAACAATCCCACTCAGGATTCCTAACAACCAACTAAGTCCTGAGATGCAGACAAGTACTGCTTCATCTTGTAGAGGAAAGCAGGTCTCCTCTTGTTTCAAGCAACCCAATCAATGGGTCTTTCATTAAGCAACTACTGTATCCTGTAATAACCTTCCAGTAGAATATTTCTAATATTAATCCTCTTCCACTGCATAACACACTGTCATTCACTTTTGTAAACCAAAATTCTTCTGTCTTTATCTTACTACTATTTTGTTTCTATCACCTTCCTTGGTAGGACAGTACAGAGTTACTAACACAAAACACACAAGATAAAGGGTACAGTACGTGGTAATAGTTATCAGGCCTCCAGAAACTCAACGGGGGGGAAAGAAAAGTACCTTAGTGCTGTTTGCATTAGTAGTAAGTATTCACATCAACAATAACTCTGCAAGACCCATGAATTCAGTCAGCTTGCTAACCACGGCATAAAATATACTAGAGTTTCTTTCCAGAAGTTTCTTAAAAAAATAATTACTCAAATGCCAAACTTCTGGCAGAGAGACAGCAGCTGACTGGATCATTGCTTGCCTTCTTTAGAACTGGTTGTTACAGCTGCATAAAAGTTAGAAGTGCTGCTCAGAAAATGGAAAAGTAGGAAACAACCAAACAAGAATCTAGAGGGTCAGTTATGACTCAGAAAAGGGCAAAAGAAAGAAAACGAGAAGAAGCTGTCAGCAAAGTAAACATTCGGCAGAAACTGCCCAGCAACTCAATCTGAAAAGGCATGTCCAGACATTTGGATCCAAAGACATTCTTCATTCCAAGTATTAGGAAAAATATAAATGCCTGTGGACGGCCCTACTCATTAAGAGCCACACTGCCACAAATAACTTACTTGTGACCATCAAAATACAAATGGACCAATTTTATTTTTTTTTTAAATTACCCAGAGAAGCATCAATTGCGGACTCCAGAACCGGCACACAAGCTACACTGAAGAGTTATGAATGTTGGGAAATGCATTACAGAAGCCCTTCAGAACACAAGAAAGGAATTTAGCAGAGAACTTCAGGTCCTGTTGCCTGCATCACCCATAAGGCATTCAAATCTGCATGGATTTAACCCCATACCACATTCTGAAAACTGACCCAACAACAAACTTAACAGACCAGTAATGGACTGGCAATAAGTGCACATTACCAGCAGGTCATTCTTAGGTCCCTTTTTAACATTCCCATTAGCAATTTGAAAGAGGATGGGAGTGGCAAAGGCAGAGAAGCCAGATGACATTTGCAGAGGACACCAAGCTGGGTGGAGCAGTAAACAAGGACAAATATATTTAAAAACCCAGTGTGTTTTTCTAAAAACCAAAGAACACTTCATGCAGAGGAGAAAACAGAGCAGCACTGAGCACTGACCATATCTACACAGACTTCACATTCATACAACTGATCTTCCTGAAGATGGGCTTGCATCTAAATAACAATTTTTGAATCAGTCTGTTACCACAGAAGAGTACTCGACAGTGTGTAAAGAGAAAAGCTACTCGTAACCACCTACAGGGTCTCTTGAAGATGAAACGCTGATTTAGTGCAAATTTTGATTGCTTTCCAAAGGCAGCCGAACGCATGGTATTGACAGGACCCACAAGTAACCCAAAAAACGCTACACGAACACTCCAGAAATTTATGTGTTGTCAGGAAAAATGTGGCAGATGACAACAAAAGACGTTCCCATAGCTGACGAATTAGCTGAGTTCGTTTCCTCACAAGACAAGACGCAACTAGAGGCACACCTGAATACATTTTATGCCAAACACTACTTCCACAAACAAGTGTTCTGCAACACACTTGAACAACAGGAGAGATGGAACAGACAACACTTGCCGCACATTATATTTGGGTAAGGCCGGAAAGCAACAACAATAAAAAACTCTACGCCAAAGCAACAGCCCCAGAAGACAACCGGACCGAGCCCAGAACCCGGGCCCCCGGACGGTGCCGTGGGGGCAGCAGGAGGGGCGGAGGCGATGGACAGGGAAGTGTCAGGCACCCAAGCTGGGACAGAAAACCCGGTTTAAGGCACACTGAAGAGGGCGGCAGCGGGGCTCGGGCTGCTCTCCCCGAGGGCTCCGGTCCCCGCGGGTTTCGCCCTCCCGCCACGGCGCCCGGCACGGGGCAGGGCGCCGGCCTCCCGGCTCCCCCCACCATAAGGCCGCGGTTCCGGAACTCACGCACAAAGGCCCCGGCAGCGAGCCCCGACTCCCTCCCGACCGCGCTCCACCCGCCGCGGCCTCACACGGGTCGGTACCGCCGCCTTCCGGGGCGCCGCCGCGGGGCCGGCCGCGCCCGCCCGGGAGCGGCGGCGCGGCCTCGGCGCGGGGCCGGCGGCGCGCGTAGGCCCGGAGCGTACCTGCAGCGGCGGGGCCGGAGCGGAGCGGGGCCGGGCCGGGCGGGCGGAGCGGCCCCGGGGTCGGTCGTCGCCGCCGCCGCGCCGAGCTCCGGCCAGGCGGGCCAGCCGAGCGCCGAGCGGGGCCCAACGGCGGCGGCGCCGAGCGCGGGACCAAGGCCCGAGCAGCCGAGGCTAGAACGCCGCCAGGCAGCGCCAGCCGAGCGACGAGGTCTTCCACCGCCGCCCGGCGGAGACTGAGGGCAGGCGAGAGCAGTCGAGGCCCGAGAACTACGGGGCAGCGCCCCTGCCCAGAATTAAAACACTATATAATTTGTCTTAGAGACGTGTGGGATACTGGAAGAACGCTCTAACATAATGAATGTAAACTAATACGTACAGTAGTCAGACTGTATAAAACAGATTGGAAGTTACTGTGATATGAATAAAATGTAAGAGATTCCCATTTTCTTACACAGTCTGTCATTTGTTAAAAAGTTGTACTGTTTCAAATATTATGCCAGTTGTAAACCGGTCTGTTAAGCTGTTTGTACCAAAGTTTGTACCCTCAAACATCTTATTCCAAGTTGTATACCCCCTCTAAAACCCCGGGGTCCCCCCCCCCCCCTTCCGTCGGGCTAGGCTGTCGCCGTTCCCTGCCGGCTCCTCGAACTGCCGGCCCCGCCTAATAGGAAAATCCAAGGACTTCCATGGTGCACCGCTCCAAAACCGAAGTACAGTTGCCGGCAAACGGACCCAAAAGCCGCGACCCAGCACCAAATCCAGGTAAAAAGGGAGGCACTACAACACCGAGAAGACCCTCAGCTACCTAAAGACTGAATTCTGCTTCTGCCGCCTCGCCACGACCACAAAGGGACTGGGAAGAAGTGACACCCCTAGACCACACGAGCCCAGTTGGGTTGCCGGGAATTCCCGCGAGATCGGAGCCTCCCTACTCTGCTGCGGCGAGAGCAGAAGGTCCGACTGACACCTGATCCTCAGCGGCGACAGGAGCGAGGGCAGCGACAGGAGCAGCGACGGCGCAGGCGACCCCTCGAGTTCCCCCTTTAAAGAGCTGACTAATAAAGGCTTTTCAAAGGAGCAGGTCTCCTGGCCCGTTTACAACAATTTGGGGGCTCGTCCGGGATCTAAGCCACGCCCAGAAGAGGACCAGGACGGGAAGGCGCAGCCCGACCTCGGACCTCCTGGACAGCTGGACATCCCGGACCAGAGGACGTCGCTCGCCAGCCTCGCGGGACGCCACTGGGGGAGCATCGGTAAGAATAACCGGTGGCGGGAGTGGAGACGAGCGGATGTGGAGTGAATGAGTGGGGGGGCCGGCAGCTCGGACCCCCCAAGCGAGTTTGGACTGCTGAGTACCCCCGCGAGGGGGCCGGCCGGGAAAAGCAGGAAGCGAGTGAACTGAGAGTGACTGAGGCGTCTCCAGGGGCATAGGCGCCCCCTCTGGACGTGCGGAGGAATTTAGAGAGTAAGTGGCACGTCAAAGAAGTGAAGCACGCACCACACTGGCTGAGGCTATAGCCCGGGGTGTCACAAAAGGCTAGCGCTGGCTGGGGTAGCGGCTGGAACCCTAAGGGCGGGTTGCCCAGGCTACTTTCGGGGCTTGTGAGTTGGCACTGGCTGGGGTAACTACCGGGGTGTAAAGAGAGAAAGGGAGCACTGGCTGAGGCTACGGCCCAGAGCGTCTGAGCACCGGCTGGGGTAGCAAAGATAGGCTGCTTTCGGGGTGCTTTGGAGACTGGCTGGGGTAGCTGTCGGGGTGCTGGGATAAAGAGTACTGGCTGAGGCTACGGCCCAGAGCGTCTGAGTACCGGCTGGGGTAGCAAAGATAGGCTGCTTTCGGGGTGCTTTGGAGACTGGCTGGGGTAGCTGTCGGGGTGCTGGGACAAAAGAGTCTGCATTGGTCGGGGGTACCCAGAGAAGAGGTACGCTGTCCGGGTGCAGAGGAGTAAGAGTCAAGGGAGTCCCAGAGTGTGAGGGACTTTTAGGTAGGGGTAGTGGCTGAGGCCCTAAGGGCGGGTCACCAGGCTACCTGTGGGGCATTCCGAGCACTGGCAGGGGTAGTGCCCAGACCCTAGGAGAGGGTCCCTGGGGCTACTTACGAGTGTTCAAAGAGTGAGTGAGAGTTAAAATTTGGGCTGCCCGCCTTTAAACTTATGTGTGTGTAGGGGCACCTTAAAGAAGTTTAGTTAAAACAAAGTCAGATAATTTTGCTTTGTATTGCCCTGAAGTAAAGTTTCTGTCAGGGTAAGAGCACTGTAGTTTTTATTTGAAACCCAGTGAAAATGGGGGCATACATAAGTAGAGTGGAGCCAGTTGAGGAGAAAAGAGAGAAAAAGATAAGAAATATTCCACCAGACAGTCCACTAGGACAAATGTTAGAACTATGGGAGGTTGATGAGGCCACTAAAAGCTTAGACAGAATCAAGATGATCCATTATTGCATAGAAGCTTGGCCTAACCTAAATTTACCTGCAAAATGGCCATGGTGTGGAACTAGAGACCCCTGGATGTGTTCACAATTAACTCAATACTTGAAATCTCGAGGAGATTCAAGTATTGAACAGATACCCTATGCTATCTGTTGGCAAAAACAAGTAGTCAAAAATAAAACAACAAAAATATGTAAGTTACAGCAAGGGAAACAAGGGAATGAAAAGCAGAAGAACCAAAAAGAAGCTAGCCATAATTGGGACCCCTTAGAACATTTGCCTCCTCCTACAGTTTATCCCGAAGTAATCCTCCAACCTCACCTAAAAATCATACCTTCCCAAACTGTAATCCCTGTTCCTTCCCCAGCTTACCCCCCTCCAATTTATAACCCCTCTTACCCTCTGCCATTCCCTAACACTGGTCTAACCTCCTCTCCTTCACCATCCACAATCCCTGCACCCCCTCACAGCTGGGAGTTAGGTCTGGCACCTAACAATGCATCCTGTCAGGCAATAAAAAACCCAGAAAGTTACCCTTACAGTAACACCAGGTCAAAAACCAAACTCTTTCCCCTAAAGGAGGTCCCATTGGGTGGGGCAGTTGGAGGAATAGGATTTGTCAATACACCTTTAACAGCGTCAGAAGTCAGAAGTTTTAAGAAAGAGCTGGGGAATCTAGTTGAAAACCCAGTGAGAATTGCCAACCAGATTGACCAGTTTTTGGGCCCAAATATTTATACATGGGGAGAACTAAACTCCATCTTAAATATACTATTCAATCCAGACGAGGTTCGGCTGGTTAGGGCAGCAGGGATGCGCATCTGGGAAAGAGAAAACCGAATGGGCCCACCCGGTGACCAGAAGTTGCCAATAGCTGACCCAGGGTGGGACCCAAACAGAGGAGAAGAGAGGAGAAATATGGAAGATTATAGAAACCTAATGATAAGAGGTATTAAAGAATCAGTTCCTCAGAGTAGCAACACCAAATTAGCTTTTAACAGGATGCAAGAGAAAGATGAAACCCCAGCAGCCTGGCTGAGCAGGCTCAGATGGAATTTCCAGCAATATTCTAATTTGGATCCAGATAGCCCAGAGGGACAGATATTATTAAAGTTACAATTTGTCACAAAATCCTGGCCAGATATCAAAAAAAAACTTGAAAAGATGAAAGACTGGCAAGACCGAGAAATAAATGAATTATTAAGGGAAGCCCTAAGAGTATACCTTAGGAGAGAAGAAGAAAAAACAAAGGCAAAAACCAGGATTATGGTAGCCGTGGCCAGGGAAAGTGTAAAGGATCTCAGAAAGGATACTAAGAGTAAAAGAAACACAAAATCTTTACCAGGAAAGGTAAGAGAAAGGAACCCACCACCTTGGGATACTCTTCAGAGACCAGGAGAGACCCGAGCCTGTTATTATTGTGGAGAAATAGGACACTTTAAGAAACATTGCAAAAAAATGTCATTTAATGAGACTGTCATGAGGGAACAAGAGGCATTAGAAAAATTATTGAGGAAGGAGGTCAAGGAGGATTGGGGGTGTCATGGGCTCTATGCGTTAGGGGACCCCATGAAACATCAAGAAGGGCCCATAGTAAATTTTGAAGTAGGTCCCCAACATGAAGAGTTTGAGTTTTTAGTGAATACTGGTGCAGATAAATCATGTATTAACCAACTTCCAGCTAAAATTGCGATTAAAAGAAAGACATGTGGAGTCCTAGGAGCAGAAGGGGAGCCTTTCGAGGCTTCAGTTATAAAAAATGTAGAAATTAAAGAAAATTCCAAAAGATGTGTCACTAATTCGATATATCTACCCAAAGTAGACAGTAGCCTGCTGGGAAAGGACCTGC
Organism: Sylvia atricapilla; assembly: GCF_009819655.1. Taxonomy (NCBI): domain Eukaryota; kingdom Metazoa; phylum Chordata; class Aves; order Passeriformes; family Sylviidae; genus Sylvia; species Sylvia atricapilla. The sequence goes on along the minus strand of NC_089145.1, from coordinate 23,956,453 downwards.
AAGTTCAGTTAGGAGTAAAGATTCTTCCTAGAAAAGGAAGAATGGTGCTACAAATCATGAGGCTGACTGTTAGAGACTTAGGAGAAGTCAAGCCAGAAGTCTTGGCCGAGGAGGGAAAATATGGATATTTAGATATCCCACCTATAGAAATAAAAATGCAAGAAAATACGCCTCCTATAAGGGTCAGGCAATATCCTATTTCTCTGGAAGGGAAAAAAGGACTAACCCCAGTTATAACCCATCTACTCACAGAAAGAATATTAGAACCTTGTACGTCACCCCACAACACCCCTATTCTGGCTGTAAAAAAAGCAGAAAATAAGTTTAGATTAGTGCAAGACCTAAGAGAAGTAAACAAAAAAACAATTACCAGGCACCTGGTGGTACAAAACCCCTACACACTCCTGAGCAGGATCCCTAAAGAACATTCCTGGTTTACTGTAGTAGATTTAAAAGATGCTTTTTGGGCCTGTCCTTTGGCAGAAGGAAGCCGAGATTGGTTTGCTTTCGAATGGGAGTGCCCTGAAAGTAAGAGAAAGCAGCAACTAAGATGGACTCGTCTTCCTCAAGGGTTCACTGAAAGCCCAAACCTTTTCGGGCAAGCCCTAGAAGAGTTACTAAGGCAGTTTATCCCTAAAAATAATGTACAAATCCTGCAGTATGTAGATGACCTCCTAATATTGGAGAGAGAGAAAGATGAAGTGAAAAAAAACAGTATTAATCTCCTAAATTTTCTAAAGGAAAAAGGCCTCAAAGTGTCAAAGAACAAATTACAGTTTGTAGAATCACAGGTCACATGCCTCAGACACCTCATTGGGGAAGGGTGTAAGAAATTAAGCCCTGAGAGAATCTCAGGTATACTCTCAATCCCAGCTCCAACCACAAAAAGAGATATAAGAAAATTATTAGAACTATTTGGTTATTGCAAACTATGGATAGAAAAATATTCCCAAAGTGTTAAATTTCTCTATAAAAAGTTAGTCCCACCTGAACCTGTAAAATGGACAGATAAGGATGAAGAACAATTGAAAGACCTAAAGACAAAATTGTCTTCAGCCCCTGTCCTGAGTCTCCCAGACCTTAAGAAAAAGTTTGACCTATTCATTAACTCTGGAGGGGGAATAGCTTATGGAGTATTAACCCAAGAATGGGGAGGACACAAAAAGCCTGTCGCATATCTTTTCAAACCTTTGGATCCAGTTGCAAGAGGGTGGCTGGCTTGCCTCCAGGCTGTAGCAGCCACAGCTGTTCTTGTAGAAGAAGCACAAAAACTGACACTGCAGGGAAAAATCATTGCACACACACCCCATGATCTCAGGACAGTGTTGATCCAAAGGGCTCAACAATGGCTGACTGACTCTAGAATTTTAAAATATGAAGTGATTTTAACCGGCACCAGTGATTTGGAGCTAATCACATCAAAAAGTCTAAATCCTGCCCAGATCCTCTCAGGGGAACCCACACCAAACTTAGAGCACAATTGCCTGGAAATCATAGATTTACAAACAAAAGTAAGGGAAGATCTTGAAGATACACCTCTACCATGTGGGAGGGTGCTATTTATTGATGGATCATCTAGGATGACAGAGGAAAAGAGAATATCAGGCTATGCAATAGAAGGTACAGAAAAGGACAATTTAAAAGTTATAGAAAAAGAAAAACTGCCCCCCCATTGGTCTGCCCAGTGTTGTGAAGTCTATGCCCTCAAGAAGGGATTAGATTTATTAGAACAAGACCAAGGTACAATCTACACAGACTCAAGATATGCATTTGGAATAGTACACACATTTGGAAAAATCTGGGAAGAAAGAGGCTACCTAAATTCAAAGGGGAAAAATCTGATACATAAAGAATTAATTAAATTTGTATTAGAATCTCTTATGAAGCCCCAAGAAATAGCAATTGTACATGTCAAGGGACATCAAAAAAAGTACACATTTGAAGGAAAGGGCAACCAAGTAGCTGATCAAGCAGCCAAACTAGCAGCTCAGAGGCTGGGAGAACCAATAAAAATTCTTACTTTAAATGATGTACCAGCTAACAAAGTTAGTGAACCCATATATGATGAAAATGAATTAAGAGAAATAAAAAAGTTAGGTTTACACCAAGGGAAGCGGGGGGAATGGCTGACCCCAGATGGAAGAAAATTCCTAAATAAAGCAATAGCTCGAAAAATGCTGGCAGAAATCCACAGCCTAAGACACTGGGGCACCCAAAGGTTGTGTGATCATTTCCTGAGAGAACACCTATGTGTTAGAATCTATAACCTGGCCAAAGCAGTTACTGAAGGATGCCTAATTTGTCAAAAAGTAATAAAAAAGCCCACACCAGGAGGAAGACAAATAGCATTAAGACCCTTTCAAAGCATACAAATAGACTTCACAGGAATGCCTCCAATACAAGGACATAAGCATCTTTTAGTTATAGTTGATCACTTAACGCATTGGGTGAAAGCCTTCCCTACAAAAAGGGAAACAGCACAAGTAGTAATAAAGATACTACTAGAACACATCATCCCCCGATATAGACTGATAAATAACATCGTTTCAGACAGAGGCCCCCACTTTGTAGCACAAGTCCTGCATGATATTGTTAAAGCCTTAGAAATGAAATGGCAGTTACATACACCCTGGCATTCTCAAAGCTCAAGAAGAATTGAGAGAATAAATAAAACCTTCAAAAATGTATTAACTAAATTAATAACAAAAACTGGAATGAATTGGCTAAAATGTTTGCCCCTAGCACTCTTGAAAATCTGAGTTCGACCAAGGTCAGACATAGGGGCTTCACCATACACAACTATCCCGAATAAAAAAACCATTGCCACTTCCCAGTGACTCTGATACCCCAGCAAAGACTCCCTCCAAATAGACCACCATTAGAGACCCAGACACACTTAAAATAACCTTCAAAAGACAACCAAAGCCCAATTAGAAACAAACAAACAAAAAAAAACACAAAAAAACCAACAAAAAACCCGTTGTTCAAAATCTTTCCAAGTTGTTATCAAAAACTGTCATTTAAAAATGTTCTCTGTAAGTTGTTCTAAGTGTTAAGCTGTTTTAAAAAGGTTGTGATAATAATATCATTACAGATCTCTTATAGGGCACACCACAGAAAGCCTAATCAAAAACTGAACAAGTGGGGGCACACTGAAAGAACTCCATAAGGCCAGCTAAATAACTTCCCAACCCAAGAGGCAAGACCAGGTGAGATCGAGATAATGGTTCATACTGGACTCTTGGGAGGACTAATTATAGTCCTATTGATGAGCAAACCCACCGAAGGAGCATGCTCTAAGAATGACTATCCCACTTCCCTAACCCAAGAGGCAAGACCAGGTGAGATCGAGATAATGGTTCATACTGGACTCTTGGGAGGACTAATTATAGTCCCATTAATAAGCAAACATGCCAAAGGAACATGCTCTAGGGGCTACCATCTCATCTATGATGAAGAGAATCTGCAGTCCCTTATAAGAGTTCACACTCATGTGAGTCCCACGTGTTTTAATATAACCCAAGTAAAAAATAAAAAAAACAATATTGGATGGCAAAAATTGCTGCAACGTTTATGCAGCACCTAACGAGAGAGTGCCCTATAAGAGAATTGTTTTACCAAAAAAAAAAAAAAAAAAAAAAAAATTAGACAATCCAAAGGGAGTTGCAAATTTAATAAAAGAAAAGCCACTGAATGAAATTGATGAACCCCTTAATAAAAACTTACCTATTGACTTATTTAAGCATCCTTGCCAGCTTTCTACTCCTTCCCTGCATATTCCCCTATTTAATTCGAACTGCAACCATTCAAGCAAGCCCCAAACCTACTGAAATAAAACTAGAACCCCAAACTGAAGAACTGAATAAAGCCAAAAGAATATATAACCAATACCAGAAATTAAAAAAGATATACTCCCATGAATCAAAAACTGCCAATTGATGCGGGCAAAGGCCCGATCAAAGAAATAGAGGGGGGACTGATATGAATAAAATGTAAGAGATTCCCATTTTCTTACACAGTCTGTCATTTGTTAAAAAGTTGTACTGTTTCAAATATTATGCCAGTTGTAAACCGGTCTGTTAAGCTGTTTGTACCAAAGTTTGTACCCTCAAACATCTTATTCCAAGTTGTATACCCCCTCTAAAACCCCGGGGGCCCCCCCCCCCCCCTTCCGTCGGGCTAGGCTGTCGCCGTTCCCTGCCGGCTCCTCGAACTGCCGGCCCCGCCTAATAGGAAAATCCAAGGACTTCCATGGTGCACCGCTCCAAAACCGAAGTACAGTTGCCGGCAAACGGACCCAAAAGCCGCGACCCAGCACCAAATCCAGGTAAAAAGGGAGGCACTACAACACCGAGAAGACCCTCAGCTACCTAAAGACTGAATTCTGCTTCTGCCGCCTCGCCACGACCACAAAGGGACTGGGAAGAAGTGACACCCCTAGACCACACGAGCCCAGTTGGGTTCCTGGGGATTCTCGCGAGATCGGAGCCTCCCGACTCTGCTGCGGCGAGAGCAGAAGGTCCGACTGACACCTGATCCTCAGCGGCGACAGGAGCGAGGGCAGCGACAGGAGCAGCGACGGCGCAGGCGACCCCTCGAGTTCCCCCTTTAAAGAGCTGACTAATAAAGGCTTTTCAAAGGAGCAGGTCTCCTGGCCCGTTTACAACAACTGGAAGACTTTCGAAGGAGAAATGGGTGTCAATATCTTCACAGAAGCCTAGGTCTGCAGGAACCGGCCCGGTGCTGGAGCAGTGGCTGTGGCGGTCTCCGGGTTGTCGCAGAACCCAGACAGTTTGAACTCCTGAACTTTAGGGGCATATGTAGCAGGTGGATCGCGAAGGCTGTACCTTTCCAATACCTCAGCCAATGGGGAAAGGAAGAGGCACCGTGCAGTCGGGAGTTTAGGATAAAACGAGGCTGCGTCCTCCAAAATCTTTGAGAGACCCCGCGGGGGTATGGCCCAGTGAAGTCTCTCCCTTTATTCAAATAAAGTAAATAAAGTTGCAGGACTCCTCTGTCTCTTTTGAGAACCTTGGCTTTTCACAGTGGGATTTTCTGCATAAACCAAATCACAAATCTCAAAGTAAGTTGCAGAAAATATTTTCCAAGTTGTTTCCAGCCTGGAAAAGAGAAGGCTTCTGGATGATCGAATTGCTGCCCTCTGCTACTTGAGGGGAACTTAGAGGTAAGATGGGGCAAAACTATTTACAAGAGTGTGTAGTGACAGGATGAAGGAGAAGAGCTTTAAATTCAAAGAGAGTAGGTTTAGATTAGATAGTAGAAAAAATTCTTGACTGTGAGGGTGGTGAGGCACAGGACCAGGTTGTCCGGAGAAGCTGTGAATGCTCCATCCCTGAAGTGTTCAAGGCCAGGTTGGATGGAGGGAGCTCTAAGCAACCTGGCCCCATGAGGGAAAAGAAAAAAGTATTTTCTGAGAGAAAAGTAAAAAAGTCTGTGTGAATTGTTTTGAAGGAAGCTGCATAAGAGTATGTGGTAGAAACTGCTCCCTACACTTCCTGAGTGAAGAGAAGGGTACTGACACCTGACTCAGACCAGAATAGTGGTCAGTGGATTGGTTTAATCTTGTATGGCCTGATGCAGTTTTTGCCCAAACTGACAAGCAGTGAGATCAGTTTAGAAATTAAACTCTACCACAGGTGACAGTGGCTGAAACAAGCAGCAAATGTGTTCCAGGAAGTGCCTTCACTCTGAGTTTACTCTGGCCTCAGCACATGCTGGGAAGAGCTATTCATAGTGTAAATTGAGAAACTCCAGTTTGTCATTAAGTGACAATGTTTGTACCTACACATGTCCAAGTCTCACTTGACCTTACCACCACCCACACAGCTCATTCACTGTCTGCTGGTGTTTTGGTCTAGTGAACAGTATTTTTAGCACAGACCGTCAGATGTGATTATGAGCCATCAGGCACCATATACAGCAGCAACTCTTACCTTAAAAATGCTTATTTTAGAAAACAATTCTTGTCTGCTTTTTCCTAGGTAAAAGGAGCAGGAGTTTTGCTGCAGTGACCAGTAGCAGTTCTTGTATAATACCTTGTGTAAAGAAAACTACATTACATCTGAGATCTTTGTACATAACATTTTACAGTTCTCATTAAGGCTTCTGAAAACATCTTGTTTCCACATCATCAAGCATGCTTGGTTTCCTGTGAGACAGTAAGTGCCTACTGCCACTGCAAATCTAGCAGAGTGTATCTAACCCTGCACCTCTACCCTGCACTGTGAAATGTGTCCCTATAACGCTTGTATTCATCACATGTGGGACATGATCCAGGCACACTTCCTCTGAAAGGACAGACCCACATTGTCAGGCAATTGCACTGCTACTTTAAGTATTTACAGTTTTGTAGTTTTCTATATTCCCTACCACTTTTGTAACATTTACTGCCCAGTATACAATAAAATCTAAGAAACAAAATTTTCTTAGACTGCTGTCATGAGATCCTTGGAAAAACTTGTGCCTTTTAGAAAGAGAACATTTCCAGGAAACTGCCCAGCCTCGTGCCAGTAACAACTGCGTGCATCACTCATCTTGTTCCACTGAGGAAACAGACTGCCAGCAGTGCTAGAGCAGCCTTTCCACACCTCTGCTTTGATCTAAATGGACAACTTTTGCAGCCGGTTCAATTTCTGTGACCTAGTCAGCCCTTGATGTTTCTTTTACAGCAGCCAACAAGATGACCAGTTTCCTGCTGCAGGAGAAAACCAGCCTGACCTCCACTAGCCCATTTCCTGATATCTGTTAAGTACCCAACACAGTCACCAGAGCTTAACATCGTCTTCACCCTGTTTGGGAAAGGAGGAATGTTCAACCCTTCTAGACATGTGCAAACACTAGTGTGTGCCCAGCAAAATGCCAGACCCCTCCCAGAACACAGCTGCCAGCTTTCAGAGAAATCACTGCGGTTTGTCAAATGTGTGAAATGGCAGAATGGTGTTTAGCAAGAATTTATACCTGCAAACAAAAATATAAATGTTTGTTTTCCTGCTCATGAATTCATAGTAGAGAGGAGCTCGTGGAAATTTAATTTGTGCAAAATACTGTTTAAAAATCAGTCATAAGTGTTTTGAGTTACACAGTGGAATAGAATCATTGCTTTGTAAAACAGTGCAAGGTTTACAGATTTTCCAACACTATAAAAGACAATTTCCCTAATTTTCCCACTGTTGTCACATTAGTCACTGTTCTCTTAGTCAAGTGAAAGGGGCGTCTCTACACATCACCACAGCAAAAACGTAGCAATTAAATTGAATCTCTGGAGAGACTGAGAGAAGTTCAGAAATTTGCGTGAAATAAAGGGAGTAAATTTCTTCTTATCTCACATCTCCCTAAGTCTCCACAGCCTTAACGAAGCAAATATATATTTGCAAATATATATTTGCTCCAGATAACTTCCCAGATGATCCAGATAACTTCCCAGATGATCCATTAGAAGCCTTTTCTCTGACATGACATTAGCTAAAATGAGTAAGTAAAAGCTCCTGACGAACTCGACAGGCTTCCGAGTCCATTGATTCTGTTTGCTCATATTCTTCTTCCGACTGTTCCACGTGCCCTGTGGCTGGTGCAGACCACACGTCCAGCCCATGCTGCAGGGAGATGTTATGAAGCACGCAGCAGGCCAGGATGATGTGGCTGGACTTTTCTGGAGAGTACTGCAGGGTGCCTTTGGAGCCATCGAGGCAGCGGAAGCGCGCCCGGATGGTTCTGAAGGTGCGCTCGATGACGTTGTGAGTGGCGGAATGGGCCATGTTGTAGCGGTACTCTGCGGGCGTCTCAGGGATGTGCAGAGGGGTCATCAGCCACGTCCGGAGCAAGAAGGAGCTGTCGCCTGTTAGCAGTGGAAAGGAGCAGGACAGGTTACACACCTACAGTCATCCATAGATTTCAGCCTGGTTTTCTGCTACAGCAGATACAGAGTAAGTTCTTCCTCTGGCTAAAAGAGAAGGCGTGGAAGAAGGAACTCTGGTTCACAAACGTGACAAAGTAAAGGCATTAAGTTTTACCCAAAAAAATCCTGGAAAATTTTCTCCAGAAGAGTTTTAAGAGAATTAGTCTACAGCATAAGACAGGGGAAAATAGTTGGAGTCGGACAGTACCTAGAATTAAATAGCATAATTCAGCATGGAAAGGTGTAAAATACTGAAAGCAAGCTATTAACAGAATGAATGAGGATTAATACATACAGTAATCAGGCTGTATAAAACATAGAAGTTACTGTTCTAAGCTTTCAAGATAAGGGTTGTCCACACTGAATCATAAATCTCAAAGCAATTTGCAGGAAAGCAACTGAAAATAAACGTATCACTTGTCCCTAGAGGTTCTCACTCAGTAAAGAGACAATATATAACAGACTTTCTACTGAAAACAAGGATGAAAATTTGACTTACCAAGTAGCCAGCCATCTTTATGTAGCTCAGTTTCAAACTGGCTTGTGAGGGCTGCCTGCTCTAACACCGTGCAGTCAGCCAGGCTGCCTGGCCAGTGCGTTTCAGCACTAAGGAGGACTCCTCTGGAATCACACACCATGAGGCAGTTCAGGGAATGGAGACCCTTTCGGTTCACATAGGACAGGTCCTCAGCGTTTGGCGCTTTGATTGCCACGTGGGTGCAGTCAACCACCCCCAGCACTCCCGGCATTCCCGCCAGCCCATAAAAGTCCTCCTTCAGGGTCTGTACAGTCGCCTCATCTTTGGGAAAGTGAATGAACTGTGAGGCTCTTTCCACCAGTGCCTCGGTTACATTGGCAACACAGCGGCTCATCGAGGCCTGGCTAATGCCAATAGCATCCCCCATGCGAGTCTGGAAGGAGCCGGAGGTATAGAAACCCAACGCAGCAAGGATTTGTGTCTCTGGACTGATGGCCCTGGAACGCTGTGTAGGGCGTGAGAGAGTGGCTCCCAGGAGATCCACCAGGTAGCAAATGAACTGTCGGGGAAAGCCGTACGTGGATACTAGATACTCATCCGTGACATCCTCCAGCTTGAAGCGATCCAAAGTCCTGTGTCCGCGGCCATAGAGCAAGAGGTCGCAGTCAAGAACCGCGATAGGTACGGCCATGGCTGGCGGCCAGGGAGCCCCTGGGGCTCCTCTCTGACAGGGCTTTCCCAGACACTTCACCTGCATAAAACAAAAGAGGATACTCAGTACAGGTATTACTGGTGACCCTTTCAGACTCCGTTACCATTTTCCTTTTAGTCTTATCATCAGCAAGCCTTTTTACTTTGCTTTTTCTGCTTTTAAATACAGAGGCAGCCAGGTGGGCTCACCGCGGAGCCGACAACTGCCCGGCGCTGACAGGAATTTACCTCCCGCGGTGGAGAGGGAGCTGGAGCTGTCCCCGGTCACCGGCGCCGGGCCTGGGCAGGCAGGAGCCGCGGGCAGCAGGGCGGGCGGTCTCGCAGCTCCGGCGGGCGCTGCTCTTGCCGGGCGCCGCGGGCCGCCCGACCCTCGCCGGACTCGTCCACTCCTCGACCGCCCCGCGGCCGCTCCCAGGCGGTGCCCACCGTCCCGGCCCCACATTCGACGCGACAGATTCGCCACAGGCAGGGGCTACCAGCAGGAGCGGCGCCGGGCGCTGTCCCGCTTTTCTCGGCCTCGGCGACCCCCTGCCCCACCGGACTGCGGGCTCAGCCCGCGGGCGGGCGGGGAGCGGCGGCTGCGTGCGGAAAGCGCCGCTGCGGACACTCAGGTACCTCCCTTCTTCCCTCCCTTCCTCCTTCCTTCCTTCCCCCCCCCGCCCGCAGCGGATGAAAACAAACAGCGGCGATGGCGACAGCGATGGCGGCGGCGCGGCGCAGCCCGCGGCTCTGAGGGCAGCGACAGCCCCGGGCCGGCCCCCGGCACCGACCGCGCACCCCGCCGGCGCCGACATTCGCGGCGAGACCCCCGGGCCGGGAACGAGGAGGAGGAGGGGCGCCGGCCGGGGCTCCGGGGCGGCTTCGGGGCTCGGAGGCGGCGGCCGCGGTTCCGGGGCCTTGGGGCTCTCCCCGTGCCCGGTCGGGGCGCGGAAGAAGCGCCGGGGCGCGGCGGCGGAGCGGGCCCAGCGCGGGATGAGGCGCCGCGCCTCCAGCACTGCCGGCCCCGCGCAGGTACCGCGGGCCCCGCACGGCAGGGCTGGCAGCTCCGCGAGCCTGCGGGAGCCCCTTCGAGGGCAGGGGGCCGCGACTTCGTGCGTGTGCGGACTTTGGCTGTGGTCTCGTGTCTCCGTTTTGCTTTGCTTCGCTGCTCGCGGGGGTCGGTTCCCGAGAGCCGCGTGTCGGCTGCCATTCGTTTTCCTAACGACTGGTGGCTGTCACTGGAGCTTGGGAAAGATGTGGCCCGCTGTAATCTCAGCGAGTGGTCCTTTAAAATCAAAATGCTTCCGAGCCTGTTGGAAATAGTAGAATGTGAGACCCCACGCTCCGTTGTATAGTCTTCCTGTAACGTGCGAGCTTGCAGTGTGCTGGGAAAGAGCAGGGGTTTACAGGTGGTCGTATCTTTTTTTTTCATGTTGGAGCTGTGGCTCTTAGGGCACAGTCATTTCCGTGGATTTGAATATCCACTTCCAAATCAGTGAACAGGTAGAAAAGGGACTCTGGACTAAGCCTACGAACTGCCTACTTACAAGTCTAAAAATCAGTGTGACTAGGCACATACCAAGGGGGAAAAACATGGCAAATTACTGCCTTAGCTGAAAATTAGTTGGCTGTCCAAATAAAGTTTAGAGCATCTTCACATTATTGCAGGAGTGGCCTGACCTGGAGGACTCTTCCTTCTTGTGGCAAGAAATAAGTCTTTCACATGAGCCAGGCTGTCCGTAGATGTCCAGAAGGATCATACAGGATCACTTTATTTTGCTTAAATGGTATTGTATAATCTTCACATTTCTGAACATGTCTTCATACAATACTTGAGAAGTGATGATTATGTTGGTGGTTATAGTACAGGGTATGTAGAAGCAGATTCTGGTTTAGTCTGTATACTTTGGCTTGACAAACAAATGGAGAGGATGGACCTTTGAACTGATACCATTTTTAGACCTTAGGGAAGTACAGAATGTAACTGCTGGTCAATAAGAATTACTTAATTTTGTTTCTAAGTCAGTGGAGCTGGCAGTGCTGGCTTTAGTAAGATATTTACTAAGCTGCAGAGTAATTTATTGGTTATAAAGTGAATCTGTTTCCTGATCTGGAGGAAAAAATACCTCTTTATCAGTCAAAATCTGAGCATAGAGTGAACTACAGAGGCTTTGATTACATCAGAGTATTTCTATTATGTGAAACAGTTTTTCTGCTAGAATTTAATCTTCTCTTTAAAAAAATCCATAAACTTTAAAGAATGAGAGTGTTGCACCTTAGAACTGTTTGCTACTTCTCCCTAGGTTTCTGACTAATCTACTAAGAAGGCAAAATGGAGATTAATTTTAAGTAATTGTAGGATACTGGAATTTGACTTGTAGGCCCAGTCTTGAAGCAGAGCACTGTGTTTATGAAGATCTTTTTATAGTTGCTTATTAGTGTGCTCAAAATACCTCCTTGCCGTGAAGCTTCTTGTTCATTGAAGGGAGGATGTGTTCTAGGCACTCTTAAAAAGCTTCAAAAACTTTTGCGTGCTCCTTGTGTCCTGCATTTTCTGAGGCTTTTCTGAGCTGCTCATAGGACATCCTTGGAGATTGGATTTGGGTCCTGTATTAAAAAAGAAGTTCTGAAAGCGTGGTATGGACAAGGAGCACAGTTGGGAGGGCACAGTCAGGTGTTTGGGAACAAACATCTGGGATGAGAGCTGTCCACAGCCCTCCACTTACCGCTACACCCACTCTGGTTTCTTCCCTCTTGTCTTTTCAGTTTCACTCTGGGATAAGAACCATGAGTAATTATCTTGCCTTGATGAATGTCTGGCTGAAAGGAAAGCAAGATAAGTTGTAGCAGCCATGGCTCAGAGAGATGATGGAAGCAGCCTATATATATATGCTTCCCCCAGGAGCAATAATAATGCCTGGTATATGTCAGGTGCTTCTGTTCCTTTCCTGTTTATGGTGGTGTCAGAGATGTCCGGAACACGCAGTGTAATGCCGGTGATCCCAGGTGTTCCCTGTTGGTGCCGGGTTACAGGTGTCTGCCGGCAGCTCTTCGCTGGGAGTGCGGCTGGGAGCGCCCAGCAGGGCTTGGAGCACAGCCTGGAGCACGGCGTGCCAGTCGCTGTAGTTCCTCTGGGCTCTGCCGAGGCGTTAAGGGGAGGGCTCTTGCAGTTCCTTGCATCATGCAAACAGCGCCATCGCCTTATGCTGATGTGTCCTTCTCAGAGAAGGAGGGTATAAATAGCAGTAGAGCGTGTAAGGCACGCTTACATGTTAAACTGTTGGGTAAAATCTCCCTGAACCTTGGAAGAAGGAATAAGGATTTAGTCAAGAGAGCCACATGTGGCAGTTCTCCTTTGGACATCCTGTTTCAGACTTCTCTGTTCGCAGTAAAGTGAAGACAAAGGCATATAAATAAAAGCAACAGTATAAAAATGGGTACTGCAGGAAGTGGGAGAGAAAGCAAAAAACCATATGTTTAAGATGTTTGTTGCATCATGTGCTGGCAAATATATCAGTTTACTTAAGGGATTACCTGGTTGACTGGAAATCAGTCATCTGTATTTTTCTAACCTAGACCAAAGGTTATTTACTTCTGGTTTTTATTCATTGTAAAATGGAACAGTATTTTCCTTGAGTTAAGCATAGGCCTGTGCAGTAGCACTTAACGAGGAGCCATGCTGATATTGCAACCTACAGGACATGAGAAGTTGGTTGAGTTTGGTGGAACTAAGTTTAAAGAATTCCCTTCCTGTTCAGGTCAGCTGTGGCAGGTAACCTGAGAGTACCAAAGAACTTCTGTAAATAAAAAGTTTGCTGTAATTCTAGCTCCATCTTAACTCTTACCAAGACTGATTCTAAAGGTGAACACTCTTCTAAGCCTTAGAAGATCTCAGGCAATCACCAGAGGCCCTCCTACAAAAATGAGGAGATGATGGTTGTCAGATGAGATCCCTTAAACATTTCAGGAGCTGAGTTCCAAAGTCCCAGATTCCCCATGAAATTACTTATTCCTTTCCAGGAAACCTTCCCTGATACTTTGTGGTCTGCTTTGGGCTCTGGTGGGTCAACTGTTGCTGTCATTTGAAGCTTAGGAGGTAACAGTATGAATTTCCAAAATTTTCGTGAATGTTGTAGGTAGTTTCAGATCTTCCAGGAAGAATCTCAGTTCTGCTGCAGCAGGGCAGAACCATGAGGCTCTTATTTTTTGAACCCTCTGGTGGCTGTTTCCCTCCTCTAGAGATATTTGGGTCATTAGAACTAATTCCTGTACTGCACATAGAGCCATGCTGATGATCATCTTTGTTTCCTTTCCTAACAGACCAGCGAGCCTAACACCTTCTATTAGTTTCCAAGCATCTTGAAATAGTTGATCAGAACTTTTTTCCAGCCTCAAAAGGCAAATGTGGGTGCTTTATTTGACAGCTCTCCCACAATATCAGAATATATACTTCCTTGTATCTTTCTGCAGGGGTCACATATCACTTTTCACCTTAAAAGCCAGTATGAATTTTTTTTTTTTTAGTATTTAAACATCAGCATTCTCTTCGCTGAGAAAAACATATTTTTTAATGCAGTATTTTATTGCCTATATCACCCAGGTTTGTCAAAGATTTCAGATCTCCTCGACCCTTACAGTGCTTTACTTAATTAAGTCAAAAGAATAATAACAGGTTGTTCTTGCCTGGGTTTTTGTTTGTTTGTTTTGGGCGGGTTGTGGTTTTCTTGTAGTCATACATGTCTGTACTAAAGGGTTATTTTTTTTAACTTTGAGTGCTGCATCAAGCACTTTAAGTGCTGACTTCCTTTTGCACCTCCCACAGTAGAAAGGGCCTGTAATCTGTCTAGTGGAGGTAAATGCAGGGAAAGAAGGCATAACAGTTTTTTATAAGGAGGTTAAAATATCTAAAGGATAATAAGGCATCTGATGTTGAATCACTTGTGTTGTTCTCAAATTGAATTATAATTTGTAATGAGAACACTACAGCTTATGGAGATGTGGAATGAGTGTAGGAACTTAGGAACTTTCAACTACATGTCCAGCTTTATTTTTATAGAGTCATTCAGAGAGCAACACTGTTCTGTATAAAATGCTCTGTAAATTGCAGTAGTCTTATCTTGCAGCCCTTTTTGATTGATGCTCCTAGAGCATTAGGCCTTTACTGTCATTAAGTGTGATATTTTAAACAGAGGCACTGCATGTGCATGGTCATTCAAGACTGTATTTTCTGTGAGAACAGTGTTATTGGCCCTTTTGCCCTGCAAGCTTTAATTTGCATAAGTAGTGTACCTTGCTGTGAGTTCGGTCTTTGCTGAACTGTTGGACACGGAGTACCATTGGCACAGCAGCTGCTCGTGCTGCCTGACCTCAGCTCGCCAGCGTTCCTGTGAGGAGCAGCACGTTCCATAAATACGGGGTGTTTGACAAGCTGCTTCAGGCTGATTAGCTGTCTCAAAACTGCAACAGGGCTTAAGAGTGAATTAATACTTTGAAGGCTTACGAGCAAAAATGACAACAAATGCTGCTAATTAAGGCGTTCTTCCTCAATGGTCTCTATATGATTATTAAATTACGTGTGAAGAAACTGAGAGACAGCAGGATGGTGATTTATCCCAGGCCACGTGACACGATGGTGGCAAAAATAGGATTAGTGCCTTGCCCTGCCCTGCTTCAGACGCTGTGCAAGTTCATTGTGTTCCTAGAAACAATTGTATTTTGAAAAACAAGGCAGTGTCAATGTGAAAACTAAGTATTTATTATCAGAGCTTCCAAGACAATGAACAGAGGATTTTGGTCTATTTCTTGACAAAAATGTGTCTTTTCAGTTGGTTGTAGGTAAATTTTGTTGCTGTATAGTTTTACTGCAAGTACTGTTTGTTGGAAGTAAAGAAGCAGTATAGCCTGCTTAGTCCAGCAACGGTTTATTATATACATTTCTGCTGAAATACCACTAAAATAGTGTTCTAAGAATTTCAGGCTGAAGAAAACAATTTGGCTTGCTTTTGGCCAGTGCTAGTAGCAGAGGATACATTATTTTTGAAGCAGAGACCTCCATATCTGATGGCTAGCTTGAAATAGAAGGCAGTCACTGTGGTGTTGGGGTGTTCCAGGATTGGGTTTTCTGTTGTTGTTGTTTGTTTGTTTTGCTTTTTTATTTTAAGCTAGCAAAATTGTAGAACTTGTACAGAGTTCTAATTGTGAGCCTTCTTCGGTTTTTTAATTATTTTTATCTTTGCACTCACCAGATAAGCTACCAATGTGCATTTATACCTCACACTCACTTCCCAAAGATTTTAGCATGTTCGGCTTTCGACAGGTAGAAGGCTTTGGTGCTTATCATTTCTTAAGAGGTGGCCTCTAAAGGCAAAAATATTTTGAAATCTAATCAGAAAGCTGGAGGAAGGCTTCATTCCCAGACCTTTGCTATATTTCAGATTGCCATATGCAATGGACACTGATCTCAGTTCCCAGGACAGGAAGGACCTGGACAAGTTCATCAAATTTTTTGCTTTAAAGGTAATGTTTCTCCTTTGGACAAATACCTCTTCTTCTTTGTTTAAAAAAACCCAAAAAACAAACAACATGCTTGCTGTGGCTAGAGTAACAAGATTGAGGTTTGGGTTTGTTTCCTTTTGTTTTGCTGAAGAACAAAGCAAGAAAAGCTGATGTCAAATTTAGGAGATTCCTGAGAGCAATTAGAAAAACATCTTTCCCCCTTTTTCCTACCCTCAAACCCTCCTCCATCCTCCTGAAGCTTCATGCTTTAGAATCACTTGTAGGCACTTCACACTTCCGTCAGCTTTGGGTTTCTAGTAGCATGTCTAACCACCCAGCTGTTGGGTAGTTTATTCTGCTGGACCCCGCTATTTCAGCCTATCTAAATTTTTATATTGCATCCACAACCAATAATAGCAGAATGTTCTTTTGAATGATGTTGGTATGTAATTATAAAATTTGGCCTCACTTCATGCATAGGTGCAAATAGATAATCTGACAATGGCTTTGGTATAAATGTACAGATTCATTTGGCTTTAGTTTAGTTGTCCAGGCTTGGAATATTTTTGTAAATCTTTCTGAATTTTCAATTGAAAACTGCAGATCTTTATTGCAAAATTGACTTAGTGCCTTATTGTTGTTGCAGAGAAAGGTCACCTAAAATGATTTTCTGTCTGAAAATACATTTGTTTGTTAAATCTAATAATTTAGATTTATTAGAACTGATGATGGTTGTAGCAAACTACTTCTTTACATCCTGGTCAGCTCTTCCATTTTTTTCACTTGGAGTTTGCGTAGTTCAGTCTCAGAACTGAGAGCTGTGCTGAGCCCAAAACATTACTATGTGTCCTTTTCTTTCTATTCCAGACAGTACAAGTAATTGTCCAGGCCCGACTTGGAGAGAAAATCTGTACTCGCTCATCATCCTCCCCAACAGGTTCTGACTGGGTAAGGTCATATTTCTTAAAGCAACTGCCTAACACTGTGTGTCTGCTGAGAACACCACGTGATTGTTACAGTCTGGTGCAGACAATAATAATTATGCATAGAATAGGTACTATATTTAGTTATGTTCACTGGTGATGTTGTGGAGGGGGTTTGGTGGCTGTTGTTCACAGGCAACAAATCACTGTGGACTCCTACAGGCTGATGAGGGTAGGAGAAGTGATGCCTCTCAGCAACTCCTGCCAGCTAAGGCACATTTCCAAGATCTTCTGGAGGGTGGGGCGATAAGTTCTTATCTGTCAGAAGTTTGCTACTCTGCAAATCAGGACTGTTTAATAATCAGCAGTTTGCTACTCTGCAAATCAGGACTGTTTAATAATGAGCTTTATTAAAATTTAAAAGACTCAAGATACTCTGTGGGTGAAGATAAGACTGAAGTGAGGGAAAAGGGGTAGACTTTTTATGGCAGGATCAAGAAAAACATTTGAATTAGCAGCCAAGGGAATATCTGTAAATATGAAAAGCTTGAACCCAGCTGGGGATTTTCTGTTTCATAAATATTTCAGTGGACACTGACCTAGTATGTTATATATGGGTCTGTGAGCCTGTCTGAAATGTACCATCAGGCAGTTTTTCAAAGAAATAAAAAAAAAAAAAAAAAAAAAAAACACCGGAACCATCTCTTTGATTCTGCAGTTCAATTTGGCAATCAAAGATATACCAGAGGTTACTCATGAAGCAAAGAAAGCCCTGGCAGGACAGCTGCCCGCTGTTGGACGGTCTATGTGCGTGGAGATTTCTCTCAAAACCTCAGAGGTGAGAACTGAATCCAAACAGATGCCCTTTTTTTTCATTTGTGGGTTTTTTTTGCCTGAATCTTCAGTCAACTACCGGAGCTCCTGCCCTTCAATCCATGACAATGTGAGAATATCTAAATGTTATTAAGTAAGGTGATACGCTAATAAAAAAAATGTATTGTTTTATAGAAGCAATTCACTGCAAAAATCTGAGGTCAAACACACAAATGACACAGCAGCAAAATCTAAATTTTTTAGAAACTAATTTGAAGAATATTAAAATCATAAATTCTTAAATTTTAAGAAACTAATTTCTTAGACCATGAAGAACTTAGGCATTCTGAGGAAGATATTCCCTCAGGTAATATAATTGTGCAGAGACCCTTCCAGTGCACCTTTTTCTATCACTGCATCACAAGAAAGTGGGAGCCATTAGACAAATCACTGAGAGGAGTGGCCATTGCTGATCACTAATAAGATTTGAAAAGATCTGTGTTCTGAAAATGAGCCTTTGCCATCTTTTCTCTGATCCAGGGGGACTCCATGGAGCTGGAAATCTGGTGTCTAGAAATGAATGAAAAGTAAGTGCATTCTTCAAACATTATTTGTAGCTTTTAGCCTATGAAATGGATTAACACTGGTTAATCCATGGTGATCAGTGAGCACATACTGGCTGTGTGGCCAGGGGCACTTCCAAGAGAACTCCCCTCTTTGTCTGGAGCAGCAGTCAAACTGTTTTAACACCAGTGTCAAGAAAGTAAACTAGTAATTGAATTTCTTCTTCATTCTTCCATTACAACTAGTACGCTTCCTCAGATACAAGAATTCATAGTCTCGGTAATGACAAATGTTTTTAATATTGAAAAGATGTCTCTGTTTAATAGAAGGCTGCATGACTTTTTTCAGCAATTTCTTCTACAGCAGATGACTAGGTTGAAGCAAGAATCTTAGCTGGTTGGTCAGGTAGCCACACTGTTCCCTTATTTATCATTTTGGCAATAAAATTAAACAACTGGCCCAGACTAATTTTTATTTAAAATAAAATAAACAAAAGCAACTGCAAAACAAAACAAACAAGAACCCCAAACCCATGCAACTTAGTTGTGGACAAAAGACTAATTTTCTTTTCTTTGTGTTCTCTAGGTGTGACAAAGAAATCAAAGTTTCATACACTGTATACAACAGGCTGTCTCTACTGCTGAAGTCTTTGCTTGCTATAACCAGAGTTACTCCAGCCTACAGACTCTCAAGGAAACAAGGCCATGAATATGTAATATTGTACAGGTAAACCAGGAATTCCCCATTTGAAATGCAAACAGCAGAGACTCTAGACTTGCACAGTGTAGCTGCAAGTGTAGTTAAAATGGATGAGTAATAATAAAATCAAATTATTTGCATAGAACTACTACTGATCAGTGACAGAAAAATACTTTGGTCTATGTATCACCTTATAGCCTTCACTTGAGCCCTTGAAAGAAGAGCTATGAACACAGGCTGTGAACTATTTGCCTACCATTTAGGAAGAGTATAAAAAAATTCTACATGCAATCCCTAGTTAAATTGCTTACTAGCATCCAGTTGTTTGATGTCTGGCCTGTGTTTGATAAATGCCCCTCTACATTGCACATAACTGCAATGTGTACTTTAGCAACATAGGTACAGACTCCTCCACTTCCTGTAGTTCTTACAGTTCACTCATCCAAATACTGGGTTCAACTCTGTTTAGCCTGTGAGTCTGACTGGTTTGTGGATCATAGTTGTCTTCCTGTCTTTGGCTGTGAGAAAAGTCTTTGATATGTTTCAACAGCTAATTTATATAATTGTAAATCTCAGGTTTGTTATCAATTGCACAGTTGAGAACTCAAAAAAGAAATTCCAGCCATTGTCTCATTTTTGCCTCCATTGCTGACTTGGCATGTGCTTAAGAACAGGTCTCTTTTACAGCACAGGTAATCTTGTATGTTGTGTGATGAGCATCAGCTTTTAGACTCAGACCTATCTGTGAAGTTTGTATCATTTCACATTTTTGGTCTGAACTGTAGATTTTACCACAGAGGCTTAAATAACTTAAAGAGAAATTTCTGATTGGATTACAATTTTCTCTTTCTCTCTTTTACATGACCTGTTCTTCTGAAGCAGCCATAAGGTTTTTTGAGATGGGCATTCCAGTCATTTATTTGTTTGTTTGTTTGTTTGTTTTTCCCTGAAGAGGAGAATTAGTTCCAGCCTTTCAACTCCTAAAATTAAATAAGAAACAAGGATATGTATAACATTATGTCCCAAGTGGATCTAACAGCTTTTCTTTTTCTTTTTCCTTTTCCTTCAGGATATATTTTGGTGAAGTCCAGCTGAGTGGCTTGGGAGAAGGTATGATTAGACAATACACAAAAAAGAGCAGAATTATGTTTCATTCTGACTACCTTTTGGTTACTATTCCCAAGTACCATAAGGGAAATTAGTTTGAGGCTTACATATGCTTTTTGTCTGGGTCTGCCAGTGCAGCCTTGTGTCACAAGGTGACAAGTATAATGGTGGTACTTGGACAAAGTCTCGGGTGATTGCCATTTTGACTCTAGGGATACAGAACTGAAATAAGAATATAGAATTATGTTGATAAGGGGAAGGACTGATCAAGGAGGTCATGGTCTGCTGAGGAACAAGAAGCACTTCAGAGCAATGTTTTAGACCAGAAAGCCAGGAAGCAACATCAGAAGTCTTGCAGGTGAAGCCTATCAGCAAGGCAATCTAGAGCTGCTGTTTTGTTATGGGTTCTATGTGTGTTGTTGGAGTTCAGATTGCAAGAGATAATGGAAACACTACTGAAATAAGATAATGTAATCTCAGAATAAAAAGAAGTATGATCATAAATGATCAGTGAAACTGATAATTATTCCTTTACTTTACAGGTTTCCAGACAGTCCGTGTTGGGACAGTGGGTACCCCAGTGGGCACCATCACTTTGTCTTGTGCCTACAGAATCAACCTTGCTTTCATGTCAACCAGGTGAGAAATTGTGATCATGCCAGAAACTGTCTTACAATACTTTACTGTTAAACCCCTCATGTTCTGAGCCCTCAAATCTTTCCCTTCTGCTTATCCTTTCCTGCTGAGATTCTCTTTCAAGAAGAACGCTCTCTCTCACGCTTAAGCCTTGCAGCAAGGGGAGTATTTGGGTAGCCCTGAGCCAGGCTCTAGAACTCCAAATTGTTGACGCATACCTGGAATCACAGAACTAAATTATTAAGATGCTCTGGTCCCATTAATAGACACAAAGGTTTTCTGTGAGGGCACCAGGAATTGGGAAGAGTATAGAGAAAAAGCCAATAACACCATTGCTTGTTGCCTTGCAGGCAGTTTGAGAGGACCCCTCCTATCATGGGGATTATAATTGATCACTTTGTGGACCGTCCCTATCCCAGCTCTTCACCCATGCATCCCTGCAATTACAGGTGAGGAAATACTGAGTTGAAGTCATGGGCCATGGTAAAGGCATCGATTATGCCCAAATACAGAGCCTTTTCCACTATTTGTTGACAGCATGGGAAGGGACACTGGAGAATTAGTGTCAGTCATATTGGTATAGTTAAACATGTGATGAAGGGTGACATTTTTCTCCTCACAGTGAGATGACTGAATGCAGCAAGCCCCACTATTTTCCCAAATTCTTCACAGAAGCACATGGACACAAAGGATGTTTAATCTTGGCTGCCTTCAGGAATTCGAAAGTGTAATGGTTAATCCTGATGCAGAACTGTGCGTTTAGATGCATGCATCCCTGGATATTTCCACTGGGGGAAGATCAGTTTAATTTCTCTTTGGAGATGAGAGGTTTATCTTCTCTGAAATGAATGTGAGGGCATTCAGATCAGGACCAGTGGTGGTGTTTGACAATGTGAAAACACCAAAGCCAGTAGCACTAGCTGGTATAACAAAAGCATTAGTTAGAAACACCTCTGTTATTTTATGTGGGGTAGAAGAGAAACACAGAAGGAAAACTGGCGTTTTCCCACTGTGTTTTCCTCAGTTCTGGCAAGTAGATGAGTGCCCTTCATAATTCTTCTTTCAACGACACCCAAATACTCTCAACCTCCCTGCAGTGTTTGTCCCAGTGTGTTTTACTATTTGTTTGATTTAAGGAATATTTCCAGTTAAAAAACTTGTCTTTTCTTGCTGCTTTAGAGCTGGTGAGGACAATGGTGCAGTATACCCCTCTGTAGAAGATTCCCAAGAAGTGTGTACCACATCTTTTTCCACCTCTCCTCCATCTCAGGTAAGAGAGACCAGGCTCTTTTTACTTCTAGATAGAACAGTTGCTGTAAGAATAGTTTGCATATTCCTACATCAGCTGTTGTGCAAACAGAAAGCTTCCTGCTGCTAATGAAAATTTATTGTGTGGGTTCTTGAGTAAAATCTACTGAAATTAGATACTAATTTCAACAAAATTCCAGGGGCCTAGAAAGGCTGAACTACTGAGAAGGATTAAAAGAGCCTACTCCTGTAGCTGGGTTGAGGTGTGCTTGAAGAGGATGTGTGAAGAAGCAGTGTACTTACACGTTTTACATGCCAATACTGCAAGAGGAGGGACCCAAGACATTGAAGCCAGGCAGCCTAAGTAGGAGTTACAGACTGACATTGAGAAAGAAACACTGAAATACCAGGAAAATGCTGGAGAAAGACAGAAAAAAGATAAAAGCTGTATTTGTTGGACCATCTAAAAGTAGTTGGGGCAGCAGAAATAAGTATTGGCAAAAAAATTGCCCATGCAAATTTCATTTCAGTTTCAATTTTGAAATTAATAGATAATGGCTTCCTTTTGAATATAAAAACCCAGAAACTCGCAAGTTCTTTTACTGTATTGTGTATCTGACTGCACAGTTCTGTATTTTGAAGCTTGGCCTGAGCTGCAGTTGTCCTATCACTTTAAATATTCAGGGATTGCCCTGCCTTGTCCAGCCAAGAAGCAGATGGCTCTACTGACCTTTAAAGACAATCTAAAGACTCTAAATCTCTTTCACTGTCAATGTGAAAACATAGAACAAAGAATAAATAATTGGAATGCTGTTCCAAACTGAAAGAATTTGCTGTGGGTCTTTCTGCTGCTTTAGAGGAATTAATATGCCTGGTTTAGCAGAATGTATTCTGCTGTATGAATGAGCTAGAAATGAGCTTCTCTTAAGGAAGCATTTTTGTGCCAAAGGGATTTCAGGTGACCAACCAAGCAATGTTGAACTAATTAGCTAGCACTCACAGTAAGTCTGATGGAATAAAGCTTTTCTTATTCTGCAATACACAGTTCAGGAAATGAGTTTGTGGCTGAATTGTGTCCTGTGTTTTCCGAAAGTGGGGTAAATACAAAAGATTTCATAAGGAAATTTCCAGTGGCTTGCTTTGCCAGTGTTACTTAACAATAGTAGTGTATGTAACTACATTGAAGTTGACATTTTCCCCAGGGGTCATGAAGCTTTACTGTCGTTGAGGGGGAAAAGCTTTATGAAACCACTTGAACCTTGAGGATTCACATTAAGTATGAGCCTACGTTCTTGCTTTTTCTGTGGCTCATACTTGCCATATGCTGTGCCCTTATTTGTAAAGCAACTGCCAGTCTTTGTTGCCACAGTTAGAATTGTAAGGCTGCCTTGGGAGAGAGGACTTTAAATTAAAAGGGAAAGGAGAAGGTAATTTTTTTTCTCCAGCTTTCTATATGTCCTGTCAAAGGTTAATGACTAGGAAAATACATGGAATTGTGTGATTTTCTGGGCAAATTGTGTGAATCTCTACCTGCCTTTTCAGTAAAACTGAGGCCTAACCTGTGTAATACAAAGAAATTGTTACCTTCTCTGTGAGCTTGCACGTCTGTGTATGTGTGTTGTGAAGTTGCCCAAAATTCAGGAGAGTCTTGCCATGACTAATACCCAGAAATGAAGCTGAAGCTTTCCCCAAAGTGAAAACCATTGGTAGGAAAATGACTGGGAGGAGGTGTGGGACTCAACCAGGTTTGGATTGCCCTTTTTGCATTAGCACCCTTTGAGAGAGTGTTTACTTCTGGAGTTTTGCTCCTGTTGATGGAGTTCCTGCTTCACATCAGTGTGTTCAAATTGCACTGTAGTCTGGGTCCCCTTTATTCTAAGGGTGCAGCATGGACATGCCACGATAGGATCCCTCAGAAAGCTGGAGGATGGGGAGTATGGATGGATGGAGAGTGCTGAAATACAAGCAATTTGTAAATTTAAAAAAAAAAAAAAAAGTACTTGACTTTTTCTGGCATCTGCTCAGCCTTCTCCTTGCAAATTGGCTGGTACCAATTATAATTAACTGTGGAACAGAGTCTCTGGCAGTTACTTTCTATCAGGGTAGACTGGAGTCTAAATTATTACCTGTGTTCAGTGGTTCACTCAGATTGAGAAACAGTCAATTCTTTACAAAGTGAATGTGCTTGTGGCAATACTGAAACTTCTGCTCTCTGTGTAGGTGTGGCTGCTGCAGCCAAAACCTCTTCACTAGCATTCAGTTCATCCAACTCTTCATAATTCCTCTCTGAAGTCCTTCTCTCTTTCTTTCTCTCTCCCCCCTCACTCTCTCTTTTCCTTGTTTCCTCTGTTTGTCTGTGTCTGTGCACAGTGTGTTTTTACTGTCACAAAGGCACATTTTCAGACCCCTCCTCCTGTGGTGACGGACACCTTGAAGGTCCCAGTGATGGGACTGGCCTTTTCACATCAAGTGAGTTGTCAATGGAATATGCTTTACATGGCCAGAAGATGAGCTCTGGCATGACAAAACCAATACAGGAAAATTTAAATTTAACAATGTGGAGTGTTTGTTGTGCATGGGAAAGACTGGCGGACCCACAGTGAGCCAGGCACTTCACTGAGACTGGCTTCTTAAATGCCTTTGCAGATGAAGGTCTCCCAAAGGCTGGACAAGCACCCCTAAAAACACAATAGCTGTTAAGGATTGTTAGTGAAAGACACAAGTAGTAAGGCACAATTCTGAGTGTTTTCTGTTAACAGCCAGTGTCCCTACAACTTGTACAGTCATTAGAGCTCCACTCAGCTTAACTAGCCTCATGTGAATGAAAGTGCTGTTCCTCATTTTGATCCCTGTAAAGGACATCAGCTTTGGTACTGCTGGAGCTCACACTGAGCTCTGAAAGAAATGTTCCTCTTGAGGTCAGGCAAGTCAAAACAGGAAAGTTTTATCTAACCTGACTGGGTAGATTTCTTCCTGGGATATAGAAGGAATTTCTCCTGTGTTTCACTGCTCCCAACACTTAATTCCTAAAGCAATCTCACAAGGGTTAGCTTCCCAGTTCTTTTTACCTGGCACATTTATGGAACCATATATTCTTTCACTGAAGCTATTTGAACAGGTCTGGAAGATCAGCTGTTTTAATTTGCAATGGGAGTAGGTTCAAACAGTTGATAATGAAGTTGTTTTGGGATGAAAAAAATCAAATATTAGCTCTTTAGAAAGTTCACGTTCATTCCTGTGTCTGGCCAGTGTCAACCTACTACACCAGTATCTGAAATAGGCCTGTAAAGCAGAGCTTCCCTGAGACTGGATGTCAGTCACACCTTGCACAGCCTCCTCCTACATGTGTAGGAAGCCAATCTTGTTTTCCTGTCAAGGCTCAGACTTAGACTCCTGGACTACTGTCAAGTAGTCCTCACAGCAGGAAGAATTTTTTAGAACAATAACCTACCTTATTGATTCCAGTGAAAACCTAGCATCTTTCTGCCAGCCTGAAATGCTGTGCCTCTGACTTCTCCTGTTCCTTCAGTGACTGGTGATGATTCAGGCTATGGGGCATTCCCCTTCCCTTTCCTCTCTCCTCTCCCTTTGCCCTTGTTTTTTCTCTTCTTTCTTAGCTTTCCAGCTCTCGTCTTTCCTATCAGCCTGCTGCCCTGGGAGTTGGATCAGCTGACATGGGGTATCCTGTACTCTTTGCTGGTGGCTTGAATGCTGCACACCCTCACCAGGTACTTGTAGAGAGTAGAACCAGCTTGGCTGGTATTGCAGCCATTTGTGTCACTTGTACACCTGAGAGAGGCATTGAAACTAGTGCATGCATTGGTGTCCTGTCTGTCAGGAATGGAAAGAATGTAAAGTAAGTACAGAGAAAGCACAAATTCCACAGGAGTTGGGAATTGGCTCCTCTGCATCCCTGACTTTACTGGGGTACAGGTTCATGTGGAAAAACTATGCCACGAGAGCAGGCACCAGACCTGTTTGCCTGCACCAGCTTGTCACTGATTCCAAACATCGCCTGTCTTACAGACCTGCTGCCCCTGTAACTGTGCAAGCTCAGTTCTGCAGGCTAGACATAGGATACACTGACAGTTCATATTGACCTAAGTTATATTGATTCATCAGACAAATAAGCCAAGTTGACAGAAGTCTTTTTCTGCTTGTGATATTGGTGTTACACCAGTTCTGCTGACACAGTATTAATAAAATAATTTCAGTTGGAATGGTCCTACAGTGAGCATCACTGTAATCCACCTGCCTGGACCAGTTCAGGGCTGGCCAAGTTAAAGGCTGGTACTAAGACAATTGTCCAAATGGCTCTTAAATCAGACAGCTTGGGGCATTGACCACCTTCCCTCGTAAGAGAACACTGTTCCAGTTTTTGACCACCCTCTCAGCAAAGAAATGCTTCCTAATGTCCAGTCTAAGTCTCCTCTGGTGCAGCTTCCAAACCACTCCCATGCATCCTTTCAATGGATCCCAGGGAGAAGAGATGACCCTCTCCACGTCCACTTCTCTTGAAGCTGTAGGGAGCCATGGGGTTGTAATAAGAGGAGGTAAGTTCTCTTTCCTCCATTACTACCCATGAAGCAGAGAACTTACAGCCAGAGAACTCCACAGTGTAAAACAGGCGTGAAGTGGAGAGGAGTAGAGTAGAAAGGGAGTAAAAAATGAGTTTGTATTGTGATAATCCAATCCTACATCTCTCTGAAGCTAATAGGGGCTAGAACCCAGTCATATGCCAAAACCCCCCACAGCTTATGCCCAGTGTGACGGAATCTGCTTTGTATTGCACTGTTGTGCTGGTTTGATTTTGAGATCTCTTAACTCGCCTGTTCCTTTCTATCTCAGTTGATTGGTCCAGGCAAAGAAGGGGGAGTTCCCCCAGTTCCTAGCCAGCCAGCACATGGTACTCAAGCTGACCAAGAGAGGATGTGCACCCCATTGGATGGAGTCCATTACTCAGCAGCTACTCCTTCTAGCAGGTGGGTTGGTTTTAGATGATCCACCACTTTTGCTAACCCATTTATAAGCCTACTAAGAGAAAACTTTTTGTTTCCCCTTTTTATCTATTGTTTGTAGCATAACTATCATCTTTCCATCCCTCAAATCAACTTACAGCTTTCTCTGATAGGGCTTTTTCACCCTTTCTCCAAACAATGATCTTATCCATATATTTAAACATCCTAGTCCGTGTAATACCCTTCTTCTATGAAATGTATCATCTTGTATGTCAACTTTATTATCAATTTTATAATATTTTTCAATCTTTCTGCTGGTCTTGCTGATTGTAAAACAAGATGCAGTAAGTTCACAAATGAGTCTTAAATTCTCTAGAGACTTAATGTGTGTTGTTAACAAAGCCAGTTTAGTTGCCATAAATCTGTTCACCACTTTCATAAGGAATTTTAGGCACAAAGTTACTTAAAAGGAAACAATGCAACCTCAAACTGTCTTAAATCAACTCCCTCACAGCTAATTAAATCCTTCTGGTTTTTTGATCACCATATTTATTTCTTGAGAAATCTCTCTTGGGGTCACATAGTACTGAGTCAGAGATTTTGCTCTGGGGAAACCAAAACTCAATTGCACTAGCACTTTCTTGGACATACTATCTAAGTAATCTTCTTTTCATAGGACAAAAGTATTTTTTTGTTTTAAAGTTCTGAATACCTGTGGTAGGAAAAAAATCAAAACAAATAGGTCATTAAAGTACTTAATAGCCATGGAGTGAATTAATCATACTGGGAGTGGCTGTTGTGATGTACCAGACTGCTGCAATTTTAAGCTGAGTGGTAGATGATTTAATTGTGGTTCTTGCCCTCACCTCCTGAGAGATCTGTGACTGCTGCGTTACTTAAATAATAGTAGTGAGGAGCAGGAATTGCTGTAACCACACACAAGTTAAAAGTCCATTTCCCAGAAGAAAAGCCTATTTCAGCAACTTTACGAATTCAACGAAATTCAACGAAACAGTTTTTGTCCAGCTTTAAACAAAAATCTGATTCCACAAGTGTCCACTTTCCTTTTGTGCTCGTGACTGAGGAGAAAGGTATGGTACAAGGACAGATTTCTGTTGTCCTTCTTCCAATACTAGGAGTAAACCAAGAAAAATTAAGGAGTCTTATAAAGAATGTTATTTATCTACCCTGTTTGTGTTAGGTAGCACTAATTATGTATTTTCCTCCCCCAGTGAGGACACAGAAACAGTATCCAACAGCAGTGAAGGAAAGTGTGGCTCCCCACATGACCTTTTGGAGACCATCTTTGTCCGGAAGGTGGGAGCTTTTGTCAACAAACCCATTAACCAGGTAATGAGCAGTAGATCTTCTCAGAGAGCACCATAACACCCTTCTTTTCCCATCTGTTCATACACAGAGGAGCAAAAGGCACCCCGATGCCAGGGCAACCTCAGAGACTGAGAGTACATGTTTCTGCCTGCTGCCTTTCCCTACAAGGTTTTGCCAAGACGTATTTTGGTTTTCATAAAATCCTTTTGGGATGTGATAGCCATTGAATTAGCTCCACTTTGCCAACATCCTGTTTGAGAATAGAAGACTTCATACTCCACTTGGGTCTCACAATGATCTGTCACTACCACAGGTCCCTAAACAAGGAAAGCTGGTAGCAAGCCTCCCTTCTTTGCAGGAACATGCAGTAGACCAGTTCATCACTAGAAGCAAGCATTTAGCTTCAGCTAGGGCAGCTTAGAGATCTCCTTGGTTCCTAGGGATGCAGTTCTAGGCCTTTTGGATGAAGGAAGAATTGTTTCAATTTGTAGCAGTTCACTAATCGTTGCCTATATTATACAAGATACCTATAGAAGCAATCCCACCTCAAGGTATGTATCTATGTTAGGTCAGTTGAGTATCATCTCTGGATTTCATGCCTTTTAAATCAGGTTGTCAGCCTCCTGCCTCGCTCCTGACATGATTTGGGGCTGATTTTAGCTGGCCTGACAAAGACGTTCAATATCCTTTTCTGTGCCAGGTAAGCAAGCATCTTAGTGAAATTCTGTTTGCTAAATCTCCTCAGGTGACCATGGCCAACTTAGACATTCCTTTTGCCATGTTTGCTCCCAAGAATGTTGAGCTGGAAGATAACGACCCCATGGTAAGACTCTTCCAGAGGTATATGTGCCTTCTCAGCATCCCTTATGCAAACATCCATGCTATTCTCTGCCTTGAATACACTTTGGTTTTGGAGAAAATAACTAGTTATCCAGATTTATTTGGTTTCAAGAAGTCTCCTGTGTTGAATCTTGGTCTCTCTAGACATGCAAATAACAGCACGTGTTTGCTGCCCCTGCTCTAGTTAATATTTATTGTCCAACCTCCTAACCACTCCCACACTGCCAAAGTACATAGGCAGACATGACTGCAAGATCAGTACTCACCCTCTTTGATTTCTTGGGCAGGTCAATCCTCCTGCATCCCCAGAAACGGAATCTCCTCTACAAGGCAGCTTACACTCGGAGGGCTCCAGTGGCAGCAGCACAGGGAACACCCATGATGACTTTGTTATGATCGACTTTGTAAGTGCCCTCCTCAGAGCTCTTACACAACACCTGCACCTTAGGTGGGCTTCACGTGCTGGTGCAATAGCAAATGATGTCAGAGTTGTTCTCAGTAGGAGTGGAGAAGACACATCATTCACAGTTCCACACTAGGGCATGACAGTCCCAGAACTGCAAAGACACTGGTACCAGGAATCAGCAGTTACAAATTAAATACCATTTCAGTTCTCTACTAACATTTGGGCTTGGCATCCTCTCTCTTACCACCTAGAGGAGCCAGATTCCAAAGAAATGTTCTCTTCCAACTGCTCAAGTGATACTGTGATATCAAGTGATATTGGCTGCTCTTCAGTTATTTAATATGCATTATTGCAGCAACAGCTGTAATGCCAAGATGCTTACTAATAGCAGGTAATGACTACCTGAGATTATAACAAAAGGAAAGCCAATGTCTGTGGGAATTGACAGCAATGTCTTTGATTCTAGAAACCAGCATTTTCAAAAGATGACATTCTTCCAATGGACCTGGGGACATTCTACCGTGAATTTCAGAACCCCCCTCAACTTAGCAGCCTCTCCATTGACATTGGAGCACAGTCCATGGCAGAGGATTTGGTATGGAACCCTGAAATCTGTGTGGGAATCATATGTACTTTATAATACTCTCCCTATTCCTAGTTGGAGAGAAGTATCTTCATAGAACTGAAGAATAGTTTGGGTTGGAAAGAACCTTTCACGGTAATCTAGTCCAACCCCTCTGCAAAATGCAGGGACATCTTCAACTAAATCAGGTTGCTCAGCCCCATCTAACCTGGCCTATATTATTTCCATGCATGGGGCATCCACCACCTCTCTGGGAAGCCTGTTATAGTTTTTCACCAGCTTCATAAAAAATTGCTCTCTTTTATCTAGTGTTAATCTACTTTCTTTCAATTAAAAACCATTGCCCCTTGTCCTATCACACAGCCCCTGCTAAAAAGTATGTTCCCATTTTTCTTCAGGGTCTCATTTTAGTCCTGAAAAGCCACAATCAGGTCTTCTCATCTCTGGGCTGAATGACCCCAAATATCTCAGCCTGTCTTAACAGGAGAGGTGCTCCAGCCCCTCTGATCATTTTTGTGGCCCTCCTCTGGACCCACTCTCCCAAGCCCCATGTCTTTCCTATACTTTTCAGAAAAGAGACCCTGCCCAAAGAGAATCCATCACTAATATATTCCAAATGCAGACTTGTTTGTGGCACACCTGAGCCTCTGAAACCGGTGTGTTTGTCTTGAAGCTGAAGGCTGCTGCATCATGCTTGCTCTGGTTGTCATTGATACTCCCCAACCTAATCCTGCCTCTGGGGTGTCTCACTTGTTGGCAAATCAGGCCTGACTTTGCAGCCTGAGCAGAGTTGGAGTTTTGGTGTGGCTGGTGAAAATCATGTCTGGGTGAGTGCTCTATTAGGCTCTCTGGCATTGTACCATACTCTGGAGAAAAAGGAAAACCAGAATCTGAGAGCAGCAAGTGACTTGATGAAGGCAGTGATGTGAGGGGTTTATTGTGCTGCAGCTGCTGGGGATTGCACAAGGTGAGGCCGTAGTGCACCTCCTGTTCCTGCAGAACAAACAGACTCTGGGCAGAGTGCCCTTCTCAGGGTCACTTGCTGGTTGCTGCCAGAGGGTTCCTGGTTTTGTGCACGTAAAAAGGTGAGCCTGGAGCATTGGCAAGGGATTGCATGACTCAGAAACAAGTAGGGTTTTTTTTTCCTAGTTTGTTTAAAATTTCCTTCTGTCTGCTGTGAATGAGCCCTGATCCACACCTTTCCTTACCCTTCCAGGACTCGTTACCAGAGAAGCTGGCAGTCCACGAGAAAAACGTCAAAGAATTTGATGCTTTTGTGGAAACCTTACAGTGAAGATGTTTCTCAGTTTCATTGCAGCAGTTTTTCCTCCTCAAGGCATCCTGGAGATGACATCAACAAATATCTATCTCTATCACCCCTGCTCTGCCTTTTGTTCACATTGACTAGTTCTTCCATCAAGTGAGCTTTCTTTTCTCTCTTCAATGACAGATACTGCTCATCTACTGATTCTCCTCAACTTTTCCACCACATAGTTCTGGACCGCTTTTCCTGCTCACAGTCAGTTTTAAGACTTCAGTAGGGACACAGGAAGTCAACATCCAGTTTATGAAAACTTACTTTCTCCTCAGTTTGTGTTCTGTATGGAGGGGCTTTGTGGAAAGTTGCCATATGCTTCCTCTGAGGGTCCTATGGTGTAAGTTCCCTAGGTAGAGCTTCTTGCTAACAGACTTTTTCCTGAAGTCTCTGATCCTGTTAACGCGTAGAAAGCTTTGGTTTATTTCCAGGATCTGTGAGTTCAGCCAATTCAACTGTTTGAAGTCCAGGATATCCATTCCACAGAACTGGGCATTTCATCCTGACTTCAGAGTACGTGCTTGGAGCCCAGGGAGACACATCAGCTTTGGGACCTGCATAATACAAGTTACCTTTGTTTTCCTGCTTCTAAGGAACTGGGTCTCTGCACAGTGATTTTGTGCAAGGCCCTCTGTTAGGTGGCTGATAAGCAGGAGTGAAACTACAGGAATGCTCTCCACATTTCCTTCCCGAGTGCACTGACACTCGGCCTTGCTGAGTTTAACAGTGTTGACTGTTGGCAAGCCTGCACATAGCAGCTGTGATGATGCTGAATTCGTAGTCTCTGCTTCTGAAACACAACTGTAAATACTAGGAATCCTATTTCTTTAGGGTTATGTAACTAGGAGTCTTAGTCCAACATTTTTTCCTCTAATACTTGCAAGCCTTCCTGCTTTATGGTTAATAGATGATCTTAAGAATTAAAAAAATATTTATTGCTTTTAAAGAAACCTATATTTAAAAGATGTTCTGTTTTCATGTTATAGTGCGGGTCATTCTGTCCTGATCACTGCAGAGAGCAAGTGTGCCATGGAACCCTGGGCCAGTGAGACTGGTCTCTCTTTGCAGGAAAATATCCAAGATATTTATTTTCTAAGTCAGATTTGATTAATATTATACTCTGTTTTGGGGACTGTGTGTCCATTGCATCCAGTCAGGGCTCACTGATAGAATGAAATGCACACATTAGTGAAACGGAATGGCAGGGACTTGGTAAAAAGCTGTTTTCTGATAGACACGGATAATTTTGTAGTGTTCTTTGGCCATTCAGAAGGCAGTTTCTTCAAAGAAGCACACTTTTTTGGGAAGCTTATGGTACTTTTTAATCAGCCGGCTTCTGAGTAGCTGAAATTTTATTTTTGTAATAATTTGGCCACTGACAGTGTGACTGGCTGGCATTGCTCTATGGGTGATTTGGCTGTTGCATGTCTTCTGCCTCATGTAAGGATGGGAGGAGGAAAAGTGACACTAAACAGAAACTTGGATAAGGTGGGTTTTCTTGTGGTTCTCTCTCCTCCTCCCCTGAGTAACTAGAGTGAGCAACTGCAAGACCCCTTACTGTCCAAAACCACTTTTCCCCCCCCTTCTTTCTTTTAAGTGGAGTTGTGTTGCTTGAGTACTGAGAAACCATTCCCTCAGAGTGGCTGAGTTACCAGCCTTCTAGCTGGTGCAAGTGTGGCAGCTTCTTCAGCTTAGCTGCATTCATGAAGTTGAAAGAGATTGCCTGCAGCTGATGGGGGAACCCCAGCTCCACTCTGAAACACTGTTTCTGTGCCACTGCTGGAGCAAGGAGCCAAATTCAGAACTGAGCTTACTGTAAGGCCAGAGCAATGCAATGCTTTGAACTTTAAAAAGATTTTTTGTTGAGAGATGTGTTTGGTGGGAGGCCTTTTAAGTTCTAGAACTCCAGGTAAGGGCTTCATTGAAGAAAAGTTACCCACCAGAACCTTTTTATTTTACTCAACCAATTCAATTTTTAGCAGCCTCACATGGAAATTGCTTTGTCTGTGCAAAGATGCACAAACATTTAAGAAAGCTTCCAAGATTAAACAGTTTATAACATAGCTTTAGTTACATGGGCTGTAACAAATACTTGATCCCCATCCAAGAGCCATCTTGTTTCACAGGTTGAAAGGGTCACAGAAGGGTGCAGGAACACAAGGAATTAATGGATCAACTGCCTCTCACCTGTGCTCAGGAAGTTGGTCTGCCACTTTGTAGGAAGTAGCCCACAGACAGGTGGTTGTCACCTTCAGTCTCTAAAGTGGTACTATCTGGGCTGCAGAGCAGCAGAGATGAGGCAAAGTGCTGGTTCACACTATGAATAGGGAGTAGTCGAGGTTAAACTTCATCTAGCCAGAGCTCCTGCTGTGCTTTTCTGCTGACAAGCTGTGGAGCTAGCAGGGAGCACTGCTGTTCTTGTTAATCCTACCCAGGAGGTCAGGCCTTGTACTTGTGCTCCTTTATTGATGCAGTTCCTAACGTGGCTACAGCTCTCACATCTCATGAGGCAGAATGTCACCGTGGCACATTTTCTTCTTTGCAAAAGGCTGGAAAATTGCCTATATAAGCAACTAGTGTTGAGCTGGATGGCCACAGCAATAAGAGATTCTCCAGGGCCGAGTTACCTGCCTCCTCTCTGGACAGTCCCCAGTCTCAACACACAGTTGCTACATCCAGGCTCTGAGTTCCCTGACCACTGCACATATGCTGTGCTTCAGTGAAGATTTGGCTGCTGTTGTGGCCCGCCACAGATTGGGTGATGAAGGCTGTTTATTTTAGCAGCTCTCTGCTCGACTCAATCGTAAGGACAGTATGTATGTAGCTGCTAATTTACAGATACTTTGGGTGGATGGGGAAGGCTCCTCAAGTCTATTGTTTTGGAAAGTCTCCGGTGTATTTCAAGTATTCAAAGAATTTCCAATAAAACTTTTATGTAAGCAACACTCTCTGCATTTTTCTTTGTCTACCAACAGGTCTGGGACAGTCCCAGGCTCATGCTTCTTCTCCAGGAAACAGGAGGGTCAGGGGACTGTTGGTGAATGCAGGACAGAGTAAGTTGCTGCCTCCATCTGAGAGGCCGAAATGGACTGGTGCATTATAGTTGGAGCAGTCAGTGGGATCTTACTGAGATCAACCTACTGGAAGGACAGCGAGGGACAAAAAGACAAGTGCCTGGAGGTGGGAGGAACAGTCATACAATGTTTGACCCTGAACTCACCAGTGAATTGGGAAACTGAAATATTAACTCATCTCCAGAGGAACGGGGTGGGAAAAGGGGAAAAAAAGGGGAAAAAAATATACCCACAGAATTTGCATTGTACATGGCTGCTACATGTAAAGCATAGCAATATTTTGAGTTGACAGGAGAGACAGCAGAGACTAGCAAAATATGGAAAGAATAACCAAATTTGTCAGACAATTCTAGTATTGATAAAAATTATAACACACAATGCCAGGTATGATGCCAACACCTTCCCTTTAAAGGAAAGACAAGATTATAAAAATCCATGTACTAATAACAAGTGCTGATTTAAACTTAAGTGTAAAGGTTAAGTGGCTGGTTATTATAAAAAAAGACACAGTGCATAAAATGGCAGGAATGCAGGGGGAAAAAAAGAAAAATTACTTGTGTATTAGAAGCTTCTAAACAACAGACTGATTGGAATTTTTTTTAATATAAACTTTGCAAAGCAGCAATTATAATCTTCATTTTTTAAAATTTGAGTAAATATGTATAGCGTGCAGACTTGCTATACATATTTACTCTTACTCTTGTCATTATTATGTTAATAGTCCCTCAGATCAAGTTGGACTTGATTTCAAAGTTATTTTAAAACTTGGCACCTCTCAATGAAAATCTCTTCCATTTCCAGTGTTAGACATTCAGTCTAATTCCCTCCTGATGTTTTGTAACAAGGTGTCCATCTCAGGCCCATCCAGACTCTTAAAAGTTGTTTGGTCTACAATCTTGACCTCAGCCTGCCTATAACAGGTTTATTAAGGCAAAATTCTGCCCACCATGAAGGTCTGTTCAGAGCTTTGTTGCCTTGAAGGATCTCTCCCCACATATTTTTATATAACTGCAAAAAAAATTAAAAAAAGGATTAATGCATAGGGAACAAAACTTCTACGAGATAAATTATTAAGTTAACCCTTTGGCTGAAATGAGATCTTGATTGAATTTCTAGACAACAAATGTGAAAACTTATGTACGGGCAAGAACAAACAGAACAATAAACACAGAATTTTAATGTACTGTGAACATCAGATTTCTGTGTAAATCATTTAGACCATTGGCATGAGAGCAGGAAACGAGTAACCTTTATTATTTCTCACTGTCAACTTGACAGGTGTTGTACTATCAAAAGTAGAAATTTGGAAACAAGATAATACAAAGCTAATCTTTGTTCTGTCCAAACCTGAGGACTGAAAGCACTCATGGCTGCTGTTATCTTGCTTGCTTGATTCTGGAAAGTAACAGAACTTCTCTCCCAGAGTGAACTTTTTGATTTGAGCATAAGAAATTCTCTCAAGAGCAGATTGTTTGTCATTTTACCAATTTGCAATTTTTTTGTGGAAGATTTAAAAAGAAGCAAGTTTTGCAAAAGTATAATTTTAGCAATATTTGTCAATTCATAATTAACAAAAGCTTAAAACTTTAAATAACTTTACAGAAAAATTAGGAAAGAAAGAACATATTTTCAGCAGTAAGAGAGTACAGTGGAACAAAACATGAATGTAGTATAAAAGCAGTCAGTGAGGTAAAGTTAAATGCCTTTTTTTCTTCATCAAAAGATGCTGTGATGACTTAAATATCTGTGATGACTTAATATAACATTGAAATATATTTAATATTAAATACATTTTTCCTTGATTACATAGGCTAATGTTAACTATTTATTCCATTCTGATTTTAATTAGGTATTGTCGCACAATTTTTGATTATATATATATAATAAATAAATACCTTCACAGGCTGAGATTGTCAAAACTTTTATGGAGAAATTAGATCCACATCATCAAAGCTTCTTTTAAAGAAAATCTGAATTCTTTTTTTAGTGCTTAAAGCTGCCTATAAAAAAAATTGAAACTTTTCCTCAGCTCCAACTATGATCTGTGGCTTATGGTGCAAGGCACTCCACTGCAGTACAACACAACTTATCCTGAATTAAATTCACCTTTTTATATACTTGGATAATCTATTCTTTACAATACCATAATTTTTACTAAAATGTTTGCATTGGTTCTTAGAAGGTGCAAAGATAGCAACGAATAGAGGATTAAATAGAGGATTAATAGATTAATAGACACCCAGGAGACAAGGATCTTTATTAAGTATTCTCTTTGAGTGAGGGATTGGCAGTCTTTTCAATTTCAGTTGAAAATATTTACACAAGTTGAAAACCACAGACTTACAGGCAGTTCAGAAAGCCTTCATGAGTTCTATAGAACATGGGTTAAATAGCACTGATTGAAATTATTTTCTCAATGATTCAATGAATTTCTAAAAAATTAGGTACATGAGGAAGTGTTTAGATTCCTATGTGCATTTCTCACATATTATACTCCTAATATTAGTATCTAATATTAATCAGTCTCTGTGGCTTCTGCATTTGTGAGAGCTAAGCTCCTCCCAGTGAGGAGCCAGCCAAATCCATCGTGACAGCTTTATCAGCTACTGATAAGAAATCTCCAGGTGACTGCTAGAAAGGGGATACTATTCTAGGAATGGATCACTGTGTACTTCTACCATATTTTATATTTCTGCCTACAGCATCTGCTCACAGCTTCTGCTAGAGACAGAAAAATGTGTAAAAACGGGCTTTTGGCCAATACAGATACTCTTAACATTCTAACAAATCATGTTTCTTCTCTGAAGAGTTACTTTTGGAGCTTCCCTCTCATGACCTCTTGCATTAATTTAATCCTCAAAAATCTATAGAAATGGAAACAAAGTTTCCAGTGATGATTACAGCCCTCTTAGGAGATGGCTGGATAGGTAGAGCCATCCTTTCCTGCCTCATTTGCAAAGACTGTGCTAACAAAGTAATCATTGTGTTAGGTCAGTTTAGAAACATCTGTTCTGCCCTCTGTATTGCTGGATCACCATGGGAACAAGGGGCAACTTCAGACAAGAAGTCACAGGAAATACTGAAAACCATGGAGTCTGTTTGATGCAGCATTCCTGTCAAACATCCTGGCAGGCTCCAGGGATTGCCTACAGCATCCATCCACACAAACCCAAACTACTGTACTGTAACACTAGTCTCTACAGAGTATTATCCCACAGCTTGGCCCTGATGAGTAGGTTTGCCCCAGTACGCAAAAATTTTGGTTTGCTGAAACTTTGGAATAAAACACAGATCCTGAAATATGCTAAAAGAAGGCAGGAGGGACCAGGAGCTTTTGTAACACACTCCATGGTGCACCCACATCCTGAATCCTGCTTGTAGGTCTGGTTATGCCACTTCAGAAAGGATATGGCAGAGGGAGAAAATACCCAGAGAAGGAAACCAAGGTCTGTCAGAGGAATGAAAAGGCTCCTAGAGACAGTAAATAGATATGGACTGGGACTAGGAAGTATTGCCTCACGATTTGTAGAAATGATGGTGTGTTATAAGCCAAATAACAGCTGAATTTGAAAATGGATGGAAAAAATGGAGAATAGAGACATCTGTGCTACTAAACAGAATGATACAAACAGAACCTATGGCACGAGACATCTCTTAAACTGCCAACAGCTGAGACATCAGGAAAAGAACACTTTGCTATTTCACAGTTTCACAGCGCTCTCTTTGGCCATCCATCCCTGTCAGTCACAGAATATTCTGTAAACTGAATCCAGTACAGCCCTTCTTATGCTCTTAACTCTTGCTTTGTGCAACTACTCCAAAAACTTTCTCTAAGCCTTTTTTGGTTCAGTGCACAGATGCCCACAACAGCACACTACAGCAATACCATACAGGATTCCCATTAAAGCTTATCTCCAGTAAATTAAAAAGTTCATTTTCTGCTGACATCAATTTTACTCTGGTAGTATTTCCCACTGAAAAATTGTCTTTCTTTTCTTTTGTACTTGTGAAATGTCTTGAATATGTTAAGGCTGATTACAGGCAATAGTCTTTTTCATGATTAAACTTAGAAATTTTACAATGGGTTTTCTTACCTCACCATTTGCTTTACCCATGGGAGAATTGAGAATGAAGTCAGAAGGAGCAAAGACATCAACCAGGGCAACTGCATCATCTTTCAAATGTTTAAAAACAGAAGATATACCTTTGACAACTTGTGTAGTTGTCTATGGCTGAAGTACAGAGAAGCATAAAATTATTTTCATCAAGTACCAGCTTTGATAATTTAAGAGAAATCCACAATAAGTAGCATAGTTTTATTTTGATTTTTTTCATTTCCAGGGTAACTGGGTGACTCATAGAATTCACAGAATTTTTGGTCACAGATTCTTTTTGGTCACTGCCAAAAGAGAATGTATTTCAAATGCTTTCCTCCTTTACCCAGGAGCTTTTAAACACATTTTAACCAATGTGGTGCTGTTTACACATATAAACACATACACTTTTTGACTTTAAAAACATAATGAACAGATTCTTCTTTGAAATTTTGCTGATCTGCAAAGAATATGTTGCAGATTGGAAAGCTTTTGTGCTTAGACAAAAAAAGAGAAATCACAAACTAACTCAATAATGAAATAAAAAGAACTGGATTGAAATATTTCACTGGCTTTCCAATGATGATTACAAGGCCACAGATGCTATGGTGTCATTTGGCAGGTGATAATTTTTTCCATTTATTGATAAATAAATTAAGACTAGATTCAGTGAGTAGCTAAACTTTACAGAAAATTATTCATAAACCATTAATGTAGTATCCTACTAATTTACCCGTTGAAGTACAGAATAATCTGATGACTATAAACCATGTATCTCTTTTTCAGTGTTTATATACTATACATTTAAACAGGCTTACCCTGTAGCAGAGCTCCAGAATAGCATCCTGAATAAATTTCCCTGGTTGTTCACTTGAAGCATAGCCACCTTAAAAACATTCACAGAGAAGCCAATACCAGTTAAGATTACACTGATACAAACTTTTGCCAATTCATGAGACTAAGTAGCTGCACCTGTTTAATTGAACTGACAGTCTTTCATTAATGAGGTGACTGCAAAACTCTTAATCTAAGCTATGTAGAGCCTTTTTCAGTAATGAGCTACACTACAGCATCTTGCTGTCTATCCCTCATCCTCTCACAGCAAAACCTGTGACCTCTCCATCATCTCTGAGGTAAGAGAGAGCTTTTTAGGTTAATTTTTCACTGAGATTCCTGCTCCTGAAAATTTGGTCAAGAATGATTGTTTTGTATTAAACAAGCAGTAAGAAAAAGCTGTAATGTGAATTGTTGCTAGGAGTCCCTGCCCTGGCCAAGTCAGAACTTCACAGAAGTGGCATGCACAGCACATTTAGGAAGCTGATCTCACCTTGGTAGAGCACAGCCAGGTGTTTACTCAAGGACCAGAGCCCATAGAGAGCACAGAGATTCCTCAGCACTGGCTGCAGAGCTGCTGGGATGCTGGGGTGGTGAGTGTAGTCATGGCAGTGCTGTAAGGCTGTTCGTTCAATGAAAGTAAGAGCCAGAGATAGGCAGTGATACACCTTAGGAGTCAGGGAAGAAGGACACTGAGTAACAAAATACAAAGAAAAAGTCCTCAGCCTGTGCAGAATGGCACTGCTCTGGTGTAGTTAGTGCAGTTCCACTGGTTTAGGTGTGATGATCTAGCTTCAGAAATTCTAAGAAACAGTAGGAGAAAACACTTTCCACAATGTCTATGCAAGGGTTAGTTCTGAAAAGTCTCATGAGATGCCAATTATAAGTAAGACTGAGCACTAATTACCAGTGTCATTTGGCAGCTGCACCCAGGCTTTATGGAATCAAGAAGCTACATCAGAGACAAGACAATATAAAATCATGTCTGCTGATTTTAGGATTGTTAAGAAACCTTCATGAATCTAAGAAGAAAAGGGTACGTTTATATTTATTTAATATGACCCAGAGGTTTATGCAGAGGATACAATCTTTCTATTGAAAAATTATTACTGTCTCTTCAAATAATAAACAAAAATCTGATCATGTCAGCATGAGTGGATTCTGTTGATGGATTGCAATAGATTGCAGCATGTTTTGAAGGAGTTATGGAAATAGTCCTTGCCAAGTACCTGATGAGAAAGACAAATCACCATTTATTGTTAATGCAGAATATAAAACCTTAAGTGGTTCTATGTACTTACATAGGAACATGTGTCTACATTTATATACTTCAACTTTGCTATACCTGCTGCCATGGAATAGATTGCTGACTGACAACATTCTTGCTGGTGAACAGGAGGCTAATATGATGCCATTGCTGTCCTGGCTAACTTGTTGCAATGATGTATTATTTTTAGTTTGTTGCGTTAAGGTTTGGGTGTTTAAGTTTTTTCATGTAGAATTAGTTGATTAGCTTTAATCCTTTCCTTTTAAATACTTGCGTTATCCTTGCAAATGCAAATTAGATCCACTGCAGCACATAAAAAAGGCATATTCCAAAGATCACAATCTCTCTCAACAGCAGCTGCCCAGTGGCACATTTATGTCCAAACTCAGACTCATATATGAACAGCAAAATACACATCAGCTATTCTCGCAGCATTATGGAGGACTGCCCCCTTACTAGATGATTTTTTGAGATCTGATAATTCCCCAGTCAGACTGAAATAAGTCTTAACATCACAAATGAAACATTAAGAATTATTTTCCTGTTGTTCTCTCCTACAATTCCATTTTGCTCTTTACCACTGCTTGCACTGCTGTATTGTTTCTATCAAGCTGCCCCCAAATGAAAATAACCTAGGGATAGGCTAGGAATCTCTTCCAGATCCCCCATAGCATGAACAAATATTTTGTATTATTCAACCACTGGGCTGACAGAAAAGTGTTTCTTCATGCCCAGAAAGTTTTAAATCAAATATGTACATGTTTTCAAAGCACAACTTGTAAATAATTTTCAGATGTTTTTGAGGCATGGCATTTAAAATAAAAGGTCCTGCTGTCCTGAAGATGAATTGTTAGGAGAAAAGAAAAACTAACTACTTAAAGTATATCAACAACTATCTCAAAAGCAGTTGTGTGCCTGAACCTCTTTGAATCTTAAATATAATAGATAAGACAAACTTCATACTTCTGAGCTCACCATTCTCTCTAGTGCACTGTCCCTAGTACCAGCTTCACCAAAACCTGGCTGACAGGCAATCAGACTGGAGTTTCTGGCAATTCCTATTCTGAATTTGACTATGAGGAGTTTGCCTATTAAGCTGCTTCTAGGGTAAGAGCAGGAAATATTTCCTCCCTTTTACTAGTGGTTTCACACAAATCATCCCCTGTTGAAGCCAGGCTGGGTCTCTCTAGGTGCAGAGTTGAATGTTGACTATTCCTTCCTGCTGTTTTTTAGCAGATAATGTAAATGACACCATCTTCAGGGAACTGACCTTTCTCAGTGACAGATGACAGTTCATTCTCTGAATGTGAGCCGATTTTTCTCGTGGAGGAAGTAGAGGAATCTGGTGAGCTTGGGGATAAATACTGAAATATGGAGTGAAGCCATTCCTAGCTGTTAAAACTCTCTGGTGAGAGAGTGGATCTGCTACATGTAAATTGTCGATGTTTCCTTTTCAGGTTCCAATGCTGTCAGTCTGGTATCTTTCATGAATACTTTGCACTATAGGAATTAGAGATGAAAAAGACCTGTTAGGTCATCTAGTTTACCTACCTGCCAGAGCAAGATTCTATCCTACACTACGTATTTGGCCACAAGCACAGGTGGAGAAGTAATAATCAGATGCTGCAGTGTATTTAATACTCACAGATTTAGTCTTCAGAAGTTGTGCTATCAAAATTGCAGATATCACACAGGACATGCCTGCAACTTTTCTGAAGGGAAATATATCCTGGAAAACTTCTGCTAATGGTAACCGTCCTTGTGCTATCATGTTCTATCCAATGCACACGGTCAGGTATTAAGTTTTATTAGTTATTTGACTTGCTGCTTTATGGTTCAGGAACTTGTACTTTATGACACAAGAAGATAAAACTAACAGAAACTGACAGACTTGGATGAAAATAAATAAGTAAAATAT
This sequence comes from Sylvia atricapilla, assembly GCF_009819655.1. Classification (NCBI taxonomy): domain Eukaryota; kingdom Metazoa; phylum Chordata; class Aves; order Passeriformes; family Sylviidae; genus Sylvia; species Sylvia atricapilla. Next base: position 23,914,267 of record NC_089145.1, on the reverse strand, counting down.
AAAAGATTAGTAAGTATTACCTGGCAATTGTTTTTTGCCTTAAAATCACTTTGTCCAGCCTGCTTCTCCTTATTAATTTTTAGATCACTTTCTCGGAGCAGATAGCAAACCAGCCATTTATAAGCTGCTAAAGGAACTACGAAAAGGGAAAAAGCAAAATTCATAAAATTCACATTTATGATGCAAGGAGTCACATGAAAATTCTACTGCAGTAGATTTTGTAACTTGAGATGAAAAGTGAAAGCATTAATTAATCAATTCATTGACATGCCATTTTGTCCATTAACGTAGTTACAATAAATATCTGGGGAGAACATTCGGATTGTGAGTGTACAGTGAAGCCATAACCATGTCTGGCCATACACTACTTCAAACTGACCCCAAGATGGAAGACAAGATGCATCCAACAGCTCAGTTTAGACTTCTTACTTGAACAAATTTTTTAGCTTTTTTTTTTTTTTTTTTCCCCCATATTAAGACTTATGCTGCAAGGTACAAAGTCTCTTCTGAGAATACAAGAGCAGAAGACAGTCCACAATTACTGACGCATGTTGCAACATTGTTTTCACTGGTGGCTGAATGTAACCATATTTAAATTTACTAGCTTTGTACATAATTATGTTGTATTTCTAAGAGCAGCCTATATCTATTAAGTTATTCAGCATCAAGTCCTTGCATGAATCCTGCTTGCTTGTTTCTTAGCTGAAGATTTAACGTAGAGTATACCTTTGGGTATAGGGAGTGCTTACATGCTGCCTAAATAAAGGCATCTAAATTAACAGTCCAGTTTCTAACAGAATGGACCAAGAAACAGATTCAGACATTTTTTAAACCGTGGTCTGGTTCAGTAGGTGTTACATGAGAGGAGAAAAATGTGCTGAAGCTCTCTCATTATGTGCTGGTATTCTTTTTGACTTCTGTGTCCAAAGGCCAATCTAGACTCACAGTGAAACACAAATGGGAGCAACACCTAACGTCATCACTTGATTATAGCAGAGTAAAGCAGGAAAACTACAGGGAACTCTTTTCCCACCATTACTCATTTTTCTATATACAATCAAAAGCAACTGTCAAAAGCAGATGAACTTTATGCCTTTTCAACATGCTTGTAAACCCCTTGTATGCTTTTCTAACAGAAGCTATTTTAGTCATAGAAGGTAGTGGTGAACAATCCCCTTAGAACTGGAAAACAGCAATACAGTGGTGAAAATCCCTAACTCAGAGATGTTACTTTAGAGGAACAAAAGAGAAAAAAATAATATCTGATGCTATTCTCCATTCCAGAAATATATTTGAGGAAAACAGAATGTATTTTGAAATGCAATGTATGTTCTTAATAAATGAAAATGCATGTAATACAAAAAATGTCAGCAAATATGATAAATATCTAATAAGTAGCAGAGGCTGAATTTCAAATCTCTGGATCCTTTCCTTTGGAAAAGAAATTAAAATTCTAGAATCAGTTTAATAACAGCAGAAGCCTACCTGAGGAGTCCATGCAGTCTTCAGCACTAATGGCTGTGAATTTCCAGCCAAGGATATGATGGTAGTCTTGCAAAAGTTTATTGTTCCCAAAGGGGATTCAAAAGGAGCTTTATCTGAAATACCAGAGAAAATAAAAATTATTTATGAGAAAAGAAATCAGATTTTTTGGAACTAAAAGCCTATTACAAAGCCATGCATACACTTGACAGGCCAGATGTAATTAGGCCATAATACTTATTTTATTATGGCCTAGTCCAGCCAAAAGAGGACTGGTAGACAAGTGTGGAAAAACCTGAGATCACTGCCTATAATTATTCCCGATAAGACTCAACCCCAGCTGCTGAGTTTTCCAGCTCTGTAAGATGCTAGTGAAATTCACTGCTGGAAAACTGAAACAAAATCTAGAGAACGACAAGATATAGTGATGGATATTGCCAAGTCAGGTGATATGACAATATGACAAGTACAATAAATGGACTTATGATGACTTTACCAACACAGAGTCACAGAATCATAGAATGGTTTGGGCTGGAAAGGACCTTAAACGTCAACTTGTTTTAACCCTCCCATCCTGGACAAGAACACCTTCCACTACACCAGGCTGCTCCAAGCCCTATCCAGCCTGGCCTTGAACAGTTCCAGGGATGAAGCATCCACAACTTCTCCAGCCAACCTGCGCCAGTGTCTCATCAGCCCTGCAGAGAAGAATTTCCTCCTAACATCTAATCTAAATCTCTCATCTTTTAGTTTAAAACCATTCCCCTTTGGCCCATGACTATCTGGCCATATAAAAGGTAGCTCTCCCTCTTTTTTTAAGTACTGGAAGGTCATAAAGAGCCTTTTTTTCTCTAGGCTGAAGATACCAAATTCTCTCAGCGTGTCTTCACAACAGAGGGGCTCCAGGCCTCTGAGCATCTTGGTGGCCTCCTCTGGACTCTCCCTAACAGGTCCCTATCTTTCTTTTGCTTAGGACCCCAGACCGGAATGCAGTGCTTAGGTAATTTGGTTGAACTAAACTGCACTTCTCGGGGAGTGAGATATGGCTTAACTTGATTAGGGATGGCAAAACACCCAGCTAGCTTCTGCAAGACAGGAGAAAGAATATTCCTCGCAGCAAATATTTCTGTATTGTGAATGTACCATATGATGCAGTCTGAAGCACATTACTTATGCTCCAGTTAATTATTAAATGACTGTCAATGGCTTTCAGTATGAAATTACCACCTAATTCCATTAGTTACACACTGTTGGATCTAGCATAAGATTCCACAATGAAAACATACCTTTTATGCAACCCATCCTGCTCATTAAGTAGTTGCTGGTTTGCTGAAGCAGGACATTGTTATCTCCCTCACATGTGCAGTTTGGATCATTGTCATTTTGGATTTCACCCAGACGATTCACTTAAGAAGAAAAAGTGCACAGTTTAACGTATTGCAACATATTAGTAGAAGCTAAGAGAGATTAAGTAATTATTCTGTGACAAAATGCAGGAGAGCTTCTATTACTATATGTAAAATTATTGTTACAAACAGATGAGCTTGAAAATTCACTGATCACCTTGTACAGCAAAGATTTTAGAAAAGTGTGGCATTAAACTTACAAGACAGATTTTCATCTATAAAGTCTGCATCTTTATATTTGAAACTGAGACTGAACTACTTGTACAGTCTGTCCAAACACTGGTGCAGATCCTGTATGGGTTTAGGGAGGGTTTTTTTTGTGATTTCAGGTATGAAATAAAATTTAAAAATATGAATATGAGGATAAAATACTTTCCAAACACATTCACTAAAATTCAGAAATCCTAGCACAACAGCAGTCTAAGAACAAACCAAAATAACCATTCTCTTTCTGATCAGAGCATGCAGTGTCTGTAACTTACTGGCAGGGTAACCATGACCTCCACAAGCTTCTCGGCACTCCTGGGCTGCCTGCTGAGCAGTCCAAGATGCCAGTGGTTTCTGTCAGAAGATAAAGCATGGATCTCACATCCCAAATCAGCCTTTGTGAAAAAAAAAATATAAACAAGGAGTAACTTTTATAGAAATTAAGCTGGTGGTCAGCTAAAGCCTTTGACACCTTCTGCTTTATAATGAACAGTAACTAGCAATCGAGGCATAAAACTCTCTTAGATCTATGTAGGTGTAAAGCATATTCTTTGGTGCCACAACTGAGGAACCTTCAGTACCAACTTTCTTATATGAGACAGCAATAATTTGTGTCAGGTAATGGGCACATGGGTGCACCTTAGCTCTGCTGTATCAGCTGGCACGGCATGGAGTGAGTCTGTTCACCACCTGCCAAGCTTTCCCTCCCAAAAATGGAGAAGCAGGTGGTTGAGGGCCTGTCCAGAAAAAGCTTTTATCCCCTCTGTCACATAAGCAGTAAGTATCTCTCTCCCCAGCCAGCAATAGAATATTTATAGTATTTATTGCCTTAATCAGTTTTCACTGATTTTTTAAGCATCAGTTTTGCAAAGGGCGGGAAAACTTTTATGTACACCCTCAGAGACTCCAGAGAATCACAGTAGCCTGCATTTACACTAATTCTGTTGGCCTTCCTTTGAAAATGCATTCGGAATTCTTGTTTCTGAAGATAGGGACTTGATACAACCAAAGCTTATTAAACAGCATCTCCCTGATTTGTGTTGTTTGTTTTAAGATCTCCTGTAGAACAAAAGGAATCCATAAGGATTACATTCTTAAATTTTTCAACAAAGAGATTCTTTCCTATCATGACTTTTTCCTGATAGCCACTGTTTTCCCTAAGATTAGTTGACTGCACTGCAGACCTCCAGAGATGAAGTATCAGGTAAAAAAAAAAAAAAAGGAGAAGGAAATCAATCAGTTGGTGGAAAAACAGGGATAGTTTTCAAGTGACGATGCTGTAGCACTGGCAAAAAAAAAGTAATTTTTTTTTTGGGGGGTAGGAAAGAAGTTGGATTTCCCCCTGTGGCTGTTGAAATTGAGCTTATAGGTAAATTTGTTTTCACAGAAGCAACCTCACTTGTCTCCTGCTATTGAGATACTGTCTGCTGTCGTCATGTATTGTCATGTTTTATAGATTTTTTTCCCCTCAAATATTTACACAGATATATATTGGATTTTTGTTCGTCAAGCATAAGCCCTGTCAAATGTATCTGCACTTTTGTAACTTTGGAAATGACAGCTCTCTGATCCAAGAAAACATTCATTTCCTTTCCATCCTGAGGAACAGTACTGTACTGGTTTGCTTCCAAATAACACATCTCATGTCTTGTTGCTTTGCTCTTTCCTTAAGACATATAATTTACTGTGGCAAGCTTTTCAATTAGGGCCTGATCCAAAACTTTAACTACTCTTGAGGGAAAAAAAGCCCAACAAAACCTACATTGCCTTCAGGCTCTTTCAAGCAGTTTTATGTACAGTTATTCACACAGCAGTCACACTTGCGTGACAAGGTTGCACTGTAGGGACAATATATACAATACAGCATTTCCTTAGGATATTAATAGTAATTTTGGATAGTAGCAAAGATACCTTTTCTTCTCCTTTTTCTTCGTGTCAGTTCTGGCGATCAACTGTAAAATGTGACAGTGATTAGACATGGCAGCTTTTTTCTATACCAGTATTTTGATGCACCAAAACTTACTCTCTCTCTTCTCTCTCTCTCTCCTTTTTTTTTTTTCTTTTTTTTTTTTTTTTTTCTTAATCTAAGACAAAGATGAACGGAATACTTGGGAATTAGCCCGTGATCCACATTTCTGACAACTGCAGATGGGGATTTTCTGTTCTCTTTCATATCTGCCTTTTCAGCTTTTGCCAGAATGTGGTAACAGAAGAAACCTTTCTGACCAGAACACTATCACGTTATCAGTGTGACTGGAAAATGGTAAAGAGAGAGACTTCAGCTTTCCACAGAGTGTACCAGCAGCACCCTAATGTGGGTACTTGTTTGACCAGCTGCTGAGTTCCAAGCACTCAGAGTGGAGTCTCTAACCAAGAAATATCCCTCAATGCTGGCCAGCAGTATGCTGTTCTGAGTACCCAGAGGGCAGTCATAGCAAGCATTGTAGGGAGAAAAGGGCAAGCAAGCCCTCAGATGGACGCGGGGGAAGCCTGCCAAAGGGCACAGACACCAGATTTTGAACACATTTCAATAGCTTCAGATACAGCTGGTGCGCTCAGGCTGTGCCTGAGCATAGCGCAGGGATCAAACTACCAGCAACTCATCTCGGGTCTGATCCTTCCTGCACCTTCATTTGACTCTTCATTTCTCTACTCTTCCTGAGCTGCACACCAGCGGAAAGTTGGGCTTGCTGCTGCTTTCGCCTGCCATCCGGGAGTGGATCAGCCCGACGCCGCGATCCCTGGCTGCGCCTGTGCCTCGCAGCCGCTCGCCTGCGCATTTGTCGCTGCGGGAGGCTCGGCGGCTGGAGTATCTGAGGGGCTGGGCAGCGGGGGAGGATGCTCAGAGCCTGCGGAGGCCGTGCGCCCGGCGGCTCGAAGGCGCGGCCGGGGCTCAGCACCGCGGACAGCGCCCGACCAGCGCCGCCGGCCGCGCTCCCCGGGCTCCGGGCGCCTCGGGCCGCCGATCTCCAGCCCATCCTCGGCTGCCTCCATCTCCACCCCATCTTCCGATCCGGTCGCTAGACCTACAGGTATGTGCCCTAACAAATATTGCAGTCAGGAAACAAGTAACTTTTTACTGTCTGCAGAAAACGTTGTTCATCTCATCCCACCATATACCTCAGAAACAGCTGTTATGGACGGTACACTGCAAGACTCTGTTTCTGTTCAGTGATTATAAGGGTATTCTAGATGATCACCTCAGCTTCACCTTCAACAGATATCTAAGGCCAGGAGAAGCTGTTTCAGACATCAATCCCCTGCTGAATATAGGTCTAGTTGGGGGCTGCTTGGCTCATCACTTGGTGAAATATCACAGATCGTATCACAGATTTTCTCACACAGATACTATCTACAGAGCAAAAATCTGTGATCAAATCTTCTGTTTCTCCAACAGGTCTCTCTCCACCCCTTTGGCCAATGCCCAGCTTGCAGACTGAGCCCAAGTTTTCCTTACAGCTTGCCTGACTTGTATTTGAGGAAGACCTGTGTGTTTCCAGTCTCAGAATCAGCATTTTCAAGATCTGGGGTTGTGCCCAGAGAAGTACACTGGGGACTGCATTTGTGAATATTCCTGGTAGATACTGACTAACGTGCACCTGCTGCTCAAACAGGTCCCTGTCAACATCATGGTTGTGGTCTGGGTTTTCTGTTGTCTCAGAAGTGCTGACTCATCAGAGCCTCTCCCATTATACGCTGGAGCAGTCTCCCCCTTTGTCCTGGAGTTTCTTCAGACCTTATCACTTCTAATAGCACAAGATTTCCAGGAAAACAAATCATCCTTCATGAATGACCTCATAAGACAAGCATTTAATTGTCCTCCACCTCTGGTGAGCTACAGAAGTTCCATGTAAATAGAGGAGTTGAATCATCTTTTTCACGAGTGTTTAACTTGACCCAGTCAACAAAAAAGGATAAGAGCAGAAAAACATTTTTATAAACATACTGTACATGTCCAATTTGTCCTGCTTTAGCAAAGTGTAACCAAGAACTACAGAGATGTTGGCCAGTATTGGTAGAAAACTTGTTCCTTATCTATCTATCTATCTATCTATCTATCTATCTATCTATCTATCTATCTATCTATCTATCTTTTCTCAGTGTGTTCATGCTTTCTTTATATCTACAAGGCTGATCAAGCAATTAAGTTTGGGGATAAAGAAAAGTCTATTAAGGCCCAAATTAGGGAGAGAGCACTCCAAAACTTAGTTGAGACCATGAGCAAGTAAGTTTGAAGGCAGCTAGTGCACAGCTAAGTGCTATGAATCCCTAGCAAAAATCCCTAACAAACTTTATCCCCAGCTTTATCCCCAAATGTTGTGTCTTCATATAATTAGTGGAGTAAATTACAAGTAAAAGTTTATTTGACTCTTCATTTCTCTACTTCTTTATGTCTATTTCTTTCCTTAAGCTCTCTAAAGAATAAGATTGCTTGTGCAAAAGGAGCAACAGCAACGGCAATTTCTCACTTCCTCTGATTCCAGGAGTGAAGACAAAAAACAACCTCTGATGCTTCACTTCCTGCCTGTCCATTCAAACTAGCTGCTACGAGTCCAGCCATTGTAATACTTCTCTGCATTTAATACCTCTTTGCTAATTTAAGCTCTCAAGCAGCAATTAAGGTTTATAATGAAATGGACAACCCAATACCAGACTAATTTTCCTTTTAAACACAGAAAGTATCGAGTGTGGTGAATATAAACTGAAAGCACTGTCAGGTGCAGTAACTGGAAAGGCCCTGGTCAGAGGCCCTGGTCACTGTGGCTGTGGTGCAGTTGTTCAGTTCACACTCCTCCTTCTCAGCTTCGGCCAAGGACATCACACAAGTTTTTGTGCTGGGGGCTTTGTGGAGCACAGAAAGAGCTGGGAGCCACATACCAAGACCAAACATCTACTGCTGAGCTGTAGCTTTGCTTCTGACACCTTGAGATGCATCCAGGGCTGGTTTCAACTTGCTCCAGTCAGAAGCAAGTGGTGAAGAACCTCCCAGGGAAGCGCAGGTCATGCTGAGAAGGGAGCTCGATGCTGTCCTCGCCTTCTCCGAATCAGTCACCTCCTTGCTGGCAGCATGGCTATAAAAGCTCAGCCTTACCCACAGAGGGGGGCTGTGGACTCTGCACTCTCCTGGATGTCCATCACCATCCTGAATTGGACCTACTAGCTGCAGAGAGAAGCAGGGCTTTAGATGCACCTGTCTGCATCGTGCCTCCTATCACCAGGTCCTGCACCTCTCCTGTTCACAATACATACACCTGCTTATACTTGTGCTCTTGCATTTTTGACCCATAGTTACGCCAGTTTTGAGTAATGTAATTGCAGTGAGTTTGTTTAGCACTTTGAAAATAAAGTAAAAATGAATATTGGTACATTTAAAAGGTGCATTGGACAGTTTTGGATTGGGACAGCGAATGGTTGTCCAACTTTAAGCAGATTTCTTGCTATAATTATTTCATAAAGATGTTTAATTTGTTGTGTGAAATGGCTAAAAGATTTTAGGTACCATTTAATAATTATGTACAGTCTAAGCAGATAAGTAGAATAGAAATAGAGTTTTTTAAAACTTCAAGAATCATAGCATGCAGCAATGGTAATATGGTACAGAGCTTAAACAATAGGTTTCATTTTTTCTTAACTGAACAATAATTGAAAACTGATTTAGCCCCTTAAATAAACCAGCGACAGGTAGGAAAATCAGCAGATTGGCCCTTTGTGCCTGTTTATAATCGATTTTGGCAGTAAGATAGTTGATGTAGTCTCTATAGAACACATCTATTATATCTTCCAGATGTTCTTGACCTTTATCTTGGATAAAAAAGCATCTTGCCATAGAAACTATCAATTTATATATTGTTAGCCCAGGTCATCAGCTCCTTTAAGATGCTGAAAACCCCCTCTTGTGATGGTAATGCTTCCACTGCAATTCAGTACAGACATGTAACTTGCGAGTGCCTAGATTTTTCAAATGTGAGCACATAATTTAGATAAATGTGCTTGTAGAACTTCTAATATGAGGAAGATCTGGAACAGGATAAGGGGTGCTCAGTGCTTGCAGAGGGACATTTGGGAGGTCCTTCTTTTGCTAGCTGCCCATGGGGGGTGGAAGTGGAAAGAAAAATGGCAATGGCTTTTTCACAGGCTGCATTATTATTTATTTATGTGTACAGGGTGATTCTACCATTGTCTTTAGTGATTTGGGGAAACCATTTCAAACATGGTGCCCAGGGAGGAGCTAAGCTGCAGAAAGGTGAATGCTCACCTGCCAGGCAGGGGAGAAGGGCACAGGCCACCTCATACCCTCTGACTCAAGGGAACAATGCCACACCTGTGGCAATGTTAATTGTCCCACTGGCAAAAGCCCAGAGCCAGGAAAGGAAAAAAGGAGCCTCTGGCTGTAAATGCACTTGAGTCAAAGGAGGATTTTCAGTACGTTATATGATTCAAAATTTGTGTCAAAACCTACAGTGGCACTAAGAGTGGCACAAGAACAGAGTGAATGTCAGACATCAGTGTTTTTGGGGAGGACAATAGGGGACATAGCGTAGCAGAGAAAAACTGGGGAAACAGGTAGAATGTTGTGGGACAAGAAGGAAACTGGGAACCATGGGCTTGGCTTGGAGGCACAGAGGAGAGGTTGAGAGCATCACATCATCTTGAAAAGAGGACCTGTTTTCATGGAAAATAAACCAAGACAATGCCAAGTGTGTTGTACTTGCTGTCACATACTCAAGCCCCTGGGCTAGTAGCTGAAGGGTGTCACTACCTGCCTCCCAATGGTTTTGTGACATCTGCTAACCCTATGGTGACTGAATTTCTTGCTTTTCTATTTCATATAGGTCAGGCATGAGAACTCCTGAAACAGAATACAGATTCAGCACAGGAATCCAGGCTGACACACTCACTCAGAGTGTCCTGGTCAGCGCATGTCAGAAAACCTCAGTGCAGCACTGCAAACCTTCTGTGACGTCCTTTCATCATCACATGGTGTGATTTGTTGGTCCCCTGTGACTAGGCAGGCTCATAGGTGTGCTTGTCACCTGCTCTGTGGCATAGTGCTCCCACAGAGCCACTTCATTATGTGACTTTGAATACAAATGCCTCGTGTTGGGAATTTAAAGGTTTGAAGTGGGGTGGGACATGGTGGATTATGGTTCCAGCAGAAGAAATCTTGCTGCAAGAAAGACTAGAGCCAAGCTGCATGAGCCTGTGGCTCACCGGTATGGACCACTGACAATGATGGATCCAACCTTGCCCTCTACATTGCTGTGGGACAGGAAGATGAGCTTACAGACAGATGGGAGTATACAACTGATGGAGGGAAGAGGGAAGAAAAGGGCTGAACAACCTTCTCTCATGTTCACATTTCACCTGGATGTAAAACCCTTGAGATCCTGTGACACAGCAGTAAGGCAGTTTCAAGGGAGTGGGAGGATTCTGGAACATAGTTTCTGGAGTAGCACTTCTTCTGCAGCTGATTTTCTGAGGAATCGTTTGTGGGAAATTAAAAAAGAACACCCCCCCCCACCCCCCCCATCTGCTCAAATTGAACCTAAATTGAGCACAGATCAAAAATCTTGATTTTCAGCCTTTGTGTTTGTCTTCTGGCTCTTCTACTGGGTTAAAAAATGCCAGCTGGCAACAGATGAATGGTGATTTCTGAGATGTTGTTTCCTGGAGATAAGACTATTTTTAAGAGAGGTGATAGGCAAGGCAGGACTTTGCTTCATCACACAGACCCTCTGGTGTAATGTTATTGGAGGACATTGCTTAGTTTTGCAAAGTGGCACTTTAAACAGAGCTTTCTTCCTGTGTTTTGCAGAGCTTCCTGGAAAGGACATATTCCATCTATAAATCCCTGTTGAGGAAGATGTCATGGTACACATGCCACATCATCCACATTAAGACATTTCACAGCATCTTTAAATCTTGAGGCAAAACAAGGGAGACAGTAAAGCAATATGGTAAAAATGTATTTCATCAAAATAACCAAAATGTTGAAATAGCAACAAGGAAAAAAAGGAATTTGACTGGTGGGAGGAGGAAACAGCTGTGTTAGTTGTTACTTTGCCTTGCAAACAATTAAAAGCAATTATAAACATGCTTCTGGTCACACTATGTTGTAAATAAAAAAGTTTTTCACCTACACTCTTCCTCTGCTTTTGGCATGTCCTGCTCTTGAATCACAGGCTGTCTTGGCAATTCGGTAGCCCATGGTGACCTGTGTTTGTGGAGTGACACGCAGATGTTTCAGCCAGAAACCTGAAATGTTTCATGTTGTGCAGATGCTCTGCTTGTCTGCACTGCTGGGGAAGGGCAGGTGCTGTCCAGCCACAGGGCTGGGGAGCTGGGTTCAGGCTGTGCCTTAAGCTCAGGCTTGGTGCCAGGCTAGACCACAGCCCATCTTCCCAGTGCTCCTCTCGTGACTCTTACAAAACGCTGCTCAGGTGTGACCCATACCTGTGATGTTTGACAGAATTAATCAGTGTTACTCAAATACCTCATGACATTTCAAGAGAAAGCAACAAGACATTTCTCAAACTGTGAGTCCAGATGACTCCCCAGTGTGTCCTGTCCTGTGCTATGGCCCAGCTAGGGGACACTTGGATGGAGCTGTTCCCTTGGGTCTCCTGCCCACAGGTTCCTGAGGCACTGGATCAGCTAGTGCACACCCCTGGTGCTGTGGAAGCAGCTTCCTATGCACAGGGCATTGCCTGTTGCTTCTTCTTTCTGCTTCATGAGCTGAAAGCCTCTGGCTCAGAGACCACTGCTTACTGTAGACTATTCACTATTGGTTTGGGTTTTTTTTGGCGTGGTTTTACCCCTGACTCACTTGCTGTGCCATAGACACAGACCAAAACCTGCATGAGACCTGGCAGAGTTTGCATAGGTCGCAAATTCAAGGAATAGGTTTAGGCACAGTTTGCCTTTTAAGTGTGGAAAGAGTACAGTGAAATAATTTAAAACACATTTTATTGCCTCAGTAAACAGAGAGGGTGTTTGTGTTTTCATGGAGTTTGCATGAAACCTTCAAGCTTCTCTAACCATTTATAGTTTACACAGCTATATGTTAATCTACAGACAATCTATAGCTCTCAACAGCTTCATAGCAACCACAGATCAAGAAATGATTTCCCTGGGCTCTTAGGCATACCACTGCCATTAGGTTGTCTGATTTTTAATTAAGAGGAAATGTCTCTAAACATCTAGAGGAATTAAAGTGGTAATATCTTCTGTAAGATGCATTTGAAAAAACAACAGGAATTCCCCTATGTGACTCAAAAATATAACTGCAACTTAATTACAAAAATTAGACATACTGATTTTTTTTGTGTGAACTTACAATGTAAAGTATGCTCACAGTTCTGCTGTACTTCTTGAGTGTAATAACAGAATTCCTTCCCCCATATTTTACAGTGTAACCCTTGATATAACGCTCTTATTAACTTTGATTATTATTCTAATTAATATGCCATGCTACAAATAGCTCCTTATTATTTCTTTGCCATTTATTACACTTTCATAAGGAGATGATTACTGTGATAATGTTATGACTCTTAAAAAAAAAATATATATATATATATATATACTAACCTAGATTTAGATATTTACTTCTGGCTGAATTCTGACTGAAAGAAGTAGAACCCAGAAAGAGAATTATTTGCATAGCCCTGCCTAAAATTGTTTGGTTTTGCTTCTGAACACACATGTGTGGGTTGAGTTTTGTAAATAAGTATGTGTCTGTGTGTGTATGAAATTTGTATTTGGAAATGTTGCAACATGTTGCAGTGAACCACTGGATTTTAGAAGTTTCTAGAAAATAATATTATTCCAGGTGTTGCCTAGATACACATGGAAGCAAAAAATAACTGAACAAAAGTTTTAACAGATGTAATTACTTAAAGTAGTGGTTTAAGGAGAGATTTGCAATGTGGATGAAAGCTCACCATCAGCCAGTCTTGTTCTTATGTCCAAACTTTCTCTAGACTTGAAAACTCTTCTGAGTTCTCTGTAAAAACTATTGACTTCCTTCTAAAACAGCAAAACATACTAGAGAACTATGTACCCATTATTTCTAATTGTCTGTCCTTGGAACATGCACGTCTGTCCTTATCATTTCCATGCCAAATACAAGACATTATTTGCACTTTCTCTTAGCACAGGACTTGGCACTGCCCTTTGCTTTCTTTGTCTCTCCACTGACTTCATTCCTACACTAAGTGTAAACCCTTGGTCTTCACTCTCAGGACTCCTCATAGCGTAATCCTAAATTTGAAATCTTTTATTCACTGACAGGATATTTACTCCAGCCTCCATGATGCCATCCTGGATGCTGAGGACTGGCTACCATTGTTCACATAAACTTCTTTTCTAAATTAGAAAGGTCTCAGAAAATGTTGGCTAAAAATGGCAAATGGAGCATTGAGATTGCTGCACATAGTGCTAGCCAGTACTGACATGTTGATTTGTTTAAAGTGCATGATTTCTTGTCTTTAAATTGCAGTGTTTTGGAGATCTATTTCTGTACATCATTTAGGATGGTGGGACCCCAGTCTGTGATTTCCTCTCTCATGCATTACAAGTCCACCAAGAATCTACAAAAACATGTGATGAAAAAGTATTAGATTTCTAAAACAAGATCTATGCCTGCCTGTTCCAGGAAGTTAACTGCAATTTAATATTGGATCTATATTGAAGAAGATGTGAGATTTCAGGACTAACCAGGACTATCATTAATCTTGTCTTGAAGAACAGCACTTGACCATCTAATGAGTTGCTTCATTTCCTATGATGTGGAAACATCTATGAGTGAGTCTTTATTGGACCTCCTAATTGTTTATCTTGGTTCCATCCCCGAATGGGAATTAGAATACACGAGTGAATTCACAGAGGTGAAATGATGGTTCTGAGAAGTGGTGAGACACACCTGATTACTAATGGTGATGCCACCATATTCCTCCCTACTAAAACAAGCTGTAATCAATCATGTTGCAGATTCACCTTCTAAGGAATGTACCTTTCTGTACAAGTTTTTTTGCTTTCTACCCAGTTAAAGCAAAATAAAGCATGAGACTTTCGACTCTGAGCTTTCTTCAGTCAGAATGAAAAAAAAGAAAAAACAAGAAAATATTTTTTTTTCTTTAAACATCTAAAATCCTGTCTTGTGAGATTAGTGGGTGATACAAGTTTTGAACAATATTATCATGGGAGAAGTCAAGCAAACAGAAAGATGACTCAAACAGTTTACTGCCAGGACTATTTCTTAACACACAGGAAAGCCATATCTGGTTGCCTCCCACAATGAACAGGGAGCCTGGCAACAGAAATAAAACTGCAAGTGCTCCAACTTCTGCTGTTAAACTGTCCTCACAGCTGAAGTCTAATGAGAAGACATCATAAATTTGGACACTGAGGAGGAGAAACCGTAACATAGCTAAGCAATTCCATGCCTATTGCCTAATTGTCAAAACAGACAATCTGGTCATTAGAAAGGTGAATTTTTTTTAGTTGTCCCTCCCCATCAAAAGAACTAGAATTAAACCCAAAGCAAAAAGTGATCCAAAAAGATAGAGGAAAAAATCCCTGAAGACATGTTCTCTCTGTAACCATGATGGGTTGTGCAGGCCAAGAACCTGTTCCTTCAGCTGCAGGAGAATACAGTAGGACAGCCCTGCACCACCTCCAAAGGATCACCTGGTGACTGTCACAAGCCATCCGGGAACAGAGCCCAGCAGTGAGAGCAAAGAGTGGCTCTGGCTGGATCTGTGCCCATGGGCTGTGCCTTGGATGAACAACACTGAGTGCAACTGATGGCTGTGAAAAAAGTACATGGTTTTCATCTGCCATGGAGCATAGTTCAACCATGCAAATATTTATGTATTGAGCAAAGAACTGGGCTGCTGCTTGCTGAGTGTCTGAGGCACTTGTGTGTTTGTCCCACTGCCCCACACTTCTGACTGCAGGACTCACCCACAGATTTAGGACTGGAACAGGATATGCAATTCTGCAGGGCTGGAAGACATCCCTTTAATAAGAATTTGTAAGGAGATCAAAACAAGCATAGAAACCCAATTCCATCTTATATGTGTCAAAAATAAACTTACAGCTGGGAATACTCCCCAGGAGATATGTTTTTCCTGGCTTCTCCCTCACACTAGTGAAACACAGCCAGTGCTCAGTTCTGGACTTTGCAAACACTCATCATTGATAAACTGGATGGAAAAAGCCAAGTGTTTGTGTGGGCTTAGAAAAAAAATCATTATTTAATGACACTCAGACAAGTATGTTTTTGGAGGGCAGTTCATATGGCACCAGCTGTTCTGATTTAAAGGATCTTGGTACAGCATAGACCATGGTTTGGTCATCCCAAATAATGTGTATATGCACAAACCTTCCTTCAAAGTAAACCATACTCTTAAATCTCTCCCCAGTGATCAGACACCAATTATATTTGTTTTGACATACAACATTTTTCTCTACTTTGGAGAAGCCTATAATACTGCAATTGATCCAAATTTTATGCTCTTCTTTGACGTGCTAAACATTGAGTTTGTTCAGTTTCCTGTTGTACCACAATTTTGTCCAGCTTTGAATTCAGTATTTTTGCTCCTTTCTGTAATTTTGTGTCCTGTAAGGAAAGTAGGAGTTTAGCATATGGTTTCTGCAAGCACAGATGAATATTCATACACAATACAGTTTCCGTTTTCCAGGCAGGATGGCAATTGGAGCTGGCTTTTTAAACAGGACTGGACAAGAATCAATTCTCTGATCATATTAAGGTTATAATGATCTCACATTTTCTTACTCTTCCCGTGACACTCCTGTGGCCTTTAGAAAAATTTCAGTTCTCTCCCAAATACATCAGTTGAGGGCAGTCTTTAATGAGAGCAATCAGCCAGTGTGGAAAGTAAAGCACTCACCTTCCCTCAGCTTCTCCCGCTCTGAGAAGCTGAACGTAGACCTCTGGAACCTCTGACTGTTGACTTCACAGGAAAAGGACATTTTACTCATTTGATTACACAGATCTGGCTAAAAATACAGATCAGAAATTCATAGTCATACCTGATTAAAGAACCTGATCACAGTCATCCAGTTATTTTTACGGAAAATACTAGTTTTGATAATGCTGAGTGCAGGGTGGCTCTGGCCCATAGAATGAGCATGCCTTTGCTGCACTATGGCATTGTACAGGGTGTGAGAGTAAAGAGTGACAGCCTTTGCTGCAGCATGTAAAGCTTGACAGCTGCTGAACACCTGCACTGAGCTTGCAAACAGCCCTGGTGAGCGGCCACCAGCACCCAGCGGCTGGGGATGCAGGATTTCTTTAAAGAGTAAATGCCCAAGACCTCACAGTGCTTCTACTTACTTCAGCTTTGGTGCTCAGGTCTGTAACTCCTCCCATGAACCAGGTATCCAAGGGTTCCATAAAGCTGTAACCTTACTGCAGGCTGTGTGACATTTCGTATTTAGGGTCCATAACTGGGCTATTTAACTGAGTATCCCACTGTGCCTGCCCATAACCATGTTCTTGCTGGTGCAGCCTCTGCTGTGCTTGCTCTAGTTGAAGTTAAGATTTTCAGAACAAACAGCACTTTTCCCTGCCAGTTTGTACAGTCCTTATGAGCAGAGAGGGGCTCAGCTTTTATCAGGGAGTTTGGCTATTGCTGGAATAGTCATAACAAATAAGATTAGCAGGAATGGCTTAGGGATATATTTTTACAGGGTGTCTCTTTATCCTGTCATTTGTTTGGTGAGTATCCTTGTGGTTCACCAGGTTTCCAGGTCTGTGCTACTGTGCACAGTTTTGCTGTGGTTTTTTTTATTGGGATGAAGGTGGCTTAAGCCTTTGTGTTTTATTCTTGGCTACCAAGGCCTCATAAACAGACTTAGAGTTTATACACAAGATTTACACACAGCTGTTTCCCAGCTGTGAGGAAGGAGGCAAGAAAAGACCAAGTCCCTTATGAAGAGCTCAGAGGTGATGGTGAAATCATACACATGTATGACAGTGAAATAATGCTGCTGATCAGCACTGATAGTACAGAATGGGGACTGACAGATCAATGTTACTACATTTAATGTAGCATGGCATATCTTCCCCGTTTGCCTTTTTCACTGCCAGAGTTCCTGGTGTTCACACTGGATACTGGGCATAACAAGCTCTACCTCATTCCTTCAGAGTCACTTGTTGGATTCCCTATTGATTCAGAAAATTCCTAAAGATAATCATGAGACCCCATGAATGCATAGCATCTAATGATAGGTGTTTAGCTGTATTAATCTATTTTTTTTTCATAGGATCATGCTACCTATTGGACTTTATTAAAAGAGGCAAAACATTTCAATGAAAATAAATACTTTATATGGGGTTGGGTTTTTTAGCAAAGAAGGTTAAACTTTCCTACAGTTCAATTGGAAGAATAAGAGGTCCTGTTAGGACATCCTGAGTTACGGTACCTCATTTGAAAAGAAAAAAGAATAGAGACATAAAAACCACAGGCAACACTGACTATCTCTGGTGAAGAAAAAGAAATCAAGGAAAAAAATAGAGTTTAACTAGATAGCATTTATCTTTTTTTCCAATGGGGCAATAAACAACAGCCACAGAATTTCAGGCTTTTTTTTTTTTTTAACTGAAGTGTGTTGAGGGTGATAATTTTTAATTGACCTTGAACTTGTGGGGGTATACTTATTAATACTTAAGACTGCACTCAGTCTGGATAAGAAGTTATATCTACTAAAACAACATTCCATTTAGCTAGAAGCTAACATTGTGATTGTTTCCAACTTCCCACTTCTGAGCTAAGACAACACAGGGTGTGCCACTATTCAGAGCCATCTTTCCAAACTGCCATGCTAGTCAGCCACTGCTTGGTTCCTCAGAACTGGGGCAGCTAGCAAGCTCCCAAAGGTATCCTGTGCCTCCAGGGATGGATACCCAGCTTTATTAACATTGAAATGACTGCTTTTCCTTACATCTTCCTTTTTTTTTCTTTTGAAAGGCAATATAGGTTGGTTCTCTGCAACCTGAGGACAGAGGAGCAGAGGGAAAGATGCTCCCCAATGTTCTCTCACTATAATCATAGTTAATACACGTTTTGTCCAGCCTGTCCTGATTTTTTTCCCCGCTTTTATCAGCTTATTCGTAATTCCTGGTGGCAAATGTCTTTTTATTATTTACCTTCTGCAATATGAAAGCAAAGAGAAGATTCCAGCTTGGAATACAAGGGTAACTAATAAAAGCAATCTTTTCTTAATCACATCTTCAGAAGGTAAACTGAGCATCTCATGGCAATCTTATGAATACAAATCTGTCTACATTATATGCATGTATATGTGTGTGTGTGTATGAGTGTCATCTCATGAACCTAAAAAAGACACAGTACAGTGTCAACACTCACAGAAACCATCCAGTAGGATCTCGGGCTTACTACAGAGCTTTCAGCATTTACACCATGTCACCAGTAAGACAAGGGATTGGAAAAACCATCAGCAAATTAACTGAGAAAGTAAACCATCACAGAAGTTTGATTAATCACCTAGGTCATGAACAATTAAATACCATCACCTTGTGAGCCTACTTTATGTATTTATAAAACATGTTCTCAAAACAGTGTCCATAAAGCCAGGGGGCAGCTACTCATGAGAACATGTCCAGTTGCAATGGTGTTCACACTGCGTTCAGTACTGCCCATGACTGCACATAATGTGAGTCCTGCCAACGCCAGCTCCCCGTCAGGGACAGCTGCACCTGCTCTCCAGCTCCTCTGAGCTGATGTTCCTACAGCACAATGCCAGGCAGGTCACTGTGACAAAGCCCAGAGTCAGGACCAGCTGCTACACTGAGAGAAGGTTTGAGATCTTGCTGTATAGTTGGCATGTTAACCACACTGACCCCATTACAGGGGCCATGTCAACATGCAGAAGGGGAACTGGCAACACTGGGAAGCCCTTAACTGGACAGTTCATGAGCACTAAAAATTGACAAGTAGCACACAGTTCAGACATGCAGGCATCAACATCAGCATTAACACATCACCCTGACACATCAGTGCTAACATCCCAGCAGTCAGCTCAACTGCTGATGGGTTTGAGCTCCAGCATTCTCTATTCCAATTCTTAATTCCTGCATCCTAGCCAAAAAGCTTACTGACATAACAGGCAAATAGCAGTCTTTAGCAAAAGGTAGTGAACTGAATATGGATCAAAGGGAGTGTGGTGGTCCTAACCAGACTACTGTTTATCAAGTTAGCAATCCACATACATTGAAATGAGAAGGTGCAGGCTTCTGCTGTGGGCTATCACCTGGCCACAGGATACACTTAGCCAGCTAATCCTAAAGTGGCTCCCACTTGGCACCCTTGGCAATCCTAGGCAGACTGCTCATCATGGCAGGAAGATGGTAATGTGGAAGAACAGCTCTCTTCAGGAAAGAGCCAAATCTACACTACTTCATTTTTTTTTAACTGTTTCCAGCCCAAGGTTCCTGCAAACTAGTATTTCTTCAGAGTTACTCCCATAGGAGGTATTTCGTACTTTCCTCTCTTGCAGCATGGTTGTGGTTGGGAGCATAGAAGCTGCTTGTTTCCCGTAGACATGCTACTGCTGCTGCCATACAGACATACATGGATCTGAGATTACATTTTGATTTTTATTGAAATACAAAAAGTGCAAACTGTGAAATACAAGATTGGTGCAGATTAAAAGAAAATAAACAGTGTGAACCGTGAAAACCCAGGCCTGCACCTGATGAACATCAACAAAGAAGAAGAAGGCAGGGAATGCCAGCAACAAAAGCAAAGCCAAAGTTTTTGCACAGAAGCCCCTGTGCATAAAAAAAGGAAACTGGGACCAAACTGGCCCTCGTCTCTCTCATGTTAGCACAGAAGGCATCCGGATGGCCACAGACCCCCTGCAGCACCCAAAAGCTCTGGTGTCAGTTCACAGGTTGGGCCAGGGAGTGATCAGAGGCCATTAAGACAGCAGGAGGCTTAGCAGAGGGGAATGTTCTAGGTGCTAAAAGCAGGGGGTTGATGCAGAACAAGTACCCCCACAAGAAGAAATGGCTAATAGCTAACCTGAAAGGCAGGCCAGGGAAGAGACCCTTGGGCAGCTCTATAGCAAGGAGAAAACCAACAGAGACCAGCACCTTAATTGTATACCACCCTCGACCTATAACAAGGCAGAGAAACCCAGTCCAGCCAGCACCCTGCCCATGTGAGGAGGGAATTTAACCCCTGGCCTTGGCAGGTGCAGGCTCTGCTGACCACCCACCTGACACAGGCTGCAGGCAGGCCTGGGCCAGTTCCTTGCTCAGATCACAGGAGGAATATTTCAATACAAGGCATTCAGAAGAACAGACTGCAAAAGCAACCCTGGTTACTGTGCCTGCTCCAGGGCCCTCAGCAGCTCCAGCACAAGGAGCAGCAGAGGAAAGAGGATATTTACAGTGGGTCCCTTCCAGGATTTGCAAGCACTTTCCCAGCATGAGCAGTAGTTCCCTGAACACTCTCTGAATCTGCTCCCTGCAGGCACTGAACTGGAGCAGGCTTTTATCCCTGCCTGCAGGGGATGAACCAGCCTCTATTTTGCTAAAAAGGAAATGCCATTTCAAGAATTCACTAAAAAAAAAAACCCCAAGTAAATCCCAAAAACACCCTAAAATTAACCACCAAACCCCAGCCAGAACTCAGACACTTGCAGTATTCCTCATGATCCCCCTGGACAGGAGCTACTCCAGCACTGCTCCTCTGGCTACTGGGCAGGGAACAGTCCTTGCTGCTCCACAAGGCCAGAACATGCCACCCTCCCCAGAGAGTGCACAGGGCCAAGCCTCATGCATGCAGGCACTTGGATTCCAGGTTGCTGAGCCTGGGCGTTTGTCCCAGAAGATTAGCTGGGCTTGCCTTTCCTCTAGGGACATGAAGGTGAAGCCAGTGTCAGCTGCAGATACAGTCAGAGCACTAAGTCTCCTTCTCCCCCTACCAAAGCCTCCACAAAGCAGGATGCCTGCGGGGAAAGAAGGGCTACACTGGGCTCCCTCAGCCTCCTCAGCCTTGCCCCTAAACACTGGGGCAAGTACACCTCTCTCCACACTAGTCCACCCCAGATTATTCCTCCACAGCACATTAGCCCTGCTAACTCACTCTAGAAGACATCACAGATGAATTAACAGCAGATCATCTCTGCCTCCAAAACATTTACTTAAGTTACTGCTGTGAATCATTCAGGAAGAAACAATTCATATCCTGGCCAAACAGGGAAGGCTCCTACTCCTGGAAGATGGAGACTTGAAGAAGTCAGCAGCCTGGTAGCCTCCATAGGGCAAGGTTTCCCAGTATCTAGGAAGGATCAGATCCAGTCCTATCTTTAGAACATCTCTTGCTTCAGTCTTAGTAATGCTCGCTTTCTTGTTCACTGTTCACACCCACATGATGGTGTGCCTCCTCCAAGCCAGCTGGCTGGACCTGTGCTGCTTTGTGGAGCTGCCTGCATTTGCACCCATCTCCATTCCAGAGTTTAGCAAAAAGAGCAATCTCCTGAATTCCTGCAGATTACACCAGGGGCACCGACCCTTGGTCAGTCTTTAAAGGCAGGCTTAAGTATTATGAAAAAGCAAATTCTATTTAGCATCCAGTGCCTTTTAAAAAACCAGTTCTGTTTGGTCCAAAAGATTTGTCCCTGTGGCCAGATGCAGCAGAGAGGCTTGGCCCAGGTACATAGGGCACAAGATACAAAGATAAATCACACCACTGAAGTAAGGCTAAAAGCTCCCTCCTAAAACCCTGACAGGCCCAGGCTGAGGAGAATGATCTCTCTTAGCTCAGGTAATGGGAATGAGGCAACCCAAACCCAACACAGACGCTGTAACAGCATCGCAGCAGCTCCAGGGAGATGCCAGGACCACCCCATTCTGAGCCTGCCTTGCAGAGAACACAATCTCTCCAGCTGTGCCCAGGGCATCCAGGATGCATCTGACCAGATGGCAGGGTGGAAGGTATGAATGCAGGAGGAAAGATAGCAAAGGGCCTTGGCATGGAATAGCTGTTCCCTCACAGCTTTGGCACATGAGTGCTCAGCACCTGGGCAGAAATTTGTAATCCAGGCCTGGTACACTCCACGGTGAGGGTTAGCCCCAGTCCCCAGACCTTGCCTCAAGGCCATGCTCTCTGTTACACTGTGCTGGGTAAAGTTGTGCTCAAAAAGACAACTAACTAGTCAAGGCAGTCTGTGCCAGTCAGCACAGATGTATATGCCAGAAGAGGAGGCCTTGTGCTGCTGCCAGGACAGACGGTGATCCTCGTGGTGTTCAGCATCTCAGTGCCACTAGGGCAGTTGATCCTGCCGTTCAGACTCACCAGCTGTCAAAGGGTCACAGCCGGCCTGTGTGCACAGCCAGGCCTGGCATGAACCTTCCTGGCCAGGCTGGAAGTGCTGCTGGAGGGACAAACACACTTGAGCTGGGTAACTACAGGAGGCAAGTCACCCACTACAGTCCAGCAAACACTGAATAGTACTGGGGTGGGTGATGCCAGAGGGGCTAAACTCCCCTTCATTGTTCTGGAGTCTGACAGGTAACACAGCCCACTGCTGTGAGCCTGTCCTTCACCTGCCTGCCAAAAGCAGGGGGTCTAGATCGGTGTTTGCAAGTGCAGGACATGCTGCTGCCTGAAGCACAAGGGCTGCTGCTCCCTTCCCTGCTTTAGGTGCCCCTGGGGAAAGGCAGGATGCATGTTCTGTGCTGAGAAATGGCACTCACAGTAGGAATGTCTCCATCACAAAATCCAGCAAGCCCACCCTAGCCCAAACAGCTCAACTGAGGCAAGGAGGGGCGAGCTGGGGCTATTGGGAGCTTGAACAAAAAGATCTGTGCTGAGGAAGGGACCAGGAGGGCAGAAAAACTGCACATAAGGGAAGGAGGAAAGGAAGGCAGATCATCTGATAGGGCAAAAGACTGGTGATGAGCCCTGGAGGAGCTGTGCAGGTGGGTTAGGACTCCAGTCTCAGTAGCTGGGAGACCAGCTCCCCTGCTCATCCAGAGCTGCAGATCTCCTGCTCACTTACTTGCACACTTTGAGCATCATCTCCACAGCCCTCACTCTGCTCATCACCCAGAAGATCAATGGTCCCTTTATACTGGAGACAGTTTGTTCACAGCTCCAAGACAAAGAAGGGGGAAGGTGAGCACAGTGTGCAGGTGTGGCCTGGCCTGGATTCAGGCCTCCGCAGCCTCAAACAGCTCCTTCTGGTGGTCCAGCAGGAATTTGGTAAAGGTATTGATGGGATTGATGGCTTTCAGAGTGATGGCCACATCTTTGGCCCAGAGCAGATTTGGGCCAAACACAACTGCCAGGTTGGTGTTTGTCATCTTGTTTCTGTCACTGTGAGCAGAGACCTATGTGGGAGGGAAAGAGACCACTGTGAATCCTACAGAATAGCACAGCAGCTGCCCTCTACCCTCCCAGAGCTGACAGACTCACAGAGAAAATGAGAGGGGAAAAGCTGGCCAGGCTGTATCGTAACAACAGGACCAAGAGCACTGTCAGATCTCTCTACAAGTCCAGATCACCACTTACGATCTTCCCTCTTGCTTGAATGGCCTTGCAGTGGCTTTCTTGGCAGCAGGAAGTACTGTAAAGCAGATCTAAGACCCCTCTTCTACTCAGCTATTTTGTAGCTCTACCTCCACCCTGGGGAGCTTTCAGCCTCCCTGGTATAGACCACACAAGCTGCATACCTGCACCTTTTAGGCTGAAGGCCTGCCTGCATCTCTCAGCATTGTGACAATCAAATGCTTAGGCCAGCACTTACCTGCACCAGAAAGGCTGTCAGTAAACGGAGCACTTGGTAGTTTTCCTCTGGCAAATCCTGGAGTGTTTTGCGAACAACATCCACACGTTTCACCTCCTCCACATCTAAAAATCAAGGGAGATGGGACAATCCTCAGCATCCATCCTGAGGAAGGCCCTGTTAGCAGTCACAAGGTATCCCATGCATGTCCCCACTAAAATATTTTCGCCCTTAGACAGTGCAACATTCAGGGAGTAGCACACTTGTTACAACTCACTCTGGAAGCTGACAACATGGCTGTAGAGGCCGAAAGTGAGAAGGGGCTCAGGTAGCTCCCTCAAGAAGGTCTTGAGAATCACAGCAGGGAGGTGGACATCTTCATACTCCTGGAAATCTACAGGCACACCTGAAAAAGTAGAGCAGAGACTCAGTGTTCACTGGCCAAAGCAGCACTTGCTCCAGACAAACAACAGGGCATGATGGTCAGAGCCCAAAACTAAGGAAGGGGTATTTTAAAGAACACAAAATCCTAAAGTACCACGTCTTCTAGCAGAGTGGAAAAATATGTCCCAAAATCATAGACAAAGCAGTGCTGAATCCAGCACTACATCTTTAGAAGTAATCAAATGAAACTTGACTAAGTTTCATCCTGGTCATCTTAACTCCCCTCAGTATAGCCAGAGTAAGATGGTATATCCCACTCCAAGAAACAGGGAAACTTTCAGGAAAAAAGGGGGTAGTAAGGGGAATATGAGTGGGAAGGAATATGCTTTTAACGTAGCAGAAGTACCAGTTACTTCTCCCTTGCAACTCAGGTCATATCCGGAGAGGAGGCCTTACCTACAGACCTATCAGAGAAGGAGAGGATCTATGATGGACTAGTTCCAACAGAGTTGCAGTTGGATAATAGTAATTAGGGAATGAGAGGGCCTCTGATGTATTTGGGCACTTACCCATATTGTATTTTTGCTGGACTTCTCTGACAACCTGTGTATTTGCTGATCTCCGGAAAATCCCCTCTGTATCAAGAGCTGTGAAGTGACAGCAGATGGAGAAGAAAAAAAATCAGCCATGTGAGAGTATTTAAAAATGCTGGCCTCAACAATTATAAATCCATGCTGTGGGACATTCAGACAGATATCAACAAGTCCCTTTTTTAGAGTACAACAATTTTTTCTGCTTCCACTATGAGACAAAGGACACAAAGAGCATTTGGCTACCTTTATACAAGTGGGAACATGGACTCCTGAAAGAAGGAGGTCTCCTAAGCTCTCCACAACCTCATTTGAAGGTTAACTCACCTAGTTCTGGCTTTACACCCTATTCTGTTCTTCTTTATCTTACCAGTCTTGATAGGAGCTTCTACAGAACAGAGGTCACTAATATGGGATTGCAGCTTCCCCAAAAACTTACCATGCTCCAGCAAGTGAGCAGTGGTGTCTCTGACCACCAGAGGAATAGGAGACTGATCAGGGCTCTTCTCTCTGAGACTGCAGCAAGAAACAATAGGTTACACATGACTGGTAAAAAGGACTGCTCCTGCCCTACATGCAGCCTCCAATTCTTGAATTTGCCCACACAAGCTGTACTATGTATGATCTTGCTAGCCCCATCTCTGGTTCAACCATTATTCCAGCCTTCTATCCTCTTCACCCATCACATTACATCATTCACTGGAGCAACTGAGTTCATTACCAGACCACAGGAATGTTTTTTCATCTTCTGTAAAAAACTCAGCCTGTATATGCCAGGGCAAAGGGTTTCCCAGAAGGCAAGGATGCTAATTATGAATGAAGTGAAAAGGGTTACGCTTCCCTTTTCCTCTCCACTAGGAGAAAGGGCTAGAAAGAAGCTGACACAAATGAGAAAAAATTTTGGTCACCACATTCTTGTGACAGAAGATTTATCAACAAAATGGCCATCAGGGAAAGCCTCGTGATGCCAAGGTGCTCACTGCCACCCTCACATTTGATCGTCCAGACCACTCAATAGCTTGGAGCTGTTCACCCCTCTCAGGCTGCTGACAAGCTCAGGCACCCCAGAGCCACAGCAAACACCATCTCGAAACGTTGCACTGAAGCTGCGGAATGTGTTCCCAGACTGCCTCAGAGGATGTGTCTAGCTACACAGTACTGGCTCCTCTTCATTCCCCGAGGAGGCAAAACCACACTCGAAGTTAAAAATACCTTCAACACTTACTCAGTATCACCAGCCCCTGCCAGTATCTGTGTTTGCCTTTGTCACTGTGCAGGAATGGGGAGTGGGATTCACTACAAGGGTGAATAGAGGTGCTTTTAAAATAGAATTTATGATTTGGAAAACAACTAAGAAACAAATCTGCAGCACTGTTCAAAGTAGCATAGTCCTAAAGAGACCCCTGTCAGCCTCCTACAGACTTCTTTTGCTTAAAAGGAAGTTTCTAATGCCGTAAAGCTGTCCCCATGGCCCTTATTTTGCTTCTCCCTTAGTGACCCTAAGTTGCAAAAACAATCTAACC
Source organism: Sylvia atricapilla (assembly GCF_009819655.1). Taxonomy (NCBI): domain Eukaryota; kingdom Metazoa; phylum Chordata; class Aves; order Passeriformes; family Sylviidae; genus Sylvia; species Sylvia atricapilla. Next base: position 23,887,891 of record NC_089145.1, on the reverse strand, counting down.
CATGGATCGAAAGGGTGGAACTGAACTGAGTTAGTCAGGATCTGGACATGAGCACAGAGTTCCTCAGGAAAATTATTAAAGTTTCATAGGAAGTCTGAACTGCAACGAATTTTGCAGCCATTTTCTGCTGTTGTTCAATAATAAATACAGTGACCTCATATCAAGCAAGTCAGGGCAAAAGCAACACAGTCCATAAATACTCACTGCTGTAGGGAGACTCCAAACTGCTGGTTTGGCAGCGGTGGGCGTGGGGGTGTTGGCTTCTGGGGCACTTGCGAAGGTTTCTGCAGGGATCTCAGGTATTCATCATACCTGCAGCAAAACAGAGACTAGTAAAAAGCCACTTCATCTCCCAGAAAGTGCACGAATTCAGTACTGCACACCCATTGGTAACAGCACCAGACTAGTATGGTTGATTATACCTAGGCAAAACCACCACAGGCAGCTCTGGAGCACAAGAACAAACATCTGGTTGCAAGAAAAAAAGCAGGGAGAAAAGGAGTTATCTATCTGTAATCAAGAGTTGGAGTAGATGAGTAACAGTGTGGGCAGGAGGCCAGGACAGCACTGCTTGTGATGAGACTGATGCATATGTGGGTGTGGGGCAGGGAAGCAATCTGGTAGGACTGAGATTATGGCAACTTTGGGAAGCCCCAAAGACAAGCTGAGCAGTGCAGAATGAGCTAAGCAGGTGCCCAGACAACAGCAGATGGACACCATGAGCTCCAGGTCAGTGTTAAGGTCAGTATTTCACAGAAAGGCCCCAGGGACTGAATGGGAGATGCAGGATTGGTACTCCACTGGGGGTGGATTTCTAACTCAAAGACAGAACTGGGCCCTGTGGCCATGGACACAGAGGAAGGACTATAGAGAGAAACCAGTCTTGAAGGCAATTTGTCACCACACCCTGCAAAACCACTGCCTGAGTGGAACAATTTCTTCCTTCTCTTGCCACTCTTTACAAAAAGGCCCCTCTCACAGAGCCCTAAGCAAGGGGGAGACAGGCAGTTTTCTCACTTCAGCACTTGGCTTGGGATCCCCAATTGTTCCAGCTTCACATACTCCTCCAGCTCACTAAGGTAATTCACATAAAAAATCTTTCGTCCAAATTTAAAGCTGAAAAACAAGAGAAAGGTAGATATGTGAGGAATTGGGAAATCCAATAACAGAACTGACTTTTTACAGTAAAGGAGAGCAGGGGGTGCTGCAAGAAACATCAGTGGGGCCAAAGGTAGGAATGGCTGAGCAGCAGAGATGTCACCCACATTGCTCTCCCACTGTATCTATTTTACCAGGAGATGCAAAGACTTTTCAAGATACATTAGAAGCCCTAGCAGCAGCAGGCTCTCTCAAATGCTGGATTTCTCCTTCCTAGGTTCAGCAGTAGACTTGAGAAGATTTTATTCCCAATTATTTCATAGAGTTAATATGATTTCAATATCACAATAAATTAAAAATTTGAGTTGCAAAGCCTGCAACTTGTTTACTTCTATTTGGCTGGAGAGAAAAGGAGTAGCACAGAACTGCAAATTCTGTAGGTTCCTAAAGAGGTATTTCTGTTGTGTGAGTATTTCTGAGCTCAGAAATGGGAGGAGATAGAAAAAGGTACGAGATTCCAGGATAGGCTTGGCAGCCTCAGCTTGTGCCCCTCTGAGAATGCCCCACTGTTCCCCTGCAGTGTGAGCATGCAGGTGAGCCTCCAATAGTGCTTCCTTCCTACCTGATCAGAGGCTTGAAAAGTATCAGTAGGGTCTTGATGAACATGGTTGGGTGCACAATATACAAGGCTTTGATGTTCTTCTTGTACCTGTCAAGAGAAGCCCAGTAATGACAAGCTGCACTTTATGTAGAGGAACCAACTTTTCCTTAAGATTAAGGCACCCTGGTTGCTTCATCCCTTTTGCACTGAGCCTCACCATGCCCAGCACCCACAGCCTCTGCTCTCCCATGTTCTCTAGCTATGTCAGGCTACTTGGCAGCCTAAGAGCATGCTACCCTGTATTCCAAGATTCATCTAAAAGCAGTGAGCAGCCTCCCTAGGAACCTACAGTTATATCACAGGGCTGACACAGGTCCTGGGTTTGCTGCTTGCCTGTTGGCTTAATGGATGTGACTACAGAAGGAGCTGTTTATCCTACGATTCAAACTGCATTAAACAACAACCCACCTCCTTAAGCAGGAGAATAAGTGACAGTAAATTACGATCAGCAAGCTACCCAGGGTCCCTGGGGAAGATCCTCTATCTTAGGCTACAGAACAGCACACAACATCCTTGCTTGCTGTAGCTTTACTCACTTGCGATCGAATTCCCTGTAGGCATCCCGCAACCAGCTCAGGGATGGCTTGTTCTCACTGGTCAGGCCGTGGTGCAGGTACACCAGAGTGTAATCACTCTCCACATACTGGTCCAGTGTGAATTTCAGGTACCTGAGAAGAAAGAACTGATGAACTCACTTTGTGCTCTGCTACAGAGAGGCTCTAACTCCCTTTGGGACTCTGTGTGTGCCATAACAGAGGATCTGCATCTCCAGCAATGGAAATAAGCACTTGGGAGGACATGTCCAGTTGAAGAAGCTACTGCAGATCTGTCCCCAGGAATCCAGCAGCTGAGAATTAGGTCAGATTTAAGAAATTAACAGCAGCCTACTAAGACTCTACTTACCCCAGCAGTTTCACGTGATCTAGTTGATGACTTGGGGGCATCCGGCAGGCACTGAACAAAATTACTTTTCTTCCATATTTGTCATCACCTGCAGATAAAATGCCAGAGATTACAGGGAGTTAAGGACTTCATTGTGGTCTTGGCAGCAAGAGGTAAAGAAAGAATGAGAAACCACCATAACAAGGCACAGCTGCCAGCAAAGCTAAATCTGGTTTTCAGCAGTTATCATGGGCCTAGTGTGGAAGCAGAAACCTGAACACCAAGGGCCTGACAAGTCAACAGTGAGAATGAAGAACAGATTCCCTGCTCCAGCCCTGAAAGGAGAGGAAGGACTGGAAGCCAGGATGCCTCAGGGCACACAGGGATGGAGGCAAGTACAGAGCAGAGTGCTCAGAGCATTCATTCTGCAAAGCTGTCCCTGGGCACTACTCCTGATGCACGTGTCCAGGGAGGCACAGGGAAAACTGCCCGTTACTGGCACAATAGCTCCTTCCACCCTGCACACAGTCCCAGACTAACTTCTAATAGTCGGGTTCATCTGTTTTTTGCTTCACCTGAAGCTTAGTCCTGCACACAGAACATAGGCCATTTCATACCCTTGAAACCAAGAAATTCCTAAAAAAAAAGAGCAGTTCCAGTCACATCCCACAAGGATGAGAAACAAGCATCATCTTAAGTCTCTTCCACAGACTGGCCAAACAGGGCTGCTGGATTCTCCAGGGTGTAGAATAAGGTCTTCACTGCTTCCTAGATTTTCCATCCACAGAGAGATTTTTCCAGCCTGAGACGGAAGGAGCTGCAAAGTGCAGCTCAACAAAGCATTCTTTGTAAAAGCCATGCAGAAAACAGTCCCCATCACACTGGAGCCAAATAACCCATAAAGCACTGTCATGTCATGGAGGACACTCCCAGCCACCACTTGAGGCTTCAGAGACAACGAGCCAAGTTTTCCCCAAGCAAGTCTTCAACTGCCAGTGGCCTTCTGCCAGCAGAGATCTCAGCCCCATGAGCACAGCCCAAGCAGACACACATGGCCAAGCTTAGCAGACATGCTGGGGAATAGATTTGGATAAGTAAGAACCAGGTCACAAATCTTGTGGACATACAGAGTTTGAGGGAAAGCCTGATTCTCTCCCAGATGCAATACCCAATCCATTGCCACAAATATGACTTCTTTTGAGCAGCAGTGGAGATGAAATGGTTCCTTTAGTATGAAGGGTGAAAGTCTTTCCACCTTTTTAGCTACTCATCCTGCTCTGAAACCTGTGTTTTCTTGTCAGGCAGAGCGCAACAGTGAATGGGGCTGTTGAGGTTATACTCAACAATAACCTCCTTACTTCCATATGGTAAACCATCTCACACAGACCACAGCACAGAAAAGCAGCAAGGATCACTACTTATGTAGGACAGACCTGCAATACATAATTTCTCTTGAAATAAATCCTTTTCCCAGCATGGATTTACAATATTCATGCAGGTATTTTCTCACCTTTGCACAGGCTCTGGCCCTCAACTACCACTTGGCTGCACTTGCCATGCAGCAACTGAGGTCTCAGAATAGAAAACCTGATATTTCTGGGAACACTGTCTGTTAGTACCAGATGACCACTTGGTGCTGCAAATGGCAGCCAAAGAACCCATACACACCAGCCATGACATTAAGATGCCACCCTTTTGCCCCCATATTGCCAGAACACATTCCTTTACTACTAGTTCATTTTTATTTTCACTTGCAAGTCCCATTTTCAAGTCACTCACCAGACAACACAGAATTTACCAATGTGCACAAGCCAGGAATTCTCCCAAAGCTAAGGACACTGCGGCAGCACTAGGTACGGAGCAGGAAAGGGGCAGCATGGGCCATCACACTGACATACACATGCGGAGATACAGGGCAGTTAGGGAGGATGCATGACCTGGAATGCAGGACTAGGGAGAGAGTGATGCAAGGCTCATCTGGAACAACCGGATACAGTCACAGCCAGGCCACAAGACCAACACCACATCGCATATCCCATGGTAGCCCACTCTCTGCCTAGCACACAGTTTCTTGGTAGCTTGCTAAGAGCTTTAGGGCCAGGTCTAACATAACTGAGCTGCCTAAAAGATTAAGTGCAGGTCACAAAGTCCTGGGCAAGGAACATGGCATATTGTGACCCTTCCCGTTGGTCTTGAGCAACTCATATGTGTCTATCCGAAGGACAAAGGGTCCTGCCTGTATAAAGTACCAAGAAGATGCAGCATTTGAGAAGCTGTTGAGTTTTATAGTGAAAGAGAATGGTCAGAAAGACAACAGATCTTTGCAGATCATACATAGGTCTATGTTAAATTCAGAACAAGTGATATCTTCAGTTAACTGAAAGGCTGCAATTCACATTAGAGTGGATGGTCTGAGGGTCAGATGCAGACTGCAAGCTTAATCAAGGCAGGCCTTCGTGGTGTGCAGTACAGCACCATGTTCATGCCATGTTGTGGGTGGCCATACACTCAGCTCAGGCTTCTGGGCACTGATTATCAGACCTGACAAGTCACAGTTCGGGAATGAAATACCTTAAATAGCTTTCTCTGAAATGACATAAAAGCCTACAGCAAGGCCTGTGCAAAGCCTACAATCTTGTTCCTTATATAGCCTTGGTGAAAACGTCCGGGATTGCTGCTAAAGGATAAACAGACAATCCATGATTCTGCCAAAGGGGAGATGGCATGTATCCCCTGGACAATTTCCAGGGCCAAGTACATCAGAAGATAATCTACAGTGCCCTGGATGACTGAAAAAGGAGTGGCCTGCTTTGCCTTCCAAATCAGAATGAATTTATGCATGAGACCTACAAAGGAACCAGCATGCCCCTTTCTGAGTTCTGGGTTTTGCTCCAGTCTTGTCACACTGAGCTCAGCCTGTCAACACAGAAACTTTCAAAACCATCAACCGCAAAGTTTGTTTCTACCTGACATATATCTCACCAGTCTCTTTGCTCCAGACACGACAAAATAAAAAATTTAGCATCAAAGCTGAACAATCAGTTGCTCCAATTTATAAACAAGAACCTAAAGCCCATTCCATGCATTCTTGTTGGAGGAAACTACCTTCAGGTGGCCCCTCTGCCTCCTACAGAACAGATTCTTATCAGGTTTGATCTTTCCCAGATGCTCCATCCCTTGTACTACTCACTTCCCTGTTTACAGAATTAATCTTATGTATCTAGGTCTTCACCCCTTGTTTGCAATTGCAAATAGCTGAAGTTTCCACTGAACACAACTGTAGACCATGAAGGAATTATATGGCTTCTCAGGCTGCCTCCCACCTCTCCCAGATGAGGAATGCTCAATAGTTAACAACAAACCAATAACTAATTATATACCATCAGTAGTCAGAGAGCACCCCAACTTTGTAAGTTCATACATAAAAAATATTTTCAATGTAGACTGGAATTAAAATTACCTCCCTGAAGGATGTGATTATTTTGCTTTTAAGAACGAAGAACAAGGCAGTAGCCAATATGTAGAGCCTCTCCAGTCAAGACAGTTGATCATGCAAAGAGAGATGAACTTATAGCACTGATGGACATAAGCTCCTGAATATTGTTATGGCACTTTAAAGGCCGGAACTGCATTCTTCCTCTCACTCCAAAAGCAGCATTTCCAGGGCACTTCCAAGACAAGGGGCAAGGAAAATCACTGCTGCGTTTCCAAGCCATGAGTGCAAGGCCAAACTTCTAAAAGGGCTGAAATTGAAATACTGAGCCAAATGTTTCAGATTGAAACCTGCAGCAATAAGAATGTATCACAGCAGAAATTCACATCAAGATGGCAATAATGTCCCAAGACGGGGCATTAAATGAATCTGCATGGCCAACATGAAAAACACATCCTTGGCATGCAAATCTTGTTATTTATTATTCCTAAGTAAACAGAAATGTATCCATCAGATATCCTGAAATATATCCTTTAGCATTTATGTCATGATCTGAGGCAGCCTAACTGCAGTCTAGAGACTGCTCATTCCTACCCTCATGAGGTTGCCTAGTTAAGTGCCCACCTTGCATTTAAGATTCAAATGGGAATACCCTAGTACTTCTATACTGGGAGAATACAGATGGATAAAACTTGTCACCAAAAGCTAGTGTTACTGCTAAAACAGCTGAGTTAACAGAGTTCAGGGTCAAGGAAAGAGCACCACTACAGAATACTAGAACATTACTACACAAGTTTCACAAAGCTTAGCATGTTTAATCAGAGCCACTGTCAGTAAAAAAACCTGTCAAATGCGATTTCATTTCAAGTAGCTGCGCTAAGCTTATGGCACAGCTGGGAAATGTTCAAGTATAGTAGATTTTAGCCTATTGAATTCCAGAGTGGATTTAGCCCTGAAGGAAAAGAACGTAAGGAGCTCAAAACAGAAGTATTTTAATACATGATTTCGTCCACCTCAATATTCCCAATATCCAAACACTGCCAGAATCAGAAAGCCTTACGAAGTGAATATAGCTTTAACTGATACAAAAATATACTAGAGGGTAAGATTAAAGAATACAGAATGGGAAGCTGTCTGAGAGCATAGAAAAAGGGGGAGAAGACTCCACATAATGAGGAAATGAGAATCAGCATTTCCATGAATTGTGTGAAGGTCTTAGCAGTAAGAATTTCACACCAATAGAATTTTTCATGTACATTTAGAAGCATGAAAACACCAGCAGCCAAATTATTGAGACTTAGGACTGAAGTCCAGAGAGTATTAACAAATGCTCAGCAAGCCCAAGGCAGTCAAGCACAGCTTCGGGCAAACAAGTTACCAGAACACAACATCTCTGCAGCCAAATGGAGAAGAGACAGGTAACAGTTGCTTTCAGATGGAGAATCCAGTTTAAGTGCCAGCTGCTTGGCATGTGAGTGCGGCAGCAGATCATGTGAAAGAATGAGAATCAATCCTAGAATGAGCTTCCAAAGCACATATGATAACAGGATAAACTGGAGTTCACTGAACTGATCCAAGCAGGCCACCACCATGACAGGACAGGAACAGGATTTACACTGAGACCCATGAGCCCTGAAGTGCCCAAAGTAAAGCCCACATGCCAAATTTGGCTCAGATGATTCTGCTGTGCCCGAGGCAGAGGTGCAGCCCTCAGACAACAATTTTGTGCAGCCTTTGGACTCCTGAAAAATAGCCAGTGCAGCCTAAGGCTGAGCAAAGTTTGGGCTCCCCTGAGACAGTCCAGCTACAGGCCATGGTCATGCTAAAGGAATACCATGATCTACAGAACCAAATGTTAGTGCCACAAAAAATCTACCTACCTGGTTGGGCCCCATCAAGTGCACCCTGGTCTGGAGGAACAGAAAAAAAGTTATAGCAAGCCAAGCTTTGCATCCTTTCCCAGAAAGTAATCATGAGGGTAAAGTCTGAGAGCCTAGCCAGATTGCCAGTGGGATGTACTCAGCTGCTGTCTTGCAGAATTCAACCTCCTTCCATTTCATCTTTCCCCCATGCTCCTCTCCAAAGCAGCCTTATCTAACAATTACATGCAATAACAACAACTCTTGACTCCTAAACCTCTTTTTTGAATTTGCAACTAATTCTGTATAATCAAATTTCTTGCCCTTACTGTTACAGTTCCTCTGCCACCAAAATGGCAACTGCTGTACTGCCACTTTTAAAAGGGTTAATTGCAATTAATTCTGAAGTCCTCTGAACAACTTCAGAAGCGTACAGAGAATGGCATCATACCATATGAATAACACATTCCACACCCACAACTTTTTTTCATGATTAGTGGATTCTGAATAAAAAGATGAACTGCCAATTAGAATTTTTTTTTAGAAAAGGTTCCTCTAGTTTATGAAGGCATTTATTATCACACCCAGCCCCTTCCCATCACTCTCACAGCTATATACTGAACAGACACACATGGGCTTATCAAAACAGGAGCTACTGCAGAGCAGGGTTCTAGGAAGACATTCTCCATCCTCTTAGCCTCCCTTAGAAACTTAAAATTACTTAGATACTCTCCCTTCCCTTGACCTTGCATATCAAAATATGGTGCACAAGCTGGGCTTGCTTTGGATGGACTTAGTTCTACAGAGGCAATTTGTCATTTATTATCATACAAAATATTCTAAAACAAATGAACAAACAAAAAAGTTAAAAGCTGGAAACTACATCCAAACCAGCAGAAATGCAGGCAGTCTGTATTAATGGAGCCAGTGACAATGTACCATGCCTGAAGGGAAATGGACCCTTGTTACCCTTTGCAAACGTGCCTTTGCTGAGTCTGTTAGCCACCAAAGACACCCTGCAACACACCTTCCACACACGTTTTGTCTGCCATTTCTACCTTTACCTGCCTAGAGAAACAACAGTTACTGTGATACAAGATTGATTTTACCTCCCCATGTCAATCATCAACACATACAGCAAATCATCAGCACTGGTTACAGCTTTGGAACCTGCAGCCATGTTTGTTGGGTAGGTTTGGTACCAGATTCATCAGTGAAAATAGATTTACTGCTGAAATTGCAGCTTCAATCCAGTAACACAAAAGAAGGTACACTCCTAGCTCTCCACACATACTGGCATCACAGCTTTTCTGCAAGGGTAGCCCCATAGATTGACAATTAATGGTATGAGGCAGCAGACCTCCCACACAAACATGATTTGAGCTCCAACAAAGTTTTGAGATCACTGGGCAGGGATTATGTAGCTGGAGTATATAGTGACAGCCACTTTCCTGACCACTGATACACTATCTTCTATCCTCCATGGCAGTGAGAAATTCATATGCCAATATATGTTAGGCCCCTGTTTTCTTATCCCAAAAGAAAGCAAGGCAGTTATTGTGTATGAGAATGCTGATGAACCTCATAGCCATAGTTTTGCATATTGACCACAAAGAAGAGACCAGTATTTCAGATTGGGCAGCAGAACGAGGAAGGAACACCTTGCCAGAGTTAACAAGAGCCCTGCTCTTCCCACACAGCCACAGGTTTCCAGTATGAACTGCCATCTCCAGAGATCTCCTTTAGACTATTAACTACCTGCCTTAGAGTTTTGAAATTCAGCCTGTGCTAAAATTTAAGACCAAGACTATGTCACATCTAGTCTGCCTCAACCCCCCAGAAGATGGAAGCAGCACCTTTGCCATATAAGAACCGGCAGGAGAACACACAAACTCTCAACATGACAGAAATTGGGATAGTTCCTTAACAGCCCTCAACCAGGAGCTTGTGTTTCCTCCAAATGCTATGGGACGTGAGCAAGGGAAAAAACACACTTTGCAGAAGTGGATTGTGCAATGAAATCAAACCTCCTCTCTTTCAGCTTCTGGCTACGTGTAAAGAATTTCACTGCTACAGTGCTCACAAAAAGAGGCACTCAGAATCAAGAAGAACAAAACCACACAGAGACCTCTCCAGAACCTGCATAAAACACTCCATAAGCACACATCACACTTTAAGGCAGGTCTGAAAAGACCAGCAGAACATCTCCCTTCAGAAAAGCATTAAGTCCCAGAACCAAAAGAATGTTTCCTAACCATACTGCAGTTCTGAGTCCTCCCTCAGGACTGTGGCCTGGATGCCTTCTGCTGTCATCTTTGTGTAACGCACCATCACAGGGGACAGAAGTAACATGCCTGCTCCTTTCCAATGGACAGCCTCTTCCTGCAAGATCCTAGTCTCCAGAAGAGACAAGAGCATAGGGCACAAAGGAGAGCCTCCATGAAACTGCTGCACTATTTTTAAGTGCAAAACAAACACCAAAAACTTACTTTCCCAGCAAATCCTGCAAAATATTTCTTAGTACTTTCCCATCTTGGGTCAGATAGTCAGGCTTTTCAAATCCAGCATGTCTTGGACTGAATCAGAAATTAAGGTCAGCTAGAAAATGAGTGTGCTAACTTTTTGTCATCAAAACAGGGCTTTTATTAAGCTATTAACATCATGCACACATCCATCAAGAAGCAATTACTCTTCTGACCACACAGGATAACACTGGGATCATGGAGTTCAGCCCGAGGATGGGAACTAGCCTTCTGCTGTTGTCTCAAAATAGCATCATCATCCCAGAACATATTTCAAGGCAGGCAAGAACAGAGTTAGCCACAAATTTTCTTCTCTGAAGCTCAGAACAGGGAAGGACATGGGACAGAAAGCTAATGAATCAATAGAATGGATAAAACTATCCTTGATCTGCTGCCATTTGCTAATATTTACAAGAGAACTAGGGTAATTTTGTTTCAGGCTCAGCACAGCCAGTGTTCATTGCACCTGGAGCTGCTGAAAAACACAGTTTGTCAGCAGAGCCAAATCTGAACAGTTTCATATTAATCCTCCAATGAGATTTTTATTCTTCGGGCTACCTCTAATAGGATTTTTCAGACTTTCCCAGATTGTTTGCCTGCAACAACAATCCAGAGAACACTACCATCTGATACTCTAAACAGTTAAAATTATCATTTACTGAACAAAAGAAAAATTAACAGCTTCACCTTGGAACCAAGATTACAAGTCAAATCCATTGATCAACTCCATAAATTCTCCTTTCAGGAGATGAGGAACCAGCAAATCTCAGACCTATATGGCAGCAAATCCTCTATCTGGAGCTGTGCTCCAAGCTCACCCAGAGCCAAGCAAGGCATCACACCACATGCTGTGTGTGGGACCATCACATGCCCTCACACACATCAGCTACTGGTGAAAACTGGCCAGCAGGAGCTGAGAACAGAAGCTTCTCTGAGCACTTTCTGCACTATACACAGACACTGCAGGGTCACAGAGCTCACTGCGAATACAAATTTGAACCACAACAGGAACGAGTTCAGAATGCAGGCACGGCTCCCAGTCAGCCACCATCCCACCCCAGAATCTTTTCAGGAAGCTGCCTAATTCTTCATTTGCTACCCCAGACCGAGTCAAATGGCTACATTCCAAAAGCCACTGACACACACCTCCACTGGAGTGATACTCCATTCAGAGAGCTTGTCAAAGAAAATGTCATGTTACCCTGGAACAGAAATCCCACAGAAAGAGTGATGTTTATGTCAGGAGGCAGCAGACAAAGCACATCCTTGGTTTGGGCTGACATTCCAGTCTTATCAATGTCTCTGATCTAAACTCTGCTAAGCACTTAGTCCGAAGCTTAGTCTGAGACTATATCATTTAACTCACCCTTTCCCAGAGTCCTCAAACACCAGTTACCTCTGCCATTCACATTCCAAATATTCTGGCTATAACCACTGAAATGGTGGAGTCCACACATCTGTCCCTTTCTGGTTTCAGCAGCAGAGACCAGGATGCAGACCTCTATAAACCACAGTACTGAAACTCCAGCCGCATGGAAAAGAAGCTTAGTAACACATTTGTAAATAAAAACACTTCTGGGAAATCATAATGGCCCAAATGTCAAACACCTGGCCAATCAAACTGAGCAGGAGACAATAAACAAGGTTTTGAGTCTGCTATTATCATTTTGTTCCACAAAAGATGGAACATGAGAGATCAGGAAAAAGAAAGCCCATTTGAGAAAACTGCCAGAAAAGAATGATATCAAGACAATTCTTACCAAAGTAAGTGCCTGAGACTCTTTCTGTTGTGGTCAAACTGCTGCAGAACAACCCTGAATCAAGAGGACTCCAGCTTGTGCCTCTGCTTCCTTGAAAATTCATATGTGGGGCAGAGACCAAGATACAGAGAGATGGCAGTAGGAGGGACAGGAGTGGCAGTAGGAGGGGTAGGAGGTGGCTACAGTCAAGCAGGAAGTATGAATCAAGCCACAGCAAGTTGAAGAAGTGTTTCTTTTTTAAAAAACAAGGAACACAAGGCAAACTGGCCTTACCCTTCACCCAGGCTTACCACAGCAACCTGGAAAATACCCCCAAAACTCTTTCTTATGGAGGTCCCAGCAGTATATCACCACGAGTTAGTGTAAATAAAATAATATGGACAAGAAAATACAAAGAAAATCCAAATCTTGTGACCCTGAATTCACAGGTCTTTCCTTGCAGTGGAACACAGGCCTGTTCCCCCTATTTCAGATTTCTGTGCATGTTATTTCTGGACAGGATGGCAAGCTCTGGCTCTTCAGATATGAACGATGCCACCTATTGTGGATTATTCAGTCAGTTGATGACCTTACAACTGTATTGCTTAACTAGGGAATTTCTGTGGCATTAACAAGCAAAACCCACTTTTGCACTCAGGATGTAGTAAAAGGCCATATCTAAAACAATTCAGCAAAAGCATCTGAGTCCTGATAATAACATAATCAAGTCAGCAAGAGCCAAGAAGTAACCCAAGTTTAGCTGAAGTCAATGGAAAATTACACATATCACAAATATTCAGTAAGTTTGGTGTTCCTTCAATGCCACTTCATTGCCACGTGGGCTTGGCAAACAGCAGATGTCCCCAGAGCTCTATTAGAAAAGCCCTTCCACAGCCCAGCTGCCTAGTCATCAAAGGGAAAAACAGAAAGGTTCCCACCTGCTACTTCCACAATGTGGTGCCTGGCGATATCATAGTAGGGATCATCCCACTGGAGGTGAGTGACAGGCTCAGGGGAGCCTTTGGAGTCGTCTGCACAAGTACAAGAAACAAGCAGTCAGAAGAAGGGATCTGGAGCACATTGGCAAGTACAAAGAGATAGAGGTATAAGAAAAAATGGCACTTCAACATGGGAGGAACTAATGTATGAAACTGGACACCTTGAAAACCCACTTTTGAAATTCTGGGTGGACAGGAGCAGCAATGACTTCAGAAGAGTCCTGTCAGTCCTATGAGATCCATGTGTCTCTCAGAATGTACACTCTCTCAAACAACTGCTCAGATAGGTCACAAATATTCACAAGATAAAATCCCAAGGACACCATCACAGCTTTTTTGGAAAGCCAAATCTTAACACAGTCCTTTGATGGATGGTCATCCTGTACATCCTTGAGCTAACTTTCCTGACCTCTTTGTTCACAGTTCATAGAACAGGATTTCAGAGCAACAGCTCAGGTCTCCAGCCCCATCTCCCAGATGGAAGTATGAGACCATTCCAGTCCAGAAGGCCAAACTCTCCTGCAGGAGACTATAATGGAGGACACTCAAGGATTTACAGCACATCTATACTGTCAGCACCAAAATGCAGCCAGGCACAGGACTGAGACGAGCATATTTACAGCGGCTGGCTCTGCACTTTTTAGTGCTGTTCAATACTGAGGCTGATTCACTTGGGTGTGGTGCAAGTTTAATGCGTCTATAAAGCTTTTAAATGGAGCTGGAGCTCTCTGTATATGTAGATATGACCACAATGCTGCAGGACAAACAACCGCTTTTTGGCCAAAACCCAGATCCCAAACAAGCAGCATACTTACCTGATTTGGGAAAATCACGGACTTCATCTGCTGGCCAGTTCTTATCTATGGAGGCCAGTTGGAGCCGGCTGAGGAACTGGCTGCTATCATCCAAGTTCGGGTCATCCGGAAGCTCCAAGTGTGGGTCTGTAGCCATGGTCCCCAATACTGCAGGTTATTTTGCAGTGGCTAGAACAGGGTCTGCAGAGATTGTTAGGTGAGACACAGAGATCACAAATCTACCTCCCCACAGAGGTGCTCTCTCTTCTCACTGATTTCCCCCCAATACTCCCTTATCTTCACTTATCCAGAGATTGTTTCCCCTCCCCCTTAGTACAAGCAGGAACTCTTCCTCCTTGCCGGAGGCATGACATGTCAGATTCTTTCATGGCAATTACTATCAAAGGCCATCAAGAGCTGTACCAACCCTCTCAAGGAGTCTCTGCTTGACCACGGCTCTGGACAGAATAGTTTTTCTCTCCTGAAACAGAAGCAGCACCAAGACTCTGCGGAAGGCGACAGGCTGCACCAGCCCCTGCCTGATACACTCCCTGTATGGCTCTGAGCTCCCCCTCCCTCCGAACGGCTGGCACAAAGCCCGGCTGTTTCCACAGTTGGCCCAGTGCTGGAAGCTTTCCCAAGAATCACCCCCCTCCTTCTCCCCATAATGGAGAACCAGAGCTCTCAACAACACTGAAGTGGGTGCTTCAGTGTGCTGGGATCTGAACAGAGAAGTGAACAGCTCCTTAAAACAGGAATTTTTTAGGCTGAGCTAGTAAAACAGGGAGAATAATACACATACAATCCTCATCTCCTTTCAGCATCACCCGGTAAATCCTTTCTCCTACATAATAACTAGCAGCAAGGAATCATCTCTTTCATTTAAAGCCATACTGACTGAATGAGTATTTTTCACCAAGCATGTCATAAGGAGACCAAAGAATTATGAGGGTCCAAGAAACAGACAGCTCAGTGCATTTGCTGTTGTTTGCAAGTATTTCTCAGTCTCATCTGAAGCAGAAGATACATTAAAGCTGGGACTGAGCTAGAACAGCATACAGGACCTTCTAAGAGTACCAACTCTTAGGGACAATTCTTGGAAAGCAGTTGTTTTCCTCTGAATTCAGTCCTCTGGAAGTAAGCAAGGAAACATTAAAAAGGACAACCATGTAGATCTGGATTGCTCACATAGACCACATGGACAGTAATTCAGTGATCAGCAGGCAGCAAGCCAAGAGGAACTGTAGAAAAACAAAGTGACACCTTGCATCAGCCAGAGTTTCTATAACACTGTTTCACAGAGATGGCTTGTGCTTATTTTGCTTTAGGAAGAGGAGCAAAGGGTTCAAAGATGATCTGAGGAGGCACAACAGCTTAGCGGGAAAAGTATATTCGCAGTAAAGCTATTTCCCTTAGCAGAATGGAGAGGGGCAATGATATTTTGCATCTTCCATCCCCAGAGCTTGAATGTGTATATTCATCCAGAGAAAACAATGAAACAGCTACTCAGACTGAGCACAGAGAACAAAACCTGTGAGAGATTGAGCTCTGGAAGATGTCACATCCATGCTCAGGTCTACACTTGCCACCAACCTTGGGGATGTATTTTGAGAGCACAAGAAAATGTATATTCAGTGGTCTTCCTGTCCCTTTGGACCATTCCAAGCTTATCATTTACTTCCTGTCCTCCCTTATCTGCTACTCACCATTTACAACCAGTTTTCACCTCTCTTGGGCTCCCAAAGGACTGGAAGCTATTGTTAATCAAATGCAATGTTTCCCAAAATACAAAAGAGCATGATATATACAGGCAGCAGGTCATCAAGACAGCACATCACACACAAAGGGTCCCACCACTGCAGCCATGCAAAGATCCAAGCAAAATTATTCCCTGTCCTCTGGAAGGGCTGCCAGAGCTGCCTGACCTCCTCTGATCTCGACAGGGCAAGGAGCAAGAAATCAGGTTCCCCAGCACCGTGAGCTCATGCGGGAACCACGCAGCAGTGGAGCCAAGGACTCCCCACCCCTAGCAGCTGATCCAATTTCTATGGTAACAACAGGCACTGACTCCTATGACTCAGCGAGCTTAGAGCATTTCCCACAGGAACTCAGCAGCCCCAAATGCCAGTGCTCCATGCTGAGGAAGCATCCACGGCTCCCCAGGGCAGCTCTCAGGGGCCTCCCAGCCCTAGTGGGGACACACAATCAACTGCTGCCGTCCACTGAGATGCCTTCCATGCGAGACTCTTGGGGATGCCCAGTAACAACCACTTCCCCAAAGCCAGGTTCTGAAACTTGGGGGACCAAATTTGCTTGGGGACCAAGTCCAAATCCCCCCACAGAGTAGTGATGGTGCTGCCATAGGGCCAGCAAGTCACCAAGCGTCCTTACTTGTCCCTACACAGATCACCACTTGGCTTCATGGTCAACTTGCAGCACTTGTCCAGAGATAGAAGAGCAGGTTACTAGACAGCACTGGGGGATTTCCCCTGAGGTGTAAAATCTTAGTGAGGCACCATGTAGAAGAAGGAAGTTGTTAGCGGGATCCACACCGCAAAAAGAGCTCAGTGGATAGTGCTCTGGTCTCCCTTGGAGAAACAGACAAGGCTCTCCAGATACCTTCATGTGGTTTTCACAGCCACATTCCTTAGCTGTAGGTTACATAGTGTTGTTAATGGAAGCAGGGCAGAAGACCTCTTAGATTTCAGATGCTTCCTGTGAACCAGACTGTAGTACCCAGAGAGCCCCAGAAGGTTTTGCAGAATTTTCTCCAGCCCTTTCCCAACATGCAAAAGGCAAAAAAGCACAGGGTCTTACATCAGATAATCATACAGCAGTTTAGGACATGTAATCCTCTTGGGAACTAGTAGGCTCTGAGAAGGAGAGAACTGGAGTTAGGACGCAAGACACAAGTTGAGGATCTTCATATAAGGTTACACATTTCACTTTCCAATAGTGCAGCTGCATGAGATGCTTCCCTGTGTACTCAAAAATGATCCCTAAGGATCTGCTATTAAACAGAAACTCTGTACGTATCATGACGATATAGTTGTTAAAATATTTGTTAAAAACATTTCATGTTTTCTAACAATAAAAAAGAGCATTTCAGCAGATTTAACTCAGTTTAAAAACTGCACCTGTTTTACATAAATGTCATGACAATATTTAAGTGGTACATTTCCATATAGCAAATAATAGGATAAGAAAAATTACATACCTAGATTAAAAAAACTAAAATTCTAGCCAAACATTTAAAAACTAAAGAATCACGCATAGCAGCAGAAGCATTTACGTACTGCCAGGCTCTGAAGAGCCAACTGTTATCTTTTTTTCTAAAGTATTTAAGTATGTTTTTTGCAATTACACTGCACCTGAACACTTGCTGTGTAATAAAAATTAACTTTCCTAGATAAGAGAGACATGTGATGGAGACCAGCACATTTTGCTAAAGAAGAGAACTCAGACCATTAAAATACAATTTTCACACAAATTCTGAGCTGAAGATTCCTTACAAAAGATCCAGAATTTACCCAGAGAGGACCATTCACATATATCCAGGAAATCTTTGTAGTTGCTGTCCATGCAAACTATTTTTTTCTGCAATTTCAGTTTCACTACTTTTCTACCACTTATTTCTAAGCTACAGCTGCTTGATAGTTTCCTTTTCCTGTTTTCCTTCCAGATGTACTATTACTTCAGCAACAAATTATACTTCAAAATATGTCCATGTATATATTTCCACACCCTGGAGCTCTACATACAATAAAGAATTACAGAAGCAAAGTGGCCTCCTCTTCCGTGCAAGATGAACAACTAATGGTCTAATGCAACACAGTCCCAGTTCTGGGGTTATTTTTCTGACTCTGCTGCCATCCACACCTCCTCCCAGTTTCAGCCTATTTGCACAAATGTCTCTTTTTCTGTACACATCAATCAAGACCCTGCACTTTGCTACAGTGCAACAAGCACACTGCAAGAAAAGGCAGCAGTTACTCAGCAGCTGACCTTCAGAGTACTCATGTGCATGAACAAGTTCCATAACCAAGACTCGCCCATAAAGCCCACCCCGTGTCTTCCCTCACACCAAGACTGATGATACCACTGAAAGCATCGCTACCCTGCTACTACCCTGAAAGAACCCAGAGGTCAAGGGCAGACCTTGTCATGCCTCACCATGACCTATAAAGTCAGGACAGACACACTACTGCTCAGGGAAGCTCTCTGGTCCTTCATCGTTGCAACAGCTTTTTAATTGAGCAGCCTTCCTTCCCCAGTCATCTGAACTCGTTTGCTGAAGGCCACCTCCGTGCCTGCTGGAAATCCACTCTAGCGAGCCGTCAACCTCCCCTTGCGGGTTCTCTGCAGAGACTGAGGGCAAAAGTGCTGAATTCTCCAAGTGTCCTCTCCGGAGCCGCTGCACAAAGTTCAGAGGCTGCTCTCGGTGCCGTGCGGGACCCACCCGGGACTCACCTGTGAGGGAGGCAGCGGGGCACACACAGCCCTGCACGGGCTGCACCCCTCCTCTTCCTCCCCAGCATCCCCCCACCAGACATCCGCTCTTCTCCCGCTCCCTTCCACTCTTCTCCTGTGAGACCCCTGAGCGAACCTCAAGATTGCGTACGAGACTCGCGGATTCCCTATTTACACTGTTAAAACAAAGGTCCCCTAGAACAAGCCAGCTGCCTGAAGGGAGGACATGTACCAGCCCCTGCTGCTGGGCCCCGGGGTTAATGGCAGCCAACCCCAGCCCCGCCGCCGGGAGCACCAGCAGCAGGCCCAGCAGAGGCGCTCCGGCGGTACCGGCACCGATCAGCGGAGACCAGCACACCGCGGGCTGCCGGCCCGGCTCTCCCCGCCCAGGTGCCCGCGGCGCTTCAGTCCCCGCGCTCTTCCCGCCAGGAGCGCACCGCGGGCGAACCGAGCCGCTCCCTCACACTGGGCGAGCCCGGCAACACCCGGGCGGAGCGCTCGGGGCTCCGGCCCAGCCCTGGCCCGCTTAGCCTCAGCCCCAGCCCCGCCGCCGGGCCGCTCCTCCGCCCCAGCCCCGCCAGCACAGGCCGCCGTCCCCCGCTGCTGCAGGCAGGGCCCGGCCGCGCTCCCCGGACGCCGCACGCGGCCCCGCGGGTGTCGGTACCTGCCGCCGCCCGCCCGTCGCCGCCGCCCGCCGGAAGCGCGGCCTCGGCACCGGGGAGCCCGCCCCGCCCCGCCCGCTGCCCGCCGCCGTCCGGGCGCGTCCGCCGCTCCCTCGCAGCGTTCCGCCGGCACGGAGCGCCCGGTGCCGGGGCTGTGCAGGCGCGGGGCCCGAGCCAGCCCCGCAGGCGGAGCCCCTGGTAGCTGTGTGCCGGGGCCCGGGGTGGGTGGGAGGAGCGGCCCGGCCTTCCCGAGCGTCGGGTTTGCGCTTTCAGCTGTTCCCGGCGTGTGTGCGCCCTGCAGCCCCTGCGGGATGGCGGTGCGGAGCTTGCGGCGCTCGTAGGAACGAGAAAAGAGCGCGTTGCCCTGTTTGATGCCAGTCATGGCGATACGCCACCTAGAAATACTGCTCGTGAAACAATAGGAATGCTGCACGGGTACTGTCTGTGGTGAGAAATCAGAGATTCGTCCCTCTTCCCGAGTTTGAAAGGGGAAAAGATCATAAAAGTAATGGTTCTCATGGTAGAGTCCCAGGATTACTGCATAGCAGAGTATCCATCTCCAGAGTTCATCTTCCTCTTATCCAGCAGCAATCATGTCACATAACAGCCAGCGTTAATTCATCCATCGTGCCTTTGTGTTTGTGCAGGGGATCCCGAGGTCTCCAAGGCAATAGCTCTTGAAACTACCGTCCTCAATGACCCTGTTAGCAGGCTGTCCACCAAATATTTCCACAGGCTGCAAGAAGCTTCCAAACATGAGCCATGGCAAGCCACGGACCGAGAATCAGCATGTCGAGCCCATCTCAACCGTATTAAGACCAGTGGCAGGTGTAAAGAAGAACTGGATAAGGGTGTGGATCCCAGACCTGCAGCAGAAAAATGTGGAAATGGGACAACAGGCAGCAAGTCCTGGAGACCTGGATCTGTTGTCTCCCTCGAGCAGGGTTTAATTCAGTGCTCCTTTGGTTGGCAAGCCGTGCAAGGTGCATGCTCTCATCAGCCCACTCCAGAAGTGCTTGCAGAACTCTGCTGGCAGGAAAACTTGGCAGGAATCCCAGAAGCCCAGTCCTACATAAGGAGAGACTATAGAGATTTGTGATAAGGAGAGCAAAGCTTCCAAAACCTCAGACTGACATTCCCAGAGCATGAGGGGAAGGGCTCACTGGAGGCGCCTGAGTGGCAGGAGGAGTATACAGAGCTGATGGAGGATTATTCTGGCAGCCCAGGCCCCCCTCTAAAATCTCTGTCCCAAAAGGAGATCATCAAGCACAGGTGGTGCTCCAGGGAGTGTGATAAAGCCTTCTTGTGGCTCTGACACCCCAAGAAGCACCACTTAGTCCACCCTGGCCACAAGCCCCTCCTGCAGAGAGTATGGTAAGGGCTGTCGTTCAGAGGGGAGCCTCAAGGCCCGCACATTAGCCCACGGGGCTGTGTGGCCATTCCACCCACTGTACAAGCTTTGCTGCCCCAAGTGAGGCTTGCAGGGGCACCAGGTCCCACACAGTGGCCAGCACCTCTTGTCCTGCCAGCAGTGTGGCAAGGCCTTTGCACACTGGCTCTCTCTTCACATGCACAAGGAGATCCATTTGGCCACTGGGACTGGCCCAGCTGGTCCCAAGGGGTGCCAGTGTGCCCTATGTGGGTGTCACCTGGCCAACCCCAGCTCCTTGTTGCACCATATGCACCTGCACATGGGGGAGTGTGCTTTCACCTGCAAGCAGTGCAGCAAGTCCTGCACCCTGGCCACTAAGCTATGGGGCCATCAGAAATCCCACCCAGCTGGCAAGCCCTGCAAATATGAGCTCTGTGGCATGGGCTGCACCCTTCCTCAGAGCCTTGTGCACTGTACGCTCACCTACAAGGTGGGAAAGGACTCTGAGGAAACTCACCATTACAGTGGCTTCACTTGCTCTGGACCTACCTCAGGCAGCAAGAAAGAAGCCACAGAGGAAGGGCCAGCAGGGGAGACTTGTGGCAGAGCCCACCCTGCTCATGGTGTAGGTGCTGAGGCCAGTGAGTAAGGCTGAGCTGCTGATCACAGCCAGCAGTCACTGCATTGCTACTTACCAGTCTCAAGGCAGATCCCAGATCCTGGGGCACACAGGACAAAGGCCATGTGTCCATCAGCAAAAGATAAAATCGTTCTCTCTGAGCTTGAGGACAAATGCATTGTGATGCAGGATGAGGCCTCATTAATCAGTGACATGGTCATCATCCAGGAGGGGCAGGGGATGGGCTTCAGGAGCCTTGGCAGAAGTGGTAGAGGTCAAGACTGATACCTGCCTGTCCCAACACGCTCTGGCTGATCTTCTTCTGTACTTGTTAAAATGAGGTTAAAAACCAATAAAACCTCTCACCTCTCTGTTAGCAACAAGGCCCTGTGGCTCAGCCCCAGGCAGAATTAGCAGTCTTGGAGGTAACTGCCTGTATAAACGTGGGTCTTTGCAGTAGCTGCTCATTGAAACTATGAGCCTACACATGCCGCATGCTGGGCCTGGCACAGAGAAGGCACTGCCTGTTGATGGGAATAACTTCCCAGAGAAGACAGCGTTAATGAGCAGAACTTCTGTTCTGCCTGTGGTACATTGTCAGTCAGTGACAGTGCGCTGTGGGGAAGGCAGGAAAAGTCTCAAAGCAGTGACTTTGAACAGTGCCTTCCTTTCAAGTTTTTTAATTACGTGTTGCTATTCAAGTGCTTTCCTGGGCTTTTACTCTTGTAGCTAAGCAACACTTCTGATCATTTGAAGCTCATACTGGTGCCAGACATTACTGGTAAGCAGCTTCCCAAGTGTTTACAAGGTACCTTGTAATATGAAGAGCATTTTTCACAATTAGCAGAAGCAAAATCCTGCCTTGGAGCTAGGGCTGAATGTTCCTTCTCCGCTGTCACCTGATTTGCGCGCTGTCAGTTTCCTTCACTTACAGTGACCGGACAGTCTGTCTGAGGACATGAAAAGGATAGTTGTGTCTCACTGTGCAATTTTCAGTGTCCCCCGCTGAAAGGCTCCTCACCTCTCCACATATATGTTGACTAGTTCATCCCTGCTCAGATTTTCCATTTCCTCTCCATGTTCAATTTGGTTCAATAAGTTTTTCCCTTATTTCTCTTCACACATTCTTGCTTCCTCTCTTCCTCTTCTTTCCTACCCCTGCACCAAAACATTAAAAGACAGCACAGTCACAGCTACATCCCAATATCTCTTCTGCTCCATCTTCTTCAGTGTCTGTTTGCCAGCTGAGGCAGGCTGATGTAAATTAGTCCTGTTGCAGGAAGGAAGTGCACAGCTATGTCAGCTTGACCTCCTAGGAAGGGCTGACAATACCAGACTAACGGATCTTTCAGACTTGCCTGCTCTGCACTCTCTTTTCACATCGAAACACCATTTTCATTTGCTGAATCCTCAGTTTTAGCTGTTCTTACTCTCTGTCTTATACGTCTCAAACATCTGCAATTCCCCAAATTTTTTTGTTTAGCCTTGCTTAGTGGCTTTAAATTCTCTGGGTTTCTTATGCCCACTGCACAAGAGGAAAACAAAGATGCACCAAGGAATCATAAGTAGCACAGTCCCCTTTTGGGATGCTATGAATGCAGTTATGTGACACTCCTAAAAGCTGCTCTTTGCAGTTTCCACATTAATTTTTTTCATGAACTGTGTAAAACCTGTTTGCAGACAAGGTGCTACAGTGAGATGCATGACACTTTGATGTGAAGATGGAATGTGAGTTCAGTTGATAAACTCTTGAGTGTCCTAATTTTTAATAATTTTCTCTATAGGGGAACAAGAGCTAAGTCTTCCCTAAGTGCTTGGAGCACAGGCATGTGAGGAGGCTTGTATTTGAAGCTGCAGTGCTTCCTACTGTTCTGTCTTTGGTGCCTATCCAAACTCAAATATTGACACAGCTGCAGAATGTTCTCACTGGAGCTGGGCTCGTATGCTGTGTTTGAAGCATGTGCCCTCTGTCACAGCAGAACTGGGAGAGAAGGGGGAGCAATGGGGGGAAAGGGCAGGGAGAACCCAGACCCCTATTGCCTAAATGGCTGACCTGCTTCTTTATTTTAAGGTAACAAGAGAGAAATAGAAGGAACTATTATGAATTAGGAGGTCTTCACAGAAACACTGTTCACCTAACAGTTGATCTGAGTAGATGGGAACATGTCTGTGCCGTGCTGCACGTATCACTTGGTTGCAAGATAAACTTAGCTGGCTAATTCTGAGGAGCCCAGAGGTGACTCCCATGGTGGTGATGCCACCACTTTGTCTTAGAAACAGCACGTTCTCATGTGAACAACTTTTGCTTGACAGCAAAATGGTGTATAAAGTTGTTTACTCCTAGGAAATTCCTATAAAAGCCCTGAAGATCATGGTGCTGGTGAACCTCAATATGGATGGGATCTGTGCAGGGTACTGTGGCCTGACTAGATAGCTGTGCAGTGCTCTATAGCTTGGTGTTTGCAGCATCTGAAGGGGTGTGGCATTATCTAATGCTATACCCTTTCTTGTATTATGTCCAGTAAACGTTATTTTAAGGCCTAATTAAAATACTAAAAGCCTAATTTTGTTGGGATCCATAACAAGTCCTCACACCAGCGCATTACATTTGGTGCAGTTGTCAGGATCCTGGTGAGAAGGGAAAAGAGATAGCAAGGACAAGGATGTGTGCCTGCCTGGTGCCACATGCTGGCATAGAGAGGAGTTACACAGTGTGCTGCCTTTCAGTGCCAGTGAAGGTTATTTGGGGCAGCAGACACATGGATTACCCAGCTGGCTGGAGATCATGCACACCCATTACCATTAGAGGTTCAGGCAGCAAGCAAGCACACATCTCTCCTGGGTAGTGAGGTCCGCCAAACTCCATATATTCTGCTCCCTGGAAGTTGAAAAAGTAGTTACACAGGGAAAAAAATTGCCGAAGGCTTTCTTTACTTAAAAAGAAGAATCAACACATAGAAGGAAAGATCAAAACTCCCAACTGTATTACAAGCCATAGGTCTGGGTGGTAAAGGTATCTTAAATCTCTTGTCCTAAGAAAGAAAATAGCATTCATCATTCATGGGTGAGTGAAGGCTGAAAAAAAGTGCAATTATAAAAATTTGCTTACAGGAATGTAAGAGTTAAATGTTGGAGGGGTGGCAGTCACCCTTGGAAAGGTGATACCTGATGCATGCTGTGCTGCTGCAGAAGCTAACCACAGGAACGGGAAAAACGGGGAGGAGCCCTAGAAGCACATTATGGAATGAGAAAAGGCCACAATGTGAAGAGTCGGCATCTTTAATTACTGACAATGTTGTGAGACACCAGAAAGGGCTGGAAAGTGTCCCAGGATGTAGTGAAAATCTCCAATTACAAAGCAAACCCAAAGTAAAGAAATAGAAGAAAGCTAAGTGATAGATGTAGCCTTGAATAATCTAGAGATAAAAGGTTTCAGCAGTTACAGTTAATAACCTAGTTTTCCTGATAGGTGGCTTTGTCTTGTATCAAGGAGGAAACAAGAGCAGCAGCTGGAAAAGAAGCAGCCAGACATAGTGACAGAATCATCATCAATTTCAATAAGGGTTTTTTTAAACAAATGCTTAAGCAACAAAATGAACGTAGGAACCAGAACAGAAGTAATGTTAAAGGAAGATGGCATAGGTAAGTATTAGAAGATATTTATACCTGTCTGATAACCAAGCTTAACTTATAACAGCTTAACTGCTGTATTGGAGCATTGCTTAAAGTTAGCCTTATATACTGCATGATTTCATGGAAGGTGGTAAGACCTTTCCTTTAAAAGAAAGACAAGAAGAGGGTAAAAATCTATGCATAACAAAATTGACTTAAGCTGTGTAAAGGCTCTCTGGTTATTATAAAGAAGAGACAGAGATGCAGAAATGAAAAAGAGAGTGAATGAGGATATGGAAAGTTGCTTGTGCCTCCTCCTCCAGTGAGGAGTGGAAGTGGCTGTGTGAGACACAGCAGCAGCTCTGACCTCGCCACTCTTGTTTGTGTTCTTTCACGTCCCTGCCTGTGCTCTCTGCCTAAATGCTGCTTCCCCTGCTCAGCAACATGGGTGTTTCTAGGGTTATGTCTAATCTCGTGCACACACTCTCCACCCAGGTAATTTCCACTCAGGGAATGCCAGCCATTCCTAAAAATCTCTGTCCAAAATCCAGAGCAGGGAGTAGAAATGTGTGTGGATGAGAACAGGTGATACTTGCATGTGAAGAAGGAAGCCTCTGCAACTGCTCTTTGTACCAGTGTCCAGAGTCATTCCTCAGCCACCCTAATGCTAATATTTGCACTCCTTCTATGGAGATAAACATTACAGATGTATTAGCTGCACAGAGGCACAGCACAAAATATGCTCCCTGCTGGCAGGAAGCACTTTTGTTCCATGTGGCAATTCCTGAGACTACCTCACTCTGCCCTGCTTTCTGCTGTTTTTCCACGCTTTCCAATGGTCTGCTAGCTGTAGCAATCATCAGAGCCTTCTCAGCTCTGCTAGTCCAGTTCTTGACTTAATAGCTGATGTCATGACATACAGACCATTAGTCTCCCTTTTCCTGGAAGCCCTTGTTTTCCTGGCTGGTTTTGGGTGTGCTAGCTCCCTGCTTGTCAGAGTTTCTGTTTCCTTTTGGATGGACTTTAGTAGGTTCCACTATGGGGGGAAGGGGGAGCCTAGCCCTCATGCCACTTCATCCTCCTCCACTCAGCTGGGAATTATAAGGCATTGGGAAGAATGCATTACCAGTGGAACTGCTGACCTAACTGGGAGGAAAATTAAACTCCCAAAGGGATGTCAAAGGCACCCTTTCTGCTCCTTGTCATGGGCAAGGGAGAAGGGGGAACACTGTAAGTGTGTGTTGTGGGGCCAAAATAGCTGAGGCTGAGCTTGCTGATAACTGCAGGAAGGAAAGATTCTCCCTGAGCACTAGGGGGAATCAGAGGGACTTGCAGCTAAAAAGAGAAGGACTGGGAATGGCTAAGGAGCTCTCAAAGTCTTCGTATGTTCAAGGCCGCTAGAGTACAGCTTCTGAGAAGAGTCAGTGGCAGAGACCTGAACCAGCATGGTGGGGAGGCAGTGATGGTGCCAGGGGCTGCATTGCAGCAAAGCCAGGGAAAAAGAGCAAGCTCTCTGGCTGGGATGGCTGTGAGATAGCAGAATTACCTCTCTTCAGCCCGAGTTCTCCCTGTGCCCTGGGACAAACTTGTCCTCCTGCTACTCATGCCATCTTCCTAGATATGAAATAGAAAGTTAAGTAAGGAAACCAAGATGCTCTGATGGAAGGGAGAAATGCCAAGAGAGGAGGGATAAGAGTCCCACTGTCCCTGACACACCACGACCTGGAGTCCTGTTTCTTCATTCTGGTTCAATATTAACCCAGCAGGGCTGTGACTCTGCTTATTCTGCTTCCTTCACAGTTCCCCTGGAGCCAGGGCTGTACAGCATGGCGCACACCAAAACCACCATACTGAGGGGCCTGCTCTTCTCCAGCCTTCTGCACCTCACCTTGAGCCATGCTGGAGGTAAGACTCAAGGGTAGAAATAACAGTAGATGACAGGAGGAAGAGACAGGGTTATTTTTTCCAGGGGTATCACAGGTGGCAAGTTTTCTTTCTCAAGTCAGGAGGACAGGCTAAAAGCTTGAAGTTGGGAGCAAAAGTTGGGAGCTGAGAATGGAGCGAACACAGGAGGATGCAGCTGCATCTGTCAGCTGGTGACAGCAACTGAGTGGATTTTATGGGTCACCTGGGAAACGGCAGGGATGGGGACTGTGGCTCAGTCCAGGATCAAGCATAACACAGCTATGGGGCTTTTGGGGATTGAGTTCCTCAGCTGGCCTAGCTGACTTCAATTCTCCATTGCCTCCCCAGCTGTCCCTTATCGAAACTTTACGTCATGCAAAATATGCCACCTTCCTGCTTACTGCTCCTTTTATTAGAACCTCTAATTGTCTTTTCTTAAGATGAGGTTAATTCCTCTTAGACCCACTACTGTGTGTGGGAAGACCCGTCTCCAGGTTCAAATCAGGGGCTGTGAACGTGAAATGGAACCAAGCTGTGCTTATCACAGTGGTCTGAGGCTGGCAAGAAATACAGTGGCTGGGGACAGGGACAGCAGCACGCTCAAAGCAAACAAGCTTCTATTTAACTGCAAATGAGCAGAGCAGTTTTGCTGAGGAAGCAGTGTTCCTGTCACTTCTGTTTCCTAAGTGGTGGTAGCTGTGACAGGATGAATTCCAGAGAGCCTACTCTGATCATCAAGTATAGACCTGACAGGGCTTCTCCTCTCTGTATGGTGTGCTGGGAGAGGCTGGGCTGTGGGATCTCCACATCAGCTGCATGTGGTTTTTAGAAACTGCAAGGGGATACAAAGGTGCCCTCTGGCTGTGAGCAGCCCTTTGACTGGCAGTGTTCTGACCTGATAGTTTTCCTGGAAAAGGGGCAGGCACTGTCACTGCTCAAGCGCCACCGACGTGCCAACAAGGGATTTCTAGAAGAGATGCTTAAGGGAAACCTGGAGCGAGAGTGCCTGGAGGAGCTGTGCAGTTACGAGGAGGCTTTTGAAGCCCTTGAATCCATCGATCAGACGGTACGTACCAGGAAACATTCCCCCAGCCAGCCCCTGGAGGAGACACCAGCAGGCTGCACACACTGCCAGGGGCCAGGCTTGTAATACTCAAATCTGTGAACCAAAGATGAGCCTGATGTGTGCACGCCCCAAGGCTTCCTTAGGGAGCTTCCCTTCCTGAGACACTACAGGGAAGACATATGAAAGCTCAGGTTCTTTTCTTTCCCTCTCTTTGCATGAAGTCATAAGGTGCCATTGGTCCTGAAAAGCATCTTTCATTAGCTCAGTGTGGTGCCTCACACATGTGAGCTGCTGTCCCAGACACTCCAGAAGCACTGGCATAGCAGCCAAACACTGAGTGCAGGTACCTCAGACTCCTTTGAGCTTAAGTTTTTGCACTCCCTCTCCCCTTTTCCCAGTTTCCAGACTCACTCTGCCAAATTTGTGCTGCATCCTTTTGGGATTTCCCCCTAGCCCCAAGGCTGGTGGCCCTGCAGAATTCCATACCTAAAATTCCTAACAGATGAACAGTTAGGAGCCTAAGCCAGCAAGACACTACTTCTGTGGAGTACTTCAAAAACAATCAGCCACAGGCTGCATGGTAGAGATGTAGATCCAAAGAGCTGAGCAATACCTACATGTGATCTGTGGCCTTAGAAATTCCAGGTTCAGCTGCTTGGACTTCTGCACTGTAGCCACTGCTCTACAGGAAGCTCTGCTTGCTCTGCAGATTGATGAAGGTTGTAAACATCTTTGGTCTCTTTAGAAACAACAGTATTGTCATGATTCTTGGGTCTGATGTGTGGGAATGTGGTTTGGTATCCGATTTTTTGCTTTGACTCCATAGTAATTGATATAAACAGAGCTAGGTTAGTCTTTCTTTTTTTCGTGATGGGGCGTTTGCTTACTGGTTTGAATTGCAGTAGCCAAGAAAGGTTTGATGTTTTGTGTCCCTAAATACATATTTTTCTTTTTTTTTTTTTTTTTTCTTTTTTTACAGGACATATTTTGGTCAAAATACCAAGGTAGGTTGTTTTGAGTCCTGCAGGTACTCTTATCCCTTAGGATGCACTGTCTCATCCTGGAGACATGGCTCCCTCTTTTAAGAGCTCACTTTCCACAGCTAAGCTCTTGTATTTTGTCTCTAGATGATAAACTGGTTCAAATGATGATGCTTGTTTGGATTGATGATGATGCTTCTCAAGGCATCACTTTCATATGTGTCTCTTTCTTCTTATTTTGCTAGTATGTCAGGGCGTGGCAATATCCAGGACAATTCTGGATGCTTGTCTAGAAGGTATGAACTTCATGCTGATCTCAATCTCCTAGATACAGTGAGTGCCAGGAACTTGCTTCCTGCAGAGATTGTACAGAAAAAAAATTAAACTGTTGGAGAAACCTTCTAATTATAAGGAAAAATACCAGGGGAGGAATTTGAAATGATTTCTTACTCTATTTCCCCACTAACCATTTCAACAAATAATCTGACTTGTGCACTGAAATAACATGGGGTAAATATCCTTATCCTTGTGACAGTCAGGAGTGAGCAGCCTCTCAGAAAGGCTTTGAGCCAAAGCAAAGCACAGAGCCCTCAGGGACAGCTCCCTCTGATGAGGCTGAGAAAGCTTGGCTGTGTGCTCTTCTCATGGGAAGAGGATGCCTCTGCTCATGCAGGCTCATGCACCCAGCAAAAGTTAAAGGGATATGTGAGAAGGTACTTCGGACCTTGCAAAATGCAACATCCAGTTCCACTGACTCTGGCTTACGCTGTGTTGGGATTTTGGCAGGTAACTGTGCTCTTGGGCTGGGCCAGAACTATCGAGGAACAATTAGTCACACCAAGTCTGGGATTGAATGTCAAGTGTGGACAAGCAAATATCCACACATTCCTAAGTAAGTTCATCTCCCGCATACTCTGTAAGAATTCTCCAGGGTGTCCTTCCTTCCTAACCTAACCAGCTTTGCCTCTCATAGATTCAATGCCACCCTCTATCCCAGCCTCATTGAGAACCACTGCAGGAACCCAGACAACAGCTCAGAAGGGCCATGGTGCTATACTCGAGACCCAACAGTGGAACGGGAGGCGTGTCCCATCCCCGTGTGTGGTATGCACTGAGACTGATACTAAAGCAGTCAAGGAGAGGATTATGGAGGGGGAAGGCTTACATGAACAGAGGTCAGTAAGAGTAGAGAAGCTTAAAGGGTAAAGGAGCAGAGGAAGTCACTGAGTTGCCCATACATAATGAGCTGTTTTCTCTAGATTATGCTAAACTAGGTGTAAATTAAAACCAGTGTCAGCAGTCCAGTGGAATGTACTACAGTCTTTTCTAGTCAGTCACCCAAAATTCCTGGCCCAGTTGTCTCTAATTTGTGACAGCCATGAATCATAATGATTTTTGGACTGAATTCCTACCTTTAGGACAAAATAACTACAGTTTGTGCTTGACTGCCTACCTTAAAATTCTCTCCTGTGGAGGTGTGCAGTTTAATACTCACAATCTCACGTAAAGAGAAGATGCCCTTCTCTCATCATTGCACTGGACATGGAGGACCATCCCCTTACACTTACACATTCCCATTTCTCTCCAGTACAGAGTTATCTCCCCTAGGGCCTGGCTTCTGTCTCAAAAGAACTCGTAAAGGAGAGAACCTTCTCACACAGCAGAAATTTCTCTTCCAGAAACAGACTAGAAGCAATAACACATAAGCAAGTTTGAGGTCTGCAACCATTTTAACATGGGGTATTTTTAAATTTTAAAAGCTATTACCATTGCTCTGGTCTGCAGAATTTAACAAACTGAAAAGAAATACTGCTCTGCTTTGAGGCCATGAGGCATCTGTGCTACCTCTGTTCACCAGTTCATTTCTGACCTGCAGTATGTTACAGTTACACTTCCACGTGGATGGATATGGCAGGATTAGAAAAGCCTCGGTTTTGTGCACAGTTCTTTTATAATCATGTTGACATGACTCAAAAAACAAAAGCAGCCCCACTTATTAAGGTGAATGCTACTTGGCCAGTGGCTGTTGAGCACCAGAGTGAATAGTCAAATGAGGTCTCTCTTCACATGGGGATTTCCCCCTGTGCAGAAGGAGAAGGCACCTTGAGGCCAAGCAAGAACAGATTGGATACCCACTCCTTCAGGAAATGCTGCTTAAAACTTGCAGTCATTAGGACACTTGCAAGAAACAGTGTGAGAAGTCTTGCAGGGAATTTTTCACTTCTCATTAGATTTAGAAACATTGGCAAAAGTTAAATTTGCCATTAAAGAATATCACAATAAAAGGCTCCCCAAATATGGCCTAGTTAAGCATTTTAAAAGAAGGTATTTGAGATCCTAATACAGCAGAATTATGATGCCTGAGACACCAACCTATCCCTTGAGTTGGTTCTCCAAGACGCCTCAGAAGGAAATAGAATACTGTTCCTCATATCTTAGTGACAAAGAGAAGTGTGATGAATAGTGCCAGCCTCACTTCACATACTGCTGGACCACCTCTGACACTGGAGTGTTTTAGAGGGCCACCACATGCATGGAAACAGTGGGAGCTCCCAAACATAATGGGACTCCCCATGGAACTCTAGGCTTTAGCAAAGGGGCTCTGGTCCTACTTGCTATCAGCACTTCTGAGTGCACAGCTATGGCTTAAATCACAGCTCTCTCTTTCCAGGTGAAGATAGAACAACAGTTCCATTTACTCCACTGGCCAGAGAACCCACACCAATGGAGCCCTGTGAACCAGAGAAAGGCATGCTTTACACAGGGACGCTCTCAGTCACTGTATCTGGAGCTAAGTGTCTGCCATGGAACTCTGAGAAAGCCAAAGAGGTGCTCCATGAAAAACACATTGACCCAGAAGTGGAGCTGAAAGAGAATTACTGTCGGAATCCAGACAGAGATGAGGAGGGTGTCTGGTGTGTCACAGATGAACCACCCTACTTTGACTACTGTGATCTGCACTACTGTGGTGAGAAGTCTGCATAGGTTTGGGCAGGCACACATTTGAGGTAGTGGCAAATAACAGGAGTAGAATGAAGTGCTTGGCTGGGAGGCATGGGCAAGGATGTACGTGCTCCATGCACATGGGAGTCCTGTTAGTCCATATATCACATGTACTATCGTGCCTTAAGTGCATAGCACTGTTACCTCTCTCAGGTGTTCTCCCTGAAAACTCACACTGGAGGACAAGGCACATTAAAGAACATTGGTGTTTTAAAACATCATTCCTTCATCAGATCCATGGTGTAGGGAAAGGAACATTTACATTGCTGGTTATTATGGCAATTACACTTAAGCCTTTTACCATGTTTGTCTTTCCATGTCTCAGACAGCTCGCTAGAGGATGAGAATCAAGAGTCTGAGGGACTATCAGGACGTTCTACTATTCCTAAAGAGTTCAAAACCTTCTTTGATGAAAAAACTTTTGGTTCTGGTGAAGCAGGTGAGCAAAAAGTCTAGATACAGCATGTCTGCAGAAGGACTGTAGCTTCTTCCTCTTCACTGTTCCTCAGAAACATCAGCTAACCAAAAGGTGTTAAAAGCAGGGGAAGATGCTTAAATTCCTTTTAGACCTCTCAGAAGCCAATATCCAGTTCCAATCATGGAACTAGTAAGCACTTCCTTTCTCAGATCTTCCACTATCACATGCTGACTCTAGACAACAGTTCTCCACTGCAAACAAGGTAGAGTAGCAAAACCAGACTGCATGTTTTTTCAGATTGTGGCACCCGTCCTTTATTTGAGAAGAAAAAGATAACAGACCAAAGTGAGAGGGAGCTGTTGGATTCCTACACAGGAAGAATTGTTGGTGGGGATGGCGCAGAAGTTGGCAGCTCCCCCTGGTAAGTATTGTTGTTGCATTTGGGAATTGTGTCTTCCTTCTCTTCAGCTCAAGCAGGTAGAAATAAAAAGGCTTGCCTATCTTAGGCAGCGTGCACAAATTACAGATTCTAATCAAAGCTTCTCCAAGTTGTTGACAGAGCAGTACTAAAAGAGCTGGAAAGAAACTCACCTCTTGAATCAAGTATGCAACCATCAGAGAAAACAAATGTGTTGGTCTATTTCATCTTTATTGTCTTCCTCTTTCCAGCTTTGCTGGAACAAAAAGGATGAGAAGCTTCTCCAGGTGAAAGAAATGAGGTACATGGCCTACTACATAGGATATACATGTCCAGGGAAGACTTTTGCTACAGAGCTACTTAAGCAGTTTTGTCAGTATAGTGCAATGCTGTTTCCTGCTCACTGCCACTTCTGCACTTGGCATGACACCAGGACCCATTTAGTCCTGCTAAGGGCTTCCTTCCTCCTTGTCTCTCAGGCAGGTGATGCTCTACAAAAAGTCTCCTCAGGAGCTGCTGTGTGGTGCCAGCCTCATCAGTGACAGCTGGGTCCTGACTGCTGCTCATTGTCTTTTTTATCCACCCTGGGACAAGAACTTAAGTACAAGTGACGTATTGGTGCGGATTGGCAAGCACGTAAGAGCAAAGTAAGAGTCTGAATGAAGTGAGAAGGAACTAGGCTTCCTCTTGAAGTAATGAGATACTTTGGAGCTGGGCTGTCATTCAGTATCCAAGGAAGTATAATAGCTAATGTTACATGCCTATCAGTAACAGGATCTAATGGGGCTGTCATTTGCTGCTCTTGCTTATCCTGAAGGTTAAAGTGAAAAGGAGCAAAGAAGCCTGGGAAATCTAAAAGCACCTTTGCATAGGTGCTCCTATGCAAAGACAGCATTGTCTCAGAGGGTACAAAGCTGAGTGTATCATAAACTCCAGAAGACTCTCAGCTGCTACTGTACAGCGAGTTTTTTCCTTCATAACTATTTCAGATATGAAAAGAATAAAGAGAAGATTGCTCTGTTGGATAAAATCATCATCCATCCCAAGTACAACTGGAAAGAGAACATGGACCGAGACATTGCACTCATGCACTTAAAGAGACCCATCAGCTTCAGTGACTACATCCATCCTGTCTGCCTGCCTACCAAAGAGGTCGTGCAGAGGTGAGGAGGAGAGAGAGAACAAGATGAATTCTCAAGGCTATTTGCAGTATGAGTGCCAGGCAGGAGAAAGCTGTTGCAACGCATTTGATTATACTTGTGCTTCCTTCCACAGGCTGATGCTGGCAGGTTACAAAGGGAGGGTAACTGGCTGGGGAAACTTGAAAGAAACATGGGCCACTAACCCCTCCAACCTGCCCACAGTTCTGCAACAGGTCAATCTGCCCATTGTAGATCAAAGTACCTGCAAGGCATCCACCAGAGTTAAAGTAACTGACAACATGTTCTGTGCAGGTAAGTAACACTGGAGTCCACAGGCACGACTTGCCACAGAAGTCAAGGGCTCTGAGCTCTGGTGTGACTCACGCAACAAGGTTACTATCAGATAAATTTGCAAATGCTCTCCACAAAGAATAACTTCCCTATGATAAGAACTTTCTCAGCTCTCAGAAAACATGAAGGCTGGAGAACTTAAAGCTAGGAATAAAGTTTGCAACACCAGCCTCTGGTCAGGCACTAGTCTAACGGTACTAGCTAGCAGCAGCAGCTGTGGGACAACTAAGCACAAATAATTTTCTTTTCACCAGTACATAGAGCAGTTCAGCGACTTCCTAAAACGGCTGCACACCCATTATCCTGTCTACTAGCTTGTCTCAACCTTTTGGAGCCCATTCATACTTATGGCCACAGATTTTGAAGGCTCTCACCTTCCTAAATCTCTTCTAGCATTCATACCCTTTTCAAGTGAGAAGGGGACACAGAATTCAACTTACCAAGAGACTATGGATTTTTGTACCAATTTAACAGTTTCTGCTGTATTCTTCATTTGTGCAGACTATCAGCTCCTATAAGCAAGCCTTGTGATCTTTGATTAAATTTGTGCTGCTTGCATCAAAATGCATGTGATTCCTTGAGATAGGATGGAAGCCAATTACAAGAGTGTGCTGAAAACACAGAGCTCTAATGGACTCTTTTTGTAGACAACGTTTTTTGAAATAGCTGAGATGCAGACATACAGAAAAAAATGGGTGATGGGAAAACACAGAGATACTATCTAGTTCATCAGAAATTAATGAAATCCTCTTCCTCTTCATCCTGAGACTTTAGAAAGACAGCTGGGGAGAGGAAAAGCAAAACTTACAGTGACAGGAAGGTGAAAGTGGGGACAACAATGTGTCTCTATAGTAAACAGAAGAACAGGGAACCCAGATTATTACAAGTAAGTTTCTAAGATAAGAAAAGCACAGCACAGTAGCTCAAGCTACAGCTGTTGTACAGTGTCAGTGCAACTGACAGCAAGACTAACAGCAATTCTGATGAAAATACAGGAATGAGAGCACAGAGGGTGGATTCAAGAATGCTGCAAAGACAGATGCAGTGTTAGAATTTTTACATGTATGAAAAACAAAAGTCCAAGAGTTGACAGAATTAGCAAATAGTCTCATGGGTCCCAAAACGTTTCTGCCATTTATCCTGAAACTTTAAAGAAAAGATGGCCAACACCATCCACTCCCGCTACAGTCAAATGTCCATTTTCCTTGCCTGTAGGCTACAGTCCTGATGCATCAAAGAGAGGAGATGCCTGTGAAGGGGACAGTGGGGGACCTTTTGTAATGAAGGTATGTTCAACAAGTTCAAGCTCGTAAGACAGACAGAGTATGTCTTTGTTCTATGCTGAACTTCATAGTCTAAAAAACAGCAGCAGAGTTGAGCCACTACTGAGTAGCTGAAGCAAACCCAGCTAATGCCCAAGGTGAGCAATGGAGATGAATCCTGCAGTCATCCAGCCCCATTTCTGTACTGAGCTCTCAATGTTTTAGGACCTGCAGGACCCATAAGGGATGGCCAATTCTTAAGAGTTTTAAGAGTAGAAACAAAGTGGCTCCAATAAATTCTGCTGGAGATGCCAGTCTGAATCCCAAACTAGCTTCCATCATTAAACACGCTGGGGTACATCCAAGGTTTAGATCTGAGAGGGCAACCAAGCTGCTAAACAATACAAAGCACAAGTCTTATGAGGTGTGGCTGAGGGAGCTGGGCTTGTTTAGCCTGAAGGAAAGGAAACTCAGGGGAGACATCTTGAAAGGAGAGTGTAGCTAGGTGGCACTTGGCCTCTTGTTCCTGTCAAGCAAAGGACAAGAGAAAATGGCCTCAAGCTATTTTCTGGCTCCCAAAATGTGCCAAGGGAGGCTCAAGTTAGACATCAGGAGGAATTTCCTCACTGAAAGAGTGCACGCAGTGCTGTGGTTTAATTAACATGGTGGTGTTTGGTCAAAGGTTGGACTTGATCTTCAAAGTCTTTTCCAACCTTAATGATTCTCTGATTCTATCAAAGTCTCTTGCTACTTGTGCCAATCCCATTTTTTCTTTACTTTAGAACCCAGATGACAACCGTTGGTATCAAGTGGGAGTAGTTTCATGGGGAGAAGGCTGTGACCGAGATGGCAAATATGGATTTTACACCCATGTATTCCGCCTGAAAAAGTGGATACGAAAAGCCATCGAAAATCACGCGCGATAGATGAAGCATTTACCTTGCTTGATCTCAGTTTTGTTACAATGCTCCACTTCGAAACATAAGCATAGAA
The DNA here is from genome assembly GCF_009819655.1 of Sylvia atricapilla. NCBI lineage: Eukaryota > Metazoa > Chordata > Aves > Passeriformes > Sylviidae > Sylvia > Sylvia atricapilla. The sequence continues at coordinate 23,851,632 of NC_089145.1, read as the reverse complement.
GATCCTGAAGTAAAACAAGTTATATCCTTACAACCTGACAAAGGAAAGTCTTATCCCTTGAAAATAAAAGTTCTGAAACCCATCTTCTTCCATTTATTCATGCTGACTTTAGTTGCAGTTGAGTCTAAGTCATGATAGTAGCCAGGAGTACCACAGCACTAGCTATACTGCTAATTACCTGCTGTGCTTCAAACAAATTCCCCTCCCTTCCATCAGCTATAATCAAGAGGTTTTGGACCTCACATAATGGCCTTGTCAGTCCAAGCAAGAGTAATACTCTCATGCACTATCCCTTTCCTCCCTTCAAGACAATTATTTTCTGTCCTAGTTTTTGACCCACATATGTACTGGAGATTACCACCCTACAGTATCTCTGGCATTACACAAAACACCAATGCGAAAAGTAGAGCAATTAGAAGTTGTTTTGATCAGACAAACATTGTTCTCAGCCACAACAGCAGGCAATAAATACCAGCTCCACTGTGTGCAATCTATCCTACAAAGGAATAGCGGCTTGAATACATTAAGCAGGACTTCCAGTAAGTTCCTACACGGCAAGTGGTGCTGGGTCCTTATTGTGTATTTTCTACCTGCACAGCAAGATTGTGAAGTAAGCAATTCATGCAATTATTGTCAAAAGCATCATACACTACACGTCTTTGCTTGTGTTATGAAGGCTGTTTAGTGATCTCCCCAAAAGCAAGATTCAGTCTTATGATCATAAATTCCTCTTTAGCAGGAATTTGTGGACAACTGAGGACCCAGAAGTAGAGCAGTAAACACAATTTCTTGACCACCCAATTTGTTCAACCCAATTTTCTATGAAGACAATCATAAGATTGGAAAATTCTCCTTGCTCCCTATGGCACATTTCTAAACTTCTCACTCATAGTGCCATAAAGTCACAGAAAGAGGCAACAGTGAAATTAGGTGTTCTAAAAACAAGTTATTGATCAATTACTGTCTGGCCACTTCCTTTTAGATGGCTCATCTGGGGACCAGGTTGAAGCAGCCCAACTTGATTGCAAAAATAAAGCATAAAAACCAACCTGTCAAAGAAATCTGAAGAACAAAACCTCAACAGCCCAAGTTTCATGACTGTTTAAAGTCATTGATAACCACAGACACTGAAAATGCTTAGCCCTTCTAATATTTAAATTTTAAGCCTCACCCCTTCACTACAATCAAATAATCTGTGACAAAAGAGAGGAACCAGGACCATACCGTTTCTGGAGAAAGTCACTGTTCACACTGACTTGTTACAAACAATACAGAGGAATCATTTTTAAAATTCAGTTTAATGTTATTTAAATATTGTCTGGGCTAAAGATTAGGCTTTATTAATTTATGTGCACAAGTTTTAGTTCAGAACTCCCAGGATATTGAGTCCAACCAAACACTACAAAGACACAGGGCAAAAACTCATTCAAAAAAACAACTATATCTTCTGCTACTCAATTATTCCTGTATTTCACTTCTGATTCAGCTTCAAATTTAAAATAGTTTATGCAGGTTTGCAGGCATTGCTGTTTTAACATCCTGAGCTAATTAATAGAGAGTTCTTCAGAATGTCTGCTGAATATGGTAAATGAACATATGAATTAATTTAAATGTCACTAAGTTTCAGAGAGCAGCTAGTAATTGAGAGGTAGTGGCAGTAACTCTAGTGTCAGCAAACACAAACGATTCACAAACTGCCCCAGTATAAGTGCACAACACCACAGCACTTACCAATAAGGGCCAAACCTCCACTTGTAACAGAGCTCTGTTCCATAAGTGCATGCTCATTTCAGGTTATGAGAGGAGACTGACTACTAAATCAAGGCAGTGGAGCAATGAAGGGCATTATATCAGTTAACACAGGATGGAGAACGCTTGCGATCACCTGCTATCACAGTGTGCAAACTCACCATAAGCACCAAGCAGCATTATGTCAACTGCAACCCCTGCCTAGGGGCCCTGTCAAAGGAAGATTTCAGACATTTGCAGAAGCTCTGGCATAGATCTGTTGTACAAGTACTAATTTAAAGCCACATTTTTAATCAGGCAAGACAGTTTCAGTAATGGCTCTTATGCAGAGACTGCTGGTCCACATAGCAGACGACAAAAGCAGCACTTATATGGAACAGATTAAAAATCTAGCGTAGAAGTGTGTTATTTTAAGCCTGCCTGTCCAACTCTTCAATAACTCCATTCTAGCTATGTGCAAGATACGCTTCACAACCAGTTTTCACATGGAAGTGCAGTAGTAAGGTGAAGATACATCACCTCCCTAAAAATGAAAGGGCTAGAAAGGATACACAGTGTATCTGTCCTAATCTTCATTATTTGGAGCTTCTGAAAAAGGCTAATCACTCATAAGAAAAAAAGTGGCTACAACTTTTGCAGACTAGTTCTATTAGGTGTCTTAGTTACAAAATGGTAACAATCTGATGTTTAAGGGCAAAAAGTAGTAGTGAGTGAGGTTTACCTGCATGAGGAACACTGCTTAACCAGATGAGCTCAGGATAAATAAGTCCACTGACCGTACACCACTGCTACTCTATTCCGTATCAACAGCAGCAGGCTCCCTCAAAGAGAGCGCCCTCAGATGGGACCACACAATCTGGGTAAAAGCATCACAACGACTAGGTAATTCAAAATAAGCATTTCAGCAAACTAAATATTTTCAAGTTACAGAAACTTATTCCAAAACAAAAAAAGCAACTATATGAAAAATGTACTACTGCTCATAGAAGTAAGAGTGCAAAGTCTCAGGACTGCATCCACAGACAGTGTATTTCCACTCATCTTCCTTATAGTGTATCCAAACCCCAAGGTTCATGCCAGCTTAGTTCGGTTGCTAGATGCCCAGTCACTAACATTCAGGAATAGAGTGACCTCTAACCAGCAGTCGCTGCTGTTCCTAAAGAGGCTGGTATAGTTAATGCAAACTTTATTTACAAAAGACACTTAAATTAGTTACTTCATGCCATGTGTCCATACAGAATTAACAGTTCAAGGATTACATGGAGAAGAATTCACAAAATTAAAAGTGAAATCACTAAAGATCTTCTAAGAGTTAAGAACTAGGAAAAGATTTTAAAGACAACTTTACAAATAAAAACCCCAAGTCATGAGAAACTAGTCTGAGCAAGAGGATGGTTGTTTACAGGTCTGTACACTAAAACTAATACACAGACAGCCTTCTATTGTCAAAGAGATGCTCATTGAGAAGCAGATTATGTACAAATACTTGTGCCACAATGACTCAACCCCCCAAAATCCACTGTATTATACATAAACCAGTTTGTATACATTAGGCCTAAACGAGGCCATTTAACTATGAAGACTTCTAGTTTAGTAAACTAAAGCTGAAGACAGCCCCAAGCAACAGCGATACTGTCTCTTGGCATCTCTATTTGCGACTGCTTTTTATTCTCTCCAATCTTTTTTTCAAGTCATCAATATTGGCCGCTGCAGAAGAGGGTGAAGCCAGGGTAGTTCCAATGCCAGAGGAATGAGTCTGATTGGAGTCCAGGTCCAGATGTTGGTACTGCTCCCGGGACTCACGCAGCTGGGAGAGCTTACTGTGAAGCATATCTGTAGAGGATGCAACTGTAGGGAGTGTTGGTTTAGAGAGCAGAGACGTCAGAGGGGGTCTGTCTTCCTGCTATGAGGGAGGAAAGTGAAGTGTTAAGACATATAGTGGTGAAGGCCACATAAAAAGTAGAAATCATAATCAATGGCTTTTCAAGGAGCACTACAATACAAGTGGATCTGGAGCAATAGTCAGTTACTGTCAAAGTCAGAACCATGTAAAGCCAATCACAATACTCAATTTTTATCATCTGAGTAGTTAATGTTTAATTTTATGTCAACAGGGACACACAAAACTAGCCTTTCAAGATCAAAAAATTGTCTGCACACCAGAGTTTTACTGAGATAGACTGCCAGAGTCTTGAACAGCCTAAATTCTAACACAAGAGAAAAATCCCTGCCTTTGTGCAACATTAGCAGACAATGAATTTTCTGGAAGAATGAGAAGAGGAAACTTTAACTGACTGGCAAAACTGAACCTGTCAAAGACTTAAAGTGTCAATTCACTGTTCTTTTACCAATTAATATTTCCACCTGAGTTACTTATCTCCTTACTCTCATCTAGGAAACACTTCACTTCCTCAGAGCTCTAAGCTGATACTCAAATTTGTGTCAAAGGTTAAAACATTGAAACATTAAGATCATTAAACTGTAATGAGTTTTGGTTCACAGGTTTCCAATGCTAAGCTCATTCAGCATTCCTGTACCTCAGTATCTATACACTCAAAATATATAAAACTTCGAAGTTTTAATTCAGCTCTGATCGTTGTTTCAGAGCAGAAAGATCAAGAATTTCCACATCATTAATCTCTGAGATGTTAACTTTTTGAGAACAGCTGTTTGAACCTTTTTGAGACTCATCTTCCCAGCAAGGGAAGATAATTAGCTACAGGCCAGTAAAAACAACCAGCACATAACACCAGCGATGCAGACAGAGTGGACTGAAATGTAAGCCTGCCTGGCCAAGTAATGAGTTGAAAGTCATTTATACTAGGCATAGTGACATGCCGTGAGTAGCTAGGACATGCATTATAAATGAAAGATCACAAATTCTGATTGAAATCTGCCTTCTGGCATTTGAATTCCTAAAAAAAAAAAAAAAAAAACCAAAAACAAAAAACCAAAAAAACAAAGTGCAAAACAAGCACCTTCCCAGGGGATTTACAAGTGTTGTCAAGTACAATACCTTTGCGTTGTCAAGGCCACAACGCTGCCTGAGGATTTTTAATCTTTCCAAGTAAACTGAAGGCCCCACTTCCTCCCCATTTGTGTTTCCTATAGATGAAGATACAGTGTGGGTAGATGCAGGAACACATGTTCCTTCCATTTGAGAAGAAATTCCTGGAGGATGAGGGGAAGGAAGGAGGAAGGTTAAAAATTAAAACATCCGAAAAGCATAAACCTCTTGGTCAGTTCCTTGAAATAGGATGCAATGGATGAAGAAATAACCAACCTATTATTTGTTAGTTATTTGCTTTTGCTAGTATAGAATTATCTGGCCTTTAATTTCCTTGCAAAAGTGACAACTGAAAACCAAGAAAAGAAACAGAGAAATTTAAGGAGTGGCTGCAGAGCAGCTCTAGAAGTGCTGAAGCCAATAAAAGAGAATGGTGCAGAGAGAGGAAGATGCTGATGTGCATCAGCAGTGACCACAATGTCCAACGGGAGAACTGAGCAATTGGCAAGGTAGGAAATACTTGGAGGTGTCTGTCTTTTTCTAGTTTGGTTGTACTTTTGGGCTTACCACTGATTCTAACCCCTCTTTATCTCTCATTTGTGCAACTTGAAGCTGTCATTCCAAATCATTTTCCATTATTAAAAGAATTGAAAATTCTAAGACTTAGCATGGACAAGGATTTGTTCTCACTAATTTACTACAAGGGTGTTTAAAATAGATAAACAGAGAATTAAGGTTAAGCATTTATACCTTACTCTACAAAATGCACTGTTGCAATATGGAACAGCATGTTCTATTATATCAGACAAAGTTAGAGAAGAGAAAAAAAAAGACAATCGTGGCACATAAATTTGGGTTTATAAACTGTTGAACTACTATTTCTCAGTTGTAGAAACTTTGACAATGAAAGGTGAAATTTTCTGTCCTGCACAGTTGAACACATTTAGGAAGTTCTGAAAGAACCTCATATCACCTATCTTCCTAAAGGAATCTACAATACAGGGATAGGAGAAGATGCAGTAGTAGAAAAAAGAATAATATTTCACAGGACACTATGAAATGAGTAAGAAATAAAAGTTACAGATAGTTTTGCAAGCCTGTGTACCAGCTTTTATTTGCAGCTAATAAATTGTCACATTCCTTCCCTAATATTTCATTGAATACTCCTTTATATTTATCTGCAATGAAAAGACTCAGCTATGAACAGTTTTACAGTCATTCATCCAATTAAAAAGCTAATTTATTGGAAAGAAATCATCACAAATTCTGCAGAAACTGATCATGCTATTTAAAATAACATGAGCACAGAAAATTCTTCTATTAAAAAGCCTCCTATATGGTTTTTTTTAGGAAAAAGGTAAAAGGACATTCTGACAGCTGCTGCTGCTGTTTTAAACCAGCTCTATACCTTGCAGAACCAATTCTTGATACCACACATTTAAAACACAACCTAATGTTCAACCCACACTACAGGATATGGGTTAGAACCAAACATTTCCCAAGCCTTTCTGATGCTTTCTATATTTAGTGTGGTCATAACTTCTTTTTTTGTAAACAAAGAATGCATACTCCTAACAAATGGTGCCTCGTGAAGCAACACAAGCAGCAAGAAAATACATGGCTTGCTTCAGAAGTCCATAAACGTATGCAAATAATAATTTCTACCAGGAGGCACGAAACTGTTCTATCTCTGCTTCTATAAACCAAACAGTTCTGCTATAGCATGTACCTGTAGAAGAAGCAATGCGCCCTTTCCCTTCCCGTTCTGTTTCTATCAGTCGGAGGCCTCTTTCCACATAGCTTTGGAAGAACTGAGAGGAATTTTTCAGGAAAGGCTCAATGTCTACATCAGAATATTTCTTTTTGTATTCATACAGTTCTGCCAGACCCTGGGAGGGAAGAGTTGGTATGTATTACTACAACTGCTGCATTCACCATTCTAGTGTATCATGTTCTCTTTCTTGCAGGAAGGGGGCACTCACCTCCTTGGTGTTCTCCTTTGAGCCAATCTTCTTAAATATTTCTGCCAAAATATCATTGACTTTGGCTTTTGAAGCCTTTTCCTCCTAAATAAATAAACAAAAGGAGACTTGTAAAACAGTGAATAAAACCAAACAGAAATCAGACAAACCCAAGACACCCTCAGACCTGCTAACTGGATACAGAGCTTCCAAGGTGAAGAAAACTTTGAAGTGATCAGGGTTCTACATAGCCACTTTATACACAGAATGTGAGCGAGGACACAATGAAGCTGTAGGACTCCTCTTGAGAAATTCAGTGTTTAAAACCTGTTTTGGATATGGCTAACTCTTAGTAGATCAGATGCAGTACCTTACAGCATAAAACTTATGCTGCACATTTCAACTTCCTGGAGAGTACTTCATCCTGGGATATCCACAGAATACTCAGGTAAACACACACAACGAATTCCCAGAACAGCCATAAATGAAAATTCTGCTTTAGAAGAGTACTCCAACATTATTTGCATGTTGAAATGGGAATTACTACTTGATAGAACACAAACACAAAATTAACTTCATTTGTTAAATAAATTACTTTACACTCCCGTCCCCCGCCAACACATTTACTTACTATGCGAGAAGCTCCTTTTTCTGGATCCTTATCAGCTTTTCCAGACTGGTCCATGGCATGTTTCATTACTCTACAAAGGTGAGCTTCTAGCTCAGACTCATTTTTGTTGTCTATCATTGTTAAATGATCCAAGATCTAAAATGATAAAAAAGGGGAATTAAAAAAAAAAAGGGGGGGGGGGGAAATGAAATGCTCTAGAGACTGCATGAACATCCAATTTAAAAATACCAGACCAGTGATTGCTCTGACCTTGGGCCCTTTCAACTTGCACAGGGTGTGAAGCAGAGTCTTCAATGTTCTTATAGGGAACTCACTCTTACATTGCTTCAGCTTCTCTTTGGGAAAGACCTTCATGAAAATGTGGATATCCAGCAGAATCCGATCCAGATTGATGCTATTAATGGTCTCCGGAAGAAGACGCACCATTCTCCACAGACACTGGAATGAGAGGCTGACTTAAAGCAAGACAACTCCATAACGAAGCACTTGATTATATAAGGAGAAGTTACACAACACTATCACTGAGCCACTTCACTCTGCTAGCACATCATACAGGCACACACTCTGTCTGCTGCTCAAGCTATATTTGCTCTGGTACATACTTTCTCTTTGTAATTGGCTGTACAGTATCCAGATCTTTCTTTAGAACTGATGCATAAGTGAGGTGCTGACTTCTCTACTTATAACAGGAGACTAAATGCTTTGTGTGAAGATATTTCAGCAGATAATATATATATATGCTATGTACACCTACACACAGCAAAAGTTCTTTAGGTTCAACCTCATTAAGAATGCCTGAGCTGTCTCTAAATCATCCCAGTTACAAAAGGGTGTTGTATGATAAGAAAAGATCATGCTCATGGTTTCAATGCAGACATTTGCCTGTTCACTCTGCCTGTCAATACAGATGACAGGATACAAGTCACCTCCAGCCTGGCACTGTTTGAATCCATACAGTGTGGTGCCCAAGCAAACAAGCCCAGCAGGTGACTATACACCTCTGTATGGAGCTTGTATTAGCGTACACAAGCTTTTATTCTTCTGTAAGTAAACTATTAACAGGTATAAAGCTCCCTCCTAAAGTCCCTATATGTGACATCTAATAAGATTAGAATCATAGAAGTTATAAGAAATATTTCAAGTTATGGACACTTCTTTTTTTTAATCTCCACCTGTTCTTTCAGGTAAGATAATTCAGATAAACCACGTAAGTTCAAAATCTCTCCTACAGGCTCACCTTCATGACAAGTTCTGAAAACTTAGGAGAACTGGCTGTTGCTAGAAGACTATCTTGGAGCAAAACAAGCAGAGCACTAGAAGGAATAAATTGATAATGTTACACAGAAAAAGTGCTAATCGCAAGAAAAAAAGATGCCAACTCATCACACAATATCACAGCAGAGACTAGGGTTAGTCCAGCAGTTGTGCAACAGCACTTTCCTTCTTTCTTTCTAGTACAAGAATTTAAGAGACAGTCTGCTGAACTTCAAAGCACAAAGAATCATACTAAGCTTGTTTGTTCAGCCTGCCTCCAGCTGTGCAGTCAATTTCTGACGACAGTGATAATTCTTTATTAGCTAGCTGAATGATTCTGAAGACATTGGTCTTCGCTTACAAAATGACTAACAAACTCAGCCATTCAAGGAACACAAGAGAACAGGTAAAGAAAGGCAGAAATTATGCAGTTTTCATTACATACCTCAAGATGTTGGTCTGGTCAGACTTCTCCAGAACTTTCACTACCAAGAGGTTGACTGATCGAATGACCTGCTCACCCTCCTCAAGATCTTCAACCCGAGAATCCAGCATTAATGTAATAAGACCATGCATTAGGTCTTTTAGCACACCAGTGGATGCCTCACGAGCCAGACTCTCTATCTGAAATAGCTACAGATTGAAGAAAGTGTTAAGTTTTCCCTACACACAATCCTTCAGTATAGGGACTTCTCTAGACTACACTGTCAAATCTTGACATCTCCCAGTTTCCCACAAGAGTAAAAAAGAGTCAAAACACAAGTATGAAGGAAGTTATTTCTACTGAGTGACTTCTGAAAATACTCAGGCCATCAATTCTGCACTCAAAAGGTAAAGAATATTAAAAACAAAGCTTAATAGAAGTCTTAAGGCTGTATTATGCAGAAGCAGAGACCTTCTTTCCTTCCCCAACCTCTCATTCCCCACTTGCTCTCAAAAGGTGCATTGATGAGCAGTGGGCAACAAACCTAAGAAAGACTCAATAGTAAGCTAACCTAGGTACAAGAACAGAAATTTCATTCTCCCACAACTTCTGCACACAGATTATTTGCTCTTCACCTTATCTTCTACAGTAAAGCCTTACCGTGATCATGCTCCCAATAATACAGCTGTAAAGTCTAACAATCTCATCTTTGTCCAGCTTCTCATCTGCCATGTGTGTATTGTAGATTAACCGGAGCTGCATAAACGTGGCTATTAGGAATTGGTCAATGTGGCCAGACATAGCTTCTGCTTTGTCCTCCTGTTTGAGTACCTCATCAATCTAAGAATTAAAACCAAAATGCTCTAGTAAAGTCAACGTAATGCAAACAGTGCAAAATAACAGTAATTCAAATACTTTTCTATAGGAAGGGTTTTGCCCTGACCAATTCATTTGCCAAGGCAGTTGTATTCTAAGCTTTCACCCAAAATCAACAGCTAGAGACTGGCATTGCTAGACCAAACACAATCAATTACTGCTATTTTAGAGAACTGCAATCTTATCCTGTACACAAATGAAAGAGTCAGCATTATAGAGTCTGGAACTTACAGCTTTATGAAATCTTCTGGACAAAAAAAAAAAATTCTAAGTAGTTAAAGCCATCCTAAACCCACGCAAACACTATGAGGCAAGACAATCCTTTTGCTAAGGATCTCTTAAAACAGTTTAAATTTAAAAGTTAAGTTTCACTGACTTATTGGTTTTTACAAACTCATAGCACAAATAATTTGACAAAACCAAAAATATAACACAGAAGCACTAATGAAAAAAGGCATTAGGTTTATTCTGCATCTTTCAAGTGGAATCTCTATTGCTAAAGCGAGTCAGATGGCCCCTGTGCACTTAGTTTTGTCATCAGGGAGATTCTGAGCAGAGCCCATGTCACCTGACATGATTGCTCCACCACAGTGCAACTCATCATCCTCGCAGGCAAAGTCTGGCACAGTGTGATTAGTTACCACCTTAATCCACTCACCTGTGTGAGAGCCTGGATGCTTGTATTTATATCACCACTGGCTACTTGGGAAATGACAAAGTTGATAGTAGAAGCTGTGTTACTGTGCATGTCATCGAAATGTGGGGACACAGCACGGATTCTAAAGGGTTGAAAACAGGATTCATTACTTTCTGGAGAGCTACTTTAATACACACTTAACTGCTGTATTTCAATGATGTTTTAGCGACAAGCGATAAGGATTTCATTCTTCGCTGAGGATTCTCAAGGAAGGAATCATTCCTTTTACCATGTCTATCGCACTATTTGTAAAGAGGCTGACGATGCACTTACAAACTCAAGATCCTCTAACTATAAAAATGTCTAAGTAGAACTCATGTCTTGCACTAAAAATAACTGCTCTCCAGATCTCAGAAGAGTACAACAGACCTTTGTTTTGCCATCTCTTCAAGTCACCCTATTATGAAAACAAGTCTGAATGTAGAAACTAGCACTATCAATTCACCTTCTCAAAATAGTTTTTAGGTAGCCCTGCTGATTTCACTCAGGAGTTAAAACTAAACTCACTTGGGCTCAGGAATCAAGACTGGCTCAAAGATGTCATCTAGTTTGTGCTGTACAAGTGCTGGCATCTCACATCTGACAGTTCCATTGTCATTTTCAATTTCATCAAGATCCAGCTGAAATTCCCGTGGAACTGTATGTGCTGTCTCAGAGTGGCTGCCCATGTTGCGGTTTTGGCTATAGAAACCAGGAGAGAATTTTAGTTTATTGTACATACAATGCTTATTATACATACAGAAGAGGCAAGAATATTACCACTAGCATCCTCTGGTAGCCCTAAAGCTCTCATATTAGCACAGATTTTGGAGTTTGGATTATATGCAAGCCCCTTAATTTCCTCTGCCTTTCCCCTAATCCTGTAGGCCAGAAGAGCAGCTATTACTTACTTGCCCTCCTAGTTTTTCTTGTAAACCACAAGATGCCCTGTACCTGTGCTAGATATGCCCAGTTTGAGGTAACTAGCACAGTTTATAGTACTATTAAAGGAATATAATTTGAAAGTTTGAGTGGCTTTTTTTCGCCTTTGGTTTTTTAATAATGGACAGGATGTACGTGTACAGAGCAACCTCACAAGCTCCTCTGAATCTAAGACTACCAGCATCCCCACAGGACCTATACTGCGTATCAGATTTCTCAAGGAAATATTTTAATATATACTTCTCAGCACAGACTTTATTCCAAAATAATGAGCAGGTGGCAAGGAATAGTTTCTGAGCTTTTTGTTTTGCCTGCAGTTGCCCCAGGCTCAACAATTCACACATGTCTATCCATTTCTGTGCTTTATGTCTAACATAATTAGAATAGGGTCCAACAAAATACCAAGTTTAATGCAACACACTGAAAGTTCTCCCAATATTTTGAACAGTTGCTCAATGTGGAAGTGTCATGTCTGTCTACAGCTTCATCCACAGTCATCTTGGCAGAAAGCTGTATTTCTGTTTTCTTTCTTTTCTTAAATTCAGAGACCTGTAAATAACCTAGAACTAGCCTTGGCAAACCCATCACCCTCAGCAAGGGATGGCTAGGAGAGAAATGGAAAAATAGAAGAGCCTTGCTACCAAGGAGTTAGTGGGCAGTACTTACATCCTATAAGTGCGATACATAATTCTGTCCATGGAGAAGCAGTGAAAAAAGGCACAAGACCATTTAGAAAGATTTCAAGACAGACAAGACAAAAATAATTTCAGACATTTATATTTATATTATTTGGCCATTTTTCAAAACATGCAAAGATGATGATAGAAGAACTAAAAGGACATTGTCAGACATTAGCACATATACTTTGCAAGCCAGAGACCATAATGCAACATTACGTACTTGAGTTTGGAGGACATGTCCTCAGCTTGTCCCTTGCGCATCATGCTGGTGTTGGCACTGATGCTCTGAGTACGCTGAGGTTTCTCCTCTGCCTGTCTCACTGGAGCAGAAGAGGGTCTCTTGGCTGACCGCTTTATTCTTTCCTCCAGCATGCTCATGTCTTTCTCTGAAAGCTGTAACAGACAGTGCTTTCACTCAGCTTGAGTTGCACACGTTTTAGAAACCTCAGTCACCTACAGGATTCACACCATACTTATTAGTACAGACTGAAGTTCTCTAATATGAAGGTGAGAACTATCAATGCTACCTCCTAGCAGCAAGCTCACCAGGACATCCTCAACTGTCAGGTGTTACTTCAAGAGCTTATTAACCCATGTTGACAAGCTGTAATACAGAATACACCTATTTCTAGCCCCCGTAACTTTCAAAAAGCAGTTCATCTTGAATTTAAACTATAGTACTATACTATGTTTGTAACTGTTGCATGTGTTGCTGCAAAACCCCCCCAAAAACACCCCCACCCACCTTTCTATATTCGGTTTTAGCAGACCAGGCAGTGCTTTAACACTCTGGACCCTGCCACAGAAGCCAGAGTCCTCCTGACAATGTACTCATAATTCTGTATGAACACCAGATCAGGCAACTTGATGCTCCAACTCAAGCAGTGAAAAGATTGATATTTACCTGCTTATCTACCAGACTGAAGACTACCAACAAACTCCATCTGAACAAAAGTAGACATTACAATTTCATGAGAAGCACTCTTCAGTATCCCTATGATTTAGAAACCTTCCAGAGAACCCATAGATGGACCATACTGAAGCTCAGAAAGTCATGGTTAGAAAGGGCTGAGCTGTTCAGGTGCTACAATTTTTCCTTTGCCTTGAAAATTCAAAAGCAAATCGACTACATAGAACTGAGGCAGAAGCACATTGCACTCTGAACAACAGTTAAATAGGATAGAAGTCTATGATGTTAATGAAAATGCAACATGAACTATCATGGGAACAGTTAACAGAGAAAGTAAGAATCACATTAAATTTCAACTTTTCAAGAAGCTGGAAGTTGGGAAAAAAAAAAAGAAAAAAAAAAAAAAAAGAGAAGAGCCCTTGCTTTCCTTGTTTGTCATATTCCACAAAACACCCATCCAATAGCTGGTATACCCTATGGCATATACAATGCAACAAAGCTGCAAAGGCATTAAAATACCTATCACATTCTAATCAGTTTTAGTGCTGCTAGAAGCATTACAAAGACCAAATCCACATAACAGAACTGGATAAAATGATGTAACTGCTCTTGAGTCAAATTAGAATTCATTTTACTTAATCTGATATGCACAGTAATTACAAACAGTGAACTTGCTTTCCATTGCTGGACACTGAAAACTGAGTTTTGCCACCCGTAACTTTTAATACATTTTAGATGATAATGGCAAGGTATGATTTTCAGAGAGCAAAACAGCAGCAATACAAAGCAACATAGTACTGACACTTTAAAAATGAAATGCAATAAGATAAAACAAGTAAGCTGAACCTAGCAAACTTCAGCTACAATGCAATTGGATAGGTTGGGCATTAAAAAAAAGCTGAGGACTTAATGGAGCCCCAAAAACTAGCCTTTTTTGCCAAATCAGTTATCCAAATAGTCTGAATCAGATGTGTTACTTGTACAGTTGATTATAACACAAGTTACTTTTTATGAACAATTTAATTCTCATGAAGGTCAGTGTTTTTCTTTTTTTTTCCAGTTTTCATTCATGCACATCCACATTATATACATCTCTCTGACTGGAGACAGGCTGAGAGTTGGGATTGAGAGCATGCTGAAGAGAAGGCACTGGGGAGACCTCAGTGCAGTCTTCCAGTACCTAAAGGGGGCCTACAAAGAAGCTGGAGAGGGACTTCCAACAGGAGCATGCAGTGATAGAAAAGTGGTAATTACTTTAAAATGAAAGAAGCCAAATTTAGATTGGACTAGATACTCTTGACTGTGAAAATGGCTGAGGCAATGAAACAGGATAGCCAGTCCCTGGAAGTGTTCAAATGTCTCTGCCCCATGGCAGAGGGTTTGGAACTAAATGGTAAGGTCCCTTCCCAAACCATTCTAGGATTTAATATATTCTACAACCTGGGATTACCCAAACAGCCAACAGAGGATGTATGATGCAGTAAATTATTTTCAAAACTACAAAATGCTGTTGATGCCAACAGCAAGATGTACCATGACCGATCACAAGCAAAACAGTGCTAATCCCCCAAAAAGTGTAAGAACTTGAAGAAAAACCAAACCATCAAATCCTACACAAACAATCCCACAAACCAAACCAAGCACAGCACCCTACCCCCAAAACCCCCATAAATGTATTTGCAGTTATACTGACATTTCCAATCAGCTTGAACACTTGGTCACCGTGGACGTTGTAGACAGTCACGATGGTGTTCAGAGCAGCGTTGCGTACAGTGTTGTCCCGGTCACCAATGTGAGTTGCCATTTCCTTTAAGGCTTTTCCTGGAGTTGGCTGGCATACATTCATGCCATATGATTCAACTAGACATCCAAGCTCTTCCAAGCATTCTAAAAGAAGAAAATAACATATGCACATTCAACTGTAAAGCTGCTGGAAAGAGAGCCCTCCCAATTCCTGTGTTGCTTGCACAACTTGAACATTCACTATAGAGAACTGCTAATCACAAAGCTGATGATACTTATACTCTAGGTGATTTATGGGCTCAATAGTAAGCTACAGCAGACTACTTCACAGATAGTATCTAAAAGCTGCCAGTCATCCATCCCTCTACACTGCCAGTATTTCCCATAACCATGTATGAGCAATGGTGCAGTTAACATCACATTCAGGTAAACAATTGCAAGCTTGCAATACTATATTATGTATAGAATTTAACTTTCTGCTTGTACCAGGAGAAGATACCCTCAAAGTGACCAAGAAGGAGTTTGAACTACAAACACCACAACTTCATTTAAGATATTACTTGTGGTGAGACAGATGTACAGTATAGAGACATGTCTTGATCAGATTAACTGATTCCCTTGGTGAGTAGCAAAGTAGTATTGTCACTGTTCTCCCCAGCATTGTTTCACTAAAAAAACAAGCCTACTCCATAGACTCAAAATACTCATAGCAACTTAGGAGATTACTTATCTTTGGAAGGTACAAAGACACCAAAAAAAAAAAAAGCAGTATCATACTACTTCTCATAAAATTCTTATAAAATTCTCATATTTTAAACACAAAAATAAAAGGCTGCACAGAATGCCATGTGCACACAAATATCCCACCCAACACTCTTATGCTGCACTTTTCAAGATGCAAACCAAAGCAATTTCAAGTACTTTGCACATGTGCAGTTCAACAGGCCATTTCCCACCTGCACGTTGTTTGGAGTTTTTTGATTTTGTCCCCTCCATGATAAAAGGGAACATCTTGCTGGCTGGATAGATGAGACACATTCTGTTCAGAATGGCACGCACATCCTTACGGATGACATCTTTCGGTTCTCCTACCTAATGGAAAATTAATGTAAAAAAGAAAAATCAAGAAGAGGGGAAGAAATACAGAATACTTTATACAGTCTCATGATACTTTTGACTATTCTAAACAGTCTTAGGAAAGCCAGAATCATTCTCAAGGCAAAATCCCATTTTTGTCAAAGGCTTTTAAAGGGAAATATGCAATACAGAATCATAAAGGTAAGAAAAGACAACAAAATCAAGTCAAACTGTTAAATCAGCACTGTCAAGTCTACCACTAAACTGTGTCCCCATGTCTTCTAAATATTTCCAGTGATGGAGACAACCTTTTCCCTGAGCAGCCTGTTTCAGTGATTGACAACCCATTCAGTGAAGAAATTTTTCTGAATATGCAATGTAAACCTCCCCTACAATAATCTGTGGCCTTTTGCCCTCATTCTATTCACTTGTTACTTGACAAGACAATACCAACACCCCTCTCACTACAATCTCCTTTCAGGTAATTATAAAAAGCATTAAGATCTTCCCTGAGTCTCCTTTTCTCTAGGTAAAAAAAACCCATGGCTTGTTGAATCTCACATCAGCCACCAACTGGATTTAACTCCATTCACAATATATTTAGAATAAACATATTGCAGTGTTTGATGGTATTCTGCCATATTTCTCATGAAAAATATCTTTAGTTTCTGTAAAACAAATTGTACCTTCAGGATAAGATATGGGATGAAAGAGGATGCTTCATTTTCAGTGAGGTGATACTCTTCTTGACTCAGCAAATTGAAAAGCAGTTTAAGGTATTCAAGTGCTTTCATCAAAACACTTGTGTTTGTATCAAAGAACCGCAGGGTAAGCCATTTTAGGATCAAATCCAGGCAGCTGATGACTCCATCTTTTTCACTCTCCAAGTGCTTGAAGGAAGTAAAAAAAAGTTATGTAAACGAAACACACATATACACTGTTAAACAAGAAAATAAGCTAAGCTATGTCTGGTAAGATGATCTACATTTATGGGTAGATTCTTGGAACCATTCGTAGTCACTTTCAACTTATACGGCTTTCTGAAATTGTAAGAAGTCTCTGGTGAGGAAGTACTATTCCCTTCTACCGAGAAACAGTATTAACACCAACTTCATCATGCCTCTGAAAATTACTTCTATGTATGTTTAGGTTTCAACTACACAGAACAGTGATCCCTGGCTCCCCAGAGAACTTCTGTTTGATTTTAATTCAAGCAGTAACTTTCATAACAAAGTAATTTTATCAGCCTCATCTTCTACCACCAAACCAAACTCACCTCAATCATAACAGTCAGTGCTTTGTTGTGGTGCTGGAAGTCTGCATGAAACATCTCATCCTGTAGCCATTTGGCCACACAAGTGGACATCTGAGTTTTCAGCTGTTCGATATATTCATCACGGGGAGTAGTGAAATTCCACTTTAACACCTGTAAAAGGCAGGATTTAGAATTCACAACAAGCAGTATCTTTTCCTCCTGACAGATGCTGCTGATTGAACATCTTTTAATTCTGCTTTAGAATCTGTTTACAAAGCCTTCTTACTGTCAGTAAGTAATGAAAAATCAGTGGTGTTTGCTCAACTTTTTTTTTACATGGCAAGTTTTCTTTATATGGACTGGTTATCCTTATGTCATTATCTTAGTAATTATCACTTAAAGCTGCTGTTTTTAACCTCCACACAGGCCTACCTACTAGCAAGCTACAAATAACAAGTATATTTTCAGTAACTGAATTTCCCTACAAATTGCTAAGTGGGGCTGCTCAAAATAAGTATATTAAAGAATTTGCAATATACCCTAGAACTCTGACATTGTACCTAAAAACATTTGATCAAGCTTAATAATACTTCACAACTTGAAAAATGTAAAAAGACCTTTGGCTTTTATGACAGTGTATATTGTACAAAATTTGAAATAAAAAAAGAAACACCACAGTAAGGCCACTATTGATGTATGGCATTCAACTCAAGAAGAAGACTCCAAAAGATGGATAGTGGCTAGCACATGCCACAGTATGCTTAATTCTAAATTAAAAACTAAAGAATGTATTAAAAGCCTCCACTTCAAAACTTGTAAACACATTCTGATTTTTCTCACCTTCAGAGCTTTCTCTTCTTTCATCCTCTGTTCCTTCCCATTTGGGACAATGATAAAAATAGGGCCTGATTTATCATCATCTTCCTTCAGATTAGGCTTGCTTAGTACCTTCTTTCCCTGTACACCCTGAAAGAAGCAAGGTATTAGAAGGCAACACAAGCCATATTTATGCCTCATTCCCAGCAACTGCAAGCGTAGATCCTTGCCACCCTCATGCTGCCCATGTGTACAAGAGCCAGAGAGAAGCTGAAAGAGAAATATTGATTAGAAGTTTAGAAGTGTGTGCTCAGCTGCTGTGAAGCACTCCCCTGAAGTGTGCACAGTAGTAGCCTGTGAATTATGACACATCACTCTCAACCAGTGTGCTAGTCACCCACACACATCCCTAAAAGCCAATGTGGTACCTGTTTGATAGACTGGCTCTTTGTCAGACTTGAACTGCCCTTGCTGAGGGTTGTATTAGCTTTGGACAGGCAGGCATTACCCTTGGACATATGGCTATTAACATCTGACTGCTGTAAATAAGCCACAAAAAGTCTTTGCTGTGAATGTGTTAAAAGGTTTGGAATGGAAACTCTTAAGAGTAAACAGCTGTCTGACAAGAAAGGTCTGAACTCTACCAGCAGACTTCTGACAGAACACTGCATCGACTTCAGCAAACCTACAACATCCTTCAAAGTTTGTTTTGCTCATTCTTGCCACAATATGGACCTACATCAAATGTTCTTGTTACAGCACTACCTCAGACAATGGAGACAACAGGACTGTAGAAAAACTGGGGTTTTTTTAATTGCATACACAGGACAGACTTTATTATTAACATAAAAAAATATTTTAACACAAAACAACAGAAAAACCCAACCAAAAATTGATTGTAATGAATTGAGATTATGTTTTTAAGCATACTCCTTCCCCTTTTGCACTTTTGATTGAGAACTTTTTACCCTTCATACTGTAAGGCAGAGATGAATTTCCTTTGATACATGGGCTCAAAATCAACATTCAAGTGTAACATTTGCCCTGGAATGGGAAGAATGAATTCCCAGTAGCATAAAATCAAAGAGGCCAAGAAAAATTAGAACAGACTGAGTTGCTCATAAGATGGATTTCTGGACAATATGGACTTTAGAAATTAAACAAGTAATGACAAAAGCAGTGATCAGCTAAGTGACATGGGAATGCCTGTCATTTCAGAATTCAGACAAGCATGAAGATTTTTAGTAAAAGTTGTCCCTACCAAGGACTACACTCTTCTATCTATTACACATTAACAAAACACATCTACTAACTCCATAAAACTGAATTTACACAAAATGCAAAAAACATACCTTAGTTTTAGAGGAGAGTCCTCCTGCTTTGGCTTTTTTGAGATCAGGCTTGGATTCCATGGTGTTAGACCCCAAATCATCAGCAAATGCTGGAGAAACAACAGACCGTTTAAAGTTATCCAGAAGCCCATTTCAGGTGACCAGTTTTTTGTTCTTAGGACATAAGAAAAACTGTGGACACAATACGATTAACCATACATATGTCTGAGGATTTTAGACCCAGTGAAGAAGTCCCTTAAATTCTGTGTTAGCATACCAAGTTTTCCTAATTAAGATCATGCTATGTCAGCCAATATGTCATCTTTCAAAACAATTAAAAAATGCAGACATATATACTGTGCAAGCTAATGTCTAGAGCTGTAGCTGCACCTGGCTTAAGCAGGCAAGTACTACTTCAAATCAATTGTCCCCTAATCCCAACACACAAGCATTCTGGCAGTCCCACAGTGAACTACACTGAGGAAACAGTCCAAAAAAAAATCCAAATTGAAAACATTAAAAAAATGACATTAAAATCAGATGAGTATCATAAAAAAACTCCCCCTTAAGCCCAGCTTGGTTTTAGCTTCAATACCAAGTAGATATTTTCAAGTTTTGAAATAGCAGCTGACAGATGGTTGTGTGGAAAGGAAACACCCTCCTACACTGGAAGCTGATTCAAATGCAAGAAATACCAGAACTCTATGCTGAATATCTCTTCTCCAGCTAAGTATGTTTATTCATCCAGCATGTCAAAAAGCTTCAAAATCCACCATTTTCTTAGTCATGTCCCAAAATGTCGGAGAGGTTACCTGATGCAGGTTGGAATTTGGCTGGAGGTGCTCCTCCTACTACTCTGGAAGATGCTTTAGGAGGAGGAGCTGGTTTGGCTGGCATGTTGGCTTTGGCTTTGTCAAGCATGGCCAGTACCTGGTCTTTGGAAGTTGGCTAGAGAACAAAAAGTGCAAAAAAGAAGTAACGAATTTAGTAATGTCTATCAGTAATCTTCCCAATACATGCTACAGACAAAAACAAAAGTAGTTTGAAACAATCCATGCTCTCTTAAGCATTTTGGAGGATGGTCATCTTAAAACATCATTGTTCTCAAATACTTTTGTGATGAGTTTAAACATCTTTTATTAAAGTTTCTTCTGCAAGATCTATGGGAAATATGTAAACTAGCAACGTGTTCCAGGTGAGAGGTCTTCAGATGTCAATGGAGTGCCTACTCACCACTTAGGGGTCCATAAGCCAAAGCAAACTGCTAGAAATCATGCTAAAGTATGAGTACAAAGGCATAGAGTGGGACAGGAACTGGTATGGAAGCTATCTGCAAGTAGATTTTTTTCAGAAGAAAAGCAGAGAGAATAAATATCAAGTTCATAAAGTAATAAGCCTGTAATGGCAGTAATTGTTTTTGAAGCAGAGAAAGCTGTAGCTCACAGCTTCTGATACTATTTTCAGTCCCCCTAAAAACACCCAGTGCAGACAATCTTACATGACTCAAGACAGCAAGTCATGAGACTGAATAGGACTTACTATTCACTCATTCAAGATCACATGATCTAATCTCTGTATCAGAAGTACCTTCAGCTTGCCAGTGGCTTTTGCCATCTTCTCAAAGCCAAGATGCATCATGAAGAACGGCAGGGCGTCCTGTGCCTTTTTGCGCACATCCCCGTTTCGATCTTCAAGGCAGGAGTACAGGTGAGGCACACACAAGAGTAGGTCAGAAGGAACAGAACGGAGCGCGGGCAGTTTCTCAGCCAACCAACCAAGAAGCTGAAAGAAAGTTTTAAAATAAAAGCTTTTAAAGATGTGTTCATAGTGCTGTACAAGCCACGAGAGTTTGAATAGAAGTCCTTCACATACCATTAGAGTCTGAAATGCTAGTAGGAAAAATCCACCCAAACTTTTTCCAGACAAATACTCTTGAACAACATCAACTTTCCTATCATCAACTTCAAAAATTAAAAGTTAAGTACAGCATGTTAACACACAACTATCCTAAAACTTTACACCTGGTCTCCTTGCAGGCTGTTTCTTTCTTTTGAGAAGAACAGAATTCCAGCCTCTCTTTTTAGTACCTCCAGTTCTGTTCCATGGTGAATTTGATGGAACACACACTAGCTCTTAAAATGCTAATCAAAATAGAAGTTTCATTTTAGAGGCACTGAAGTCTAAATAACAGCTATCATGCAGGAAGAAAGCTTGTTACTAGCCTTTTGAGGTTTAACAATTTTATGTAGAGCTACTTGTTTTCCCATATAACAGTAGCACTGTGCCATTTCAGTCTGAGCAGATAAACAGTCCATAGCACATCAGATTATTCTGATCTGATACACATAAAATGTTTACTTGACAGAAGCCTACCTCTTGTCTTAGGAAAGGATTTTCTTTTTTGAGCTCTTCAGACAGGTCTTCCCCTTCCAACCACTCTTTCATGCCAGTTTGTTCGGCCCAGGCATTTACAGTTGCTAGTGCAGCTGCACGAACATTATTCTGTAGCAAGAACAAGATTTAAAAAGAATAAACCTAAAGAGGGATCAAACAATTACGACAGAAGAAGCAATAGTCATCCTTCCTATGAAAGCAAAAAGCTTCCACATCACAAGCTTTGAGATATTTTTTTATTTGCAGCTTGAGAAGAATTTAGTTTCAGTGATGATATCAGCTGCAGTGATCTCCAAATCAGACATTATACTTATCTACCATAATTTTTAAAAAATAATTTTAATAAAGAGGGTGAAAGGGTCACCCGAAAATGACTTTTACATGTTACCATTCATTGCTGACAATTCTGGGAGTGAACCTCTTAAAGAAGCTAAAAAATAACATTAGTGACTTATGTAGTGCTTAAAATAGACTGCACATTCATAAATCAAGCCAAGTCGATTATGGAGCCTGCTATTGGGGCACTCTCATTTAGGATACACATGAGCAAAAGTCAAATCAGTAATGAAGGAGCCCTCTAACTCCTACTGATTTCCATCTTTAGTGTTTTTTCCAAGCAAAATTTAGAACAGTAATCTTTTTTGAAGCAACTATATGAAGTTATGAGAAGCCAGATGGAATATTTAAGAATCATGGTTCTTTAAAATATTATCAGCCTAGATGTAACTGTACATATGACCGTCTCCTGTAGGCTGAATTTCTGAATTTCTAATAACAGACTCATATAGGTAAGTAGGAACCACATTAAATGCAGAAGTAACATCCAGGTATAAATGTAAACAAGTCAGCATCCTTGCTTTATATCAGCTTCTCCATCTTCCATCTCATTGAAGAAAAGAAACAAATCGTGTGCTGCAGATAAACATGCTCACCAGCCTCTCTGAGAAGGCCTTGGTTCCCATCACCCAAATTTAATTTGTCTTCACTCATGCTTCAAGCTGATTATTTTCCTCAACTATTCAGTGGATCCATTATAAACATACTGAAGTAGGACCCAAAATGGACCATGCTCATCTTCAAAAACTCAACAAATTTGATAAACTAGTTAAATCTTGCAGTACTTAAAAATTACCACTGTAAGAGTGTTCAAATGAGCATACAGTCTTCTGTCAGCATTATAGTGCTTACAAGTTATGTCAGTATTATGCATTTTAGTAACAGTTTAAGTTAATGGCAACTGGTCTTATCCTTAAACCACAAACTAACTCTCCTACCAGTATGGGGCTCTGAGCATCCTGGTCTAGTGAAAAGCCTGCCTATGGCATGGAGCTGGAACTAGATGGTCTGTAGGGTTCCCCTCCAACCTACAAAGTTCTATGACTCTACAAAAGGAGCTTGCTGTTACCTCAGGATAATTGGTGAGTTACAAGAACAATTTAACAGTCACATAAAATCTCAGTTCTTGAAGAGAAAACAATTTGAACCAGGAGATTTTTATCTAGCCCTAGAACCTGTCCAAGTCCTTCCATTGTTTGGGACAGGTAGATCCAGCTTCTGCTCTTTTTCCTACTCACATTCCAAGCAGACACAGCTGAAGCATGCCATCTTTGATAATTGCCCGTGACACATGGCACAAGATACTGGCACCTTCCCAAGCCTCTTTACCCATTACTTCAAATAGCTCTTTCCCATGGTCCTAAGCTTGATTTTGACACAGCATCCTGGCAAACTCGATGCTGATGTTATTTATAAAATCTTCAGTGTCAGTTGTGAATGCCCTATGTCTACCTACAGTTCAAAGGTCTCCTACACAGTGACAAACACAACAATGTATACTGGAATCCACAGTGATACATTAAAAATTCTACAAGAAACTTCACCAAGCAAACCTGTTCAATGTCTAAAATCATGTACTTTCAGCACCAGAAATATGCATATAGTCACCACATTCATTTAAAAAACAGATTGTTTCACTGGGTTTCATTACAAGGAGGGGAATACATCTGAATATACATTTAGGCACATATTTATATTTGAATATTAAGTTGTCATTCAGGCAAGAACCTTTAAAAATAACTGGTACGCTTCCAAGGAAATTTTAACTACCATACACCTTTCAGGCTTAGCTTAGATAGACAAAAAACCAAAACAAAGATCTTGACATCTGTCCTACCTTACTATCTCCTAGGACAGTAATGACAGGAATCCCCAAATTTTTCACATACTGTTTGATATTGGGGCCCATTGCTGTTGCTAGTTGCTGGAGAATGCTCAGTGTTTGTTGCACCTGCACATTAGGAGAAAAAAAAAAAAAAGTTTTAAATAAAACAGTATTACAAGCATTAGTGCAAAAACTCCCAAATATACAGGGAAAAGAGACACTGCTACATATTAAGCTTTTACTTTAGCATGCCTGCTCAATGACACCTATTCCAGCCTTCAAATACATCACACTGAAAAATAAAAAATAATTCTATATTCTGAGCAAGTTAAACGTCAAGTAAAAATATTTTCAGACAAGGGACAATTCACTTTTGTTACAAATGAAGCAATTAGTCAAATTCTTTTAAGATATCCTTATAGTACATTCAGAGAGTAAAGGGAGATTTTCCTCTCTTTTGGAGCATTTTTTAATAAAAAAAAGGCAAATATTTATTAAAATGGGCAAACATATGATTTGGAAACACACAGTTTACTGTTTTCCAACTGTTGATTTAATCACATTGAAAGAGACCACACAACAACCATAAGCAAGGTTCAGAAATCACAACTACCTTAAAATTTAAGCTGGAAACAACTGAAATAGGATTTTGAAAAACATACCAAGATTTTATTGGAGTCATTGAGACGACCCTTCAGAGCAGCTGGAAGTTCTCCTATGTTTGGTTGTATGAACTTTGCTTCATTTATTATGCTTGTCACTTCATCTAAACCTTCCTTTCTGATCTTCCAATTTTTATCCCCAATCTTAGCCACTAGTTCTGCTGTGATCTTATCACTGCAAGAGAAAAACATGCAAAGAGCCCGCTGACTTAGTAATACCTCTTTTAGTATTTGAGTGCTTTAACACCACAGACCCAGAAATGCTTAGAAAGCATTTATAAATACAAAGTTTGGAATTGTAGTGGAAGTGTATCTTCAGGTGCTAGAATTCAAACCTACCCAATATCTGTTCTTGGCAAGAGATCCACAGCATCATTCCCAGCCTCCTCCTGTTCTTCTTCTTCACCATCATCCCCACCTCCCACGCTGTGTCTGGAAATGCCACGAGTTGGAGCTGGTGCTGTCTGCCCTTGCATCTGCAAGCAACACAAAAATCAGAAACAACAATTTTACAATTTTTCATTTCACATTAAAAATAAAATCACTTGTATGATATGAATGCACTGACAACAGACTTCTAAACCATTACACTGTTCAAACACACTCAGGAACTTAAGTCCATGATGAAAAAAATTACTATTGGGACAGCTACACATAATGAATTTGCAACCTTTATGCACGGTCTTAAAGAACCTGGTTCAACTACAAGCCCAAGTGTTACACCACGGTATTACTACAAACTCCAGCTACTCAAGTTTCAAAGTAGCTTTAGTGACACTTGGTAGCAAGAGAGCTCCACTTCATACCTTTTCAAATTCTGCATCTATCTGGGAGAGAAGGGCTGGCTTCTCATCTTCAAAAAACATTCGCAGAGAAGGTCCCACATAAAGATACATTACTCCCAGCAACGTAATGGCAGAAGTCCTTACAGCCTGCCAGAAAGAAGAAAAAGCACTCAGTCTCCAAATTAAGGACTGATAATAATTCAGGATTAAGATTCTAAATTTACTCACTGGGTTAGTTGCAGCAAGAGCTGTCTTCACATTACTGATGAAAGCTTTGACATTCAGTCTGTGGAAAAAAAGACATCTCCCATAAATAAAACACAACACAGGAAACAGCACAAACAAACAAAATCATCACAATATGTTAAATAAAAAAGATACCCCTAGACAGATTTACAGACTAACTTAGATGCAGAAGACATGTATACTCATAAAATATCATCACAGGTACAGTGTAGAGAGTAGTTGCTTAAATAACTACTGAAAGATCAGTCTGGAGAACAGCCTACTGTGAAAGCCAATCAGTACACAGTTTATATCAAAGCCTACTATTATCACAGTCATAAAGTTTCTTAAAGTACATAATCCATGTGGCTGCTAGGATTGAAATATTGATGAAGGAATCTAGAAAACCTAGAAACATTTTAAGTACCTGAAACGTAACTACACAATAAAGGTGAGGGTATATTATTGTTGTGGTGGGCCTTTTTGTAATTTGTTAGTTAGTCTCATGATTTTCCAGAAAGAAGCACAATTTTCAAAAGGATATTTACAAGTGAAATAAAGGAAGGTTTAAATTCCTGAATCTTTTATATTATCTGTGCAGCCTCAAACACTAATGTTCTAGTAACACATTTATACACATTACCATGCTGTAAATACATATATTTGGGGGAATTTACTAAAGAATAGTTTATTTCCAGACTTAATCAATGTCACTATCCATTTAAAGGCCACAAAATATCTTAAGGAACAGAAGTTCAGATGAACAGAATCTTAGTTCCAGATAAGAAACATTTTCATTCAAGTTTCTCTCACCCATTTACTTTAAAGACTTACCCAGAAAAGCCAAACTCTTTAATTGCATTTGAAAGCCAGTTCAAAGTTTCTGACTGATTTTTAGGATTCTTCTGAGAGAAAGCCATAGCCACAACCTGGAATATACAAGAATTAAGTATAAACTTTCACTGGAAACCAGGTGATAAAACACGAATAATGGAAACCTGAAGAGGTTCAACAAGCCAAGGTGTTGCACCTGGGTTGGGGCAGCTCCCAAATTCGGCTGGAGGATGAATGGAGAGAGAGTGTGTACAAGAGAGCATCCAGCCCCTCCAAGGAGGTTGGGCATGACCCAGCCATGTGCACTCTCAGCCCAGAAAGCCAACGGTGTCCTGGGCTGCACCAAGAGCACTGCGGCCAGCAGGGTGAGGGGAGGATTCTGCCCCTCCGCTCTGCCCTTGCGAGACCCCACCTGCAGTGCTGCATCCAGCTCTGGGGCATTCGCACAGGAAGGACATGGATCTGTTGGAGTGAAGACACAGCACGGCCACCATAATTAAAAGGATGGAGCACCTCTCCTATGAGGAAAGGCTGAAAAAATTGGAATTTTTCAGACTGGACAAGGTTCCAGTATGATCTTGTGGCCCTTCAATGCTTGAAGGAGGCCTCCAAGAAAACTTTTGAAATAGGCATACAGTGGTTGGACAAAGAGGAACAGGTCTGAACTAAAAGAGGAGTTGTGGCTGCCCTATCCCTAGAAATGTTCAAGGCCAGGTTGGATGAGGCTTTGAGCAACCTGGTCTAGCAGAAGTTATCCCTGCCTATGGTCTGGGAGGAGGACCTAGATGATCTTTAAGGTCCCTTCCAATTCAAACCATCCTATGATTTTATTTTCAATTTTAGAGTAATATATATTTAACTTCTACCTCAGGAAGCATCATGAGAGCAAACAAATCACTTTCACACAACAGAGAAAAATCAAAGATTTGGGATTTACTCCTCAGACTGAAAGGACACCCTACAAATTATTTCTGATTTTATTTACTGAAAGAATACCTTTGCTATTCACTCACCTGCTCAGCAGTCCATGGCAACTGACACGCTTCTGCTATTGCTGTCATGGCCTCTTTTGCATTAGTTCCACATTTCACATCACCAACCTTGTCTACAAGGCCATCCAGCACAACCTGTGCTGAAGTTTTGGAGAAGTTTCCTTTCTGTGCAATCAATGCAACTATATGCAGTTTCATCTGCATCACCTGCAATGTTCAAAACAGCAAGAAAGTTACTCATGTCTTTGTGTATTTTAGACTAATTCTTTGTCATTCTATATATCTATAGAGACATAAGAATTATATGGATTTGTGGGTAAATACTAACATATGCACAAAATTAGTATTTGTGTGTATATATATTTGAATATGTAAAAGTATTTATGCACACAGATGTTTTGTACAAACACACATATAGGTGTTTTGTGTGATTATACACAAAAACTGTGTGTACACACAAATACATACTATTATGCATATACACACACAACCAATAATACTGGGCTGCCATTATCTAATTTTAGAACTTATATACACACACATGCTTATATATATGCACATGTATACCTACACATCTGAAGACAATATCCAGATACCTTAGATGACATCTAGAGACTCAACAGAAATAAAATCCAGTTTGAGAATTTATATTCTCATTGATGACAGATAAAACTGTGGTCAGTGTGACATATGCACTTACAGCCTTTCAGCTGGAAACTACTTTACATTAACAAAAATGGACTATTTAGTTACTGAAGGATAATGTATTACCTGAAAATTTGTTTCTTTCCAACCAGGTTTCTTGGCCAGCATTCTTACCAGGGCTTGGCAAGGCATTTCACTTCTTTCCATAAGCTCAACAGCCTAAAGGACAAACATTAAGTTAGCCAGTGGGTCACAAATAATACAAAACTCAAACAGAAATTCTCAACTGTCCTCGAAGTATTTTCTTAAAACTGAATTAAATTACAGAAATACTTAGCGTAATAATTTTCCTGAAGAGCCACTTTTACAAGGAGTCTGAGGTACTGAGCTACAGCATTCACAACATTCATTTAACCTACAACATTCACAACACTACTCCTTTAATGTTCTTTAACAAATGTCCTGAACACTCACTATTGGCCATTCCAACTGTAGGAATTTAACAATTAAAAATAAACGAACAAAATTCCTGAACAACCCACCTGCCCCTCAAAAAGCTTCTTTTGTTTTTAAGATGAAGTATATTACACAGCTTTCATGTTGGAATGTTGACTACACAGCAGAGATTAAGCCTGAATATGATCTAAATAATGGGGTTTAGCTGTTAGGCTTATTCACTCAACTGAAATGTCAATTTTAATAAAGCAGGCTTCTGCAGCAGCATTTCAACGCAGCCAGTCACCACTTCTTAACTGAAGTTAGTCACTTTTCCCACTAAAATATTAAAAGCTCAGTAATTACTGTAATCGTGTAACAGTATGAACTACTTGTACATCTACAGTTGAAGCTTTTTTGAATGTGAACTCTCAAAGATCTTCTGATGGATACCATCTGAGGGACATTTGATGCCTTTTTTTAGTTTGTGACTACATGAAGCACTTTTTACTAGCTCTGAAGACTGCTAAGTACTGTCTTTAAACATAAAAGCCTCTAAACATAAAAATTTCAACTGGCAATTGTTGATTATTATCAATTGCTGTTTAAGATGCAAACAGCAGCAACTTATTCGCAATAGATTTGGCCTAGTTGTTGCAAAACCTTCCATTTAAATCTAGCTATATTTGAGACCAAGCTTTTCAATTACTTGAGAGTGTTAAAAAGACCTCCAAGTATTCTCAATCAAAATACAAGTATTTTTGATAAAAGCACAACTATCTACATTAAGGTAAAATACTTACTCCTCTATTGTTATGGAATTTAAATCATATAAGACATTTGGCCTTTGCAAGTACTGTTTAAACCATCTGAAGTGCTGACATACAACTACTACTAGTAAGGATTTCAGGAGACTTACCAGAACTGAGACTTAAAGAACTAAAGAAATTACTACTTGTTTTCTCTTCCCCTACTGCCTCTCTTACCAAATGTTCCAACATACCTTCTGAAACTCCTCCATGCAGGCAAGCCTTTCTTTCCAGTTACCACTGTCCAACTGCTGGATACAAGAAGCTGGAAGGACAGCAGCAGCTTTCTCTTCACATACTTCTATCTGCACACAGATCAGATCAAGGTTAATACTCTATCATATCCCTTCTGAGGAGGGCAGAAACCTTAAGCACAGCTAAGATACTGGACTGATCTCTGTACTGTGATGCATTTACAAAACAGGAAAAGGGTTCTCTTGTAGATGGAAGGATTTTAGTAAGGATTGTAGTTTAGGGGTCTTATGGGTTTAGAAAGCTGCTAAAATTGCACTGCAACAGAAAAGTAGTATCTGGAAAGTATGAGAAACTGTGCAGACAGTCAAAAATGATCTTGAATACCAACTACCTGCTTAAAGGATCAAGCAGAAGTAATCTAAAATTTTCAAGATCATTTTGGATCAAGTGTGAATGAACAATAAACAACTAATCAGAAGTTGATGAGGGCAGATAAGAGAAGACCTATCTTCTGTCTCCATTTTAGCAAAATGGAAAATTAAAGTTATTTAGTGATTAAAAACTTTCCTTGTTTCACTGATGTCTGCATCACCTTCAGGAACTGTATTCTCATTTTCTACTGTATAACTAACAATACAAACTGAACACAACTGAAATTATTCACTCTAAGCAACACTCCAAATATAACTATGGCTTGGACTGACAGTCAGAAAAAATTGCAAACACATCTAGCAAAGCTTTAATAGCTTTTTGTTACTGTTTGACCCACAGATAGCTGAGTTTACCTGATTCCCTATCAAGAAAGTAGGTAGATGCTCATCTAACAGCCAGAATTTGGTAATTTTTTCAAAGCTTAACTTAATATGAGCAGCACAGAACAGATTTTTATTGGTTCATTTAATTATTACTTTATTTCACTTTGAATTCCAATGTAAACTCCAGAATAATATATTCTCAGGCTTTTAATACCAGAATTCTTCAGCAAATCATATGTCCTAAATTACATGTGAAGCATCACTGTTTTTTTTTTCATCTCCTCCTACTTCAGAAACAATATACCCTAATTATAAGGGTATAAGCATGATTCATTGCTTACTTTCTTACATGGCCTGGTTCCAACTACAGCCTGAAGAACAGGTGTATTTACCAAAGACCCATTTCACCAGTTATAAATTTATACATACTGCTTTCCCTTCTCCCAACAAAAACAAACAAACAATCTCCCAGAAAAACTCTGTAGTACCTGAAGAACTGATTAACCAAAATTGCCATCTTTGGTTACAGAGGGCTCTGTATTTCAGAGAATAGCAGAATACTCACAGAGAGCTCCGACTCAAAGATTTCTTTGGTCTCAGGACCCTTCTTGCCTTTCGCCCCAGCACCCCCTGGGCCTGCAGCTGTAGCTGGTTTGCCTTTCTTCGGTGGAACACCCACCTAGAAAGTTAATGGACACGTTAGCCAAGATCAAATATGTCTCTAGTTCAGATATCAAAAGAACTGCTGTTTTTCCTATACTACACTTCTGTGTTCTAATGTCCAAAGAAATATGTATCTCTGACAGCATAACAACTGCAGGCAGAGATAAGCTAGAGCTTATTTAATGAATATATTGCTTTTCACAATAGGACAACAAAAGATGAAATAGGAAAGAACAATGTACTCTTGAAAGTTCAGGAAATAACAACTTTGTCTGTATGTTTTCCTATGGATACTGGTTGGATACTAAACTTGTGACTGGTGTCTCTTTCTCAGGTTATCTGAGTACCAATAGATTTCAAAAACTTCATCTATTCTTCTATTCACTTCCCGGTATCCCATTGAAGAACAAAGTAGCATATTACAAAGATCATTACTGCAGTCAATTTTTAAAATCTAAAGAATAATATTAAAGAAATACAGGCTAGTAATTCCTTCAGAATATACAAAGGA
Organism: Sylvia atricapilla; assembly: GCF_009819655.1. NCBI lineage: Eukaryota > Metazoa > Chordata > Aves > Passeriformes > Sylviidae > Sylvia > Sylvia atricapilla. The sequence goes on along the minus strand of NC_089145.1, from coordinate 23,820,234 downwards.
ACAAAGCAAAAACAACGATGAAAAAATAGTCAGTACTTGATTAGTAACCTTGCTAGTTACAAGAAATGTTGACTTCAGCCAAGTATTACTTTATCACAGAGCACATCAATGTTAGAAGATCAGAGGCTCCTCTGAATGCCTCCAGTCTTTTATCGCTATTTCAGAATCAAAATCTGGTATTGAGACATGATGAGACAGTTTGTATCATTAAAACCTGCTATTTCATTACATTCCCAGAACATCAGAGATCCCTTTTGCTGTTAGGCTCACCTCCTCCTGTAAAAGGACAGTGATAGCTCAGTGGAGGCAGATGTTCAACAGGCCACCTTTGATCTGCAGTAACTAAGTAGTTAATGCAATCACAGACAACTGATTGCCTGACAATTTCTTACCTTCACTGCAGATCCTTTTTTCGGTGGTCCTGGTTTGGTTGCTGCATCTTTTGTTTCTTTATCTCCTGCAGGCCCTGCAAGAGCAGCAGTCTTTCCAGTAACAGGCTTGCCTTCTTTTTTCTCAGCTGCTCCTCCTGGTTTTTTACCATAAACCAATTCTACCTTTTCAGCACACTCTTTGATCTGCCAAGCAGTGGGGGAAAAAAAAAGGTGAGGGTGGAAAGAAGCTATTTAGCTACCACAATTGGATGCACAGTGTGCCCCTCTACCAGTGGCTCAAACTTGACTAATGTGGAAAAAAATGTGAAGAGCAAGTTGTTTACTTTATAAAATTTTGTTATCCTGTGTTCCTTCAATAGTAAGGTTAACCAGTCAGTGGCATCAGCCATTACTGTATTGCAAGAATAATTCTCCTAGGTCAAAATTAAGTGCATTTATACACAAAGAAAACACTGACACCCTACTGATACTCATAGATGCTCTAACACTAAGTCTGAGCACCTTGAATTATAAAATCTTCATTCAGTCAACACACCTGTCAGCTTACACAAAAGTGTAACAACTTTGTTGTTGGGAAGTAAGACTTTAATATCAAATCCTATCTAATAATAAAAAATTAGACCATACGGTTGTAATACAAATGCTTGTTTCAGACAACGAAGTGTTAAAAACCAAACAAAACTCCATATATCACCAACCAAAGCCACAACTAAATCTCACAACCCACCTCCTAGATAATACAGCCAGATAGATACTTTATGTAAGAATGAAGAGATTTTCAGATTCCCTGCAACATCAGTAACATTTAAGTAAAAAATCTTAAAAAAATCTGTGCTGAAATTAAATAGGCTAAAGCATCATATTTCACCTTCTCTAGCCTAAGATGCATCTTAAATGGATAAATTGAACCTTTTAAAAAACATTTATAAGAATACTCACTCGATCAAGCTTTAGTTTGTCTACATCTGCTAGAAATGGATTCACAGCTTTCTCTCCAGCTACTTTCAAGGCAGTGCCTAATGCTTCAAATCCAGCATCTCTTACTTCAGGAGCAGAATCATTGATATGCTGCAGAGAAAGACAATTTATGTCATGTGAATTGTGGCTCATATCTAAACATCTTCTATATAAATCCTCTCCATTATTTAAAATCTGAATCTACTACAGAGTAATCCTTGACATTCCACTGCAGAAAGAAAAGTTGTTTTTCCACTTCTGTTTTCCTCTACTGACCAAGTCTACTTTTTCTCAGACACAGCCATTTTCTCATCTTTGTTTTTTTTTTTTTTTTTTCCCACAAGAAGAGGTTGAACATTCATGCTTTAAACATCATGGAAGTTCAAAAAGAGGTAAAAGTTCTGCAATTTTCTTCAAATCTCCATTTTTTTAAGCTAGGTATATTGCTTATACCAAGGAAAGGGCTATTTGCAATAAGAAAACATATACATCATTATCATTTACACTAAAAAATGATCTACTGCCACTGCCATGTATGAATCAATGATGGTTGCTCTTTTATTCCTAGTAAACACCAGCATTCCAACAAAAAATTGTTAGAGACGTGTGCAAGAAGCAAGTGGAAGTGTCTGGGATAATAGCTGCAAACCACTGTCTTAATCTATTGCAAACTTAGTGCATCTACAGCTTCAAAAAAGCTAAGATGAAGGAAACTGAATTGTTCCCCTGACTGACAGTCACCTTCAAGTTTGAAATCAGCCAAAACTCATTCTGAGGGCTACAAAGCACACAAGAACTCTCTGGTCTTTCTCCTCAAACAATCCAAGGTTTCATCACAACAGTACTCAAGTCAATGCCAGGCAAGCATCAACTCCTCCTGCTTTACCTTGAGAAGTGCAGCACAGAAAGGTTTTAACAGGCTTTTTGGCAGAGTAGAAGGTGTGCAGTGTCGGAAGCTTCTTGCAATGAAAAGGGATGTTTGTTGCTTAATTGTTGGGTTTTTGTTGTCCATGACAGCCAAAATATCTTCACTTATGTTCTGCAACGTGGTCTACAGTGTGGAATAAAAAAAGTCATTATCTCAGTAAAGACAAAAGCAAATCAAAATTAGAGACCAATTCTCAGACAACAGGGAAATTTTCACTCTAACTTACTGTAAGAAAGATTGCATCAATGGCCTCCTGCAGTGCTTGTACTACCTGGGGCTTCTTCTCTTTGAATTTCTCCAGGATTGTTGGAACAACCTATGGAAAAGGGAACAAAATTGTCAATGCCCTCTTCACTAATGTAAGTGGAAAGCCTGATAGTCTGCGCCCTGGTGCTCTGCAGAGAAGCCAGTAATTTGAACACCTCCCCTGTCCCCCTCCGGAAGTACACAACAGCAGTCTGAACTAGTGCAATTCTTGCTGTTCTCCAATATTAAACTCATTCCAGTCACTCTATTAATAAATATAGATTTTTAAACAATGTCATAACAAAACGCAGACCTGTAAAAGTTGACATAATTATAGATTACGGAATTATGCTGCAACACAGAGCAACAGAATGGAAATGAACGTTTTCACAACATGAATGGTGCTGTGCTCTTGTATTCTAAGAATCCAAGAAGGCATTTAACCTGTCCCCTCTTTCCCAGCTTTCTGACAGCAGTAAGCATGGCTCATTAAGAAGTCCTCATCTGATCCACAGCTGATAAGAGAAATTACTCCAAAGCAACCAGAATCCTCTCTGCAGCAATATTTTTCAGATCTATCACCTTGAAAAAGCACATCTGACAGTAAACTATGCCATACTGGAATTTGACAGCAAAGTCTAGGTGCTCAGACAGCCACTGCTGAAAAAACAAATAAATAAAATATTCAAGGGAGGAAAAAAAGTAAAAATAACTACTACACTGTAGACATTTCCATGTGCCAGAAATATGAGCAGGTCCACTTTAGTATGGGCTCTGTAACAGTCAGGACTTCTGTAACTGAGCCAGAAACTGAGCAGATCTTAACTGTGGCAAGCAGGCTATTCTCAAGATTTTCATAAACATAAACAAGTCATAGTTTGGAAGCACTTAGACGCTTTACAGAAGTTACACACTCCTGCATAACAAAAAGTAGATTTTCTTTCTACTCAGAAGACACACTGTGACCTAGGCTCAGGTGGTATCCTTTTTTTGGACTGCAACCTCCAAATTCCCAGTTCACAGACTTCAACACTCAAAAAACCTTCAGATAATACAGATGGCAGCACAAAGACCATTACACATACTATTGCATGTTCTAGACACCCTTACACTCTACAGAGAACAAAGTCGTAAGGAGGAGGCCATTAGGCCTCTGTTTTAGAAAATGCTGACAGGTAAAATGAGTCTTTTTTACCATGGAAGTTAGAAGCCATAGCCCATGTGAGAAGGAAAGAAGAAAAATTAGTTCAGGGGTACAAACAAATGCAGTCAGAGGTGAAGCTGGCACACGTACTCAAATACAGTGAGGAGTACGATTCTATGCATGATTCCACTACTCTCATTAGAACACAGATTGCAGACTGGCATTGCAGTCCTCTATTTATGTAATAGAGTTTATAATCATACAATTCTAGCAACGATTCTCTTTTATAACACTTCAATGCCCACTCTCAGGAGAGCTCTACATCTTCCTCACAAGTAAATAAATCCAGCAAACAAATCAAGTGAACTGCTAAATGAGTACTGAGATTATGTAATTCAGAGCTGCCATTACAGTATTGAAAAAGTCATCTTCATGACACCATTTGCTTGGCAATCACAGAGCTATACCCTTATTTTAGAAGCTTAGCTTTTTCAACACCAACTCTGTAGCTATAAGGGTTAACCTTCAGGAATCAACTATAAAACAGATGCAAGGATGATTTTTATAAGTACAGACAGCTTCCAGAATGAAAGTGACTGTCCAAAGTTCAGGAGACTTGAATGTTTCTGAAGCAGTGAGCAACTTCCCAATCCAGAGACAATATTACCAGCAGCCAGGCACATCAGCTCTCTAGCCGCACTGCTCTTCCTTATCACACAAAAAATTTGACTGAGCAGCTTAAATAACACAGTGACACAGGCTTGAGAAACAAGTGAGAATTGAAACTTATTAAAAGCTCTGTTTCCACATATTGGTTAAGTTTTCCCGTATTCTCTGGTACTAGCTACTGGTAAGAGATGAGCAGCAAAGGAGAGAACAAACAGCACTAAACTAGAGCATCAGAACATTTTGGTACCAAAGATCTCAGAATTTTTTGCTATTTAAAGCAGACAAAAACCCCCACAAAACCCAGGCAACAAGGAAACAAAACACCCACCACCTACCATCCCCCAACATTCAAAAAACCCCAGCCAATATAAAACATACACTATCGAGGTGCTAAGTAGCACTCAGATTTAGAAGCTGTCTTTTTCACTGTGGCCTATAAATGCATTTCTGTGGGGGTATCTCTAGGATGAGGTAATGTAAATAAAGTTCATTTAACGGCAGAACAATTCAATTTTCTTAGTAAAGAAGACTTATATTGCAACAGAAAGTTTCATTGTTGCTGAAGATGAATAAAGAAGGTCCTTTCAAACTTAAGCTACAAAGATCTAGGCAAGATCGAGGCAATGCCTACTCTTTAAAGGTGCTGGTAAACATTCCCAATTGTACAAAGAATACCTTTGATAAATACCAAGACTTGACAGGAAAAAGGGAAAAAGTGTCCAGCATGAATAAAATCAGGAAAAAAAGTACATACTCTTACTTACATGCCCTGCATACTGTCCAAATTTCTTTCGGAGGCCTGTAGCTAGTCCAGCAAGGCATTTGGCAGCCAAAGCAACTAACATAACATTTGTATCCTTTCCAACAACCTGAAAAGAAAATCTGAGTTTCAGAGACATGGAAGAATTTCTTAAAATAATCAGTGGGCCACAGATTGGGTTATTTCCATAACTGTTCCATCTAGTAATTTTCTACTCATGAGTATTAAATCAACTTTATCTTTTAAACTATCATACAAATAAATTACAAAAAAAAAAAAAAAATTAACTCTATGTGCAGTCTGAGTTTTATTTAGTACCTTTTTGAGAGCTTTCACCAAGTCTGCATAATCTCCTGATTCCAGCTTGGGATTTTTCACTAGCAGTTCAACAGCCTCCAGAGCTTCTTTCCTTTCTTGCCACTTTTTTGCTTCCTGCAGAGCAAATAATTTACATTAATCTATAAATATAAATAGTTCTAGAGAAGCATACTTGCCACAAACCTTAGATAAAAAAATCTTTATATTCCATCCTGAATAAACCAAGGTCTCTCTACAGTTTAACATCAGAAATTTCAATGAAATATGAACTACAGTCCTTTTTCAGGACATACCTCAGCCCCTTAAAATAACAGCTTTCTTGCTGCTAAATCCAATTTTATAACTTATTTATGACAGCCCATATGTTATTAACACTATTCGTTATTATCCATGTGGCACTAAAGCACACATTGCAGAACTGCCAGTAAGTCCTAAGACTCATCAGCTACACAAAGAATTAACAGGGAGTATTTGAGTTTATGCTTACTATTTTCTCATAGAAGTCTTTGGGAAGCTTGGAGAGAATTTCTACAGCTTCAAGCAACTCATATGCATCTACTTGTGGTACCGCCTCTTCCTCCTCATCATCGCCTGCAACCAGGAGACAGAAATGTGTAAGTAGAGTGATACAGAATTTTGACTAGAGCACCACCTAAGGCTCATTGTTTAGAAAGTGCTACCAGCAGTTGCAATTTTGCTATTTCAAAAGACAGATACTCTTCATTATAATATAAAGTTTCTGCCTCAGACACATTTTCTTCTTGTGTAGTACATTCCATGTACTTTTTGCACCAGCTTGATTACAATTACAATTTAATGCATCCCTTCACAATCTATATACAATATACTTCCCAGCAGAGTAGAGAGATTAAATAGTTTACCTCCATCTGCATCTCCTCCAAGTCCCTGCTGCTGCTCAAATTTTGCTTTCAGCTCCTGTTGGGAACGCAAGAACCTGGTCTGCTTAGGAGCAGCTGATGACACTTTGATCCACTCTTCTTCTAGTTCTTTTAGCTGCCAAAAGGGAATAGAATCATCATATCAGAGACATTATGGACATAATCCAAGACAAGGAAGCATTACAGTTTTCCCATTTCAAAGCCAAGACAGCACTACCTTTCACTACTGGTTTTTTCTGCCATTAAAGCAGTGATTCACATTCACTGTTCACAAGTCTTTGACTAAGCATATCCACAGAAGACAAGATTATTGCAAAGCATTTACATAAGAACAAATAGTAGAACAGCCAGAATGGTGTGACCCCTCTGTAAACATTTTGAAATAAAAATGGCTGAGCATAAAGAAAGCTTTCCTTTACAGCCACACTACTACTACATACTAAAACTAAGATGAAACAAACATGCTGAGCTACATTTGATGAAACAGTTTGGATTTTTTTAACCAGGCCCTTTTAAAGCAAGCTACTGCTTTCCACCTGAACATAATTAACTCAAGTAGGTAGGAGGAAAGGATGCATAATTTATAAAGTTCTAAAATGACAAAATATTCTATCATAATGCAATGCCACTTCCTGAAGGGCAACAGTCACATCCTGAGCATCATCAGAATAAGTATGAAGGAATGCACAGTGGAAAAAACTTCAACATAAAAGGAAACTGAGAATGAAAATTATTGACTTGAAGACTTTCAGTGCAAAAGGTCTCTTATAAGGGCAACCATTCTGCTACATTCTACTGCTCAGCTGCCATCCTCAGTTTCAGTATGAGGCTACCCCACAATTTCATGTATGTTTAGAGCAACCAAACATTGTTATGATTTCCTTTCAAATGACTAGGAGTGACCAACATTTTGGGTAAAGTTAAATGGAGCTAAAAAAATACATTCTGGTTTTGGCTTTAAGAATGTCCAACATCACAGAACCAGGGAGGATAAGCATCAAATGTCTGGATACAGAAATACCTCCTGCCTACCTGAACGGAATTTATGTTCTGCAATGGAGGTCTCAAAGCATCCCTTATCCAACGGTAGATCTCCACAGCAAGGAGCTTAGCTTCATCTCGAACAGCCTTTTCCCGAGATTCAAAAAGTTTTGGCAATACTTTGATGATTGGCTTCAGTGAGATTATCTTTGAACCAAATTCACTGAAAGTTAAACACACAGAACAGCATCAGTGTCCACGAACAGGGAGAAGTACACCAATAACAACTTATTTAAAAAAATAGTCTATGAAAGTCTTCCAGTGCACATTTAGCAATTTTGTCATTTACTCACATCATTATGCTAGATATTATTTTGAGACGCTACTATAAAATTTAAAGAACATATGGCAAATCAAAATTAACATCCACACCCAGCTTGGAATTACAGATTCAGGCCTCTCAAATTACTTCAAAGCATTTAATCCAATCCAATGCTTAAATCATCCCTCGCCGGGGGGAAAAAAAGACAAGAGAGAAGAAAGAAAGAAAGAAGTTGTCCTCAGACCAAAATTTGTATGACCTACTTCTTTTTTCCCTTTTTTTTTTTTTTTAATCAGAATAGAATCTCCTTTGTCTATCCTTGGAAGCAAACTGCAGTAAAAGTATTAGTCACTTTTCCACTTGTTGGAGTAGATAATTACAGTGAGCTTGGGTCATCTTCACAGAAAACATATGTGCTGAAATATGTGCCACTGAAGGAACACACAAAACAAATTTCCCCCGCCAATCACCCTTCCTAGACAGAAGATTCTACAGGCTGTTGAACCTACTACACAAAACTTCCTATTTTAATCACTGATGAATGAGAACACAAGAACTTTTCAAACTCAGAGTAAAGTTAACTGCTGTAGTTACTAAGGTATATACAAAGCACCTCAAAAACAGTATTTTTTTGATTCAGAAACATTTCTTCTTAATTCTGAATTAACCTTTCTACCAATCACACTTCTTATAGTTCCCTCCAATTCAAGTTCCACATAAAAAGCCAGCAAAAAAGGCTGCTCAAGAGCTAAAATCTAACATGTCTCACTTTCTAGAAATTCCAGTGCACTGATTTTATTTCCACATCAACTTCAAAACATACTAAATACAAAAACCTTCAAAAGAGGTCTTGAAAGTAACACAATTTAAGTATGTGAACAAATGAGTTCGCCAAGAATTCAATTTTTCTATCATGACTCAAAAAGAGAGCGTATTGGGAGAAATGCCTATGCAAACTTATTTGTATCTATTTCATATAATCTCATTTATACAACAAGAAAAAACAAAAACCTTAGCACAAGATAGAAAATATCAGAAATTAAACTAGTTATGATTCCAAGTTACCTGCCTAGGTACAAATTTTGTTATCAATGCATAATGCCTACTAAAGTGTAAGAAAAACTGAAGTAGCAACACAGCTTAGAAGGAGAAGATGGAATTTGATCTGAGAGGGCTACTTGAGAGTATTTGATTTTAACATCAGCGATAATAAAATACTCCATCTAAGAAAAAAACCATACGGGGCACATTTTACAGAAGTAGTTAGTTGAAAGATACTGACGAAAGTTATGCAGGTTTCCAACTACACTGCACTTGTTAAAAGGACATTTAACCAGATAAGCAATTTAAAATAGTTAAAATATATTCTTATACATAGGACAGCAGTTTCACTTAGCAGAAGCAGAGGTAACATATAAAGCCCAAAGCTTTATTCTGACATTACAGAAGCCTGAAACAATCAGTTTAACAAGGATCAATTCTATGCATGCCTCAGCAAGTTCCCTCTAAGATATAATATATAAGGCACTCTCCACATACATTATACAGTTTTGACATGAACTACTTTACTCAGAAAGAAGTGTTCTGTCCATTAATTCCAAAAATCTTGTATTTCCTATAAAAAAGCCTTTATGGTCACTAAATTATATATACACCAAATATAAGAATTTCATAAAGCCCCAGTATTTTTCACTCAAAGGCAGCAAACAAACTTGACGTTGAACCAAAAAATAATCAAATATTGAAGCTTACTCCATCGTCTCAAATTAGATTTGATTTTTAGGGAGCACTACCAGCTCTCGTTTTCAATAAAGGAATTATTATATGGACAATAGAAGCTTACTGTGCAACGAGCCTTTCTTTTCTTCTAAAAACACACACTGTGTACCCAATTAAACACGCTCACATCAGTGAGGAAAACAGTGGTTTAAAAAAAAAATAAAAATCAAACTACATTTTAGTTTTCACATCAGTGAGTTTATTACAGATATTCAGAAGAGAAGCTTCACAGTCTGGAACAAGACACAAATCTGACCCTTCTCTCAAAAGGCTGGGAAAATGGAAGCTTGGTAAAGAGTTACCATGAATTAAAGAGATCCAGACGAGGCTTGTACAACACAGACAACCCTCACATCTAACAAATCCCATGATGTTGTCAACTGTTGCTGTCAAAAAATAGCAGTTCAGAAAGGATGCTTTCTACTCAACAATAACAAGGGCCCGCTAAAGACTTAAGCATATTGCTGGGGTGAGGAAAAAGCAAAGAAGAAAACCACAAAAAACACCATGAACTAAAAGCTTACCTTAGTGCTTTCCTCAGTGTCTCTATACACGCTACTATGATTTTGGGGTTTTTGTTGTCCAGACCCTTTAATAATTCTTCTTGTATTGCCTCTCCTTTCTCAATTTCTATATACATTAGACATATATCTTCACCTAGCTCTTTTGCTCTGGCCTTTGGCTGATTGAACACTTTATTTACAACTCCAGATGCTACTTCTCCTGTTGTCCTGAAAGATGAGAGAGTATTACTTTTGGAACACTTACGTGAATTAAGTGTTCTACATCATTACCCACAGAATAAAACACATACAGCATCAAATCCAGATTAAAACCTATGAAGTTATCACATAAAAGGGACTACATCCTAAGATAACCTCGAAGGAAATAACCTTAAGGATGACTTTGTCACGTAGTTTTATAAAATAACACAAATCATAGTTAATATGATTCTAATACCAGACTACACCAGTCAATAGTAGACATTCTCCAGAGTGTATTAACATTCTCAAGATGAGATTCACAAATAAATGCCATGGCCTGGAATTATACATGTCGAAAAACGTTAACTGTATCAGTACATAATCCCAGCCCAGTATTTCACATATACTTCCAAGCTTCAGATAAACTAAATCATTGACACCACTTTGAAATGCAGGAGTGTACAAGGCTGTTAAGATTTTCAAACGATGCTTTCGGTTTCTTTATTTGTTTTTAAGTAACACCTTTATTCATGTCATCAGGTCACAAAGTCAGTGGACCAAAGCACTAACCTGGCCTGGCTATGTGCTTTTATTTCACCCTCAGGACTACGGCCCATTTTGTGGGCTAGACAACACAGAAGCACTTAAACACATCCAATAAAGAAATTAGCAGGTATGAAGTTTCATTCATATTGGTTATACTGGATGCAATGTCACATAAACATAATTATATTTTATTTCATGTATGAATTACACAAATATCCCCCCTCAAAAAAGGCTCCCTCCTGTTCAGGTAAGTGTTTCTATCAAACAAGAAGAGAGATTCCATTTCACAGCACTTAGACCACCACATGAATGATTCACTTTTTTTGCCATTTCAGAAATTTTTACTAGTGTTGTCAATAGTTTTTTAGAACACTGCAAGCAATATGTGATAACTTCATATGCACAAGGAAAGCCTGCGATTCTGCAAGTTCTCTGGATTAGAAAGAAAGTTCTGCTCTTAACAATAGAGATGAGAATTGTTACTGGTCACTGCATGATTTATGTGCAGCTGCAGCCTTTCTCAGAGGCACACTGAACTGTCTTAACAGCCTAAGAGCAGCAAGAAAAGGCTACTTACTTCCCAGCTACATGAGCATTCTCAACATAAGCAAGCGCTGCTTCCAGTCCTTTCAGCTGAGCCACTGCATTGGAGTCTGTCACAAATTTCTTTATCAATCCAAGATACTTGGACCATTCAGGACTCTTTTCATCATCTATCTTCTGGAAGAGCTTAAGGGCTTCTTCATAACCGTTTAATCTGGCTTTCCACAGCTGGAAGCAGAAATCGGACATTTAAATGTTGTGCTATTACAACCTTAACTCACCAATCTCACAAAGCTCTTCAATCATATTTGAAAGTATGCTCAGCATGCAGGCACCTGCAGATTTCTCTCCAATGTCTATATGAATAACATGCAACTGGACAAAATACTTGGTTTTCTCCCGCCAGGGATGATCTGGATAGAGATGTCAATCTTCCCCCCTGCTCTTCATAAGTTCTAGCAACCATCAACGAGGAGGTGGGAGCCCAGCAATAGTTTCAGCTACAGATGAGTAATTTCTCCACGTGAATGAGTGTACTGATCTTTCAGCACACAAGCTTACGCCATATAATGCTACTAAAATCTGCTTTAATAGAGGTTACTCAGCCTCTAGGTTGGATAGAGCTGATGCAGTTTCAGATCTGTTAATACTCACACCGTGCAGCTGTCAAGATTACCCAATTACAGTGCATTTAGACACAGAAGCACTACAAAATCACCATAAGCAGAGATACACATCAAGCCAAATCCAAGATTGCCTACCTTATGTTCACATTTCTGATCAATGGGCAGTTTCATCCACTCACTGTCGTCCCCCATTGTAAATCAGGCTCTCTCTATAATTACAGTAATTTCTGCAGAGATAAGGACAAGTTAGAAAACAGAGAAATATATACTGGGTGTAGACATACTTATACCTAAAATTACAAAAGCCTAAAAAAATTTTAAAAGCCCAAAACAAAAAAACACCACCACACAGAAAACCACAAAAATCCCCCACCAAACCCAACAAAAAAACACAAACAAAAATCAACCAACCAACAAAAACCCCAACCACGAAAAAACCCAACCAAGCCTAAACTGCCCCCCTCAAAACCTCCCCAGTTCTGTACCAGATCTCATTGCTAATAAGCAATCCAAAGTTGTTACTATACTTAGATGCATACTTTGAAGAGCAGACCACTATTTTTATAGCTCTAGAAAATTACCAGAAGCCATTAAAGATTAGAGAGCAGGGCAATTTGTAGTATTTCGGACACTACAAGTCTCAGTTGGTGAAACTTTTAGTAAGCTGAAAAGGCACGTGGAATATAAGCTCATCTAAGCTTGAGGAAGAATGCACTAAAGCTAAGGCACTAAACCAAAAGGAGTTCCCATCAACACTAAAAACTGAGTCTTACTGAGACATGCTTTTAGTGCTATGAATCAGTGTCAAAAAATAGCCAGATGCAAGTGTAAGGACAGTCATTGTAACAACTTTACAAACAGCAGAGCTGAAGTGAACAGTTACCAAGAAGAACAAAACCCATTTTTGCCCTAATTCTAATGTAGCCAGAGTCAGCAACTGTCAACAAAAGATCAATTTCTTGCCACCTGTAGGGCTCAAACCCTTAGTCATTTAAGTTTTTGTGGTTTCCCCCTTCTCCCTTTCCTTTAGATTAAAATAAGAACATTGACTATTAGGGTATGACAGATGAGATATCAGGCTCAATGCCCATCTCAGACTTATTGTACAACTAACTTGACAGCTCAGAAAATAATGAGAGAACATGTCTGATGCAGAGAGGTCAGCAAAATGAAAATAGCAGCAGCAGTGGAAAGGGCTCCCAGTGTTATTTATAAGCACAAAATCAAACCAGAGAGGGAGTAACACCAGTCTGAAATCACAGATCAAGCCAAAAATTCTATTACCTGGTCATACACAGCAAATGATCATTACAAGCATATAAGTAAGTACACAACACTAGCAGAATGCTCCTAACAGAAATTCAGCCAATGCCAGCAAAGCTGTATACTTTAGCCTACAAAGTATTGTACCTAATACTCAGAGGTTCTCTGTAGAAAACGGATTGAATTAGGGGTGTATTTTCACTCACATAAATTAATATAAGCAAGTTCTTTAAAGCCTTCTTTCTGTCAGCCACACAACACTAACACATACAGCTAACTCAAGAGCAAAATTAGGCTAGCAACAGCATACAGTAAAAACAATCTTTTTTATTCCTTCCCAAGATTGGTTAGAAAATACCTAAGCAACAACCCAACCTCTCAATAATTAAAAAAGAAAAACCATAATAAACACAAAGAACTCCAAACCCCCTACCTGTCACCAACACACACGTCCCACCACAAATTACACTGAGTTTGCCTTAAATATTTACAGGTTCCTATGGATATTAATACTGTTCTCACTATAATCACCTAAACTATTAATTTGCCCAATGGCAGTAAAACAAGAGGCAATGTCGGAACACAAGTTGACTACATAAACAAGTGTATCCAAGCGTTATTATGGTTTGTCCTTCTCATTTCCTTTCCCTTCTAAACAAACAACAATATGGCTATTTTTTCTTGGTATCAGCACAGTGGTACCAAGTGTGCTTCTAAAGAAAAAAAAAATTGGGGGGGGGGGGGGGGCAAAGAACTGTAAACCACTGAGCATTAATGGATCTGCTCATTATGTAAGAAGCAAAGCACTCAAAAGTGAGGCTACCTAAAACCCATTCTACTGAATCGCTAATTCTGTTTCACTGTCTTTTTTAATGTTCAACTTAATAAAAACAAAACACCCCCCTCTTAGTCACAGCATTCCTCAATGTCAGGAATTGGCAAAAAAAGGTAAACTTTACCATGAGAATAGAACTCAAAGGCCATACCTATCCCAAACAATCATACGAGGTCAAGAGGGCAAGTGAGTTACTGCATCCAAACTCCATCAGCCTTTTGCAAAGCATCTGCTTCCATTTTAAACTCCTGCTTGTGTTTTCTCTGCCCCAGCCTCTCATTTTTTTCTCTCTTATCCCTCCTTCAGCCTACTGAGTTCAAAATTAAATAGAAATCAATACTCTTGATTCAAACTCAATACATTTTAGCTATTAAAAACCCCAACCAAACAAAAACCCCAAACTCCCAAAAAATGCAAACCAAACATGCACACTGAAACAACACAAAAAGCACCACTCTACACCCAAAGCAAGATGCTCATGGCAAATACAGAAGGGGGGGGGCGGTAAAACATATCTAACTCTATGAAGGTGATGACTTCTCTCCAAAAGCAAGAAATCAGACTGAATTCACATGAAAAGCTTTCCAAACAGCCCACCCAGCAATGGATGCAGGCATGCCCTATAGTGAACACAGTTTCCAGCAGTAAAATTCCCCTTCCCTCAAGTTAGTTCTGCAGCCAAATGCCATCAACAAAGACAGCTTTGCCAGTATAAACTGAACTTGCATTAGGAATGTCTTCATTAGAAACACCAATATAGAAATAATGGAGTACTTCCTCAGTGTGGATGCAGACAGCATAAACAGATGCAGTGGTCTCTCCCCAAAGTTACATACACCTTTGCAAAGAACAAGCAAAGTGAACTTTATAGAAAATTAGGTAGTTTTGATTCTTAATCAGAAACTTGGAACTAATTCAAGCTATTGCCTTTTTTTTTTTTTTTGTTGTTGAAGAACACATAAGGAACCAATACAAGGACAATTCTGAACAAAAACAAAAAGGGGAAGAAAGCATAAACACACCTGCCAGCAACAGAAACACCAGGATAAAATTTTGGCACCTGTACTGGTCATTTACATTCTGGTTTTTCGAGAAAACTGACAAAGCATGAACTTCCTACTTCAGCAATAAAAAGAAGCATTTATTTCTCTCCAGAGATCTGTTCTGCCAAGGAAAGAAGGCTTACTGTAGGACAGTCCTCAAACAACTACTACAAACCCCAATTCAGTTCAAATCCTGAAGTCGATAGCAATCCTATTAAAAAGGCTTGTCCATTACCAGACTGATACTGATTTACAGGTTTTTTTATCCTTACACATATACAACACTTCACTGTCACGAAGTACAACCTCTTGTACTCGAATGATACAGTACAGAATCTAGAATTTCCCTTCCCACATCACAATGTGCTTAACTTAGGGGGCTCACATATGATAAGAGAAACATAGGGAAGGGAGCTGAATGACCACGAACTTCATGTATTTTTTTCACTCTGGTCAACTCAGTTCCCCCACTATTTTTAGTCATTAACATCTACAATCAATACTTCAATTACAAAATGGGTTAAGTTGCCTTCTGCACTGAATCTGGCATCTAAAAATAGCGACAAAATTATACTCCCCCCAGCGATTTACAAATCCCTTTAGAACAGACAATTTCTCAGAAAGTATTCCACAGTCACAGAGGGAAAGCTCCTTCTTAAACATCCAGTCTTTCTAGCTTCATCACTGCTCATGTCTGTTCTAATGCCAAGATTTTGTACTGTCTACAACTTGCATTTACCAGTATAAAAGATGGTTGTTTCTCTTTCCAACTAAGTCACTGGGTTCTGTGTGATCATAGAGTATGCCACATTTGACAAAAAGGCTTTTCTAAAAAGCTTCTTTGCAAAGACATGTAAACCTCAAGTCATTACTTCTCCGCATCCAAATAGCAAGTGGCCTCATTATGTGATAATACAGCTAAATTCTGTTTTTACTAGTGAATTTGTAGCAATGAAGTGTTTGACCTACATAGATTTTTTTGTTGTTGTTGTTGTTGCCACAACTTGGAATAAATAGAATTAAGTCTTTCAGTAAGAACATTCATTTTGGTAAAATCTAGAAAACTAGACCTCTGAATCAACTGAGCTGCCAAAGTAAGTTTTGTGAGAGACATTTGTCATGAAAGTGGTCAATGCAACATTTCCAAAAGCAAGTCACCCGAGAACTCTGTAGTGGAGATGAATAACAAATCTCTCCTGACAGTTCTTGGCAGGGGAAGTTTATATTACGGAACAGTGAGAAAATGAAGACCAAGACCACCAAGAAAAGAACAGGATCTTTTGAAGGGAGATTATGCAAAATGCAACAAGAGTGGAAAGCATTTACAAGGCAGCACAAATGCAAGAATTTCAAACATAAAAGTGAGAATTCCCAAATGAATATACGTAAGTCTGGGAAACAAATATATCAACACATTAAAAGATTCTGAGAAAGTATCAAAACATCAACATTTCGATTCACCACGCACTACTACTCAGAACAGCTCCTACTCAACTTCTAAAGAAATGGTTTTCCTGCTACAATTTAGAGAGCTGAGTTGCATTAACATCATAGCTTATAGTATGGAGTACTGCTAAGGAAAAGTCTTTAGACCATTAACATTCTAAAATGTGATTTCTTTTGAAGCATATTGATCACCTATGCCTGTATTTTATTGAGAAGTGCCAGCTTCCAAACCACTTTCTAAGGAAGATGTACAATGGCAAACTAGGAAGCCATTTTATGCTAAACAAAACCAGCTGTTTATTGATACTGATTGTCTACTTCTCCCTACTCACTTTTACCTATTGAATATTACTGTTGCACAAGAACACCATCAAATATTTTCATTTTTAAGATTCTCAAAAACATTACTCAAGAATAAGTTCTGAGAAATCAAGACAGGTCTTTTTAAAGGAAAAATCCATTTGAAATGTTCCTATACAGCAGGGCACAAATTTGGGGTGTACACAGCTGGATGTCACATTTCAGATAAAACTATACTTCTTGGCAGACAGAGCTCTGCTAGTGCAACCACAGTTTTCCTAGCAGAAAGAATTATTTGTTTGTTTGTTAAATGGCAGTTTTGGGTCACATTTACTCTTTGGCTCTGAAAAGATGAAGTTTCACCTTCTTAGTTTAGCCCAGCACAGTTTCTTTTGTATTTGCCAGCCAAACCTTGCCATTAAATACAACATAAAGTAGCTCAGAAAAAAAGGTTGAAGACTCACATAATCATAACACAGCAGAAAATAAAAAATTTACAGAATTTTAAAGGCTGGCATTTCCAATTGGTAGATGAATTATAAGTTGCAAGATACACAGACTCTTGATGAAAAAATAGAAAGACCTCAGAATAATGAAAAGAAAAAGTAGAAATGCATGCTTGTAGGTCCTAACTCACCTCAGTGAAATTTTAATAGCACAAATGACATGTTATTGGTAAGATATATAAATACTTGATTTCTCTGGAAAAATACATTTTAATACATGGCCTCTGAAAGTAACCAGGGCCATTCTTTTCCATTCACCTGAAAGTGAGAGACAATGCAAAATAAACTGACCTTTTGTTACAGCTAAGACCAAAAGCAATTTGTAACTGCATGGGTAAGCCTGGAGTGAAGCCAGTCTTATAGAGCCGAGAAGGGCAAAAGGGAAAAGGGCAACACACGGGCAAGTGTACAGGCATGCACTGACATCATTCTAAAGGTGGACAGTCAGGAGTGAAAGATGTCAGTGGGACTGTGCTTCGTAAGCTGCAAAGCCCCCCATCCGTCAAGAGGTTTTACAAAGCTCAGGCATAAAAAGGCTCATGTGATGTTCTTTAAAAGGACGGCCTGAACTGCTGATGAAGGAAAGCTCCCGCAGAGACATCACTATCTCCCTCCTTCTCTAAGGGAAGCCCCTCTCCAGCACGGCTTCCCTCCGCAACTAGCGGCGCCCCCGCCATCCCCAGCACCTTCCAGAAGAGCATCCCTTCCACTTCTGCCCGCAGCCCCAGACGCGTCCCCGCAGCCCGGCGACGCTCCCCGTTCCGCGGGTGCGCGGCCGCAGGCCGCGGGCGGGCACGGCCCGGCGAGCAGGCCGCCCGAGCGCCCGGCATTGTCTGTGCCCGCCGCCCCCGCCGCACGGCCGGCTCGGGCCGGGGCCCCGCCAGCGCCGCCGAGCACCGCCCGCGGCTGGGCCCGGCCGGACACTCACCCTGACAGCTCCGGGCCGGCTCCCGGCGGCAGCGGGCGGGAACCGCGGGCGGGCCGGGACGAGCCCCTCCCCGCCGCGGGCGGGGCTCGGGGCGCCGCGGCCGCACCTGGGCGGGAGCCGGCCCCGCGCCGGGGCCAGACAAAGGCGGGCAGGGCAGGGCAGAGGCGGGCCGGCCCCGCCGCGCTGACCCCGGCGCAGGCCGGGGCACATCGCGCTCCCTTCCCGCCGCCGAGCAGCCCCCGCGGGGCCGGGCGAGCGGCTGCGGTGCCGCCTCTCGGCAAGGAAGGGGCCGCCGGGCCGGCGACCAGTGACCAGCTCGGCCCGCCGGGCCTGCTGTCCGCATGAGTCATACCCCGAACGCCCGCACCCGTCAGAACAATTACTACTCTAACATAGGGAGCTGCGGTCATACCCGAACAGGCAGCAGGCATTATCCCAGGCCACCAATCAGCCGGCAAGCCCTAATTGAAGGAGGGAGCGGTTCTGTAACCCGACAGGAGGAACAAGGCCAGCCGTGGGGAAGGAGAAACAGTGCCTTCCGAAGGAGGTACGAACGAAGAGCCTGGCACTATACCATCCCCGCATTTCATGCTGCTGTGAGATGTGTAATGACAGCACTCTGGTGGAGCTGATTCATCAGCAATCTCTCTAGCCCATCGTCTGACATTTTAAGATGCATTTCTATAGTGACAATAACAACTGAAGAAGCTGGTATGGTGGAAACTGGGTGTCACTTGCTTCCTCCTTAGAAGAGCATCAAGCCAAGTGATGTAAGGCTGTATTTTTCCAGCCATCTTTTTAGCTAGCTGAAGAAAGAAGCCTCTTCCAGGCACTGGCAGTACCAGCCATGCTTCCCACTGAATAATTGTCCAAGTTACTTTTCCTACCACCTCAGTCTACCCTTGCAACAGGGAGGCACGAACACGCACAGCAGCTTCTGCTTTTCAACATCTGACATTTGCAGCAATCGAGCTGTCATAGACAACCCCAGACAATGTACAAGTACTTAGGTCAAGAGACTCTTTATTCAAACAAGCCAGAGCAACACTGCCCAGTGCAAGGCAATATTTAGTTTAAAGAAAAGAGTACAAGGCTTTTCAATGTCACTTCAGAACTCCACCCATATAACATGAACCGCTGGGAACAGTCTACAACAAAGCACCAGCAAAGCAATACCACATTAGTCTTGCACTATGTTGTCGTGAATCAACCATCTGCTAGAGATGCAAATGCTTTGTTTTAATGCCATCCTGCTCTAGCAGAGACTTGACAAACCATTTACAATTAAATAGTTTACAAACAAATTAGCAATACGAGTTTATGCATTTCTTTTATAAGCCATATAAGGGCAGCTGCTGGTGGTATGGAACAGAGGAGAGGTAGGAACTGGAAAAAAGGGAACTAGATGAACACTGACCGTGATTTTGAAAACCTTAATTAAACGTTTGCAAGCATTTGCATCTTTCAAGTGTCCTTCCAGTAATACATCCTACACAACAAAATCCACCGAATTAGATAATTAAGATAGTTATCTCTACTCCACAAAACATTCAGAGCAGTTTCTAATTGGATGTACTGTTCAAGATGTGCGTAAGTGATTTATAAGAGGGGACAAACAGAAGTGCTGCGTTTGCAGATGACAACTGGGCAGCAAAAAAAAAGAGAAAGGATTGACTGAAGAAGTGTATAACATGTTAAGTGCTTTTCAGCTGTAAATTTATCACCAAACACACAGAGTGAAACAATTTATAACATTACACTGAAATTCAGGTTTTCTGCATTGACTGTTAAATAGAAACAAGATCTGCCCGTTTTGGCAGACAGTGGTGTGAGAGCACAATCCCACCGTGGCAAACCATGTTTTCAGAGGCAGAGGCTCAGCTTACAAAACTGGCCCATACAAGGGGAAGGACCAGCCAGTATGAAAGTTAAGTCTGACAAAATGCAAGACTTAAGTGTACAAGAACCAGGAATCATGTTCCATCACCATGCATTCCCTTTTTCATATTAGAATATCAAGGAAGAAACCTTCCATCAACACAGATCTAAAGCAGTCAGAATGACTCCCATACTTCTAAAACTCAAATTTCTTCTCATCAAGTCGTCACTTATTTCTTCCTATAGCAGGTCCCCCATTTAATTTGCCAGTGATTCTGCTTTGATGTATCACTCTCTCAAAGTTGTTTATAAGGCTTAGCCCTATCACAATTCTTGAAGTGCAAGCAAAATCAAGCAGTGAATCTGCAAGGAAGCTACCAAAACAGCAAATTTAAAGAATGGCCAAGCCTAAGGCAAGAAAACCAAACAATTTCTAACTTTTGCACAATCAACTGATCTCATCTTGGAAACCAAAGTAAAAACTATCCAGGCAATTTGCACTCAATCATTCTACCTTCTGAAGTGAACCTTTCTCAAAGTTTTAGTAACAGACTTTTAGAATACTCCAATATTCGAGACTCCATGCATTCTGAACTAAGCAGCTTTACAGTTTCGAACTAATAGATTCACTGAAAGTCTACAGCAACACATTATTTGATACACAAGTCATACATTAGGAAAGGCTTCCATTGCTGGTAAGTCAACATCCTGACAACTACTCATCCCCTTCTCACCTGCACAACGCAACTTGAACTGCACTGCAGTTCAGCAAAAATAGCAGAAAATCAAACACTAAAATCAGCAAAAAAGTAAAAACCTCAGAATAATCATATAGATGATAAACAACAAACACAAATCAGTTAGAAAACTGTAGCAAGTGATTTTTTAAAATCTTATTCTTAGAACAGAATCCTGGTTTGCTTAAGGCACACTGAAGTATCATTCCTCAGCCTCTGTCTTACAACCCAAAAACTTTGGGTCTCTCACTGATAGAAGACAAGATTCAGGAGGAAAACCCTCTGTACACCAACCTGAAAACTACCGTCTTTGGAAGAATCACAAGACTTTCTGATTCAGAAACAAAATGAAATGAAATGGAGGAAAGGGGTGTGTGCAGAAACATGGGACACACACTTCTATCCAGCCCTTCTTCGCACATACTAAAGGGGATTCAACAGGAAGCATCTCCTAGTGAGGGGCTCTGGCAATTTTAACACTTGCACCCAACAATAGAACTGCAGAAATAAGAGATGAGCTCGCGCCTTTGGATTTAACATTACAATCAGCTCAGAGAAGGTTTTTCTTAGGACATTCTAGAGAGGAAACCGACCCTGCACGCAGCCTCGGGAGACAGAAGGCGCCCGGCCCGCATTTCCCTTAAGGGGTGCCGGGTTCCCCCGCCGGCCCCCGGGGGGACGCTCCCTGCCGCCTCCCACGGAGTGCCCCCACCAGCAGCCCAGGCCCACAACGGACGGAGGCGGCTGTAGCGGAGCCGCCGACCCGCGGCTCCCACCGCCCCCGGTTGGCGGGCGGCCTGAGCGAGCTGCAGCTCCATAGCGCGGCGCGGTACAGGCCGCAGCCTCTCGCCGCTATCAGCCGCAATCCTCACGCCGCCGGGCTCTGCGGGCGGACGCCGCCGCAGCCCGCGGGCCCGGGCCGGTCCCGTGGGGAGATGTCGCGCCGCTGGGACTGCGCCTCCACACCGTCCCCGCGGCAAACCAGGAGGCTTGGGCCTGGCGGCGGAGGAAGGCCTAGCCGGCTCCCGCGGGCGCGGACAGCGGATGGGGAAGGGACCGTGGCTCACCGGGGACGAGACAAGGACGGCGGGGCTCACCTGGGCCCGGCGAGTCGGGCCGGTGACGGTCCGGCGGCTGCTCGGCGGGGTTTGAAATCGCCAGCACCGCCCGCACCTCCCAGTGTCCGCCGCGCCCATTGGCCGCTGCCGGCCCCGCCCGCGCTCGCACCCGCGCTCCTTATTGGCCAGTTTGAATCCGGCAGCTGCAGCGCGTGCTCTCCGCGCGCCCCCGAGACGGCGGCAGCGCAGCGGGGCCGCCGGGGAGCGCGCACTGCCGCGGGAGCGCGCGCCGCCGCGGGCGGCCTCCAGCGGCACCGGGCCGGCCCCGCCCGCCTCGGGAACCACCGAGACGGATCTGTCCGCTCGCTCGTTCACCCCGCGGAGGGGGCATGAGGGGGCTGCCGGGTCCTCTGCGGCCGGAGCAGCGCCTGGCGAGAGGCGCTGGTCCTAAGGCAGCCGGGTCAGGCCGCAGGATCCTTTGGGAAAGGGCTAAAGCGTCTCGGAGCTGATGGATTCGGCTTTGAGGAAGAGCCTACTACAGAGGAATGGGCGTTCTCTTTCCTATGGTCAGTGAGCTTGCTGACCATAGACGTGACTGAGAGGGGACCTCATCAATGTCTGTCAGTGTCTCAAGGGAGGGTGTCAGAGGATGGAGCCAGGCTCTGTGCCGTGGTGCCCAGCAACAGGACAACATGAAACGGGCAGAAACTAATGCACGCTAAATTCCACGTGAATAGGAGGAACTTCTTTACTGTGTGGGTGACCGTGCACTGGAAGATGGCCCAGAGAAGTTGTGGAGACTCCCTCACTGGAGATCCCAGGATCTGTCTGGACACAGTCCTGTCCCCGTGTGCTCTGGGATGACCCATCTTGATCAGGGAGGTTGACTCGGGTGACCCACAGTGTCCTTTCCACCCTGACCTATTTTGTGAACTGTTTTTGGAGCACACTGTGTTTTCCCTCCTTTGTGTCTTCACTTCAGCTTGAAACATTGAAGGAAGGTTTTTCATGGGTAATCCAAATAGAAGACAAGGGACAGCAGCGTGCCATGCACACAACTGCAATTAATCTTACACTGCCCTCTCCCCACCATGCCATGTAAGCACCATCAGTTTTTTTAAAGTGAGGCAATTTTTTCATGACCTGACTGAAATAGCTTCTGCATTGTGCATCAATTGTGAAACAAGCAGAAATACAGTTGTTTTAAATGTTTTCAGTAGTTCTTTCATCAGAAAGAGACAGAATATGTTACAGGATTGGCACCAGTACTGCAGTGTCAATGGATGTATTTGTGGATGTTTCTTTCATTACACAGCCTTTTGTACTATTTAAACTCTTGGTTATAAAAAAAGGCAACAGAAACTTAAACAACACCCCCTACAGAAAGAAAAAGCAGCTCTTCTTCAGAGCTTTACTTTACATTCGGCAGAGGCTTGAGATCTCTACAGTCCTAATACAGGCCAAAATGAACAGTCATGTTAAAGAGTGGGAAAAATAGCGAGGTGGGACAGAGTGAGAGGTATTACATGTGTGAAGGAATTTGCAAAAGTGGATGTAGATATTGGGCCCATGATTCAAAATCATAGGGGTACAGTGTGTGCTACAATCAGGTTTTTAAGAACCCAAATCTGTTCCTACTTTCTTGCTCCTCTCAAATGTAGCCCAGTTGAGGTTCTGTCTGAACAGGGTTGGGAGTTCCTCATTCAAAAGAGAGTCCAAACAAAATGCATGATTTGTAACCAAAAGCCAGGCAGAGTGGTTAAGAAAATCTAATTTTATATTAAATTATCATCAACCCCTAAAGTATTGAACACAGTGGTTAAATAACTCCAGAAAATCCAATGTCTCCAGTGAGTAACGTTAAAACCATTACACAGGAACACACGGAAATCACTGACGTTAGCTCGGGACAGACAGGAGAGAGGTTTGCTTTTTACATAGTAGATCAGTGCTCAAGAGATCATCCTCCAGCAGCCTTTCTACATTCTTAACATCCTAAGTGCAACGAGGACTTTCTCTTCCCCAGAATGGGGAACCATGATTCATCCCCAAGGCAGCATCTCACTGGGGCTGCCTCTAGGAAAAAGACACAAATTTCTGCCCACCTCACTGGTAGAGGAGGCTGTGTGAGATTTTATTGCTCCTTTTCACCATAATCGTTTGAGGAAGGGAGCAGAGAGCAGTTATGAATGGTTGTTAGGCTGGAGTGTGCAGGGTCTCTCCTAAGCAGCAGCAGAGAATATTGATCAAGGTGGAAATCACAAACACCATGAATTGTTGGAAAGACTGACTGTGTTTTTCCTTTCCATTCCACACTCACGACTCAGACAGCAATTACTCTGACAGGCTGACTTAATCTTAAGTGACAGGTCTGGGCAGATGTTTCCCTTCACCCCTGTCCCACCTCAGGGTTTTGGTGCATGGTCATATAAGCTATTGGGAAAATAACTAACAACCCATTCCAGAACCCAAAGAAACCCTGCTCTCCTACAAGGCAGAGCCTTCCTCCCCTATCTCTCCACTCCCAGCCCTGATGCCCCTGCCTCTACCCATGGTTTCTGCTCAAATTGATCCTTCTGCCTACGCTTGAGCCCACTGGTGTTGTCCCTGCATGAAGTGGCTTAGATGGGCAGGGTCCATGTCAGTGGTCTGCACTTGTTTCTCAGTTCCCAGCTGAGTCCACACCTCAATCCAAAAGTGCCTCTGCCCAACAAAATCAATGCTTCCAAGGCTGGAGTCAAACAAATAAATAATTAAATAAAAATCTAATTAAAAAAAAAATCCCTCTGGGAGTAGGGAAGAGTCCCACATTAACACAGGGAAATCCAAGCCTTAGCTCCAGTTCATTTTCCACAGGAATATACACCAGTCAGCCCAATGGTGCAGTTAGGAACAGAGTCTCAAGCCATCCAGCCAGGTCGAAGCTGCAACCTTCCCCTACCTACAAAGCTACCTCAGCTGTGAAAAGTACAGGCAAACCACTGTTGTTTTTCAGGGGTAGCAGGCCTGTTAGTATATAAACAAGGTTCAAGCAGAGTAGGACAATTCTCCTTTTTAATCAGCTGAAAAAAATACTGCATGGGAGATGTACCCTCTCCCTACCTCTGAACCATACCCCAGTGTTATGTTTTGCTCTCTTTAAATCATGGCTGGGAATGTACTTGACCTCTTTCCAGGCGATAAAACAGGTTACAAAGTTTGCAGTGAGAAATTCTTCACTGGAAAGTTTTGCTTCCAAGGATCTGGCTTCATGCTTAACGTTTTACCATGTGATTCGAGGGGTTAATATAAATTTCATTTTTGAAGAAGTGTCAAGCAATAATTTCTCTTTTTTCTTTTTGAACAAACAGATGACAAGAGAATATGAAGAGGTGGCAATAGTCCTTGGGAGCACGCAACACCCAGCTCAAAATGCTGCTGGGTTTCAGCTGCAAGGGTAGGATGACATTCCCGAAAGGGTAACAGTCTTAGAGGCCAGAGAACAACTGAAGCTCATGCAGCTGATGGGAAAAATTATTTGGCAAGGAGAGCTATTAAGTGGTAACAGAAGAACTTAAAGTGCAATTCTATCTGATAAACAACTACTTAAAATGGCCCTTGCAGCTTCCTGATTATTGTCTCTCATTCTAGGTCAAATGGGCTCAGCCTAGTAATAAAGGAGTTCCTAACTGTCAGCACTGAGCATTCCCCTGGGAAAGACTTGACCTAGGAATTCTCTCTTTTCCCTTATTATGGTAATCAAAAGTCCTAAAGGCCAAAATAATTGGGACCTTGCAGAATTAGGACTAGTGGAGACATAGCAAATTTTCTTTTTCTTTTTTTATATATCAGTTATGCAAAGATCAGTAAAATTTAGGTCTTGCTGAGATCCATTTCCTCCCATTAGCTCTGTAGAGCTAAGTAAAATACCAATCTCTTCTTGTCTCAAGTTCAGCACTCAGACTGCAGTACCTACAGGGAATATAGTTCTGAATGGGCCATTTGCTGATTCTTGCTTTTCCAGAGTAGAAACATGTTTTAACAGGAAAGAGGGGAACAGGAGCAGTGTCCACTGCCAGCAACAGACACAGTGCTCCAATCTGAGCATTCCTTGAAGTTTTTAGTAGCAGGTATAAAAGTAAGCAGTGATGCTCTCATGAAATGAGTCTTGGCAACTGTGGTTACCCTCTTTATGCCTTTGCAAAGTGACCTGATGCTGTGTCAGTGTCCTCTTGAACCCCAAAGTATATCTCATCTATATCAAGACCTCTCTCATGTCAGAGACCCCTCAACACAAAGCCTCAAAGAGTGCTGCTAGTGCTGGAATGACATGGGGTACTTCTGTGACCAGGAGTCAGCAATGAGGCAGCTCTGCTCTCTTCATGGGCATTGACCATGAGCTGGATGGCACAGGACTTGCAGGTTGCCAGGGAACAGAGACTCCAAACCAGATTCAGGCCAGACAAGTCACTGAAAAAGTTAATGTGGCAGCTTCCAGGAAAAGGGAACATATAAATAAACCACAGACAGTGAAAATGAGTCAAAAGGGTCTCTGGGTTCCAACCAACCCACCCATCCTCCTTCTCCAACCACAACAACACAACTGCCCAAGCTCCATGCTGAAAGGCAGTCTCAAGCCCCTTGCAAGAGAGGCTGGTCTCTGTGCCCTTCCTTGCCAGGCAGGCAGAGTCCTGTCTTTTTTGTGCAGAGCAGAGGGTTGGGAGGGTACGACTGTTTCCAAAGTCACGTGTACTTTAGACCTCGCTCTCTGTGGAGGGCTTGCGTTGGTGTTTCCAGCCTGTGTCTGGAAGTGAGCCCCGCCGCTCAGGAGTGGCTGCTGCTGTGTTAACACTGCTGCATTCAGACTGTTCTTCCTGTAGCAGCTGCTCAGTTTCGGTGTCATCCAGTGAACCAGAACTAGCCTGGATAGAGACCGTATCCGTCTTCATGCAGACATGGTCCCGGAGGATCCCTCCACGGGAGCTCCGAATCTGCTTCAGGTCATCCCATTCGGAATCATCACTGGATAAAAGGCATATTCCCTCCACAATCTTGATCTTCTCCTTAGTGTAGCTGTGGTCAGGACCAGTCTAGGGAGAAGACAGACGAATGAAAAAAATATGTCTATGGAAAAATACGGCAAAGAGCAGTGCAGAGCTGGAATGAAGACAGTGAAGCGGACAAAAAGCTGGACCTCCATGTAAACAGCCACTGACTTTAACTGTCACAATGACAGAACCTATTTTAAGCTTCCTTTAGTTTTTCACCACCCCCAGACGAGTCCTCCCTCCAAAGACTCTCATGCCAAACTCCATGATTCCTTGGTCATGGAAGGAGAATGAGGATGAGGCTGCTCTTCTCATTCAACTATACATATTACCTGACAGAAGAGAGTAAGAACACTGAGCCTAAAAAGGAAGGAAAAAAACCCCACCAAACAAAATGGGAAGCGGAAACAGACAGAAAACCTCATAGTAAAAGTAGGCAGGAGATCAATTCTAGTTTTGCAAATCTTTACATCTGAGTCATTCTAGATTCACTCTCAGCAGAGCACAGCTGGAATACCACTGTTGAGTCCGAGTCTCACAGCGACACAGGGGAAGGAGATTATAGGGAAACAATGATAACGATCACAGGCTAAACGGACCACACTGAGATTAAAGTAGTGAAATCTAACTGGGTTCACTGACAAATAAGGGAGCATCTGATCTATCCCTGAGGAGAAAGTGGAGAGGGTGGGGAAATATACATCTATGTATATCAAGGAGCAGAAATAAGAGAAAACCGGAAAGGATTTAGATTCTCAGATAAATAATCCTGGCTTATCCTTAATAGATAAGGTTAAAATGGCTTGAAGATTTGAAGAATCTATTGGATAGTATCTTTGAAAAGCAGTAAGGGAAAACTCTCCCCTGCATAAGTCTGTGATCCCCGCTAGAGGAACTAATTGATCTAACAGATAACCATAAATAGTCCTAACAGAAATGCCTTTTTAAAATATCACTGAGTATGAGTAGCCAAAGCCCAGACCAAAGAATCTGCCACAGAAAATTACTTATACGTTCCTGACAGACAGTAGAGCTATTTTAAGGACATAAAAGCGATGGGGGGGGAACCAAGAAAGAGCAATTAGTACGAACAGCGCTTGAGCCACACAACAGAGCTTGAGTGAGGGAGGCAGGATCAAACACACAGAGCAGTGATACCTGACGTGAGGATGTGGACGGAAATCAGAAGAGGGAAGATGAGAAGCTATCTGTGTGATAAGAAAGCTTCTGAGGAGAAAAGAGAGGAGAAACTAAGAGCTGCAAGATACTGTATTAAACTCTGTCCATCATGTGGCCCAAAGTACAGACCTCTGAAGGGCCTTTAAAAAGCTCTTTTTAATAAGGGCTCCATTTTTTCCCCTTTCCCACCCCTTCCAGGCCATGCACACCAAGGAGCCTCATTTTTGTTGCTAAGCCCTTTCTGGCTGCCTGGTTCCCC
The DNA here is from genome assembly GCF_009819655.1 of Sylvia atricapilla. Classification (NCBI taxonomy): domain Eukaryota; kingdom Metazoa; phylum Chordata; class Aves; order Passeriformes; family Sylviidae; genus Sylvia; species Sylvia atricapilla. Next base: position 23,791,961 of record NC_089145.1, on the reverse strand, counting down.
TGGTGACTGTCCAAAGCAACCTTGGTGCAACAGTCACTAACCAGGACTTGTATCCAAGGAAGACAATTCCAATTGGCTCATGTACTTTCAAGGGCCAGCACACAATGCAAATGAAATACAAGACACTCTGGGAGTGGGTAAGAAGCAAGGAACTAAAGACAGGCTGAATTCACTACAGCTCACTGAGGAAGAAGTGCTGCTGGCTGATCCACATAGCAGTCTGAACAATTCACAGAAGCTGTCCTCCTGTGTCCTAGAAGTAAATGCTCACAAGTTGCAATCCCTCCACACAGTGAGGCCTGTAATACTCAACAGCAGCTTGAGCTGGGCTCCCGTATCCTTAGAAGCAACTCTTACCTCTTTCTTGTAGCACAACTGGTTGTACATGGTTGGTTTGGGAATCGATTCAATCTTCACCTCCTGGGTAGATGTCCGATATGAAGGATTACTGTAGGTTAGGTTCCCCAAGCCAGGGTCCGTAAACTTGGACTTATTATGCCTAGAGGGAGAGAGCTGTCAGAAAAGTCACAGGAACCTACTGCCAGGATCCAAAGTTCCTGAGTGCTCAGCAAGTGGAGGGCTCCACTGTCCCTCAAAGAGGGAATCCTGGCTTCACCTGGATCTTCAGCTATGAGTCCATTAATAGTTACCAGTACAGCAAGGCACTGCCATGTAACCACAAAAGCTATCACAGCAGTAACTGGTGAAGTTATCTGTCAGAAAGCACATGAGCTCACACATTTACTGAGATACAAACTATCTCCCATCCCTGTCCATAACTCCTAAGCTCTCTGCAGAAAATTTAGCCAGTAAGGTTTCAAACAGTAGAACTGCGTGACCAACACTTTAGAGGCACAGGACGCAAACCCTGCAAATAAAATCAGCAAGCACTCCTTCCAATGGAGGAAAAAAGGACTGTAAATGACAATAAAGAAAGATTTAGTGCTTTCAGGGACTTTTTTCTCCTACAACCCAAGAGTTTACAATTGGCCCGGAGATGGAAAAAAGATCACTTACCTATATATAATTAAAGCAGCAATAAGCAGCAAAATAAACAAGATGCTGAGAAGACCTCCAATAATGTAGCTGACGTGCAGTCCTTCTCCTGAAAGTGAATACCAAGGGTAATTTGTGCACTCATTTTATATTTCACTGGATAATACTGACCTTGGTGTAATGCCTAATGCTGAGGCTTTACCCATACAGAAGTATTTAAACTAAAATGTCAGCACATTAAGGTTTAGCAGAGGGTTTTGTTTGGCTTCATATGAAACAAACATATGGTAAACTTTCCTCCCACCCAGGCCCCAGCAAACCAAGGAGCATCAAGATCTTTGTAATGGGGTTGTAGTGGAAGACTTAGACCCCCTTCCTGATAGGTTACTCCTCCAATGGGATGCAACTGCCACAGTCAACCATCTTCAACTAAACACAAAGGGGAGAGTGATAAAGAGTATTATTAATGGGAAGAGCCCTATGGATGAGGTATAGGATGAAAGAAAACAGAACTTTTCTTCAGACCAAGAAGTCATTTGGAAAAGTCCACATCTAGGTTAATGAATGTCCATAGAGGCATTTTGCTGTACTCAGAGGGTACTCAGAATTTGAGTAATTCAAGTCTGAGTCTGAGAAATTTCATTTCAGATATTATGGACTGGAATGCTCTGAGCATATCTGGAGGAACAACTCTGGTGGAGAAGAGTTAAAGAAAAGCAACTCACCCATGGTGGCCAACACTGCCTCGTTGGCACGAGTACACAAGCCTTGCCGAACATCTTTGTCAGAGCAGCTGAATGACAGAAGGACAGTTATTTACTGCAAGTTGAATCATCAGTCTCAAAGGTATCAAAAAACAGTATGGAATGGGCTAACACTGATATCCCTTCCCTTTCCAGTTAAAAAACACAAGTCTTCCTTTCTCTTCTTCAGTATTCTGCATCCAGAGAAGAGACAACCATATACATACATATATATGGGAAATGTGCATGGATATATCAATTATTGGTCTGCAGTGTCTTTATATCTGAGTCATTCTAGATTCACCTCTCAGGCACACAGGTGTACTCATATCTTTCAGGAAATTTCAGCATCAGTGCTGAAGCAAAAATCAAAATGACTCAGAGTCTGCATGAAGACATTCCTGTCCAATAAATCATGCTCAACAAAGTGCAAGTTTTGCTCTGTAAATAACTCAAACATATACTATAGAGCCACTCTTTTGCTGAACTGTGTAAATGGCAGGCTGTAAGGAATTGGCAGAAAAGAATCTCTTAACTATCTGCATGGTAATTTAAATGTTAGAGCTGCAAAGATTCTGTTCTGCCCCATGCAAGCTGCCCCTTCACAGGGCAGAACCATTTCCTCAGCTGTGTGTCTAGTCTGAGAGGTTTCAGTGAACTGAAGCAACAGACTCCTCTGTCCTCCTCTCAGAAATAGGTTCTCAAAATTAGGAGATTCAAAAATCAATCAAATGAATGGCACATGGGCTAAAGGTAGATTTTAACACTTCAATACAGTCAGCCTACACACACATTTCAACAAAACAGACAGAAAGAATCTTCAGCTGTTTCTTGGCATCTCAACAATGCTCTGCATCTTTGTTATAATAGTTTCATCCATTAAGAATGTGAAGTCTGGAATTGGAATATCCTCTTTTGGCTAGGAATAGGTATATTTGGATGATGGCAACCAGAGAGGGCTTGCATGTGGCACCTTGCAAAAGCTGGGACTTTCACACCCCAATTCCAAGAGAACAAGAACACTTACTTCCCTTCCACTGTTTCCAGAGAAGTGAGAGGTTTGGTTGTTGAAGTACCTGGTCTGCCAGGCAGTGTTTGACTTCTCTCACTTACACTGGTTGGTTCTGGACCAGGGGGCACCACACCAGGAACTAGGACAACAGAGAAAAATAAGCAGGACTTCAATTTTGTGGGATAGATGAGCAAGTCTGATAGGCCATTTCCAAAACTCTCTATAGCTTATTTGAGCAGCCTTCCCATCTCAAACCCAATCTATCAGCAAAAAGGACAGAAAAAGGCTCTATTGCTCTCAACCACTGGCCTTAGTTCCAATATATGACTCTGCATAAGATGTATACACTGGAGAGCCTCAGCTGCTCTGGTTGCCACTGCATAAGCAGTAGCAGTGGCTCACTTACAGAAGCTACTACCCAAGTGACACTCAGTAAACTCACTCGTAGAACAGGGCCGCCCGTCTGGTTCATCAGGACACGCGCAGACAAAGTCAGAAGCCCTGGCAAAGCAGAGGTGAGTGCAGCCTCCATTGTTCACTCCACAAGCATTACTACCTGGAAGGAACAAACAATTTCCTAAATACGTTACATCTGAACAAAAAGGGGCTCCAAGTAACAACCTTCTTTCCTGCTCATCCAGAAATACTTCTTAGAAATCTGGCACGATATCATGGTTTTGGCATATGCCCATCATCTGATTGGTAAGAAAGTGATGACAATAGCCAGACACTGAATTGGATTAGGGCAGTCTTGAAAGGAAGGTACTGGAAATCTTTAGACAGAAGCCCAGACCACACAGTTGCAGAGATAAAAAAAAATGAAAAGCTCACATTCTTCTGTTTTAACACAATGTCGGGTGAGCAACAAGAAAGTGAGGTTTGCTAATCAAAGCTTTAACAGAACACCATTAAGATGTACCTGACTGAAAAGTCACAGGCAGACAAGGAATGTGGTAAGGGACGATGTGTGAATAGTTTCAGCATAAAAAACTATGTCATCCTTACTTGACATCCACAATAGTGCAGTGGTTCCAGAGTTCTTTTGGTCTACAATTAGCATTTGCCTGAATCAAGGTCCTTCTATTTACCTGTCTGTCTCTGAGGAGAAACCACAATGATATCCATTAATCCCTCAACATTGGCTAGGACTGTCTCTTTGTTCCTCCCAGAGTATTTGTCCACTCTCTGGATGGATTTCGTTTGCCAGTCAGTCCAATATATCCATCTGTCCTGCTGCTCAGGGAGACAGCAAAAAAAAAAAAAAATCACAGTCTGTTTAGCATGTTTAGTCATGTAGACACAGGATACTCATAAAAAATATATCCCAGTGGCAGAAGGCCCAAAACAAAGGCCTTTTCAAACCCTTACCCTCTTATTGCAAAGAAGATGACTGGCTACACCCCACAGTTTAGACAAACTTCCTTTGTTAGCTCCAGACAAATTTTAAGTACTATCCCCTCAGCCATCTTAGTTTCCTCAGACTTTAACAAGTCTGAGGACATCCCACTGTAAAAACTCAACAACACACCAGGGAGAATGGTGGCAGCAGGAAACTCTTCTCACCTGTGTCAGAGCAAAGGGATGTGACACCTGGCTGACCAACACTTGCCGGAGCTTCCCATTGAGGTCACAACTCTCTATGCGATCAAGATGCGCATCCACCCAGTATATCCTGAAGGCACAGGAAAAGAGGTGAGCTTCCATCCGTACAACCTCTCTTTACTTTATAGTCATTTACTGGCCAAGATTGTGGAATCATAACATGGATCAGGAAACAAAAACTAAAGAAGAAAGCTCCAAAACACCCCAAACCCAAACCCACAGTGCTACTCCAATAAATCAAACTAAGAGGGCTAAAAAATTCATTACGTCCCTTAAGCCTATGCAAGTATAGGAAAATCTTTCACTGACCTCCTGGTGTCATAATCCAAAGTCAATCCATTGGGCCATCCTAGGTCAGTGTTAATCAGGATTTTACGTTCAGATCCATCTAAGTTGGCCCGTTCGATTTTAGCAATGTGACCCCAATCTGTCCAGAAGAGATACCTGAAGAGATAAAAGGCAAGTGTAAGAAGAAAAGACCATTTCATTTAGCCTAAGGAAAGCTTTAGTTATGAATGAAACTGCCAGATTCTTCAGGTTCAAAAAACATAATATAGTCTGTAGCCTGCTTCTCACAGCTATCTGCCCAACCATCAAATTCACTGTCTACCTGACTACTACACGTCATTCAGAGTCAACCTCTTGCTGGTACCTGCAGATTCACATGACACATCTCTTCTTTCACCCTCTCTTCCAGCCTGCCTCTGTGAAGCCTTTCCTCCTGCCCCACCAATAACCCCATACCTACCCCTTCTTGGGAAAAACAGCAATGGCTCGAGGTTCATCCAGGCTGTTATTGATCAGCACTTTCCTGGAGCTTCCATCCAGTCTAGCCACTTCAATGGTATTGCGTCCTGTGTCTGTCCAGTAGAGGTTCCTGGCAACCCAGTCCACTGCCAGGCCATCTGTAGTCTTCAAACCCTGACCAATAACAGTTTCCATGTTGCTGCCATTCAGATCAGCCCGCCTGGATAGAAATCAGTGACAAAGAGCAGTGAGGAACAGGTAGCTCTTGGAAAACTAGATCTCCATCAGTCAGAAGGCCACTGCATAGTACTACCTCCCTAATACTTTTTCCCCCAGTCTCCAGCAGGTTAAACACACCTTCAGCATGAGTTCACTGATACACAATGCTGTGTATCAAAGACAACGTAAGTAGTGGTGTAGTGCTCAGTCCCCTGAATTTACTGGCACACTCAGCACATGTCACTGGGTGACCTGGGCACTGGTCAAGCAGTTGACTGGCACCTACCTGATGACATCAAGAAATACGTCTGTGTAGTAAATCTTGCCATCCACACTATCATAGTCCAGAGAAATGACATTGTTCAGCTCAGGGACAGGTATGTGCACATCTGTGTGGTCACTGGTGTCCAGCGAGATACGACGGATGGAAGCACGGCTAGAGAAAAGTAGGTAGGTCTCTGGAGAAGAGTCACATGTCTGCTCATCTCTCTTCAGCTGGATGCCAGTGGGGCAGGCACAGGAGAAACCAGTGGGGTGAGGTAAGCAAAGGTGGGAGCAGCCACCATTACGAACTCCACATTTATTGAAGCCTTCAGAAACAGGGAAAGCATAGTTTTAGGATCTCAAAGACCAAAGCTTTATTTTAAAGGCTACACACATGCACAATTTGCTAGCAGCTGAGTTCATCCTTACCACCTCAGCCTTGCTGGGAATCTACAGCCCTTGTAAAGTGACACACTCCCTCCTCCCCTTTGTACAGAGACACTCTCCCTCCTCTCCAAGATTCATGGTAGGTATGGGCATGATTGGCAAGGAGAACAGGAGGATCCAGGAGAAGAGGGACCGTTAGAAGAACAATCTTAACCTGCATTCTTTGCTAATCATAGTTTTCCCATGGAAAAAGAAACAGCCAAATGCTCACAGATGTATGCAACTGCAGTTAAACTTTATTACTGCTGCAAATGGTAACGCTGACAAAGATCCAATCCTGTGGGGAAATAGTGTGACAATGTACCAGAGGCCAGGCTGACAAAGAAGCTTCTGTTTCAACTTAGCTACGGTGGCAAGTAAACAAAGGCATCAGAGAAGCCTGCTGGAAGTGCCTGACATATTAGGGTCGTACAACTTTTTTTTAATTGTAAAATTATACAGCATACATTTACTAGGAAGGAATAAGCCCAGGAGACAGGTGCAGGGAGTGGGAAGACAATGTGGATATGATGGCTAGACTTTTGGTCAGCTTTAAGTTATATTGCCAAGTTACGCAGTCAAGAGTGATGTTCTGCTGTTAATAACCAGAGGAAAAGCAATTTTCTGTATAAGTATGTATTAGGGAAATTCTACCAAAATAAAGCCACAGTACAAAGCAACATCTTCCACTGAAAAGCAAGGAGGCAAGATGGGGTGTTACAGGATCCCCAAAGAGTAACAAAGAATTGACTCTGGCAGAGAATAGTTGGACAACATAATATATTAAGAGCAACTAAAGCAGCAGAGATTTTGCAGAGCAAAGAGGCAGACAAGAAGATGAAGCCTGCAATGATTGGGAAGTAATACTAGAACTTGAAATAAAATTTTGGCGGCTGGTTTAAGAAGAATTAGAGTCTTTGGAAGTTAAAAAAGGGAAATTGTTCAATGTCAGTACAGTCTGGTGAAGCCTAATAAGGCATGACTTGTTCAGCTCTCCTAAGAAAGTGGCTCTGCTGCATGCGAGAATGAGGTTGTCAGTGCAATCCAATGAAGGAAATGGGACAAAGGAGTCAAAGGCAAGCAGTAATTAACACTAGACCTACAGAGCTGAGTAAACAGGGAGGAGCACAAAAATAGTTAAAGAGGGAAGAAGAAGAATCAGAAGAAAAGCTGATTTTTGAGAAGTCATTCTATCACTCCTGCTTTACACCAAAGGACTCTTCCCAATGACAGCTCTGAACGACTCTCCTTGCCACCACCAACACCCACCAAGTGGGGAGCAACTTACCCAGGGGCCGTGCCCTGTCAACAGCTTGAATATCCATGAGGCCAGGCAGGTTTGCCCTCACCAAGATGACATTAGCACCAGTGTCCTTGTCAGCCCTGTGGATGCTGCGAGTTTGCCAGTCAGTCCAGTAGATGTAAGAGTCCAGCAAAGTGAGGCCGTAGGGATGCTGCACTGGAGACAGCAGGGTGCGGCGGTTCGCGCCATTGAGATCCGCAGCCTCGATCCGCTACAGGAAGAAGCAGAACATCACTCCGTACTCAAAACACTCTTCCTCTTGCTAGCACTTACTGTAGCAAGTGAAAAACAGCCTTGGTGAGTGATGTTATTCAGGTTCACCCTCCCTCCATAGCCCATACTCTCAGTAACGCTTACATTCCCCTTGCTCTTTCAACAACTTGCTCAAGAGCTTCAAAGCAGCCTCCAGGCTACCAAATACCCAATGACAAACAACGCTGAAGAATGGAATCAGACCTCAGTATGTGCATCAGCCCAGAGCAGCTGGGACCCAGCCTTATCCACTGCCAGTCCATTAGGCCAGCCCAAGTTGTTGCTGATCAACACCACACGTCCAGAGCCATCCATCCCAGAGCGTTCCAGCTTGGCATTCTCACCCCAGTCTGTCCAGTACATATACCTGGGGAAAAGTATTATGGGAAGTATTACAGAAAAGGAGGTCAAAAGTCCTGTGTAATTCCTAGACAATCTATTGACAACACTAACCCCATTTCATGGTATAATGCTATTGCCCGAGGGCTGTCCAGGTTCTGCCAGACCAAGACTTTCCTCATGGAGCCATCGAGGTTGCCCACTTCAATCCGGTTTGTTCCTGTATCTGTCCAATATATCTTCCTGCCAATAGCATCCACAGCCAGCCCATCTGTAGTCAACAGACCTGACAAAATAGAAAAACATTTTGGTCACTGCTTATTTTCCCAATTTAGTCAGGAATTTCTAGTATTTTTCTTGTCCATCTCATAGGCAACTGCTTTAGGCTTTGCACACCTTTCCACCAAAAATGTATTCTGCCAGGGTATCAGAGAATCTCTCTTTTCATACTGCATAGAAGCAAGAGGCTCTCAGACCAAAATCTCCCTCACCTGTAGTGATGATGTCCTCAAATTGTGAGCCATCAAGGGCAGCACGACTGATTTTCCGCAATGTGCTGTCTGACCAGTAAACCTTTCCTGGGTTGAAGAAGAAAGAGAAACTTGAAAAACCTCAGAACAAAACCAACCCCAACAACCAAACAGCAAAATCATTATAAAACAGATCCAGGTCTCTAACTACCTGCTACACCATTCAAAATGGATCTGACTGTACAGGAACAATAATAGCACAAGATTATTAGTCTAGAGTGATAAAACAGTGCAAATTTTCCTGTTCCAATTCTCCCCAAAATATGTTGGACCTTTACACAAGGTCTGACTTTCACACAGGGACCGAGAACACCTAATACCATCAGCTAGTAGTAGAGTTCCACATCTGACTTCTCAAAATGAGATCATCTACCTTACAGTGCAACACTGTTTACATCCAGCACACCATCAGATGTTTACTATACATAAACAATTAGAGTCTCAGTCCTACTGTTGTAAAAGGCCTCAGCAAAAGGAACTTTATTAAATCCAAAATGCACAGGAACCTCACTCAATATTGCAGGCAGTTTTTTCCATATAGTTTGGGTTCTCTGCTTTCCTGTAAGGATATTCCTTTCCTCACTGGAAACAAATTATTTGCAGCACATACAAGGAAAATAAAAATCTACCCAAATCCACAGCCTACAGGAAGGTCTATGCCTGGGTCTTTACTCAGTCATTTAGATAGGAAGTTACTTGTTGCCTTTCAAACACAGTTAGATACAGTAAGAAGTTCAGACCTTCACGAGGATCCACTCCAATTGCAATTGTGTTCTTCATGGTGACATTGACTGAGACAACAACATCTGCAAAGTAGGGGATATCCAGAGAGACCATCCGGATGTCAGTCCTTCTGGCAAAGATCAGAAAGCTGGTCATTCCTGTAGAGTAGACAATGGACAGATACTAGTGAGGAACAAGTTCAGTAAACTGTAGGCATCATTTATCAAATATTCCAGACGTTATATCCACTTCAGTGCAAAAGGGAAAGTGTCTCAGACAGATCTTGGCTTATGGACAGTGTGTGTACAAAAGCATTACTTTATTGAGCATCATCACTTAATGCTTCTTTACACCCAGTTGAAAAGCATTACATTCATAGAAGAGTTACTTCTGCTAGTATGTGTGGGAAATGGAAATTAGGAGTAACTTTTTTCCTAGGGAGGAAAAGTGGATGCACCATGGTCTGAAGCCAAGTGCCTTCCACCATTCTCAAAAGAGGGTCCACAGAAGGAGTACATACAGATCTACTAAAGAATCTATTATCTTGTAGTTTAAGAATTCACTTCAAAATTAGGGCAAAAGTACGGCAAAAAAAAAGTGACATTTGGTTTACTTGTCCAACATAATTTCAAGAAGAATGTTGTCTTCATCAATACATTTATCAGTAAGCTTCTTCATAATAATTCCCACTCAAATTGAAGGTATAGGCACCAAATGGATTTTTCAAGGCATAAAGCAGGTAACCACATAAAAGTGAAATTTGTTCTCTAACAAGGCAAAAAATGTAACTCTGATACAAAACTGCAATGAGGGTTCTACAGAGACACTCACCAGAGGAGCAGGTTTTGCCATCAGATTGCAGGTTGATCCCTGTAGGGCAAGTACAGCTGTAACCTTTCGGAAGAGGTGCCAAAAGGCACAGGTGACTGCAGCCTCCATTGTTAACTTTGCATGCTGTATGTACTAAGGAAAAGAGGATGAGAAATCCATGAGCCAGTAGCACTGGCAGAAAAAAGGGAGGCAGCAGCTATAGAAATGCATTCTAGAATGCCCTCAAATACCAAGTCTCAAGCTCTCATACTCCACACAGACATTTAAGACAATGAGGGCTGACAGATCAGCTCCATGCAGAAAAGTCGTGCTGTGTGGCAAAGCCCGAGCAGGGTCTCAGCTCAGTGGCGCTTGGGCCTCAGCTCTGTACCTGGTGGCCTGTGCCGGTGGAAAACATGAATATCCATAAGATTCTCCAGATTGTCCTGCAGTGTTTGCCGAGACTGCCCAGTCCTCCTATCTGCGCTCTGGATGCTTTTGGCCTGCCAGTCTGTCCAGTAGATTCTCTCACCATAAAGAGTAAGTCCAAAGGGGTGAGGCAGATTGTTCCCAATCAGCACCTGCTCAGATTACCCCCATCACCCCAAGAAAAAAATTATATTATACAGAAATATTATATATGTAAAGAATTATATATATTATATGAAATATTAAATATATATGTATTTACTTTTATATATGTATATCTCATATATATTAGTGACTCTGAAATCATTAAGGAGAAGAGGCTTCCCTTGATCCCTCTCAGCATCATAACAAACAATCACAGCAAAAGGAGAATGATAAGGCAACTTTAGCCCTCAAACTTCCCTCACACACAGTTTCAAATTGAAAGGGAGTTCTTTTCTTCCAGTGAAAGTCGCTGTGTACTTTGATTTGTAAATTTCCCTTTCCACTGGAAAAAGAGGCAGGACCCATCATCACTTTGTGTTGAGGCTCCCAGACCTGCTCCTTAAAGACAGCTTCCTTACCTTCCTGTGGCTTCCGTCCAGACTGGCATACTCGATGGTCTTCATTCCCGCGTCTGCCCAGTACAGGCGCTGGGACTCGTAGTCAATGGCCAAGCCATTGGGCCATGTCAGGTTGGAGGAAATGATCACCAACCGGTTTGAGGCATCCATCCCAGCACGTTCAATTTTTGGGTTAGCTCCCCAGTCAGTCCAGTACATGAACCTAAGAAGAAGCCCAGACAGAAGTGAATGCCCACACTTTTTCACTGCCAGAGAAGCAAGGGCGTCTGCTGCCTTCAGGCCCTGACAGGAAGAAGCATTAAAGTATTACCATACTCATGTCCAGCCTTGGGTTCTTGTAATGTACCTAAGATCATACTCAAATTTATATACTTTCTACTGCTCATGGGCTGGCCTAATTACAATGTGTAGGAAAAAGTTCAAGAAAATAGGTCAAGGTCTAAAAATTTACTGATTATTTACCAATGTACACCACTAGCGCTTTACACTCTTACTGCATTTGTCTTCCACTAATCCACTTAAGGAAAGAATAGCATTCCTTCATTCAAGACATTCAACACCCCTAAAGCAATGGCTGGCAAGCTTTTTCCTATCCACTCTATCCCCACCTCCACAAGGTCTGAGTACGTCCTTCTGACTGAAACTCTAGTTGATAAAGCAGGGAGCTTGAATACAAATTCAACACACATGTGAAATGGAGAAATAGAAAACATATAGATGGCCTGATTCTCAATATTTTTGTACCACATCTTTAGTTATTACATCCCCAGGATAAACAAATGAAAACACCAGCCAGCTCCTGCAAGCTCCATAACCCAGCAGGCAATTACCCCTGCTTATCTTGTTCAATTAGCATCTAAAATCACAACTCTAGTTTCAGTCATTAGCAGGTTGTAGAACAAGGGCACCAGTGAAAAAGAAAATTATACAAAACCAAAGAACTAGAAAGTCTTTAGACACGCAAGAATTGTTATATTATCCCAGAAGAAAGAATCTCTTACCCTCCAACAGGGTCCACCACAATATCTCTAGGTCTGTCTAGGTTCTCCCAGATTAGAACAGTTCTCATGGTCCCGTCTGTATTGGAGACCTCTATCCGATCTGTTCCTAAAAAAGTCAAGAGAGCAAATAACAGAGATCAAATTGGAATTGCAAGAGCTATGGCAAAAACCCCTCCAAACAACAATGCATTCTTCCTCTACAGCCATCTGTGCCCTTAGCTGGAAGATAGGTAAGAAATTGAGCTTAAAGTGTCACTTTCCATCCTCTCAAGTCACCTCTGTGGCTGTCACTGATGTGGAGTCCTGTATATAATCCACCTCTTCCCTAAGCCCACATGCCATGAGAGAACAGCTAGAAAAGGATTATTTTCCCTACATCTCTCTTAACTACGACTCTACAGCAGGGAACATACTCCAAGTTTTACCTGCTGCACCCCAAGATACACTGTTGGAAGATCCATAAACACAGACAATCACAAGCTCTGCAGCAAGACAGCAGTGATGAATATTTTTACAGAATTGGTACTGAGGATACTGCAAAGAAAATGAAACTAAGGGTTGTGCCTCAATTCACACTCACTTAGGAGCACATAACATGAAACTCCATCTTCTTGCTACACAGCAATAAGACAAATTTGGAATGAAATAGACAGAACTACCCAGCAGATTTTCAGTTTTCATGACTAATAAAAAAGACAGAAGCCTATGTAATGCAGAGGATCCCAGTACCTGCATCAGTCCAATATAGTTTGTTGGTGACCCAGTCAATTGCAAGTCCAGCTGGACTTTCCAGGCTGGTGTCCACCACAACCTAAATGAAAACAAAACAAAAAAATCCTTAGTGAAATTAGACCTTAGGAAGAAAGTACCTGTCCAATGCGCTACGCATTCACAAACAATTAAAACTTTCAAAAAGCAAAAGTTTGAGCAGAGCAATGCTACACAGGAGAGAGCATTTAGGACTTAAAAGTCCAAATACGGCTTTTATATGGAGAAACATCTATATATTTTGTGCCAGTTAAAACTGCAAATCCAAACTTTGAACTGTTTGCTTCATTTATAGTGCCATCAGCCTAGGAGTGTGTGCAAAAAGCACTCCCAAAGAGCATGACTCTCGTTCTAAATGTAGAATGTTACAGAGGATTTAATACTTCTTCCTTTCAGACTCTAAGGTTACAACAAAGGAATTGATCACTGCCCACAAATCACCATGCTTCATGTCTCCATTCAAGGTTCTCCACACACTCAATTGTTCATGAAATGTCCAGTGATCTCATTAGTTTGCCAGAACTAGGCAAACTAATGAACAGAAGATCTGCCATGAACTGCAGTGCCTTAAAAAGCCAGTGTATGCCAGTAGCTTCAAACTGGACACTCAAGGAGTCTCCTAGGCAGATGACCTCCATACAGTGAACACAGTACCTCCTGGTTCGATCCATCCCATTTTGCTCGGCTGATTGAGTCAGTGCTAACATCTGTCCAGTAGACATAGTCATCCTTTGAGTCCCAATCTAGAGCCACAGCACTGCGAACATCAGCAAGGGGGATGACATCATCTGACAGGTCATCTGTGTCAAAGCTGATCCGACGGATGTCCATCCTTCGGGCAAAAAGCAGGAACTTGTCAAGACCTGATCAAAGGTCGAAAGGTCTTCTTTTAATTTCTCTAAGTTCAACAATACAGTGATAGACAGACAATTCCCTGCTATATCCACAACCATAATCACCTACATCATCTCTCACTGGCAAGTCTTTGGCCTTTTTTTTTTAACTGGAAGCAAAATATCACTGGGAGAGAATGGGCAAGGGGGATCAGAGTGGTTGTGAGCTCTCTCCTGGGGTGTAACCTATACTGAGGGAACAAGGGCAACCATATTCTTCAAAAGGTGGCATAGATGTCCCTCCCAATCAAATAGCTATTTAAAAATAGCTCTTGAGAATCTGGGAGATAGTTGGTCTAATTGTTTCACATAGTTGTAAACTAAGAAAAATGTCGCAATGACGAGTACAGAATTTTTTGTTCGTCACAGACACAGCCATTATGAGAATTTCAGGGAGACAATCAGTTGTGCCAGGTAGCATGGCACCAACAGCAGCCCCAAAATAAGGACCAAGGGTAGAATTTGTCAGCATTCTCACCCATGAAGCCTAGTGAGGGCAGTGAGAACACACAACAAGGGAATGCATCAAAAAGGTTAAGTATCCTCTGGTAGGACCCTTAATACTTCTAACTCAGTTTATCCAGCAGCATTTCCTTGGAAGCAAGTGCTGCTGATGCTTGGTCCCACTGCCAGCCCTCTGCCACCCACTGAACATTTGAGCACGTGGTCCCACCTCACTTACTCTGGGCACAGGCATGGCTGCTGGTCTTGCGGAAGCCCGTGGGGCAGGCGCAGGTGTAATCCTTGCTGCTTGGCAGGCAGAGGTGAGTGCAGCCTCCATTGTTGTCCCCACAACGGTTTCTCCCTGCTCAAGTAGCCAAAGACAAAAGCAACCACACATAAAGCAAAGAGTAGAGAAAGGAGGAAGAACTAGTTGAGGTGTCAAGACCGCATGAATATAACTTCCCAACCCAGAAGTTAGTTGAAAATAAGGAAACATATAAACTAAAGCACTAACTCCATTTTTAGGGCTCAATTTTAAAATGAACACTTAACTCAATCCACTTCGAGAGCAGATAATGGCAGTTGAAGAGGAATAAGGGAGATGTCAGTTATTACGATGCCCACTTATGATTTTTCCCCCATCCCAAAACATCTGTTGTGTAAACAAGCCCCAAGTATTTCCCACTGAAAGGCTCCACCTCCGGTGTCAGCAGGGGGAGCTGCGGTAACACCCAACTCCGAGGTACAGGGCAAGCGACCTCAACACGCGGGCGTGGAGCAAGTTCTGCCTCAGCCCCGGGCACAAGTGGGGGTGTGCCCACATGCTGGGTTCAGGCTGTCATTTCCCGGCTTTACAGGGAATGGGTGGCTCCAGGTCTTCCACTGGCTCAAATGAGTCTCTACCCGCTCTGCAGTTACCTGCTGGCTGACGCTGAGGATGCAGCGTGTGGATGTCCATAGGGAAGTGGAGTTTGTTGCGGATGATCTCCTGGTTCTTGCC
This sequence comes from Sylvia atricapilla, assembly GCF_009819655.1. Taxonomy (NCBI): domain Eukaryota; kingdom Metazoa; phylum Chordata; class Aves; order Passeriformes; family Sylviidae; genus Sylvia; species Sylvia atricapilla. Next base: position 23,776,897 of record NC_089145.1, on the reverse strand, counting down.
TGTGAATTTGTTGGCGCTGTTGATGCTCTTGGTGTGCCAGTCTGTCCAGTACAGACTGTCCTCAAACACAGTGATAGCAAATGGGTGTGGGAGCCCTGTAACAGACATGCAATACAGGAATATAATCATGTCTAACATGACTCAGGTTAGCAGGGAGACAAGGGAATGCTCTATCCACTACACCTTAGGCTTCACCACACTCAACCTGCTCAAACAAGCTTTACACTGATTTAACAGACAATTCCTCTCTGCTGTCCTATAATCACAGATAGAACCTTAGGGGGCTGGAATAGACCTTAAAGATCATCTAGTTCCAACCCCCCCCCCCAGGTAGATCAGGCTGCTCAAGGCCTTATCCAGCCTGGCTTTGAACAGTGCCAGGTTTGGGGCACTCACAACCTCCTTATGCAACCTGATCCACCACTTCACCACCCTCACACTACCTAACCTGAATTTCCCCTCTTTTAATTTGTATCTAGTATTCCTTGTCCTAACACTACAGTTCCTGGTAAAGAGTCCCTCTCCTGCTTCCTGGTAGGTTCCCTTCAGATACCGGAAGGTTGCAATGAGGTCTCCACACAACCTTCTCCTCTCCAGGCTTAACAGCCCCAACTTTCTTTCCAAGCTTTGTAGGGGAGTGCACCAGTCCTCTTAACTTTGTGGCCCTCCTCTAGATTTCCTCCAACAGTTCCATGTTCTGCTTATGTTTGGGCCCCTGAGATAGATGCAGTGTTCCAGGTGGAGTCTCATAAGAGCAGAATCACCTCCCTCAACCTGCTTTTGATGCAGCCACTGATGACTGAGTAGCAAACTCCATCTCTCAGTGGTGACACAATTCATTCCACAGTGAAAGAGTAAGAGACAAGCACAGATGCAGAAGCCGATGTCTCAAACTCAGATCAGCACTGTGCTACCCTGTGGTCTTTATTGCAGAAAGCACTCCCTGGAGAAGGCCTGTTACTTACCTTGGCTAATAACAGCCTTCCTATTGCGTCCATCAAGGTCAGCCCTCTCAATGACATGATGTTTGGCATCCACCCAGTACATTCGGTGTCCTGCATAGTCAATGGTCAGTCCGTTGGGCCAGAAGAGGTGTGTATCCGCAATGATCCGCCGGTTAGAGCCATCCATGTTGGAATATTCAATGCGGGGAGTGTTGCCCCAGTCTGTCCAGTAGATAGTACTGGAGGAGGCAGGGAAAGACAGCTAGAAAACTTGTGGCCCACATACTGCACCCAACATCACTCCCTATGAGGGCAAAACTATATCAGTCCTGTGACCTCAAGCATGAGACTGGGTAACAGCCATGGGAGAAGTGAAAACCAGCCTGCTGAAAGCTGAAGGGCCCAGAGCAGGATTAAAGCTTTGAAGGGTTCCAGCACTGCCAGGTTCCCCAAACTGTCAGTGCCAGCTGAAGTCTTGAGCCCTAAGGTAACCTTTGCGACCAAGAATGTGATTTTCAATTTTCAACAAGAAGCATGTGCATGGAGGGCTCACTGAGTTTCCCCCTGGTTTCCCATGTTTTCACTCACCCCTCCATAGGATGTAGTGCAATTGCTCGGGGCTTCTCCAGGTTCTGCCACAAAAGCACTTTCCTGTGAGTGCCATCCAAGTTTGCTACTTCAATTCGAGATGTCCCAGAATCTGTCCAGTATAATTTGTCATGGATCCAATCAATAGCAAGTCCACCTATGTACAAGACAGAATTAAGCACAGAATGAAACATGGATCTGCACAGAAAAATAGCTCTCCTTTCTCTGTCCACCACAGAAGAGGCACAGTTTGTTCTGCCATCCAAGATTAACTCCAGGGAGACACTCACCTCACACCCATTCCATCCAACCCATACTGTTCCTTAGGGAGATGCACTTTGTCCTGCATGCTGTGTCCCCACTTTTCTCCACTCACCCACCCTATACTGTTGCCTTTTTCGTGATGACGCACCTGGGCTCTCCAGCCCTGTGGAAACCACCTCTTCCACATTGCTACCATTCAGATTGGCCCTCATGATGCGATCAAGCGTGACATCAGACCAGAACACCAGCTCCTTGCTGTGGTGAAAGTCAAGGGCAATGGCATTTTCCAGGTTGTTCAGGAGCAGCGTATACTCAGAGCGATGAGGCAACACTTGTCGGATATCAATTCGATTGGCAAAGAGAAGCACAGGCTCTGGCCCTAAGAACATACAGGAGGACAGCATTGGAGTATTTGACAGCATTTGACTGGGTCTTACCTACCATTCCCTCTGTACCAAGTCCCAAAACTGAATTTTGCAGTACTGGCAGCAGAAATCAACCCCCAAGTGCAAAATGCTTCAACAACACCAGTTGTGTTGTTAGGCTGAACTCCCCTTTACCTAGAGCTTTGCAGCTACGTTTGTCAGGTCGCAGTTCATAGCCTTGCTCACACCAGCACTGGAAGCCTCCTTCACTGTTGGTACAGCCTTGGCTGCAGTAGCCTTCCTCAGCACATTCATTCACATCTGCATGTTACAGAGAAAGTTACCATTAGATAGATCATCAACAAACCACACAATCTGACTGATAGACTGCATCTGCTTTCGTACTCTGTTTTTCACCCTATCACAGCCACCAACTTCAAACATACAAAAGCAGCAGGGAGGGGGCTACTGCTCCAAAAACCTACCTTGGCATGATCGGCCATCTTCCAAGAGCCTGTAACCTGTGTGGCAAGTGCACTGCACCATCCCTCGTACCATCTGGCACTTCTGAGCACAGCCACCATTGTTTACATTGCAATTCTCCTCCCCTGTTCGTGGACCTGCAGAAGAAACATGTGAAGATGGCTGAGCTGAAACCACAAGGCAGCTGCTCTTGCCTTCAGCTGTTAGGCAGCAGTCACCCTTCAAAGCAGGATGAACAAGAGGGGGAGGACACAAGCTGTGCTGGAAGCTTCCCCTTTACAGCCAGAACTCTCCTCTGCAGGCCACAACTGAATGGGACAACAGAGCTCAGATTAACATGTTTTTAGGATTCAGTGTCTCTGCATACAAATGGTGATACCTGAGATCACCATCTTTTCCCCATCATTCACTGTGTGCAGTCTTTAAGTGGCAAAAGCAACAAGGTTTTTTCCCCTCAATCTTTAACTCGCTCCCATTATCACAGCTCAGACTTTCCTACACACATCTTTCAGTAACACTTGGTAGACTCCCACACATTAATAGGCCTCCATTTATGTCTAAGACTGAACTTGGGGGGACTTACGGCAGTTTTGATGTGGGCTCTCATCACTGCCATCTCCACAATCATTTGCTCCATTGCACAACTTCCTCTGGCCAATACAACGCCCGTTCCCACACAGAAATTGGTCTGGGGCACACTGAGGGGTGCCTGCAATAGAAGGGAAAAGTAGCGCAACACAGCTTACTGATGGAACAATAGTCATGGTGAAGAAAAAAATACAGCACATTTTCTAAGATTTGTTACAAACTTTTCATATGGGCACAAATCTGTGACTTCCTCTTCCCTTGAATTCTGCTCATCTAGCACTCCTTACTGCTCCACATATTTTTTGCTGATTCGGAGGTCTACAAACTCTCCACCAGTCTGAGTCCACTGCTGCTTTACTGTGAAGTTCATCTGACTAGTTTCTCTTAGAATGACTGGAAGGTCCTGGCTTAGCTCCCTTTGTGGTTCCAGAATCCACAACCCAACTCAGCATGTGCAAAGGAGGAGTCAGTTCCTCACTTTAATAATCTGATCTGTCACACCAGCACAGCAATGGATCTTAAGCATGCCTAGGAAGGAACATCTTGTCCAGCCCTAACTGCACTTTGATGGACTTGGAATAAGATTTACATGCATCCTTGAAATCTGAGCTCAGGGAACAGGATTTCATATGACCTACATGCTTCAACTTCTGCTGTTGGCAAGGAGACTGTACAGAATTCTTGTAAGCAAAGTAATATTGTTTGTAGAGACTTTGCCAATCTGATTGTTTCTTCAGTAATAACTGCACTGTTGTGTTGTCTCTTACTTTTTGAACCTCTTCAGCTGACTTGATTAGCGGTCCCTAAATCATCACCCTCTGATAATCTTATGAAGATAATAGGACAATACAGTTACCAGCAGAGAAACAATCAGATTGGCAGACTGCCTGTAAACAGTGTGGAAAAGAGTAGTTGTGAGATTAACAAGTACAGTTAAGAACTACAGTCACACCAAGTGGAAACACAAAACCAGTCCACATGCAGATTCACTTTTCAGAGCACAGGAATACTGTATATGAAGGATTCTGAAGCTTTCATTTACCATATTGATATAACATAAAGATCCTTACACTATCTGATCATATTTTAGGAATCTTCTCTATGACCAATAAAAATATAACTCTGTTCTAAAATCAAGAGGATTTTAACTCTTGCTACAGGTATTGGGACACCACACTATGTCACTTAGATGAGCCAGTACACGCCCTGGAAAAACCAGTTTAATTTTCACCATAGACCTTTCACTGTCACCACAGACCTAATGTAGAACTGCACAACTAACCTTACAGTAACTATACCTTGTGTTTCATTTGATATGGAGATAGTGAATTTCACTGGCTCTGGAAATTTGATTTGGTTTCTTTCAGTACCTCTAAATACCTTTGTTATCAAGATGAGGACACAGGGTTACTAGCTTGTCTTTAAGTAAAATTGTTTTTTCCAGGATCACCATACTGATGCTCTCAACAGCTGACCCATCGAGAGCAGCTGCTTTCAAATGACTACAAAGTGTGCCTCTCCAGGTCCTCTGAGCTCAGCTGTCCTTGTAGAACACCCACTCTCCACTCCTCCCAAATAGCCCCAAAACAAGAGGTACAGTGTTTCACAAATCCATTTTGTCACCCCTAAAACCACTCTTCAGAGTACATTGATCTAGAAGGATCAGTACACACAGCTGGGTTCCACTCACTAGGATGAATTCATGGACCAGTACACTCTACTCCACAACAAAGCCTATAGACATCCTGAAGGCTTTAAGGAAAAGAGAAGATTCTCAACATTCCTTGAATCCCACTATAACACTAGGGTCTGTTGAAACCCTCCTACTCTACATAACCACTATCATACAGAGGAACAACAATATGTGAAATGAATACTTGAAAGGGTAGCTCCTGAGAAAATATATAAGGGGGAAGCTGACACCATTAATTCTCTAAAACAAAGGCTTTATTCTTCTCTTCCACTAAATGTCCTTTTTGATTCCACTGCCTGCTAGTTCAGCAACTTCACAATGCAACAGGAAAGCTATCCAGAACTACCTAAAAGGCATAAGTTAGTATAGCCCATGGGGCAAAGGACATGGCACATTATTGATGTTTCCAAGTCTGAATGGAATTGCCCCAGAGCTCTGTGGTAATTCACAGTGTGAGGATGAGACAGGAGGATACTTGACCAGAAAACACCTTCCACTTAAGTTAGTTTAAGCACACAGACGTGCACAAGCTGGCAAACATATAAGACAGCCTGCAGATCCCATTCTCTGGGAAGGACAGAAACTCTAGGCTGAACTCCCTGAAGCAATACAAAATAGACTTTACTACCTACTACCATAAGGATAGAAATTTAATTAGCTATTAAGCAGCAAGGTAGCAGGTCAAACCTGTGTTCTCACAGTTCTCCTCATCACTGTTGTCGGAGCAGTCATCTTCCCCATCACAACGCCAGGACAAGCGGACACAGCGTCCCGACTTGCAGCGGAACTGGTCAGCTGTACACATAGATGTAGCTGAGGGTCCAAAAAAAGAATGTCAGATGAGCAAGAGGGATCAGAAGAGACCCAATTCCAAATCTAACTGTCCCAAACACTCTTTTGCATCCACAGAAACTGAATGTTTCCACCAGTTCCCAGCACTCACTGCAGTTCCTCTCATCTGACTGGTCATCACAGTCAAAGTCACCATCACACCTCCAGCCAGCATTAATGCACAAGCCACTGTTGCACATGAACTCTCCAGAGCGACAAGGCTGGTGAGATGCTGCAGAGATGATAAAACACAAAGAGAGCACACTCAAACCAGTGTAACAACCCCCACAGTTCCTCAGTACCACCCTGACCCTCCATTATTAAGGAACTTAGTCCTGAGCAGATTTATTTTGGAAACTGTAGTAATTCTTGTAAGCAGAAGGGCACTGACTAGACAGATCTCATCACTATTCTCACTTTCCAGAGTTAAACAAAACCCCCAATAATGAAGGAGCCAGCTTATGTGTGAACAATTAGATTGCCATCTACACTGTAAGCCCTTCTCCAGCCAACACCAAATGCATTTAGGTTTGCGACTCTGATACTCGAACAAGGATATCACCCTGCGCTAACTTACAGCAGTCAGATTCATCAGACCAGTCCCCACAGTCATCATCACCATCACAGTGGTAGATGTCCAAGATGCAGCGACCATATGCACACTGGAACTCCTCCAAGCTGCAGGTGGCAGCTGGAACATCTGATGCTAATGAGGGAATCAAATAAAAAATATGTGAGGTGACAAGGCACAGTCCAGTTTAGAGGCAACCTTCTCAGTCCCATAATGGATTGGCAAGTATTCGCTGCTGCTTATCTCTGCATGATTTGTATTACAGAGAGGAACGCTGGTTTTGCTTCACTGAAAAGCAGGTTAAACTTATATATAAGTCGCTCATGCAGACAATCCAGTAAATATACAATATTTTTAAAAAGTTATATAGGATAATAGGCTATAAAGATGGAACTTTTCACGAGCCATTAAATTGTAGAGAAGCAAAGAGATATGAAGGAAGAATTGAAGGAAAAGCCTCAAAAGGGATCCAAGAGTGTCACCTTCCATGTTATGCTTGAAACACTGTCTTAATGCCAAGAAAGTGTTTAAATTGTTAAACAATTTTGAAAAAAAGGTAGATAGAAAAACAGAAAAATAAAGAAACCTCAGGAATAGCTTCATATTAAGGACTGAGGCATGCCAGAATGCAAGGTTAAACTAGGGAATGATTCCTTTAGAATTTCAACAAAAATAAGCACTTGTAGACCAAAGCAAGCAAGTAAGCAGCAGGGTGTCCAGGCCAGCACCTGACCTTTGAGGATTTCCCCCTCCCTTTCCTCTCAAGCTCTGGCCAAAACAACCATGCGTATTCAGTAAGGAGCACTGCCAGAGAGATGACCCTGGGCAAAGCCAAACAAACTAATGGTCAAGGATTTGCCTACTGCTCTCTGTTCAACAGTACACTAAGTGGGAAGGTATGCAAAATATTTTGAGTCCCACACAACAGAATCTGACACTTCTTCTCATACTATCTGGAGAAGCACTGTATATTTCAGATAATACAACTCTCCTAACTGAGGAGTTCTGAATATAAATCTATTAAACAAAAACAAAAAGACTGAAAAGAAAGAGTAGTCTAAGAAATTAACTACATCTGCCTTTCCAACCTGAAGAAATGGGCACAGCCTGAAGGTGTGAACTAAGAGCTTTAATTCGGTGAGTGTCAGTGGCTGGATAGGAAAATGTGTGTTAATGTGTCCCTCATCAAAGGAGCCTGAGTGTTTCAGTCTCCTTGAGAAAATGAAGTCAGTGACTTAAGTTATCATTTTATGTGATTCAATTATAACACACAAATCCCCAAAAGAAACAAAAAGAAAAAAAACCCGGACAAAAGGAGTGTAATCCCACCTTGTCCCAGATGAATGACGAACATGACTGTAGATAAGGAAAAGATGACAACCACATGGATGAAGATAAAAGAACAGGAGGTAGCCAAACTGAACTTCTTAGCGAGTTACTTAAAATGTCTTATAGAGACAACTGCCAGCCAGGACTGAAATAGCATTTCAGCTCAGAGAAACAGGGACACCACTTTTGGGTGCCCCTCCACTCCCACAGGAGGCAACATTGGAACATCTCTCCTCCCTTCCTGAGGGTCTATTCATGGCCTTTGGTGAAGTGACAGGCAAGGGAACGAGAAAGGCAGAGAGGGAAAGGAGAGGGAGAGAGGCTGGCTTCCTCTTAGAGTCCTTTTCTGGCTTAGAAATGTTTGCAGCCCCTGGCTTTCTGCCAACTCTCATTATCTGGAAAGATAAAAGGCAACTCCCCCATGCATCCACTCCCCCTGCCCTTCAGGAGCTGGCGGCCCTCATCCCCCTCCCAGAGCCTTTTGAAGTTTCCTGCTATCTAGAACAAATTCTGCAAAATGCTTTTGAGGGCAGGGAGGGGGAAGGGACCACTGCAAGTTCCAGAGACATGGACAGAGCTCACAGACTCAGGAGAGAGGCAGTGTGGGTTAGAAAGGGACACAAACTCCTGTCCCACTTGCTACAAGCTTGTGAGGGTGAAGAAGAAAACTGTTGTGGGTTCTCATGCCCAAACACCACCCCCCGCTCCTTTGGCATCAGTCACTTGTTGAGCAACATCCTTCAAAAAGCATTTAAGTGAAAAGAAATTAGGCAGGTAGGAGGTGTCTTCAGTGTGCAGTACTTGAAGGCGCTTTCAACAAGCAGTGTACCCCTCCACTTCCAAAATTTCAGTCCAGAATCAGACAAGAGGAAAAAGAAGGGAATAGTATCCTCGCCTTCCAGCTGCTCTTCAACTACTCCAGTTTTATAGAGAGCTATGTTCGGTATAGCATAAACCTCTTGCTCTGACTCAAGGTCACAGCTATGGGAAGGAAGAGAAGCAGCAAGGCACAGATGAAGTATGCCTGTGAGGTAACACAAGAAAGACACCATTCTTTTGTGCCCTCTGGGTAGGCAGCAGAAGGTAGCATAGCTACCAGTACAGGCAGAACTAACTTGTTTTTTCATCTCTGCTGCAGAAAACATGCCAAAACCCAAGGCAAGAGCAGGTCCAAAGGGCTATGTCCTGTGATCACAAAGGAAAGCACTTACGGCAGTTCTCTTCATCTGAGCCGTCCTTGCAGTCCGTGTCCCCATCACAGAACCAGTGCTCAGCTATGCAGCTGCCATCACTGCAACGGAACTCCTTCTCTGAGCACTTTCTCATGTCTGCAGAGACAGCAATGCAGATAAAGCCTTGGCTTTTTTCAGAGTAACCAGGAAAACACCACCCTCCTGAAGCTCCTAGGGCACCCACAAACAAGACTGCTCATTAAACCACACATACTCATGTCAAGCAGGGCCCGAGCAAAACCATCATTCAGTTCACTGAACTGACATAGAGTGCTGTATTCAACAGGAATCCAAGGGGACTTCACAATGCATGCCAAGGAATGAAAGGTCTCAAGTGATTTTTTTTTTTTGCCTGGCAGGTAAGCCACATAGCCCAAGACCCTAAGCAGCCAGCCCTTGGAATGGAATATCCAACAAGTTCAGCCCAGAAAAGCCAGCTGGGAACTTTAGCCGTGTTCAGGGAATCCTAGAACTGCACAGGCTGGACTCTGTACAACTCCTTTTAAAGTACTGTGAGGGCAGTATTTACATTACTCACCACATTGCTCATCACTGTTGTCCCCACAGTCATTGTCACCATCACAGTGCCACAAGCTGCGAATGCAGTATCCATTCTGACATGAGAACTCATCTTCCTCACATTCCCTTGGAGCTGCAGGGACACAACAGGGATAAGGTGAAGGCAAGGCAAGAAGATTTAGCTTGCAGAACACCAAATGTGTGACATGTTACAAGTCAAGCAACATCATCCTCCAAGGACACGGTGATGCTGGAGAGCAGATTCTCCTAACAAATACCAGGAGAGCCACTGGGAGATTTCTTGAGTGTCTCTTTTCCACTCTGTTCACACACCAACAGTACAGTAGGCTCTAAAACTTGAGAACATAAGTTGAAGGAAGTAGCTGGAACAGAGAGATGAAGCCACCAAGCTTATACTGGTATGTATTCTAGAGCAGTCCCAAGACAGACCCAGGATAATCTCACACAAAAAAAGGCAGTCCGTGCCTCTTTAAATGAGTTAATAGTCCCTATCATTATCTAACAAATAACTGCTAGCAGTGTTGTATTCCCACCTTCTTTTCACAACAATGTCAAAGCTGTCTTTAAAACAAAGCACTTGTTTGCTGAAGAGGGAGAGAGAAAATTTAAACTTCCTCTTCTGAACATCTCAGTATTTGCAGCCTCATTCCACTCCCCTTGCCAGTTTTCTAAGGAAGCTTGTCTGCAGACCAGTAAGGAAAGGAAAGGGACTGCAAATTTAGCACCCAAAGATTCAGTCCAACAGAAACCCTCCTATGGTTACCGCTAGTCTGAATAACTCCCCATGAATTTCTCATGCACAGAACCTTGTCTTTCTCCTTTCATTAGTCTCCCAGTCTTTTGATCACACCCTTCTCACTGTTGTCTTAGATATGAGGGCATTTCAACCTTTTATGAAAAACAGAAAACCAAAGAGACCCAGACCTACGTATCTTTTCCTTCATGGATATATTTCAATAGACTGGAAAACTGAGCTTAGTCTTGTATTCCAGAGCCTCGCACAGAATGTCAACCTCTGAACTTTGCTTCCCAATTCTTTGCCCAAAAAGGCAGGCAAAGACCAGGGATATACTGATAAGTGAACCCATTTCCACGCATGCAGTGGACATGGAATACTTTTACAGTTAAGAGCTTTATTTCTACATTTCTTTAGATGGGGTTCCTCCATCAGAGCCACTATGGAGCACCATGCACACAACTCTGTGTAGACAGTATCCCTACACCACCACCTTCTCCTCAAGGAGCTCTGTTTGAAGGGACAGGATGCTGGTGACAGGCCAGCATTGCAGAAAAGTCAGACAGTGGAACCTGAGGCCACAGGAAGTCAGCCAGACAGGCAGTTCAGCAGGATTTGGCAGGGGTTAGGTGTTTCCACTAACAGGGGAGGGCATGAAGCCCAGCTCAGGGAAGTGCTTCATGGGACATTAACTAGCAAGGCTGTAGGGCATAAACGGTTCTACAGCTGGATGGAGAAGCATCCCCTCCCCCAAGACAGGCAGCTGAACAGCAAGCCAGGTGCCAAGGCAGCAGGGCTTACAGGTACACACCTCTGTCACAGGCAGAATATAGCTTATTACAAGCCAGAGGTCCAATTCAGTGGATAGACTCTTACATTCCTGTAATAAAAAGGGCCAGCTTTCCCCAGTCACGGCAGGCAGGCACTGCACCCACCCTCTTCCCTCAGACAGGTGACTTACGGCAGTCCTGCTCATCGGAGTCATCCTCACAGTCATTGTCTCCATCGCAGACCCACGACCGCCGGATACATTTCCCATTGTCACAGTGGAAGTCCAAGGGGGAGCAAGTGGGCAGCACTGAAAGAGCAAAGAAACACCTCATGGAGCTGCACCCAGCTTCCTTCCTGAAAACAAAGTTCCTTCCCTCCTGAGGGAGTGGAGCTAAATCTCTTAGAAACAAAAGACAAAATTTCAAGACATCAGGAAGAGCTGTTCCTTAGAGGGGAGTCAGGGTAGGTCTGTACCTTGTCAGTCTCTCTTCCCCAGAGGAACACTGACCTTCCCACAATAAAGCAGCTGTCACAATTCCCTCCTTTCTCCTCTTTCATCCTTGAGCCTGCTGTCCTCCCATAACTGCATTTGTTTTATAACAAGCAAAATCAAACTATCCACAACTTTCTTGCACGCTTCCCAGGGCAGTCCATCCTGTTTCTATCGCACATTAAGTTCCTTAGACTGAGAACTAGCAGAAGCAATGTTTAAACTTTACCGAGTAACACGCTACTGTGTGTTTCAGCATGGGGATTCCATCAGGTTTTTTATCTAAGAAATCTGCAAGGAGAAGCTGAGAGGCAGGAAGCCACTGCTGGGGATAATTTGCTGTATCTCAGGCGTGGACAACAGAGTCCAAATCTTGCTTGAGGTTTCCATCCAGAGAGGATGGAAGAAGGGGACGGACATGGGTTGATGCTTGCCTACAAAGAAGTCTTTGCAATGGAGTGGAACCACAAATGCACAGTGTCTGAAGAGGCCTGGAGCCACAAAGCTGGAATTCAAGGGGGAGCATCAGCCCTGTCTTTTCCCCCACAGATGAGAGGAACACTCAACCCCGAGAGGTTCATGCTTTTAAGTGCTGCCAGCTGTGGTAGGCAAGGGGCTGCACAAGACTGTTCCTGACAGGTGTGTTCTCCAAAGAGCAGGATTTGCTCGGTGATGCGATGGGGTGAGGGCTAGAAAGGCTACTGCCTGAAACCCTTTCATCCCAGCCCAGCTTGCCGACAGCAACTCCCATCTGTCACCAGGCAGGCCAGCCCTTTTCTGCTATGCTGCTACTCCCTTTCCTGCCAACACTATCCTGGAGGTGGGAGGGAGAGCAGAGGGAGGTGAGTAAAAAAAGAAGGTGAAGACAGCAGCCACACACAAAAGGAGGATGATTTAATAAGGAAAACAAATAGTCACATTTTCAGTTTTTCCAGCTTTCTCAATGCTCTATTCCCCCTTGGCCCAGGACTGCTGCCAGTGTCCTGTTAAAGAAGCATGGACTATACATACTAAATCATTCACTGCTCTCCATAGCAAGTCCTCCAACATTTCTCACCAAGCCCTAAAGCCCACCCCCACCCCCCACCCCCCCCCCAATAAAACTATATTAGGGCAGATAAATTTACACTTTCTCTAACATCCATTTTTCTAACCACAAATTTGGATCATCCTCTCAGCTGTTCCTGTAGTGTGGCAGGCATTTCTGTATCTGAAGACATTGCTGCAAATGTAATTGCTCTTAAAATTCAAAGAATTTGGCACTGGGCCTTGGGAAAAGGTTCTTCCCATCATGTCCAGGCTATCCCATGCAGCTATCTATCCATCTCATATCCAGCTACTTCTAAGCCCCAGAGGGGTATGAAGGAGAGGGAAGCACAAAAATCTGTATTTTCCCTCTACAGGTTTGACAGTTCCCTGATCTTCCAATAGCTGACCACTTTCCTTATATTGCCCTTTCTCTGGGCTGCTGCAGCAAAATGAAGAAGGATCCTCTTCTTCCTCAGGGCAGGTAGAAGTAGAAAACTCTCCACTTTCCAAACTCTGCTTCCAAATAAAACCAAGTCATTTTTGGATTCAGACAATCAGTTCCCACAGATCATACCTCTCTCCCCCAAGCACAACTTCCAAACACTGCACACTGAGAAAACCTTCCCTGGCCTCAGCTGTAATTTCAAGACTAAGACCATCCTCCCAGCATATGCTTTAGCATGACTAATCACCAAAGGACTGCACAGGAGCCACCTGGAAGGGAATTTGCATGCTCGCTCTCCAGGGGAGAATTCTTCAGGATCCCAGAGGGTTAAGCCATTAGCGCTGGTTCAGAGCGGATACCATTATCCCACTGAACTGCTGCATCCCTTTGTGAGGTAACGACATAAAATGAAATTCCACCCCTACAGGGAGCAATTCAGCCAATTTCATACTCCCCCTAGATATAAAAATCAAGCTTCAAGCACAAGGGAAGAGAGCAAAACAAATTGCCATATACAAAGAAGGACCAAATTCCCCAACCCAGCAGACAGCAAGGGTGTGCTAGCACAGACAACACTGGAGTGGGGGCAGGGTGGGATTAAATATCCTTCTACAGGAGCCCTCCTTAAAAGGAGGAAGAAAAAACACAAACACTACTTGCAAGCAAAAAACCCAAACTAATGAATGAGGGCTGATGGCTCATAGAGCAGAGGAACTGTCAATGGGATCTCAGGGCAGGGATCCATATAAACTTGTAACCCGAATCTAATAATGGTCAGAAACAGACACTTCAAAAGAAAATGCAAGAAATTCTGGGAGCAGCTTTCACATGGGGGCAATCTCTTCTTAATCCCCCTCTTCCTAACTTTGCCCTCCCAATCACTTCTTTCCACTAAAAAGCACACTGCTTACACAGAAACATTTCTGTTTCCTTCTATTTGTTTTAAGCACATCAGGCTCCAGTTCCACTGTACAGCCCTTTGCTCTAGGGTTATTATTAATCAGCTCTTCTGTTGCACATTTATTACTTCATATTTTGATGAGTTCTAGTTCTATAGAGTTAAAGCCGGGGCTGTAACACTAGCCCACAGTGAATGTTTAGTACTGTTGTAAATATATCCAAAGTGTTTGGAAATTTGAAGTTAAGAGGAAATTCAAAAGTTAGGAGGTCATACTTAGGACACTCAAACAGCCACCACTATTTCTTGATCTGACACAATGGAGCAGCTATACAATCTGGTAAGTGTATTGCTTTTACTCATACAGCTAATTTTAAAGGCCATAGTCAGAAGACAGGTACATGTAGTACAAATGAAGCAACAAGAACTCTCTTCACTGACAGAGGTGGAACAAGACCTCTTCGTCTTGCTGGAGGACAAACTAGATTAGCATCAAGAAGACTAGAAACTGAATCCCCATATTCTCATCCCAGCTTGATATTGATGCATGACCATGGGACAGTTCTGCTTCTTTAGCCCCCTTCTCCAACCTGTCAGATGAAGCATATTTATTATTTTCTGAAACAGCTGCAAGTCCTTCACAGGCATCGGTTCCACTGATAAGAAAGCAATCATAGACTGCAGTAACGTGCTTTCACCAGTATGGAGAGCAGGATTAGGCTGTGCCAACAGTAAATACAGTTAAGCCTCAACCCCCGTTCTCTGCTCAATTCCAGCTTGATCTCTCCATATCAATGCAAAGAAACATTTCCCTAAAAGAGATGAGCAAAGGCAAGTCCCAGGAGGACTTGGAGTTGAAGGCAGGCAAATGCCCAGACCGACAGGGATTAACTTGCCTCCCCAGGCAGAGCCAGAGGCAGGATGGGGAGCAAATCCAAAGAAGGGGAGCCAGTGGAAGAACTAGGCTGGGCAGCAACAGCTAAAGAGAGCACATCTGTCAACTGACAGCAAGCAATACAAAAAGGCCTTTGAACTTCCAACCATTTCCCTGAGCTCATCCCTCTGCATGGTCACACTGGACATCATCCAATGTTTCAGCAAAGCTAGGTCTATCATAAGCCTGCTATTCCTCCCCCTCTCCCAACTCCTATTACACAGGACACTCTTTTATTGCCAGGCAGAAGGAGAAGGGGGAGGGCAGGCAAAAAAGGGAAGTTTATAAGGTGAAACGCAGACTGAATCACGTCCCACTGTCCTTTGAACACTTTATCCCTGTTGCCTGTGGTGAGCAGGTTGCTTTGTACCCAAGGACAGCAAGCAACTGGTGTTCAGAGCTCTGGAACGCAGAGAGGCTTGAACAATACTGGCTGCTTAATTAGACAAACTCTCATTCATGTGAAGAATAAGAAGTTAATTCTAAAAACAAATATAACCAAAACAAAAAATCATGCTACCTACAATAGAAAAGTGCAGCCTGACCCCCAGCTCAGTTCATACTCATGTATGTGTATAAACACATGCATACCCACAAACAGATCTGTTTGTTGAAGTCTGCAGCAGGCAAAAAGCCCAGGGACAAAAATAAAGGAGGGTAGTCCACTCTCAGGAGGAAAAAGAAGACATTGCATTTTACTAACTAACATTTTGGGAAATCTAGCTCCAGAATAACATAAAATGTTATTACACTAGTGAACTGTATTTAAGGATGTTGTTGGTCAAAAGAAAAAAAAAAAAAAGAAGGAAAAAACAAAAAGAAAAGAAAAAAAAAGAAAATTAAAAGACTATCAGCATCCAATCTTTCACAGCCCTTTGATCACAAGCACTCTGCCTGAGGGGGCATTGCATTAATTCTGGTGCCTTTTAAAGGAAACACACATGCTCCAGGCCCAATAACATGACAAAGTTGCAGATAAGGAACGGATGTGCTTTCAACAGAGTATTAAATTTAGAAGTGAAGCTTCACCTGAGCCATTGCATCTGAGCTCAATACTCATGATTAAGTGAACGGTGGACGGAAAATTATTCTTTCAAAGTTTCCATTAATTTTAATAAAAGACTTGTGAGATTTTTATCCTAACCTCTCCTTAAAAATTTTTGTTGTGGATCTGATGAGCAAGTTATACTGATAGTCCTGCCTGGCAAGGAAGAGACCCTCTAGAGGGCTTGAATGAGCTGTACCTCAACAGGAGCTGTGTAAATTTCTCTATGAGAATGGGAACAATAGATCACTTTTAGTAATCTTTAACGTAAAAGAAGTAAATTTTTCTTCAGTCCCTTCAAATGATAAAGTGTTGTACAACAGTGCATGGAGCTAAGCAAGCCAGTCTGTCTCAGAAAGTAACAGATTTACTTAGAGTTGATTAAGTATGATACAGATCCAAATTTCAGAGCAAAAAAGCCCATCTGGGGGCATGGTTATGGGGAGATTTGGTGTATCTCATGAGAAACAGAACTATTTATCAGTCCTCAGGCCAAGTTTACTCAGTTGTCCGTTCACCCTTGCCACAGGAAGTAAGACTCATTCACACGACACAGGACTTCAAAGGGCGTGCAGGAGGGCAGAATGAAAACCATTCCTCTGCTTGCATGCGGCTTTCGTTAGGGACAGGCCAAAGCAGTCTCTGCTGGCACAAGGCAGCTGAACTGCTCCGTGCATGTGCAGCGAGGACTTCCAAGCCAGACACTGTCAGCCAGCCAGAGAGCTGACACCAGACAAAGTCTACAGAGCTGGCATGACAGCTGGCAGGTTGCTTATTGCTATTATTACTACAGGACTCCGGCTTGTAAACATGATCCAGAGCAGGAAGCAAACATGTCATGGAATAATTGGCTTCCATCACAGCAGGGCTTCAAATCTGCAAGGAGAACAGTTTCTGTCACAGGTAAGCAGAGGCAGGGCTTTCCCAAAACCAGTGGAAAGTACCTAAGGAGAGGCAGATGTCCTGAGGACACCAACACACATGTAAAGTGTCTATGGTGTGCAGAAACAGTGACAGTTGAGGAAAAAATTTAGTGCAAACAACTCAAGAAGTGGAAACTTGTTTTATGATGTGTATCATAACATTAAAAAACCAAACAAAGTAAAACATGCCGTATTTTAAGAATTTATCTCAAAACTGAAAATATCTCTCAAAAGGAGTGTTTCCCATGTCTGTTCCTTTTTTTTGTATTTGTAATTCCACTCTCTACCAAGTATCTTGCTTTTATTTTACACCACAAATGGTATTTCAAAAAGTTATTCTTTAACCAAAATGACAGATTACCAATTCAAGGCTAGAAAACTGCATTAATACCAAATTCAGCCAACTCAAATCAACTACTCAAGCTTATATGCAGTACTGAAGACACAGGTGCAAGAGTGAATCTTAATTTGTAGAAGTAATTTTCAGCTTAACCCCCAGCCTGTTTCTGCTTCTATCTCTTGCTTTATTAAGAGCCCAGTAGACCACTGTCTTCCCATTTTCCTCTCTTCTTCCCAAGAAAGTAGACAGAACTCATTCTTCTTGTTGAATTGGCTTACAGTATACATATGAGCATATGATACACTGAAGAAAAGTACACTTTAAAAAGGTATGAATGCAGCTTTATTTCTCTCGAAAGTTTGGACATTCACAGGAGAAAAAAGAAAATCCTGCAACTCTAAAACTAGCTTGCAGCAGACCAGTGGAAAGGTGGGATTCCTTGCAAAGACACCTGTTCACTCTTCCAATCAGAGAATCTACTTGATATTATAATTCTCGCCTGTAAAACTCAGAACTGCACATCCATACAGTTGCAGGAAAAGAATCTTAATAGCTTTAGCATCTCAGAAGACTCCATATAAAGTGGTTGCAGACTAAGGTTTATAAGTCAGAAAAAACAACTGGGTCCACTCCAGCATGAAGACTAACCCCACATTTTTTGAGGAATTTTTTAAGTAAGCCTCTAGTATATCTGGGGCTTGCTGGAGGACTTCATCAGAACAATCAAAACCTTTATCTCAGTATTTGTATTAAAAGAAATTTAATAATTTCAGTCAATAAATAAAACCATAAATCAAGTTCAAAACAGAGAAGGTCAAAATTTCACTCCAACCAGGAAACTTTATGCATGTCACAGACAAACAGCTGGGGAAGGAAAGAAAAATGAGTGACCCAACTGTTCTCATGTACTATGTACATCACTGCTAATTCATGAGAAGCTTAAATTGATTTAAAGTTCAAGCTGCTGTTCCAAGGGGCTCAAGCCCCACCCCTGCTCTTGCACTCCTGCCCTGTTTGTGCTGGGCACAGTCAGCAGGCAGAGAAATTGAAGTTAACCCCATAAATGAGCACACCTTCAAAAGGCTTCTGTATGCCAAGCAGAAGGGAGGGACTTAGCAAGCAGCCTGCTCTGGCAAAAAAGGTTTGGTGGTATAAAAACTAAGCAAGACAGGAAACAGAATAGCCAACTACCACAAACCCACACTACAGAGCTGATCTAGTTCTTACAAGCTAAGAATAGTATCATACTTGGGTTCATAATGAGCAGCCACTCAGAACAAGATACAACAGGCTTAAAGGAGTAAGTGTTCCTCGGGGTGCCCACTGCAACCTAGCATGTGTGTGCTGAAGTCATGCACTTAAGCAATGGGGCAAAGGATGTTAACATATAGAAATATTAACTTTTATTTTTGCTGTCTTCTTTCCACTAGACTGCACTTCAAGTACTACTGGCTGTCAGCTGAAAAACTTCTCTTTGTATCTATTCTACCAGGATGCAATATTTAAAAAGGCAGCTCCTATTCTAGTCCTACCCCTTGAATCACTTTACTGCCTTGTATAAATGGAGCACCTTTTTCCCTCTTCCATCTTGTCAGAGCACCTTTTCCCCTGTCCATCTACTGTCCTCTGTACATGCTAGCTTTCCTGTCACTAAATTGAAGAGACCTACAGCACAACTTATATCCTGAATAAGATCACAGAATAACACAGGTTGGAAAAGACCCCAAGACGATCTAGCCCAACAGACCATCTAGACCATCTATACCACCCCCAAGACATATTCTCAAGTGCCACATCCAGACACCTCTTAGATGCTTCCAGAGACCATGGCCCCACCACCTCCCCGGGCAACTTATCCAATGCCTGATCACTCAGTGAAAAGTTCTTTTCTAATGTCTGTACCTTGCCTGGTACACCTTAAGGCCATTTGCTCTCTTCCCTTTCACTTGAGACATGGTAGAAGAGACCGACCCCCACCTCACTACAACGTCCTTTCAGGTAGTTGAAGAGGGCAATGAAGTCTCCCTAGCCTCCTTTTCTCCAGGCTTAGTCCTAGTTCCCTCATCTGCTTCTCCCAAGACATGTTTTCTAAACCCTTCACCAGCTCCACTGTGCTTCTCTGGACATACTCCAGCACCTCAGTGTCCTTCTGTAGTGAGGAGCCCAAAATTGGACACAGCACTTGAGGTGTGGCCTCAACAGTGCTAAGTACAGGGAGACAATCACTGCCCTGGTCCTGCTGGCCACACTATTGCTGATACAGGCCAGGATGCCATTGGCCTCCTTGACCACCTGGACACACACTGGATCATTTCAGCTGCAGTACCCCCAGGTCCTTTTCTGCTGGGCAGCTTTCCAGCCTGTAATGCTGCCTTGGGGTTGTTGTGACCCACAGGCAGGACCTGACACTTTGCCTTGTTGAACCTCACGCAATTGGTCTCAGCCCATCGACCCAGCCTTTTCTTCATCCACTAATTGGGTCTTGTTATAGAAAGAGATCAAGTTGGTTAAGCAGGACCTGCCTTTTGTAAAACCATGTTGTCTGGGCCTGATCCCTAGTTGTTCTGCACATGTTGTATGATGGCACTAGGATGATCTGCTCCATGACCACCACGGTACCAAGGTCAGGCTGACAGGCCTTTAGTTCCCTGGACAATCCTTCCAACTCTTCTTGTAGATGTGTGTTTTATTTGCCAATCTCCATTCAACTGGAACTTCTCTGGTTAACCAGGACTGCTGCTAAATGATTGAAAGTGGTTTGGAAGTTCTTTCAACCTCATTACTTTTAGGTGCATCCCATCTGGGCTCATAGACTTGTGGGTGTCTAATTAGCACAGCAGGTCACTAACTATTACCTTCTGGATTATGGGGGCTTCACTCAGTTCTCTGTCACAAAGTTCCATCTCAAGGAACTGGGTATGCCAAGGACAACTTGTTTTGACATTCAAGACTAAGGCAAAGAAGGCATTAAGTAACTCAGCCTTTTTCTCATTTCCCTGACACTAGGCTACCCTCTACATTCAGCTAAGGGTGAAGACTCTCCTCACCCCTCCTTTTACTGCCAATGTATTTATAGAATTTTTTTGTTGTTGTTGTCTTAACTGCAGTGGCCAGCCTTCTTAGAAACTGTAAATTAAAAAAGGCAGAAGTCAAATCCAGTTCCCACATTCTCTGCATCACTTTATATTCTGTCTCTTATATGTCTACCTCTATTTTATATTCTTCCTAACCTCCAGTGCCTTAGAGTATCAGCAGATTGCTCACACATCAGTACTGCTTTCTAGTTTGCACAGCTTCCATTTAAATAGATACAGGCCAGATCTCCCTAATATATTGTATTTCCTTAATATATTATATCTTACTGTCCAAGACCAAAAGGCTCATCTCTTTCAGGCCACACAGAGAGATACATGATGCATCAGTAGATGCCAAGAGAAGAGCAGAAGAAAATAGCATGAAAATAAATGTTCTTCCTCAAAACACAAAATCTGCCTCTACTTGTAGTACAGTCTTCCCAAACAAGAGATGGCATATTCATCTTTAACAGCCCTTAGTGGATTATACATCCATAAAGTTGTCAGATTGCTGTTTGAGAATGTTTTAAGTTTCAGAATCCATCTTTTGTGGCAAGGAGATTCACAGTTTAGGCATACATTGTATGAAGTGACCTCCTGCTAACTCCTACAGAAGATCTTACCTTTCCTGTCCCGAAGTCCTACCATGCCTGCTTAGCCTGAAATCTTTGGTGCTGGAAGTTGTTGAATTACGAAGAAAATTATATCAAGAAGCATCACTTGTCTAAATCACTATTGAGCCCACAAAAAAAGTTAAAAGAATCCCATCACCATCCCCCAATCTCCTTGCTTACCTAAAAAAAAAAATCCACACCCCCAAAAAACCCCCACCAAAAACAAAAACACAAACAAACAAAAACCAACAACAAAAAACCACACACACACACAAAAAACAAAAACAAAAACAAAAACAAAAAAAACCAACAAACAAACAAACAAAAAAACACCCACAAAAAAAGGAATTTTTTTCTGTGCTTAGTATAAAGCCAGTAAAACCAGCTTAGCTATTGGATATGTCTTAGTTCCCCAATATTCAAGGTCTTCCACATTGCTCAACGTTTGCAAAGTTTTAAGAAACAAGAATTGAGAAGGAAGGAAATTTTCAAGAAGCTGGGTTGACATCTCCCAGTTTATGGAAGAAGAGATTCTTTAAGATACTATTTAAAAGATTAGGAAAACTCCTTTCCATACAGTAATCAACAGCAGAAACCAGGGAAGGCTGGAGAACGATCCAACAGAGGAAGATAAATTTCTCTCTTATGTCCATTGACAGAAGCCTTAAATTTTCAGCTCTAGGGCAGCTTTTAGGAAAGGAGTTTCATGAGACCATGCCTTTTTTCCACTCCTCAATTCTACCATGCTCTGTGGAATCCAAAGAGATGAGGTAAAAAAGGAATTTACTTGTGTCTCTATGGAAAGAGACTTTCTCTATTCACCTTTCATGCTACACCCACTCAGAGTGACATTTCACATCAGTTCTTACCTAGCTGGGCTCAGCTACACAGATGCCAACACTATGCAGACACACAGTACCTGCAAGGTTATGTGTCAGCAAATCCCAAGATCAGATTTCAGTTTGATTTCCTCCCTTCTCAGGGCAGCCAGGACAGAAACTAGAATATTACTTAAGAGGGGAGACATCCTCAATATGCCTCTTCACACTGTTTATTTTCCATTAATATTTAAAACAAGATCATATAATTTAATTCAGAGACAGTACTTTTGCAAGAGTGGAAAAATGAGAGGTACTTTTCTCTGATCCTCCTTTCCCTCTAACATATTCATGTCCAACCATCCACTAAAACCAGCTGCAAGAAAAGCCGAAGTTGGGCTTTCACTGTGTTTTATATCAGTGGACAATGGCTTTGTTAGACTCTGAGTCAGTCAATCATCTACAATCATCATCTACAATCAAAAACTTTTATCATACAAACGGTAGGATATGCCTGTGAAACAGGGAAGCAGAGAAGAAGACACTCAGTTTTCCCAAACACAAGTTAAGGATGGTATTCTTACTGCAGCCATCTTCATCACTGTGGTCCCCACAGTCATTGTCTCCATCACATTGCCACTGAGCAGGGATGCACGTGCATTCACCAAAAGCACTGACAGCACAGGTAAAATGATTACGTCCACAGGAGCACTCAGTGCTACTTGTAACACCTGTAAAGGAAGAAAAAAAGAAAGATGTTTTGAAGAGAGCCCATCTATTTTAGAGTAAACATTAAATACAAAGTGACATCAGTTTTTCTCTGTGTACACACTAGTGTGTATGAACTTTGCCTCGACTGCAAAGAAAAATATTAACCCTCCTCACACATTGAAATTTGGGATCAATTACTATGCACAGTTTCTTGGAAAGGGGCTCCTTTAAGGCAACAGTCAAGTGCAACCTCCCAAAAAGAGACTTGGGAATCAGCTGAAAAATAACTCAGTACTAATCACAAACACTCAAGGAATGCCAGGTATCAGAACATCCCTTTTATTTTACAAACTCAGTCTTCTCCTAGACCACAGCGCTGCTGCTGCTCTTCACTTAGTTATGACACCACAACACAAGGGAAAACTCTGAGGTAGAATCCTTGCTATTTGAAACGTCATCTCCAAACCCTAAATTTTTTAGATGCAAACCTTTTGCATGTCACTATTTCAGACATTTCAGACTCCAGTCAAAGTAGACAAACATCTTTTATTATTTACCTGTAAACATTAAATTGTTACATTAGACTACACATAACAGACACTTATAACAGCAAAAGGATTTTCAGCTTTACAAACTGACCAAAAAAACCGCAGTCCACACGATAATATATAACCTTATATCCAGCCTTAAAGTAAGCCTAAGGACCTCCCAGCCCTCCTTTCCCACCTTCAGAACAATACTCTAGCATAACTCTTGACTCTCATGTGAAAATGCAACTATTTATGACATTATCTCACACTTCCTCTTAAAAAAATCTCAGCCTTGAAAAAGAACAAACTATAACACCCCCTCCACAAAAGGAAAACATCATGCCTGAACTTCTGTCTGACATTATCTAGACAATCTATATAATCAATATCACTGTTAAACAAATGATTACTCTATCAATCATCAACCCCCTCAGGCCAGTCTAGTTGGATTTTTTTGCATGGTTCCTTCTTTCTGCAACTCAAACAAACCTAAAGCTCTTAGATTAAAAAATAGATCATAAGGAAAAATTACAGAGAAATACCTGTCCCAAGTGGTAATCACATACATACTGAACTATTTTCTGGGTTTTTGATTTCACTGATCTCACTTATACATCTAGTGTACAGTTTATAGTTTATCACATGTATCAATCTAAACAAAAAGAAGAAAAGCCTCATTTCCTTATTTTCCATTCTAATTGAGAAAAGCAATATCTGCAAAATAGATGTAATACTTCTGCAACTCTTTCAGCAGCAGAATTCCCTCCAGTGGAGACATCCACTTGTGCAAGCATAGCAAAGATTCAACTTCAGAGGGGATGTACTTCCTTGAAAATGGATTACATTATGCTTCTTCTGCACAAAACTGGCTGAAGAGGTTTCTGCCATCCTCAGCTGCCTGCTTGCAACGCTACACTGCAGGTTGTACAGCCTAAACTACAGACTGTTTTCCAAGCTGAACTGCACCCAACAAATTGGTTGCAGGATTTCTATTCAGTCTGTCGTGGGTGTAAAAATCAACTTTCTATTCCTCTATTCATGTCCATTACAAGTTACCTTTTAAAGATTTAGTACAAAACAATACATCTCAAGGTTTGGAGATCTGCAAACAACAGAAAAGCAGCCATCATCTGGTGTAACAAGGGATAAAGGCCAAAAGAACAGGAGGTGAATAAGGAATGTAAGAGGGCAGAGTGGTCATATCTTTAGAGAACTTAGCAGGTACGGCCAGGGCAATGGCTGGCTAAAAAGACAGCAAGTGGGTGAGGTAGCCAGAATGCAAAAAAAGCAACAGACATTCCTAAGGGAAAGCAATTCATCATCTATGCAACATTTCAGACTAGTAAACTAAGGAATACTCAGGAGAACCACAACCACCCAGAAAAATCAAACAGACTTCTTCAAACTGACAACACAGAAAATTCAGGACAAACCATCTTATGCTTTCACCTACAGCCTTCTAAAAAGGTAGAACTAGTTGCATATTGTAGTCAAAGCAGCTGCTCTTTAAACTACCTTTTTAAAAGCAATTTTCTACCATTATCCTCATCAAAAGCACCCCAAACCACTCATCCCAGCTACTTTATGCTCCACTACCCCTTCCTGTTGGAAAGGTACAAGACCACTATCATTTAGGTTAGAAAAGATCTCTAAGGTCACCAAGTCTACCATTAACTGAACACTGCGGGTCCACCATTAAACCACATCTCTAAGTGCCACATCCACATGCCTTTTAAATACTCTAGGAATGGAGACTCTTACCATTCCCTCGGTAGCCCATCCTGAAGTGTTGAAAAACCTTTTGGTGAAGAAATTTTCCCTAATATCCAATCTAAACCTCCTCTGACAAAATTTGAGGCCATTTCTGCTCATCCTTTGTACCTGGGAGAAAAGATGCCTACCTCCCTACAATCTCCTTTCAGGTATGTGTGGAAAGTGACAGAGTCTCCCTGAGCCTCCTTTTCTCCAGGCTAAATAACCCTAGCTCCTTCATCCCCTCCTCTCAAGACTTGTTCTTTAATCCTTTCACCAGCTTTTCTGGCCTTCCCTATGAGCAGCATGGTAGTACAGCTCTGCAACAGCAAAAAAAGAATTAGTGCAGCTGTCCCAGTCTGCAAACTGTAACTTAATCTGCTGTATTGTCAAACACACAGTTCTCTTCAAAGTTGCTAATATTAGGTTATATATAAGCACACACATATTAAATCTCTTCTTCTCACCTCATTAAAGTTGCTATGTTCCATCAGCTCTGCTTTGTGATTTTACCATGCTACTGAAACTGTTGGAAGCTGAAGGACGTGTTATGACCTAGATACCAACACTCTCTCATATGCACTAGCTGGTGTCTGTAGTGCTATTATGTAAGCATACTTTGCTTAACTATTTTGAATTACAACCTTCACAGATCTAATGGTTTGTGATTTGTGACCTTTAGGAGAACTAACCTTCTAGTCACTATAAATCATGGTCTACCCTGGTTTTGCACTTGTCAAGTAATGCACATGATTGTTGTGAAAACACACTGATTTTAACCTACAAACAGTTTCAGAAGCCATCCGGGATGGCTAGTCTTTCCCAGAAAAAAGAACAAGGTGAATAAAAGCTGGCACACCTGAAGGCAGCAGGAATTTCCTCAATGATTTCAGTGTGGATAGTATTTCACCTTTGGTGTCTCGTGATTATTTCCCAGTGCTCAGAGCTCCAGTGATACTACCCTGTAACTGTATCTGTAACAGTAGAGGGTCAGGAAGGATAAAGATGAGAAGCATGTTTTTTCCAACTCTAAGCGGAAGTGGTGCACTTGCTGTGAGACACCTCAGCAGAAGATCTACCCTCTTACCTCAAACTCTCATTAAACACTGGGAGCGTGAGACACAAGGCTGACCAAACACACATCTAAAGCTCCAGTGTCACCTTTCAATCCCAGTTAGTCAGTGGGCCAACAACAGGAAGGAAATTAGTGCTTGCTGTTCAGGCAACTGGACCAACAATCAAAGGGGACATATCTAATTGCACTGCTACACATTATTCTGGAGCAGGAGCAACAAGAGGCACCTCTGGGCTTAGTAATCACAAATATTTTTCCTGAAACTTAAATCACATTGCAGGCTTCGACATTTTACTAACTCTGGATTCAAAAATCTTTTTACTTATGCAGGAGGTAAAACCCTGACATATTTTAGCAATGCAATATATATAAAATGATACAAAAAAGCTAAACAGAGATACTGCCACATGCTGAGCTGATATCACTAAATTTTCATGGCCTCTCATGTGACCACAACAAAAATTTCCTACTCTCACTTGCCCTTGGGTATAAACAACCAAAAAATCATCTTGACTGTCTTGTAGTTTGGTTCCCTCCAGATGCATAGCAGCAGGATCCAGTAACTAAACAGTTTTCTAGATGTATATACAAACAACCTTCAGATTTTAAAAACAGGAAGTGAGTCTAAACAGAGGCCTCATACTTAACATCTGCCATCACCTTAAATTTAGCATGGTATGTTCAGTTTCTTCAGATTCCTTCCAAATATCCTCCACATCTTCATATTTATCTCATAAATGAAACATCTCCTGAGGAAGGGTGCATTGCCCTCATCACACTTAAAACAATAGTTAGGAAGTATGTAGTTTTATGTCTAAAGTTGGCAAAGCAGTTAAGGCATTTCTGGCTGAAAAGCAGAAGTGAATTATCATCCTGTTATTTCTGCCTTTCTGGTTTTTTGGGGCTTTTTGTTGTTGTTTGTTTGTGTTTGTTTTCGTGTTTTTGGGGTTTTTTGGTGAGGGGAGAGCAAGGGCAGGGCTGCTTAAACAGTAGGTTGTTACTCTGCTTCCCTCACCTCCCAGGCCAAACAATAAAGCCCCATAAAGCAAAACCTAACATACAATGCTTCATTCTGCTGATAAGGTCACTTGCAACCCTCAGAGCTATTACAGAGCAGCCCTTTATTTGCCATGGATTCATAAAAATATTGACATTACAAAGAAAACTTAAGTACACAGAATAATTACCAAACAGGGCTCTGTAGCTGTTGCTTTGATAGAAACAGCAGATTTCTGGTGGAGAGTGAAAACACTGTTTTGTTTAAGTCCTAATGGCATGCTTTATTCCAAAAAGAAAGACTCTAACCCACTCCTTCTAGTAAAAATAATGGCACATGGCAGCTTTTAATACTATTCTGCAGCAATTCAACCTCTGACAGGCTGTTGGTTCAACATGGAATCATGCAACAGCCCTGTTTGGATGGGACCTCAAAAGATTACCTGGGTCCAACCTTTTGTAGAAAATGGAGCCAGGATGACTCCAGAGACTATCCAGAACCCTGTACAGTTGCATCTTGAGAACATCCAGTGATGGGGTCTCTATCATGTCTGTGGGGAGGTAGTGGGTAGGTAGCATGATTGCTCTAACTGTAAAAACCACCTTTTGTTGAAATGAATACATTTCTGTCAGTCTCTGGTAGCATCCTAGAACTATCAGAAATTTATCGTATTCACATATGGATGAAGTTTTCTCAATGAACAACTAAAGATCCTGGCTTCAATGGTCAATGCCATGCTGCCTTTCCAAATTTTCTTTTATCCAGGTATCAGGAACCAGCTACATAAAAGAGACTCCCTTTCCACACTACCCGTTGATTGTATCTTTTCCCTTTGATCCTAACACAGAACGTCGTCTTGTTCTTTTTAAAATCAGCAGGAGGAAGTTCACAGCCATCAATTTGTTTGCACCACCTTCCAATTCTTCATGTGCCTGTAACGTGGGATAGCATAGCTAAAACCATGGCTAAGTATCCCATAAGTGCTTCTATGCTTCAAGGAAAACAGCTACAATAGCTTTAGAAAAGCCAGAACTGCAAGCAGATTTGGCATTATTTACAGCTGCAGACTGTTCAGCTCAGAATCAGAAGCCTCTGGAAAGAGCAATCAATTATTCTCTTGGTCCAGCACTCAGTAACACTTGGATCTGGGTTTCTCCCCCTCCATGGACAGGCACCTAATTCTGGCCTACAGAAGACCTTCAATGGAAGGCAGAGATCTTTCTGCAAACCTCATTATTACAAGAGACAGAACAAAAAATATGGCAATACCATCTTTTTACCACTAAAAAATGATGGGAGGACACAAGGTGCAAGTGAATATTGAACAAGTGTAAAAATACAGGACACATTTGACACTTAGAGTGACAAAGAGGGAAAAAGAAATCCAGGACTGTGTAAATGAAATGGAATACGGTTAATGGAATTACAGGCAGAAGGAGAGAACTAAAGTCCTAACAGTGATGGGCATAAGGCTGCAGGGCTTTTTCCACAGAGAAAGCATGGAAGGGTATTCCCAGATGCATTTTTGAACAAATCTGGAATAAGCATCAGAATATTTTGCCCTGGCTTCAACAGATGCACTGAATTTCTTCCTTCTGTATTTTAAGAACTCATGAGCATCTGATTGTTTACTTGGGGTTAAAATGGGTGAATTCTGTAGCATAACCTTTAATAGCCTTCTGAACACCTTGCCCACCTGTTGCTAGAAAGTCTGTGGCAGATAACAATTATCCCTCTTTCTCACTTCCAGGCCAGGCTGACTTTTGTATTCCCATGACATACACACCTTGATGAGGGCAGATGCTGGATATGTCACATAGTCTTCGAGCATAGTTCAGATGATACACTTTGCCTCTTTATCTAGCACTTCCCTGAATTCCTACAGCAGAGAAGCTTGGCTTTATTTGCTTGCCTGTCTTGAGGGAAAATGAAAATTTTGGATTCCTCTCTTACCAAAATAGCAGTTTCCACTGAAGGAAAAAGTACAGTTAATCCAGCTTTAGAAGAGGGATTTGCTGACCATTGTTTAAACTCAGAGCTCTGCTGGCAGACACAGCAAAGGCAACATTACAGCATAACAGGCTGATGTCAGAAGGGGCACCATTCACTGATAAATGCCAACAGTTTTCTCTTCTTTTCTACTCCCATTACAGAGGCATCTAAACAGTTTTGATTTGGTACCCACATGGTCTTCGAGCTATTGAAGCCTGCCTAGACTAAACTTAACATCACTAGGAAGAGCAATCCAAAAGTTTTCTAAGCTTTAAACAGAATTGTTTGAGGAAGTATGTGATAATGGTAAGGTTAAGGAAAAAAAAAAAGACATAACCCTCAACAAAACCACATGAACCAGAGAAGAGATGGAAGATGTTACCGCTTTTTGGTAATGGAATATGGTGCCTACTTTGGCAGTCTGCAAGTGAGAATGAAAGTCTCCTAGCCTTAGAAGTTCCCCTTTCAATTTGATACCTCAATCCTGAACCAGCTTGTTCTCAGTTAAATATGTGACTGAACAAAGTGCTAGAGAGGATTGTTATCAACTACAATCACCCTCAGTTACAGTATTAAACCGCACAACTACAGGCCTCAAAAATGTTACACTTAATGTAACATTTTTAACATAAGAATAGAAAGCGTAAGGAAGAGAAATTCCACAGGGCATCTGCTGATTAGGACTTGAAGAAAATAAGGGGTGCAACAAAGTGCAAACTGGCCGAGTGTTGGTGCAATGGGTGTATGACTGAGTTAGAGTGAGACTGGAACAGAAGCTATATTTTCAGAAACACTGCATGGAGAGAGAAATAGGAGGCCTTTTAAAAACGTGCTTGAGTCTCTGGATCCAAATTCTGACCCCAGAGAATTAAAGACCAGCAATTCCACTGAGAGCCTCTACCTGCACCCAGGAAATAGCAAAGCATTTACAGAAAGAACTACTGAAAAAAAAATACAGAAAAAGCATTTGATTTTAACATAAAAATACTCAAGGATTAAGACACAATTGTTGTCTCTAGATACTTGTCCTAACTCTATCTGTAGAACTTGACAAAATTACTTCTTCCCTTCTACAAGTGGGTATACTACTATTATGCCACCACAATGTACTGAGGCTTAATGCTCAATCTGTTTCTACACATACAGAGTCTTTGAACAGAAGGTGCATTATTATTGCCATGAAAATCTTATTCAAATTGGCTGGGTTACCAGCAAACACAGATCAAAAAAGTCAGCTGAAGGACCATAAACAAAAGATAATGAGAAATGGCAGCAAGTCAAGCTGCAGGGGGTAGACATAGCGAGTAGGTATTATAGGGATCAGCATTAGATCCAGTCCCATTAAATAACTTTATTAATGATCTGGAAGAAAGAATAAGTATCAAGTAAAAGGAGCCTGGAAATAATACCAAAATAGGACATATTCTGCTCCAAACTCAACAGAAGAAAAAGAAACAATACAGGAGGGACCTTAGAAGATTAGAATTATGGGCAGGAAATTAAGATTCAATCTTTTAAAAAATATTTTTTTAAACTAGTGCATCTGGTGGAAATTAATTTGAAACAGATTGAACAAATTAATAGAAAAGGCTGGGATGCAGCAATGCCTGGAAAAATCAAGGAGCAATAATAAAAGACTAGCCATTGGTTTCTGCTATGGCACTATATGGCAGCCAAAAAAAACCCACTTTAATTATGCATAAATGTCACATCATGGAGGAAGAAACTTTTCCCCCATTTGCAGGAGTGCAGTTCAAGATTAATTAAATCAGTAATAATAATTAAATTTCCTTGATACTTGTACAGGGAAATTAAGCAACATATTCTAACTACAGTGACAAAACGTTTCTCAGAAGTGTGTTATTGGCACACAGTTCCCGCAAGACTCCAAAAATATTCTGTTCAAAGCCTGAACCACCATGGTATATTTTTATTCCCTGCTGACTATTCAGTTCTTGAAATCAGACAAAAGGCAACAACTACTGATTCTATGAGTTTTTTTCCTGAACAGGAAATATATTACCCTTTGTTTCCTGAGCAGCTTCTTAGTTGCCTATGGAAGTAGCTCACGGTGGACAACACATGAAGTCTCAGAGTACAGAAACAGGAACCTTTCAATCACTAAAGCATGTTAAACACATCAAATCCTCAGCCTTAAGTTCTTGTCAAAAAGCAGGCATGAAGTATCAGGTAAATGACAACTATTTCAAATGGACTGAGAAATTTTAACAGGCAAGGCTATACAGGAGAAAGTTGTGAGTGACCCCATCTGCAATGTTGTCTCCAGCTCTGAGATCCTCAGCACAAGAGAGACATGGAGCTCTTGGAGAAGGTCCAGTGGAGGGTTATGAAGATGATTAAGTGGATGAAGAATCTCTCTTATGAGCAAAGGCTGAGGGAGTTGGGCCTGTTCAGCTTTGAGAAGAGACAACTGATAGGGGACTTCATCAGTGTCTGTCAGTATCTGAAGGGAGGGTGTCAGAGCAAGTTCCACTCAAGCATAAGAACTTCCTTGCTATGCAGGTGACCGAGCACTGGGACAAGTTGCCCCAAGAGGCTGGGGAGTCTCCCTCACAAGAGATATTCAAAAACTACTGGGTGCAATCCAGTGCCATGTGCTCTAGGATAACCTTACTTGAACAGGGGGTTGGACCAGAATACGTACTGTGGTCCCTTCCAACCTGACCCATTCTGTGACTTTTCCTCCCAGCTTCTCTTCAGAATCCTATGCAGGTCTTCCCTGGAAACACCAGAACTACTTTGTAAGGACCTGGTGAAACATCTCAACTCTAATTTCCAGATATTTTGGCTGAAATGTGACCATACAGAGGTACATTTTACATATTCAATAGCCATTAAATGGCTAATGTCCTTTCTGTAACTACAAGGTTCCCTCAAACATTTGGAACTGGCAGGAAAGTGAAAAATGCTAGTTTTTTTCTGTAGCTCCACGTGCCTGTCAAGCACTGCTGACATCTAAGAAACCAAGCATCTTATCAGCCTGCTCCAAACATCTTGTCCTATGTTAAAAGGAATAGCCCTCTCAAAATGTCTTTGAGCCTTCTAAAAGATTGGAATTTGGTATGATGGTTCTCCCACTCTCTCTACAAGCCTGTACAAAAACATTATATAATGGTAGCATCTGTTTGTTTTACCAAGAACCTATAAAAGTGCAAAGACCTCAAAAAGCCATGAGCTGCAGTATGCTACCTCTGACATTCTGCTTTCTTCCAAGGCCCTAACTAGAAGACACTGAGCCTCCTACATACCTTTAACCTAAATACTTGTATTTTCTCAGCAGACTAAAACATTTTTTCCTACCTCTAAACCTGGATTCCAAGCAGCAGCAACATTGCTTCCCACCATGTGATATTTTTTTCATGTTACAGTTAAAAGCATGCCTTCAGTCTTGGCATTTCATTACCTGGAGATTTTCTCTCAAGCAGAGAGCATGTCATCCATTTGATATTATGAAGTGCAGAGTGATACCTGAAGGATGCCATCAAGAAAAATGCTTTGCTGATATTAACGTGAAGCAGCATTTTCTTACATAGCTGCAAGGTCCTGTGCAATTGCATGTCAACAGAGAACTACAACAAAGAATCCAAGGGACTTACCCCAGCACTAAATTACTTGTTATGCAGGATCATCCATTCAAGCACATTAAAACAGAAATTAAATACTGTCCACTCAGAAATGGACATAATAATAAAAGGTTGTTTAGCATAACATCACTGAAGGACTTCATCATGCAACCTAAAACATTGCGGGAATGTTTAGCTGGACCACAAGAGCCTGACAGACTCAGACCTTTCAGAATACACACATACACACTAGACAAACACTTTAAAATACTGCCTTAAGCCTACATCATGCTTTGCAAGAATTAGTCACTTCAGCAACATGAGACACATAACTTTCTATTTCTTTCAGTGTGGTGTTTTGTTTTTTAAACCCGCACATTAACAACCTCTACCCTTTCCTGTTCCATAAAGGTTGCAAACAATTTACTGTTCATTTCTCATTAATCATGCAGTACACTAAAATTTAGAAAATAATAGTACAACAGCAGAAAAGTTACCAGGTGACTTCCAAAATTACTCAATGTCAGGTAGACAAGCAATTGCTAAGTGCCAGCTAAAAAGCAACCTGCTGTTTTAGGCAGACAATCCACAGCAAAAAGGTACTTCTGATGTATTTCACCTAGTACAGTCACCTATGAGTTTCACTGGCATGACAGCACTTATGAATGAAGGCCACTAAACAGTCAGAAAACTTTCTGCGATATCAAACCTCACTGAGGTGAAACACTGGACTTTGTTTCCCCAGTTATGGAGCAGGAAACATTGTCATTTTAGGTTCTGTGAGCTTTCCTTTTTAACTTTTCCATTACTTCATAGATAGATTTCTCTCATCCTTGAAGTAATTATTCTAAAATGATCCTTATATTATCTCAGCTACAGGAGCACCGAAGGTTTATTACAGTCACAGCAAGGATATGCTCTGTCACTTCTGGGAAACAATCTGAAAGAACCAGAATCTCAGAGCTACTGCAGAAATTCCTAAGCTTTGCAATCCTTCCTCTTCACTGAATGGAGAAGAATGCAAGCAACCTACAAGACCTAATGAAAAACAGCTTGGCCTCTGTCACTCATAACGACAATATGAGGAAATAAAGACTTAATTTGAATCCATGTATTCCTCCCTCTTCTACTTCACTTCTCTTATTTTAAGTAACTCAAGATTTAAGTTTTAAAGCAAACAAACAATCAGTGCTTTTCCAACATTTATTCTGCTTCTGCTCCCATTCCTGTCATGTCCTCTTCCAAGCGGCAAGCATCCTTGAGATTTCACTGAATTCCTTGCTTCACAGCTGAGAAAGACACAGCTGTCATTTCACCACTAACCAAATAGGAATTGAGCTAAAAGCAAGCAAAGAAAAACTCACTCAGTTTTCAGTTTCATACAGGAGAGCTATACATCCTCCTGTCTGCACAGAGTGTTGAACAGTAACAGCTCCCAGTCATGACAAAGGCTATTAAGGAACCAGTTACAGGTCACAGCATTAACAAAAACTGAAATTAATGCAAATTTGTTTTAATCTACTGGCTGTAAACTGCACTGATTTACCTGCAGTGTCATGAGCAGCTAAGGTGTCTCGAGGTGGGGCAAAAGGAAAATGGAGTGGTCAAAAGATTGCAGCTAAGAGGAGGAAGCACCACTGCCATCTTTGCTTGAGAACTGCTCAAAGGCTTCAGGGATCCAAGAAAAACTAGAAGTGGCATTTTTTGATCTGGGTTATAGGATAAGGATAAGGATAAATGTGTTTCAGAAAATTCAGAATCCAGCTACTTCCTTACCACAAAGTCTACAGGAAAATCCTTTTGGTTTCCTTTTGGTTCAGAAGCTCCTTGAGCCTTTAGCTTCTTCTGCCATACCACTCACGATCGTTGTTAATTAACTTCATCAGTTAATTACTTCATCACTTGTCCAGTGTTCTCTGGATTTACAAATTACCTATAACCTTGCTCAACACAATTTCTAAGCCATTTTTATTCTGTCTTCAAGGTTGCACCCAGCATCACCTCTCTGAACTACTCTAAGTAAGTTTGTCCCACAGGAAATTATCAGCCAGCTTCTTTCATCTTTCAGATGCTCCAGGCACTGAACAAACTGTAAGGACATTCTACCCTCCACAACTTCTCTCCAAAACCCAGAAAACTCTTTTGTTTGTTTAACCTTTTCAAGACTTCTGTCTTGACCAGTCCCAGAATACACCAATACTGATAGCCATACACTTCTTTACAGAAAGTAGAAGTGAAAACACTGAAATCTTCCTTTCCAATGAACTTTAGGTTCTAGCAGGAACCTAAAGTTGTTCAGGCACGTAGTGCAAAGAGATCAACTCTGGCTCCAAAAAAGCCCATTTTGGCTTTTGCAGGCTGCACTCAGATTCTTCCCATCATTATGGCATGATACAAAAAAGACCAGGTTCCTGGACAAGATAGAGACAGTTTCCTTATAGAGAGATCATTTATGGAGTTTATTTTGGTCTTCTATAAAGAGGCCTTCATGTTAACAGTGGAGTATCTGAGCTTTGTAGCTTTCCAGCTCTGCCACACGAGAGACTGGGAAGCCAACCACAAGAACTCAGCTTAGCAGAGGAGTCCTCCAGGGAAGGGATAGGATACACAATGTGGTTTTGTGGCAATAAGGAGGCAGAAGCTCATTTTTGCAATCCCACGGGCAGGAGGACTTCAAAAGCAAAAACCACAAGATAAATGGAGCTATCTTGGGACAAAGAGAGTTGTTCTGTATGCTGTTTTCTAAAAAATAACTCCACACATGATATTATGTTGCCCTCAGAGGATAAGGGGCAAAGGGGCAATTATTAACTGGCCAGATTGAGCTGGAAGAACGGAGCTGGGTCTGGCAAAGAGAGAGGTACCACACAACCACAGAGACATCACAGCAACTGTGCTGCCGACCAGAGAATTGGATTAACTTAAAAGTAAAAAAGAAATCTTTACCAGCAATATTTTTTTTAATATATATATATGCAGACATAGATATACACACACATGTGCACTCAAAAACATAAGTTTAATGCAAATATGTTTTATGGGATCAGGTGGGATAAGTTCTTTCTAACAGAACGGCCAACCGGAAGAACAAGAATGTCAGCATTGGGGTTACTGCAGGGCAGCTATACTGTACATCAGCCCCTATTTAGCCCACCCACATTTGTTTGCTTTCAGGGCAGCCCATGAAGCACCAACCTACGCCTCCCACAGCACCTGGACTTCAGACTCCTTTGCAACACTTAGAACATGGTCATAAAACTTTTCCTCTGCTTAAACTGGAAGTCTCAGGTGCTGCCTCTACAAACCTGCAAGTTCCACAGTTCATCTATACTCACATCCCAGAAAAATTAACCACAATAGCAAAAAGCACCAGAGAATCCTTTACAGTCGGTTTCATACTGTTCACATTGGGCTTCACTTTGAACTAAATAATAGCAACAGCACTGAAGCAGGCAGAGGAAGACACACAAAAAGCAAAATGACCCACTCATGGAACCACATCTTTCTAAGTATGTGTGTGGTCTCTACTATTACAGTGTCAAGTTGCCTTTTTCTACTAATGAACAATTTTAACACCTCTTAAAAAGCTGAGAGGCATTATCTTCAACACAGTAGCAAAAACCAGAAGCCAAACAGCACCAAACTTTGAGTATTTGGGTGCCTAAGTCAGTTAAAATCAGTAAAAAATTAGGCATTTAACTATCATTACATAGCTGGCCAAAGAGGCTTAGACCTGACTCAGACCATTACACAGTACTCATACCTCCCACCACAGGCAGTCTTCATGCATGGAAACCTGAGCCTTAAGTGACTTCCCAAAGAGCTTGTGGCCAAACCAAGAAATTAAAACAGATCCTACCCAGTCCCAGTCCACTTCTTAACCAGGGCACAATTTGCCCTTCCATACCTAGGTTCTTACCCCAGAGAGCTTATTGAAACAAACTTGCAGGAAATCAAAGCCACTACTGCACAAACATGGAAGGATTTACACACACTGCTTGGGAAGTCAAAATAACACCTCCTGCTCCACCTCACCAGTCTGCTCCCTTATGCCATCTGACCCAAATTAAGTCAGATCCAAGTCCTGCTTCCAAAAAAAAGGTCAGAGCCAGGCTCCTGAGACCCTCCTGGGGGTTCCCAAGTTCCTGCATTAGCCTTACAATTCTTAAAAGGACAACATTAAAAGGAAGTCCAATCCTGAGGCCACTGTTAATCTAATAAACACTGGAATTAGATTTCTTCTCAGTGAAGAGGCTGCCCGCCTGATGGCACAAAGCCAACTTTTAAATGCTACTGTTGCTCAGAGCCCTAAATTAGTTTTGGATCTGGGGAGTTTGCCTTGAGCTACAGCCAAAAGAAACATAGGAACTGGAGGGAAATTTGTTAAACGTTAACAGAGCTGCAGGAAAGAACTACAGCAGGACTAGTAGGTGGTGGGGAAGAGGAAGGGAAACCACAAACGAACAGCAGAAAGAGAAACAAGAAGACATGGAAAGTGACCAAAGAGTAAGCAGATTTTTGTACGGAAGTGACTCCCCTCATCCCTCCCCTCCACACTTCACTGCATGAACAGCAGACTTTTTAAGTCCCACTTGCTCATAGGGGTTTTTGCACTACAGTGGTCAACATCTACCTTCCTACCTCCGTGTTCAAATTACAGAGTACGAATCTCAAGAAACTGTCATCCCTCATTCCTTGGGCTACACTGATGCTGAGTTACCACAAAATTTGACTCTCATCCTAGGTCAGTTAGAAGTGAGTGAATACTTCCACTATCCCTTAATAGGATCTCAAGAGATCCCATGTTGTCAAAGGGAGTGGTACACAGCTGTCTGCAGGAACAACTTTTGTAGAAGTCTCTTTTTCATCAATAGGATGCAGTGAAAATCATGCAAGATCCTGTCTGTTCATGTCATTCTTCACTTGCCTGACCAACTGTAGGACTTAGCATAATGCCCTTTTTCCTTGATACTCAAACCCTTGATCTAATACAAATGTCTGCATAGAGAGAGTCTGAAGATGATTTGACTTTTTATTTTTCTTTTCCCAACAGGAGCTGAGCATGAAGAGTCCCCCATTTGACAGCTGCCTCCTGTGAAGCTAAGCCAGTGAAGGCACAGCCTGCATTCTGAATGCAGTGACCAGAGATACAAGACAAAAAAAAAGAAGATAAGCAACTTCCACCTCAGAAAGTTCCTATGACAATGTGACCTGTTTAGTGGATGAGTGAAAGGCTCTGGATGTTATCTACCTCCTCTTCAGTAAAGCACTTGACATGGTTTCCCACAGCATTCTCCTGGGGAAACTGGCTGCTTGTGGCTCACAGGAGTGGACTGTTCGCTGGATAGAAAACCAGCTGGATGGCCGGGCCCAGAGGGTGGTGGTGCCTTACATCCAGCTGGTGGCTGGTCACCAGTGGTGATCCCCAGGGCTCAGTATCAGCCCTGGTCCTGTTTATTGTCTTTATCAGTCTAGATGAGGAGATCAAGCACAGCCTCAGTCACTTGCAGACAAGTTGGGTGGGAGTGTTGATCTGCTGAAGGGCAGGAAGGCGCTGCAGAGTGATCTGGACAGGTTGGATCATGGGCCAAGGCCAATCACATGAAGTTCAAAGTGTATGTCCTGCCCGTGCATCACAACAACTTCATGCAGCACTACAGGCTTGGGCAAGAGTGGCTGGAAAGCTGCCCAACAGAAAAGGACCTGAGGGTGCTGGTGAACAGCAGCTGAACATGGTCCAGTGTGTGTCCAGGTGTTCAAGAAGGCCAATGGCATCCTGGCCTGTGTCAGCAATAGTGTGGCCAGCAGGACCAGGGCAGTGATTGTCTCCTTCTCCTCAGCACTGTTGAGGCCACACCTCAAGTGCTGTGTCTAGTTTCGGGCCCCCTGCTACAGAAAGGACACTGAGGGGCTGGAACCCATCCAGAGAAGGGCAGTGATGCTGGAGAAGGCTCTGGAGAACAAGTCTAATTGGAGGAGCAGATGAGGGAGCTGAGGGTGTTTAGCCTGGAGAAAAGGAGGCTTGGGGAGACCATTACAACTCTCTGAAGGGAGGCTGTAATGAAATGGGGGTCAGCCTCTTCTTCCAAGTAACAAGCAATAGGCCTAGAGGAAGTGGTCTTAAGTTATGCATGGGAAGGCACAGTTCTGATTTGTTAGGAAAAATTTCTTCATCAGAAAGGTTGTCAAGCATTGGACCAGACTGCCCAGGGAAGCGGCAGATTCACCATTCCCGGCAGTATTCCAAAGGCATGTAGACATTGTACTTAATTATATAGATTGGGGGTGGACTTGGCAGTACTTGGTTAAGAGTTGGACTCATTGATCTTAAAGGCCTTTTCCAACTTTAACTAATTGATGAATTGAAAGCAATGAGGAGCTTTAGAGAGCAAAAAGCAACCCCTCTGTCATGTTCCCAGAGCCCACAAAGGACCTTTGTTTGCTCCAACCATATCTCCACTCTTTCCACTTCTCTACAGAAACATTTCCAAGCCAGTGGGCACACATGTGCACAGGGTGCTGTAGCAAAAGATAAAACGACTGGAGAGCACACTCATTAGAGGACTTATGTGCCATCCTTTACTGTGCCACACTTGAAGCTGAGCATTGCTGGGGGGCAAGAGCATCTGCCCCCCCCCCCACAATCTCCTCGCACTGAAGCACAGAGACCCCTTTCAAAGCTTGAAGAGTCTATTTGAATAAATCAACTGTGCTTCTCTACAGAAGCAAGCTACAAACAGGGTATTAAAGAAGAAGAGAATGAGCAGAGAGCACTGAACCATGTCCACACACTAAATCAGATGAGAAAAAAAATAGGTTAAAGAAAACGACAAGTATCAACAGGGAATTTTTTCAAAACTTTTAGAATTAAATCAATACATAATAAAAATGAGTTTTTAGTCCTAGAAAAGGGTTTCTAAGCATTCTGAAATTCCACTCCATCCCTGCTGACACAACATATGCCCAAGCTGCCATCCACTTCCCACACCAGTCCCCAAACTGAGCTCAACTACAGCTTTATTGTCACATAAATAGCATTCCTTTATATACTTACCTGGTTTTTATGTTCTTCATGTTCCTACCAAGTTCTTTTGCAACATTCCCCATGCAGTCTGTGGAACTCTAGAGATCTCTTCACAGAATTTTTCCTAGCACCACATTCAGGCTTGCACAGAAGGAGAGACAGATACAGGTGGACAAGGGCTACTGAATTCTGCAAAATTTTTAAAAAATATCCAGTAACATTTGAGCAAACCCTCATACAACCTCTCCATGAACAAAATTATCCTAAACCCTATTTTCATTCTTCAATACCTTGTCTTTCATGAGATACAGTCAGTTTACAGGTCTCCTGCTGTGCACACAACTCCTTCCCCAAATGACAGAAGTCCTCTCTCTCAGAAACACGTATACACAGACTGAGCAATGTTGACTCCGGTGGGGATCCCCCTCCCCCATTAGCCTTGTAAAGGGTTAAGGCCCAGTCATCACATGCTGGTAGGCTGACAGCTTTATGTCTGTAATGTCTGTGTGGGTTTCAGACTCTCCCTTTAATCGGGTTCCATTGCAATTAATCAGGGGGTTTCTTTATAAGAAAAATAATAATAATAATAAAAAACGGCAAGCATTCTATTCAGCCCAATTCAATCTGTCCAGCCAAATCTCACGACCAGCTGGAATGCCCCTTTCCTAGCCTGCCCAGCAGGATGCCCAAGAATGGCGTGTGAACGTTTCTCTCTGCTCCTGCTCCAGCGTTAAAATGAACAATAGTCCCTGCCAGTGTCATTCTTCAGCAATTCATCTCTTCCTGTCGCCAGACTCTTTCGTTCCTTCTTGCCCCTTCCACCTTTTTTGTATCTAAAACAACAGCAGATCAGCAGCAATATAATAAAATAAAATTGTATTTACTTGGGAGATTTGAGGGAAGGGGCAAGAAAGGGGGTTGAGAACAGCAAGAGCCCCCACCCCCCTTCAGCAATGAAGACACCAAAAAGGAGCGTTCTCAAGCCCCAGCTGACCTGCTCCGCTCCACGCCTGGTTTCCCTGCTGCAAGGAACATCAAATTTGCCAGGGGGGCTGTAGGGGGGACAGGGCCCTTTTCTTCTGGAGGATGTTGGAACTGTAATTACAGAGAGGCAGTTTCCGGAGGGAAATTAACATGGATCTCAACTCATGTTCCCTGTGTTTTTCATCTGCAGACCTTTACTCAACTTTCTCATTCAACAGAGAACAGGTCAAAAGAGGCTGAACGAGGCTGCAAACACAGTGTTACCATAGACCTAGACCTTCTCTTCCTGCAGGAGCAGAAAGAGAAAGGAACTGCTAAGGGGCGATTCCAAGTAAAAACATTGTATTATATACAAATACGCTTCTCAACAGAGGAGGAAATAAGTAGTGTAATTGAATGCATTGAGTGGTCCATGAGGAACAGGTTAGCCACAGAGGTAGCAGTAAACACCAGGCTAGGAGACACGCCCCCAGCACCAGCTGTCCTTCCATTGAAAGGAAATGAGGGGCCAAGGTCTGGAAGATTTTAGTAAATTTAGTTTCACAGGTGCGAATTTAAAAGGGTTGCTTCCTGGTATGCAGGACGGAGCAACAGTCTGGCAAAGACAGTATCTTATGCAGGCAGCATGCTTCAGAAGAAAAATCCAGCTGCTATTGATTACACAGAACATTTAAAAACCATTATAAACAGGTTAGAAAGAGCTTTAATGAAATCCCAGAATTAAATGCACCTGCACAGCTTCTGCACTTTTATGGCACTACACAATCACCAAATTATTTGCAACATAAGGTCCTGAACTCAATGCAGAATTATTACATGGTATTCATTCATCACCAGAACAGTCAAGCAATCCATAAACATGAATTCACCTTCACATCTTACTTCTTTAAATGGTACCATCAACTCTGTTTTCT
Organism: Sylvia atricapilla; assembly: GCF_009819655.1. Classification (NCBI taxonomy): domain Eukaryota; kingdom Metazoa; phylum Chordata; class Aves; order Passeriformes; family Sylviidae; genus Sylvia; species Sylvia atricapilla. The sequence goes on along the minus strand of NC_089145.1, from coordinate 23,735,789 downwards.
AGATGTCTGACAGAGTCCCATGACACAAACCCAAGTGTCCAACTTGTTTCCAAGTGTCCAACTTGAAAAGCCAAAGAATGGTTTGCACAAGGGTTGGATGCTTGTAAAACACTACAGAAGGAAAGGGGAGTAATGCAGGTGATATGGAGGTAAAATACAGTGCTGAACAGGTCAGCCTCAGGCCTCTCAAACTAGCAAGTCCCCTTTTTCTAATAAAAAAAGGACAGGCTACAGAAAAAAATATGAAAGACCAAAGTGGCTTTGTGGGTGAGCCACTACAGAAAAGCGGGACTTGGGAGTAAAAGGTACAGACTAGATGTATGAGTTACGATGGAAGAAAAGAGAGCACAAGGCAGTGTCTCATCTCACACCCACTATCCAGAACCCTCCTTCCACCTGCCCACATTCCCTCATTTCTTTCTGTCTCTAAACAAGCTTCCCTACTTCTATAATCTTCAATTCTCTTCTGCTACTCCTTCCTCCTAAATTTTACTCTTTTTTTCCCTCCCATGAAAAATGCCCATAAATTCAAACTCAGTCCAAATCAGATGCCAGCACAGTCACTTTTCTCTATATTCCCACTGAGTACAAATATACAAGTTTAAGCCAGGTGCAAGCTGATGACAAAAGAATAGCTCTTTTCCATCTGGATCACATAGCTACCAAAAAAGTTAACCCTTTAAAATTACCTGGAATAATTTGACTAGGCAGATAGGTTGTATTATTTGGTATTTGACCTCACACAGCTGCACTGTTTCTGCATGTATCCCTCGTGGGATGACAGACTTAGCTCTCCATGCTATTTCTTGCATTGCAACACAATCTTCAACACTGCTTTGTGGCACACAGAAATAGCCTCCTGCAGCTGCCTTCTCCTCCTCCTCATGGCCTGTAGGCCAGCAAAGATGCCCTCAGCCCACAGGGCAGCCTCTCAGAAGGCATTCTCTGGAACAGAGTTCCTCTGGAGCCCTTTGCTGGGAGCAATAACTGGAGCAGAGCTCCTAGGTAACTCAAGCCTGTGACTGGATAGTCAATGTCCACCACAGTGAACATAAAAGAGGCTTTTGCTGGCAGGGTTTTCAACTCCTACTCAGCACATACAAATGCTGATTGAAAGTTTCCAAAATATTAGAAATGGTTGAATATTTGCAAAGTATTTACAACTCCACTATTCATGGGTGAATTTCCGAAACCAAACAATCCTTAAGCGTCTTCTGGTTTTGGATTGGGTTGGGTGGCGTTTTGTTTGGGTTGTTTATTATAATTATTATTATATTTATATTTATTTCTAGAGTATGAGAGGCTTTCTCACATTTTCAAACTTTTCTGTACTATGGCAAGGTTTAAAACATGGAGAAGGGAAGCACTCTCCATCCTTATTCTCCAAACTCATCAAGTAATTTCTAACTTAAGTTACATAGACAGTTTTAAGCAGAAAATCTTCTCTCTCTCCCTCAAGTTTCAGCCTGGAAAATTAGCAGTTGGTGACACTTTCATCAACTGCAAGAGAAAATCAGGCAAGGATTGAAGTAGGCTTGGCCCCTAATGCACCAATTCCTTTCCTACATGTCACACCCTTCTGCTCCAGAAATATCAGGAACTTTCTTTGTAATATCCAATTCAATAACACAGGCAAGCTGAACTCAAAGCAACTGTTCTCAGCTTGTGTTTAATTTAAAGACTTAGGCTCCTATTTTAGTTCTCAGGACAAACTGCTCCCAAAATCATGTTTGTTTTTCCAGCCACATTAGTGGTCTAACTAAAGTTGTTCTCTTTTCCTACAAACCTTGCCTCACTAGTAGTTGTGATGCTCTACGGATAGAATGCTTCTACTAATACTATATCATCTGTAATAGAAAACAAAGGGGCAATCACCAGATGCTAGCAAGGATAAAGGTGCTTGAACATCTCCATAAGGACAGATGTTATTCTATGCTTTTTTTACTCAGATATGTATTTGGCCTATTAGCAATTTCCTCCTACAAATAAGGATTTCTGTGCTCATCTCCAAATGAAAGGCAAGGATATTCCTTATTTAAAAGCACTGGTGCTTGCTAAACCATGCTAGGAAGTTTACTCTCAGCTTTACCATTGCATAGTAGTCTCACTCATCCTGCATATTGCCTTGGACAGAGAGTACAAGAAGCTCAGTCTCCATGTGTGCAGCCCCTAGTTATCCTCAGCATAAAGCATCTGTGGAACCATGACCTTAGAAGAAAAATATTCCCTGTTCTGGGAGAACACTGACACAGGTAAGCATCTCCTGCCCCAATTTAATTTCTGACATAATACCTGGAACAAGGATTATGCTTCTAGTATCATTCCTAATGTAACACAAACATCAGGTCTAAGATGACATTTGAACCTTTAATAAACATTCAACACAGCTTAACCAATGTAAGAATTTAATTCCAAACTGCAGGAACACCAAGCTTGCTGCCAGCCCTGCAGAGGTGGAAAGGAACGTTTAAAGAAGGTGATCTGGCAAATTTCTCCTCATCATGTGACAGAGAAGTGGGCTCACATGATCTCTTCATGACCCAATCAAGCAGTTTCATGCTGTTTAGGTATTTCCACTGCAGCTTTAGAAACAGGAGACAAAACCAGCGCATCGATTTAACACTACCTGTCTATCCCAGGGCTATAGCAGTGGGTTCAAGCAACATCCAAGGCCAAAACCTATCAGACAGTGAAGTTGAAATAATCTGCTTTAGAGAGACATCATTTCTCTTACTTCTTCCAGTCTGGAGCTTCAACCCAGATCAAATAAACTAGAAATTGAGAGATAACTCACAGGTAATAGAGAGAATAGGAAATTAAGCATAAACCCTACAGAACAGCTAAGCAGAAATAACCTAGACATAACTTGGGACAAAAAAAAATAATACTTTCAGTCTATACCAACACTTTGGATTAAACTACACAGAACAGGGTTGTCAGCTATGCTTCCTTCTCAAAGAAAAACCAAAAAACTAGATTGGCGGAGCTGAAACCACTACACATTGTCTGCCTAATCTCCCTTCTCCTTCACTTGCTACCCTAAAGAGCTCCTGGCCCTCCTTCCTCTTACTGCCAGTCCTACAATCCCTATGCTCCAACCCTGATGCTCCCCAAACCCTCTCTAGCTTTAGCACGGATGCTGACAAAGGTTTCTTTTAGAAGCCTGGACCACAGAAGCCAGAGATAAATCCATTCACCCATATCTATTTTGAGATAGATAAAATCCTTTGCATATAAGAAATTTCTTTCACCCTCCTGCCTCTCAAACCCATCTCACCCTCCTCCTCTCAAAAGCGATTAAGGAAAAGCTGTAGAAATATTTGCCCAAAGCTGGAGCCTGTTGCTGGGCCCAGCTGTATTGTTGGTAGGAATACACACAGCAAACTTTCACTGTGAGGAGCCCTGCGGGACTCCGGGCGCTTCGGGGAGGCTTTGTGAGCCCAGCTCTGCATGCACTAGCCAGGCTATTGTGAAAGGGAAACAGAAAAAAGTGTTACAAACCCCAATGCTCTCCCACTCTCGTCTCCCCCCACCTCCCCATGTGCCCCCCTTCCACCAGCCGCCACCTTCCCCAAGACAAATCGAGAAGGGAGGGGGCCACTGATGAAGAGACTGAAAAGGTTTCCTCAGTGAGATTTAAGGCAACAAGTCAGGGCTGCAAGGAGTCCTTTATCCACCAGGGAAGCCTCCCACTGCTCCAGAGCTGGGCCGAGCGGGGATCCTGGGGGCCAGCTTTCTGAAGGCTGCCATTGATTTGTCACTGATGATAAGTGAGGCCGCAGTCGTTCCCACCATCGCCTGCAGAGGGGACGACTCCCACAACGCCCGGCAGGGGAGAGAGGCGGCAAAGGAGGAAATGCAGAACCCAATGGTTGAAAAAATCCCAAATGGCTATTTTTCCTCTAACGAGCTGCAACAAAAAGGAGCAACCGTGCTGAGACCGAGGCAGGGGACAAGAGGTAACAGCGCACGGGGGCAGTGCGGTCACTCGTCAGTGGACAAACCTTCCCCAGGGAGAAAGAGCAGGGGGCATTTCTTCAGCCTAGCCTCCTAAGGGCCTCACACTGCCAATTCGGTCAAACAATATTCCTCCAAAAGCTCCCCAGCTGCTCCCTTGCCAATAGCTTTTAAACCTGTTCTATTTACATAGAGACGCTCTTCTCTCAAGCACATGCTGCTAGAAACCCGTTCTTCTGCTTTTTGGGAGAGGAAATCTTTTCTCACAGTACTAAATAAATGAGAGAGGCTAATGAAGCACCACGTCTAAAAGGTGAATTCCCAAAGCAACAGGAGATCTTAAAGGAGCACCAGAGCTCCCCCAGGGAACATACAAATAAGAGCAGCAGCTGCCTGGGCAAGACCAGATGCAGATGGGTGAACTGAAGGCAAGACAAAAGGTGGAGGGGGAGGAAGGCTGAAAGAAAAAAAAAGAAAAAAAATCAGCAAAAGAAGTAATGATCCTTGGCCTTTCTGATGTAACTAGTTAGGAAAAACCACCAGAACTGGTTCAACTCGCATTATAAAATGTCTCTCTTGTGCTTCTAGACGCTGAGGATGTTTAGGAGTAAATAGGACACCTTTCCTTCCTCTCCCTGCCCTCAGCAAAAGCCCTCAGCTGTCTTCTGCCCTGGCCAGGCTGAGGCACACGGGCCTTGTAACACAGCCTGAAGAGCAAGAGGCACGTCTCCAGAGGGAAAAGAGAGTCATGCCTGCAGCTTCCTTCCAGTTCAATCAGACTAGACCCAGCAATCCAGAGGATCTTATCTGGCAATACATTGCCTCAGGACACTTGTGCACAGCTCCTAAAGCTCCAGTTTATAACCCAGCACGCTAAAATAAATGGAAGTTGCTAGGCTGTAAACCGTGGTATTCAGCAATATTTTACCTCATATTCAGCCACTCAGAGGCATATGGTGGATCACTGGGAGTAGTAATTATTTCAGATATTCTACTTAAAATATCTTGGTATATAAGAGAGCACTGCCTCCCTGGATCCTTAAGCTGGGGATGAGTACAGTACCAGAACCTTAACAGATAAAATCTAGTCCAAAATCTTCACGAGTTTAAACATTAAGGAACAAACAAACAAAAACCCAACCAACAACAACAACAAAACAAAACAAAAAAAAACCAACACAAACCCACCCAAAAAACCCCACCCAAAACCTCATTCATATTTGGGAAATAGCCAGCAAGCAGTTAGCTCAAAACACAGGTTTAACATGCTTCTTTCCAGACATATTACTCTCTAACCAAGCAGCCACATCCTAAACCAAACAAAGCTTTTGAGCAGTCATAAAGTGCAACCCAATTAAAGCCCATTAAAGACCTCTGCTTCCTAATGAGAGAGGACTAAACAGCTCCTGGGCTTGATGAACTAGCCACTCAGACCATTGCCACTGCCTGGGGACCTGGAAATAGCCTTATTCCCAGAAAAGACCCCAACTTGCACACCTGAATAATCTCAACAGCTACATAAGCAACAGGATTCACAAAGCCAGTTTCAGATAGCGTCATGTCTTAACAGTCAATTTTGATGCATCTGTTGCCAGATGGAGGGAGGGGATTCCTTCATGTCTAAGAAAATGCAAACTCAAGAAGAATCTTCACCCACACCCAAAGCTGCTTCTGTGGTCCCTTTCCTTTATTGTGCTACCTGTTTTCATGAAACTTCTATTCTCTGGGACCAGTTTTTTTGGGTGAGAAAGATATGCACACATCAATATTGAAATAACCACTGCTTCCATACAAAAGCAATCTAAAAATGCCTGCAGATTTTTCTCATGAGAACAGTCTGTATTAGCAACATTATTAAGAAGTGCTTCTGATACTACTTCCTGGACCAAGTTCCAGGATCTGAAGTGCCTATCTAAATACAAGATTCCTCATAAAGCTCAGAAGCCATTTCAGCAGACACATCATTCAGCCCTGGAAGAAGAATTTTTCATACTTGAAAAGCTTTTAAACTCTTCTGTGTCCCCCATGCAAGCATACTTCCTTTTGCTAGAACCATGATCTCGGGGCCAAAACCCATGAATAGACAGTGTGATGTCTTCTGTCTTACAGATGCATTTACCACAATGACTCAAGAGCAATTTTCCTTCTGTTATTCCACCATACTTTGGGGAGTAGGGTACAACAGACAAATTAAGTTGAATCAGGCTTTTGAGCCAATTTGTGGGCATTGCAAGACATAATATTATTCAGCCAAATATAGAGTACTTCCTCTGATCAAAGAGTAACCCAAACCCATCAGTGCTATAAATGCTACCTAAAATGACTGGATAACAGTAGAGAAGTGACAGAACACAGGGCTACTTGTCTAATTGCAGCACAATTTTATCTCCAGTAATTACAGTCTACCTTGAGAAGTTCCTGGGAGTTTTTTGCAGTTGAATACATACTTTTTTTCCTCTCTTTCCACTCATAAGTGGAGGAGTTATTCTTTTCAATAGTTGTGCATTAAACTTACCTTTTTTTTTTTTCAGTCAGGAAGAAAAAACAAAAAAGTAAGTATTTCGGGGTTGGGGGGGGGGGAAGGCCTTAGTGTGTAGTTTGTATGTTGACTAAATTTACTGAATTTTTCTGGTACCTTATGCTACCATTCCCTGACATGGTAAGAACATAACATTTATTGCTATGGATCATTCTCTGAGTAAGACCATCTGGTACATTTGGACCTTCAGCCGACAAGCCTTGATGAGTCAAGATCAGGTCAACTTAAGCCACAGTACCCAATTAAGCTACACAGCATTACAGTCATGACAGCATCCATCTCAACTTCAGAGGCTGAGCTCGGTTAGCTTTCCCCATTTCCTGGTCCTTTATTCTGAGGCTGAATGTGGTCCACTAAGTCCAGATTCTGAGATGCTTGCTTAGAGTTCCATTACACTCCCTTCATTTTCTTACTGTATGTTATCAAACAATGTGGAATTACAAATAGCAACAGCATTTGGGAAATCATTCTCATACCCCTCGTTAAAACTGCACAAACATTTGGCAAACTGGATACATAGATAATGACTCAGGTATCCAGGCCTCAGAGGAATATGGAACTTGGTCTGTTTGCTGCCCTTCATGCTGTAATCTAGTTTCTTGATTTCTTTCCAGGCATCCCTCTGAAACAAACCTTCATCTGTGCACAATAAGCAAAGGACAGAAAGCAATCTTAACCATATTTAAGTGGTAACATAGCTCTCAGGTTTCTCCAGAAATACAATGATGTTCGCTCAAAATGAGAAAGAAGCTTCAGGACGGTGATTTTGTATTCATCAGTTGTGCTACCCTGAAAAGGTGTTAGCCCTCCTCTTACTGCCAGTCCTACAACCCCCGTAAACTGGCATACCTTTGTGCAGCCTGATAAAAGAAGGATGAGCAAAAGTGGCACAGTGGGCAATGAGCTTCAAAAAGATGCAAACTTGAAGGATCTTCCAAATCCTCCTCACCCAGCCCAGTTTGATTCCTTCTGTTGCTTCACAGCTTGCAGAACCATGGTCTCAGAGGCAAACTGACAGAAATAGTTGGGGTCATTTCCTGTTTAAGGCTTTGCAAATGTATTTACTACAGTGGGTCATGAGTGATTTTCTTCTTAAAGTCTGCTTACCAAGTCTTTGTACATTTTGAAGTAGGATAGGCATGCTACTGTGCTGAAAATTCTTATGGAAAGGAATAAACATAGTGAATTAGATCATTCTACACTTGAGTAAGTAAATGTTTAAAAATGTAGCATTCTAATCTGGGAAAAAAACACTGACTTTAGTGTGCAGGAAAAAACAGCTATTAAGCAAACCAGTCACCATGGTTAACTTCTTTACCCTCAAAAGAAAAAAAGTCTGCAGACTCCAAAATAAAGTTGTCAGCTACCCTGAGAGAAAAAGTACAAAAAATCCCAGACCTAGCTGTTAGCACACCTGGCCCAACAACCATAGGGAATCTTTACATAAAAGCTTGCAAAGATGGCATTCCTAACCCAAGTTCTGTACAGCTGATCTCCAGGGGGTGCAGGGAAAAACACTTGAGCTATTGGGTAAATACAGCCACTGGAGCCAATTACGTATTTACAGAATTCTACCCAGCAATCTAGCTCGCTGCTACAAACCAGAAAAAAGGAACATTTAAAAGGAACATTTATTTAATATTAGGTAAAGTTTGCCACAGCTAAACTATCCCAAGTCAGGAATCTAGGGTTGAAACTTAAGATTTCTAACTAAGGCCAAGTTAAGCTTCTGTTCTCAAATTCCTTGACCTTTGTGATTACACAGCTAAATACCATTTTGTGATCCACCCTAAAAGATGTTACAGTCTGGATAGGGGAAAGGGTGGAAGAGTTGCGGACACAGAACAGATCTTTGTGAGCTGGGTTTAGATATGATGCTCCTCATTAGACTAGTGCCAACTGTTTATTGAATATGCTGGCAGATACCAGGAACATGCACTATCCAGGACAAAAAGAGCAACTAAATCCTCTTAGAAGGACATTACATCTGAGAATAATTTTCACTCTCCCAGTATCAGACCTCAGACACAACAAATGTCTAATTGTGATAATCATGTGTGCAGTGTATCAGAGGGGGGAGAAGAACAATTAGAGAAAGGCAGCTTCAACAGAAAGGCAGGAAGACACATCACTGTACAGGCTAAAAGGCAAAGCTTAACTGAAGCCTCTATTTACTGCATTATTCAGTATTTCATTGTGGGTTCTTTTCCTCATTATTTCATACATCTGTCAATTTACTACATGTAGAAATTTTAAATTCTTCAGAGTAGGGATTGTCCTTATTGTATGCACATGCTGCATGTAACACTCTGAAGCTCTGATTTCCATTAGAGTGAATCTTTACGTGATCCAATTGACAATTCATGTGTAAGATTCATCCTATGTACATCTTCTTCCCCTTCAGCCTGCCACATATTCATTCAGGGAGAACAGGAATGGCTATTTAGACAGCTTATGCTTTCCCACAGCCAGCTCTGTCTTCCTGTGACTAACCAGACACTTTGCATCAGCACTGCCATTTCCATGTCAGCTCAGGAGGAGAGCGGATTGTCCCTTCTTTTGTGTGTGTGCCCAGGCTGGGCTTGTCAAACCACATCATCACACTCCATCAGTGGACAGTGGTGGGGAGAGGAGATCCAGAGTCTGTGAATAAGGGTCAAAAACCAACTCTCTGCTAGATAGCATCCATTTAAAAAGCAAAATTAAGGAAGAAGATTCAAGGCACTAGCAAGGCAATGAAGCTTTTCATATTCAGGCTGACCATTTCTCTGACAACTCACAACATTAGTCTGTGGTAGCCCAACTAAAACAAGATAGTAGGTCTTTTCTTCCAATCCTAATGAATAGAAGTTTCCACCACAAAGGCCATCACCAATTAATGTACTGCACCAGTTGCAACATCTGTGGGTTGATCTTTCACCACACTTAGATGCTAATACAGCACTAAGACTGTCATACAAGTAACAATACGATAAAAAGGTCTGCGCTTACACGGGCCATAGAAATGAAATCTTGGGCTTGAATTCTCACCTTTCCTTGTTTCTAGGGAAAGCCCTTCCAAATTACTATCAAGGCAAGGTGAAGAAGCAGCAAGTCAGTTCCAAAAAAATGGTTGGTCTTTCCTCCATCCATCCTTCCATCAGATCTATACTGATGAGCTCACTGAAGAGCAATTCACTTCAGCTTGCCAACACCACACAACCCGTGGTTTCACCATTCTGCAGGCCAGTTCTGTGACAGACCAACAAGCTGGACTGATTCATCCAGCAGACATCTGCACAGACCTATCAAAGGGACAAGGGAGTGACACTGCTCTCTGGGGCAACCCACAGTTACACCACACTAGGCGCAACAAGAAACCACACCCCTGGGCCAAGGAAGCCTGGCAGCTGGAGGCCAAGCCACATACACTGCGGGCAGAAAAGAACAATCCTCAGCAGTGACAACATCTTAGCATCCTCACCAAAAAAATTTCTCTCAAGAGAGGTATTGAGTTTACTAAAAGAAAAAGCAGCAGGAGCAAAAACTCCTCCAATTCTGCTATTCCAAAACATAGGCTTGATCTTACCGTAAAAGTGTACTTTGATGGCAGTATTTCCCATAAAGCAGGGTTTATACTAAACCCTACTCTGAATTGCTAACATGCCCTTGTAAGTCATTTGGAGTTGCATTCCTAGCGCCACCTAAAACAAGCCACCAACTGTGTCCAGGCAAAATCAGACCTCCATGGTCCAGCCCACTGTTTAATTGTTTTAAGCAGTGTGCTTAATTTACCAAATTTAAACAGGAGAGGACTAAACTGATAGATAGGAAGGAACAGAGGATAGGCAAAACGCAATTCCTGATCCATAAGTCAACTCTTCTAGGATCCTTACAAGAGACATGGATGTGCAGAAGGCAAGTGGGTGATAATTGGGGACATTTGGAACATTGTTTATTTCCTGCTAGCAAAGACAGCAGTTCAGGCCTCCAAGGATAAATCAAATTTCTTAACCAGATGGAAGATATTTCATTTTCAAACATCATCCATACAACAATGGACCACAGAAAGAAAGGAGCCAATTCACAACAGCAACAAGAAAGCAAAATTACTAGAGATTTTAGAGATGAGTTCTCATCAAAATCTGCACTTGCAAAGAGCCTCAAGTTACATCAGAACTCACACCACATCCCACCACAATCAATTCAAAGACACTTTTATTGGCAAAACAAGCTCTGCAAGTGTTACCCACATGTAAAAAGCAGCATGCTTGAGTTTCTTCCAGAAGTGGATTCAACATATGAAGGGCCAGTCTCCACAGAGGTTTTAAGAGAAAGGGATACATGGCATGGAGTCCAAGGATAGAAATGAAAGTGTTCCAAAGATTAACATTTTATTTCTAGTAAGATAATTGTTCCTTGCTCTAAGATATTTTATGTTTTACTCATAAGATTATAAAATTCTCTTCTTAATGTCTCCTTTTACTTCTTATTCCAACATTTATTGGTTTTGGTACTCTCACTGTATCCAGCTTGAAATCCAAATTGCACACGCCAGCTCGGGATTTGGTAAAAGTCTGACTTGATTTTGCACATTTCACTTGGCACTGTAACAAGCAGAATAACTTGGCACAATAACTTGTGGCAGTCTAGTTGACTGGCAGGTTCAGACTTCTTTTTTCTGCTATAGAAACTTGTGATCTTGTTTAGATTTTGACTAGTTTCTCATGTGAATTTTGGTTAAAATTATTTCCTTCTCAAAGCCTCAAAAGGAGCGTCAAACCCCAGAAACAATGTTTTCATAGGCATGGATAGCATTTTCATTTGGCTTCAGTCTATGGTACTCTTGTGCTTTTAGGTGGAGACATTTTTACCACTTTGGATGAGATTGCATAAAAAGAATTGGTTTTGGTGCTGCTAGGATCAGCAATGGAAATCCTCCCAGTCCTACTCTGTAGCAATCATTATGCAGATCTCATAGATCCAGTCATTTCATGTCTCTGCACATCTGAAAATAAAAGAGATGACTTCCCTTTGGTTACAGTGGAAGAACATACAGAGCTTTGGAGTTCATTCTTGTGGGAGTCAGCGTTGTTTTCAGTCCTAATGGTTTGAACAGTTCAAACACGTCCTACTTGCTAGGGCCACTTCCACAGCCAGCACAGCCACGCAGAGCCTTAGGCATGCAACGGTTCCTGAGGCTCATTACGGTGGGGCTGCAGAGGGTCTGTGCTGTCAACCCACCTTAGCTCAGTCCATCCCACAACACAAAATATTCTCCTTATGGAGTTACTGTCATTTTGCTCCTGTGAGCTACTCCCCTTCTGCTTGTCTCTAAAGGGCATGGAACCATAAAGCACATACCTTAGAAACTTTGGTATGCAGCCTGCACAGTCAGAAAAGCTGGTCTTCTGGGGTGTAACTCCAATGGCCCTCTGTCCTCACAACACTTCAAGAAGCTGTTTTAGCATTGCCACCACATTTAGTTTAAGATCTTGATACAGGATGCAAAGACTATTGATATGATGTTGTTCAAGAAAAAACCCAAGACAAACCCAGCTAACACTCCATGCCTTCCCCAGATTAACCTGCAGGACCAATGCACTGCAGTATACTAGCCAGCAAATATAGGTGTTTTGGCAGCTGTCCCAGTCACTTAATCGAAGCCTGAGCTCAGAGGCTGTTTCGCCTGAGCAGGTAAGTCAAGATGTACATACCAGAGATGTCATCTCTGCCTCACTCCCTTCCTTGCTCCAAGGCTTCTGTCTGAGTACTGTTTATTTTTATCCTACAATTGATGAGCTGTACATAGGTCTAATTTGTCCTGTATCTCCCATTATTTCTACATTGTAACTGTGTTAGGTTTCACCTTGTGCACCCAATTAAGTTAAGTGGGGTTTTGCCAAGCATTTAAAGGAGGCAAGTGTCTGGCACCCCCTTTTTCTTGCCAGTCTGTTCTAAAGCATCTCATCACAAAAATTGCTCACAGGTCATTTCTCAAAAAATAATCATCTGAGTTTCTCTTGTTCTTCCAGCACACCTATTACCATCATCAAGTTTGCTTCTCCAGCACAACCAACCAAGACAAAGTTACTACAGAGTATCCCAGGAACTGTCTTTTTCTTTTTTGACATTGATTTCAAGTTTAAAAGTTTGCTCCCAGACTTCTAAAGACCTATGGGTGAAGAACAAACCACAACAAGGCATGAAAAGAAGCACAAAAATGAGGCCCAACATTTTCTAGGGACAATTGACTGGAAAACTTAAACCTAAGCAATTTGCTTATTTTGTTCTAGTCTGGAATTTGCACTAAGAGCAACAGAAGATTACAGCTCCTCTTCTTCCAGTTCACAGAAGGAAGGTTACAAACAAGAAAAACCTCAGAGAAATAACTGGCTTCTCCTGTTAGTGAGCGAGCCGCTTCAAGCTGAAGTTTGTAGTCGAAGGTTGTAGAAGTCAGGCAACACCAAGGTTGTTCTTGCTTGAGTACTGGTAGCATAGAAATTACTCAGCATGACTGTCAAAGATGCAAAGATGACAAATCCGCCCTTCTAGAGGAGTTGAGGCACAAGCAGAGGATTCACCCATTTCCCAGATAAAAGAACCTTGTGTCTGGGAAAAAAAAGAAAACCAACAAAAACAACAACCACCAACAAAAAGAAACCCCCTAAAACCAACTACTAACACCCAAAAGGCCTAAAGGGCTTCTGTTGTTTAAGGTAATGCTGACTGCAGGTCTGAATTCTTCCATACACTCAAAAATACAGTGAACAAAGGCATACAGACAATATTGATTCATGAGTGGTGACAGTTCCAACTGGTACACATGAGGTTACCACCCTTGTGGTGGAGACAACTTCTCAGCAATCAGCTCTTCATGAGTCAACACCCTCTTGCAGCTGCTGCTCACTGAATCAGGGAAGAAGTCAGATGCAGAGGCAGGCTTCCCTAAGATAGCAAGGGGCATAACCCCACCAACCAGACAACTCAGTCCTTTCCTGTTTCCAAGACAATGCCCAAGAAAATTCCCTTCACCACTTCATCTCTGCACACATACAGCTCTGAGCTCAACCTGCTCTTTGCTTGTATGTCACTTACGTCTGTTTGCAGGGCAATGACTATTTTTCTTGAAGGACTCCTGACCCAGTCTCACACTTACTCTTGCACCACACTTTCTAAGATTTAAACACTGAATACTTCTATTTCAGATCCATGACAAAAATGCAGGTAGTCCTCTAGCATTCCTATTTACCAATGACTGTTCTCTCTTGTCTCTTGGCCATTAAATCCTCCAGAATGGCAGCCTCCAATCCATCTCCCCTTTCCCATACCACAAACTCCCTAGTTTTCTCTCCCAGACAGATTCATTATGTTTTTCCTCATGCTAATAGGTACTATGCTGATCAAGGCCCTTTTATAAAGGCAGCACAAATTAGTGGCATGTCCTCCAGCCACAAGAAACTCAATTCAGGCTTTTCAGGAGTAGCAGGCTTCAAAAATCACAGCAAGGAAAATACAGTCTCTGAGGCCTCAAAAAACCTAATTTCTTAAATTTGTCAAGCCTGAAGAAGTGGCAAAGTCTGAACAACAAAGAAAGGACAGCAGTAAAGCTGGCTTCCTCTGAACAAATGCAGTTTTAAATCAGAGAATTATCCCACGTCCTGGTTCATCCTCAAAAGCTTGGAACAGAAGCAGGAAATTACAACCCCAAGACTTCTCTCCTTTTTTGTTTTTTTCCCTTTCCCTCAGAGTTGCAAAGAAAGGATTTGACTATTCAGCAGTTATGGAAATTCAGAACTAAAATTGGATGGGAACAAAAAGGAAAAAAAAAAAGAAAAAAAGAGAAAAAAAAAAAGAAAGAAGGTGTGTCTTTATTTTATTCTAATACTAGATCCCATGAGACAGTTCTGATACGCTGAATAGCTGCACCTTGAGCAAGAACCTGTCCCAGCACTACCAGCTGTCACCAAGTCAAATGAACTGACAGAGCTGGAGATTCAGGCTAAAGGAGCAGTGTGTATTTCCCTCCAACCCTGCATAGCCACAGAATGCTTCTTATAAGCCTTTCCGAGAAGAAGGCTGAGAACATAAAAACATCTATGTTTTAACTGTTTACAATAGTGACTCACTCTTTCACACAGCAATTCTTAATGGGGAAGGGGAAGAGAAGTAGGCTGCTTTTCCAGGAAAGGAGCAATTTTCTGCCACCAGACTTACACTTGTGTCTATAACCAGACTTCTTACCATACCTATAGTAATCTCCTATTCTCACTTTATGGTTTTGTCCAAGCAATTATCTCAAAAATTCTAGCTTCTCACTTCAGTTCTGCCCTCCCATCTCATGCACTTTCCCAGACAATACTGCCCTCCAAAATACCATCCCAGACATCCCACTCAAAAACCCTTCTCCAAACCACCACACTTATGTGCTCCCAAGGCTGAGTATTCACATGGTGGAATGATTCCACATTCCACCACTGCAGATGGAGGTGGTGATGGAGCTATCTCATGGGCTCACATTCTCAGTGTTCTGCTAAGTCTCCCTTTCCACCTCTGACCAAATTGCTAGCTTCCTAGTATTTCAAGAAATCACTATCACTCCATTAGGTCAAGGACCCCTATTGTCACGGACTCCTAACAATTTGTCATATCCTCCTTTAAAACATTAGTAAAATAAGTCTTTTCCTGTCTCAACAGTTAAATTATGCTCAATGCTCATCTTCACTTTCAAAATTTCCATCTTTTATCCTACCTAATTAACAAGTCTTTCTGCCATCAGATCCCACATAATTACTCCACTTGGATTTCCTTACATGACTCGTCTGTTCCTTTGCCAGCCCAAGTCCTTGGCTCTCGTTTCCTAAATGCCTATCTTTGCTTCTGTTAATATCTATACTCCTATATCCCTTTAACTTCTTCTCATGGTCTACGCTACTCTTGCATCTGCTTCCTTATCCTTATTTACAGTTACCAGCTTTCAGTAGTCTTTGATGAAAACTCCTACCCAAAACCTCTCTCTATCCTTGTTCTAAGAAGTGAATAGAATGAAAAACTTTGGAAGCTTTTCCCATTAAACCAAAGTTAAAGGAAATTTAATTAGAAAGCGATACCATTTTAATATTGACCTTATCTATCCCAGTAGAATTATCGCACCCCTGATCTTTATCAGATGTCAGATGTCCAACTAAGACTATAAAGCCTTTGAGGCAAACATAGCCTCCTCCTTCCTGTTACATAGAGCCACAGCACCTCAACCAATCCTTAAGTAAAGAAAAATACCTTGGAAAGTCAAAGAATTTGATTTTGCCAAGGGCAACACCACTTCACTGTGATTTGGAAATTACCAGAGAAGTTAAAAGTCCTCACACTTTGAAACTTCAAAATGCAAGAATAGGGTTCCCCTCAACAGAAATAATGTCTGACCATGTCTGGGAAGAGAGGAGATGGATACAGAATGCACTGAAAAGGTTTTTCCATGGTATCTCTAGCTCCTTCCTGCCTCAAATCTCCAAAGCCATCACTTATCCACTTTGAAACAGCAGGAGAGTCACTTCTTTTTTCCTCCTCTCTCCAGAAGGAGTACAGCAGAAATAAACCTCGAGTGATAAATTATGCACCACTTTTGTGTGGCTGCCTCTTGGCCAGACGGGAAATTTTTCTCCCAAAGCCTTTTGTTTCCAGCTTTGATCCCAGTGTTGGATCTGCTGTGTTCAGCTTTCCCTCAGCATGGAGGTGAAGGGAGAGCTGACACAGGCCAAGTTCAGGCTTACTGCAAGTTACAGTCAGATCTTCCATTAGCCTTCTCCCCTCCCCCTTTCCAACTGGAACTCTCCTTGAGTTTGAAAAGATCCTATTAAACATTTTCCAGAGGGCCTTACAGAGGATACATTATTTTGATGGATGCTGGGACTAAAGGAGGAGGATTTCTAAGTACAGTGAAATAATGGAGTTTGTTCTAATGGGTTTAAGAGATGCCCGGGGGCACCAAGTAAGTTCCTTCTCTGCAAATCAAAAACACAGAAGACCAGAAAATGGAGCCGAACAACTGAACGCCAGGAAGCGGGGAAATCGGGCTCTATTTAACTGCTGCTCTTGGTTACAGCCAACTTCAGGCTGCTTGGAAAAACAGCACACACACACATATCACTGGCACAAACTTAACAGGAGAAACAAAGAGACAACAGGGGTCAAACTGGAGGTGGCAAGTAGGAGAAGGATGCAAGGCTGGGTCCCCACCCCCTACCAGAGAGTCGGATCAATTATCCTTGAATACTAACAA
This sequence comes from Sylvia atricapilla, assembly GCF_009819655.1. Lineage (NCBI taxonomy): Eukaryota > Metazoa > Chordata > Aves > Passeriformes > Sylviidae > Sylvia > Sylvia atricapilla. Next base: position 23,719,035 of record NC_089145.1, on the reverse strand, counting down.
GATTTCTGATTAAAGAACTGCTGCTATGCAATAGAAACAGAAAGCTCCAGCAGCTGGGAGGGGCTGTTAGGCAGTAACAAAGAGACACAGAAGACTATGCCCTGCTAGGGCATACGGAGGAAGTCACCATGCTGGTAGCCAGGAGAGGGGTCTCCCCTGCCTGAAGTCATGATCACGTCTCACTGCTGGTAGATTTAACTCCAAGAGTAAAATTCCATCTTGACACTACAGAACATGGGGTCTGTTTTCAGGCAAATGTGTTACCTACTGGAAGCTTTGCTGGACAGCAGTTCTTTACACAACCTCATCATTATAGTACAAGAAGGTGAATTCTATTCTAACTCTAACCCATTCAGGGAAAAAAATCTGGTGCATTTTACTTCTGAGTACTGCAACACCAGAAAGTTGCTAGCAACATACAACAGCTTGAGAAACAAGATCTCTGCTGTCTTTGGTCATACACTTTTTGACAAAACTGCAACTGGCAGTACAAACACTGAATATGCATCTACATTACCGTCAGTTAATCTTAATGGCTTTTGACTTGCTGACTGGTGGCTAATACCAGAAGAACCTAATCACCTAAGAACCTCATGACAGACAAAGCTTCTGTTACTGCTTTTCAACCCACAGGTGTGCTAACATGCTTATACCAGAATGCTTAATATATCTCATACCATCAGAATCCGGCTCATGACACTTCAATTCCCTTTTTTCCTTTGTCTTCTATATTAAATTACATAATTCCCTGATACGAGGAATTTCAGTCATTCACAATACAGCACTACAAAAGTCAACAAACATCAGCTCCATCTGATGTTAATAAAGTCTTTATGAAAACTTATTTTCCTGCCCTTTCACAGTGAGTCTCCTTTCATCTAGGCTCACAACCGCCGAGGAGATCTGCTGCTCCCAGAAAGACTGACTGCAGCTCAAGAGTCATCCAGACCAAACGCACAGGCTGGAACGCCTCAGCATCTTACAGACAGTTCTGTGTAAGAGAGGCAAAAAAACAGGCCTGGAAAGCTGAAAAACCTGAACATGAAATCACTCACAACAGGAGGGCAGTCAAATACTCCCAGGTAACAAGTCCCAGAACAGCCAGATATACAGCATGAATAAACCTCAGGTCTACAGAATAACAAGCCCCTAGATCCATATGCTTACTGTCTTTAGTACAGGGAAACGGAAATCTACAGACAGAAGAAAGAAGAGATTCAAGGAGCATTACAGCCCCCAGTTTTCACTCAGCAGAGACAACAAAATCCAATAAAAGAGTAATACCTAATCTAACAGCAATGGCAAAGGACCACTGGCACCACAAACACAAAAGTAAGAGCCTATGCATCAAGAACATGAGATTCATGGACGACAATTACATTTCGTGTTTTCTGCCATGATTGTGTGAAACACAGACAGCTTCCGAATACAGTATGCCATTTAAGGGAGTGAGTTTGTTGTATGCCAGAGCTAAGCTAGAAATAATGGAGGACTAGAGAAATTAAGTAGCCATCTTTCTTTTACATTTCTTTTAATAATACTTTACTTACCAATTCACCCTTTCCAACAGACAGCTGGTAAAATTTCTGTGGTTTTATGATCTTTTGACCATTAGCATGAGAAATATAAGTATTATTAAAAAGAGAAATAGTCACAAGCAGCAAAGGAATTAAATGAAGGTGCAGAACATGCACTTACTATATAAACCTATTTTTAAAACCTTTACTGTTTTTAAGATAATATCTCTTTATCAGCTTTTGTAAGTGTTATGAGGCATACATTCTATTGTGTTCGACGGTAAGTTGCATTCTAGGGCAAATGGAGTTGGCCTTGGGCAAGACAATTTCTACTTCACTTCCCACATTTACAAAACAAGGATAATATTTGCCTATTTCACAAGAGTGCATGAAGATTCAAGAGCACTATCAGACTACAGATCATTCTCATAGAATTAATGTTTTAACTATTTTTAATGGTAATTTCACTAGTCTGGAGAGCATTTACAAGTAAAAACAAAATACAAATCACTTTGATTTCTTCTTCTATTTAACATACAGCAAGTACTGCTTTCTGGTTTGAACTACAAACAACTGCATAATGTTTATATCTAACCACTTTTTCTTCTGTAACTTCAAGGAATACAATGTAGAAAATTGAAATCACATTTTGTGGCCACAGGAAGAGAATATCCCTCTTCAAGGTTCACAAGGCACTCTGGAAATGCAAGTACTTCATGTAACTACACACTTATTAATTTTCTTGTTGCATACACCAACACTCCCAAGATACAAGAAGAGTTTCTCTATTGCAGAAAACAGTGCTATAGCACAGAACTGAAAGCTTCTAGGAAGAAAATATAAAAGAAAATTGCTTATATACACTAAATAAAACAATAATGCTAACTTCATACTGGAAGATTTAGGCTATATGCCTTCCCACTATGCTTTAGTAGACAGAACTGTCAAAAGCAAAATGAAAAAAACACCACCTGTCACTGCCTGCAGCATGTTGCTCTTCATTTTTAAAATACAGGGAACGTAACTCAGTGCCATCACCACTTTGGAAAAAAGAAAGTCAAGATAATTCAGGGTGACCAGGAGATCTGTGAATATCATCCAAATTAATAATCAGCAAACCCTGGCACTCTCAGCATACTCAGGGAGCAGAACATTATCAGCTTCAAGCTGACAGTAAGAAAATGGGTGCTTTGCACTTGGCTAATAGCTGTAGAACTAACAGCAATGCCAAGCACAGGCAGCGGAAATTGTGATTCCCACTGCAAAACATACTTCTACAAAAGTGACACATTCAGCTTTCCAACTATAAAATGTAGTCAAGATGTTTCAGAAGTGAAGCTCTGATATTAGCTATGTATTTTTCTGGCAGAGCTCCAGGAGCCAGAACAGCAAACACATCAGCCAGACAGGTTCTGTGACATTCTGTATTTATACTAACACAGACCACCTTAACACAGGTCCTTCCCCACTCCAGTCACCAGCAGTGCATGACATTAGCAATAAACTCCCTCTCTATACCTGTTTTTACCTGCAATACAGTTTTCCAAGAGCCCAAGATACTTGCAGACCTCCTCTGCAAGGTTTGGGGTTTTTTTGGCACAGACTTCTTCAGTTTGATCTGCCTCTATCCATTACAAGAGTCAAAGGTCAATCTTGCAGACTTGTTTGCTTTACCTGTACTGAAGCAGGGTAGTAAATGACCAAGTGCTTCTAACGATTTACCTGTTTGGCACGGCAGCTTCCGTGGATGCCTCATGACAGTTATGTTGCACACCACCCCTGCAGGTACTTTTAAGGGACAACTTTGAAAATTTTCTAGCTAAGTGGAGGAACACTGACTCATCACAACTTTTGGCATTTTCTCTGCCACCTCCATCCTGATATTGCCTCATGTTTTTCCTTGCTTCAAATAGGAAAAAGATGTGTCCCTATTTCATTATATTTCAATGAAGGAAAGAAGATGTTCACTTCTGGAAGCAGCTGGCACATCCAATCATAAACTTAGAGTCATCGGACAAGAGGATACACAAAACTGCACTGATGGGAAAACTACTTGAAAGAGAAACAAGCTGCCATAAAAAAAAAAGCATCCTAGAGACATCAAGGAGCAACCACCTACTAGCAAACTTGCATTTTACAGTCAGACATCCCCCACATGGCTGTTAACAGCCCAGACACATTAACTAGGAGCACCTGGGTAACAGCCAAAATAAAACACATCCAGATCTTTACCAACCCTAAGATCGATCTTTTAGATCCTTCTCACTCCTAGAGGGCAGCTAAGTATCTGTGTGGCATTTGGGAACTCAAGAGTACTTCTGGCTCAAAAAAAGCAGGCTTTCTGATACACGGAACTACAGCCCTCTCTAGTCAGTCTATCCAAGCTGGCGTAGCATTCTTCAAAGCTGCCTGCAATTAGGTTTCTTGTTAGAAGAGAAATAATATTACTTGAAACCCAAACTCCCTATGATTGTGCCCCAGGGGCAATACTTGTAGAATGATGGAGGTCAGCAGCACTACTGCAAATGCTTCCTGTAATTTCAGAGTAGCACAGGAGAAAACGGATGGGTGAAATTATACAGCAGCTGCCAAAGTAGCAAAGGGAAAGAAATGAGGTACGTATCTCCTCTCCACACCCCTCCCCCAAAAGCCTTCTAACCCTTTATAAACAGTATTGAGAACTGTTTAGATGTTTTCTTCTCCACTGGGCGCATTTTAAAATCAAGAACCACCACACAAGACGAAGAAACAGCAGATGCCAGTTGATAGAGCAACCACAAAGCTGAAGTTTTCATGGCGAGACTTCACGGGACTACCTCCCGGCTCGCTAACAGCGCAACGAAACCCTCCCCTCGTCACTATTTTTGGTACTCCTGCTCTGGCCCCGCTGTGCCAGGGTGCTGCGGGAGGACTCCCAGTCCCCGCCGAGGCGAGGCAGGTAGCCCGGGGCGCCACCGCGGAGCCGGGCTGTACCTTTAAGGGGCCCGTCGCGGCGGGTGCGCGGCTGCATTCCTGCTCCGGAGCGGCGGCTGTCCCGACACGCCGGGCACGGCAGCCTGCGAGGCAACCTGCGCGCCCGCCCCGGCCCGGCCCGCCGCTCGCACCGCGGGAACAAAGCCCGCGCCCGCCGCCAAACTTCCGCGGGGGGCAGCGGCCGCGTGGGCGCTGCGGGCTCTCCGCTGGGGAGAGCCCGCCGGCCGAGGCAGCGCCTCGCCGCGACCCGGCCCGCCGGGGCACTCTGACGGCTCCAGCCCGCCGCGCCGGGACAGGGCGAAGGCGAGAGCCCCGCGTCCGGGCGCGGGACGGGGCGCGGACAAAGCGCGGCGGCGGCGGGGCGGCGCGGGGCAGGGCTCCCCGCCCGGCGGGCGCGGGCAGGTGAGCGGCACGGCCGGGCAGGGATCTCCGCCCGGGCACGGATCGCCGCCGCCGAGCCCGGGACGGCGGCCGGGCCCCCCGCGCTGCCGCGGGGCAGAGCGTGCCGCGGCAGCCGCTTACCTCTGGAGCGGAGCAGCGCTCCCAGCAGCACCAGCAGGAGCTGCGGAGGCGCGGGCAGGAGACAACCCCCGCCGCGCCGCCTCATGGTGGCAGCGCCCCGGCCCCGCGCCCGGGCCGCCCGCAGCGACGTCGCGGGCTCCTCCTGCGCGGAGCACCCCGGCACGACCGCCGCTCGCTCCGACCGCAGCCGCGGCAACTCCGGGGCCGGGGGCTCCCTCTCCGCTCCGCCCGCCCAGGCCCGGCCCCGAAGGAGGAGCCCCGCCGGGGCAGCCCCCGCCCCGCTCCCCCCAGCGCCGAGGCACTTCGCAAACTTTCGGCGCGGCAGAGGCGGTCCCGTGGCCGAGGCTTCGCGGCGAGACGCTCATCTCCCTTCCCCACCCCGCTGGGCCGTCGCCCGTCACCGCGGCGAGACCCTTGGGGTCGCCCAGAGCCCCCAGATCCCCTCAGCCCTTGCCCCGGGTACGGCTCCCTCAGTGCGGGCGGGGAAGCCCTCCCTAAAGCGGCTCCTGTGCTCGGGTCTGTCGGTGTCGGCTCTCCCTGTCCCAACTCCCGCAGCATCGCCAAGGAACATTGCTCCGGGCTCTCGGCTGCCCGCCGCAGGGCTGCCCGGTATCCTCCGTTCCCAGCGCGTTGCCACCGCTTCCCAACGTGTGGCAGCTAGCTGTACCTAGGACAAATCGCAGCGCCCTTCTCCCCGTCCCGTCCCCGTTCCCGTTTGCCAAACTCCCTTCGAAAGGAAACATTGACGAACCCCTTTGCCCAGCATGCATGTTCCTACTCATGAGAAACGTCTGATTTTTTTCCCTCCGTTCGTGACAATATTCTGCTCTTTGGTGTTTTCCTTACAGCCGCGGTGTCCGAAGATAGGTAACTACGTATAAATCTCAGGTACCTTAAAAAAGATTTAGGGTCGTTTCCTGCAGGAATGGAAATTAACATTTGGACAACTGGCTTATGTGCCTTCTGTTCTGTGTTGCATTAAAAAGCAGACAGGCTTTCATTGGAGATCACCCTTAGAGCCAGTTTTATGATCCTTTTAGCATGATTTGACATTTTTATACATAGGGTTGACAATGCAAGGAACTGTTGTTAAATAATTAATCTCAGTTGATTTCAAAGTATTAACTTGCACAGAAAGCTGACTCGGATAGTCCAAACCCTGACCACAAGGGAAGATGAGAATTTTGTCAAATTGACACCAAAGCGGCAGTAACAGAAATGATCTTATTTAAAGCCTTCCCATAGATGGATCCAGAGGACGCTGCAATTAATCCCCATCCTCTAAACAATCACAAGAGTAAGAAAATGGCACAGCATGCGATTGAGAGAATTATGCCACTCCTACTAGTTAAGTGTAAAATGGTGAAGACAAGGCGTATTATTAAAAACGTCAACGTAAAATTAAAACAGGGACTGAGTCTTGACAAATTGTGCTCAGTGAAAAGAGAAAATGTAATCCAATGCAGCTTCACTGAGGAGAACTCCCAAGAGCAGGAACACCACAAGAAACAGTAAGCAGCAAATCATGTTTAAATCTACTGAACATGGCTACAAAAATTTTTTTAAAAAGCAGACTTTATGTGCAGAACTACTGCTTCAAGATAGGAATAGATCCACATTAGTGCAAGATAGGCAAAGTGTGCAAAGTTGCACAAGAGTAATCAAAAAATACAGGTAGCCAAGAGGGACTGGTTGAGGTGAAGAGACTAAAAAACTTCTCTATTCTAATATTGACTTGGAATTAGTGACAGACTGAGGCACAGAAAGTATACACAATTATTGTAAAGTAATAAACTCCGAGAGCTCAGAGCTTAAGACGGTTGAAGGGGAAGAATTCTGAATAGTGGGTTAAAGTTAAGAGAGAGAAAACAATAACCTCACATTGACTGGCTGAATGACTAGAATGCAAAATCCTCACTGTATCTCCCTAAAATACAGAGCCACATAACCAAAATTAATTTAAGTTTGTATTCTCTGCTAAGGGTAGATCATTGGGTAGTATAACTCAGAGGAGTTCTGACTTCAGGCTCACAGAAGCTTTTAGAAGTTCAGGTGCTGAAGTACTGAGTGTGATAAAGCACAGACACAGGCCCCAGAACTTCCTGATAATTATATTCTTAGGTCATGGAACACTCAACTTTTGAGATGAGTATTTTCCTGTGTTTGAAACAAAAGCCTCTTGAAAAATATTGTCCTAAATACAAGTAAATTCACTTGTTAGCTCTTCAGTTCTCTCCCCAGGGAACAAATGTTTTTACCCACTCTGTTAAAGTGTGTTTACCAGTCCTCTGCATCCTGCACTGTATTCTGGCAAATCACTTTCCTCTTTAAGCTCAACTTCCTTAAACTATATCTCTGTCTTACTAGTAATTTTGAAATCCCCAATGAAATGTTAGAGAAGCACATAGTATTATCTTTCACAAAAATCTTCTAAATAGTTTGCAGTTGAACAAATGAAAATTTATATTATAAACTTCTCAATTACCTATCTGTTGATAAATACTTTGAATATAGCCCTGATTACATGTGGGATCTTTGAAGAATAGTTGTAAAGTAGATTTATGCAGTGTAAAATGGATATTTATGGTAAAAGCAGAAGAGTTGATAAATAATGTAGGTAAAATTTAACCATATGCTTTGGTCTTGCCTCTTTCAGACCAAGTAACTTTAAGATTATGTAAATATCAGAATACACTTCAACCCATGCACAATATAGGTACTTGCTTCTGCCCACACCTTTGAGGGAGGAGCATCATGACGTAATCTGCAATAATTTATAAATCACTGATAAGTGACATATAATTCAAGTATTGTGAGACAGATGAAAAAGAAGTAATTAAAATATAATTAACAATTAATTTATATGACAACATGCCCAAGCAAAAAAAAACCCTCCACCAATCATTATAAATGGAACAGGAAGAAGATTATTATCCTAATAACCATTTTGGGACATAATTCAGATACATCCCCCTCCAAAAAGAAACATTAGAGAAATAAACCAATCCAATGATAGAAAATAAGTGTTATGAAATAATACTAATAGTTTGCATCATTTTCAGGATGATTTTAAACAACAATCCTGTGTCAGGAAAAAGACAGACATGAACATGGTGTCATTGGAAAAAGAAGAAAGAAAGGGACCAGAACAAGGTAGGATCATTAAGGAAAATACTTCATCTATTTTGAAACTGCAAGAGATTTAAAGAAAGGGGGAAAAAATAGAAAAATGGTCTAAGTCTTACCTATCACAGTATTTTAAAGGATTCAAATGAGCTTTTCCTTGCAAAAATGCTTCTCCACACCTCAAGTTTCCTAGAAGAGAATGATACATTGGGTAGCTTAATTGTGTTCAGAAAAGTTTGGAGCAATCATGTTTTAAATACTTGAGATAAAGCAAACTAATTTACTAGAATGAAAAACACGTGAAAAATGGGCAAAATGCATTTGTGCTAAACTAAGTTCCCTTTTTGAAGTAATGTAAAGCTCACTGTGTGAACAGAAGGCAACAGAATACACCTTGTATGGCTTTTGGCATCATCTCACAAGACACTTTCATAGAACGGCATTTTAAATACAGATAGGGGAAGGTGTGCAAGCATCTGACAGAAAGAAACCACAGTGGCCATGAGTCATTATTCATCAAAAGGCAAAGGCACTTCAGATCTGTTTCAAGATACGTCCTGAGTTCTGTTTTGTCTATTATGTTCATTGACAATTTAAACGATGCAATATTTATGCTTGTAAAATCTGTGCTACAACAACTGATAACCTCAAAACCAAGGGAAAGGGCTGAAAACACTAGAAAACATGAGATCAGACACTCCAAATCCTATTGACAAATTCGTCAGGTTGTCCAAAAACCAACAAGGAAAAGTACAGTATTTGGAAACATTATTCTTGGGAAACAGAATGAAAAATTACTGAACTGCACTGAATTTTGGACTAGACATAAATACAGCAGATTAGGATAACAAACATAAACCAACAGTGTAGCAGCACTGCCAGGAATGTGTTGAATTCTGGAACACCTTAACAGATGTGTCATATATGAGACCATTTGATTTCTTAAATTCACATAATACTGAATCCACAGTTGGATGCTGTGTAGGGTCCTGCCTGAACAACATAGAAAATAAAAACATCTGAAGAGAAACAAAAAAATAATAAGAACAAGAAATGTATAAATCAAACCCTTTGAGACAAAGCTGAAAGAATTAGGTATGCCTAGTCAAGAAATAAAAGCTTCAAACCAGATGCAGCTTTCTGATATTTATAAGAGCTAATTACAGAGATGCTGATCAGCCATTCTCTATGGCTCCAGCAAAAAGACATGAAAGAGTCAACGTCATTTACAACAAGAAATGCTTAAAAGATTTTTCTGATCAGCATTCCAACTGAGGATTTTTTCAACAATGGAGCAGACTGTCTAGGGGGACTGTAGAATATCTTCCACTGATTTTTACAAGAACACAGTTTGATAAACATGCTGGTACTAGCCTTGATATGTTTAGTCTTGATGCAGTACAGACTGGACTAGGTGATCTTTTGGAACCCTTACCAAACTTAGGTTCTACAATGGATATAGTTCAGGAAATTCTAACTGGAAAGATAGTTACAAACTCTGCAGTCTGATTGATCAAATTCTGTTTTAATAGTGAGCTCCACTAAATAAACAGAAAAGCCAGGAAAACACCAAAATAATCCAAACAGGGCTCTAAGTTCAAGATAAGATCATAGGTGTTAGACCATGAGATTTACCAGTGGCCTTTTTAATTTCTTTAGTTATTTCACTGGTACATTACCCACATCAACTTCCTCTTCCATACCACCAGTAAACTAAAGAGGTGATAACTTGGATTACCAGGTAAATTAAAAGTCCGATTTTACCCATACATTGGACTGTTGGGTGTCCAACTTCACTGATGTAAAGAAATAGTTTAATTTTCCAAAGAGCTGAGGGATTGACTTTTACATCTGGTTACCTAGTTTGTAAATTATGGTATCTCTGTTAAATACATGAAATGAAATTTTAACATTAATTTATATTTTATGTTATCACGTTTTCCTTTGTTGCCTTCTCTTAAGTTTTCTAAGTACTGGCACTACTACTGAGTACCCATAGACGCTGGTAGGTGTGATAAACATTCAGATACTGTCACCATTGGCCCCTACAGTGTTTCTCAAGTTACTGCTCACTTATTCTTAATAAAACTATATGCCATCTTCTGCAGTGTTACCACAATTGTTTTCATTTACAAAAATATAAATTTCAGATTAGCAGGTCAGAGTTTATGTGTTGCTTAATTTTCTTCACCTTTCTTTTAACTGCTGCTTTCTAAGCATTCCAATTGCACATTTGTTTTGGGAAACTTTATGATCATCTCATGGACCACTATTAACTCTACTTTGCAGTGCAGACCAGCAAAACTAAAGATTACATTAAATGGCTACATTCTAAAGCTGAGATATAAAGAATCTTGTAAAAGGTCCTTTGTAATGTAATGTCCAAAGTTCAGATTCATCTAACCCCACCTCTTTTCATGTGTGTGTCTAGAAGGGGGGACAGAAATTAACCTCCAAGGCCCTTTAATCTTCCACTCTAGGTAAAAAAAAAAAAAAAAAAGAGACAAAACCATAAGTAAATTGATTCTCAAAATAGGGAAAAAAAACCTCAAAGAACCAAAACCAAACCGCAGATCAAATCAAACCAGACCTTTTGAGATGTTTTCTTTCAGATGGTAGCTCTTCCTGTGTTTTTTAAAGCTGGTTCGGCTCCTTCTTTTGCTGGTTCCCTAACATCCTCTATGTAAAAATAATGCAAATAAACACCCTCTTCTATTCGTGATGAGACTCCTACCTGCAGTGAAATGGCAATTATCCAAGCCTTGCTCAATGTCTGCATTGCAAAGGTAGCCTATGGCCTACCCTTAGGAACTGCACAGCTTAATACCTTTACTCTGGCACAGAAAAAAAGGAAAAGAGGGAGAGCTTAAAAGGGAAATGTTCTCTTGAAAGCCAGCAAAAGAAGAATTCAGTTTGAAGACAGAAGCCTAGCAACCTTTATTCCCCAAACACATTCAAATGGATAAGTAGCATGTTGTGTCTCCTAAATTAATTTTTGATTCCACAGAGAAGCATTTTCTAAAGAACTGAAGACCCGTGTCTTTCTTTGACTTCCAGCTATTAATGTAGTTTACTATCAATAGTCTCTGTACTCAGATAAGAAGTTTGTGGTGAAAATCAACAACACAATCAGAAAGAAAGGTGACCTTATATCTCAGTAGGTGGAATATCTTCAGTGGTCTGACTTTTCCTTTCTTAAAAAACCTAGAATACATACATTTGGCCTGTAAAGAAACAAGTAGTCGTGGGAATAGATGTAAAAGACATAAACATCTTTCTCTCAGTTCACACACCTTTCTTGCTCGCAGAAGCCACTATGGAGATGTAAAAATGTAGACAGAACAATAAAGACAGTTTTCTTTTTTGTAGATGATTCACTTCTAATACTTCATTGGCATGATGGGTCTGGCAAATACTGCCAACACAAACAAGATATAACCCTTGAGTGTTTCTGATAAGATGTCAACCATCTGCTTTCCTATCAGGTGGCTGAATCAGAGACACCTCTTAACACCTCTCCCTCTGTCATGCTAGCTCTTGATAAATGTGAGTGAGGGAACAAATTAATTGCTCCTCACTGGGTGAGACCTGAATAAAGGCACAGGTGGGAGGAAGATCCAGACTTGCACACCCCCTTCACATGAGTCACCCACATGTATGAACACACATCCGACCGACCTCCCAGTCACATATACTTGTGTCCATGTCACTGCAAGTTTAAGGATTGTAGAAATGTAACATATTAGCATGATATTAGCATTCTAAGAGTTTAAGGTAATCTGGGTTTGTGTACTGCATTTTCATTTGTGCTTCATTCTAGGTCAGCAGAGGTGCTGGAAACTCTATGAGAGACTTGAGAGAGCAAAACCCAGCACTTTTAATGCACAGAGAAGACCATGTCACAGAGATTACAGGGTTACTCTTGTTTCTGTTTCACATAACTTAAAGCACACCGAGTATGTTTAGTAAGTATCAGAAATGGATTCTAGGCACAGAATTTAAGAGAAATTCTGATCCACATCTAAACTTCACATATTCAAGAAACCCATCTTCCTTCACTAACAGAGTGTAAAATTTAACACCTAAAGTTAGAATCTTAAGGATATTTTCTTAATATCTAATGTTATTATCAGATTGAAATGCAGAATGGTCAATCTATTTTGCTGTGGTATAGAAATTAAAAGTTAACAAACCAAAAGAAAAATTTAGAAACATTCCTCAGATAAAACTTCATCAGGTCTTAATTTTCTGCTATATTCTGAAAAACGTTCCATGCTTCCTCTAGTCTGTTTAGAACTAATTGTCATAATCTTAATTTACTGTTTCAGTCTCAGTTGGTTTATATTCTCTCTCAGATTTGCTTCTCTTCCTGAGTACTCCAACCATTATATCATCGTCCGATCTCTGTCTTCTCCTCTAGTGACTCCATAAAGGTGTTACTCTTGAAAACACCCTACGCATGTAGCAAAAAGGAAAAAACATTTGTCACTATGTCCTCTTATATTATGGAGTGAATCACCAGGCTACGGACATGTGCTTATGCTGGAAAAATATTTTGACTCCTGTACAGTGGCATGGTTCTCTAGTGCTGTCTTCCAAATGCCCTTTTTTGTAGCTAACAGACAGAATTAAGAACTGTTTTGTAAGAATTCCACTATTTTAATGCATCTGTGAACTCCTCTTTTTTTCAATTTGTTGATTTTATCCCCTGAGTCCATCATTTGCTTTTCCACGCAGAAGTTATAAGACAAAATATTTTCAGAGTACTTTGCATGTGATTAATGCCTGTTCTGCACACAGAAAGTTATGCACATTTCCCAAACAAGCTGGCCACTGCAGCCATCAGAGTTAGGGCTTCACTTCATCCCCAGACACAACAGCCCACTCCCACTTAGATCTGCCTGCTCTCTTGCACACACACACAGCCATTTACTTCTTATAATTTTCTCACACAGATACCTTGGCTAATGGATAACAGAGACTGGCAACTTATGTCAGCTTGCAAGCAATATTTGATACCTAGAAACAAAGAATGAAAATTGCTGGCCTTTTTGGGTTACTCCCCAGGATGAGCTAAACCTTGGCTGTCAGAAATGCTTCCCATGCCAGAATTTCATAGTGATATTTATTTTTAACAGGCATTTTAAACTTTTTTGTTGTTTGGCATGAGAGATCCTGCAAATTCTGCCAGAAATGGCTGTTTTTCTTCTCTGCATCATTAGTGGGGCGGCATTCCAACAGAGAAGGGTCACTCACTTGGTACTTAAGTACTTTTAAAGATGTCCTTTCCTTCCTGATGAGATAATGGGAAGAAAAACTGAGGACAGTCTTTCAACAGTTTGCTCTTACAAAAAAAAGCCAACTTTGCTTACTAAACACTAAACTCAAAATCAGAATTTGGACAGTGCATTTAATACGTGCCAGGAATCTATTATATAACTTACAGCTACCATTGATTTGAAAATGAACATGTGGCCTCCATGAACCACAGAATCTGTCATAGCACTATTCCCTTTTCTCATAAGTACATAATGCAGAGTTCAAAAGTACTCCTATGACTGAGGAATAGAAGAATATTTCAAGGAATTTTTCCCCCCCACCAAACTCTATTTAAAATACAAGGATCTTGGAGCTTGTTTAGACCTAAATCATCAACAATACAGACAGATCTCAAAGTCAGATCAGATCTCTTTTTACTTTCTTTGTACCAGTTCAAGAGGGAAAACAAAATCTTAGCAATCCGGATTAAAATGCAGTTAAACTAGTAAATAAAATAGAAATTATGATGGCATCATGTTCACAGCACAGTTTCCTGTATGCTTATGACATCTTACTAGTTAAGTATATTCCTGATATCTGACTTCCAGGTGCAATTACTGGTTAAGCTCTGTAATGCTGACTACTTAAGAGAGCTGCTGCTCTTATCATGTTATCTATCACTAACTGGAAAACACAGAGTTGTTTCCAGAACTCATCTTGTGGCAAATGTTAGGAGAGAGAAATTTGGCGAATCTTATTGATCTAAAGATCTTAAAGAACAGTGTAAGACCTACCTGCTTGTCTAGGTCTTACCTGAAGAAGAAAGCAGCATTAATACTGCATTATTTGGGAAAAGGAATTAATTTACTTGTGCAAAACCACTGCGCTTACTGTAAGTGAATCAGATAAACAGTTCATTCTGTTTGAGAAGGCTCAGATTAGAAGAAGCACTAGAAGTACTGGATCTTTTTTTGGTGATGATTCCTGAGGAACCAACAATATAAAAATATGGATTTCATCACATAATTTCATTGTGGTTTTGGCTGACCGTTTTATTTAAGATAATCTTATTTTTAGTGCATGTGTTTAGACAGTTTGGTCATAGTTCATATAAGTAATTATTAAATGAAAATTTAATGAGAGATTTTTATGGGTTTGCAACTGACTCATAAATGAATCACTCAGCTTCAGTGCCATTGATTTTTAGAGTGACTTACAAAATAGAACTCTAATTTCACTTACAAGATTTCCAATAATTTACATAAACAATAGCATGTGAAGCTCTTATTCTCCATTTCTTCAGATGTCTCCTCAAAATTTTTCTCTGCTACTGTGCCCAAAAATAATAGATTATCAATAAACATTGTCAGTTGTTTAAGTCAGGGTTTTTCTCCACACAGGATGATTTGGTTTTCGTGTGTCTTTTTGTTATCACACCTGCAATTGTATTAATTATTATGTACAAGGAAGAGCTCATCTGGAAAATAGGTGGGAAGCCTCGAAGAACACAAAGCACTACCAAAGTCAAGAAAGCACAAGACAAGCTCTTAGCTAACTATGTTCTAAAATAGGATAAAGCTTTGGATGCTCAAAAGATAAACAAGAAAGGCTAAAGACATTTTCTTAGTGTTTCTGTGAAACTGTCTCACATTGATTTCACAGTCACATGGAACAATACTGAAGACTGCCCACCGCTTAGTTCTTTTTACATTGTAGCAACAGCATTTCCATCAGTCACTTAAAAAAAAAAAAAAAAAAGAAAAATTGTTTCCTCTAATACACCTAACACGCTGCATTGTAACTACCTTAGGAATAATTGTTAAAATTCTAAGCAAATGACACATTTCATTTCAAGAAAAGTAATAGAAGCCAGGCAAAGTGACTCAGTCTGTTTAAAACAAGGCATTTCCTCTGGAATTTTTTTCTTGATATCTAGTCCTGTTTATTATTCTATCTAATACTCTCTCTGAAAAAGGAGCTCTTTCTCAGAAGAACTTCATCTAATAAAAGGAAAATATTCAGTTCAACATTGATAATGTATTTCAGGAAGATGAACATAAAATCAGCAGAGAGTAAGCTAAGCAATTAACATAGTGGGGGCAAAGTATGTGCTTCTGGAGAAAAACAGGAATCTGATTTTAGCTAAGTTGCTGAGAAACTCTTACAAAACTTACACAGGAAAGAGGTTTTCAGTTCAGTGTTTTCATGCATCTTAACATAATAAAGACTTTTTATTGCATGACAAAATTTAAATTACACCACTAACTATTTTCAAACTTGTGATCACATGGACTCTTATATAACTAAGTTAGCCCAGTTTACTAAACATATGATTTCTGAAATTCTACTTAAACCACAATTCAAAGTAAATGAAGTTAAATCAAATCAAGATCACATTAACTCTAAATGAGGGTGTGCAAAAAATGTACCAATGTAATCCAACTGATCCTCCTTGAAAGACTGATTTGGATACCCAAATGTCCCTGGTAAAAAAAAAAAAAAATAATGCAGCAATTTTAGTTAAGAGATGTAAGCGCCACCATGATTCCCAGGGTAGATGGTGAAAGTGGACTCCATAGGCTTGCCCTGAAGTGAGATCCATACCTCTGATAATCTACCAAGGGGCTGCGACAGGGAAAAATGATTTTTTCCCACCATCATTCTTCCAGCTGGGTCCAAAAGAACATTAAGCCCTTGTTAGATGTGCCCCTCTTGGGGCAGCTATTAAACCTCCAGATGGTTTCCAGTGCCCTAGAAAAGCCTTCTCAATATATTAAAATGCACTAGTCTAGGGTTCTAAAATCAAGCTGGTAAAACAAATTTAACACCTATGTCCAGGCTGGCAGCATTTCTCCCTTTTCAGGTCATGAGGGTGAGGGAACAGGTGAGTGCTGCTGATCTGTTATATCACCTAATCCAGGCTCTGGCAAGCCAAGGGAGGAAAAATAGTAAACAGGGAAGCCTATAAATGGCTCCAGAAATGACATCTTGTTTTTATATAATTTTCTTTAAGTTGTTAACAGTCAGGCACCATTACTACTGAAATTCACTGTTATTAAATTCAAAATGGAATCAGTGTCCAAAAGGTTTCCCTTTAGCTGGTCTGAAGGAAATAACAAAGTCTAACCCATAGAGACCAAAGAGTATCAAGTGAAAAAAGGAAAAAACAAAACAAACAAACCAAACAAAAAAAAACCAAAACCAACCAACCAAACCAACCAAAACAAATCAAAAAACCCCCAAACAAATAAAACTCCCCAAAACAAAAACCAAAATGACATCACAATCAACAGCCCCAAAGGAAAAAAACCTAGAGAGATATCAGAATAAGTAGTATTCAAAATTGGACTTTAAAGGCCTCTTGTAAATCAGTGCTCCACATACTGGTCAAAGCTAAACTCTGGTTGACAGAAATGGTTTAAATAACAAAAAGGAAACAGTGCACAACCTGTGGAAGGCTCCTACCAGCTCAGCTGACCAGCATTACAGAAGAGGATTTTAAACACGAGTGACAGTGCTAATGTGTGTAACAACATAATCCTGTGTTTTCTCATTCTGCTTGAATCCACTTCCTTTCCAAATTCTGCTGAATTTCTGGGCTCAAAAATATCTTGTATCAATGTATTCTGTGGTTTAATTGTATCTATTACTTTAAAATATTCCATATTTAAATTTATAGCCTATGACAAAATGCACAAAGTGCAAAACTGAACAAAGTGAAGTTTTGATCGAGTTTCATTGTAGCACAAATTATTTTAGCTAACATAATTTCATATGTTATGTTTATCCTCTTTAGGGCAATCTTACATTTTTTCAATCATTCTTCACACTGAAGTGTCTCATTGTCTGATCCCTAAACTATTCTCTCTGCTCATCTTTGAAATATTTATATCTAAGCCATATGCTTTTAAAGACACTACAAAAGACAAAGGAGTGGTCCAGGCAATCTTATGTGGGATATTAACAGTTAAGTTATATCATCTTGTCTGCCCTTTTAAAATGTGTCTGGCCTTTAAATATAGACTAAAGTTGAGTGGCCAATGCCTCAGCATTTTTCTCTTGTGGAATAAAGGCCCAGGATTACATCCTGGGCTCGTATTTTTCTAATGGTGATCAAAGAAACTGCAAAGTAATTTGGGAATTTTAACCACATCAGCTTCAGGGAAAGACAAACCCAGCAGGCTTTCTTCCAGCCACATGAAGAGCTCTGCCTCTCCTACATCCCTGGCACAATGGCCATTCCCAGCCCAGAACAGAAAGAGCCCTGTGACTCAGGACTTTTCTGCTCATTTCTACTTGACCCTACAGAAGGGACAATTCCTGAGACTCCCCATATCTACCTCTCCTGAGCACAGGAGATGCAAAAATTCCAGCTCTGGGACAGAAGGACACAACTTTAAAGGATCTCCTTGATCACACTTTTAGTCCTTGCTCTCTGGTGAGACATTAAATTTGAAGAATCAAGGACTTGAGTTAAACTAGATATTGCTGAGGTAAGACAGATAAACTTCCCTTTGTTAACAGAAGCCGGATTTAAGGAACTGATAAATCATGAGGCCTGTCCAATTATGTTTGTGTATTCTGACTTATCAATAGACTGCAGGAATACAATATAATCATAAATCAAAACAATCCTAGAAAAACAGGATTCAGTTGTCATGCAACACTAAAAGGTTAAAAAGTTCAAGCGAGGAAGACCCATCTTACTTCATCATTTTGAGACTCTGCCCCATAAAAAGGACCTCCGACCCATTTCAAAGAACAAACTACGCATGCTTAATTGCTTTTTGGCTAATTACCATACGAAGCGGGGAATAGGAAGTACCAGAGCTATGACTACACATTTGTGTTTTGGGTATTCAACACTCTCGTACATAAAAAGACCCTGTGATCGTCTGTGAAGTGTGCGTGTGTATTTGGGAGCTATCTCGCACGCTGCCCGGCGTCGTGATAAACATACACTTTCTAACTTCAAACTGTTAGAGAGTCTTTGTCCGTCATGGTTGGATATCGGTATTAGATCAATATCCATATTTTTTAATAATTCACTGGGACAAAGCTGCTACACATTAGCTTCGTTAAGCCAGGGAAGTGGTCAGAGCACCAAGCCCGGCGAAGTTCAAGAAGCATCTGAGCAATGCTTTCAGGCTCATGGTGTGATTTTTGGGGTGTCCTCTGTGGGGCCAGGAGCCGGACTCGATGATTCTGATAGGTCCCTTCCAAATCAGTACATTCTATGATTTTAACTTATTAAAATTCACCTTTAAATCAAGGTCTTTCCTCCACAGCTGTAGTCCTAAATAACCCCTAGCAGCAGACACCTTAAATTCGACAACAGGAACCTAACCGGAATGACCGTACACGTGCCTCTCTCTGGCTATCGCGGCTGTACAGGAGAGCCTGCGGACTCGCTCTCCCGTCTCCGAGGGCCCGGAGAGCCGCCCGGGGCATCGCCCAGCGGCAGCCCCCTGCTCCCGGCGCTGCCGGCGGGCTGCAGGCACCGCCCCTTCCCCCGGGATTCTCCCGGCCCTGCCCAGCCCCGAGGGCTGTGCCGGCTGAGGGCGCGGAACTGTGGCGGCCGGGGGCGTGTTCCCAGCCGGGGCGAGCGGCCGAGCAGCGCCGGGAGCGTCGGGCGCCTTGGAAACGGGCGGAAGCCGGGAAGGAGCGGCAGGAGGAGGATGCTGAGCCCCGAGCGGCTCTCGCTGCCCGGGCCCGAGTACCTGGGTGAGGAGCGGCGCGGCGGGGCGGGGAGGCTTGCCGAGGACTCTCTGCCCGTGCCGTGCTGCGGCCCGGCATGGGGAGGGCACGGCGGGGCAGGGCGGGCCCTCACTGCGGCCCCGGGCCGGGCTCAGGGGGCTCGCAGGGGCTCCGTGCCCGCCTTGGCTGGGGAGCTCCCCGGGGTGGTGGGACGCTGGTGTGGGAGGGCTGCGGAGCGCTCTCGGGCACGGGGGTGATCCCTCCGGCGCCCAGAGGTGCGGTCCCCGCGGGCGGCCGGCGGGAGCGGAGCTGCCGTCTCCTCCCCTGCCCGCTTCGGCCATGCCAGTAGCAGTAAGCGGCGTCCAGCCTTTCTTTGATAGACTTCACCCATCACCAACTTGTTTTGCTCACAGATCTATGTGAGCATCTTTATGTTAGGCTCCTTTCCCAACAATAGGAAGGAGTGCTGCTCTTATGTTGCGAGATGGTCCGAATGTTAGCTTTTGTTCCGAAATTAGGTAGCATCGTAACGTTTCCTGTATAAATGAAAATCTTTTAACCTGTGAAGCAGCTACGTCTTTGAAGACTACATCCTTTTTAAGCTGGCTGTAATGGCTTGATGTTCCAGGAAACTAAGCAGCCAAGTGATTTGATGTTAATGTGTCAAATAAAAATAATTAGGATGGAATAAAGTCAATATGACTTCATTTAATTGCTGAAGAGGAGATGAATTACGAGTAGTAAGCATTTGGATTGTGTTCAAGAGAGTGTTTGTGAAGTGAAACTCTTCAGCCATTATTTCCTAGGCCCAAGAGACTGTTTGGTAATAACTCTTATAAAGGTATACATAATTTTCTGTGCTTTTCTTGTACAAGGGAAAGTCAGAAATGGAATGGATTGTTTTGTGCTACTTGTTCCATCATGATTTTGCCATTTCTGTAAGTCAAGATGGAACAAGAATATAGCAACACTGCTGTAAATGGAAAACCTGTCTTGCAGGGGGCACTAGACCAAAATAGTTTTGTTTAACCATTTAAGCAAAGGAGTGATCTAAGTCGTCTTAGAGTAGAATCTCATTGTGCTGTTGCTGCCAGGCTGCTGTTAGAGTGCTTTGTGCATACCTGCATAACTGCAATGCTGTTCTGTGTCAGGGAAACTCAAGGCAGAAGTAGGTTTGTGTACTTCTGTATTCAGGGTGGCTCTCATGGGACTTACCTCGCTGAAGCTCTTATTGCTGATTTCAGTTGTGCAGCTTTGGGTGTTTGAAAACAGCATCACAGTGCCATGTAGATACACTGGAAACAGCCTTTGGGTTTGTGCTATTCTCTCACATTACCTCAGCATTTTCAACCTACATGCTAAAAGAGAAGTTCATAACTTTTCCAGAGTGGCTCTAGGTTGAAACATGCAAAATTTCATTTTAGCTTCTTGTAATTGTTTTTAATGAAATAGGCACTTTTAATTGTGTGAAACTTGTCAGTAAGGACTGAATCACCAAAAACAATCTAGGAAGCAGTCTAAAAATACTTGAAGTGTGAACATAAACCTGTTCTCTGTTGCACATCTGAAGGTAAAACATGAGATTTCTTAGATGTACAAGATCGTTAGGTGCAAGCAGCTTTACTAGTCACTTAAGTGAGCCTCCTTTTATCTCTGTTCCACACGCTGATTTGGAATTCCCTTTCTATTTTGTACAACTTCCTGAATTATTCTGACGTTGGGGTCAGAAAAAGGCACGTGTGACCATGTTAGGTTGACCTGTATAAGAGTCTGTTCTGTTCATTACTTAGTATACCTTGGGTTTAGATTGCAGTTTCTGTTGTCGGTTAGAGGGGGGAAGCATATTCTTATTAGCTATAAATGTTACCAAAACCAGCGTTTCTGACTTTGTGAGACTTTACAACTTGCCAAACTGCTCACAGATCCTAAGGAATTTAGTGTGTATTAGCTGTAGGAAAATGGTTAAAAACCAAAACAAAACAACTCCCAACTCCCCCTCCTCCTACATGTTTTTCTAAGTTGCTTTTCCTACGTTGGCATTCTGAAACCACCATTATTTGGATTGTTCTATTGTGCACCTTAGAGTCTTGTTAATACAGTTGTCTGAAGTGGGGTTGTAAGAAACTGTGATCAATTTTACCTTGTATAATGTCATTCTGAAGTTGTGTTGCTCTAGCTTGCCAGTTAAGGTGTCCAGTGACTCCCCCAGACCAGATGACCCTGCCATTTCTGAGCTGGAATGGATAACTCACCTCTTCCCCTCTTCTCTTCCTCATCAAAACCAGGCTAACACATAAATTGAGCAGCCAGAATAATATAATGTGCTACTTGCTGTGTTATTCCACACCCCCCCTTCCTCTCTTGGAGATAAATTTTCTACAGTCTCTTAGAATAATAAGAGGGAAATAAAAGCAGTTGTGAGTTAAAATAGAAAGGAACAAGGAGAGAATTACATATTCACTTAGGATGAAAAAAAATTTTTATGCCAAAGTTCCTGGAATATAAAAATCAGGGCAACATGTCTCGTGCCACAATGAGTAAGTAGAAGAAAAGAGATGACCATTTTCTTAGTGAATAGGAATGGACATGAGGTCCGCAGAATTGGCATAAAGGCTACAGTGAAGATGATGTTGTTACATGCAGGACATTATAAACAGTATTTTCACTGAATAAACAACATTTATTGTTTGGGTATAGCTATGATAATGTGTTTCTCATTTGATGGATGAGACTGAACTACAGTAGGCAAAATGAGGCATATTTGAGACACTTTTTCATGCCTTCCTCATTATGGTTTAATAACTGGTGATTGCTCAGTTATTTATAGCAGGCAGTGGAGCACTTAGTGTATTGTTCTGCTCATGCAGCTGTCTCTGAAGCTTCATATTGTATTACTTCTCGGCTCTTCTTTCCAGTAATTGAGAAAAAGCAGTAGAGTACTGCAAATCACCAAACCTCTATTTTCTATGTATTCTCCTGCCTTCTACTATCCAGCTCCAGGATGTGGTTTCTTTTCCTTTTTTGCCAATATAAGGCATGTAAGAGCGTAAATACTCTGCTAGGGAAGTGCCTTAGCAGTAAAGCATGGGCATATCAAGTGCCAGAAAAACAGTTGTGTTTCCTCATCTCTCTCATAAAAGAGATAAAACCCAATCATCATCGGGTTTAATGATCAGAAAGAATGTACATTCTTTTACAAAACTGAGTAGCTCCCAACAGAGAACTTCAGTTGTATAGAGACCTTGCTGAAGCCTAAGGCTTACTCTTCCTCTGAACAGTCTTAAGAAATATTGATCTGGAAAGTGCAAGTACAATCATTTCCTTTAACAGCGTAATCAACACATAGGCTACATTGTTATCCAGACATCTCAGCTGACACTGATTCTCCTCTTCGTATAGATATTTGGTGAAATTCTGTGAAGCACTGTGGCTGAAAGAACTCATGGTCTATAAAAAAAGAGAATGTCTTTTTAAAAATTTTAGTTCTTGCTCTGTTGTGCAGATAGGAGAACTGTAATGGAGAAGTCGAACAAATATGTAAGAGTTTGCTTATAGAAATGTTGGTTAAATTAGAATCTTCTTAGACTCAGTCTAGTACTTTGTCCAAAAGCTGGAGGTTTCACCACCATTCTGCTGTTGCACCACAGGATTTCCACCTAAACTTGAAAGGTACAGGTGAAATCTGATCCTGAATTAGGTAGAGTTCCAGAACTGAAGATGATATGTCCGTCTGAGCATAAATAGGTAGGAAACCATTAGACTAATTAATGCCTCATAACAAACTGGAATGACAATTTCTTCCATGATTAATAATTTTAGATTTAAACAAAAACCTCCCAAACCCCCAACTAAACAAAAAACCAAAAGACAGCTCAACGATTTTCTTTGGTGAGGGGGTGGTTTCTAGCAGCTGTGTCACCTTACAGGAATCACTCTGCTGGAAAGACTTGCACAATTAAATCAGTCTTTGTGCAGTATTATGCTCATTGTTTCAAACAAATTCTCAGCAATGGTCAAGATTAAATTATAAATGGAAATTTTTCTTAAATTCTTTGTTAAAAATGGTTTTAAAACTTCAAACATATGAAATATGCTATTGTTGTGCTGTGTGACCCCTTGGCATGTGCTCCTGAGTAACAGCACATCTCATGTTATGTGATACCTCTGGTATGACAAGGTCTACTTGTACTTATATGTTCTGTCCTTAAAAAAACATTTTGCTTTTGAGGGTTAGTAGGAAATTACACTGTGAAGCTACACAAAGCTGGAAGGAGCTATGACAGTACAGAGAGGTAACATTTAGGTTAATTGTTTTGTTCATTCCTTCTTTTTCCCAGGCCATTTCTTAGCAACATCTGAAGAGATTAAGTCTTTAATGATATCTGAAAAGATTATAAAGAGCATCCTGAAAAACCATTAATGCTGGGAAAATTTCCAGAGTTTGTGATTTTGTTGTTGCAGTTTATATTCTTATTATTTCTCTCTTGCATCATTATTATTTAGATAATGTTTGCATGAAATTGATTTTATGTAACTATGGATGTATCTTTCCAAGGTGTGTAATAAGGTATGTCCTTGGTTAAGCTCCAGTTCAGAATAAATTCTGAAAGGGTATTTACCTATTACCTTATGCTCTCAGAGTGTGTGTTCTCAGAGATTAAAAAAATGCCAGAAATACTCCAGATACATTAAAGCTTGTTATGCTCTTGAGCTTCTGATAACTGAAATGAATCATAACGTTAATTGCATCAAGTAGTGTGTATTTTCAGCACTTCAGCTGAGGAGGAGGCAAATAAGTAAGAAAAGCTGGTCTTATTTTCCAGGAATTCCTGCTCCTGATTTTTCAGCATATTCAGTTATGCCAGGAATGACCTCAACTTAAAAAAAAAAGGAAAAAGAAAAGGGGAAAAAAAAAAAAAAAAGCCCTCTTGTGTGCTTACAGAACAAATTGCTTTGATAGACAGCTCTTGTTTCAGAAGAAGTCAGAAGAAGTCATGTCTCCTGAAGAGTTATGCAATAATATAGCCACTTGGATAATAAAAACATTACACATACATAGTATTGTTACTTCAAGGTGGCATCTGTTTCCTTCCTTCCTTCTGAATTTCTGTCTCTGAGAATTTCAATGCATATATTTGGTTTTTTTCTACAGTGATATTATTTGCATTAAATTTTCCTTCAAGACTTTTCAGGTATCAGTTCTTGTTCTTACATTTGTAATCAAACCTACAAAGTAGTGGATTGTTTGTTCTCATTAGAGGATTAAAACAAGTAACTTGGTGGCTTATAAAAAGACTTTTTACTATGTTAAATACATATGCAAAATTATTTGGTGTGGTTATGGCTAAATGGAGTTAGTTGTGATTGCCTAATCTGTTGTAGAGAAATCCATAAGAGATTGTGGATTGATTCTGGGTGTAATCCTCATTATGCCTTGTACTTGTAAGCTGAAGATTCTTGTGACTTGGTCTGACTATGTTTGCATTGGACAGCCACTGCTCAGCCCTGAATTTGGTTCTGAGCCAAAAGTGCATTCATTCCAAAATTAATTTTAAACATTGGTGGGATGTGAGCATGTGAGTATCAGAGGCTGTTCTCTTAAGTGCTGCAGGAGGCAGCTTTGGAGGAGCTCTACATGCTGCTACTGATTGGACTGAGACTCCAAGTATAACATCACTGCTGGTGGTTTGGTGATAAGGATTAAGATATTCTGTGCAAAGGTATTTACTTAACATCAGGTTATGGGCTGCCTAAAAAATTCTCTGTGAACTTACTCTGTCAGATTCCATTGTGAAAGCTGACTGTTAGCTTTTAAATCTGACAGCAAAGAGTGTGGCACCTACCAAATGAGTGTGGCAGGCATGCTGGCATCCTGTTTGGGGTAGTTGCCTGGGATTTCGGAGTTGAGAATTTTTGTTAAATTTGCAGAGTATGGATTGCACTGGAAAGTTCTGTATGAGTAGGGAACTTCTGTTACAATAAGCCCCAAACAAACACATGCCAAGGATGATGTCCTGATGTAACAGCTGCTGTAAGGAAACTGCAATATACTGGAGTTATGTCAGGAAGAAAATTAGCAGAGACTGAAAACTGTAATAGCACAGTGGCCTGAGTATTTGAGCTTTACATTCTGATTTGGACTTGCTGCTTTGTTATTACAAAGTTGGCCTCAAAAATATGAGCAACCGGTACATCATTATCCCTGAATTTTCAAAAACTATTAAAATATATGAATCATCTCATTTATTTTGCCTAGAACTCCACAAATTTTTGACTGTGCTTGCATAAACAGTTAATGTTCCAGTATGGCTCCAGTGTTTGTTATGGAAAGTACCATTTGTATAAATTAAGGAACTACTCTTTTGCTATAACCAGACTCCTGGTACTTTATTTTGCCTCTCTGGCCTGCTAAAACCTGTCTGCAAATTACATTTTGTTCTATGATTTTCCTGTATAGTGTAGCATTAGTTGGGTTATAAAACATATTACTTGCATCATTCCATGGAACTGGGCAGTCAGTGAACAGGAAGCCAGAGCTGGAATTTGGTTTGGCAGTGTGAACTGTGCTACCTGGAAAAGAGCACAGCAGCCAAAGGGACGAAGAGGGAGACTTCTCAAGGAGATTTCAAGTGCTATTTTCTTCTAATTTCTCTGCTCACAGTTTTCTTCCCTCTACCACACCTCTACCCACTCTTCTGGGAAATAGGGAGAGAGGCTCTTTGCCAGGATCCTTAGGCCATGCAACAGAATAGTGAAGAGAAATACCCTTTTACAAGCAATTCAATTTATAAGTATTCAATAGTGACCTATATATTTTTGTGTACATTCTGAAATGTTTAAAATTATACATTGAAAGTTAATTTATTCTCCAGGAGCAAATTCAAAGGTATTTATTTTAGAGGTCAGACACATTGTGCTGTGTAGCACTGTGGGACCATGCCTGTCTATTCCCAAAGGCTTTTAGGGGAGGTTTATGACTCTAAAGAAGCAAAATAACAGAAATACGGTTCATTGATAGGGACTGTTCTATGAAAGGAGTGTATACTTCCCCAGAAAGTGTTGAGAATGGTTTTGCAGTTGAGCAGAAGTTGAGCACAAGTTTATTGCAGGCTGAGATGAGTGGAAGTCTGTCTGCTAGTCCATTTCCTGGCATAATCTGGTACTGCTGACACCTCAAGAGGGGCCTGGGGAGATGATTGCTGAGTGTGAGATGGACTGCTTCAAGTGGAGCGAGAAAGGATGGGCTGAAGTAAAGTTACCCAGTTGTTGCTATCTTGAGCCTATGACTGAGCTGCATGGACTCATCCTTCCCTCAGGGGACACAGGTGCGCAGAGCTATTTTTCTTTAATCACTCACATAAATTAAATTTATTCCTTTGCATTAAAATAATTAAATAAAGCTACGCCCTATATCTTTTAGTGCCAGATAATATCTTTAAACCTTTGGCTCACCATTTTGCTATCAGCTGCAAGGTATTTTCCAGGGTGTGCTTAACCAATTTTACCATTGTCCTGAAAAGTGTTCTAGGCAGAGAAATCCCCTGATAGCAATCAATATTCATGCATAGTGCATAGTTTTAATCACTGTATCCACTGGGAATAATCATTTCCGGGCCTCTCCTGAAGTCCACCTGCCCCACACTAAGATGAAAGGGCCTTCCATGCTGTGTATCAAGTGGCACAGGCTTTATGCTTACCAGGATATTAAACACAAATTAAAATGGTTTAGAGAATATTGATGTGGGTCTGAGGTTGGCCAGTTGCTGGTGAGGGGGTGATTCTGCCAAGTCTGGAGCAGATTGGCGAGGAGCAAGAACAGCCCTTGCCTTTCCTATATTCCTTAAGGGTTTTCTCCTGCACTTTTAGGACACGACACTACTTGCAAAGGTGCAGTAGGATACATGTTTAGGATGGAGGTGTGTGGTTTGGGAACAGGGTTTGTGTGCTTTCCAGGTTAGGAATGATTTTCCTGGGTTCGTTGTAACTTGTCTTCTGATTGTTGAACTTGTAGATTTGGAAAGTCTACTGCTTGCTAGCTGGCACATCACCTCAGACTCGGCTCTTTGTTGCTCCAGCTTGGTTTCTAGCCAAAAACATCAAAGGGGCTCAGTGGTAAATCTGTGCTGCTTCCTCCCTGGCAAATGCTTGTTTTGTACAGTCTGGCCCCTGTAGAAGCAGCAAAACATTTTGTGTTGCACCAAACTCTCTACTCAGGAGTCTTATACGTGAGTGTCGTTCTGTGGTGGGGTATTGGCAGATCCACCTTTTCTGGAATTCTCCCATGTTTGGCCTAGGCAGTTATTTGAGATTGGCTGTTGAGCAGAATAAATCTCTCTTGGCATTCAGACCTGTTCTCCCCCTGCCACATTCACTGATGCTTGTTTGGAAACAGATGTGCTTTTATTTGCACCTCTGCAACAGCCCCATTGAAATAGCATTGACAGTCTGTGTAGAAAAGATGGCTTAGAACAGAGATCAGGAACTCCTCTGGGGTAAGAATTTTCCAGTGAAACTGCCTCACAACTCCTTATCTTCCTTCAATACCAAAATGTCAGGGGATTCTAAAAAAGTGTCAGCACTGTTAATGACTAACCCAGTGTAGCCAGGAAGGAAAGCAGGATTTAGGTGATGAATTTTGCTATCCATTTTTGGGAGCAAGAAACATCCGCTCTAATTGAGGAAGCAAATGCTTGATGTCCTGTGTAAGGCACACAGCTGGGCTTGTCTGGCTCTGGGCTTTGCTGGCCCCTTACATTCTAACTTCTGTCTCTTGCTGTCTTTTATTTGCAGCTCAGCGACATGTCCTCACATACATGGAGGATGCAGTGAGCCAGCTGCTGGAGAACAGAGAAGATATTAGCCAGTATGGCATTGCCAGGTTCTTCACTGAATAGTAAGTACATCAGCATGCTGCCAATAGGGCCAGCCTGAGGGGAGGCTTTTGGAAATAGAGTACATGGAGAGAGGAGCTGGACACGTGCTGGTTATGTTGTGAATGCTGGATTTTACTGGGTTAGCCAAGGGCTCCCTGAATGTGTTTTGGAAATGTAATGGGTTTTGTACAGTTCAGTACCTCTTCTATTAAAAACATTCGTGTGAAGCAGTCACTCTGGGGAACTGTGATTTTAAAAACATGGAAAACCAAATGCTGCTTGTCTTGGTCAGGGCTGTTAGTATCAAACTGCTTGAGAAATACTGAAGTAAACTGTTTCACAGGCTGCATCTGGTTTCAGCAGGACTCATTCTTCCTTTTTCTGAGTATGAATTTGAACTGTTTGTCTCCTTGTGTGATTGTTTTCCTGTTGAATGCTTTAATAGGATGCCTCTTCTTCCCTTAATACCTGCATAAGTCCTTAAATACTGGATGTGAGCACTACCTCTTCTTACTAATTTACAAAAAAAATTCTTGAGGGAAAAGCTGTGTGCTTTCTGTTCACAGAAAGTAATACTGACATTAGTCAGCTGAGCAAACAGTTAGTAAACAAGAGTTTAAGAAAGCCAAAGAGCAGGATTACAATGACCTCCACCCAGCAACAGGATTTCTTTACCAGAGTTGAAGGCAAGGTGGCTTTGAGATACCTTTGAGATAGCTGAAATTGTCATTCAGGCATCTCTGCAGATTTGATTTAGTTTGCATCTAATTTCAAACTGAAACTTCTGTGCCTTTTCAAAACTTCTGATCATATATACTTCAAAACTTAAAAGGTGAGCAAGAGGTTGTTCATGCAGTGAAACTGTTCAAAATCCTTCTCTGTAGTATTTCTTCATCTTGACATGATAACCATTTACTTTTCACTTCCTGTTCTTCTTCTATCTTTAAAAGAATAAGTAGTGATTCAAGACCGTTATATAACAAACAAAACTGTCACCATAGAGCAAAACCCTCAGATTGACTTAGTTGCTAGAGATCTTGTTTGTCCATTTATTTTCAGAGATACGATTTTTACTATGGTTTTTTGTTCACAGTGAGTGTTTTTTGGAGTTTCTGATTTCATGAAAGAAAGGAAAAGGCTGCATGTTCATTCATTCTGTAATAAAGAACTAGTAGTTCTCTTATTTTCTTTTTATTCTATAACATATCTGGGGTTTAGCAGATGAAACTGTGTCCCCATACCAAAGCACAAATAAACTTAGTAATTTTGAGAGCTGTGAAGATTTCAAATGTGGGATTCTTCGAATAAAAATGATAGCCAATATGGGTGTAGAATGTGAAGTTTCATATTATGAAAATGTCATATGTTCTGGCTCCCAGGGCTTAGTGGTGAGCCCTTGCTGCCCAAAAAATTTCTGTTCATCCACTCAACTATCAACATTTGTTCCAGCTTTACTTTGAAGGCTACACTTCTCTCCCAAGCAAATAAACTTGATCTTTAGTCTCAGCATCTTCAAATTCGAAGATAACTTACGAGATTCTAGAAGGTTTGTGGGCACTCCCCCAGAGTTTTCCTTAATCCATGTTTTTCTGAAGGAGATGATTGGAATGTACATGTTTTGAAGTATACTGCAGCGACTTGATGTGAAGGGACTTGGTATTAGGATGTCCAGTTTTTAAAATTGTCCTTCCCTTATTTATGCTGACATAAAATTAGAGACCAAGCCCAGGGTTTCAAAAGCTAGCAGGCAGGCCCAAACAAGTAACTTTTTAAAAAAGTGTTAATGGGGAAAAAAAACCCTTCTGTAACTTTTCAGAAATTGAAATTAGTCTGTCAAGAACAGGTGTTGGATATTCTCCAAACTCTTCTCAGAGGGGATACTTTTCAGTGCAGTGGTGTTCCATGGACCTCTCTGCTGAATTCACTGCTGAAGAACAACCTGATGGCATTTCCATCATGCGTTGCAATGCCCCACTTTACCATAAGTCAATTGGAGTCTTTCAGCCCATTACAACTTTTTTTTTTTTAATTAAGAAGATTTTGTTGGGACTTAAGATACCCAAGTGAAATTTCAGACTTGAAAATTATGTGCTCATTTGGCTATTTAGCTCTGTATGGATCAAACAGTAAGGGTTTTGCTGGCAATGAGTATTTCCAGTTGTCTCTAAGAAATGGAATTGGGTATGTATTTTACTGCTACCCACCATCTAGCACTGTGATTGCTGATTGCAGAGGGCTGACCTTAATCTCTACAGCTTTTCTTCCAGAATAGTTTTGGTCTTCAAGGATAGTTTTTTCTCCCACATTATGCCAGTGTTCATTTGTCCCAATCATGTGGACATCTGCTTTCAATCTTGGGAGTACCTTGAGGCTTCTCTCATCTGGCTCACTCCTGACCCTTACAGGAATAGGGATCAATCACCCTTCTGCCAATTAATCCACATCTTTTCGTTAAACAAGTAAAATTATGCCCGACTTAGAACTAATCTTGATTTTGTAAATATGTTGAAATGCTACTGGTGTTTGTTCATTACAAGCCTGAGAAATGCTCTTGAATCTCCATGAAATGCAGACTCTTGAAAACCCTCTGTGTAATTGCACACTAATGCTGCTTTGCTTCTTCCAGCCTAATGTCTGTGCCAACATATCTTAAAGGAACGTGTTCCCCCTATACATTATTTATCATCCTGTTTTCTTGATCTTTCCTATACTGAATAAAACAGGGCCCCCACGCTAATGTGTTTGATCACGCAGAGGGGATGTGCATAGCATCCCACTTGATATTTTCTGGGCTCTTGAAAGAAGTCTGTGTGTCTTTATTTTCATTTCAGCTTAAAGAACCAGCAAAAAAAAAAAAAAAAAAAAAAAAAGGATGAAGAGACTTCGTACTAGTACTCTGCGTTTTACTTTTCTTGTCGGCTAGCCCTTTGCCTGAGATTTTCTCTTGCAGCATGCAGGTAGTTGCTGCTCTGTTCAAGACTCTTTGGAAAGCTCAGAAATAATAACCAGTAACTTGGTAAGGAAACTGTTTTCTCTGTAACTTTAATTGTTTGTTTGATAAAGCAAACACAAGTGAACTGGACACACAAGAATGGGCTTTTTTTTTTTTTCTTTTTTTTTTTTTTTTTTTTTTGAGTCTATATTCCTGTTGCACATTTTTCTTTTGTTTCTGGTGAAATGTCTCCTAACCACTTGCCAGCTGCAGCATGGATGAGAAAAACATCTTGCTTTCAGCTGCTTCCGCTGGACTCTACAAACTGTCTGAGATCCCCTTTTTCTGTGCAAGATGTTTCTGCTGGCTCTCTAACTTGAACACTCCTACTGGATCTTGTGTGACAGTTTAACAGTATTTATCTGAGAAGGCATCTGTGATGTGTGTGACAGGGTTGAGGGTCAGATAGTGCTTTTAGCTCTGTTGTGTGCCTGGCAATTCAAAATACCAGCTCTGCACTGTGTAGAGCCCTGTTTTACAGAAAGGAACATTTGCTTTGTTCCTAGTAACAAGACTGCCAGTGCTATATAGTTCGGGATCCTTGGGAAGGAAGATGTTATCACGGTGAGAAGTATCAACTTCTAGCAATGAAAGCACCTCATTTTCTCTTGCTGTCTGGATTGGCTGGAACAATTTGTTCAACTCTTTCCTTGGGGACAAATATGATACCGCTCCCTTGGCTTTCTCTGGCAGTAGACACAGGCCACAGGCTTTGGTATCAGACAAACTTTTGGCTTGTTCAGTCCTTTATTGCTGTACAACATTACAGAAGTAAATCTGTAGAGTAAACAATGTCCTCCTCTTTAAAAAAGTCTCAATCCCCTTGGGGGAGGAGGGCAGGGGGGAAGGGCCAGGAACAAGACAGATGGGATGCCCATGAGAACTAAGCCACTCACTGAAGGCAACCTTAATTGGCAACTGGAAATAAGCTGAATTATCTGATTATGAAAAGGAGAGATTCTTAGAGCTAGCTTAGAGCCATCAATTTTCTTTTTTCTTAGCATCTGTGTATGTAGGCCTTATCACTGTCATCATCTTGCTGTCATCTGCTCTGCATCTTTCCCCTTTTCAGAGTAACTTGTTTTGTCTTGTTTGCAAGGATAGTGTAAGCTCTTCAAGACAGAAATGATATTGTACTGCATGTACTTAACAGCACCTAGCATTGTACAATGTCGACTCTGTGCTTTGTACAATTTCAGTACAAACAGCAAAAACAGTAGTGAGAAGGTCCTTAGGGCTTTGACAAGTTGTGCCAGATTCCCTTTCTCAGAGATGAAGCCATTCATTAGAATTTCTCAGTACAACTGTTTGGGGGAGGGGCATTGGCTGTTGGGGTTTTTTAGTGTTCTTTGTGTTTTGGGCAAATCAATAGTATTTGTGAGGTATTAATACTTTTAGGATATTACTTAAAATATTGATATTCTCTCTGATATAATCTTCTGAGCAATTGCAAAAAGCCCCACAACATTTCATGTATTCTGTAAATACTGTCCTGATTCCTACATGTCTTCGGCTCTGGAGAGAAAAAGTTAAAATTATCCCACTCAATGCAAGTCTGCACTGAGCCATGTGATCAGTATGAAGCTGCTGCTGTCAATGACCTAGCTGTGCAGCGGCCCTTTGGGCTGAAAATCTCAGGGATAATGTGCTTGATGGTTCCTGACAGGCTTTTACTTGGAATTCCTTGATCCCTAGGGCACTGCATAAGACTGCTGCCTGCCTCTCCTTCGCTGTTCAGTTACCAGTGGAAGGAGAGTGAATATGTGAACTCAGACACAGCATTTGTGCCAGAAGCTCTGAGGAGGTTTTGCAGCTAAATGTGAATTAGTTGCTCTGAAAGAAACATTTTGAAACTGTCTCTTCACAGAGTCCATGGATTTGCAGGACTGAATTTGTTGATAAATCTTTCTGGGGAGCCTACAGTAATTGCATATTTCTCCACTGAGAGTGTTGCTAATGGACACAAAGCCTTTCTGTTAGTCCCTTTGTTGCCTTCCAGTCTCACCTCTACAGAGAAGCATTGTCAGAAGGGCAAACTCTCTTTCTTGTAATTGAATTTCTCCAGCCCACCTTAGAAATGGGATTTCAATGCCTCCTGCCCACTGTGCATGGGGTATGTGTATTGTATGAGAGCTATGGAAGATCTAGGGGTTGTGGATAACTATGTAAGATTTAAATTATGTGAATTTTGTCTGGAACCTGTAGATCTGTCACCCAATGTTTTTATTATAGGATTGCTTCATGGCAGAAACAGCATTGGGATTTTGATATGACAGCCAGGATCTATGAACTCCCAATTTTCCCAGAGTTGTTTCTCTGTAACAAACATTGCAACAAGTTCCAACCTGACAAATATGCTGATAGGGATAACTGCTGTTGAGTAAACAGCTGGAAAAAATGCATATATTAATTTCAATAACACACTTAATTCCCACTGTCGTTTGTACATGTTGCCAATATATTAGAAATGTAGTATTTTCTTACTTTATTCTTGAGAATCTTACAGATGAGTGCATCCCTTACAAAGAAATACAGGGAGGATAAGGTAAAGAATCGTTTTGGTAAACAGGATTATCTTGGAAGAATTGTAGCAAAGCAGTAACAGAATTGAACTTAAAAGAAAGCATTTACCAGTGATGCTCTGTGTGGTAATATACTCCACATATGAAACTTCTCATACTGTTTTGGTGACAGAAGAATCTGCAGGATTTGCCAGAGCATATGAACGTTAGCACTTGATATCAGCATCTTGTCAGCACAGGGTGGTCATCCATGATAACTCTGCACTTATACACTGACTTGCACTGTGCTCTTGCTCTTTGAAGACGGATAATCACAATTTCCATGTGCAGTGTGATCAGACTGTGATGCTCCTAGTATAGAGTCACTGGAGTAGCAGTGCAGTCTTTGCCCACTTCTTTCCTATTCCTTTACATCATGGAAATTACATATTTACTTGGGGTCTTTTTCAGAACAGCTGCAGCAGGAGTTGGCTGACTACCTTATGGAGACCTTATGTAATTTGGTACATTTTATTTGTTCTTACAGCCTTGAAGGTTGATATGCAACACATCTGCCATGGAACTGAGGAATTGAGCTTCCTTTAGGTTAAAGCAAACTGCATACAGGCAGTGTGGATAGCTAATAAAACTGGAAATAAATTTCCCAAAAGCTGGAGTCCAGGAATGTGGCAAATGGTACAAGCATCAAGACAATATCTATCGGAGTTAACTATATTTGTGCTTTTTCTCTGTGCTAGAGTTGAATGTACTATGCTCTCTGTAGCTTTAGTTTTTAACTTTAGTAAAACTCTTGTTCTTCCAATTTTTTTATTGCTTTTCATCATGGTTGCTGATATTACTAGTACAAATTTGGAGAAGTATATGATCCCAGCTGGGAGTTAAATTCAGATTTCTGTGACTTCAAATGTATGAACTTTTACAGGCTGGGGGATGAACAGATTAAGAGCAGCCCTGCCAAGAAGGCCTTGGGGATACTGGTGGATGAGAGGCTGGACACAAGCTGGCAACACGCATACACCCTTTCTGGGATGTCACAGACTCTTCTGTTTAGTTTTATTTTTTCTATCAGTCTGCTGGTTTTTTTTTTATCTGTGATATTGGCTATTTCCTGCCCTGTTCTTGCATTTCTTATCATGCATCTCTGCTGTGGTTTTGTTTGTAGCCTTGCAGAAGTGAATGGGCCCTCAAGTCAGAATTGGGGAGCTCTGGAAATCTTATATTGTCCATCTTCCACTGAGGAAAGGTCTGTAGTAGAGTTTACCGTGATGCAAATTAGATATTCATTGCTGATGTGACTGTTTGACAAGCAATTTTCTCCATCATTCTGGAAAATTTCTCAGTTGTGTTTTCTGAGTCACTGTTGGAATACACAGGAAAAGATGAGAAAGATAGATAGTGATATATCCACCACAGATGCAGTGGGACTACTTACAGTCTTTTGCATACGATCTGCAATGTGTATATAAAGTAGTAATCTCACTTCATGCTTGGTCACATGCTGGAAAGATTGAATTTCCTGCAGTTTCTCTAAGTGTGTTGAATAAAAATGCTTTAGTAATGTGAAATTGGGATCTGGAATTCAGTAGAAATGCACATGAGAACAGCAGCTGTGAAAAACATAGCAGTGTAGGAAGTTTGGGACATGGTGTTTTTTCCCATATTATATGTGGGGGTTTCCCATATTATATGTGGGGGTTTTAATATTATTCTTAAGAATAAAAGGCACAGTTTTATAATTTTCTGGTACTAATATTTTCTTTTTAATATACTATTTCCCCCAGTAAAGCTTTTGATGTTTCAAGCAGTAAGAGCATCTCAAGAATGACAGCAACTTCATGAATGGCAGTACCTCTCTGTATTACGAACTCACATGGTTTAGTTCTTGTTTTAATGAAGCACTTTGGCATGGGTCTAGACTATTTTATGTATATAGGAGATCAGTTTTAGAGTTCTTGGCTTCCATCTGTCGAAACCTATAAGGCTCTCTATTAAATTAGAATAGAGTAGTGTAAGTCTGAGGAACCCTTTATTTTTTCCCAGAAATATCTTTAAGGAAAGATGGATCAGAATTGAAGTTGGGGGTTGGGTTTTTCCTTGTTGGCTTGAGGTTTTTCCCCAGTTTTTTTGTTGTTGGAAGGACTTTCGTGCTAATTCTTAGGCTGAAAAATGTTGAGGCATCACAGAAAACTTTGAGGAACATTTCTAATTGCTTTGCTAAGAATATATTTGTTTGCATGTGGACAAGGCCAACAAATAGAAATTTTTTCCTAAATTAGATATGCTAAACTGTAAAAAACAGCAAATGTTTGCAGCAATGGGATCTGATAAGATCCCATAATAGGATTCCTTATCCTTTACAGGATAAAATCCATTAGCTGTGTCTGCATCTCCATGAATATCAAACACTAGAAGTCTTGCAAGCTTGAAAAATGCATTTTTTAAATGTGGTTTGTCTTCCTTTTCTTTAGAAACAAAACTTAACAATAGCAAAAAAAGCAAAAAGTCCAGTTTCTAGAAATCTGCATGTATTCAGAGAACCTGAGATATTCTGTGCAGTGCTGTGTTGAAACCATCCAGATCCAAGAATACATTAGCTTTAGTGACTCGCAATAACCATGTCCTGCAAATTTAATGTTATTGTGTATCTTCAAGTGAATTAAACAAACTGTAGCTGGCCAACACTGTAGCCAAACAGTTAGAGTGAGCACAAAGTGGTTTAGCTAAGCAATCTCCAAATGCAGAGTTAGCATTAATGTCAAATGATGTAACTTCATCTATATTAAGGAATTTTGGCAAGGTTCATTTGTTGCCATGATGAAAATACTGGAAGCTGCTCAGTCTTTGATGTGCTATAGTTCTTGCCAAGGCAACTGAATAGGTGAGAGAGTACTAGTTGTAATTTTTTTTCTTCTGAAATTCTCCAGCCAAACCAAGACTGAAATGAACAAATATGGAATCTGTTTGCATGGTACCAGTATTGAATCTCTTTGGAACAGGTATTCAGTCATATTTCAGTATTTCGTGTGTCATCACAGGCATAACATGATTGAGCTGCTACCTTTTAAAGGAACTAAAATTCTATTTTATAAAACATGAACTCTCTTACAGCAGGAAAATTCATGCAGAATGGAGCAAGCAGGCCCTTACTTGTACTTATACTTTGGCCTCAACTTTTTGAGAAGTCAACTTGCCTTTACTTGGCATTTTACTTTCATTTCAGGAGTTCAAGATGGGTGCAGTTCCTCAATAATATTCAAATCCATACTCCTCCTTTGGTGGACATTTATGCTTTGGTATCAAAATCCATCTCCAGCTGATGTCAATTCCACAGCTACTCTCTGAACTGTGTTAGACAAGAGGAAATCAGAATGTTACCTTGTATGGCTTGTTTTTAATAGTTTTTCATCTTTGTGCTATCTTCTCACCCTTGCCACAGGTTCATGGTATGGTTTCTGTGGCATCTTGAAGCTGGTGAATGAATTCCACAGCACAACAGGGTGGACAGAAATACTTGTTGGTTAATAAACGAAACCAAAGAATGGAGATCATATATGATAATGGAGCAGAGGACTTGCATCTCTCATACCTTCAGAATATAGGGAGTTATAGAACAGTTTGGAAGGAATTTTCTTCTTGCCCCAAAATATCAAGTTGGACCAGTCTGAACAACTATCAGATAGATTAGCTGGAGAGTTATCAGTTTTCCTTGTGTAGTTATAATTCTGGATTGGTTTATTATTTATGTATTTAGTTTAGGTTTGGGCAGAAAAAGGCAGGGTTTTTTTTTGAGGGAAGCTGGGTAGCAACTTGCAGTGATCTCCATAAAAGCTACTTATAATGGTGTTCATGCAGCTGTTCCTGTGGTGTGCAACTTACACAGTTTCCTATCGTAAAAACTCAATCTCTATACCAGCAAGAACTCTCCAGACTCGCTGAAACACCCTGTAGTCTGAAATTGCACCTGATCAGACTGAAAGAGCTGGTCATGGGTGATAAATGTTTATCTGTGAAGGCTTCTTTACTTTTCCCTTAAGCACCTTGGAGGGTTTCTGCAGGGCTATTTATGGTCTTTCATTGTATGCCCTTTCCCATCTTCCTGAATACTAGGCTTCCCAGCTCATAATTCTAAGAAGAAGCTTTATTTCACAGTAGAAAGGGGCACCAATATGTGGCCTATTATATCCATATCAGCTTGCTTACCCTTTTCAAACAGCTATTGTGTTTTAATAGGGCCCTGCCTGGTAGGGGGAGTCCTTAATTCCTGCTATGTAAGAATGGTCAGCTTGAGTTACAGCAAACTGCAGGATGCTGCTCTGATCAAAAGGCCTCTGTTTTTAAAGGTTCCCGTGTCCCCACGCCTCTCCATTTGCCTTTTAATTTTTTTTTTTTTTTTAATCCTGGGCTAATAATTCAACACACTATGGTGATTTTAGCTTGTGATTTGCAAGCCTTAAGGTGTTAAATTACTGACCTAGCATATGAAAAATTAAGGGAGAGAGACTCTAAAAAAGATAAAGGCTGTCTGGGTAATAACAAGCAAGCAGAGCAACTCCTTTAATCCTTTCCTTCTGCAGAATCTGTAAACTGGTCTCAGAGGGTTTGATTTGCTACAAAGCAACATAAGAAAGCTTGTTCACTGCCTATTCTGAGCAGTGTCACAGGTGCTGTGGCTCATTTCCTTCATCCCAGTACATGGGATAATCTCTGTACCACCTGTATTAAATCTGCCATGAATACAGAGATCCCTAGCCTATATCAAGAAGGCTGAAAACACATAGTTAAATTATGTGTCACTCCTTTCCCCCTTTCCACACCCTTCAGCTGAAGTAAACTTGAGTGGGTGAGACGGAAGGGATCTCAAAAAATCCAGTGTCTGTGTTTGCAATGTTAAGTCACCCGGTCTTGCCAAAATTTTGTAGTGTAAATGACTTCCTATCTGCCTGGTTGTTAAAAAAACCCAACTATTTTCCCTTAAAGCTAGTCATCAGGAATAACATTTAGCATCTGTTTTGTCTTAACACATTTCCGAGGAAATGCCTAAAAAGCACTGCTAATTTCATTAGTCGAAAATGGTGGTTTCCTTGAGGCTGACCTCAGTGTCCCCAGTTCTAAGATCTGTGGAATTTAAAAAAGCACTTGAAACAGTGGCTTTGAATTGAGGAATGCTCATGGTCCTACACTACCTTCCAAGGGGGATAGCTAAAAAAATGGTCCAATGATTCATCTGAATATTGCAAATATTGTAGTACAGTTAAATCAAGAGGTGAAGAATAAAATTATCTTAAACTACATTCATACAGCAGTAATTTTATTGGTACAACAGTGATTTTTTTTTTTTTAATCCAGTTATGCCTCCAGTTTTAGGTGTTGGCTCTCAGGTTTCCTTCTGGGCAAGGTAAACCGCACTTTGCTGTCTCAGAGCATAGCCTCGGACTAAGTGCAGTTGGTCATTTGGGGATGCTTTGTTGTGGATAAGTTATTTAACAACAGAAATGGCTTGGGTTTTAGAGCCTTTTGTACTTCAGTATTTTCTATTGCTAGAGCTAGTTCTTTGTTATCCATTGTAGCACAGTCTCTAATCCTAATGCTCCTAGTTATCCCTATTTACTGTGCTTTAGTTCACACAAAAAAGCAGTCTTGGAGCTCTGGGCTCCTTTCAGATGGAGCTAAACTGGAAGATGTGTTCCTTCTGCAAATGAGCATTCAGTCAGTGGGACTAGATTAGAACTAGTCTAGAGCGTGTGTCAAGAAAAAGCAAATCCTGGGATGCCCATGGTGTTGACATCACATCCTCCGCACTGTTTTTCTCTCCAGACATTCCGGTCAGTAAACATAGCCTCTGACAGCAACTTTGCATTTGAGACGACCTTATTTGTGCTTGAGACACTCAACTCTGTTTTAATGACTTAGACTCTTGTGTAAGTGCAAGAAAAGGGTATTGAGGGGGGTGAGGATGTGTGTAAATGGTTCATGTTTAAGAAGTCTTCAAAATTTTTTCTTCATCAT
This sequence comes from Sylvia atricapilla, assembly GCF_009819655.1. Taxonomy (NCBI): domain Eukaryota; kingdom Metazoa; phylum Chordata; class Aves; order Passeriformes; family Sylviidae; genus Sylvia; species Sylvia atricapilla. The sequence goes on along the minus strand of NC_089145.1, from coordinate 23,679,548 downwards.
GCTCTTGATAGAAAATGCAAGCAGTAATGGTGTCAAATAAGGAAAAATGCTCATTGTTCCTTGCTTTCCATTTAGTAGAGGAAGGGTCCTGTGAGCTAGTTCAGGTCTTTGCATGGTAACCAAAGGTGGCACCTGCTAGGAGGACAGCAGGGTCCTGGCAAACTCTTCCATCATTCTCGAGGACTTGGGACTCTGCATTGTGCATATTTGGCTTTGCCTGAGTTCAGCAGGCAGAGGCTAACTCCTATAATGGGTTTCAATTGAGATGTTACCATAGCATCCTGGGACTTTTACAATCTATTTAGAAGTCCAAAGGTTTGAAAAGAGTGCTTGAAAGTTTCTGAATTCTGGCAGGTTGCCGAAATGTAAATGCACAAAAGACAAAGCCTTATGAAAGCTGCTCTGTTCAGAGAAGCAGCACCTGAGTGCTAGAATTCCCAGCACATCCATTTTTGAGAGCTGGGGCTGTTTTATCACAGTCTTCTCCCTAACCTTTTTTCTTCCCCTCACGTGTATGTGCCATCCCACAAGCGTAGCCTGGGTGTGCTGCAAGACGCAGCCCTCTCACCAGTGGTGTTGGAGGAGACTGTTCTGGGGTTTGGCTGCTCTGGGGCACAGGAAGGAAAGGAGTGAGAAAGCATCCTGATGCCCCTACTGTAAGGATTTCTTTAGATATCCCCATCAAGTGAGAACCTTGCTTTATTCTTCTCTCGTCTTTCTTCAGGATTTTCTCACAAGTGAATGGAAAGAGCTGTTTTGTTAACAGAGTATCCAGTTGCCTAACAATTCTTGTGTGAAATATGAGTGCTCTCAGTGAGCTGGTATTAACTAATGAACATTCAATGCAATTTGTAGTCTTGGTTTCAGCAAGACAAAATCACATCATTAGTAGCTGTTGTTACTCTTCTAATTTGCCTACTCTATTTATTGTAATGTAGAGAACTGAAGCAATCATTAGGTTTGCAATAGGAGGCCTGGAGACTAGGACAGTTGTTGAAAGCTTTCTTCTAGAAGGAATCTCTTGGAGATGGCTGCACTTTCAATGCCCGAAAGGGAAAAAAAGAGAAGTTAACAGAGAAGTGAAAAATTATTTTCTCTGCTTCTGCATTCCCAAACCCATTTTTAAGTGATTGAGGACAAAATAATAACTTGTTGAGGTACCCTGTTTCTTTTCCCTGTGTCTTTGTTCTTCAAATGTGCTGAAAAGTTCTGGCCACCTAACTTTGCTAACAGTATGAGCTGTTCAGTGAGAGGAGGACAGAGAGACTGAGCAATCCTAAGGGAAGAATCTCAGCAACTGTTCAACTTGCTGAGGATGATTGAGCTTAATGGTTAAGTTTTTTCCTTTATTGTTGATATCTTGCTTAAGCCATTCGTCTGAGTGCAGCATGTTTCATTTTTGTATTCAAAAGAAATTGGAAAAAACATCTGTTTGCATGTACATAAAAATCAAGGTAAGGTGTTGGTCATATGCCCTACATACTGTTGGAATACCTGTAACAACTTTGGGTTGTCATAATTTTTCTTTCTTCCAGAAATGTTTACTTGTAACATTACCACACCAATTGTAACTTCATCTCTGGGCAGCTGTTGAAAAAAAACACATGTGGCCAAGTTATTTTGGTACTGCCCATCTACCCATGATATAGGAATTTCAATATATATGGTTTATTCAAAATGTATAGTGTTTCTGTTCCTTATAGTGATCTTGACACTGTCTGAGAATAGATTTGTTGTTGGGCTGTTTGCTGGATAGCTCCATCATGGTCTGGCTCCTTTGAGCTGAACTTTTACTACTTATGAAAAGGAATTTATAAAGTAGGGTGTCTGAAGTGTAGCATCTCAACTGGGATAAAATTCTGATTCCTAGGCTTGTAATCTTGAGCTTTTTGGGGGAAATCCTTCCATTGTATAGTTAAACAAAATCCTCCTTCACTCAACTAGCTGGCGGCACTTGGCTGTCAGCACATCCAGGTGTGCTGATGTTCCAGCATATCCACCCACTCTTTTAACTGAGTAAGCAACAAATGATATCATACCGTTCTGCCTGGTAGGTTTAGAGCCATTCCATGCTGAAAATGCAAGTGACTAGAGTTTTTGCTTGTTAGAAATAAGGAGTAATATAGTAGGGCTGTCTGATGTGAATTAATAGTATGTTAGCTTCATGTCTGGACCTTTCTGTTACAATTGTGCCAGGATCTGCTTCCAAAATATGCATGTTCTGTAGATGTTCTGAGCAGCATAATTTGGTGTATTTAATTCTATCACTGTGCCTTCATTTTCTTTCTCTTCCAAAATGTCTCCCATATGTGTGTTATCTTTCTGAAAGCTGCCTTCTTCTATTACACCAAGTTTCTTCTTTTTCCTCTGTATCCTTCTTTTCTCCATCAGTCTGTCAAATCATCAGCAAAACAATGCAGATCAGAAATGAAAAAAGGAGTACAGGCTGTGGTCTGGGATGAGAAGATCTGAAATTCCATTTCCAGCTTTGTCACAGGCATCTTGTGGGACTTTTTGCAAGTTACTTTACCTTACTCTGAACTTGTTCACTCTAAGGCAGTGAGTGACAGCTCTTTGTAATGAGTACCCTTTACTCACAATGATAGTCATGTAATTTTGGCATATTTTGATCCAGCACATGATTTATTTATTTAATCTCTTGGGACAATGGTTTTGCTTTACTTTGCATGAATAAGGTTTCATAAATATGAAATACTGTATTTTTCCATGATACTTACAGAAAGACTATGCCTGATTCCAGGATTCAAGTGTCATGAGTGTTTGTTAAGGTCATTGCACTTATTTTATTTGAGTTACGTTTCTTTCTGGGTAGAGGGGCTGGAAACTGTTCTGTACTATCTTTCAACACATGACAACAGATTCTGTTTGCTCGCGTGTGTTTGAGAACCAGGATATTAAAAATGAGACATCCTTATTCCTTTTGTAAGAATTGAATGGCTTCTCTACTCCCCCCTTCCCCCCCCCAAAGTTGTTACATGACTTAAATTTTGCTCAACTCTGTCTGGTATAATTCTCTTTCAAATGTGAGACCCTTTTCTATACTATGAAGGATAAAGTGATTTAAAGTCTTTATGTTTAAAGAGGTGATTTAAAATTGCAAACTGAGAGGGTTCACACTGACTGCCAGATTTTGTCTGTTGTGGAGGTGCTACCTATGGAGAGGATCTGCTGTGATGAAAGTAAACTTGTATCTTTTCATTAATTTTCTCCTATGAGGGAGAGCTAAGCTGCTGTCCCAAGTGAATGTTTTAATGATCTCTCTGGAGTGTTTCAAAGCTTTGTCCCACTTGCATGATGCCGAGCGTAATGCACAAAATCTATCTTTGAGGCAACCCTGTCATTATACCTTTTGGTATATAATGTTTGTATTTGCATTTCTTTTGTTCTTGTATGTTGAGCTTTACCATGCCCAAAGGAGAACTTCTTGCACTTCAGAGAAACCTTTGTAAGACAAATGTTTGCTGTAAGAAGTTAGCCTAAAGTGCTTACAATTCATATTATAGAAATTTATAATAAAATACAGAAACATGAACGTCAAACTGAAGATCCATCATAATGACCAGCTACTCTTTTCAAAATACATTAGTGCAAAGTGTTGTTTAGTGATGCGTCAATCAGCTTTTCATCACAACTGCAGTAAATTTTATACATCCAATATTCAATTTTCAGTAACCTAGAAATGATATCTTGAGGCTTCTCTTAAAAAGGATTTTTTTTGTGGCTTTAAAGAAAACTGTAATGAAAATAGCAGTGAAGTTCAGATGGTACTAAAGAAAGGGCATCTCCTGGTCAAATAAACAACAGTTGCTCTTGGCGAGCCATTTTCCAATGGACTGTTTTCAAATAAGTGGGTCTTGGACACTCCTTGCTGGAATTCTTTAGAATGAATTTTACTTTCACAAACCTCTAATTCCTATAATTAAATTTCAATGTGTGGTTTTTGCAAATAGTCTTCTCTCTAGAGAACAGCGGGGTATAAATTTTGGAGATTTTGTTTCACAAAATGTACTGGCTAGTGGTTTTTTGCTGCTGTTCTAGTTGTTCCCAGAACATTCATGTTGGTTCAGCTTTCTAACATTCTTGTTTTGACTTTGTGTCCACAGTTTTAACAGTGTGCGGCAAGGAACACACATTTTGTTCCGTGAGTTCAGCTTTGTTCAAGCCACCCCTCATAACAGGGCGTCTTTTCTTCGGACCTTCTGGAGGTGTTTCCGGACTGTGGGGAAAAATGGAGGCAAGTATTCCAGCAGCTGCTGCTGTCCTGTTACCTTGACATGAAGATTGTTAACCAGGCTACTAATGCACAACAAATACTTGCCCTTCACATTGTGTTCTAATAGTCTAACATTACTAATGGAGAGACAACATCATGTTTCCCTGTGGAATGGTTAAAAATAGCTCCCAGAATATAGTGGTGTAGAAGCACCTTGTTGCCAGTGTTACAGAACAGTGTGTCAAGCAACAGTAGATCAGAGGGAGGACATTGTGGGCTTGTGCACTGAGATGGGTAGGAAAAAAATGTGCTGGAGGTTGGTGGCTGGGACCCAGAGAAGGTTAGAATATCGGGTGTGGAGCATGAGGGAAGGGGGTGCTGAGATTCTCAGCCAGGTGGCTGCCACCCGAGCTATGCCTGAATAGTCCTGCCAAAGCCCCTAGAGGATGCTGCAGAATCCTGATGGCTGTGGAAGAGAGACCACTGACAACTGTGTGACCTCTTCCCCCACTCTGCCCACAAGGAAAAAGCTGCAGTGCCAAAATAAATACTCGGCACTGTGCTATCATGTCTAGCTATTCTTATATTGCACTTGGTATATTAGGTATTACAGAACTGGCCAGAGTTCAAAATAAACTCCTGTAACTACATGCAACTAAAATTATGTTTTGTTTTACTTTTTCATTTAGTATTTTAAGCAAATACACTGAAAGTTGCTGTACAAATATGAATGTTGGTGGGGTTGTTTTTATTATAAGCCTCATTTTTTTTAAGATATTCAGCCTCATTGCTTCTTGCAGGAAAGACTAGAAGCATCTCTTAAATATAGATAAAACCTTGCCTTCTGGCTAAGCTTTACAACAGTTCTGCTTTAGATGAACAGAGTTTGCCAGCCTGTGAATAAAGACTTTTTTGACATATGCCATCTGAGCTTTGGCAATTAGGCAATCGTAGTTAAACATGACAAAATATGTAGTAAGCCACTGAAGTAACTATGCTATCTGTAACACCTTCTTCCCATTGAGAGGTACTTTGTTATGTTATAAATAATTTAATTTAGTCCAAGGATAATATTTTAAAGATTTCAGGTAAATTATATGATACTAATTTAACAGTATGCAGTAAGACATACCTGATTTGAGATCAGGTCATAATCAGGAAAAATAAAATCTAGACTCCTAGAACATATTTCTATGGGGGAGTTAGAGATGATAGTGAAGAAGTCATCCACCAGAACTACTGTCAACCACCAGAACAGCTGTTAGTAGTAAGCCATATTGAAAAATTGAGAAGAAGCTCTCTGATGCAAAATATCCACTGCAGTACTTTCAGTGCAACTTTTCATCAGGCTTCGTTTGTCCAGCACCAGCCTCAGCCAGATGAAGGGCACCTGGATTTGTTGAAAAGAATGGAAAAGTTTTAGCTTCATAATATCTCCTTTCTCTTTAGCTTTTAGTCTTATGTGAGTATTGAAAAGGCTGTGGATGAAAGTATAATCACCAAGGTACTCTGAAGAGAAAGGGTAATAAGCACGGGAATAAGAGCTCAGGTGGATGTCGCTAAGCTCTGGTTGTGGCCTAAAAGAAGTTCAGTGTGTATTTTTCTAACTTTGAAGTCCAGTAGCTACACTTTTTAGTCTGAGTAAATATTACACTTTTAACTGTATATTTATGCATCTACTTACATTTTCTTTTTACACTAACTAGAGACAGAAATCCATCACTTTCACTGTCAATATTTTCATCCACTTAGTCCAATTTCTCTGATTCTCTAGCCATAATTATGGACTAGAACCTTGATATTTTTCATTTCAGTTTTATTTGCTATGGATTTTTTTTTTTGCTGTACCTGTGTGTAGGGGAACATACAACATTCATGGCCACTTAACAATTAAACTCATTTACTGAGAAGATGAACCTGTGTGATGTGGTGGGTGAAATATGGTCATTACCACACTCAGGCATAGACTAGACCTAGATTTTTTTTTTTCTTGGCTGTGTTTGCATGGGAAACCGATACTGGGGCAGACTCCTGGAAGGACCTGTGGACCCGTGGAGACAGGAGCCCATGCTGGAGTAGCTTTGTTGGCAGGACTTGTGACTCCATGGGGGACTCAAGCTGGTACAGTACATTCCTGAAGAACTGTATCCCATGGAAAGGATCTACTCTGGGCAGCTTGTGATGAGCTGCAGCCCTTGGGAGGGTATTATGCTGCAGAAGTTTGTGCAGGAGTGTCTCCCGTGGGTAGAATGCCATACTGGAGCTGGTGAAGAGAGCTAGGAGATAGAAATGGCAGAGACAATGTGTGACAAGCTTCCTGGTTTGCCTGTGACACTTGAGGGTGGGAAGGTGGAAAATAATTCAGGAGTGAGGTTGAGCCCAGAAAGAAGGCAGGGCTGAGTGGAAGGTTTAAGATTTGGTTTTATTTCTTACTATCCTGCTCTGATTTCACTGGTAATAAATTCAATTTAATTTCTCCAAGTCAAGTCTGTTTTGCCTGTGACAGTAACCGCGATCTCAGAGATCTGAGATTACTGTAGAGAGGGATCTCTCCCTGTCCTACTCTTGCCCCATGACCATTTCATTATATTTTCTCTTGATATATGAGTCCAGTTGAGGGGAGGGAGTGACAGAGCAACTTTGGTGGGCACCTAGTGTCCAGCCAGGGTCAAACCACCACAAGGAATGGTAGGTAAGTTACAGAGTCCTGGTAAGAAATTCTGCTTATGGTTATATACTGTGCAACAGAGCATGGCACAAGCAACCTGCTGTTTCTGAAATTAGTAGCAATATAGCTTGGGCTAACATAGGAATATTGCTTTTGAGACCTGAACTAGAATTTCTGCATTCAGTGCCCTGTGTCAGGTAATGGAGTGTTATTCATCAAATGGCTGCTTTATGTCAATGGAATTTCTGTGTGCAGAAACTCTTTGTTTTGTACAGCACGATTCTGATCTGCCCCAGTTTTCTCTCTGGGTTTGTTTCTGGGCAGGGATTGCTCTATTCTTTGTCATTGATTTATGTCTGTGAAGAACTGTGAAGATATCTTTTGTCTTCCTTTGTCAAAAGTATTACATTCACTAACTTCCATGTCTTCTAGGATGTTCTTGGTTTTATTTATTACTTTGTCATAAAAGTGTCTACTGGTGTTTCCCCTTCTCTCATTTACTCTAAATTTCACTCCAGATTTGAATTTCATGTTTTAGGAGTGAGTGTTGGCTTTTTCTTAATTTTCTCCATCTGTTGAGGGTATCCCAGATAAACGACATAAATGCCAACCCTATGAGAATATAAGTCCACCTAATAAATAACTTACATCAAAGTTTGCGCCCTGGCTGGAGGGAAGCAAGGGAGAATATTAAAGATGTAAAATGATGCAATTTCCAAGCTTATGCAAACTCACAAAACCCCAAACAAACAAACAGACAAACCCCCCATCTTTTCATGTCTGAGTGTGTAATTGGGATTTTAGAACAGTAGACAAAATCTCACAAATAAGATAAGTGATTGCTTAATCTGGCTGCTAGCTGTTCATTCTTGATGCAGGGAAATTTACTGCTTTGTCTGTCAGTCTTGACCGTGCCTTGACAAGGAATGTGCATGTCATTCACCCAAGCAGATGCATCTAGCCATGGGTTCTCAAATGGCCAGTAATAGAGAAATCTGTCTGAACACAATCCGTGCTTAAATGTAACAATCTGTGTGGGCAGAACCACGTATGCAGTAATTGAAATGCACTAACATTACTGTTTCTCTTGGGAAATTCCTGTAGATGTTACTTTTCTGCTTAATTCCTTATCCTTTTGAATTACTGGGCAATAGCTCTTCTTGGAGAAATACAGCAGATTTTATGTTATTTTTCTATGATGTTAGCTCTGTTACTTGATGGGCTCTGGTTACAGTGACCTTTTAAAGTTCTTTTGTTTAGAGACTAGATTTATTTTTTCTTTTGTCTCTGAATAGCCAGGGAAAATTACTAGCTTCAGTAAATGTGATGGTAACACTTCAAAAAGTTAAGCAAAGTTTGTTATTTGGGGGAGTTTGTTTGTTTGTTTATTTTTTCTTAAGAGGATTTCTTTTGGGTGATATGCTGGATCCATTTTACAGGATTTTCCAGTGGTTTTAAAAGCTTAGCACGATGCAGAGTTCTATTTTCAAGTATGCATAAGCATATCTGAGATTCCGTGCATTGGGAATGTGATCCCAGGACTAGAAGGAAACAGATGAATGTGATCCAGTGTCAATAAACTAAGGTTTCTTGGTGAAAAAAAAACTTCACAATTTTTTTTTTTATTATATAATCAGAGAATATGCTGAGTTGGAAGGACCCGTCATGATCACTGAATCCAGTATCTGGCCTTGCACAGGACCACCCCAAGAATCACACCATGTGCCTGAGAGTGTTTTTCAGATGCTTCTTGACCTCTGTCAGGCTGGTGCTGTTACCAGTTCCCTGGGGAGCCTGGGCCCGGCCACCAGCCACCCAGTGCCCAGCCACCCTCTGGGTGAAGAACCTTGTCCTAATACCCAGCCCACACCTTCCCTGACTGAGCTTCATGTCTTCCTCATGTCTTGCCCCTAGTCATGAGAGAGATCAGTGCCTGCCCCTCTCCTTCCCCTTGTGAGGATGCTGAAGACCTCAGTTTCTTCTCCAGACTGAACAGAACAAGTGACCTCAGCTGCTCCTCATATGGCTTTCCCTCCAGACCCTTCACCATCACTGTAACTCTCCTTTGAACAATCTATAATAGTTTCATGTCTTTCTTGTATTGCAGCACCCAAAACTGCACACAGCACTGCAGGTGAGGCGCTCCCCATGCCGAGCAGAGCAGGACAATCCCCTCCCTTGCCCAGCTGGTGATGCTGGGCCTTCCTGGCTGCCAGGGCACTGCTGACTCATAATCCACTTTCTGTCAACCACAACCTCCAGGGCTCATTCCTATGGCACTGCTCTCCAGCCTTTTGTTCCCCAGTCTGTCCACACATCCAGGGTTGCCCCATCCCAGGTGCAGAATCTGGCACCTGCCCTTGTTAAATTTCATATGGCTGGTGAATGCCCAGCCCTTTGATTTGTCAAGGTCTCCCTGCAGGGCCTTTCTGCACTTGAGAAAGTCAGTATCTCTGTCCAACTGACTGTTATTGACAAACTTACTTAGTGCTCCTTTGAGTCCCACATCCAGGTCATTTATGAAGATGTTGACAACTGGGCCTAAGATGGAGCCCTGCAGAACCCCACTAGTGTGAGGTCACTGGTCTGTTACCCCATTCACTACAACCCTTTGTGCCCTCCTTTTAACTTCTACCGATGACATGCAACACTCACAGAGGTGGTAAGAGGACAGCTAGTGTTTGTTGAAGCATAATGATCAGTTAGCAACGGATTTCTCCCAAAGGAAGGCAGAATGGCCAGAAGTCTTGTTTTCCCTCTGCTTGTGCTTAAATTGACCTCTTGGAATCTATCTGACCTGCTCTTTTGAATTGTCTGTTCCTCAGGACTCTTTAATTAAAACTGTGCTTTCTCAGTTTAAACGGCCCCTGCAGAGTTCTGCTGTGAAGCCTCATAAGGTCAACATATGCCTCTCCCAACCCCCATGGCTTTCATGTCTTGTTGGCTCTCTGTTTTTAATTAAAAAGATTTTTCCTTAAATGCTTTCCAGCCAATTAGAGAAATTTTGCACTGAGAAACTTGTTCCAGGCCTGATGTACTGAGAAGTGAACAGAAAGCTCAGTCAGAACCATTGGCACTTCTTTTCTAGAGCCTCAGCTTTCTTTGGTGCTTTTCAGCAGCTTTTCTCTTTTTTCTTTCTTTGCACCTCCCCCCCCTCCCAATTTAGAACTGCTTCCAGCAAAAATGGCTGTTGTTTGATACCTTAGATATAGTGCTGAAATGTGAAACTGCTGCAGAAAGTGTGTTAGACTATATCGCCTGAGAATCCTTTTTGCAGACACTTGCCTCCCCTTCAGACAAAAGGAACTGTTACTGTTCATACTGAAATAAAATCTTATAAAACGACCATGTTTCTTTCACATTCATCACATGGTGTGATGGCTACCTCTTTGCTTCTGTACACTTAAATGAGTAAATAGGAAGCCTAGCTGTCTCTGGAGCTTGTGAAAAGGGAGGTTTACCACAGTCGAGCACACAAGCTATGTAATGAAATGAGAACAGCCTTTATGACTAGCTCTACTTGAGTTTGCCAGGAAGGCTAGATTCCTTATAAAAATTAAAGAAATGTCTTATCTGTACAATTCACGTAACTTGGAGATGGAGAAAAGCTAAATGGACCACCGTTCTCTCAGCTCAGTTTTGAAAGATGATTTTTAATGCATTTTTGCTGACAAGATTACTTTCCTGAGATTACAAAATCTCTTCCTTTGCTAGTGTCATTCTGATGCTTCCACAAGTTGTTCTTTATATGAAATTATTCTGTCTTTTTTTAATCCCTCCCTTATAAGCTTTTAGACTATCTCCATTTTTTGCTTAGCCAATCTCTGCTAAATTAGATGTTTGGAACAATATGGTGATGATCACAGTAAATATCAGAATCCTTTTCCCTTTCCTTTTTGTTATTAAAACAAAAACAGGTTTTTACACCGTGTTATTATAGAAAATCTTTTATGAATCAGTGAGGTCTCACAGCATGTCCCAAAGATAAGTAAGCTGTGAATTTTAATGCAGTGTTTTCTGGAAATTCATTCTGCAGTGAAATACCCTTGGCTGAAATGATTGATCTCCAACCTTATGTCAGTTCCTTCATGCTACAGTTATAGATGCTGGTATTTATGATTTATCAGTGTAGCTCTGCCTGGAAGCACTCATGACTCTGGAGTATTAGGACAAAAGATTCCTGAAGCTGGGGAGAAATAAGTGGAGGATTACATTTTAGAGATGGTGAGATATATCTACAAGCCATTGTAAGGTAAAAACATCTGCATTACATAGATTTAAAATGTATTGCAGTAATCGTTTGTAGAAGTGGGTCAGTGATGGAGTCTTCAGCTAGTCTCTCCCTGAATTCAGTTCATGCCATTCTGTCAAGGCAGTTTGTGAAATTAAATGTAGTACACTGAAAATCCTCCTTGTCTAATCTGGTTTGGTGTTTATTTTTTGCCCCGGTATTATGTTTCCTTTTCAGCTGTCTCTGAGCATACATCAGCTCTTCTTAATATTCAAATGCGTTTTTTTTCAATTTCATATTCCAGATGTATGCCTCTCCAGATTTATTTTTTTTTTAAACCAATAAACTTTTCTGTTTGTTTTCTAATGTTTTCTGGCTATTTTGTGTCTTTTGACACTTCTTCACTGGTTGTGTCATTGGCAAATTAAATTAATATGTTCTTTACTTTTTGTCCCAGTTGAGTGAAAGATTTAAATAAGCAATGATTGTTGTTGCATTCTGCTAAGCAATTATCCAAAATTCAACTGGTACTTATTATTACTATTTGCTTTGCAGTCTTCTGGCAAGTTTCCTATTCCTATGACAGCATTCCTATTCAAACCAACTGAAATGGATTTTTTTAATTAAGACTTTTTTAGGCTCCAATATAGTCCTGAAGAGTTAGTATTACAAATTGTGGGGAACTTCCCTAGAACAAAACTAGTTCTAGATTGTTTAACCCGGCTGGGATTCTGAATGCTCCATGTTTCTGATATGAAATAAACTTGGTCTGTCTCTTCTCTCACTTGTGACATGTCTTGAAAGATGATCTGTACACTGCATATGCATAGGCGATCATCCAGTAGAATGTCTATGAAGCCTTAGTTTCATTAATTAGTATGTTTTATGCTATTGCTGATCTATTCTTCAGCAGCAGAGATGCTGAAAGGGAGAGAGAGGTAGAGAAAGTAAATTAAAATCTTGTTTTATCTCAATTCCTTATACTGTGACTTTCTGCAAAGAGGTTTTAAGAGAAGAGTTTCTGTGAAGCCCACATCTGCTTTCAGTTCAGTGTTGGCTTTTAGTCTGCCCTGAGAGGTGAAAGTGCCTAAACTGAGGAACACATTATCTTAATCCCTTCTCTGTGAACCCTAAAGCATACTTCTGCCCATGCTGTTGGCCTCAAGTGTGTGTCTATGCTGTGTCATGTGATGTTTACCTAGACAACTAAGCTCAGGGTTTGTATTTCCCTATGGTACAATTCAGCACTATCTCAAGATACTAGCTTAGGGACCTGAAAGTTGCAGAGCTCTGACAGCAGCCTGAGCCTAGTTGATCTGTCTCAGCAGATCAGCTGATGTATGGGGAGTGTTGTTATGGTATGTCTGCACTTATTTTTGTGGAATAAACTCTGGCATCTCTGTGTTGAGCTGCTGTGAACAGTATAGATGCAATTTGAGGAAGACTGTGAAGGAGGAATATGTGTTTAGCATAAACAGAAGAGTAAGAACTCCCCTTTACACACATGCAATTAAGTCTTTGATGTAGCCTTGATACTAGGAGTTATCTTTTTAAGAGAAGAGATAGATACCTTTTTGTCCAGGTGCACAAAAATTCTCTGAACAAATAATTTTGGTGTCTTTGTCATCCCATGTTCTTCTTCAGCTTTTTCTCTCTCACTGTCTTGTTATTTATAGTTTCCACCACTACACATTCACTTCCTAGCTTTCCTAAATTAACCCAACTGATTTATATAGTGTGCTCCTGGCTCTACAATATGTGTCTCTCTTTGGATTGAGCAGATCTGACCTATATCTACAAGTTTTTTTCTGTTTGTTCACTGGGAATTTGTACAACTATAATTTCTAGCTCCCTGTTCTTCCACTTCATCTATTGGTTATACTCACAAAAGCTTTATGTTCAGTTATTTTGATAAAATAATCTTGGGAATGCCAATTATTTCTTTTGAGGAACTGATTTTTCCCTGTGCTGTTAAAAGGACTGACTGAATTTCTGTTTCTGTAACTGTAATACTGAACCCTTCCAGTAAGCCTTTTCTTGTTAGGTAAGATAATTCAATCCTAGAAAATTAAAACCTTTCATGAAGTCCCTACTTTTCACTTTCTTTTAAGGCCTTGGTTCCATTCAGTATGTCCATGTTTGACTATAGTGTGATGTTGAATTCAAGTACAGAAATTCTTGCATCCTTACCTCAGTAAACATTTCTAAGTCTGGTTTAAATCAATATGATAATGTATGAAGTTGTTGGCTTATACTTTGTTATGCCTCTTTCAAGGATCCTAGATGAGTATCAGTAGAAGTGATCTGCATGCATGATTAGTACTTTGATATGCTACTACTACTCTGTGAAATGGGGATGAGGTACTACTATGGAAAACCTGTAATCTGCAAATGAATTATGAGATGTAGTCAGTAAGAGTTACAAGTTAAGCTTGATCCATTTTGAATTTACCACAGGACGTGATTGTGGTAGTGTAGAGTCTGTGATACCCTCCTTCATAAGCTGATCTGGGAGTGATTTGCATTCTGTGCTCCTACTAAGCATGAGTCTCATAACTTCTGTTGGAAAAATGGACCTTTCTTTCTCTTAGATGAAGAGATAGTTAAATATCCATCTCTTCTTGACCCCTTTTTCTCTTTAGAGCCATATAGGATTCTTCCAAGGAGATCTCTGAAGTCATTAAAGTCTGCTCTCCTAAAATCCAGGGCTGTGGTCCTTCTAATTGCCAGGTAGATACATTTCTGAAACTTTTATAAAATCGTTTTTCAGATATAGAGAAAAAGACCTTAGAAATGCTTCGAGCACAGGAAAGGTTTACAAAGAAGTTCACACTTTCCTGACTGCAATGTCAGTTAGCCAAAACCCAAAAATCTGTAGGATAAAAGCTAATTCTAGTACTCGCATAGATACTTGTCAAATCTTGTCTTCTCTGAGGTTTTCCTGCATTAAGGTTCAGACCCAGAAATGGTCAGAATTCACATCAGCTAATTTAACAGATTTGTACAGATTCTCCAGTAGAACTTGGGTAATATTTATAGTGCAGTAACCTGGTGTTTCTCAACAGAAGAAGCCATAGCATCAAGGGCAGCTGGAGAGTACATGAGTACACAATAAAGCTAAAGGAAACTGAACATTTGAAAAGAATTTTTTTTCTGTTTGGAAATGCAAGTATGTGAAGTTCCAAAGTGTTACTAGTGTTGATTTTCATAGAGGGTGGAGAGAGATGTTGGGAAAGGCAATATTGTCCTGAATAGAATTTTAACTTGTCCCCTTTAGTTCCTTTGTGTTGTAGGACAAACTCCATTGTAAACTATATTCATCCCCTTCTCTAGTCAGCTCTTTACCTGCCCATTTTTTATTATTTATCTCTATTTTGATCATCTGTTTGTCAAATACTTGTTTCCTTCCAGCTATGGTATCTGCTTATCTGTTACTGCTTTTCTCCCTCCTCTTTCTGCTGGATTTAAGGTATTGCATATTCAAAATGCTCCTCTGCTCTTCAGTCAAATTTCCCTCATGTAATTCCCAGAATAAATTTTACATTATCTGAAAAGAAGGCAAGTTGTCAGTGCTTTTGGCATGAAGCTGTCTCTGCATCACTATCTGATGTCAGAAACAAAGCTTTTTCATTATTTCTTTATTCCCATCCCCATTCCCCATGCTGCTATTAGGTATTTCTTCATTCTGCTGGCAGAGGCAGAGGGATAGGTGTGCTGTGAAAAGTTACAGTGCAAAGCAAATGCTAGTTAGCATGATTAGGATAACAAGAAGTTAATATTGCAGCTTATTCCTGAAAGAATTTATTTTTTTCTATCTACTTTGATTGGAAACTTCTCTTATCAAACTCTTGAAATGACTGAGCAAGTGTAATTATCTTTAAGGTGCTGAGAAGTGTTTCACGGCTTTCTTCTGTGATGGACAGGACCTCAAATGTGATGTCTTAATTTCAGAATGATGATTATTGATAACACTTTTCTGTACCTGCTCTCCAAGGATCTCCAGGTGTTTTACAGACATTAAGGAATGAAGCTTCCCAAAATTCTTGACAATACTATTTTCACTTCACAGTTCCAGAAAGTGAGACAGGGAAATGAAGTAATTAGCTGAAGTTCACATAGTCAGAATTCAAGATGTTTAGCCTTTTGATATGTTACTTCAATTTTAAATACTAAAGTTGTATTTTTTACAGATACAGGATTGTTTTACTGTGAAACAAGTAAGAAAACACACATATGTTAGTATGAAGCAACATTGTCTACATAAATTGTAAGAATCTGTCTGCTTTTTTTTTTTTTTAATGTTTTGAGAGTACTCTTCTTACTCAGAATAGTGGATCACTGTTCATGAGCTGTGTGGGATGATGCAGGATGTATTTGTAGCTGTTTACAAGTTTGATGTTACAGCCCCTTTTGCTACATGCTTCTCTCAACAGAGTCTTTAGAGCAAGATAGAAATCAATTTAATTAACATATGTCATCAAGTTCATCATCTCTGTTGTAGAACCACAAGCTCAGTATTATTTTTCTGACAATTCTTTGCTCTTCAGGAGGGGAAGGTTATTTCATATGTGTGCCTTACCAATGTGCACCCTGTCGGAAAGTGCCTTGGCTCATAAGCAGTCTGGTGCTTAGATGGTAACTGCATCACTTAGCCAGTCTTGGTGTACAGAAGCTGCTGGCTTCTAAAGTAAAACTGGCAAGAGATTTTTCCCTTTTGAAGGAGCTCAAAATAGAAACTGCTTTATATGCTGAAGTATATTCTTTATTCATCTTCCCTCATTGTAAATTCAGACTATTTCCCTTTTATACAGAGATTGCTGTCTTTTGTTGTTTTTGCTTGGCTTCAAAGTATTAGCTAGTAGAATCTTGTTCAAGCATGTTGTTCTTCAAGGGACCACCTTATAAAATAGCAGACTCTTCTTTCCCCTTAGGTCCAGTCTACTAGGCAAGTTGCATACAATGTCTAGTGAAAGATTTGTTAAACATATCTGTTCTGTGAAAAGCCATCTTCTGAATTCTTTTATTTAAAGAGTAAAACAGTGAAGCTTAGAACCTGATCTGGCTATGTCATGTCTTGCTATTTATCTGGAAAAACAGGCTTAAAAGCTGAACTCTGGGTCTCAAACCCAGCAAAGTGGGATTTTTGCGTTTGCTCTGAAGAGGCTGCCCCATGGGAAAGTTGAGTATGTGCATGGTGTAGTTAAAGCCAAAACTGAAGAATACCTGCTGGAGCCTGTCCCTTGTTGAAGGTTGTGTCTGTCATGTGTTGTCCTGTGACTATACAAGTTTGATGCCCAAACTCGAAATCTACTATAATTCTTTGCTAGTCAACAGAGAATGTCTGATCCATAGGGTAGTTTTGAATAGTTCAGATGGGCTTCTGGTCACTATCCTTCTCCTGTTGTTTACACTAGTTCATAGTTTAAGGAAAGGCAACATAAAAATTACATTTCACTCTGCATTTCAAACATTTTCTGTTTTCCAGATCAGTATGTTAAACCCTTAAAAAAATGTGTCTTTCTAATGATGCTGTGTTAATTTATTCTGGCACTCACTATTCTGTAAAGTTCATGAATACATTTTAGGAAAGTTTTTTTTATTCCATGATGCTTTTTGTCCCTTATAAATCTTCCCCAACTTTTGTATCTAAAGTATCCCCTAAGCAAAGCAAAGGGAAGTGAACACTATATTAAATCTTACTAGACTAGAGGAGTTAAGAAACAAATCAATGGTCGCTGAAATCAAATTTGTAATCTCTTCAAGTATTTCCTTTGAACCCCAGCTAAGATATCTTGCAGAACTAATATTAAAGAAAAAAAAAAAAAAAAGTCTAGTAAAATGTTCTTTATCTTTTTCTTGGTAAGTAAACGCTGCTAGCTTTAGCAGATTGTGGTGGGTTGACCCTAGTTGGATTCCAGATACCCACCAAGGCTGCTTTCTCACTTTCCCTCCTTAGCTGGAGAATCAAAGAAAAGTACAACTAAAGGCTTGCAGGTCAAGATGAGGATGGGGAGAGATCATTCACCAGTTACTGTCATGGGCAAAACTGACATGACTTGTAGAAATTAATTGAATTTATTACCAGTGAAATCAAGAGTAGGATAAAGAGAAAACCAGATCTTAAAAACACCTTCCAGCCAGCCCTCCCTTCTTCCTAGGCTCAGCCTCACTCTGGATTTCTGTACCTCCTTGCCCCACCAGGGCTACAGGGGTATTTTTGCTCTGGGGTTCAGAGCACCTCCTGCCCCTCCTGTGCACTGACCTTTGTGTAAGAGCTGTTTCTCATACATAGTCTCACTTCTCTCTCCAGCTGCAGCTCTGCAGTTTGGGGCTTGGGGTTTTTTGCCCCTTCTTAAATATGTTATCCCAGAGGCATTACCACTCTCACTGATGGGTTCAGCCTTGGCTGCTGATGGGTTGATCTTGGTCCAGGCTGACATTGGCTTTGTTACTCTTGGGGGTGAAGCTTTTTGAAACTTCTCACACAAACTGTCTCTGCATCTTCACCCACCACCCAAAACCTTGCCACACAAATCCAATACATAGATGCAGCAAATAAACAGGGTTACTAAGGGAAGCAGTTTTTAAAGAAGTAATACAGCTACTGAAAGCTTTGTTTGTTATTTCTTTTGTCTTTCTCTATTAGAAGAATGTATCTAGAACATTCTGTGTGTATCCTAAACACACACAGAGCCTGGAGCTTTATTTTACAAGGTCTTGTGCTGATTTAAAATAAATTAAATTATTCTTGTGTACTCAAAATATTTCTGATAATAGGCATGCTTTGGGTGTACATAAAGGCAATTCCTAGTCAGACAGCTGATACTGAATAGGGGTTTGAACTTTTTTTTTTTCTTGGTGCCAAGTGGAAGATGTCAGCATTTTCCTCTGTTCTCTGCTGTCCTTGGTGTACTTAGTTTGCTGGAACAAATATGGGATAAGCAAGGAAATTCAAACTGGCAACTCCTGAATCCTAATCCTGTTAATCCGTATCTTTGGCAAATCCCTTAATCTCACTGTACCTTCATTTTTCTATTTATAACCTGGAGTTACACCTGTTAGATTGAATTAAGTAATCTTTGGGCATACAAGTGTTGGCTGGATTGGTAAAACTAAGAGTATTTAGCTATCTGTATAGATCAAATTTTATTGAATCAAGGCCTTAATGAACTCTTACCTTTTTGTTAGGGAAAACCAGTTAATTTTAGACAGATGCACTTAAACTTGCAGTTTATTTCCATTAAAATAATTTAACTCTTTTTTGAATACAGAAAGAGAGTAAGACATTATGAACATTTGAAATTAAAAACCTTTAACATAAAAAAGCCTTTAATATCAGACTTTCTTCTCTTCTTTCTTCTCCCCTCCCCCAGTTCAGACTCAAAGTTTTTTCCTATGGGAATTTTCCTGCCTTTTAACAGTTCTTTGGTGATATTAAAATCAATTCTGGAGGAAGGGAGGAAAGGCTTTATGATAGATAGAACTGAGTTTCAGGAGTTATATCTATTCATGTGAAAACTAACCAAACCTGCAGAGGGTAAATATGAAGGTGGCGGCTCTGTTTGTTGTGGTTTGGTTGCACAGGATTGTCACACACACTGTACAGA
Organism: Sylvia atricapilla; assembly: GCF_009819655.1. NCBI lineage: Eukaryota > Metazoa > Chordata > Aves > Passeriformes > Sylviidae > Sylvia > Sylvia atricapilla. The sequence continues at coordinate 23,660,808 of NC_089145.1, read as the reverse complement.
ATCATCTTGAAATCTTTCAGGCCTGGAACAGTTTCAGAAGACTGTGAGGTGTACCTTTCTTCTCAGCCCAATTGTAACATTTGCTCCTTTGCTGTTCCTGACTCTCTTTGTATTTGAGCATTTGCTAAGTGTTTAATAAAAAATTAGGTGTTGGTCAAACACATCCAATACTTAATTTGTGGATATTTGTATGGTTCTAATTGGCAGAAACTGAACATTTAAAAATGTAAAAATTCAGATTAGGAAAGTATCATCATACAAGCAAATCTGGCTTAATTACCTTTTATTTTTGTGAGCATTTTTTATGTAATGGAGATACCATTAGAGAAGAATTTTACTTTTGACTCACTTATGACTCCTCTGCAGGGCAGACACCTCACTGTTATGTCAGTTCTAAACAATGGATCTAAGGTATTTTTAGAAGAAGCTTAAGTAAGTGTTAAGTTAATCTAATATTTTAAGCAGCCTCAAAATGCTGGATATTTGCTTGCTACTAAGTTAACTCACCTTAGAAAATTATTTATTTGTCTTTTAAGATCTTTTACAGGCACTATAGCAAAAGGATATTTCATCATAACTCCTAAAGTTACACAATAGTCTTCATTTTGAAACTGGAGTGAAGTGGGATTCAGAGGAGCCTGAATCCTTAAGGAGTTAATTGTGTCATCAAACATATTTCTTAAAACCTAGGAATGTGATTGTCCAAGTTATGGCCAGAAGTTATTCTAAAATCTTGTTTTCAGAACTATAGTAACTTTGTGAGGAAATACAAGCAAAAATTAAAAAACACCGGAAAAAAAATTAAATAGGTTGTACCTCTGCAGAAGAGATAATTTAAAGAAAATATCAAGAGATTTTCCTTCAAATTACTGCAGTTTTTAGTTATTGAGGTATCCAGAACTGACTTTTCTGCTCTTCGGGAACCTTATTCAGATCACTTTGAACTGAAAATGGTTTCAAGGTAAATGTAGATTTGACAGATACTACTATTTATCCTTGAGCCTTAAAGAAAAAGTAGCATTTTATTTATCTTCTTTGAAGATTTTGAGTAGGAACAAAACCAAATAAGCAAAAGTGACCACACTGAGAAAGAATTGTTAGGGAAAACATCCCACAGAACATACCTTCAATTAAGCCTCTGAGACTGACTCCCATCTGCTGTAATTGGATGTCCCAGAACTTCTTGGGACTTGAATGCAGTCAGAGCTGCACGTAGGCTGCCAATTTTTCTACACAAGAATTTATTTTTCCTTTGCTAACTGGGGAATTCTCCAGATATACTCAGTACAGTGTTCTTCTGTGATTTCACTACTTGTACTGTGTTTTTTAAAGCTTATTTTTAACTCAGATCACTTTCATAATTAGATTTCTCTGAAATTTTGACACTAGATTATCTCAGTAGAATGAGCTGGGAATCAATTGGATGACTTTTCACAGAATTCAGTTTCAGCTTTAAGTGAACTACTTCAAATTCTACTAGAGTTAATATCTTTGAAAGTTGTTGCAGAATTTGTTCTCCCATTTCTGCATGTGTAATGATATAATTTTTTTCCAGTTATGTTAAGGTACAGGTAAGAACCTGAAGAGATACTGTGTTCTGCAGTTTTAGCCTGGTCTGGATGGTACCTCTGGATGGTACCTCAAAGATATCCTTTGGTTATCTTCTACAGTTTTAGCATGTGACTTCTATGCCTGAGAGGCAGAAGACATCCAGGGATCACTAAAACACTGTGATAGTTCTGTTGCTTCGTGCATGCACATTGTTGCAGGCTTTAGATTCACTGAATAGACAAATTCTGATACAACTACTGCATGCAATCCCCTTGCTTCCGAGTACTGTCAAGTGATTTGAAAAGGGCCTCAAGAACCATGACAGGAGCTTGCAAGACTACAAAAGAAAGGCAAATTAGTTCACTGGTTCTGAAAGAGTTTCAAAGTTCTAAAGTATTTTAAGTTTTTGCTTGTTGAAAAGTCACAATTCCACAATGTTTTACCTGAGTCACAGGTGAGTTTGAAGAAGCTGCCCAGTAACTACATTGTCTGTATAGGCTTGGTCTAACATGGAGGTGAAGGTGTTGTAATAGAGAGGTTTTTAGGGAGTGGGATGAAGCATGGTATATTGCATTATTTGTTAATGCAGCCATTTTTGATTAGAAGTGCATAAGCAGGTTAGGGCACAGAGGAGCACCTGTTCCCTGGCCACTGAGTATCAAAGGGTATACTTTTTGTTGATGAAACAGCAGAGTATCTGTGCGAGTTCAAACGTCTGAATAACTTGTAGCTGGGTTTTCTCCATGTAAAATTGTAAGCATTCTTCTTGTATCATACTATCCTGCCATGCATTCCCTCTCATTTGCTTCAGTCCCTCCTTGAAATCTTCTATTTTGAGGGCAGAGTCTGCCAAAGATGCATTGTAAAGAAAAGCAAATTCTTCTTCTGAAGAGCTGATGTCACTCATTAGTATGTGAGAAGGTTGATTGTAAATAAACAACAAAATTTTTTGAGTTCTGTGTAGTATCAATTCTAGTAATGTATGCAAGGACATGCAGCTGACTGGATAAGATAGAGATACCATTATTGTTTAGAAAGAACTGATCCCTGCATCCAGTTAAATGCTTGACACTTTGTCCCAGAAGCCTTATTGTAACGAGAACAACTGACACTGTCCTTATTTTAGCATTAACTCTAGTGTCCTTGGTTTTTTTTAGTTGATCTTACCAGGTGAAAGAGAACCAAGAAAGTACATCTGTGTATCCTGTAGAGTTGTCCAATATTCAGTTAACTGCTCTTGCCAGTAATGCATGTTAAGATCCCACACTGTACCTTTAATGTAAATAAAAGAAACATACAGGACTCTATGTTCCACCCCACAGTGCAAATGGATTGCTCAGGAATACTGGAAGTTGAAACCTGTTCTCTTGGAAATTGTACTTTCATTATGTTGGAAGCAATATAATTGTTCTTTCTTCACAATAATTTTTTAAAATGGCTTTAAAACCAAACCACCATGCTTCACGTGGCTATGAAACATTTATAGCTGGTTTATTCTACTTTGCACTGGGTGATTCAGTTTCTTGTGGTAAGAGCTAGACAGGAAAAAGAGACCTATTCTGGTCATATGCCTGAGATAAATTGGACACTGAAGGTGTTGTCTTCTCAGAATTGAATGCGTCTGAGACTTTACTAATGCCTTAATTAAATCTGCAATACCATGTCAGCATAACCTGATCTAATTGCTGGCTAGTGAGGTACTGCCTTCTTCCATCCTTCTCATGGCAGCTCCAGCACTTGTTCCATCTTGTGCTGATCTGTCTCAGCATGCTAAAGTGGCAGCAAACGATTCAGTATTTCTGCTGCTTGAGTTAGTTTTCTCCCAGCACAGCACATTGAAATGTGCCAGTGCAAGGTCACCGAGAGGTGGAATGCTGTGTGGTGCTCTGCACCCATGGCTGAAATCAAGCTGCTCCTAAATGTAATAATCTCAGTGTCAGGTCAGACAAACTTGACCTTAAAATATAGATCATATAGCTTTGTACTGATACTTATTCTAGTCTAATTAGGTACTGTACTGAATATATTAATATTTTGCTTTAAAACCTCCTTTAGAGAGTAATACACTTGTTGCGTTATAGGCAGAAAGTACCATTAGGCCATGAAGTTTGACCTGTATAGCACATCATTAAACTTCACTTAGTAACACCAGTATTGAGCCAAAACACTTTTGTCTGACTGTAAAATAATTTGCATATCTTCCAGAAGGGCATTCAGGTTTGATTAAGTCATGTGAGCCTGAAGGGGCCGAAGGGCCCCTGGGAAAAATAGCAGGAGGAAGCAGTCAGCTGCCGGTGCTGCCAGAGCAATTAGGCTGGCCTGCAGCCCGGTCCCCATGAAGTACTGAGTTTTCATGGGGAAGGAGTGCTTCTGCAAACTGCCTGCTCTGGGACACCTTCCCCAGGAAGGCTGAGGCATGTGTCCTTGCTCTGCAGACATGCAGTAGGGTGGCCCTTGTGCACACTCCACACTGCTGCTGCTGAGAGGACAGTTGCTTGTGAAGATAGAAGGGCCAGGTGAGAAAGAAATTGTCCTCACAGGGGAGGAAGGTTGTTTATTGGTAACTTGTGTGTTTTGTTGGAGGTCAGAATTTACTAAGACTTACTTGATTTTGAATTGAAGCATCTCTTTGGGGGCCTGTAAAATCAGATTCCTGAGCATACTGCTACCATATCAACTTGTGGCAGTCTTTAACAGTGTGATTATTGTCACCTGATTTTTTTTAACTTTATGAAAATCATGGGGTTTTAGGTGCTTCAATCATATGCTAAAGTCAATTCTATATTCTTGGTTTTGACAAGCTAAGTAAATTATCACCTTGAGCATCTTTCTGTGAGGCATGTGTTGTAAGCACATGATCATTCCTGCTGTGCTTTTAACTCCCTTTCAATTCAACCGTCATTCCAAAGTTGTGGATAGTTCAGATTGGTCAAATGCTGTCCTCTCCACTTAACATTGTTGTGTTCACTCATCTCAGGACCATATTATTCACTTAATACCATTTTTCTGAGTATTTCTTGTGACCACCTTCTTCACCTGTCCTTGTGGAAACCATTTACCCAGGTGGAGCCCTCTGCATCTTTGCTTCTAGATGCAGTGTTTCATGTATAAGGCTCTAAGCTACATGTGAGTCAACCATGCTCATGACGTATTTCCATGTTAAAAGCGTTTTCACTCCTTTTAAGTCTTTAGTTTTCTCAGTTTGTATGTTACTCAGAAATCATAATTAATTCTTTTTCTCTTCTAGGCCATTAGTTGAAATATTGCTGTAAAATGTAGAACTGAGGAGGTATTCTTGGGGTTTGCAAGAGAAGTACATCTCCTAAGTAGTGATTCCTCATCCTTATTTTGAGACGTAACAGTTAATGTAGCTAGTTGTTGTTTTAAGTAACTCAAAATTTTTAATCACAGCACTGTCTGTATGAAGTGTAGTATCTCATAAAATCTGTTTTTGATGCTTTTTTACACCTAGACTTGTATTCCCCTTTGAAAATATTGCTAATTCACCAAGAAACTTTTCTTCGTGTTTCATAGCTATCAGTTATGTACTGACAAAATGCAATATTTCCTGTTTGAATATTTTGTTTGGGAGTGCTATCAAAGTGTCTGTGGCACAGACGCCCAGGTTATCTCAACTGGTGGCAGTACTTTAAGTGTTATTTTGACCTCATCCTTGCTCATCATTATACTGTGTGCTCTTGTTGGGTAGGCACTTCACTCAAAGCCCCAGTCTTAGAATTTTTAAGTGCTGATGTGACTTCAGCTTTTTTCTAGTTCTGTAAAATTTCCCAGGTGTTTCAGGCTTTGAAAATCACTTCTCAGTAGTGCTGAGAGCTTGTCAGCCAGCCCTCTTCAAAATTCTCACAGAAATTATGAACATCTGCTTTTAATTTTTTAATATGTTAAGTACCACTCCACTACTGACATCCTCGCAAATTATCATTGAAATGGAAAATGTTTTGGATTCTGCAGAAAAAGAAGGATGATATGTATCAGATTAAAAGCACATGATTTTTCTGAACACAACTTATTTTTCCCCCCATACAGCAAAATGTCAAGAGGACTATCATTACTACAGTTTTCTCCTGACATGCATATCATTATCTTTTTTCCACTGGCTTTTTGTTTGTTTGTGGGTGTTTTTTTTTTTTTTTTTTTTTGTTGTTGTTTTGTTTTGTTTTGTTTTGGTTTTTTTTTTTGTTTTTTTTTTTTTTTGTACCAGCTTCATTTTGTTTTTCTTCCCAGTTTTCTGCAAATTCCTGGCTTCTCAGTATTATTTGCTGCTGTCAGGTGTTGGTGCTTTTTTTTGGTTTTGGTGGGGTTTGTTTTTTTTTTTTTTTTTTTTTTTTTTTTTTTGTTTTTTGTTTTTGTTTTTGTTTTTTTTTTTTTTACATTGTATTATTTATTTTTTACTGCTCAGGAATCTATGAAAGATATTTATGCTAATATTAGATGAATTTTACTTGAATCTTCCACCTTGAAATATAACAGAAAGGTAGGTAAAATACTGTCAGTGTTTGGCAAAGAACTTAATCTCTCCCACTATCTGAATTTCATCTTGGGTAGGCTGTGCACCTTTTGGAAAAGAATATATCACAGAATATGCTGAGCTGGAAGGGACCCGTAAGGATCTTCGAGTCCAGATCTTGGCCCTGTTCAGGATCAGCCCCAAGAGTCACATCCTGTGTCCAAGTGTATTGTCCAAACACCTCTAGAACTCTGTCAGGCTGATGCTGGGACCACTTCCCTGGGAGCCTGTTCCAGTGCCCAACCACCCTCTGGGTGAAGAACTTTTTCCTGATATCCAACCTAAACTTCCCCTTACAAAACTTCAGGCCATTCTCATGGATCCTGTCTCTGGTAAGCACAGAGAAGAGATCCTGCCCCTTCTCTTCCCCTCACACGAAAATGTGTGATACTTCATCCAAATAAAGTATAATACAAAAATGTGTCAATAAAGATGTTTGGCACCACTGTGACAGTGAAATTTGTATGAAATACACAAGAAAGATAAATATGATGAAGACAGTAGGAGAAAACCTATAATAGTGTGCTTCAAAATAATGTTTGTATAATGGAGGAAGTGTTGGTATAATTTATACAGACATGAGGTAGTTTTCTGCACATTCCTGATTTTAGCATTTTTTGACATTTACAATGTTGTATTACTGTCATGTTTTTAAATGGTTTTTCCTTGAGTTTTTTGATATAAACGAAGTCTTATATTACTGAAATAGTTGATGAATACTAACAGCCTTCTTACTCCATGTACTGCCATGTATTCCATGTACTAAACAAATTCCATAGCAGGTGGTTCTTCTTTGTTCATCTTATAACTTGTGCATAAAATTAGGTAACAGGCTGGACAGAGTCTTGTTCTATTCTTTGCATGACTTCCAAAATATTTGAAGGGGTAAACGGGAAAATTTCAGTTTCAGGTACAGGAATTTGTAGCATAGGATGAAAAATTCAGTGCTTAGGCAATGGCATAAAGTTTCTAAAAGGGTTATTTTCTATAATTGGATTTATCTCTGCTCATTTTATTCTATTGAGTGAAAAGTAAGACCTTTTAAACTGTGACGATCCAAAAGCAGGTTTTTCAGTTTACTCAAGTTAGAGTGGTTTGCTGTAATGATGTTTGCCATATATGAAGCTGAATAATAAGTCTTCTAAATGATAGAAGATGACAGCAAAGGCAAAATAAGTGTTATGTTGGCATGTCAGTTCAACTGTGGGTGGATTTTCAGAATTTTGAACTCTTTAGCTATTAATAACCCACTCTCTGCAGAGAAATCTAATCTGGTAATTTCAAAATTAATTATCACACTTTCAACCACCTGATAGTCATGAGTAACTCTCGAAAAAAAAATCCACCCAAACCAACAAACTCCGAAACTTCAAAAGGGTATGTACTCTCATTACTAGGAAAGAAAATTGACTTGTCTGGAATACCTTAAGGCAAACATGGCACTTCTGAAGAAGATGCACCTTTCCAAGTCAAATACATAAACGCATAAGAGGGGGCGGAACTAGCTGCACTAATGACTTTTTTGCCCAGAGCAAGGGATGTTCCAGTGCTGTTTAATAAAATGCAGTCTCTGATGCTACAAAATAGAGGCTCATACACCACTGCTGAGTGCTAAAGTGACTGGTTAAAGATTCATTTGTCCTTAATTAAGATGACCTTAAATTTCTTCACATGGTGGCTACTGGAGGATATAATTGGAGGCACCTGACACTTATTCACTAACTTTAGTTCAAGATTTTACTCTTGTAAGAGATTCTTCAGTAGATAAATTCAGAATGATTTATCCCTTTAATGCCCTAGCTCTAATAACCATAAGCTATTTCCTTAATGATTTAGAATTATGTGATGCAGAAGATAGTTAAGCTTACTCTCCAGGAGATTAATTTCCTGCTTTTGCACTGGCATTGACTTCTTTTTTTTTATCAGGAATATTATGGATTTCAGTCACGTTTTCTAATTGCAGGTACTATAATTTATAAAGTATTGTCTGTCGTTCTCTCCAGTGTGTTTTGGAGGTAGGGACATTTTTGGATAGCATTCTGAAGAAGGTGATTCATTGCTTTCAAACACTGGAAAAAAGTTGCCTGGGAGTCCTGTGGTCAGCCATACTGCAAGGTGGCTTGCAAGAAAAGTGCTTTTTCCCAAGGAAGGTAACTGAGGCTGTGGCCAGATAAGGACTGTTAGGTTGGCATGGTGAGAGAAGGAGTAGTCCTTGCCTTCCTCTCTACTCCTGATTTTCTTCCCTTTCTTTGTGGGGGTGCAGTTGGCTGTGGAGTGAAGACAGCAAAGAGCTGATCCAAACAAAAACCAACCTGTAAAAAAGAAATTTCTTTTCAGTTTCATTAGTTCTTGTACTGTTCATAATGAGGCTGTATAGGTAGCTGTGCTGGAATAATGGAGAGGATGGGAATGAAATGTACAGGCAAATAAGACCTCCCTTTGCAGTAGAAAACACTGTATAAAGTCTATGCTTGTCTTACAGCTTTGTCTGATGGTGTTATAAAGGGCCTGGTGAGCCAGACCTGCTCTTAACACCATCGAACTTCTCTTCCTCAGAAAACAATTTATATATAAATTTGGATCTCTTGTTTGCAATTGTAGCATAAGCTATCAACAGCTTGTTGAATCTGTCTTGTCTGGCTTTAACTGCATGTGGAAGTGTGGGAGCCAAAGCAAAAAGATGACTTATTTATTGGCTCACATAACATTTTACTGAAAACGTCCTGGTTGCAGGTATCGCTAGTGTTTTCCTGAACCTTCCACATAAAAAGTATTATGGATGCTTAACTGACCAATATTAAATCCCCTATGGTATAGGTACTAGGATTTTTCAGTTCATTGTTCTTCTGTTCATCCCAAAGTTGTCAGAATATTTTTAATATTTTTTTCCTAAAGCCCGCTGGTGCTACAGCCAATGAAGTAGCTTTATTATTTTTCCTAACTCTCTGATCCATGTTATAATTTGCTATACATACAGAAAAGAGTTTGAACAAAACTATGCATGTTTTACTCAGACCGTAGATGTAATGAAGTTGCTTTGACAAGCAACTTTAATATATATCTCTGCCCTTCAAACTGTGAAAAAGGCTCTAGGGGAACCAAGAATGTTTGCCAAAACTGCTTAGCCAAATGCCTAAACATATCCTCCAACCACACTCATAGTGCTTGAGCACAGCAGACTTGGACTGAGTCAGACTGACAGTGTTTCTAGAATACTTCTGTTTCAGATGTTAAAATTAGTGGATGGATAATGAAAGCACCTCTGCTGACTGCAAGTACATTAGAATAACAGAGCAAAACACACCACTGCAGACAGTCAGGAGACTTAACATTAATCAAGGTATTCGCCTGTATTTTGTATTGAAGCTTCCCAAAATAAACAAAACCACTGAAAACATTATTCAGGCTATTACCAGTGGTTCCTTAGTCTTGACAGTACCAATTCAGAGCTGGTTAGCCTGAGGATTCTTTCTCTTTGCTAAGTAGTACTATCTCTAGCACTCATCTTCTGAGCATGTCCACTTGTATTAAAGTGCCTTCGTGTGGCAATACTTGAAAGCCCTTCATTCAGAATTTGTTGTGCCCTGTGTTTTAACTGAGCAGTTTTTATTAAAACCATTTCTGCTTCCCTTGCCTATTCTCTTCTTCCCCTCTTGTATACCCTTCTTTTTCCTGAGTAACTGTAGGGTGAGAAAAGAAGCAGTTTTGCATTTCAGTACACTTAATGTAGCCAAGAAGTTTGTTCATTGCTGCTTTGTACTTTCAGGCAAACGAGAAAATTTAGATTAATAGGTTGTTTATTCTTTTGCGTGTTCCTCAAATCAAAGGCACTGGATTTCATTATTAAAGCAGTTTTGTGTGGCAGGCTTGGAACTGTCCTCACTGAGCTGTACATGAAGAAAAACTATTGCTTTTCATCCCCTACTCATTATGCAGATTGGCACAGGAACACTGTTAAATGTGGTATCATGTACTATCACTTAAAGACCTTCCTTCTGTACAGTTAATGTTGGGCTCCAGTTTCACAGGATGATCTGTCTTGGAACATACAAGGAAAACCCTAGAAATAGAAACACATATGTCCTTAAATTTTAAAAATTTAGATACTAACCAATTTAATAAACAGAGGTTTTGTTCAGAATACTAGTGACTGTCTGCTTTGCTATGCTTTTAGATCTCTTCATTGAGGATTTGATTCATTTGTTTCTCATCCGTTCAGTTAGCAATAATGTTTAATTTAGGCTTTCAGCATGAATCTACCCAGTCAAATTAATGAAGATAATTTTCAGCATTTTGAGACCAGACCCATAACAGAAAGATCTAGTTAGTGTTGAGTAGCTGACTTAACTACATGACTCTGTTCTATGAGTGTTCTATATTGAACAGGCAGCAATGTATCTCTGGGTTTCTGAATACATTAGGTACGCTAATTCCTTTTTCATTCTGTGACAGCAGAGTCTCTCTTGACCCAAGGCCTTCTGCTTTCAAAGCACAAAGTCTGGGGGACATAATTTAAGAGCAGAGGAGGAGATTGTGCCTGTTATTGTTCTACTTCAGCTCTAGCTAACGTTCAGAGCCAGAAAGCACTACATTCATCGTCTTACAAAATGGCAAGACTTCTACTGTGTGCAACACACCAGTATGGCAGGGTGCACAGTGGGAAATAAGCAGTGTCACAATTACCAGACTGGCTGAACCTTTACCTTTCCTTGTGTAATATCAGGTATTCTTCTTCAGTGTCAGACCTGCTGCAGGATGATGTAATTATTATTTTCCTTATTGTCTGCTGTGTTCCTGATTCTGCAGCCCCTTTTCCTAAATTAGAATCCTCTAGTTGGTGTGACTGAAATGTACATTCTCTCTGAGATACCAGTGCTAGGTTCTCCAAGTCTCCCTAGAGAAAAGTGTTGAAAACCAATGTTATGTAGTCTTTTTTGTAAGGTACACTATCATTTTCCACCTGAGGATCATGTAGAATTTCTCCAGTCACTTTTTTATTTCACTTCTCTATGTTAGTTTGTATTTGTATCACAGATGACTGGGTTTTCCCTGTCAGGTAACCATTTTCTTTCTCCAAGGGATCTCTACCTTTTTGGGGAATTGAGAGTGCCAGGTTTTTTTTTTTGTTGTTTTTGTTTTTGTTTTTTTTTTTTAATGGATGGGTTTGTTTGTTTTCAATCTCTGCATAGAAAAGTGATGTGGCTTTTCTACCTGAAACATGCAAATGTACTAGCATCTTGTAACTGCTATATCAGATTTCTGGGGACAGGATCAATTTTGATCTTTTTATAACTTTTCAATACTCAAGATTGTTCATTCATGCCATGTTCTCTATTCCCACTAATGCTTGTAGGCCATGATAGCCAAGTTCGTAAAAGAATTACAGATCTCTGTTTATAATGTTAAAGATCAACTTTTAACCTATTATAAAATGCCTAAACATGAATAATTAGACCACTGTGTTCTTCTCCTGTATTCCTAGGCAGGGGAGAAAATGTGACTGGATCCCAAACATTCTATGTGCAGCTATGTGTTTTATCTGTGACAAATATGACAATCACTGAGCTGAACATCATTACTCTTTTGAGAAAATTCTAAATACTTCTTATCTTTCTGCTTAAACATCCTAGATACTATTTTACCTGCCTAAATTTACTCCTCAATTATTTTTTTTTCCATATAGCTTTTGGACATTTTTGAGTCAGATATGGCTGTTTGGTGATATATCATTAATCTTGTGTTGGTGACCAGTAGTATTCATGCTTAAAAATACTGAAATACTGAAAAGAAGAAGAATATGTTATATTTATGTTATCTAGTCAGAATTCTTCTGTCCATATTCCTATTCTGCATCTGAAGGCATATTATTGCAGCAACAAATTTGCTCCTGTATCTCCACGTATTCCTGCTATACAAGAAACTTCTAGCATTTTATGTTTTTCTTTTTGTTTCCTAATATATATAATAGAAATTATTTTCAGTGCTTCCTTTTAACATAGTTAACAATTTTATTCAGACATTGAAATTAGAATCTAATCTGTCTAGCTCTGAAAGCTTTTAATTCCACACTGTATTCGTGGAAAGACTTTAGAGTGATACAGACAGCAGTTCAAAAAGAAAAGGAAATCAGAAGAAAAACTAATTAAATTTCCAAATAACTCACTGATTTGTTATTTCAAACCTTAACTGCAAAGCAAGTAATGATTGTCTTCCTTTTGCTGTGGCAGTGGCTGCAGAACTGTGGGTCCTTCATTCAGCAAAAGTCTGTTCTGGTCACAGCTGTGTATACAAAGCTGCAAGTGAAAATGAGATGTACACATAAAGGCTCTCAGTCTATTTCCCTTTGTAGCACTCATCTGTTTGTTCTTTACCAAACCCCTGAAAACATCCTCCTAAAAGGAAAGCACAAAAGTAAATAGTGAGAAAATTTGTTTTTTCCCTTGATAAACATGTCATGCAAAGTGACTTTGCAAACATATCCCATTTAGTGGAGATAATTTAGGAACCTTGAACTTCATCTTTGTTTGCTGCCCACATGAATCGTAAAGGCCCCTATTCTTCCTGTTTCCAGTTCCAGGATGAGTTAAGTCTTGTTTTGGCACATGGACCCATGTTCTCCAGTCTAAAGAGTCACTTTCTGTATTTTTCCAATAACTGAGGAACTGTCTCTTGCATTTGTCTGCTGAACAATTCTTCTGAGGATTCTTAGAGATGGGATATTTTTTGCTTTCCTTTTGGATCCCCTATGTGTTAATAATTTCATTTGATCTTGAATCTCTCAAGAGCTAGCACTGCTAGTTTTGGAGTCCTTAGTACTGCATGTAGGCGGGGACTTGGCTCAGCAAAGCCTGAAACAGATCCAGACAGAAGATAACTTGTGAAAGACAACTGAAAGAATGGATACTACCTTTAAACATGGCATGAAAGTGAGAGGAGTATGAACTAATACATTTGTATAGCATCCCCTTTTATACCATCCACTTCACATAAAGTACTCCTAAAATAAGCTATGTCTGATGCAGTGAATTGAGATAGAGTTCTTTTGCCAGAAACACCAGGAAGCAATTTTTTCCCCATCAGGGCAGTATTAAGAAATATTTCTAATTGCAGAGAGCAAATAGGACCTCAGCTTTCAAGCTTTGCTTTGAAAGATGCAGCACATTTCCTTTGAGTCAAGAACACATGCTGAAATACATTACATTTAAGTACTTCTTACGGCTCTATTGCTGTACAATTTGCGCCATCTGATTTTCAGACTTGCTCCATAAGTCTTAAGATCGAATGGGGAAAAAAGGGCAAATGTTGCAGGAAATAAAAGGAACATGTGTGTTCTAAGTCTTCAATGGCTGGAGATGCTTAAAGAGCAGCTTTCATCTCACTCCTCCTCTGAGGGTTTACCATACTTGCGTTTCCATGATGCTTTTTTTGCTGAACAGTCAGGATATTGTTGCTTGGGAGATGAAAAAATGTGAATGAAACCACAAAGAGTTACAGTTGTGTTAGAGCAATGTAGCTGAGACTCCAGCTGCAAGTAGAGGTTAATAGTGTTACTCACTGTGGATGGTCCATCTCATTGACTGTTGCTATTAATGGGTTAATAGTAACTGTGGGTTTTTAGTACTTCTGCCATCTTCTCTTCCAACTAAGGACAGTCCTACATCTTTTAGAGATGGTGTTTTGTTTCTCTTTTTTTTTTGTTGTCTTCTCAGTAGCCTGCATCACAGCAGCAATCCATCCAGGATTCTACAGAAAACTGATCATGCTTCCTTTAAGAGAAATCATCTGCTTGTCATATCTAGTAAAAATCATTTGCTCACTATGCTATCATCCCACAACTAATCAGTTAAGTGATATTCCTTTTTATTGCTCCTGCTATAAAGAGCCTTACAAAGATATTGAAGAGCTTGACCTTGTTATGAGGCTGAAAAACATTACTCAACTGAATTCTGTTTTCAGTTTCAACAAGTCAGGCTTCCGGTACAGATTCCTCTCTACACTTGTCTTCCAGTAGATGGCCTTTTAACCCCCTCTAGAAAGCACTGTGCAACAAGAAAGTGTCCTTTTCTCTTCCTGCAACAACTTGCTCTTTTCTCTGATTAACATAATATATGCATAGCATCAATGTTAGGGCATAATGCTTCAGTATTTAGGACATTTGCCTGAACTTTCTTCCAGCAAAATATTCTTAACTTGTAGTTCATGATACATGGTCCATGGAAATTTATTTGGCTGTAAAATAGGTGGCATTTAAGTTAAACTTTGACAAAGATCCATGATGTCCATAAAATCTTTCAGGATTAATGGAAATGTTTAGAACTTTCTTGAAGAAACATTAAAAAAAAGGCTTCATTTAATTTTTAAAAAATTAATGTCTGTGTTAAATTCTTATTAAACATGTAGTTCTCCACGTGAAATACAGAGAAAACTGTCTCTCTCTTTTCAATCTGAAAAAATATATTTTTTTGGACACGTAGTTCAGTAGAGTATTGTAAGAGTTAAAATCAAGGGACGTTACAGAACCTTAGCCAAAAGCATACCCTTAAAAGGGGCAGCTGGATGCCTTGTTGTTTCAGGTTTCTCTTAGTGCATTCATTCTGTTCTGTATTCAGACCAGTTCTGTAGTGGTGGTCATTTACAATCATTAATCTAGCTCATTGATATTGTAATGGGCTCCAAGCATTCTCTATGAAGCTTACATGCTCCACTGCATTTCCTTCTAAATAACTAATGATGACTTCTTCAGTCTTGTCATTAACCAGATTACCTTTCTCCAGCCAGTTGCCTTATAGATTTGCTTTGTTCGAGGTTCATTTTCTTTTTAAGTTTTCACACTCATAAAAGAGACTCAATATTGGTGTGTTTAAGAGCAATTTACATGACTGAAAACACTGCCCAAGCATGGGTCCAGATATCATACTTATTTTTATGAATAGAGACTTTAACTGTTGGCTTGGAGGCTCCCAAAAACAATGCCCTTTCCTTTCAGACTGTTATTTTAAGCATTATAATTTGTGCAAGAAAATTGGACAAAACTAGCCCGCAGTCTGGATACTTGGGATTATACTGCATAGCCTGTGTGTAAAACTCTAGTACATACACTGTGCAGTAAAGTAAAAGAATGCCCAGGCCTGGTGGTGGCTTTCAGTTCTTGGAAGATGCATGTTTATGTCAGGTAGTCAAATGGTTCCAGGTGAACACAAGTGCACAGAGAAAGATGTTCTAGATCCTTCAGTGCTTTGTGGATCACAACCAGCTTGTTGAGTTTCAACCACAGTGAGTTGACTGCTTTGTGTAATTGCATACTGGTGTCACTCTTGGTGGCATGTGGAATTCTCCATTCTTCACATGCCCGAACTTGTCTCCTTCATGGCTAGGCTCATGATGGATGTGTTTCAGAGTAGCAGTATCAGAAAGCCTGCTGTGATGACAGCTGTTGGTGAAGGTGCAGTTAACTGTTCAAAAGTTTTCAGTGGATTAGTTAAGGGTTGATATGGAGCAGGGTCAGGAAGAGGCACCAAGGCTGTCCCTAGTCATGATATAAATTATGCTGAAATTATTTGTCTCTCTTCCACTGGGTGCTTGTAGTAGCTACACTGTTCTTTGAATGCTTCTTCCAAAGAAGTCACTAAAAGAAGAAAGTCCAAAACATTCCTGTTTTATTCATTGTTTTGAGAAAATTGTTGACTGTTGCACCTCTTGCTTTTAGATGCTACCTTGTGCCATATGAACACGTATTTCAAAATACCTGGTTCTGCCAGCACTGATTCATTGGAACCTTTTCACTGATGTTTCCTGGAAAAGTTGTCTAGAAAGAAACTGGAAATCAAGGAAATCTTTGATCTTACATTGCTGCAGCAATCTGCAGCATTTCCACAGTTCATTGTGTATCCTCCTTATCCTCTACCTCCTTTTGTTTTAGGTCAATATCATAGCTTTCTTCTGCTCCCTGACCCTGTGTACGTGACACAGATGAGCTGTCTTGCCAGCTAACTGTATTTCTTGGGGCTCCCAAAGCAGAAAGGAAATACCAAACACTAATTGAAGACTGGCCATATTGTCACTAGTCCTAGTACATATCCAAGGGAGGAGGGATTGTATGTAAGGTCCTACAGTGAATGAAATACAGCTGCATACCACCTGCCCATTTACTCTGCCCATCTCGTGATGTGTAGCCATGAATTCTTCAGTTGTTTTGAAGATCTTAAGCTTAATGACAACTTGTTTTCTTGAGTAGAGGCTGATCCACATCTTGTCTAAAGATTACTGCTGCTGTTTGAGAGCTTGGGGAAATGTTGATGGTCCCCTTCAGTGAAGTGTTGCCGGCCTTCCTGTACTTCACTGTTAAGAGTGCTGTGGGTCCTGTTTCAAGTGGTTGAGCAGTCTGCCCCCCAGATGGCCAGAACTTCAACAGGAATGTTTTCTCCTTATTGTTTACAAGACCAATTAGCTCTGGCATTGGAATGATTATTTTCTACAAGAGTAACTGAAAACTTCTCAAAGTGAGGAAAAGTCAGCTGTTGAACAAGACAAAAGCAGGCTAAATCAGCTATAGCTGGAGAAGATTTGCTAGATATGTCTTTAGTAACATTATAGTGAAAGGAAAAAAATAATTTCGTAGTGGACTCATATAAAAACATGTCACAAGTTACGGCATTTCAGTTATAAGTTACTTTCACTCTGAAACAGTACCTTATTTCTAGTTTTCTAGTTTATCTGTCTTTAAAGCCATTTATCTGTCTTACATTGTTTTGGTCTGGGTTTGCTATGCCTCTGAAACATGATGGGTAGTCATACAGTCTCATACTGTAGTCCACAGAACTAGGCCTATGTCCTTTAGAGAAAGCTGAATGTCCTTAGAGATCATACTCAATGAGCTGAGCATATCTTTAGGATTATACGTGCTTTGGAATACGCGTGGATTTATCTTTGTAAATGTTAAAGAACGTTGCATGGAAAAAATTGATTGTCCATTTAAGTCACCATCTGGTTCCTGTAGTCAACTATGTACTGTAAAATTTAAACCAGACTCTTTTGTTTGTCATCTTCCATCTTCTTTTTCTGCTTCTGGAAATACTGCCAGAAGTTGTGGCTGCTTCTCCTTTCTTACTGTTTGCTGTTCTTGCACTTTAGGAACTCCGAATTCTTTAAGCCCAAACTACATTCAAAGTCCCCTTCTAGACTTAAAACAAGACGTTAAAGAGTTAACATTGCCTTTAGTATTGCATTAGGTAGAGTGTTTAAGTTCCTAAAGGGAAAAGATGAAGCATCAGTCATGTTTCAGATTTTCTGTGGATTCAGGAATATCACACTGCATCGGTTAAACTCTTCCAATATTGGAATGATTTCTTTACAACCATGAGAGCTGAAAACTTTCTCTGTGTTTCTAATGAGAGTTTGAATTTTTCAGTTTGTGGATGTGCCATGCTAGCCACATAAGCACGCTAAATGATAGCCTTGGACTGTACCTTTGGCACAGCTCATGGTGCCCTGAGTAACATTCATTCAAAGCTGAAGTAATGCTGCCACATGAAACACTTCATACTAAAGGGTAATTATGGGGCATTTGAAAGAGACTAGAGTATGATTAACATTTGTATAAACAGAAAGAATCTGGATTCTGGGGATAGAATTGGAGCAGTTCTGTATACATTCATTTTCTGGTTTTATTAATCTGGCAAGTGGTTTATTGATAAGAGGGTTCAAGAAGAAAGAGCAGGAAAACAATCACACCATCTAGAAGATTTAACTTTTTAAAAAACCTTCAGGTTGCTCAAAGTAGGGTGCTACAAGCTTTGCCTGTCATGGACCCACTTCTCAGTTCATATGAACTGTCCAGGCTTCCTCCAGAATAAAAGCCTTCATTCTTCATATCAGCTGCAGCTGAACCTCTTCCTTCTGACCCGAGTACTTCAAGACTAGCTTCTTGCTCAATCCCAGTGCTAATCCTCTCTCCTTGTTCTCTCTTGCAGCACTCCCCCAACAAATCTTTTTAGGTCAGTCTGCTTAGCTCTCCACTATATTCGTCCTGAGTTGGACATAGCTTGTTCCACGCAAATCTCACTAAATCTCTTTCAGTCTTTGTTTTTTCACATCATAAACTGGCTCTTTTACCGATTTTCAACAGGAGTCACGTAAGTCTGCTGTTTGCAGCCATGCTTCTTTTGTAGAGTGCAAAACATCTTGTTTGTGACGACTGCTCACCTGCAGTAGCACCCATCCCTTGTGTCTGGCAGGATTTTGCTCGTATTCTCACAGGTTAGGAGAGGCAATCCCCAGGAAGCAGCCAGGTACCTTTCTAACTGAGCCAAACTGTAGTAATTCTGTGGATTCTTCAGTTACTCTGTCTGGTTTTGCTGTCGTATCATGTCAGACACAAAGGCTTCTGGGGTCCTTTCCTGAGGATGTCCTGGGATCCCATCTGGGAGGACCTAAGCACTATCAGTGGAATGAGTAAGTTTTTGAGTAACTTGAATTCATCTGCCTGCTTGGATAGTAAGGATGCCAAAAGTTCCGTCTTAAATGTTTCTGATACGAGAGTGTTCACAAACCAGCACAGCAGGCAGGGTGCAAGTACAGCAGATAAAGCTGAACCTGCTTTTGATTAGGAGGATCACTAATCCTATGACTTTGCCTTGCATACATCCTGGACTTTAAGGATTAAAATGTCTTAAGCAGAGAACTACTTAAGCCTATCTAACAGTTTTTTTCTGCTGAGGAGGGTTGAATCTGCTGTCCTTATCCACCTCCTTCCCTATTCTCTGCGCCTGGCTGTGCTCTTCCACAGCTTGCTTCGCATGAGTCTTCATCACATATTTGCTGAGAGCCAGTGCAATTCACTAGCCCAGGGAAAAAGTTGAATTTTCTCAGCAAGAGGCCTGCCTAGTGCCAGAGCTGATATAGCTGTAGTTCAGAACCATGTGGCCACCAGCAAGTTATGGGAAAGGAGAAAGAGGAGTGAACCTGTCCCTTTCAGCAGGAGTACAAGTTTAGGTTGGCTTAGGTGCATGTTGAACTTCATCATCAGGAAGACAGAGTTAATGCAGTTGTTAAAATAAAAAAATACATGCTAGTAATTTATAAAATGTATAAAATATACAAATAATATATGCTAGTATATAATGAGATTGAGCCAGACCTTGGTACAAAGCCACAGTATTTAAAGCTACTTATGCCCAAGACTCCATGTAAAGAACAGGTCCTTATGTTGATCCATGATATAGAATTTGCCATTATCCTCTTTTAACTATTCACTAGGAAATCTTCCTTCAAAAAATTAAGTTGTTTTTTATCTAACCTGGCATCAATATTTGGTTTTTGGAGCATTTTCCTATTGCTTAGAAATAACAAGTGGGTCTCTCAATTTTGTTCTGATTTTCCTACACTCTTCAGACTATGATTTAGTGATTGTAGAAGCTGTCTGTACATTTCAAGAGCAAAATTAATCCTGCTGTACATGTCTTACATGAACATGCTCAGTCCTATCCATGGATTAATTTCCCTAGAATTCTTGGCTTTCTGATTGTTATTAGCACTAGATGTAGGGAGGAAATTAGGACATAGGTATCCTCTGAGCAAGGCATGTGCAGGGTTTAGCCTATTAGGTAGATGATTGTGGAGTTGAAGTATTATCAATGCTCATGTTTATGTTCTTTTTTTTTTTTTTTTTTTTGGTAAAATTGTAGTTCCTGTAGACAGCATGAGAACACATAGACTTTTATTTTGGGGGGCTTTTGGTTTTTTTATACAAGGTTGATATAGATAGGTGGATATAGAGAATATCCTAATTATGTGGTACTTAAAACAGAAACACTAAAATACTAAAGGCCAGCACAGACTCTTCCAACACTTAAAAAAAAAAAATTGGCTGTTCGCTGTTATATTTGCAGGAGACTGATTTACAGCTCTATGCCTTTATGACTCCTGCATGACTTCATGTGGTAGAAAAACAACCTGTGGAAATTGTGTGTCCTACCGTAATTCAAAGGGGACAGCTACATTGCTCAGGGCTCCAGTCTGCTTGGATACTGGTTGTACAAAAAAAAAAAAAAATGGAAATAGGGAACTTTAATGTATATTCATCAAGGCAATCCTTGTGTTTCTAAGAAGCTAATAATGTGACTTTTTAGGGCCGATTTCATACACCAGCTGCAGTAAATATTCTCCTACTGCTTTGGGCATTTTTGTAGCTGTCACAATGTTGTGACAATGTTGTAGATAGCTACCTCTTCTGCTGAAAGCAGCCTAGATACAGCAGCAATGACTGCAATTCAGGCTGAGTCCTAAATATTTATTGGCTTCCTGGGTAGATTTTACAGCCTTCACTGAGCTCCAGGCTTCTAGGTCTAGGCTGCTGTCATTATGAAAGATAACTGGTTTTAAGATAATTCAGGTGTGTCTACACTTCATGCACAACACTGACAGCAGCATTAACACATCATTTAGTATTCCTGGAATTTGCATCACTCCAGATTGTGTGCCATCTGTTAGCCACATACAAACCAGAAACAGCTTTAATATGTGCTTTAAACGCCAGGGAACTACAAAGCAGCTCCCTCAGTGTTTCTCAAGGTAGGCCATTTTTATCCAGGAAGTGCTACCTTCTAAGACTGTACCACATGGACAAAATTCTTTCTCCACTGTACCTCTGAAACATGAGAAACAATCAGCCTCAGGCACTAAAAGACAATAAACTACTCACAGGACAATCCAATCTGTAGGAAAGCATTAGGATTTTTCTAGTGGCATGGTCTCAGTAGCAGTACAAGCTAGGCAAGAATTTGAAGTCTAGTAGAGCAAAAATTATGCTGAATGAATGGTCGAAGTACTTCCTGTTAAGCTCCTTCTTAGTGAGCTGGTGTTTTAAAAATGACTTTGGAATTTGTTATTAGTTCTTTTTTAGTAGAAGAGTGAAGTGTTAGTTCAGCTGTAAATGAACATGACTAACATGGAGACTGCAATCTCCATCCTTAAGCATATGGTTGTGAGCAAGTTTGTTCCACTGCGAGGGCACAGTAGAGTGTGTGTATCTCACTGCCCTATGCTGTGGGGTCAGATTTAAACACTCCATGATTTGCTTCATTTGTTACTGGAACTTGAGATGCAGTAATTTGTGGTAGCAACCAAAGTAGCAGTTGTGGATTCCAGTTTTCACTCATTCTGACTGGTACCTTCCTTCTTTTCTTTCTTTCTTCATCATGCAACATTGAACTCTATTTACTCAGCTGTGGCCTGGAGACAGGAAGGAGCAACGTGGTCATGCACCAAAACTGCCTTTGTTTATTCCAAGCAGCTCTTGGCAGTCAATGTGGTAAATGGGTAAATGTAATTTTCTGCATGGTCTTCACTGACCTTGCTGTAGGGGATAGGAAAACAGTGATCACAGCAAGCTGAAGACACCTCCTAAGGTCTGTGGTGATCCCACTTCCTGTATAAAAGGTACCCAGCTATAGTCTGAAAAATTGGTATGATTTGTTGGTCAGGCGCCTGGGGTATCTACAGCTGAGTTGTGTTACAGCCTAAAAAGGTCTGCCTGCGTACTTCAGTGAATAATTTGGTGCCATTTCCCCAGGCATTAGAAACAAAGGGTTTCTTTAGAGCAGGAACTTTTCCGCAGCACTTCAGCTTTATGGGCAGTTTCTAGTCTAAATCGACCATTTGCCTGAAGATTGAAACTGTAATTAATTCCACTTTTATTGACAATAAACTTCATTCTCTAATGTGCTGGTTTGGAGAGGATCTCTGCCACCTTTTCCCAAATTCTTTCTGAGCAGACTTCTGCTTTTATTCTATATTGTTTTGTTGTTTTATGGTAGAGGAATAAGGATAATGCTGTGATTTGGTAAGAAGAGAGAGAAGAAAAAGACAGCATAAATTATTGTAAGTTTTTGAACTATGTTACTTCTGCCAAGTGAGAGATCTCTATTTGTGCCTCAAAACTTATGCTTTTAGGGCCCAGTTACCTTCTCAAGCTGCTTTTGTCTATCAATCAGACAGGGACTGAGAAAAAAGTGCAACTTTCTTTAGAAACCTCATCCTTCAAAAAAAAAAAAAAAAACCCAACCTCAAACTCCTTCACTGTCACAGAGAAAAGAAGAGACTAAAACCCAAAATTAATGAAAAGTGCCTTAGCTGATTAAAGCAGGCAGATTATCCTCCTAGAGCCTGTCTGTTCTGAATGCATGAAGGATGCTTTGTACGCTGCTGGACACCACACTGTGAAAATCTAAAGGGGATCAAAACAGAGGAACAGAGATAACTGGGCTAAGTAGGGAAAGAAGTAGAGGGTAAGGTAAACAGATTTAACTTTAGGTAAAGGTAATTATCTGTTAAGTAAATTGAATACGATACAGTATGAAGAAAGGGTTATTATAATGGTCTGTTGACAAATGAAAGAAAAAATAATAGCAAGCAAGAAGTGTAAGGATGCATAAATAGGAATTTTAATTTAAGTAAATAAAAAATGGAAATTGAGTATTGCATAAAGCTTCTAATTGATGTGATTCCTTTAGACCAACAGCTAGACTTTTTAGCAAAAATCAGAAATTTATTGCCCAGCATTATTCAAGGCCAGATTTAGAAATCCTTGGAGAGTAAGAGGTCCATACTATCCTGTTCACTAACGAGAAATTGTCTGTTTCAACAAGAGCTTTTATATGCCCAAATTCTCTGTTTTCATGTAACCTGCTTCCTGTGCTGGGCCTGTGGAGAATCACAGAATGGGTCGCTGACCACAGTGGGTCATTTGGTCCAAGCTTCCTGCACAAGCAAGGTCATCCTACAGCACATGACACAGGATTGCATCCAGATGGTTCTTGAGTATCTCCAGTGAGAGAGACTCCACAACCTTGTTGGACAACCTAGTGCATGGTCACTCCCATGGTAAAGAAGTTCTTTCTCATATCTATGTGGAAATTCCTGTGCATCTGTTTCCACTTGTTGCTTCTTGTCCTACTGTTTGGCACTACCAAAAAGAGCCTTGCTCCATCCTTTTGGTGCCCTCCCTTCAGATACTGATAGACATTGATGAGGTGCCCTCTCAGTTGTCTCTTCTCAAGGTGAACAGGCCCAGGTCACTCAGCCTGTGCTTGTAAGAGAGATTCTCCAGACCTTTAATAAGCTTTGTAACCCTCCACAGGACCTGCTCCAGGAGTTCCATGTCTCTCATGTCCTGAGGATACCAGAACTGGACACAGTGCTCCTGATTTGGCCTCACCAGGGCTGAGTAGAGGGGCAGGATCACATCCCTAGACCTGCTGGCAATGCTCTTCCTAGTGCACCTCAGGATACCATTTGCCTTCTTGGCCACAAGGGCACTGCTGGCTCAAGGACTGCTTGGTGTCCATCAGGACCCCCAGATCCTTCTTTGCAGAGCCGCTTTCCAGCAGGTCAGCCCCCAGCCTAGTGCATGGGGTTCTTCTTTCCCAGGTGCAGGGCCCTGCATTTGCCTTTGTTAAATTTCAGTTGCTTCCTCTCTGCCTATCTCTTCAACCTGTGGAGGTCTTTCTGAATGGCAGCCCAGGTGGCCAAGAAGGCAAATAGCCTGGCCTGTATCAGGAGTAGTGTGGCCAGCAGGACCAGGACGTTGACTGTCCCCCTGTACTCAGCAGTGATGAGGCCACACCTTGAACCCTGCAACCAGTTTTGGGCCTCTCACTGCAAGAAAGACATTGAGGTGCTGGAGCGTGTCCAGAGATGGCCAACGGAGCTGGTGAAGGGTCTGGAGCACAAGTCTTGGGAGAAATATCTGAGGAAGCTGGTGTTTTTTAGCCTGGAGAAAAGGAGGCTTGGGGAAAACCTTACACTCCTCTCTACATTTACCTGAAAAGAGGTTGTAGAGAGATGGGGGTTGGTCTCTCCTCCCAAGTAACAAGGTTAGAGAAAATGGCCTCCAGTTGTACTAGGGAAAGTTTAGATTGGATATTAGGAAACATTTCTTCACTGAAAGTGTGATCAATCATTGGTATCCCCTGCCCCCGCCGGGAAGTGATGGAATCACCATCCTTGGAAGAGTTCAGAAAACATGTTGATGTGATGCTTAGGGCATCACATGGTGAACTTGACAGTGTTGGTTAATGGTTGGACGTTAATGATTCTGTAATTCTAAGTTGTGGTTATCATCTGAAATAAGGTTAATTATTTGGATTAGAGCCTAATGAAGACTAACGTGTTTGTGGCAAAAGAACTTATGCTTTGTACCTCAGTCTCACTGCCAGTGCCCTTGAGATCCCCTTCCCTGACTGCTGCTTGGCTCTACTTCCGCTTCTGGCTCTCTCTTCCATACTTTGCATTCTTCTGTATATAGAAGTACTGCAAAATTGCTGCTGTTCAGCTAGTCGTCTTCTTTTGGACTGTGAACATACAATCATGTAGGGCTTTTTGACATCTGGATGTTTCCATTCCCTTGAGATCCTATAAGCGTCCCTAAGAGTCACCTCCTTCAGACTCCTTCTGCTGAGCCACAGAGTTCCTTCTTGACCAGTCTTTCGCAAAGCTGTTCTATAAAACATGAAAAATTTGATTGGTTTTCTTGTGTTTTTTGGATCTTTGTTCTGTGCTTCCTATAATACAGTGACCAGATTTGTACACATTATTCCAAAAGAGACCATCCAGCTGCCTTACTGAATGCCAAAGTAATAATGTCTGTGGTTTATACTCTGTAGCCTTCCATACACAACCCGAAAATCTTGTTTGCCTTTGTTACTGCTGCCAGATGTTCTGTGGATGATTTTGAAGTGTATTGTGGGGAATGTCACCATGCCAGTGAATTTCAGCAAATTTAAGCAACTTTGAAATTATTCCTTTTTACACATGGTTATATTCAAGTCAAACCAAACTGTGTTCTCACTTGAAACTGCCCTGTTTTGGTTACCCCTTTTTCACACTGAATCACTCACTACCTGTTACCAGTTTCTCTGCAGGAGCCTGTTCAACAGGGTTTCCCTTTCATCAGGCCTCTTTTCAGATGGTGCTGGAAATTCCATCTGAAGAGCCCAGCTCTGAAAGTCTAGGGAGCAGTTATATTGTCTTTGATACTCAGGCTACTTGAATTGGAAGTAAAGGAAATATGAGGCTTTTTTCCTAGAGAGGAAGCAAGGGGAGGGAACAGCCTATAAAAGAATTACAATGTTCTCACCTCTCTTTTCCTGCAGATTTGCTGACAGCACAGGAATACCACTGCCTGCTGCAGTTGCTCTGCCCTGACTTCCCAATGGAACTCACTCAGAAAGCAGCAAGGTGGGTCCTCATTCTCTGTTTAAAGGCAAGATTAGTCCTACATGCATGGACTGAACTAGACCTGTGGGTAAAGGTATGAGCAGCTTCTAAGGTTTTGGGGAAAAGAAACACCATCTTTTGAGGTTAAGAACGGGGTGTTTCCCTGGCAATGTGAAAGAGTGTATATTTAAGATATACAAAGACTGAAGTATCAATGCAGAATGCTGCTGTTGGCTCTGTGTTGGTTCAGATGAGTTGCAGATAAAAGAATGTTAGCCGATATGTTTTTAACTGACATGCTTTTTAAACTCTGTGTTAAATACTGTTTACCATTCTAAAATGTGTTCCCCCTTGCCCCAGCTTCTATGGTTGATCACATTTAAACACACTAACCTCTGAAGGATTGCCAGTGTTTTAAAGTATGTTTGGTAAGAACATGGCAGCTAATCTGTTTGAAATTTTATTTTAATCTAGACAAGTCAAAAAGCTGGCAGTTGGCTCAGGGCATTGATAATGTGATATGGAATATTTTACTGATAGTGCTTGCTGATTCCAGTCCAGCCCAGGCAGCTGATTATTAACTATCTTATATTGAAAATGTAATAAGGTACACACATCTGTTCAGTTGCTTGTCCCCCAGTGCCAGACTAAGAAAGAACACTAGCCCTGTAGCAGAGATGTATCTACTGCTTCCTTTCATGGACGTACACAAGCACCAGCCCTGTGTGCTGGTGTGTATTTCATAGGGCTCCAGCTGAACTGTGCAGGAATTTGTGATGGTGCATGCAATGAAGGAGACTTCAGCATATCTACACATGTTGTGATGTTTGTGTCAAGGAATTTATTCCACAAGGCTGCTGTAAACTAGAGGCCCCATTCAGGGGCCTGCTGCACTGTTGTGCATGTGCCATAGAGACAGACAAGCTGTGGCTTTTGGAGCAGGTGTTGGAGAGATATGAGATCTCTGTCAGAGGCACCCAGGCTCAGGTGGGGGTGACCTCACTCCTGCTTTTGGCTGGCTAGAGATTTACTTGCACATTGCTAGCTCTGTAACAAGCTAATTTATTAGAACAATTTTAATAAAAATTGTCATATTTCTAAACCATTTTTCTCTTTGCTTACAACTGTTGCTCACTCTCTTGTCCTTTTTCTGGTCTTCACTTCCCATTGTCATCCTTGGTCTCTGCCTGTTAGAAGGGTGAGCTCTGCAGACTTTCTTACAGCACCATAGACCTAGTCTTTGCAAAACATGAGTGTCATATGCAAACCTAGAGACATTATTCCTTCTTCAGTCTGCATGCCTCCAATGGTTTTGTTGCTAATTTTCTTCAAGAAAGGAATTAAATAAATTAGCAGTGGGAGTAGCCACAACATTCAGTGATACAGCCAGGACCTGCACTGGTGCTGCTGGGAAGTGGGCAGTCATAGGTGTAGCCTCAGTGCTGCATGACTGAGATGATCTCACAGCACAGTGCAGTCCACTCGTGCAGGAGCTGTTGCTATGCTCTGATAACAAACAACAGGATTAAGATCAAGGTATGTCAGAACATAAGAACAGAGACGACAACAATATAGGTTTTATTCACGTGACATCAGAGAGCTCTATTTTCCTGTTCCTGGTGCTACACAAACGCAGAAGTCATACCCAAAAAATGAACTAGGATATCTGTGTCTGTGAGATTTCTTGGATTTCTTTTCCCCAAATGGTCATAGCCATTAGCAGTACTAATAGAACTGGGGCTTGCAATTCAGTACCCCTGTTGGTAAAAGATTGCCTAAGAGTGCAGACTGTTTTGTATGTTTTGCTTATTTTTGCCTCTGTGTCTCAGTAAATAAACCAAGTCTCTGAAAGCTCATTTGAGCCAGCCTGGACTTAAAACAAATTGTGTCAGCTAGCCTTTAATGGTAGCAGAAAATGGTAAAAGTCCTTTCAACTTGCCTCGTCCTGGGAACATCCTGTCTAGTCTGGATTTCTGAGATTTTAACCACAATCAGGAGACCATAAAGTTTCCCCATTGGCACAATTGTAAGGCTTTTCTGCCAGCCAAACCCACTTGAACCCTGAAAGACCACTGTACCCTCTACCAGAATGCCTCAAATGCAGGCATTTTTCTTCAGTCCTTTCCAACGTTCCTCCTTGATTTTCATTATTCACTGAGTGCCAACTATTAACTTTTTAAATACATCTGTGGCCTCAGGGTTTAAAGTCTAATTTGAACGAGAAGAAAAACCCCTTGAAATATGAGATACCTGATGAACTCTTGAGTTGCAGTTCAGACTTTCAGATTTTGTCCTCAGTTTTGGTCCTGATGTCTAGGTTACAGTCCATAGCTAGGTTTTTCTCCTTGCCAGATATTTCAAGGAAGAGGTACAGGTATGTTGCATATGATGTTCTCTCAGATTCCTTGAGTGCTCAGTCAGCCGGCTGTGTGGGGGGATTGCCAGCTGCAGTCAATCTCCTCATAAATGATTGTATGGGATTTAAAAACTTCTCAACATTTCCGGCGTGCAAACCCCTGGGCCAAGCGGAGTCAGTAACCCAGCACCAGAGTGCACCTGCTTCTATTTAGATGCTCCTCCATCACATATGTGCTGTACAGGCTTCCTCAGACTTTAACAGCAAAAAACTGTCCAGCGAATTTTCATACTTCTGTGTATGTCCTCATGCTCTCCTCTGAGTAAGAGACTGGAACTTGGTGCTGCAGAGCACTGCCATTGACCAGAGTTTTACATTTAACAAGTGAAATGAGTTTCTTGGTATGAAGGTGATGTAATATTGTCTCTCTGCATAACAAATATGTAAAACCACTCTCCACTGTTGTTTTCATGCATCCTGTAGAAGAAAGCTTTGGTGCTTTGAGGGTATCTGGGAGACAGACCATCATTTCAAAGGAGGGAGTGCAGCTCATCAGTGATGTGGCCAATCATATTTCCAGTGCTTAAATAGTGGTTGGAAATGCCAGTGGCTGAGCAGTATTGCCTGAGAGATGAAGATGCTCTGCCTGCCAGCTTCAAAGCCATTTCCTTGATGTGGCCACCGACAATCTCAGTAACATGCTTATTAGTGAGAATTAAGAACTGAAGCTACTGCTTCTTTAGACAGGAGGAGAGGAGGCTTCTGGAATGTAATAAATAAATCAGAAGCACTTTGACATCTTCAAAGGGTTTTGTTTTAAATACTGGCTTTTCTCCTGGGGACCCTCTTAGCCCCAGTCTTTCTTCTTTGAGATAATTAATTCAAGCTGCTCTACATGTTTGATTTTGCCACAGTGAACAGAACTGGTCTGAGTGGCAGGGAAGTCTTGCAAGATCCTATGTTCTTCTAGGTCAGCCTCCCACACAGCTCCCTGGAGTCTTTTACATTAGACAGAACAGTGTTTCCCCAGCAATGTGTTTAGACAATTGATGCTACAGGAGTTGGTGTGCAGACTGCATCTGGCCCTGTGTTAAAAGGGTCCTCCTGGATGGCCCATACTTTGGCTGTAATGAACTGACAATTGTCATATGGCACAGTATGCCAGATGCTACAGGTTCAGTAGACCTACATGAAGTTGGAAAGAAATACCAATTGCCTTTCTTTAGCTTTGCCTGAATAGTCTGGGGTTTTTCCCATTAAAGTGGAATATTTTCTTCTGTTTTGCAGTCTAAGCTGTCATTGATTAGATGAGTTTGATTTTCCCCATTTCAGAGATTGACCTTTTTATCTTTAGGTAGTGGTGGCAGGGACCAGAGCATTGTTTTTGTTTTCTTTTTCATTTTTGCCCTGAAATCCACAGGTTTTTTCCTGAAAGGAAGAATTGGACTTTGCTATCGCTTATATTTCATCTTTATGGCCTGTGGCTGGTATTTTCCGTATTCAGAAAATATGCTTCAAAATAGGGATGCATGTAGCTCCCTACATACACCTAGGACTTAGCAGAGACAAAGAAGACTGTCCCTCACCCAAGAAGTCTTCAGTTGCATGAAATTCGATTTGATAGTCAAATAATAGACCTAATATTAAAGGAGACTGATTCTTTTATCAGGAAGGGAAGATGTTCACAGAGTGCAGTTAGGAAGCTGTTGGTGCAATGTTATTTCCTCTGTAGTCAAGTAGAGTTTGTTTGGGTGTAGATGGTGAACTGCAACTGTTGTGACCTTTATAAATCTGAAAAATGTCCCAGTTTGATGAATTCTGATAAACAGGAATAGCATGAGTCTTGTTCTGCTTATACCAGTTTACTACTTGTGTAACTGTCCTGTCTGTGGTCACATTTAGAAGCTGGACTATGATGATCTTTGTGGATGCCTTCCAACTCAGGATATTCTAAATTCTATACAGCAATGTGAACCAGCCTTGTAGTTTTTTGTACCGGTGTTTGTTCCATCATGTCCACCAGGCTTTGAATGTCGCACTGCTCTGTTCACAATGTAGCTGAAGTGTGTGATTGACATTCAGCATGTTCTCCTCACTTCAGCTTCCTAAGCTGCCTTCATTTGATATTAGGGCATCCACATCCGTGCTGCAATCGTTGTTCCCATTTCTCTCTCCTAACTTATACTGGGCCACTAGCAATCCTCAACTGCACATAGCTCCTTTGCTGCACTTCTGCAAGGTCTGGGGTTCCTGGTTACAGGCTTTAGTTTTTCTGCAGATGCTAAACTATTTCTCTCATCTTATCATAGGATTGTGCTGATGGATGATGCAATGGATTGCCTGATGTCTTTTTCTGATTTCCTCTTTGCTTTCCAGATCCAGTTCTACTACTCAGGTAAATGCTGGGAAGCTGTTGACTTCTCCCACTTGTAGCCTTACAACTCTACAGCTTCCCAATCTTTGCACTTTTTTGAAACTTGAAAGGATATGCTTTTTCACAGAAAATACATAGCTAATGGGCTCTACTGATGAAAAGCATCACAGATGTCAAGAGACAGGAGACTTAATAAGAAGATTCCAAATTGTTGTGAATGACAACATACCTGCAACTGCTGTGTCTAATGCATTTATTTGTCTTGGCCTTGAGACATAAATTTCCAGCTTTATCTAGATTATGTTAGCAGCTAACAATTAGCTTTTACTAGGAAGATTTTTTTCCCTTTCTTTAAGGAAATTATTCAATCCTACTGGAAGACAGGATAGGAAAAGCCCACCAGCTGGTACCTTTAAATGAAAAAGCAACTGGGCAAATCAATGTAATTTTTCCCCTTAATATTTGCTCAACTATGAGCTGGTTTCAGCTCAGAGTTTCTGAACTGGGTATAATTCCCATGGGTTTAGGAACCCTCAGTGGACTCCACTTCCAAGAACTTCTCCAGCCTCTCCTTGAAATCACATAAAATTGTAACCTCCACAGCTTTTGGCAAAGAATTGCACAGGTTTGACATCTGTCCTGTGAAGAACCACCTCTTTTGTTTGATTTGTGACCCCCTAGTTGGAAAGCAAAAGGAACAGATAATCCATCTGAACAGTCTTCATATTGTTGGTCATTCAGGAGAATGACTGAATGAGAATCTCATTCAGGACAAAAAGAGGGAAGCATTAGATATGCTTCCAAACACTCGCTAGCATGCCACTTTCTCACCTCCTGGCACGCATCACTTTCTAACATAAAGCTCATAAACTTCTGTCCACTCACACTGAAATGGCTCCCTCTGATGGATGCAGCTCACAATTGGCCTCGACCAGGCAAAATGGGCCAGGTTTGGATACTGAGAAGCACTGGCTAGAAGCTGTTGCGAGGAGAGTCTGTGGTCAGAGAGTAAACTTGGGTGGCTATCTGATCCAACCTGTGAGTTCCCATCTTACTAGCACTTAGGAGTCTGCTGCTATCCCTAATACAATAATCTCTTTTTCTCAATAGTTCTCTGTATATACTTCCCTTGTAACTCTGCTGTGTGTATCACAACTTTATCCATGACAAGTCATTGTAAAAAAACCGTTCAAAATGGGGATTTTGAGTTGGGCAGAACCAGGCTTGCAATGCCTTTAGTCAGGGACAGAAAATGTGTTTGGAAAGTTTTCTCTGATATAACAAATATTTCCATGGAGCTGCAGAACCTCAGCACAGCCCCAGGGCCTGCTGACATCCTGACTTTCCTCTCCACCCATCACACGCACAGCATTGCACTTCCATTCACTTGGAAATTAAATGCCACTGCAGTCCTGGCAAGCTCATTCTTGTGTACACACACTCAAAGATCCCATCCCTGTTCTGTTCACTCAGGCACAGTGCACACACACAGCCTGTCATACACTCTCCCACCAACCCACACACATGCAAACCACTCCAAATGGAATCTAGATTTGTAAACTGCTGACCACATCCATAAACAAACTTGTTTAAAATTAGACTCCTGCAGTAAACAGTGGGTAGTATGAGGAGCCTGGGGAGGGGCTTTCTGCCAACTCTAGGCCTGACCTGCCCTGGCCCTTCTTCTAGATCCTGTGTTATATTTACTTTGGAGCAGCACAGAAGCAAGCTGGGATACAGCCTGGAGCCCTAACTAACATGCTCCCTTTCCTCCTGTTGCAGTTCAATACAGTTTGCTCCCAACTTGGATGAGCTCTTAATCAGTGGCAAGACATGAAGAAGGAAAACATTTTCGACTTCACAAACTAGTTTTTGTTTGACATTAGCTTTCATGCTTCACTGTTTTATCAGTGTACTAGCTAGCCTTTGTTCCCTTGAGATGAATCTTCTCAACAGAGTGAGTGACCTCTCATAATCATCCTAATAAGAAGACAGCAACTTCTAAGGAAATGGCTGTATGAGCATGCATAATATCTGTTCTGAACATGTAGGATGCTGTAGAGTTGTGCTTATTTCCAGTTAGTACTATGTACAACATAGAACAACAGTTTAAGCCACAGTCTGGTAGGTCAGGAGGGTGCTTTGCTGGTTACAGCTCTGAGTTTTAAATTGCTTTCTGTTCTTTTAGAGTTCCTGGAAAGTGTGGCTGCCATTTATCAAGACCTGCTGGCTGGTAAGAATCCAAATACTGTGATTGTGCCAACATCGTCCTCTGGGCAACATCGGCAGCGCCAGCCCCCAAATGACTGCAACCCGCTTGAAGGAGTAGAGGCATCCCTCTTCTACCAGTGCCTGGAGTCCTTGTGTGACAGATCAAAATACAGGTAGGAATAGAATCTCAAATACAAATTTGAAGTCTCTCTCTCTGGAGACCCTTTGTAAGATTGAAGAAAGAGAGAACTTTGAACAAGCTGATAGTCCCACATGGCTCTCACTGAAGAAGTACGAAGGGAAACATCATAGCTGAACAGTTTTATCTGAATGAGAGAAACAATTTTATGGACCAAAGAAAGATGGGGTTTAAACTGATTCTTGAAGTAATAGATGGATTTGGGTCTCTCCTCTCCATCTCACTTCCGCATTGACACTTTCATTAAGGAGAGATAGATGAGTTAGCTAGAGGGGATAAACAAGTGCAGTTGAGTTCTTGGGAGTTGAAAGAGCCCACTGGGTGGATAGAGTATGAAGCCTGAGTACCCAGGCGATTTCACACTGTCAGTCTGTACCTGAGCCTGTGCTGGAGCTGGTCTCCAGCTACAGATTCCAGGCACAAGACTAACTTTAGTTCAGCAGAGAATGGAGCAACACCAGACCTTACTGTACAGCTTTGACAGACACTTTCATCATAGTTTCTTGCAGGTAGTGAGAAGTGCCCTCCTAGAAGGTCATGGTCTGATTTCTACTTTAGGTGTCCAAATCCAGATTTGTGATCCACAAAATTACTGCTGTCCAGTGCTATAGATCTAAGCACAGAGTTGATGGGTTTTGTTCTTTTAAACAACAAAAGCTCTACATTCCTTGTATGTCCTGAGAACTTCAGATGGGAAGAGTACTGTGGGCCCATCTGGTAGGTCAGGCTTTGCACAGCACTAGGAGGGGAGCCATTCCCAGCCTTTCATGCAGTAGCTCAATACTCAGTCAGGCTTTGGTAACCACTTCTGCCTGAGGGATCACCAGCCCACTCCCACATCTCCCAGGGGTCCCATTACACCACTGACTGTTCAACACTTCCTCTTTATGAGACAGTTTGATTTTGCATGAAATCCTTCAAGGAGTATTGGTCAAGAGCAAGAATCACCATGAAGATACTTCTTAGAACTCAGGACCAGGGGTCAAGGTGAGTGTAGAAGAAGGGAATATGCTAATTTACTCCTCACCTAAATAGTGTTCTCTGACATATTTAGGCTATCATTGGAGAGGTTTTCTTGCCCCTTGGATGACTCTCACTGATAATACTGTGATAACAGCATCACTGAAAGTGTTCAAAAATGTGTAGATGTGGCAGTTAGGAACACGGTTTAGTGGTGAACACAGCAGTGCTCCATTAACCACTGTACTCAGTGGTCTTAGTCTTTTCCTGGTTTGGTGGTGAACACAGCAGTGCTCCATTAACCACTGTACTCAGTGGTCTTAGTCTTTTCCTGGTTTGGTGGTGAACACAGCAGTGCTCCATTAACCACTGTACTCAGTGGTCTTAGTCTTTTCCAAACTTAACATTTCTATGAAATTTTATTGGCTTCTGAAAAAAAGTATTTCCCAGAGGATTTTTGAAAAAACATGCTAAAAGTTGGGATGTGTATGCCTCTGAGTGACTCTAGTCTTTTCTCACTGTCCTTGGAATGAAGACAGGTAAGATTGCTCCTAGGGATGTCCCCCAGCTCAAAGATCTTGCTTAGCAAATGGAGGAAAGATCCAATGATCAATGAGCAAGCTGGTGGCTGTTTTACACTGAGTCAGGGCAACCTGACAGTGTTAGAACAGGTAAAAGGGTTTATTTCTTGATTTTGAGCTGGGTCTTAGAAAAAAAAATATTATTTAGAAGACAAGATGATCTCTGTCTTTCTTTTCCTAGCTGCCCGCCTTCTGCTCTTGTGAAGGAAATGCTGAGTAGCGTGCAAAGAATGACCTTCTATGGATTCCTTATGGCTCTTGCAAAGGATCAGGGCATCAACCGAGCCCTAGGTAAGACCTCTCTAAATGATACAGTTCTTGATTTTCAGTCATGGATTTCCTTTGTAATTATAACCCACATTTTACAGTCAGGAAGAGAGTGAAGGAAGCTTTTAATCTTTTTGTTGATGGATTAACTTTAAAAACATAACTCTGTGCCTTACTGTCTGCCTGAAGCTATGAAGGTTCCTCAAGGATTACTTTGAATTGAGGTGCCATCCTATGTTTTAGCCCTTGGTGCTTCCACAGATTTTAAATGGCTGCTCTCATATATAAGAAAAGAAAGCACTCCTAATGAAAAACCTCTGCTGTCTCCTTGGCTCAAAGGTTAAAAGCCCAGTCTTTCCCAGTTCTTCCCCATCTTCCCTCAAGGCAGTGTGATCTTGCTAGTAGATATCTTTGGCCTGCTGAAAATCCAGTCATAAAACACAAACTGCTACAAAAATCTGTACCACACTGCTGTGGGAACCACTGTGATTACCAACCAGCATCTTACTGCTTGTTTCTATGTTGTGCAGGTTTGGAGCAAGGAAGCAGTGCTACATTGGCAAAGGACAGTATATAATCCATCCAGAATTCACTCACAGTTTCATATTTCCCCTATATGCCTTGCTTGTGCTCTTCCTCCTCCTCCTCCCCTGTTCCTACAAAGAGGAACAGAAATGGCTTCTCTGTTTGACAAGACTGTATGCAAGAGAGAAATTTAAATGGCAGGAATAGGGAGGGAGGGCTGTGTGTGGGGGTGTTCCCAAACACTCATCTTCACTCATCTCCACTCAGCAAATGACCTGGCCATTAAGGGAAGATGTCTCTCTCTGTCTTTGGGTCTCCTCTTCCTCTACTTCTGGGCCTGAGTATCTGCCAGTCCCTAATTGCAAAGACAAAACTCAATGAAAAGGTGTACCTTGCCTGAGGGCTGCTTCTTTTGCACAGGTGTGTGTCATAGTACAGTAAAAGCGTGTCTTCCCTGGCTGAGCCCCTTCTTACAGCAAACCATTTAAGCTGCTAATGCTCCTCTGGGGCAGGGCAGATTATATATCAAAGGTGCATGAATACAGCCCTGCAATCCCCTCTGAAAACAGGCTTAGACAGCAGTGTATTCACTGTGAGGAAGGTGATGCCTGGATGGCAGCAATCACAATCTTTTTTTTCTTTGCCCTATGAAATCCACTTCTAGTCAAGCATAAAGAAAACAGATGAAAAGAAAAGAAAAAAAAAATTCTGCCCACAGTCTCCATTGTGCCATCTACAAAGTGAGTGGGTTTTCGTTTCCATTAATGTAGGCCTGTCCTCTGGCCCTCTGCCAGCCTCCTGCTGAGGCCTCTCTCAGAGGAGGGGCAGCAACCACAAGTCTGACAGGTGCTAGCGTTTTTGGCAAGGATAGGAGGATTCTTTTCCTGGTGTCTTTTAATCTCTCCTGAAGGGTGATTTCAATAGTCTTTGGTCTGTAGGGGATCACAAGCTCCCCAAAGCCCTTTGGTGAGAGCAGTCTCAGGCAGAGGAGGTTTTGGTCTCACAAAGCCAGCAGCTCCTCTTGAGGAACAGGGATAGGGATTAAAGCAGCTTGTTCAGGCTGGTACAGTGTCTCTGAGTTTGCCAGGCAGACTGGAATCTGCAGTGTATCTCCAATGTCAGTGTTGATTTGTGAATTCTTCAATTGCCATTTATCA
Source organism: Sylvia atricapilla (assembly GCF_009819655.1). Classification (NCBI taxonomy): domain Eukaryota; kingdom Metazoa; phylum Chordata; class Aves; order Passeriformes; family Sylviidae; genus Sylvia; species Sylvia atricapilla. The sequence continues at coordinate 23,624,887 of NC_089145.1, read as the reverse complement.
GCTCTCCCAAGTAAATCTTGTGCCCTAGAGACTTCACTGTGCACTCTGCAACTACAGAAACAAATTAAGTTTTAGTTGCTTATTCTTTTAATTGAGCCCACAAAAAGAAGCAGATTGGGACACTTCCATGGATCTCCTGACACAGTTTTGCAATGCCAGATTTCCTGTTCATTTACAGGAGGAATAGACCAGAACCCAAATAAATGGAGGAATTGGTTCTGGTCTAAACTTACTCTACTTTTCAGGCACTCATTGCTACATTTTTGATGACTGCTGCCAGCCTGCCTCTGTGGGACAGCTGGCTCTCCAGCCTCTCCTGCAAGAGCAAGGTGACAGAGCCAGCAAACAGATCTGCATCCCCACAAGGAACACAAAGCCTCTTCCCAAATGTATTGAGTGTAGCACCCAAGTCTCCTGAAAAACCTTAGAAAAGAGCATTCCTCACTGTACTGTTGATATAGGTTATCAAATGGGTTTTTTGTCCTGGTGTGTAGTGGTACTCTCCAGGCTCTGGTAGTCAATCTCTGTGCTGTCCTGTCATTTCTGTGATGGCTGATCACACTCTCCCATGACCCCTATCCAAGGTAGTATTTGTTAAAGAATTAGGAAGGAGGTCTTTCCTAAGAGCGCCGTTTTCCTTTCTGGCTCTGCTAAGGTCCCAGTGTTTTCAGAGAAGAGCAAAGAGTCTCAATCAGCTGTTCCAGTCCTGAACTATACCATGTCCTTCATCTAGAGTAAGGTTTCTAATGTGAAAAGGAGCATGTTGATCTTATGCTGAGAGGGTACCCAAGTTCTGGCCCAGCCTTTCTTGCTCACATCCAGACAGCAAAAAATGCTAGAGCACAGTTCACCCACACTTAACTCCTGTAGACAATGTGCATGAGAGTCAGGCCTGACTTTCCTGAGTTGCAAGGAAAGCAAAAGCCTTAAATCTGTGGAGTGTTTTGATCCCCAAGATCAGTGCACTACAGGAAAGGCAGGTGGCACAAAACCATAAATAACCCTGGGCGCTATAGTGCATGTTTTGGGCTGTGGCACTGAGAACACCACATCTATTACATCTGGTACTGGTGACTATACTGGGCAATGAACAGAGGCCCAAAGTTAAGAGACTGCCATCTCCCTGACAGTCAGTACTCTAATTTTTTACAGTGAATGAAAACTGCCAATCCTCAGGGCTGTAGGAAGTGAAACTGCTGAGACTACTGAGGCTGCTTCCCCTTTAGTCTGAGCTCAGCTACAGCATGTATGAAAGACAAAGAAAATGGATCATCCTTCTTCATCTGTCTATAATCCTCAACATTGTGTCCATTTCTCTAACAGATGTAAGGAAAAATGTTCTCTGTCTTGCAGGTTTTAGATGCTGCTATGGCTTGAACACTTTTCTTGAAGCATGAATTGCCTAACTCTACGGATACTTTCATTGGTGTTTTTTTTTTTTTTCTTTTTCCCAGGGGCTCTGCCAGATAAAGGGGACTTGTTTCTGGATCCTGCCATGGATCAGGAACTTGAGAAATTGTAAGTGGAATTGCCTAAACTAGGAGGTAAAGCAACAGATTAAGGGTAGCATGCTATAGAAGAGTGTAATAAAGTACTGTCCTATTCCTCTGCTCTACTACACAACAGAGCTGAAAGAGCAGTCTGAACGTGAAGGGCTTCTTTCTTTGTGGTACCTCAGTGCAGTTAACAAAATCCTTACAGGTCTTCAGAAACAGAGGGGAAGAGTGTGACTCAAAGAGGGATCTAGAGCAAGCAGCAGTCTCTAATGAACAGGGAAATTTTGTTTGGATGGTGAAAAATAGGAGTGTTGGAAAGAAAGAGATCAGTCCAGAAGATACGTTTAAATATGAGAAGATTCACATAGTGACTCTGGGAGGTACCAGTACAATGTGTTCTCCCTCTATGCCACAAACATCTTTCCATCTCTGTGCTAGTTTTAAAGTCGTTCTTCCAGGTTTACTCCAAGAGTGCTGCAGTAGAAGTTTTTGCAACATGCTGCCTAGCACTTGTCTTTTCTCTTTCAGGGTAGCTCAGGTTTCAGGACTTTCTGTCTCTGGTCCTGCCAGCTCCAGTGCAGACACAGCAAATATGCCCGTTCGTAACTCACCCAGGATTAACTCACCTTGGAAACCTCTACACCATCGTCGAAAAATGGATGCTGAGAGTGAAGGCTCCAACGAAGAGACAGACTCCTCTGAAAACTGAAGGTTTTGAGGGTGGGCACCATTCCCATCTTGGGTTTCTCCAGAACGCACTGGAGGAACAGCACCTCCTCCCAGAGCATCTGCTCTAATAGTGGGTTCTGTCTCCATCAGCAGCGTGTTGTGTGGCTGTGCTAATCCCCAGTGCCGGGTTCACCCATCTTTTCCCAGGAACAACTTGCCTTTTTCTTAGCTCCAAATCCGTGCAGGAATAAGAGCCTCTGTAGAAGCCATTTACAGCTAGAGTTATGCTTCCCTCTGCTGGCAGGCAAGACAAGGCAGCAGCCGCCAGCACTGGCGCCGCTTGGAACCAGCCGGGTGTGCTCTCACTGGGGCTCTCCCTCCCAGTTCCGCAGTTCAGCAGGTGCTGAAGCAGCAGGAGCACTAGTACCAGCCGCTTGCCAGTGTTTTGTTGTGTAGCCCTGTTCAGATTTGGCCCAGATAACAGAGTGGTTAAATCGCCAGCAGCAGCTCTGCACTTGCGTTCCATTATTATTCCCAGTAAAGCTGCATCTGCATATGATCAAAGGTAAGGAAATTCCTGAAGTTCCTAAAAAAGGGCAGCTTAAGATATTGCCATGCAACCTGTCTCTGCTTTGTGCTTTCTCCTCTGTGTGTCCAGGGCTTGCCAAAGCAAATACAGCGAATAAGCTAGATTGCAGTAACTAACTACATGGTGCTGTCTGGCTCCGCTGCTGTACTGAGTGCCCACCTGTGAGGTCTACCCAGCCCTCCAACAGCATATTAGGGTCATTTGGAAAAGTGAATTTCAGAGAATTTGGAAGAGAGGGATAGGGTCGTTAAATTCCTTGGCCACAGGTGGTAGGGCTTGCAAGCATGTAGAGCACCTACTGGGGCTGGGTGGGCAGAAACACTAAGGGAAAAGGAAGCAGTCCGCAAGTAAAATCCAGCTGGTGTTTTTTTTGTAAATATTGGTAGTGTTGGAGTAGCAGTGTAGCCCTTAAAACTACAAAAATAAGTAGCATCACATTGCATTAATGGCTACCAGCTCAGCAGTTTAAACCTCCACAGCCCCAAATGCTTTGTCTAGCCCAGCTCCTGTACCTCAGCTTGCATAGACTATAGTTATTTCTTGGGGAACTTCAGTTTCTCATGCTTCTTAGGGAGCCTTCTTGCTCCTCCTGCTCATAAACTGCTGCAGCATGGGCCACCAGGAGCTGGTAACCAAAAGCTTGTAGCAGGGTGCTGGCAGGGTTATTTATTTATTGTAAGTTAAATAATTTATGATCTGTGCATTCTCTCCGAGCTCGGTGAGTGGCTGTGACAGCCTGGCAATAAAGCACGCTGTGTCAGGCCTCTGCTGCGTCTGGGTCTTCTGGGCTGCCCTGGCCCCTCCTCAGGGGGAGCGGGATTTGGTGGGCGGGACCAGTGCAGTGCTCCAGGAGCCCCTCGCCTCGGCCGGAAAAGGCGCCGGCCTCACCCCCGAAGCGCCGGGACCGCCAGCGCCCCCTGCAACCGCACCGCCGCTCCCTGCAGCCCCAGCCTGCTGGGGCTACTGTGACATTGACACAACGGCGACAGAGCACAGACACAAGGAACAGGAAGACCCGACCCTTACCCCGCTCATGCCCCACCAAGGCGAAATACCAGCACAGAGCAGCCGAGTAAAACCCTTCCCCTCCCACCCACAGCTGCTGCAGCCCCGCAGCTGGACAGGAGAGGGGAATCCCGTGCAAGCCTCTTTCCCAGTCCCAGAGAGAAGGCTCTAGAACAAAAGCCCCAGCCTCCCTTCTGCTAACTGCGTGTAACTCGCCCATTCCCACCCTTCTTCTTACTACCTAGTCCTTGACACCATAGTCCAAGGAAGAGAAAAGCACTCTTGTTAAAACCAGAGACCAAGCTGAACAGGACTAAAATGACAGTGTCAGCTGCTGCACTTCATGGTTAAGTCAGAGGCTCAGTACTTTGATCTGATCAGAAGCTGGGCAACAAAATAAACCAGGGATCCAGTAAATTTCTTTACTTCTTCACCTGGGCCTTTTTTCTGATGATGTAGTTAGAAGCTAAAAAAATAATCTTTGATTTTTTTCTTCCGCCTTCATATATGCTGGTTTAGAAGACAGTAAAAAGGACTGAGATTATGGTAAAAGGCAAACCCTGCAAATACAAAGGACTCCACAGCACCATGGATTGGGAGCAGTGATCAGAACAAAAAACAGTCATGTCACATGATGTTCAGAAAAATAGCATTCCCCTTTTCTCTGTCACTAAGGTATGGGCCAAAGAAGGACAGGAGCACTGATGAGGGCAGCCCAGGAGTTCCTGTCATATCTTTTACAGCAATGAGGTTAACCCTGTAAGATGGCCTGTCTCCACTGGCTAGTAGATAGCAGTGGGTATGAGGGCACATTGAATTTTAATAGAGTGGAATCCAGAGATATTCAGAAAGCATCCTGGGCACAGCCATGTCCTAACCCCCTCCGCTTACCTTCTCCCCTCCCCACCCAACCCAGACAAATAAGACAATCCTGCAGTTTACTCCAGGCAAAGGTGGCATCAGTGTCTCTTGCTGGCTTCCCTTTGCAGTCCCTGGGTCATCAGTATGAACCATAACGATCCTAAGGAGGAAACAGACAGGTACACCTTGCTACAACACCTTTGTGCAAAATCCAGAAACAGATAACAAGAAATTGGAGGGTTTGGTATTTTAATACAGTGTGAGGTTATCTAGACAGGACATTGTAAAAAGGTAGAAGGTAAAATGACCTTGACTTTTAAAATTCTGCCTGAAATTTGTGGGAAAAGGTGTATCTGACATAACAAAGTGTCATATGCAGCAGGAGGATAAGGCTGCCCAAGCAGAATTCACTGGCCACCTGCCATTGCTCAGCTATTGTACTGCAGTCAACAGCTATATAAGACAGGTGTCTACCTAGGACTTTCCACATAGTTTGAGAAGATAGTGATAATTTCAATGGAAGCCAGTTTATGGTGAAAGTCCCTGAACACAACAACAGCCTTTCTGAAGGTGCCATAATATAAACTCACCTGAAGAGAATTCATCACCCCATTGGCCAGGACAGCCATCTTGCCAGCAACTGATTTCACTCCTTGCTTGAATTGTGCAATGTCAGCTGCAGGCAGGACATTTCCAATAGACACACCACCTACAAGAACCAGGAAGAGTTAACCCAGAGTCCCTCAGCTCCTGAAAGCACCCTCATCCCCTCCAGTCTAGGCCTTCCAAAGCTGCCCCCTTCCTCAACCCACAGAGTGTTACAAACCTGAGTGCACATTGTCAGCCTCTCCAAACAGGTCTGCAGAGCTGATGGCACTGCTGCCCGAGAGCTGCTGCAGTCGGGATCTGGCTTCATACTACAGCAGAAGACAAAACAAAAAGGTTATCTAGCAAGGGAACAAAGCAGGACTTGAGCAAACAGAAGGAGGTAAAGCCAGAGCTGTACCAGTGTAAGCACTGCAGAATTCATCTACCTCAGCATCTGCCTCCCGCCCAAAAAACATATCTGAAGAGATAGCTTTAGCCCCTGCAAACTTCTGCCGAGCTTCATTGGATTCCACCATGGATGGCCGGTTCTCAATCTCCCGCCTACTGGTGGGTCTGAGGAAAGAAGAGGAGACATCTCAGGTTAAGGTCACCAACACAGTGAAGAATCAGACTTCATCTAATCAAAGGAAAGCAAATCATCCTTAAGTGTTAGTTACACTGGGGCTCTCCTCTGCCCACCTCAGGACAGTCAGCACTCAATGACCACAGAGGCTGTATAAAATTACGGACATGACAGGCAAAGAAGTGCCCAAAGCCCTTTCACTCAAGGCCCTTTTTCCTGGGCTTGTCTTTGCAAGTCATTTTCTGCAGCACAAGGCTCCTACTATAACACAGCAGCTTCCATGCCACAGCTCCCACACTTATCCTTTGTCCTCTACACACGGGGAACAAGGTACATGAGCAGTGGCAATCACTTTACCTCTCAGAAACTGGACGAATGCTGGAAATGGTCACCTCCGGTTCCTCCTCTTTGTCCATACCCCATGAAGAGTCTGTTTCCCATCGTGAGCCAAATGCGTCTTCGAATGAGAAGGGATTGTATTTGTACCTAGGTACCAAAAATAGTTCATTTACACCAGACATGGAATTAAGAAATATGCAAAGACTACACTGAAGCTAAGTCTTACTTGGGGGGTCCAGATGTGAAGCTTCCACCATCTTCTAACAAGTCCAATTGGGAGCGGGAAGATTTTGCTACCAGCGGCGTCTCCTGCTCAATTACTTGCATCTCAGACATCACCGAGTGTGAAACAGAACTAGCAAAACAAACAGGCAGAGTCAGGGCTAATGGGTCTGACAGATCCAGTCCCTACAACCAGTCTGCTTCAAAACTAAATCTGGCCTTCACAGGCAGGGCAGGTGATACAAGTTTTGAGGGAGAGTTGTGGGATGTCAGCCCCCTTCACCTCTTATCTATGCACCTTCAGAAGTCTTGAGCTACCTTCTTAAGGAAGGATTCTGCAGGGGGACACCTGCCAAGTAGTAGGGCTCTAGTGCTAGACAGTGACAGGCCACATGTATCTGTGGAAAAGCCCGAATGAGAACTGGAACCTTTGAACATAGTCCCTATTCCTTCTGAGACCAGAAGCATTTTCAGTCAGAGACCAGCATATGAGCACTTTAACTCGTCTCCTTTTCTATTACAAGAACAAACTACTGCCTTCAAGAAACTTTTCCAGAGCAGGGTACTTCCAAGACACCTGTCTGTCCTATGCTATCCACAGCCAAGTACCTTCTGGACACCAATCCCATGCCCAGCCTCTCTGCTTGTTCACGTTTCTTCCCTTCAAGGTTCTGGAGTTTCTTCTCTTCCTTCTTCCGATCAAGCTGCAGCTCCTGATAAGCCAGTCGCATTGAGGTGACTCTAAGGGAAAGAGCCATGGTGGGTGCCAGGTCATTACCCTCCCTTGCTGCCCACATTGTAGAGGAACAAGTGGTTAAGTAACCCTAACCACTCTTAAGTACAGTCACAACAGCTCTGCCAAAAATCCTTGCACATGAGCTATTGCTTGATTTTGCCATCCCCTGCACTGGGATTCAATTCTTCTCTGGCTAGCCATGATTTCCTTACTGTAAGCATTACAATGTCTATCTTTTCCCCACCCCTGTACCCAGAATGATCCATCCAGTTCAGTCTTTGGCTGTTTCAGTCCTGTCCAAAGGTGAACAAAAACATACGATACAGAAGTATCTGCTCCCTACACTCTTCCAGGAATGCTCATTTCAATAAAATGCAGCAGCATAATTTGTGCCCTGCTGCAAGGGCCATACTGGCATACAGCTACTGCTCTTCCTCTCATGCAGTATGTTCTGTAGTCACATTTGGTGATCCTAGGGTGAACAGCATTAACCTAACACTACTTCTGCCTTAGGTATGCAAGGTACTCATCCCAAAGAGGGCACTTACATGGACTCCTCGGCTTGTTTTCTGGACTCCGCTGCCTGCTGCTCCCTCAGCTGTTCTGCCACCTGGGCTTGCCGCTCAATCTCACTGAAGCTCTGGCTGCTGACTTTCTGAGCTCCAAGACCTTTTTTTGCACCCAGCTTGGAAAATCAAAACCAAAATCCTGTGAATTCCTCATCCTAGATTATTCATTGTAGAAGAAAACCTGAATCCTACTTCTTGCTGCACCAGTGAGGCCTTCAGTCTCCCTGTACAGTCACAGCCTACAGACCCAAAAGAGCTTGCAACACAGTATGGAAGAACACCCAAGAGTTAACCCACCAGTGGCCATCACTTAGAGATTAACCACATATGCTTCACACCACAACCAGTAATGATCCAGAACATAATTTTTTTTACAATAATATACAGGCTGCTTAAGGTCTCCTTTCCCCAAAACAGATTTCTACAGCTTTGTCACACAGCTTTGTTAAGCAGAAAGCAAGGATCAGGGAAAGGACAGCAAAGAAATGCAAGACATGCTTTACCTCCTCTCCATAAAAGAGCTCAGACATACCCCTTTCTTGGCAGCTCCTGGCTTCTTCTTTCCAATGAGGGAGGATTTAAGTTCTGCAAAAGAAAGGAAGCAGCAAATAAGCAGAAGGAAATTAATTTAAGAGGGCAAAATTAGACAGCAACCCACATGAACATCCACCACAGTCCAGCTGCAGTAGCGTCCAGGGCACACCATGCAGCTTCACATCAGAAGCCTGGGTGATTTCATCCAGGCAAGAAAGATGCACGTAGAAGCTCCACAGTTGCAGGCTGGTGGCCTAAAGAAGCATGTCCATTTCTGGAGCAACTTATAATTGAATTAAGAACTGTGACTAACTCCTCTGAGTGTTATGCAGTACATATCAGGGTAGTTAGAGAAAGACTGTTTATCCCATACACAAATTCAAGAAAATGCAGCTTCAGAGGCATGTGAAGGTCAGACCTTCACCAATGCCTTAGGGACAAAGCAGAAAGAACCCTAAAGCTGTGTTTACATGAACATACCAAAAAAAAAAAAAAGGACCTTAAGTGCAGCAAGCTGCAAAAGCAACAGGTTCCCCAAGACCTTGCACTTGTCACTCTTAAGGGCATGCCACACTTGTAAAACCAGACAAGAGCCAGCCAAGCAGCAGATGTCTGGGGAAAAGTGTAAGAACAAAGCGGAGAGGGACTGCCCAAAACATTTTCCAGCTTCCTTTTGATAAGCCTGAAATCTTTTACTGCCCTTGTTGAGCTTTTGTGTCTGTGTGTCTCCTAACTTTCTACAGCCACATGACTTTTGCTAGCCCATAAATTATTCTTGACACCTTTTTTGTAATCTTTTCTAGTCTTATGATAAGTCTTTTTAAATAAGGGGATTCAAAACACACTATCTGAAACTGTTTTCTGCTTCTTGTTCCTAACACTTGATTCAAGGTTTTTCTGGGTTTGTGCTTGGGGTTTTTTATATTTCAGGAAACATTTAACAGAAACGTTAATAAGGTCTCTTTACAGATGCGACATATCTGGTTTAGATCTCAATACAACAATATAAGCTTTGTCTTGTTCTCTCCCTCTAAGCACAGGAAGCTAAAGTTAGAATTGAAGGCAGAATCTCAGGGGCAAGCAGAGTTGTCTCAGCGCAGGCCAGCTGTTAGCCAGTTACCTCCAGCAGGAGCAGCCCCTTGTGTTGACAGATACATGGACATGTCTGAGGAAGAGACGTAAAACATGGGGAATGAACAGACACTTGAGGACACAGGCCTTCCACCCAGAATGAACCCACTGTGGGCTGGGAGCATGCTCTCAATAAGGAAAGAGGCTCCAGCAGGTGTTCTCTGTGCAGCCAGGACAGTAATGGCAGGGGAGAATCAGATTCAAATCCCTACTATTCTGAAAGCTAAAAATTCATTTGCCTCCAAGGGTTCTGTGGGAAAGCAAAGAAAAAAAACAACAGCTATGTGGATTTTATCACCCAAGTTCTAGGTACGCAAGTGCCAAGTTTTGTCCAAAGCTCAAAACCTGGAAAACATGCTTTTGGGAAAGCAACAACTTTGAACTCAATTATCCAAACGAGGAGGAAACCTCCAGAAAACTGTGACTTGGTTTTGGGCTGCAGGAACATCCTAAGTACTGGCTCAACAGGGACATAAGCTCATTTAGACATTCTGGAAACTGGCTCATTGCTTCCAGCTTCACTGAGCTTACTGTTGAACAGTAGGTAGGTGTAAGAGCAAAACTGATCTCAGAGGGAAGAGTCTTACCTAGAGGAGCTTTAGGAGATGTGCTCAACAAGTCAATGGATGGACCTTGGCTGGGATCTGTGGGCACAAAACCAGAAAAGAACATTCAGCACATTAATTCTCAACCCTTTTCTTTCCAGTACATTCACAGTTCCACTACATCTCTCCTAGCTCCTCTGTCCCCACAAATAAATCCAGTAACAACTTGAAATATGCAATTTCCCAAGCAAAACAACTTTATGTCTCCACAGAGCAAATTATTCCTCTTGCAGTGTTCTTAACACAGTAAAAGGAAGCAAACACTCTGCAGAGAAGTATACAAAGCTGTTTCAAATTACAGCTATGCCCCCAGGGTTCTTGGTATCCTTGTCTTTCTCCCTAGAAAGTTTTCTGTCCTATGTCATTTTCAGACCCACCAAATTCAAGGGGTAGAGAAGAATGTTTAGACAAATAATTATGTCTGAAAGCAGGAAAATGAGGCAGCTAATCCCCAAAAAAGTTGTGTGTGCATTTCGGGAAAAGTGAAGAACTGACCTCAAATGGAGCAGTGTTTTTAGAAGTCTCCACTGATTTTACTAAGCATAATAAGAATGCACAGAACTTCCACTCTTTCAGGCCTGAACCAAAGGATAAGTTCAGCTCTTCCAAAAGTGGTACAGAACTGTATTCTCCTGGAAATGAAGACAGGTTCTTGGAAAAATTATTCAGTAAAGAACTCACTTGAAACTTCGCTGCCTTCTGATGACTTTGCTGCTTTTTCCACCTCTGGAGAAGACTGTGCAGGATTCTGGCTGGCATCTGCTACATCCCAGGTACTGGAAGACTGCAAGGACATACTCATTCCAGTTATTTGCAGATGAATGAACCAAACAATCCTGAATTTACTACAGGTTTAGTGACCTGTATTCAATTTTAGGCCAAAGGAAACTTATTCCAAACTTCAGACTGTGCCTTCCTTTCTTGAACATAACATATGGACAAGTCCACATTCTCTTAGCAGGGACCAAAAAAAAAAAAAACACCAAAAACAAAAAAAAAAAAACCTAAGCTGAATGGAAAGCCAGGAGGAATGACAGAATCATTTCACAAGCTGGTTAATGTGAGGACTTCCCAGATTAAAGGAAATGAGTTTAAATCTAGGAGAAAATGTGAATTAGTTTTCCTGGAAAAAATTCATCTCCACTTCCACTGTCTCTATCTGTCATACTGCCAATTCTTACATTACCTAAGAAAGTCTGCCTGGCATGGTGCAGTTGCCTAAATTAACTTTACCAGGGTCTATGCACTGAAAAGTTTCTTCTAAATCAGAAGGTCAATGTAATAGCTATTCTTTGCTTTAACTGTACAAAGCAACTAAGCATTAACACAGCACACAAAGCATCTTCCAGAGCACAGATGGTAGCTTTGAGTACTTCTTGAAGCTGAAACAAAGGACATGGATATTTCAGGGACTGTTCAGATCTGTGACAACATCTCAGGCAGATGACTGAATCTGACTTCCTCCACGTTCCTACTGAATAATTATACAATTTAGAGTCCTTCCAAGCTAAGTGGGACTGCTCCTGGCTGAACAGCTGGCTATTGCAGAGCTATTGAGGCTGCCTGGTTTAGGCAGTTCTTCCTTCTCACCTGTGTGTGCTCCATGAAGAAATCAGCATCACTCTTGTCAGGGGAGTGCCCAGGGGCTCCACTAAGTCCATCTATAAGCAACTAAAGAGAAGAGAGGCAAAAAGGAAGGTATCCTCCAAGACTCAGCATCCAGCACTACCCTCTCGCACTCCAGAGCTCTCAGACTTACATCAGTGCCATACTTGGCCATGGCAGCGCTTGCCAGCTGCCGGATCTTCTCCCTGTACATCTGGGCAGCTCGACTGTTATATTTAGCATTGGCATCCGTGGTGGTACAGCCGTGCTGGCGGAAGAAAGCAGTCTGAAAAGAGAGGAGCATTCAGTCTCCTGACTGCTAGATTATATTCGAGCAAGCACTAGACAAACTCCACAGAAAAACAAAACTTCCCAGAGACAGAGGATGAAAAACTGAGAACACGGCATGAACCAACCATTCACTGATCAGCTTTCTACAAGACGCCTCACTGCAGGGACCTATGAAGATCATCCCTCTCCTCTACAGAGGGATGATTCTGAGTCACGGTGCTGGGCATGAGCTTTCAAACTGATCAGTGTTATTAACTCCTATCATTTAAGAAGGCTATGGCTCTCATTTAAATGAGGTGCAAAAAAATTAGAGATCTGCACATTAGAAAACAAAGCATTCAAAGGTCACAATCTGACTTCTAAGCACACTTGACAAATGCCTCCTTTCATTACACATTTCAGATGAGACTGGTGCCAAGAAAGCCACACAAAGGAAAGGACAAGAAATAGAGGATGTGGATTAGCAAGAGAGAAAGCAAGCAAAATGCCTACAAAGGATCCTCACCGCATTGGCATTACTGCCCACTTGCATACACCTCAGCTGGAACCAGTTCCAATTAGAATCCAACTCTGTGGACCTGTGTGAGAACCAATTATTTCTATTAATAAAGACCAGGCAAACCACATGCAAAACCAAGCTCTGGCCTAAAATGGTCAGATATCCCACGACTATTCCAAAGTGTAGGAGGCAAAGGTGAGAAAGAACATCTTAGGAATTTTTTTGCTCCTGTAAAAAATTAATTTCAACTTTTAAAGTGAGGGAAAAGACCAGCTTTTATCCAAATTTTGAGGATCTCTCCCTTGTACTGCTTGTTTAGAGGGCAGAGCTTGAGCTAGGAAAGCACGTCCAAGAGCTTTCCTTCTACATATGATCTCATCACAACTTGAGAGAGACTCATGTTCAGCCCGTCCCACAGGTTAGGCCAAAACATGTGACAAAGCAACTGAGAATACATCCAAGTAAAGCTAAGGGACACAGAGTGTCTCATACTGGTTACTCAACTTCTCTCCTAACAAGTAAAAGTCACAGTTTTGTTAACTTAAAATGCTTTTTACAAGTACTGAAAACAAGAACTAGGCTGAAAAACCAACACCATCTTCCCCATTAGGTTGACAGCAAAAAGATTAAATATTCCTCTTTTTGCCTCGCTCAGCATTACAAAAAAGTATATACACCACACTGCTGCCTTACTGGCAAGATTCACACACCACATTCTCATCTCTGCTTCTACAATGCCAAGTCTAGACAGAGTTGCTGCAACGTTAGCGAAAGCAACATGTCGACATTCCACTTGAGGTGCTTTAGAAACTCCATTTTGGAACTAGAAGTGCTGAGTGACCCAGAACCTCCAGCGAGCAAGCCACATAAACCCCGAGGTGATCGCTCCGTGATAAGGTTTCTCTCCCAGCCCCTGCGTTTTCCCAGCCCAAGGCGGGACGGCTGCTCCAGGCCCGCCGGCGGTGCCTCGCTCCCCGCTCCGCACGCACCTGATGAAGCTGAGGTGCACGCCCAGGGACCTGTGGACGCCGGAGCAGTCGATGCACAGGAAGACCCCGTAGGTGATACTGGCCCAGCTCGGGTTCTTGGCGCCGCAGTCGAAGCACGACTAGAGCGAAGGCAGAGGGACAGCCAGGTTGAAGCGACGGCTCTGCCGCTCCGCAACCCGCTTGCCACAGCTCGGCGGCCCCAGCCGCTCTGCCCAGGCACTCCCCAAGGGCCCCTGCCCGGCCGCCCCTACAGCCGCCGCAGCGCGGCCCAGAGCCCACCGGGGCCCGGTCGGGGCGCCGGCCACGACCACAGGGCAAGAGCCCGGCACGGACAGTCCGGCGGGCCCCAGCCGCTCCCCGCTACCTTGTTGGCCGGCGCTGCCCGAAGCCGCTTGAAGAGGGTCTGGATCTCCGTCTTGCTCGGCTCCGCCGCCATGATCTCTCCTTCCCAGCCACCCCCGCGGGGACGGCAGCCGGCCGGGCCCAATCGGCGCCGCGGCCGCGGTACAGCCGTGCTGGGCCGGCCCCCCGCCGCGCCCGTGAGTCTGAACGGCGAGGAGAGCGCCGTCCCTCTCTCCCTCCGCTCCCGGGATGTGCGGCAGCCTTAGCTGCGGGTCACCGCGGCGCCGGCTGCCGGCCCGATGCCTCGCGGGGGTCACGGCATCGCTTTATGCACATCGGGCGTTGCACACCCCGAGCCCCCGTGAGCTCGCAGCGCTTACGGCGGTCGCACAGCGCCCTGCTCGGCGCTTTAGGGAGCCCTGCTCGGCGCTTTAGGGAGCCCTGCTGGCCGTGCCCCTCTGTTGGGGCCGCTGCGGGCCCGCACCGAGAGAGAGAAGGGCGCTTTGGAATAGCAATGGGACAGTGCCTGCAGTGCGTCATCTGCTACCGGGGGAAAAGCTCAGCGCAGCGTTTACAGGCATCACCTGCTCCAGCAGCCGACCGCAGGGCACCGGGCCTCGCACAAACGAACGGTGATTGGGAAATGAGTTACGGAACCACGCAATGTCCTGAGTTGGAAGGCGCCCACGGAGATCGTCGAGTCCAGCTCCTGGTCCTGCACTGGATATCACTAATAGTGTCACCATGGGCCCGAGAGCATTGTCCTAACACTTCTGAGCTCTGTCAGGCTGGTGCTGTGACCACTTCCCTGGGCAGGCTGTTCCAGTACCCAGACGCCGTCTGGGTGATGAACTCTTTTCTAGTATCAAACCTTAGTCTCCGCTGACACACCTCTAAGCCATTCCCTTGGATCCTGGTCATTAAAGAGGAGATCAGTACCTGCCCCTGTGCTTCCCCTCGTGAGTGTATTATTGAAGACGATGAGGGATGAGGTCCTCCCAGTTTCCTCCAGGCTGAAAGACTGAGTGACTTCATCCATGCTTAGTATGGCTTCCCCTTCAGACCCTTCATAACTGATTTAATCAGGGGAGACCTCCAAGAGGTTGTTACTTGCCTATGCAGTAATCAAGGTAGGGAAGTTGTTTCTTCATAGCAAAGGTGATGTCAGGGCCCTTAACTGCTCTATTACCTGCCTAGAAGCAGTAGGATATTGGCTAGAAGGTCATTCAGCTATAATGCAAGAAAAATAGGAAAAAATATGGTTGTGCTGTGAACTAAAAGTCAATGACGTATAGTCCATTTCATGCGTTAGGAAAAAAAAAAAAAAGTTGCTGCAGACCAATGAGGGGTTCAGGAGGATGAGAACAACACCAAAAGTTAATCAGTAGCATGGTATTACTGAGATAGAATGCATTGGGATTTCCTTATCTGTGAAAAGAGGTTGCTCTGCAGCACCAGCTTGTCACTAAAATAAACTCTTAAATGTACTAATATCTGGACAAGACAGCTTCCAGTTTAAATTTAAAGGCTTTCTTCACTCATTTCCACATTGTCTACTAGAGATCCATTAGAGATTATCCATTATTAGATTATCCATTAAAGATTATCTATTATCATAGAGATGCAATCAGGAGAAACACAGTTGTTGAGGAAAAAGAAAGCCCTGCAGAAAAACCCTTGCAGGTTTAGCAGGGTCTTGTGTTCTGGGAATCAGCAAAGCTCTAACTGTATGATCTCAGTGAGAGCTGATATGGCAGGCACATGCAGTAAGATGAGAGGCTTCTGGCTGGCACATCTGATTGAATCTGCTCTGAGATGAATTTCTGAGCTGGGTAGTGAAGCCTGATCTAACCTGATAGAGCTCATTCTTGGCAGCAGTCTTAAGTAGTCCCCAGCTTCTGTTGCTTTTATTCTTCATTAATGGTGCCTATATGCCATTTCTGGGATTGCACACACATGTGCTGGGGAAGCAATGCAGGTAAAAGTAACTGATAGCACTTTCCTCACAGCTATTTTTAAACAGGTTGAGTTCCCTGATGCCATTCATGGTGCAGCTGTCCTGGCAGTGACACCAGGAGAGCTGATGTCAGGGTGCAGTAAGGGCTGGCTGCACACTAGGACAAGGAGAACTGTGAGGGGCTATTCCTGAGGCCAGTAGCCAGAGCCCTCATTGGGCATGGCCCATTCCCACAGTAGCTGACCACAGAGAGCCTGGCAGGCCTGGCACAGTGTCTGGATTTGACCAAGAATTGAGATAGCTGGACAAGCTCATGGTGGAGGTTGCTTGCAAACTGGGTTGGGATCAGGCCCAGCGATTGCCAGGTGTGCCTGTGGTGATAAGGCAAGGCAAGCCTGAGGTCAGGCTGATAAACCAGCATACAGGTTAAGATCAACAAAGCAGGGACTACTACTCCTCTAACGTAGCTCAGACAGGGTCTGGGAACTTTGGGCTGAGCTTAAATGCAGATACAGCCTCCCCAAACCCCATGGGCAGGGGCTGTGGGTAAAACCATAGGTGAAGCTGCTCTGGACAGTGAAGGCTTGTTAGTGCATTCAGGGCCTTGACAGCTGAAGCTCCAGAAAGGCAGGAGAGGGAGTCTCTGGTGCTGGGTTGTGTAAGCTGCATCTTGTGTAGAAGAGGGAGTTCAGATGATGAAGGTGCATTGGGAGTGTTTGTGTTCATGTTGGCTGGAGCTGGTTCAAGCTGAGTTGCTTGCTCCTGCCCTGTCATCATCAGCTGTGTGGTGCTGCTCCCCTCCTCTGCTTGTTTCTTGCGTTTGGGAGTGGGATGGGCATCAGCAGGTGGTGAGCAATTGTATTGTGCATCACTTGTTTATCATGGGTTTAATTCCTTTTTTCCTATTATTATTATTATATTTTACTTTATTTCAGTTGTTAAATTGTTTTTATCTCCACCCACCAATTTCACCTTTTTCCTGTTCTCCTCCCCATCCCAGTGGGTGGTGTGGGTGGGTGGAGTGAGCTGTGTGATGCTTGGATGCAAAGTTAAATCATGACAGAAATGGCACGTGCTCAGGAGGAGGGAGCCAAGGCAGCCTCAGAGGCCAGTAGGTCAGTGTCACACTTTGTCTCTGCCTGTCTGTGCTAGGAGACATGGGGAGATAACAGTGCAAGCTCCTCTTCTGCATGGAGGAAGCAGTTTCTGTTCACTGCATTATGTCCTCGGAATGCTTGCTACAGCAGGGTTACTTCAGCTTCTCTACCTCAGCAGGGTCTCTTGCAGGCCTTCAAACCCATGCTGGTTGCTCCACATCCTGGCAAGGCTGCTGATCCTGTCCATCACTTTTGCATAAAAGCAGCAGGGAGAGCATGCTGCTGGTCTGAGAAATAATCAGCTTCTTTTTGTTGCCTTTGTCAGTACAGGAAAGACCTCCTGCTGCTGGCTGTTCCCTGTGAATGAGTGCTGTCACTGCACTGTTCTTGCTATTTCCTGCATCTGTTTCTTTTGCATCTCATGTGCTTTAGTGCAGAATTTCTGAGCTCCAAGCTGGCAGCCTGCTCTTTGGCTCTCAGCATCCCTATCCATCTACATCCCTTCTGACATCTACCTCTTTCCTCTTGGCTGCTGTGACAGCAGACCCTGAGCCTGATGTAGCCTTCTAATCAGAGATCCACCTCTGCCAATAAAATATAGTTCCCAGCATTATCCAAGAAAGCAAAGGAAAGCAAAGGATGATGACCAGGCATAGTCTTGGAGTGTGCCATACCACCGAGGACATACTTTCAATACAGAAGTCTGGTTATCTGAGGGCATGAGGTTACCGTGAAGGAGCTGGAGAGATTCAGGAGGGAAGTGGTCTGACAGGGATAAAGCATGCCCTGCACTTTCAGGCCTGAGCCAAAGGTAAGAGAAAGTGCTTCTCTGTGAGTCTGTCCAAAAGCAGGGTGGTAGAGGGAAAAAGGGACCTTGCTCTTTTCTCACTGCTCAGCAAAGAACATGGGTGATAGGACTGTGCAGGAGAGAGATGAAGTGGGTGAGTCCTCCTGTCCTGTTCAGACCCATTGGCCTCTCACAATTTTGCTGAATGAGAAGTTTTGGGAAAGGAGCTGGCAAATCCAGTAAACTACCCCAAAAGTAACACAGATGTACTTTCCCATGGATCACAATGTTGAGTGGTGGGGTGCCAGAACTCTACAATGATGCCTTGGGCAAAGAAGCAATTCTTAACACAATTTCCCCCCCCCTCTCCTCTAAGCATTTCACAGACTAACTAATCCACATGATTTCCCTTGGGGATAGCCAGCAACTCTGGGAAAAAGTTCTGCTCAGTATTTCAGGGCAGGCTGGCTATTTTCAGTAGCAGAAAGAGCAAACACACCCATGGATGGAGGAGAGGAAAATCTAGTAGAAAGCATTCTCCTCCTCACTACAGCAAGGGACAGGTTCTCAGCAGATATGCTCCTTCCCAGCTGAAATGGGCAGTGTGTAAGAAGATGCTCCTAATTATCTGTGGTTTCAGGGATCATATGGAAAACTTTTCCTTGGGTTAGGTTAGGTTTCTGTCAAGTCAGCAAACTACCCTGACATATATTTACTTGTATTGATGCAAGGGAAGCAGCTGGCTGAGGGTTGTGGCTGACCAGGCTGCCAGTGTTCTGGATTGAGTGTAATTAGTAGCTGCCTCCCTAGGAAAAAGTATAGCACCAAGGCAGGCAGTCATGTCACTCACTGGCTCCATGCAATGCTTCCAGCAAGATCTAAGAAAAGGAGCTAACACAGTATATGTAGAGTGAATAAAGTTTACAGCTTAAACAATTTTACTGCAGTCTTGCAAATTTTGTGGTTTGAAAAAAAGCCAGAAAATGCTGAAGGAACACATAATTTCAGGAACACAACAGATGGGTAACTTGAGAGATATTGAAGAGTGTAGTCATGGATGGCTTGCTCTGTTTTGGAGTTGTGTTGCAGCCAAAAGGCTGGTCTTGCTGCATGTGCTGTCCCTTGCACCCACTCTGGGAAGTGGCAGCTGTGGGCTCTGCTCAAACAGCGATTGTCATTGCATTGCTGAGCTGATCTCCTGCTTGTGCCAGTGCTGAATAAGTAATGCAAGAGCTAGGAAGTCCTGGAAAGGAGAAGAGAGGACTGTCTCTTTCAGCTGTGCCAGACAGTGTTGCTGCGCTGCCAGGCAGAACTGCTTTGGTTTGATGGAAAGGGTGACGGCAGTGTAGGGCCAGGGCAGGAGCGTGCTGCTCCTGTGTAGTTGTTGAGAGAGTGTCTGTGTGTATGAACATGTGTATCTTCAGGTGTTTCTTTTGTTACTCCATTTCCAATATTACAATTAAGTGTTGATTTGCAAATGTCTGGTAATATCACCTCTGGCCTGGCAGGTGCTTTGGACTTGGGACGCTTTAGCCATATCTCAAAGTAGGGGTATGCTGGCTGATGTGGCCTGGGGTTTCCTGGATCAGAGGACTAGTTTTAGATCTTGCTGTGGTGGTCTTTTTGGACCTGTTACAGGTGTCCCTGCTGGGAGCAGGCTGTTTGGTAGAGGACCATCACTCATGTGATGGAAGACATGCACATCACACCAGTAATGGAAGCAAGATGAAAAACTGGGAAATGAGCAGACCCTGAGCTCTCGTCTTTCAAGGGCAGTTGACAGCACAGGCAATAACTTGCCTGGGGTTAGAACCAGCAGGTCTGTCCACCCATTAAACATGACTCTTCAAAAATTTCTAGTAGGTGTGTTATCTCTCTTCCCTGTAGATCAGCCCACTCAGTTGTTTTCTAAATAAACTGAATTCCTCTAGTACAGGGACTAGTTGCCTGCAGCCCCTACAAGCATTGGGAGCATGCCCTAAGCAGAAGACAGTGGCCCCTGAAAGAAAGGCAGGCAAAGCTGACCAGAAGCAAGGTAATAAGTAAGGCAAAATGAGAAAGCTCTTTTGAAAACAAAAGACTTTCATAGTGGAATCATCACTGTCAAACAGGTCACTATGAAGGATTTGGGTGCAGGAGGAGTAGGTACCAGTGCTTCAGCTCCATAGGTGGCTGCAATGTGTAGAGGGGATGCAGAGTCACTGGTAAAACAAACATCTATAGATTTATGGATACAGCATTCTTTAGGAGCTGTGTGGCACCTGTGGGGAAGCCCTGAAGAGAATTTGAGAGAAAGGGCTACTGTGGTCACAGCTGGGGGCAGTGACTGTTTTAGTGTCAGCCTCCTGCTGGAAGCAGGAACAATAGACTCAGGAAGGAGGTAGTGAAGTCAGAGGGGGAGAGTGGAGGACCTGGAAGACTTCCAGCTGCTTGGACAGAAAGGAAATGCAGAGAGGAAGGGACCACAGGATGTGTAACTAGAAGGATCCAGTGAAAGTGCTGAAACTGAAGAGGAGATCTTATGGACCCTCACTAAGGGGGAAGAAGCGCTGAGCACCACTATGCTGCCTGTTGAGGTGTCTCAAGCTGTAATTATCTTAAGCTGAGAGACTGACAAACCAGAAACCTCAGCAAGCAGGGTTACTGAAGGATGAAAAACAGGAGGACATGGCCAGAAAATGGATGTGCTGAAAGCAACTGAGGTGATTTGGCCTGAAATTTAGTTTGGAAAAGTTCACTGGAGCCATGTTGCTCAGTCAAGATGTTCTAAAGATAACTAGCTGGTTTCTTCCAGTTACAGAGCCTACTCCACTGCCCCCTTCCCCTCCCTTTCAGCAAGGATTTGTTCATCATCTCGTATTAATCCTCTTTGATCTGCTAAGAATCTAGGTAGCTTGGTAAAGTCTCACTCTCTTGCAGCCCCGAGTTTTTCAGTTCCTTGTAGCCTGGACCTGAGCAGTGGTTTGACACATGGTTGCAAGTTTTTTCTGGGTTTTTTTTTTTCTGGTTTTTCTGTTTCTCCTTCTTTGGTTTTGGGTTGATTTGGTGCAAGGTCCCTCTAAAGACACTTTGCCTTGTATCTGCCTTACTATTCTTGTTTATTTTGCACACCCTTTGCTGCCAGCATGCAGTGGGTGTTTTCCAACCACATTTTCATGCATCAAGGTGGGGTTTGTGGCGCTGGCTTTGTCTCACATTCAGCCCCATGATCTCTCAGCAGCTGGTCTCAGTGCACTTACCCTAGAAATGATCACCTACAGGTCTAAGTGGAATGTTCAAGCCCATTTTGACTGCAACACCAGCTTTTTTCACAAGGAGAAGGGATTTTTGCAGCCTTCTGTCACTAAGCATGCCAGCACTCCACAAATGCAACCAAGGCAGCTCCAGTTCATGCAGAGCCTGCTCTGCAGTTGGGGGAGCCTGCAGGAGACAACAGAGCTGAGCTCCACAGCCTCACAGCTGTGGCCTTGGGCTGGACCTGCAAACAGAACAGGAGCAGAGGCAGTGCAGGACAATTTTTAACAGCACTGATGGACCTCTGTGCAGGATTGCCACATACTTGCACCTGCCTCAGTGCTTAGTGCCAAGCAAAACAGCCACAAGGACATAGGGGATGGGAAGTGGGATGGAAAGTAAACTGAAGTAGTAATGGCCCCAAGCTCCAGGCAGGGCTGTGGGAGTGCCACCCAGTGCTGGAGGCTAACCACAGCTCAGCTGCCATCCCACAACGCAGCTGGCCCCTGGGCTCTGTGACCCAGATTTTGCCTATAGGGCAAAACCATTACTGGCTTAGGCAAGCTGAGCTGCTACTTTGGGAAACTGGGTGTGACCCATCAGAGAGAATCTTCAACTTCCTCTTCCTCAAAAATTCATCATCAACAGGAAATCCAAGCTTTGCATGATACTTCCGAAGTTCTTTTCCAGGAAGATGCCAGAACCAAATGAATTATCTGCTAATACCACAGGTATATGGGCTTTCCACAAGGAATGGCTTTATTAAAAAATAAAATATGACTAGATAATTATTCACTGTGTTGCCCATCAGGCACAGAGATGCATTTGTATATTTTTTACAAAAATCATGGGAGAAGAACAGGCTTCACTGGCCTTCTGGAATTCAGGCACAGCAATTAGTTTATGTGTACATGTCTCTGTTCACACACAAAACCTTTGGTATGGCATGGATGGCATGTTTCAACTAGAACCTTTGTGGTTAACAAAACCTCATTTGCTCCTGTGGAAAACCAAGCATCCAGGCAGAGCTATTACTTTAATATAAGATCATTAGATGTGGGTTGGTTTGGGGCTTTTTTTTTTTCTCCTTCCCTCCAGCTGGATCTTTACTCTTTACCACAGGCTCTCTTGCACTAATTCAGATGGTTTTGGGTAGCCAGGACTAAGTGCCATGCCTGTTTGTGAGGTATAGTCCAGCCAAGCAGTTTTTCATTCTCAGTATGTTGTCTGCTGTCCATTACTTCAGCTCTTAGCAGGCATTTCTGATGTGTAAGCATTCCTTAGGGAACTAGTTCACATGAGATGCAATATGTCAGTATTTCTGGAAACCTTCAAGCAGCCCACTATAGTCAGGTGGTCATGTTTTCCTAGGACAAACACATCTGCTCAGACTTTGTCCTGTGGAATTTCAGGTTATTTGTACTGTAATCAGAGGTCCTGTCCACTGGACATTTCTGTCCTTTAGCACATTCTGGCCACACCTAGCTTCATCCCCAATTATAGCCTGACTAGAACTCAGAAGAGGAGTTAAAGTCAATTTTTCCCAATATTCTCTGTAGCTCCCTTCTGCCATTTTTTGACCTTACATGTAAATCTAGCATTAATGTTTGAACTATGCAGGTTAATCAGGGAAAATTCTGTATTGTTTATAGGACATCTCAGCTCATTTTAGTGCTGTTTTAGTCTCAATTCTCTCAGAAGCCAGGCAGGCATGGCTTTCTTCACATTCACGCATGCTGGGACAAAGGAGCAGCAAATCATTCCATTGTGGGTCAGTGTTCATTGTGGAACACTTGCAATTACTGCACAACACTAATGATACTTTTACCTGTGACACAGGTCTCTGAAGGCAGAGACTGGATCTTTAAATAAATCCAAGTGTTTATACACCACCACCTCTAATTACATGGCATAAGCTTAGAGGGATCTTCAGATACTGAACCTAGAATACTAATTAAATTCATAGCTAAATCCAGGCATTTTTAATGTCTGTTGCGTAGATATTTAATTGCCTTTTGGAAATACCTTCTATTGAGAAATTACATAATAGACTGAGCAAAATGCTTTAGCCATATTATTTTGGTTTGCACCCCACTTCCCCATTCATGAAGTACAGTGCTAGAGATATTTTGAGCAAAACTTTTCAACTGTAAGTTTCTGTGGTCTCATAAAAGCACTAAATAGCATTAGTCTCCCATCTCTTGTCCATGGCAGACTACGTTTCAAGGCATCCAGTATAGTGTAAAAGGTTAATTTCTGTTGTCAGCCAGGCAAGATGCTTGTGACACTTCAATCTTCATAAATTAAGAATATTTGAATATGTCCATCCCCTCCTCTGTTTCAGTCTACATTTTGGCATACTAGCTACTGTTAACACAATAATGGCCATTCAATCCTGATGTTCATCCGTGACTTCAGACTTTATGTATAGCACCCTTTTTCCAAACAGCTCTGAAGCAGTTCACCCCAAGCGGCTGGTGGAGGCTTGACTGAGTTTTGTTAGTCTGACTTAGCCAGGTCACTCACACTTGCTAGGCCAGAATAAGGACGTTACTACAGGTTAATACAAACTCAAAATGCATTTCAGCAGCAGTTTCAAGCAGATGTACTAAGTAAGCCATTTTTAAGCAACTGCTTGTATGCCTTTGTTTCTCCAACAGTGTGAGCTTTTCCAGTTTTTTGTTCCCTCAAGCTCTTGGGCTTAATCAGTCCCAATGTTGGAATATGCAGAGCACTAGGATCAGGATGCCAGGTCTTCCCAACAGCCTCACAGGCTTTCAAAGGCAGAAGGACAGGTGAGATAAGGATGTTTGATACAGCCTCCCTGCTGAATGGCACTTAACAACTGGGCATAAGTGCACTTGCAGCAACTCAGGACAAAAAGGGGAGTTACCCTTCTATGGTAATTTGTGCCAGCCAGCAGGCAGCTTCCACAGTGCAACCCTCATCACAGTGCAGGGGTCTTTGGCAAAGCAGGGAGCACACTTCTAGCCCTGTGTAAGTCCAGAAGATATTGAAAAGGAAAAAAAGAGGGTCTCTGCTGTGCACTAAGTGCTCTTGAAGAGAGGTGTAGCCAAAATAATCTAGATGTGTTAGAAACCCCAACATACAGAAGTGAATTTAGGAATCCTAAGCAGAACAGCAGTGGAACATGTCTGTCATTTTGTTAAAACCAGCCTTTAGCATGGGAAAGTCCATTTTAGCTCAGGGAGCATTCAGTCAACTCCAACTTGCTGCACAACAGGTATGTTCACAACTTATTAGCCTGGACAGCCACACCATGCAAGACAGAAGCCTCTTTCTCCTGTGCCTCAGCTACACTAGCATTCATTCCTGGGGCTATCCCAGTAAATGTGAGCGCAGTGAAAAGATATTCAGGTTGAAGCTGTATCATTTTTATCAGCTGCCTTAACCAGGGAAACCAACAAGCTTGCAAGTGAGGGATACTGAAAACTCATAAAAGACATGGGAGAATAAAGAGCTTTCTGCCAGTCAGCTTGATGGAACTAAGAGGAAACAATAGTAGAAGTTCCCCATTACTCTGCATATCCAAAATTCCTTAAATGGGAAGCCTGAAGGCAGGGCAGACCTCAACACCCTATGGATGCACATGCATTGAAGTCAAGGAAGTGTGCTTTCTCTCTTTTACAGAGCTCCAGGAAAACACTTATCTCCTTCAACTGAGTGCAAGTCAAAAGGATCTGTTTCTTTCTGCACTCCTATGCTACTGTAGTGCTCAGAAAAGTTTTTATTCATCCTTGTTTATTTTTTAGAAAATCCCTACAGATCTAGATGTTCAAAATGAAGCATTAGTTACATGGAATATGTGCCTTTAAAGTCCAGAAGCTGCTGGCTGTACTGCAAAGGTGGGCTCGGGCCAGGAGTGACCCAGTGACCTCTGCAGGAGATGCTGGTATGGCTGTGAGGCACTGGCGGGGCAGCAGCAATCATGATCCAACCTTCTCAACGTAATTAGCAGGATAGAGTCCAACTTGACCACTGAGAAGTCGGCCCTTGCACCAACCCTGCTCATCTTCCTCACTAATCTTCATTAGTTCTTCACCTAAAAGTAAGAACAGGCATTAGGAGGCAGCCTTGAGAAAAGCAGCATGGCATTTTATCCACCTGAGACGACTTGATAAAAAACAAGACTATTGGTCTCAATCATAACACTCTTCTCCCCATATCAACACTGTTATCATAATGCAGTTTAATCAAAGCCAGAATTACTGATCTCTTCAGTATACTCAGTACTATCACCTTGGCCAATGAACTTTAACAGACCTCCTATTCAGCATCAGGAATCTTTTGTGCCCTCTAATTCTGCCTGCTTTCTCTCACTAAGGAACATGCTTACAAGTGATCAGACAGATCTGAGACACTTTTTTCTTAGTGTCTCCTCCGATAGGCAAGTGGGAAGGAAATACAAGAAGCTGCTAAGCTCTGGCTGTTAGACCTCAACACGCCTATTCCAGGAAGGAGCACCTGGTTTGGCCAGTAAGGCATAAAATCAACTGATTTCTCAGACTACAACTAGGAGAGATTTATAACACTCCCACATCTGGTTAGGGAAGGGGCAGAAAGATCCCCTCCTCCACCAGTAGGTCATACTTCTGCCAGAGAGGGAGGTCTGGCTGCATGAATAGGCACATCCCACACTGGCAGAATCTCACAAAGTCACTGCTGTTAAGCTGAAGCCTTACTGATACGTGTTGCTCAGAGCAGATTCAAAAAGGAGATGACTACAGCGAACAAGTCATATCCCATTTCATCTGCTGAGTGGAAAGAAAGAACAAAGTCAAGTCCTAGAGTACCCATAGTGCAGGAGATTTTAAAGCATCAAGTTAGCATTAGGAAGTTTACTAGTATGGTAACACTGCAGCACTGGCCTCAGGCACAAGGCCCTGCTACTGAAGGACTTCAGTGACTTTCAGTGGGTGTGTTTTGGAGAGGTATAGCACAGAGATACCATGTAAAACTCAAAACAAGCAAGATAGAGACACTCCCAAGATCACGATGTCCACTTGAAGATGAGATGAGGGCACATGTAAACTTAAATTTAACTAAAGGATGAAGAGGACAGGTCTGTTTGCTCCAGCCGTCAATCCTGTGCTGCAAGCCAGGATCTCCCTTCTCAAAAAATCCATTTTGAGCAACAGCTTGCATAGCTGGTTTTTTGCCAGCTGATCTCTGCCTTCATTAGTACATGTCAGTCAGGTGACCTTCTCCCAAAATATCTACCTTCACATTATTTGAAAAGATAATCCAGAACATCCGTGTAATTTCTCTATCAATGGTGCAAAGGAGAAGCATTTAATTAAGATTCAGGACACAATTCAGAATAAATGCCCTAAGAAGAGGCAGGGGTCTGCTCTCCCTGCACTCTGACTAAGGCCTAGACAGTCTCTTTCCATGTGGCCTCACTACCTTCTGGTCTAGAAAAAAAAAATGGATTTGCCACTGTCTCATCCACCTCAAAGGAGCTGGCAGTGGTCAGACCAAGGGAAGAACAAATGTCAGTTTTCAAGTGGACATCCAATTCTTACAGAGTGTTTCAATCATTCAGTGAGCCAAGTGAGGACAGTGAAAGGTTAGTAAGAGATTAGTGCTTCTGTACCTGCTTTAAAGCTCAGCTCATCAGCCTCCTGTCCTGTGTAATCATAGAGTGCTCGTACCCGTACACCTGGTATCTTTAGGTCTTCCTCGTGCCCGTTGGCATCCAGGCACTTCTTGGGAGTGTCCTCATCTGACCACTCCGAAATGTCTTCCTTCCCTCCGCTGCGTGTGTGGAGGTGAGAGGGGACAAGATGGTTGTCAGCAGATTGATCTTTCACCCACCTCCTCCTGAATCATGCACCACCCTGACTCCCCCTGAGACCGCTCTGCTATAGGACAGGGTGCAAGAGGCCCAAAAATCAAGCGATGGCAAACAGAAAAGAGAGATCCCAGGAGATTCTAGACTTTGTTGAAAGCAGCCCAGCATTAGAAACCCTGACGGCCAGGAGGATAACTCACTCCTGAAGGATTTTTCACACACATGCAGCACTCTTCATGATCTCCTCCTACTCTTAGCAGACCCTTTCACACAAGGAAGACCAGTCCTAACTGGAGAGCCCAGCTGCATCCAGAGTTATTCCAGCCAAGAAGACAGAGAGGAAAAGCTATGTTTTGCATCCTGAAGAGATGTCTGGAATTTTGTTTTTCCAAATCAGGGACAAGAGCAGAGGGGAAGAGCAGCAGAGGACAGACACCTGGAACCCAAAAAACCCTGAAGGGGCTATGTTCCATACTAACTTCACATGGGTTGGTGCCTTCAGGGTGTCATAGAAGAAGCTGTTCTGCTCCTCTTGACAGGAAAACCTGTAGATTGGCAAATAGGGCCCTGAATCCAATTGACTGTGAAATACAGTAGTGGCCTTGAAAATCTCTATATCTCCATTTTTCTCTGCTCAGTTCACTTTAGCCAGAGTCTACCTTTTAAAGCAGGACAGCTTCTGGAACAGTAGGATGAGTCTGTTCTACCTCTCCCTATTCTCCATGCTTGTTTCCTGGCAAGGGAAGCAGCTACACTCAAACTTGTCAGGTGCTACTCAGCACATACCAGGGAAAAAACACTAAGAATTTATTGCCTTCATTTAGGAAGCCACACAATTCTCAACTCTTCTCACTCTGTCTGGGAGGAAGAACTGGGAAATGCATGCTAGACTCAGACAGCACTAGTCAGACTGGGCTAAATCTTGCCACTAAAGGATCTTTACAGGAAGGCACTTTGTAAGGCAGAATGGCTAGACAAAAAAAAAAAAAAAAAAAAAAAAAAAAAAAAAAAAAAAAAAAAAAAAAAAAAAAAAAAAAAAAGAAAAAACAAACAAAACAAAAACACAAACAAACAAAAACCACAAAAAAACCCCAAAAACAAAACAAAAAAACCCAACACAAAACAAAAACAACAAAAAACAAAACCCAACCCAACAAAACAAACCCAAAACCAACAACTACCCTAAACTGCATTTTCTACGTGACCTTTTCCAGAGTCCCACAGGCAAGGCATGGGCAAGAGACAGGAAATTAAGGAAGTGATACTCCTATCAATCCAACTCATTTGTGACCCTAGTAGGACTTAACTCTTCCTAACTTGCTGTACCCGAATTCAGCCTTTACCTTGTCTGCAGAGGTGTCTGTGAGACAAACACCATCTCGTGTAGGCAAAATGCTGGTCAATGTGACATCATCAGCCATCTTGTCACTCTTCTCCTTCTTGGGATTTGCTCTGTGTTTCGACGGGACCATTCCTGTCCAGGGAAAACCAGTAATTACCATCAAGCCACTTGGATTAAAAGCTTTGTGCATCTTTTCTGCCAATACAGAACACCAGAAGACCCAGGTTGTACTTCAGCAGCAGCTGAACTGGTCAGATCAATAGCCTTGCTGGTATAACAGGCTCATTCTGTTGAATCCCAGGGTTGCAACAAGAGAGGCTGTGAGAAAATCATCACAAAAACCTGTCCCACGGCCCTAAGTACCACCTCCTGTCCTTTGACTTTGCAGCTGGATAGCTGAAGTATAGTTTGGCAGCCTATGTGTGCCCCTTTGGGCAGCAGACAGCTTGCAATACAACAATTTCAGAAGAGCCCACATCCTGAGCCTGCTGAGCAAAGACAGGGTCTTTCCAACACAAGGCTAGCGATGGCAAATTTCAGATAAGCAGCTGATTGTTTGGAAATAGCATTAACACACTCTAGAATGTTACCCCACCTCAAACTGAGGCCAGTTCATTGCCATGCCTGGTCCATGAGTGTTGCGCCACCACTTCAGGTCCTCCTGGTTGTCTGCAGCCATGATGACTTGGTGGAGATCCGATACAACGCGTGAAAGCTACGACCAGAACAGACAGAACACCAGTAGTCAAATCCCTCAATAGTTTCCCAAAAGCCAAGTAGGAAGGAAGAGATTAACCTCATGCACAATTACACAGCATCCTCAATCCCACAGGATTAAGGATGCTAGAGCAGCACCTATTCAGCCCTAGGAAAACACAGCTTCCCTTACTGGAGAGTCAGCCTGGCAAACAGGACAGGCTTGTTTGGTGTGGCAGTGCCTAAACAAGTGCCAGCTCTCAGCACAGCTCATTAGGTGAGCACTGAAATAACTCAGCAGTCTTGCACCACAGACAGGGAGGTGGTCAGATTTGTGCCTCTACTAAAGGGGCACAGAAAAATTTTGGCGCATCTGCTACCCCTGTATAACCTCTACTTAGGGCAACTTGCAGGCTTAGAAGCACTACTTCACAAAAGGTCTCTCTACTAGGGCAAAATGGGTGGAATAACCATCAATACTAGAAGGCAAGAGATCTACCTTCCTTAGCCTGGGATTACATATAGCAACATGGAGACATTTCATAGAATAGAACTACACAACACAGGATAGTACTGGACAACAGTGAAAAGGAAGGGTTTGAAGGATAAAATCCTCTCTGGGGAGCCATGGCACTGTCTACAATCACAGATCCCAGCCACAAGTCACTCTAAAGAGACCAAGTTCTAAAATACACTTGAAAGGGGAAGGAGTGAGATTGGCTGATGCAAGCAAGCAGCTTCCAGCGACACCAGATTTGGCACCCCTCACCAGAGATTAAGCACTCCAGGCTGGCAGAATTCCCCTCTGCATCAGGGCCAGTACCTTTCACTGGTGGAGAGGTTGAGGTGCTGGTGCAGATTCAGAAGCATCTCCTTAAAGAAGCACAGTCGCTTGCGCTCTGCCTCCTGACAGCCCTCAAACACTTGCTCCATGTCCTCCATGTAGCGGGGGATTGTAGCGGTTCAATTCTTCCAGCATCTTCTCATACTGATCCTTACACTGTAGCAGGAGCACAGCACAGGTGAGATGCGTGCCCTGATGGCAAACAAGTAACAATCCTCCTCTATTGGCGTGAGACTGACAAGTTTTTTTCCCCATCTGCACTACTAAACAACACACTAGAGAAGTAAGAAGAAATCCCACAGCTGATGTCCCAGTCCATGCTCCCCTAATGTTCTTGCAAAGTTTCCTGTTCTTCCTTACTTCTATCTTCCATACAGGACCTTCCACACTTTCCCTCTTGTGGGCAGACAAATCAGCTATTTTTGGCAGCTGAGTCTTCAGCTCTGCAAGTTCCACACCCTACACCAAATGCCCTACACTTTTCCTTTTTTATTTTAAATTTATTTTATAAATTAGGATCTTGCCTAACTCCAAAGACAGAGACCTTAGTTGCTGAAGTCTCAGTCCAACTCACTAAAACATCAGATGATGGGATTTCACATCTTACAGGCTTCAGCTGAGTCATTTCACTGAGGGACATTACCACCAATGCTTTTTCCTTGAAAGGAGGTCTGGTAACCTGTTCATACAACGCACACACACCTTCTCAGCCTCCTGAGTGCACTTCTCTACACGTCTCCTGCAACTTGCGCATCTGCTCCTGTGAGGACAGACGAGTCTGCCTGGCATGGTTCTCCCTTGTAGGGCTGTCTTCTCTCCTTACGGGCTGCATGATAGTTTTTCTTAGAAGTCTCCACCTGTAGGAAAAGGGATGCAGACAAAGCCATGATCCTGCCCACACTGATCCTCCAATACTCAGAGGGGGCAGGTTAACATCTGTTAGTCTGCAGCAACCTAACAAGAATGCCAGTTTGGCATTTAGTAAACAATGGTCCAGTGGGAAGAGGTACCTTCAAATGATCTGTTTTTCAGTGCTCACCTGCCGTGCATAAATACAGAACCTGTTACCAAAGTCTTCCCATATGGGAAGGAAGTTATAAAACACCAGAGACCCTTGAGACATCCCTCCCTGTCTGGAATACTCTGCTACTCTGGCTAACCTAGTTTGTTTGCCCAGTGGCTCTTGAAATCAGGCAACCAGCTCAACTATCCTTATCTCTCTATCCCCCTTCACACTTTGCTTACATCTTTCATCTTCTTCACCCAGGGTTTCTGGGCCTTGCGGAACCCCTCCTCTGCATCCTTTGTTTCCTTGAAGCCTCCAATCATCTGCTTGTGGTAGGCCTCCTTCTGCCAGGCCTTGATCTTATCTGAATCTTCACCAGCCAGATGGTTCCGGACAGACAAGTGAATTTCACTCAGTTTGTCTGCAGCTGTCAGGAAGGCATGCCAGGCCTTTTCCAGAGTACCATACTGCGGACCTGCAGGAACAAGCAGAGGGGCTCTTACACCTACTGCCCACAAAGGGAATGCAGATTCTTTTCCTCCTACATACATCTACCAGGTTGGAGTCACTTCTCTAACTCTGCCCCATCACATAAGTCAGCACTGACTGGTCTCCACAGTCCCACCAGGCAGCATCTAGACAGGCTGTTAAAGCTGGATGAGATGAGCATTTCTCTGGGCAGCCTCAGCTGTCCCAGATGGTGCCTGCTAAAAGAAGGTTTCTGTAGAAAATTCTCTTCCCAAATCTGGCCTGACCTTCAGAGCAGACAGCAACATTAATTCATGACTGAGGCTAGGCTTCTGCTCCACAGACCAGCAGGTCCTTTGGGACATCTATCCCATTATTTCCTGTTATTCTGTGAGACACTATCAGTTTGAGCACACTGCCACTAAATCACAGCATGAGAAGTTATTCTTAGACTAGGGGAGAAGACAGCTAAGTCATCCTTAAAAGGGAGGTATCTCCAGCTTAATTAAGACATGGTCTGCCCAAGGACTTGTCAAACCAAGCACACAAATTTATTTTTTTAATAACCAAGCACATGACAAGAGAACAACTCCCCAAGTGAATCAGAGGACTGACTACAAAAGCAGGCAAACACACAAAAAGACACCCAAGAAAGTCACCCCGTTCCTGAGGAAGGAAAGCCTGTCCCTCAAGGAAACAGTGTCACCTCAGTAAGAGAGAGCACTCAAAGAGGGGAGTGCAATGATTGCTTCCTGTTCCCAGTGTAATAAGCCAACTTTACCTCTCTCCACATTGGTCCTCCACTTACGGGACCACTCGGTTAGCTGCTGGGCATAGTTCTTCTCTATCTTGGCTCGCTCCTGGAAGCAGGAGATCAGGTCATTGCAGAGCCTGTACCCATCATCCACACGTTTCACTGTCCGCTTGTAGTTTCCAGCCTGGAATGTCACACAACATTGTTTATACTGTACTGACTTGCACATTACTTCAGTACAGACAACAGCAGCTCCATCATTGCATGGGAGGGAACACGGGCCCTTCTGAAGCCAGAATCTGGGCTCAGACCCTCCTTTGGCAGTCTCAGGCAGATGCAGCACCAGAAGGAAGAAGCTGAGATGCTTTGCTTGCTTCTCTCACAGCTCAGATCAATGTCAGCTGAACAAGGAACTCTCATTCCACAGTACCTATGGAAGAAAGAGCCGCTACTCCCTTCAGTAACACACAGTATGGTACTAAACCTTCCCACAGCTCCTCCCTTCCACTCCACAAGGGTGACATGTCACCCACAGATCTGGAACTCAACCCTCTAATTCCACCAGTGGGTGGTAAGATGACACTCCTACCTCCCTCACACTCCAATTATCCTTCCTTACCTCCCAGAAACTGCCCCCAGGAGCCTCCCCACCAGCATCATCTTCTGATGACATCACCCTCTTTTTCTTGCAGCAGGGAATGTTTGCAGATTTCAGTTACCTGAGAAGAGAGAAAAGTGATTTCAAACATAGCACTGGCTGAGCCTTTGCAGACAGCAGAGTTCTCTAAGCTGGAGGAGCCCAACTTGCTGCCCTGCAGTCAAGTACTGTCACTGGTACCCCTCCAGCTGCAGATGGCAAGGTCCAGCAGAGATGCCCAGTGCTAAACTGGCCTCCTCTCTCCCTGCAGACAAGAGGCCTCCTTGGCAGGCCTGTAACACACTGGAAGAGGATTCTGTAGACAACAATCTTGCCAAACCTTGTACACGTATTAGAGATGCTCATGAATCCAACAGTCTTCAGCAGCACCAAATACTTCTGCAGAGATTCCTTTCTTAACCAAGGCCCTCAAGAAACTGAGGTAGCTGAAGCCATTTAAAATCTGCCTTGAAAGATTTTAAATAAGTCTTGTGTCAATGGAGATGACTCCAGCTTCCCAGTATGACTCAGGATTACAACAACTGACTGGGGAAAACAAGGCTGAACAGTCAGCAGGCAGGCATGTCTTGAATGGGGAGGAGCCCTATAAGCTGCCCACCAGCTGAGCTGGGCTTGAGCAGAAGTACAGAAACATGCTGGGGCATACCCAGCCAAATGGCAGTGCATCACATGTGCCTGGTACCCAGCAGCACTGCTTCCCTCGAAACATCCCTGAAACAGCTGCTCTTTTCACTACACTCACTGCATTAGGCTCAAAATCTAGGCTAGAACGTAAAAGGTTCATCTCATTCTCTGCTGTCTCAGAACTTTTGCCCATTCCCCTGTGCTAGCCTGCACTGCCAGTTTGTTCCTGGTCTGGTACAACACAATTAATTCCTTGGGGAGAGGTTCAGGGTTGTTCTTGTGTAAGAATGAGAGAAGGAGTAACAGGACCCAAGCCCAGTTACTTGCTGACAAACCCAGTTCTTTCCAGACAAGCCCAGGTTAATTCAGTGTGCATGGCCTTTGCTGCCACTTCTCCTCTTGCACATTCCTAGTTATAAAAAGCTTCCCTCACACCCTAGAGAGGTATCTGCTCATTCTGCCAGCCCACAGAGCACACAGCAGAGATGAAGATCAGGTCAAGAGTCCACATCTCCCACCTCATGCAAATCCTGGGTGGCATGAGCCACACAGTGAAGTGCCCCAACTCAGACTACAGGAATTTCTGACATTTGGCCGTGTTTGCCCAGAGTCATCCCATGGAGTGTGTCAGAAGTATATGAATGCTGGTCCTCTGGCCTTCTTCAGAAGGCTGAAAATGCTGAACTCCAGTCACTGAAGCAAGCTGTTAAATGGGATATGACATTCAGGTACGTGAACCTTGAAAAATTAATTCCTCCACCATGCCACCAGCTGTCCCTGTCCTCCCTCCCCACCGTTTGTCATCTGACTGCAAAGCCATCTTACAGCCTCCAGGGCATGGAACTCTACTCCTGGCCCCAGTAACTACATACCTGAAAGCTGAAAGTGAGATGCCACAGGGGAGCAGTGGGAAGCCGGCGAGTGGTCTCAAGCTCTTCAGACTCTGGAAAGGGACTGGAGGAGACAGAGGTGGACACAGTCAAGACACTCTTTTGCAGAGATGATGCCTGTTCTGATGCACTGCAGTCCTAGGGGTGTCCCTTTTCTACCAACTACTGAGGAGGGGCACCCTCTGATATAGCAGCTGCAGTCACTGTGCCTCCCAGGATGCCATGTTCCAGCACGTAGGAGAGATGCCAAATCCTTGTGTCACAAGATCTAGCCCCAGAGAGAGTTAAAATAGAAACTCTGGGGTGGCTGACAGCACTGCACAGGAAAGGTAGCATCACAACAGCTGAGCACAAGGAACACCCTGGGCCAGAAAGGCCTAAAATAAGCACAGACCCCAGGCACCCCACGTGGGGCCTGGTCCCCCATTACTGGACAGTGTCCAGTTTAGCAAACCCCACCACCTCCATGCCCTGCTGCATATACTTTTACACACAGCTGCCTTTGGGAGAAAGAGGGAAGGACATACACATACCTTCTCTTTTAACTAAAGATGAAGATCTATACACAAGTCAAGAACTTGATAACTCTACATAAAGAAAAAGCCACCAAAACTCACCAGAATGCATATTCTGGTCTACAGTCTCTTTAATAGCATAACACCTAGCACTGCACTGGTAGGATGTGGTCCTCTAGCAGGAGTGCTTTTCTGTCCCTTGCTTCTGGGAAGCTGCTATCACATGCTCAGAAATACTTTATTTTGCTATATGGTACAGGTAACAGTCATTAGCTTTCCACAGAGCAAAGAGAAGTAAAAGATCTGCACAGGCTAAGAGAAGCAAGGCCAGAATAAGGCATGTTTTTAATCTCACATTTACATCCCTGGGGATTTACCTCAATGTAAAAAGTTTATTTATTTAAAAAAAACCTGAAAAAAACAACAAAAACCTCAACTACAGACAAGCAAAAAAATTCCTTTTGAGTCACCAATATGCAACTGAGGCTCAAAGGTTAGGGCAGCTGAGAGTAGAAACTGCAATACCTGGAAGTGAGACTTTTAGCCAGATGATAAGACCATTTTTGAGAAGAAATGAAAGAAGGTAGGGAAAGAGAAAGAAGGAAAGAAAAGCAGACTGGGTTATTCCAAACTAATGAGTTTTGGTGAGGAAGGGGAGGGCAAGAGGTTGAGGTGGAGGAATTGTGACTCTGAGTGACCCAGGTCACTGGATACAAGGTTAAAGCTCATCAAAACCTTGTAAGGCTTTCCAGTGGTCCCCAATTAAACCAGACAAAACATTCCTGAAATTGCTATGATTAAAAAAAAAAAACTTCATGGAATTATGTAAAAGTGTACTTAAACCCCGTCCTTCCTTTCTTTCCCCTGATGAAGATGTAGATCAATTATACATGACACATGAATGCTGTATCACTTTTTCCACCCTACTCCCCCATCCCCACTTTATCAGGAAGCAGTGAATCATAAACATGCCTTTCATCTCTGGTTTCCAGTTCAGGCTGACTACATGGTACTAGAATTTGGGGGGTAAATGTGGAAAGCTGTTGTATGGCAGTATATGCTTGTTCATTTGAGGGACAGTCAGGCTAAACAAACATCCCAAAACCTGAATCCATTCTTTCTGCTGTTTCCATGTTAGAATTTGAGTCACATCTGCTTGCTTTCTCAGGAGTTACCGACTCAAATAGTCAGATTTACTATCCCTAACGGGCTCTGAAATATAATAGTAGCTGTGCTGGATCAGACTAAGGTTTATCATGGCCTCATAGCCTTTCCAGACAGCAGCCAAAAGGAGATACCTTCCCTCACTTTCACAACAGAGCAAGCATACATGATGCCTCCCTGCATGCTCTCCAAGCCTCTAACCACTTGCTGACAGGAACTTCCCTGAGCTGGATGTGCCACCTATGAAAGAGCACTCAACAGATTTCTCTTCCATTAATTGCTTCAACCTGCTTTTAAACTCATGATTTTTCAGCATCTGTAATATCATGTGGCAAAGTATGCCACAGCTTAAGGCTTTACTGTAGTCATCAGCACAGTAGCTGGGGGGAAAATACAATGAAGTGGTATAATATTTTCTACAGGTTAATCTCCATGACCTGAGCAGCAGTCAGTTGAGTACATATTTCCATAGCAGTTGTACAGCTTTATAAAAATCCAGAAAAATCCAGCTTGGTAGAAACAAAAAGGGTCAACGAACACGAAGGGGCCCTTTCCTGCTGGCTTTTTCTGGACTTTACATAGTTCGTGAGCCCATGTCCGTCAGCAGATCAAACTGGGATCTGCATGCAGGACATAGGGAAGGTACTCAGTACTGCACAGAGGGGCTGAAAAGAACAGCTGCTGCTGTCACCCTGAGTGAGCCCTAGAAGAGCAAGTAGATTGTCAGTCCACCCCTGCATGCCTATCTATTCATGAAATACCACGTAGTGTGAGCCCACTAAAGGTTGAGGACTGGGGAAAACCCAAGTTTGCGGGAAAAGTAAATATCCGTGCCAAAAGCCTGGAGGTTGTTTTACAGCAAAGTAAAGATGACGGGATACCCCGTGGACAGCCTGATTAAGCAGATTCAGGAGGGCTGGCAGAGCCTGTATAGTTATGAGCAACAGAGCTGGAGTTCTGTTGGGTCATCGAGAGTTTTATGTGGGCCGAAGCACCACATACAGACTCTTCCTGATGCCACTACCATCTCTGCTAGAGGAGGCTATACTGCAATAGTCATATTTGCAGGGCAAAGGAATGTTTATCCCTACCCTTCCTTTATCAGCTCTCACAGTAAGAGCTACTTAAGACCCCACTGCAGCTCCTGCAAGATGAGTCTCTGTAGCAGAGGGAAGGAGTGACTACCTTGCTATTCATTTCCCACCTCCAGAGGATTATGGAAAAAGGCACCACTACCAAACTAGCAACATCAGGCAACCTGAACCATGCTACAACTATTTCACTTGTATTCAAAAAAATACCTCCCATAGTCCCCACATATACGTGCTCTCACTTAGGAGCTGAGAATATATTAGGCCACACCTGCTATCAAACATCCCTATTAAGTATTCAAAAAAGCTTCTTGTTCTTTAGCTGCAAAAAGGTGGAATGGTTCATGAATGTCTCACTGATACTGAGCTCCACTCAGGAAAAATACAGAGAGCTCATTGTGATAGAGCTGTTTCTACCTTCAGCCCTGTTGTTATTCTACTCGTGGTCCAGTCAGAGATGCATCTCAGATCACGGATTCCTTGCCCTCAGACCAAGGTGTCAGGCTAAAACCTGCCCTTTCAAAAACATGTGAAACCCTTTATGCATTGCAGGGTGTACCTTGTTCGCTCATGCTTTCACGGTAAGCTGTGCAACAGGGTCCTGAGCCACAAGAAAATTTTTAGATTCAAAGGTAATATAGCTCTTCTCCATTGAAGCTTTCCCTCAGGCAGGTAAACACAAATTCCTCTCCATCTACACCACATCCAATACTTCCAGCCTCCAAATGCCAAGGCACAACTTCTATGCGTGCTGACTGATTCTGGAATCATTGTGAGCACTTGTTTCCTAAGTTCCCCAAGATCAAGCCTTTCAACTCTACGCAAGGGCTCAAAGGGCTGCCGCCCTGCAGGAATTCATCCACAGAACCAAAGCTTGGTATTGCACCAGACAAGGCCTTCTGCCCAATTTCTCTTCCCTTTTCCAACTACAACAGCAAGTGCTGGATGCGACACATGTAGGAACAAACTGAGTTACATTTATTAGTAAATGAGTCTTTGGAAGAGACACATTTTTATTGTGGATTGATTTCTATATAGGTGCTCAAGCCAAGCTAAGCAAAAGTTTCAATCAGTAATAGTTGCTGCCCACTACCTTCCACTCAAGGACAACTATCGCCACAAGGCAGGAATTTGATTAACTTTCTGCAACCAATTGTTCATTCCAGGTCATGTTTTCTGTACGGCACACAGTGATTAAGATATCATTTTCCCTCCAAAAACACTGGCACTCTGGTATAGGTTGCAAATAAATCCAAATGCACAAAAAGATGGCAGCCCCCCTTCCCTTACAGAGTGAAAAGCACGAACTCCCTGTTTTTTTTTTTTTTTCTTTTAATTTGTCAGAATGAAACTAGAGAGCTGAAGCCAGGAGGTTCACGTCACTCCAGCAGTGTTACAAACTCGATTGCTGTTGGTACAGCAGAGCTAGGAAGGTGCCCAACAGAGAGAATGAAATGGGGCAGGAGACAGAGTGTCCTTCCCAGACATCACCATCTCTGGAATTGCACATCCAGTAGCTCTGAACCAGTAACTGGGATAATGCCCAGTAATGTGCTCTCCACTGCAATTATATAGGAGGTCTGGTATTTACAGGCATATTCACCTTTCTGAAGAGGGGACAGTTTTTGTCTGCTGCTAGAAAGGATGCCAAGTAACACGAAGA
This sequence comes from Sylvia atricapilla, assembly GCF_009819655.1. Taxonomy (NCBI): domain Eukaryota; kingdom Metazoa; phylum Chordata; class Aves; order Passeriformes; family Sylviidae; genus Sylvia; species Sylvia atricapilla. The sequence continues at coordinate 23,586,629 of NC_089145.1, read as the reverse complement.
TACTCCAAAACTTCCCTTAGAGGTATTTCTCTTATTTCAGTGTCACGCCCTCAGCAGTCACCTGACTGGGAAAGGGACTAAGCCAGCGTTTCCCAGCCTCTCCCTAAGGACTGAAGCCTGCCAGGGCTGTCTAATACAGTTTCAGCAAGATTTCAGCTCATCTCTCCAGCCAGGGAAAGGTCAGAGAGACACCAGGCGGAACAGTAACTACACACAGAGGTCAGTTCAGCTCCGTGCAAGCCTGCAACAGAAGCCCATCTCCCAGCCCATGATTCTCTAGAGGTCATATGGCTGTCCACTAGCAAAATTCTCCATGATTATACCAAAGTACTAAAACACAGACGAGATCCTGTTCTGCTTGACAGGCTGCCCCCGAGTCCAGACCACAGCTTCTTTAGCTTAGTCTTCACATTCAGACCAAGCTCATGTACTGATGACAGATATTTCCCATGTGCCACCCCAAGCTGTTTTCAAAGTGTTCATGCAGAACTCAGTCCTTTCTACATTTATTAGCTATTCCCTGTCAGCAGCCACAGCTACAAGACAAGCTTCTACTAATACATTGCTGCTGATCTAGGGGTTAGATCTGACAAAGCTTTACCAGGCAAAAACTGTTTTACCTAGAAAAGGAAAAAAAAAATCTGCTTTCATTTCTAATATGATGTAGGGGATCTTTAATATTACAGGAACACAGATCTATTCTGGTTAACATGACAGCATGAGACAATGTTAATGAAGGAATGTAGTGGGCTCTCAAGGTATGTGTTACATTTTCCCCCACTTGTTCTTTGTATTAAAAAAATAAATTATTATCTCAAATACAGAGCTGAAGGAGGGAAGAAGCCAGTGCTGAACCATTGTGTAGCATGCTCAAACACATGCAGCAGGCTATATTAATTTTTATTCAAAATGGTTGCTGGAATAATTTAAATGTGAATGTTATGTTTATGTGTTTAGCAGCTGCAGCTGACAGCTTAGTAAGAAGCTACACATACAAGTTACCAGGGACAGCACTACCCTACTTTCTTACACCTATGAACAGCATCGTTGCTGTTCCATTCCTTAGTCACAGCACGCCCACCTTCCAGCTCTCATACTCCCTTCTCTTACCACTCTCTCAGGGCAAGGTTTTAACCCAAGCACATACTGAGAACCTATAATTGCTACTGTCCCACTCCCTGGCCTGTTTACTTGTTTGCTTCTATGCTGGATATTTCCTAGGGTACTTCCCACCCTGCTGCATCAGTCTCTGCAAATAAACACCAAGCTTGCGAGCAAATGCATGCACCTCCCTTTTCATAAGATGGGACCCCAAATAACTGAAAGTTCTTTCTTCCTAAATCACTGATAAACAGGTTTTTAAAGCTCTAGCCAAAGATAGTATATCCCTCCTGAGCAGTCTCAATCCACACTGAATGCAAACATTTTCCAGGATTTAATCTACATCTTACCTAGTAATGTTTTTCTTCTTCACTTATTGACTGGTAAGATCAATAATTCATCCTGTAACATAGTTGCCTGGAACTCAGTAAAGGTGAGTTATTGTAGTAGCAGGTTGGATCAGTCTGCTTTCTCCAACTAGGCTTGGAGTAAGAAGTTTGGTTCGTTTGGATCTTTACATGAAAAGCACTGATCCAGACAGAATAAAATGCCCTGGACTCATCTAACCCTGAATAACGAAGGCAGGAATAATGGAAGTGGTGCTCAGGGGTGTTCCCTGTGGTTGTGGAGCAGGTAGGGGGACAAACTCCAGTAAGTTCCTGCCACTGCAATATTTTCCTGTGATTGAATCACCTTGCAATGCCAAGAGCAGGGATCAAGTTTACATGAATGCATTACGAACTCCTAAGGAAGCAGACTGCAATCAGTGCAATCAACCTTTGTGGGAGCCACAAGCTAGATAGCTCCATTCTAACACTGAGCTCTGGTGGTTTCTTGCTTCACTAGGTTGCACAGCAGTCAGAAGTCTCCAGCCTTCTCTGCTCCCTTCTCCCACTTGGAAGCCACAGTGACTTTTTTAACTCATCTGCAGTTCTGCAACTTTTGAGTTTCCTTTACCAACAGTTGTCTTTTCCACTGGCTGCTGTTTGAGGAATGGGAGATAAGAGTTGGCAAGAAATTTGTCCTTCAGACCAAGTGTGTGGCAATCATGTGGCAAATTATTACAAGTATTTAATTTCTTTATCTATGGTTGCATCAAATAGATTTCTGGTTTTACATGGCAAAAGCTGATTTACTAAAACTGCTTATTATGTGAATACTTTCCTTCCATATTCATATAATGGGGACAAAAACATGAAAGATCATCCTTAAGGCATTTCTGAAGTTCATCCAGTTCCCTGCAGAGTTTTGAGTTCCAAACAGTCTGTAGAAGGGAATACAACCAACTCCTTGAATTGAGAGCTGAGTAAGATAAGACTGAGTGCCAGGGCATCTCTTATGGTAAAGAAGAATGAGGTTAAAGCATCACACCCATTACTTCTGTTCCAGGTGTGACCAGTTCCTCCACTTTGACAGCAAAGCTTTTTTCACCTTTTGTTACCAGAGGTAAGTTTACTCTGCAGGAAAATCTAAACCGCATAAAAACAACCACAACTTAAGGCAAATTTCAATACCATATTGGAATATGAACTGGAAGGACTGTAGGGCAGCTTTACACAGAGTCATTTTGATAGTCTTTTATGGGACCTGACATGGGAAAAGAAAGCATCATTGCTCTGGGACTGGAGGGAACTTGTATTTCCTTTGTAGCATCTCCTGGTTCAAGAAGAGTTGGGCAGATCAGCCACTTGGAGGTATTCCATTCCTAAAACATTTATAACACCCTTCTGACAGACTTCCAAAGATAAACACAGGTTACTAAGGTTGAAGCAGGAAAGCCATTAGGAACTGGCCTGCACTGTGGAGATTCCTACTCCATTGAATCATAGAATGGTTTTGGGTTGGACGGGGACCACAAAGATCATCTAGTTCCATGCCATCTCCATGGGTTGAATGCCACCCATAGACAGGATGTTCAAACCCTCATCCAACCTGGCTTTGAACAGTACCGGGATGGGGCATCCACAACTTCTCTGGGCAACCTGTTCTAGCAACCCCTTAAGTAAAGAATTTCTTCATAGCATCTAATCTAAATCTCTCCTCTAGTTTAAAAAGCAGTCCCCCTCATTCTGATCACCATCTGCCAGTGTAAAAAGTTGCTCTCTCCCACTTTTTTTATAAGCTCTTTTTAAGTACTAAAAGGCTGAAATTATTCTACTGGAAGGCATGAATACTTCACACACTTCTTCTTGAAGTTCATTGCCCTGCATGTCATGGAGCAACTTATTTATCTACTTTCATATTATCTGCACAGACTCCGCTCTTTCCTATCAGCAGTGCCTCTTAAAATAAATTTTGAATCTCAGGCTGAAAAACATGACTATTAACACTTTATATCCCAAATGTTATTCCAAATACTTAGGAGAACAGAGGCAAATGGGGCAGTCAGCCCAAGCGCACATGTGACAGGATAGATTTTTTATGTTCAGCATCACGGAATGTCATTTGCTTTCTCAGTCCACTGCCCAAAGGAATGATTTCAGTTTCTGGTCCTCAGGATTCAACACTCCATGTGAGGAAAGAACACCGGAAGGCTCTTTAAAAAGCCCACAAGCACAACAAGGCAATCCAGTGAGCTTTACTAACCTGCAATGCTTCCTGAAGCAGCTCAGAACCCCTAGCTGGTTGCTTGTATTGGAATAAAGCCTGCTGGAATCAACAGCAAGCTTTCACCTGGGTTACCACAGCTCACCAGTCCTCATACAAGGCAGAGCTGACTGCAAACATCAGGAAGCAGAAGTAAATACCTGTAATCATTCAAGAAGTGCAATACGCTCCATCTTCTCCCAGTCCTCCAGGACAGCTTCTTGTCAGACAAGGCAGCAAGGCCACTTCAGAGCTCTGCACAGCAGTACTGCAGCTGCTGCTGCTCAGCACCCTCAGGAGCGGGAGATGTTTGGCTCAGCAGCAGGGGGACTGTGCTGAGGGATGGCAGGAAGTACTATTGACAGAACATCACCTGTAGGTTACTGAAAGGACTGACCATGTCCCTGAGAGTCCAGAAGGTAAGTACCTTCCTGCAAACAGGAGAGGACACAGCTTGGGCAAGCTCATGGTAGGGGACAGGACTGAGGAGGCTGAGGACTTGCTAGCACTGGTACTTTATGGTTTGCCTGCAGTAATTGTAACCCCTCTAGCCTAGAAAAACTTAGTTGGAATAAACAGTCCTACCACAGTCACCTATTAAGAGAGCATAAAATCCCAAACAAACCTAATGCCTCTGGATCCAGGCCCCCGGGTACCATGGAGATCTCTCACAGCCTTTTTCAACAAACTACAGTGCCCCAGTGACAATCACTAGATTTAACACACAAATTCCAGCTATCACAAGTCTGAAAGGCTCATTCCCATCGTCCCATTCACAGCAAGGAGAAACCAGTAAAGGCTGAAATGTGATTAGGATGCCAGTCACACTTACTGCCTTATAGCAGTGCCCAGCTTCAGCCCACATTTCAGCATAAAGGAACTTGAGACCCAATGTCCCAGTCACTAAAACAAAGTTGGATGATTACAGCAGAGTATGCACCAGGTTCTTTGCACCAACATTTTCCTTTGTGCTGCTGGAAAAACTTGTGCCCAAAGAGAGTGCATTTTGATGTGAAATTACAGAGATCGCCATGCTGCAAGGTAGTGGCAAAAGCTACCACTTGAACAGCTTCTTAACCACTCCAAGATGCAAGTTCCTTTGTAATTCTTCAAAGAGCAAAATCCTAAATTCTTCATGAAAACTTCCAGAAACTATAGTCACCTTTTTTTGACCCATCCACTGAAGTCTTAGACTAAAATATTAAGGCTTTTTTTTTACTCTATCTGTCACAGTTGCCTCTCACAGAGTACCCTCTACACCCATTGCACTGAATAACTAGTGATAAAACAGCTTGCCTGATCACAAAGTCTGTTTTAAAAAGATAAGAGCTCCTTAAAGGGCTTAAACAGCTCTCCTATTGTTCAGGCATTTCCCCATGAACTCTCAAGAGCAGCCCAAATTCACAGATCACTGATCAGCTGATGGCAAAAATAGAGGCAGTTTATTAATGCTCTCTGATCAAGAGTATAGCTTTTTCCACTCAGGCTACAAGTAGATACTTTTGGCTTTTGAGGTCTCCAGTTCAATCCCTGGATGCCAGCCATGACACAGACCAAATGGTTTAAACAACAACTGAATAATCTCCAGCCCCTGAGGTAGCCAGAATAAAGAGTATACAGTATTTGCCACACTTGCTGATACCATGAGTTCTGACAGAAGTTCCCATCACCCCGTTGTGGTGGTGAAGGCATTCTTACAGCTTTACATCTCCTAAGAAGTCCCATTAGTACATTACTGATCTTGTACATATATATACGAATGTGTGTATGTAAATGTATATTGATTCTCTGATATATATTTATTACTTTTTGTTGGAAATTAATGATCATCCAGAGAAAGCCCAGAAGATTCAGACTAGGTCTGGTATAATCCTCAAAAAACCTAAAATGATTAAAAGAACCAGTCATTACCTTGTGAAGAAATTAATTCAGGCTTTTATGATTTGGTTACACACACAGTCTGCCAGTGACCTGCAGCATTTTGGCGTAGTCCAGTCACACACAAGCCTTTTCACTTACTGACGTTTGATAATAGAGTTCCAGGTGGGCAGTTGTTCTCAGCTCTACACATAGGTGACACACTGAAGCTACTGCTTTTTACAGCCTGAGAAGGAGACAGTCTTCATTTGAACAAGTGCAGGCAAGCCAGAGAAGCTCAAACACACAGGTCAGAAGAAAAAATAAAAAAGGCAATAAAGCAATACAATAGACTAAGCACAGAATAGGGAAGGCAGCAGGCAGCTGATCAAGCTCACACATTCATTCTGTTCCAAGCTGCAACTCAAAGGACAATCTAGTAAATATATTAGGGAACTTCTAGAGAAATACCATTAATTACACAGAACACTATCAAAGTAGACTCCATCTCACACAAAGCACATTGTGGACTTCAGGGAAAGGTGAATCCTTGCATGAAAGAATGTACCCAGTTATGCAACTCATGGGGAGAAGCTCCACTTTGACTCCACCCAGAGACCAGCTCACACCTGGAGCAAGAAGTATCTGGACCTTGTCATTTTAGCCCACACACTGCAGCTGGGCATTCTGCTCTCATTCCTTCCCAAGAATGACTTGAGTCACACTCTGTAAGGCTTAGTGACTTCTTAGTGACACTTCAATTCCAGGGTGGAGCGGGAGGCTCTGCTTGGGTTTTGTACTGCAATCAATTACTATCATATCAGAAATTTCTTTTGTGCAAATTTGACCGGTGGTTGGTTTGAAGGAGAGAGAAGTAAATTTTCACTTTCAGGAAGTAGTGAGCGCCAGCTCTCTAAGGAGACTCAAAAAGTGAACAAAAAGGGCAAACTATTTCCTAGGGCCAGGAGCAAGCGTCTGGCAGTGGTCAGCTAACCTCGCCCACCCCACCAAGCCCCAAGCCTTCCTGCATGCCTGAAGAACTGAAGCAAGCAAAGAACACATACTTGGCACAGAAAGTGGTGGAACAGGTTAATGCGTTTGGGCCACGCTAGCTTCACTTATCGATAGCTTTGCAGAGATCATGGAACCCTCCTCCCGTGCCCAGTGACAAATCAGGCTGTCTTCTCAAGCACTGGATATTCAGGCCCACTAATACCCTCCCTGTTTATCAGCTTTCTCCTGCCCTAGGCTGGAGAGGACACGGTAACCCCAGCAGCCTGCCAGGGGCCCGGTGACACGGCCGCAGGCAGCACCCCTGGTGCGTGCCCCTCGCCCTCCTCTCCCTGCTGTCGGCAGACAGAAGAGAGGAAGAGGACAAACAAGGACAGAACTGTCCCATCTGCCGAACTTCTCCATCCAGCTGCCCGGAGTCCGGCTCACAGACCGGCAACACGGACACCCGAGACAAGGGACCAGAGCGTGGGCCCCGGCGCGGCCCCTTTCCCCAGGGGTCCTGGGAGCCGCTTCAGCCCCGCTCTCCAAAGCGCTGCCAGCGCCGGCGGCTCCGGTTTCAGAGTGGGAAGCGGCTCTGCGCGGATCCGGCACAAAGGGGCCCCTGTCCCCGCGGCGGAGCGGAGGCGCGGGCTCCAGAGGGAGGGAGGGAGGGGGAGCCTCGGCAGCCCCCAGTGACGGGGCGGCGGCAGCGGGCCGGCCCCGGGAGGCCAGCGGCGGGGCACCCGGCGAAGCTCAGGGACGCAAAGGGAGCGAAGCTCTAGCGAGAGCTTCTCCAGCCCCTCTGGAACAACCCGCCGGGACCGCAGCCCCGCCGCCCTTCCCAGCCCCGCGCGCCGCCGCTCCCGCACCTACCGGGGGTCTCCGCTGCGCCTCCAGAAGAACCGCGCCGAGCCGCCTCCCAGTCCCCTCCTGCCCACAGCCAGCGCCCAGCCGGGTACCGCCTCCCCCACCCGCCCCCTTTCCATGAGGAAACTTTTCCCTCACAGTTGCCAGCGCGTCCCGAGACACGCTGCCCGCCGCGGGAAGGCGGCGCCGGGACCTGGATGGGCTCTGCCCCAGGACCGCCGGCACCCCACGGGGCACAGGTCCGAAAGGCGCCGGGCCCGAGGCAGCGGAGCCCGCAGCGGTGACCCCGCCGCTTACCTCGCAGGCGGCGCGGCGGGACGCTCGGCGGGCAGCGGCCACCTGGGGGAGGCGCGGGTTGGGCCCTCCCCCTATTTGAACCGCGGCACTCGGGGGTCCCACCCCGCCTCCAGCAGCTCCCGCGGGGCGGGCCCGGGCTGCTCGGATGGCAGCGGCGGGGCAGCTTCAGCGTGCTCCCGCCTCCCCGCCCCCGCCGCCCGGCCCTTGATCCAATTAACGGGAGCGGGCTCTGCCCAGGCAGGTGGGTCGGGCGAGGGTTGCCGGGAGCGCAGCGCCGGCTCTCGTCGTCGTTCCCCCCCACCTCCACGTTGAGGGGTGCCTGGAGCCGTGGGGTGAGAGGGGACTGAGGAAAACTCTGCCTGGCCGGGATCCCCCTCGTGGCGGGGGCGGGAGAGAAGCAGCCCTGGGAGGAGCTGCCCGCTTGGCCCAGCCCTGGAGTCGGCTCCTGTCCGTGAGTTCGTTCATCTGTGTGCTGTACCGGCCAGCTGACCTGCAGGGCCCGCAGCCGCCCTGGTGTGTTAAAGCAGGAGGTTCCCCAAGGCCGGCTCCCACCCAAGTGAAATGCTGTGCTCTCGCTTGAGAGGGCATGGGCCACTCTCCCTGGGCTTAGAGGGTGGCATCACCTCAGTTCGCCTTGGCATCCGTCTTTCTCTTTCAGCCTAATGCTGCTAACTGTTTTCAGTCACTTTTCCAGTCCTCTGAAAACCTCTTATCTGAATAATTCGGACCTCATCTTTAAGTCCTCGGAGCCTTTCAGATGACGCCAGCTGTTTTCTAAATGCCAGGGAGTTTGCCTGCCAGCATTTCCTTTTGTAACGCCAGGCCCTAAGTGCAATTTCCCCCGGGGCAGGGCTTGTACAAGGAGCATTAGGAGACCTTGCTGGCCTGCCTCCTCTTGACTGCTCCCAAGTGACTTGGGACACAATTCCAAGGACCAGCTGTGGGTTTGCAGTGATGTTTATTCAATTGGTGGAAAAGGAAAGACTGAGAGCTTGCAGATGGAAGAGAGGAAAGAGTATGCCATAAATCTTCCACTTCTCTGGAGCAGTACTTGGATGTTTTGCCTTTCTTTACAAGTGCCCTAGATTTCATAACAGCCAGAAAAAAAAATGTGCTGATGCCTTTGTATACAGTGAAATGTTGTGTTAGAAAATGGACATTAGAAACCATTCCACTTAATTTCTTCTGAGACCTTCTCTGTTCGACTTTTACCAGCATAGGTCCCTGGAAGGTGGACACCCATGACAGGTCATTGCCTACGGTGTCACCATGAGCATCCTTTAAAAAAGTGAGGAAAGATGCTTATCTTGTCCTCAAAGTTAATCACACTTGAGACTATAAGCAACATTATGTAATCCATTAATAGTGTTTATCCAGTTTTTGCCCTGTGTTATGTTTCATGTTTTCATGTTATATTGAGGTCCCTGGTGCATATAAGATAGTGTCTAAGACAGATGCTGTCCCTGTGGGGCCTGGCCACCACTAGTACTGATTGCAAAGCGAGAGTACTGAACAGCATGGCTGCTGTAATCCTGTCTTTCAAGGCTGGGATGGCTTGTGGAAGATAGGGTACTGGGGTAAATGAGGTCATAATGACAGGGATCCTTTTGTTCATTTTCCTGATATGGGCAGCTTAGCAATGGTCATGGGACAGAAGGATGTCAGATAGCATGATATTTACTCCTTCATCTCTAGGGTTTTATATTTTGTTTTTTACTGTTTCATGGAACATAGGGTTGTTTCATATGCATGGCAAACTCTAGTTGCCCTAAGGATATATACATCAGTAGAGAGATTCAAGCAGCCAAAAATATTCATGCTTTGGACCAAGATCCTGGCAACAAGGAGGCAGAACACCTAATGGTATTACTCATACCATGAAGCTGATCTTAGTTACAATATGTATTTACCAGACCCAGTGACAAGACAACTTGATTCTGTAGGAGAGAACCATGTCCCATAACTGAGGGAGGACCTCAACAAAATTTTACATCCAAGAAAAGGCATCATAAAAATAAATCTAATATCCTGCCCATGCAGAATTCTACTTCTCAGATTCGTTGCATACTGCAGTTCAAAGAGTGTGAGACTGTAAATACATCAAAGAATATTTTCTCAAATTAGTCTTTCTCTTGCTTGCTCAGAGTACCATCCAGACACTGAGCTGTGGGACAACAGGCCAGTGGCATTCTGTGCCTGAATTGTGTACTGTCTGCTGTTCTTGCCTTAGTGAATAATAATTACAAAAATAGCTCGTGATTCTCTGGAGAGAAATCAAACAGTGTCAGTCATTGACACAAACAGTCTATTTAGCATGTGGCCTCATCTTCAGTACTGTGTGCAGTTCTGGAACTCAAAATTTTAGAATGATGTTGAAGTCCTCGACTGTGTCAAGAGTTTGGCTTGTCTGGGTTGGAGAAAAGCAGGCTGAGGGGTGACCTCATGACGCCCTACAGCTTCCTGAGAAGGGGAAGTGGAGAGGGACGTGCTGATCTCTCCTCCTGTGATCCATTGATAGGATGCATGGGAGTGGTTTGAAGTGCACCAGGGGAGGCTTAGACTGGCCAGGAAGCATTTCTTTACAGAGAGTCCAATATCGGAACAATCTTCCTTGAGAGGTGGCCAATGCCCCAAGCTGTCAGTTTTTAAGAGGCATTTCGGCAATGCCTTAATACCAGGCTTTAACTAAGTCATCCCTGAACTGGTCAGGCAGCTGGACTAGATGCTTATTGTAGGTCTTTTCCATAGGAAATATCCTTTTCTACTCTTTTCTATTCCATTCCATTTCTAAAAAATGCTAACTGTGATAGCTCCAAGATGGAAATGTGTAGGTTACACTTTTTTTTTTTTTTTTTCTCTCTAATGGGTACAGTTCTAAGACAAATGTTGTGTATTTCAAAGTGCCTGATGAGACTTTAAGACTTGCTAATTGGGTTGATGTATATGTCCAAAACCAGAGTGTATTCTTATTATCATTAGTTGCACAGCAACTAATACAACTTTGTAACTGTTCAGGGAAAAAGCATAGAGACTGAGTGTTGTTTTTCTGGCGAGTTTTTCTGTGCATTTATAGTATGGGAGAAAATCCATAGGTAACTGTAGTTACAGCACAAAAAATCTTAGCACCCTAAACCAACCCCGACAGAAGGCATGGCTGTGTACAGCTATTTTAGAACGTGTGTTCATAGCCACCTGTGTGGATGGCGGTACCTTAGTTACTCAGCACAGTCACTGGTAGGCCTGCAGCAGGGGACCTTATTGCTCCAAGACATGAGGGATAAGGTTCCCCATGCAACATGGCCGGCAGACACAGCCTCCTTTGCAGGTGCGGGGGGAAGTGAAGTGCTGGTGCGTCCCTGTGTTGGTAGAGCTCTTCCTTCCTCATTCTTGTCAGCTTCGTCATGTAGGTACTCTCTGAGCTGCTCTTGAGACTTTGTTATCAGCTTGTGAAGCGCCTTTTGTTGTTGATGGTGTTGATGCTATTGTTGTTGTTGTGTTCCAACACCAGGTGCATTTCTTGTGGAAATAGTGTTTGAATTTTTTTGTTTTTTGACTGCCGTGTTTGGGGGCCCTTATGAAAGAGCTTAATATGACAATTTGATGCTCTGAAGACTAATGAGCGGCGTGTGATTCTACGTGCTGCACCAAATACTCATCAGACAAAGATGGATCGCGCCTTTCAGGCCATCGTGGCCCTCGGGCTGCCGGAGGTGCCGCTCACGCCGATGGCGGGGGAGGCCGGCAGGGGCGGTGGAGGCGGGCAGGGGCTAGGCAAGCGCCCCGAGCCCTCCCCAGCCTCCCCCTGTCGATGCCGCCGCCCCTCCGCGGCCAAGGCTGGCGGGGCCCGCCGTGCCCGGCGAGCTCGGCGCCGCTCCGGGGGGCCGGGCCGAAGCCGCTGCCCCCGTTCCCGCCCCGGTTATGAAACCGCGGGGGAGGGGCCAGCGCTGGCCGCGGCGGCGCCGGGAGAGCCGAGGGCCGCGGGGCGCAGGTGAGAGCGGCGCGGTCTCTGGGCCCGGCCGCGGGGCGCCGGGGGCTGCGGGGCGGCCCCGCGCCAGGCCCGGCGGCGCCGGAAGGGGAGCGCTGCCCGGGCAGGAGCCTGCGCGGTGCCCGCCCGGCTGTATTTATCGCGGGCAGATTGCCGTGACGGCCCTTCGGATTCTGAGTAAGCTCGACGCGAGCACAGGCTCAGCCCAGGGATGCTCTGCGGGTAGGAACTGCGGCTGCGGACGGCGTTTGGCGCACGACCCGCCAGCTGCAGAGAAGCCGTGCGAGGTCCGTGCTTTTCCTCAGGGGCCTGGTGGCGTTTGTGGCTGGCATAACCGGGACGCGAGTGGCTGAATCCCACCGCTGTCAGAAGAGCAGTGCCGGTGTAGTTGCCGGGCGGTGCAGGAGCCCATCCGAATACCAGGTGGTGGTTGTGAGGGAAAGGGGCCATTATGCAGGAGATGCCTTCTGAGCCATTTGTTTGCAAGGCAGTCAGCCCTGGCCATTGTCATAAAAACTGTGACCTTTCACTTAGCTGAATCTAAAGAGCTCAGTGTGAGCTACCAGAGAAACAGTTAAGGTATTATGTGGTTTCACAGATGTATCTTATGCAGATCTTGGGTATCAGGGTTAACATCTGTTAAAGGCAAATCTGTCAAAACATATTCTAGTGCTTTAGGATATGTTAATTTCATATGCAAACAAGAAGATTTTATTGAACCTGTTCCTGTCTTCAGTAGAGAACAACAAAAAGCTAGTGTCATCTCAATGAAAGAGGATCCAGGTCTAATCACTACCTTCAGACTAACTGGAGTTCCATTCCAGTTTTCCTCTGTCCTCTGGTTAAGTGTATGACAGTCTTACCTTCCATGCTTTATTTACTTTCAGTGGTTGGACAGAATGGCTCCAGTGAACCAGCCAAAGGACAAGAAGCGTGAGTGGGCATGCCAGCATTGGCCAGAAGAAGCAGTAGGAGCTGCGAAGAGGAAACGGGATTATGGAGAAACGAGGGAATGAGAAACAAGAAAAGAAGTTGCTTGTAGAAAAACATCTAAACTCTCAGGGAAAATCGGTAATATTCCTCCAATTCTTACTCTTTCTCCCTACCAGATCTACTGCAAATGACAGGCATTGACTAGTTGAAGAGGGAGAATGCCAAGAAGCATGTTCAGACATGAGTGTTTAGATGGGGTTAGATGTGAAGTAATAGGCAGACTTGTGTTGGGGTAGTACATCCTCCAAGTTTTTGTCTAGTGAGAGTATGTGCATGTGTGAGTGTTTAAGTTTTGAGACTCTGCACCACTTGGTAAAAGTCTGAAGCACTGGAGATGCTGTTACAGCTCATTGAGGGTGGTTAAGTCTTCTGGAATTCCTGTATTACCAGATCTCTGCTTTAGTGTAGGACAGACCAATCTTGGTAATCCATTCTAACTCTCATGCAATTCCAAATGCAGTTGTTAGTTTAAGGTTGGTGACCTACAGCATCCAGTCTGAACTGGTATTTGCACCCCATTCTTTCCCTGTTATAACTTTTGCTACAGTAAGTAGGAATGCTTTCTACCTCTGTTCAGATTAGGATGGACAGAATTTATTCCTCTTACTTCTCCTCACGTGCATTTTTTTTCCTTTCGTGTCTAATTTATGTTAAAAACATCTTAATGATTTTTAATGTAATGTGGAGTGTGATTAATTTCTAATATACTGGAAAGTTTAATGCATTGCATTATTGAGGAAGTTGTCTTGACTTTACCTACTGCAACTTCATAGAATCACTTAGATTCAAAAAGACTTTTAACGTCATAGAATCCAACTGTTAACCCAAACACTGCCAAATCCACCACTAAACCATGTCCTTAAGTGCCACATCTACACATCTTTTAAGTGTCCTTAGGAGTGGGGGACTCATCTGTTTCCCTTGGCAGCCTATTCCAATGGTTGACAACTCTTTCAGTGACGAAATTTTTCATGATAGCCAACCTAAACCTCTCTGGGTGCAAGTGGAGACCTTTCCTCCTTCCTATCACTTGTTACATGGGAGAAGAGACCAACTGCCCTCTCCCTACAGACTTCTTTCAGGTGGTTGTAGAGAGCAATATAGTCTCCCCTCACCCTCCTTTTCTCAGATAAAATCTTTAATTCCATCCATGGTTTAGGAGATCACTAGGGTTACTGCCTTATGTGGAGATACTACGTGTTTTCTGTACAATTTTACTTAAGGATCTGGCTTAGGATCCAGAAGTGTTTTTCAAAAGTCAGAGATACAGGGGTTCTCTGATTTTGCGCATTTGCATTGTGTGGTCTGTAAGTCCAAACTTGGAGGAGCTAGCATGGTGAATAGTGATTGTGGAGGCAAAATGCTCTGCTTGTAAGGAGTTCTGACTATAACTGTAGACAGTTAAAACATCTTCTGTAGTTAATTTAGCTACATGATTTTATTTTAACTTCATGAGCTGATTTTTGTATTTAGTAAGCATCTGCCATTCCTGTAAAATACTGCAGAAAAATGAGGCTAATCATATTTTTCCCTTAACTCTTTCTTAAAAAGATGAAGACCTTAGTATTTGAGAAGTAAGAGAGTACATTTCCATACTGTGTTTCCAGTTTGTGTGTGTTTGGAGATATTTTTTTTTCTCCTGATCCATATAAGACAGTTTTCCGTTTCTTACAATTAAACCACCTTTTTAGAAGGTTTCTTTGAGCTGATCTAAAAGGCTTGAAGCTTTGTTCTTAATAAATTATCCATCTTTTTGTAAAATGTAATCTGAAATAAATACCTCAATTTCTGTCCACCCTCTGAAGAAGGAACTGTGGATACCAATTCTTCAGTTAAAAAAAGGGAATTGGACTAGAAATACTTCTGTACCTATTTCAACAGGTTGTGACAAGTGTTCTTACTATGTTGGCATGTGAACAAAAAGTGTGCTTTTCTCCATCATTGCATTTAAGAAAGATTAATTTAGGTTCTATCATATAGGATGATTCATGTGTTTTCAGTCTTCCGTGTTTGGTTTTTTTTTTTGTTTGTTTTTGTTTTTTTTTGTTTTGTTTTGTTTTGTTTTTGTTTTTTAATAAGTGTCCTTAAATGAAAATAGCATTTGTGTTTCTAAGAAATGCATTGACATTTAGATCCCCTGGGGTGTTACAGACCACTGGTGTGGGGATGATGAGATCACAGACATGGCATTGAACAGATTTAGTTTTTACGTAAAAGGTCCCTGAAGACAAAAACTTGGAACATGAACAGAATGTAGAAACAAGCTGTTGCTCTCAGCAAAAATCACTCTGAACAGAAAGGTTTTTGGGTGGTGAGGGTGTCAGCAAGGTCTATTATCAAAAACAAAACTGGCGGCACTGTAAGCAGACTGTACAGGCTACAGCGTGAGCAGACAGAAAGTTCTGATTCACAGCAGGCATTTCAGGAACTGTGTGGGAGCTCATGTTACCATACTTGGGAAAATTTCAGGTGTTCTGGTAATCACACATGTGACTTGACTTTTCAGTATGCAGGGGCTTACCACCTCCCATGGCATATTTCCAAGTTGCTGGGGCTTTGGATAGCAGCATTTTGGGTATAAACATTCCAATTGTATGCTGTCGAAGAGGTGCACCACTCACCTGCGGTATTGCTTTAGTCCTTTCCTGTTGTGTTTGATAAATCTTTGGGAAAGAGAAGGAAAGTTAACAAGAGGAAGCATAACACAAAACTCTGGTGGGCTAAGGGATGCACTGGAACTCCATAATTGCAGAAGCTGCTGTACCTTAGATGTGTAAGAATTATTTAGAGGCATTTATCTTGTGGCTGAAGCTTTTAATGGATGTAGCAGCAAATGCAGATGTCTTCCTCTATGTTTTGTGAATACGCATGACAGGTGATGCTAATCAGTAGTTTACTCTTTCTCACTGGCAGGTTGCAGTGGAGGTGGATTTGTGATGAGAAACAGGAGAGCCCTTTCCTCTCAGCTGGAGCGGCGATGCAGCATTGTTCATTATGTTTACCAGAAATGCTGGGAGGCTCCCATGCAGGCACAGCTCAGGCAGGTGAGGAGTATCTCTTTCAGGACTTGTTGGACATATCAGCTCCCTACATAAAAGGTCTTCAACACAAGCAGAGGAACTTTAAGGAGCCTAAAAAGTTCCCCACATAAACAGTTTTGTGGCTCCAAGTCTGGTGCACCCTTATGTTCCTTAATCCTGTAAATGCAAGAGCTGAGATGGCTTTCCCTTTTGGTTGACCCAGCCCTGCCAATTTTATCCTCTGTTAATTCTGTACCTCTTTGAATCATATTTAAACTTGCCCACTCTCCCAGTTGAGTTATTGCACAGTGCTACTTTAGCATGCTTATCTGACTGTTTTGTGATACTGATCTTGTATCCACTCTACTGTGCCAGTCTTGTCAGGTTGAGTGTTGATTTTTTTTTCCTCTTCACAGACAGAGCCATCAACTTCATAATGTTTTACTGTTCACAGAGCCAAATGCCTTTCATTTGAAAATTAATTCTTTCTGTTACATCTGTTGGTGGGAAGCACCTAGGCAAGCTTTGTTATTAGAATTTTGTGTGAGAATACTAGCATTAATGACAATTTGAAATTGTTAGCGTTCCTCATTCAGAGAATCTCAGGATGCTTGCAAAAGTCATAATTCTTTTTACCTTTTTAACAGAGATTGGAGCTGGCTTTTCTGCGTTCTCTTTCCTCATACTGCCTCTTTCGAAGAGCAGTCCCTGTGACAGGAGAGTGACATGTCTGGAGTGGCACCCAACACACCCAGCACCCTTGCTGTCGGTTCCAAAGGTGGAGATATCATCCTTTGGGACTGTGAAGTACTTGCTAAAACCTGCTTCATAAAGGGGGTAAGCCTCTGTATGTGAGGAATGGGTGGGAGGGAAATCCAGAGTACTGTGAAATACTGCAGATAAAAACTGAGGTCTGTTGTGAGGAGCACATAAGGGTCTCAGGTTTCAGAGCAGCCAGTTATGAGTAGGACTGAGATGCATCAGTGTGTCTGTTCCCAAGTCCCACACCGTTTTAACACTGGGGAGAACTGAGGCATGGTAATTAGGTTCATAATGAAGCAGCACTTGGTGTGTGCTCAGTGGAAAAATAATACAGCAACTGGCAAAACAGTTATCTTCAAGGGATGCCATAAACAAGTCGGCAGAGACAGAGAGGCAGAGAGGGTCTGTCTGTTTAGGTCTCAGTCTTTCTCTGCTCACCTTTTATTGTGGCAGATGAAGAAACATCTTTGAGGAGAAACAAGGTGCTTTTATCTCAAGAGAGAAACTAAGGTAGAATGAACGGTTTGTACAGCTGGCATACCCCCCTCATTGCTGTATTCATATATGAATACATATTCATATGAATACTGAAATGTATTCAGCCATTTCCATTCAGCAGTCTCTCAAAGACTTGTAAATTTTATCACGTATCTAAGTTAAGATAGATACACACTGAGAGAATCTATCCTCCAGAATTCCAGAGTCACCTTTCTCTTTTTGTATATAGTGTAGTGCCAGAGAGCAAAGGGAGCACCTTACTGGGGACTGAAGGAATTGCAGATTTGTCCTCCAGGAGGGCAGCTCCTGGTTTGACAACTGTCAGCAGGAGACATGGTTGTCTTTCCTGCTTAGAGGACTGTGATGTGTTTCACTGTTACTTTTAAAGACATAGCAGTGCCTGCAGACTTACAGAACACACTTTTTCTCCTTCCCATCATCTCAGTGGATTTTTCTTTTGTTCATCCCCTTCCTTGTAGATGGGAGCTGGAGGGGCCATCAACAGCAATGAAGTTTAACCCTTTAACCCTAGGCAGCTGTACACTGCGTCAGTTGCCGGCACTACCACCCTGCCAGGATTTTAATGGCCATATTGTCCGGGTCTTCACCAGCACCGAGGACTGGGAGTAAGAATACAGTAATGCTTTGGGCCTCTGTCGTCCTGCTGGCAGAAGCACTGCAGAGAGCAAGAGAAACAGAGAGAAATATGTTTGTCTCTAATCTGTGAGAGCTGGGCTTCCTCTTCCCCAGATACATGTCCTTTATCTTCTGAATTTTCATGGAGGCTCATTATTTTTCCTTGAAATGGGATAGTGGGTAGGAAAGATCTTTTCACTAATGGGGAGGGGACTCTTTGATGCTGCTTACTTTCTTTTGTGCATGAGTGAGTGGGGATCCAGTTCATTTCTCTAGTTGTCTGCTCTAGCACATCACAAAGCTCTGTGCCCTGGGGACCTTCTAACCTGTTAACCTGCTGGCAGCACTGCTTGTTGTCAGATGGTTTCTACAGGACAATTCATAGTTCTCTTCATGCTTCTCCACAAATGCACTTACTTCAAGCAGTGCCTGCCATTAGGGTCATGCCAATTCATCCCACTTAGCTTCTGTGCTAATCTGAAATACCAAAATTAAGAGTCTGGGTTCCTTCTGTAGTGAGTGAAATAGGAGATGAGTTGCTAGAAGCAGCTCTCAGAATTATCTTCTCAAGACTTGTTTTCTGTGGACTCATGTCAGTTAGTTACTTTAGGTCTGTGCTTGAAGGTGAGAATTTGACTTAGCTTTATTACTTTGCCCCACCTGTTTCTTTCTGAGTGCATGTTTCCTGGTTACTTTTTAATTTGGCTATTCACCTGCAACATTGTAATAGAGCAGAAGTTGAACCCAAGTCCTGCTGGATGACTGGTGGGGTGAGCAAGGGAAGATAACTGGGTCCTGAGACATGAGGATCTTGTATCCCAGTAGGATGCCTGTCACAACAGTGATGCCTGGATTTGAAAGGGCATGACATCCTCCTACTGCTGTGAGGACAGGCAGGTTCTATGGTCAAGCCTTTTTTTATCTTCATTGCCCTCTCAAAATCTAGTATTTACAGTGAGACTTTACTAAGTAGTTGTTCTGTGGAGCAGTATATGGAGTGCACTTGAGTACCAAAGAGTTTGGGGACTCCCACCTAGCTCTTTTTTTTCTGTCTTTGTGTAGGGTTTTCCACTTTTCCTCAGTAGACGGCTGGGGGAAAACAACATAACAACAATAACAATACAACATAACATAGAACATAAGATTCCTGTGCCATGGGGTTAGCAGTAAGATTTGCACTTGGCTTTTCCTGCTTGATGGTACCTTGAGAAAGACCAGATACAGCACTGGAAGCAGCGTGTAAGGAGCTACTCAGTGTAGTCTCTGTAAGAAAAGCTTAGTACTGGGCTATCATGAGATTTTATGTGATTTATGCATGGAATGGTGCTGGTGTTGCTTGTGATCTCCTAAGCATGGTCTGAGTCAGGTGGTTCACTGCAGATTAGTTCTATCTCCATAACAGAAGCAGCAGTGCTTCCTGCTAATGAGGTTTTCAGCCCAAAGTTTGAAGGCTCAGAATTTATATGCTCAGATTTGAAACAGATTAGAAAAAACAGTTCTTGTGTATGTGCTCCACCAGAAAGCAGTGCTAGTACCTAGAGAAACTGACAGTACGTACCAGGAGGCAACTTTTGAATTAAGATTTTCACTTTCACTCTAACCTTGATGTCTCTGGCTTTTGTGTGTATTTCAGAAAGGGCCAGGAGATTCTCTCGGAGACATCAAGTTCAGTCCTTATGAGGCAGAGAAGCTTTATGTGGCATCAGGTGATGGCACCCTAAGTCTGCAGGATCTTGAGGGCAGAGCGGTGCAGGTGATCTCTCGTGCCCTGGACTGTGTCCCGAGCATCATAATGTTTGGTGAGAAGAGGGCACTGCAAGGTTAATTCCTGTTCCTTGGGGTTAATTGCTGTGTTGCTTATCTTTGCCAGTGTGTAGGAGACTCTTGGTATGAATTGGTCCCATGGGGAAGCTTGGAGACAGCGTCCCTGGTTCAGCAAGGCAGCCACAGGGCTTTTACATAAGCTGAGTGTGCTGCCCACATCTTCCCACTTTACTTTTTGGTGATGCCATCTTGCAGATACTGAAGGCATTTACACTTTATGAAAGTGTGAGGTGAGAAGAGCAGGGTAACTTCCCTTCTCTTCCTTATTGTCAGTAGTCTGTTTGTCAGTGGAAGCTCAGGTAGCATAAGGAAAGCCACACAACATACCTGCACTATCTGATGTTTCAGTTTATTGAGTTTACCCTGTGGCCCTTCAGCAGACTTCAGGCTTACTAGGTTAATTTCCAGTGGCCTTGAATTCCTAGAATAATTTATCTTGCAAGTGAGCTTTTGCAACAAGTTCCAAAGGTCCCAGCTTTATTCTCACTGCCCTTCTCCTGGGGAGAGCTGGCTTAAAGACGTATGTCTTTATCAGATAAGTTCTATTCAGTTTGTTTCCTGGAGCATGAAGTTGAGACAGTTTGATGTGCAACTTTTCAGTCCAAAGCTTCTGTCTTTACTGCTGATCCGTGTTTGTGGAAAATGTAATGTTAAAGCCGTTTCTCCACATTTGTTGAAGTTGCAAGGATGTTCTGATCTTTTCCCAAGGTATTTCATGTTCAGGCACCAAGTGGTTCTTCAGCCTCAGTATGTTCCTCTGTTGCAATGTGTTTACGCTCCACCTAATAAGCACTTAAAAATGACTTTGAAGTTGTTTCACATTCAGTCACCCAACAGAAATCATTGCTGACAGCTGTCCTTCTTTGTGATACTCAGGGCCCACACCACTCAGGCAAGAGATTGCAGTTACAGTCTGTTGCAGTCTCTCTTGTCAGGAGGAGATGTGAATCAGAACTCCACTGCCTTCACTTTTCTGTAGGAACAGCACTGATTTGTGTCTTTCCCTCTAGTTGCTGGTACTGCAGTGTGGATGTTTCTGCAAGCTGCCGTGCAGTGGTCACAGGTGACAATGTGGGCAACGTGTCCTGCTCAGCACTTCTGGTGAAGAGTTTGTATAGCTCCATGCAGTATCTCCTCCACAGGAATCTTCATGGTTCATTTGCTTTCCTTTTCTTCAGGGACCCTGGAAGGAGGAGCAAATGAATTGCAGCTTCAGGAGATGAGTTCAGTCATTGTCTGGGTGGTGAGCATCCTCCACTTCTGCCACCCAGTGGACATTTTACATTGTTGAGTGTAATGGTAATAATTTCTAAACCTGTCATGTGCTACCTCTTCCTTAAGAGTATTTGCTGCTAGGCAGAGTAAGTAATTATAGGGTAGCCTGAAGATGTGAGCACCCTCTGCCAACAACCCTTCACACTGCCAGAAACTTAGTGCACTGATGGGAGTCATTTAGGAGGTATTGCTGTGCTTTGCACCCTTCCTGGCCTGGGGTATGCAGGGAGCAATAATACAGTGACTATTCGGACGGGAGTTGCACTCCTGCCGTTGGACACGAGAGGGCAGGCAGAGGCAGAATTTGAGTTTGGGAGTAGTAGAGAAAGAGGCGCGAGTAATTCGAATGGGCCTTGCTTCAAGGATCTGCTGTACTGTCACAGTGGCACTGCCCTCTCTCCTGCATGTAGGGTATATCTGTAAAAGCCGCAACCAATGAGCTGTGGCCAGAGGCAGCTGTGTAAGTAGTGGGCAGAATCAGGAGTGCTCCCGGTGACTCTGTCTTATTCAGTGTTAGTTGCTGACTTACTTTTTGTTCCGCTTGAAAGAATGTGAGAGTCTTTTCTGCAGTTGGGAGATATCCATTATTCTAGGGAGGAGGGTCAGCTTCAGCCTTTAGATTAGAGATAACCTTCTGGCTTTATAGAATTTATTCATGTCCACTTGTGTTCATTTGTTGTGCTAATTGAAATATTTGTCCTATCCTCCTGTTTCTTTGTTCACATGTTCTAGAAGCCAGTTATATCTCCTCTCACCTTTCTTACTTAAAGCAAGGTTTTCTGGTTTTTCACACAAAGCAGTTCCTTCCTTCTTCTATCTTGGCAGCAGATTTTCTCTGTGTGTTCGCATTTGTTACATCTTTCTGCAAGTGAAAGGCTGGCACTGCTTAAAGACTTCCAGGTGTGATCTTGCTTGTGCAGTGGCACTAATACTTCCCTCCATGAAGGCCTGGGGTTGTGTTTTCTCATAGCTGTAAAAAATTGACAGAGTTTTTCTAGAATGAAATAGTTATTTTCCAAGGTCATTCTTTTTGTTTCTTGTTTCCAGTGAATACCTCTTGGCGTATTTTAGAAATTTGTTACTCTATAAATGTGAGACCTCTTTATTCAGCACTAGTAGATTATAACTTAATTTCTTTACTCCAGACCTGGATTATTTTTTTTCTATGTGATGTTTCTGTTTGCTGCAGATCTGGAAGCTGAAATTGCACAAGAAGAAGTGACACATGTAGAGTTTAACTCCCGATGTGAGTGGATGTTTGCCACAGCATCTGTGATCAGACAGTCAAAATCTGGGACCTCAGAAATATCAAAAACAAAACAAACTTTCTTCATCTGCTTCCACATAAGAAACCTGTCATGCAGGTGAGTTAAGGATTTCATTGCATAGATGTCTGCAGAGAATCCACTTGGCTCAGCTTTTATTGTGGTGGCTGTGTTAGGTTTTGCTCAGGTTCCAAGTTGCATGCTGATTAAAGCAAGGAAGCTATTCGCAATGTGTGGCCAGAGGCAGGGAGGTGGCTAGGGCAGCTGCAGCACCTTAAGACTTGCCATACAAACTGTGACACTGTACCTTAGAAGTGAGTTTGAAAGCAGCAGTGGCTGAGATAGAAACTGAATTTATTGGGGCAATCCCTTTTAACAAGAGCATAAAATGGAACTCCAGCCTCTATTCTTTGATTCACCTTTACCAGTTGATGGGAGTCCAAACTGCAGGTGTCCATCTCATTATTCTGCTGTCTTTCCATTTGAATGAGCAAGTTACTTTCTTTGCAATGTTTCCTCCTGGGATTCTGAAATGAGAAAAAATTTTCTTGGGTAACCCAGCACAGTAGGTTTTAGCTTACTTTTTGTAGGAGTTTTGAGTTTGAGACAGGTAGTCTGTCTTTAAAAGTCTTATCTGTTGGGATACACAGCCATATTCACATCTCAATTAAAAAAATAGTGATGGATTTTCAATCAGTGAAATGTGACACTTATACTTCTTGTCTTCTTCAGTCACAGCATTGTGATCTTAAGTTTGCCTTATTGTCCCACTTTCCTAGCTTACTTCAGCCCAACACATGTGCCAAACTACTGAGCACAGACCAGCACAATGAAATCAGGGTCTACTCGTCTTCAGACTGGACCAAACCACAGCATCTGATTCACCATCCACATAGGCAGTTTCAGCACCTCACACCTATTAAGGTGAGTTAAATCTAAGAGGGGCATCATGCTTGGTGCTAGCAGCTGTCTGTAAATCAGAAATGGTCTGATTTCTGGTCAAAGTACTACATTGGTGGTTGGATATTTACACTGCTGCAACTTGTGGTGGAGCACTGTTCCTCCACCTGTGGGAGAGATATAGTAAGAGTTGCTCCTAGTGTCAGTTGTCTGGATTATGTCCGTGCTGAGCTCTCTGTGACTGTGTTTTGTGATCAGGCAACGTGGCATCCTCGCTATGACCTCATTGTGGTGGGCCGCTACCCAGACCCCAAGTTCCCCGGGTACACGCTGAACGAGCTGCGAACGGTGGATGTGTTCGATGGGAACACCGGCGAGATGGTTTGTCAGATCTATGATCCAAACGCTTCTGGCATCATCTCGGTGAGTTCAGTGCTGCAGCTGAGAGGGCTCTCAACAACACTGCTCTGTCTCTGGGAAAGAGGCATGGCTTAGGGGCTAGAACCATATCCACTTTACTTATGACACTCATGCTGTCATGGGATATGGCTACCAGCTAAAACCTGCTGACTCAAGCAGGGCTAGTCCATGGTCTTTTGTGGGGTTTTTGTGATACTCTTAGGGAACCCTGGTTTTTCCAGATGGTTTTTGCTGTTACATAAGCTGTGGTGCTCTTATGACTGTTACATAAGCAGTGATGCTCTTACAGACTCTCTCTTCGTTTTCAGCTCAATAAATTTAACCCTATGGGAGACACACTGGCTTCTGGCATGGGTAAGTAAAGAGAACCTTGGGCACTAAAGGTGTGTGTTTTAGTCCCAGAAAAGGGCTGGCTTTTTATTCCATGCCATCCATGAAGCAGTAGAAGAAAACAATGGAGGGGGAAAAGCCTTTTCCTGCTAGGCTGCACGTTTCCCTTTGTTTAATTTATCTTACTTCCTAGGCTGCAGAGCCAAGTTTAGTCAGTTTTTCACAGGCTGTGTGGGATTAAGTTAGCTGGCTATAGATTTAGATCTTAGACCCATGACAGAAGAGGCTAGGAGTTACTTATATTTCTTAGTTAGATCTGTGGACACAGCATCTGCAATAACTGTTTTTGCATCCTCTATACTTGGAAATACCTTAGAAAAAGTCTTTGAATTTCTAGCATTTAAGTGACATGGACTACGGTATTATGATTGATGTAGAGTTTCTGATACACAGCATTTAATTTTTCTTCTCAGGCTTTAATATTCTGATCTGGAACCAGGAGGAGATGGCGGCCAAGAAGCATGAACATCTTTTGAAAGCCATGACAAACGAGGAGATTGAACTATGAGAGAACAGGGAATTGGAAGCTGGAGTTCATCCAGACGTGGAGGGTAGAGGCAGGCAAACCCTGGCATAAGCAAACTCAAAAGCTAAGTTAATGTCTGGGGAGCTGGAGAAGATGAAAACAAAAAGCAGTGATTGTAAACTGCAGGGAAGGAAGTGAAAAGAGACAGATCTAGAAACCTGATTTAGTATTTTGATCCTTTCTAAATCCCAGGGTACAAACTCAGTTGTTGGCAATGGGCAGTGTAAGCTGTGCAGAGAATTAGACTTTGTCCTTCCTTCCCGGATGTGATGTTGCTTCTCTGATCCTTGTGGCCACCCTTTCTAGGAAGTTGTGGCAGTACTTGGTTTCTCCAAGGAGAGTTACTATTCGTTTTCTGAGGCACTAGGAAAACTTCAAAGATGTTTCTAGATCTTGCTGAAGTTACTGCTTTCAGCCTACCATATCTGTCATCACTTGTCAGAGGTTCCCATTTCCTGTAGTCTGCAGTGGAGCAGCTCGTGACAGGGTCCCTAGCCTGTTCTAGTCCAACCAAGTTGAGAAACCATTTGCTAACAGGATTGACATCCTGAAAAGACAGAATGTTTACAGGGGTGAAGTCATGAATAGCTTGGATATCCTAGGAAACACCAAGCTCTCCCATATCCAAGCTTTGAAAATGTGTTTGTCAAGACATCAGACTTAGTTAGCCTGTTCTCTGCTTGCAGCTGTTTAACTGGACCACAAAGAACAGGATGCCAAAGGTCTCTATCTTTGATTGCAAGGACAGTATGGAGCTGGGCACCTACTGCTTCTATAGTTTCTATTTTCAGAGTTCTAGGCTGTTTCTTGCCAGTGATTAGGTAACTTTTTCACCCATGCCTATGTGCTTCAGAATGTTTGGTAAGAGTGTTTGTTTTAAAGCAGAAATGAGGATTTCTTCCAAATACCCCTGCTCAGAGCCAAATCTCAAGACTGTTGTTAAACAGTTAAGTTTTGCTTTTTCTAGTTTGTTTACAAGACTGCCTGGAGTCTTGCTGCTGTCCCAGAGGTTGATGTGATGGAGTGGGCTCCAGGCCTGTGCAGATTCTCCACATTCACATTTATAGTTTTGCAATATTATTATCAATAAATTTTGTACTAAACTAAAATTCTTTGACAGAGTGGCTGCTTTGAGGATACTGCTGAACTGCTTTTGTAGGGGAGAAGTTCAAGACCTTTCTACAGGAGGGCTATGAGATGTACAACCGTGGTAGAAGTACCAGTCGTAGTACTGGGTCTGCAGTGGACCCCTCCAAGGCGGACAGGATGCATCAGCTGTATCTATGCACAGCTGCTGCAGTCAAAATCAGTTTATGTCAAAACTCCCTGTGAGATGTGTGGGATTTTGAAAGAGGGCATTCCTTTGGGGGGGGCTATGCTGCAGTAAATTCTGCCTGCTTTCCAACACTGAGCACACTGGTGCTAACCCTGTGAACTCCTAGAGAAGAAGAGGAGTAGAGTTCAGTGCGAAATTGATTTTAATAATGAAATGTATTGGAACAAGTACAGAAAGTCATTCACAGTCAAAATGTCTAAATCATCATAGAAACCTTTCCTCTGTGTGTGCAAAATTCCGTGCCTTTAAAAAGAACAGGTCTGGTCCTCTTAAATGCACTTTCTATTACCTCTTTCTTGTGCCTGTTCTCACAGGCAGTAGCTTTTTTTTATGACTGTCTTGTGGTGAGGAGACCTAGTTTGTATCTTCAGAGGACAAAAAGGTGAGAAAGATGCTGAGAACAGCAAGCTGCTTCTGCTGATTTAGGGTTCCCATGCTGGCAGATGCTGATTACGGTGTGGAGAAAAGTCCCCACGGTACTCCTTAGGGGGAACAAAAGAAAATGTTTGTAACCTAAGAACTGGCTTCTGCATCCAAGAGGGGAAGAGAGCTGCACCAGAGAGGGAAGTAAAAGTAGGAAGTGAATGTGCAGTATCACCATGTGAAGAGCTTGTGCTTCTGGTGCCTGCTACAGTCTCTCATTTTCTGCCAAAAACTACAAGGCAGGTGGTGAACACTTGGTGTGAAGGTCTCTGCAGCAGCTGCAGTGCGCAGAGAGGCCAGGCTGGACAAAGAATCACACTTCAGAAAAAATGCCCAAGTGTGACAAATAAAGGAACCCACAGTCACCTGCCAACTCTAATCCTTAATGTTTGTTTGTTGTCCATCTGGTAGGGAAAGATAGTAAGAAAAACTATAGAACTTGGCACTTAATCTATTCTTAGGTAAACAGCTCTGCTACATCTCTGAATTACAGCTTTAAAAGATTCTGCTAGTAAAGCATTTCCTTGGGCTGAAATCTGGACTGCCTGGAGTACTGGATACTCCCTTTAATAGGTCCTTAAAGTTCAGATGTAGGATGTAAAATTTAACTTGGGATCTTTAGACAGAAACCAGTTTCTTATCTAGGGCAACTTTTTTTTTTCTAGAACCAACACTGCACAAGAAACTGAGTGTGGGTTTGCTTCGGTCACAGGAATTGCTCTCTCATCAAGCTCTTAGAGCTTCTTTGGGTTCTACTTTGATTCTACTCTGAGCCAAATCCTAGGATTGATTGAAAACTGCTAGGTTTTCAGTCTTGTCCTGATTTCAATACAGTCCTCTCTTGACCCACAATGTGAAGAGGGGAAAAAAACCCAGTTGCCAGCAGCAACTACTTGACAGCAACCTCAAGAAACAGTTTACATGTCTCCCATCACCTGCAGCAGTTCCCTGTGCATGGACAGCAGATGAGTCTGGGTGCATTGTTGGTGAGCTGCACCCTCAGCTCAAGCCCAGCCTTTCCACCATCAGCAGGCCTATGGTGTGAGGGAAAAGCACTCAAAGTAGGTTGACTCTGAAGAGAAATGCAACTGGATGTGGCAGCTGCTGGAGGCCCAAGCTTCTCTGCCACAGTCATGGTGAGTGGTAATATTTGCAGTCACTTCAAAGGAGGAGAACTTGAAACTGGCCATGTTGGGAATCCCAGACTGGGTAAGCTGTATGAGGACCAGGGCACCACACAGTATATTGGCTTCAAAGTTAAGGTGTCATTTCCTTAGAGTAGCTCAGTTTGTTTTCTCAGTTCTTTCTAAAGGGTGTCACCTTTAGAAAGTATCCAGAAATCAAGTCCAGCTTTGTTCTGGGAAGTAAAGGCCAAAATAGAAGAATGCTGAGTAACTGAAGGTGCCCAATCATCCTTTGGGGCAACACAGCTCCCTCCTACTGCCTGGGAAGGAGTTGAAGCAACTGTCAGGCCTGCTCTTCTCCTTCATTGGAAACGTGCCGGTAGCCAGGGGGCTGAGATTGTATGCGGAAAAGTACAGTCAAAAGGAGAATAATAAGGAGAAGGAGAATGGATCCACACACAGCCAAACCCACAAAGAGTTCTGTAAGGGAGAAAATAAGTGGTCAGCATGGTATCATCTGGCCTTTCCCCTTCTGCCACACTCTGGTCAAGCCTGGGCTCACCTGTGTCATGCATGCTGCTTGATACCTTGCACTCTTGCTCCCAGTCCTGGGGAACAACAGGCTCTGTAAGTTCCAGGAATCTTTGCAGTGGGCATGTATGCTGACAGCCAGGGATTGTCAGTGGGAAGGGTTCCTTCCCACTCTCATTCCGGTAAAACATCTCCACAGAGAAGTTACTGAAAATGAAACACAAGAAGATGGGGTTTTTCTCAAGTTGAAGTCATCCCTTCCCAAAAACTCAATGTGCACATCCTTTCTTTTATTCTGGTGATAAGTTTTCCTCATGAGACTCTGCCACTGGGAGCAAGATTGCATGCCCCATGAGTGGAGCCTAGCCTA
The DNA here is from genome assembly GCF_009819655.1 of Sylvia atricapilla. Lineage (NCBI taxonomy): Eukaryota > Metazoa > Chordata > Aves > Passeriformes > Sylviidae > Sylvia > Sylvia atricapilla. The sequence continues at coordinate 23,558,650 of NC_089145.1, read as the reverse complement.
GGTATCTAACCCTCGAGGTGATATCACAGCAGATGTCTTTACTGCAGCCCTCACCCATCATCCTCTTGGTACAGTTCAAATAAATGACATGAGGCGTATGGTGCTTGGATCTTGTTGTCGACATCTAGAGCCATCTGCAGTGCCACAAGTGTGGTGTCATGCTGAGAAAGAGGGAAAAAAACTGAATCAGTCACCCTTAGGGATGTGGCAGGGCAGCTCAGACCATACCAGTAATGGACAAGGCAGTGCTGAGGGGATGTCACCTTTGTAACTTCCATCTGGAAAATGGGAGAGAAGCTGTACTGCTACAACAGTGGTCTGTGATGGTGCCAGAGAAGGGGAGGAAGTGAAACAGCAATATATATCCTGCACTGTTTTTTGAGAATTAATCTCTAGAGAGCAATTTGGAAGAGATTCTTGGCTTTCCAGGCAGTAGGCTGCTGGAAAGGGGATCTACACTTCTGAAATATCACATTTGAGTAGTATCAGCTCATCTAGCAAATAAATAGAGTAGTGGCTCCCCAAAATCTGCCAGTCTCATTCACGAGCCTGAGCTAACAGGAACAAGGACACACTGGGAATTTTCCTCATGAACCGCAGAGGAACAATGCCAGATACTGCATCTCCTACCCAGTCAGAGGCAAAGATGCATGTCCTGATCACTGCATGGGCTGTAGGGAAGCTAGAAATGGTTAAAACTATCACCAAGCTCAAATCCCCTATAAGCAGGAGGAGATGGCTAAAAGACAGCCCCAGCTCTAACTTACCGCTGAATAGGCAAGTACTTTTAGATTCTGATGGGCAGAAACATTTGCTGCTTTGGTTAGATTTTTCCTTATGTGTTCCAGCAGGACCCCTGAGGAAAGAGAACAGCTGGTAAGAGGCAAAAGCCAGACAGAGCAGCACGAGGCTCCCTCCCTGGTGCACTCACCGCCTTGCAGACGAGCTTTTTCTACCCGACTGTGGATCCCAAACAGAAATTCAAAACCAAAGTCTTTTAGTTCCTTCAACCGAGTCATGACATCTGGAGTCACCCATCCAGGCAAATCCATTTTGTGAGCTTGCTAGAAAGAGAAATAGAATATTCATGGACAGGTAGCACAGGTCACAGACCAAACAGAGAAGGGGAAGGTGTCTGGAGACATGCCCATACTGCCACTGCTTTCCTACACTATTTTAAATATGCAATATGCCCCTTTCCTATTTGTGCTTCTGACCTCACACTGCTATGCTGCATACAAAGAATATATGTGAGTTTTGAGGTTGTTTCAGAAAATAGTAATGAGAAGAATAAAGATTGCAACCTAGGAGCTACATTTCTGTGAAAGCACAGCTGGAATGCAAGGTTATGTTGTAAGTGATAAAATAATCTTAGGGAATTAACTTCACATGTGGCTCATTCTGCCCTGCAGATGGCATGTGATCAAGGAAAAAAATACAGATAAGCGAGTGAACACAAACTCAGGGTTTCTGGTGTACCTGCATCTGTTTCCCTGGGGGTTCTGAGGGCCACTGAAAGACACTGGAAAAAGTCAACAAGTACTCTGTGGACATAACAGTGTGATGCACCACTGACAAAGGCCTGTACTCAAACCCAGGAGCCCGAGAACTAGGAACCAAGAGAAGAACTTGCTTTACAGCCAACCCATTACATGAAAGGATTAGTTATAATGGCAGACAAACAGCAGTTGTGGTTTCCCAGCATTACTGAGAACAATTTTCTTTACCACATCCCATTAGACTTCCAGAAGTTGAGGCTGAATATCCTTAAGGGCCCATTTTGTCTGAGCAGTTCAGAGAAATTCCATCAGCAGCTTAAATATTTAGTTCATTCCTCATTAATTTACAAAGATAATGGCCAGTAAGTTCAGCTATTTCTTGGACTTTTTTATTGTCTCCCTTCAGATAGCAGAATGACTCTACTGGCTCAGGTGAGAAAAGCAATCCTCTTTAGGCAACTTTTTGCATGACTTACTACAAAGGAGGAAGACGAAAGGAGCTGAAGAGAGCATTCAGCCTGAGGGTACAGTTTTGAGTGAGAAATACTCTTTCCTTAACAACATTCTGGTTTTGCTTTGGGACTGTGGGCTGTTCTCCAAGTTTGTGGGCGTTATAGTGGTTGTCAGCTGGCCTTCCAGGCCAAATCTGCAAGCTCATTAAGTGACTCCTGAAAATGAAGATGATCTGAAATTCTTGATCCCTCTGACCAAAGGATATTTTGTTACCAATAGAAGTTGATTCACCTTGATCAAATCAGGTTTGTGATACAAAGGGCAAATTTACATAGTACAATGCAGCTCTGGACCGGAATAATCTCTGTTTGCAGTAACCCAAGCTGCTACTTTACATAGCAAAGTGCAATTCCCTGCTGATTTATCTTCTACACCCCCAAAATAGTGCACACCACTGTATACCACTGCCAGTGAGTGAAGCAGTCCTGCACATCCATAGAATTAGTATGACACAGTGTCAAAATGTTTACTGCGTCCATAATTCAATAAGTAATTCACTAGTTTGACATGAAAGATGTCCTTAATTTACTTTATCACACTGTACAGTTATACACCAAGAAACTTGTGTGTAACAACTTTAAGTCTCCTGAATATGTGACCTTTAGTTTAGTGTTACCACAGCAAAATTTCTGAATTTGTTTAAGTCTTCATGAGATGTACTTTCAACAGAAATCAACTGAAATATAGTTTGGTGGCCCTATCCCAGATGGTAAAGGGTAATATCTGTCTCTAGTGTCTTTCTTTGACAAAGGACCTTTAAAATAGGTAAAAACCAGATGTGAGTGAACCCAACTTAACTTAGGATACCATTATTTTCTTTTAGATATTGCATTAACAAAAGCACAGAAATAAAAGTGATTGATTTAAAGTAAAGAAAGATAGAGGTAGCACCAGGAATAGTCCTAATTAAGATTCCAACTTAAATCATAAAATTAATGTTTCTTCAGTTTGCAGAGATCTCATTTCCACCCTACTGGACTTAGGCTTGTCCACAGAGATCTAAAGACTTCAGACTGCAGTCATTTTCTAGTGAGTTCCAAGAGATACTTATTAGGCAGGTGGGACTTTTTCTGACTCTGACATGATGTATATCTGAGCTACAGAGTGGGAGTTTATAGAGTGCAAAAATAGGTAATTCCTGGCACATGCCTCTAGTGAGTAGGAACTGTTATTATTCTGAAATTATAACATTACTTCTGTAGTAATGATTGTAGTGTGAAAAGTTGTTTAATGGGATTTTGAAAAATAATTATTATTTTCTAAAATAATTTTCACCAAATCCAGTGAATCCTACAGACCATATTCCAGTGGGTGGAAGATGATGGCCAGACTTACTTCACAGAACAGTGTGTCATACACACTCCATACACTCTCAAGAGAGATGTTCTGGATCCCAGTCTCCTTTGCCACCATCTTCAGGAATTCCTGTAGGTTGGAGAAAAGAGAAAGGTCTTCAATTTTCTAATCTCATACTGTATTATATGCACTGGTATCCCTTCCCTTTCTTCTGATTATACAGAGGTGATAACTACAAGCCTAAAACCACCTTATCTCATGCAAACAATCACTTACCCAATTCTCTTTGGTCTTATTTACATATTCTGCTGAGTGCCGTGTTTCAGTCTGTAGCTGTTCATACCGTGGACAAGGGCCCAAAGGGAACTTCAATAGCTGGGTAGAGACAAGAGCAGCCAGGTCACCATGAATGCTGGAGTACAGAATTTGCAGTAAGCATGCACAACTGTAATGAAACCCTGACTGCATCTATAAACAGCCTCAAGTGCTGCCTGCTGACATACTCCAGACCATGTGTAGTCTGCTTGGGTGTTGCACCAGACATGCTGAGTGAACCCAGACACTGAATTTTCTCATCTTTTCTGGAAAACGGGAAGCTCTGCAAGGTAGGTCCCAGGAGAAGTTCCAGACAATCTGAATCAAGACTGTGGCAAATATTTTTGGACACTATACTAGAGTAGTCAATACATGTCTTTGAGATGAACTTACCCTCTCTTCAGACTCAGGCACTGTGTGCACAGGGATAGGCTGCCAGGAGATGTTAGGGTTGAACATCTCTTGTCCTCCTGGGGGATAGAGGCCTGCTAGATTGGCCTCTGCACTCATCAGCGTCCGATCACAGTCCGTGCTGCGGATGAAGATCTGCCAGGACAGGGACAGTGCACCATTACCAACACTCCTGCAAGTGGTGGGGCTCAGGCACAGGATTATGCAGTCGCCCAGGAACGCTGCCAAGCGCTCTGCAGCTACTCATGGACAACAGGGGAACAGGGCTTGAAGGGACCAAGCCTGCTGATGCTGGCCTGGGCAAAACTGTAAGGACACACACATAGACAGTCTGGGGTCTAATACTGGAGCTGTCTGGTCTGCGACCAGTGGGATACCCAAGTGCGCTGTGCAGACACTAGAGATAGAAAGGAGTCTGAGACAGAGTCAGAGGAAGACAAAGATTCAGAAAACCAGGGGCACAGATGGGAAATGCACTCTGTTTGCAGAGTAGGACTGAGGCAAATTCCTGCATTCTCTTGTCAGTTCTAGGAATGACTGACTGTGCTCAGGAAAAGAAATGGCTTCTTCAAGCCTCAGTTTTTCCATCTGAGAAACAAAGAAAAAAGTGATCTAACAGGAGAGTAAACAAAAACAGGGAGGGCTGGGATTTTATCTGATCATTGTGGGCTCTTGGGATTAATGGGCCAAGACTTGACCATTCTAGAGCTCAGAAGAGAGAGATGTGAGCCAGAAAAAAGGAGAAATGAGAAAAATACAGCAATGTTCAGAATGTCAAAATGGCTAAACTTCAGTATGCTGGTATCTATGTAGTGAAAACAGTTAAAGGGAAACTGGAGAGAAACCAGTGATAAAACAGGAGGAACAACAGGAAATCATAAAAGAATGTCCCATGTTTGGATCAAAGCATGTTTGATCCAAAACAAGAACAAAAAGCCTGAAGAACGAAATATAACGTAAAGATGGGATTTTTTAAAAAAAATGTTAGGAGAGAAACGTAAAAGTATATATACTCTGTATAATCTCTCTCATGTGAAGTGTACCTAAGAAACTTTACAGTCACAGGTATTTTCTTTGAAATCAATGTCTGCCCACTTTTACCTCTTAACTGTGGCTTGAAAAAACTGACCCTGTACTCATTAGACAGGTTTGCTTTTATCCTTGGTAACTGAAGAAATAAAAAGAAAATATTTTAAAAGATAAGGACATAATTCTAGAAGTGTCATAAAAACCCCAAGCAATTAAGCCCTGAGTGTACATGCTTTCTTCAGCACCTTTTGCCAGGCTCCAGCTTGTCGCTGAGTCAGGTGACAGACGGTCATATGGTGTCACCCAGAGGCAACACTTCTTACAAGGGAGGTTGCTCAACTTGAGCAAGGGTTCAGGCTTGGTTAGCAGAACATCCTTTGTTTGCACATGTCTTGGTTTGTTTTTCTTTTTCAAGCAAGAGAAGGAAAACAGTTTCAACTTGCAGAAGCTGTATAAGAGTGAAGTATGTTTGGAAAGGAACTACTGAAGATAGTTAAAGGATCTGTGTTTGAGCCAATGCTGGAAGTTTGTTGATGAAGCAAATGTCAAAGAATGGATGTGACAAGCTGGGTTCTTACTGGGAAGCCCTAGAAGGGGAGAAACAAGGAAAAGTGTATGGGGATTCTTAGTTTGCCCCATCCGTTGAATCAGCTTAATTGAGCTCAGATAAAATATCTGAAGTGGTGCAGAGCCCGTAGCAGGACAAAGGCTGCCTGCTGTCCATCTGAATCAGCCTCTCCTCTGAACACCCGTTCATGTTTCAATTGACTCAATACCAGGTGATTATTAGCAGGGCTACTTGGGAGGATTTTTGATTTCCTTACTTTTTTTTTTTTCGCTTTTATAATTTCCCCTGTGCTTAGTACATGGTTCCACAAGGGTTCTGTGACTTTTTTCAAAAGAAACCGACCAGTTTCTCAAGAACTATTATAAAGTGTGAGAACATCCTAATGAGAGAGAAGGGAATGAATGGCTTTGGGTGATTGAAGCTGTCAGTACTTTACAGGTGAAAGGAAATGAGAGAGTCATTGCTGGCCAGTAACTACTACTTATATTTACAGGCTCTGGTGAGATTGTACCTCAAGTGCGCTGGGGAGGGCAGGGCCAACATGGGCCGCATTCTTGTGAGCTATTGTAACAGGAAAAAAAAATTCTCAGAAGCTCGAGTAAGAAACAAATACCAGCTACAACACACATCGCTGTTTAGTTCCCTGGGCTTCAGAGTGAGCGGCTCGAACAGTCTCACAACTGTTTGGATTTGCCTTCGCACCCGCTGCGAGGGCAGCGCTGAGAGGGGCCGATCCGTGCCCCGCGGCCAGACTCAGCACAGAGCCTGTGCCTGGGGCCCTCTTCTTTCTGCAGTAGGAACGGGCTAAGGAACGAAAATACTTGGAGACGAGTCCCGGCGCCGGCGTTTCCCTTCCCAAAGGAGCCGCCCACAGCCCTGGCCCGCGCGGCGGCCCGGGCCCACCGTGGGGCGGCCGAGAGCGCCGCTCCCCGAGCGGGGGGGCTGGCACTGACCTCCTGCCGCCGGTACGTGTCGCTGAGGAAGCCTCGGTAGCGCCGCCGCAGGGCCTGGCCCAGCTCCCACTGCTGCCGCATCCCCACCTGCAACGGCACCGGGCGTCACCGGCGGTCCGGACCCCGGCCCGCCGCCCGCCGCCCGCCCCGCCTCGCCGCGCTCGCACCTGCGTGAGCTGCCCGAATCCTTGGGGCCAGGCGCTCTCCTGGTACGGGTCCCGCGGAAAGGCCTTGATGGGCGAGCGGTCTCCGTGCCGGTACACCTGCGGGCGGCACAGCGTCACCCCAGCCCGGCCGGCCAGCCCGGCCCGGCCCGGCTCCCCCCGCGTCCCCCCGTCCCCCCTCACCAGCGTCACGAAGCGGAGGCTGCGGGCCCGGGCAGGCGGCGGATGCAGGCACAGCGCCAGGAGCAGCAGGACGGCGCCGCCCCGCCCGCCCGCCATGGCGCCCGCACACCGCCCGGAACCGAGCGCCTCCGGCCGCGGGCCCGCGCGGACGCGGTTTCGCAGCGCACAGCCCCGGCCCCGCTCCCGGCGCTGCGCCCGCCCCCCGGGAGGAGGATCCGGGCGGCGGGACAGCCCCGCTCAGCGCCCTGAGCAGCCGCCTTGGGCTGGCGGCGCTGACCTCCGCTGTAAGCCCTGCGGAGCCTTCGCCCCGGGCTACAGCCGCGGAGGCGCTCGGTAGGAGCGGGGGGCAGTGGGGGCGCAGCGGTGTCACTCCCGCCGCAGCTTCGCTCTAAGACACGAGGTTTCACAGTGTTCTGACGTTGTCCGTGTGCTCCTGGGTAAACTCGTGGGAAGAAGTAGGGTAGGCGGCCTGGCACGCACAGCCCGACAGCCGCGGGGCCGCGGGTCGCTGATCGTCGCATCTCTCGGGTCAGCCTGAGGATGCCCGTGTGGAATGGAAAGCTGCTGCTGGCTCCTGGCTCTTGGCAAAGAGGCTGCCCAGCGTTGTCTGGTTTGGCCCAGTTTTGGCTGTTCTTTACGGAACTTGGTCGAATTAGATAAGTGTGAGACGAAAGCAGCTTCTGCTCCCGCCCGTGCATCCGCTGGATCGTTGGGCGAGGATCTCGTAGGTGCCGTGGAGAAGGAAAAATCATAGGCAGTTAAAGGAATTTAGTGCTACTTAGTATTTATCTCCACGCGGAAGTACATAGAGGGAGGTGAATGAGGATCTCCGCTTTCTCTTCTTTAAGAAAAGAAGGAAACACGACTTTCACGTTTGCAAAGAAGTCTTGGAGTCACGAAGCACAGTGGCTCATAACCCAGCTCTTTCGTACCTGTTTATTTGCTTAAAACTTTCCGTAGTTTGCAGCATTAGAAAGTTGTGTGTAAGGTCTTAGAAGAGTGCCAAATTGTTTGTGAGAGCAGAGGGGTTATTTCAGGCCAGGGCTGGTGCAATACACGAGGCTCGGCCGCACGGAATAACATGTTTAATTTGCTCATGCTCGAATGTTTAGTGAATTGAAACTCAATTCTATTTCCTATCTCTAGGACAACACAAAGCCGCATTCTTTTATTCTTTGTTTACCGATACCGCACCACTGAGGAGCTTCTTGGCGAGTGCTGGAAGGAAAAGGTTCTCTGCGGAGGGGGAATGCGCGCAGTTCCTGCGGCACCTGCTTTGGGATTGTTCCGCTGTGGCTGCTGCGGGCTGCGCTGGGGCCGGCGGGCAGGCCCGGTGAGGCGGGCGGGCGCGGCGGGGGCTCCAGGCGCGGGGGAGTCCCGGGCGGCGGGACCGCACGGCGCCCCGGAGCCCTCCCGTCCCGCAGGACCCGCGGGGGCGGAGCGGGGCGGGAGGCGCCTGCACGTGACCAGGGCCCGCGTGACATCACGGCAGCTCCGCCGCGGCGCCGGGAACAACGCCGGGAAGAGCGCCGGGAGCAGCGCCGGGCCGGGCCGCCCCTCCCGCCCGCCGCTCGGGCACCTGCGCCACGGGGGGCGGCGGCGGCCGCGCATCGCCGGGAGCCGCGGCCCGCGCCGGTAACTTTTCGCGCTGGTTCTGGCTGTTGGGGCGGCGGCGCCTCCTTCTCGCCGCCCGCGGGGCCGTGACTCACGGCGGGGGACGGGGACTCGCTGCCCCGCGGCCTGCGCCGGCCCGAGCGCCTCAGCGTTCCCTGGGCCTCGGAGCCGGCAGCGCAGCGCCGCCCGGGCCGGGCCGGGCCGGGCGGCGCTGGAAGGTGCTGGAATGAAGAGGGACGGCGGCTGCCCGTCCCGCTGAGGCGCCCGGGGCCTGGCGGGGTGCGGGCCGGGCTGGCGGCGTCTCCCGAGTGGGGCCCGGCGGACGGGAGGGAAGGGGTCACTCGCTCGGCCTGGGACCGAGCCCAGCGCCCGCCGTGGTGCGCCGTGGCTGCCGGCGGGCGCTGCCGGTCGCGCTCTCGGAGAGTCTCTCTGCTGAGGTGGTCGAAGGCGTCTGGGGAGCGGTGTCAGTTTCTCGTGGCTGTTGTCGTGCATCTGAAGAGCCCGGGTGTGTGTCTGCTGTCTCCGGAGGTGCTATCGGGAGATGTTTATTGCTTTGTGGCAAATTGTTAGCTTTCCTCTCTGCTCAACTTGAAGTTCTCTGTGTCATTCACCTGTTGCATCCTGTCAACCCAGGTCGTGAGTTTTCTAGGACAGAAACTTGTCTGTACGGCTGTCAGTTTGCATGGTGCTGTTAAAAGGTAACTTTGCCTACATTGGTGGTTTACTCTTCATTGTTCCGTTTCATTGACGCTTATGGTGCTAAGGTCCACAGATCTGTCGAGACAGGATTTTGTTATGGGCTGGAAGCAAGCCTTGGATCACGCGTGAAAGAGAAATGCTCTGTCTCCTGAAACTTCATTCCCTTCTTTTCTTTTTCCTAAAGAGACAGCTGGGCCCTTCCCTGCAAGGCTTTTTTGAAGGAGTCTCCAGCACTGAGTCATGTTTCTGACTAACAGTTTGGATCACTGCGTGTCAGTTTCTGGCTATGACTGCAGGTTATGTTTGTCTGTAGGGAAGAGTCTTCTCAGATCTGCTTCTTGTTCCAAGGTACACGGAGGTGATCTGCTGTTCCTGGGTGTCAGAGAGAAGGCTATACCTGAGGACAGACAAAAGAAAACAGAAAACCTGTTTTTTATTTCTTTTACTGGGTGATGGGTTTGATTTTTTAATTGAGTCTGAATTAAGACATAACCCCCTTGCTGAGGTAGAAAAACATTCCTTGTATTTTAATTATAGAAACAAAAACTGTTTGAAAACTCCAGCCAGTTGTTGCTGAGCTCTACCCTTCTATCGTTTGGACTGTGGAAAGAGGGCATTGGACGCGGTGCATATTGTGGAGGTTGGTCTTGCTACACTTCTTTGCTACCACACCTGTGGCATGTTCACCAGAAGATACCACTGCTGCAAGGCTTGTGAGGGCAGGCTGACTGTGTGGCTTCCTGGTGTGGCTCCTTTTTGAGATCTAGCACTTGCAGTGATGCTCTTTCTCATACATGCATGTGGCCATGCATCCTTTTTCATACAGGAACGCCAGCTTTTGCAGGAGAAAAAACAGGGTGAAAATATTTAACAACTTTCTCCCAGATCCCCAAAATAAAAGGCGGAGGAAATAAACCTAAAACCAGCCTGAGGCAGGACAGAAAATGGGTCATTGTGGAGCTGCATGGGAGTTCTGTAGCTGCCAGAGGAAACTTGCAGCGTATGTGAAGGAATGCAGGGACAAGTACTACAGCAGGGACTATATATATAAATTGCCTAATCTAAAAAAATAGGGACAGGAAACTTTTATCACAGAATCGGTGTGTCCTGGCGGTGTGCCTGGGGCTGCTGTTGCTTGCTGTTTCCAGTTACTGCTGCTGCAGCTCCCCGTGCCTTGTCAGCATGTTTCCCTTACCAGCTGGCTGTGCAGGGAGGCAGGGGCAGACTATGCAGGACAGGCATGCAGCCGTACAAATACAGAGCGAGAATTTGTCCCTGTCTTACACCTGCAGGAAGAGTCGTGTTTCCAGTGTGTTAAAAGTGCATTTGATTGCTATGACTTTCTTTTCCTTTCTCTTGGATTAGTCCTCACAACTCTGCGTGCTTGTTCTGAAATAGGCAGAGGGATTAATATTTCACTGTCGTTGAATGTTAGATCAAGTGGTGATGGTCTCACATCTGAGATGTCTCTTGTAATTAGATCTAGCCAGTGACTGTATGGCTGTCAAGACTGACAGTTTTCAAAATTTCAGGTTTTGAATTTAAGAGTCTTTAACTGTTGCTGTTTTTCAGAAGTTGTGATCCCATCTGCCTAAGGAAGAGCATAGAATATAGTGTGCTTTGTTTTTGGATTGAAGGACTTTCTCCTCTGGAAGCAGCTGCTGTGGAGATCTCATTGTTGCAGATGTGTGGGTCTTTGCATGTTGAATAGGAAAGCTTATCAGATTGTTTGTCACTCTCCCTCTTTTCCCTCCCCCACCAAGTAATGAGATTCACACACCTGACAGCCTTGGAGAAAAGTCAGTCTTCCCGAACTGTCATAGAGGTTCCTGCCCGTGATGGTAGGCGTTTAACCCACTTGAGTTTTAAAGTCCATTTGAAAACATTTTATGATACTGTACAAAGATATCTTGTTTCGTTGGGAATGAATGTTCTGCTGATCTTCTCTAGGATGAGTTAACTTGTTTTCGTCAGAGCATAATAACTCAGGAAGGCAGAGTCACATTCTCTTGGCCTGGAAACTGTCTCGGTGTGAGGGAACTGTATCTTAGGCGAGAATTCAGGGGAGTGCTTCCTCCTGATAGGTACAGGTCTGTTCTAAGGCTATAAACAAATTGAACTTGATCATTAGATCGTACTTTTGCTAGTATACAAGTACCATATTTGACTTAGCAATTTCATTGTAGTTACTTCAGGTTTGAGAGATGTGTATAGTATTGTTAAATGAAAAGAGGCTGTCCGTGTTCAGTCAGACCTTAAAAATATATCACTTAGAAATGTACAATGGCTCCCTTTAGCATTCCCGTGTCAGTTTTGTTCTGTGACTTCCTGCTTGTGACCAAATACTTTTTTTTCCATATTTGGAATATAGACAAATTCTTTTCTTGTGTTCCCACTGAAAGGGAGACACCCCTAAAGCTAGTGTAACTTGTACTTTTATATCTAGAGATCTCAAAACCAGATTTCCTGTAAAGCAAAATTACTTGCTTTTTGGAGTGTCAAAAAGGAGGTGTTAAGGTGATTTACATAGTTTTGGTGTAATATTATAGATCGCTTTGAAGTATACACTGTCAAGCTCTTAACAATCTTGTTTGGAGAGGACAAAGGTTAACTAAGGTACTGTTAAGGTAGTGCACAGAGGGGAGCACGGCATTGCAGACCTTGCCAATAGGTTTAAGAAGGGGAAAAAATAAATGTTTATTTACTGGGAAGTTGGTGAAGAAATTAAGAGAAAATGTTAGAGAATGAGAAATCTAATTCTTGTTTTGAACAGACCCAGACTAATGCCTGTAAGGATTAAGTAGGAGATCTATCTCGTGGGATGCGAGAACTGAAGCAATTTAAAAGCCACGTTGTAGAGTCAGCTTATATTGTGTACTCACAGAAACCTCTTTGAGATGTAAATAAGATGTTAGGTGAGTATCAGACTGATTGCTAAAGCACATGACTGACAAGAGTAGGTGTCTCCTGGCATAAAAGGCTTTCTAGTTTGTTTTAAGATTTAAAAAAATTGACAAATATGCTTATAAAATTTCTTGAAGCCAAGAGGAGATGGAAGTTGTATCTTCTCTCTCTTCCTCCAGGGAGTGGGGCAGTGTTGGCCCACTGGTCCTGCTGCAGTTATGAGACAAACAAGGTCAATTGGTTTAAATCAAGGCTTCCCACTTGCTGATAGAAATCATGATTAAAGATAGTGATTTAAATAATTAATTTAGAATTTGTTTTGCATTTGATAATTTCTTAAAAGGCAGCTTTAGTCTAATCAGGCTCATCTATTACTGTTTCTTGCCAAACAGGATGATACAGTGTATCTGCATACATCTATTTATGCTATTATATCACAGTAAATATTTACATTACAAAATGGTCAGTTGTAATTACTGGGTGAATTTCTTTCCTCATGACTTGTAAAAAACTGGATTTTAATTAAAAGGTCAAATTAAATATGCACTTTTTAATAATTATACTATAATCACACAAATCATGCACTGGATACATAACAGAAAATATGCTTGCTGGCGTGTGCTATTAAATAACTGATTCTATCAGGATAGCCTTTTCTGTATTTAGCAGAATGGACTAGTTGGTTTTGGTACTTGTCTCTTTCCAGATCTTAGAATGAGCATAACTCAAGATTCCTTATCGTGTTTTCATATGGAGATTGTAAGAGAGAGGAATCTCCCACCCATTTTATGCTGCCTCTACTAGCTTTGAGTGAACTAAACTAATTTAATAAGTGAATTGAAGAAACTAACCTTTCTACCTTTTTAATAAAGAATTGTTTTCTTTTAACTTTATGGACTTAGTGACTTTCTCGTTTTTAGGAATTAGATTTTTTAAACATTCTCCAGTAGCCATGTCCTGCTTGAATAGGGACTGCCTGTGTTTAAATGGTTGTTTTAGACTTCATCATAAATTGCCATTAACTTAGAAAATAAATTATCAAGTGTAATCTTGAAAACTGTGTGTAAAACTAATGTAAAGGACACTGGAATTTAAGTAGTCTTATCTGGAGCTCTTACGAAATGAGGATGACCAGGTAGGCTTCTGTAACAGCTCTGTACTATGTCTTGGTTGCCGCAGACATACATGCAGACATGTGCCAGCCCCCAAAGGACTCCACATGCCTTGCCAGAGGTTTTTGCTGCAGGATTTCACAGTCAGAGATGCACACATAGTGGCTTTTTGTCTGCTGGCAGAAACTCCCATGCAGCTTTGTGTGGGCACATGAACTTGCACTGGAACAGCCTTTGGGACTTGCTGTGGTGGTGCATGCCTTGACATGCAGGCGCACATGCACACTCAGAGTCCTGTGGGCAGCCCTCAGCAGTGTGTGTTGGCTTGAATGAGAAGTGCCACCGAGGCAGGGCAGCTCAGCTCAGCCAGGTGCAACCTCCAGGAGCAGAAGGAAAAGCTGTCACCTGGCCCTCAAACAAACAACTTCGTGGTTCCAGTCTTCCGATTGACTGCTTCCCACCTTTGGCCATTGTGTGCAGGAAAGGAATAATATGCTGATTTCTGAGACAGAGATAGAAAGAAGTTCAAAAGATTGCTTTTGTGTTTACAGCTGGTGAGATGGACATTCTCAGACATCTGCATGTCTGGACAGGAAGCCTTAGGTAAGGATATGATTTAAGATATAGCATGTGGACAGGCAAAGTTGCACCAATACACCTTTAAAGAAGGTATCAGAACCCCTTCCATAGCAAAGGAAAAGGGAACTCTTTGTTGTGAGGAGTGTTTTAAAATGAAAAATAAAAATTTAAAATGTAAGATGAAATAACTATATGAAATATAGTTATTTGAAATAACTATAGATCATACAATGTAGCCTCTGTTATTGGTGTGTGTCTGAAAAGCGGGAGCAAACTTTCTGGCCTGTATGGGACTGAAGAAAAAGTTTTCCTTGGTCTGCAGAAAGCTGCCAAGGTGCTGTTTGTTCCTGTAGAAATTGAACAGGAGTGGAGAAAGGAGAACCTTTTGCCTGAAGAAAACATGAATTTTCTCCCTATCAGTTGTATTTAGAGAGCATTTTCTAAAGTGCTGCTTTTAAGCAGGCGACTGGGGGTGAAGGCTAAAGAAAAAAACGAGAAGAGACTGCAGACATTGTTCTTCGTTGTTTCACTATCATCTTCCACTGCTACTCCCTGATACTTGCTCTGGGTGGTGCCTTTAGCAGTGTCCCAGAATCAGTGGGCCATCCACACCCTTCTTCCTTGACACAAGGATCAAAATAAGAAATGGAGCCACTTGTTGGCTTAGCCCCATTGCCTACTCCCACACACTTGTACATGTGCCGCATTTTGCATCCTTGATCTTGGATTTGCACTTATTTCTGAGAAGTCAAGGTTATAGGAGTGCTCTAATAGAATAATATTTGCTTGCTGGCTTCATGCAGACCCTGCTGGAGCATCAGTCTTTGCAGGACCACTGGCTTCTCATTTGTCCATGGGTCATGTGTAATGGCTCCCTTCTTGTGGCAGGGTTGTGCCAGAGTTGGGAATGGACTGCAGGATGCTTGCGACAAACTCAGATGGTCTGATGGTTACATTCTTGTGCATTTTTCTTTGTGAAAATAAATAGAGCCTTTGTGCAGACTTTCAGTCTGTTCTGAGCTGTTGTTGGGGCAGTAGGAAAGCACTGGTCTGTTACACCTCTGGTCTCTGTACCTTGGTAGCACAGTTGCTGCATGGATGAGGGTGAGGCCTCCTCGGGGCTTGGAGACAACCTGTGAGGAGAGTCGGTGGCTGTGTTTTCCCATCTGGTGGGTGTGCCATGAGTGCAGCCATTTCACTGGCTGGGCTTGGAGCGGTGGATTCTGTCTGGCTCTGGACTGTTTTCGAGCTGAGTATTTGCGGTGATGTCAGGCACTGTGAGAAGGGAACATGACTTGGCAGGACAAAGTCTGCAGAAAGTTCAGCTCCACATTTGGCCAAGAGCCTCGAAGGGAATGAGATCGACACACACATTCTGCTACACAGCCTTGTCACACGCCCTCTCACATGCTCCCTTCCTGTCACACAAATCTCTTTCTCTCATTTTCAGACCTTTAACCCTTCCCTCCTAGCTTCTGCTCGGTGGCTTTATAAGACTCAGAGAAGTCCTCCCTCTTTTGTTGATACTGTACCTTGTAAGGGTTCAGTTGCAATGACCTCCAAAGCAGAAATAGCTCATACAGGCCAGAATCCAGAAGAGTAGTCAAAAGCAGGGCAAGTTTACTTTGCAGCAAAGCTCTTAATAGTCCTTTATTCTGACCTGCACCCCTCTGCCAGTCTTCACTGTGTTTCTTGGCAGCTCTTCTGATCTCCTTTATTACTCTGCTGCAGTCTTCTGGCTGATCTATGTTTGGATATGTACATCTGCAACCCTGCCTCTCTCCTCCTGCTCTTCTAAGAGCAGTATTAGCAAAACCTGATGAAATAGGTCCCTAATGATGCTTGAATGGGAAATAGACTACTAGTCAGGCTCACTCTTAAGCAGTTTAAAACTCTGTTAACGGTATACCTCTGATGTGTTCTTTATATGGGTATTTCTGTAGTACTGTAATTTCTTCCTGACCTCTGTGCTACATCTAGGGATGATCCTTCTATGAATGGGAATCAGTGCTTTTCCCCTACTGCCCTGAAGGGAATCTTAATGAGTTTCCTGCCTGTTTTGCAATCCAGTACTGTATTTCGGGTTTGTCTGTGAGTGGTAGTATTTGTTTTGATTGATGCTTTTGGGTGGAATGGTACTTGGACACAAAGCGTTATATAGAGAGATTATTAAGAGGCTGTTTCCCAGAAACAATCTTGTATCAGTTAGGGTGATATGCAGCATGCTGATGGAGGTACTCCTGAGGTGGGAGGAAAGGAGGAAGTCAGAAAAATGAACAACTTCACTGTAAGCTGCTCTACCCTTCTGTTCTTTCCTCTTTAGCTACTCTTCTTCATGTCCTCTAGTCTCATAGCTGGTAGAGGACAGGCAAGACCAGTTTGAAAGAGAAGGTGGTCTGGACAGAGATAGAAGTTAAGGGCTTTAAAGTTCTCTCTTTGTTTCTCTTTTTGGCTTTGCCATGATATATCCTATGGCTTTATGTGTCTTTTGTCATCTTGTCCTCCTGATAAAATGGTGCAGCTGCTTTTTTTTTTGCTTTTATGTGTTTCAGTAGCTCAGTGCTGTGAGTGGACTGCCATATTCCTGCTCGGAGGAGTCAACAGCGGTTTTGGGTTCTGTGTTCAAGAGATGCACTGAGACACCCTTGGGAGCTGAGGAGGTTTCCCTTTTGTGGTTCTAGGTGATAAAGGTGCTTAGCTAGAATAGGCATGGATCATGAAATAATGTTCTCTTACTACCTAGTTGAGATTAAATAAGTTTTCAAGGAAACAATCAGGTAAAAAAAAACCCTAGTATGCTGTGGGATTATTTATCACTACCATTTTTTATCTGCAGAAAAAAAGCCTGCAATGCCCTTTTCTAGACATAATCTAATTGGTCCTTTTATTCCTTATGGACTAGATTTAGCCCTTTTTTTCCTGGCTTCTCTGCTACCATGATGTTATTTATGTTATTTTGGGTATTAATTCTTGCTTCTCTCTCTCTCTCTCTCTTTTTTTTTTTTTTTTTTTTTTTTTTTTTTTGAGAGTTCTGATCTCTTGCTCCAGATTGGAAATAGTGCTGGGGTGACTTCTCAAATCTGCTATGAGTCAGACTCATGTTTCCCTGAAGCAGGGCTTTAACATCTGTGATCTGTGAGACTAAGGGGCATAAAGGAGGAATGTAGGATCCATGGTGAAGTTTTTGTTCTGTAATGTGGTGCTCCCAAGAAAGTCCACAATTATTGAAGAGAGAGGCTTCTCTAATTCTCCTCACTCCCTTCCAACCTCTATGCAAGCCCCATTTAAAAAAACCAGCTTTTTGGACCTAGTTGGTTATTGTCATTTCTTCTGCTCTTGGTGACACTATTACTTCTTGTCTCTTTTAAACTCTGTTTTCTGGGAAGACAAAAGAAGCTCTGGGTTATGCCTGACTGTTATGTTTTGCATAGCTATGTATAATTGCACAGAGCAAGATATTGATGGCTAAGTAAATATAGAGAAGGCATCCAGAAAGAAACTGAGTCTGTGGTCCTGTTTTCCATGATGTCATGCAGTGGCATTTATAAAGAGACCGAGGTGGTGGGATCAGATTGCATTTTTGGCCTTCAAGTAGGATGTGATGAGCTGCTGCTGCATGAAGGGTGTGTAAGGGCTGCTCTGCACCAGGATTAATGAGCTGCAGACTGCAGACACCTCAGCTTTAATTTTCCAAACTGAAGGGGGATTTTGTTAGCAGATTGGTTTATAGTTGGAAGTTTTGTTGGTTGCTTGAATGCTTCTTATATGTGGTGTTGTTGTTTTTTGTTTGTTTGTTTGTTTTTTTGTTTTTGTTTCTTGGTTGGTGGTGTGTGTATCTGGTACTGTGGTTAGAAATGTGAAGGAATTAGCCAATACAGAGGCCCTAGAAAGAAAAACAGACATGTTAACCAAAACCACTTTTGTGTAGCTACATTTAGATGTGCAAGGGGAAAAAAGACTTACTGCTATTACAGCTAAATTTGCTTGGAGTGCTGAGAGTGCTACTGGCAAAAGAATGTTGTTTCCAATTTAAAGTGAGTTTCCACAGGGAAAAATTGCTATTATAGTTGATGCTGACACATTCTGTGGACATGGACCCAGGCTGGATTCCCTCCCTTCCGTTTCCCAAGAAGTGGCACAGAGCTGCCCTTTGCTTTTCTGCTAGCAGGAGGGGGCAGCTGCTCTGACTGTTTCATCCTCCTGGGAGGAACACAGATGGGATTTTTCCTGTAGGAAGACCCTAGCAAAGACTCAGTCGTGCTTCCTGCCATCTGAAGGTCAGTGCTGATAGTGGTGTTGAGCTCTCAGTGAGCTGGAGTCATGGCCAGACACGGGGGATTATTGCAGTTCAGCTACAAACAGCAAGTTCTGCTCACGTTCATGCCTGTCAGTGCTGCAGAAGTTGGTGTCCCTCTAAAGTGACTCTGCTCTCTTTCCTTCCCATGTTGGGACACTGGCTTCAACAGCTCACCTGGCCAGACAGAACTGAGGAGGGATGACTTATCATTTTACAGAATGGCCTGGAGGGGAGGGGAAGATGGAGGGATGCTGCTACTGTCACACATTCCTTGCTGTAAGCGTGTGCATGCCCTGGTTTTGGCCATTCCTGAGGTGGCTGTGCTCTAGGTTAGCCAGAAGCTTGAAAGCTGAGGTGGCAGTAGAAAGCCTAGAAAGGGTTAGAGATTTTTTTTATCCAGATCAGGGTTGTGTTGTTTACCGGAGTTCAAAGAACTTATGTCAGTGACCTTTTAAAGGAATTTCATGGTAGGAAGGTGGCTACATCACTCCTGCTATCACTTGTTATTAATTTCCAGTTCATTATCCAAGGAAAAGTGTTATCTTCTTACCATAATCTCACCCTCCCTCTCCCTGTTTCCCTCCCCTCTCTTTCTTCTCTTCCCTCTTCCTCTCTCTCTTCCCCTATCCACTTGTCTGCATCTCTGTGTCTCCGTTGCCAGAGGGACTAATACTTCCTTGCAAACAGGAAGAGAGGCGAGAGCAGCCCTGTGTGCAGTGTGAATGAACTCAAATAACCTTGTCTCCTTTCTCCTCCACTCAGTTGCAGAACCAAGGACATCTGGCAGTTGGGAGAGAGGGAGGAAGGAAAAATAAAGGCACAGCCCATTTCAGGATCTTACCCACCCTGAAAGTAGTCACATGTATGCTCTCTTTTCCTTTTGCTCCTTGTGTTGACACGGCTGTCTTTGATCAGGCAGAAACCAAGAGTTGAAGGGAAGGGCAAACCCAAAACCTCAGCCTTTGCCAGGCAAGCTTTAATGAGAGGCAGGTGAGAGAGCAGGGAGCACCTGCTGCTGGATGAGGCATGTGAGCAGGAGAGCTGACTTGCAAAACATCTGCTGTTGGGGGTGAGCTTTGCAGAGCCTGTAGTTTCCTGGGTGGGACTGGAGTCAGCGCATTCCATCATCATCTGATTTAAAATTTGGGAAGCCATATTTCCAAAATTGGGGAGTCCACAGGTGCTGCAGGAAAGAAACAAATCTTGTACTCTGCAGATCATGGGCAAAGAGCAGGTTTGGTTGTTTGGACTTTTTATGTGGAGCAAAGCAGAAGTACTTTGGGCTTATTCTGCCCTTTTTTATTGCATTGTGTTTGGTCATGCAATTGTGCCTTAAGATTCTAATTCAGTTTGCTAACCCATTTGTTCACTTGTTTCAGTCATACATTTTCTTGCCTGATGTAGGATGAAACTGGCTTGGAATTCCTGTTGCTACCACTGGTTGTTTATAATAGACAGCTCTTTACTCACAGAATAGCTAAGTCATATTACACTCAGATTCATAAATGTCCGTAGAACTCTTTGCATTTTGGTTGTAATTATAAGGTCTAATTATAGAAGGAAAGTTATGGAGACTTCCAGTCTCCCAGAACTCCACTTTAGAGTGTTTTTCTGTAGTAGCCAGATTTTTCCCTTCTCAGTGTTCTTCCAGACATAATGTGTTTCAGAGTAACACCTTTCAAGAAACCATTGTTACACCTTTCTTCTCTTCCCAGTATCTTTCAACCAAGTAACATACATTTGTTTATTTTAATCTTTCCAGTTGTTAGTCACTTCTGCTGTTGTTCTCTGAACTTTGTGGTGGTTTCCATGCTTGACCTGGGTAGGAGACAGCGTGCCTGTTGTTGAGACCAAACAAAATCTAGTGACACCTGAATGCTGCAGTGAGTCCACTTCAAAGGGAGAGACAAATGCCTGGGCAAAGGCCATGCCAGGAATCAGCAAGGTTATGGGTAATAAAGGAGTTGATCAGCAGCAAGAATAAAACCCCAAGTAAGGCAGGAGACAGGGGGAGGCAGGCTCTGGAACTGAGCTAGAGAGGGAAAGGTGGCACTTAACTTGAGGGCAAGAAACAGGAATGCAGCTGGGAGTGACTTGTAGGACTCTTCTGCATAATAGTCAATGGTGGCAACAACCTAAAAGGCTCACAAAGCATAGCTACAATCTTGGACAGCTGCTCATGGTCAGCTGAAGCTTAGCTGGACAGCAAATGAAAGCAACCAGTAGGCTGTAGCTTTTCTTTATCAGCTTGGGACTGACAGTGGCTCGCAAACTCTTCCCAATTTGTGGTTGCCTTTATGCTTCTGGGAGGTAAAAAACAGATAATGCAATTTCAAACTATGTCCCTGCAGTTTTCTGAGAAGGGGGATTTACAGCAGGGACACCAAGCTAGTCTGTTCCCTGAGAGTGGCAAAAAACTGTTTTTTCCATCCTTTGTAAATATACTGTTCAAAATCATTCTTTACAGTATCCTGTTGCACTTCTTTTCACATTTCACATTTTTGTGATTTGTCTCTCCCATTGTCAATCTGAAGTTACTATTTTTCCACATGAGTTTTGACATGTAATATTACATCATTTTCAAAGCGACAGATTCATTTTCTGTCTTGAAAGGTACAAGGTGTCTTTTTCAACTTTTTTCTAATTGAAATACATCATATATATATTTTTGCCTCACTCATAGACCTGCTATCTGTTTCAGCATTTCTTGAGAAATGTGACGATGTAGAAGGAAGGAAGAAGAATGATCCAAGATGAGCTGGGAATAATCTCTTTTTCTCTGAAACAGCTACAAGGTAGTATCCTAGGGAAGATTTGTGGAAATACTCTGGCTGCTACGCCAGACACAGTATAGGAAAAGCATTAGGTCACAAAATATGGTTACTATGTATGAAAGGATTGGAGCAGTGGTGCCTCTCAAGGGACTTAGTTCTCTGCTGGTGCTGTACAGTCCTGTGAAAGCTCAGTCTGACTGGTGTGGGGGTTTTTCTTGACCATTTAGATCTGCAGCCAGCATTTGATACTCACGGCAGCATTATCACTGTCTGAGTTGTGTGTTTAGGTTTCAGCAGAGGTCATTATGAGCTGCTGTGGGCCTAGCTTTGAGATAAATTCTAGCAGTCAGTGAGAATCTGTACTGCATGTCAGAGCACACTTAGAAGACAAAATGCTGAATTATATCCCTGCTTTAGTTACCTCTGAAAGATAGCCCTTCCTGTCAGATGTATTTGTTCTCCAGCAGCCTCTTAAGGCCCATGCAGAGAGGTGCGCTGTTGACACACAGTGAGGACAGTCATGTTAGACTGTGTATACAAACATGAGGTCTCTTCTGCTGATGCCGACACTCTGCAGAGTGCCTGCTTGTGATTCATTACAGAACTGAAACATAGCTATAAATGTTTACCTTGGCAGAAACTGTAGGATATTGTAATTTACATGGCCAGGACTGCGATGAGTAAATCCTGTTTTGAAGGATCACAGAGACTTGAACAAACTTCCTAAAATGCTGCTCTTCCTTCTAAGCATCCATTATTTGGAGGTAAATGGCTTGTTGTACTGTTCCTCTGATTATTCATGTATTACACAGTACAGTTTCTTCAGAAATATGCTTGCATCTGGTCTGGTTCCTGATCCCTAAACTCCTCACAGAAAGTGCCAAACTAAGAATACCAGGGAGAGGACAGCAGTCTTTAGCAGAAGTGTCACAGTAGCTGCATTTGGCCCTTTTGATTTCTGTATATTCTGTGCTGCCCAATGGTATCTCCTTTACTTGTCCTCAATGAACATGGGACAATAGTTTGGTATATTCTGTACCTTAGTCTGTTGATGACAGTTCAGATCAGTCTTCCAGAAGAATGTGTAAGTGTTTCAGCTGGCTTTGGAAGAGGACTCAGCTGAGGGAATGGGATGAGATTATTGCTGGAGAAACTGATGAATGTTTCTGGCATTTAGCATGAGGTGCCAGAGCCAGGGCTGCCGTCTTTAGTCTGAAAAAACCAGTACTTTGTTGTAAGAGTGCTGACCTGGAGACCATCAGTATCTGAATTGTCCTGTTTTCTCAGAAAAGAAGGGGAGATGAAAGAAAAGGAGTGGGATGAAGCTGATGGTCACTCATTTCAGAAGTGTTTAGTGTCATATTTGAGACATGGGCGGCAAGGGCTGGAAGAAATTTGTTTCGCTCAGCCTTTCATCTCTATGTGTTTCCTCACTGGGGTATGTCTGCTTATAAGGTTACTCTTTTCAAAGTGCTGCATTTGAGAGAGGTGATTGCTTCATCTTTTGTCACATGGCCAGACCTGGTTTCTAAAACCAAAGGAGTTGAGACAGACAGTGGGAGGCAGCACAGCAGACTGTGTCAAGAAGACAGTATTCCCCCTTGCAGTTATGGCTTGCATCGCCTTTCTGCATTTTTGTTGAAGTGGCGGTGCAGACTGTAAGGTGTGAAACTCCAATAACATGATTATTAGTACAAAACTCTGCAATATTTTTGCTCATGTGAAAACAATCCTTGTGCATTTCTGTGAAAACCAAGCCACAGGCCTCATCATACAGGCTCTCACTTGTGTGCATGTGAAGAAAATGCTCAGTAGGCTTCTTTACGTAGCACCAAAGTGCTGCTGTTTGTGGTCAGGTCAGTTTTCCCCAACCTGCAACTGTTATTGCACCTACATAAGAAAAAATGCTCTGTCTTGGGGGCAGAGAAGACAAGTAACCTTTTCTGTCTGGCCCATTCTGTTTTGGGAGGGTTGGAGGCTGGTGCATGAAGCAGGAACACACTGGGTAGTTCTGCAGCACAGATAGTGGCTTCTCTGTTGCTGTGTCCTGGACGTGCGTGTGGATTTATATTGCCCTCCCTCTTGGTAGTTTGCAGTCTCTCAGACGCTCCTCCTTGGGCTCCAGATGTCTTGCTGACAGCAAGTTTCACTCTTGCAATGTCAGTCGTTGTGCAGATCACACAGTTTTGAAATCCCATCAGATTGTACCCTTCTCTTTTGTTTTCTGGAATAAGTTTCATTTGGGGCTGGGGTGCACTAAGAATGGGTCACTCAGCTGCGCCTGAGCACCGTCACTCAGTCCCTCAGATGAGTGATCAAACCCTTCCTTTGAAAAATTGCTGCAGTAGTGCTGGTGATTCATTCTGCACAATAATTAATCTTTGACTGAGTCTTTTGCGTGGTTTAAAGGAATGTGGAGATGCGGAGGCTTACTCTTAGCTTTCTTGTTTCATGCCCAAACATGTCCAGAGACATTTGTCAGCATTGGTGAGGAGCTTACATAGGACTAGGAATACAAGTTGGGTTTGGATTTATTACAGTAAAGTTCCCATCTCCATCTGATGCTCTACGCTGCTTCCACAAGGTTTTCAGATTCTGCAAGATTATCTGGGGACACTTTTTTTTTGAAAAAAGTTGATTGTGGTAGCCACATTGTTCCTTTGGGGACTGTGAGTTTCTTCAGACTGGTTGGAAATCACATCGGTTAGGTTGTACTCTCCCATAGTAGGACTTCTTTCTGTCTGCAAGTTTAAGTTTTGTATTTACTGTCACTGCTTTTATCCTGGACAGTCTGTTTCTCCAGCTCCCTCAGGGAAGGGAGCTCTGAGTTCCTGATGCAGTCTGAGGCTGTGTTTACAAATGTCACATGAATCAATGTGCCCTGTGGATTTTAACACCTGCATCCACAGTGTAATTGGAGATGACAGGAGCTCAGCAGGCTTGACAGTGTGATTTGCTTTTATACTTGATGCTTGTTTCAGAGTTCTGTGAGGGGGCTCGTTTGTGGAAGCATTACTTTAATCTTTGTTTTTGACATTCTGAGAAAAGTTGTGTGGTTTGGTCCAAATATCCAGGAGGAAAGAAGGAGCCTGGTGCAGTGGTTTTCTGCCTCTTCATGGTCAGCACTACAGTGTGTGAGGCATGCCCCTGCTTGCCTGATGCTCTTGTATCTGGGCTGCTTCAGAGCTTTCTGTCACCTCCTGTCTTTCAGGAACTGATAGGCTTCCAGTCCTGAACTCAATCACTCAAACTGGTACAGGCCTTTCACGCAGTTGCTTTTTAAATCAGTTAATCTCTTTAGCTTGCATTGGTAAATCACTGAGTTAAGATCAACTGACATCAATCAGCTTAGGGTGTTTACATTAGCAATTTGCATCAGTTTCACTGAATCTGTGCAATCAAACGAGTAGGGTCCTTTTTTGTGCAAGTGGGGCTTTTTGGAAAAAGTGGCTGGATTTGCTTCCCAGTTTCAGGTTCTGTAATGGAGTCAGGACTGTGTAATGAACATGCTTCCAAAAAAGGGTGTCCTCAGAAGGTTGATGGTGAATCCATTTCCTGAGAATGGCATCATGGCCATTTCCCATAGGGAGGATTGCTGGCTTTCAATTTCCTAGTCTATGTAAGGGGAAGGATTTGTCATCCTTATCTTTGATGAATCATCAACCTTTATCACAGTCTTTGGCTACTGATAGAGGGAAATTTGATGTTGTAGTCGGCTAAATAATTGTATGAAAAGTTTCTTTTCCAATTTTCTATATGCTCTGCAATACACACACCAAAATTCAGGGCAGCTGGCAGCACTGAGCTTTTTGTTACTGGAAGCTGTAACGAAGGCCACTGGCTATAATGCCAGGAGTTTCCCTCTTACACACTTGGAGAGATGAGGCTTGAAGTATACTAGTAGCTTTAGCAGTAATGAAGACTTGTCTTGCTTTGATAAATGTGTTGGCAATGAAAGAATAGTTTTGCACCTGGATATGCTGGTCTTGTACCTTTTACCACAGTTTGTTAAAATATTATGTTTCAAGAGCATAAACATTGATAAAGCAAAGCTAATTATGGAAACGAAATCTTGAAGCTTGTTTGTGATACAGCTTGTAAGAGGTTTTGGAAGTTAATAGTCTCAATAGTTGAACTATTGCCTCTTTTGCATCTGTTTGTTTTTTCCACAGGTACTTCCTGACTTTCAGTAGGAGAGAGAAACTAAGGACTTTGAAGGTAGCTGCCTGTGGCCCTTTGCTTGGCAGAAACAATGCTGCAGCGATGAGATTGTAGCAAGCCCTGCCTGTGTGGCCTCCATGGGTCCCACTCAACTCAGCACACAGGATCATGGGAAGAGGGTGGCAAGTGTATTTGAGATGGAGGAGGAAGGGCTTCCGCTCTTCCCTGGCTCAGAGAACCCCCCTGAGCATGCAGGTATGCAAAAATTCTTATCAAATCCGTGCAAGGTAAAGGCTATCCATTCTTTCAGCTGCAAGCAGAACTGATACTTGGCAAAATTTTAGGACAAGTTCTACTGTGCTTGAGGCACTCAGAAATGATGTCTAAGAAGAGAGTCAGTTATTGATAGCTGAAGACTGGATTTATTTAAGTGATAAACACATTGAATATTTTGCTTGTTTGACCTTCAGTAAGTTCATGGCAGTAAGATAAATTAATTTTTTTAGCCTTAGCAAGAGCTGCTGAACAATAAAGCCTTACTACAGGTGACAATCCAACAAGGGTAGGTGGTGCAAAGAAATTACAGGATTTTGCAGATTCATACAGTGGGAAGACAGTAGGAGTTTCTCCACGTATTTCTTACGTTAACTGAGGATGAAGAGTATCAGACATAGAACTGAGATTCTGTAGTTAAAGCTGCTGCTTATGGCCACAGTCCTACACTTTCAAACTCTTTAAGAAGACAGTGTAACATCTTGGTAACAGGAAAAAAAGGAAAGCATAAGTGCATAGGGTCATCATCTTAATGGAAATATGACAAATTAATGTATTTGCTCAGCAGTGAGGCAATGGGCAATCTTAATATAAAATGAAGACATCATCTGAGTGTTGAATGAGGACTCATCAGTAGTGTAGAAACAAAGTAGTTAAAAGGTGATATGAGATTACCCAATAAAAGTCCTTATAATGGGTTTGAGGACTTGAAAAGAAAGGAATTGATTGTTTCCTTGTGAAAATGTAAGGAAAAAAGACACAAAATGTGGAAAGGATTTATTAAATAGGGTATCTACCAAGGAAGGAGGACCCTAATGAGAGCTAAAGGTTCAGAAGGGGCATCATTCATGCTTTGTTTATGCATCTTACATTGTTTCTGTGTTTTCTTTGACTACAGAAAGTAACAATAATCATTTATGTAACTAAAATGCTTCATGTTCTGAGATGGAAAAATAATTTGCATAGAGCAAAGAATAAGCCTATCTGTCTCAATAAAGCACTCATAGAAAAGGTAATAAGTTTATATAATGTCATAAAGACAGCTAAGAAATCCAAAAGATGGACAGATTTATCTGTGGAAGTCATTGGGTTACTCTGCTGCTCCTCAGAAGCATATGAACAGCACTTGAGGCTTCAGCAAAGTTGTTGCACCAGTTCGTCTGTCATTACATATGTTTATACTAAGTGATCTGAAATAACTGTAGGCATTGCATAATTTTTACTTGGTAGTATATTGTGTGAAGAGAAATACAGTTGGACAAGAGTGGTGAATGTCAGAAATTTAACCTTTCTAATGACGTTTTCTTGCTGTCCAATCTGCAATGAGAAGTGCAGTCCAAAATGAGTGATATCCAGGCCTCTATAAAGTCAGTGGGATTGAAAATCAACACCAAGGTACTTATGGCTGAAAACCTGTATTGAGGAACACAAATAATAATATCTGAGATTCACCTTTAACTGGTTAGCATTCCAGGAACTTGAGCAGAATAGTAAATGTAAAACAGAAGTAAGGATACAAGTATTGGAATAGTAAGTACCGAAATGAGACATGCAACTGTAACCCTGACACTGGTCAAGAAATGCAGTAGCCTTGTTCTTCAAACTAAGCATTAACCCAAGTGTAAAGGCTTTCTAGGCATATCCAAACATAATCTGGAGATTTATCAAGACATGCTGGTTATAATCTTTATAACTGCTGCCATAGAAGAATCTGTAATATCTGACATACAGAAAAATACCTGCACTAGTAGCTGTGTAGAATATCAGATATGAACATAGCTAGAATTAAGTGGATGGAAAAAAGAGAGGGCTAATAGGGAGGGAATGCACATAAAATATCAGCAAGCATTTGACTACAGTGTTTAAGGTAAGATGTGTTGGAGCAGACCAAAGATGTTTTCAGAATGCAGAGCCACTGATAAAATTAAAATCTGTCAGAATGATATAAGAAGAATTGGGAGCTGCTGAACAAGACTATCTGAAATATGAAGCAGTAGTGAAGGCCTCGTGTTTGAGATAGAAAAACAAGCTTTAGTAAACAAACTGTCACTATGAGAGTGTTTCAGTTTTAGGAGTGGGGAGCTCTTGTCTTGAAGAGGAAATTTTGGCTTCAGGATTCCAAAGGGTCATAGAGCTTCTGAAGTGTACTTCTTGTCTGCTTATTGCAGCTAACTCCACAAGCTGCTATCTTCTGTCTTGACAGTTTCCCCAAGTGTTCCAGTTACAGGGATTGTCTGCTCAGTCTGGTTTTTGTAGGGTCACAGTTTCAGCACTGGTTTTCTGTCACTATTGAATTGAGGAAACATTTTTCCTTATTCTTATATGTGTGTGCATATGGCAGAGAACTGGAGGTGAGTTCTGAAGAAATTTACTTTCTGCAGAATCTTGGATTTCAACTCAACTCTTTCGTAGATCTTTCTCACATTGGTAACTTAACTGTAATTGGAAAGTGCAGAAGAACACTTGGCCTGAGCATATTTTGGCTCTTTCACTCTGTTCTGGAGCGGAACAAGTGTGAAGCTGTATTTGTTTATACAGTTGAGGGGAAACCTTGTGGATTATCAAGTAATCAGTAAGTTTGTTGCAGAAGACTTGCTTCCCAGAAGGGGTGTGTGTGAAAAGGGAGACTTAATCTTTTCATCCATGTGCTTGGGAGATATTGGGTTTGAGTGAGGATGTTGGTTGTCAGGTATGGGACAGTCAGCTGCAAACACCATGCTTCTTTCATGTCTGCGAGCTTTTCTTTTCTTTTCTTTTTTTTTTTTTTCTTCGATACTGTTTGTTTTGGTAGAAAATCCCCCCTTGAAGCGGAAGAAGGGCCCAGCCCCTAAGATGCTGGGAAACGAAGTGTGCAGTGTGTGTGGGGACAAGGCCTCTGGCTTCCACTACAACGTGCTGAGCTGTGAAGGCTGCAAGGGCTTCTTCCGCCGCAGTGTCATCAAGGGCGCGCAGTACGTCTGCAAGAACGGCGGCAAGTGCGAGATGGACATGTACATGCGCCGCAAGTGCCAGGAGTGCCGGCTGCGCAAGTGCCAGGAGGCCGGCATGCGGGAGCAGTGTGAGTGCAGGCACCGGGCTCTGGGGGCTGGGATGGGACGGGAGGGCTCTGGGGGCTGTAAGGTGCGGGGCAGTGCGAGTGCCTGGGGAGGGGAGATGTGGAAGCCGTGCAGGCTGGATGTTGGAATGTGCGTGGGAAGTCACTTGAGAGCTCAGCAGGGATCATGTGCAGAGCTGAGGCTGTTAGTGGAAAACCATTGGTGGGCTGACAACCTCAGCCCTGTTTTATTCCTTGTAAGAACTCATGGAATATACCAGCAGAAGAAAGACTCACGTGTTTATTAGGGTGCCGTAAAGTGTGCCAGTAATGTCAGGCTTGTGACCAGGACTGTGAGATGGGTCGCCATGCTCCTTGAACAACAGGCACTTTTCTTTGCTTCCTACTGTGAGCTTGCAAAAGAGGTCAAGGGCAGCACCATAGTACTGCAGCTGTGTTTGTGCATGAGCTGATCTCATTGCTTCCTTTAGTGATCTCTGTTATTTTTCTCACGCGAGCCATAAGGCTGCTGTTTCTGAATTTTCACCAGTATTTCTGCTTGCATATCCGGAACAGCCCTCCTTGGCCAAGGTATCCAGGTTTCATCCCTGTGCTCGTCAAGACTCACTGAATGAATGCTCAATTAATATTAGATCTGTGTGAGGTCTTCTTTTCTGACATCCAGCACCTAGAACAGCTAGGAACAGCAGCTATTTCAGAAAGATAATGTAATTTTGCAAAAATTAAGCCCCAATGAGCTAGGAGGCACACTGTTCAGTTTTTCAGCATAAAACACAGCACATTGGTATCTTTATCTTACTAGTTTGTATCAGCATTACATATGCTGTCTTTACCCCATTGCCTCATTCCCAGGAGCTACAAAACAGATGTCATTGAAAAGCAATTCAGTAAGACCACTTGTTCACTTTACTTCTCTTTTGTTGCAGGTAGAGAGCCTCAGTATGTTTCTGCATTTAATCATTGTTTTGTATTGAAGACAGCTCAGGAAAATTAGGTCAAAAGGAATCTTGGTGTTATTATCAAAAACTTGGCAATTCTTCTTGAACTGTAATCCCCACTGCAAATTTGTTAGTTTTGACAGAAACTGAGGACTTTTTCTTCCAGCTGTTTCACTTGGAAAGTCATTCCAGAACTTCCCCCCTAGTAATTGCTGGAAACATTCTTCTAATTCCCAGACTGAAGTTATTCATGGCCAGTTTATTGTTCTTAAGCCAGTGTGAACCATGAGGTTAAATAATTCCTTCCTGACAAACCAAGTAAGTTAGGTTGCTTTGAATTTAGCATGGTGTAGGAGTCTGCAAATAGGCAGTTTTCAAGATTCATTAATAGCCAAGTAACCTGTTACCAGGTAAAAATTTTTTTGTGCTTCTGAGTCCCAAGATGAGGGACTGTACTCACTTGGATCAATTACTTCTGTACTTAAACTGACACTGTAAGTAGCATTCTCTAATATTACAGATCCTCCTTATTTTGGTAATTGTATTGAATGCCTTTGCTGTTGGAATTGTAAATTTTGTGTATGGTGCATGTACCTGTTCACACATCCTCCCTGTTGGAAGTCAGGGATAAATGTTATTCTCAGCTTGACTGTGTTATGTTCTTTTTCTATCATTCCAATCCCAAGAATGCTGTCTTACAGTAGCTCTGCAGTTCTTGTCTTTGTTTAATGTGATTCTGTTAAGAAATGCAGTTATATACTTGTTTGGTTTTAAGGCCTGCTTTTCTGTGTAGCAGCTATAGAATCATCAAGGTTGGAAGAAATCTTTTAAGATCATCAAGTCCAAATGTCACTCAGCAGTACCACTGTAACCCTTAAACCACTAAACCGTATCACTGAGCACAGATCCAGGTGCCCTCTAAACACTTCCAGGGATGGTGACTCCATCAGCTCCCCAGGCAACTTGTTCCAATGCATGCCCTAACAAGGAAAATTTTCTTTAATACCTAATCTGAATCTCCCCTCAGTTTAAGGCCATTTCTTCTTGTGCTCTCACTGTGGGCATGGCAAGAGAGACTAACCTCCACCTCATTACAGCCTCCTTTATTTTCTGTGTTATCTGTGCATAAAAATAAATGGCCAAAGAATATTTTAGCACTTTTAAAGTCTTGTTTGTAAAGTCAAGCTTTGTTTATTTATCTTTGTTCTTGAAAATACAGAGTTTTTTTTGGGTTTTTTTTTTTTTTTTTTTTTTTTTTTTTTTTTTTTTTTGTTTTTTTTCCCAATCAGTTCCTTATCTGCTTCCCTTCCCTCCAGAGTGTCAATCACAGCCCACAGTCTGGTGCTGTCAGCAGCCTTGCTGAGGGTGTGCCCAGTGCCACTGTCCATGTCAGTGACAAAGGTATTCAACAATGTCAGTCTCAATACAACCCCTGGGGAATGCCACTCCTTACTGGCCTCCACCTGGACATTGAGCCATGGGCCACAACTCTTTGAGTGTGACCATCCAACCAATCTTTTATCCTCCAACTGATCTGTCTGCCAAATCCATGCTATTCCAATTTAGAGACAAGGATGCATCACTCTTGAGCTTGGAGGAGGCAATCCTTGAATATTAACGAGCTTTCTTGGGCCCTTCTTCCCTCCAGCACTTTTTCTGATAGTACTCTACTGAGTAGATCCCTGAAGAGGCCAGAGTCTGCTCTCCTGAAGTCCAAGCCAGCGAACTTGCTGTGCACCCTCTCTCTGTGATGCTAGTATGATTACAGCCCTGCAGGTGTGTGCATATCTCTAACTCTTCTTATTTATTCCCTATGCCATGTGCATTTGCATAGAGACATTTAAGTTGGGCTCCCAATGAACCCGACTTACTTGATGGAGTGGCAGGAATTCAATTGTGCTGCTCTTCAGGTACTCTCCTGCTGACCTGCATACTCTCTCCATGCTCTGGGCATCTCTTGTTGTCTCTGGCATCAAACTGGATTGGGAGAGGAGAAGGGATGGATTGAGGTTCCTGTCCCTAGGTAGCTTTAGTTTAAACCCCTCTTCACTGCTTGGCAAGCCTATGAGAAAAGTTGTGCTTCCCTTTCCTCTGACAGAGGGACCCCATCAGCTCTCTGTAGAGCAGATGCCTTTGAGTTGTTCTGTTCCTTACAGTGTTACATCCAAATAGCATCTCCCCTTTGACTTAACTGAAGGAGACTTGTAACCCTATTCCTGAAGGACATGCAGTTGGTTCTCAGTACATTTATGCAGTTACTCTTCCATTATTCATCTTGGGGTATATTACTGCTCTAGAGTGCTGCAGATGGCCTGTATAGCAAACCATCCTTTCATAGTCAAACTCCACCCAGGACTGAGTCTGACCTTTGAAGAGGGTGAAATGATACAAGCTGTTAAATTAACAATATTGAAAAAAAGACATAACAGAAAGATAATATAAAATATGGTGGACACACCATGGCCTATGAAGGGAGCAGCTGTTGTAACATGGCATTTTAGGGAATTGCTTTATGGGGAGACTCACTGTTTTTTTTCTGACATCTGCAGGGTATAGTGAGGGAGCTTTTGCCTTTTGTGAACACTTCACATGACAGTGTGATTAGAAGAAAGGCAACAAACAACCTAAAGTAGGAAATAGAGGGAGAAACAAGTACCGCTGTTGGCTACGTTGTGTACACTCTGCTGTGCCTGGTACAGGCAGCTGTGATCTGTGCCTCTCCGTCCACAGCACATTACCCCGTGTTCAGTGCAGTTTCCATTGTGTTCCTGTGATTGATCATGAGCTTATTCCTGCTTTAGATGTTCTGTCTGAAGAACAGATCCGACTGAAGAAGCTGAAGAAGCAGGAAGACGATCAGGCTCGGACAGTTGTGGTGCGTCCAAACCCTCCAAATCCGCCAAGCCCTTCCCACAAACTGACGCCGGAGCAGCTGAGCATGATAAAAAAGCTCGTGGCCGCACAGCAGCAGTGCAACCAGCGCTCCTTTACAGACAGGCTCAAAGTGACGGTAAAAACCCTACCAGCATACCCAGAATAAGCAAAAGTGAAGTTTGGGGAGTTGCATTTTAGGTGAAATATTTGGGAGAACAGAATTACTTTAGGTATCTGTGGGCTAAAGCTCTGTGAAAAATAGCAAAGGATTATGTTCTGAAGTTGTCATTTTCTTTCCTTGTTCTCTTCATCTTGTCTTTCATCTTTGGCTCTATCTTTCACAAATATATGTTGTCTCTTCCCATTCCTGCAGCCATGGCCCCAGATTCCTGATCCAAATAACCGTGAAGCAAGGCAGCAGCGTTTTGCTCACTTCACAGAACTTGCAATTATCTCTGTGCAAGAGATTGTGGACTTTGCCAAGCAATTACCTGGCTTCCTGGAGCTCACCAGGGAAGATCAGATTGCTTTACTGAAGACATCTACCATAGAGGTGAGGGTTCGACTCCACCCCAGTACATAGTAGCAGAGACTATGAATTTGGAGTGACCCACCTAGAGAATTAGTTCCATCCCTTTTTTGAGGATGGGAGACTGAAGGACCTCAGCTGTGGGACCATTACTGCAGTGTGAGGTTATATTGGCAAGATGCCTACTGCAGTGCTGGTTATACAGGAAGAGAATAAGGCAAGTGCTTTGGTAGTGGTAAGCAGGAATTTCCTGTTTCCCAGAAGCAGACACCACAAAGGATGGCAGCAGGCTTTATCTTGGAATTTTTAAGCACTTTGAGTGAAACCGGAGAGGTTTTTGTTTGTTTGTTTGTTTTCAAAGATGCTTCAACAGTCAGCAAATTATTCATGTAACATTTCTTTCTGCTTTAAAATTGAGTATATCTTTTGTCTTCAGGTGATGTTGTTGGAGACATCTCGGCGCTACAATCCAGAGATTGAGAGCATCACGTTTCTTAAGGACCTGAGCTACAATCGGGATGACTTCGCTAAAGCAGGTGGTGCATTAGACGGGTGTTTCTTCCTCCCCAGTGTTTTGTGTTCTTAGATACTTTCCTTTTTAATGTGGGCAGCTGGAAGTAGTTTGTGGTGAGAGGTTTAGAACAGGATCAAGCCAATAGCTCCACATAGCCCCACAAGCCGTTTTGTTTTTTTTTTTCTTTTAACGTATGGTATCAGCTCAGTTCATGTCTTTTTCTAGGTGTCAGTTTGCTTGGGAAAATCTGGACACTTACAGCATGAAAATATTGCTGCAAGTGTTCACTTAGGACTAGCAGTTGGTGTGAAATTCCTTGCTTATAGAGATTGGCGTGGTGATGGAGCTGGTATCAGATCATACCAATCCAAACCAGTCTTCTGTCCTTTGCAAGTGTACACTTGCTAATCTGGATGGATGCTTGGAGTGATGACACTACTGTGAAAGCGTTTCAGTTGATACGAAGTCTGTACTGTGCACTGAGGATTTCCAGAGACTGCTTTTGACATTTTATCATCCTAATATATGGTAGCCCATGGTGTTGTGATTTCTGAAGTATATTTTTCCAGGCACTATGAGTATCTGTAACTTCAGATGAAGTAACAAAAATCGTGTATCTTCAGCATTTCTAAAAACAAGCCCTTAGCTGTGCTTCAGCTGATTTTTTTTTTTTAATTTTATTCCTTGAGTAGCTATTTAGCCATTTATACTTGAGATCACTTTTATATACAACTTTTCTTTATGACACTTTTCCTGGTAGCCTTTTCTTCAGGTTACTAAAAAGGCAAAAAACCAGGGATCCAGAAAGATTCCCTCCATTTTGTTCCTCCTTCTCTGATGGATTTGTAATGCAGGAAATTAGAAACTTGGATGCGATTTTGGAGGAAAGGCCTGAAGTTTTCAGTATGATTACATAGCATAAAGAGACCTGATTTGACAGTGGTCTCTGTTATAGCAATAAATATCAGTGCATTTCTGTCTGACTGAATTTATCAAGTGAGGTGATTAGAAGCCTAGATCAGGCTCTGCCTCAGGTCTCCCAGTTCTTTGAGCTGAAGGAAATGGCCTATTTCAGAGTTCTAGGAACCACAAATTTTGAGCTCATACATACTTCACATGAACCTGAATTGTGGAATGAAGGCTTTCTTCGAAAGCATGAAGGCTACTGGGTGTGAAGGAGGTGATGCTCTGAGAGTGGACAGTGTAAATGTTGTGCTTGTGACCTTCTGATGTTTTGATGGACTTATCTGTTAGTTGATGTATTCCTTTAGCTGTTGCCCAGTAATGTGCTGTGGGGCATTTAATGCTTTTAGAAAACCCAGAAACAGTGTCATTTTATCGTTAGAACCTGACTCCTTAGCCACTGTTGTTTGGGGCTTACATTCAGTAGTGGATGTAAAGGGAGGATGCATTAGGGCATAATGTAAGGGGTTTTCCCTGCCTCTCCTCTCCACTCTCTGATGTATAGCAGTGGATTTCCAGCAGCCTTTTCCATTAAAGGGAGGGGGAGAGAGCAGAGACAATTGCTACTGTCTCACCTTGTTCTCTTGTTTGTTGCAGGTCTGCAGTTTGAGTTCATTAACCCTATCTTTGAGTTCTCAAAGGGAATGAATGAGCTACAGCTTAATGATGCTGAATATGCACTTTTAATTGCCATCAACATTTTCTCTGCAGGTAAAAAGCCAGGATGATCTGAATAGCTGCAGCAGCGAGTCAGAGAGCAAAAAAAGTAGAGTCAAGGGGTGTTACAAACAGAAAAAGATTAATAAAGTGTGTATAGGGTCTAGTGATAAAGGGAGCATATTGTTCATTATATTCTGAATTTTCTAGTGCCACTTCCAGGGGAAATTTAATTCCTCACTGCTCGAAATGAGTGCATTAAAAAACAGCCAGTGTTTATCTTCTTCATTTAGGAATTGCTATTTTGTTGTCCCTTTAATGTCCTTGGCACCTCTCTGGTGTGATGCAGGTCCCACAGCACGAGTGACATCTAGTGGGCAAGCAAACATAGTCTGGACAAGTATCACTGCGGGCCAGGACAAGGCTTTGCCAAGAAGCCACCTCTACTCTTCTATTTTGTGACCTGATTAATGACTGTTTTCCTTTGTTCCTGTTTTCTAACTGGCTCAGCTACTGGCGAGACTTTGCCATTTGCTCTGAAATAGGCGGCTTCACATTTCTTCTGGGACAGGAACACGAGACCGAACAGCACTGTGTAAATGTGTTCGGTCTCTCTAACCTCCCACCTCTGCAGGAGTCAGATTGGACTCCCCACATGCAGTAGACATCACTGAGAAAGAACCTTTACAGGCAACTGACACAGCTGCCACAACGTCATGGATATATTTCCCAGCTGTGCTGGGTGAATGTGAGGTGAAGTTTTGGGAAGACACTGTAGGAGGAAGTGGGGCTAGACAGAGATGTTAAATCCAGTGAAGCTGCCCGTGGCAATCTGTTTACGTCTAATCTGCTTACTTCTAACCTGCTTTTTGGCAGACCGACCGAATGTGCAGGATCAGTCCCTGGTGGAAAGGCTGCAGCACACCTATGTGGAAGCGCTTCATTCTTACATTTGCATCAACAGACCAAATGTAAGTGCCTGACCAGAAGGAACATCTCCACTGATGATACAAGCAGATTTTGTGTTTATGCAGG
Source organism: Sylvia atricapilla (assembly GCF_009819655.1). NCBI lineage: Eukaryota > Metazoa > Chordata > Aves > Passeriformes > Sylviidae > Sylvia > Sylvia atricapilla. Next base: position 23,522,741 of record NC_089145.1, on the reverse strand, counting down.
CAGAGTTCCTGCAGTACTGTCTGTAATAGGTCTCTTGCTGCCTGTAGTGTCATGCTTGTCCCTTCTGGGCTCTTTGATAGCAGCTGTAAATGCAGGGTTTGTGAGCTGTCACAATCTGCTGTCCTGTATCATGTTCCATAGTTTAGCCAGCATGGAAAGTCTGGAGTTTTGGGACATGATGTACTACTTGTGTTCTTTCACACTGCATCCTCCTGGAGAATGCTGGGTCTAGAGGCAGTAAGGTTTGTGATTACAATATATCATCAGTTGTGGTATTTTTTTTTTTAAACGAAGTTTTAGGTGAATTTACTAACAGCTGTTTATTTGCCCCTGCAGGACCGCTTGATGTTTCCACGGATGTTAATGAAGCTGGTCAGTCTTCGGACACTGAGCAGTGTCCACTCTGAACAGGTGTTTGCCCTTCGGCTGCAGGACAAGAAACTCCCGCCCCTGCTCTCAGAAATCTGGGATGTGCATGAGTGACTGCATGCTCCCAGGGCGCTGACATGCTGACATAATGCCATCTCCCAGCCTTTGCTAACGAGAAGCCAGCCTCCCCTCTCCAAAGCGCTGAACCCTGGGCTGGGCATGCAGGGAGTGATGAGCCTGGGGTTTCAGTGTTGTTATGAGACGATGCAGGAGGCAGCTGGGGTAGATCCGATGGAGGGGTTGGTTTCGATGTAGTGCCCATACCCCAAAGGAATAACATAAAACATTCGAAAACGGTAGAAATGAAGACCTTTCCCCCTGTCCCTCAACTCCTTTTTCTTCAGAGTCTTTCTCTTCTTTAAGCATATGCTGAGGGTTTGCCCATTGATCCTCTTCTCGCTGATTATAAAAGTGAATTTGCAGGAACTTGCCAAAAGCTCTCTGTTGAGAGTAACCCAGCTCAAAAGGCTTCTGCAGGGTCCCCAGTGTACCTGGATCTGAGGAGCTCAGGGAAGTCAGTGTGGATGTTCTAGGGGTTTCACTGGGTTTCCTATAAATAAAATATCTTGAATGTGCTGCCCTTTACAATGATTCCAAGAGAAGTAGCTTTTATTTCTTCATTATGAGACTTCATCTCTAGAGCTGCCCTTTATTCTGGCCCTCCTTTGGAAAAAGGATTCCTGTAATGTGTAGTGCCCTTTGTCTAACAAGGAGGTCCTCTGGGTAGGGAACATTGTGTATCAAAAAAAGATGTCAGGCATAAAGTAGTGGACTTTTTTTTAATGTAATGCATCATGGTTTTATCTCATGGTGGTTCTCAGACGGCTCAGTTTACCTTTGATTTGCTAACAGCTGGACCACTTTAGTTCAAAACAAATCAGGGCATAGATTTTATCTTTAGAGGTGGAATAGAAGAAAGATAGGTGGGTAGGCCTGGTACCTAGTAAAGTGGGTGTGGTGGAAGGATCTCAAAAACTTTCAAGAATCTGGAGCATGAAGTATGTGTTCTCAGGTGGGTATGAAGATGTATCGGCCAAGGAGAGAGGACACACTGTATTTAGTGAAATATGTGGGCATTGTATAAGCTGCGGGCTGTACAACTCTCAGATCACAGGCTGCAGGAATATTTGGTGTAATCAAATCCATTTGCATCGTCTTCCTTTTGCCAAAGTCTTTCCAAGGTACTTGCTCAAGGTTTCAGTGATGATCATGGGATATGGAGGTCCCTCCTGTATGAGGAGTGCCAACTGCTTCAGAAGGACACTTGGGTCTTGTATCCTTCCTTCACTTTGGGCACTGTGAGATCCATACTGGATTTATGGCCCAAATTTTAAGTATCCGCATCCATAAGTATTCTAGGATTTACAGCAATATTTTGTCTGACTGAAGAGAAATACACTGTTATAAAATATGTTCCTTATTTTCCAAGAAAAAACATCTTATGGCTGATCTCAGAGATGTAATCTTAAGTATTCTGGTAGCTTGGTCTCATGAGTCTTCTCTGTCATAGGGGTCTGTGTTTGCTTGCCCGGTGAGCATCCCAAGAGCATAGGTTCACATGGCTCGGGGTTTTTTGTCTGTCTGTTTTTTGGTTTGTTTGTTGTTTTTTTGGCTGTGTATCTGAGCGCTATGCCCGCGGTGAGGGTATCGTGTCCATTTTGCACTTGAGGTTGGTCCCCTGCCACTGGCCTTCACTCTGCACCTTTGTAAAGCACTTGTAACAATCTGTAAAATAATCTGTTGTTTTTTATAACTCATTGCAATTGCAAAAATTCTTGTTTAAATCTGTATTTTTAACTAATCTGTTTGAGAAATGTTAATGTTTATATAAAAGAATAAAGCCTAATACAGGATTTTGACATTCTCTGATGTGCTGTCATGAGACTGGAGGAGGGTGGAGTAAGTTCTTGCTGTAACAACCTCAAAGCTGATAAGAAATGATGAATATATGTGTTGGGGAGAAGCAAGAAGTGGTGGGAAAGAAACAGCAGTGCAACCCCAGGCCCAGGCAGTTTCTTTTGGCCTTTAGTATGAGATTCATAGCTCGGTTTGCGCCTTGCTGTGTGCCAGAGCTGGCAAACAGGTGAAGTGGATTAAGTGTGTATCACAAGGACCAGGCATTATGCATACACACCTCACTTTGGTTTGTACAGCTGCATTCAGAATGTAACCCTTTTATTGCATGTGCTCTACTCCTTTTTCTGCATTTTGTGGCTTACCAAAATTGAAAGAGGAGTTCAGTGTGCCCCGGCTGTCAGGTGGATTTCAGTAGGGCCCTACCTGACCCCTGATATGATGCTCATTTGGCTATGAACACATTAGAAAACAGCAGGAGGAGCTGAACATGTGCATTACCTCAAAGGGAGCAGCAGGATGGGGGAAAGCAGAGAGCTGTCCAGCATTAGCTGCTTCCTAAGTGCTTGATGATCCCCTGCCCCAGTGTGAAGGGAAAGCAATGGTCAGTTTAGCAAGGTTCCACACCACAGGCTGTTCTGCTGAAGCCTCCGTGTTACGCTGGAGTATAAAATTTGAATTGGAATCTACTGAACCAGAGAAAAAAGGAACAGGAGTAGGCTTACAGGAGACTGGAGCAGGGTCTGAGAGAGGGAGTAATGAGCAAAGCTCAAGAGCTCATCAGTGCTGGGTGGATTCAAGAGTGGCTGGGCCCTGCTGTCAGCAGAAGAGCTGCAGTTTAACTTCCAGCTTTATATTCTATGGGCTGCATCTCCTTAATTTGAAGAGAAAAACTGCATGTGAATTTGAGGGATTTTCCAGGTACAACCTATAACATTGCTGTGAATGGCAGTGGTGAAAACAGTGATTTTCCTTGCCTGTCTCTTGTGGTTTAACCCAGACAGCTGCCAAGCCTCACACAATCACTGGCTCACTCCTCAGCAGCAGGACTGTGGGGAGAATTGAAAGGGTAAAAACTTCAAACCATCCCCGCCTTCCTTCTTCTTCCCTGCATTTTGTAGGCTGAACATGATGCCATATGGTCTGGAATTGGTCAGCTGGGATCACCTGTCCTTGCTGTGTCTCCTCCCATGCACCCCCAGCTCCCTCACCACCATGGCAGTAAAGCAGAAAAGGCCTTGGCTCTGTGTGAGCCCTGCTCAGCAGTAACAAAAACATTCTGCATTATCAACCCTGTGCTCAGCACAAATCCAAAACACCATTCTGGTCACTGCGAAGGAAAGTAACTCTGCCAGCCCAAACCAGGAGACTCTGCCTTGTGCATCCCTTTTCATTATCATGTAGTTAAACAATCTCCTTGTTTACAGCTTCAGAGTCTGACTTTCAAAGAAAGTGCAAATCAGAACAGAACCATTTTTTGTCTTTTAGAGGCTTCCCAGGTTAGCCTATGGATCTCAAGTATGCAGGTATGGGGGAAGAGATTGGTCCATGAGATTGGTGACCCTTTGCACTTATGTTTACAAAATGCTATCTAGGCCTGAGGTTCAATCCTGCTGCTCTAAATCTCTATACTTGATATATTTCAAATCAATTTTGCTCATCTAGCTGCTGGAGAAATACTGGGGAGCTTGAATTACAATTCTGGGAGGTCCTAGTTGGCTGTATCCTTATTCAACAGCTGTATTTGCTTATGATACATTCAGATCAACAGAGAAGAAGGAAAGGTATTTCTGAAAACCCCATTCCTCTACAGTGGGCAAAGTATAGATGAGGAATATCAAATAGTGTTTCTCCATTTTGCACTCCATATGTATAAAAATTGTGGGTTACTTTTGGTTGCATTTTGGGTTTACTTTGGTAGTTTTGGTTTTGTTAGTAAATGGATTTGTCTGTGCGGCGTACTGGTTTTCAGGAGTTTGGAAGGAATTTTTAAAAAGCTGTATGTCAAGCTTTTAATAACCAAATCATCTTGTACTCTTATGAAGATACTAGCAAATCAGCAAGTACGTAGCTCAGTACAGAGGGTGAAGGTACACGGCACTGGGCCTCCTTGCTGCAAGGCAGCGTGTCGTTGTCCGTGCGGAGCCGGGCTTTGCGGCGAGGCCTCAGCTGCTGCTTTCCAGGACGAGGTGTGGAAGCACCGACTGGCCGCGGGAAGCGGCAGAGGAGCTCCCCGTTCCCTCCTCGCAGCCGCCCGCAGAGCCGCTCCCCTGCACGGCCCCGACACCCCGCCTCCACGCCGCCTCCTGCCCCGCGGCCGAGCGCCCCCTGCGGGCGGCCGCCGGCCGGCTCCCCCCGCCCCGCCTGCGATGGTTCGCTCCGCCCGCCCCCGCTGCCCCCCTGCACCGGCGGTGGCGCGCGCCGCCGCCGGCGCTCGATGCGGAACTGGGCGGGCGGCGCAGAGCGGCGGCGGCGGCGGCGGCGCAGGTGAGCGGGGCGGCCCGGCCGGGCGGGGCCCGCCGCCCGGTGCCGGTGCCGCAGGGTGTGTGCGCACGGCAAAAGCGGAGCCTGCCCCACCGACCCTCCGCGTGGGTCGGGTTGGGGAGCGCGGAGCGGGGCCGGCGGCGCTGCCTGCCGTGACCCGCACGCGAACAGCTGGCGGCGGCCCCCCCCGCCCGCCCCGAGCGCTGCCGCAGCCGCCCGGCCGGACGCGGGGGTGATGCTCGGGAGCGGCGAGCCCTTCCGCAAGGTGACGGCCGGCGTGGGGAATAAACCGTGGGCCGCCGCTGCCGGGAGCGGGGCCGGCTGGGCTCCGGGGTCGTGGGGCGCCGGCGGCGGGCGGGGCCGCGATGTCCCGCTGCGGCCCCGGGGGCTCAGCCGGCCGCTGTCGGAGCCGTCGCCGCGCGGGAGCGGCAGCAGCACCTGCCGAGTCGCTTGTGGCTTTCCAGGCGGGACCGGGCTGGGAATAGCGGCGTGGCCGGCCGGGGAGGGGGCTCGGTCCCGGGCCGCCCGGCCGCTTTTCCTCGCTCGGCTTTTCCTGCCGGCTGGGAGCGGGCAGGATGGTGAGGGAAGGGAGAAGGGCGGCTCAGGGCGGACAGAACCCCTTGGAAAGGGTGAGGTGTGCAGCCGTGTGAAGGGGTTGCTGCGGTTATGTGACTGGAAAGGCGCTTTTACTCCTTGGTTTGTAAACAGCGGATCCTGTTACTCCGCAAGACAATAGAATAGAAAATCCACTTTATACCGGGCAATGTCTTATGGAGTCGGACTATAAATCGGGAGCATTTTCCCCTCAGAAATGAGTGTCACCACCTTGTTGTGTTGCTCGCTTTTATTGTCAGGTGGAGGAGGGGAAGAAAGCTTGGTCTGTGTCGCTGTGTGGAGTCACGATAAAGAAGTATTTTGAGAAATGATAAGCCTTGAAGGAAATTGATTTGTTTCTCGTCTTTCTTGTCTCCCTTTCCCCCCTGAACTCTTCCATATACCGCACTGTTTTCAGTCATATGCAAAATAACATACATTATGAATTTGCAGCCCCATAGAGATGGGGTCGAGCTGTGCTCTGGCATTATGTTGTGCTCTCCCTAGACAAGCCAGCCATTTTCTCTACATCCAGAGCGACTCTGGGTCAGCATTTCTCTTGGTGTGCTCCCAAGTGTCCTTGCTGTGCTCCTTGCACCATCGCTTATCTGCAAAAAGGATGCTACTTGTAGACACAAGCAACGGGAGGGAGGATTTATTGTGGTGTCCTGAGGGTCACATAATCTAACCAAAGTCATCCAAATATAGGTTATTTGGGAAGTGTCTCTATTTTTGGATTTTATATATGCTTGGACCTAGGGAACTGTTTTGGATTGGGCACAAGAAGTACTTGCTGTTTTCAGCACTAATGAAAAGCTGCAATCCTGACACATCCGAGAGAGCACTTCACATCCAACACAGCTAAAATGCAGTTTTTACAGGATCTAATCTGGCCATCTCCTCACAGCACGTTATGTAACACTGAACTGATAGATCATTCCAGCTATAAAATACTATTTTAGCCTTACTGTTGTATTGTTAGAAAATGCACAGCTTTTGAACGTAATTTAATGGATGCTGTAATTAAATGCACACTCTTTAAATATCTTACTGTATGTTTAACAAAATGCAAAATCATCAGCAAGTCTCTAGAATGCTTTTCTTTGGAAAAGAAAATGAGCCTTGTCCTCACTAAAAGATCTTGTACCTGCCTGTCCAGTGGTGCTGCAGTTGTATCACAAGTCTGGACTCCTGTGTTCTTACCAAATTAACAGGTTTCAAGCTGTAAGCTTCAGAGTCCTACTGCATTGTTTTCCACAACAATACTGCTTTTAAAGCAATTCTAATTTTACTGGATGGGGAAAAAAGGAAGACAGTGTCCTCACTGAAAGAATGTTGTCTACACAAAATGCTTAACATGGTCAAGACACAGTTGTAGGATGTGTGTTATATGCCAGAGCCGTGAATGGTGGTGAACCAAAGGCTGTGCGGAAACTTGGAGTGGGGAAAAAAGTCTTCTTGTTTAAAGTTGTCATGGGAAAACATAAATATATACTAGAGGGCAGCCCTCTTCAGCCATGGCATCATTCTGTGGCTCATTTGAAAGCAGACAGGTGCTGTATGTAATGAGTGACAGAGTCACAGAATGTGCTGGGTTGGAAGGGACCCACAAGGATCGTTGAATTAAACTCCTGGCCCTTCACAGGACCATCCTCAAGGGCCACACCGTGTGCCTGAGGGTATTGAGTCCAACTTCTGTCTGTTTTAGAAGGATTTGGGGGTCAGAGGAGTAAAAGTTTTGAGGATTTCTAAAAATAATCCTTGCCCACCTAGCCACAGTAGCTTTTTAGGTTTTAGAGCATCAGGACTGATGGTTCAGTAGAAATGGTGGAAGCATCAGTTCATTTCAGGCCTTACTAAAACACTTGCTCCTATCATCCTCCTGAATTAAATTAGTGTTGGCTTTGATTTTATCTGCCTTGGGCTCAGGGGCATAGAGGCTCATAATTTATAGCTTTCCCCCCTCACTTCAAGCCAAGTCAAATACTCAGGTTCTATATAGACAGGATATACCAGGCATACCTTTGTCAAGATGTTCAGTCTATTTAATATTTTCTGTGGTGAGCCAGTTGAAAAACCAAATATTTATGAAAATTTTGAGTATTAAATTAGAAAGTCACAAATACTGCTAAATTCTATGAGAATAAATTTCTTCAAAGTTTTTAATTTGCAGCATTCCAGCTAATAGATTTTCTCTGATACTCCTTTCCAGATGTATTTGTAGAGGAATGGCTTTCTTTTTTGGGAGGGGGGGAAATTTTGTATTAATTAGTGTGTAAGACAGGATAACAAGTGGTGTAAAATACGGTGTTTCCCCTGTCATTTCAAACTGTAATTTTTAAACTGGATTTGCCATCATATTCACAAGATGGTAATTGATGCTTTTATGTTAAAACGTAGTGCAGAGGTGAATGGTTCACTTACTTTCCATTAGGGGAAGGAATTGGAGACAGGCAATGCATATATTACAACCCAGCTGAATTCCTGAAGTGTCCTTTGGCCCTCTTGTGCCTGCATTTAAGATATACTGCATTAAATTTCCAGGCAGTTGACATAGTTATTCAATGCACTGGCAGAAAAATACAGATACAGCTTCTGATTAGGGATTTGCAGCAATGAGGAAAGGATTTAGAAAAAGAGAATGAAAGAGCTTGATGTGCAAGATTAATATCATGTCCCCAGTTTAAAGGCCTTTCATCTATCTCAAGATATGAATTTTTGTGAAGTAAAAGCATTGTCAGTGACCTAATAAGAAACAAAGTGAAATAAAAATGAGCATCATGAGACATCAATTAGAAAGGAATGTATTTTAGTGGGATAATCTGTGATCTGTGGAATAATTGTGGTACTTCTTTTGAAGACAGAATGCTTTGCTGCTTTTCCTTCTCTATCTTGAGAGCTATGAAAAACTTATATTGACCTACTGCTCGCTCTCTGTGGCTGAACCTGTATAATTCTGCTGGTCTTTGCTCTGTTGTTCAATAAGTAGAGAATAATTTTAGAGCAGTTAGATTCTCTGTCACTGGATCTCCTTAAACCTGTCAAAACCACATGGAAATTATGTTGATTATTGATGAACATGCTCCTGATTTCTGTCTTGGAAACAATAACCAGCTGAAATCCCAAAGCAAGCAAACTGAAGAACTGACCCATGTACTGCCTGGAGCTCCAAAATATCTTTACACTGGGGAACTCCCAGATGGGGAGTTGTGCCTGTTGGTGCCCAGAAGCCACTGAATTGTGAGAGGTTGTGTTCACTTTAGATCGCTGCTAATCACAGGACTCTTGCAGGGATTTAAAAATAAGAAGTACTGCTTTCATATGCCTAAATTGCCTAAGCTGAGGCTGTTCTCATGCTGTGATCCCAGACACTGCAGTTAAATGAGAGACTCTTGTGTTTCTGGGTTGCTGTGAGAAATAATGCATCAGTGTAGCAGCAAGGAACAAAGTTTTCTGGTTCTCTGTTTCTTCTACAGCCTTCATTATTTCAGAGCAGCAACATTTCTCGAAACAGAGTTGGTGGTCTTGTTGCCTTTGATGTATCCAGTTTGTCAGATACTGCCTTTTTGTTTTGTTTGTAACTAATCTCTAACCACTTGTGAGAATCAGGGAATTAACATTCACTTTTTTATAAAAGGGACTGTCAAATTTGTTATCTGATGACCACCAGGAACTGTGTTATCTTGTGAGCAGAGCAGCCTTTTATTCATATCCTGTTACTTTGTCACATCTGCAAGAGCAGTGCCCTGGTTGTGTCCTGCTTGCCATTATATCCTAACTGAATTTCCTCATGTCAGTGCAAAACTTTTGATCACCTTCTTGCCTTTATCTTTGACACCAGCTTCCCTGGATCTCTGCTTGCCTGGGTATCTTGTCCTTGCTCTGGAAAGGCCCTTCTTACAGGAGGTGAGGAGTTGTGCCTCTGCCTGTTCCCATGTCATCAGCTAGTGGGAGGGCAGAAGTGCTATTCATGGTACACATAATTAAGAATCAAAACCAGCATCCACCAAAATTTGCTGCAGCCACAGACGCTGAGCCACTCTGCTGCCGTGTCTGTTTCCTCTTGACAAGCAGTCAGACTGCTCTGCTGGAGCCACGAGCTGGGCACGCTGCTTCTTGTCCTCCAGGCCACCTGGTTTCTCTCCTGTCCGTAGTCCGAGGACATACCCAGCAGGGTGGTGTTTCCCCTCCTTCCTTTGCCGCCGTGACTGCCGGTGTCTCGAAGGCCCCTCGGGAGCCCTTGCTCTGTCATTTGCTGGCTCCAACAATCGCTTGAGGCGGTTCCTGTCCCTTCTTCACTCTGAGCTTGCTTCCCCCAATGTTTACGTGTGGGTGAGTCTGCCAAATGCGTGCTTCTCACACCCCAGAGCTCTTGTAGAGACAAAATGGGCTTGTCTCTTTTATTTCCTTTCACTTTTGACCAGCTGGTACTATGATTTATCCCCAGAATTAATAGTAGGATCGGTTTGAGAGTAGGAATTTTTGATCTCCCAGTTGATGAAGAGAAGGTGTGTAGAGGGAAGGAATAACAAGCAGGTGGCACACGTGCAGGGACAGGCTGAGTGCTTCTAACACACAAGGCAAAACTGATATGGGTCTCTGAGTTCTGAGGTGCTAACAACAGCCAAATGACTGGATTATCTAAAGTACTTCATTTTCTGGTTCACATTATCCTGAACAATGTTTCAGTGTTTCCACACTGGTTGTGAGCATTTCCCTGTCCTCTGTCTTACAGATGGCTGTGATTTATTGTTGGGATCCCCTTTGCCTGTGTGACCAGTTTCCAGGAAAGAGTTGAATGTGCCTGTATGTGGTGGTGGTGATGCCTGAGTGATGTCTCCTGGCCCAGAGCTGCTTACTGTGGCTGGGGGAGGTGCCGTGGCAAGGGAAAGCAGTGAATAATTTAGCAGTTGCAGCTGCATACAGCAGTCCTCTTGAATGTCACATGCTTTGTTGTTTTCTTGTTAATTTTTTTATGGCCATACATTTACACTTTTTGGCTTTTGGAAAAAACCTTCTGGTGCCTGCATTATGGGAACTGTGGCCTACTGCTCAAATGGGAACTGGGCAGAGGGCTGGGAACGGAAGCATCTTGTGGGTGCTGGGCTCTAGGCTGCATTCAGAAGCAGCACCAACGTTTCTCAGCTCAAAGCTCAGGCTAAAAGCAGCTTTGGTTTGGAAAATAATAATGCTGTGGTGGTTGCAGGTGTTGTGAGGCTAATTCAGCTTGGGGGGCATTGTGTGGGTTTTGATTTGCCCTTCTTTCCTCCCACCCCCATTCCTTGCAAAATGTATGAGTGCAGATTTAAGGATGAGTGAAAAGCTGATGAGGTAGAGAAAATGAGAAGGCTCTCGTATTTTGTGATGGTGATTTTTCACAAGAAGGGGCAAAAAAGGACAGACTTCAAAAGAGTTGGCCTTGTGTTACTGTTCTTTCATGCAAATCTCCAGAGATTATTTTTGAATAAGAGATGAATTTAAATTCAAACAGTGTAGAGCAGGAGAACTGGCCAGACTGGCAGAGGGTTTTTATGCCAGAATTTGTTCTATGATTCTGTAGTGAGTGATGCCCTGCACAGTGACCCTGCCTGGGAAGGAGCACAAGAGAGACATTTCACACGGTAAAGGAGAGGAGGAGAATAAGGTCTTTAAGCTAAATTGAAGTGTGTGAATTGTCCTATGGCTGAGGCTAAGATCTGCCATCTCCTACCTATTAGGAAGTGGAGTAATATAAAAGGGTGTGCTTTTCCTGTTGGTTTATTGTTGATGGCTTTCCCCAGGAGTGTAATGGAATAAAATGGATAACGGTATTTGCCTTCCATTCTTCCTCACATGCTTATCTCTTGTTGCTCATTCAAGCCCTGGTCTTGATTTTTCTTTGTGGCTTTCAGGTACCTACTGGTAGGTTCAGCTGTTGGTCTGTGGGGCAGGTGCTGCTGGAACCATTCCTGTGCCTTTGCTGCTGCCAGCAAGTTCCTGTTAGGATTGTGTGTTTGTGTTAGCACACTCTGCACGTTCTTTTTGTGGCAGCCCTGTGTCTCTGTGGAAGCATCCTGTGGGTATCTGGATAAGTGGATTTCGGCAGCTGTGGTTGGTACTCAGCTTTCCTTGGGCAAGAATGCCTCCTGATATTTACAGTACTCGTGGATATGGAAAGCTCATGGACTGGGAGGCGTTTGGCGTGTTGCAGATGCTGCGCTGTCATCTGCCCTGGGGCCTGCAGGTGCCAGGAGGGCTCTGTTTCAGTGCTGACTCCAGGCAGTCCTTGTATCTGGGTGAAGCATGTTGGTAGTGTGGGCAGTGCTGGGAGCTTTGGTGGTGGAGCAGAGGGGGTGGAGCGCTGCAGCTGCTCTATAAATATACCTGACGGGCTAAAATCTGGGGACTAAAAGATTGGGTTGCTATGGTGATTGATCTGAATCAGATTACCTGTGGGTCTGTTTTCACAGCATGTGCATGTGTGGTGACTGCGTGATCTTGCATGTACAGCAGGCTGCTTTAGCCAAGCTTTTGGCTGCAGCAGAGGGGAGAGAGGAAGCAACACTGAAGGGCTGACATATGGTGAGGACAGGGAAATCTGTCACTATAGCAACCGGGAACCTGAATCAGTCCAGCTTCACTCCATGATGCTGCAAAAAGGTTCCCATCTGTGTGGCATGATACTTCTGTTTGTGGACTAATTCTGGTCATTTTCAGTCTATCTGTCTGCACCCCTGCCCATGCTGCTTCCATTTTGCTCTTGAAAACTAATGTAGAGGCTAAAGATGCATGACTGTCTCAGTCCTGTTTTCAGAAGGCAAAGAGATAATATTATTTAGTGGGAAAGGAAGAAATCTTTAAATTATTGTGATTATTGAGAAGGCCTTCAAAAGAAGTCATCTTGTATTGCCAAAACCCATTTTCCCCGTTCATTCTTTAATTTTCTTTAATCTGGTTTGTTCTGTCCTTTCCCTCAAGATTTATTGATAGATGAAAAGTGGAAGTAGTTGGAGTGCCTCTGCTGTTTTACCTGTCAGCAACTCTTATTCATTGAAGTGATGCATGTGCTCCAGGGTGGATGCTTTTAGAATTCACCTGCAGTCTTGTTCTCTACTGGGTGGTTTTTTTATGCTTGGAACTATCCCCTAGGCATTTTGCAGAACCGCACCTATGTTATAAATTAGCCATACTGGATAAGCATGTCATTGTCTGTTTAGGTATGTTTGCAATTCTTTGAAAATGCCCTTTTTTTCCCTCCAAAGTGCAAGTATCTTCTTAGGAGTCACAATGTTGGTATGCACTGCTGCCTTGCCAAGGTGCATGGTAACACACAAAGCAGCTGCACCAGTATAGCAAGTCCATCCAGGTCAGATTTTAGAAATTGTTCCATGTTCTGTCAAGTTCTGGAGGAGAGGAGGTGTTCTCATCTCTGCTATTGTCTGTGTTTCTTGTGCTAGCAGAAACACTGTATTATCTGGATAATAGCAGTAATGAGCTTCCTAGAATGTTGCATATTTTAAAGTATAAAACTATTAGCAGTGTTTTATATAGTTGTTGAGCAGAGGAAATGAAAAATGGCTCATGTGAAAAGAGGACTGCCTGTCTGCTTCTTTAAAAGCTTAGTACAAGCAAAAATAGCATGTACTGTACCAGAGGTAATGTCTGGGTTCATGTGAAACACACTTGAAAGAAGAACTAACCAAAATTTCTGTGGTAAATATTCCATAAAGATGATTAAAATGTCTAAAGACAGGACAAACCTACCATGAACAGTTCATATTGTGCTTCAAACCATGTTGTTTCCAGTTCAGCAGTGAGTTTCTGCCCACACAGGTGAGATTGGCTGGGTCTGAGGTGCTCACACCTATTTCTCATAGCTTAGGAGATAGGTCAAGGTGTGTGATGTGAGAAAAAGAAACTTAAAGCAACCCAGAAGTGGGCATTGAAACTCCTGGCCCTGCTTGTGTTTGTTTCAGCTTTCAGTTTAGTTCATTTGGTGAGTCTTGAGTTCACAGAAAACAATGCACTAAGGTCAGGCATAGTGGCTATTAGAGCTGAACTCAGTACAGACTGTCTTGGCTGAGAGTACATAGAAATTCAGGATGTTCCAAGGAAACTGAAGATTTAGTTCCTTTTTGGGTGTGACTGGAAATTTGGTCTTTCACAAGGTGAAATTTCAGTGAACCGTAATTTATGTAATTTGTTCTGTCTCCTTCACAATTTCCTCTTTTTTCTCTTACAAATTAATGTCCCATGTATGCTCTTTATTCAGCCAGTGTGCAAATTGAATTGTATGATGCTTTTTTTTATTCTAAAGGTATCCATACACTGGTGAACTGTGCAGGATGATCCTTTTATCTGGTAAAAGCTGGAGATAATGGAAAGAGAAGTTCCATCTTCCATCTTAAAGCATGGAAGAGTTGTAAGGAAAGCAAGGCTTAGCACCTTCCCGTTGTAAATTAATACACTGTCTTTATACCATTTTTGCAAGCAGTGGTGTAAATACCTGCTGGGCATCATGCAGTTCAGTGTAAGCCTGGCCCATCAGAGCTGGAAGCCTGTGTGTGAGGAAAACACCTGCAGGTGAGTGTGGTGGGTTGACTTTGGCTGGATGCCACTTACTCACCATGCCTCTCTATCACACCCCTCCTCAGCAGGACAAGGGGAAGAAAATAAGATGGAAAAAACATTGTGTGTCAAAGTAAAGGCAGTTTAATAAAGCAAAGATTGCGTACATGGATGCAAAGAAGCCCAAGAAATTTTATTATCTGCTTCCCAGAAGTAAGAGCTGTTCAGCCATTTCCTGGGAAGCTGAGTTTCAGTAGGCTTAGGGGTTGCTCCAGATTATAAATGTTTCAAATAATGGATTCTCTGTCTTTCTCCTCCTCTCTCTTAGGTTTTATCCTGAGCAGATGTCGTGGGTTATCCTTGGGTCAGTTTGGGTCAGCTGTCCTGGCTGTGTCCCCTCCCAAGACTTTGCATACTCCCCAGCACTACTGGGGGAAAGATGTTGGAGAGGCAGCCTTGATGCTGTGCCAGCACTGCTCAACAGTAGCCAAAACACTGATGTGTTATCAGCATCTTTCCAGTTACCAGTACACAGCTCATCACTGTGAGGGCTGCTGTGGAAAAAACGACCTCCATCTCAGCCAGACCCCATACAGGACACAAGTTGCATTAACAGTTTATTGTATTGAAGTTATTCTTTGACTGAATTGCTTTATTCCTCTAGGTTTGTGTCTTGAATGAGAGGTCTCTTAACAAAGATTGAGGACTCCAATGGATAGATGAAATAGGGTTACTGCACAAGTTATGTCTCTTGGGACAAATGCAGGGCATGGCTCTGACACATAATGAAAAGTCTGCTGTGGTTCTTTCATGCTGCCCTATCCATCATGTGCTGTTGTGCTTTTCATGAGTGTGTGTTTTTGTTTATATAGACTTTTATTTCTGGGAGGACTTTAAATGACAGAATACTGTGCAGATTGTTCTCTAAGAAGTTGTGCTACAACCTAAAATGTGGGTGTTTGGGGAATTTTGAAATGCAGAGTAATGCCAATAATAGAAGTGTTTGTTGTTTTGAACACTTTTTTCATGTTTTAAGTTACTAGTAAGCCATGGTTTTCTGCTGGTTCTTGCCTTTCGTCTATGTGCCTAGGCTACAGTGCCAGCTTTTACTAGTGAGCACTGGTGACAGCTGCTACAGTGTGTAGGTAGGTGTTAGTTCTCACCAACCTGTTCACCATCCATATAAGTGCTTATTTCGATTTTGGTGTTGTCTGAGACATGATCTGTTTGTGCAGTATGTTTCCGTGGTGAGCCTTCACTTCTCTGTTTTTCTCCTTTTCTGGAGTTGAAGTTATAGAAAGTCTCTTCTCAGGTGCTGCTTGAGGATTCAGCCTTCAAAGGGCTAGTTCCAATATGTTTGCAAAGAGAAAAGACATTGCACAAGACCTTTTCAGAAAAAGCAATCCAAAGTTCAAGCAGTTTGAGAGAGAGAAGAGGTTTTGACATTGATACGTCAAAACCTGTACCATCTCAGAGTCAAGATAATCTCTTGGTTCAGGTCCAAATTCCAACATGAAAGAGGAAAAATTGAAGTATCTCTTAGTTGTTTGATCTATTTCTGTCCTGATGTACTTAATCTCTAAAATCTAGGCGGTACTGGAAGGATGACAGGAAATCTCTTAAAAAGAAACTACTTTACCTCTGTATTGCCTGTAGAGGTGCTATCTGTAGTTCTGTGATCACACTGTGTTCAATCAAGTCTTCCAGATTCCTTTAACTGCTTTCTCCTACCTCTTGGTGCCTGCACAAGCATTTGTGGGGCTACTTGGTGAACCAAGTAAAAAAAAAAAAACCAATAACCTTGTAAAAACAAGAGCAGTGAGGGAGAAGAAGGGAGGGTGTTAGGTTTAGTCCATATCAATTCCACGGTCTGTTTTGCCCTGTAGCTGCACAAACTCTTCTGCCAGCACAGAGAAGGGAATGACACTGGCCTGAAAGCAAGCTTTTGGCAGATAGGGAGGGGGAAGCAGGACTGGGATGCCTGTTTGCGTTGTCTTATACAGATGATCAACTATGATGTCTGATTCCAGGCAGGAGTAGGAAGATGAGTTCCAACAAATGCTGATGCAATGCTCTTCTAAGTGCTGTCATCAGCCATTGCTATATCTCTGAAGAAGCCAGAGATTGAATAGAGGAAGGCAAAAAACTTAGACTTGGTTCTGATTCTTCTACCTCTTGCTCCAGTCCTACAACCAATCATCTTCCCAAAAAAAGCCTTTGTCCTCTTCTGTCTCAGTGTAACTGAGTTGTGTTGTTAAGTATAGTAAATCAGTAAAGGTGGCTCTGGAAGCTCTGGCACAACATCTGCATCAGTCTGGTCTCCCTTTTACTTGTGTTGAGATAGAAAGCAGAAATCATGGCAAGTGCTCAGATCTTCATAAAAACTGACAGAATCTTTAGTGTCTGATGCTAGTGGGATGTAGCTTCAGTCATTCCAGGGTCATTGTAAGCCCTGCATATATTCCTTGTACTTGTCTGCTCAGATATTCTTAAAATTTCCTGCTTTCTAAGACCTTCATAATGCATACCTTGGTAACTCCTTTGCAAAGCTGTGGGAAATATGTATAAAGAATTGCAGTCATAAGACAAATGCAGTGTATTTTCTTCAGCTTCACTGAGGAGTTGGGTAGCCTCTGTTTTTGAGGAAAAACATCTCTGATTACCACTAAGTAGCAGAATTCCCTCAAAGTCTTGCTTCTAGGTTGCATTGCAATGACTTACTGCTATGCCCTGTCCATGACTGAGCCATTTGTTCCTTAAAGAATTCTGGGTAAAGCCATTTGGAAAGGAAGCAGATAAAGTAGTTCTTCAAACTGGAGACAAAAAGGACCACTTGATATCCCAACTTCGTCTTGTTCCTCTTGAGTTTTTCTGTGCCGAGATATTTGCCTAATATCAAGGGTCAAGGGCTCTCCCAGGACAGATTCTACAATGTTTTCAATAATGCCATTAAAAATTGGAAACAGAAATTTTGCTTTCTGTGTCTGTATTTTTCCTGTTCTTCAGAGAAGATAATTTACAAGAGTATTGCTGCTCAGAGAAGATAATTCATAATGCTGTTGCTTAGGAATCTACAGTGACTGTAGTTGAGGATCTACTAAAAACATGACACAAAGTTTCACAAAATATGGGATTTTTTGTGTGAGGGTTAAAGTTTTTTTCAGTTTATTATTCCTTAATTAGTACTTACTGACTAGCATGATTTTCCTTTTTTAGAAACTGCATATGTGCTTTTGTGTTCTTACTGTTGTAATGTTTTTGTGTTCTTACTGCCATTTGGAGGGCTAATGAATGAAATTTCCCTGCTCTGTTCTTGCAATGTGAAGGACTGGGAAAAAGCCAGATATATTTCTGGACTTTGAATGTGATTCTGAGATGCTGGCAATTATGAAATAATGAGGGAAACATCAAGAAAATGACCTGATTTTGCTGAGATTTTCAGGTTGTTACTAAAGATGTTATGCTGTTATACAAATAAAATCTAAACATTTATGCTGCAGAACTGAAAGACTATAGTACAGTGATAATAATTCCGTGATGGCCTTAGGATATAAACATGAACTCAAATGGAAACCTTTTTCTGAATATGCCCCAGAAAGCAATCGATTGAATTTTTAAAATATAAAATAACTTATTAAATATTTCATTGGAATGCTCTGTAAACTTCTGGAATACTCTGAGCATCTCTGATTTTTAGAGTTCTGAGACCTTTCAGTTTCAGAAAGTTTCTATTTTCAGGTTGGTTTCAAACACTGTAGGGAACACTGTAATGTGGAACTGTATTACTTTTTACAACTTTATTTTTCTCCCTGTTCTTTCATGAATTCTATGAACTGTGAATGGTGGGGTTGGAAAGAATTATTTTCTGGATATCTCTTAAGCATAATTATTGACAGGTAGTAATGCTGCAGTAGAACCTCAGTTTTACCAAGAAGATCTTTCTATCATAAAGTATTCAGATAAATTAGCTGCAGGAGGCATGGGTATCAAGAGTAAGGAGTGAAGTTAAACAAGACTAATGAAACTGAATGAAGTAAGTGAGAATGCCAGTATGATTTTACAAGATACACTTTTGCTATTGCAGACTGCAGTTCTGTATCTTTACAGAAAAAGTGTTAGAGATCACAGTCATTGGGAATTTTGGAGATCATTCCTGCTGACGGCCATTTGCAGGTTTGGGATGCTGGGGATGCATTTTATCAAATTGTGTTTCAGGTGTTACCCCTTCTTTAGTTGTTCTGTTTATTCCACAGCTACAGTTCAGGTTGTGTTTTTTGTTTTTTTTTTATTTTCTTCAGTCTGCCAGTCTTTCACTCTCAGGAAGGGCACTCTCAGGATCTTATGGATTTGCCTAAGCGACACACAAACCATTTAACGAGTAGCCTTTTGCCAGTGGTAGGCAGCTTTTTCTGTGTTCTCCATTAGAACAGAATCAGAGAATCATTTACACTGGAGGAGACCTCTAAGATGATTGACTCCAACCATTAATTCTTGAGATACTCTTGTACTTTTTTGTGTGTTTTTCATCTCTCTGCTTTTATGGGCATATGGCTGTGTTTTTATACTCATAGAGATCTGTGGGTGACCATGACTGCACAGATCATTGAGGTTTTTTGGGACTATAATTAAGGTCATTAAGTTGCTTGTATGTATTGGATGTTCCTGGTTGTGCTTTTGACACTCTTGCTTTTCTTGGTTCTAGATTGGATTTGGCAGAAGTTCCAAGCAGATTCTGTTCCCCAAGGCAGCGATCACAGCTGATGGGATAACTGACCACTGGATCAATGAACAGAAATTCCTGGAGATGACATAGGGAGGGGCATCAAGGACAATGGTGCAGAAAAAGAAAATCTGCTCTCGGCTACTTGACTATCTTGTGATCATTGGAGCCAGGTAATGTGAAAAAGTCTCAGCAGAGCTTTTGCTTGGGCAGTAGAGTGGGGATAAATAGCCCTGCATCCACTGATGAAGCCTTGCCTGATGCTCAGGAAGTGCTGTCTGAAATGTGTGCAGAATGCTTCCCTAAGGGGAGCACCTACGTGAGCCAGAGCACTTCTTGAAAGATACTAGTGCAGAGTTTTTTAGCTTGTGGTCTTTAGACTTCTTTTCAAGGGTCTACACAGGGTGGCTAACAAAAGCTGATTTATCTGTCACTCTGGTAGTCTGTGTGTCTGCACTTTGCTTCTACTGGCATCAGGACAGAGGGATTCACAAAATGAAAACATTGAAAGCTAAGTGCTAAAGTTAAATATAAGTTTTCTATTACTTTTATTACTATTAATGTACTACTAGTAGAATAATACTACTTTTCTAGCTTTTGAAATGTAGTCTTTAAACTCAGTTTAAAAAAAATTTGGAACTTGCTTTACTTGCTGTTTTTCCCTCTAAGACTTATTTATCCTCATAGGAATGACTTTAATGCTTTCTGGTTTTAAAGTGTTATTAAATAGATAAAATGTTACGCATATTTATTTAAAGCATGTATAAAATGTAGGGTTGATGTGTTCTGTTTGTCAAACATATGGGTGCTCAGTAAATGTTATTTTTTTCCTTATTCAAAGTTTATGCAGCAGCTTTCTGCAAATTCTATGTAATGGGTGTATCCCAAAGTCTATTTTGCTTTCATTTCTAAATATCAGTGGTTTTTGTGCATCAGCCTGTTGCTGTACCTTTTGCTTTCTTTTCAGAATACTTTGAAAGCAATATTTAAATAGGCTGAGTGGAGTAAATTACATAATCCTGACTAATAGTTATTGTATTTTACGGACAGAATACTGTAATAGTTTAATACTTCTTACTGTCTGTAGAAAAACAACCAAATTTTCTTTATGTGTGTCACTAACTAGGAAGAGGAGGGAGAAATGTTAGCTGCCTCCTCCAGTGAAGCTTAGAGTGTCTGATGTTTTCACTTAGAAATTTCTCACTATCACTTCTGGACTCCTACAGTTCTTTTGCCAGCCCATGCTGATTAGACTGCTACTGCTCAGAGGTGCTGTCTCATTTGGAACTTCATCGTAGGTAATGAAGGTTCCTGATGAGGAAACTCATCACAGGTAAATGCCTGTGGTGGGAGATGAAGCTGACTGAAGTAGCATCTCCTACAAAGTCCTTAGGAGCTCTGTGTGGCCTTTACTGTTACATCTTGTTATCCACAGAGCACAAATTGAAATGCTTTTTAGAACTGTTAGGTTGAAACTTTCTCAGGGTCTGAGGAAGCTCTGTCCTTGTAGCTAATATTACAGCAAAGGAATGAAGTGGTGATACATGCACTTGTATTTTGTTGATGTCATTTTTTGGACCATTTGCTGCTTAATAGACTCTATAAACAGTACCAGCATTATCTGAAATTTTGTTTTCAGCAGATGTTGCATTAGTTGTGTCCATTAACATATAAAAGCATTTTATTGTTTCTTTTTTTTCATACAGTATTTCAGTATCTAACTATACAGTCAGTATAAATATTGTTACTGGTTTTATTAGGAAAGCATTTTTACTGATTTTAAATAAAATATTTGTTTGGAAAAATTAGTCAGCAGAGCTATTTACACCAGTGATTTTCTTTTGTAAATTATGAACATTTTATTACTACTTGTTAGAATTTTTTCACATCTCTTATATGAGGAAAACAAGTTTCATTTGTATTTTGGAATAGGCAGAAGTGTAATACTTTAAAAGAATCTAGTAGAAAATTAGGAAACAACAGTATTGCTTTTCTGTCTTCATGTTTCTGTAGTGATTTGTGGTACAAAGATTAGTGAGTCACAGTGGTAAATAGCTGTGCATGTTACCACAGAGTTTTTATATAAATTATACTTATAATCCTAATCTGAAAATCAAACACATATGTTTGTGGGGTTGCTATAACTTTTTACTGAAAGCTTTTTTGGGATGAGGTTAATATCACTCTACTCTTCAACTTAGCTCTTTGTTTGTAGATTCTCGCTTTCCCAGTTAGGAATTGATACTGGATTTTCTCATGTATTTTTTTTTTTTTTAATCTTGTTCATAAATGGCTGAAATCTAGGAGCTTTTCCTCTGACTCTGTATTTGGAGAGGGACAATATGTTTCCTACTGAAGTGTTGCCCAGAGACCTGTGTAGTTACATTAATTTTGAAAGTCAAAGTCAGAGCAACGTGACAACACAGTTTTCTCCTGGGAACAGCATATTCCTGGAAGGCCTTTTCTCAGTCAGATTTGAACAGGCTTCTTGCTAATGATCGTATAGACTTAGACTTATTTACTTAACCTTTCTGCCTTGCGCTATTGAGTAAGCTTTGTGGCTGGTGACTGAGAAGCTGCACTTTCCCTGAACAGTAGGGAAGAGGGGAAACAAAGATGAAGCTAAGTCCTCTGGCTCCTGACAGATTAGTAGGAAGTTCCCCAAAATATTTATTATTAGTCAACTCCATAAGGTTTTTTTCTGTTTGCTTCTTTCGTAGGCACCCAAGCAGCGACAGTGTTGCTCAGACTCCCGAGCTGCTGCGGCGTTACCCTCTGGAAGACCACGCAGACTTTCCTCTCCCGCCCGATGTCGTGTTCTTCTGCCAACCTGAAGGATGCCTGAGCGTGCGGCAGAGGCGCATGAGCTTCCGTGATGACACTTCCTTCGTCTTCACCCTCACGGACAAGGACACGGGGGTCACTCGCTATGGGATCTGCGTCAACTTCTACCGCTCCTTCCAGAAGCGAGTGCCCAAGGAGAAGGGAGATGGCCCAGGGGGACATCGAGCTCGAGAGGGACAGAAGATCCCTAAATCTGGGGATGCACCAGCCCCCCAAGAGGAAGTGGGCACTGAGAGTTCGGAGAGCGGCTCTTCCCTGCAGGCTCCCAGTGCGGAGTCTACCCCTGACGTGAATCGATCCCCACGCAGTAAGCGCCTGGCCAAAGGCAGCCATCGCTCTCGGAACAGCACTCTGACTTCTCTGTGCATCCTTAGTCATTATCCCTTCTTTTCCACCTTCCGTGAGTGTCTGTACACCCTCAAGAGACTCGTGGACTGCTGTAGTGAGAGACTGCTGGGCAAGAAGTTGGGGATTCCACGTGGGGTGCAGAGGTATGTTGAGAGGAACAAACTTTCTCCTCCTGTTTGTGTTCAGTGCTGCAATTTATTTGCATGGTGAATTGTGGCTGCAGTTGTGGTTGCAGAAGCAGCCAAACACTGAGAGTTGGCCTTTTCCTCTGTTTTAACCCAGGTTCACAGTAGGAAAAGGAAATTTTTATAACAATTTCTTTAAAACTTCTCTCTCTCTCTGATTGTGTAATCTGGTATGATTTTTTTGATGCACTGAAGGAGGCACTACCCTTCTGACTACAGAAGCTGAGTGCTGATGCTGTTACTGTTGCTTTGGCATTCAAGCTCTGTGGCACTATATGCTGGTACTGATTCTCTGGGAAATTAGAAGCAGCCAAGAAATAACAGGGAGAATTTCCACTTTGTGCAGCAGGAAAATAATGAAATGGGCTTAACAAGCTTATGAAACAGTCTGAACTTCAGCGTGGGAGAGAAAAGACTAGAGAAGCAGGATCAGCTGAAATAGGTCAAAGTACAATATTTGAAGGAGAGAGGGAGGAGAGGTAGAAAACAAAGTAGTTGTCTAGGAAACATGGGAATGGTTGTTGGTAACAGCAAATTGACAGGAACTTGGAATATTTACTATAAGGTAATAATGTATCTGCTGTTATAGTATTGAGTATATAACAGAAGCAGCTGTACTGTAGGGTATGGAAGGAACAATGTTTTTATGTATTTCTGTCAAGCATGTGTGTCTGTGCTACTGTGCCTACACCTTCATTCCAGGATGGTTGTTTTCATTTCCAATGTGCTAACTGAATAGAAGAAATATGAAATGAATCTCTGGAGAAGCAGGGGATTATCTCAACAGTTTGAGGGACAGGGCTGTGAGATAGTACGTAATTTGAGTTAAGTAGCTTGGTACACTCTAAATTAAACTTGTCAAAAGCAAAAAATGACAGGATTATAATTATTATAATTTTTATCTTTATAAGCTCTTTACATTTTTCATGAAATGGAAAATGTGTCCTATTCATAGAACAGTGGCCTACTTCTTGGGCTACTGCCCTGGAATAATTCTAGGAGAGTGTTCTGGGCTAGTATGACTGATTCCTGCATTAGCAGATTTATCACTTGAGGATGGCAAGAAAAGGAATATTGAGCATACATCTCTGGGAAAAGTAAAGCAGCAGGTTTGAATTACCATGTAGTTTTCTTGTGGTGACCTGGAAAAGTAGAATAGTTTTGACGTGTGGCAGAGTAAAGGTGAAACTGAATCCTTACAGCTGGCAAAAGGTGGAGCACACCTCTTAGCAGCCTAATGTCTTGTGCATGACAAGTAGGTGAAGGATGAGTTACGGATGAGAAGCATCACAGTTCATGTATCATGTACTCAGCATAATCTCAAATTGCCCATATTTTGAGCCATCCAAATGTCTCTAATTAGTCTGTCTTTATGAAGCCTCTGTGAAGCCTTTGTGCTTTTTTCCTTTTCATTTTTTTTAAAAGATAGAACCTCCGATTGGAACCCATAGCTTTCTAAGGGATCTGTTACAATAACTCATGATATTTATCAGGCTGAAGTTATTTGGAGAATGAATACAGAAGGTTTGCAGCCTTCACTGTGCTACAGGCTAAAGGGCTAAAATGGACAAGACTGTGCTTTCCTTGTCAGACCCAGTTTTGAAGCTCTGAAGGCCCTGAGCAATGCTGTACATGCATTTTGGCCAACATGTCTGTGAGCTACAGCTTACCATTTTAGGGTGTGGAAGACTTGCTGGTTATTTTGCTAAGGTACCTAGATGTCTTCTACACAGCTTTCAGAGATTTAGCTGAAATAGATCCATTTTTCCCATGGGTTATTCAGCTCTTTAGGAATGATACAATGCAATTTAGGACAAAATGATGAAGGGTATTTTATCATGCCAAAACATCTGGGAGATCTTGGATGTGGCATATTTTTATTATCTCAGGTTTAATTTCTGTTCTTGCAAAGGTTTGTAGACTTCTAGAAGCAGAGTCCTGTAGTCAGTCTGCTGCAGTTCTGGATGAGATAGGAGAGTATCCTGTGTACCCGCTGAATTTCAAGCGTGAGGGTGATGAGGGTTCTTCAGAGATCTGGACCTGACAGATCTCTATCCTTTAAATGCGTGAATGAAGTTTGAAGTGACATATTTGTGTTGATTCCTGCCACAGAAAGATTTATTCTTCCTCATGTTGTGGGTTGTGTCAGTAAGCTTAAATGCCTGTCTTCCATTCCTTTGTGTGATCAAAATATTTGTTAGTTGCCTCTTTTAATCCTTGATGGATCTACCCTTTCTCTGGAGGAGCCTTGTGGAACAGCTGTCAGGTGAAGTTCTTGGAGTGTTAACCTTGGCCTTCTCCCTGTCCAGGGATACAATGTGGCGGATTTTCACGGGCTCCCTCTTGGTAGAAGAGAAGTCCAGCGTGTTGCTTCACGACTTGCGGGAGATCGAGGCCTGGATATACCGGCTGCTCCGCTCCCCGATGCCCGTTGCTGGGCAGAAGAGGGTGGATGTGGAAGTCTTGCCACACGAGTTGCAGCCAGCTTTGACCTTTGCTCTTCCTGATCCATCCCGCTTCACTTTGGTGGATTTTCCATTACATCTGCCTTTGGAATTGTTGGGAGTGGATGCCTGCCTGCAGGTGCTAACCTGCATCCTTCTGGAGCACAAGGTAAGAAGGGAGGAATTAATCTTTGATAAGTTTGTAGGAAATTCTGCCCTCTTCAAAACCAGGGTAGGCTGGATGTGTAGAACAGCTGGCTCTCTGCACTACCTGGAATGAATTTTGTCTGTGGAGGATGAGGGGAATAAATATCTCCTTCTGAGGTTCCTGTTTTGAAAAGTTCTGTTATCACTCAAAAAAAGCTATACGAAGCTTGTTTTCAGACAGGTTAATGGAGGGTTACCCAGTTCACAGCCATCGAATCTGAGTGTGCAGAGATCACAAAATCTGTGGTCTTTGTATACACCTGAGGGGAGTATTAGAAGTGAATGGTTGCTGCACTGCTGATGGGAGTTGCTTTGGTTGCAGGTTGTATTGCAGTCCCGAGATTATAATGCACTTTCAATGTCTGTGAT
Source organism: Sylvia atricapilla (assembly GCF_009819655.1). Lineage (NCBI taxonomy): Eukaryota > Metazoa > Chordata > Aves > Passeriformes > Sylviidae > Sylvia > Sylvia atricapilla. The sequence continues at coordinate 23,497,716 of NC_089145.1, read as the reverse complement.
GGCCTTTGTGGCCATGATCTACCCGTTAGAGTACATGTTCCCGGTGATCCCTCTGCTTCCCACCTGCATGGCCTCTGCAGAACAGGTACATTCTTTTCCTTTACTGGTCTTTCACAATAGATGTTTCTGTGATGTCTAAAACTCATTTAGGTGTATTTCTTTTGTTTGTGATGGTGAACAATTCTTTTGTTCACCATCTTCTCAGATTGCATCAAAGTCTGCCTTGCAAAAACATTGCTTGAGTGTGACTGTTTAAATCGTAGATAACACCACTTATGGAGAATATCTTCAGAGCACACTCAGTGAATGATTCAAAGCAGTAGTTCACAAACAATGGACTACATGACCATAGATTGACAATATTTTGATGATATTTACCCCCTTCGCCCTCTAAACTGAATATTAAAGTTTGTTGAGGAGAGTCCAGTGTAATATTTAAGGATGCTTTAGGGCTCTTTGATTGAGAGTTCAGAAACTATTGCCTGCAATCTCAGAAATATGAAGAGTTGTGTCATTTCAGCTGGGAGCCTGGGTTTTGCCAATAGTCAGCTCTTTGCAGGAGCTCATTATTCTGCTTGGAAACATGGAATTCAGGCCATCCCACTACTTCAGTGCTATCTTGCAGGTGATGCTGAGGTTTGTTCTTGTACCACGTCTTGGAGGTGACCAACAGTTCTAGATTAATAGAATAAATTAGCCTCCCAAGCCATTGGTCTCTAGCTGCTACGTGCCTAGTTGATCTAAACCTTTTTCCTGTGCTCATTCCCTTGTCAGAAGCAACCTGAATTTTTCCATAGTTTTTCTACATACATCTGAAAAAATGCATCTATCTTGTACCTTTTAAAGATGTTATTATTTTGAAACCAAATGACCACTACAAGCATAAGGGTAACCTCCTTGTATGTGCCTATTTACAGTAGCACAGACTCAGTTTGAGCTGAGGATCTATTAATTCATGACTTCTTGCTTTTCAGCTTAAGCTCTTACTCTGAACATTTTTGGGTTTTTTTTGACAATTACAGACATGGCAAGCTGTTTCCAAAGAGCCATGTAGCCATATAAATTACATCCTAGGTGGGAGTGGGACATGGAACATGGGAGATGGAAATGTGTTTTCTCCTAGATGAAAACTGAGGCTTTCTGAACAGGAGCTTTTGTTTGTTTGTTTGTTTTTCTTTCCTTTTCTTATTTTTAATGTTTCCATGGTATGGTATTAATTATTTATCAATGCCTTTTGTGTTGTCTACTCTGCTATAAACACACTGTAGTCAGTAAATAAATACTTGGGAAGAACATGATGATATCAAATGTGGGTCTTGTCCTTAGTAAAGTCTGTCTTTCAGTTGCTTCTAGCCCCTACACCTTATATCATTGGTGTTCCGGCAAGTTTCTTCCTTTACAAACTGGATTTTAAAATGCCTGATGATGTATGGCTTATTGACCTGGATACCAATAGGGTAAGTGGCACCCATAAGAACTTGTTTCTTTGTTTCCAGGGACGGTGTACTGTCACCAGTGTACCCACTGAGAATTTAGTAATACTTGGCCTCTGTCTACCTTTCCCACTCTCATGTTAAACTTTAGGATTCCATTCCTTGTTGTGTCTCAAGGTCTCCCATGTCTTTTGCATTAGATATCCTTTTTCAGCTAATTAATCTGGCTATATCATTGGAAGGCAAATCCTCAAACAAATGATAGAACTTTCTTCTTGACTAATTGTCAGACTGTGTCTTATAGCCCTGCCTAAGAAACACAGTCTCTTGAGAGCCTTCCCACAGCTTTGGTTGTCATGGTTCATGTGGGACTATGTGTCTTACTTTCTACGAGGGTATGAGCAAGGCTAATTCAAGGAAAATGTGTATAACATCATCTGCTTGATGGAAAGTGTGGGTTGATCCAAACTTCTTATTTTTGTGGTAAATGGTAAAGTAACTCCACTGTTTGTTATATTGGAAACAATAACAACAATAAAGAAGTGAAAAGCAGGTGTCTGTGTCTGAGATTGTAGGGTTTGTTTAATACTTATTTTACTTATGTGTCTTTTATTCCTTGGTGTCTGGTGTGCTGTAGATTCAGGGGATCTTGTTTTGGAAATGACTACAGTTGGGGAATTTTAAGTCTGTTGTTGTGCTTAATTCCAGGTGATTGTTCCCACAAATGCAGAATCTTTGCCAGCACTGCCAGAACCAGAAGCTTCAGAGCTGAAAAAGCATCTGAAACAGGTAATGTGCACTTTGGGGAAAGAACACAGATCAGTAGAATGTAGCATATGTAGTGTTGCCCAGCTCTTCTCCTATAGCGGATAAAAATGCAAGTCAGTGAATGTAAAGCTGAAATCTCCCTGTACACAACAGATGGTTTCTTATTTTTACTATTGTTTGGGGCTAACTTGTTTCCAGTTGATGCAGAAAGTTCCAAATTCCTCCTTTACATTTGCCATGTGGGCTTTAAACTCTGACTTGATCCATCAAGCTGTGATCATCTTTGTTTCCCCTCCATTCACAGATCTGTGTGTAAAGTGTCAGTCTCTCCTCTCAGGTCCTGCTAAGCCATTAATCAGCTTGGGTCATCCTGGCTGATCGTGTCAAGCAGGTTTTATCTCTTTTTTTCTGTTTTCCTTATGCACGCTGCATGCAGTATCTAAAGGTAAAGTGTGTTACTAATGTGATGAGGTTTGCTCTTTCTCTTTCCTCATAGACCAGGAGAGCAAAGTGTGTAACCTCTCTGATATCCCAGTACCTGCTGTCAGCACAGATGGAAGTGATGTGTTGCCTGGAGTTTTGTTAGATCAACATTGCCCCCCCTGCTGCCTCACCCCCTTGCAATTTCAGGCACTACTTAGCAAAACTTTCTCACTAGTGCAAAGGCAAACTCAAGTATCAGAGGACCAAATTGCAGTTGCTTTGAAGACATATTTAAAATTCTCAGAGTGTTCACCCAAATTCAGTTTACATCCCCTGTGTATTCCTATGGACATGGTCATTAAGGGTTTGCCCTTGGTGAAGGAGTGCTGCTGGTACAAAGTAGACAAATTGTGGCCCACATTACTAAGGTTAACACTTCTGTGTGCCTTTGGGTCTTAGAGTCCATAAATGAATTTCAGGATATCTGCTTTTAAACTGCTGTAGAACTTCTCAGCTGCGTCATTAAGGGCAACAGGCTTGCCAGTCTCCAAAGTGGCCAGATGCGAATGTTTGGGGGTGGGGCAGTTATACCTCTTTCCCAAGATGTGTGTATTTTGTGGTCCCTTTTATTTTCCTCTCATTTGTGATATTTGGTAGTAATAGATTTTTTTTTCCCTCCATCTGTTTCTCTGTGGTCATGTGTTCGTCTTGGCTCTGATGGGCTGCTGTGGTGTTATCATATGATCTTCCATCTTGCCTCCAGTGTCTGGTTAGCATGACTGCAATCACTCAGAAAAAGCTGCTCACTCCTGACAACAAGGTTCTTTATTTTATTCTTTTCCCCTCAATTTTCCATTTTACCCTTTTCCTTTGGAGTTTTTTTTTGTTTGTTTGTTTCTTTGTTTTGGTTTTATATATATATTTTTTTTAAAGTGAAAAGATGAAGCCTCAGTGGGCAAATGGGAAAAATGAGGAAGATTTAGGATAGGTCTGGGTGTCCAGGACTGATTCACCATTCGTGCTGCTCCTTGAAGACTTTATGAGGGTTGAAGAGGTAGCTTTATGGACAGATGAAGACTTCATTCAAATGGAAAGTGGAAGTTTTCAGGGATACAAGCAGTTGTTTGTGTAGAGGTGTCTCCACATTTTCCTGGAATATCAAATTACTGGTTGAATAGCCACCTTTAAGGGCAAGTTTCAAGGCCTCTAGTTCCCAGGATGTATTCAAATTACACATGGAAATAACTCTACAAGCAGCAGAGTTATGCAGCGCCATACTACTAGTGGTCCAGTTCGGACTATCTGTTTTCATGTCATGAATGATCTAGCAAAATGAAATTCTGTGCTATTCCTTGACTGCCTCCGGGACTGTTTCAGCATTGAGATAATTTTGACAATCAACATAAAGGAGGGCCTGGAGATACTTGTTGACTCAGTGTGGAGGTGGTTTGAGACAAATTAATGGAGCATGCATAATTGTTGCAATTGCCTAGAGGGCAGGGTAGCTCAGATCTTTTGTTCCTTAAATAACTGTTCTTGCTGAATGTGTGAATAATGTCCTTCAATAGGCCCTGGCCAGCATGAGCCTGAATACTCAGCCCATTCTTAATCTAGAGAAGTTTCATGAGGGGCAGGAGGTCCCTCTGCTGCTGGGAAGACCACAGAATGATTTGCAGTCTACTCCCTCCACAGAATTCAACCCTTTGATCTATGGCAATGATGTGGACTCTGTCGATGTGGCTACCAGGTGAGGCTTAACAGGAAGGTAGCATTGAATCTTCATGAAAGTTTGCACTCGAAGGCAGCACAAACATATCCGTGGGTGAAGTGGCATCTGTTAGGTACTATTGTAGATTCTACATGACATCGTGGGGAAAAAGAGCAGTGTTTTTAGTAATTACAGCGTTTATCTCATATCTATTACCTGCATGAGCATAACTGTGTATCTTGAGGGGGTGTTTTGCTTCTTGCATTTTCCTGGATTGTCCACTTTATGTGGGTTTGTCTGTCTGATACTGTGTCCTCAGTTTAAATCACAAGCCTTGAACTACTGAAAAAAAAACCCCTGGGGACTTATTTCTTACCTCAGCTAGTAGAAACAAGAACGATATCCTTCACTGAGTGGACGTTTGTGTTATGATGAACTAGAACAAAGTGATTCCTTGGGTTTTGGTCTGTTTGGATTTTTCTTTTTTTTATTTTTTTTTGCAAGACAGCTGTTTTCTAAGAAGAGTTAGGTTACCATTCTTCAAAGATTTGGAACATTGTGTATGGAATACCTTTTAAGTGCTCTCTTTCTTCTTTTTTTGTTATGCTTTGTGTTTTTATCTAATATCTTGTTCTCTCTTTCTTTTTAGGGTTGCTATGGTGAGATTCTTCAACTCACCAAATGTTTTGCAAGGATTCCAAATGCACACTCGCACTCTTCGCCTCTTCCCACGACCAGTGGTGGCCTTCCAGGCAAATTCTTTTCTTGCCTCTAGGCCAAAGCAAACACCTTTTGCAGATAAGCTTTCCAGAACACAGGCAGTAGAATACTTTGGAGAATGGTCACTCAACCCTACTAATTATGCTTTCCAAAGAATTCATAACAGTAAGTGTTGGTCTTGCCTTTCTTGTACTTGGATGTAATACAGGAACTTAAAAACCAGATGTTCTAGGGAAGGATTTCGTTTTATACCATCTCAGTCCTGCTGGGGAGGAAAATCTAGTTCAAGGAGAGGTTTGTTCTTTTTATGTATGGCCTTGTGTTTCTCCCAAGTTAGCCCTGCTGTTGGCGAGTTGCTCCTCCAATTTTACCTCTTGTTTGATTACAGAAAAGTCTTGTAGGCTACTTAAAGACTGTCCCTTTGTGCAAGACTCAGTAGCGGGTAGTGTCACTGTGAACGAAGCCTCTGACACCGGTAAATGAGTTTGATTAATGCTCTCCTTGGTATTTTGTGCAGACATGTTTGACCCAGCCCTAATTGGTGACAAACCCAAGTGGTATGCTCACCAGCTGCAGCCCATCCACTATCGAGTCTATGACAGCAATTCACAGCTGGCTGAAGCCCTGAATATCCCAGCAGAGAAGGAAACAGATTCTGATCCCACTGATGACAGGTTAGTGGGGGACCTGCCCGTAGTCATATAAGAGTTACTTCAGATTGCTGGACCTCTCCTACTTCTCATTTGCAGCCTTTTCCTGTAGCCTGCCAGGCTGTTGTTTCATTTCTTGTCTGGGTAGAATACTTGACACTGAAGTAAAATTTCCTCACTGCTCTGTTATCACAGCAAACCTCTTAGCCTTTTGCTAGTGTATTCATTTGATGTGATTTTCCATACTTACTTTCCTGTTTTCTTTTGCTACTTGTATGCCACTTGACATTTGTCATTTCCTCACATACTAATTATCTTTTCTTCCATGCTGTTCTTTCTCTGGTTATTTTTGTTGCAGTGCTACAAATACTCCCACCCATCCTACCACTCTTTCAAATCTCTGTTCCCTTTCAATAGTTATGCAAAGCTTGTTAGTACTACCCACTGCCTGTGACCATCTTGTGTGTTCAGTAAAATGAAAGGAAACTTTATATCATAGTTTTTGGCCGTATTTCTGGGGTTTTGTGTCTAGTTTTATTCTCTTTCATTCCTTGCTGGTTTGTGAGGTCTTTCAGACTTGGACTTGCACATATTTTGCATTCTACACAGCACCAGTGGTCCTAACAGAATGGGATTTAGCACTAGTGTGAAAAGGAAATGCTTTTACTTGTGATTCCCAGTTCCCTTGGAGTTGTCCTACATCAACAGACACATGTTTTGTGAATTAATACACTATTCTCTGCTCACTTATGTTTGGCCTCATTAACTTTGCTAAGAGATTTTCAGTGTCTTCCCATAACTATTCACATACCTGAAAGTTATGGGTTTTTGTTCTTACCTTTCATTGAGCTGGCCTGTGAAATTTGTTTATAGCTACTATAATATGAGATTTTTTAGGAGGTCCATGAAAACAGATTCACATCTTTAAAGTTGCTTTGATGCTGCCACTCATCTCTCTCTCTCACCTGTTGCGGCAGTGGCAGTGACAGTGTCGACTATGACGATTCAAGTTCCTCCTACTCCTCCCTTGGTGACTTTGTCAGTGAGATGATGAAATGTGACATTAATGGTGATACCCCAAGTGAGTAACTTTTGCTTTTACTTTCACAAGGTCTACATAGGTTCCCTTTCCCAATTCATCTGAAGAACTTTGGGAAAAAGATCTCCCCTAAATTGCTGAACAGAACAAAGTATTTGTTCCGTTGTGGTCTTGCGCTGAGGTAAAAGTGTGTGGGTAGACTGAAAAAGGACATTTCTCCTGCTTATAAACAACTTCCTCCAAATGACACTGTGAGGAGGAAGAACAGAAGCAGGTGCTGCTGACCACAACTTGTTCACTAGATCTGGGAACAACCTGCTGCTGCTGTAAATACTGTGCAGTATGGACAGAATAGTGTGAGCTCTCTCCTGCCCCTGCATATTCATTCTCAGTGCCAGCTGTGAAGTATTACTCTGTCCTAGTGGGGACAGAAAAATGCATTCTCTGTGGCTTATATGGAAGCTGCATAAAGACTCTCTTTGTTCAGTAAACTACATCAGAAGTCCCAAGACATTTCCCATGTCCCAAGGACAAGAGGTAATAATCATAAGCTGCAACAAAAGAAACTCTACTTGGACATAAGAAAAAGAACTTAATGGTTATTATAGTTGAACAGGTTCCCAGGATCACTGTAGAATGTCAAGCCTTGAAAACTTTCAAAACTCAGTGGGACAAAGCCCTGAGTAACCTACTTTAGTTTTGAAGATGTTCCTGCTTTGAGGAGAGAATTGGAATGGATGACCTCCAAAAGCCCTTTACAACCTAAATTTTTGTGCACGTTGATTCTGTTGAGCAATCCTCTTCTACGGATATTTAGTTAGATGGGAAAAAGCCTGAGGAAGGCAGTGTTGTTTAATGAATAATGATGTGTTTGCAGATGTTGACCCCCTGACTCATGCAGCCCTTGGTGATGCTAGTGAAGTGGAATTTGATGATTTTCAAGAATATACAGGGGATCCTGATGAACAGACAATGGACAGTGAGAACTCCCAAGAAAATAACCAGCCTCGTTCAAGTTCCAGTACTACCGCCAGTAGCAGCCCCAGCACTGTCATCCATGGAGTGAATCATGTGTGTACTGAGATGAGTTCAGCCTCAAGATCAGCGTTTTAGGATATAAAGAATGGGAGAATGCACGTGGTTCTTTCTGAGAAGGGCAAAAGCTAATAGGACTGTGACACCATGCATATATTTTAAATTGCATGCTCACCCTGGACTTTCTGAGCAAGGTGGAGTTTGCTGGTACCCTCTTATGCTGGGATAGACCATTCCTGTACAAAACGTTCCAGTGCATTGAAAATGCAGCATTAGCAGGGAGAAATGGTCCAGGTTGGGTCTGCAGGAACTGCTTTTACAGAGTCTGGAAAGACCTGATGTCTTTAGAGGAGCAGGGGGTGGGGTGGTGAAATTCATTAATTTCTGGTCTTTTAAGAAGAATGGGAACATGGTAGTTAAAAGCCATTATCCTGAGCTAACACTTACTACTCAGAGCTGTTCTAAAGGGGAGTAAGTCCCTAGAACAATGCACAAATACTGCAGTGTATATAAAATCCTAGTTTAGAGACACAGATAGGGGACAGGAGGTGGGGGGAGGATCCATAGCAAGCAGAATGAACTGTGCAAATTTCCCAGTTTGAAATAATTGTTCTTGTCCTGCCCTTCAGTTGTATGTAACGCAAATTAGCGAACAGATCAATGATTTGGCTGGTCCACAGGAGGCAGCAGACTCAGCAGAAATAGAAGAGAAGTTGGCTGCTGGATTTTCAAACCATCTCTCTGCCTTGCCACTGCAACCAAGCTTTCCTAAGATAAGCTTGGATCGTCGTGAGAGTGACATCGCAGCTGGCAGCATGAGCTCCTCCGAAGGGGTGGTGAGGAAGCGAGAGTATGACAATCCATACTTTGAACCACAGTATGGTTTTCCTACGGAGGATGAAGATGATGAGCAGGAAGAGAGCTACACCCCAAGATTTAACCAGAATCTCAATGGAAGCAGGCGAGTCTTCCTTGTCTCCTGCCCTTCTGGGCAGCACTTGTGGGGTTTCTGTCTGCTTCATGTAGTTGTAACATTTGTGCACTCAAATGTCTTTGCACCTGAGATGTATTGTTGATCGCTTTCATTTCATATAGAAATGCTGTCAACCCTTCTGGTTTGAATAAAAGCAGTTGCTTAATCCCTCAGTTCCTTATTTTTATGTAAGCAGTAGAAGCTATGAGAATTAACAGTTCTTTCTAGAACATTATAGGGTATCACATACTGATTTTCTGTAAACTGTTTTGGTAAATCTTTGTCTTTTGGGGGAAAGATACTGCAGTGATTGGTGGCAGTGAGTTTTCTTATTACTCCTTTCAAACCAGAGTGAATTTTTCTTTTTTCCTTTAACCTGCAAGTCTGCGAATGCCCTTTCATAGACGAATTTTCAGCATGCCCTGAAAGGCTGTGAAAGCCTGAATATAAAGATGTTTCAGTTCTAGCCTTTTTTTTCTTTTCCTTGTTTGTTTGGGTGGTTTTTTTCTTACCCAGAAGGTGCAGGTAGTGTGGTGTAAACTGGTTGGAATGAGACCAACATCAGTCTCCCACAACCATACAATGTGTTGATTTGGGGTGGAAAGGGGGAATTCTAATAACATATGTACTTAATTTCTTTTAAGGTCTCAGAAGTTACTCCGGCCAAACAGTTTAAAACTGGCCAGTGATTCTGATGCAGATTCAGATTCCAGGGCCAGCTCCCCAAACTCCACTGTCTCCAACAATAGCAGCGAAGGTTTTGGGGGCATCATGTCTTTTGCAAGTATGTACGATGCATTCATTAAGCTAGTTTTATTTATCATATCAGAGTGTACAGAGAGACGGAATAGAGGGATGGCTAGTCAAGAGAATGGGTTGGTTGTCAAATTGTTACCAGCTTTCCAGTAGTCATGGTGCCTTACTGACAGCTGCTGACAACTAGTGCTTTATATTTTCTTCAGTAAGGACTTTGGGTTTGTGGTTAGCCACTTGAGTTGTATGGCACTTTAGGGCACAGATCAGAAATGTCTTCAGTTTCATTTAAACAAAGCATTGTGCCATTTTATGAAATTGATAAAAAAATCTTACAGCAATATTCCTTCCGTGCTGCCACGTTGTGTGTTTAGGTGCTAAATTCAAGTCCTTGACTGGCTACTTTCAATTATATTTTAATAAAAAAAATCACAGGTGTGGAACACAAGTCTAGAATCTCTTAATAAGTGACAGAAGACATGGCCACCTGAGTCTTGCACTACAGTAAAAAGCAGTGAAAGAAGGTTGTAGCACTGGGGAAAATATATTAAATGTTTCTGGTAAAAATGACTGCTACTAAAATAAGACTACAAAAAAAACCAAAAAACTGAAGAAAATTGAGATAATATGTTGACACTAAATTAATAACTTGAAGTGTTAATCAGCTCCTTTATCTAAAAGTGGTGCTTTCAGGCTGTGTACAGGTTTAAGCAGATGACGATGCATAATTGTGTCCTTAAGATCTGCTGTACCAGGAAGAATGTATGTTTTTTCCTAATAAATTAAAAGCTTCTATTTCAAAGTGTGGCTCCATGGCAGATCTACAGTGTTTCACAAGACACTGTGCACAGTCCTCACTTCAGAGTTACGTGTTTTGCAGATCTTCTGTCATCCTGTGTTTTCATGTGGCCCAGCCATTCATTTGCTCCCAAAACCCAGATCAAACTAGAAGGTAGAGATAAGTTGATGTGATCTAAGTGCAGGAAGACAGGAGGATTTTGCTGTTACATTTTAGACTCGAAGATCCAACATCAATTATTATGACATGAATGCTAAGACTTACGTTTTTGTACTGTTTAGAATAATCCAATTACAGATGTGGTTGCAATGTCAAAGAGATCATGTTATGGTTGTGAGACTTTTGGGTAGTAAAGAAGAACTTAATCATTAAGGATCTGAAATAAGGTGGTGAATTACAGGATCTTTGGGTGTGTGCAGTGAGCAGTAGGCATTTAATTATTTTTGTCTTCTGTCATAGGCAGCCTGTACAGAAACCACAGCACAAGTTTCAGTCTGTCCAACTTAGCCCTACCAACTAAAGTTGGGAGAGACAAGAATACTCCCTTTCCCAGCCTGAAAGGTAACCATTTTTTCCCTTTGTCTTCTACAGCCTTTTCAGTTCTTGTGCCTTGGCAGTCTGAAGTCCTAACAGGAATCCTGGGAGTGATGCCTTTTGGTTGTTTGGGTAGTACCTGTGTTAAGGAGCAAGACAATAAATTGTTATGATATTTCTCAGTCAGTCTTTTTCCCAACAGCTGGGCTGTGTTGGGATGGGAGAGTGTCCAGTCTAGGCTGAGTTAACAGACACAAAACAAAACCAACATTCATAGCGTATTTTGTTTTGTTTTATTTTTAAGTACTTAGTATAAAGAATGGGAACCAAGAGGTAGGTCCTGCTTTTGTACTGCCACTATCTTCATGCTTAGCCTTAGGTAATTTATTAGTGATGATGCTGCATTTGTAAAGGGGGGGTAATGCCAGCCTCCCATGGAGACTGCAGATTACATGAGTTTCAAAAGTGTTTATTGTCTTTTCAGATTGCTGAATAGAAAATCAAATTACAACCATACTTTCAGTTCTATGAGAGTGAAGATCAATCCCTAGCAAATGTGCTCAATCTTTTCAGTAGAACATTTCCTCTTTCTCTGCAGTATCCCTAGATAATGTGTCTGAATGAGCACTGGAGAAATGGCCCTCACACCATGGGTGTAAGACAGCCTGGTCATCCTTGTACCAAGTGTAGTATTGCCGGGGTGACTGAGTTTGCAATGGTGTCGTAGTGTTGAGACCTTTTCAGATGCTATACTGAGGAGTGATTTTATTTTGCCTTTTGAGTTATTCTATCTGATTAGAACTTACTGCTTTTCTTTTAATGTGTTGATTTTTTTTTTCACTTATTTTTTCCTCCTCATCACTTTTATCGGTAAAGATTACTTTAATCTGGAATTGGGAAGGGATGTGGATGAAGGTTGGTATGATGTTTTGCTGACCTTTGACTTTGTAGAAACAAAGACCAAAAGCTGGATTTTGAGTTTCTGCTTTGGACTTTGTTTTTGAGACAAGTAATCATTCCCTGTGTGTAAAATGAGGAGTAACAGGACTGGTAGGGTGAAAACACTAGCAGAGACTCTGCACAGCTGTTTTTGACAACCTTTTACCAGTTGGTTATGTTTTCATGTCCAGTTGTACTGGATAAGAAACATGCTTCCTTTCAGGGTTGTTTCCATGGGTAGACTTAATGACTGATTCCATGCATTGGAAGAAAACAGTGATGGGGTTTGCCATTCCACATTCATGCTTTGTGCCTCATCTTCTGCACTTTGGTGTTCTTTTCTTGACTGTTTTAATCCTGTAGGGTCTTTAATGTTACTGTGCAGATATGAGGATGGGATTTCCATGGAGTAGCTCAGTCTGTTTTATGCATGTTGGAAGTGTGTGTGAGTGTGTGTGTGTGTGTGTGTTCATTTACATGTGCATGCTGGCTCGCTGGGATTCCCACTGGGCACTTCAGTGTTTTTTTTAATGTTTTTGTCTCTGTTGTAGAGATACAAAGTTGCTGCATTAACTTGTTCTTGCCAATGTGTGTTTCTAACTGTAATGGGAAATGATGCTGGGACTCCATTTCATTGCTGCTGTTTGACCACTACCACTTTCCATCTTCCTTTTTAATTTTTATTTCATGCACCTCCATTGATATTTTTTCCTTGGTGATGCAAATGGTTTTTGTAGTACCATTCAAACATAATATGTGCAATAATGTCCTTGAAGATGCAATACACTGGTTCCACGATGCCAAATTTCAAGTCAAGCGCTATGTCTTAAGATAAGTTATTCTGGCCCTTGTGGTCTTAGGCTTTCAAACATCCTTCCTGCTCTAGTGTCATTTGGGTTTTATTTTGAGGGAGGGCTGGGAAGAAACTGGTAGTTGGATTCTTTTGATGCTGACAGTGGGGAGTGTAGGTATTTCAGTACACTACTAATTGTATATTTTGTGTCCCAGTATTTGGGTTAAATACTATAATGGAGATTATTACTGAAGCTGGCCCAGTAAGCAATGAAGGTGGGTTCCCTACAGCATGAGCTGTGCATGATGTAACAATTTCCAGCATTCCCTGTGCCTGACTTCGGGCTACCTTTCTCGCTGGGTAACCAGTATCACATGATCTATACTAGTCACCCTCAATGCATTATGCTTTTACATATAGTGACTAATTTGAAGATGATTCTTGTTGTGGAACTGCATGCAGAGCAGCCAAACTTTTCCTGCCTCTCACCTCCTGCTCTCATTACCATCTTCTCTTTTTCTCTCTGCATTACTCCCATTACTGTTTTCTGCCGATGTGTGATGCTAGAATACAATTTATGCTGCTGCTTTTTTGGAGTTTCCATTTTGTTTGAAGTCTGTTACCTGTAATTCAAATAGGTGTGTTAGCCAACTTTAGTGTTGCTTGTTACTGTCCTGGTATCAGATTGTTCTCTTCCCACCCTTTCCTCTCATTCTGTTTCCTCTCCTTTTTAGGAAACAGACGAGCCCTTGTTGATCAGAAGTCTTCAGTCATAAAGCACAGCCCGACAGTGAAAAGAGAATCTCCATCACCTCAGGGACGAACTAGCAATTCCAGGTGATATTTTTTTCCTGCTTTTCAAGTGTACAGTGTAGTTAGAGTGGCCTTATACCTGGCCAATGTTTTCTCAGAACTCTAGCTGTTGAAAACTAAGTGGTACTTTCCTGTTACCCTAGACATGGACATGCTATTGCCTAAGACAATTTGGTACAGATGTCTTGTAGCTAATAGTGCACATGCATATTTTTCTGCACTCCAAAATGTATCCTCCTTCTGTCTGAGATCCAAAATGTTCTAGGTTTCTAGTTTACCTCAGTTGATGTTCTTTGTAATTGAGTATTCTGAACAAGATGATCTAGCCTAGTGGAGTTTTAATGCACCATGCAGGGTGATCAACTGAGTCGAATGAAACAGTTTGATTCCATAAATTCATGCGAAGTGCTTTTCTCAGCCTTGGGAAAGGGCTCAGAGTGGTGTAAGTAAACATTACCTGACCTGTGCCTGTGCTTTCTCCACACTTCCTTAAGTAGCAGTCATGGGTAGAGTGAATTTATTTTGGTCTACTGTGTTTGGGGGACAGGTAAGAACAATAACTGGAGTTCAGACTGGGGAATGCAGCAGGTTGCATACCTTTCCCTCTGTGGCAAAAGAAGCTGAGCAAACATGCCACACAAAGCATGTGCCAAGGCTGCTTTGGTAATGCATTAGTAGCCCTGCACTTCCTCTTTCAAAGAAAGCCTACAGCTCAGACGTGAGGGCTGTGGAAGAAGGTTGAGGCATAAGGGATTCCTGTGGATTCTGAGGGTTTCTGTGAAAGTAAAGGGTAGAGTGGTAGCAAGAGAAGCTAGAGGAAAGCCTGATTATGGCTTTTTATAGGACATAAAGGACAAAATAAAGTATTTGATGCTACACCTATGGAACAGAGCTTGAGCTGTGTGCAGTTATGTTAGCATCAGACAAAGCTAGATGTCAACTACTGTTGATAGGGAAGGTACTTCATTGTGTGCCCTGGCCATAGCTCTCTTCCCATGCAAGCCAAAGTAAGCAGAGGGTGACTAACTTTTGCCTGCTTTCTCTTGAATGTATCAGTGAGAACCAGCAGTTCCTGAAGGAGGTGGTACACAACGTTCTTGATGGGCAAGGTGTTGGCTGGCTGAACATGAAGAGAGTCCGACGTCTGCTGGAGAGCGAGCAGCTCCGTGTCTTTGTACTGAGCAAGCTGAACCGCACGATCCAGTCAGAGGAGGATGCTCGACAGGATGTCATACAGGATGTGGTCAGTGCTCAGCTCAGCAGGGTCCTCACACTGAGTGCCTGCTGAGGCTCAATTCACAGGAAGTTTTTGTCAATTGCAAAAAGCTGATGTTGCAGCAGTTCTGGAATTTCTCACTTCTGAAATAGCAGCACTAATGGGGATTTCATTGCAGGAGATCAGCCGCAAAGTTTATAAGGGCATGCTGGACCTGCTGAAGTGCACTGTGTTAAGCCTGGAGCAGTCATATGCAAATGCTGGCCTGGGAGGCATGGCCAGTGTTTTCGGCCTGCTAGAGATAGCACATACTCACTACTATAATAAAGGTAAGAAAAGTGTTCATGAGAATACAGTTTTTATGAACCAAACAAGATTGGGAAGGTAGATGTTTTTGTGCCTCTTGATATTTCACGGCTTTTCCAACACTTCCAAAATGGCGGGAATTGTACCATTGTAGCTGAAGTCTTATAAAGCTTGAAGCCTGTTTTGTGTTTCACATGTTACTGGACCAGAGCAAAATAATGGCCCTATTGATATTTAACTGAAAATGGAAATGCTGCAGTGAGATACAAAACCTGGCACTTCTGCAGCTGAAGTGGAAATTTTGGGAATGGGGACCTTCAGCTAAAACTGTCCCAGCTACAGTCTTGGAAAGTTATTGCAGGCAACCTCAGTAGTGAAGGGAGATGCTTGTAGTGTGGAACAAGACTTACATCTCACTAACCAGGTTGCACTACACAATTATTCTCATACAGCTAAATACTCTTAGAGAATAAAGTCTGAAAATATCTCTTTATTTTTCAGGTGTTTCTTAGTATCTGACTTTTCTGGTGTCTCAAATGATGCGAAGTTACTTATTTCATAGTAGCAGAGGAGTAGCATCTAGTAAACTCTTTATAGTTGGTGTTCGGGGTCGTGCATCAGGGATTTTTTTATGAGTTGGCTTAGATACCCCCTGTGTTCCTTTCCAGTCATTGTTAGAATGCTGAGGAAGGTAAGGAAGGCTGTGCTGGTAGAACAGTCCTGAATCTGGAGAATAGACTGATCTTGGTAATTACCAGCTTTTAGTCTAACACTGATTCTAAAGAAAATTGGAGTGGGTGATGTAAAACTCAGTAGTTTAAAGGTGGAGACCAAATAGCATAATTTGATGGTAAGTAGAGTTTTCCTAGTAAACTAATTGTCATCATGACAGACAAAATTTGGTGCAAACTTTTAAAGACTCTTCTCATTATTGCATAATGTCTTAATTTGTAGTCAAATTTTAGATTTTTGGTATTTTTTTTACTTGTTTTCAACTGGTTGAAATTAGTATTTGTTTCTAGAAATGTTTTATAGAGATTAGTCCTTATGTTGTTATCATTTAACATATAGTAATAAACTAGTAAACTACAGGACACGATGGATGTAGCTTATTTGTCTAGACCAAATATTTACCTAGAGGAAGCTAAATCTTAATAAAGCATGGTTGTGATTAAGTTATTATAATATGGTCAAACTTAGGACTTGTTTTTAGGAACGAGGATAGTTGGCAATAATAGTAAGATTGGGAGGATATCCTAGGAAGCAGTCTCCTGCTGCTGTATATGAACTTCCTACTGTTTACTGTGTCTGTAAAACCTGGGAAGGGGGGCACTGTGAATCTGTGAATGCACATTTGGAATGCTGCTACTGTATTGTATATTATATAGCATCTTGATGTATCAGTAACAAGACCCTCAGCTGAGGAAGTGATCTCAGTTCTGGTTACCACATCTTGCAAAGTTGAGGAGGTTTCTGAAAAGATCTTCAAGGAGTTGGGGGAACAGTTTGGCTGTGAAGGATGGAAATGTTCATGTTGAGTGTTAGGTGTTGAGTCTTTTGAATTACTATCTAAACATAAAGGTGCTACTGATAGCAGAATCTTAAATCCACTGAACAAAGGTATTGCAAGATCTAGTGGTATGACAGGTTTAGAAAATAGGATGTGAAGTTTTGACTGTTATATTCATCAGGTGTTGAAATAGTTTGTGCAGGAGGCTCTTTATGGAAAACCTGGTTTTGATTATTCATTTCTGAAGGTTTTGCTGTAATTCAAGTTGTGGGGTTCGATACAGAGAAATAGCCTTTAGGGACACATGGTTATAGGAAGTCTCAGAGATTGATGGAAGAGCTATAGCTGAGTAGTTGATTTGGGTTGATTGATTTTGGGTTTTTTTTCCCTGACTGGAGTTTAATTTAATGTTACCCATGAAACTGATTGTATTTGTTGTCCTTGCACTGTGAGAGGAACTTACTTATCTTCTATAAATCGTATTCTAGCTAGTTTAGGCAGAGTTGTTTAATTTTTCACAATTCAGCAGAGGAGGTGCTACAGTTACTGTGTTAGAGAACATTCTGTGGTTTTGGATATACAGAAATGAGATACTTGAGTATCGCTAAAACAGTCCTCTGGCTTTCTCCTCTACTGTTTCCACCAGTGTGTCAGACTATGCACAAGCCATTTTGACCTATGGGAGCAAATGTGACACTGAGCTGTTTCAGTGCCAGGCTTAATGATTTAGATGAGACCATCTGTCTCATCTTTCTTCTCCCGCTCTCATTTCCTTTTTCCTTATGTTTCTCTCTATTTAATTATTTATTCATTTATTTTCTCTCAACACTGTTCTTTTTATTTAAAGAACCAGAAAAGAGAAAACGAAGTCCTACAGATGGATCTGTCACTCCAGTTGGCAAGGATCCTGCATCATCCCCAAGAGTGGAGCCAAAACCTGCAATGCAGCTGCCGGTACCTCAGCTAATGCCAAAGCCACCGAGCCCTGCAGGCAAAGGGCCAAGGGAGTTTGACACAAGAAGTCTAAAGGAAGAAAATTTTATTGCTTCCATTGGTGTGTATTGAGGTGCATGTGAAGTGCAGGGGGAACTTCTGGTTTGGCATTAGGTTCTATTTGCATTCTCTCCATTTTAACACACTACATTGCTACTGTAACATGCTTCATTTACACCTTGGATTGCAAGGAGTAATCATATGTGTTTTCACCCTACTCTCGGATAAACTGTCCACCACAATTTTCTTCCAGAAGCTGTCTAATCTTGATTATTTCTATATTTCATTACACCTTAAATAGCCTTATTTTTTGCTCTGTGGTTGCTGTTTTCAAGCAACAGGAAATGGCAAAAGAGGAACAGGGACAGCAGGACTTCAGAAAGGGCAGCTGTGGAAGGGAAACATGAAAAAAAGGTTTTCTGTCATTGCTGGCTACCTGTGAATTATGTAGATTGTATTCTGATATAAGTGGGATCTAAAATCTGCTGTCTGTTAACAACAAAACTTCCAAAAAGATTTTAGTTGAAGTGTTACAGTTTCAGTGAGCAGGACTGATGGATTTTCCTTCTATACAATAGCAAATAGAACGTGTGTTCTTCTAAACAGCATCTGCTAGGCTGGTCACTGGAGATTTTCCCGTCTTACTCTTAGATGGTATAGCTTTTCCCTGTGTCTTGGAAAAAAGTTTGAAGTAGGGCTTTCAGAACTGTTTGTTTTTTTTTTTTTTAAAAGAGCTTTACAGACTTTTTTTGGTGGACGAGAAATATAAAAAATACTTTGGTTGAATCCTGTGGGCTGTGGATTGTAAACATGGCAAGTACCATCAGCCTATGGATATTTTTTGTCAACTGCAAAAATACGTCATGTTAAATTATAGATGTTGCTTCTTACAGCCTGTTTAAAATAATATTTTCGTGGAATCACTGTATGAAAGATTAATCTTCTCAAAGTGTGGTGCTGTGAGGATATATGTGTAGTTTGTGGCATAAGACAAGGGAATGTGTTTGTTGAGCAGCTGAGTGACAGGACCACAGACATTCATTCTACACACATATAATAACTGCAGGCTGGATGCTGTTGAGTCCTGAACTGATACTGAACCCCTCTGACTTGACTTGCTTTCTTGTTTAAAGAGGTAATCTATGGAGGCAGTTGCTCAG
Source organism: Sylvia atricapilla (assembly GCF_009819655.1). Lineage (NCBI taxonomy): Eukaryota > Metazoa > Chordata > Aves > Passeriformes > Sylviidae > Sylvia > Sylvia atricapilla. The sequence continues at coordinate 23,479,151 of NC_089145.1, read as the reverse complement.
AAACTAGTCTTGCATTCTATTTGAAAAGCTGTCAGAAAGCTGAGTTTCAGGTTCAGATTTTACAGCACTTCAGTTAGTTTGGTTTGCTGTGGGTACTTGATTACTTTTCTGTAGAAGAGAAATAGGAAAGTATGCTTCTGGCACAACTAAGAATAAACCAGGCTCTAGGACAATGTTCTTTTAAAGAGCGAAGAGAGATCTTTTGATGAGATTGCTAAGACTGCTTCTTTCCCTTAGATGAAATTAAAGCCTCGTATAAATGGAAATCATAGAGATCAGATAATTCCTGTTTGTGAAGCAATATAAGAAGTGCTTTTCAAAAGAAGTGCTACGTAATATGCCATGTTAACTCCTGTTGCCAGAATATTAGCCTTACACAATTCACAGTCTTCAAGGACAGGCAAAGGTACATTCTCATTATGGTTGTTCTGATGCTATGATAATTTCCACTTGTCTTATATAGAGCTAAATTATAAGAAGGATATGGTCTTACGTAGACTGACCAAAGTTCAGAAGACTTGAATGTTTTTCTTGAGGCCTTTTTTTTTAACTGCTTTTGTCTTTCACCACAAAACATGTACTGATATGCAAGTCACTTTTTAGGAAATTGCTGTAAAAACAGTGTAGTCTCCATGTTCATCTGACTCATGTGATCTAGAAGAAAAGGGTGTTTCTCTTGTGTTGCAGAGAGATAATTTAAAGCTGCTTACTTATTATGCGTCCTTTATGTTCTGTCATGGAAACTTCAGAATATGACAGGACTGGCTTTGGTCATGCCTCAGCTGTGAAATGCAGATGTTCTCATTCAAATTAATTTGTTTTAGGAAAAAGCATTTGGTAAACATTTACATGTTGCTGAAACAACAAAGTATTTTTAAGTAGTTCCATTTAAACGTGGGAAGAAATGTTTTTATCAGGATGATCCAACACTGGAACAAGTTGCCTGAAAGATGGTGGATTCTCCATCTGTGGAGAAAGCGAATACCTGACTGGACATGGTCCTGCAGCAAGCAGCTTTAGTCAATCCTGCTTTGAGCAGGGAGATTGGACTAGATGATGTCCACAGCTCCCTTTGAACTTCAGCAGTTCCTTGATTCTGTGACGTTTGGAAGGTACTTAGAACCTCAGGTTGCAGATACGTAAACAAAACTTTGATTTAATCTCTTGGTATTGTATAGATGAAATGCAAATTGGGCTGCTAACCTTTTTACCTAGATACAGGAGGAAATACTAGAATGAGAAGTCTTCAGAAGGATGGAGTAAAATAACCTACAGCTCTGTTTGCAGTAGTCATATATAGAGTGTATGTTAGTGTGGTGATTAAACTCAGATATAGAACTGAATTTGTGGTAGCTGAATCTGTGCAGTTTTCTGGTACTGCAGGAACAATGGCCATGAACTTCACAGGGTTTCCTATTTCTGAGGTGAAGTGGGATGGATTTTTAGCAGCTGAGCTTTGATCTTGACTATGCTTTGATACCTAATTCCTACCTAGAAAATTCAGTGTGAAAATGATGCTTCTGATACTCACCAGTTGCTTACTTCTGGGGTTCTTGTCTTCCAGGGTTTATCACCTGTAGTGTAGGCCATCACCTGTAATGTAGGTCTTTTTGTTAGGACACTGGTGGCTTTTAAGTTGATAACTAATTAATTTATCCCTTTATATTAGTGATAAGTTTGGTGGTGTGGTTTGAAAACAAACCAAGTGAGAGGCTCTAAGTCAGAAATACAATTTAATGAGAAGAAAAATAAAATAAAATAAATGCAACAATACAAAAAGAAAAACCACTGACAGAGTCAGAATACAACCTGATCAGGGTGATGGAAGCAGTCCAGATGAGGTGGTCTTCCTGAAGCAGTGATCTCATAGAAAGGTCTGGTAGCTCTGGTCCTCTGGGAATCCAGTGGATAAGGGCTGCCTGTACTGTCCCAAATCCCAGTTTATATCCAGGTGAGAATGCTTGGCTCCTCCCCATGGGCGGAGCATCTCACAATGGGATGATGAATCATGCAGGAGGTCCTTGGTGGCCCATTAAAGAGAGATAACTCCCTCTGGGAGTTATCTATGAGTCATGCACAAGGCATTGATGGGCCATTAACTGAAGATGGTGATAGAATACATCCTAAACTACAACCCAGGACATTTGGTTTATTGCATACTTTCCATAGCTGTAAATGAAAATGTCAGTAGTAACTGAAGTTTCCATTACTAGTTTTTAAATAATTGTTTAATTCGGTCAGATCACTTTATTTTAGTTGAGTTTTTTAAACAGAAAAGATTGTGCCACATACATCATCAACATCATGTCCTTTTTGGACCTGCTGTCCTGTTTAGGTCAGGGTCATGTAACAAAGCCAGAAGTGTAGTATTTTATGCCCTGTGAGTTTGTTTGAATTCTTGTTTTTCGTCTTTGACTAAGTTGTTGGAAGTAAAATCTAATGTGGTAGGGTATACTCTGCATTAAATTAACAGACAAGTCATCTGAAAGTAAGTCAGTGGCAGGTGTTGTAGCTTTCAGATGGGTGATTTTTAAAGTAAAGCCATAAAGACTGAACACAGAAGAGGCCAGATGTTTTCAAAGCCTTTTAACAAACAAATTCAGTCCATCTTAGAGGTTGTTATCTGTGTTGGTGTATGCTCATCTTGATAAGCCTGTAGGATGCTGTTTGGATCCCTCAGCAATTTTATCTTATCCATCTGTCTATTTATGAAAGTTGAAGGAACATCCATCAATCATGAAGCAGATCTAGAAATTGGTAGGATAGAAGCCATCTTTCTAGCTTTTTCTACCTTGTTGCATTTGTCTCACTCCTGATGTCTTTTTTCAAACTACTTTGGAGCCTTCTTCCACAGTTATAACCTATCCTTTTTAATTTTTTTTTTCAGTGGACATTTTGCTCAATAGAACTTACTTAGAGCCTGTCTTGACCTTATTTCTACTATTTGCAGGGTGGAATGGAGTTAGAAATGCAGTTTCTAACACACTTAAGTGACCTTTCAGTTGCTCAAAAAGTTTTCTTAAAGAGCAATAAAAGAACATTTTTTCTTCTTTTTCTGTCCCTTTGCCACTTTTCTAGAGGGTCTTCCTCTGTAGTGTCCCCAATTTTAATGGTGCTAGTGAGAGAGGACAGTGCCTAACAGAGTCAGCTCAGCATGTCAGCTTGTGATGTTTCCTTTGGCCAACAGGCCAGCACCTGGAATGATCTGAAAGGTGACTGCATTTCAGAGAGTTGAACAATGTGATAGAAAAGTGCTAGTGCTTCATCACTGGTTTGTCCCAGGCCTAAGTTTCAAATTCAGTTTTAAGAAAACTTCAGACTGTTTTGCTGGTCTGTGCATTGTATGTTCTCTTATGGGATTCGACTTGAGCTGTGACTTTGAGTTTTGGAAGTGGGAGTTAAGCATGTCTGATATCTTACTCATTTTAGTTCCTCACCATTTTAGTTCTTCACCATTTCTATTCCCTGCTAGAAGCAAGTGGATGCAGAGAAGCTCAGCTCTTTGCAAATAGCACAGGTTCATAGGCAGAGCCAGGCATTTATTGACAATGTTGTCAGGTCAAAAATAACTCATAAACTTTGTGACAATATGTAAGATATAATATTGGTTAAATGTTGTGTTAACCTTTAATATTTTTGGAATTGCTGCTGCTCTTTTTGTGTCTTTCTCCTTTCAGTGATATAAACTAGAGACATTAAAATGTTTCTGTTAATTAGAGCTTCTGTGATGCCTATGTTGTAGAGGAATAAATATCTGACACTCCTAAATCCCTTTCTTAGAAAAGGTGATTAATTATTCGTTCATAAGAGCTGTTTTTCCTTAGTTAATTCACTGCTGTCAAAATGTGGCCCAAGGAGGGGAGGAGGGATGCACCACCACAACTGTATGAAGTCATCTCTAATGTTTGAATACTGTTACTAAGAGATGATGCAGTGATGCAGTGCTCAATAGCTGACATTGATTTCTGTTAAAATGGTGTTAATTTAATTAACCCTTCACTCAGTAGTTGTCATAAAATTCTGCCTTTTTTTTTTCTTTTTCTTTTTCTTTTTTTTTTTGGAGGTGAAGGGGTGGGGTTTTTGTTTGAAACTTTTTTCCCCATTTTCACCTGTCTCACCAGCCGCTGACTCTTTCTCTTTCTCTCCTGCTTTCAATGCATCTTGGGTAGAATTGTGGAACAAGCACCAGGAAGTGAAAAAGCAAAAATCTTTGGAAAAAACGAGTAAGGAAATTAAAAAAAATGTAGAAACTGACTCCTCCAGCCTCCCCATAACTGCCAACTCCCCAGGTGCAGGGTGAGCTTGCATCTATGGCACACAGGTTTTATACCCACAAGAACAAAATCTATCAAGAAAGTCTCCATTAAAAAGACCAAACAGATCTGTTTGTGCTGAGGAAATTGTGTTCAAATGTCTCTTTTTTTTTCTTTTTTTTTTTTTTTTTCTTTCTTTTTTCCTCCCCTAAATGTTGCCTTCAAAGAAGAGGAAGCAGGTGTTCTGCATCCTTGCCAGTCAGATAAATGTGGAAGAATTTTAAGATACTCCATCTCCTTCCTTAAAAGTTAAAACTTGTTTAAAACGTTGTTGGCGTGGATATTTTTGATTGATTTAACATTACTGGAATGAAGAATTCCTGTTTGTTCAAGCCGTGGGATGGCAAATTTTGTTAACTGGCATCAACCATGAGCAGTCAGTCTGCAACAAGAAATATTTCTGAGGGGGAGAGAGAAGGTGTATGTGAAGAATTGCATTTAGTGATGGCTTCTAGAAAAATAACCTCATAATAAAGAATCAATTTGATTTTGTTTTTCATATCCCTTGGTAAAGAAGGAGTGAAATAGTTTGAGGCTGTTGCAGAGTCTAAATACTAGTCTAAATCTACACAAATCAGAACATTTGTTGAGATATGATAATGAATTAAATATTGAATATGTATATTTTCTGCAGGTTTTGCTCTTTTGGTTGTCACTCTTATAAATAGGGACATAGGTCATAAGGACAACAGCCAATTTATAACAGTCGTGTTGTGGTAGGTGTTTCCTAACCGTAAGCTTAGTTTGTACTTTGCAGAGCTGATGCTGCCTATTTTACAGACTGAAGTTTGGGAAGGATTAATAGCTGCGATGAATGAGTGAAGATTCCTAACATTCTCACTAGGCCTGGGTTTGCTTACATTAGTTCTAGGCACCTCAGTTTAGTACTTCTGTTAAGTAGAGGTCAGCATCCAGAGTTAGTTCAGAGACAATGAATGAGGCACCTCTGCTGTACAGCTTAGTGTGCCTAACTTGTGAATTGCTGTCTGCTGAGGTGGGACTGTGTAGGACAGACACATAGCACATGCACACACTTGCTCCCCCAAACTGAGCCTTTCAGGTAGGTGCCTGCATTGGAAGGGATAAATTGAGGCTTTACTGTTCCATGTGTATTAGACATATGGCTCCATAAAGAAGGGAAAGAGAGGTTTTTAAGCGACTGTAAATTGACAGTGACAACAATGTAATTGTGGCTATTGTGCTCCCTAAACTCAGTTACAGCCCTCAAATATCTGAACTGCTTCGGTCAATTTCAATTCCTTTAAAAGTCAAACTGTCAGAAACATATCTGATTTATATGTTAGGACAGGAAACTCATAAATTGCTTAAAACACACAGCTGAAATTTCGTGTTGCTGCTATAGTAGTGAGATACAAAACTTTTTGCTGTATCAGAACTGGAAATGATGACCACTTGAATGAGTGGAAATAGACCTCTAGACGTCAACTATGTGTATTTTAGTGGAAAATAATATTCCAAATTATTAGGATATTTTTAGTTACTTTTCTTCATAAATTTTGTTTATGCTTTCTCTTTCTTTAGAGTCTTTGAGGAGGTGATTTACCGTAACTAAGGCATTTGGGTCTAGAGACAAAATACTATAACAAATGAAGAATACTTTCTGTAAACATTTCACAGGAAGAATTGGTGGTTGAGTAGTAAGTTAGTATGGTCTGCACAGCCCGCTTATGGCTTTGCTATTCATAAATTTACATATCATCTCAAACTCACTCCCACAGATCTTTGTATATTATCCTTCTCTCTCTCTCTCTCTCTCTCTCTCTCTCCCCCTTTTTCTTTCCTTTTCACTGTCTTATGCTCTCTAATATTACGTATAATACAAACATGTTCATAATGCCAAGGTTGTTGTGATCAGTGGTTACAGAGATAGTGGCATTGTTTGCTTAGAGATACTGGCTATAGACATGAGTATATAATACAAATAGTCCAGCAGCTGATCATGTCTTCCTGTTACTGAATAGTTGGCAGATATGGCTATGGCAGAAGTATTGCATTCAGTATCTTCCCCTTTCTGAGAGTATTAACATTCTGTGTACAGCCTATAACACACTCTTTTTTGCATTGTTATTTACTTCATTCAGTGCTTATCCCAATTTCTTTTCAGGCTCTACCTCTCCATCATTCTCTTTTCCTTCTGCCATTCCATCTGAGGACAATAGATGATACGATTCTAGAAGTGCATGGGAAATTGAACATAAAGTTCTTTATCCTTTCTTTCCCTTTTTTGTTTTTTGGATCTTTGGGTTAATGAATGCATGACTTAAAAGCTTGCTGCTTCCCTCTCTCTCTCCTACCTATGTGACTGCCAACTCTGGAGAGCCATTTGTTAATGTAATTGGGGAATGTTGTGAAGTACAGCATCATACAAACTTAGTCTTTGAAAATCTTACTGGGTAACACCAATTGTCACTGTTGATTTTCTTGTCATGTGTTGCCTGATTTTTGCCTAGATAGTTGCACTGGCCAACCAAAAAAACTCTGTCCAGGACTTTGAACAATTTAGCTGTTCCAAAAAGGATTCTGACTTTTAAGTAAATAAGTATTCTTTTTTATTACCAAGAATTAAAAGAAGTGGCTTCCTAGAGTTGAATGTCAACTGCTCTGCATGTGTTATTGTAACTGGAAGCTACTTGACTGTTGTCTGTCCTCTTATCTCTCTTGAATGGCTAAGAAAGGTACTGTTTAATTATAGTCACTCCTGGAGTTCAGAATATTTGAAATTCAACTAATGTTTGAAGACTAGCAGATGTGTTCTGCTGGCCTTGTTGTTTTCAGTACCAAGGAATAATAAAAAAAATATTTTAAAAATCAAAGAAAATGAGAAAGCAAATCTGTTTTCTTGGTACTGTTCCTGCTTCCAGTCTGTCATCTGCTTTCTTCTATGCTGTTTTTTCTTGGTGCAGTAATTACTTACTTTTTCCTTTGTTCAGGACCAGAAGGTGTGAAACAATTTGATTTGGGAGAAACAGATGAGAAGAAATCCCAAATCAGTGCAGACAGTGGCCTCAGTTTGGCCTCAGGTTCTCAGGTCAGTGGCTCCCATGCTTGCTTTATTTATGTGGTAAGAGTCAAGAGTTGTCTATTCACTACTTAATTATGGGAAGACTTCTAGGGTTTGAGTATTCTTGAGAGGTTCATTTGGTAAAATTTGTTCGCCCGTTTCTCTAGGGCACTGGTTTTTGTAAACTCAGTTACAGGACACCATGGCCTTTTTGATGCTCAGACAGTAGTTTCTATTTGATTGGCTAAATAAACTAAGAGAGCATAAGGCATGTGATTCAAGAGCCCAGATGAATGGGAAATTATGTTCTCTCCTTATGGTAAAAACTAATGTGACTCTTCTTGTCCTTTATGTGTTTTGATTGCAGAAGAGTGATTTTGATTCTCTTCCCAGTGGAGGACCAACAGTTATGGTCCGAAGTACAAGCCAGGATTCTGAAGTCAGCACTGTGGTAGGATATGCCCAGAGTGAAATCTGGATGTAATTGACTGCTTGTTAAAGTGGGGAAGGGCATTTTGTGCCTGCGTTTCGTGTGGTGTGGCAGCACAGTGTCACACATGGAAAATGTACTCTGTGAGTTCTCTCTCCAGAGCCTCTGAGTGGGTAGCAAGCATGTGTGTCTGACAGAACATATGTAGTGCTCGCTTTATGGGCAGATTGCAGCCTTCATATATGGTGCTTGTTGCTGTTACATATTCCTACATATTGGTGTATTTATGGAACTGATGGATTGCAACAGTCCTCTAAATATGTCTTAGTTGTGTATAACCATCCATGAAAAATAAAAGTTTAAAAAGGTAACCTGAGAGCAAAAAAGGCTGATTGTCTGATGCATTAAAAATAAGAACAGATTCTCTGATGACCTGTTGAAGGTAATTGTTTCCTTTTTCTCCACAGGTTAGTAACAGTTCTGGAGAGACATTGGGAGCAGACAGTGACTTGAGTAGCAATGCTGGTGATGGTCCAAGTGTGGAAAATGGTGGCAATTTAGCAGGATCCAGAGGCACTGTGTCAGACAGTGAAATTGAGACAAACTCTGCTACTAGCTCTATCTTTGTAAGGGCATTGCAGACTTTTTTTTTTTTTTTTTTTTAAATATATCTTGTAACACTTCAGTGTATGTGCCTGTGTGGAAGAGGATCTCTGATTCAGTTCTGAGGGTTAACCAGCAATAACCTACAATATTACAGTGTCAAAGATGTGGTTTTGTCTGGATCCACATATCTTTCTTCATTTCCTGTGCCATAAATAGTTTTTTGAAAGTAGTAGATTCACATCTTGCACAACCTTAGAGACTCTAGTAATGTTTAGTATTAATTCAATATTTCTCTCAGCCAAATCAAAATTTAATTACCTTTCAAGGGCATTGTTTATCCTTAACTAAAAGGAAAATTCCCTGTTTCTTAGGAGCAGCTGTTTGATAAGAGTAAAGGAGTGATCCATTCTAGTTTTAGCAGTTGTTCTTTTTCTTTAAAATATTACTTTAGTTCTATTTGAAGTGTAATCATAACATAATATATTTGCCTAGTTGGAAGATCTGTATGTGGTAAAATCCAAATTATTTGTGAGCAGTTCATTTTGTGAAATTCTTGATTATTTTGTATAACCTCTAATATACATCTTACTGAGAAAATAATGATACACTTGATTTGGCTAAATCGAGCTCTCAGTGAAATAAGAAAACAACTTGCAGTGCCTTAAGATCAGTCTGTGTTCATTATTTTATAGTCCTGATAAGACTGTAAAAGCCTTTACAGGACTTCTACTTCTAACGTTAAGAAACAAATTAAACCATTGTGTTTCATGGCATGCAAATGATTTAACCATATCTGCTTCCTTTATTGCAAGAGGGTGTCTTCTCAGTTCCTGAAGAGTCAGACTTTTTTTAAACATTTACTTTTCTGCATTTTTCTACTAAACTAAATAGAATAAAACTAAATAGAAACTAAATAGAAATCTAAGAACCCTAGCAAGAGATTTAGAACAAAGATGGTGAGTGTATCAGACATGCGATGGATTCAAATATCGCACTGTAGTTTACCAGGTGGTAGAGAAATAAATGGGTGGTAGAGAAATAAATAACAACAAATAAGCTTTGTTGTCACAGTCCCTGCTGGCTGATAGTCCCAGCTCTCAATCTTCTAGCCAGATATAATTATTTGCTTATTGTCATACCTTTATGAATGCCTAAGTGTGAAATATAGGGGTTGAGGTTCTTTCCTTTAGTCTGAGGCTTGCATTTTTGTTTTGCCTCAGTTTTCCTTCAGGGAAGCACTGTGCTTCCTTTGTGTTTTGATTTCTCTGTCTCTCTTTGATTTTTCTTTGTCTGACTCTGAATGTTTCAGTGTATTACACTGCTCTTTGAACAAAACAATTGTTTTGTGAATGTTTGCAGGAGAAGTTTTTTTGAAGTATAGCTTGCAAACTGCATCTGTTAAACCCAACAGCCCAAGAGAGAGCCCTGCAGGGTGCAAAGTTAAATTGCCAATACCTCTTGTATTATTTCCAGGCCAAGTCTCATAACCTGAAGCAGAGTGTGAAGGATAGCAAAGGGAGTACTCCAGGGAGAGGTCCAGAGGATGGGAACCAGCGTGTCTATCTATATGAAGGACTTCTGGGTAAGCTACTTTTTTATTGTGGGGAGGGAATCTTTCAGGTTGAAGTTCAGATGAAATCATGTCTAGGACAAACTGGAATTTTTACTTTCCCTGACACTGTTTTTAACCTCTAACGGTTGTCCATGCCGATAGAATAGGAAGGCACATCAGACCATTCAGAGTAAAGCCAAAGTTTTGCTGGGGAAATTGAAGAAGTATAAGAGGAGACTGGTGTGAGTGGTGTAGTTTGCATGAAATTTAGTCTGTCCAAGTCTCTTGCTCTTCTTGAGTATGAATTCTTTAAACAGTGTGAAGAAAGTTAGCTATGTATGGAAAGCTAAAATACATCACTGATCTTGAAAAATGATCATTCAGCTTAAGTCACTGAGAGTTAAACAGAGGGCTAAACTCAGAATAATAAAGGGCTTCAAGTGTATCCTTGAATTAGGAGTACATTGGCTTTTTTTGTATTTTATCTGGACTTGCTGTTAATCAAAAGCTTTCTCTTCCTGTGTTTTTCATCCTTCCCATTTATCGTTCCTACCTGCTTGGAATGGTGCAGGTAGGGATAAAGGATCTGTCTGGGACCAGTTAGAGGATGCTGCAATGGAAACCTTCTCTCTGAGTAATAATCTTACCTTTCCACTTCTCTGTGTGTTTGCTGTGATCTGTGTCTGTGTGAGATATCCCTGTCTCTTTCGGGCAGCGTTAACAGTTTATGGAAGAAGTTGTACTCCTCAAAGAATAGAGATGAGAGGTACTTTACTGTAAGGGATTAAGAATATTGGGCCATTAATTAGAATGAGTGATTTGTCTTGTCCTTTCTTTTGCACTTTTCTTCAGTTGTGATATTGCTTGTGGTTTACAAGTAACCTTTTTAACAATTTTTAATATAGTTTCATTGTGTGTTGGCTTATGGTATTTTCAAGGCGTGTGAATGAACAGTAATTAATCCTAAAGCATCTGATTGGAGTAGATGGATAAGTGGTCAATGCTCAGTTTTTTTATACATTGCATAGGCAAAGAGCGTTCAACTTTGTGGGACCAGATGCAGTTCTGGGAAGATGCTTTTTTGGATGCTGTGATGTTAGAGAGAGAAGGAATGGGGATGGACCAGGGACCTCAGGAGATGATTGACAGGTAAATTCTTTAGCAGACCGTTTTTCCTCCTCATTGTTTCACCTGGGACCGAAACAGTAAAAATAGAAGGGGAAAAAAATATATTAATTCTGCTTAACATATTGTCACTTTGTAAACCTTGTTACTATACCTGACTGTTCCAAAAGGAGCCTTTTCTCCCTCTGCTGGTCAGTAGCTCCTGATACTGAAATACTTGTCTTCAGTTATGACATATATATATTTTTAACTTCTGTGGTGAGATGTTTCCAGAGAAATGGGTAATGTAAGCATAATAATAATATGAACGGATGGAATAGACTGGATCATTAGTAAAGCAAGAGATTTCTGTGGCAGAATGACTATATTCTGGAATAATAGTGTGTTGTGAAAGAATTAAATATTTCCAGAAATGGTATATTGAGCCTTCTCAAAATGCAAAGTAACTTAAAGGTGTTTTCACAGCTTGTAGCTGAAACAAAGAAAAAACCCATGAGGAAACCACTCCCCAGAAATATCTGTGTGGTTGCCTAAGGCTTGACTGCTGCTAAGATTTTAATCTTGACAAACCTCCTCTCCCTCCCCCCAGCTCTGTTAACAGCTGATCATTCTGTGCTATCTACCACCTGCAGCTCTACTGCCTCCATCCATGCTATCATGGAACAGGAAATCTGCTAGCCAAAATAAGAACTCGTTTGGGATACTAGTTTCAAAACTATTATTCCAGAAACTGCCTACCTTACTGGAAAAGGAGAGTGCCTGGTGCACTTCCTTCATCAGCTTGCTTCTGTCTTGCAGCTGTATTTAAGCTCTGATGCTGGATAGCTCTTGTGCTGAGTTATGTGTTCCTCTTCTGAGAGCTGCAATTGTCACGGAGCTGTGACTGCAGAGAACAGGAAATGGATAAGCCCAGCGGACCACTAACAAATTTCCCACTGAGCAGATGTTATTTGCTTCAACTAGTTAATAATTAAGGGAAATGTTTAATTACGGATCACAGTGTTTTACTGGAAAATGCCCGTTTCACTTAGTGTTTTAGAGGTTTTATTTACCCTACACTTCAAAACAGTGCTGTGTCCTCTGCCAGTGCTTTAGTGAAGTGGCTGAAGAATGTCTGTGAATCTGCTTCAGATGTAGCTCTTCTTGCAGGTATCTGTCCCTGGGAGAACATGATCGAAAGCGTTTGGAGGATGATGAGGATCGCTTGTTGGCTACACTGCTGCATAATATGATTGCTTATATGCTTATGATAAAGGTGACTTCTTGTTCTTTTTAATAGATTGCTGCTCAGATTTAAGCAGTATATTTCATTGGTGTTGTCTTGAAACCATGCAGCTCTGTTTACGAAACTCAGAACAGTGGATAATGAGGGCAGTTTCTAGTAGAAACTGTGAAGTTGGAAGGCTTTTTGTTACTAGAGAGATGAATTTATTCAAGCTATCAAGGGAAGCATAATCCTGCAAACTCAGCACTTTGGTATTTTTATTTATTTTCTTGTTTTGCATAGTGGAGCCTAGTAGGTTTTAATTTTAAAATATATTAAAAATACAATGCTTTCTTTCAAGCACAAAGAATTCTTGCCAGGGGAAGGAAGCAGATTGAGTTTGGTTTATATACTCCACAACATGAAGGTCATAATGCATATGTGTTGAAAAAAAATGTTTGATCCAGCTTGAAAGCAGCTCTCAAGCATTAGTGTATTGTCTTTGAAGCCTTTAGTATAAATGGCTGGCATTCATAGTAACCTTTTGAAATGGCAATTGAGGTTGAAATATTTTGCTTCTGAGCTTGCCTGCAGCTCATCCTCAGGAAGAGCCTTCTGCTATTTGAAGATTCTCTGGGAGTGTTATAGCCACAACCTAGTAACCAGTAAACACATCGTGAAAGAATGAGATTTCTGAAAGATACCATATTGTGCTGAGGGCTCCACAGCTGCATAACTTGAGTCTGTGCAGAGGAAGAGGTGGAGAAGCTGGTCTGGCCAATGAGACTCAGAAGTGATAACATGGAGAACTGAGGCTTTTGATGTCAGTAGTTGGAAGTGGTGGGTAGTGGAACTGCAGCTTGTGCACATGGGCAGGCAGGAAATCTGTTGAGCTCAGCATCACTTGCACAGTAGTTGGAAAAAGTGGGATGTGTGCAACGTGGTCCTGTGCTGCTGAGTTGAAGAGGCCTTAGCATGAGTGAACTGAATATCAGTTATTTTGCTTCTTAGCAATGGAAACCAAGATATGTTTGGGAGATGGCAGTTGCCTCCTATGAGTATAGAAGAATATGCAACTGTCTGTATATCTGCTTTCTAGGTGAACAAGAATGATATTAGGAAAAAGGTGCGTCGTCTAATGGGAAAATCACATATTGGATTGGTGCACAGCCAGCAAATCAATGATATTCTAGACAAACTTGCCAATCTGGTAAGTAAAACAGTGATGAGTGATATACCTCTGGGATCTATAGTGCAGGAAGTAAATCCTGAAGAATCTTATTTGTATTCTCTGCCACACTAATTTCAAAACATTAAAAATAATTGAATCTTTAAATGATACTCTTCACAAGTATAGAATAAACACTGTGACTATATCACCCTATAGTATAAACTATATCAATGTTTTAATGTTACACAGTTATCAGTTAGAGCTGCAATACAAATATGTATAAATATGACACTTATGTACTACAGTTCTGTGCAACATTAATGTTTTCTTAATAACTTTTCCTGGCAGGAACCTTTATGATTACTATGACTGTAAGAAGCATTTAACTTTCTATCAGTTTCCAGGGCACTATAAGACTTGCAGCAATCAGTTTTTGTGCAAAACTGTTTCCAAATAAATCTGATGTCCTGTAATGATCAATAAGAATATAGGCTAAAGTCTCAGTGAGCAAATCTAGCCAAGACAACCATTGCCAGGGTGGACACAAGTTAGGCTCTTTTAAAGGTAATTTCTACATTTGGAACTGACTTTTCTGCACAGAAAAGACACAAAATTATCTTTTAATTAATTGGGAAAAATCAGACTAGTTTACTGCAATGATACCAGAACGCAGACACCTCACTTTCCCACACTGTGCATGGTACCACATGAATGTTGTATGCTGTGATAACTCTCACAGTCACGCTTGTCGAAACTAAACTTACTAGAGTTTCTTGCTTATGGCTTTGTCCAAAATTGTCTCAAATAAGCTCATTAAATACTGTTAAAAATTCTTTCTTTCATTCATTTAATTAATTTTCATTTAATTCTTTCTTTCATTTGTGAAAAAAAACCTAATGGATTTTTTTTTCAAAGTTCATTAATGATTGCATGAGGTTTTTTTTTCTCTAGAATGGACGGGAACTCCCTGTGAGACCCAGTGGCAGCCGCCACATCAAGAAGCAGACTTTTGTAGTACATGCTGGGACAGACACAACAGGAGACATATTTTTCATGGAGGTAGAGAGAAGAATAATATATACTAATGCAACTAGTAGCAGAAGAAATAAGAGGAATAGATTTAAAAATCTTACGTAATATTTTGTGCTCCCAGGTATGTGATGATTGTATTGTGCTGAGAAGCAACATTGGAACTGTGTATGAACGTTGGTGGTATGAGAAACTCATCAACATGACTTACTGTCCCAAAACAAAAGTGCTTTGCCTCTGGCGCAGGAATGGTCAGGAGACACAACTGAACAAGTTCTACACAAAGAAGGTTTGTTTCTTGTTTAGTATACACAATACTGCAGGGATAATGACTCAGAAAAAACAAATCCTTTGCGCATCATATTCCACGTTTAATCAAAAAATAGCACTCTCTTTCCAGCACTGGTTACTGAAGTGCAATGGCTGTTTAGCAGCACTGACATCTGAAGCTGAGGTTGTGCCATGTCATTTACTTGAAGACAGTTGTCCACCAGAAAGTAATTTAAGAAATTACATGCTATTTTTTGTTAGAAGAAGAAAAGCATCAGTATTATTAAATATTGTGTGAACTTGCAGGGTTGTGAAGATAGTAAAAATATTACAGAGTGTTTCTGGGCAAAACCAGAATAAAACTATGCCCTAGGAGTTAATTGTATAATTTTTAATTTTAGAATTACAGAACAGCTTGGGTTGGAGGGGACCTTTAAGATCACCTACTTTCAATCCCCCACTGCAATGGGACACCTTCCATTAGTCCCACTGTCCATGTCACTGACAAAGGTGTTAAACAGCATCAGACCCAGTACTGACACCCAAGGAACACCACTTTTCACTGGTTTCTGCTTGGATGTTGAGCTACTGATCTCAACTCTTGTGTTTGTCCATCCATCAAATTTGTTCCTTTCTGGTATAGAGTAGTTCAGCCTTCTCTGTACATATATGTGTGTGTATATGTATATATAGTGCTATGGATAGAAAATTTTCTTAAATTTAGCGCTGAGATTATGGTTTAATTTCAGAGTTAAAGGAAGAAGAGAAGAGTATGCCATAAGGAAATTCATATGAAAAACAATAAGATAGGTATTATGTGAATGACAAGCAATATTGATTGCTGGAAGCTGAATGAGAAGGAGGGATTATTTTGGTGCTTTTTCTGCAGTAAGAAACTGCATAGGCTTGGTTAGAATGTGCCAAGACATGAACTCTTCACTAGCTTGTGTGGTTAAATGCTATGAAATAGTTTCTCTATCATCTTGTAAAACAAATATAAGTACTAACTAGTAATTAGGTGCATTTGAACTTGAATAGGGTTTTGGTCATTGAGCACCACATGGGGCTGCTTGGTTTTGTAGAATGTTAGAGTCCTGCTGTTCTTTTTCCTCCCTTAGTAATTTGGACAAATAACATTGTATTACTCTTCTTATATCTGTTAGTGTCGGGAGCTGTACTACTGTGTAAAAGACAGTATGGAGCGAGCAGCAGCAAGGCAACAAAGCATTAAACCAGGTACAAGATTTTACATATTGGGAACATTTGTTCCTTTATCTGCAATCAGCAATTTTTTAAAAATTAATAACTCCTTTGAACATAATCGCCTTTTACTTGAAAATCTTGGGGTAACTTTGTGCATCCATGTGCAAGTAGCAGGTTGTTGTCTTTAGCAAGAGTGTATTCGAAAGGTATTTTAAGATTTGGGCAATAATTTAGTGTTAAAAATGTGTTTGAAAAGTGTTTGAATTGTGTTTAAAATCATTTCGCAGGGCTCAGTGGTTCTGCAAAAAATGATAATTTTTCAAAAATCATTTTAAGAATGAACTTTTTAGCTGAACTGAATAATGCAAAAGAAACGAGGTGAAAATGTCTAGATTATTCACCTATAAGTATCCTCTATTAAATTACTATTTTAATAATATTTTGATGTTTTAATTGCTTAAAACAATACAATGTAATGCAGTTCACAAATACAAACCTCCTTTGTGCTGCTTATGTATCTGTTCTTAAGACTATACTCTCTGTGGTATTCTGTGGTTGCAGGGTCTTACTATGCGGAAATGAAATGTGGCATTTAAAGCAAAAAAATCAATACCCCAGTATGACAGTACAGTACAGTACAATAAATACAGCATGAAGTGACATTGATGTTACTTCATGTCACCAGAATAAAATTTATTACAATACTTAAAATTCTAGTGATTCTCAGGAAGCTGTCATTAGTGAGTGAACTCACTTAAATGGTTTCTACTATTTTAGTAGTGTCCTTTTGCTATGCACATCAATAGGAATTATGTTTTTACTATTTTATTTTCCCCTTCCATGACCATGACTTGGCTGACTACTTTTTGCCCTCTCTCTGTGGATTTTTGTTTTGGTTTGTTGTTGTTTTTGTTTTGTTTTTTTCTTTATTAACATCACAGGCCCTGAGTTGGGTGGTGAGTTCCCTGTGCAGGATATGAAAACCGGTGAAGGAGGTCTTCTTCAGGTCACACTGGAAGGGATTAACCTGAAATTTATGCACAGTCAGGTATGAGGGAAATCTATGAAAAGACTGAGCATGAAGCTTTTTGCAGCACGCCTGTATAGGTGTTTCCTCTTCCCAGAGTATCAATAAGGATAGGGGATAGCTTGATGTGGGTAAAAAAACTTAGATATATTTACATGCAAACCCACTAGTGTGTATCAATGTATATATGTAAAAACACACTGAAATTAAATATCCTCAGGCAAACTATAATCTGTTAAAGAAAGATGTTGATGCGTCTTTTAGCTTCTTGTTTCTTGTGATCTGAATTGCCTAAACACAAACCAAATGTTAGCCTGTATTAAGGGACAGAAGAAGTGATCAATAATAATCTAAGCTGCCATAATGCATCATACAGTGAACAAATCCTTGTTGCATAAGCAGTCAGCCTTAAAGATACAGTGCAGCTGTATCTTTAGATTGCAGCTACAGAAAGCAACATTCTGTGTTATATTTAATCTATCGTATTTTAAAATTTTAGAAATTATCTGTAGAAGTTTGTATGAAAATAAAATAGGAAACTGGCTCTTGATGTAATTAATGCACAAAAGTAAGAAAGAAGTACAGATTCCATTTTCCTTCCAAAGAGCAGATATTGTGGGCATAGAGGAAACACAAGTAGAATTGTCATTTCTTCCTTTCTCTGGATGTTGTTTCTGTTGCTTCCTTGATCCTTGTTTTTTATTTTGCTTTATGTTTTTTTGTTTTGCATATATTAAATGCATGCTATGCTAGACAGTAGAATCAATTTTTCGGGGAGAAGGGAGAGTGTGTGTATGCGTGTGTGAAAGAGAGAGAGAAAGAAAGAAAAGCTTCTGTCAGTTCTCTGTGGAGTGTTTTTTCTTTTCCTCCTGACTAGACTTTTCTCCCCACACAAGCTTTGTTTTTCTTTGAGGATCCATTAGTGTAGATCCCACTGGAAGTGCACATACATCTCAAACACACATGCTCAGAATCTTTAATACTTCTCCCAAGATCACAGCAGCACCATGTGCCACTTTGAGTTCATATGTGCCAGTATAAGAAGTGGAGAGTTGTGAGCCTCCCTCGGTTTCCTTGCTGCCTCTTACAAGGGTAGAATCTGGATTATATCCAACCTGCTGTAGAGTTTCAGACCTACTCTGTGATGGAACACTCTACTTGACTAAGTTACAGATTTTATCTTTTCATTGGGTGTGCTGAAATACAAAGAACTGTAAGAGGAAGTTACTGGTTGTACAGAATGAATTTTCATAGTTCTTGAAATGGCAGGTCTAAAGCCTTTGAAAATTGAACCCTGGTCTCAAAGCAACAGTTTGATATCCTTATAGATGGATATAATAGGAATTACTTTGTCCTAAGGTATGCACAGACAATAGGAATGTTCTGTTTGCTACTTCACGCAGAACTCAAAAAAGTTCCTCTCAAACTGCTCATCTCTATGGAGATGACTCCATTTTATAAACTAAAGGCAGGCATATTCACATTTGCAGTGAGAAAAGATGTATGAAAAGATAGCCACATCAGCAGCATGGTTTTTAAGTGTAACGGGCATCTTCACAAGACATAGATGCTCAGTGTTAAGCACGTAGCGAGCACACATATATCTGTGCAAAAGAAAAACTCCAGATTTAAGCCTTTTTATTTTTTTTCTTTCCCTGAAAGACTGGAATGACATTCAGACTGAAACCTTCGGGGAAAATTTGTATTGAGTTTTAGGATGGGACTGTCTGCAGCATTACTTTAATTTTGTACAACAGATACTAAGGCCTGTGCTACTACCAGAACTCATAGAATGCCAGCTTTACCATATCCTTCCTTAGACAGAATGGTGTTCTAATTTGCTGTCATGAAGATTCCTATATTTTTTTTCTGGAAAAGAGTCTGTGCAGGTCGAACCCAGGACATACGCCTGCAATCTCCCTCACCTCAAGGATTATTCCTTCTCTTCATCACCTCTCCAAGGGAGCTGTAGCCAGATGAGTTGCCATTACTTAAGACTGATACTGAAACAAGTACAATTCTGGAAAATACACTGCATTTATTCAACATGTTTAATTCTTGGTCTGTTAGATTATATTGCCGGCTGACCAGAGCATTCAGTACCATTTAGGGAATCTAAGAGATACATCCTTGTTTTCTTTCCCAGAGCAAAGTGTCTAGACAGATAACAAATGTGTGTCATTTGAGATTTTCTGTAGAATGGACAACTGTAGCAGTTACATAAAGGACTCCTACTAGTTACACCATGCAAAAAAAAAAAAAAAATCCCCTCCATGGAGCTAAAGGCATTCTTATTTTGACACTCATCAACCAGTCTGTTTTCTTAATAAAAGATCTGCTATTCTGGGTGATTTTTTCTTTTCAATTCTTGTATACATTGTGTGAATTGCTCCCTAAGGTGGTTGATTTCAGGAGATTTATATAAGCATCGTTAAAACCAGGATCCCACAGTAATTTTTTGGTGTTGAAAATGGCATTTTCTGTTTCTGTTGAGTTTGAATGAGGATACTGACCAACAAAAGCCTACAGATCTCTTCAGGCCCAGCTTTCTCTTCATCTTCCTCTCCTTACTTAATATGAAGGCACCCTGTTCCTGGCTGTCTTTCCAAGTATTCTTTTTAGTATTGTGGCTTACTAGTATAAGGGATTTCTATTGCTCTATTGATTGGACATCACAGAATTCACTTAGAACATAGGAAGAGGGGTTTCCACTTTTTAAAAGAGAAGTATAAATGAAGACTGCTTGAGAAGACTGAACATACTGCTTCAGTGTGACGCTTGCTGTAACAAAGCCGTTTGTGAAGGCTCTTGATTTGTGGTGTGCATACTTTCTTACTCTCTTGTGAATTCTTCAGGAAATGTCTCAGATGCATGGTGGGACAACCTGTTACTGACATGTGGGAGTGGTCTTTAGTGTTCACAGATTGTCTCACCATGCTGCAGCACATAAAGTTTAAGAATAAAAGATGTTGTAATCTGTCTGTACCTAGCAGGTCAAGGACGTTCTTTAGAATAGGGAGGAATCAAGTGTACCTGTGGCACTGGCAGATAATTCTGAGTTCACATCTACAAACTATTGTAATATTGGGACTCAGTAGCCTGTGCCTGTTACGAATTCATCTGTGTCAAAAATAGATGGAAGCTTAATAAGATGCATAAGGCACATACCTGTCTGCAGTAGGATCCACACAATGCTCTGTCTTTAGGAACAAATTTCTCTAGGGTAAGTAACTGCTATTTCCTTTATATGTGTTTTCTGATGGAGTGAGAGGAGAACATCTCTATCCCTTAAACAATATAGCAAGAAATTGCCCTTTAACTAATTTCTTCTGAAAACGGATTGTAATTGTGACAAACTTGATAAATTTTCATCTTGCTCATAGGTCTTGTGGAAATGCAGCACTCCGTAACATTAATTCAGATTGTGAGCACCTGGGGCAGTCAAGTCTGACAGTTTTACTCTTCCCAAATAAAATGGCCAGTGTTTTGCCTGAGCCTTTCTGTTGAATTTCTGAATTTTTGTACTTCACACTATTAGCAAAAACTTTTCACTGAAAAGATTACAGAAAACCAGAATTAAGTGTAGTAGAGAAAGTATTCTGTTATTGATTTGTTTATTCTGTAACTATACCTCAAAAACGAAAATGTTTTTGACTGAATAAACTAATATAGAACATGAATGAAAACAGGCAAACAAAAAATAGATGAGATTAAGTCTCCTTTCCCTTGGGTGCATGAACATAAGCAGAAAGCAAGACTGTTGGTTAAGTAAGTGGAAGTTTTGGGGTTTTACGTTGAACAAAAAATATCTCAGGTCTGTTGGTTAGTTTTCTGACACTAAAAACTACAGTAAAATTCCTTTGACTTGAAAATCAGCATGTCTTATCTTAGATGTATGGTGCATTTACTAATCTCTCTTGATAAAGATAAGTCTCTTCAAAAATCCCCACAACAATTTCTAGTGTTGACATCCTTTGTCTTTCATGCATAGCATATAATACATGACTGCCTTGGTGCTGCAAATACGGGATTCTAGAGGTTTGTGGTGTTTTCCTTTCCCTTCTTTCCAAGACAGTGAAATTTCTCCAGTACCGTTTTAAAACAAGCTACTGAGATCATCGTGTCTTAAAGGTGTAGGCACTCAGAGTATCAAAACACACTATTGTAATACAGTTTTGCAAGGACCTCTCTAAGGTGTTTGACATAGACACTCCAAATATTGGGGCAATGTTTAGTGTTTCTCTTGCCTTGAAAAGAAAGTCTACTAGAAACTGGGGTACGGATTAGAGTCCTTTTAGCACTTGCTGCAGCTTGTTATGTCTGTGTACTGACTTTGACCCTTCTGGAGATATGCACATAAGAAGGGGCTATTTCGTAGCTTTAAATAGATTGGACGTTAAACAAACTCATTATGCAAAGAGAACTTGTTTATTCATGGAGTCATGGCATCTACGTTCTGGACTGAAAAATCTTGTCATGTAGTTCAACTGCTTTTGTCTTTTGGGGTTCATTTATGTAAAACATGACTTTGAGGCAGGTTTGTTTTCTAAATGTTTTGCTCAGCTGGCAGAGCCAAATGTGAAGTGAGCAAACCATAGTGAAGGATCTAAACTCTCCCATCCTGCTCAAAGCAGAAAACTGGTACTGGCTGTTAAAAGGAGATGGTTCCAAGAGTAACTCTGAAGATTATATGTTATAAACTCTAGAAAAATCTTACATGGCAGAACCATCAGGGAGAAGAAAGGTTAGTGGTTCCTCACTGGATTCAGTTTGACTATATGGTAGGTTGGGAGGATCAGTATCAGGGTGGGAAGTATAGTGCCCCTTACCTGCCCTCTGTGCTGGAGGAGGATGCATGGAGGGGCAGAAACTACCTGGGATGGATCAGAGGCTACAAATAGTGCCAAATTTGGGAGCCAGCTTTATTCTCGTCCCCCTCTTTTGCTGTATTTCAGGTGTGTTGGTATTCTTTTTGCAATAACTCATTTGAGTGCCTGAAGGGGTAGCAATGTTGGATATGTCAGAGTTACTAACTCCTTCGTTTCTCTTCCATGCTTTCTCCTCCTGCAAGGAGCGGAAGGTACTTCATCTTCTGCTGTCTTTGCTTCTTAGCACTTTTAAGTTTTTTGTTGATTTCTAGCATTGTGGCAAGTTTGTCTTCTGAATATTTATTTCACCCTTTATTTATATATTAAACTGTAAATGAACTGGTAGTGTATGCTATAAAACTTCAGGTTATATCTGTTGTGATGATGTTTTTGTTTTAATTTTGATTTTTGGTTTAAAAGAAACTACAAACCAAACTAATTCTATGTTACTTTTCCTCCTGTTTTTTGTAGGTTTTCATAGAGCTGAATCACATTAAAAAGTGCAATACTGTGCGAGGAGTCTTTGTCCTGGAGGAATTTGGTAATTACATTATTTTGATATTAGGTCTGTACTCACATGGCAGTAACTCAAATTTCCAGTCTTCAGATTCAGAGTTGCATTGCAATTTTGAAGATGGAAGAGAATGTAGATTGCATATAAGGAGTTGGCTGAGAGATGAGTGACTTCACACAAAGATTTGCACATTAATTTTTATCATATTAAGATTTGTGACTAGGTGCTTTTTATTATTAGACAGAGAAAAGGTACTGAGTCTTCCAAAGTAGCAAAAACCAGGTGTGGATGTGTGTGTGAATTTTCCTTGGTATGTTCCTTTTTCATCTGAGAAACCACATTTTTAAAGTAGGATTTAAAGCTGAACTTAAGATGCCATGCTTTCATTACAAAGAATTACTGTTAATTGCAAAGCTTTCTTTTTGCTCTAAGTGTAGTTCAATTTTTCTTGAATTGAGCAGAAGCTGTTTTGTCAGGTTGTATTTTGTTTATCCTGTGATTTTTATTTTCAAGCATAAGAGGAAAAGTAAAGGTTAAGAACAACAGATAGTTTGTGCTATTTTGGTCAGTTATTGTTATAGCATATCTGCCTACACTGGAGGCTGGGCAAAATTTCAGATTACTCTTCAGTGTAAGTGTCAGTCACAATATTCTTAACTAGGGTCTGAAAAATACGAATTATTTCAGATGCAGCTCTCTGGAAAGGTGATCCACATACTTCTCTTGAAACCCAGATTTGGTTTATTCTTCCAGCCATCCTTGAGACATTTGTTTGGGTCTTAGGAGTATGTATGAAACATAGAAACTGAGATTTACAACATTCCATCATAGATCAGCATACATACTTTGGCTATTAATTGGAATATGCATCAGCAACTCCCATTGCCAAGACTGTCATTGGTCTTTGGTACTGTGAACAGAATGTTCTAGCTGAGGGATTCTCCCTTGAGTTATAGAGGACTATTAATATGAGATTTCTGAAATTAATGTCTTTGTCCATGACAATGTGTTGTCACCTTTGGGTGACACAAAGTTCTAAGGTGATAAACCTCTTCTGTCTATTGCAGCTTGGTTATTGTTTACCATAAATCTCCCAAGTGTTCCAGATCCGAATTAATGAACAATTTTTTCCCATTTTTTGAAAATGTTGTTCATGGTTCATATGATCAGATCTGTATATTTAAACCAGGAAAATTTTCTAATAGTTTAGATGTTCATAAGTTCTGTTCAGTTTCTCTTACTTTGATATCATCTTTTCATGTTGATTAGCATGATTAATTTTATTACTTTCAGAAATTTCTTAAATCAGTAAAAGATTATTGATGGGTTTTACAAAGATAAGAATTCAGAAGCCATAAAATTAGCTTGAAGAATGGCTTCAGCTTCTGAAATCTTTACTTAAAAGAAATTACTTGAATCAGTAATTAATTTTGGATAATTTTTTGAGGTTTTAGTGCAAAGTACCTATTTTAATAGTTTGTTTATATTATGCAAGAAGAAAGACAGTGTTTTACTTGATTATTTCTAGCTAATTTGTCTTTGTGACTCTGTAACACAGCATTTAGCCCCTAAATAATGTCTGTAATAAATGTAAGAAAAAGTACTTCTTATTTTTTATGAAAGATTTTGTAATCAAGGGCCTATTGGCAAAAGCTAGAATTGTCATGTGGAACTTATAAAAGGGTAATTTTAAGAAGTAATTAAAAATAAACTGGGAGTTGAAATCCACAAGCAAAAACTGAGAAATTAAAACACTTGAGTTAAAAATATCCTCTCTTACAAAATAGA
The DNA here is from genome assembly GCF_009819655.1 of Sylvia atricapilla. Lineage (NCBI taxonomy): Eukaryota > Metazoa > Chordata > Aves > Passeriformes > Sylviidae > Sylvia > Sylvia atricapilla. Next base: position 23,455,029 of record NC_089145.1, on the reverse strand, counting down.
GGTCAAAGGCAAGAACCAGTTTAGATGTACCAAATGAGATTGACAATTTGCCCATCCAGCTAATACAGAGATAGAAAAAAAAACCAAGCAGGATGTGGCAGGGGAGCTAACTTTTCTTCTTATGCTGAGATTAGAGTCTGTCTCAGAGCTGTTTTTTGAATTGTTGTAAAGGTGAGAGGGTATGACAATCTCTCCTGTTCAAGATAGATGAACGTGTTTGGTAGTAGTAGAGTAAAAACATTCAGCAAAAACTTGCTTGGACTTCTTAAAAATGAAGCTATTTAGAGTGAAGTTATCTAGTTATTTATTGCAAACCTTGCCATCAGATTTATTATAGTAGGACCATATTGAAGTAGTAGATGCTCTTAGAAAGGCTAAGTCTGATAGGTGCGCTTACTCCAGTCTGATGGGAGGGACTTCAATGGAAGATTTTGATTTTACCAAACATGAGTGCTCCAAATTAGTGATAGCACAGGAAAAAATTAAAGGTCTGTTTGTGTTAATGCTGGGTTTAGATGGCAACATCAGAGTCGGACTTGTGGTTTCAGAGCAGAATGCAAGCAGAAGTTCAGGAATTGTGTTCCACAAATGAAAGTATAAACTTAAGTAAGTGAGGAAATATAAGGTTCTTCCCTCTGGAATTTGAGTTACTGCTGTGTACTTGTGCTTTACTTTCTTGTGGCCCTTTTACCACTGCTGCTATGAAAACCTTCATTCTCCAGCAGGTAAAGTGATCTCCCCTAAACTCATTTTGTGGTAGCACCATATTTTCATTTACAGGACCAAAAGCTGCAGGATGGTGCTTAATTTACTCCCTTCATCCCCTCAGTTCAAGAGCATCAGGAATAACTTCTAATGTTAGAAAAAAAGTGCTAATCTCTCAGTTTGAGGCTTGAATCTTTGAAAGCTTGGATTTTTTTCTTTGCAGTCTTTTCTTCTTGTGGTGGTGGGGTCTTATTTATTTATTTATTTATTCCTTTGTGGGTGGGCAGTTTCTTTTTTCCTTTCTTCTTCTTTTTTTTTTTTTTTTTTTTTTTTTTTTTTTTTTTTTTTTTTTTTTTTTCTGGAGTGGTAGTGCTTTGACTTCTGTGTTTATAAATTCAAATCCACTCTTCTTAATCTTCCTAACTCAGTCCTCTCAGGAGAATTTTCTGCATTGGAAGGACTGTGAAAGAGTACTTTAAGTAAAGACAAGGCAACTTACTGTGAAGTGGAGAGACAGTACCTTGCCTAGCTGCTCTCCTGTTCCCTCTCTTCCTATTCTCAGTTATGATACAGGACTTTACAGCTTCCCTTCTCTCCTTCCCTCGTGGCACAAGGTCCTTACAGCTTTCCCTTCCTGCTTTTTGAAGAGTATATGAACAGTTGTATGTTATCCAGTGGGCAGTGAGACTTACACAGCTGTAAAAGTCCTACCCTATTTGGCTGTGCACCAGCCTCACTCCCACCTTTATCCCCTGGTGACATGGAGTTAATTTGGAACATCTGGTGCCAACGGGTAAGGTAGCTTGGATGTGCACCTCCTTATCTCCCCAGCTTTAGTCTCTGGTATCACTGGGGCAGTGCAGCCTGGGCGTGCACTTCCCTTGTTTCTCAGCCCTTCATTCAACTGCCAACTCCCAGGAGAGTGAGAGTTGAAAAATAAAACAAAAATTTTACTTTTTATCATCATAGTCTGTATTTTACAATATTATTTTAACTTTTCAAGATTATTTTCAAGACTGACAGTACCATGACACACAAGAATTAGCTGGTACTGGTTTATATTGTCTATTTATATTTTGAGATCTTTCTCAAACCCAGTCTGCACTGCCTACTCTTGGCCCCTTAGAGTGTGATCCGTCTTCCTTTCCAGCATTTAGCTGTGTCATATCATAGTTGAAGAGATGACATCTGCATGGATAGGTTTTGTCGTGGACTTTTCCTGGTTCTTCATACTGAACTCATCTGCCTCTGTTTCTTTTCTTGTCACTAGTACTATATGTAATAAAACACTTATCCTTCCTCTATGAACCTGGAATGATTTGGTTTTGCATAATTTCTGTACTGCTTCTTCTAAATTCTTTTGTTGTGACACAGAAATTTCATGGCAAATTTCAGCTATTCTGGAAGGGAAGTACTCAGAGTTGGTCGTGGTATTCCCCTGATACTGACATTTTAAATTTGCCAGTTGTATGTTCTAGTGTGGTCTTTGTTCTCTTCCGGTGATTTCCCATGGTATCTGTTCACAACATTTGCAGACCAAGTGCGGGCCAAAGGCACAGTTCAGATGCACTGCACACGAATGGGGTGGTTACAGTTTGCTTTTTTTTATGCATTCCACAATGAGAAAAAAGGACAAATTTGCTTTAGCTATATTATGCCAGTTTTCTTTCTATCAGTTTGAGGCAGTGCAGCGGAACAAGGTCAGATTTTCTGGATAATAGATTTTTTCATCGATGCCCTACTGCTCTTTTTATATAAAGATTTGTATAAACCAACCAGCCTGGTATTTTAGGAATACATGTCACTGAACTCAGCATTTTATTTTGAGGAAACTAATTCAAAAACTATGAATGTTTTCAGTGAGTATGTCAAGTTAATACCGTCACACACATCCTGTACAGGAGAAAGAATATCTTGAAAAAAATAGAGCTTAAAAATAGAGCTGGAAAACAGTCTTCCAGTTATGAAAAATTTCTCCCTCAGCTTCTTTTTTGTTTCTCTCTGGATTTCACTAGCTTACTATACAGTGTCCAACAGTTCTTTTGAGATCTGATTCAGCAGAGAAGTGTTTAAACAAGAGTAAAATCTTTGGGACTTATATAGTGACAAATGCCGGTGGAATATTTGGGTTATGTTTTATTTTAGTGGGCATTAAACATACTTTGTCATTAAGCATATTTTTTCATTATTTTTAGTGTCTAGCAGGAACAAGTAATATGAGAAAAGCTAAAGTCTCTTAAGAGCCATCAAATATCTGCTCTTCCAAACAGAGGCAGTGAAAATTTTTGCCAGCTTGCGTAATTCATTATGACATTACCAGTGTCTTCCAAGGATATATATATATAATGTGAATGAAAAGAAGTCTGTAGAAGTGAGGGATAGTGAAGTGCCCTGTACCTGCACCTGCTGTCTGTCTGCATCCCTTCCCTTTCCCATGGGAACGTTGTGCTATTTCTTTCCCATTTGCCTCTCGTTTTTTGAACTTTTTGTTTTGTCTCTTGCCCGTCCGGTTTTAGTTCCTGAAACTAAAGAAGTGGTGAGCCACAAGTACAAGACGCCAATGGTGAGTCTACTGGGATGCCCCTGGTGATTCTCTAGAGGATGTATCTTTACATTTTCATGTGGAGAAAAGAATTACATTGAGACTGCAGGATTTACACCAGCTACTCTTTATGGTATTTTTGTTAGGGGGAGACAGCAAAACTCAGTAATTGTAGATTTTGAGAAATTAGAGGAACTCACCAGTAGTGCAGACAGCACTATCTCCTGTTTTAAGACAGATAAAGATGAAAGGTAGCCAATTTTGCATTGAACTGAAGCACAGTGAGAACTGGTGGAACTGTTAATTTTAAGACAGTGCGGAACACAACCCTTACTCCATGGAACGATGGAAAGGGAGACTACTTCCTAAAAATAAAGTGATTGTTAACAGTTTACAAAAAATTCCCGTCTCATCATGAGCAATGACTTGTGAGAGAACAGTAGAAGTATTCCTGCTGTATAAATGAGCTCTTGTTCTGGTATAATGTTCAGTTTTTATAACATTTTTGTGGACACCAGCAGGTGATAATGATACTTAGCACTTCGGTACATGATCAGGCTTATACGCATTCATGAGGAAGAAAGAGAAACCAATGGTTATCATTAAAACTGAAAGTTCAGTTTATGTCTGAAGTGCATTGTGCACATTTGGTGATTTCATGAAAACTCAGTCCTTCAAGAGGAGAGAGAGCAAAATTATTTGAAGAAGCTGGAAATGTTTTAGAACAAAGTGCTTTAGAACATACATAGTTTAAGAAGCAAATAGCTGTATCTGTTAGTAAGAAAAGCCAGTTTAATGGGAAAAAATATTTTATGGAAATGTTTTAGCTTGTACTGTAATACAGCAAAACATGTTGTAATGCTTGTTGTCTTTACAGAAATTTTAAATGTCAATTTAAAGGATGAGAATTTTTAAAATCACCAGAACAGGTGGTATTAGAACTACTATATAAATTAAGTCTTAGTCTTACCTTCACTGAAATATGCTGCCAGTCACCTGGTAAAAGAGGATTTTCAGTTAAATAATGGCACAGATAATCAGTTAAATAATGGTAAAACTGAGTAGTACTATGTGAAACCCTCTCTTTAGTTAGCTCTTTCAGTGTCTCCCAGAGAGTATCTTGTAATTTCATGCAACAGACCAAAAGCAAATATGCAGAATGGTTTTTCTGAAGCCGGTTGGCCAACTTTCTAGCTTAGCATACTGTTCTTAAAATTATAAAATCATACTGTTAAGCAGCTAATATTTTTATCCAAAAGGGATATTTTAGTTTGTTATATGGCTCTTCTTCTCTCTCCATCTCATTTAGAAGGTGGTAGGGGATACCTACCTATTTTCCTGATTTTGTCTGTAGCCAGAGTAGCTGTCCCATGAAGAAAGATATGCAGGAAAATCCAAATGTACAATGGATTATGTAAAACACTTAATCTGAATTTCAGTGTCTCTTCTTCTAAATTCTTGTAGGCTCATGAGATCTGCTACTCCGTGCTGTGTCTCTTCTCTTATGTGGCTGCAATTCGTGGAAAAGAGGCAGAAAGCAAAAGCAAACCACCTCGACCAGTTTCCAGTTGATCGTGATAGTTGGGAATATCAACCCTTTGGCACACTGATAATGCAGTACTCCCAGTTTTACTGCAGTTACTGGAGCTCACTTTCTGTCTTTTATGAGAACTTGATTATTTATGTATGACTCAGCAAGTCTTTCCCCACTGAAAAACCTAAGCCTTCCCTGTTCAGTCTCCTTCTGAATTCATCCTTATGGAGTTTTTAAATGAGCTTTTTATCAGACAGTTTTGAGCATCTTCATCCAGCTGTGAGTGACTTACTCTGGACATTCCTTTGAAATCCTTTTTTGTTAAGATGACTAATAGCTTGGGTTTGGTTGTTTTTTGTTCTAGTGGTACTTGTTACAATTTGATCACTTTACAACTGCAGGCTTCTGCTTTCAAATTCTCTGGTATGTGCACAGTGGAAGCAGCCTGGTCCTGTATGTTGTTTCAATGTTGTGTTTTTGTTGTTTTCCTTCTGTGTTGTTCATTTGTAATTACCAACACAGAGTTCCTGTCACATAGTTCTACACTCCCTTTGGGTAGAGATGAACAATTTAGCTGTCATAGTCTTAAAATATCATGTGACAGTTGAAGTTTGGTTATTTAATTGGTCCATCTGTGGAGGTGACTGCTTCTCAAGAGGAGGGGAAAACTTCGAAGGTAGTATAGCATAAAAAACCTCAACACTTTGGGTTCTGTGAATTTTCAAATGGGAGTTTAGGTAACATTTGTAGCTACCCCAGCAGTAGAGTTCACAGAGGCAAATAAGCACTTCCTAAAGCAGTTAATCACAGGGATTAGAAAATGAATAAAGCACTGTAAAACTTGGAAACATTACTGGCAGAAGCACAGTACAGAAATCTGCAGCACATGTTCAGAAGCCCAGAGGATTTTGCTGTCTCCAAATTTTTTGAACTGTTGCTTTTTTCTTTTCCTTTTCAATCTGTATCTGTATATGAAGGGATCTTGAAAATATTGTGTTTATGTATAATGAAACTCATGTAGTTAAAACTATCCATCACATTCCTTACTTTAAATAGGCTGGATATGAATGTGGTTTTTTTTGCATCCTGTTTTTGTTCTTGAACTGTACTGCACTTGTCTGGAAAGCTCTTAGGATGCTGGAAGGTGAGACTGTCTAGAGAAAATAATGTTACATGTAAAATACCAGGAAAAATTGCTCTGATACAAACTGATGTATTGTATGTTTTGACATTGAATTCTGATAAAATGCACCCAGAAATAACCCTGGTTTGGCTTGGTCAGGGTATCTACCATTTAAAATGGAATATACTAGTATGGGTGAGGATGATGTAAATATTATAGTATCACATCTATTTATAGAAACTGTACAGCTCTCTGAATGTGAAAATAAAATGTCATTCAACCAGCAACTAGTTTTCATCCTCCTGTGCTTTTCTGTCATTTGTTATTCTGAAACAAATGTAATTGTATACAAAATACACCACACACGCACATGAAATAATGGAAAAGAGAAGACTCTGAATGGACAATCTAAATTTCTTTCCACATAAGCAGCTTTAAAGAATCTGTTTTGTTGGTTTTTTTTTCTTCTAACACAACATCTGTGTCATTTGTCTTCAAAACAAAAGTGTTTGAAAAATATGAATAGGGAAAATAGACACATCTGAAATATGGAAATTTCTTTTGCTTGCTTGCAAGTATAAGTGGTACATAAATGATCTTTCATTCTTTCCTAACATAAAAGCAAAACTGAAATTGGCAAATACTGAAATTAGCCTGGTTTGAATTTATTTTCTTTCTTTTGTTTTCTGAGACCATAAATTTTCTTATAGCAATATCTGAATTTTTGGCATTTGTAGTTTTCTGCGTACTACTGTATTTCAAGTATAGTTAAGACTAAAAGCACTTCAGTCTACAGTAGAGGTTCCATTTATGCCAAGCTGGGTCCAACTGAGGAAGACAATTTCAATTTTTAGATTGTAATTATGTTAGTAGGCTTAAGTTGATTACGTTGATTAGCATAATCAACTTAAAATTATGGGGGGAAGATTATTAAATGCACAACATCGTTTACTATATACAGCTCCTTTTTAAATTACATAAGCTGCTGTCTGCTTTAGGCTGATGAGAAACGTCAGTGCAGAATAAGACTTTTAAAGGACCTGATAATAAAAGTGGCCCTCTGTCCCTTTTGACAGAATTTGATTTGAAGGACAAGTGTGGCTAAATATAGTCCTTGCTGTTCTGTGGCTGGGATGAATCAGTAACAAGCTCAGCAACTGCACTGACACTGGGCTTATGCTCTTTAGGTGAGACTTGGCTTCAGAATTGAACACATTTTTGAAATCTGTAAAATCTTTCACATACTTGATGTTGGGGTTGTAGCATATTCGTCTGAGCCAAAGCTGTGCTGTGCAGATTTCCACCACTAAATGCCCAGTGCTGCTCTCTGGATACCAAATGCAAATGCAAGCTGGATTTTAAATTGGTACAAAAGCATAAATCTTTCGGAATACAGTCTTCCATCCTTTCCACTCCATCACTCCGAAGTACTGAGAGGTAGATAAACTTTATTTTGGAGGGAAAAAAAATAGTTACAGGGATTTGCGAGTGCTTTTAGTTATGTCACACTCATTTTGATATTTAGGTAACAATTCCTTGGCAGTAGGTAAGAACTTAGGGGTCTCTAAACCTTCCAGAACCAAATGGAAGGCTAACAGACTAATTGGTAACTATAAATCGTGCTAGAAATTTCTTAACACAAAAAGAATAATTCCTATGTTTTTACCACTAGGAGGAGCCTGTGTCTTAGTTTTTATGAATGCAAAGTTGCAACCTTTTTATTTTAACACTTGTGTTACTTCCAAGACACTTACACGAATATGCCAAAGAACATAAATTTGCCTTAAAATTTTCTTATGGCTGAACAGGTTTTCTGCTACAATTTCTTGTTTGTGGAAGTTAGTTTTCAAAGTGACAGTTATTAAGTGTTCTCTGCAATCTCTGGAACTTGTGAGTAGTCTTCCTGGCAGTTTTTGAAGTGGAACCTAAGCTACTAATTTGTCTATACTCTGGTTATCAGATCTTCATTGTGATGTTCGAAAAATGCTCTTATGCTCAAATGTTTTATTTGTGAATGCAGTGTCCACTTCTAAAACGAGTGGGTCCACATTTTAAAGGTTAATAGTTTAGGCATCAGTGAGTGTCATGACACTGGTACTTATTAAGTGGTATTTGTTAAAGATGTATCTGGAAAAAGCATTTTGAAGGTCTGTTGAAGGCAAGAGCTCATTACTTTAAGAAACCTGTAGTTAAAATTTCCTACACCCTGATTCCTAACTTGGGATAGTCTCTACTATCCTACTTTAACACTTTCAGGATAGCAGAGTATAATGAAATCTTCATCTGGGTATTACAAAGTAAATTGCTAGTAAATGTAAGTCACTAAGAATAGTGACTCTAACTAAAGTTCTAGCTTAGTAATCAAAGTGGATGGGAAAGTTGGCTGTGATTGTAAACCTTAGGAACCTTTATGTTGCAAAAATATTGAAAATATTTCTAGAATGATGTCGGAAGAGGGCTTTTGGGTCACTGAATGTGTTTCTAATAAGGGTGCAGTTGCCTGCAATGGTAACAAATCAGCTGCTTGCCCTAGTGTCAGGCATTGGCTCTTGTTATCACTGAATTCAGAACTAGGCAGAAAATAGAAGCTAAGATTCTCACAAAGAGCAATATTTACATCCCAGTTCCCCTTGATTGCCAAAGGGATGAAAGTCAGATGATGTTGCCTCTGAGGCAAGATCTTCCTTCTGGGAAAAAAAATGGTTTCTGCTTAACACTGACTCCAGTGGTATTTACAAACTCAAAGTCTCTGCTCTTAGACAAGCCAGGTGCTGTTGAAACAAAACATCTCAGAGCTCCAGAAGAAGTGGAATTGGGACCAAGAAGCAGCAGCTTTGTGCAAAGGACCTTGTTATACAAAAGGCAGTGCCAAAGAGCTTCTTGCCGTTCCAGAAGTCACAATTCACCCAGATGCATCTGCTTGTCACAAGGGCAGGACACTCCCAGGCAGCTGAGTGGTTTCCCTGAGCTGCTGGTAAAGGCTTCACACAGAGCCTACCCTGTGACACCCTTGGAAGGTGTTCAATGTGAACAACAGCTTCGAGGTTCTACAGCCATTCCCAGTTTATTTATTTCACTAAAATAATGGGAGTGTGATGAAGCTTTAAGTAATAATAGGTATGTGACCCCTCTTTCCAGCACTGTGTCTGAAGGTTTAAAAGGCTTGATGTTGGTGACAAGGGAGGTTTGAGTGCAGTTAAGTACAACAGGCTTAGAGAGGACCTCTTTCGGGCAGATACTCTACTCAGATATGATAAAAATGATCTCATTGTTTATACCAAGGTTAGTAGAATGGTAAGTTAACTTTCTGTTTACAGGTGTACAATGTTTTGAAACTTCTACAGCATAGTAGATTTGCACTGGTTGATTTTGTTTCAAAGCATCAGTCCAACAAAGAATCATATATGTCAGCCAAGGGCAAACAGTCCTGCCTCTATTTGCAACAGTTACTATAGTGATAAAGGTGGTTTAGGAACCTACAGAGAAATAGAAATCCCCATCTCCCAAAATAGCTTTATATAAAAAGGAACAAACGGTGTCAGGAAAGACACCAGTAAAACTCTAAATAGTTGCTTCCTTCAAGTATGTGAAAACTCTGGTTCTGTATTCTCATTCTCATTTTTCTCTTTTCAGTTTCTCATATTAACTCCAGTGAATACAGGTCTATCCATAGTGCTCTGGGTATCAAAGAACTCTTCTCCTTTTACACATCGCCCTGCTTGAATTCCTCACTGTTGCCTCACAAATCCTCAGCCTGTACTCTCTTCAATTCCATATACCTCAATTTCCCATCAGATCATCTGTTTCCCTTTGTAGCTCTTTCATACACTGTTCTTGCCTCTGTGGCCATCATCATCTCCCAGCCTCTTTGCCCAGGCATTTCAGACTTATGCTCTTCCCAGTCACCTTCTCAACCAGTCCCTGCCCCTTTCCAGCTTCCTGTCATAGTCTCTCATCTCTCTCTCCTGTTCTGACCAAGTGCTCTGTCATCTTTCATTCTCAGCCTTATTCCATCCTTACTCCTCTTGCATTTTAATCAAGTTATTTTTGGTGGAGTGCTGAAGAGTGCTATAGAGGGAAGGGAAAAGGTTTCCAGTCTTAGTGCTGCTGTTCTGTGATACCTCCCAGCAGCAGCTCTTCCCTACACTGCTGGTTAGAAATGGCTCAACCATTCAATCTGATATTAAATAAAAAAAATAAAAATTGTCTAAACCAGATTTGCAGCCTAAAATTTTTCATAAATTGTTAACATTTTTCAGTACTGTAGGAAACAAAAATAATAAAAGCAAACACTATGCTTTGTAAATACATAGTCCGCTATCCCCCCTTATACCAGTGAGGAAGAACAAGTCCCATTTTCAGGTAGAAATTTTTGAGTACTTTCCTATGATCAAAATCTACTTGGGGTTTTCTTTTCAGGCATCACATGCAATGAGCTATATCTACAAAGCAGAAGAGAAGCTTGGATTTTTTGGCCATTTTTTTCCTGGGTATATCAAAATTGTGAGTAAATAACGAAAGTGTATTTGAGGGTTATATTGATACTTAGTATTTTGTCATCATAATTTCCTGGAGTATATCTGGATTTCTGGGGTAATTGCTAGCATTTGACAGATACCAAAGAAATGCAACCTTATTGAAGGTAAAATTCTATTAATCCACAATTTGGGTTCATATATTTGGGTCCCACAATTTATACCTCCAAGCAAAACAATGGAAACTATGTATGATATTGTTTATTTTTTCAAAATACATTGTATTGAACACAAAATCATGTTCAGACTCTTATCCATGGTTAAGAAGAAAAAGGGAGCACACTGAACACTTATTTTTGTTTTACATTTTCACATCCGCTGATGTTTTATATATTTATATATAAATATAAAGTCACTTCTTTAGATTGTCTTTAGTACAGCTGTACTAAAGCTGTCCTAATACACAGTTATTGACTGAAATGTGCTCGTAACTATGACATTTATCTGTGCCATCAGGGCTGGTTACTGTCAATATTTCTGTCTGGCACAGAATGCAGATGCTTGACTATTGTTTCCAAATCTGGACCTAATAAGTGTGGTCATTCTTATCTGTTTCTTTTAAACTTTCATCACTTCATGCTGTTTATGATGCGTTGCTTATGCAGATTGCTGTGGGGACCCTGCCCAATGACAAGTAAAGGATATCTCTGGGACAGCTTTTGTTTCCCTAAAATAGAGTTCTCTTCTTGGGAAGCACTTGAAAGGTATCAGTGGGGCTATTTTTAATCTCAGCAGACTGTTCTTATAAAATTCATTTGTAAGGAGATAGGAACAGCTTGTAGTTCTAAACCTGCTCTGAGTCGACATGTTAGTGACAAATTTATCTCCTAAATACATACAAGAATTTGTTTCAAAGGAATTCTGTGATCAAAGCAACATAAATGATTTTTCTGACTTCCAGAAAAGTGTTTGCTCTTGCTACTGTCCAATGAATGGCCATTGTATGACTCAATTAAGGAAAAAGTTCTACCAAGTAATATTTTCTTGTGTTTTGATTGATTCTACTCAATTGTAGATCTCTCTTGAAATAACAATAATCCTTTCTCATAAGGAATGAAACCCTCAGGTGAGATGTACTGAGGCTATTTTTAAGTGTCTGGCCTGTTCCTGCATTGAAAAATTTGTTAAAATAATATATAGGAACCTCTTGATCTCTCACTGTAATTTTCAACAAGTAGAACTGAATTTTTATATATACAATTCAATATAGTAAGCCTAGAAAAATCTGAAAATTTGGTAAAGATAACTGTTCCCTCTTACAAAGATGAAGAGGAAGATAATCTCAAGACAGATAATCTCACTTTTCATAAACTTTCTGTTTGGACAATTTGAACTGAATCAATTAAATTTGCATTTTACCCCACTGTATCACATAAGTAACTGTAACTTAGGCAGCTTCACTACCTAAGAATAATAAAATAACAGAACAGCTTGGGTTTAAAGGTCATCTAGATAACCTAGCTCATGATCTGAATCATCAGCTTATGCTAAAATCAGGTGATGCAATGGCTGAAGTGATATCTAAACTGAAACAATCCATCCAAGACAAGGTTCCGAATTTAGAAGCTACTAAGGAAAGTGAGAATTTTCCGAACATGATACTGAATGCAAGCAGCCATCTCTATTTTACACTGATTTCTGTCTAACAGTAGGATGATCATCCAAATAATGGTATATTAGCAAATATGTGGATGTGTGAAAATGTAGGACTCTTTCATTTTAGAATATTTCTGTCTGCATAGCTGCTAATGCAGTGTGAGATACAGGCACTGAGTGGTGTAATTAACCATGACCTGGATAGCTAAATAAAACGCATTAGTACCTAATTGGTGACAACGTACACTGATGGAAACATAGCTTCTTAGTACACAGGTTATCCTTCTTTGGACACACAAATATTCTGCATTGCAAAATTATACTAGGAGTTGGCACCCTTTCTGCAAGAATAGCTTTAGTACTAGAGCATATACTTGGATTTACACTGACTTGGGAATGAAATACTCCTGGCATTTTTATTAACCAGTCAGAAAACTAAGGCTCAGGAAAGAAACAGCAGTCACTTTTTTCTGCAGCTGTTACCACAGATAAGCCTGCTAGTTTTCAGTCATAGTCATAGATCTATGATAGCAGAGTACAGAACAGGCTGCAACCTGAGAAGCTCTGCCGAACAGTCACTGTCATGACTTCTGTGTGGACATACCTGTAATTTCCTTCTTTAGCTTCAGCTGATCCACTTCTTATTTGTTAATAGGAAAAAAAAAATCATCTCCATGGGGGACCATTACGTTAACTCCTACACAGCCTTTGACAGTTTCTGTGTAAGCCAGCTGAAGAGGAAAAGGAGAAAACCCAGCAGCTTTATCTTAATCTCCTATGCTCACACCACAGTTTGAAGAGATTTTCTTCAGGCCTTGCAGCCCTGAGCAATAATCTCTCAGAGCAGGAGCTGATGAGTGGGTGGTGAAGCTCCTGGCACTTAAGGGGGGAGTTGGTGCTGTAGCATGAGGGACATCTTTGCCCCTTTTCTTTGTTATTTTAAAAGATAATGGTCAACCATTAATTCATTTTGCTATTATTATTTGCTCCCAGAATAATGATCAGCATTTGAAGACTGAGACAACCTCAAGGAAACAAGGTGCTCAGATAAGGTTTTGTTTGCATTTGACGGTTTAATTCCAGCTGGTGGCTTTTATGAAGAGTATTACATGAAGCTTCCCATTGCCAGGAATAAGTAAATATTGCTTACTTAGAGTATTTACACAACAGTGCTGAAACAAAAGAATTGATGCTGTGGCGTGAAATGTGTGCTGTCCTAGGCTAAAATGTCAGCAGAGGATTTGTTTGGCAGGTAATGCCACCCTGAGAGAACTGGGCTAGTAGGAGTGCTGGAAGGGCTTTTTCTTGTCATAATATTTTAGAGTTGATGTTTTTTACCTAAAGTGAAGCACTGGGCTTTAGTAACACTCTGCAACACCCCCGTGCTTCAAATGAGTGGTACAAATGTAATTCAAACCATCCAAGTATATAGTTTGTAGTCTGAAGGAAAGGCATGTACACTGAACTGGCAGCCAGCGGCCTGAATTGACAGGATTTAAATGGAAATTATGGAAACATCAAAACTTACAGTCAATTTCACCTCCAGCTGGATAGAAATTATCAGCCTGAACAGGTTATGTTTGTCTAAGTTACATATACTTTTCATATGGAAGGGTTTTTTTGGTTTTTTTTTACTAGAGCAATAACAGGGTTTTTCGGCTTGGTGGGGAAAACTACTGGAATGACTTCAGTAGAACTGCTGTTTTTGAAAGCAGCTGCTGTCAGCTGTGAAAGCCACTTAATGTGCTAAAAGAGAATGCTGCTAGGTAGGAATTTTTAAACTTTATGACCTATGTTAATTTTTTCTTTTACTATTGAACTTACCTTGCACACTTCCAACAGCACTAAACAACTACAAGGTAAGAGTATTTGCCATGACATTTAGAGATAAGGCCATCTGATTTTACATCCAAGGAGATCTCACCCAGGAAATGATAGTGTAAACTGTCTTTCATCAAGTAGTCTTTCAGGTGTGATGGGGGAAAAATTGGGAGATACTTTGTTTTTCTTAACCAGGTAGGTTTGGGAGAAGCTTCTCAGTGTATATGGTTTTAATTAGATTGGGATGAAGGTAATTTACTTAATCATTTATTTATTACCAGCCTGGAATTAATGGGCAATTAGTGACTACTTCTAGGATCTGTGTCAGCCACTGATCAGATAAATGAGAATAGTATGTGCTGGCAAAACATCAGTAAAACACCAACATTTTCTGAAGACCTTTCTAGCAATAATTACAGGAAATTGAGACTTTGCAGGTGCATCTTCCCCCTTTTCCTCTTTTCAGGTAAGGAGTGGTTAAAATTTGGAACTCAGAATTCTCATTTTATGAAGAGTTTTCAGAAGCCTAACTGGAGTTAGTGGTGGGTGTTTTTTTTTTTTTTTTTTTTTTTTTTTTTTTTTTTTTTTAAGGCTCTGGATTTGCATTTGACTTATTGTCATTGGAAGTTTTGGAAATGAAAACTAATTTGTGTTTTTCAAGTGCAGAATTCTTAGAAAGCCCTGTGGAATTAGGCTCCAACTCTTGCAATTTAATCACTGCTTTGCAATATGCATTGTCCCACTGATGCTGAGATGGTCCTCTTGGTCCACTGCATTCTGGTCACAGATTCTTTAGAATATAGATTATCTAAGTTTTTTGAGGTATGTGCCTTATTTTTTAAATAATAGCATTGATCAGGAAATGCAAGCATAAAACAGTGTAAACTTGGCTGCATCTTTTCCTTTTAAAGTTTTATTTATTCATTGAGTAACAACAATTGCAACAGACAAGTGTTAACCTGGAATAAGCTTGCTTTGGTTTTAGAGCATCCTTTTTTGTTCTGATGTCATAATGAAAACTAATTAAAATACGCATCTCATGACCATCAGTGCTTTTATTATGAAGATGCATTTGCTTGTTTAATACAATGAACACGCTGTGTCAGACATGCTTTGCTATCCCAAGTGACGTGTTGGAGGCAGGGGAGGAGTATTACTTCAGTTCTTTTGTGTAGATTCTTCCAAAAGGCAATGCTGTCTGGATTAATATCATCTTCTTGCTGTCTCCTGTACTGTGAGCATTAAAAAGTACTTCCCAGCCAGAAACTCTCAACTACACATCTGGTGACAATCTACCCCAAATACTCTCCAGACTTGTAGGTGAGAAGCTAGAAATGCTATTGTGTCATTTTCTTAGACAAAATCATCTGCAAAAATGTTCACATGTCACTCATAGCCTTTCAGAAACTTTCAGGAAGAGTTATAACAGTGAGCTTATTACATTCATTCCAAGCTTCTGTTTAAAGTTTTTTATTTATGTGCAAATAGTCCTCCTTGCTAGAACTTCCACTGTTTCATCTGATGTGCAAAATTATCCTTGTAGATTCATGTAGTGTCTCTGATTGGTAACAAAAAAAATCTAATAACTGGAATTCTATGGTGATGTCTTTTTAAAAGCTAGAAAACAAGTAGTGAGTAATTATCAAAGAATTATTTTCTTTAAAAAGCAGAACGGTAGCTATAGCCAGTGGTTCTTTAATGGTGTGTTTTGGACACTGGATATTTCAAGTACTCACTGACAGTGAAAATAGTAGGAATGCAAGTTACATTCTGTTGTACAGAGATGAATATAATAATTATATACTGTAAATAATATCTTCTTCATTATTCTGAGCTACTTGTTTCTTATGAAGAATGTCAGAGTTCTGCAAAGAGAAGATGGAGTGAACTGTAGAACTGGGGGATTTATGCTTGTTTCAGACATTAGGAAAGGATTAGGCTTTTTAAATTTTTACATATTTTTACTATTTTTTAATACATATTTTATGTATGTAAGGGGGGAAAGCTGTATCTTGAGTTCTTTCCGTTTTTTCATGTGGAGACAAGGACAATCTAACTACAACAGATAAATGAAAAGAGGAACTGAGTAAGCAGGATATTACAAGACATTGCTGCCTCCTTGAACATGTGTACTAAGTGACTTCCAAGATGAACAGGACTACTACATGAGCAGAAATTATGATTCACTAATCTCTTCACTTTTCTTCAAGTTCCATTCTAATGCTAAGATAAAGAATGGGGAGAAAGAGGATTTATTGTCAAATACATTACCTGATTGCTATTATAATACTTCATTCTTTTCAAGTCAAAAATGTACATTACACTTCAAGATGCATTTAGATGTTAATTATGTTTTCTTTCTTGAAGCAAGAGTACTGATATTAGTTAGCCCTACTTTAATAAATAACAGTCTCTTAGAGAGAGTGCTTGTAGTGAATTAAGAAAAAATGACAACAAAGTATTCTATTATTCTTGCAGATTTTTACACTGGTACAGTGTATTAAAGGTGAAGTTCCATGAATACTGACTATTAAAAAAACCAAACAGAAATCAAAACACACCCCCCCCCGCCCACACACACACATTATAAACATTCTAAAAAGTCTCTGTCATAAATATCCAATGACTGTTAATTCATATATCTGACCAAACAGCCATTGCTCCTTTATCCAGCTGAATTATTTTTATTTTTACCTTGACTTGCAGATCAACTGAGATGCAGAGTTTTACTGAGGTGCTGGAGAAAGAAAAAAATTTTAAGATATTATCAGACATTAAAGAATGCTAATTTTAAATTGAGACTTGGTACTGAAGGTGAAATATGGACCTTCTCTAGTAGTTGCTTTTATCTGATGATTCTAAGAAGATTTAATGTTCCTAAAGCAAGCTTCAGATGGTGATAAAATTAATCTTTGAGCCCTGAGGGTATTGGCACCCAGCACTGCAAGGTGTGCTGTATCCACATTCCTGATTTAGCACCGAGTGAAATATTAAACTCGGTGCTGTGTAGAAATACATTCAGGCTTGCTGTGCTGAAAATGATTTCCATCAATTACTGTTATGTAGGTCACTTCTGCAGCTTTTGCTGAGTTTGAGCACTTAAAGTAATGCTACATACATTTGTATTGATAAGTAGATACTTTACTGGCAGCTTTACAAAAATATTTAACATTCAATCATTTTTTTCTTGTGTTATAAATATGTGACTTTTGTTCCTAGTCCTTTTGACAAACAAAATAATTTGTTAGTGTTCCAAAAATGTTTGTGATGTAGCCAATGGGGAAAAGACAGGCAGGCAGGTGTTTAACCTGTGAAATGAATATTATGTTTCTTCTTGTGAAGATCAGCTGATCTACTTTTCTTACTTTTATGTTCTGGCAGTGTGATAGACATATGAATATTTCCATTTTGAGATAAAAAATCCCTCAACTCTCTACATAGTTTTAAATATGTCTAATAGCCAATGACTTGATTTAGGACTTTCAGCTATGGATTAAGTACTGTAATGAAGTTATCCTCAATGCAGTGATTGTAGATAGGCCTCCCTTCCAGTGCTAAGTGTCTGCTCTAGAAATAGAAAGTCAGAAGTGCAATAATTGTACACCAGCAGACCTGTATTACCTAGTAAGTAACCTAATTCTATCATAATGCTTCAGAATGAAAAAACAATCTTGGTGGTGCATGTGATTGGTATACAAACTTTTTGCACACTACCCAAAAAGTCTGGGTTAGATGGAAGGGAAGGTTCTATTTTCTTTTAACTCTCTCTTCATTGCAGTGTTAGGGTTATCCATAGGATTCATGTGATTACCTCTGACATCCAGTCTGCACTCTATTTCAGCTTCACCACACTCATTCACAGCTTTGCAGGTGTAAATGCCACCGTCAAAGGGAGTGGGTTTCCGGATTTCCAGGGTCAACACCCCCTGCTTACTGAACATGCGGTACTTGGCATCCCCAGAGAGATCCATTTTGTTTTTGAACCAGAATATCTTGGGCTGAAGAACAAAAAAGAAGATTTTTAAAATAGAAGGTAGAGAATGGAAGGTTTACACCTGATCTTGCAGACTCAAGGTAGTTATCAAAGGCTAAATAGTATTATGAGGGCTATTTACAAAGCCATGTTAATAATTTTTCAAGGAACATCTAATTCAGTACAAATTCATGAAACCAGTAATTCAAAAGTTCAGTATTTCTGTTAACTCACAAATAGCATATAGAAAATATAGGTTTGTGCCCTGTTTTACTGCAATTAAAAAAACTTCAACCCATATTAACTGCATACAAATTCATTCATTTAGGAGTTATTTAGTTGTGCTTATTAAAATGCATTTGAATGCTACAAGTATCTTACAGAAGGGGAATTAAAAGTCACAGATTATTAGAACAGAAGTGTCATAGAAGTCCACAGATGCTGGCTGGCCAAATCAAGATGCCAAGTTTTGGTCTGGGAAAGGATTTTCCAAACCCTCTAATGTATCTTTAAAAACTTCATGAATTTAAAAATTAAGTTCCTGTTGGTTTCCACTATTGAATGAAGTGGTTGTTTCTATACCAGTTCAAGCTTTTATGTTTTGTTTCCAGTACCTGAAAATGTGCCTTTAATTTTCATATATGAAATTTTGAAAATGAAAAATCTGATATGAAACAAACTGCTTTTGTTTATTTCAAGCTCATTAGTACGTATGGCGAAGAAACAGTCTTTAAAGAGTAGAATACTAAGCTTCACATTTATCTGTTTTTCTTTCAGAATTAATGTCTTCTGTTTCTTCATTCATAACCCCCAAAACTACTGCACTATTTTTATAGAGTGCATTCAAATCTACTGAATCACTTTTGTCTTTGACCTGTGGTATATCAACCCAGTGAATCCCACCTGCCTGATTTTCTGGACAGATCTCTGCTGCAATTTTTCTTGCCTTAACATTTTTTCCTTGTTTCTTTCTCTGTAACCTCTTTATCTTTCTGGGTGTATGTCTCTTATTATATTTCATTGCTGGCAGGGCATGAGTACTGTCTCTGCCTGCAATGGTAACTTTTCTGTGCCATACAGATCATCCTAAGGTGTGCTTGAGGATGTACAGTTATTAAGAACTAGAAACTTTCATCCACCTAAGGAAGGTAATGAGAGCTTTTGCAGAGTACTGCTGCAGATACTGCAACATTGTGTCAAGGTTACTTTTGGCAATGGAAGTACAAAAACATATCTGGAAAAGCCGCTTTAAGAGTATTAGGTGTACTGAAGGCTGAGGACTACTTGATTCCTTGTGAAGGAGGAGGCAGCATGCCTGCATTCCAAAGCCTGCCATTGCTGTACAATAACAGCTGTAAAACTGCGAAGGTTTTTAAAAGAATCTTCTTAAAACCATGGAAACAGAATGAAGTGGATGCAGATGCACAAAAATGTCAGTTAACCAAGAGGGAATATTGTCAATTACACTGTCATTTCTAAGCTGAGGCAGCTACTGGAAGATGGATTTTGCCTACAGTTGCTGGGGTTTATTCTGTAATGTTCTTGTTTTTCTGAGGCTGTTTGTGTGGATATGTAAAACTTTTGAGTTTTGTCCGAAGCTCCTTCTTCATCCACTGAACTGCAACAAATATTTTTTTTTTTAATTTGGACTCTGAGTGATTGTTACATGTTTTGCTGTGCAGCAATCAGATCCTTGCACAGGTGTGAGGTAGTGAAAGAAGCTGAAAATAAGCAGCCGGATGTGAAGGGATCGTACTATTTTAAATTTATGACAAGATTGTCGTAATATGGTAAATTCCTTCACTGAAGACAAAAATCTTATTTCCCTTTTCTGCGAAGTCTAAATTTAGCTCCTAGCTGATTCAGTTTTTATTGCTTGTTCCTGATTAACAAAATAGTGCCTCTTTATGTACACTTTGATGGGACTTTAAGAAATGTATTTAGAATGAGAAAATATTCCTGCGAGATTAAAAAACCAAACCAACAAAACCCCCCCAAAGAAACTTCACATGAGACCAGGCCTAGTTAGTTTTGCAAAATAGCTCAGACTGTCAAAAACCTATGTGGATGCATCGGTGTGACAGAAAAACTGCTGTTCCTCTGTATCATTTGGTTAATGGAACAGTAGGTGACATTTAGCTGCTGTTTTCTTCGAAGTCTGAAGAGAGAAAAGTATGGATTGTGGCAGATCATTTTGTTGTTTTCCTTCTCCAGGGAGTAGATTTTGCACATTTCCAGTGGTGTGGTGTCACCACGGGCAGTGGTGTCCTTCCCTCTGTCTCCTCCAGTGTGTTGCCCCCGGGTTGTGCACAGACCCACCCGAACGCTCGCCCCTCTCTGCCGCAGCCCCGGGGCTGAGCCAGGTGGGACATGAGCAGGTGCCCTCTGCTTCTCCTGGGGACAGCCACGCCACACTCGGACACCCTGAACTGACAGGAATTCTTGGCTTGCTGCAACAATCTCAGTGAGAGTGGTGATGTGTACCTTGGGGATTCCCCGGACAGCACAGCTGAGTGTGGTGTTGTATCCTGCAATCACCGAGCGGTTCACCAAAGGGTGGGTGAATTTGGGAGCTTCCGAGAAGTCGTGTTCTTTGTAACAAGGGGGTTTGTAAATGGTGCCTGCAATTCAAAGAGACAAAATAGTGAGAACCGTGTTGTCAGTTCTGCTGACTTGGATACAGTCTATCTGTCGTTTATTTTGTCTGTATGATTTTAAGAAGCTTCAAAGCTTTTGGCATTTGTGATATAAAAAGTCTTTAAGTGCATTTCAATTTAAAATGCATCTCCTGTTTAATGTGCTAGTTAACCAAAAAGGTCCAGGCAATTGTGGGTTTTCAGCTTCTGTTAAAAATATGATAGCCATATGTGTGCAGAGAAAGTCTTCACCACAGACATCTTCAACTTTTAACCCCCAAATATAAATATAATCCCCCAGCTGTATAATTTACTTAATATAGTTTAGGAAGATTGTGTGATTAAATATTTTTAACTGGTATTTCTATTAGTACAGGAGATCTGCCCAGATAAGGGCTCTTGATGCTAAAATTCTTTTTAAGGGCTAGGTACTAAATAGTGGAAATATCTTTAGAGGTGCAGCTAGTAAAACTGTGTTTTCCATTTGCTAGTGTATTACTCCTGGTATTTAGTGGCTTTTGGTATCTTTCTTCTGAAGAATATGTTACCTGTTTTTTGGATATGGGCAGGATTTTTGGTGGTTGCAGCAGCTTCACTCAGTCCACACAAATTTTCACTGAAGACTCGGAAAAAATAGTCATTTCCCATAATCAGGTCTGACACTATACAGTTTGTGCGACGATAGTGATCGAAAACAGTGTACCATTCCTGTAACAAGACTGTACTCTTTAGAAAGATGTTATGAGATGTCAGACATGGTGCTACTTTTGGTATGGAGAGATTTTTTTTGCTATGGGGAAAAGACAGGCAGGCAGGTGATTAACCTTTGAAATGAATATTATGTTGCTTCCTGTGAAGATCAGCTGATCTGTTTTCTTACTTTTAGATTCTGGCAGTGTGATGGATGTATGAATATTTCCATTTTGAGAAAAAAACTCCCTCAACTCTCTACCACATTTTACTCATACCAGATTCTCATATCTGGGGAATCTGGTACAAGATGTGTACTCAGAATGTGACTACTTAATGGGGTCCTCCATGAGAAAGATATTTTCCAGTTTGACTGGCATACATACCTGTCCCAGTATATACCCTGGTATGCCTAGCATCTCACTTCAAGTCTAACTCTTCCTTCCTTCCCTTCAATTTTTTGCTGCAATTATTAAAAATATAATTTTAAGAAAAATTCCACCTTTAAGGAGAGCTGTCTATGCAGTCACCACCAGAGACTGCACAGGCTTGGTCTCTCTTCCATTTTCTACTGAGTATTTAATTTAGTCTTTCACCTTTGGGGGATTTTTTAGATTCTATTTTTCAATGTTTAATTGTCTCTGAGGTGCCATAGGACACCTTGGACACAAATGAGTGTCATTAATTCAGTCATTTCCCTCAAGTCTCTGTTCCCAGGGCAGGTGCTGGTTTAACTCCCTACAAAGCCACGGACGCAGTGAGTGCAAGTTCTTACCATTGTTTTTTTGTCAGCTTTCTGGACTGTGTAGCCCAAGATCTGAGCATTGCCATCATCTTGGGGAGGTGTCCACTCCAGGGCTGCATTAAATCCCCAAACATCTACCAGCTTTATAGTCTGAGGAGGACCAGGCTTGTCTGCAGAGACATAAGAAAATGTCTTAGCTTTTAGTTCAAGATCCAAGAGTTTTGTCATTTCCCCACATGGGGAAAAGCAAATAGAACCTGATAGCAGTTGATAACATTCCATAGCAACACACTTCATTTATGTGAAGTTAAAACCGCAAACAAGAAAGTTGGGAATTATTCAAATACCCTCTTAATACTCTTTTGAGAGGCCTGAATGCTACTGGGAAATAGACAACACACTAGAATTAGTACCATGGGAACCAGACAAACTCTTCTTTAAAATGTGATAAGAAGTTTGTGTTGTTTGGATGGATGTGATTAACTCTCTAACTGCAGTTTTATTACTTTGTTGCCTCAGTGCAATTTCTTGGCCATTTATCTACATTGCTGTAACAACCAGGGCAATGGGGTATGTGCCTTCCAGCTGAGGAAGGCCAGCCATTTGGGGAATACACCTTTTCCCTCTTGGCTTAGTGCTTGTTAGCTTGCCCACTAGGTGATTTCTCTGTAAGAACTAGAAACAGAACAAACTCTTGAAGAGATAGAGAAATCTTTGTCCTTTTTAATATGCATGGAAATATAGAGAAAAACAAATAGTATGAAGTTATAATAATTGTCTTTTTGAGGATGATGCTTACTTGTACCATATTGTTTAATCAAATGCTCTAAGACTGAGATTAGATTTATTAAATAATATTTGTCTTGTTAAATTTGAGGACACCTGTTCACCTTTTTGATGTTAGACTGTTGCATCCAGTTACGGGGCCTGCTGGGAACAGTTGGGTAGTTGATCTTGGTATTTATTGAGTGAAAAACAATTCAAGATCATCCTAGACAGCTGAAGAGAAATTGTCTCCCCATTTTGTAGCTAAGATGGAAAAATTAAGAAAATGGTAAGAATGTGATGGATGTAGGTTTGAGATGAGCAAAGCACAGAGGAATGTAATTATAGGTGGCATGTAATTTAATTTCTTGAGGAAGGCTATGCAAACCAGTAATAAATCAGCTTTTGTTATTATGGGAACTGTGACTTTCTACATCAAAGCATAATGTGCTAATTCTTTTTTCACTGACAAATTTTGGAATTGAAAAGTGCTTTATATTTAGGTTTGACCCCTACTGTCCTCCTTCCAAGTGGTGCCAACTAGAACACCGCATGATGTCTGATAAGGGACATGGAATCCATCCCTCTCATTCCATTTATCATCCTCTTTCTGCCTATCTTACACTAACATTTCAGAGAAACACCTGCCATTTTCTGTGTTTCTCAACAGCCACCAACCAAGTAAAAATCTTGCGTTTTCTTCTCTCTTTCTGAAGTAGCGAATGGCAATATGTTGTAAAATGAATAACAGTGCTAATGGGGATGTGGAAATGCATTTGTTGTTAACTTGAATCCCAACTTAAAAGAAAAAAACCCTAGTTGTTTTGTTAGATGTGCATCTTCATTATACAGAAATCAATTAATCTATTCTGATTAAAGAGAAGAATTTTTCATACTACATACCTGTCTGCTTATGTGTGAAAAACCACCTTTAAAAAGGCAGAGATGGATAAATTTGCTACGTGGGTTTTTATATTCTGGATCTTTGTGGTTCAGTGGGATAATGCAATCTGCAAGAATATCTATTCAACATTTCTTTGTAGAATGGTAGATTGTTTCTTTCTCCGTAATAACCAGTACATCTCTAGCTTGTGAATAGAGGATGGGAAAAGTTAAACAGTGATACTTCTGATCCAAATTATTTTCCTCTGTAGGGCACTGTGTCTGAGTGGGGATTTATTTTCTGAGGAAGTATTCTGTGTTACCCTCAGCACAAGCTCAGCTGAAGAGTTTTGCAAACTAATCAATTTATACAATGGGAAAAAGAGATAAAGTGCAAATTATCTTTCAAAGATAAATTATAATTTATATTTTCAAATAATGCATAATGAGAAAAATAATTAATTCGAGATTAAAAAAATAAAGTATAGCACTAGGTTTGCTTCAGTCAGTAGAATCATGATGAAAGACATAATTTATTGATTCATTTAGAGGGTGAAAGAAGTTGAGAGAACTGGATTTTCCAGAGACTGGAAATATTTTCATTATATAAGAACTTTCTAAAAGTCTTTAATAAATACTGTATTCCCATAGAAAAAAATGCGTATTTTTTTGATCAATAGAGTAAATGGCAGTAACTGTTTTAGCAACAAGGGAAGGTGATGGCAGTAAAAGAGTTGTTTCCTCTTGTTTGGACCTGCTCTGACTCATCACAACAGCAGAGCTTTTGGCTACCTGCCCTCTTGCCTTATCCCCCCACTGGCTGAAGCCACAAGCATTACTTCTTCTTCAAGGAGACTTATGCCAAGGGAAGTTAGCAGATGAAAAGACACTTTGAAAGATCACTGACTGACTTGTGTCTGTGAAAGCCAGGCTGGGTTTTCAGCCTGGGGTTCTACAGCATCTAAATCACCATTGGGAGTGTAGAAAGGGTGCCTGAAACACCCATATTTCTGTCCTCCTAAGAGAATATAAAATCTGAGTGACAAAAAGCGCAGTTGAAAGAATTGAGAAGAGGTAGTTCTGATGAGAAAATAACAGAATCAAGAATCAGAGTAGATGCCCTGATTGAAGAAGTATCTGCATATATTACAAGCCCTTTCCCTTCTTGGTCATGAATTAAATGAAACATACATGTTCCCGTTCGTTTGACCAAACTGCCCAAGAAATATAAAGTTAATGCCTGTCCTCCAACTCTTATCTGTGTGATCAGATTAGTCTTTTTTCAATCATTCATTTTCTAACTCTGACAATGGTAGATGGATGTATTTTTGTGACTTTCTACAGTATCAAACAGTAGGCAGAAGATACTTGGTGCTAAGGCCTAAGAGCAATGGCCAGAATCAAGAGTCACTAACCAGTTTTACAAAGGTAATTTGGAGTGTAGGATGCACCACTCCCCTTTACCTGTGTCATAGAGTTAGAGAATGGCTTGCGTTGGAAGGCACATCAAAGACCTTTCTGTTCCAACCCCGTGCCATCAGCAGGGAAACCTTCCAGCACACCAGAGTGCTCAGAGCCCCATCCAGCCTGGCCTTGAACACCACCAGGGATGGGGCATCCACAACCTCTCTGGGCACTCTTGGGATTATTTTCTTGGGCGCTCTTGGGATTATTTTGTTTTAGGTGCCATTTACTTATTTTGCCCTTGCAGAACTGCAGCCATCCTCTCGAGCAGAAGCAGCTTCTGGTATTAAGACATATCTGCTCCAATTTTTTTATGCCATTCTTGTTTGCTGTTGGCACCATTGCATACCCATCCTGCCAACATAATTAATTAAATTTTAAGCAGAGCAAAATCAGCATTTTTAATTCCAAAACATTAGGAGTTGAGCCAAAACACATATTCTAAAAATGTATTGATACACTGGAAGAAATTTGGGATAACAGTGTGAAAGTATGCGGAAAGAGAAATAAAAACAGTTATCAAGAATATTAAAAAGAGCAGTAATGAGGAGAAATAGAAAAGCTCTGGCTGAACATTAATGAAATCTGAATAGGCAAGGTCTCAGAATATCTCTCACATAATCCCAACAGAAGATATGAAAACTTTGGCAATGTATTCCTTTAAAATGATATTAGAAAAGACACTGGAAATGGTAAAATAGAGAATAAGCCTCGGACTAACTAGACACTCATAACAGAGTAAAGTATTAAATGCGACTTTTTTTTCCTGATTTTTGGAACTGTAGAGGTATATTATGGCAATGATTTCATCTTCCCTGTCCTTATCTAATAAAAAAAAAACCTTCGTAGGAGTACATCCATTCCAAGATTCATATTTCCTTCCTTGAGTACAATATGCCTATGCCTAAGAACTCTCAAATTTTATCTGTCTCAAAGAGAGAAAGGAGATTGATAAGGATGGTCAAAGATATGGAATGGCATCTGTTTGAAAATAATCAAAATGAAGAGTAAAACTTGAGGAAGTTAACTGAGGCGGGTGTGACTGAAGGCTGTAAAATCATGAGTACCATGGAAAACCTGAATGATTATTCGTGATTTTTTCTAATACAAAGCTGTATGGATGTCAAATAAGATTGTCAGGAAACAGACTCAAATCAAAACAAATGGCCAATGAGCTTAAAATGAAATTTCTTATAAAAGGATGTTTGGATTCTCAAACTAGATCTGGATTAAAATACAGACTGGATAAAATTAGGCAAGAAAAAGACCACTAAAGAACTATGGAACACAAAGAATATCCCTCACCCTCTGAAGGTCTCTAGGACACAGATAATTTCAAGGTGAGAAAATGTATTAGGAAAATAAGGTGACAGGCTAGCCCTGCTCTGAGCTTTGTCCTACCATCCGCAACCAACCATTGAAAGAGAAGGGATTCTGGGGTAGTTGCATCTTTGGGTTGCCTCAGTCTGGCCACTACTTTTTTTTTTTTTTTTTTCATAATCTCCTTCATTCTGATGTCAGGATCTTACCTATGATTTGTATTGTTATTGCAACTTTATCAGACATGTTTTCTATCTGAAGAGTGACTTCATATGCTCCTGAGTGATGAAGCTCTGCCTTTCTGATGAAAAGGATTGTGTCCGTGCTGCTGTTCCGAATTCCCACATCTTTGGAGTCTAGAGTTTGGCCATCTTTCAGCCAAGTGATTTTGGGCCTTGGTTTACCCTAAAGAGAGAGAAAAAAATTAATTAAGGCTTTAGTATTTCCATTTTTTCTCTTAGTGATCTGTAGATCTAGAAAGCTTCTTATAATACACATAGTTGAGAAAGTAAACTCTGTGAATACTTTGCAATTTCTGTTTTCTTCCAGACAAATATTTGCTACCATTTGTGTGGTTTAGTGGCATCATGCTCTGAGGATGCCATTTAGTTAGAGACTGAAATAATACTGAAAACAAATCTAGAAATACTGTACTTGTGCTGGTCTGGTACTCTTTCCCAGGCACCAGTGGAGCCAAAAGGTGATCTGACTTGTTCTGATTAGCTCTGCTCCCCTCCTTCTCCCTTTCTTAAACTTTTGATGCTCTCTCCCCACTCTTTTTAAAGATCTTCTGAAAAACCATTGTCATCCTGCAGCCTTGGGATGTGAAATTTACTGTATAATTCTTTCTGCACTGCAAAATTGTTTTGGTGGCTGTCAGCCTAAGCAGTCAGTGTTGCTACACCCATGGAAGATGGCATTGTGGAATCAGTGGTGTGTATCACTCTCATCCAGCCATTTCCAGGAAAAATGGTAAGTACTGTTTAGTTCTTCAAAAGTTATTGGAGTGCTGCTTCCACGGTACAGCTCCAAACAATGAATCCCAAGAAAACAGAAAATGGCCATAACATATTTGTTAAGTGAATAAATAGTTAATCCCACAAAAAATAACTCAGTAGGGATTTTAAGTTTCTGCCAGGTTACCAAGGGGAAACAGTGCAGCACAGGCCTGGAGCAGTTAAAATGGGTGGAAGGGAAAGCAGGACCTTGCAAGGCAGCAGTCAGCTCTGCTCAGGCTGCCCTGGAAGCCCAAGACACTGAAATTGGGACCCTGCCTCCACTAAACAGCAGAGAAAGCAGCTCTGGAAGGTTCCTCAATCCACTGGGTGTCTGGAACATACTCTCAAAGACCGCATCTCTTCCCTTAGCCTACTGAGGGAGATTAGGATACTCAGAGTCTTGGTTTTGATCCCTAAAGGTAGACAGAATAATAATGAATCTTTGTGCATTGCTATGCCTTTATTTCAGGTTTGTCTGGTATTTGCTTAGATGGTCTCTGTACCAATATTTTTTTTTTCAGTGGTATTAGCTATTATTGAAGACAAGAGCTTCACCTTTTGTAAGAGTCAGACCAAGATCTGTCCAAAATTGTACTTAAAAGATGTCTAAAACACCTAGAAATTGCTATTTTTTCATTGATGCTCTTTTGTATAACTCATCAGATAAACTGTAGTTTATTTTACATCTGGGCTGAAATACACCTTGAATGAGCAATGGTTTTGGATCTTCCACTTTCTCTCTCTCATAAATTATTTTCTTATAGCTTTCTGCCAAGAAGCATAGTTAAGAGCACCTCAAGCCTGCAGCTCTGAAATAAGAGATACAAGACAGTTTTATCCTGTTCTAGTGTACCTGTACCCTGGTCTCATTTCATAGAATCCTCACAAAAAACTATTAGCGCAAGAAATGGCTTCTTCTCTTCTGCTGGAATGTATACTAGAAATTCTGGAACAAGTGAAAGGTTTTGGGTTATTTAGTGTTTTACTTTTCCATATCTGTGTCTTAATATTGGTAAACATGCCAAGAACTGACTATTTTACTTCCCATATATGTGTGTATTTTAAAGTGATATAGAAATCCTCCTTGAAAAACTTGGTTAGGGAATGCTTTCAAAATAACAATAAATAGTATAGTTCTATAGGCATTTATTTAAATTTCTGCTTTGTCAAGACAAAGACTTGGCAGGTTTTCAGACTGATTACAAGATTCTTGCTTCTGGTGTTCTAGTGTGGCTGATCAGATATGTTCACTCTCAGCTCCTCCTTTTTTGAAGTGCTGTGAGTGCCAGTGAAAGATTGCAAGTGTTCAAAGTGTTGGTTTTCATATACTCTTATATTTATAGACTGTGAAAAGCATAAACAGATAGAAAGCATGTTCCTAATACATATGTCAGAGGATTGGATTTCTGCAATGTGTAATAGATAATCTGAGAGAGAACAGTGAGTGACAGAGTGGCTAAATAGCACCAGAGAAACTTCAGGGGTTTCACAGCCAGGGAAGAATGAATTTAAATACTCTTAGATATTTATATTCACACATATATGATGGACAAAAAGACTGCTTGGTACTACTGTGAATTTTATCCCCTAATAGCACATAATACTCCTCCAGTCATGTACCATGTAGTTAATTTTGAAGCAAGAATGTGTTGATCCTCTTCATTTCACCAGAATCTTCCATCTGCCTAATGTACTCAACAGAAAAAAAGTCTAGTAACATTGTTTTACTTTCTTTTTGGGACATTTTGATCTAAAGATTTAAATAGATCTGCCACTAGCATTAATACCAGGATATCTCGACAATGTATTTCAGAGAATTTCACTTTAGTGACCACAGAGGTCACTGGAAAGGTTGCACAGAGAGTGTAAATAGTAGAAGCCTTGACTTCCACCTTCACTAGATACTGTATCTGCTTAGAGTCTTTTTCTGCAATAGAAATGGCCAGTAACTTAATTTTTTTCAAACTTTAAAGGGAAAAGTTCTTTTTAATTTGCTTTTTTTAAAAGGTCATCAGTATTACATATTCTAAATAGCTAAAGCCGCAACTCTTAAACCTGTGAAAGCTGCAATTCAACCCCATGAAAAATTTAATTCACTCAAAAAAACCCCTTCTTGAATTAAACTCATTTGGCTTTTTTCTTGGAGTCAAATCTGGTGTTGATGGATAGACTGGCATTTTTTATTAGCCTTACCCTTTAGGAGACAAGAGCTTATACCAGCGCATGATTTGTCAGTCAGCTACTCGAATAACTTCTCAATCAGTTGGTTCAATTTGGCCAAATTTGACAGAGCACTTAAAATCTCTAAGATTAGCCTGGTACAGTTCTGTGAAAAATTGATGACAGAGTGAAAGGCCTAAATCTCAGTTAGTGTCCCCACTGAGGAAAATTCAGGGAAAGCTCAGTCATTTAACTATTTTGTTTGGCAACAGCTGAATGATGAGGCAGGATTAAGTGAAGCTCTGGATTAGTTGTTACATGCATTTATTCTGGCCAGGGACCTGAGGACATGTCAGTCAGGGGAGGAGGGCAAAGAACTGGCAAATGTCTGGGAATATTGCAGTGAGGCTGCTCTCAGCACAGGAGGTGGCTGGATGTGCTGGGAAGGGATGGTGCTATGGGGGTGCAGCACCTCCCTTCCAGGCAGAGTCATGTGGGGAGCAGAAAAGGCCTTGATTTTGTGTAAGCACTGCTCTCAGCAACTGCTAAAATAGCCTGAAATTATCAATACTCTTTCCAGCACTAACTGAAATCATGACCCCCATAGTAGCTTCCATGAAGAAAATTAACTCTGCCCAGTCAAAACCAGCACAAGGGGACATAAGACACAAATCTCTAAAATGCTAAACATTATTCCCCTGCTTATGGCACCACTTGTTGAATTTGTGCAATTTTTCTTCAACTTGGATATCAAAGCAGGAAAAATAGCTGTTTATTTTAGTTTTTTCTCTTTTTTAAAAAAATAATTACATAACTCAGAAATAGCAGATGTACAAATCTTGAATTTTGTGTGTGGTTAGACATCAGTGGAAAAGTAATTTTAACAATTATGGAGATAAGAAATGTGAGAAGAAAATAGACCTTTGATTATGCTGAAATAATTCAAACATTCAGTTCAAGAAAGTTGCTCCATTCAAGGGCTTGCAAATGTGTGCTAATCAGATGTAGCTTTGTGAGAAAATTTAATTTCCATATAACCCAATAACCACAGGGCAAAAAGACATGTACCTCTCAGCTTACATAGATCTTTCTCTAATTTCTTTTTTCTTGCCGGTGCTGCTCAAAGAAAAGAATACAGGTGATGTGTGCACGTATGTCTCCCATGTGGAAAAAATATTTTGCATATCTCCAGCATCTTTTATATGAGAATTTCAAAGGTCTTCACTAATAAGATTACATTTCTATAAATATCAATCCTGGACTGCAGATAAATTTCAGTGTCTTGAAACTTTAACTGTGGACTTGATTAGGTGATATATCTGGTATTACTGAGGATACCTCTGTCAGAGCCAGAGTCTGTAATTTACAATTTCTTTTGTTATTTCTCCCTTAGAAAACCATTTCCTTACACACTAATTCTTGCACTCTATTGATATTACAGTCTTGCATCTGAAAAAAGGCATGTGGAGTTTTAGAAACAGTCAGATAGTTGCCTGTACAGCTCTAGAAAATGCCAAGATGAGGTAATTGGTCAGGTCAGTCTTGGTGTATATTTTAGCAATTTCACGTATGCCTTGGTGAAATGTAGTTACATACATGCACCCTTGATAATCCTCGTCATGCTCTGGTTTTTATACCTGCAGTTCATGCAAAGTAATGCCCAAGCAGGTCTTTGTACACACACTCAGGTTCTGCATCCCAGGGCCAACTGAGGTCTTCTCTTTATGTGCAAACTCTGATTTTTGCAGTCAGCCTTTCAGAAATTAACATACACACTTGTGCCAAAGAAGTTGCCCAGTGACATCATAGACCTTGTTTCCAGAGGAGTAATTAGTTGGATTCTTACACTTTTGTCTACTTCTCTCTAAGGTGCCTCCTGTGCTCAGTAAGCAAGAATGAGCTTGCACACACTTACACCACTTTTTTCTTCTTCCCCAGAATGTGGGAATAAAGAAGAAACTCTGGCTGTAAAAAAAAAAAAAAAGACTGAAAAAAGGGTGATTCCCTCCCCTTCTCAAATGTTCGAGAGGGTTTAATGAATCATCAGCCATACTTAAGTAATTCTGTTTCAGCAGTGAAGCAAAGAGAACTTGCATTAGGGAAGCTAATTTAGTTAAGTAATCATAAATAACCATGACAAAATAGAAGCTGATACATACCTGAAAAGGGATGACAATATTGATTGTCTCACCCACTTTCTTCACGAGAGTCTGTCTGAGGTGGCGTGGCAGCCAGAATTTGGGACGCTCTGCAGTTAAGCATTAGTATACTAAATATAAAGCTTTTGATAATATGCAACATTACTTAAAGCTAAAATAAGCAATGGATAATTGTAAGCAAAAGAAAATTGTGGAACCACAATTTATATTTTAAGGAGTAGTTCAGTCTCTCTGTAGTTTCAAATGTATTTGTCTACTGGATAAAAAGTTAATATTAAGTCTCAGTTATATATTTACATCTGAGCATATTTTCAGTGACAGTAGCATTTGTGAAAATGTGCAGGAAATGCCAAATTTGGGTGACTTCTTTTGGATGTGAGTCTTCTCTATAGACTTGGTTTTTTGGGAGAAATTGTTCAGTTCAGTAGAAAGGATGAAACAAAGGATGTATTAGAGTAAAAGAGTGATTATGATTATCTTTTGCTATATTGATACTGAAGCATCCTGTAAATTGCCACTTGGAGGTATTTATGGATGTGCTCAGAAATCACAGCAACTGATGGAATCCTTTGTCTTGCTACAGTCATTCCATTACCGTTCTTTCTTTGAGAGGGATGTAGTGGAATCTCTTTGTAGCATCTTACTTTTCATTAACAAAAAGGACTTTACCGCATGTTTTTTCATCTAGTCTCTGCTTTCCTCGACCTCACTGGAAAGATTTCTAGGCTCTCCTTTGATCCCTATTCTTTTTTCTATCATTTACAGAAGGAATTTCTTAGCATACAGTTGGAGTATCTGTCTTCATGACCATTTGGTAATGAGATGCATTAAAACTTTGTTTTATTTATGTTGGCTCAATTTACTGCCAGTGAGACTCTGGCAGACACTTCATGTGAGCCAAGGTTGAGGAATCCACTATTAGCAGCTCTTGATGTCTTTTGGATTCCAGTCAAATGAATTTTAATCTACAGCTGTTGGGTGATCCACAGGGTGCTAATTAATAATCTGTGACAATGAAGTAAATAGATCTCTTGCCATAGCCAACAGAGTCACTCTGCAGTAATATAGCAGCTATTCAAGCAGAGGGGTAAATACTAAATAAATGTTTCTTAAATGTTAACAGTGCCATTGCAGGAGGTAAAATGTCCATACTTTGAAAGTAAGAAGTAGAATTTTATTTTAACAGTTTTAAGAATTTTATTTTAAGATTTTTATTTGCTTTGCAAATATAAGACCTAGGTGCTGTAGAGATGCTCTCAGAGTCGGAAGACACTGGGCACCTAATCAAAGTGGAAGAGCAGTTTGTGTGTTATTCTCAGAGAAAGGCAGAATTTTGGCGAGAGGCAATAAATGAATAAGATTTATTCAGTATAGATACTCACGCAGGATCTCTTGAACAGTGACAGGCTCCTTTATTGTTGCTGCTCCGCTCTCGCCAGCCAGGTTTACAGCCTTGATACGGAAATAAAGTTTGTCCCCCGTGACCAGATCTTTAATCAGTGCAGATGTACGCTCAGTTAGGCCAGGAAGAGCAGGAATCCATTCTGTAGCTACAAGTACAATGTTGGCATATTGCAATAATACATTACTTTTCCAAACTGGTGCCTTCTTTGGAATTGAAAGTAAATTTATTTTTGGGTAAAATGAATTCAAGTTACAACACCACAATTAAAAGGGAATAAAATAAGTTGGAAGAAGATCTCTGGATCAAGGAGATGTACTTACACATGGAGTTAAGCAATCTCTACACTTTACTCAAAATAGCTAAGGATAAGGGAAGCATCTTTCTGTAGATCCTTTGGCATTTTGCTTTATAGAGCTTAGAGCTGTGGGACTTCTTGACATTTATTTTTGCTACATGGGAAGAGGGAGAATTTTGGAAGTAGCTATAGAAAGAAGGTGAAGGCTTAATTTGATTTTTTTCTTGGAGTAAGTATAACTTCTGTGGCTGTCCAAGCAGATCAGTGAGAGCCACGTATGCTGAAAACAATTATAGAGTGCATAACTGTTGGAATTTATTGTTTAATTCTCAATTGACACAGTAGAACAGAATTCTTAGTGCTTCCTTATTATAAAGCACAGAAATATGACTGACAAAATCATTCTGCTATGACAATGACATAGAGATTCTGATAATTCTATAATGATGTAATTTAAGACTATAAATTATTTCTGCATAAATTATGCTCCGTAAACTCCCTAGTTTAGATTATTTGGCAATTGAGCCTAGTGTCAGGGAAAATGTAAATATTAAATTTGTTGCTTAACTTTTATGACAAAAGTACTACACTGTAGCATCACAGAACATTGAATTTTGTAGATATGGTGCAGTTACACTCTTTATTACCAGCACAAGAATTAAATGAGGTAAGGTTATGATTGCTTTAAAGTTTGACTGATGTTGTCACAATCATGTTATTTTATTTATTTTAAGGAATATGCAGTTCATGAACGATACAGAAGTATAGTAGTGACTCTAGAACAGCAATGATATTTTTGTATTACTTACGTGTATTAAAGCTTATGATGATTGTGAAGATGACACTATGGATGTGACTTCTATGGTTTTACAGTCACATCGTGGTGAGAAGGATGATGGTTGGCAAGGATGGTGGACATAGACTGGAGTCAAAATTTGATCATGCTGGACATTGTTAGGTTGTTGGTAGTGTATTTAGGTGAAGTAATTGCAATTGTAGCATTTTTAAACACTCTGTTGCTGCTGCCTAGTTCTCATGCTTACTTACATCCATCTTTGCAGTATTCCAACATGTAACCATCTAATCCCCCAGCTCCAATCCGCTCAGGGGGCCTCCACTTCAAGGAAACAGTGCTGTCAGAAACATCCTCCACTGTAAAGTGGGTTGGTTCACTTGGAGGAGCTGTAAGGAAATACAGACAAGTAGATTCTGAGAAATAGCAATACAGCTATGAGAATTCAAAGCTATACAAGGAGTGATTAGCCACTGATTTATGTACCACTGTCTATATTAATAAAAAAAATCACCCTGAAGCTCAGTTGTAAAGTGCAACACCTAATACATAATTTAATAAAGGCACAGCACAAGATTCCTCTAATAGGAAGAGGAACAAGAGATTAAGATAGCAGTTCCTATTCACAAATGCTCCCTTATGAGAAAGCCACTTAAAAAAGAAGACATTTAGAAGGGAGTCAAATTGTTATCATGAGTCTGCAGATAAGTCTAGAAATGAAAATATGTACCTTTTGTATTCTGTACTTACACCCTGATTGTAACTGGACAAAAGTTGCACAGTCAGAGGACCAAACTGACAGTGGCTAAATTTTACTTCACTCTGGCAGTGAAGAAAATGATAAAAAGTTATGACTACACGTTTACAGAAACACTACTTATGATTTTTACATTTGTAACAGAGACATACTTGGAAAAAATATTTTGGGGATGAAAAATTTAGATTTAGATACAGCTTTTTCATATCTCTTCAGAATATGTGTGTCATGGCTTTTTATAAACCCTCAGTTCAGAAAGACCACTTCAGTCTTCTGCAGCATGACTATTATCTACTAATTTAAAAATAATCAAGAAAAGCCTTTACTAGAGGATCCGAAAAACACATAAATGTTACTGTGAAATAATTGATACCAAAAAGCAAACAGAAAACAATTTTTCAAAGTAACAGGGTGCAGGACCATAAAATTTAGTACACATACCATAAGAGCAATCATGTTAACAAAAGGTATGTTTGACAAAATCTGTGTATATGCGTATTATAAACTGAACATCTTCTGAATATACATAACAGATATTACAAAGTAAGTTAAATACAGGTTCACAAATTGTGGAACTAATTGAAATCAGTCTTAGTTCCTATAGTTATTGTAAAAAAAACCCAAACAAAAATATCACCTAATTTCATTTCTGTAACTGTCAAAAATTTTCATATTCACATGGTAGCAAGGACAGCACACAGGAGGCAAATGCAATTGGGAGCATACACAACCACACAGTACACGATCAAAACCCCAAACCTCTTCTCTGAAGAAGTAAGTGTGAACTTTATCCTTAATCAAGTAAAACTCTGCCTATCCCATGAAAACTTTGGACCTTTTTTTTCAGTAGCTCCACTTGATGGTTCTTGTTTGACCTCTTTTGTTGCGGACCAGCCGTTGTGTGTTTGAAATCCAGAATTTAGAGACCCTTCTTGCAGCTCAGCCTTCCCTTCTGGCTCCTCCACTGCATCATCTGCTTTTACATTATCTCCGTCAGCAGGCTGTCCCCCTTCGCTGATATTTGTAGGTTTAGAAACTCTAGTCATTTTAATCTCCAGCTATTGGTATTTTTGTGGGTCTTCTCCCTAAAAGTCTCAGCAGGCAGGCTTCCTGAGGACTCCTTTAGTTTGCTCCTTGCTCAGGGAACTGCAGGAGAAACTGTGCTGCTGTGTTGGGAAGGATTATTTATAGAAAATCATTCCTCAAATATTTTCTTAATCATCTATCCTTTTAGCTGTGGAGAGGGCCGGGATTAAGGGAGCACTGGACGGGATACTGTGATATTTGCACCCATAAGGGAATGGGAGAAGCTGAGAGGGACAGGGAAATCTCTGTCAATTAGTTCTCCTCCTTTCCAGAACCAGCTCGACTCTCACACTTCTAATTATAACAACTAAAAATTGATCAGCAATTTCATGAAACTGGAACCTCTGTGGTCTTCAGGAAGAGGAATGAGATAGAGAGAAGAGGAGCATTACAAAGGAAAAGGTTGATTAAATATAGAATATAGAGATGGTGGATAGCCTCTTTCCTGACACATTCTTTTTAGCCGTAAGAGCGGTTGAAGAGAAGAGGTCAAAATTGTCCTGTCTTGGTTTTATCCCAGAAATAACAGGGATTTTCAAAACTCACCAATTGGCATGAAGGGTTGGGAGGCAGGGCTTGGCCGGGACATGCCAATAGAGTTCACAGCATAAATCCTCATCTCATAAACTACTCCTTCAATCATCCGCTTGGCTTCATAGGTGAGCTCTTTTAAAAGGTCAAAGTTCAGTCTCATCCATCGATAGCTCTTCTTCTTCTTTCTCTCTAAAATATAGCCTGGAAAGGACAGCTGTTATGATATAAAAGAACTGGAAATTGTTCTCTCACATGCAGGAAAAAAGAAAATCCTTTTAAGAAAAGGAGAAATTTCCTTGAAATGTCTAAGATGCGGTATAGCATTAAAAATTTTATTTCTTTCTTCTATTCTGCTTCAATTCACTAATCTTGACTAGCAGCCTAAATGTCCCACAAAGAATTAATTGAATGAACAATTTGGCAATTCCTATTATAATTATTATTGTTGTTGTTGTTTTATCAAAGAACTGATTCTAGATCTCTGTGTTCTTTGCAAAGTGGTGGAAATGCAGAATACTTCCCAGACAAGCTGAGACAATAGGTCTCAGCTTGCTTCAGCCCTACAGTGAGTGAGATAAGGCCACTCATAAATTTTCTTGCTCTGATTTCCTTGGGAAGGAAAGTGAGCCTGTATGATAACAGAGACAAAGACAGCCGAGTGCAGTGCAGAGCAGATCTGTGGTATGGCTTAAGGTGCCATCTGTATCTCTGGAATCCATGTCTTAGCACTTCTCCACCCAGAACATCCACAGCTTTTCCAACGCTACCATGCTGTTTTCCAGAATGACTAAGTGAGGCTGGATTATCAGTATAAAAGATAAACTACTCATTTCCCTAAACTGGGAATGGAATCTGTGATTCCTGCTGCTTAATATGGAGGATGGTTGTATATCACATTGGAAACATACATGTCAGATATTTTCCAGTTGACCTGCTACAAAGGACTACTGAACTATTTCTTTCCATTTAGCTATATTAAATTTCTCCTGCTTCTCTGTGTTAGATAGCGTGACTGGCTGTGATCCATGTAGGCTTCTTTTAAACAAACTTTACTGTGAAAGCTACTCATCTTTTAACTACAGAATAAATAATCAGAGGATACACCGAGCAGTCATGTACACGTGCCACGTATTTGAGTGTGCTGTAGAGGTGTGTTCCTACCTGTAAGCTGCAGAGCTCTGTACAGATGTTTGTAACAGGGATCAGCTAAAATAGTGTGAGTCCATAGCAAGGACCTACATAATTGAGCCATGCAGGGAAGAGATTCAGTCCCTGCTGCACACCAAGGTCATGGCTATCAAACTTGTAAAAGTCCCTTTGGTATACCTGGGAAGTATGAGTCACACTTAAGGTGTCTCCAGGGATGAGAATGACAGGCACATTTGATTTGCTGGCATGCTGTAGGCACAGACACATACAGCCTTTCCTGTCAATGCTGAAATGCAAGAAGAGCATGGGAGTCTACAGAATGTCCTAGGAAAAGAACAGTGGATATATCTTTAAGCTGACAGGTTGTATCATCACTTTAAATGCATAAAGATGTACTCCGGGCATGCTTTCTTTCAGTAGCTTTCAGAATTGAATGCTGTAAGCAAAGAACCTGAGGTTTCTTTGTTGTGCTCCTGTTTTTGCTCTATTCACCAGGGTCTATGAGACCGAGAGAAGTTTCATCAACTCAGTTTCTGGGTTTTTTTGCTGTTATAGAAAAGCAGTGTTAAGCTCATAAATGTAAAAATAAAGACATTTGCAATTAAAACAAAAAAAAAAGCCCCAAAAACAGGCAGAAAGGAGGTAAAATGACAATACTGGTTGTATTGATGACATTTAGTAAAGCAGATTATTTCCCCAAATGCACCAAATGTGTGAAAGTTAAAAATACTGTTAAAATAATACAAAAAGCACACAAAACCCTAGGACAGGTGAAGTAAAGATGGGATGTGAATTTGCTTTTTATATCTGTTGGATATAGCTAATAAAGGCTGTATCTGACTGCCTACAATGCCATCTGTAACAATATGAAGACAGATAAGAATGAATATGCCTTTTCCCCCGCCTTTTAAACTTGCTTATAAAGCTCTGTTTGAATGGGTAATGCTGTATCTTGGCTTCTCCTCTCCCCCTGCTGCAGGCGTTTTATTGGAACTCCACCAGTAGTGCAGCCCTGTGCTAACTGAAGAAAGCTCCTCAGGCAGTGTGAAGGGTCATTACTGGAACATTAACAAAATCCTGCTTTTGACAGTGAAAACAAAGCAAAGACCTTTTCAAAATGTGTGCCCTGAAAACCCTACCAAACAAAATCACATTTTGTGTAGTCAGTGAGCTGGGGGTTGCCTGTGGTAATGACACAACTACTGGTAAATATCTTTGCACATAATATTTTAAATTGCTGACTTCTTGCTTGCTTCCTGTCAGAATAGATGAAACCACAAAGCACTGGCTCAGCAGTACCTTGTTTATTCCTGCATAGATACATGATTTGATTTAAATGAGGTAGATCTCGTGGAAATTAATGAAGTCCAAACATCGAAAAGCAAATGCAAACTCCTTTCTTCCAGATACTATTCAGGAGATTAAAAGAATTTTAGACACTTCTAGCTCTGGCATCCCCATGGAAATCCAAATAATTTTCAGTGTTGTTTTTTTTTCCCAAAGAAACTCAAGCTCCAGAGATCTTTATTAAACAAATTGCTAGATATGGACTCCAGAAGAATTTTTCCCCCTAAAGTTGGTCAAGACCCTGCATTATTTTCTTTTTCTTCTGAGGACCACAGAGATCTCTATCTAAAATTTATCATGCTCTGTGCAGAACTTAAAATGGTGTTAGTGATGATCTTGATTGTGCCTGCTCATTTCCTGCATCACATGATAACTTTACACTCAAGTTTTAAGTATAGATTTTAAGGTCACTAAAGTGATTGAAACTGTTTTATGACCCATTGTTTTATATGAAGTAGGATTATGAAATAGTTTTCTTCTACAAAACATATATTGCATGAGTGCCTGAGATTGCAGATGTCTGGAGTTGGTGACTGAGGTGGCCACAGATCTGTTTTGATATTCCTAGGTAAGCACAAAGGCCTGTGTACTCACTTAAAAGTTCAGTCTCAAATGAGAATAGTTGCTTTAGCAACTTTCGTATCATCTTTTTGTGCTTTAGTTTGCTGAAATACTTCTGTGGCTCAAATCGCACAGGCAGGGGGCACTCTCTGCTCAAAATTGGAGGGGCAGAACCTCCGCCGGTGTGAAGCTTCGGTGCATCAGAGCATCTCCTGTCTGAGGGTCAGCCTTTCTTACGGCTAAACGCAGAATCCTTCTGCACCATTTCAGAGGAGCAGCAAAAAATATATGCAAAGCGGCAGGGGACTTTGTGATTTTGGACTCTTACCAAGTACTGGTTGCCCACCATCATATTTAGGGGGTTGCCACTGCACGGTACAGTAATCTTCTCCAATGTTGCTGATAGTGGGAGCTTCTGGAGGGTCGGGAACATCTGAAGAAAGTGTGAGAATGAATGAGAGTTGTTATTGTTTCAATTTATTTATGCAGGTAAATTATATATTTGTAACACTTTTTTTTCTGTGCGGTATTTATGTACTGGTGTCTCCCAGGAATCATTGTTGGGCCCAGTCCTGTTTAATATCTCTACTGATGATCTAAATGAGAGTATTGAATCTATCATTAGGAAATTCATAGATGCCACCAAGTTGAGTCAGAGTGTCAATTTGCTGGAGGGCAGGAGGGCTCTGCAGAGGGACCAGGACAGGCTGGATCATGGGTCAAGGCCAATGGCATGAGATTCAACAAGACTGAGTGCTGGGTGCTGCACTTTGGCCACAATAACCTCCTCCAGCACTACCGGCTGCATGAAGAGTGTCTGGAAAGTGGTCCAGTGGAAAAGGACTTGGGGATGCTGGCTGACAGCAGCTGAACATGATCCAGTGTGTGTCCAGGTGGTCAAGAGGGCCAGTGGCATCCTGGCCTGTGTCAGCAATAGTGTGGCCAGCGGGACCAGGGCAGTGATTGTCTCCCTGTACTTAGCACTGGTGAGGCCATGCCTTGAACCCTGTGTCCAGTTTGGGCTCCTTGCTATAGGAAGGACACTGAGGGGCTGGAGCACATCCAGAGAAGGGCAGTGATGCTGGAGAAGGCTCTGGAGAACAAGTCTAATTGGAGGAGCAGATGAGGGAGCTGGGGGTGTTTAGCCTGGAGGAAAAGAGGTTCAGGGGGGCCTTTTTGCTCTCTACAACTGCCTGAAAGGAGGCTGTAGCCAGCTGGGTTTTGGCCTCTTCTCCCAGGCAACTAGTGACAGGATGAGAGGACACAGGCTGAAGCTGCACCAGGGGAGGTTTAGGTTAGGCATTAGGAAGAAGTTCTTCACAGAAAGAGTGATTTGGTTTTGGAATGGGCTGCCCAGGGAGTCACCATCCCTGGAGGTGTTTATGTAAAGATTAGATGCGGCAGTCAGTGCCTGATCTAGTTGACATGGGGGGGTTGGACTTGATGAGATCGGAAATCTTTTCCAACCAAATTTGTTATGTGATTCTGTGATACAGCTGTGTCAGCAATGGTAGGTACAACCAGAATGTTTTAACTTAGTCTAAAGGGAATCCTGCTCTTTGATGCTTCTTTGTTACATTGGTGTTTCCTTAACTACTGATTATTCAGCTCCCTTTTTCTTCCCAGACGTAATAAAATTTTTGCAAAAATGTGAGGTAATTTTATTCTGTAAGATGAGGCTTGCTCCAGGGTTTCCTATTTTCTCTACAATAAATTTTATAATATATGACTGCATATAATGTCACATTTGAGATATTCATAGTAAATATCCTGATTTAATATTTATGAAAGATGGGATAAAACTTAGTATTTACCAAGCAATTCTACATTTTTATACTGTAGGTGAAAGTAATTTTCATTTATCATTTCTGATTTGCTTATAACTTGTCCTCTTGTTATGTGTCCAAGGGTATCAGCAAATTAAATATGAAAAATTTATAAAACTTACTGACTCAAAATTATATCTCTCCCAGGTCTTTTGTGACTCATTAAAGAGTCTGTCAGTCTGTTCATCTTCTATCAGATACATTATGTTTCTTTATTCCATTAACCCTTTACTGCTTATAGAATGAAGTACCCTCTGCTTAAAAACATAACCCATGACAAAATGACTAGAAACTTTTCTTATCTCTGACAAGCATGAAGCATGTACTTCAGAATGGAATGTCATCCATAAAATGATAGAAACACCAGAAACAGGAAATACATCGATCACTACTGGGAGTTGTTCTCTTTTCACCTCTGAAAAAATACCTCTACTAAATTTCTGATTGATAATATTCCTCTCGTTATGATCCTTTCCCATTTTTCTAAACCTAAAATCAGAACTTGTATTGGAGATACTTTTAGACTTTTAGAGAAGGGTGAGTTTCAGCAGACTTAAGATTCTTTCATGCTCTGGTGGTTTCTTTCCTTCACTTACCAATAACTTTGACTGTGATATCAGCCTTATCTTCTCCAGCTGGATTCTTGAGTATAACTCTGTAAACTCCTTCATCCTCTTTTTCTGCCCCTTCAATGATGAAAACACAGTGGTCTTCATGCATCTCCACACGGACTCTGCCTTCAGATTCAAACAGGAGCTGTGGGAAGTGAAAATGACAGATAAAATCATCGCAAGTTGTGCCAGGGACAGCCTGATGAGTCTCTGTGCAAGCTGGTGAAAAACTACAAATCGCTGCATATTACAGTACTTATTGAAAAGCTGTAAAAATTTTGAATTTCTATTTGTATGTAGAAGAGAAAAAAATACAGACTGGTTAGCTCACATAAATAACATTTGGGAAAATTGATTCTGAAAGTCTAAAGGTTGTTGAGAGTCATCACTAGTTACCCAAACCCAGTTTCAAGGAAGTTAGTAAGTACTTCCAGAAATTCCTACTTGGGACAGCTGCTAACATCACTGTGAAGAGTTTCGTGGGTAACATTTGGCTACTGTAGAAATTAAAATTAGATTCTTGTAACTGTCAATGGCATCAGTGTGATTTCTGCTGCTCAGTAATGTCATATGGGGAAACTTTCTACTTCTTCCTAAAATTGAAACAAAATGACTACAATTTAGTTGTACATATGTAATATGTTCCTTTCTTCCTTTGTACCTATGTATCTTTAGATTTAGAACAGGAACCATTAGAAAGAATACATTTCTCTCAAATGTAACAAACAGTGATTAGTGCAGCAGGATCCTAACCCTGAGAATGGTTTATTGCTGTATAATAAATGTAAAGTACTTTTTATTCTATCAAGAGAGAAATAATTTATGTGAAAATGAAAGTTGTTGCAGAGTGAGTCCTGTTTCACTACTTTATAGTCCATCCACTCTCTTGACCCATTGTCATCTTTCTGTGTGTCTTGTAAGATTTTGTCCTAGTTATTATTGAAGTTTACTGAGGGAGAACCCCCCCCCAAAAATAAATCTAAAAGAGTTTTCAAAGAACTGCTTTGATTCCTTGTAACCCAGTCACCATGTGCTGTTGATTAGAAATTAATCAACAATCAAGTTCTTACTCTAAAATTGCTCCCCGCATCTCTTGTGCCCAGCAGTGTCTGGTAATTGCCACTGTGAGGCAGGATAGGGGATAGTACATCAGGCTGATGTACTGTTTGAGTCACCATATTTAATATCTACTGACTTGAATTTTAATTCCTTGTGAATATGACCTTTTATCTGGAAAACACAAAGAACACTTGTGTGATTGCATAGATAATAAGGAACTTACCTTATTATCAGTATTTAAATCACTGCTGTTTTCTGAGGGAGTCATGGAATCATCATTGGCTCGAATTAGGTCGTTTCTCTAGATAAGCAAAGAAACCACAGAAAGTCAGCTAAGGCTGAGCAGAGCAGTAAAGCTGTTTCTGCAAGACAGAGAAGAATTTGTTAGGGGGTTGAATGTGGAGGTGTGAGAAAAGCTAAGTGAGGCAGCAAGCAGACCTGGGAAGGAAATCTACCAAAACCAAAGTAAAAAGCAGAAATGGAAATAAAAATGTATCAGAAGGTTGTGAATTAAGGGAAGGATAAGTCAGCAAACTCAGATTTGCAGCTTAGCAAAGGAAGAATCATTCCTGCAGTATTGTTGTAACCGGTTGTGAATCTCTGTGTCCTCTAGTAGTAGCTACTCTACATGTATAAGTACAAAAACAAGTATCACTTCTCTCTGTAACAATGGGATTGTAAATTGATGTAAATATTTTAACACTCAGAAATACAGTCAGGTCTGTAACACTCATCAAACAACATCTTTTGAGGCTGTGCTACTCTTTGCTTAGAATTTCATTAGAAAGTGAATTTTACCCAACCTGAAATCAAGACTGGCTGCTTTTCCTCATATGTTGAGACACTGTAAAGAGGTTGTCTGATACCCAGTTGTCATTTTATAAGAGAAACTTCTGTATGAAAGAGTCGGTTTCCTGGCTTTTAAAAAATTTGTTTCCATATAATTCTGCATTGCAGAAAAAAAGT
Source organism: Sylvia atricapilla (assembly GCF_009819655.1). NCBI lineage: Eukaryota > Metazoa > Chordata > Aves > Passeriformes > Sylviidae > Sylvia > Sylvia atricapilla. The sequence continues at coordinate 23,410,992 of NC_089145.1, read as the reverse complement.
TCTGAGTGCTATTAGTTATGCTAACCTGAACAAGAATGCAGCATAATCATGAAGAAATAGGAGATTGGGGGAATTAACATAACTGGAAATATTATTTTTTCTGTATCCACACTTATGGAAGTGTAATGATGCTGTAGAATGTTATGCAAAATATTTCTGTTTTGTGCTAGTTATAGCTCAAAAGCCCACAGATGGTGAGGGGTGGGGATATTTTGAGATATCCAGAAAGGAAGCTCATTTAACATTTTAAGTCTAGCTTCTAAATTCTTTCTCTGATGTTTTGTAATTGCTTTGATAAGGTAAATAGCAAGGTTCCTCTATTTTTATTATATGAAATCCAGTTTTATGCCACTAATCTGCTAAAATGACACATCTTCACAAATTTTAGAATTCTTGATAAAGATTTAAAAAAGAAGCTGCCACCTCCAGAAAATGTTCATTCTATCAGGTGAAGGTGATGGGGATGACTCATAATTTATTTATTTTTCTCTGAGGTAGGAAGGGAATAAATGTGTATGGTGTCCTTCTAGCTGCATGTACATATGTCTACTCATATACAGTCATCCCCTTCTTTTGGACTAAAAAAACAGGGAACAGTTCATAAAAAGGAACAGTTCAGGATGAATCACAAACCAGCTATGTCCAAAGCAGCTGCAGTGCAAATATTTAATAATTTTTTCTTGAGGTTTAAAAACCATACAATTGAAAGAAGATGGAAATACTCGTAAATAACTGTAAACCAAGATAATATTTGAGAAGGAAAAATAAATTTGTTGTTGTGACTTGCTCAGACACTGTGTCAGGTTGTACATTACCTTGTTTACTTTCTGCCAGATGACAGTGGGTGTTGGATCTCCTGATACAGGAACATCCAATCTCAGTTTGTTCCCAGCTACCACGACAATAGTGTCAGGGGACTGGCCCAGACAGTCAAGGTGGATTTTAGGGGGCTCTATAGTAAAGGCAGAGAAAATAAGTTTTAAATATAGTTTGAGTAACATGAATGGGGAAAAAAAAAAGAATATTAATGCATTAAATTAAAAATGAAAAAAAATATACTGCTGGCTTTGCTATTGAAAACATTCTTACTTGCTGATAAATAATGACTGCTGTTCTTACCTTCTCTTGGTACAAAATCTATCTTCACCTCTGTGGAGGGAAAGAAAAGAGGAGATGGGGAAGGAGAAATAGATCAGATGGGGAAGGAAAACAGATCAGATTCATAGCATCTGCACCCACAAAGTAGTTTTAAAACTGATTGAACTTTGTAAGATGTATTAGTCAGCAGATTTATACAATAAATTAAAAAATAGGCTCTGTAAACAAATGTGATAATGTAATGAAAAATAACAGGGAAAAGCGACATGCCTACACTAAGGTTTCAGAAAAGAGATCAGCATTCTCTTTCCTGGTATAACCATGATTAATGTCACTATTTTATCCTTGTGGAATTCCCATTACACGTTTTAAGAGAACTTACCCAAAAACTGGAGCTTGGCAGAAAGGTTGTAAGCAAATCCTTGCGGAATGAAGGAATAATCAGCCTCGTCCTCTGGTGTTACGTCCTCAATAGTTAGCTTATGGATTCTGGAAACACAAACAAATATATTCCACTCCTCCCTTATCTTACCTCCCCAGGAGAAACAGGGCTACTTCAAGACACAAGGTGCAGGCTATAGGATACTAACAGAAATTATTATTTCTTCTTCCCTTGCCATGACACAGTCAACAACCACCAGAGCTGTAGACTGCTCTGCTTTCAGTATTAAAGCCAATCCATATCAGCACATTGTCTATGAACGGATTTTTTTGGTCAAAGTAGATTTTTTGAAGAGAGGAGGCAGTTTCCTTGCTCTAGTCCAGTCCTTTACCACTACAAGGGCAATTTCATTTGATCTGATTGTGAAACAGTAACTCTGACTAAGCAAACTAAAAAGTGATTCTCCATCCCTGTATTACTTTAAGTCCAAAACAGAATACAGAAAAGAGTACCAGGAAAGACTTCGCCTAGTATTTAATGCTCAATCTTCTTGGTCTCCATTTCCATTAGTAGCTGGATTGCTAGGAAACTTGAGCACAGAATTACACAATAGCATATGTTAATAAGAAAGCTAATTTCTCTGTAGAGTTTACTCATATGTACTATCTAAACCACTGTTAGTTTTAAAGTTATCAAGAATGTGTCTTCCAGATTGCTTGACTACCAAAACACCATGTAATCCCAATGAAAACTAAGATTTACTTTTGCTAATACACAGTTGAAGTCATACATCTAGAATACACCAACTTGGAAAGACTGCACACATACCAAAGCAAGTCTGTCACTAAATCTTGGTTGCATATGGAAAACTTTAAAACATTTTACTTTTTAGCTGGAGCCAGGACAAAGTCTTGCTTTATATTCTTATCCTCTGAGATAACAATTCCTATGGACTGCACTGCAATACCCGAGCCTGTACCTGCTTTCTAAAACAAGACTGACCGGCCAATATGGGAGATCTTTATCCTTTCATCTGGGATCACCTCCTTTCCATTTTTCAGCCAGATTCCTTTCACGTTTTCATCAGAAACTTCACACTTGAAGACTGCCTGGTCACGTGCCTTCACTGTCAGGTCTGCAATGCTCTGATAAACTTCCAGCTTCTTCTCTGATATCGTGAGAATAATCAATAGACACATCAAAAATCAGAGCAGCTCTCTAAGTAGATGGTGTGGATTTACTGAGTAGAAAAGACAAGGACTGAGCAAGCTGTCTATGGAAGGAGGAAATATGAAGGGAATACACAGCATGCAGGGCTTTAACAGGACTGATAGCTAAGCACCTGTTGTTACCAGAGTACCCGTTATATCCGGCACACAGGTCTGAGTTCTCCTTGAAGCCTTTATTATCAAACCCTGTGCTTCTTATTGCATCTTATTTTTTCCTGTCAGGAGGATTATGCTATCATTCTGCACTGTCTGGAGAAGGTTACCTTCAGCCTGTTCTCATTTTTCAGCTTCTCTGGTTCTGGGATATTCCCTGTGCCTACCTTGCACAATCAGTTCAGCGACTGATACCCCACCATTGGTCTTCACAGTGTAGTGTCCACTGTCCTCCTTGGTTGACTCATTAATAATGAGATACTGTTTTTTTCCATCTTTCTTGAATCGGTATTTAAATGTTTCTTCTCTTGTCAGTTCAATTCCATCCTTTTCCCTGGAATACCAAATAGCATTGAGTCATTTTTGTTATGGTTGAAAGAGGAGAGTAAGGGTCAGCTCAATGTTACTACAGATTGTATTCACCTTGTGTCTTCCAATCTTTGTGGCAAAGATTGATAAAGATAAAAGATAAAGGGTTGAAAACACACTTCACCAGCAGGGAATTTGCTGTCTTTAAAACAGCCATAAAGTAAATGGGACTTGATGGGATATTACTTAAAAGTCTTCATTTTCCTGATGTAAAATATAATTGTTATAAATCCATGATTTATGGGCATCAGCAAAAGGAGAAAATTTTAGGATGGATTCAAATGAATGTGTATTTTGGATTTTGTATCTCTTTCCATTCAAGGATGCCAGAGTTTACTTAAGACTTTACTAAATTAAGCTTCACCATCCAGCCCAGGAGGAAATTTAATTATTGTAATTTCCAGTCATCATGAAGGGAAATGAGCAGGGAGGACTCACGCTGTTTAATCAAGGTCATACAAAAATACGTAAGGTGTTTTAAGGGTTTCCTGTTCCTAATCCTAAATAACATAAACAGGCCACAAGAAAATACTTGTAATTTCTTCAATTTACTAATTTTGTAGCATTACATTTTTCATAATTACTTGAACATATTTCTATTATGTAACTTGAATACAGCTGCAGTTTGTAAATGAAAAAGATTTTCTCTTTGATAGTTATCACATGGAAAAACAAATAGAAAATATGTGTGATTTTAATAGAGTAAAAATATTCTTTCTACTTTTTTGTCATTTCCCTTGTTTGTGACTTATTAGTAACTTATTTGTGGCTCAGTGACTATTCAGCCTAACAACTGAGCTTACAGAATAGCAAATTAAAATGCTACTTGTGACTCATTAAAATATTATAGTTCTAGTAGATGTATGTAAGAGAACCTTTCAAAATCTGCAAAAGTAAATCACAAGATCAAAACTTTAAGCAGTGACAAGGATCCCACAGCTTGTGACTTAGGGAATTCCTGATGCAACTGCATTTCAGAATACCTACAGGTTACAGGCTACTCCCTCACAACTGTTTGGTACAGCAGAGCTCACTGGAACTTAGAGCTGGTTTAGTGAAGGACTGGCCTCCCTTCCAGGTCACAGAACAGTGCTAGTTTAGGGAGGAAGCAGAGAATGCCTTTACCAGCCACTTGAAACACAGTGCTCAGTATCATTGTCAGGATAATGTTTCCTTTTCTTACCTCTTCATTCCTCTTCAGACAAGAGTCTGAGACAACATGTAAGACAATCTCCTAAGGCTGGTGGTGTGGTTCACTCAAATTAGTTCTGGAATAAGTGCTACAATGCAGTACAGCAAGCTTTGCTGAATTGCTGAAAATGGACTGTAAGCCCAAAGTTCAGCATGCTGCTGTCATCAAATGCAAAGCCAAGCACATACACTGTGGCTAGACTTTTGGAGCTGAACTTTAAAATGTATTTTTCCATGGTCTATTTTGATATTTGGCTCATGAAAAATATCTGAATGTTATATTTGCCGATTGGTAAGAAAGAGTTTTCTTGAAATCTTGGCTAAATAATGAAAATAGTCTTTTTGTAATGATTAGTGTCTTAAATCCCTAGGAAGGGAATACTATCTTTAACTAGTATTTGTTTTACTGACTAGTTCATTGCTGATCCTGTGGATGAATAGGGAGTTTGCAGTGGGGTATAGTGATAAATAGAGACTGCAAACCTTGAAAAATAACTCCCAGATATCATTTGGCTTAAAATAATACGCTGCTGCTGTGAAAAGCAGAAAACCTCTTTAAGGTAATATTACAGACCTTTCTGTGGCAACTGGATTTACAAAGTAGAAGAATCTGATATTTAGATATTGAAGTGTAAGTGAAGCATTATACAGATTCAGAAGTGTTACAGAACACCATAACACAATGGTCCAGCCTCACATTTGAAGCAGAACTAGTACAGTAATAGGTGGGTCAGTTGTGGTTTAGTCTTTCCAAGTCCTGAACATCTGCAAGATCAAATATCTGTTCCCAGCTTTACCACTCAATGCCTCTTTGTCTGGAAATGCCTTCCTATTTCCTGTTTGGATTCTAAGGATTAATTGGTTAATGTCTTTTGACATGTCATTTATGTAGGTACTATGTGATAATTGGGACACACAGATTTATTGCTATAAATATATATTACCATGGTTTGTTTTGATTTGGAGCTGGTAAGATGGTACATCCAGCATTCAAAGATGGAAAAATTAGATCAAAACTATGTATTTTATTACATCTTATTCTTCAAAAATTATCTTATTTTGAAGATCATCTGAAGTTTAGGAAAAAACCTGAACTGCAAGAGTTGTAATAATGTGAAATCTTTCTTGGTGATCAAAAGAATGTTACTTTTTGATTGCTCTGAAGAGACTCACATAATGAATTCTCTGAGCCCTGGTGTTATGGCCATGCCTCACCCTTATGCCTGTCTTGTGCATATCACGTAATTGCCTTTGCTCATGTGCTTGTGGTTTTGTATCCTGGGTTTGAAGAGTGTAAGAGCTATAACAGGTGCTCTGAGTTAGCACCTGTTACTTGGCTTAAGCTGGTGAGCATTTCCCTAATGAGCCATAAAACTGGAGCTCTTTCTCCACACTGTTTCAAGTTTTCCCTGGACATTTCTCTCCACTGGCCAAAATGTTCCCTTTCGTTGCCAAAGAGCATTGACAGAGTCTCACATAACAAAACCAGTAAGATACAGTGTGAATGTCTAACTGCTCAGTTTTCCATTGGCATGATTTGATGAGTTTCTCTGACCACTTGCTGCATTTCAGACTGAGACAGCTGCTGCTTTGCCCTTGTCACATCAAATGCCCATCCCACAGATAACAGCTCTGAGAGATGTATGGGAGTTGTTCAAAGGCACAGGATCAAAGTGTGGCAGCTGCACTGTGTTCTGAGAGGGACAGATCTGCTTGTCCCCGTCTCTTGTGACCAGGCATCTGCAGGCAGTTCCTGAACAATAGAATGCGTGTCCCTGTGCTTGTGGCTTCAACAGTGTAATGCACACCCTGTACTAGCTCTTGGACTCCATTTAAATTCTCAGTTCCTTCCTTTGGGACAGCAGATCATTAGTTGGCACTTTCCAGGAATGTCATGGGCATTATGGGAATGCTTGATAACCATGTGCCTGAAGCTGTTAACAAGCACAAGGGAATTCCATCTGGTAGAGAAATGAAGTGAGAATGGTGCGTGTGAGACATGGCATATGAGCCCTCCTTGTCACGCCTGTCCAAGCAGCATGCACCTTGCAGCCTCTGCTCAGCTGGAATGCCCAAGAAAACAGGCTCCATGGTCTAACTGTTTGCCATCCTAATCCATCTCGCTGCATAAGCATAATGACCAGCTTTGCAGGATTGCCACAGCAGATGTGTTCCCTCTGTGTCTCAACTTTTTACCTAATAAAAAACAGTTTAGAAATCCAAACACCTCACTGCAGTTGAAAAGACAAGATTTCAAAAAATACAGCAAACTCATCACAATAAGGATCTGATTGGTCTGGGCAATACTTAGACATTACTCAAGTGTAAATACTGAGCAAGAAATTCTAGAGACACTATAAAATATCTATACTTAATCTGGTTTTTTGTGTAATTTTTGCTTTTCAGTTCCTCCTCAATGTTTGACATATAGGAGGAGGGACAATCTTTTCGTGAAAACAATTACGTAGGATGTGTTCTCCCTTTTTATTCCACACCTCCCGGTATTTTCCATGAAGGAAGATGGCTTCATGTTGGTTTGGTTTGCTTTGGTTTTTTCTTCTGTTCCCTTACCATTTTACAGTAGCTCCTTCCTCAGACACTTCACACTCAAACTCCACTCTTTCTCCAACCATCACCATCTGGTCCTCCAGTGGGTGAGTGATCAGGATTGGAGGTTCTGGAGATAAAGAGAGTTTTATTAAAGCAGTATTCTGAAAGGATGGAGGTCAGAGGTGGATTTCACTAATGTCTACTTCACGGGAAGAGTTCCTGGACAAATAAATGGTGATGATCTCTGTCTCAGAACTTAAAATTTACTATGCCAGATCACCTTCTCAGAATTTTCAAATGACATTTTTCATGAATTGGAATAAAAAATATAGGATTAAACAGTTTTCATATATATTCTAAATTTCTAAAACAGGAGGCATTATTTTTCTGTGCTATTTGATCTGCTTCTAGAACTTGGGGCACATGTTTATCTTGAGTGGAATCAAATTTTTAAAGTAAGTTTTTATCCCCATTGTTGAGATGTAAATACCTTTCCAAATGAGAATTAATGATAATATCACTGTGCTGCTTTCCTGGTTGCTGTTACACAAAATTTTCCTCAATTTAACAGTAAGAAAAATATCTACTTCAATAGATCTCAGAATCTGTTAATATGTTAGGGAATTTCTTTTCCTGAAAGATAAATCTGGGAGTAGAGAAGATGGCAGTTATTCAATGCTAAATATTAAGGGAAATCTCTTTCATTTTGCTACCACTGCTCACCTTTTACAAATAATTCTGTGAAGCTCTTCTCATCCCCTACCACACATTCATATGCTGCATCGTCAGCCAGAGAGCAGTGGTTTATGGTCAGTATTCTCTTATTCCCAACAGCCTCAAAAATATATCTGAAACAAGAATCTGAATGTAATTATCAAGGAAAGACCCTTCTGAAGCCAGTCACTGTCTTCTCATGCCAGAAGAGAAGAAGATTCCTACTCTTTTTCTGACATCAGTGGCAAGATTTGTAACGACTTTAGCCCAATAGGCCTGTCCTGGTGCAGTGAACAGCAGCAGTGTTTGAAAAACTAGCATAGGAAATTATGGGGAGTCTTCCTCCAAATGTGAGATGTACCAACTCCCGTGAAAGGCGTTGGATGCTATTCTAAGATCTAGCACTGGAAATTTGTTTTACAAACAAGTTATGCTGAAGTATATCCCAGATCAGAGAAAGTACAGTTGAACCCTGGATATGCACATAAAGAGCAGAATATTATCTCAGGACTTACTTGCTAAGTTGGTAGATGGAAGCATCCAGTCCCATATGTAGATATGTAGTGCAGAGGGAAGGAAAAAGAAAAAGTTATGACAACAGCAAACAGACCCTGAGCCATAGCGCTAACTGTATTCTTTCTCAGCTCCAATTTCTCCCTATTTATTCCTTTATTTCTAAGAAAAGCTGTTTTATTTTTTACTTTATCCAAGCTGTAGCTCATTCCTTTTTTGATTTCTCATATTTCTAGTTTACCTGCCGCTCACTTGGATCTCCTGTCCATTCTTCAGCCATTTCACGTCAGCATCTGGATTGGCAACTTCAACCATTAATTTAATCTTTTGCCCCTTGTCTACTTGGTAAGCTGGATCCAGTTTCTTCAGGAATGCTACGATGAAGAATGATTTAAAAAAAAAACCTTATCATTTTTATACTTTTTTTTTTTTTCATTCTGGGTCATGAAACAAATCTTTATTCCCTTTCATGTTGTTTACCATCATCTTAAATGTTTCCCAGTTTCTGCATCCCTGTCTGAATTTTTACGCTTTCTGTCTTTTCTTCATCCTGTGCCATTTTTCCTTGAAGTAGGATGACAAGCATGTGTTACAAACCAAAATAAGTGAAGTAGAATATTCTAAATAAGATGTGAATATGTACTTCAACACACCCTAAACAGAGATAGAGTTATATCTGCCCATATAGGAAATTTATACTTAGTCTTCTTAGTACTGATGAATGGCTGTTTAACTTCTCTGTTCCTGACTTTTTAAAAAGTCAGTTACAATTAGGCAAATAATACTTCAAAGGACTAGAAAAGGCTCAAGAATTCCAAATGTATCATACCAATGAAAATTAAATTCTTTAAATATATCACTGTTGCCTGACATACAGACTAGTTGGGGTGGGGGGCAAGTAGGGGATGTTGTTTTTTGTTCAGGGAAATATAAGGGGCCAAGCCTGTGGAACTGATAAACTGAGCATGTTCAGTATATCCAGAGTTCCAGTGCAAGGAAGGTCAGAGTATTGGGCATAGCTGCAATCTTTGGTAATCAGTATTTATTATGTAAAGGCTGGGTAATAACTGGAACAGGAAATTATTGTTTCTCGTGGTCTTGTATCTCATTGCTGTAAAGAAGATATGAACACTATACTTGGAAGAAATGCATCTCACCAACCTGTGCTTTTTTTCTCTTCCTTCTTTATGCGTTTGAGGCGTTTCAGCATCCCACGCAAATCTGTGATACCATACTGGAAAGCAATTTTCTCGTATTCCGTAGGAGGAGCTTTCCTCAGGATATCCCAGACATCAACATCAGACTGTGATTCAGATTTTCCTTCACCCCTGCAGAAAGGGATTAGAGTCCCTGAGTGCTACTATAGGAGTATTCAAAAAAATCTGTAGGGTTGACATCTTGCCTTGATGGAACCATTTCTTAAAAAAATAATTTGTCAGTCTAACTTTTTACTATATTATTACGTAAAATAATGAAATAAACCCGATCACTAGTTTTAGTTTTATTTATATATATAGTGATTAAAATTGAATTCTGTCCTGAAGGGTTTATTTCCAACAACCAAAACTAATACATTTTAACTTCCTTTAAAGGTGGATCATGGAAACATGAGGAAACTTATTTTCTTGCCATGGTCAATGCTCAAAATATGGAGCATGGCAAAGCAAGGAACTGAATTAATGTACTGGCAACAACCTTGGAAAGAAGGCACTTGGTTTATGTAAATAAGAGACATACCCTTTTCTACTAAGGATGTTTTTATTTTCACTAAAAAGAGTCACAGATTATTAAGACTTTTATCATCTATTGTGAAGAAAATAGTTGTCTGTAGTAATCTATAAAACATAAAGTGTCTGGTGAATAGTGGCAAACAAGACAGTATTTACAATGAACTAGTTATTTTATTTTTTAACCAAAGAACTAGTAGTTATGGAGTAATTAATATTTGGTTTGCTAAAGTAAGGGGAAATTTGGCTGTCTGGCTTTGGGAGAGGCATTCTTTTTTATCTGCCATCATATTTTTTGTTTGAAAGATCATAAATAGCAAAATAAATTGGCATAACCTTACCGGTTTGAGGGGCGCAGGAAGCTGCTGTACTCCAGAACGACACAGAGAACCATTTGGAAAAACGTGCAGCATCCCAATGGGCAAGAAAAAGGGCATCAGGTGTTAGTACAAAAGAGCCATGAATGTCATCTTCACCCTTAGCAGAATATGCCTGTGCTTCAGTAGCAGGGAGATGAAGGAACTCATGCAAATGCTCTGAAATGGGCTTAAGGGAAATGCTGATCCATATTGAAATCAAACTCCCTCCCCCACTTTGTAAAGTTCCACTGTGGGATTTATATGATAAGTGCAAACACTTCTGTTTTATTCCTATTTATGGCTGATCACCTTCCAGGGTAACAAATAATTCTACTTTGCCCTGTTATCAGGGTGTTTTTGCCTGTCATAGTTTGCGTTTTGGTAAATGGAGAAATGAAGGAAGAAGCAACATTTTACTAAAAAATTCTTAGGAGAAAGAACTTTCTGTGCCCGTTTTTTCTGATTTTCACCAGGACCAAGCAGATTCCAGTGCAGCAGAACACACCCTTATAATGATGTAATATTCAGTGGTAAGCCCCAACAAGAAGACAAGTCATGCAGCAGGTGATGCAGAGAAAAGCATAATGCTATTTGGTATATTTCCATTTTTTGCAGGAAAATAACAATCCAATTAGTCTATGAGAAATATTACTACTTAACAGTACTACTGTTGTCAGTCCAGACAGCAGATACAACCAAATATTTCTGGTACTCCTTTTATTGCCAAGAAAAAGCTTGCTTGTGTTTATTAAAGTGCTGCAGCCCAAGCTCGGAATTTCCAGCACCTTGTGGCTCTTGATCAGAAAGGAAGCAAGAGAAGAGGATTTCAGCTCAGTGAGGTTGAGCTGAAATATGGTATGCAATATCTCATATCTTCGAAGTGGCTGAGCACTTGCTAAGCCTGAAGCCCTCACTAGCACTCACTGAATTGATAGGAGGAGCTGCAGTTTGGAGTGCCTATGATAAGAGCAGCACACTGGGTATTTGCTTTGCCATAACACTGCATCAACCTCACCTGCAAATTTTACCAGAGTTCCTCTTCTATATACCTATCATTTAGTTTGAGGTTGCTACAAACAGTTTTTAGTTTTGCCTAGCACAAGACAGGAAAACTGAACAGATTTGCCACATAGATCAAGATCTTTTTAACATTAGCAGTTACTGGGCTTGTTGCCCAAATCATATCAGGGAGTGACTTTCAATCATTTCTGGATATATGTTAATTTATATAGATATATAAGTATTAAATACTAAGTACTATATAAATCTAAGGGCATATAATATTTCTAAAGATGTATTTAATTCTTTGTCCTAGTACAGTCAAACTTCTGTGGAAAAACTGTATCTTAAAAAATATCAGATCATAGAACTTAAGAGATTCAAATATTATGATCTTCCTTAAGACATTATATAAATATTGGTAGTTTTTCAGTCTGTCTGCCTGCTTATAGGCTTGTCTGTATATACACACACTCTATTACCTGAAACATTACAGGCAAGACTATTCATGGGGATTTTAAAAATGTTTTGTGTGAATTATTTTTAAGTACATCATGAGAAAAATCTTCCAAAGTTCCACAGTCTAATATCTCTCACTATTGAAAAGACTTCCTTAGTTTTTGTTTTAGCTTTTCCATCACTCAGTGTCAGCCCACTGTTTCATCTGGCAATACTGTTCTGGTGTATGCAATATTAGAAATATAAGCATAAGAAATAATATAGTCTCTTCCTTGGATATACTAATTTTTTTTTAAATTACAAGAAAAGGCTTTTGAGTTTCATGCAAAATTGGACTGTAAGCTAGAGGTTGTAATTTCTGTTTAACTGAGCTCTGGAAATGAAAAGAGAAAAATATGTCTGCCTTTGAGCAAAGTTTTCCCCATCCCAGTACTCCTTTTCGCTATTTTGCATTTGTTAAAACATTCTCTTTGATCCTAGAAAGACACAGAGTTTGCACAGAGAAACTGTACTCCTCCACTACCAACAGGAACCAAGCAGTGTATGAAAAGTAATAGAGCACTTGGACCCATGAGGTTTCTCCCACTCCCGTGTTCTTCTCCCTGATGCTGGGGATCCTTATTCACGGAGATCACCTCATAGGTTAGCTATGCACTTGAGGGCATCAAGATGCAGCTCAGTGAACCTGCTGTAAATGGAATATGCAGCTGATATGTTTTAAACATATGTGGAGGGGTTAAAAATAGTTTTGTACATCCCAGAAATGGTTCCTTCCTATCCAGTTACTGTCAACTGATTGGACCCTGTCAGCTGTCACCTCCTTCAAGGTCTCTGCTCACTATCCCATTTAATAGTCCTGTGACAGCTGTTCCCTTCCTCTTCCCAATGACCTCTCCTTGGCCCATGACATCTGTATGTCAACACCAGTTAATTAAATTACAGTGATAGGAGATACAGTGTTAAATGAAGCTCTTTATTATAATGAAGCTACTTATTATATAATGGTCATTACCTGTGGATCAAGGGACTCTTGTAAAATGGTGTAATAAAGCAGAAATGGTAAAAGAATAATTCTCAATTCTGTGAATAGCTCTTGAGAGTTCCCCAGCATGAGATCCCTTTTCCTGTTCTATTTTAATGAAGAATTCTTTAATTCTATTATGAGATTTTGTGCCTATTTGTTCTCATTAATATAAGTAGTCTTCAGCCTGAGGTGTGCAAAGCCTGAGGGGTCCACAAATTACTTCTTAAGTGGCTGTGAAAAACAACTAGGAGCAGTGAATTTATGTTCTTAAATTCACTAGCCAGAGATTTGTAAGTCAAGAAATGGCAGAAAACATTGTTAAAATGCAGTGAAATTTATAAGCTCTTTTAATAAATTACATTTCTAGCCTAACAAATAATAATAGTTAAATCAATAAATTTAACATTTCTGTAAATATTTTTTTTGAGTTTGATCAATGCTCAAAACTAATTATGAGAGCAAAAGGAAAAGGCATGAAGAGAGGGGCTCATGGTACTCAGCACCTCATTCCAGCTGGAGACTCTATGAAATTATACAAATATTTTCATGCTGGTTTCCATTTATTTAAATTTTTTAAAATAAGATAAGCAATTGTTTTATGCCTTACATCTATGGAAACTAGAATCTGTTTAAAACAAATTGGGCTCATGCTGAAACAAGAAACTTAAATATCAATATCAGATATAGAAAGTTTGATAGGTGTCTTTTCTGTCTCATCTGTCCATCCCCCTGAAGTGTTCCGCTTTTGGTGGTACTGCAAAGCCAGGATTCACCTATAGACAGATGCCCTGCATAAGGTATAACACAGGAGTTTGTGCAGCCTGCGGCCTTGTCTGCCCCACTGAAGTTTGGGTGAGCTAACCTGAGGCTATTGTGGCTTTAGTGCCTTCTGTAGATAGTTATTTCATATATCTGCATGGTCCTGTACCCTTTGTGAGGATAAAATGCTTTTTATAAGTGCGATACTGCTACATGAGCAGAGACTGAACTCAGATTCACAACACTCATCCAAGTGGTTGATTCTGAAAACTTAAACTAATAAAGTTTAGATTTGCAAAACAGGAATCTGAGGGACAAGTTTTTATAGTAGTTTCAGGTGCTGGAAAGACAGAGTGAGTGGCCAGGGTCAGTGGACAGAAAGAAGCAAGCAAAACTTCATCACCTATTTGATAGGCAACAATATTATGCAAATGGTTTTTCCTGATTCTAAACACTATGACAACAGGAAAACAAAGCAGCAGGTTATTGAGAAAATCTGGAAATTCAAGGAAAATTTAGATCTGGTTATATGAAAGAAAGTGATGGTAAAAGCCAAAGGACATTCAGAGAAAGACACTGACTGTCCCAAATTGTTTTAACTTTTACCGTAAAACTGTTTAAAAGAGCTTCTGTCTCAGAAATTAGCAGTCAATAATTTTCTTTCACACTATGCAATTTTTGTCATATTCTACATGTAAAGAAGACAAAGATGCATGCATTATTTGAAACCAAATATTTCTTATATTCAGTCTGACCATGCATTTATAATACAATTAAATAGAAAGCTTACTCTCTGTTGGCAACAGTGGAATCCAAAACATTCAGATTAAGAGTTTGGTAAAAAGAGAAGAGCATAAGTGAACAGGTATGAAAACTGATACATCAAGGAAAGATGAAAATTAGAGAGGAAACTACAGCAAAAAAAGTGAAAGTAAAAGTAACAGAAAGAAAGAAGAATTACAATTGGAAGAGTAAAAATTACCTGTCATATTTATGCAACATAGACTATCTATATAATAGATAATATATAGTTGAAATGTGTAATAGTAACATTTAGGTATCTAATAAAAAAGCTTGTCCTCCCAGCTCTCTGGTGCTTAATAAGGCAGCATTATAAATAGGTATTTTAACTCTTCCCTCTTGCACCCATGAAAAGGGCTGCTGGAAACATGTAATTAATTACCTGAGTCCTGGCCTTTTCTATCGTGGGAAAGATTTTTTTTTAAAGATTTTTTTTTCATTTTTTCCTCCTGTATAAACCTAGCAGAAATGCAGCAAATGCTCTGTATTTCAAGAATTAGCTGTAAGTACTTGTTATGCTTTTTCCATTTAGAGCTGCTTTAGGAAAACGTCAATGATTCTGAGTTTATGAAACCTTCACTTATTCCAGTTCTGATGTTTCAGAGTTGCTTGACAGAAGCGTTTTTTCTCTAAGTCTATGGATTTTTACTCACCTTTTTTTCAGTAGGGAGCTGAAATTAAACTCTGCCCCGTCATCATGTCCCTCGGTACTGTATAGTAATAGAAAGCCATAATGAGTTTCAGAAGGAAGTGGGAATAGCTTGTGACACTATAACATTATATAGGTGACATTTTTTTAGGGGAAGAGTAGGTGGGTTTATAACGAATTAGAATGTGCACTGACATAGAAGGTCACATAGGTAGGCTCTGTGTTCATATTCATTTGCATATAGGTTTAAAAAATATATGTAAAGTAATTGTATTTTTTCTGTGCTGATTGTCCATGAAGTTGTACAGGGTATTAATTTGGTCATCATATTGATTTGGAATGTATTCATTATCACAGAGGTGTTGCAGAAGCTTCCCTCTTTCCTCTATCTTTCAGGAGGGTGGATATTATTTACAGCTGGCACAGTATTTAATCAAGCTTTTTGTGGAATGCCTCACAATGTAAAATCCCTGTTTTTACCCCTAGTATTATCCCAGCTGTAATTATTCCTTTGAGGCTCTTTGTGATACCGGAATACATTACACTGAAAAAAAAAATGTCACATCATTGGTGCTTGGGAGAGTTGAAGGAGGAATTCTGTGATCTGGCTTTCAGCCTGAGATGAGGCTCAATATGCATTTGTTCAACAAGCATCATGACAAGCAATGTTGTGATGAGTTGGTCTGTGAAAGTAAGAAGCACGAGGCAGCAGTTTTTTAATGTGTAGTTCTGCTTGTTACATATGGTGAGCTCAGATGGAATGCACAATATTATTTTTGATGTTCTGAATCCAGCGGGTTTTAGCTGTGCTTCCGGACATTTGTAATGCTGACCTATTCTGAAAACAGCATAAAGTCACTACAATCACTTCTTTAGATTTAATTCCTAAAAAAAGTAATCTTTGCATTCAGACAGGATTTAGAAAGCCCACATGTATTTTCCTTATCTCAGCCAGACTATTATCATCAATGGCCATCTGGTCTTTAACAGTTCTGTTATCTTGAGTGCAAGAATCTGGTGATTCCAGCTCACAGCATTCATACTCATATTCTTCCAGAAGCAACACCTTACATTTAATTATTATTTCATAATTAGAATTTTTTCTTTCCAGTTTTACTGGTGGTAGTTATAGACCACAATGCTGCCTCTGTCAACACACAGTCCTTACTAGTTGCTTCAGAAAAAACCAGTCTGTCTATAGAATGCAAATAGGAGTGTTGGGAAAATTCAGTACTGCAGAAACAAGAATTTTTAGAAGTAGGAAAACAGTGTCAACAGAAAAATGATGGGCATTTTAACAGTACCGTTAAAAAAAGGAAACTAAAGCAAGTGCCAAGCTTCTTGTGCTGCTGGACAATACAAGGCTAAATAACAATTTAGTCTGTGTAATTTGACATAGGTTGTGAAAAGGGATCTTTCTTTTAAGAAAATGCTGTCTTTACATCTTTGATTACTTTCAGAATAGTACAGTAACTGGAAAGGATGATTTCCTGGGTACAAGGCTCAAACAGAGAAGTGTGGTTTTGGCTCTACTTTCACAGGAATGTACATGTTTGCAGGCATAAAATGTACATAAAAATAACCAGTATAATCCCAAATTTGGAAAGGATTTCCTGTGATCAAAAATTCAGTAAATCAGGTCGACAGCTGGGAGAATAACTAATCACCTTATTGCTTCACAAGTGGTAGTTAGAGTTTCAGGAAAGACCAGCAATCAAGGATAAGCTTTTTTGAATAATAGGACTCTAATAATTGCTTTAACATGCATATAGTTAAGTCTAATCTCAGAACTCCTGTTTTTGCTGTAGTAGAAAACATTAGCAGCAAAAGGCATAGAGTGAAAAATTTAATGATAATATGATAAGGAGCATGCCAGGAAACAACAGATATTCATTTGTGTTGGTACATTTCTGTGAGCAACAGCAATTTTAGTCAAAATGTGCTTTGTAGAGAAGAAAACATGTAAAACAGAGAGGGCAGACATGCATATAATTTAAAGTTACTTTTTTCTTCTGACAAGGGTGAGAAGATGTCACCTGCCAAACACATGCATTCTCTGTAGATGAATCTGCCTCTCACTGAACTACCAAGCTATTCTTTTTTTAAATTTATTTGTTTTCATCTATCCTTTTATATTCTTATGTTGTATCTTCTTAATGTCTCTTTATTTGTCTTACATTACTTCTTACTCATATGTATTAATCTCATTAATTATAGCGAGACCACGCATTATAAACAGTGATTTGTCTGGAATTACGGCTGCAGCTTAATTCTGTGGGCTTGTTTTTTCTTTTCTGAAGCAGAGAGAGACAGTTCATTGTAAGACTTAAATTGGTCTGCTGACACAGTCAGTGACTACCTGAGAAAGGCTGAAGTCATCCGTCTCCCCCCTCCTGCTAGGCTCCTGAGTGAGGGCATCAAAGACAAAGCTTCAGATTTAAATAGTTCAGCTCAAAATCTGGCTTCATTCTTACAGGAGAAACTGCCAATCTGAACAGCCTGAAGCTGCTCACACTGCGCTCCCTTCGAACTGATTCAGAATTCTTTTAATTTTGCTAAAAAGAAGAGAAACTCTTGAAACCTCCTTTCACTGTGGTGAAGTAACACAATGCAGTTATGCATGGAGTGTCCACCAGTGAGGCTGGTCAGCTACCTACAGATGGACTTAACAGTAGACAAATTCTGCTAGCCTTGTTTAATTCTTTGTGATGTTAGAAAAATTCTCATATAAAAATAGGATTTATAAAGAAATACTCGAAGAGTTGCCACAGATGATTTATGCTCTATTGAGAAATAGATGTCGCAATATTCTTGGCCTAGTAACTTTTCAAAAATACATAAATAAATAAACAGAATCTTATTTATTATTACATTATTACAAGGAAAAAGCACATATTAATAATTTCTAAAATTAAAAAAATAATAATCCAACCAATTTTGTGAATCTTACTAATAGAAGGGAACAGTATTCTATTAAAAGATACACCAGTTCAGGAAGTATTAAAGGTGGGGGGAGATTGGCCTCTTCAACACCAGTCTTTAATATCTAAGACTATAGAGATATAGTATACCTGAGTTTTCACACAGACACTCACAGTGTCATTGTCATCATTCAACTAATATAGGTGTAGAGCATGAGAACAGATACAATCAAAATGCTTGCAGGAATGTTGTATCAGTCATATGCTGCTTATAGAGCTCACACAAGGCTCCACTGTCCTTATCCCACATGGATGTGTAACCTCATCTAGACAGGTTTGTGCTGTGGATACTCACGTGCGGCGGAAGGCAGCTCGAATATCCAAGTCTCCACTTACAGGTGCTTCTGATGTGGCAAAAAAGTAATGAAGAAAAATGGGAGAGCGAGTCAACAAAAGGCAAAAATATGCTGCTGTTTTAAAAGTTTTCCTTTGCAGACTTTTTTAGGAATAAATTCTTATATTGTAAATTGTGATTAATTGTATATTGAAAGATTAACGCATCATCTTTAAACATGAAGCCCTCACTAATTAGCTTTCAACATCCAGTGTTCTTTTTGGATAATTTATTTCTGTCTCATGTTTCATAATTACCTGGAGCCTGATGGAGTGTCTTATCTCTTTCTTGTCAATTCTCCTGCTGCAAAATTTAAATTTCAATAGTGCCTTCACAGAATATTTAAACCCTAATGAGAATATGACTGGACATCAGCTGAATACTATTATTATTAATAAATCATAATCTATCCTCTGACAGCAGAGGTAAATTCCTGGAACTATGTAGAGTGGTACAGAAACTTAATTGAGGGTGTTGTATAGCGACAATTTCATGACACTATTGGCATAAATTGGTGTGCTGCTGCTGCTGGGAGAAAAGCTGTTCTCAGTTGCTGCTCCTAAGTCTGGAGTCCTAGCTAGTGAAACTCCAAAAATTAACACGGCTGATCAAGTAACTTAATAAACTTTTGTCTTTATGTTAGGTTCACTGGTAGCTGGACACAAGTTAATGCTGCAGCCCCTTCAACAGAATTGCTGAAACAGGAAATGGTCCAAACATTCAGCTCTTTCAGACAGTCCATGCTTATACTGTTTTACTTAAACTTTTCCACACTTGAGGCAAATCGATGTTGAAATGTTCCTCCTTTTAATTTTTCATAAACTTTTCAGTATAGCACTTGTGAGGGTGGCATCATGCATTAGGTAAAATGAGTCATCTGCTCTTAAAGCAGTTTTAAATCTCAAAAGGTGCTTCTGTATGAGGCGAATTTATCTATATAGGAAGGAAAAAGGAATTGACAATAGTATGACATCTAGATTTTGTTTTTCAAATATTTTTAGTACTGAACTTTTGCCAAAATAAGAATGAACTTATCTTCTATTCTAGTGGAATTAAACACCATGAAAGAATGGATCTGAAACCAGAATAAAGCCAGAGAAAAGGTGGGCACTTTTGCATTTTTTGTGCGTGCTTTCTTTAAGAGCATCACAGTTCTGACTTCAGTGATGACCAAGTGGTACTTCTGATGATCTCAATCCCATTCTCTTCTATGGGGTCTCTAGTGTACCTCTTCAGGTCTATACTTCAGGTTTGTGCTTGTCTAGTAACCATTATGTACCAGGTAGAATTGTTGGTGGAGAGGAAAAAAATAATACAGGGGCAGGAAGATTAAAAAAAAAAAATAGATAGGAGGAATTCACCTTACCGTTGACTGTCAGGTTGAAATTAGAGCTATCAAACTTGTCCTTGGTAGACACCTCACATCTATACCCTCCTGCAAAAGTCATGTTTGCTTCTATGATTTCCATTTCAAAGGTGTACACCTGGAACAGACATCAATGATACAATAATTAAGTTAGAAAATGAAATGGTGAAACACAGAGAGGGAATACATGGGGAGAAATAGAGAAGGGATGAACTATGTCATTGTGTCTTTTTAAAACGAAGAACCTCCTGAGTGTCCAACTCATTACTGTAACAAAAAATTAGCAGTAGTCCCCAGTTCAGTGGAAACAGCCGAAGGGTGCTCTCAGTACAAGTATTCCTGAGGATACAACGTTATATTAGTAAACTATATTAGCAAGCTATTCTGGGACATACACTAATGTAAATACACTAATTGCATATGCATTGGAAACAGGGAATAAAGCTTTCACTAAGCAGTTTTAGCCTCTCCCCAGAAGGTTCAGAACATGCCGAAATTCAGCGAAAGGTGTGGTTAATGTGAGCGAGCCTGTCCAGTTCCATCCAGGAGAGGGTGGTAGTGGCTCATATACCACAGAGGATGCAAAGTCGTGGTACAGACTTCTGTTCCTGTTCATGTGCCTTTGGACATATTTGTGGTAAAAAATGGGTCTTATTCGACTACTTAAAGCAGTCTAGACAATCCAAGAGAGAAAAAATTTCCAGTACTAACAGCAGAATGATTGCTCTATTAAGACCAAGTTAGAATATGCTTAAATAGCTGTCTGATTATCATTTTCTCTTAAATATACCACATTTCTTGGGAGGAAGATGAAGGGAATCCTGCAGTAGAAAGTGTAGTACTCCCCCAGTCCTCCAGAGATTTTATCATTTCATAGACAAACTATGCGAGAGTCCATATGTAGAGCTTATCTCTTATCTGCGTGGTCTTCTATGGATAAGTATAGCCTTGTGTGTTGCTTTGGGTACTCTCCATCAAAACATTCCTATTTTAGTTTATATTTTCCTCAGATTAAAGATTAGTACCTAGAAGACTGAGAACTCTATTCTGCCAGTTGTACCTTGGTATTTCGATCATAGCTGTCGTGTAGCTGGAGGTGTTTCCCCACTTTGCTCCCCAGGTCCATCCACTTTCCTTTGAACCATTTCACTGATGGCTTCTTCAGCAGGCTCTCGCCTGCCACTTTGGCAATGAATGTGATGTTTCCACCTTGTAGGAGAAGTAGGTTAAAGTAAGATTATGAATAATGTTTATATGTTACATGACTGCTGTCATCCTGTACTTGGAGGGCTAATAGTCAAGCACCAGGTAGTTTATTTGGCTAGACTTCACTTGGCTAACATTTTGCACTCACCAACAGTAACTTCTCCATCCTGTGGTCGTGCCACAAAGAGCCCAATGGGGTCCAGAGGTTCTTCTGGTTTTGTCTCAGCAGATGAAACTGAAATAAACATCATAATTACTATTTAGAATTTTTTGCATCAAACTACATAGCTAATTAGTTAATTAATTTAAAAATATCTCAGTAGATTTCTTCTGTCTCTGAGATCCCTTATTCTTTATGATCTGCTTTCATCTACTATCTCTATCTCACTTACTCTAAGGAGTTCCTGTGTATGTTCTTCCCTTCTGCTAATAAACCAGACTTGACAATTCTCTGTTACCTTCAGTGTTTTGGCTGCTTTCTGCTGGTGGAGCAGGTGACTCTGAGACAGCTGGGGCTGGAACAGCTTCTGCAGGGGTGACGGTCTCACTCTTTTCTGGAAATTAATGTAAGCCAAGATTAGAGAAAGCCATATTTCCTCTTTCTTTCTTAAGAAATTTTGCAAAAGAACAGCCTTTAATATATGTTAGAAAATGCAAAGAAATTAGCTGTTGTTTCCTAGAGCTTAGAGGATGTGCTGGAAGCAGAAGGGAGCCCACTGAAGCTGGATGATGAGGCTTTTTCTCTTGCTGAGCTCAGAAAGAACTGATGCCTTTATTTTTTAAAATTCTATAGTCTTGATGTGTACGAACTTGTCATCTGATGAATAATGCTATAGTTTGTTGCAAACATCAGTAGTCTAAACAGAAAACGTAATGAAAAATGATGTAATTATTATCTTTGTAAACAGTTTGCTTATTCATGAGATTTTGTTTAACAATGCTGTTGGAATGTAGTGCTACAAAGGCTATTGTGTGCAGCTTGGAAAAAGCTCTAGACACTGTTAGTAAATCATACGAGTAAAGTATTTTAAAAATCCATCTGTAATTTCTTCCCCTGGCTTATGGAAGTTAGTATCCTCTCAATTAAATCATGACCTCAGAGACAAATTCAGGCAAATGCATTTGGCACAATGGAGAAGACAGAATTGTCTGAAAATGGAGTAGGAGTGAGCAACTGGAGCAGATGGAGGGAGGTAGAATTTCTTGAAATAGATCAGTTGAAGCAAGATATATTTTTCCCTGTAGGTAGCGGAGCCACTTCCAAATGATAATGGGCAATCCATTTACTCTGTAACATTACACACTCTACTCCACTTATGCTCCATAGCATCATTTGCAAGTTATCTGCCTATAGCAGGCTCTACATGGAACTAACCTGAAAGACAGTGAGGAAAATAGAGTGAGTACAATATGGACCAGTTTGCTTTCAGGATGAGGTAGTCAGCAAGACCATATTTCTGCATGCTCTGACAGCTGTCAAGTTGTCCTAATCCATACCAGCATTTCCCCTTACACATAATCAATCTGTCACACCCTGTCTTTGCATATGGAACAGGACATCTTGAATCATGGTAAACATTCCTCAGTTTCTTTCCAGCTGACCAGAAAGTCTCACAAGGTCTCATCATGTTGCTAGAACAAACAGTGATAGCAAAGAAAAGGAAGTGATATAAACAACCTGAGTTTGAGGCTTTTCACCAAGTTAAAAAGCAAAGTCAAATACCAGAAGTGGTAAATGGATACAATTTTGGAGGGGAAAAAGGGATCTGGAAGGTCAAAACATTTCAGAAAATGAGTGATTTCATCTATCCTAAGCATCTTCAGCTATTTCTTCATGAGAAAATTCCAGGGAATTTGACTCTTTATATTTATTCCCAGGAAAAGCCTGGGAAAGTTTTTGAAACTTCCACATAATTGGTCTTTTAATGCATAAGAAGGTGGTAATAATGAGAGATACACAAATAATACGAAGGTTACTCTTCACATTCGAGCCCCTCTTGAAATATACATTTTGGGTATCAGGAGATTTTGAGACAATTTTTGGGAATGCATGAGCTTCTAGAAACATTACAGTATAACTTGCAAATGTTTTGTCAATTGTTCCAATTTTGTATTTAAACTAAATTATTGTAAGAAAACACCAGTCCTAGGATCAGGCATCTTAGTTTAGGTTAGGGCAAGGGTTAGTTTAGCTTTGCTTTCCTTTTCAGTAGTTAAGTGTAAAAGCTTGACAGAATTCTAAAGGTGTACATTGACATTTCTCCTATGATCTCCTCTCTGTGGACTTCTGACACCTGAAAAGAGGCATCTTAGCCACAGGAAAGTACCTTCAAATAATTGGGCAAAAGAGATGTGGTGCTGGTAGAGAATTTTTACAATGTTAAAATTGGCTAATTTCCACGGTTCTTATTCATGAAGGTTGCATGTGAGACTGGTAATATTGATGAAACCAGAATTGCTTAGGAAATGCTGTACCTGGTTCCTTGACCTTGAGTTCAAATTTGACCTTGGAACTTCCAGCTATTACAGCATATGTCACATCATCTTCTTTTCCTACATTATTGATTGTCAGGGAATGCTTGTTGCCTTCTGTCTTGATGACATATTTTTCACTTTCAGTAATTTCTGTGCCAGCTCGCTGCCATTTCACCTTGATGCCGGATTTTTCTGTCTCTGCTTCAAACACAGCTGTGTTTCCGGCTGTCACCTCTGTTGTCTTTGGCTTCTTGGTAAATGCAGAAACTAAAAAAAGAGAGAGGGCTCACTAAAATCTGTTTTGCAATTGTGGCATATCTGGTGTAGTCAGCTGTTGTGGCTGCAGCAGCTGTCTCCTTTCTCTCCCATCTGCCCATGCAAGATATAAATTACAACATTTTCCACGGAGAAGTTGTGGAATGGTCTTTGAGTTTATCAAATTCTGTGTCTCACTGTGATGTCAAATCGCCTCCACATTGTCATGAAATTAAGTGGAATGGATAGTGAATTCACCTCACTTTCTGTCTTCCTCTTTGTTTTCCCCCATACTGACCTCTGATTTTTCTTAAGTGAATGTTGTGATCTATGACAAGATGGCATGATATATATTCTTACATATCTAGCTGTCTACATTAATTTGCCATGCACTTTTATCTAGAATTATCAATTTCGTCCTAACAGCTGCTTAACACTGTTGTTACAGAGGATGAAGATCTGTTCTTCAACAACACTGCTGTTTGTGCAGTAACCTGTTCCCTAATACCACAATGAATGAATGGTTCATCTTTAGTCCTTCTGTTTTGACTGATCAAGGCTTTAGTGGAAAGGTATTCACATTCCTGTGATGATTTTTGTAATTTCATTCCAGCTAAAATGTTTAATAATTTTAGCTTGTATTGTTGCTTGTATTCAGAATTTACTTCAGCATTAAAAGTTAAAGTACTTGCCTACATTACACTCTACAACAATTATTTTTCTAATTATTTATAAGATAGATTAAAATATTTCCTCAATGTGTCAAGAAACACTTAGGAAGCTTATAATGAGAATTCATGAAATCATTAACATATAGGGTGAACAAGCGTAAGTCAAACGATGGTTTAATTCATATACAATCAAAGTAGCACCGCAGATAGGAAATTGTAAAGAAGCAATGTATCATGATTTTGATCCAGGAGTATCCTAATGTCTCTCAAGGCTAGGTTTTAGTAAAGTAAGTTATTTTACTTAT
Source organism: Sylvia atricapilla (assembly GCF_009819655.1). Taxonomy (NCBI): domain Eukaryota; kingdom Metazoa; phylum Chordata; class Aves; order Passeriformes; family Sylviidae; genus Sylvia; species Sylvia atricapilla. The sequence goes on along the minus strand of NC_089145.1, from coordinate 23,386,423 downwards.
TTCTTTAATTTTGACCTGATTTATTTCTTTATATTTTTTCATCTTTATTTTGGATCAAGTTTTTCATTTCATGCTTGTGCTTTTGTCCTAATAAAATCTGTTATCATTTGCTGATTGCCATGAGCTATGTTCATGTGTAAAAATACCAGCAATTAACATTCTGATTCATACACTGCATGTTTTTTTGTGCATCATTCTGCCATCTTTCTATTGACTCACCCCTCTATAACTACATTTTTATAAAATACAAGTAATTTCATCACATCTAATTTTACCAGTCACCTCTGTGACAAATTGTCGATGGCTCTCCTCCTCTGGCAGCCACAAGAACTCTTCCAAACAACACGACAATGGTTATAATTAGCTTTGAACTTTTAGTTCTGCTTTATAAAAATGAAAGGAGCATGGCATGAAAATGCTTTAAAAGAAAAAGTTTATATTCGTGTTCAAACAGGTGCTTTAGTTAATGTAAATGGTATATTATTAATAATACCATCTATTCTCTTTATAAAAATCTCTATTCCTGTAGCACGTCTTCAAACCTAATCTAGTTGACCTTAGTGGAGTTACATCTGCAAAGATTTAATCTGATGGCTCTTGGTCTTTAGTCATAATACAATTCATGCTTCTTGCATTGTTTTGCAAAGGATTCAAACCTTCCTAAGCATCAGTTAAAATACGAACTACAAACACTTCAGAACTTAGTAAATATTGAATTTTGCTTTTTTCCATTATATACAAAAAAATTTACATTTTTTCGATTTCTTTTTCTTCCCCCCTACATTTTATATTTCTGATGAAAACACAATTTTAGTTTTGAATGAGCCTAGAAAAGCCTTGACTGACCTCCTGTTTTACCCTTCTTCGTGCTTTCCTCCCCTGTTAAAAGCGTGGGAAATTTCGTCTGGAGTGGAATATTCCTGCATGCTTGTGATTGAGGTCTTTTTCTAATCTGATGCAATAATTCTTTATAAATATAGTGCTTTGTAGAATACAGGGCTATGTACTGTAGTGTCCTACAGCGTGCTCTGCCTGTTACCAGTCACACACCTTACAATACCATATTGCACTTCTGTAAATAACACAGCAGGGCGTGCATTGATGCAGTGTATCCTGAATAATTGCAGGAGAGTTACTGTGCACAGCAGGCTGGACATGCAGGATTCAAAAGACATGTAAAGGTGGCCAGGCTACTGCACAGTGGGCAGGCTGGTCATTTCTGGGACCCACTCCACTACTGTCTGCCTGGCTCCTTTCCCTACGATTCTACAGACAAAGAAGCAAAGAGACATGTTTTTAGTCTTTGAGTACTATTATCATCACTCTTCTATTTAAGCACAAAAGACTCTATAAATATATTAATTACCTAACAGCAAAGTGATTTGTAAAGCTTCCAGCCTACAGTGTCAGGGTTTCATGACACACATACTTGGAAGCAACTCTGTGATCTGCTGCACACCCTGTAAAGTGATTAGGTTTCTTACATTTGCTGTGTAGATGACTCAACAAGAACAAAATGGTTGGCGACAACACAGTCAGAAATCTCCACCACTGCATAATATTCCTGGCTTTAGGAAATCTAAACACCTGCAAAGGCCTGCAAGAACAGTTGTTGTGCACCCACTTTTAAAGTGGTAAAGGAGACTTGGGTTTTAACTGAGTCTTTTTCCTATACTTGAGATTCAGTCTGTGCTGGGCAGTGTCCAGAGTGACTTTTCTCTTTCCAGCTGTATTCTCTTTCATCTTTCACTGCTCTTTTTGCAAAGCAAAACTAAAGATGTATGGCTGGAGATTTTACAGGAAATTACTTTGCTGCAGAGGAGAGATTGCTGAACAGGCATGGGAAGAGAATACCATAATTTTTCATTTTGGGGAAAAACGGGGGCTCCTTAAGAGAATAAAGAGTTCAGTTATTCCCCACCCCTTCATTACGGCTGCTACTTTAAGTAACATGTAAATCCAAGTTGACCAGAGGTTTTCTTTTTCTCATGTAGTTGTACCAATCTAATTTGAGTGTTTCTTCACTAGGAATACTCTTAAACACCACCATTCAAAACATCTGGTCTGTGCTAAGAACGATGCTTTTGCCTGCTTTTATCAGAATCACGTTCCCAATCTGACAGTCTCTCTCACTTCAGTGTTTGGCTTCTACCCAGATAAACCCCTCTCAGTTCTGCATATCCATCCCATACTCTAAACACCCTTGAATATGACCACCACCATGAGGCTGTGGAAAACCCAATGATTGTGACACCTCTTGTGTGATGTTGTGGAATGTGTCTGTCAGCCACTGACAGATCTCAGACACTGTCCTGTGTTTCTCCAGACTCCAGGTGTCCATGCAGTTGGGAGCCGTAATAAGAGTTAGGGGCACCTGATGTCCTCTGCTGCCCACTGTGTTAACTCTCTGATTCCTGATGTGTTCTAACCCAGCCCACAAGGGGAGAGAAAAGTGACATTAGTACTAGCACACCATGGCAGTTCTGGAGAGACAGCAGAGACCCATGTGAATTACCAGTGCTGATCAAGACAGAAAATACTGAAGGTGCTTTGTGTGTGTGCTTAGTAGGGAAGGAATTGGTATTGCTGTGGGGATTTAATGGAAGGAGAGAAGAGGGACGTGAAGCTAACAAAAAGAAAATGAGCCTAGGGCTACTTTGTGATAAGCCATTTTTCTACACTTCACTTCTCATAACCCAGGCATTCCTAATCACTTCTAGCTTCCACAACGCAAACACAGTCACATAATTTCTGAGTAATGTAAACCAGCAAATTTTACCCCAGACAGAAGAGGAAACAGCTGTATGTGGTCTGCTGTTATCTTGCAGAAACTTTTTGGTGGTTAAGGCTGCAGCTACCAGAACTCGCATCCTCTAAAACTCTTGAAACACCTGAGGATGTACACATCAGCCATAACTCTACATATGTTACACGAGTTACAGCTTAATTGGTCAGTAATAAAACCTCTGTTTGGAGCTCTGTGATCAGAGTGCATTTTGAAATTTATTATATTTTATATATCAATATAATATATTAATATATCAATTATATAAATATATATCTTTATTCATTACAGGTCTGTCAATCAGGAGGATCAAGAAAAATAAAACACATTTGCTTTGGGCCAAATTAAACTAGAATGAAATAATTTCAGTTCCAAAACTAATATTCTGTAATAGTCACATAAGTAAAAGAACAAAACTAGTATTCTGCCTTCATTCTGCTGCCATTTATCAAATCTTTATAGCAGCACCTTCATGCTTTCTCCTTTACTTTCTGACCTGCTTTAAGCAATGTCCTTCTAACAGCCATCATCAAACAAGTTTGCTGTTATGCTTCAAGTCTTTTTCATACTTTCCTATGCAAAATCCAAGAAATGGCTAAGCTACTACCAGGGTTTATATCTATTGTACTAATAATTGTTTCCTTTACTCTCTTGTTGAACTCTATCTATTTACTGGGCTTTTATTTTATGAGTATTTTGAGGCAGAGACTGTTTTTCTGTTGTCTTTGTACAGCATCAAACTGTTAGATAGCTGCTAAGAACTGTTGTATCTCTAAAAAGAATTACTGTTAGAAGCTAGAAGAGCAATTCTTATTTCATTATCATCAGAAAAAGCGGAGGTAAGGTGTATATTAAAATAATGTTCAAATTACCAAATAATTTCATTTGCTAGCAACATTCCCTAAATAATCTGGTTTAGAGTCACGAGCATCAGCTGAAAACCTATTCCTGAAATACTGGAATTTCAAAGTATGTGTGAATTATGTGAAATGAAAGTGAGCAAGAAATGTGGATTCTACATAGAGTGGTAGAGGAGAATATGTGTTAGATGACATTTTCAGATGATGTTTCTCCCTTTCTGAAATAAAACCTGTTAAAGGTATAAATTCTTGAGAAGATTCTAATGTATCTAATGTGGATGCTAGAAGCTACAGCAGAAATTTGTGATGAGTGAAATACGACAAAATAATCACAGGTTTTTCCCATAAAGATGAGTTATCTTACTGCACATTCAGTTTATTTGGTGTTAAAATATATATTGGTCAGTATAGTTAATTAATATTACAAAAGTAGTATTAGCTAAGACTTCATGTTGAAAATTGATCTTTGCTTACACTTGGCATCTAGTTTTGCTTCTGTATCATTTGCTCTTCCATTGAGTTAAAAGCCAAACTGAGGATAAGCAGACTTCGGTAATGGAGCTTGTAAATTCCTTTCTGAGAAACTATATAAAGATGCTGCACATTCCTCAGTCAGGACCTAAGTGGCTTCTTGCAATTACAAGCTTAATCACTCCATGATCCAAAAGCTATTGAAAGACTCAATCTTATCATTCCTTGCCTGCTTCAGCAGCTGAGATTGCGAATTCCTGCAACATGAGCAACAGGCGAGGAATAGTTCCACTAATCAGTCACCTCTCTCTATGCATCCATCACACTTTCTGTAAAAGGGAGAAAGTAGTGTTCAGCAAAAGGAAACTATGTCTGTATGAATTTAGGGTTTTTTCTGCATTCCTGTGGTGCATAGAAGTTTCTTGCAGTACTTTGTTGTGTAGGTGCTCGCAAATGTGAATGATCTCATATTCAAACTAAAATTCTGCAGTTTACTCTTCGTTATGTATTATGTACTATTATTATTACTATTATTATTATTATTATTGAAGCCTCTGTGTACTTACAAGATATTTGTAAATTCTTGATGAAATGTCCTAATCAGAACTGCAAAATCTAGATTCTCCAATCTATAAAATACGTGAGTAAAAGTTGACTGATTTTCAGAGAAGGTGAGTAATGTAGACTTCTCCTTTTCCAGGTATAATAATGCACGCGCTTCCCATTAAGTCCCATTTATCTACTAAATTTGGTGTTTAAAAAGTCAACTATTTCCTCCTAATGTCATAAAATATTGTTAGGGAAATGGTTGGGGTTTTTTAACCTTTCTGAATTTTCACAACAAAAAATTATCGAAATTTTCCAAACAGTGAGCTTTTGAACAAAGATTAACTATGAAATGTTTAAATAAAAGGGCAAAGAACATAAAGTTTCTGCAACAGAATCCTGCAAAAAGTGGTGCTTTTCAAAGTTTGGTTGTTTGCTCTGACACTGAACTCTTATAGGCCTTATAAATTCTGTTGCTCTTGTGGATGGTGTAGATCTTCTAGAATGCTAAGAGTTCTTTTGGCATTCTTGAAATAAGTAGGAGAGTGCTTTATCCTGAACTATTTTAGTTGGGTGGTTTGAAGTTAAAGAATTTGTGTTGGAAAATCTACCTCATCACACCATTTTAAGTTTAATGGTTTATTTCATTATTTTTTGGGGGGGTTTTGGTGGGATTTCAGGGGTGTTTTGGTGGCTGTTTTTTTTTGGTGAGTTTTTTTTTAGGGAGGGTATTTTGTTGTTGTTTGCTTCTTTTAACATGTAAAAGGCCTGTTAAAACAGCAGATATAAGCAGAATATCTCTGATAATTCTTTGAAATGAAGAATTTTCTTTTGCCGATACACCAGATGTACAAATTTCTTTGGGATTTCTTTGGGATCTTCAGTCTAACTCTATGGTGTATGAAATGCAGGAATTGTGATTTATCCAAGTATGAATTACCCAATGGTTATTTGGCCCTCCTGAGATGGTGCTCAACATTATCCCATCTTGAAGTGGCTTGAACTGTATAAACAACACGAAATAGAAAACAAAAGGGATTAGTGTCTCCTGGGAGACTGAGAAGATCCTCTCAGTTAAAAGTTATGGGGCATGTGAGTGGTTCTGTCTCGGTCAGAGTGGTAACAAGAGCTTTTCCTCCCCCTGCTGTGATAATCCCAGTGTTTGGTCTGGTTTGTTCATAAGAACTGTGTAGGACTAGTGGTGTTAGACACCTGTTAGATTTCTCTGGAGAAATAAACTGGAATAGAATTTCTCTTCACCATTAGCCAGCAAAAGCAGGCATCTTCACAGAGATATTGCCTCTCATCCACAGAGAATGAAAATGTTAATTCAAAGGCAGTTAAAAATTTAGAAATCAGAAATCATAACGCCAAGGTGATTATGTCAAATTTTGCCTACTCTGTTGTATATCTTTTTGTCTGCATTCATAACAATTAGACATTTCAATAAAACTTAAAAATCATGTGACTTTAAAAGCAGAATATGAGTATGATTTTCTCATTTTTGGGGTTATTACTGAACCTTTGCAGCTTATATTTTCAACTTTTGTCTACAATTACAGGATCGAATATATATTTCTTTTTTATATAAAAATCTAATTTCATTAGAAATGGCAGCCTTGTAAATATGAAACGATGTTACATTTGTAATAAAAGGGAAGGATTGCTGACACCACTGTCGCTTTAGGGTTATCATATAGAGGGAGCACAAAAAATCTTGTTGGAGTTAACCATGCTTTAGTGCTTTGCAGTTTGTAATTGGAGAGCCTCTGGGTGTGTAATGGTCTGCCTCTGGCAGTGGCTGATTTCAAATATTTTGGTCAGATGAAAGTTCTTCCTAACAAGTTCTTTTGTTATTGTGACCACAGGAGATTGTCTCATTGGCCAAACTGAGAGGAGACCAATGCCTGCTCAGGCCTTTGCAAAGCACAAAGGCCATTAATTTTAAGTCACCACAGCTGCCACTGGCTGACTCTGGAAACTCCACATTATTAAAAACACATCCACCTTGTACTGTAATTCAGGTAGTGGTGATTCTGGGTATGCACTGGCATCACTGAAGTGACAGCTCTAAAGTGGAGAATCCCAGATTTAGTTCCTGCAGGCTTGACTACTGAATATGCTCTTCACATATTGACACTTGACAAGCAATCATAAGTTCAGGTTTTGTCAGGGTTTTTTTTCCCCAAACTTACTTGTGGACAAAGTGCTCCTGAGGTATCTTTCTCTGAAGGTGTCCTGAAGTTAAACTCTTTCTCCTTTCTGTACCCAGGCTTTCTTCCTCCTCAGAAAACCAGATCCATTGCACCTTGCACCCCATTCTAGGCCTCCTCTATGTGGGCAGCCTCAGTAATTCCTTATTTGAAGATTTTAAATTAAAACATTCATAAATCTGAAATACTTTCCTGGTATTTTTCTCTGTGGCTCTGTGATTTTGGCTTTCTGAAAAGGACTTGTTATCTTCTGGCTCAAGGAGAAAGGATGAAGGAGGGCGAGGGAAAAAAAATTGCATGTATTCTTCACAGTAAAATGTTGCCTTTTTTTCCTAGAGTTCTATTGTCAGTGGTTGAAAGAACTAGAAAGAATAAACTCTGGACCAGGTATTGTTTGCTTTCATTTTCACAGATACTTCATTAACAATAAATACCATCAAATTTTGCTAGTAATACTTCTACAAACTGTCAAGAGAAAAACCCCTCCAGCCCAAAATAAAAGCGGGAGAGGTTTATACTATTTAACTGTCCAAGAGAGAGACTACAAGCATTTATTTATTATTTTTTTCAGAGTCCTAAAGGGGACTAGGAAAGGAAATGAGAAATTAAAAGCATCTGAGAATTATATGCATTTCACCTCTATTTTTTCCTCATCCCTAGTCTCTTGAGAAAATTCTGTGGCTGAGGGTTACCAAAGCACTTAGTTATTTCTCTGCAAGATCCCTTAATATCTCCTACATTTATAACTTAATAAAATAAAATTTCTTTTTCCTGTCTATTTTTTTTTCTTTGAGGCATCTCATTTCTCTAGAATACAAAATCTATTCATGTTTTTCCCTGTCAAGCTGTTCTTAGTTTTGTCTGTCAGTTATGATCCTTACCTGTTTTCTTTACAGGCTCTGGCATCTTCACTTTGTTTCTGCTGAAGCTCCCAGTTGCATCTGGAAAGCAGGGTATGAGTTACACAGGAATGTGGCTGCAGGGCTTTTGAGACCCCTAAAGAAGCACTGGATGGAAGCCCCCATCCTGCTCCTCCCCTTGATCCCCCACTGTTGTCAACTACGGCACCTTATCAACAGCAGGACACGCATGACAGGCTACATCAGCTGGGATAAATATAGCCAAGTTCCAGGAGCCAGGGAGCTCGAGCCACCCAAGAGTGGCTACCACTGATCTGTTGGTATAAACCAGAGCACAATATGATGCTGCACATGAGTACAGTGCATTTTCTAGCTCCAGGCATGTATTGCATGAAGAAGTCCAACACTGCCATGCTTAGAGGACACTCAGCAAACGAGATCTGCTAGTTACATCTCCTGTATGCTGGTTCCTGCTTACTCTAAGTGTGTATTTGCTTACATTCTTACTACTTATTTCAGTTTTTGTTTTTGTCATAATTGGGTCAGAGCTGAACAGCCCCTCAGAAACTGTTTTCCTTGTTTCTTATTTTAGCTCTTCTACTGAAGACTGTATTTGTAGAACTAACTGAACCTTAAGGAAAGAACTTTTTTTTTGCAGAGACACTTACACATAACTGACATTTGCAGTCACAAGTAGAAAGCTTAACACTACTTAAATAGTTTTAGTCCTCCCTCCCCATCCACCCACTTGATACACAGCATACATTTCTTGATAACTAGCAAGTTTTTTTTTTCTTCTTTTAAATATCATTTTAAAAATAGTTCCAAGGTTTTATTTTATACCACTAGACATTTCAATTTTGCTTAATCATATAGAAAAGACCTGGAGGAAAATCTCACTAGAAAATTATTCCTGTATGGCTATTTCATGCTCTAATCATTGCTTCTTGTTTATTCATATATTTAACATATAGCAGAATAGTAACTGTGGACAATCATTCTTTTATCATTGTGATGGTTTATCAATTTTGAGTTTTAAGCTTTGCCAGAAAATCTCTAGAGGCCAAATATTTAGCATATTTTTGCCACCACTAGTATTGACAAAATAATTAAAAAAACAAAAAAAGTGTGGTTTTCATTCCCCCCCCCCTCGTTTTATCCTGTAAAGAACCTAATTTTTAAAGGATTTCATCTTTTGGCATGGAGTTCAGAACAGAGCAGTGTGCAAGCAGCACATCAGTCACTGTGTCTGTCTTTCACATCTCACTCCCTCAGTAGGCTGATAGGACAAATGCAAGAAACACTGCTGATACTTCTCCTGATCTGGGGCCAAATACTTCCTTGAGTGAGGAAGACAGGCAGGATGTTGCCTGTGCTTATTTTTCATTTTTTGAGTGGAGCACAAGTTACCATGATATGTATTTGACTATCCTGTGCCTGAGGTATTTCACTGGGGGTCAGGAAATCTTGGCTATTTGCTTTGACTTGAAACCTTTCAAAGGGCTTGATCTCACTTCTTCCCCACAATGAAACAGAACTATGAGGATTCAAGCTGATGCAGGGAAATGATCCAAATCAAATAATAACTTTGCAGGTTTTGTGATTTTTAATGTTATTTAAAGTTATATTTCAAATGTTCAAGACTGGGAAAAATGAATGTTTTGTCTGCTATTACACCTTAGGTTACCAGGTGGCAGCATTGTTGTAATAGTAAACTTTTTTCTAGCATTTTCTGTAGTATGATATCTATTACTACTTTTAATAACAAAACATCTATGCAAGTAAAATAATTTTCATATTTACACATAATTTCAATCACCCAAAACAGATTTGTAGTGGGTTGTGATAACGACTTTCTAGTGCACTGCAACACCAGATAATTTTTCAGCAAGAGTGTGAAGTTTCATCCTGTATTCAAATGAAACTGATGTACAAGAACAGTGAAGCAACATGTAATAAATCTCTCAGGGCCTGTGCTTAAAAGGTGAGTGAGAGAGAAAATTCTTCCTTGTCAGAAGAATTACTCTGAAATTATTGTTCTGTGCTTCAGTCAGTGGCTTTCACCACGTAATTCAAAATCAAGTTCAAAAAGTACAGAAATTGCTGGCCTGCAGTGAAAGGCTGTGTGATTTTGGATAGTTGCACCATGGCTTATGCAGAGAAAAGCAAGGATTTATTATTTATAGCCAAAGTTAACAGCACTTCTTCCTAAAATGACTATCTGACTTCTTATTAGAAGGCTATGTATTTAGGTGCTTGTGACCCTGCCCAAATCCAGGTGGAAAGTCTGTACATTACTTTTCTATTTTGGACTTCTTTTCCTGGTAGTTTCTGCCATGGCATTTAATTTCTTGTCTCTATTTCTGTTTGTTTGCTTCTCTGCCTCTTTATTTTGTTTCACGAAAATATCACCTCCTTGGTGGCTCGGCAGTTCCTGAGGACAATGCAGTAAAACTGCCTCAGTGGCAGCAGATTTACTGGTGTGAATGGTGGGGCAGCTGAGGTGGCTCAGTGCAGAGCACAGCCCCAGCAGGACTCATCCACTGAAGGGCTCTTAGAATCATAGAATATCCTGGGCTGGAAAGGATCCACAAGGATCGTCAAGTCCAGCTCCTGACTTTGCACGGGGCAGCCCCAATACTCACATGTGCCTGAGGGCGTTGTCCAAATGCTTCTTGAAGGCTGGCAGGCTCCTGCTGTGACTTTCCCTGGGAGTTCTGTCCTAGTGCCCACCCACCCTCTGGGTGAAGAATCTGTTCCCAATATCCAGCCTCACTGTTTCCTCTGACTTTTTGAATCACAGAGTGCCGGTGTGTACAGTGCAAAACCACTTCACCTTAGTGACAGAACGTGAGTTTACAGGATTTAGGAGATTTGGGTAATGCTGGTCCTGCTTATTTGAGCTTCCCTCTGCACAACCGTTTTGTATCCCTACTCTTTGCACTCCATATTTGAGTTCTTCCTGTATATTTGGCAGTAACTTGCTTTCATTTCAAGGATGTTCTTTTAGCTGGCTTCATGATAAACAACCTGCATTGCTGCATATTCTAGACTATGGGGGAAAAATTGCAGTCTGCATATGCTCAGTGTGAACTTTCTACATTTCATACTCTAAAGAAGTTCTGTTTGTGCCCAATGAGGTCCAGTTCAGCAGAGTTTTCTATGCTTTTATCTCTGGGCTAATGAGGGACTTGGACTTAATCCACACACTTTAACTAAAAGCAAACAGCCTTTGTGTCCTGAGCTCCAAGCATTACCTCCCTCAGGCACAACAAAATAAAGGGGAGAACCAAAGGGCTGGGGGGCAAGTAGTTGGAACTTCAGATAGAGAAGGGATCACACCAAGCTGAGTGGGAGAAGGAAATAAAAATGTGTGATTGAAGGGCATGGATGGGGGGAGAAAATTGCTTTTTCTAGGTAATATGGGAGGGATTTGAAATGGATTCTCAAAGGACAAGAATATTAGATGGGGAGCTGGGGTAGAAATGCAGTGGAGGGAAGAGAACTGGTGAAAAGACTGAAACTGTGAGAGGATGTGGGATGGGAAAACTGTAAATGGCTGAACAAATACATTGGAACTGAGAACCATTCACATAAAGAGAAGCTGACTGGAGGCATTTGTGAGAAAAGTTGGCCTGAGAGGAAGCAATAAACTAGCTGGGCAAAAGTTGAAAAGGACATTGAGAATAAAGCAGTTGGAATCTACTAAATGTGGGGGCATCTACTGGCTGAAACTGGGCATGGAGAAAAACTGAACAAAGAGCTGGGAATTGATAGCTCAGAGGGCTGGCAGAGAAAGGAAAGCACCGTGTGGGTGAGCAGGAAAAAATGGAAGAGGGACTATCGAGAGAAGAAATCTAAAATTATGTTTCTGAAAGCAGACACCCCAGAAGTCAGAAACTTAGGTAAATATAAAAGAACCCAAACTGATTTGTATAAGCAAATGCCCAGCTCAGCACCCAAACATTCTTCACTTTGCATAAGGCAGAGGAATCAAAGCATTCTGCACAAAGGCACCAGTGGTCAAAGGGCTTCTCATACCTAGAGTGCTGCTGCTCTGCTGGTGGGGAATTAAAACAGAAGCTCAGAGGGAGCCCTTGAGGCACAGAAACTGCATTCCTTCCTACCACAAAGCCGCTTCCCCAATCCTTTGCATAACCTTGGTCTCCCCAATACCTCCTCCCACCCTTCTCTCTCCTCCACCACCTCCTGCTAACCCTTATCTGCTCCACCACATCCTCATTCCCCTCCTGTCCATAGACTGCTCTGCTCATTCTCACGTACTGCTTTGGCTCCCCAATAGCAAAACGTAACGCTGTGGGGAACTAAAGGCATGAAGAAGGAGGATGTGGCTGGATGAGTGGAGAGAATGGAAAGAAACGCAGAATAGAATGAAAGTTGCCCTGAAAAAGCTGATCTACTAGGCCTGCTTTGAGTAGGGGGTTGGATGGAGTGACCTCCAAACGTCCCTTCCAACCCGGGTTGCTCTGTGATCCTGTGTGCTGATGTGAGTTATTGGGATGAGGCAGACACAAATGAGTTATGAGGGAGGAAATGAGAAAGAATATCTCAGCCTACTGCTGTTTTCATGTTCTTTGGAAGAAGTTCACATTCTCCAGCTCTTGGAATAGGACTCTGATTATTTGGTTGATATACAGACTTCTCTAATAGCACAGGCTCAGCGGAGCCAACTGAATTGAAACGTGCAAATTTATTAGAGAAGAAAGGTGGAACTTGGTGAAGTTTTAGCTCCTGTCACAGTTGCTTTAAAGAGCAAGCTCTTCGTCTACTTGACTGTAATATATTAGTGGGTTCATTACAGTAGTGTTTTTATTACAAGCACTGCATTTTTAGTGTTTTAGGTATATGGGTAGACAAAACTATGTAAATCTGATTTGAGTATTTCTTAGAACAAGGAAAGGTGGTAAAGTAGCAAGGTAACACACAAAATAAATTAGAAATAAATGCAAATTCTTGGAATTGGTACCACAGACTGTGTCATATTATAGCCTTTTCTATCCCTAATCCATACATTTTCAATACACAAGAGAGGGATTTCCATTGTGAAATGTGCTGTTCTGGGCATTCTCAAATTAAAAATGCTTATTGTGTTGTCATCAGTAGTAAAGTCTTTGCTATGAATTTACAATGTGCAGCTAGAGTACAAGGAAAATTCTGGCAATAGTATAAATAGACTGAATTGAACTGTTGTGAGATATATGTACTAGTTATGAAGCTGGCACTGTAGTTTGAATTAAGCTTAATGATTATGAAGTGAATTTTGTTGTGTGGAGATTTGAATGAGGGAGGAAAAAAATTAAGAAAAAATGGAAGAAAGGCAAAGAGATTAAGTGATACAAATAGAAAAATAAACTAAGGCAAAAGGCTTACTGAAGAAAAGAAACCTGGCAATGTATAGAGCCTAAGCCCTGCTGTCATCACAAATGAAGATAAACATGCATTATAAGACTCTGTCAGTGTATGAACCTTGAAATGAGGGTATAGAGATAAAATTTAATGAAGAAGGAGACAAAAAGCATCCAGCAGATATATTAGGATGTGTATGTATGTATTTTTCAAGAAGTTTAGAGGATTCAATAAATGTGGGCTTTCAGGCAAAAACAAATAATAGCACTTTTAAATGCAGTTCTGTCTAATGTAGGTAAGTAGCAGCTTACATCTAGAAATGTCTAAAACTCTCTTCGACTGAATGGAATTTAAAAATACATGCTGCCACTGTAAATTATTATAAGCAGATTATCAATATAGCCAGTGAAATTTTTCTAACTTTGATGCCTCTGATGTACAGCTAGAGGGAGTCTAATATATTGTAGGAGCAGTTCAGTATTTCGAATTTTGCTCTTGGGTAGTTTTCTGAACAATTTTTCCACAAGAATTGATTAGGAACTATTCAGTACCTGATAAAGCTGATTTTTATAGCAGGCTGCAAATGGCCAAATATAAGTTGAATATCCAGCTGTACTATGAACACTTGCTTTGAAAGAGGACTGATGATCTCCGACAGCGGTGGGCTGCAAAATGTTCCAATGAATTTATGCTAATCACAGGTCATCTCTCCAAATAATGACCCCCCTGACCTTTTTCGAGCACGTCTGCCTGTCCAGTACTTGGCCACCTTCAGACAAAATGGAATGCTTGCTCCTCTGTAATTTTGCAGAACCTGTGATATAGTCATATTCATTTTGGTATTTTTGTCTAAAACAGCCGAAGAGCTTCTGCTTGCAAGTGCAGCTGAATGGTGATAATTCAGCTTGCTTAGACAGCCCCGTGTCCTGAGCAGCTGGATTGTGTGGCAGACAAACAGCGCTCTGGCAGAGAAGCATCATCATTTGGTCTCCTTCACAGCTGCAACACATGATTATTCACTCTTTTTGCCACAGATGAAAAACCTAACCAGAAACAGATGGGGAGCGAATATTTTTAGAAACAGTATTTCAAAGCATTAACAAGAGGAAGAGAAAAAGTTTTCAGCTTTGGAGATAATATTTTAGACCTTCTTGTTAAAGCATATTCGATATCAGTATTAAAATTTTTAGAATTCTTAATAATACTGTCCCCCCAAATATTTTTCTCAGATTCTTCTATTTCCATGTTTCTCATGGTCAAAAACATTGTAAAATGTAAATTCTTTAATTCAAATATAATAAGTTGCTATAAATTAACATTTTATAGTAATGCACAGTGTTCAAATAGCTCATTTAAATGTTCTTGTTCTTTCTGTTTGAATGCTTATTTTAATTTTGTATTATTTCTCCAGTATCTAAATGGATTTTATGCAAGACTTGCTAGGGAAATGGAAAAATAGGTCTCATAGATCTCAGAAAGCTTTTTGGTAAGCTTTTTCACCATTTCAGGCTCTTGTGATATCCTAAGCATCTCCACAATTAACTTACCAGTTGGCTCTTTTCAGTTATCATAGTTTTCCTGCAAGAGGAAATGATCCCTCTCCTCCAAATTAGTGTCAGAGAAGGATCAGTTCTGCTTTTGAAGCTGTGTTCGTGATAAAGATATTTTTATGGAGAGATTTATTATTACTCTAATTTTCTTGAATATCAAGTCTGCAAGTCTGATGAGTGCAAATGTCTTTAATCTCTTTTTAGTTCCAAGGTAGCAGTGGCGAGTCATCATCAGTACCAAGCAGAGAAGTCCTGACTTTCTAGCTCAGCAAGAAGGAACCTTAATTGTGTCAGCTCTCAGAAGACAAGAACAACACCAAACACTGTCTTCAACATCTTCAGCTTCCATCCTGAAACTTCAATATGCATGCAGATGGAGTTATCTGAGTCTAATTTAGTGAGTATTACATTATTTCCTATAGGAAGTAAATCCTTCCAGTACAATTTTAGAAACAAAATATCTTCTTAATTTGACTTATCCTAACCCTAAGTGAATGAAAAATATTTGACATGATCTTCAAAGCACAGTAACTAGAAATTGGATTACAAGATTTTTAGAAGCATGAAAGATAACTGTTAATTTTTGGCACCAACTGATGTATTTATTACGTTCATGAACCGGGAACAAGAATTGGGAGGTAGTACTTTGTGATGTTTTTTAACTGGGAGCTTCTTTCTAGTTTGGCTCCAAAGAGACACAGTAGGCCGTGATGTCACCAGACTTTTAACTTCTAAAGTGAGATTGTTAGTGTAGATAACACTGACTGTGTTTTGATTTAATTTTGAGAACTCAGGTCTGTAAGAAGCTCATCACTTTCAACTATTTCTGGTTTCAGTGAGAAGCAAGCTCTGGAAAATTTCAAGTTATTTAGTGATATTTGGCAGGTTGTGCCACATTTCAATATTGTTAAAAAAACCCCTTCTCTTCATTCTCGATCTGCCTCATTTCACCACATCTATTTTGGGAAAGTCATGATGCTATTTCCTGATTTTTGAGTGATTGAAACAGTTGAGATATGTTAAATAATGTTAAAACTTAAAATGCTAATTTCCTTACTGTTGCTTGAACTTGGATTTAATTTCTGTGTTTAGATGTACTGGGTAAATTTACCATGGTGTCTCAGGTATTGAATTATCATTTATTTTGCATTTTGAGTGTTATCTACACAGTGCAGATGTTATTAGTTCCTATTAATTGTTTTACAGTAGGGATTAAAATCCACAGTTAAAATCTTGAAACACTTTTGTACTGGAATTCTGCAAAGACATGATTAAACACAACTTATTTCCAAGAAAGATTCATAAGCTAGAATCAAGGCATCACTATGGGGGAATGCAAGACGAAAGAACAGGAGCAGGAAAGTAAGTAAAACCACAGAAGAACATGGTTAATTGTTACATTCTGAACGGGATGGAGGTGTAAATGCAATTCTTGGTATACAGGACCAGAAAATGTTCAGCTGGCAGGGTTTTTGCACAGGAAAAACTTGTGAGAAACATATACATATATGTACTTTTAAATTTCCTTCAGTATTGTAGTCTCTTTCACAGTAATGTATTTCACCTCTTACATTTGTTACCTAGTTTGACACCATTGATGATGTTTCCAGGTAAATTAAAAAGTAGCTACAGATGGATAAGGCCCTACAACACAGTGCACCTTGTGTCCAGACACCACACAGGAGCTGTATCTGCGCAACTGAATGTGTGACATTTGTTTGTGAAGTAATCATTTATTATGCAAACATCAAAACTTCATTATATCTATTTTTATTAAATATGTACATCTTATTACTATTTAAAAGAACGGGTATCATTCCAAGATCTGCAAACTTCTCTCTAGCTCTGAGAGCTGAGGCAGAGCCTGTATTAATGCTAGTTTAAAAGCTGGAAGCTAACACAGTGTCACTATGAGTGACACAGCACCACCTCTGGAGGCAAAAACTTCATCAGCTGTATTCTTTAGTTACAATACAATCAACAAAAAAAAAAAGAAAAAAAAAAGAAAAAAAAAAAAAAAAAAAACAAAAAAAAAAAACCCAACCCCCCCAAACAAACAAAAAACAACACCCACCCCCAAAAAACCCAAACCAAAACAAACCCAAAAAAACCCCCACACAAAACCACCAAAAAAACCAAAACCAAAACAAAACCCAAACAAACCAACCCCCCCCCCCCCCCCCAAACCATGTTCCTGACAGCAATATATTTATACATCATTTAAATTTCCCAACTCTGTCCAACTTGGAGGATGGAAGCAAAGAATTTTGTCATGATTAGGATTCTCAGATGCTGAAGAAGGGAATTCGTACCAGAAACATCTGATGATAGAGGCTGTTTAAAGGCAGAGAAGGGGGCACAGGAAGCAAAGAGAAAGATGCGTCCATCTCCTCTGCTGGTATCCAGCCAGGAGCTCTCAATATTTTTCTTGCTTAGGGTCCCATGGCCTCAGTGAGGATAATGCTTCCTATCAGTGGCCGCCCTTCCCATCACCTCTCCACTAAACTGGTAGGTCAGCTTCTTCTTAACTTTCTTGACCTCCCCTGTCTTGCCATAGTTTCTCAAAGCCCGTGCCATCTTCTGGTAGGTCATTTTCTTGCGATTGCCTTTCTGGATGCCCCAGCGATGAGCCAATGCTTCTTTGTGTTTGGAGGAGAACTGGAAAGTACCTTTCTCCTTGTCCACCCACCAAATGCTGTCCTTCATGTCCCCACTGCGAAGAAGGTCCAGAAGGAACTGATACAGACGTATTTTTTTCTTGCTGCCTGTGTGAGAGTCAAAGAAGAAAGCCGGTGTAGCATTAGTATTTGTGTGTAGTTCCTGGTGAAACAGCAGAAAGTGTCTAAATATTTCAGCTAGCTTGGGAGACACATAACTTCTTCAGTTTTCAGCATTTGTAACACTAGACAATGTAACACTGTGAGGACAAAATGTGGGTTGAAGTACCAAGAAAAAAAAGCAAGAATAAGTAATTCCAAAGGCTAAACTTCTGAAATTAATTTGCTAATTTGAAGCTAATTGAGAAACATTGCTAATTCAAAACTAACCTGAACCTAATTTTGGCACATTATACGGAATGTGACTCTCAGGTGCTGAGCAAAGAGAACTAAATTTGTTCTTAATTGGTTCTTCCTTGATCTTCTTCTCTTGGCTTTCCTGGCTGTTAATAAAAATTGGAGTAGAAATGGCAAAGGCCATTTCCATTCAGGAAGCCTGAATAGACAAAGCCAAAGGAAGCAGGGGAGTACATTAAGAAATGAGGTTTGAGATAATTACGGTTGTGAAAGATTCAGAGGAGGGGAGAGTGCAAGGAGACAGGGAAAGAAAAGCTTTGGCAGTGGCATAAAATACTAGCAGAGCAGTTCTACAGTTTTATTCATTATCATCATGGTAACATAACACCTGCTCAGTTCATAGTTTGATGAAATCCTTCTGTTTTCACTGACCTGTTTCTCCATGCATAATTCCAGGCCCAGGGTCCACACCATCATTTTCCCCATCTGATACCTCCAAGGGAGGGCTCTGCCTCTCTATGTCCTCCTCATCAGAGCTGGGCTGAGGTGGAGAGAAGTACATCCGGGGCAAATAGGACACCTTTTGGAGAATAGAGTAGTAGAGGGAGAAGGAAGTGATACAGATCAATGGAATCAAGATTAAAAAAGAAAATGTAAGGAAGAGAGACACAGAGAAAAGGGGGGAGAAAGTAAGAGGTAAGGGAAAATGTTTAGTGCAATACTGAGTGACTTAGTTGTTGACATTTATAATAAATGCCATCCTATTAAGAAACATTTTCAGATAACAGTCAACACTTACACATGTAAAATTATGCACCTTTACAAGAGGGAAGAATGAATAACGTTGTGAATGTCAGAACTTTCTCATATCTTATAGCCTATGCAAGTAACACTGCCACTCTTCCCCATATCTCCCCAAAGTTTGCTTTCTTCCTAATGAGTTTCTGATCCTGGTTGTCTATCCCCAGAGTGAAACTGCTTTTCAGAACAACTTTTTTCCTAACACAGACCATCTGGAAGTAAATTTGAAAGAGATGAACAGTTCTGCCCTATCATGGCTGGCTTTGGCCCTGTTGTACTCTTCCTTTCTCAGGCATAGTACCTCCTGATGGCACCGAAACCCTATGGGACTGCATCTAAATTTGGAGATGGGGTTGTACCATCAGCTTTCTCTCTTAAACTTCCCCCATGAGGAGAGGAGTAGCGTTAACACTAAGATAAAGGATATATCATATCAGCCCATATTCTTTTTTCCCAAATGGTTATGTGAAAATTCCCCATTAGGGGGGAATTTCTCATCTGCAAAGCTAGCAAGCCAGTTTTTGTGTTATATTCTCTTGCCCTTATATAGAGGCGTTGTCAGAAGCAGTGTGGAATATACCTCAGCTCTGTAAATTCTCAGTTGTGGTCTGGTTTGCTAGGAAATATGACCACAAATTATTGCATCTTCTTGTTTAATAATGTGAAGCAGGTCAGTCTGAGGGGCAGGGAATAAGAACCCAGTCCCTACATTAAAAAAACTCAACCAGTATCCCCCAAACATAGCAGCATATCTTATGTAGTTTTAATGAAACGGGACAGATGACAGTCCTTGAAAGTGAGCTCCTTCTGTACTGCTCTTCTCCTTCACCAGGAAAGGATGCCCTCCCCAGAGGACCTCAGATGCTGAAGTGGGCAGTGGGTGTTCATGAGTTACACCACTCACCCTGCGTTGGCTGAGCGGTGCTTTTCAGATGAGTTTTGCACCACCTTAAAATGTCCCAATAAGGCGTGTGCCAAGGGCTGGTTTGGCAGCTGGCAGTTAATGAGTTGGCAGATTGGCTGCAGCCAATCTGGCAGGAAGGGCAGGATTGGGCAAGAGTGCGTGTAAGCTTCCTGCCAGATCCCCAGGAGCGAAACTTCACCCCTCACCACAGTCACCTTCAGCTTTTTACAGTTAAGAAAGTTGTAGCCTCAGGGGTGGGTAGGAAGGAAGGGAGAGACTGTGCCATGGGGTAAGGGGAATGAGAAGGTGGGACAGTGTCCTACAGGGGAGGGGAATGGAGATTGGTGCCCCTGTGGAGAGAACGGCTGTGGAAACCTGGAGTGTTTTGGGAGGTCGTATGGGAGCAAGGAACTGCTTTGGGGCTGGAGTGGGACAGTGGGAGAGGACATGGTGTCTTTCAAGCAAAGGTAGTTGCTGAGGCCAGCCTGGGGAGTTGAGTAAGCTTTCCCCACCCTGTCCCCACTTCCCCTGACTGCTGTATCTTTGCTTACACTTCCTCTGCACCTGAAACTCAGCAAGGGCAATACAGTGTCACACAGTTTTGGGACAGAATCACAGAGGACCTGCCTGTGTACTATAAAGAACCAGGTTACTAATAGAGTTCTGGAGAGAGAAAACTTAAGGAACTATTAGCTACTTTCCATATTCTGATCTGTTCTTAGGGTTTGTGGCACCCACGTGTGATTTTCCTTTTTCTAAAGTTCTTCTTGCATCTTTACAACTTTCTCTTTCACTCTCCCTTTAGAATGATTTTTTCTTCTTCTTTTATTATTTCTGAGGCCCCTGTTGGCAGGCTAACAAAACTTTTCAAATAGATCTTGTTCATGAACAGGTTAAACTTCAGATTTGATTTCACAAAGTAATGGGATATCAACAGAAAATTAAAGAAATACCTTTGCATGTTCTTCCTCTACTGCAAACAGTAACTCTGATATTGCAGGACAAGCATGCTAGTTAAAAACTAGCAAACTTGGAGGAGGATTAAAACTTGTTCCTGCTTCTGTTTCTTTGCTTGGGACTGTGACTGAGACATACTAGAAGCTGAACTTCAGAGCATGCCAAGTACTATTTGCATGAGCTATTCTAGGAATAAAAGCAAAGTAAAGTAAAAAACCAAAGATCCCCTGCTGGTAAGGAAAAGGAGGGTAATGGTGAGTTCTGCAGCTTGGTAGAGTGTAGGGCAGAGAGATCATGGTGCTCTTTATCAAAAGTTGTAACAAAAGTAGCTCCCTGCCTTTCATCCTAAAATGAAAGATGATAACTGAGTAGAATGAACGGGGATATGCAGAAGTGCTCTCTCTTGTTTTTGGGTTGTGCTTCCAAATATGTCCCTAAAGGGGCTCATTTTCATCCTTAGCCCCTGGTCAGAGGTAATGGTTGGTCATTATGTATTAGCAGTTGCAATGAGCAACTGAAACAACTTGAAGCTTCCCAGAGACTGCAGTTCCATGATGCATTTTTATATTCGTAACTTTCTGTTCCTAATTTTTTGTTTGTATCTACATCTTATATTCTATTCCTGATTTTTTTATGGCTTGCAGTTTCCTGTTGTCAGTGTTAACTTAGTCATTCTATTTTCTCTATTCTTTCTTTTTGATTAATACAGTATTGACATACAATTTCAGTTTGCTTTGAGCAGAGAAACCCAAAATAATAAGCCCATGCACGCAGTTTTTCTCACAAGGTTTCAAGAAGGGTGCTGTTACATGCTGCACTGTAATGAGCAAATGCTCTTTTCTCCAACTGAGTTCTACTCTGTCTTCTATTGAGGACATTTCATGTACATTGAGAAACTCTTTAGCATAAGATCTCCCAGCTTTCTTACTGCTCCCAGTAATGACTTTGGGCATATTCTTGTAGGATCAAGAGTGATCTCCACACCTACTGTGCTCAGTATCTTTGCAGTATGATGGAACACCTTATAATTTCAGCTTCAGTGAGAATTCACTGGTACTTTGGTGATTACTGCATAGTGGAGTATTTTTTTTACAGGGAAATGCCTGGCTTAATGTAAGATCTGAGCAAAGACAGTGTGCTTTGCTTGTGACTTATTTACTCCCAGATAGAAGCACAAGTAGGATCTCCTCATCCTGTGGTAGAATTACCAGTGACATGTCTTTGTTAGCATTTCTCAAAAAAGTAATATAAAATTGTCGGGGCTCCTTGGAAATATTTAAAACTTTACTACCACTTCAAAGCTCAGGATTACTTCTTAACAGTCATGGGTAGCATTCCTATGAGGAACAAAGTTTCTGAGGTCCAGTTCATCTGCAGAATTGCAAACCAGTTGATTTTCATTCCAAATGAAACAAAAATTTGAAATTACAAACACCTCCACAAAATGCAGATCTCTTTTTAGACAGTATGGGGACCGGGGAGCATGATTTCTCATTATCCAGATAAAAAGAATGTTTAAAATACATTTGTCCTGAGAATGAAGAGCTTTACACATCCTGAGAACCTGAGTAACTCGCTTAATCAGCCTCTTTCACTTAATAGGATGTATTCCCTAATGTATTATTTTCTTCACCACTGTCATCTTCTTTCCATTATTATTGGAAGTTCTGAGCAGAGGTTGGTGACCATACCTGATGGTTGAGCCCGATGTGTGTGGTTGGAATTGCAGAATCCAAGACATGCATTTGCTCTATCTCCATGTGCCTGTAGAGCTGCTGCAGCTGGGGAGGCTGCACACTCTGCAGTTCTGTGAAATGGTTGTCTCCAAAGGTCTCAAACTCACTGTGCATGTGGTGTGGATGATATTCCCAATAATGATCTAAAGGAAGTAAAAATAGATTGTCTGTCATTGCAAGATTAAAACCCATGGCATTTACCTGGCTTTTGTTGATTCTTACTCCTGTCACTGCCCTTTCTGCCCTCTCCAAACCACCCCTGTTGAGCTGTCTCTGCTGACAATCTGTATATTCCTGCAAAGTTTCTTTTCCTAATCTCATAAATTCCTGTGACTGGGAAGTAATACTTAGGCCACTTTAAGTAGGACAATACTCTCAGATAGTGAGATAGATTTCAATGATAATTTAACACAGGATGCAGAAGATGTTAATGCTGGCACCTTTCTCAAGAAGAGACTATAGCAAGTTTCAAAACATTGACATTCTTGAGACAACAAATTCTACTGATTTACATACTGTCATATTCTTATTACACTCTTCCTCATGGCATGGAAATGAGGAGGCGGAAAAAATGTAAAGATTATTCTGCAACTAATTTTAGTCTTTATTTTACTGTGCTAGCAAAATTTCAGGAATGCTGCAGAAAAGGCTCTTTTCTAGATATTTCCTGTTGTGTTGCTATATCACACATTTTTTAAGTACCAATACTAGAGAATAAAAGGCTAAACACAGGTGGAAATCTGGTGTACACTGTATACAGGAAGGCTAAATTCTAATCCAACTCTTTCTCTACCTTTTTCTCTCTTTAGTACAATTGAAATTTCTGTGATAGTTTGGATTTTTTTCAAAAATATAAAGAAATACTTAAATAACTACTATCATGTTTCCTGATTCATTTATCTTTGAAATTAAATTCCATATAATTCTCAGTTTTAAATTTCTGGCTTTTTTAGTTAAATACAAGCCTTCAAGATTTTAGAATGCCATATTTGCTGCTCAAAATTTAAAATTTTCCACAAGAAATGTGAAGTATTGCTAATTCTATTTCTCATATACAACAACTGCATACATAATTCTGCACATATTTATGTGCAACCTGTTTTTAAAATCAGTGTCAACACTATGCTCTAACTGAGCTTGGAACTAATCTTCCAGGGTTCATCTTTTTATGCACCATTTTATGCATGGCTGAAATTTCTTTATGATATTCTGTGTAACAGTTCTATTTTATATTTTATTAGTCCATGTTCTCTTCCCTCATTACATTATTAAAAAGAATTTCTGTCCTTCCCTTCACATGTTTTCAGGTTGCTGTCATGTACTTTTACAATCTACTTCTAATTATCACTTAAACTAGGTTCAGCTCTGAGTCTTTTAGTGTAAATCAGTATATTCACCACTCTATTCACACTTGTACACTTCTCCAAGCTCCCTCCCAGCTGTTGACATCCTTCCAATAACATAATGGACAGATCTGAATATGTTCCCCTAAATGCAGTTAAATTTATAGAGGAACAATTATTTGGTTCTGCAATATATGTTACTGTGCATGACATTATCTGGATACTAATGTGCTATGAATACTTTTCTTAAATATCAAGTTCATTCTTTTTATTATCTCCTATCTCATCCTTCCCCATTTATGTTTCAAACAGTTAAGTGTAATCACATTGAGGATTTGAAATACAAGGAGTGACTTTAAATATGGCTTCCTTTAGAGTGAACTGAGTGATATGTTTATACCAAGCATAGTTGTTCCTGAGAAAGCTGTAAGTTCTTTCAGCTTTCTTCATGCTCAGACTTGTAGAAATTTATTTGGAAGCTCTATCAGACCATTTATGACACCAGCACTTATTTTTTGTCCTACCTGCTTTTCTGATTCATGAATAAACCTCATCACTGCATGTGAAAGGGGTGAAAATGTGCTTATAAAAGCATCCAGGAAGCTTTACTTGAAATGACTGCATTACTTTGTCATTTCTTTGCTTTGTTGTATGGCACTTTCTGTGGGCTACGTGTGGATTTTATGGCCCTAAGATAATTACAATGCACAGTAGCACTTCTTCATGTTGCAGTTCAAGAGAAAAATTTCAGTTTCTAGGGTAAAAAACTGGAGTTTATGGGTGCAAAGGACCGAGATGTTTTTACATCCACTTCTACTTAAACCTAGGAAACAGTAGAGTGTGTGAGTTGAAATCCATAATTTACCTAAGGCTGTGTCCTGGTAGGAAGCTTTGAGCATTTTCAGTGTGAAACCTTTCCATTTAGCTGGAAGACTGAGCCACATAAATTCATGTTTCCTCTGGGTTAAATTACTGCAGATTTCTCTAAGCAGAGCCAACCATTGAGGTCCCATATACCATGGGCAGCCCTGCATACTAAATTGTTGAGAATACATCACAGGAATAATCCAAACTCTTGTTCCTTAGAGTGGTCTGCTTGCTGCGTGGAAAGTGCTCTATCAGAGGGCAGTGTATATTCCCAAAATCCCTTGTCACTATTTGCATCTATAACAGCAAATGAGATCAATGCACACTTGGGAGGATGATGAAGCCCAGGAAAAAGGCTCTGAGGCTGTCGATGGCAGGTCTTCAGCTGTCCTACTGGCAGCAAATATGGTGGCCAAGAGAGAACAAAGAACATTTCCAACATGCATAGCCATGAGTGTCTGTGCACGCTCTAGGTAGTCTACTTTTTATTGTTTTAAAATATTTTTTATCAGCAGTAATGTTTTTATACTTTGAGATACCTCTTAGTTTTTTGGAGCCTATGACAAGGTTACTGTTGCTCCAGAACTCTTTTAACTTTTCCCTTGACAGATTAATTAACCTATGGAACACTATTTATGAATATTCATGCTAATAATTAATTAGTAATTATCATATTAATTACTAAATTCCTTTTTGATGGAATTAGATGCTGCTGTAAAAAGAAAGTAATAGAATAATACTATTAGCCCAGCATATAGGATTTAAAGTAATGACATAGTACTTTACTACTACTACTGCTACTACATGATGTAGTATTACACTACAAAAAAATCTATGTCAGAAATTACTTCAGCTCACACTTATGCCCAAATATTCAAGTATGATAGGGAGCAAAGTCTTTATTCTATCTAAAAATCTATAATTTCTCAGTAATGCTTAGGAAAAACAATATTGGTTTAGTAACATAAGAAGAGAAATTACAAATCTGTCCCCGCAGGCCCTTCTGCAGTTAACTGTCCTAAGTTCTTGCACATGAAAATAAAAAGAGAAAAATTTACCTATCTGTGTCTTCAGATATTTAAGATGCCAGAAACTCTTTACTTCTCTGCTCTTTATTAGTGTTATGTCAGTTACACATAGTAATTTTTGTTCTTTTCTCTAAAACATGAAGGTGGAGGGAAGAAAAAAGGAGATACAAATTCTAGAAATGGAAAGTGCCTGTTCTTTGGGCAAAAGAAAATGTCATTAAAAGCCAAGCTATACCTACACAATGGAGTCATTATGAGAAATTTCATGTGAAGTGAAAGAGGATGTGAAAAAAAATTCTCTCTTACAGAGACATGGAGATCATGTTTGTTTTGGTCTTGTATGTAGTGAAAGGTTAGAGGAAGGACAATAATGAATTCTGAACTCTCTCCCATGACAGAGAGGATATCAGCCTGTTGGGAAGCAATATCTAAAAGTATCACCTCCATGGTGAGAAGGCATTGTGTTAATATTCACCATAGAGGTAGATTTTCATTCCATGAGTGAGAAAACCTGACTGAACTTTTTCATACACCTTCTCATCACCGTAAATTGCTTTGCTCCTGTTTTAATAGATGAATAATAGAAGAATAATAGAACTGGCAGTCAGAATATGAAACAGGCTCAAGGAAGGTATTTATAATAAATGTGGAGCAATGGGCTAAATCTGCATTGTGCAGAGCAGAAACTCATGAGCCAGCTGTTGAACCGGAAACGTGAGCGCTCTGTCAGCACGACTCTCTGCCTGGCCCTTGGGAGCTTCTGGCCAGGGCCTCTGGGTGCTTCTGCTCTGGGCTGAGCTGTTTTTCCAACACATGGTCAACTAGGAGAGTTTCTTTCACAACCCTACATTGCAGAGCTTACAAGTTCCCACTGTTTTGCACATCTAGAAAACCAAGTCAAGGGAAAAACCCATAGAGAAAACAAGAAAAATATTGAAGGACCTTGGAAACTCAATGTCTTGATCAGACACTACAAAATCATTCTGGAGAAGAGTGTTGTGGTCCTGGGCAGAGCATCAGTCTTATCTAAAACAATGTTAGAATCTCATTAGCTCTCACTTCACAAACTTCATGACTTTAATTATGCCAAATGTTCAAAGGCATGTGGGTCAATCCCCATCAAGTCATGAGAATATTTTTGAAGGGAGGGGATTTTTTAATGAAGCTTGGAATTCTTTTATTTTTCATACAGCATTTAAGACTAAGGTTCACATGTTTGGACTTTCCTCCACTTCTATGTGGACTAATAAAATCAAAGCTGAGACTCCTAAATGGTCACGTTACTCCAGGATGTGGAACAAAAATAAAATCCCAGATCATGAAATCTAGTAAGTTCCACGAGGCTAGCAACAAAGTGAACAGGGGTCAGAACTCAGCTTCATTCTAAAAGTGATTTTTACTAAACCTATAATGTTTGGTAATAACATAGAGACAGAGCTGCAGTGGAATTTTGTAATTACTAAGATTGCATTAGTGTTACAAAATATGCTTACATATTTACAAACTCAGGATAGGGTGATGGATTAATACATGATCACTCAAAGCTGCTTCTGTCCTGCATGACTGTCTCTGTATTTATTACGGTATTTAAAACATAGTTACACTGCAGAAGAGAAAATAATCATACACAATGCTTGTGGTGATAAACATATCATGTTGTGGTTTTGCATGTTAATTTCAGTGTTCACTTATTGGAAATTATTTCCTACATATTACTCACTAATGGCATAGATCCACAAAATTTTTTTGTGGATTTTACTACGTATTTGTGTAAATATGTATGGTTTTCCTTCAGTACTATATTTGAGGAAAAAGGATAGTAATGCATGTAACACAAATCTACAGATTAAAACATTGCCATTTCCCTTTCACAAAATTAATTTTCTAGCAGTGAGAGAGAGGACACCTCAGGAAATTTTCTTATTTCTTTAACATTCCCTTGTCAGCAAAATCAGAAGCATTATTCTGTCTAGTGGCATCTATTTGCATTAACTGGTCGCATTGAGGTACACAGTGGTACTGAGTAGACCTGCAAAATTATTTTTATGTATTGTCAGTGATCTCACTGTATTCCAAGCTCAATTTCTCTCCCACAATTCTGTTTTTATTTCTTCTTTTGTCCTCCTATCTAATCAGGTTCTTGTCTGTCACTGCTGTCACTGCAGCACCTTTTTATTCCTTTCCCCTCAGTTTTTCAATCTTTGTGCCTTTATCCAGTTCGTTCTAAACACTTAGTACATCTTTCTGAATGTACTTTGTGGTATCCTTTTCCTGCTCTTTTGCATGGCTCTTCTCAAGACTCTACACTTCTGTTATTTATACAAAATGAAAGCCAAAGTTGGGTTTTTCAATGTTTATTGGAAAGAAGGAAACTACAATAATTTGTGGATTTTAGTCTCGATCTCTATTTTTTGATTTTTTATTGCTCTTTTGGACTGAGTAATGTAGGATACCACAGGGCACAGATAGTAATACACAAACAACTACGGTACAGGTGCTTTCATAAATAAAAATTTGATTGAAATGTGCAGGCTGGGTTTAGGTTGCATCTTCCATAAGCACTTACTGTAGAAGTTAAAAATATGGGTTTGGGGTCTTTAGGACAAGTGCAGCACAACTTTAGGAACAGACAAATTTCTGTTTAAAGTGCAGGTTTAGGTACTGCTTAGGCTATAACCCATATAGGTCACTATTCAGTTTTTGTTGTGTTCATTATGATGAGTAAAATCATGTTAGTGATACGAGAAATGTAGCTTAGGAACAGACCTTCAATAGAAAAATAGGCAGTAAACCAGATGGGGTGATAAAATTATGAAAGATAAAGGGATGTTTTGGCTTGAGGTAGCCTAGACTTAATGACAGAAAAGTTTTTTCCCAATGCTTTTGCCTACATGGCATCTTTGATATTTATTGTTTAATTGTCACTATTGCCTTTTGAGATAATCAATGTTATCCTGTTTTATGAGTGTGCAAACAGGTATGGGGTATAAAGTAAAAACCCTGAATTTCCATGTGGAATTTGCTGGGCTTGATTAATGAGGCTTGACAGATGCCATAAGATAACTTATAAAAACTGAATTAATTCTTTGTCTTCAGGTGTTAATAATACCACAGGTGTTTCCTGAATGAAATGTAGAGAACCAATTTAGGTGGGAATCTCTTTCAGCTAAATGATCAGAGCGATCTTACTCAGTAACTCAGTGCTCTTTAAGATAGCTTCTGTTGCCACAGACAAAACAGTGCTGTGCTATGATCAGTTCGTGCCTTAAATTATAACAGCAATGGGTCTAGTTGCTGATCAGTGGGAGTCTTTCAGGGAAACTCCAGGACCTGCCACCAGTAATACAGTGGAACGGTGCTTTTCCTTCCTGAGTCAATATTGACTCTGGTATTTCCAGGGTGGTGTTGCTGGACCATTGTATTACACAGGACACAAAATTCACCAAGCAAGACTCTCGCCTCTGCATTGATTTAGAGTCCAGTGCCCAGACAACATTAAAATATAGATACAAAAGCTTTGAAATCACATACATAAATTGAAGTAATAAATGATCATACAGCATTTTTACATTGAGTTATGTTTATGTACAAACAGCTACAAGGAAGTTTTACGTAGATTTAGAGAGAGGAAGTACTTGGGTGTACTGGAGGAAGAGTGAAAGTTAAAGTTAGGTGTGGCAGCATGCAGTAGAGATTAAAAGAAAGAGAAAAATATATGGAGTTGAAAAAGGCTAAATACCAAAGAAACCTAACTAAAATAAAAGCACAAATAGGTTATCTAGGACCTAAGTGAAATGGGAATTGGACATGGAAACCCAAGAAGAGGAATACAGTGTTGCAAATCCATATTCTCAAAAAGTTCAGAAGCACACTGAACGGTTTTGATCTGCAGAGGAAACTAAAATACAGTAAGGATAATGAAGGATAGAGATCATGAGATCTGACTTTCCTGCAAACTACTTGCATCATAGAGTGCTTTTTAAAATGCTCTTTCCAAGCAGTTCCTAGATTGGAATAAATAATATAATAATTTTATATTATTAATAACATTTTTTGTTCCTGATTCAAAAATGTGCTCCTATATATTATAGATCACAGCAATAAATTTGTTATTTTCTTGTATGCCCTAAATCTGTTTCCTGTGGTAACCCATGAGACTTTATGCTCCAAGGAGGTATTTTTTGACTTACCACCATGACTCTCTCCATCACTGTTGAGATACTGGTAATAGTCATGGGGCTGTCGGTAGAGGTCTGACTCATAGGGTACCATATCTTCAGAGGGCTGTAAAAAGAAGAGGAATTTTTAGAACAGTAAGTTTACACAAATCCTTTCCAAATTATTCACACAGTGAGTGAAGGGCTTATGCCAACCCATTTTATATTGCTTAGGGAAAGAAAGGGGAGACTTCAAGTTATTACTGAATCAGCAGAAATAAAATGAGTGACACCAAACACTGTTCTGGGGGCGAAAAAAGAGCGTAATCCCAGTAGAAGAGACCCAGTCTGTGTAGCAAAACTTGTCCAGTTGTAATATAGAAATCCCTTGTATCCTGCACTTCAGCCTTCTGAGGATACTGCTTTAGGGCTTTTGTAGATATTAGGCACAAGTAAAGGTGAAATATTTTCTTTGATAGTAACAGATATTTTCTTTTATTAATGATGATGATGATGATGATTCATGTACACAAAAGAGACAGCAGAAACTTGTCTTGCCTAAACATATTACTCTGATTGTTTCTACAAGGTCTGACTAAATGGTGGCAGGCTGTTGGAGGGTAGGGACACTGACAGAGGGCATAAACACATTTTCTTTCTCAGTTACTGTCCAAGGTGACCTCTAAATGTTCGCTGGTTCAAGTCAACTGCACAGGGCTTTTAGATACACAGAGTGAAAACTTTAAAAGTCCAAATGTTGGGCAAATATTGAGTTGTGACCTGTTGGATGCTTAGATGTAGAATTGAAGTGCTCTCTATCTTCTTAAAGCAGGTGACATAGGGTAACTTGCCCACTTGTCTTCCTCCTCAGGCCTAGTATTGCCATGTGAATACTGATTAAGATCTCATGTTGTAGCAACAAAGGTTGTTTATTATTAGTTGTGCACAATTTTGTTGCTTCATTTAATGTTCCTTCTTGTTTATTTCCAGAATTAAGAGTTAGAGAAAGACAGTGTCTGCCATGGGGTTCTGTTAAACCTTAGTCCAGTTAAGTTTGTTACAGTATTTACTTCCAATCCAAACAAATTCTTGCGCTATCCACAGCAAAGGAGAACTCAACCACCTTCTTGCCTTTTTTTGGAAAAGGAATTATTTCTAGTATTTCTAGATGTTAATAGAAACATTTAAATTCTGTTAATGACTCCATCGTAACCAATTTTGAAGGACAAATATTTAAAATAACATAATAACTTACATGATGGGAGTATTTCTTGTGTTTATATTTCATATGCCTGCTGTATGACCCAAATCCTTTCTCTCCCTGTCTGAACCTGTCACATTTTTGGAACATCTGCATTTTTTAAGTTTATGCTGTGGTGACAGCATAAGCAGGAGAGCTTCTCTTTTTCTTACACCTCTAGACTGCTTGAGAACGTGGAACCTAAGGTAGAAGCTGCCACTAAACTCCAGATGGAGGGGTAGATAAGCAGCTAGCAAAAGGAAAGGACTTTTTTTTCTGGTTTCTTTAATTCTTCTGGTTAACTCCTTTGGTTCGTTCTGTTGGAATTTGGGGATTTAAAGACTGTCCCTTTCTGAGGATCAAGATGTTAGAACACATACCAAAAAAACCTCCAACAAAACACTTTCAGAAATTACTTTGGAACTTAGTAAATCCTTAGTAGCAGCCATGTGTTGTATTAATGTATCATTAAAATACACTGGTAAGATTGTCTAAAACTTCATGGCTTTCAACAGAAGCACACATGGAGTCAGATCCATGGAATATTTAAAGCCTCAGGAGAAAATCCATCACTTGGCTAGAAAGCTCCAAATATAACTGGTGGTGGTGGATAATTGCTTTGAGGAAATCTTGAGGAGATGATAACCCACAGGTTATTATAATAAAGGAGATGAAAAAGCCTATCTAAGAGAAAGACTAAGGAAAAGGGACAAGTCATAATTTAAATGCATCCACAGCAGGAATAACATTGACAGGACTCTTCTCTGGTCTCCAGAGCTGCACTGGAGGTACAGTCTCCCTTTCCAAATCTATGTGATTACAATAGAATTGCCCTTTATTCACAAAGAGATACAGGAAGTATAACCTATTTTCCAGATTTCAGAGGGGTGGTCAAAGGAGACAGTGTAGCATGCATTTTCTTAATGTTTCTGCTTTTTATATATATTTTTTCTCCGTGTTCCCTTTGTGGTTATATGTATTTTCCATCTTCATTCCTTCGACCTTTGGAGTACTCTGATCTCTGACAAGAAAATGTAATTAGACTGTATTTTGCTTTCTTTAGGATAAAGTTCTGAATGGAATTTCTCCTTTTCATTATCTTTGCAAATTAGTCCATCCCACTCCTTCATATTCAAAAATTTTATATTATAATTTATATTCTAAATTAAAAACTAATTTTATAATTAATATTATAAATTACTACAATTAAAAGGAAAGCATTAATGTTCTGAGAAAGGGGAAATGTCAACACCTAAATGGAAAATGCATATCATACTAATTGAGAAAAACAGAGATTAAAGTCATATAAATGTACAATGTTAGAAAGAAAAATCTCTGTTTCTTCTCAACTAAAATACAAGAAACTGATAGAAATTATTAAGAAGTTAATACCTAAATGCATTGAAGTTTTTAATGCTGATTACTATTACAGAAGTAAACTAATTTTGAAAGAAATCAGTATCCTGTCAATCTAGGCTTAATGTGCTAAAATTTCCACTGATACAACACAGCATCTATCACTCATAACTTTACAGACGTATAGCTTGGCAGGAAGGCCAAGCATCAGCCCAAAAAGTAGATAAACAATATATATTTTAGGCATGGAAAAGAACATTTGGCTTTCCCTGATTGTGCTTTTCCTCTGTTGTCTTTTCTCAGTCTCCAAACTCCCCCACTCCAGACCAACATACATGAACAGGCTATAGTGTCTCACAGTCTGACAGCTGAGAATAAAATATTTTTCCATTCAAAAGCTACTTTTACAGTTCAGATACATATTCAATGACCAGAACTAAAGGGAGGTGTGTTAAATAGACTCCTAAAACAATGATTCCCTTCACATTTACAGACCTGACCGACTGCAGATACTCAACATCTAAAAACGTTTTTACATAGGGCATTGGGGTACTATAAACTCTGGTTTGAAAGTCTGGGGCTAAAAAATCTCTTTATTATGGATTCTTGGAATTTTTGTCCTTGGATTTGTTTCCTGTCCAGTGATCCTTTTGATAAAACATGTATGTGCATATCCTTGTGAACTCATGCAACTGGACAATCCTCCCCCACAAACGACTTGTAATGGCACCGCTTTCTATCTTGGTGTCTGATCATCAAGGGCACAGTAACTAATGTGGAAAGATGTATGTTAAATATTTAAAAGTCTGCTTATCATAAACTTATTGAGATGGTGGTTGACA
This sequence comes from Sylvia atricapilla, assembly GCF_009819655.1. Classification (NCBI taxonomy): domain Eukaryota; kingdom Metazoa; phylum Chordata; class Aves; order Passeriformes; family Sylviidae; genus Sylvia; species Sylvia atricapilla. The sequence continues at coordinate 23,353,526 of NC_089145.1, read as the reverse complement.
TAGAACAGCATGTATTCTCTCTAATTATCCTATGGGAAGGTGGGATATTTCCCTCTGTTTATTTGAGAGGCTATTTTCAATAACCTGTTTTTAATTGTTTTCTGGTTTTTGGGGAGGGGTTTGTAATTTTGGAGTTTTCTTTAGAAAAGTTTCTTTAGAAATGTTTCCTCTAATTAGAGAGAAGAGGTTTCACCATGTACTACTGTTGCCTCTTGTGTCAGTCTTTACCCACTTGCCCTGTCTTTCTCTGGAACCTCCCCACCCACACCCATTTCATCATCTTACTGACAGCACTTCCATGACACTGAACTGTTTTGTTGCTCCTGACAAAAAGCAAAGAATGGCCTATGTTTAATATTTAACTGATGTCAATAGCCACTTGTTCTATCGGTTGTTTCCACATAAAAGAGTGACTGAAAGCTTTGTTAGGATCCCATAGTTGTGGTCTAAAGTTGGTATCTCCTTTCATGCATGCCATGAGGTGCAGCACACTATCTAAGACAGTATTCTAGCCTCAAATAATAGGTCAACAAACGATACTTTCTGTCACAGACTTTGATAGCGAAGAGTGGCCTCAGTCTTCCATCTTTGCCCTGAAACTCAAGGGAAAAGCCACAAAAGCAGTCAGAGAAAGCTCAGTTGGCATTGATTAAGAGAGACACATTGGACTCAACTGAACAGCGGTCTGAAAATCTTGTTACTCCCCAAGACTTTGTTGGATGATTCCAGGAAACTGTAAAATCACTAAATGCTGATCTTCTTGTTATCTTGGTATAACTACTCACTGGCATGTGATTCAAAAATACTTCAGATAATTTCCAGTGATGTGCTGCTGAGACAAGCATTAAGGCCAAAATTAACTATATTTCCTTGGAAAAAAAATTACAGTATAACTATTTTAGAAAAGATGAGTAAAAAATATTAGCATGATTACTCATTGGGCCAGCCTCACTGGACCGTATTGACAATGCAGTTACGTGGAACAGAGTACTTCTGTGGGACATTTTTGCTCTCATGCAAAAATGCTTCATTCAAAGCTGTGATTTCTACAGGTGGCTGCTTAAGGATTCATCTATGACTGGAACCCTCTTCAGGCAAAGGTGTCTGACTTAATAATTTTTGACCCATAACACACTTGAATTTTGTCATGCGTTGGAAGACACAAACTCAGCCTGCAGAATTTTCCCCCACAAAATTCCTAATCTTCACAGGAAGATTCAGTATTTCTAAACCATTTAAAGTGTTTTCCAACTGAAGGATAAGAATTTCTCAGCACAGGCAAGAGAAAGCAGTTACTGACCCACCCTCAATTAAGCAGGGAGGGGTGGAGGAGGGAAGTGTTGCTGCAACCCCTGCCTAGAAACAGGTTCGTGTCTCCCCACTGAAAAAGTCCCAGGAGACACAGACAGGCAGGACTCTAGCTGGCAGTGCTTAAAGTGTACTTAAGAAAATTTTGAAAGTACAAACCACAAAATTATTAGGCTTTTTTACAGTTTAATCACAAAAATAAAAATTAAATTGCCCTGTCAAGTGCTTCAATAAGAGGTAATTGTGTTTTCACTGCCAGTTTTATCACTCATCGGAACACAGCTCAGACACAATATTAACTGCAACAAAAATTAGAATATGGGCCAAATTGTGTTAGATTTTCACTCAATCTATTCAACATATGCCCTGGAATTCAACACTGGAAAAAGAAAAAGACCGAAAACTTGGCTTTGAGTTAATGAATGGACAGAAAATTAACAATTGGGGTTTTTGAATGCAGATGCAGTTTTCTGGGAGAGCTAAGGACAAGGTTTGTATTCCTTTATAATTTTATTTTTCTTAAGCCCAAAAAGTAACATACTGAGAAATCTCTATTTCTCTTTTATTTTCTTGGTTTCTATTCAGATTTCTATTCTCTGGCACTTACAGCAAACTCATAGGGAAATTCTGTGTATTTAAGAAAAATTATTTTTAGGGCCTTCTCACCCTTTGAGTAGATAGGTGATTTCAGCAACATTGATGATAAAATGAGAAAACAAAAAGTCTCCCCCAAAAATAAGATAAATACTTTGAGTCATCATGAATTCCAAACATGGCAGGAATTCAAAGGGCTATCTTTCTGGATGGAAGATAAGAAATGTCTTTAGTCTTCATTAAATGGGACAAGACCAGACCAAAACTTGATACAAGTTTTTGTTAAACCCTTAGATCTGCATTGGATCCCTTGGATTCTTTGTGTTCATATACACATGTATAGTCATTACTGTAAGCCATCTAATACATAAAAAGCCAAGTGAACCACCTTATCTGACACCTCTTCAGCTTCTACAAACTTAATGAAATTTAATTAAGGCCCCTTGTACCATTCTGCGTAGAGATTTCCCATTACGGATGGTTTCTGAACAATGGGTGAGTGTCATTATTTTCTTCATAAATAATAATTTTTGAACTCACCATACTATAAATTACAGCTGTGCAACAATGCTTCAGAGTTAAGGAAAGGATAGACCTGGCCCATAAGCACACAGAAAAATTTAATCTTAGAGAAAACATTGAAAGACCCAAATAAGAACCGTAGGTTTTTTCGCCATTCGCCAATTGCTTTTTCATAGTCAGTGAATTCAAGATAATTCAGTTTGAAAAAAGATAAAGTTCAAAACTAAAATGTCACCATTGCAAAGAACGCACAGAGTCCAAAAATCTGAAATATGTAAATCAACATTCAACAATTCTTCTCTCACACATTAGTAGACAGTTAAATACATAAACGTGTTAAAGACTTTATATGATTAAGAATCACAATCTGAAGAAACACGGCTTTTATATCACGTAGGTGGCACTGGAGAAAAGAGATTTACTGACTCGCTATAAACGTCCTGTACAAAAATACCATACATTTAATCTGTGAAAACAAATGGAGATCAATATCAGATACAAGTTTGGAGAGGAAATGTTAATTTCCCTTTCATTGCAGTGTTGTCACTAGTTTTATATATTGACCTAAGCCAACTTCCTCGCATTACAAATACAGACCAAAACAGATTATTCTCAAATAACAAAACCTGGTTTACTGTGCCTTTTGCTACTGAACCCAATGATCCATATTACAAATAAATCCATATACTCACAGGGGGAATAAGGGGAAATCCTTCCATTTTGCAAGCTTGCAACATTCAGCCAACTTCTGAGTGAATTTTTCTTAATTCAGCTTTCAAACATCCAGAATAACTGACTTGTAAAAAATCATATTAGAAAAAAAAAGGGGGCGAAAAAAGAAAAATTTAAAAAAAAGAAAAAAAAAAAAAAAGGAGAAAAGTGAGATCCTCGGACTCTGTGAAGTCCCTTAGCAGTGGTGGATCTCAGGATAGGAGGACCCTAACAAGTTTTCATAGTTTGCCCTAATAAGTTCTGAGGTGAACTTCTTCCCGAGTTGTATGCGAAGTTCCTGATTTTATCAAATGTCTGTAGAAGGCAGATAGCCCTTGGGTCTATCAGCATGCTGTGACATCACTTCAGTTTGCATAAATCTCATTTCAGGGAGCTGTGGCGCTGCAGCAGGAAGTCTGCCCCAGCCATGGACAGGTGCTTTGCTGTATAATCAGCAGCCCAGAGCCTGGGCCTCCTATCTACAAATGAGCATGTGGGTGCAGCACTCTGGGGAAGGCTGAGTGCTTCCCACTCTACATGAACCATAACAATGGTGCTGCTCTCAGGTTTAATGATATTTCATAAAGACACACTCCTGATAACTTTTGTCAGTCCAGAGCAGTGGCATAGACTTGTGTTAATAATAGTACTGCGTTGAAATTATGTGGCAATACTTAGCAGGTTGGGAAAAAAAAAGAGTATGCAGTTACAAATACACAGCCTTAGGTTTATACAAAACCCTGAAGTTATGCCCATGAGACTTTTGTCATCAGCTTTGCATGAGAGTAAATTCAGTGAAAGATACTTTGTCCTCTCAGTTATTTCTTGTGAACTCTTTTCTTTTATAATTCCTGCAAGGAGAAAGTGAGTGGGGAAAAGGAGAAAGTATGATGTGTCCCTCATGGTGACTTCCCTCAGGTCCTGAGTGCCTTTAACAATGAATAGAGAACAAAATTTAAACTCCTGCTCAAAGACCTAGGTGTAGAAATACCTTGTGTAGAGATTTTGTGTTAGCTCTGCTCACTTGATTTTTTTCCCTCTCTGTATCCCACTATTCTGCTTGCATTTGGCTGTGCTGAACAAATTCCCCTCATTTGCAGGTTCTGGCCATGGCAGAGGTGAGTGAGGCATAGGGCAGGATGTAGGAGATGGGACCTGCCTACAAGGGGAGAGAGCTCTCATTCTGCTAAATGCCTTCTTGCTTTGCAGTTAGTTACTAGTGTCTTGGAAAAGCGAAGTTTCTTTGTCTGGTTTGTTCCCCTTCAGTCTATGCCCATGTGCCACAGGTTCTGCTTTTGAAAGCAGCCTGTTCACCACTCACCTGGATCTGTGTGCAAGGGGGAATTTCAGCCACTCTGGACTTCCTCCCTTGTACACTGGTAAAACCAGAGGCCACTCACAAGTTCCTCTCATTCCCCACCCTCAGGAACTTAACGAGCAAACCATATTAGCAATGGGATAACATCAAGAACATGATGGGATATTAACTCTTGAAGCCTCAGACTGAATTTCATCAGCATTAGTTGATACATAAGCATTTAATTCTTAGTACCATGAACTCTTGACTTCAGCCTGGGAATAAGTAAGCTGTTTAACAGTCCACTTCTGTCTCTGAGATGGCTCTCAAGTCTCCCCCTGGATACCAGCCTGAAAGTGATCAAACCACCTGGAGGAAAAGGAGAGAAGCAAAGTACCACCCTGATGATAAAATCCAGTGCAAACAGAGTAGAAGGGAGTGAACACACAAATCTTACAGTGGGTAATTGAATAATAGGTGATAAAAGCAATTGTGGAAATTGTGTGTCTATTAACAAGGCTGTTCAAAGCAAGGAAGATATGCTATCTGATTCACTGCACACTGAAAGATAGCTTAAGCAGCTTCTGCAAGTGTTAAAAATGTGTTTTATACAGAGAGGCCTCTATTAAAGTGGAATGAAACTATATCCCATAGGCTGGAGGATATTTCTGTACTGTCTTTTAGCACAGGAAATTACCTAATAAGGACAGATATTTTGCACCAATCTTACTCCACTTGGGTAATGTTAGATTGCCAGCATTATCGACCAGGTCCAAACATACAGTAATCATAAGTGCACCAAGGCAATCAATATAAAGTAATAAATTGACTAATTGATTTTCTATATGCTGAATCAAAACTAAATTATATGCCATAAGGTTTCAGGACAAGCAGAAAGTCCAGCAATTGAACAATCTTCCCAGGAAAGAGGATATCTCCATAAATGGAAATGCTCAGTGAAATAAAACACTTGCTTATCATATTTGTACAGAAACATCACTATTAATGACCTTTCTAAAACAGACTAGTTTCTCACAATTGCATATAACTGGTATTTTATCCTATATTTGTAAACACAGAATCTTCTCACCCCAAAAGCAAGGCCTACTAGAGGAGATACATTTGCCCCAGATCCTTGCAGTTGCCTTATCAGATGACTTACATAAAGAAAATAGATGAAGTTACAAAACTTCGTAGTTGTGTAGTAGCAAACTGATTTCCAGAGGTATGTGATGTGAACTGCTACTCACAGAATGCATTCTGACCTTCAAAAAGGCTTTTGAAATAGGGTGAGGATCCTTCTCCATGATGGAATTTTGAGAACTAGAGAAAAAACTGATGAGTTGAAAGATTCAGTTTTTGAAATATTATTCCTGATAACATTTAACATTCATATGAATTTTCCCCTCTATGCATCACCTCACTGTGTGCAGTTTTTTGAACCATTTCTTCCCCTACCTCTAGCCATTTTTCCTTTAAGCTATTTCTAACCACAAACTACCAAAGCAAAAGGGTTTCATCTAGCAGCCACATCACAGAGAGGTCTCGTCACCTCAAACCTTGTTTGGTGCTTAGTAGGTAATTTCCCCTCCTCCTAAAACCACAGACAACATCACTCATTCTGTAGTTCTTTAATCAGAAGCAGGTGTTTACACAGATTCTGCTACTGAGTTGTCTTGTAACAGAAATACAATATCTTTAAGGAAGGGATTCCCCTGTGTGTTCCATATTCTTCACAGTATTACGTTTTAGCATGGAACTTGCTTTTATCTGGACCTAATACGGCTTGTAGGTCTTGTATATCATCCTTTAACATTTACTATTCATTAACATGACATGGGTCTCTGACTGTGAAAGCTGTGGGGTCTGGAGGACAGTCCTCTCCATATAACTGCTTGTTGCATGCACTCCTACCAAGTTGAAGATATAAGCTGAAATATCTTCGTTGCATATGTTGATATGAGAGACTAGGAGGCAGAAAATGGCTGCTGCAGATTTTGGCTAAAAAGAATTTGTTAGCTCTTTTTGTAATGTGGACCTGCACCTTAGGAACTTTAACAGTCTGACTGAAATATATGCTCCCATTTCTACTGTGGCAGTATCACTTACTGATGTTCCCTTGTGATACCCACAGGTTTATTGGCATGACTATATTTGAATAAAGACTTTTCTTCACTATGTGAGTATCCCCTTCCAGAGCTGATGCAGTTCCTACTTGCAAAAAAATGCTTTTGACAGTTCAGCTTTCATGGGTTCCTGAGTTTTATGTAACAGTGTCTGTACAAAGACTTCTGCTAGTGGGAAATATCCTAAAAATGCCATTAAAACATTGGTTTTAACTAATTTCAATATATTGGCAAAAATTGTCAAGCATAGACTGCATCCATATCAGAATGGGGAAACCCACTATTTTTTGGAGGAAGAGAAAACTCAATGGATATTTTAAGAACTATTATGATATGCAATCATTTACAGAAATTAAAAGCATTTATTTTTTTTAACTTGATTAATAACTTTTAAACTCTCCATAAACCAGAATTCAACAAAGAAGGAAATCTCACTTTGACAATTTATATGGCTTTAAGACCTTTTAACATGTCAGTTGCAATCTATTATTTAATGTATTTGGGAAAACTTGTTTGGGTTTTAAAGGCATTTTCAAATAACTATAAGATTTTATGTGTTTTTTGATGATCTTCTGCATCCTATGGGCAACAGATTTTCAATTTACAGATTTCTGCTTCCTTATTGTCATCCAATTTCTTCAAAACTTTTCTATAATTTCCAGCAAATAATGTGGAAGAGTGCTTCAACACCATCTACTTTTGAAGTCTACATCCAGTGAACATCCTACCTGCAGTCAGCAGCACCAGTAAGGTGAAGGTAGTATTGTCTAACATCCTTTCATAAAGAACCTACAGTCCAATGGAGGTTACCTTCCCTCTCACCTCCACACTGCCTCGCTCCACCCGCCACATCAGATACTTTAATGGCAAAAATTAAGTTATAAGGTTAAGGTGAATCTGTGATTCAGCTGGAGAAGAATATATTTGTAGACAAAAGTACTTGCTGGTGATGGAGGCTCAGTATACTCCATATTTCTTTTTACAAGGTGTCACTTCAGACTGTTTCTAGTCTGATGCTATGGAATTCCCATTTGCAGCTGGAGACCTAAGATACATCTTCAGTTTAAGCTGAAAAGAATCCAGTTTATGCATTCTAATACAGCTGTGTGGTGCAAAGTGTAGTAAGTGGCAGGGATGAGGATATTGATTTTAGAAGTGGTCTTATGATCTGAACTATATTGTTGATCTACATTCACCATTGGAGAGGATTCTTACCCTTGATTTGGATATTCAGGCAGCAGTTCTTTCCTGAGAGCTCAGCTGTATCTGGTCTTGCTCTCCTAATGTAAACAGTACTTTCTAAACTTGCATCTTATTAGGATTATACCTCTTAGCAATGTCCCAGAATTCAAAAGAGAACAACTATTCACAAATAAACGTGCTTAGGTAGCTGGCGGGTTTGTAGCTTTGCTTCTGGCTCTCTGCTGCCACTTTGACACAGACTTTGTGCTTGGAATGTTGTGCAGACAGAGGAACTAAAGTACTGGGAGACAGTGCTCTTCTTATGTCCTCTCCATGGACACTGGCTGCATAAGAGTTGAAGTGTGTATGCAAGCCCTAGGTCACAGCTTTTTGTGTGTGACTGGGCAAGTGTGTATGACACAGGAGTATGTTATCTGTAGAAACATTTTACCAGTTAGAAAAATTGTGTTTTAATTAATTACAATTCATTCTTTTGTAACATCAGATCATCTTTACTAAATAAGTCACATGCAGTTAGATTATTCAGTCTTCATTTTTACATTTTGCCAGTGATTTTTTTCAGACATCTTGAAATCTGAAGGGTCTGGCAAAAAGCTGAAATCATTCCCTAGTCTGGTAGAAAAAATTAACGGCCTAAAGATAGCTCCATCTTAAGCTCTACCTTTCTTTAGGAGCAAAGTTTGCCTTACTGCTTTGACAAATGCTACATCAGCCAGGTAAAGACCACAGGCCCATTGAAGGTGCTGATAAATTTTTGTTTGGTTGCAGTTGTTTTGCTCTATTTTTTTGGTATTGTTCCTTTTGCAAAGTTGTTCTATGAACAATATGTGGGTTGATACTTTATTTCCTTGCTCCTCTTGCTTGTATGACTGTGGCTGTTGGTCCTCTAATGTTGCAATCTTTTCTTTTTAATGCAAGCAATTTGCTGTACCTACAGTACAGTAAGTACTGTTCTGAACTCTATTTTTGTTGTTGTTGTTGTGCCAGAAGTATTACATCAAACATTAAACAATTACATTACATATTGCACACTAACAAAACAAATATTAAGGGGGAATAGTTGTGTGAAGGGTCTTAAAAGGACACCAAAATTTGGTTTTGATGTGATAGTTTAAAAGAAAATAGTGGACAAATACAACAGAAAGCTTTTGAACAGTGATTTGATCTCCCCTTTAAAAGGGAGAAAGCAGAGAAAGGAAAAAGAGAGTCTGAAGCCAGGAACACCATAGGGAAGGAGACTGTTGATGTTCAGATCATTGGTGGGCAAGACTTTAAAGAATGAAAGGAAAGGTAAAAATTTTTTTTCTTACAGGTGCTCTGTAAGAGGAAGCTGCATATTCTTGATAAAACGTGGTTGTGTAGATTGGGCTAATGTAAAAGACAACCCTCAAAGACAGCAAGCTTTACAGTAGCTTTGCTAATAGAGGGAGGTAGGAAGAAAACTGAGAGGCTTTGTTTTGTTATGTTATAAAATATAATAAAAATAAATATTATCTATACAACATATAAATATTATAATTAATATTGTGTTATATATTCAAGATAATATATTTATTTTATATATTAGTGGGACCATATATATTAGTGGTAGTATTTTAAAAAATGTTACAGATGAATAAACTAAGAGGTGTGTATCTTGGAAAATGAGAAAAATTAAATTATCTTCCTGTTTTTGGAGAAGAAACAGTCAAAAATCTGAACAAATTAACCATGTGAAGAACCTAAGGTTTTATGACAAGTATTTCAGTGCAGTGGCAGTGGGGTGCAAAGGAGCAGAATGCTTTGAATGCAAAGGGCTTGTATATGGCTGTATATGTATATGGGGAAAAACGGAAAGAGGATCTTGGGGTATCTTCATTTGTAGGACTGGATCAATTCAAAATAATTACCAGAAGGAGTTAAACATTTTCAGGGGTTAAAGTGAATCAGAATCTGCACACCATGTGCTGGAAATTCCCTAAATTATTTCAGTGGTCATTAAGAAAAGGGAAATGGTTCTTTTCTGAGTAGGAGATGGTAGGAGACACAGGAGTAGACACCAAAACAGAGCCATGGCTGAGTATTTATAACTCAGATTGCAGTACTTCTGCCAGCTGAGAAGGGGACAGACTTTCTCAATGGCTTTTTTTTGTTGAGTGAGGGTCTTGCTGGTAACCACTGTGACCCTCTATGACTGATAACACAAGAGGCTGAGATACTTACAGTTCTACATGCAGTTATGTACAGCATGGCAAATACAGGTAAAGCTCCTGATAAAATATGCTCTGCTGATGAATAAAGCGTCAGTTCTTCTGCAGTGACCTTATTCCTACTCTCATGCCCCTGCAGTTACTCAAGTTTCTTGTCTCTTCAGTCACAGACCTCACCTATATACAAAGCCTTTAAAATTTAATTGAAGTACTAGATTGTGTATTTTAAACAGTGACGAAATTTAACATAGTTTACAGTTGCAGCATGTTACCAAAGTTGTTGGTAACAACAGCAATATATACATATAATTCAGCAATACAGAATAAACTTAGTTTAACCAGTAAAAGTATTATGTTTAGACCATATTTTCCAGTCAGCATTTCGGGATTTATCAGCTCATGGTCTGTAGACCTTTGCAAGTCAATGAAGTATTTCTGAGGAATCTGAGAAAAATAAAAAAAATAACCCTCTTATAAGTGGGCTTAAGCTGGCTATGTAGAATGTGTGCATGTTTGCACCTACACAGATGAATTTTAGAGATCTACAAGTAAAAATATTTTTAAACTCTGAGACCTAGAGGTACCTCTTTATTTTATTTTCTTTGTATACCTTTTCTTCTCAGTACCATTTGTCTCCAGTCAAGATCTTGCCATCATGTCTCAGTCCATAACAGGCTGTAGGATCTCTACTGTGATGAGAAAAACTTGAAAATGTCTGTCCCAACAGCTTCTTCAGTAAATCAATGGCAAAGTTTGTCACTGAGTAACAGACAGAGTAAAAAGACTTCAGGAGTGCTGGTGCTGTTTATCTCACTACCCCAACTCATTGTGTTTCCTCAGTCCTGCTCCTGCTCCTTCCCCTTGCTTCTGCCTGCTTTGCTAAGAATCTCTCCTTGATGTCATGACTAAATAAAGCTTTTTCACTGTTTCATGCATAATAATTCCTGTAATCATAATCTTTCTGAAGAGTGCTCTACTCACCTATCCACCCTGTCTCTGATGGAGACTGAGGTGTCTGCTGTCTGAAGAATTTTAAAAATTCCTCAAAAAGGAAAATCTTAGTATTGTTTTTTTGTTCCACAGCTATTGTTCTGGTCATGACATCACTTTGCATGTTCAGTACAGATTCCTGTCAACCTAGAATCACCCAGCACTACTGCCCACCCTGCCACAGTTTAACCTTCCAGAGGCTGCCACTGTATGCAGAAGTTTTTTACTATTTAGGAGATTGTGTTTCCACTTTTAGCTTATACTACATAACTGTGGAAAATACATTTAGTGGAAAATTCTGCTCTGAACTTCTTTGAAAAAGTTTTTTTCAATATACAGAGCATTTTGAATGATTTGGAATCAAAACTTTGGTGGTGGTACAGAATATAGAACAAATCTGGCCTGCAATGAAACACAAAGCCACAGCAGTAGCTGCAGGACTGAGCTCACCATGTAGTTTCCAAACAAGCTGACAGCAGTAGGAATCGTGGTTTATAAAAAGCTGCCAGCAGTGCTGAGCTGGTGAAGAGAAAGAGGAAGCTACAACGGGAAAGAGAAAAACATCACAACCAAAGGCAACTTCACTTCTCTGCCTTTACTGTTTTTAAATAGATTTGGCTTTAAGTTGCTGTTGAGGGTGCTGTGAAATCTTAGAAACTGATCCTTACAATATTTATCCATTTCTGAACGCCACCTGCAAATCACACCCAGATTCAAGGGGACTCCTCTGTGTTTTTGTGCATATGTGTGAGAATCTAAATATGTGAGTAGGAATACACACCATGTTACTGAGGCTATTGCTCAACAACATACCAGTAAATAGAAGTTTACTAGAATGGCTTTTGCCATTTCACTCCCCCTTCGCACGATATGCTGAGCTGTTCTCCTGAGATGGTTTCCTGAGGTTTACATCAACTTTATTCTGTGGCTTAACTTGATTATTCTTCTTGTCCTATGAAACGTTAAAAACTGCTTCTCATCCTCAAACCATCAGTATCAGAAAATCATCTAAGGCACTATTGACCAAATTGTCTTGCACTGGGTGTGAGGACTGTGGGAAGGTGGTCTCGAAGAGCTCAGCTGGGGAGTGGGGCACAGGCTTACTACTTCCACTTTGGTTGCTACAAGTGCTAAGCTAGGTGATGGAAGAGATGCTGCATCAAAGTGGGAAAGTAAAAGGTAAACTCAGAAAGATGAGAATTGTAAGAAAGGCTGATTTAGAGACTCCTCTATTTTGTGTCATTCTGGGTTCATATCTTTGATTCCATGTATTTTAGTTGAGGTGGGATTGACTTTTTGTAGAGCTAGTCAAAAGAAAACTTTGCAGAGGGAAAGATCTCAGGGGCTTTGCAGGTGAACTGCATTTTGTGTTACACTGCATTCTTCTTGAAAGAAGAACCTGGCAGAGTCTCTCTGCATGTTTGCTGCTCTGAATTTGAGCACAAAGAATCAAAATGAAAGCCATACAAATATGTCAGAGACTGTTTTTAGTGGCTATGCTAGTCCTAGGGAGAGGGCTGCCATTGGCATGCCCTGGAAGAATAGAGCATGACCCCTGAGGATACACTGAGGACAATCAATCTGCAATCAGTCTGTCAGTGGGAGGGAAAAGGCAGAAACAGGACATATGACTCCTATGATTTCCCAGCAGCTAAAATGCTGAGTGTACTTGCAAAGGGTTAAGCGCATAAAATATATAATAATGATTTCTTTTCCTTCATCATTGCTTTTTTGGCTCCAAATGGGTAAGAACATTTTCTTGCAGGGCCTGAGGTATCAGTATGTACAAAGGTGTTTATATCTCTGGTGCCAGAGCCCTTTATATTTAGCAAACAACTACAAGTGGGTATTGGGATCTGCAGAGCTTTTTCTCTAATTCTTGCTGAAATATTAACATCAAATCTTCAAAAGAGTCAACACGAAAATTACTTCGTTTCACAAGCTACCTGTTGATGATGTAAGAATGGCCTAGTAAAAAATTATTATCCTCCTCAGAATCTCCTTCAGAGAACAGTCCTGTTTTTCCATTCCCATTTTGTAGGAGGTCAGAAGAGACTAGGCTCTTCTTCATGGCCAATTTGTGTAGGCTTGGAGAGAGACATTGTGTAGCTCCCCTTCCATCCAACAAATACACTTCATTCTTCTACAATGCATGCAGGCCTGGGATCACTCCCAGCTGCCTTTCTCCTATCATGGAAAGAAAGTTTTAAAAATATTTTTCTGTTTATTCTCCCGATCCAATCTGTCCTTAGAAAGATCAAAACTGAATGCTGTTGTACTGACTCATAAAACAATTATTCCTGAGATAAGGATATTTTACAGATCTTCAGCACTCTCAAGGTCAGTCATCATCAATGTCTTAGACAGGCTTTCAAAGAAGTAAGAGCAAATTTTTCACCTTGACCACAAAGGACTATATCAGACTTGGTGTTTGGAATGTCACTGATGAAAGGTGCCTGGCTGAAATATGAAAAATAACCCAAATCAGGAAGTCATTACTATGCTGTTTCAATGAAATTAAATGTAAAACATTTTTTCAATGTGTTTTTTTCAAAGTAAAGCCTTAATCCATCCCAAATTAATTTTCAAAATCTTTATTCTTTGTTCTTTAAACAATCAAGACTTATATTTTGAAACTAGATATCTTAGCCTGTAGTTCCAAGTTTAAAAGGCATTACATTCTTATTAAATCTGATTTGTGTTTATTTTCCTACAGAGAACCACCTCCAAACTGGAAATCTAATGAGTTAAATTTGTCAGATCTGTGATAGTCTGTTTATTTACCACTTTTTCATCAAAAATTGTTTATTGTTGCTGTCACTCCAGAAAAGGCAAGTTGTCCAAACATAATTACTCTTAGCAGACCCTCCTTATAGTGTCACCTTGTGACAAAATGTCCTCATAAAAGAGTAACTAAAATAACGGATAATTTAAATGTCAGGGAGTTTACAGTCTCTTGGGGATTTTTCCCTTAACTAATTCTTGTGTGTTAGAATACTAAACACTCACTTTAGGCAATAAAGGCCTTCTATTCTCAGAATAAGACCACATAGTTTAGAGGGCTCACAGTCAGACCCTAGAGTGCAACAGCACCTTCAAGATCCTCCAGACAAAGAGGTACACCTGGGCACTAAGGCAATAAAAAGAAACTTCAGCTCAGCCATAGGCCTGGCCATGCCACCTTATGTCACATTCCTCCCTCAGGCATCAGTTTGAAGATTTCTGCACCGTAATATGTTATTCAGGGAAGACATGCTGTGTGACAGTTTGTAGCATACCAAAAAAGAAAACACCCCCAGAGAATTGTCTTAATCCTCGAACATTTTTGCACAAATCCTGTCAGCCAGCAGGACCTTCCTCTTCTTTTAGCATTTTAGCACACTCCACTGAGGCTAAAACGGTTTTCTCAGCCTTAGAGGTATTACATTTACATTACATTACTTTGAGCTCTGACTGACACATTAAATGCTAGATTTCGCAGGAGACCTCTTCTAGAATCTAGTGGAGTGCTCATCATCCTAGCAGTCAGAAATTGCTGATTTGTCATTAGGGAATCCACTTGGCAACAGCATGAACAAAACATCTGAAATAAGTTTTAAAGTGATTATGTACTTCTGTGGTTTCTGCTTTTGTGTGCATGGCTTCCTGAGCTCTTTCTTCTTTCACATTTGTTATGCACCTTTTACCAATGAGATGTTGGAACATATGGTTACAAAGACAAGATACTAATTTTTTTTTTTTCCAGCTGTATAAGGATAAAGGACACACAGTTCAGTACCAATTATCTGACAAAAAAATTAAGGCCTTTCACACATGCAAGTTTACTACAAATATATTCTATGCTCACCAGCCTTGCACAGGTGAGGAATACTGTTTCTTACAACAGAACTTCTCTGGATAGTGATAAATCACTAGATTAATTATCTTTAGGTTTTGTGCACATGTTGCAGGGGACCATGTTTATTTTATTTGACTGGACTGGAAATGCTAAGCATTTTTTTAGTAATTTTCCCTATAGGTCCAGTTTCTTCAAATTACATAAAACAATATTCAGAAAACAATCAGAAAACATACCTTGTACCGTCTTTTTGCTGCAAAGCTTTGCTACTCCTTTCATATTTTGAATTGGCTTTGGTTGTATCAGTCTTCAACATTTGTTTAGGTTCATATATAGAAGGGAATCAAAGAAGTTTCACCCAGGCCAAGAAGGTTTTAAATTTTTTTTAATACTTTCATATTACAGTGGTGAGAGAATATTACATGTTTTCCCAGCTTGATGAGGAAAGGAACCCAAAAAGCAGGAGTGAAAACAAGATGAAGAACTTTTCTTTTTGAAGTAGTAGTATTTTTTATGGGTCTCTTACATGAGAACAGAAGATCTTCTTCCATATTCAATACCATTTTATACAAATTTAAAAAAACCCAAAAAACCTTGTAGATTTGGTACACACACATGCCCTTGGTCCTGAGCAGACAAGAGAGATTACTTGGAAAATGAGCATTGGGCCCTGCATTCCTAACAACTTATTTTTGAATTGTCATCCAGCCTAGCCTTGCAACTTCTCACAAATGTGAGTTCTTTTATGTAGTGACACGAATTTTTTATATTCTGGAAAATGCTGTCACTGCAATATTTTCCTCATTTCCTCAGCCTTACCTAGCTGTAAGTTCAAGCTTACATTTGCTGCTTGTACCTACTGAACACCTAAAGTGTTCTGTGAAAGGACAGGACTGCAGAGTAGCAGTGCCTGTACTCTGCTGATGATTACCTGTACGGGAAAGAGGTAGGTTCTGGAATGTCCAGCATTGCATATGCATTATTTCCCTAGAACTCCCACATTCCAAACTTTCCTTCTGCTGTTTCAACTGGTGCTGATCACTCTGTGTTTATTGAGCCTTGAAAGAAGAGTAGGATTGTTTTTAACTACCCTATTCAGGGGTTTCTGCTGGAGCATAAACCATGGACAAGTGCACTGCCTGTTACCATAATGCAATTTAGAGGCTCTTTCTGTAAAAGCCTACTGTTATTTCATGTATGTTCTTGCTGCTGATAATCAGTGGATAAACAACTTTCATAATATGACTGCAATGCCCCTACCCCCACCCATCAGTCTGACAGTTGATTGCTGGTTAGCCACGGACTGGTAGCAGCCCTGGGCAACCAATTTGCAGATTGCAGCCTGCCTTTCTGGCCAGCATGGGCCCTGTCACTCACAGCGTGGGCTTTTAAAGGGCAGGGCAGGTGGAACACACAGGTCTGTAAAGCTCTGCTTCCTCACGCAGAGGTTTTGGAACTACTGTAGTACATCAGCAATTGCAATGTGTTGGGATTTGATCCTCTGTATTAGTGCCGTTCCAGAAAACAATGTAGGACATTTTTGGAGAGTTAGTATCATTTATCATGTGACACTAACCATCCAAGTCCACAGATGACATAACTCTAGAGTTTCTCCTTTTTTTACCACCATCCACATTCAGTTTTTCCCACCATCCATGTCTTTTAGGATTACGTTTTCTCTCATGTTCCAAGACCAGTCTGCACCTATCTATGTTGCTTCTCCAGTTTGTGAACCCCTCAGCTGAGGTTATAAATAACTGCCCCACAATAACCACGCTAGCCCCATATTGCTGCAGACTGAGCTGCATGCCAGACTGTCAGAGCTCTGTGCGATTGATGACTGCAGTCATTCTGCTTTTATACAGGAAGGAAAAAAATATAAATTATCTTGTAGTGCACCATAGACTGATTCTCAGAAATATTTTGCTCAGTCATATGGTAAGGAAACTGGGAAGTGATCTTTCTTATTCTACAGTTTTATATGCAAAATCCTGTGTAGATACCACTAAGCAGTCTTGATGAGATTTTCAGAAAAAAATGTAAAGGAAGGGATGCTTGAAGGTGAAGCCACTGACACAGATCAGGAAGATTGTTTTCATACTCCAGCAGCACCAAGGTCTTCATCCTATCAACTGGCAACTCAGAAACCCTACACTTGAGCTCAGAAAGAGATTCAGATTAAATCAGTGAGTGAAAAGAGGAGAAAGTGAAACAAATGCAGTGTGAGGAGAGGAACTCAAGCTCTTTCATATTCACTTCTCTGTGAAAACTCAGGGCAGGCCCATGGCAAGAATTCAGAAAGCAATGGGATATTCACCTATATAAAATATTTATGTTAAGCACCATCTAAGTTGTAAGGGAACAGGCAAGACTAGGAGAGTATGAGGGTCCAGGAAGTGGAAAATTATATGCAAATATTTACAAGCACTTTAGACAAGGTAGCATGAGGTTCAATTAGATAGTCAAAAGCAGTGGTGTTCACATACAAGTAATGGAATGTAAAAGTATTCTTGTGTATGTTAAGTTCATCTAGCCCAAAGTAAACCCTTGACAGTCAGTTGGGTTGAACATACTTTGAGGCATGAGCCTCACAGTGAAATCAAGGGGAAACAACAGAGTTATTTGGTTTAAATAGCAGTCTCTGTTCCTTTCTGGGGTGGCTCCAAATATCAAGAGTGACCACACTTATCTCCCCATGAGGGTCCCCCACAGTCCTTCGTTTTACCATCATTCCCTTCAGCCTTGAGAGAGATCTTTTATTTTCTCACAGTCTTCTTTCCATTTTGCATAGGTCTTGCTTCCAAAATGTAGACCCAGGCCACTTTTGGGCATGGAACTGATGACTAGAGCAATGTATTAAGCCTTTAATCATCAAACAGTCTGGAGAACACTGGGGAGCTTGGAAATGAACTGAAACAGATTAAGAAAAAAGCAATGTGCCAGAATCATCTAGTGCTATGACGTATAACAAAGCATAGAGGAAAGCCTAATATTTAAATATGTGAGCTTAGTGCACGGTAAAATGCACACTGCCTTGTCTATACAAGATTTCTCAAGCATATTTATTAGCATATATTAGCTGACAGGTGTTAGCCTCAAAATTTCTAGACAATCTAGGGGGTGATATGCGTCTGAAGCTCTAAGTACAGTGTTGATTTCACTGCCTTTTGGGGTTTTTTTTGGTGGGGAGTGGTGTTTGCTCTTGCAAGAAGGTTCTTCAAATATTCATTTCAAATTTTGAGAACGTCTTACTCAGGGAAGCATTTTCTGTAATCGTAGTTATATTATAGTTATCTGTAAACAATTTGGGGGGGTCTCACATGTTGATACTAAGGTTTTGATAATGATAACGAGGTAAAGTTGCACCAGGATAGATTCATTCTGCATATTTTATCTTACAGAAGATTTCTCTTTTGTCAATTTATTTTCCCTTCCTTTCTTGTTTTTTACTAAAGATTTCTCTTCTTTTACTAAAAAAACCAAATTACTGTACCCTTGAACCCTTCAATGGTTTGAATATTCATTTTGTTTGAATGTTTATCAAAAGCTGTGTAAAAGTAGTTCTGTGTTTCAGTAATCTTTCTGTCCATCTATGGCTACTGACTTGTGGTTTTATTAAAAGTTTCATGACACTTCAAGAGTTTCATATTAAAAAAGAAAATATTTCTTACTTTTATCACAGAGAATAGGATGTAGTTAGAACATAGAAATTCAATGAACAGAGAGAATATATTCCAAGTTATATGATTTTTAAACTAATCTCATGATCTATTGTGGTTTGGCTCTTGATTTTTGACTCTTTGGTGTTCTGGGAATTTCCCACCCTCCTCTCAATAAAAGAGCAGGTAGCCCAAAGCCACAGAGTTAGAGTTCCAACTCTGGAAAGATTCGGGATTTTTCTATAAGAACGGGATGATGATTCATTCTGTGCTCTCACAAGACAATCATGCATCTGCCCCTGTTTCAAAATCAGCAGCCCCGCCAGCTCGTCTCCATCGGCCTTGAGAAAACAGGAAGCAGAAGACCACAGGAAACAGTGCACTCTTACACCCACCCCAAAAACTTAGCTGCTCAATCTATTGCAAAATGTTAACAGAACACTGCAGGATACACTGAGAAAGAGATGAGAAATCTGCTGACCTTCGAGTGCCTGTGCAACTCCTGGCTGCAGTTTCTCAGCCCCACAGCCTAACTCAGTCGCCAACATGTCTCTCAGTTTAGATCCCCTGTTGTAGGATGCTCTTACACAGAATGCAAAGGCTTTTTCTTAATTATTTTGTTTCATCCCCCAAATTTGTATAAAAATGCAGTAAGAGGCTTCTCATCTAGAGGGCTGACAGACAGAAAGATAGAAATAGAGAAGGAGGAGAGGACTGTGTTTTGTTGATCGTGATTAACTGTGTACTCATTTCCTTGGCAACATGGAAGAAATGGGTGTTTTTAGAGGAGAGATTTATCAGTATACCTTGTGATTTGTATGTTTTTCATACTAAAAAAGTAAGATTATTTCTCACACTCATGGTTGCAAAGAACAGAGTGTACCGCAAGTTTTCAGAGAATAGAGGCGCTTTCTGCTTATAAAAGGAGGTGGAAGACAGACTGCTCTCAAGCAGGAAAACATTCCTTGGAGATGCTATGGGGCATGGAGTAGAATTAGGAAAGGCTGAAAGAGAAGAACAGGATATTCCATAACAAATAAAAGAGATGAGAGATATACAACATGCAAAAATGTTTTAAATTTGAGAAGCTTTTTGTAATTTTTGAGTACTAAAATAATCTTGAAAATTTATTCTGCAAAGCCAAAGGGGAAAAATGCAAGTTTATATGCTGTATGAGGGGCAAGTAAAAATTTTGTAGAGGATTAGACATTAAAAAAGCAGGATTTCTTATTTAGACAAGTTGCCTTAAAAGAAGTCCAAGAATACAAAGGTAGGAAATGGTCAGGAGCAGAATTTGATGTTAGCTATTGAGACTAGATCCAGGCATTATATTTCCATTAGATGTTTCAGTTGTCCAGTAAATGCAGATTTGAGAATCTGGTTGGTCATGGAAACCAAACTATTTATAAATTCTTGTTAAATTCTCTGAATTGTTTTATCAATATTTAGAATGAAAATTAACGACATGGCTTCTCTTCCTTGTTTTTGTTTTGGTTTTGGCTTTTCATTGTTGTTGTTGTTGTTTTCTGTGTGGGTTTTGTTTGTTTTTTGTTTAGTTTTTTTAAATTCAGCCAGTAAAAGTCAATTATTCCTTTAACTTCAACCAAACTGAGAAAAGCAGTCAGATAAAGAGCTGTACTGCAAGAGTGCTGAAAGTCCTATACAGAGACTAAATGTAGATTTGAAGAAAATATCTTCAGAACATTAAGCAAATATCCCCAGGAAGTTGGCTTGATTTTAATAAAGCAACAAAGTTCTACGTAGAATCTTCAAGTGATCTTGCCTGGATGTGGATTTTAGACAAATATCTTATCCAGAATGGATGAATGTTTTCTCTCTTTGTCACTAGCTCCTAAGTCTCTTCTTTCTCTGTCACAGTTCAATTCAACTTAATCTAGAAAAAAATGGAAATGTAGCTCCACTGAAATTAAATTCAGTATGTTACCTTCTGCTTTATGATGGAGAGACTTCTATCCAGATTTCTGTTCTCCAGATTGTTTTGGAATGGAATTTATAACACTTCCAGCACAGGTTAATTTTGAAAATGCCAAATCTGAGAGAAAAACTTCATTATACTTCCTTCTGGAGCAACTCAGTCTATGCAGATTGCTTCTGGTTTGCAGTCATTCAGCAGGCCACATCAGTTTGTCTTGTAACTCCCCTCATTGCATTTCCTCTCTTAACAACACAGACTTTGGAATTTTTCTAAAGATGACAATCATGGTTATTTTCTTCCCATGAAATAAATTTTAATTACAAATGTGCTCAGAGAATAGTAACATGACTAGTTCCAAAATCAGCATATCCATATTCTTCTCATTTTTGATCTAAATCTTTCTCTTCCTGCTGGTTATTCTGTCTGTTGGCTGCTTCCATGCTTCTAAAGATGTTACTAAAATCTTGAAGTTTTCCGGACAGAATTCTGCCATGCTTGTCATGGCTTTTCTCCTGAAAATTATGATAGTTGCTGTTTCCCTTGGTAGCAAGCTAAGCAAAATATAAGATTGATCCTGTTTGTTTCTACTAAAATGTCCTGGTTCACACACTTGTCGTGGATTTTGCATGGAGAGCTTTGCATGGAGATTTTTTTTTTGGTGTGGGGGACAACAAATCAAATACTTAAATTTCAAGATATGTCTTACCACTGTGCATTCACACTAAAAAAAAAAAACAAAAACAAAAACAAAAACAAAAACAAAAAAAACAACCACACTAGCTTACTAGATTTTTAAGTCAATATTGAGTTCTGTCCCTTTGGGAATATCTTGTATATTCTTAAGACTGTAATTCTGGAACTCCTAGCCATATAAAGATGAAAATTAACCTATTCTAAGCAAGGAAGAGATCCTTATTGTGTCTTTTACTATGAAAATACATACTGATCTCCACATGGAAACCAAACATTTAGAAAAAAAAACTATTCCACCAGTTCTTCCTCATTTATTTTTTTCAATTTTCACTAAAACTGACAACTGGCTTTCAGCTTCTTTCCAAAGTTCTGATGATTTGTTGAAATCTGTTTTTTGATTAGTATTTATTGAGATTGATTTTTTCCCTTATGAGCTCTCCAAACTGAGTGTTATTAACTTCTGCAGATAGAAATTTAAGTCTGGGTGGAAAAATCACACATTATCGTTAATTGTCATTGCACTAAAACATAGAGCCAATGAAGATGATGTGGGAAACCAGGGGGTTTCAGTCCTAAACTCTGTGCTTATTAGACTAGATCATGCTCTCTGAAATTTGGGCCTTATTAGTGGTCTAATATGCAGTATGAAAATAATCAAATGTGTGAGGCAAGAAATAGAAGGAAAGGGGTGCATTTTATGCAAATAAACCCAGAAAGTGTTCAGGACTAGTGAGTTTTAAGTGCTTTGCAAACTGTCAGATTCCTGTTGTCAGACTTTTTCCATGTCCCTCATTGGAGAAAACATTGATTTGATAGGATTTGACATTGCCCTTTGCAAGCCAACATTGCCCTTAAAGCTAGGAAAGACACCCTCTGTGAACAAAGATGTGTGTTATAGATATTGTATTAAACTGCAGATTGGAAAATGGAAAGCCGCCTTTAAAATATGGACATGATAAGTGATCTGGAGAACAAAATCTGTCCTATAGGAGGCATTAGTTGTAACATGCATCAAATGTATGTTATGTAACACACACATACGTATGTATGTATGTATGTATGCATGTATGCACGTATGTATGTAACATTAGTTACATTTGATGGGATTTCAGTCAATTATTTCATACTGTTTTTGCAGAGAGAACTTTTTCAAAGTTGCAAGCTGCTGCTATCCCTCCTGCCTGTGGCTCTGCCTGGGCAGTCTCTGAGCTGGCTCCCCTGGTTTTCCTTTCAGCTGTTGTTACCAAGAGTACAGGAGGCCTTAAGTGAAGCCCATAAATGCTTTGATTTATGGACCTTTACTGAGAGAAAGAGGAAGCACCGTTTCTCCAGTAGCTGTGTGCTAACACACATTTCTTACTTCAAACCCATCTGGGTTTTTAGTTAAAAATCACCCTGGACACTTCATCCTGTCCCTTTATTTGTTCTCTTAAATTCACTGGCAAGGTTTTTACTCTGATTATTTGGTGTCTTTACTGTATTTTCACCAGTCAGCATCTTTTTTTAACTCCTTGTAACCTAATTTTGCTAAGCTAGAATTCTTTAGATCTCCTTTGTGAAATATATTCCAGATTTGTCTGGTCATTCTGTTGTTTGTTTGTATTCATTGACAAAACTGAAAGACCAAAAAAAAATTGGAACAATGGAGAAAAAGAAAAACAAAAGGAAGGCTGAAAACTCAAAACATAGTTTCATCACTTGCAGCATAATATAGATTTTTGTCCATTAGTTTATCAGTTCAACCTTAGATCAAAGCATGTTTTTATTACATCAACTGAAGCAAAATTTTGTTTGATTTCACTACTTACAGTTTCTACAGTGTGAAAGGCAGACAGTTTGTTCTCCTCTCATGCACTTCAGACTCGATTTTCATAGTTCTTGAGCTCTATTGATTTCACCTGCACTTGTTGGAACATTTAGACTATTAGATATGTTACCAATAAATAATATAATCTTCAGAGCTGAGTATGATCTACAAAGGATTTTCTAGTATCAGTAGTATTTTATTAGCTTTACCAAAATCAGTATCTATAATATGCAAACTTGATGTTTTGAATTACAGGGTTTCTACTTGCCAATTCCATTCTGGGTCCACCAAATTTTCTTAGATGGAGCAACTTCCTTATGTCAGGATTATGTGACAGAGCGATGTTCAGGACAGAACCGACCTCACAGAAAAAGCAGATTTTGTTTTCCCTTCTTTATGAAAAACTTTAGCAGTTCTAGACTTATTTACCATTTTGCTTGCCTCGGGTTTCAGTTATGCAGACGCCCACAGTACTTTTGTCCTTTGAGCAGTCAGCTTGAGTCTGAATCAGATGACAGAATTGTTGGACAAGGTTGTCTAAGGACAATGTCGGTTCTGCTCTGGACATTGCAAACAAGAGACTGCAGCTGCCGTAGATCTGCCTGGTAAACCCACACTCGCTTATTCTGTAGCCCTCGGGACTGTAAGATTTTTTTTTTACTGCATAGAATTTCAGAAAATCAGATAGAAGGTTTTTCTTAGGCTAAGAAACACTTTGAGATCAGATATTTTCTGTTTTTTTCATACTTCCTGACTTAATTTTAATTATTGTTTTCCACTGAAGAGTTAAAGATTTATTTTGGTGCAGCACCTTCCGGAACCATTTTCATTCTCTGGTGTTCAAAACTATGGCTCAATTTCTATTGTTGTGTGCAATGAAGCTTCACTCAGGATTTGTATTTCCTGTGAACAAAAATAATTAAAGCTTGCACAAAGAGAAAAAATAATTAAAAAAAAAAAGTTTTAAAGAGCAACCAGAGCATTTCTACTCTGCATTTTTTCCAGTTGGTGACAGGCTTGACTGTCTCTCCCCCACCCATGCAAACACTGAGCTTTGTTTCTGTAGATCACAAATGGCATGATTTTGCATTTCTGCCTGCTGCTTTGGGTGAAGTAGAGCAGTAGGGCTTTGCAGAGTGGGACAGCTGAGTGAAGTGTTTCTTGCTCTCTTGATTCTTTCTTTCTCTTTCAAAGTGAGTTGTACTAATCCTTGTGGGAAGGAAGAAGATGGTGGTTTTGCACAAATATTCTCAGTGACTATTCTTTACTTTGGCAATCTTGGAATTTCCCTAAAGGCTTTTGTTTCTTGCAAGTTCTCTGTTACATTTTTTTCCTTCAGTTTATTTCTAAGCCTCTGAGCTTGGTCACTGTCTTGCAGTAATATAATGGAAAACTAACCTTTGACCCATCCAGACCCTTTGGAACACCAGGACTGTAATAAACTACAAGAAGATGTGGAGGTATGGCTGCTGCTTGCCTCTGGTAGATGGATTTTATCAGAAAAGGTAGTGCTGATTTGTATCACTCAGCCACACTAAGGTTATACAAAGAGCAGCAAAGCCCCAGGAGCATAACAGTCGGTCTGCTCTTAACCTCAGACCTTTATCTCTCACAGCCAGCTTCCTTCCCACACCACAAGCACCACGTGTTATTTTATACTGAGGCAACACTCAGCAACTGGGATCTATCTGCCCAAAGAATGGAACAGGAAAAGGAGGATGGCATGAACATAAGATAGGTGGGCAGCACAAGGACTAAAAATCATGAAGCAATACTCTCACAAACCAGTGCCAATCTACTCCCTGCCAAGGTGTGTGAGCTTTGGAGTGTTCAGGAGGGGCATTTCATCAGTCGTTTCTCTTTTGTCCCAAGGTATTGTCTTTACCTCTGGGTGATGAAAAGTAAATTTGACTAACAACTGCTGAATGAGGTGAGAGAAAGCTGAAAGAATCAGAGTGTGATAGCACCTGCTCCAGTCTGCCGGAAGGCACTCATGACTAAAACCGGTGTCCCCCCTGTCCCAGGGGACAATATGTATTGCACTCAGATATATATGTGTTGCTGGCAGCAGCCCCCCTAAAGTTCCATTACTACACAGCCATATCACATTAAATTGAAATTTGTTAAACCCCACAAATAAGTAGGGAAACTGATTTTACGCTCTTAGGCATTCACTGTAACTCATCTCTGTGGAGGATGAGAGCTGCATATTGGAGCTCAGCAGAGTGAGACTTTCTAAAGCCTTTGGCAAGGGATAAATCCTTGACTTTATAAGCCTGGAGAACAAAGAGAAAACAAAGGAAAATCTAATGCCCATGGGTAAAGTTTTGTCTGAGTAAGAATGTGTTGGTATTTACTATTCAATTGCTAACAAATGGGACAGATACTTGGCTGTTGAGGGTTTCATGATCAATATGTTGCAAGAATCAGAACACTATTTCTTACTCTTCACTTCCCTGATATACAGCATAGAATAATAAACTGTCTATAAAGATGAGATGGGGTAGGCAAAAAAACCCTAAACCACCAGAGACAGCTGCACAGATCAGCAGCTGTGACACACACAGGAAATTTGGATGGAAAGAACCATTAGTGCATTGAGACCATCTCCTTGTCTGTTAGCAGGGCCAGCCCCCTTTTAGCACACTTTGAAAAAGCAGCTCCTTCGTGACAGGTGTGGGTGGCTTTAAGATTTTGTGCTTCTTAAATAGTCTCTCAGGCAAAAGGACTTCACAGATATCAGTCTCTGCCTCACGTTTTCTAATCTGAACTTGCATCCATCCTGCAACAGAAACAGGCCTATCCTTTGTATTTGAATGACTTGTCAAGCTACCATTTTGCTCAGTGTTCCTATGTTGTCCTACAGCAGTTTCAATTGTATGACAAAACCCATCCTAGGATAGGCATATGATGTCTAGGAACAGCTGTTTTGCAGGCATTTCATTGAGTGATGGATGCATGTTTTAATTGTTAAAGGAAATAAATAGAAGGCAAGACCGTACGTCTCTTTGCCAAAATGCACATCTCCCATCAAGCCTCAAATTCTACAGTTTTGCTTTGTAGACCCTCTGCTAAATTCTCTCAGTCCCTTAGGAATGGAGAATATTAAACAGTTGACAAATACAAGATCAAATTTTAGAGACTTTTTGACAAGTCTGTACTTATGCCATCCTGATTTCCTGCTTATGACTGATTTGAAATTAATTCTGAGGAAAAAATCCAAAGTAAATGTTGCACACGTAACTGGATAAATTTCATGGCAATCCAGAGGGGAAGAATATTCAATGCAAATTTCAAACCCTTTATTTTACCCTATTATAAACTACTAAGGATACAAAGTGCAAGTTTTTTGAAGAGCTGCAGCTGGAAAACAACTAATTCCACTGGCAAAATCAGAGGTCTGAAGACTTGTGTGGCTCTTAAGCCCGTTCTGTCATCTTCTCCATATTGTCAGACATAGAAACCATGTGTTTTCTGTCAAAGTCCCACAGCAAACCATGTGGAAAAGAAAGAGCTGTAAATAACTCTTCCCCAACATGAAAGGTGACTAATCTGCTGCTTTCAATAATAATCACTCTTCAAACTCCTAAAATTTTCCTTGTACCTTTAAAATTTAAAGGTCTTTCCCTGTCTTTGTATTAAAGCCAGGTGATGGAGCCAACACTGTGCTCCTTCCCTGACCACCTCTCCTGCTACCTTTGGTGGTCTCTTTCAGTCTTAAAATACTTGCAGAAATGTCACTTTAGCCAACTGTAACCTCTGAATCACATTAATGGAAAGGTAGATTTCATGAAAGAAAATGGAATAACAAATGCTGACACAGGAGAACATGCTCCGCTGTTTAGGGTCTGGCTTGTAATCTAGGATATTGAGTTAATTTTCTGACTCCTTGACTCGTCAGCTGGCCACTTGCACCCTCTATACCCTTATTTTCCCTCTTGATCATGGCAGGCACATATTTAGTGCCTTATTTGATGTAAAACACTGTGTCTAAAGAAGAATTAAGTGTTTTGAGATCCATTAATTTAAAAAAAAAAAGCTGCAATACCAGCACTAAGTGTTATTGCCGCAATGAAAAGTCATCTGAAACTGTGCTACAGATCTTAAAATCCATGCAAGTCCAGTCCTTCCTCCCTCTGTCCTTGCTGCCACTCACCCTTTACTAGTTATGGAGCATAAATCACCCTCTTGGTATTGAATCTGCCCTACATTAAATGGAAATGCAGGGGCAAATGTGGTGTCAACTTTACCGAGCACAGGCTAATGATTGCAAAGGGATTGTGGTTCAACAGCCAGTGATATTTCAGTTCCATGTGTTCTATAAACATTTGTACAACAGTGGTACAACAGCATTTTTTTTAATAGAATTGGGATGGATATGTTTGAAACTATGAAATACACGAAGCACATGATAGGGAAGTTTATGCAGAGTTTTATGCTCTGTTTTTAACTAGACACACAGTAATGACTATGCAAGTATTTTTAATTTTGTCCTGTTTTAGTGTGTTATGAGCCAAACAATGGCTGCTGAATTGAGCAAGAAAGATGATTTCATTTGTTGTTAAAAAAAAAATTTTTCACATGACCTAAGTCACAAAGTTAATGTAAGTCAGTAGCACATTTTTTTTAAAATTTATCTTCTTTTCTCTACAATAATTTCTTCTATAGGTTTTGTCATTCATATGTTTCATTTGATTTCCAACTAGGTTACAATATTTTTTCTTGTACGGGAATAATTTCAGCCAAATGTTTTCTCACCTACTTCTACAATGATAGCAACAATAACAATTCTGTAATGCCTTAAAAGTAAATTATTTGTGTTGGTTATGTTATGTCATAATTCCAGGCTAGTTTGTTATTTTGAATTCATTATGCATTTTGATAATCTTAGAGTGAGTCATAGTGGGGAAGACTCAGTAAATGAAGAACTGAAATTTTTATTGCTTTTCCATATTTTGTTTTAGAGAACAATTTTGTCTGTTAGTTAGTTGGTTGGTAAGTAAGAATTTGGAAGAGAACAGTAGAGGAATAGGATTCTGGAAAAAGAAATTACAACTCTCTTTTCATTTGTTAATTTGCTAATTTTCCTAGATTTTTCTAACTGATGTTGTAGTTTTAAATTGAATTTCTGCAAGAGTATAGGTATTTTATCCTGGTAAATTTTTTATACAGCAAAGATCTGGAAGTTTCCCCTGAATACTCTGGCAACTCTATGTGGGGCCTATGTATTAGTATAAAGTAGGAAAGTTAAATCTCACTGGGCTATGAAAATATGGCTTTGAAAAGAATTCAAAAACTTTTAAATGCTTATGAGTTTACACACAGAAGAATTTGATCCTTATGAAGTTTTTGGACAGCTTGTTAATGATCTCTTCCTTTCCTTGTGTTTTGCCAGGCCTCTCAGACTTCCCCTTTGACATAACTTACTCTTGTTCCCTGCAAATTTTTAATGTTTTGGTAACTTATTGTCTCTGGTCATCAGAGAGAAGATCAGTTCTCCTCCTGCCTCTTTCTTGTCTTTTTTTTTTTTTTTTATGTCCTTCTTTTGTCTGTCTATGTTTAAAGCTACCAAATCATCCTGTTCCATGCACCTCTTTCCAGACACAGCACTGTTTTCTCTCCTTGTCATGGTGGTTTGTTGGGAACTCCCATTACCGTGCCAAACAGGTGAACCATAGTTCAGTTTCATCTACAGGCTTGTGAATAAAGCCTGTTACAACTAAGCACCCTAACAAAATATTTTTGTAGTCCAAATAAGTCCTCTGTGCGAGAGGTCAGCTTTTCAAAGGTGCAGAGGTTCATTTGGAAAACTCCCTTTGGGGCTCTGACGTTATAGGCAAATCTCTTAGAAACTGGTCCCAGATGGTTTTTCCCAAATGGTGAGCTGTGCAGACAGTGTCTGCTCAGCAAGGCTATCTTTTCACAGGCCAGAATCAAATCTTGGTTGTGTCTGTACATGGATTTTATCCCACCCCAAAGGAGGAGAATTCAGAGTGCTTCATCTCAAGTGCCAGTGCAGGAGGAGCTAGGACAAAAATCAGTGACTCCATTTTGACATAGGCAGGAAACAATGAGAGGGAGGGGGCCCTGTTTCTACAACATAAGTAACATTTTTGTGACTCTCCTATCATGATTCAGCAGCTCTGATGTCAATTTACAGTAACAAAGAAGACGGGAGATGGTCTGTGTGGGAAGGAGTGTCGACAAAAGCATCTTGTACAACTTCCTCTGGGCTCCTCAGCTGTGTTATCAGGGGTGGGCAGCTGTGTAGGACAAGCCCAACATCAGGGGAGCAAAGCCCCAGACTGCTGAGAAGAGGTAATAGCAAGAAATAAGGGTGGTAGATAAGCTTTCAAACTCAGGATCTGTGATCTTTGTGGGGCCACTGGCTCTGCCAACCAGCAATGTATTTCCATGGTGTAAGTAAATGCTTGACCTGGGAAAAACACAGTATTCAGAGCATTGCCCATTTCTGACAGGGCAAAACTTGTGACACTCAGAAACATGGAATGAACCTAAAAATGCCGTGGCTGCTTAAAACATTTTTAGATCCTTGCAATATTAATTTTAGGTTGTTTATTTTTGTGTTCAGTTTTTTTCAATTTTGTCAGTTTTGTGTTTCAAAATTTTTCAAGCTGCCTAATTAAAAACTTCTGAAACACAGAGAGACTAAGATTCCATGGAACCTCTTGCTATGCCAAGAGGTTTGGCTTCTGAGATGAAATACAAAACACCTAGTATGAAGTTGTGGGGTGAAAAGGGATTTGGCAGTACTGAGTCTCACAACTTTTCTCAGCTATCATTATCATTGTTGTATCTGATACCACCTCTGTCCAACAAAGATCAGTTTCACAGACCTCATCTTTGAGATGCTATGCCTGCATCCCAATTTTCTCCTCCTAAGACTTACTTTGAGTTGACTCTATGCAATCTTTCTTGCCCCAAGCTGCTTGTTTCCTTCTTCTACTGGACCTGTTGATTCTCTGCTAAATTTACTCATGCTTGCACATTTCTATCCTTAATCATAGCACCAGGAAACCATCACTGCATATGGGATTGCTCATCTTGATGTTTCATGTGAATTGTTCTGTTTAACCAAAACATCAAGCTTCCTCAGATCACTGGTAACATGTCTTGTGGATGTTAGTTGTGATTCAGTGACAATTCCCTTTGCTATTCTTCTTCTGAATCCTCCTCCATAATATCTGCCACTAAGTTTCGGTCTTGCCTGTGACACTCCCACTATTACTCCAGTCTTGGGCTTCTTTGTCAACTAGAAAAGAAAAAAAAAAAAGGGCTTTCCCCACCTACTTTGAGTACTTTGGATGAACTTAGCTATCAATTGCACTTTTTTTAGTGCTAGCTTTATACAACTTCTGTCACCTTAGACAAACAGAAATGGAAAAACCCTGATCTCACAGTTTTCTTCCGTCTTTGAGAACTTATTTCATAATGCAGGATGCCAGACTGAAACACAGCAGGAGATGTCCTCCTTGGTCTTTTTACAGAGTTCTTTGTACCAACCTACTGAGTAGTTCTGTGTTTTACCCAAATGGAGATGGCATAGATTCATCAAGAGTCTGGATTGTAAACCCCTGACCTCTACACTGTTGTGACTTCCTCATTAGAAGAAAACTGGACTAGGCTGCAATAACTGCACTTAAAATTTCAGTGGTCAATGCTAATAATGGATCCTCTTCAATTTAAGAAGCTGGAAAACTTAGTTCTGTCTCTGCTGGCTTGAGGTAGGCACTGCTCTGAACCATAGTAGTAGCTTCTGAGATCCTTTTGCACTCCATCAACCCCTTCATTACAGAGGCCTGATATTTAACCTTCTCTTCACACCATGCCTTACAACTACTACTCTTACAGCTCTGCCAAATGATGGCTCCTCCACTTACAGGGTTGGTAGCTCTGTACAGTGTGAAGCCTGCAGTAATCGAAGTGAGTGACAGCACAGGCCTCACTACTCACAGTAGCGGAGAGTGTGAATCTTGGCACCAGCATTCAGAATATGGCCTCCATGAGGGAGGGATATAGATCTCCCTTGGTGCAGAGAATGGAAGTGTGAATGTTGGTTATGAAGTATCTGTATGCCTGCAGCACTGATACTGAAACATGCATACAGAACTGCAGCCTGTCCTCTGCCAGCTCAAGGGCAGGAACCAGAGCTGAGTCTCTACCCTAGAGACATGAAGCTGTGCTAGTTTATAAAAATCAGGTTTTTCATTACTGAGCACTTGAAACTCATAAGGAAACCTTCTTTCATAATCAGAACCCAGCATTAACTACATTTAGATCTAAGACAAAGACAACTGTGTATCAAACACAAAATACATACCCAGCTTGGTAGGGTAGCACTGTGACCTTGCTATTTAAGTCTGAAACTCCAGTGATGAACAAATAAATACATGTTGGTCTTCCGCTAGAGGTTTAGATTTTGCTGGATCTTCCAGCACGGTTTGTTTTTTGTGATTGCATAGATTTCCCTTCCATTTCTTGCTTACACTTGGTTAAGATGACATAAATCAGCATGAATCTCCATTCCAACTTTTGTAAATCCTCTATTGTTCATCTGCCACATTTTTCTCATCTGCCCCAACCTGCTCTCTGGCTTTCTCTTTCCCTGACCAGGCCCATTGTTTTTCTCCTTCCTCCACAATGACACTGAATTCTGCCCAGATTAAACAGCACTGACCAGGCAGTTCAGTTGCTCCTTACAAACACTAGTAAAGTGTTAGTCAGACTGAGGTCCTCAGCTGAAAGTTGTGTGTCTGCATGAAGTCAGGCATAAAAGGAGACACTGGGGCTAGTGGTCAAACTTGAGGCACACACAGAGTTAATATGCTGACAGAAATACTGAGCTTTACATCTGAAAACCCAAATACAAAAATAATATGATGAGTAAGACTAAAATTCCCTGTTCTGAGCTTCCATGGGGCCAGCTCCCCTCCCCATCCCCCCCCCCCTCTTTCAGGGCTCCTTCA
Source organism: Sylvia atricapilla (assembly GCF_009819655.1). Classification (NCBI taxonomy): domain Eukaryota; kingdom Metazoa; phylum Chordata; class Aves; order Passeriformes; family Sylviidae; genus Sylvia; species Sylvia atricapilla. The sequence goes on along the minus strand of NC_089145.1, from coordinate 23,321,666 downwards.
GGCAGTCACTTCTCCTTTTCTGCTGTGCCTTGCAGAAATGTCTCCTGGGATGAGTCAGAGGAGGACTTCCAGGCAACAGTGCTACTGCCTTTGGCCCCACCAAAGAGTGGGCAAAAACGCCTCTGCTGGGGCCTTACAGCTCCTTTCACATACTTTGAGGGCTCCCTCTGATTCAGGCACCCCTTGACACTGTTTTTTTCTGAATCAGAGGATCATAGGAAGCATTAGGTTGACAAGGACCTCTGGGAGGTTGTTTTGTCCAGTCTCCTGCTCAGAGCTTCACAAGTAGATCAAGTTGCTCAAGGTCGGGGCCAGCTGAACTGCTGAAAATCTCCAAGAGATACCACAGAAACCTTGAACACCTCTTCCAGTGGCTAACCACCTTTATTGGGAAATTTAAAAATCTTTCTGTCCTGTCCACATTCATGGTCTGCCCGTTTCTCAGCTCTGTTAGTGCTTCACATCGACTCCTCCACATGCAGGCCTTCCAGAAATGTTTTGATGTGATCTCTCCAGGGATTTTGCTGGGGCTTTGGTACCCTTTCTCTGCAGCAGGAGCAGTTTCAGGCCACCGCTCATGCCCCACCCTTTTACAAAAGTGAGCTGTACCACAAGAAAAAGGTATGTTTTAGAAGGTCCTGGGGATAGATTACAGAGAGCACTATTAGGTTCGAGGAAGCATGAATTTACTAATTCACTCTGACCCCTTTATTAGCAACTTCTGTGGTGTAAATTCAGCTGTCAAAACGTCTTTCTGGGGAAGATCACTCCCCCGCGGTGGCCAGGGAGCCAGGCTCCCCTGCAGAACCCCCGTCCTTCAGCCAGAACAGAAGCTTGCCAGGCTTTCTGAGACACTGGAGGCTGTGCCTGGCTAAAGGAAAGCCTCCCATGGCGCCGGAATGACCGGGGGAAGTGACAGCACCCCTGAGCTCGGGTTGTTCGTATCCTGCCAGCACAACACGGCGCGTTCGCGGGGACAGGCCACCTGCGGCCCCGCCTCGCTCCCCACGCCGGGCCGGGCACCGCAGGGGCCGCTCCCCCGCCCAGCTGCCAACTGCGGCGCCGGGCAGGTGCCATGAGCTCCCGGCGGCCTTCAGGTGCCCCGCACAGGTGTCGCCGCTCGTGTCCGCCACCGGGCCGGCACCCAGCAGGCCACAGCCGCTTCCCCGCGGGCGGGATTCCCCGGGCCCCCTGAGGGCGCTGCGGGCCCGGCCCGCGGGGCCGGCGGCGCCGTTCGGCGGGCGGGCAGCGCCGCCGCGCGGGGGCCCCGCGCCACTGCAGCCCGGGGCCGGCCGGGACAGCGACGGCAACCCATCCTGCCAGTTTCCTTTTGTATTTATTATTTTATGGTTTCCCAGCAGAAATACTGTAAACGGGTTTTTCATATGGGTGGCCTAGCTAATAATATACTCCGACATCATTTAAAGTAGGACTTAAAGAGATAATAATAATAATAACAGTAATAGCAGTAATAATAGTAATAGCAATAATAATAATAATAATAACAATAATAATAATAATATGTATGTATGTATGTATGTATCATTTGTCATTAATTGACTTAATTAATTACTTAAGTCACTTTTGAGTGACTTAATTTTTCAGTAACCAATGTATGTACCATGCTCCACTGCTATCTCTCGCCTCTTATGGATGCACATCAGACCAGCCTTTGGGGGCTGTGCATGAAGATTAGCTCATGTCTCTGCCTTCATGGGTGCCACTGAACTATAATGGGTTTACTTTTTTTTTTGTTGTTTTTAACTCTCTTCTGGAAAGCTCCCTTAGTTCCATCATTGTCCCACTCCTGCAAGAACAATACAAGAAGACCACAAAGGTTGTAAATAAGGGTAAGCATTGGAGACACTCAGGTAAGGACATTAGGGAGGCAAGAGCATCAGTTACAAGTCAAAGAGAAGAGAACTGAATATATAGTGACTGTTTTGCTAATCTACCTTTAAGAGTGATCTTGTTTTTTTACCTTCAGCAGGGGAAATAATTCAGTAAAGAACACAGAAACCTAAAAGTCGTTTTCAGATAAATCATATTAACGTGATTCTGTAGCTTGGTGGAGGCAGGAGAAGGTCCCAGATCCCTGATTTTTTTGTATGGATCTCTAGATTATCACTGAAAATTTCACTGCACAGCCACCAACTGTGTAAAAGCTCCATTTGATGCTCAGCAACTGACACCTGATGACATGAGGTACAGAGCGAACATTTAATCCAGAATTCTTCCTGTGTTGACTTACAGCAGGATGTCATAAAAACTGAGAGTCTTGGAGTGAATTCCTGCATCACTGGAGTCAAAAGCAAACTCCCACTCATTTCACTGAGAGTATGATACCCCTACTGATTGCAATAGCTGAAATTCTCAGTGTGGTTTGGTTTACCTGAGGGGTTGCCTGTTGTAACTGTGATAATCACAGCTATGATCCATCAGCACAGGGAACTGTGTCACTGGAGCAAGGCTCAGGAAGGCTGAGGATAGTTATTCAAGCAGTAGGAAGGCAGCTGTGGAACACAAACCCCATAAATTGTACAATTTGAGAGCAAAATGCAAAATACTTTCTCATAAAAGTTTGCTTTCAGAATTCAGCTTCCTATATAAACGTTCTGCTTGTAAGTAAGAAAGATACAACTTATCTTTAACTTTTGTAGTGCAGGCTACTACAGGCTACTGCCTGTAGGGCTGTACTTGTGTTACGTGAATGCAGAAAGAGCAGCTAAAGCATTGCAGGCGACTGCGGCTGACTTAATTCCTAACTCCTGCTCCAGGGCATGACATTGGCATGATGTAATGAGACTCGGGTGAAACCGTACCGAGAAGAACCAACATCAGCACTGCCTTCTTGGGAAATAGGATTCCTTCCGAAAACTGGAACGAGAATCAAGTTCTGTGTCTCAGGGAAAATGGTAAGAGATGGAACTTGAAAGTACATCAGTACATTTTGGAAAGTGCCTGTATTGGAAACAATATAGGTCCGACCTAGCTTGGCTTGTATAAAGGTAAATCTTTATTCTCTTCTGACCTAGTTTCCTAAGCACACGCAGTTTCTGCAAATCTCTGCAAGAACCGCGGGTAACCCTCACCATTAACAGGACACCAGTGCTTAAGGAGCTCTGGTGTTCCTCAAGTCATTATGAAGGTTGCAATGAACGTGTGAGGAAGAAGCGAGTTCAAAAGCATTTCGAGGCTCAGTCCTCAGCCACACTTTCTTCTGCTCTAACAACTTTCAGAAATTCTGCTCAAACCCCGGGCTCACACTGCGCTTGTCTCTACCCATGTGTAGCCCAAAGAATTTATAATCCATTTAGGGAGACAAATAAATAAATAAATAAATCTCAGCAAGCATGTTCCAGAAGTCCGGGTCTCGCACAGCCCGCGTCGGGGATGTGTACAAACGGCGCACGAGGGGCCCTTTGCCAGGACTTCGTTTCGCCGTGTGGCCGTGCCCGGGGCCGCCCCCTCGGCCCCGCCGGCCCGGCTGGACACAGCGGCGGGGCCGGAAGCGCAGCGGCGGCGGCGGCGGGTGCCCGGCGGGGCGGCGGCGCTGGAGCCGAGGAAGGCCGGGACCGACGTGGCCGGCCGGGGGAGGCGGAGCCCAGGGGCCGCCGGGCGGGGCAGGCCCGCGCCGAGCCGCGGCTGGATGGCAGCGGCGGCCCCGGGCACGGCGGCCGCGGCGCACGGTAACTGCGGCCGGCGGCCCGGGGGCACGGCCGGGGGCGGCGGTCGCCGGGCCGCGAACGCTCCGCTGCTGCGGTGCGAGGGGGGCGGCGGGGCCGGGTGCGGCAGCGCGGCGCAGCTCAACCACGGGCGGCGGCGGGACGGGGCGAGCGGGGGCGGGCAGCGCCACACGCAGCGGAGCCGAGTCCGGCTCCGGGGGCGTCCGGCCCGGCCGAGCCAGGGATAACTTTGCGAAAGACGTGGCGAGGAGCGCCTGGCGGGGCCGCTGCTGCCGGCGGCCGTGCCCCGGCCCGGCGGGACCGTGGGCTGCGCGCCGCCCGCCCCGGGGCCGCGGCTGCCCCTGGGCTCCGGGGCCGCGTCCCCCTCGCAGCCCGCCTTTGGCGCAGCTCGCCGGGGGAGCGGTGCCGGGCGGCTGCCGCTGCGGGCGTGCCCGGGGCTGCGAGCGCGGTCCCCGCGGGACGCAGCCGAGAAAGTTTTGGAAGTCCCTCCTCCGGCAGACGATGCCGCGGGAAGGTCTCGGCGCAGGGGCTGCCCCCGGGAGGCGCGGAGCGGGGGGCCGGGTCTGCGCGGCCACAGCGGCACAGGGACCCCGGGCGGCACCTCATGGGCTGCTCCTGAAAGGTGCCTGAGCAGCGTTCGATACTAACTCGCCCCGCGGCAAATATGTCTCGCTTTGCATCGCTCAGCGTCCCTCTAATGGCAGAGCCGCGCTGTGGGTCGCATCCGCCGCGGTGTGAGGGACAATGACACGAGCGGGCCGCCGCGTCAATCGCCTGCGGGGAGAGCGGGGCCGGAGCCCGGGCCGGGCGAGGGCGGCTGGAGCGCGGCGGTGTGGCCGGCCTGCGCCTCGGGCTGCCACCGAGAGTGGGCTTGGAGGACAGAAATCCAACCTAGCCCAGCGAGAATGAACGCCATTGCCTGGTCTTCAAACTTCCCTCTCATCCTAGGGATGGAAGAATGCAGGATGGGGAAGGGGTCTCCCAAACTCCGTTAGCGTTCAGTCGGTTTCAAACGCCTTCCTTGCCAGCTCGTAGGTTTTCCCCGGGTCTGTAATCTGTTCTGATCTGTGACCCCATTGTTGGTAACCCTGTGCATCCCCACCTTTTGGCTATGCACGCTGTCATTTGCAGAAATGTGAGTCTGTGCAAAGTGATGAGAGGGATGGGGCAAAAGGGAAAGGTCCCACCAGAGCGCTGCATTCCTTGGAGATGGGCAGTGATTCAGAGAGAAGGGCGTGCGCAGGGAGTACTGGAGACCTTCTGTGCTTTGCCGAGGTCAGGGTTTCCAGGGGGAATTCAAAACTCTCCACAGGGCTGATGTAGGGAGGTGGCTCATGAGAGTTTTTTTGGCTGAAAAATATGCTTCCTCCCTGGAAAATAACTTTTTTTCCATTCCATGCAGTACTCTTTTTCAGCTGTAAGACCAGGCAACTGGCTTCCAGGGAAAAACACTTGTTAAAAAAGCCTCTTTTTTTTTTTTTTTTTTTTTCTTTCAACAACATCTAAGATGTTATTATGTGGCAGTGAGCAATTGCACTGAGCAAAGAAATTCTGTGGTCTGAGAAGACAGAATGTCTAGGAAGAGAGTAATTGATAGAAGCATGGTCATCATGTCAATATTTCATTCTCTCTTTTCCAGTAGGTTTTTGCCTTGGCATTTGAATTTTGTCCATGTTTTCTCAGTCTTTGCCTGCTACAGAGGTGCTCAGTGAGCATTGTGAGGTAGAGGAGGCCCTGGGAGCCTCATGGATCTCCTGGCTTGGTGTGCAGCTTCCTCAGCCCTGGCTAAGGAGTGTGTAACTGGCAAATTCTCATTTATTTGTTCTTTCTGGGCTGGGAAAATATAATGGTTATTCCAGTCCTGAGGCTGTTGCAGGAGGAGCTGAACAGACCTGAGTCCTAAATGCTCAGACACATGGTGCTCTGGAGAGTGCTGCCAGTGGTCATGGTCACCAGCTTGTGAATCAAGCACAGCTGGGATCTGTGATCCCAGACAGAGAATTGTCAAACCTGATCAGTAAACAAACTGTTGGCTATTTTGCTCCCAGAGTTTCATGCTCTGAAGTATGTGGTAGACCTTTCTTGAGAAAACACATTTCTAAACCTGGGTATGCCTCTGCCTCGTGACCACAGATGTCTCTGAGAACCTGCAGTGCTCTCTCCAGAAATTTTTCAAGACATTCTCTGACTGGGTTCCTAAAACAGATGCTGTTGTCTAAATTTTATGGTAGTAAAATTACTTTGCTACTCCACCCTTTGCAACTGGGTATTATCTTCCTTTTGAGCAGTTTTTTTCTAGGACTACATCTTCATTGCTTATTTTCATCCTCTTAAATATAGGAACAACCAGTTTGAATGTTTGAATTTAGAGACTTTGGTAATGTACTAATGAGATGGAGAAGCAAAGCAGCTGTAGAGAATAAAAAGTGCTCTTTTTTTTTTTTTCTTCTTCTTCTTTTTGAGCAAGTGGTTATGATGTGTTAGGAATAAGGAAATGCTGGCAATATGCTCTAAACAATTAGCTGGACACAAAGAGCAGTTCAGGTGTGTCCTGGACAATATACTCAATACACTGAGTTTCTCATAGGTGTTTTTATAAACATGAGGAATTTATTGCATGAGATATAGGGTTGTTCCTGAGGCATGATGTAATGATGGTCTGGCTGCACAGGAGTAAAGAAATGTGCTGCCTTTTCCTCATGTGAGTAACAGCAGAATAAAGACCTATGGGCCACAGAGAGTTGACCAACAGTAATGTGTGTTAGGGGAATCAGTTTACTACACCTTTTTACCCATTTGTTTTCCACCATCATCCCCTTTTTGAGGAACCCAATCCCTATTGTGGCTGGAAGAGCCAAGTGTGCAAACCTTTTTCAGAGTCCTGGACGTGCCCTTTGTCCTGTGTGCTATTGTGTCTCAGTTCCTAAGACCCTCTCAGGTGTCCCTTGGGGCTTTTATGGGTTGTCAGTGCGGAGAATGAAATGCAAGAAATCGACCTGTTGAATCAATTGCAGTGTTTAATTTTCCAGATTGATTCTCAAAAGCTGTGACAATGTTACAGAAGAGATGTGTGCTGTTTCCCATCATTGCTGAGCTGTGTGTGTTTGTTGCTTCTTCATAGGCATGTATAGTTATATAAATTCTGATTTATTTTTGGTGTGTTCCTCACAAAGTTCTCAGTCATTTTATAGGTCCAATCCCATCATAAAGGATGAGGACATCCATCAGGCCCACTCCAGGGTTGGAAGGGGTGTAGGCTTGAAGGACTTCAAAGAAGGGATCTAATCTTTGCAGTTAAATGGTATCTGCATCAGCTATTTCTTTTTCTCAAAATTAAAACAACAACAACAACAACAAAAAAACAGCCAAACAAAACAAACAACAACAACAGCAACAACAACAAAAAAAAAAAAACAAACAAAAAAAAAAACAAAAAAAAAAAAAAAAAAAAAAAAAAAACCAAAAAACAAAAAAAAAACCAAAACAAAAAAAAACCAAAACCCCGAAAAATAGTGGTGGAGATTCTGCATCCTAGATAACCTGTTTCATATATCCCCACTTTTGCACTATGTATATTTGTTTCTTCACATTCAGACTAAATCTTGTTTACCGTTTGAACTGATGTGGAAGAAGAGTTGGGCGCTTCCCCCCTTTCTTGTGACTTTTAATGTATGCAGGCTGTTCTGTTCCTTTGGTGTTATCTTTTTAAGACTAAACACACCCAGGTCCTTTGGTTATTTTTCCAGGTCATGCTCTCTACACTCTAGTTTTTGTTTCTTTCCACTGCAGTGTCTCAGATTTTTACATTTGTTTTATGAGTATTTGGGGCTGGATGGGGTCTGTTGGCTAAAGTCTCACCTATGTGAGACCTACTGTGGCACTACTACTATGTCCCAGGATGACATTTACCCTTTTTGTAGCAACATAGGCCCTGCTGGCTTGGAATTAATTTCTCAATCAGTGTGTACTTTTTCTGTGTGGCGTGTTGGAATTACTGTTCTGTCATTTCCATTTGATTCCATACCTGCCTCCCCTGCCCTCAGTGTACTGTTTTGTACTGATCTTTACTGAGATTGGTTTGATAGCAGGTTACAGATAGGTGTGGGGTTCCTGCAGGCAGATGAAAACACTGTAGCATGGTGCCCTAAAATCCTGCACTGGTTTGAACTTGCTGTGATGAGGGATTTTTTGTTGTTGTTGTAAGAGAAAAGTGATAGCATTAGTGGTCCTTGCTCAACTAACCAAGCCAGTGTCTTCACTGATTCCTTCGTCTCTGCTCCTGATGTCCATGTTCACTGTGCTTGGAGATTGGTGTTTTCCTTCAGCGAAGCCATGGGATCCTGTCCCTTAATTTCTTTTTGATTGCTTTTGATTTCAGCTTGGCCTTCCTCTTGCAGTGTTTTTGTTCAGGAACTATAATTGGCAAAGGGTCGTGAGTTTAAAAAAGTAGTTTTTCCTGCTCGTTTTTTCTGATGCCACTCACTGGTGGAGTCTGGTGTGAGCATGGAGAGGTGATGCTTCATGAAGGAGGTGGGGACAAGGGGCAACACCACCCTTTTCATCCACAGCCTTAGGTCCCTTTATATCTTGCTGTTACTTAATGCTTTGATATCTTTATCAATTTCTTATCTTATAGGTAACTACAAACTGATCATTTAATTTGATCAAGAGTCCTTCAGAGGATTGAAGTTACTGGTGTGTAGCTTCTCCCAACTTTTTTTTTCCCTTTATAAAGGTAGGTGAGGCATGATGCTTCTCCAACCTTCTTATGCCCTTCCCATACTCCTGTAAATTTTCAAAGATGGTCACTGATGCTTCAGAGATTAGGCTGGTTTCTTACATGCTTTCAAGTGAATGCTGTTATTACTTCTCACGAGCTGTTTTGTGAACATCTGTTAGGTCTGTCTTTTTCTAACCCACCCTTTTCTCCCATTTCCAAATTATTTTTGCTTGTCACATTTCACTTTTTCTTCTGGAGATTGAAGGAACGCTTGTACTTCAGCCTTTACATCATTTGCTTTCCTTCCCTCTTTGTCAAGGAGTGTAATTATTATCTTTTTCTCTTTTAACATGCCCTGTTCTCCAGTTTTCTTGTGACTGCAGAGCTCTTACTAACAGCTGTGCTGATTTTGACTATGAGACTGTCTAATCCAGTGTTCTTCTATAAAAGGACAAAAACAGGACAAGTAGACATGGTATTTTTCAAGTACGCTTCCATTCTCCAGGTTCTCTCGTATCAGGGAATTTCCTTAGTCTAATGTGAGCTGTTTAACCATTAACAATTAATAGATTTGTCTTTCTAGTACTTATCCTCTCTTTGGATGAATGTATGTAAAATTTTTCATCATTTTTGGAGAAGTGCTACCACACAAGTTACCTGCTGATGAAGGGTCCTGTTTGCTTTGAAGCTGACTCTCACTGGCTCCATGTGGGTGGATGTCAGCACTTGTGTCTGATGAGACAGTGAATAATCTACCCTCTTCCCCATCTTTTCACCACTCATGGGTTTACAGACCTCTGTTATGTTGCCTGTCTTGCATCCTGATTTGTTACAGGGGTGCTGGTCCATGGCAAAGCGAAGACTTACCTGGTAGCATCTCTGGTTAATCTGTTTTACTGAAGATTTGAGACACTGAAGGACAAGAACAAGGATACTTGGAGTTCTTGTCCAGCCCATCTGAAGGGAAATAGTGAAAGCCTGATGCTTTCCCAAGATGTCTCAGTTTCACACACTCATTGATAAACAGCGCCTCTGTCCTTCAGTGCTGTGTTGAAATCAAGAAGAGTTTCAGGTGTTCCACATGGGTATTCATACCTGTGCTAAGACACTGGAGGGAGAGCCTTGTGGCCAAGGCTTCTCCTCTGGGATGGTGGAACAGAGGGTTGAACATGTTTTCAGGAATGTTTTCCCCTTCTCTTCTCAGAGATTGGCCAGCCTGGCTGAGACCACTTAGCAATGACAAAACCAAAACTCCTGCTTGATGGGACGCTCTCCTTGTTCCTGATTGCGGCCTGTGAAGCTCAGCAGCTCCCAAGGAATCATGTTGCTGCTGGCTCTGGTTCTCTGTGTGACACAGAGGCAGAGTCTTGGGGACACCTGTTCAGCAGTGAGCGGCTGGACGCTTGGATCTGTTCCCTCATCGGTTCCTTCATGGTGGGGCTGAGTGGGGTCTTCCCCTTGCTGGTGATCCCCCTTGAGACGGGAGCTGCGCTGTGCTCAGAAGGTAAACCTGCCAGCTACACTGGCCTTTCTGACGCCCAGTGTCCTGGGGTGTGACAGCAGCTCTGCGGTGAACAGGATCTTGTCACAGAAATGCTGTTCTCTAAAATAGGAAGTCTGGTTTTGGTGCTTTAACCCATACCTGTGAATTTGAAGGGGACGCCTTTGACAAATGTAAGCCCTGGATGGGGCTTATACAAAGAGTACTGTTTGTCAGCCTGCTTAGTTAGGACCCTCCCACACACTACTGTCCCAGCCAAGTGGTGCAAGGGCTCTTTCTTGTGTTCCATTTGGTTTGTGCGCCCTCCTTCGAAAGCTTGCTTTGCAGATGCTTCCAATTTGGGTTTCTTTGTGCAAAATATCAGCTGGAGATGTTTTGATTCCTGACTGAGTAGTGATCAGGATTTTTGCTTCTTGTTTCTTCTTTTTTTTAGCTGGGTCACAGCGTTTGAAGCAATTGTTGAGTTTTGCAATTGGTGGACTACTGGGAAATGTGTTTCTCCACCTGCTTCCTGAAGCCTGGGCCTACACATGCAGTGCAACAACAGGTAGAGAGCCTTATGTGCCTGGAAGCAGGTTGTGCTGTGCTTGTTTTGAGTCTGTTCCACCTTGAAAGCCCAAGACCAGCCAGTCTGGGTCAGCCCAAAAACTGGTCCAGGCTGGTACTCTTTTTCAAGTAATATATGAAAGCAAATGCCTAGGGAAGGATGTCAGAATAAAAATCCACACATGTAATACTTCATCTTTGTACTCAGCAGTGCTCCAAAGACCTTGAAATTAGAGGCTTCCTCATTTGGCCATGGTTTTTTTATGTTTAGCAACTTGGAATGGTTTTCTTGTCTACAACTTTTCCTATCATGTCTTGGACTCCTCTAAATCTCTGTTGGTTTTCCTTTGTGACTTCTGTAAGGAAAGGGAATGCTTCTTAAACTGATGAGAGGTTATGAACATGTATGTAGTCTGGTACATGAACACGTTCACCATCTTAGCTGGGGATCAGGTTTTTTTACAGATCTTTTTTACAGATCTGTCTCTATAATAGTGTTACTCCTAGAACCTCTCTCTTGGCATTAACTGGGCCCCTCTCTTGGAAGCTTTGATTTATGGGAGCTCATGTGTTGCAGCTTTTGCTCCATGAGAAATCATGGAACATCATCTATAGAGCCACAATTAAGATTGGAGGGTGGGGCAGGGGAAGGAAAAAGAAATGGAGGTGACAGAAGCTTGTGTTTGCCAGCAAACTAAACACTGAGTTGGTATAGACTGTGTGGTATCAGTGTAGTTCCTTCATCCCTCAAATAGCCAGGGTTGCTGAAACTTGTAATGTCTGTAGTCTCTCTGCTTCAGCAAACTGATATCATAAAGGCAACTGCTGCTGCATCCCACCTGTTGAGAAACCAAGAAGTCATTTTCCTGCTGAAAATGTGAGAGAGGGAAGATGATGCCCTGGGTTTCCCAGACTTTCTTGCACCTATGTCCTGGGGTTTCAAATCTGCCATGCCTTTAGTCCTCTTCTTCCTCAGAGTTCTAGCACTGTCAGCAGAACCTGCTGTACTTTTTTTCACCCTTTCTACAGTGGTTTCCAAATTACTCTGTCTTCTGCTCAAGCTTATTTACTTCTGCCAGACTGTCCTGAAGCATAAAGGTTTCCTTGACCCGTACAAGTCCTGTTAGAGGCATTCTGTTCTTCCACTGCAATGCAATTTCCATTTCTGCAGTGAGGCTGAATAGATTATTATCTCACAAGCTTGGCTGTAATTGAAAAGAAAGTTTATAGCTTTGGGCTTAATAACTTGCTGAGGTGTGGCAGAAAGGGTAAGATGAGTTTGTAACTCCACTAATGGCAGATTTCATGTTAGGGCTTGCTGCTCAGTAGGTACGGCTGCTGGATTTTTGTTGATGTAATTTTCACTTGCCTCTGGAGCTCAGGGAAATTCCCAGTGTTGTCAGGGAATTTTCTGGGTTGAGCTGATGCAGAAAAAGGGATGGTAGCTCTCACTCTGAGTGTCTCGAGATGATGATATCTGTTAGATAAGAATGAGCAAGTTAAAGTAGTCTGTTTTGAGATGTGTTTCTTCCTCCTAACTCGCTGGGAGTTTTTCCACTGTCTTTTTCTTTTTTCTTTTTTTTTTTTTTTTTTTTTTTTTTTTTTTTTTTTTTTTTTGTCTTGGAACTGTATGAAAAGCTGTGTACTTAATAGAGACATGAAGATTTCTCTTTTGTCCTTCAGGAGAAGGGCAGAGCTTTCAGCAGCAGAAGCTTCTTGGTCTCTGGGTGATCATTGGTTTCCTGACCTTCCTGGTGCTAGAGGAGATCTTCTTAGAGAAAGAGGAGGAGTATCCTGGTATGGTAAGTCAGCAGCCTGAGGGGAGGGAGTGCTCTTACATTTGAAGCTCTGTACTAAATATCTTATCTGCCTTATCTGACAGCGTCAGGAAATTATTCTGTAGCTGTGAGTACCTTGTCATTGCCCTTTGTGGGGTTTTTGCCACTTTTTTGCCACTGGTCTGTAGGAGTAGGTTTCATCTTCAGGCTTTTGTTTTGTGGTTTTAACTGAGATTTCTCACTTCTGGTTTGGTTTTGTTCTTTATGTGCTAAGTGTAAAACAGAGCTCCTCTTTTGTGGGGACTGGGAGCTGGAGCACTCTGCAAATGCAACTGTCGCTCAAGTAAGCTTTGAGGGGTGACAGCTTGCTGATGCATATTCCACTGACCCATCATGACTCATTCTCCTTCTGGGTCCTCAGTCAGGACAAAGGGCAGAAGATGTTTCTCCTTGGTTATGTCCTGGACCAGATGTTTATTTGGGTGACTTTGTGTGTAAGAAGGGGTTTGTGATTGGCCAGGTAATCCTAAATTCAAAGGAGTCACCCATCTGTAAAGGGTCTCCCCTTTGTAGATGAGGTAGCAGAAGGTGATTCCAAGACAGAGGAGAGCATCTAGTCTTCAGACATCTGCACAACTGCAGCTTCTTCAGACTGTTCAGTCCTTGCTGTGCCATGACTTTTGAGAGGTGAAACTGCTGGTCAAGCACTAAAAAAGAGCAATTAGATGTTAACTTTGACTCAATATGAGACTTCAATGCCTGAAAGGAACTTTGTCTTCTCATTTAGAGAGAGGCTGAAATCCTACATAAATATCTTGTTATTTGAAAGATGATCTCAGCTATAGAATAATTCTGTAGACTTAGTTATTCTGATACACTGGGGAGAGCAAGACTCTTTTACCCCATCTACCCAGATGGAGTTGTATTTCTCTGGGCAGCGGCTGCTAACAGAATGAGCAGGCTCAGTCCCTTTCTTTCTAGTGGAACCTGACTCATGCCAAAGGGCTATGACTCCAATTCCCCCTCTTTCTATTTCTCTTGAGGTTTGGGAGGTCTTAGCTCTTGTTGTCTTTCAGGGCAGATGTCACAATGCTCTCTGAATCTGTCTCATTTCTGGCATTTCTTATTAAACTGGGGTGTCAAAGCTGCTCGCTCACATTGTAAGGACAAAAGGATTAAGGGTGAAGGTTGGATTTCTGATCCTGATTCATGCTTATTCATCACTGCAAAAAAATCAGTGACAAGTTTGTTTCCCCTAATTTAGGACTGTGATTCCAAAGCACCATCTGGAAAGATTCCCAATGGAAGTGGCTGCCCCCTGCAAAAGGGGTCCTCTCAGTCCCAAAGATCACGAGCTCAGTGTAATGGCTCCTCTCTCCAGTCTGCTCCAAAAAACAACAGAATCAAGGTAAGAGACCCACAAACTCACTTTTTAGTCAGGAATTGTCTGTGGAAAGACTGGGCTTGAGGGGGAACTCAGCATGTGAGTTGTGCTTAGTTTTGCTCTGTCAAAGTGTGTCCTGGTCACCACAGGGAGGAAATAGCAGACTTGAGAAAATCTACACTGCAGCTTATGTGGAAGAGGCAAAGTCAATATTTGTAAAGGCATAAGTCTGATGATGTGTGTTTTGGCTGAATTCTGATACCAAAATACAGAATTTCGTGTTTCGTTACTCTGTATTTTATAGTCAGTATGTCTTTATTTGCTTCATTTTTTGCACCATGATATCTCTGTTCTCTGCTCCTGCAGTTGTACTGATTCTGAGCTGCACTTTTCCTTTTAAGGCACCTTTTGGAAATGTTTTGACACCTTTGGGAAATGTGTTGGAGCTACCCAGTGTCGAATTTAAAAGTTCATTTTCTCAGATTATCAGTTTACCTGCTGCCAAAAAGAACTTCTTGTCCACTGCTGTCTCCAAACCTGTATTTCCCATCGCTTCCTTTGCACTGGATCTCATCTGACCTCACAGTGAGCCTATTCAGAGAGCTAAACAGGCAAAGAATTTGCTTGTCTACACCCACACACCCACCTCCCACCCCCTGGTCTATTTCTCTCCTAACTTAACTTCTTGAATCAGCTTGGCATGCAGACAAGGCAGCCTGTAGTGCTGGGATAAGGGAGATCAGCAGGCTCATAGGACTGGAGGTGGAGGAGGAAGAGTCCTGCACCACTGGGAAGTGGATAACCTTTACATTGGCTTTGCTTTCTGTTCAATGTTTCTATCTTTGTACTGTGGAAAACCCTTTTCTGGGTGAGCATGACAAGTGAGAGAGTAAACAACCACTCTGGTGAAGGAGGACCTGCAATTTGAGTTTGAAAGCCCGGAAAAATGTGCAAGATTGTATGAAAGTAACTATGGACAGAAAGTGTGCTTGCATGAGCTAGCCCAAAGCTGGATATGTGGTCAGGCTCTTCAGTCTTTCTATTTTAAATCTGTTTTGCTGTAACTTTATAGCTCTTCCTACAGAACGTGAAAGTTATGCTGAGGTCACTGAATGTATTTGACATATGTCACATTCATGTAATATGTGCATAACGCTGCACAAACTGCCAGGTTCCACGTGGATGTTTCTAGCGGTGGTTGTAGTGAAGACACCAATATTACTGGGTTATGAAACATTGTGCCCTAATTTTGGAAGGGTTTATATAAGGAACTATAGACCAGTGATTTCAAGTAGAAATAAAACACTGAGAGGTGATACAATTGCTCAGGGCATGGTCCTAATATTAAACATAATGTAATTAATGCTAATTGATATGATTTTATGTAAGATAAATTCTTATCAACCAAACGTTTTTCCTGCCTCTTATTCAGGCATAAAATTGTTTAATAAATTGTTTAATTTGTTCATGACAAATGTATACAAAACATAACTTTCTCCCCCATTCTAATCAACTGTGCTAATATTAGCTGTATTAAAAATCTGTTATTCTATGTTATCAAAAGGGACTGGTTTAATGCAGCCCCCCTCAAATCTGTTCACTGGTGGGTTATGATTTTTCTAAGTCATTATTTATAAAAACAGTATATCTTCACATTTGCAGGTACTGTATTACATAAATGGCACATTGTGACTGCATGAAGTCAGTGATAGCAGCTAAACTGAGTAACTTCATCAAAAGTGCTGAATTTTTAACAGGTTTTGATACATGCCACTATAAGGAATAGATTAAGAAAGACCACAGATCATATTTACAAGATAGGCATAGTTTCTAGTTAGTCAGTGCCTTGGAAAAACATATGAGGGGAAAAACATACAGTACAGTAGGAAATTGTCTGAACACATTCTTCCCTTATGATGCTACAGCCAGGACAAGGGGTGAGTAGGAAATAATATCTAAGAGGACAGGTGAGAGTTCCTCTTTCTGTATGGCAGTAGTGAAACAGCTGACTCTTTCCAGTAGTGCTATTCCAAATACCCAAAATACTACTGATAATTTGTAAAGGAGCCCAGAAGGAGATGAAATAATATTTTAAGTTTGCAGTACTGATAATAAGTGGCTTTCTTTAGTTTCGCTCTGTAGCCATGACAGATCAAGGGTGACTTAGAGTATACAAATACCCATGTTAGAGGAATTACTAAAATTGAATAGTTACAGCTGTAGCAAACAGTAGCAGACTAGAACTTAGAGACAATTCTCTAACTGGGGGTAACTTGCCAATAGACCAGTTTGCCTTAGAGATAGCAGACTTTTTGTCACTTGTGAGCTCTAAGCTGTGGTTTAAACTGCTCTATACAGAGTACATGATAGCTTAAGAAACTACAAACTTTGTGCACAAATTAAGTTCTTTCAGCTGTGTTATGGGGAAGGTTTAGACAACCATGGAGAGCCCTTCTAGCTTTAAAATCCTAACACATCTGTTCAGTGTTACCGACAGTTGTCGAAATGCACAAATTAGAAACCGAAGACTTAATGAGTGTAGTTTTAACTTCCTACCTTCTGATCTTATCATCTGAATATTTTAATAGTGTTCCTGGTAGGGTGGAAATTATCAAACCTACCAAGATACTCCTGCGTTGTTAGCTTGTTTCCTTAGGCAACAACATAAGCAGTCATTCCATCTGTCTGTCCATCTGTTCTGCCCTTCATTTTCAGTAACTTTTGAACCTGAAATTAATTTTCCTTGAGTTTGAGAGGATAGGAGTCTTGAGGGTGATCAGATTTCTGCAAGTTCCATAAAAACCAGCGTGACAGTAGAAGAGGAAGGCAAAGGGATGCCCTGCTGAAAGGTGGGGCTGGAACTCGGGTGCCCTGTGCAGATGTGCCTGGCTGCAGCTGGGCAGGGCACGTGCAGGGAAATGGTGTTGCTGGGAGTGAAGAGAGTAGGTACTGGCAAAGGAAAGGATGAAATCCAGAGCGCAGCAGATTTTTTTGGTTCTTCTGTTCACTCAGAAATCCCTGTTTTTTCAGTAAACACAAAGGGAAAGGTACTATTTAAATGAATAAAGTAACCCTTCAGGACTTAATGATTAGTAAGTTGTAGTGAGTTGACTGTTGTCCACATATATATTAGAACTTCTGCTTTTCAGCTGCTGCTAGAATTTGTCCTAGCTTGAAAACGGCAGGTGGGAGGTTTCCTTTGTCTGTAAACATAGATCAGTTCTATCCCTCACTGCAGCCTTTATTCCCACAACAAGTGAAAACATTGTGTACAGTTCTTTTGCCTTGCTTATTCTTTCTTTCTCCCTGTGGCACACGGGTTCCTGGTTGATTTGTGGAAGTATGTTTTATTACACAGTGGCATTAATTCTGAGGCATGAACATAAACACTTCATCTGGCTGTGCTCTTTATGAGCAACGAGAACATCCTATTAGGGATTCGCAGAATGTAAATGTCAGAGACTTATAACTGTCAAATCAACCCAATTTATTTCTGAGCACTCCAAAGCTTTGCTTCTTTCAGTGACAGCTTTTGCCCAAGCCACTGACAACAAAAAGTCATAATGTTTTAATCATGAAGTCTATTTTTTCCCTATACGGTGGTATGGGAAAGCATTTTTGCGTAAAACTTCTGTGAATAATTATTATTATCCTGTGGGTAAAACATCATCATGTAAAAAAAAAAACATGAAAAGGAGAATTTTAGTCATATTTGACTGTCTAGGAATGTGACTATGAAGAATGAGAAATAAAACTGCTGCATTCTTGGGTCTGCCTGCATGCCTCTGTTTGTGTTTCCTTTCTTATAAAAACATGCGGGGATCTTCTTTTGCATTATTGTGGAGACATTACTTAGGTCATTACTTAAAAGTAGGCTAGGCTCTACTGAATCATTAATTTTCATATTTAATCATCAATGCACTTAAAAAAAATTAGAGGTTACAAAGGTGCCCCAGGATAGTGCTATAAAAGTGCCCTGCTGAAAGGTAGTGCTTTGGAGAGAGATTTGACAGAAGGCTCCTGAGCTGTGACATTCAAATGACAGAAAGATCCCCCAAGCAGAGTTGAAAGAAACAGGGAAGACTGCAAGACCAAAAAGAGCTAAAGAAGTGCATCAGCACTTGTGGTTGTCCAGCTGAACTTAGGCATCTGATGCTATGGTGACGTAAGAGGTTAACACTTCACAGTTTCCAGACAGTTTCTCCACTCATTGGATACTGCCCTGTATCTGGAGTTCTTGCAGTCCAGAGACAGCCTGATATATGGGCTAACCTGGTTTGATAATAATTTAAACTGAAGTGCCATATAATGAACTGCAGTATCTCAGGACCAACATGCACTAGTTTTTGTTAAATATGATGGAAAAACCCCCAAAAACCTGTGAGCTAAAGAGCTGGGCTGGTACCCTCATAAAATTACTTCAGGTCAAATACTCAGATTGTGTCAGGAGATGACCCTAGTTAGAATGATAGGGAATTTTAACATGGAGATGGACTTCTGAGGAAGGCAGCTGCTTTATGCTTGTAATTTTGAGAAATGTGTTTATATGCAAATGCTGATACATGCTATCCAGCCTTCTAGTAGGTGGTTTTTTGGTGACTGTCATCACTATCTTCTCTTTTGATTCTTTGTTAAGGGAAAGCAAACCCACAAGCACGAACTTTTTTGGTGTAATGTTTGAAGATTTATTTAGTTATAGAAAGCAATTCCAGCAGCATTTGTTCTGTTGCATTGTTCTTGCCAGCTTTTGAAGAGGAGATATTTAACAGTTGGATATTAAAGTACATGACTTGAAAACATGATCAAGTCATATTTGAAGCCAGTCACCTGTGTAAATTAGTCAGTCTTACCTAAAATCGGTTCAACTTAGAATTAAACATATTCTTGCCTTTTGGTTTTCTTCTTTTTCCTTTCTTTTTCTGTTTCTAGAGCTCTTCATCATTTGCATAAAGTAATTATTCTAATCTCAGACAATAACTTGCCTACCCTAAAACTTAGTTTACTCTAAAACTAAAAATTGCATTTTATTTGTACTCAACCACTGACATAGCTAAAGATTTTCAGCAGAAGCATTGTGCTCTGTCTGTTCCCATCTAATTGTGACTGCATAACCCATGTCTAAGCTGTGTGCTGTCTTTTACCTTCTTACGTCTCTTCCTTTATCAGGAGCTCTTCCTTCTCTTTGCAGATTAGTGGATACCTCAATCTGCTGGCCAACACCATTGATAACTTCACACATGGCCTGGCAGTAGCAGCCAGCTTCTTGGTTAGCAGAAAGGTAAGGTTTCTGTCCCCAGCTGTGTATTGAAATGGACAGGCCTTGTTTCAAATCTGATACAACATGCAAAACAGCCAAAAAAATGCAAGGAGTTCCCTCCTATTTGCTGGAATTTTCTGAGGAAATGCAGGCTACAGTAAAACCCAACTCTATCCTGATCCTCTGATGCAGAGCTTCTTTGAATTTGGGACATGTTAGTCATTTGTACTAGCATTAGGGGATGGATTAGCTCATCTGCTCAAAAAGCAGTCTAGAAATAACATGATGAGGATGGCCACCTCAGAAACTGGGACATAGACAAGGCAGAGATGTTTATTGCATTTCTGCTTTGGTGTTCAACACTGATGATGACTGTGGGGTCCTCATATTGCCCTGAGCTAGAGCACCATGACTGTGAGAATCATAAACTCACAGTCAACTCTCCACTCATGTGGATCTGCTGCTCCAACTGGATCCCTATAAGTGTATGGGACCTGATAGGATTCATCCAAGAGTACTGCGATTCTATACTGTTTCCTAATTGCTTTCTCTCTGTTGCAGGTTGGGTTCCTAACCACAGTGGCCATTCTCCTGCATGAAATCCCACACGAGGTGAGAGGGCTTTGTATCCTGCCATCATGAGGGGAATTACAATGTGCTTCATCTGCTAAGAGGAGGTCTGGGTCTGGTTAACATTTCCTTTTCTTTTTGAAAGCTGCTCCTTCTGGGGAGACTGACAACATTAAAAACCAGGAACAGTCTTGAAACACTGGCCCTGTTGTGAATGGCCTTTGTGACTGAGAATTTAGTATTCAAGTTTATTAACTGTTGGTTCTTGGTTTTCTTAGGTTGGAGACTTTGCAATCCTACTTCGGGCTGGCTTTGACCGCTGGAGTGCAGCCAAGATGCAGCTTTCCACAGCTCTGGGGGGGATTCTAGGAGCCTGCTTTGCAATATGTGCTCAGTCACCAAAAGGAGCAGGTAAGGTTCCCTATAAGGGTTCTCTGTAGGAATGGAGGGGGAGGCAGTGCTTGTCATCCTTGTGTATCTTCTTTCCCTTTTGTGTTGTCTCCCATGGCTCTGTCTCAGTAATAACCAAAGCTTTCCATATTTGTGCAGGAGAAACAGTAGCTTGGATCCTCCCTTTCACTTCTGGAGGATTTCTGTACATTGCCTTGGTAAATGTTGTGCCTGATCTCCTGGAGGAAAAGAATCCTTGGTAAGTGCTCCCTCCTGTTTCTCTGCAGCAATTCGTGCTGCCAGGGGGCAAGGGTATAACCCTTCCCTGTGCCTCTTCTAGAAGTGTGTGAGTGCCAGCTTTCCAAATGCTATGGACAAGGCTGGAATCAAAATAGGCTGCTGTGCTATCTCTTGCATTTGTGGGGCTACAAAGACCCTCTGTAACACAAGAACTTTCACCTGGGTGAGTCCTGCAGATTGTGCTGGCCCGATATGCAGCAGAGCTAGCTTGAGCAAGTTCCTGGGAAACAGATCCAGTAAGGACATCAGTGCCCAGTCTGTGTTTTCAGCTTCCAGCAGATGACTGGTGTAGGGCCTTGTCTGAACCAGGGTCCCACAGAGGTGTGTATGTCTGATAACCACATGTGAGTCTATCCTTCCATGCTTCTGTCATCCCTTTCTGACCCTATCCATTAATTCGGGCCTCTGCAACCTCCTTTTGGCAGCAGTTTGCAGTTTGACTGTACTGTGTTAAGTGATGATTCTTATTACTTGGTTATTATACTCTTGCTTATTGATTTTTTAATTAGGTATCACTGTGTTGCTGTGTGAGTAGAAAAATAACAGTTTTCTTCTCTTTATCACTCAGCATTTCATAGTCTGTCATTGTATTCCACCTCAGACATCTCTCTTCTGCACTGCTGTATATATATATTCCAATATATTTGGGGTTCCCTCATGTATTATTTTAGTTTCTTGCAGTCTAATTAAGGCTGTAGCAGGTCCAAATCCAGCTGTTCCACAGTAAAGATCCTCTCAGATATGCTGACAGAGCTGCCCCTGAATGTTCCCTCCTATTTTAGTTGTAGTAAGACAAGTAACTTTAGTAGTTTAAATAAGATGCCTTGGTTCACCTAATTAATTTTGACTGAAACAGTGCTGAAAAAAACAGCTCCACAGCTCTGTCTGAGGAGATAGGAACTTTGTGTGGAGAAAAGTTAATTTGGGTTAGTAACCTCTTGTGTTGGCACAGGTTGTTGGCAGAATGTGCAGAAGTGGGAGGCACACAGTCACTTCAATCCAACATAAACCTGAGATAGTGCTAAAAGAATGGCCAAATTTATTGTTTGGTTGGTTTTTTTCTTTCTGTAACTGTAGTTGTTAGCTGGATGAGGTCCCTAAAGTGTCTGTGCACATGCTGCATAAGTGCTAGTTTCCTCGTGAGTGGAAGGACATGAATATGTATCTGAATAGCTGCATGACTGAATCAGCTTGAATTGATTTGGAAGCCTGGAGCTGGGCCTTGCAGCTAAGTGGAACAAGTCCATGCCAGTTTATAGACAGCTTCTTTGCTTGGGGTGCTGGGAAGGTCTTCTCATCTGTGTTAGTGACTTCATACAGCTGTTGTGTTCTCCACAAGGTAGATTTGGAAGGGCAAAGAACAAATCATTGGAGAGCTCTGCTTGGCTGTCTCTGGGGATCGGTGTGTGACTCCTCCTAATTTTGCTGTTTCTTTCCCAGGAATTCCCTGCAGCAAATGCTGCTCCTGTGTACGGGCATTACAGTCATGGTGCTACTCGCGCTCACAACTGAGTGACCTCTGCGCAGACCTCGTGATGCCTCCCAGGGCCACCACAGTGACTCTGAGCTTTACAAAGCAATAAGGAACACTAATGATACTTCCTACGTGTGTGTGTGCGCAGATCTGGCTGCTAGTATGAGAAGCAGGTGAGAGAGAGGTCTGGCTGTGCAAGACTTCATTCCCTGGCTCTCCTGTCCCTGTTCTGCTAAAATCCACACATGAGGGCTTCTGTTCTTTTTTTGTTTGGTTGGTTTTTTTGGAGCAAAAGATACACTGGGCAGAAATGAACTGAACAACTGCTTCACTATGAGTGAATGATGTTTCATTCGGTTCATTCTGATGGAACTGCACCTCCCAAGCTCTTGCGTGAAAACAACCGAGGTGATTCCTGTAGCTGATGAAGATAAAGGATTTTTCCTGCCACTTTAAGGGCTGGAGGCACAACAGGCATGACAAAGCAACAATAAACAGTTTTAGCCAGAACCCCTTACCCATGAGAAGTTGATGGTGCTATGAGATAGAGGGGAAGGGACCCTTTGCAACTTGATCTCCAGCTGTTCATTGACAGCTTGTTCCTAAAGGTAGTATTCGCCTCAGCAGTCCAGCTCTTTTGGTCTCTTTTGTTTACATTGAAATTGAGCCAAAAGCTTGAGGCACTTTAGGGTAGGTCACTACAACTAAATTACTTGGCTTGGAGATTACTTGCCTCAGCTCTAACCACTCCAGGAGCCAGCACAGCCCAACTGTTTATCTGATAAATGATCAGTAAATGTTTCTTCAATTGCAAACTACCAGCTTGCTCACATCTGGAGGGAAAGCCATGTAGCTGTTGTGACTGAGCTCCCTCTCCCTTCATAACCATTAGTTGAACACGCCTCTGAGCCTGCTCATGAGACCTGATTCATGCACCATCTACCCCACACCGTGTTTCAGAGCTTTCTTGAGGTGTAGCATGTCAGACCTGGCCAGCATGCTACAGCAGCCCTAGACTGTCGTGGCAGAGGTGCTTGAACACTACAGTCTGGTCAGCAGCTGATAACTAACCCCTTGTTAGCTTTTCCTCTGTTCAGTGCAGACTATTTAAGAGCATACTGTAAATGGTAGCCTATTTCTGGGGTTCTTACCTCACACTGGAGTTCATCTGTTGAGGATGAATAAGAAATAATACTGACAGCTTTTAGAGTGGAAGGCTGAAACTGCTGGGGAAAATATTTTTAAGTAAGGTGAGAAAGAGATATGAAAGGGTGACAATAAGTATGCTTTAAGAGGAGTTTTCTGTTATGTGATGCTTTAGGATTTGAGACCAATAAAATGAAATAAAATTTCTAGTGCTTTCCTCCATCTCAGCTCATAGGGCTGACCAGGCCATTAATTCCACAGGGATGTTTTATTGCCACAGAGATGTGCACAATTACTAGATCATCCCTTCTCTGGAACTTTGCTTTGCCTAAATTTGTTTAAAAACAGGTCTAATTGAACTAGTGGAGTCTCTGAACACAAAACAGGTGCCACAGTGTGATTTACACCAACTTAACTCAGTCTTTTAACAGCTTTGTGAAGCAGTACAGCTCTTCAGTCTGCCCAGGGCCTTATCAAGAGGGCTCCTGCCTTGAGAGGGCGATTTGGGTCAGAGCAGCAAGGCAGGTATGCTGCCCACAGCAGAGGCATTACTTCCCTAAGAGATTCCTGAACTGTTGACACAATTCTTTTTTATGACAGCTCCTGTCCTACTTTTCAGGGAATGCTGGAGAGCTCATGCTTGCAGTTCTGTCTGCCCAGGAACTGCTGTGTGAAATTTTTTCAGCTTTCCTTTCCTTGGACTTACATTAGTAACTAGTTCCACTGCAACAAGGAGGGAGGCTTAGTGCAATTGTTTATTCCTCTTTACAAAGTTGCCTTCCTGTGCCAACTACCCTCTCAGTCATTCCACTGTCCTGAGGTCTGAAGGTAGCATCCACTTCCTGCTTTCCTGGAAGGATGATTAATCCAGTTAGCCTGCAGAGACTGGGAGAGTATGCCAACCCTCTGGTTTTAGCTTTGGGGGTTCCTTCTGCCCAGAGACTGCAGCTAAGCAGACCCTGTAACAGGGCTCTGGAGGAAGCAGGCTTGCACAGAAAGTTGTGCCTGCTGTTTCTCAAGATGTCTTTCCCAAAATAAGGCTGGCATTTAAGTTGAGGCATTGCCAGGTGAGTGCCCATGAGTTGGCGTTGTTGCATCAGCAGTGAGCCTTGCCAAGACTGAAAACCACCGTCAGGATTTTATACTCAGCGTTCAGGAATGTGAAGTGGATGACACTGAAGAAAGAATTTCTGAGCTGTTTTTCTTGGCTGCTATTACAGGCATGGATAGTCTGTGGTTCTTGGGAAGATACCCTGGTAGGAGGTAGCATGGGGCTTGTGGGAGGGAGGGGTTCGATAGATTTCTACTGCGTCAGCCCTGGGGCTGAAGATTGAGAGCCTTGGGAGGAAATGGAGCATCACTCCACCACATTTGTCACTTTTGGAAATGCAGAGAGAATTGTATTTTCTAGCTCTATTTTTTCAGCTGCTCTTATGCATTTTCCCCCTTCATCTGTATTGGTCTGCTCTGCATGGAGACAATAGAGATGAAATAAATGGTTTTCCATGTCAGTTTATGTTGTTGGGTTATTTTGTTTTGTTGGTTTGGGCTTTTTTTGAAGTTCCTACTTTCCTTTGATTTAAAAATTCAATTCAAATTTCATTTGAATTACAGAGACATACCTCTGGGTTAGTCTAGAGCAGTTTGGACTCTGGGTTGCTGTCAGACTTTCCCCAGACTTTCACAGTTGAAAGAAAAAGTTTTATTCCAGTTTCTTCTTTCTGCTACCATGGAACTGTTGTCCAGGAGCAGTGTGACAGAGTCATAATTCTTGTCTGCTGCTCCGGGTTCCTTGAAAAGTGTCACCAAATAAGTTTCTCCTCTTTCAAGGGAAAGCTCGCATGGTAACTTTACTGTTCAGAGAGTGTTATAATCATACTTGACTGTAATCAGTTATTTTTTTAAATCCAAAAACCTCAAAGCCTGTCTGGTTTCAGTTAACACTACACTGGATACCTGCCATGTAGGACAAAGATGCAATCATAAAAGGTTGTGTGTTCCAGTTGCCCAGAAAGGACTAAAAGGAAATTCTCTACCCTTCAAAAACATGGTTTCAGAAAATGTCTTATCCCACCCTTCATTTGGAAGATTTTCAGCTATAAATGGTGCATTTATGTATCTTCTTACCCAAAGTCTTCTGTATAAAGAAGGAAAACCATAACCCAAGAGCTGGAAGAAGGTGAAGGCAGGTAGGTGATCAAGGGCATGATGTCACAGTCTGTGGATTTTGACAGTAATTTACATTTTGGAATCTGTGTCCTTGGATTTACCATGATGCACTCTTGGGCTGGTACTCCTGCCCTTAGGGCTGTGCTATGAGCCTCTCTGTCTTAGCCCTTTTTTGTTCTCAAAAGTAATCAAAATTATCATTAATTAATCAGCTGTTTCTGGGAAGAATGGCTCTTAACACAATTGCAGTAGCACAGAAAGGAACAATTAGAATTTCATTCATGTGAACTTTCTAAGATGATGGTGGTGTTGAAGCCCCAGTCTTCTGAAACTGTAGCCTGAGGAACTCACGTGGGGAGTAGGGTGACATAATAGGATTGCAGACTTGGGACATGTGAATATTTGGATTTTTCCGGGAAATAGCTATTACAGTTGAAGGATTTTTCCATGTTAGCTAGAGCAGTGATTGTATTTGAAAATTATTTTTCATTCTTGCTGTGGAAGACTTAATTTAGCTGGTATGTGTAAGAAAATTCTTTTGACAGCAGCCCTTTCAATTTGCCTGCCTTGAAGGCACTAGTGTGCAGCTGCATGGATGGTAATCCCATCTGTCCAGCACAAGCTGCGGAAGAGGATCATGCAGAAATGTGGTTAGAACAAGCTTTAGCTGTGACTGCTGCATGTTTCCACCAGGCAGAGTGCTCAGGGGAGATAAGCAGTTCTGAGCACTGTTGCTGTGAGAAGTGCTGGGGAGAGTGTTTAGGTTGTGCTCAGTGTGGCCGAGAGACCAAGAAGTGACGCGAGGCGTCACATGGGGGGAAAAGGATTGGAATTCTCTACAGTTGAGCATTTGCTCCTGGGAACTAATTAAAACTACTTTTAATTAAAAAAACCCCAAAACTAAGGATTTCAAAATTGGACATTAAATTAGTAGCTTAGGCATATCACTAGATCGTTTTATCTGGTGGCCAGAATTGATGAGACCATGCCCTAGTCCCCAGTCTTTGAAGACTGACTGATAGTGCTGCAGCTGGAGGAACAAGTCCTATACAACAAGCGGGATCAGAAGGGATTTTGTGCCCCTATAAATGCTGCATTTAACTAATAGCTTGGATTTAATCTGCTTCTCATTGCATAAAATAGATGGACATTTTTCAGCTTTTTCAGGCCTTATTTTCCATTAACTGATAATGAAGGGTGGAGGAGAAGTCATAATCCAAATGCCAACAAATGATGTTGCGGGTGGTGTTTGTATTTCACGTACATTTGAAAAACTGCTGGCTCCCGCGGCCTGAGCAGGGCTGGTCCCTGCCCTTCTGCCCAGGGCAAGCCAGCGGGACGGGCGATTGCCAGGCCCGAGGAGGCCGCGGAAAGGCTCGGAGCGTCCGCTCACCCCTTCCTCCGGTCATCCATCCCCCGGGAGCTGCCCGGGCCACCCCCGCACCGCCTTGGCCACGGGCTCGGCCAAGGGAGGGGCTCTCGGTCCGCGGAGCAGGAGCCGGGCGCCGTTCCGGGAGCCCCGCGCGGCCGTGCCCGGGGGATCGGGCGGTGCGGGCCCGGCGCGGCGCGGGGGGCGCCGTGTCCCTTCCGGGGGCGGTGCCGCGGGCGGCGGCCCCAGCCGGGCTGCAGGGAAGCGCCCGCCCCTGCCGCCCCCGGCGCGGTAAGATGGCGGCCGCGGCTCAGGCGCTGAGCGGCACCGGGCTGCTCCTGGCCGCCGCCGCCCTCGCCCTCCTGGCCGTGGCCATCGGCACCGACTCCTGGTACGAGACGGACGCGCGGCGGCACCGCGAGCGCTGCCGCGGCTTCGGCCACAAGCGCAGCGACCCGCCCGGCTCCATGTCGGCGCCCAGCTCGCACCTGCCGCTCCGCGCCCGACCCCCGCGGGCGCTGCTGCCCGGGCGCCCCCCGGCCCCCGCCCCGGCCGCCGCCGCTTCCGCCGCGCTGGACTCGCACTGCGGCCGCCGCTTCAACTCCACCGTCTCGGGGCTCTGGAGGCGCTGCCACCGCGCGGGCTACGAGCCGGACAGCGAGGAGCTCATCCGGAAAGGTGCGGGGGCGAGGGGCGGCGGCGGCCCCGCCGCTGTCCGTGGTGCTGAGCGCGGTGCCGGCGCGGCCCCGCCGGGGCTGCGGGAGGGGCGGCGGCCGCCGCTGCCGGGACGAGACCGGGCCGGCGGGCGGGCGAGGATGGAGCCCGACGGACCCGTGGCTCCCGGTGTCCCTGGCGTGCGGGAAGCGGCGAGCGCGGCCCTGACCCCATCCCGGGGTCTTGTGCGCCTCCCTCTCTGCTAAAAATGCTGCAGCGCTGGGTGGGACCGCGTCCTCAGAGAGCCCCTTCGGGGGCCCAGTGCAGGGCCTGACTCTCGGTGGGCGTCCTCCTAACCCCGACACTTTCTTCTAATTGAGTGCTGAGAAACGTGCGGTGTTGTTTATAGCGCTGTGATTTTTGCAGCAAGGTGAAAGGGACCTGTTGTTCCCATTCTAGCATGAGGGAGTTCTCATTGCTGCAGTAGATTGCCCGGCTTTCATGGTGGCAGATGTCAGTCAGGGCCCCCAGGGTGACAGAGGAGAAAGCTATGGATCTTCTGCTCTTGTGGCACATGGTAGAAAGCCAAGCAGGCCATGAGGTATAAATAAAAGTCCTCCATTTGATGGTACAAATAACAAATAGTGGGCTGACCCATGAAGTCAATGGGTTATGTATGGTTAATGATAAATAACAGGACTTAGTGTTCCAGCAGGTACATATTAGCACAGAGAGAGTAGGAGTTGGGAAAAGTGCTTCCATTGAGGCACAAAATGGAAATGCTATCTTAAGAAAGCGAGAGCAGTTCTTCAGCTTGGCTTCCAACTGTGACGCCAGTCCTGCACAGCAGAGGCTGGATAGACTGGCACTGTGAATCTCAGCTCGTCTTTGTCCCTTCTTTCCAATGCACAGCAGTGATTCTTACTTCTCAAAACTCTAATGCTGTGTGCTTAGCTTCTTTCTCTATTTATTCTCCTAGGATGCATTTTATGCAATTTCATTTTTATTTCTATGTTGAGCTCCTTTCACTAAAAGGGAACTCATTAATTTCTTTCTATTAATTGCGGCCGTCATATAAAATATTTATCTTTTTTTTTTTTTTTTTTTTTTTTTGCTTCACATCAAGCCAAATGCTTTCAGCTCTTGCTGAGATTAGCCAAGATGGGGGGAAGGGATGGGAAAAAAATACTAGTTTGGTCCTCAATACTTCTGTTTCTGAGGTATTTTCCCAACACTACAGGAAGTCGCACAAAGAGGCTAGAGTCTGCATTCTACATGCAGGACATTATAGGTAGTGAATGGTCTTCCTCAGGGTTCGATGTGTAAAACTGGAAGGACTCTAAATCCAAAATGCTTTGTCTACTTTATTTCCTTTTTTCCCCCAGCTGTTCTAGTAAAAGACCTTGCCTTTCCTACAAAAAGCCTTGCTCCCCTTATTAGGTCTGCCATTGCTACTGTAAAGATTTATGTGTCATCTTATGGAGGGAAATTATTAATAATAGTTCTTGTTGAATCAGGTCTTTAAATAGATACGACTCTCTTATCCCTTCTCCTGACCTGCTTTACTAGCAGCCTTTCCTCATTACCACTGTGTCTGTCTTTTCTCTGACAGCTGTGATTAAGCAGCCTTTTCCGACTGATGGTCAGGTGTGGCTGCATCTGAGCTGTTCTCTCAAGCATGATACCAGATCTGGGGCTTCTGAAAAGGAAATTCAGGTATTTTTTTCCCCTGGTGTGACCTGAAGATCACTGCTGTGCACTGCTGAAAATCCTACTTCCTCCTCAATTTGCCTTAAGTTTTCAGCTGGCTCTTTGGTGATGTGTGATGCCTTTCTTTATTCCTAGTATTCCTTAATCTAGATATTTTTATGGTCTTTTAGTAACAGAGGAGTAAATTTTATTTTTCTCACAGATCTATGGTAATTTTGGTTTGGGTTTATAGTCTCCATTTTTTCTAGTCTCTCTGGAGTACGATTTCTTTCCTTCCTGCATCCCTCCTGAATTCTGAATAAATTACTTAAATCCATAAATACACTTACCCATATAGATAATTCCATGGATTTCTAGTCCTGTATTTATCTACTGCTATTAATACAAAGCAGTTTCATGGAAACTTGCATACTGGAGCATTGTAGCTAATGATGCATTTACAAGCATCCATTTATATATTTAGGATATTTAAAAAGGCAAAATATATTCACTTCATGTATTTAAAAGGAAGAAACAAATCAGAAAATGTAGTGCAAAACTGAGAGGTGGGAAATGTTTAAATGTAAGATGGGAATGATATGTGAGATTTTTCTTAAAATGCAAAATCGCTATTTTGGAACTGTGAAAAAATACAGAGTTTCATTTAAAAATACAATTAAAAGGCAAAAGAAGAAATAATGTAAAAACCACATGAGGAAAATGGAGATTAGCAATCAGTAGGAGATAGAAGCCAAAGAACTGAACCATTTGGTGGGGAAACTGAGAGGATCTCTGTGCATATATGAGAGGTTCTGTGAGTGTAAGAACATGAGCACTACATGTCATCTTGTAGAGCCTTCCACATTCAATAACTGATGCTACAACAAAACCCATCTGCGTGGACTGTTCTTAAGTAGTAAGGTCCTGCAGGGATTTATTATGTCTTGTTTAGGGGTCTGCTCTACCTATTAGTAGAGTAAAAAAGTGTTGCTTACAAAATGGTGACAAGTAGAAAATGATGAACTGGGAAAGATCCATTCTAACAGGCTGCTTTGGATAACTTGGTGGGCTCATTGAACAGCAGGGAACATTAACATTCCTAAACTGAAGGAATTAAAACCCAAAAGGTTCATAAATGTTAATAAACCAGGGATTTTATTGCTTTTCAGGCTTGCTCTGAAAAGTCTCTGGGGTAGGACTGGTACACCTCATCTATACTGAAAAGACTTCTTGGTACCACAGTGTAGCTGAGAAAGTGAGGAGAACCACTGGATGCCTGAGCAGAGGAACACAACAGTTTGGGGCCATAGTGGGGCCCTTGAGAGAAAACTGCTCAGCCCTGGTGTCTGTATGTCCCATTCTTTCTGACTGGTGATAACTTGGAAGAGTTACAGGATTGCCAGTGAGGTCTGTAGAGGATCTGTTATAGGGCATGTTTAATAAACTTGATCTCTTTGGTCATGATCCTTGGTAAGTATGATCTGTCAGTGTGATCTCTAAGAGTTCTTGTGGTATTTTAAAGGAAGGTTGATTTATTTGGGTGACCCTTGGGTGACGATGTGGACAGAGTGAGCACATGGCTGTGGTGCTTCTCACAATCCTGGGCAGAAATGGTAGGAAAATGCCAGGAAGCATCAATGGCCCCTTGGTCCTGGGCATGAGGGAGGGGAGTGCCAGGCCTCACCTGGTATTTAGTTGTTAACTGGCCGTGGCTGCTCATGGGCAGGAGGGGGTCTCTCCCAGCTGTGTGAGAGTCAAACAGCTCTGAGACTGGGCCATGTAGCAGAACTGAAAATGAACCTCTCCATTTCTTCATAAACCTCTGGCACATGGTGTAAAGAAAACCCATATGTCTTGAGGCTTAAGACAAAAACTAAACTGAAAGTCAGGGTGTGCTAAGGCCAGGATTACAGACTGAATGTATCACAGCAGGATTGGTGTTTCCATGTTTCTGGCAGCTTAGGAACAAGGGGCCTGTGCTCTGCCTGAATATCTGGCTAGTCAAGCAAGCATCCTCTGACCTTTCCCATCCTTAGTGTTCGATCAGGAGAAAGGACTCGTTCGGAGACACAGGTACACTTCCAAGGGGAACCTGTCTGCAGCTGCAATCCTGAGGGGTAAAAAAACATTTTGAGGACAAGGTGTTAGAAGCAATGTTGGCTGTGAGAAGGCACAGGAATGTAGCTGGGCCTGTGAAAGTGTCAGTGTGACACTGCTGGATGCAGTTCATTGCAGTTCATGTTTATTTTTTAATCAAGAAAATTGTACATGCAGTGTGACTCTCACAGTGTTCTGTTAAAGCCTTTGAAATGCTGGGATCAGGGATCCATCTAACCTTTTTCTTGGTTGTGTGCTTTATGGTAAGCTAATGACCTGTGCACTTGCCTCCTCCTGTCCTGTGTTCCCAATGTAGTCATGTGCCAAAGCAGACAACACTCACTTGTTGTTCACCACATGACTCTGTTCTATTCAAGCCCTTGCCTGAAGGCAAAAGGTTTTAATTTTGGCAGGCTTTCTGATGGTGCTTGTTGGAATGTGTTGTAAACAAAAGGGAAATCACTTTTCTAGCAGGTTTCTGAAATGAGGACAGGATGCTGTCCTTATTTTATAGACTGCGATTTCAGGTATGTAAGGCTCAGGTGCGAGGACTTATTGGAATACCTTTGAAACACCTTTTACTTAACAATAACTTTGGGACTGCAAACCTGATTTTGAGTTTTACTTTTTTCTTGAGTACTTAGAGGACAAGGTGTTATGTGACTTTAAATGCAGTCCTATGGAGCACCTGGTCATATTTGAGTGCACGGCATCTTTGCAAGTGAGACCTAGAGATTCACTCAAGAAATGAGCAACACAGACTAGTGATGGCAAATGCATAATCAAGGTACTGAAGGTTGCCTGGGTGCATGTTAAAATTTCCTGGGAGAGAGTGGCTTAGGTATTCTGCTTAGAGATCACACTGCTTCCCTGATTCTCTGACTCTCTTGCCTGGCTATTTCAGCTTTTCTAGCAGATCTACAGAGAGGCCTCCCTTCTTTTGTCTATAGTGGCTCACATCAGAGTGGGTCTGACCTGTGCTCTCAGGAAAATGGAATTTTGTTGGAGAAACGGCTTGTGCTGGTGTAATCAAAGGCTGTTACCAAGCCTATGGATTAGAGGTCAGCACTGAGCAAAAGCCCTGAAATCTGTGCGCTCCTGAGCATTTTTATTTTTCCCCAAACTTGCAGTTTTAATGTTATTGTATGTGCTACCTATAGAAAATTAGCACTTTGAATTCTGGGGAAGAAAGGATTAGGAGTACAGTTTTTAAACCAGAGGTAGAATGAATTGATATCCAAAAATTTCTCAATAACCAGTTTTGTATGAGAAGATGGAGAGGTTTCCGTTTTACTTTACATGTTAAACTCTTGGGGTAATAAGAGGCAAATGTTTTCCTGAGCTGAGAAGTCCATAGCTTTGATCATAAGGGATATACATCTCTAGTCTTTGCTTTTTCTCTAATGAGCTATAAAAATAGTAATCCTTGCTCTTGTTTAAAATGCTGCTTCATGTGTACTACTTGTATGGTCAGGAAATGTAAGTGCACAGATCATACTTTTAATGAATGCAGTGCATTATGATCTCCAATCTGATGTCACCAGTTTGTTCTATATGCATATTTCTCAAGAACACATGCAAATAGTGTCCATATTGAAATTGAGTTCCATCAGCAGTTATGGGTGAAATTTGATTACATACTGCGATGTGTTGTATATGGCCTAAGTTCTTAACTCAGATGTCTGCAGCCTTTGCAAATGAGCTGGCACTCTCTGACACTGGGTTGTCTTGCTGATGATCATTGGCTCAGGTGGCTCCACAGACTTGTCCTGAGGTAAGTGAGGAGGGAGCACTGCTCAGCAGGAGAGGACAAGTGGCTGCAGGTGAAGGGCAACCCCTCTGTGTATTGTGTGTGCAGCTGGAAGGGCTCTGTGGTGCTGGGGAAGCAGCTAGGAGCCACAGCAAGGGAAGGAGTGGTGGGAAGCACAGCTGAGAATGGGAGCCCGCTTCAAATGGGAGGAAATTCAGGTCACCTCTCCCTCCCTGGCCTGATGGCTGGAATTGTCTGGGCCTCTCATAGGCAGCTTCTGATCTTGTGAAATGGAGGCTTCCTCTTTGCAAGTCCTTGCAGAAACCAGGTCAGTACAGTCCCAGTGAACATTGTTAGAGAACAAAATCATGCTTCTCATTGCTGTGGGGGCCACACAAAGCTCACTTTTTCTCCTGGGTTTTCTAGTGTCTTTTGCAAAGCTGATCACTGAATCTGCAGCTTCCTGCTAGTGATTGTTCACCAGCTTAATTAGCTCACTGGCCAGCTGATTGTTTTTGAGTGGTTCTTCTGTTCCAACATTTCAAATAGCTGTAATGACCCTGTGGCCATTGTTTAAGAGGAACTTTTTGTACTATTTAGCTCTTTTACCTTTTTGATTGCTCTCTTGTACTCCACCATCCATGTTTATTCTCCCCCATTTTCTAAATTAAAAATCCCTTTCAAGAAGAGCATGCTTGTAAGTTCACATTTACATCTGGGGTACACTTTTCTTTAAGCTGTAATGGAAACAAGCCTACCTGGGTACTACTGTTCATTGAAAGTAAAGCACAGAGCCAATGGCTATTGGAGTGAATTCAAAAGATTCTCCTATGCAGTTCACTTTCCAGCATTCATTCAAAACTTTCAAAGTGTTTCAATTCTGTCTTCTTAGAGATGAAGTGGTCCTATTGGTACTTGGCCACATTCTTGTCTCCTTAGACATTCCAGAAAGATCATAGCAGTTTCTCTAGAAAGCTTTTACAGATGTTTTTCCTGATTGCCATTACTGTTTAACTTCAGCTGTTGCTTCTTGGAGAGAGCACCTGCCTCCTGCTTTGCTGGTGTTTCTTTGTAGGTTCTCTCACCTCCTAATCCCAAAGCCTTTGAAGTAAACAGCCCTTTTTTGGTTACCTTTGCTCTGTTACTGAGCTAAAGCTTCCCCTGTGTGAGCTCTGCTGGGCCAGCGAACTCAGCAGCAAGTGCAAGGCAGAGGGGTTTCATGCTGTTTCACACTGATGTCTCTTTACAGGAGTTATTCAGCGCTGCACTGCTGTGAAGTACCACTACACCTCCAGCTCTCTGCCTCGCAACTTACCCATCAACATCACCAACACCATCCGGCAGGATGAGTGGCACGCGCTCCGTAAGTAGCCCAGAGCGGGATAGGGAATGTTTGAATGACTAAATGCCTTAATGCAGTGCCAGCTGAGGGCTCGGAATCACCTCATCTAAGCATGGCTCTAAGCAGAGATACAGAATGATTAGTGAGGAAGTGCAGCCAGCCCGCTGTATGATTTGGAGGGGCTTAAAGCTAGGAATTCAGGAATACAGATGTGTTCAGTGAATTGCAAGGTGTAATTGTATTCTGGATCTGGGCACAGACAATTCCTAGCTGGCTTACAGCAAAGGTGCTGCAGCACTGTATAGATCCTATTGCAATTTTCTGTGTGCACACCAATGACCTAATGCAACCCCCTGGTGACCAGTCCTTTTAGGGAACATCCCAGTTTGTCTTTGCATCAGTACCTGGCCCACAGGCTGCCTCATGCCCAAGTCCTTCCCACACAGACCTGTAACCTGTGACTGAGAATGATTTAATAATTTTTTCTGCTCCTGCTTCCCTCTTCTTATGTGTTGAATTCACATAATTCAGCATAGCCTCTGTCATGTGAGAGCCAGCACCAAGGAAATCCTAGTTTCAAAGTGAACTAGGAGACAAGAGCAGCAATTTTACTATGGATAACAAAGTGCTGTTCATGTCACTGGTACACAAGCTTTTTTTTTAGAGCTTGTTACTGGAGTTGTTCCCATAATACTGTATCGATCTGCTGTCTGATTCTGTCCTCCCACTATTTCTCTTTTCAGTTCACTCTATGTGCCTCCCATGCACTGATCGTTTAGTACTCTCCAGTGTCCCTTCTTGCTTCTTTTGTTTCTATTTTCAGCAGAAAATTTTCTCCCCCAACAAACTCTATCCCAAAGAAAAATGCCACGCCAAAAAAATAAAACAGAAAAAACTGCCACTGCAGTACTAACATGAGTTTGTGATGCATCCCTCCTGTCCCATGCTGGGGAGTATTTGGCTGGTACTTCTCTGGATCAGGACAGAAATGCTCTCCAGCTGCACAGTGCCCAGCACAATGGAGCCATTTTAGATGGATTCCCTTAGTTACAGTGTGGAGTTACAGTGTGGGCAAATGATCTACTTCAAAGAAGCTACAGGAGGAAAAGTCCCTGGTTGAAGTATAAACTTTAGAACCAGTAAATCCACATTTACTAGGTACTGCCATCTTCATGTCTTCTGCCTTGCTTTTCTCCTTTTCCGTCAGATCTGCGGAGGATGACAGCTGGCTTCATTGGCATGGCAGTCTCCATCATCCTGTTTGGGTGGATCATTGGTGTGCTGGGCTGCTGCAAACAGCAGGAGCTCATGCAGTACGTGGCTGGGCTGCTCTTCCTAATGGGAGGTGAGAGCCATTCGCTTTTGCTCCTCAAGTCACCACATTCAGTATTGCTGCTTTGTAAAAGTAAAGGTAATGTCAGCCCACAACAAGCACATGAAGCAGTTAGTGCAGCAAACTGTCACCACAGTGCAGTTACCACTTCCAGCACTGGGCAGCACCTGTGCTTGCATGGGTATTGCATGTTTCTCAGTAGACCCCAATGTGTGTGTATGAGCCTTCTGCTCTAGAGAGCTGGTGTGTAGCCATGGGGACCATGTGCACAATGAGCAGAGCCCTCTGGCTGGCTCCAAGTGTGCAGCCTGTGGCTCCTGTCAGACAGCTCAGCCCAGTTTTCCCTAGGAATCATAACATAAGTTAATGTAGAGCACCTTTCTGGTACTCAGAAATGCTTAGATCTTCATGTAATGACGAAGTTCAAACCAGACAAGCCTGGGAGGACACTGGCCCAGTGACAAGGACGTGAGCTCAGTGCTTGGCAGGGGTGTTACATCTGTTTGTCCTGGGTGGGAGTAGACTTTCTGTATGATCAAAGGTTTTTCTGAACTTTGATTTTTCAACTTGAGAATGGGCAGTATGGACCTGGAGTCTAGTGTACTAGTGTATATAAGACATGCTGGAGTGCCTTGTGTCTTAGGCTTTTTTCTCCTCTATATATGTGTTCAGTGAATGTGTAGCAGATGACAAAAACCTGGGCACGCTTTGTGGGCCTAGGGTACAGCTGGCAGAAGTGTAGGTGTTCTTAGTGGAAACCAAAAAGTGCTGCACTTTGCAGCCCTGGGATTCAGTGAGCTAATTTCCTTTTGTGAGAGAAACTGCCCAAGTACTGTCTGGAACCTGATGACATTAGACACTGGAAATACTCTCGGGAGAATCAAAACATGATAAACTATGACTGAGTTCAAAATTGCAATGAAAAGTGCTAAGGTTATTTGTGAAGCAAGGTATCCTGTAGTCCTACATATATTCCCTTCATTTTTTTTTCTCTGCTTTATAAGGAGAGTGGCTGGTAAAACTGCAGGAAAAACCTCAAGGGTAATTCTTGATTTTGAAAATTCATGACTTTGAAAATACTGAGGGGAAGAAACCAGATTATAATTAACCTGTCTCAGGGCAGTGTAGAACCCTCTTGCTTTTCTCCTGCAGGTACTTGCTGCATCATCTCACTCTGCACATGCGTAGCTGGGATCAATTTTGAGTTATCCCGCTATCCCCGCTACGTCTATGGGCTGCCAGAGGACATCAGTCATGGCTATGGCTGGTCCATGTTCTGTGCCTGGGGGGGCTTGGGCCTCACCCTGCTGGCTGGGTTCCTCTGCACATTGGCCCCATCGCTCAACACCTCCCGGGCATCCGTACAAAAACCCAGACAAGAAAATGGGGCCGTGTGACCCCCGAGGGAGCGAGGAGAGACTCTGGAAAGCGCAGCCTGGGCAGAGCTGTGGGTTAACACCAGGAAGAGGTGGCATGTCAGCGTGTGGAGAGCAGTGCCCGAGCTGTTGAAATGCCAGCCCACGGGACGCTGCTACAGCCTCCAGTCGCAGACACGGACATTGCAAGTAACTCCAGGTTTGAAATATTGGCAACTTGATCATTGATGGTTTAAGGGGGACAGTTCTTTCAATTTGTTTTTCTTCTGTTTACAAGGGATTAAGTCCAAGGTTGTGTCTTTTTTTGTGCTGTTTTTTGAACTGTACCTCCATGGTCCTGTTATTGTCCAGTTGTAAGGGATGTTTACGCACCAACTCTATTGCTGCAGGTCTGTGTAATTCAGACCCAATTTAGGGCAAGGAGCTAAGTGAAGTTGGCTTGAACACTTTTGCAACAGGCATGTCTAGTGTTGGCTCAGGCCATCCTTTCCCAAAAGAACCTTGATCTAAGCCGAGGTTTAGGCCAAAGAATTAGCCCATTCTTAGTATTAATTTATTTAAAACAAAAACCTGTGCTATTCCATGCTGTGGATTCAGCTGTTTACCCACTACTCAAACTGTTTCCAAAAGGAGCTAGCTGTAACTGAGCAGCAAGACTCCAAGAAAACTCTTATGGACTCTGGGAAAGCAGAGGAAAGTTTTTCTCAGCTTCTTACACAGTGAAGGTTACTCATTTGGCTAACTAACATACCCTTGTTTTAATGGGGAGATGTATGCATCATGCAGCTTTTAACTTTTTCCACCAGAGGTACATTTTTCAAAATACGTCAGTTTGAGCTGCCAGGATCAACTTTCACTTCTGAGCTAACTTGTGGGTGCAACTCCTGTTCTGTGAAAGGAGATGAGTAATTCTCCCTGAGCTCAAATAACAGTACTGCTAAAATAGCAGATGTACAGCCCCCTCTAATATTAGTGTCCAAAGGAACCACAGTGTATTTTCCTCAGGAACATGTGGCTTCTGCTCAGTTCTCCACTCACCCCCCTCCAATGTCAAAATGCCCTGAGCGCAGTGTGTCGAGGACACGTGTGTTCTGCTGGAACAAGATCCCTTTCCAAAATGAGCACTAAGGACCTTGGTACCAGCACAAGTACTAGGGCTAACTCAGGAACATCAGCCAAAGTACTCTGGAGTGCATTTTTCTTTCATCCATCTATTCTTTTCTTCCTTCTCACATCCCCGCCCCTCTCCCAAGCGTCCAAAAACTGCACAGGTAAAGATGAGGTGGCCAGCATTTGGAGATGTTTACATTGTATTTAAAATACAATACAGTGGCATGTAAGATACTTAATGATAAAGTCAGTGTATTTATGAAAAGTGTAATTTTTAAATGGAAGTTGTAATTCTCAACTGGCATTAAAAGTACTGAAAGACTTGCTCAGTGGATGAAGCCTCGAATTCTTTGAGTAATGACCCGACTTATTCCCCAGAGAGCTCACATACACATTCCAGCAACAGTGTTAATGCTTCAAGAGTTAAGTTCAAGTGACAAAGTTAAGACATCATCCGTGTGTGAATTGTGTTCAGCCTTGCAAAATGAGTGTTCAAAAGTTTCAAACTCTAACAAGGCTGTAGGTTGTTCACTGGCTGCGCAGGCAAGAACTGGGGACGCTGTCTGAGCTGTAGGTTCTCAGTGTCACGGTACACTTACTGCAGTGTAGCCTCTTGGTCCTCATGAGGAAGTATCAGAGTATTGTGACAGGTAGGAGAATTATAAAAGAAAGGCCTCATAAAATCAGACCTGCTCTATTAAATTAGCAGCTAGCCTGTCATCTCTTCCAAGTGTAGTTAAGCAATATGCAAGTTCCCATGTGAAAACAATATGAAAGGTTCGTTAACAACCTGTTCTTAGGTTGAAAAATAAGTGCATCTGTGTAGACAATAAGGTCTGTTCCATGAGAACCTATAAAGGTAAAATGTAAACAACCTGAATCTTAGCACGTACACACAAACCACCTTTTGACAAAAAATGAAGTAGTAAGAAAACTACCAGCCAATAGGTGTTGCAAAAGGTGTGTGAGAACTGTAGAAAATAAGTTATGTGAATAAAGAACTGGCTTTTCCCACATGAAGAAAATGGAATCTCAGCTAACTTATCACAGTATCAGAGTAGGGTTTAATCCAGTTTTAGCTACAAGAGGGGCCAAAGGCAGCATGATGAGCACTGTGGACAGCAGGCTTTTAGCCTCCCTTACACAGATGTAGAACCATCAAGCAAGGGCAATAGCCCCAACACATCACGGATTTTTTAAAGGGAAAAAATGCTTTATTTTTTCCAGGCAGAAAATAAGTGATACAGTCCAGTCTACTCCTGTCCTCTGCCAAGGCCACAACCTTGACTGGGCAGGGATCAGGCATAGTACTGCAGATTGGCTTTTTTCTTTGCTTGAACCTCCAGGATTCCTTCCATGTAGTCCTCGTGGGTGAGCTCTGTAGCTCCACGGCGGAGAGCAATCATCCCCTGCCCAATGAGACAGTATTTAGAGAGGGAATGTGAGCACCACACCAGTTCCAAATAATTACTCCCTGCTAGCTTTTACATTCCCTCCCATCAGAGCTATTCCTATGGAGGAATACTTACCGCTTCGACACACACTGCCTTGCACTGGGCTCCATTGAAATCATCTGTGCAGCGAGCCAGTTCCTCATAATTCACATCAGGGCTGATATGAGCAAATGGGAAAAAGAGTCTTAGAGCATGTACCAAACTGAAAAGCAACGTTGGGAGTTTCCTCAGCCCCACAGTGAATTCCCCACTAGTGACTGCCAAACGCTTCGCAGCCCTGAGGTACCATCATAAATGACAAAAAGAGCCCCAGAAGGCCATACCTGACATTCATTTTGCGTGAATGGATCTGCATAATTCTGGCTCTGGCCTCTTCATTAGGCATTGGGAACTCGATCTTCCGATCTAATCGTCCAGAGCGGAGCAAAGCTGGGTCCAAGATATCAACCCGGTTGGTTGCAGCAATCACCTAAGCAGAAGCAGGATCATCAGTGTGAGACACCAGGAAGACAGGCCTCTTCTCTGCAAAGATTCACTAAGCTTCTTCCCTGGACATTGTTTTCCATCCCCTGCTAGAGCGCCCTGGACCTCAGCAGCACTCCCTGCTAGCTCCCAACCTTGACTTGTGTGTTGGGCTGGAAACCATCAAGTTGATTAAGCAGCTCCAGCATGGTCCTCTGCACCTCCCGGTCACCGGCCTTCTCACTGTCAAACCTGAGGGGAAACAAGGGTAAAACTGTCAGTATGAACCTGACTACCCTGTACCTATGTTTTAAACCACAACAAAACAGAAAGAAGGCATGCTCCTTGGCTGAGGTGTTCCAAATTCTTTCTTGAAACTACAGTCCTACCATGATGAATACCTGTCAGCAGCACCTATGACTTATTTAGTCCTTACAGCTGAATGGGGCTTATGTTGTCCAGACCCAAGCAGTAAATGAGGGTGAACATCTCAAGGTGCCTGCTGCAGTGATCAGAAAACAGTTTTAAACAGCAGGAGGCTATCAGACAGATCCCAAGTCTGACAAACTTTGCTCCTGAGCCCCAAGACTGTGGCAACTGTTATCCATCTGTGACTGTGTTCACACTCTCCTTCTGAGTAAGCCATGCTTTAAAAGGCTCTGCTTACATGGAATACAGCTCACCTTTTAGTGCCAATGGCATCCAGTTCGTCAATAAAGATGATGGAAGGAGCTTTTTCCTTTGCAAGAGCAAAAGCATCACGTACCAGCTTTGCTCCATCGCCAATGAACATCTGCACAAGCTGCGGACCTGCCAGCTTCAGGAATGTGGCCTGGGAAGTGAAAGAGAATTAATCCTAGGCCTCATTTTACAACAGGGTCACTTCTGAGTACTGTAAGAAGTCCTTCATTAAAACAAGCAAGTGAGCAAACAGACAGGAAAGTCCCACCCTTTGTAACACCAATTTGTGTGTATGATCTTTTCCCCTGGAGGTGTTCTTACTCTTTATCAGATACTATTCTACAGCAGCACACTTTCATAGGGTTCCTTTTACCTTGGTCTGGGCAGCACATGCTCGAGCTAAAAGTGTCTTCCCTGTTCCTGGAGGCCCATACATAAGGACTCCTTTGGGTGGCTGTATACCCAAATTTTCAAATTTCTCCTTGTGATTCATTGGCAGGACAATGGCCTCCACAAGCTACAACAGAAGAAAAATATTAATACACAAACCCATTCTTCTCCACAGATCCTCAAAAGGCTGTCTGCTTTTGAGTTGAAGTTCAAAGATTGTTGTCCACAGTCACACCAGAAACTACACATGAAGTATCACCTCTTGGATTTGTTTATCCAGCCCTCCGATGTCACTGTACTGCTCTGTGGGCCTCTCATCCACCTCCATGGCTTTCACTCGTGAATCATACTCCGTAGGCAGAGTCTCCAGGATCAAGTAAGAGTCCTTGTTCACCCCCTGTAAACACAAGTCCTTTGCTTTTAACAGGCCCCTCAGAGAGCACTTAATAAACATGTAATCAAATCTGATTTACTAGACCTCAAGAATGCAGGAATAACCAGCTTTGACACTGGCACTCATCAAATCACCCCAGCTTGGCAGAGTGGACAATGCCACAGTCAACCTTTTTAAATGAGTGGTCCAGTTTATTTACAATAAAAAAGACAGGGTTTAAAAAACTTACTAAGTGGTCTCTAAACTTTCAGCACCTAATTGTATGTATAAAGGACACACACCCCAAACTGCTTTTCTTTACTGCAAATCTAACTGAACCTATAATACCTTTCTATTAAAATTTTAGTAGAGAAATGGTCTTTGGGAAATCTGTACAGATTTGTCTCCTTTCTTAAAGACAAGACATATGCAATTTTTTGGCCACCATCATATCCAACTATAACAATAGGATCACTCACCACCAGATCTCCAGGCTTCAACTTCTCAGCATCCACCAACCCAATAACAGGCAGGAAATATGTCTGTAAAAAAGAAATCAAATTGAGCAAAACCAGATGTATCAGAAGACCCTTTGCATCATTCCTCACACCTGGCTGGGCACATGTGTCTTACCTGACGTGTAGAGGTCTTGATCACAGCACACTTGCCCTTTCTCTGGGAATCCAGGTCAATGTTTGCTCCATCCTCCTCCTGGTCATTTGGGTCAACATCCAGCAGCTGAAAACCAGGGTGAAAGAGTTCATGACAATGTAACCAGGCCAGCAGGATGACCCCAGGGTTAATGGTTCTAATACACATGCATTGGAAGAAATAAAATTTTCCATCATCCATCAGCAGTAGAATCCTAAAAGCATTAAAGCCCTCCTGTAAAAATTGATTTCTTCCTTTCCTTATGAAGCAGCATGCAATAGTGCATAGAAAGACATTAAAAAATGCAGAACAAAGTGATTTCTTTTCCCATACAGAAGGGCTCCTCACATTAAGGCTTAAGCTCATTAAGTTTTAAAACAGTACTTCAAACCAATCTCATTCTTAATAGCATACTATCAGCATTCTTTTTCCTATCATCAAAATTACTGAATTACAAAATAAATGTGATGGAGGAACAGAGCCACAGCCTTTCATTCACTGTTTCACAAGTTTCAGAGAGCATGTATCCAATATCAGATGCTCACGTTTACACTCAAAAGCGCTCTGTCACCTTCTGATGTTTGTTAGGTACAGGTGAACAGTATCCAAAGCCTAGGGAACAACCTAGAGAACAAGTGGGCAAGAGATGTGCACTTCCAGGTCACAAGTAAAACCAACAGAAAAACCTGAAAGTCTGAGAATACTCCAGGTCTTGAATCCCTCATGAGTTCCCTGCCTTTTTCCCTGCCACCATAAATTAGACACACTTTTCATGTCACTACGTAGGAGCCCACCACTCTCACCTCAATAACATTGGAGACAAGGTATGGCAGGGTTTTGTTCACTTTGATCTTCTCACTGTTCTCTTTGATCTTGTCTTTCATGGCCTGGAGCTCATGGGTCACTCTCAGTACCTCACTCTTCATGATCTGCAGTGGGTACACAGAAGAAAGAAAAAGGAATAGTGCACAAGACTAAGTCAAGATAAAATTAATAGATTATTCCAAAAGCAAATAATGACAGAAATCTAAGTCTGAGGAATAAAGAGAAATATATTTTATATATAAATATATAAAATATAAAATATATAAAGAGAAATAGATTAAAAAAGCAAAGCCAGCAAATTACCAAAATTTGTTAGGAATCAAGGCTACACAGGCCACATTCTGGTTTAAACTCATCAATAATCCCAAATTTCTTCCCAGTGTCACTCAGTAGCTTCAGCCTAATCAGGGCAACAGCTTACAGGGCTGCAATGTGACCTACGTAACAATATGGCCCAGATATGGCAACTGTGGTTTGGTTTGGTTGTGATCTTTTAATATATACAGATACACAAGTTAACTACATATACACATCTATTTTAGTTATGGTTTGCAAGGTGGTTGAAACTAGATGATCTTTAAGGTCCTTTGCAACCCAAACCATTCTATGATTCAGCCTGGGGAAGAGAGGGCTCCAAGAAGACCTCACAGTGGCCATTCTGTATCTAAAGGTGTCTTGTAAGAAAGATGGGGACAAACTTTTTAGTAAGACCTGTTGCAACAGGCCTAGGGGGTAAGGGTTTTAAATTGCAAGAAGGCACTAGATATTAGAATTTTTTTACGGTAAGGATAGTAAAACACTGCAACAGGTTGCCCAGAACCATGGTGGATGCCCTACCCCTGTAAACATTCAAGACCAGGTTGGACAGGGTTCTGAGCAACCTGGTCTAGTTAAAGATGTCCCTGCTCACTGCAGGAGTTGGCCTTTAAAGGTCCCTTCCAACCCAAACTATTCTAAGATTCTATGATCCTGCTAACTGTAAGGGAAAAAAACCTCTAAGAAAAAAAGTTCTGTACTCCCCATCCGACAGTGAGTACATTTACACCCAGCAGTAACATACCCAACACAGGTGTCTGCAGCATTGTCTGGCTGACACTGACAGGCCTTTTCCTCCCTTTCCTGGTTAGTCACACAGTGTGCAAATACACACTTTGTGATCCCTACTGAAGTGACTGGAGCACCAAGAGATCTCAGGAGAACTGGACACATCTGAACTGGTGTATGTGATTCTGTTCAATGTGGAAATCCACTCTTCACTAAGTAACTATATTTTTTAAAGTCGTTATGCCTAAGCATAATACTGTGCTGTAACACATTCACAGGACAGAACT
Organism: Sylvia atricapilla; assembly: GCF_009819655.1. Classification (NCBI taxonomy): domain Eukaryota; kingdom Metazoa; phylum Chordata; class Aves; order Passeriformes; family Sylviidae; genus Sylvia; species Sylvia atricapilla. The sequence goes on along the minus strand of NC_089145.1, from coordinate 23,277,858 downwards.
GTTACAGGAGCCAATACAGAATCTGTTAAATAAAAATGCAAAAGACTTAATAAATTCGATTTAATAAAACAGCCTAGAAATGATTCAAGGAAAACTGCCTGAAGGGAGCGTTCTGACAAACATTTTGCAATTATAATGCTCTTACTATAAAATGAAGAAAGCTACTTCTTCCTGTAGTCTGCAAGTTAAAAATAGGACACATATTTACCTTTAAAGAATAATAAAGTACATTAGTAAGTCAGAGTTACTTATGGAGCCTGAAGCAGTATAGGATGAAGTTATTCAGTAGAATTTATGAAATATTTTATCTCAATACTGCTAACACTGGGCAGCAAACATTCTAAATTCATAAGTGCTCTTTTACACAAAACGTGTCTATCTTGAGACAGGTCTACCTACTTAACATCTTCATGAATGAACAAGCAGGAGGATGGAATGTTTTCTCATCATGTCTGCAGATGACACCAAACCGGGGGGCACAGTCTCTGTGCTCAAGGCAGAGCCGCCACACAAAAACCTTATAAAATATGAGGACACATACAAAGCCCCGCTCCAGGGAGGGAAGTGCACCTTGCAGTGACACATACCGGTCAGTGTCTGGCTGAGGAATGGACCTGGGGGTCTCTATAAGACAATAAACTAAACAGGAGCCAGAAATGTGCCCTGACAGCAAGGGTCGCAAACTGCATCCAGAGCTGCACTGTCAGGACTGTAGGCAGTAGATGGAGAGAAGTGTTCAGCACCCTTTATTCAATATTTTAGATGCTACCTAGAGCACTCAGTCCAGTTTTGGCGTTCCCCCATAGAGCAAAGACATCGATAACCTGGACTGAGTTCAGCACAGGGCCACCAAGATGGCTGGGAGCTGGAGCATGGGCCCTGTGAGAAACAGCTGAGGGAGGTGCGTTTGTTCAACTGGAGAACAAAACTGCTTGGGAAGGAGGTATCAAAGAGACTGAGCCAGACACTTCACGGCAGTACACAACGAACAGATGGAATAACAAAAGACTGAAAGGTGCGGCTCAGACTGTATGCAAAGCAAATCTTTATCCTCACCAGGTCTGTCAAGCAGCAGCACTGAACACCCTGCGAAGTGGTCCGATATCTGTCTTTAAAGGCCTTCAAGATCCAACCGGATAAAGCCCTGAGTAGCCTGGGTTATGGCTGACCCTGCTTTGAGGAGTCTGGCCTGGAGATCTGCTCAAGCCCCTTCCAACCGGAATTACCCAATGATCCTACCTGACTCAGGCCACAGAGCAGACTTCCCCCTCCCCGGTGCCTGCGAGGCAGGGAAGGCCTGTGTAACTTTAGCTAAAGCATCCATGGCTGCGCAGAACACCCGCCCCCTCAGCTTCCTCGGGTCCATGCTCTTCCAGTGATTCTTCCCTACCTTCGCGGTTCAGTATTCCTCAATCCGCCTTTCTCGATTCAATTAACCGTGTTTAGTTTTTTGCTGTCCCCGTGGTTGTGGTAACCCTCCCGCCCCGAACAACAGCAGCACAGAGCTCCCGGGAGGCGGCCCGGCCCGGCTCCGCTCCCCAGCCCGGCGCGGCGCGGCCCCCGCCGCTACCTTGATCTCGCTGTCGAGGAGGCGGGTGCGCTGCACGATCTCCTCCGTGGACATCTTCAGCACCTCCTCGCCGACGCCGTCCTGCGGGGGCACAACGGCAGCGTCACCCTCGGCCCGGCCCGCGGCTCGCCCCGGCCCCGCCGCCCCCGGCCCCTCACCTCCGACTCATCCCACACCGACGCCATCTTCCCGCCGGCCCGCGGGCGCGCAGGGCGCGGCGGGTTCGGCGCGGCAGATTCCGCACTGCGGGCTCCCGGCGGCGCGGGGCGGGGGCAGCGCCCCGGGCGGAACGTGCAGCCCGGGGGTTCCGCGCACCCTCCGCTCCCCCGGCGCTGCCGCCGCCGCCCCGATCGCGGCCCCGCGGCCCGCGGCCGTGCCGAATCTGCCGGCGGGGCGGGGAGCGGCCAAAACTGCCGAGTGATGGCGGCGCCGCCACCGCGGGGCGGGACGGGGGCGGCGCCCGGAGCCGGCGCTGGAGGCGGACGGGGCGGTCTCCCGGAGAAACGCTTTATTACAGTCAGTGCCCGTACACAGCGGCGAGGGGGAAGGGAGCGGGGCCGGGCCGAGGACGCCCCCGGCAGGCGCAGCCCGAGGGGGCCCGGGGCGGCTCGGTCAGGCCCCGGCCGGGCCCCGCGGCGGTCAGACGTAGCCGGGCTTCACCGACAAGCGGCGGCAGTTGGGGCAGCCGCGGGTCCCGTTGGTCTGGAGGCACCTGCAACGGGAGGAGGTCGGGTCGGGGGGTCTGCCGCGGCCGGAGGCGTCCCCAGGGCGGCTCCACGGCCGCTGCACACCACAGAGCTGTTCCCCCTGGGCCCTCCCGCCACGGGCAGAGACTGGATCTCTTTCCCATCCCTTCCAGGGAGGCACTTAGGCAGATTCCTCTAAAATTCCTCTAAGATTCCCCAAAAAGTTTTTTCCGGTATTGCTGGAGACAAGTCCACAGAGCTCATCGGGCATCTCTCACTGCCCAGTAGTTTGATCCTACTGGGAGCAGTGTGTCAGTGTGAGACTTTGTTATTAAATTCTTAGTTTTCAGGTCATTGTGTTTTGTAACACTCATATTTCTTCTACAATAAAATGATGATACAGCTAACTTCTTTCATGGCAGTAGCATGATAACAGGCTGGATGACTTCATCACCTCTGTGTGGCACTAGCCAAAGGAGAAAGTGAGGGGACTGGGGAAAAATCCAAACTGCTCCTGATTCCCCAGAAGCAATCAAATAAGAATTTGTGAACTGGGCTGATCACCTACAAAAGCGAGGGCATCAGTGAGTAGTCATTTAGAGGACAAGTGGGATGTGATGGATAGGATGGCTATCCAAGCACACCCTCCAAGGCAGTGAGCACCTCTTAGCACTGCAATGCGATCCTGCAAGGCAGGATCAAGACAAAGACCTGGGGAACAGCATGCACAAGACTACTCTGGGCATAAGCTGCTCTTTCCTACGACTAATGTAATGACAATAATTCCAGCTAATTACTTCAAATGGAAGAAGTGGGAGCAAGGTAGTGCCTGGAGCTGGTTGTTTTTCTCCCCAATGGACTCTCCACACATGCCACAGTACAGCTCCATCTCCTCCACACATTCATGGAACTTCACGACATGGTCACGCAATTCTCGCTGCTGCTCCTTTGTGCGATAGATCCTTTCACACAGGCAGTGGAGCTTCAGCAGGCTGAGCTGCATGAGAAGGACAGAAACATACGACAAGGGAACAACAGGGTGAACACAGAAACACGAGTGGGAGTGTCAGAGCCCCGTCAGCCAGCTGGAGAAACATCAGCAGGTCTCAAAACTTCCTGCCATTAACCCTTCTTTGTGTCACAAAAGGTAACACCAGGTCTGAGACCCTCAGCAGCTCTTCCACTTATGGTTTCCCTGAGCTACCTGTGACAGTGTATTTGACTTTCCTTTGCCTCCAGCCAGCTCACAGTTCAGCAGCTGCTCATGGCAAAAATGTTTTTCAGGAAGACACCTCTAGTTCTCTGCCTGTTTTACACCCTAGTTTCACTGTTTCCCCATTCCCCTTTGCTTATCCCATTGTGACTCCTCACTCACTTTTCACACTTGCACGCTGATGATTATCTGTGCAACTGCCCACAACCAAACACTTCATGAAAACCAAATCCCAAGCACTCGCTGGTTAATAGGAATGCTAATGAACAACACAAGCCTGGATACTTCAGTGTTTGACATCTGATATTGCCTGACACAAGACTATGAAAAGTGCTGGAGAGAAGCTCTAGGATCCTACCTTGTTCCCTAGTCCCTCTGCCAGCTCCTGTGCCTTTTCAATGCTTTCCAGAGCCTGTGAATTGAGAGCACTGGTTGTTAGTTCTTGTCAAATATATAAAAACATATGAATGTCTTAGGAGAATTAATTTTAAAAATAGGTAAAGAAGAGCAGAGTAAAAATTGGATAAGCAAGCATCCCTGTAACTCTGGAGAATCAAGAAAGATTTTTTGGGAGGGCAGATTTCTCCCCCCTCCCCAAAAGTCCACGAGAAAAAGTTTGTTTCTGAAAGACCACAAGTAATGCAAGAGCTACATTTCTGTTGCAGACACTCGGTGTCAGTGTTGGCAGAGGCTGATCCCCAAGCAGAGAGAATACAGACTCATTTAAACTCAGCCCCACATGCTCATTTGGGGCTGGGATGGAGCACAAGCAAAGCAAGCCTTGTCCCCACCCTACCTTTCAGGCTCAATAATTGTTGGGCAACTCCAATTTCACTTGTACCAGAGATGAGGAAAGGGATCACCAGCACCAATCTCATCTCACACCACACTCATCCATTTTTTCCCTGCTGTTCATAGATCCACCTTGCCTTACTTACACATACATGGTGGGATGTAGGAGTGTTCTGCTATCCATTTTTTTTTAAATCTGAAGGAAATATTTAGCATAGCAGCTGTCATACCAAATGTGTCCCTACTTTCCCCTAGATGTCACAGTGTTCCTTCCTGTTCTGATAAATAATCTCTTTTCCAGAACTATTGAGATCTGCTTCCTATTTTTCCAAGGGGAAGAAGAGGTCTCCATTGTGGTGCATGTTATAAAATTTCTACCCTATAATTTGGTGTTACTGCTACTGTAGGAGGAGAGGGGCCGATGAGATGCAAAAATGCACTGTGAATGCAGAGGAGATGGCATAAGACTTGTGGTGGCAGCAACAGACTAGGGTAAGGAAATGGTAGAAGAGGGAAGTGGGAACTGAAGGCCAGCAGGGAGAACATAACTGAGAACTGTGCCTAGGCAGACTGACTGTGGCGCAGGCTCATAGAAGTGTGTACTGGGAACTCCTGAAATTATTGACTGTGACTAAGAATCAAAGTGAAATGTGTGGGGTAGGGTGAAATGTGTCTAGGGGACAGTTTGTCTTGGACAGGAATATGAGACTGCGCAAGAATGAGGGCAAGCACAATGTGAGCAGCCTGGGAGGATCTGAATAGCACTGATTACATTACACATAAATGAAATGGACTAACTAGCCAAAGAGACTGGGAAGATGGAAGAAGCTTGGACAAAAACAGGGAATCTGCAAGTGGCAAGTTAGCAAATTACTTTATTAAGTAATTTATATGGGGATGAGTAGCATGAGAAATGGAAACTGGGGCTGTCAGGTTGAAGAACAGGCTTGGGTGAATATTCAGGGATGTGACATCTAAGGAGGTCACGTTTGGTCAACAGACATAAGGTCCCTGACCCAGCAGGGCAGACTTCCCTCTAATGCCTGAGACAGAATACAAGATTCCTCCACTTCCTTTTTCTGTGGGATTTGGTGAGATTGGAATTCTGTGCAAAGTCCTCATCATGTTCTCCCGAGTGAGAGCTGCTTGATATCATAGGCTGACAGTGGCTCAAGATAGAATCAGTGAATGTAAGGGTTTGATGAGTGCACTGAATATTCTCTCCTGCAGAGGCCTACCTGCTGTGTCCTGTCCCATTCTTTTGACACTGAGCAAACTTTCCAAGTTCACAGTTTCTTCTTCCTTTGCTAACAGACATTGTGTTTACTTACTGAGATTGCGAGGCGTCTCACCCAACTGATTCCCTAACAGAGGTGCTCAGATGCTGACAGCACCCTGAATTTGTCTATTCTGACATATACTGGAGGTACTGATGTCTGAGATGCTTCATTTGAGCTCAAATTCTCGGTGTCTCAATATGAGTGATAAGAGTGAATCTTCATCAGATTTAGACCCAACAAGCACCTTGATGTGGCACTGTGCAGGTACTCTCCAGGTTCAGAGCTAGTTCAGGGCTAACCTTAAAGCATTTCGTTCTGTGGCTGAGTAATGTTCCTGCCGTGCAATGTGCTGCATCTAGTGCAGTCTGGATTTTAACACACATACACACTGCCTAAGTATTTTCAAAATAAGTAACTTCACCCCCTTGTTATTTGGGGATAGACAACCATTGACTGGTTGTCTATCCCCAAATAAATTCCTGCTCTCATTCCTCTGTTTCACATCAGAGTTTATAGACCGTCAAAGTTTCTCCAGGAATTATATACCACATTTGCTGGCAGAGCACATGGTGGAGCTGTAGAGCTGTCTAAACATCACTAGCACATCAATGGGCTTAGTCATATAACTAAAAAGTAGGCAGGGGAATCTATTTCAGAGCATAAGGCTTCCTTCCTCCAGTGCTGGTTTCTCAGCATAAAGTAAAAGTCATCAGGATTGACTAATGAGGCAATTCTGTAATTTAGCAGTCTGACTCAGAATGCATGTTCCTACCATTAGTAACAAATTCCCGGCTGAGAGAGACCATTCAGAGAAATATAACTGTACAAGCAACAGGCCCTGTTGGTAGAACCAAGGTCGCTTCTGAACTGTACCCTCACCAAGGTGCAGTACAAGACTGTGCTCTAATCTTGTCCTACAAACGTCTGTAGAAACAAGTTTGTAACTGACCTTGTCCAGCTCCTTTTGAATCATCCAGCACTTAGTCACTCCTAGCAGCACCTGGATCAGGCCCAGGCGGTTTCCAATCTCTGTCATGATGCTCATGGAAGAATCATACCGAGGGAAGGCTGTCTGCAGAAGCAGGGAGGAAAAAACATGTTTTGCTATGAACTGCTTTTCATGCCCCCTTGCTATTGCCTCAGTCCTTCCTGGCAGGAAAGAGCTGTACCTGCACGTCTCTGCGACTGCGATGGATGTCTGCAAAGCAGAGCAGACACAGCGCTTGCAGCGGCCGGTCACCATGCTGCAGGGCAATCTTCATGGACTCCTGAAAGAAAGGAGGTCAGTAAAAGAGCTTGTTCCTGGTTCAAAACAGCAAGGCTGGGACTCTGTACTCCGTCCACTGAAAGATCAGCTCCAAAGAAATGGCACCATCTTTTAAGGCAAGGAAAATCTTTTTCACACGTTCCTGATCAAGGGCCATTCATAGACTGAAATTTTGAAGCCCCCTGGGCTACAGAAACCACAGCTCTAAGATTGGGAGGCGGCAGGAAGATCTGCAGTCCCGTGTGAATGCCAGGATATCCCTCTTGCCCCAGTGCTGTGGCAGGATCCCCTGGCGGAGCACCCCCAGCTCTGTGGCTGCTGTCCCCGTACCTCACAGCAGTCCATGGCGTCTGCCAGGCGCCCCAGCTTCCGATAGGCCACGGCCATGTGGTACTGGCTCATGGCACGGTACTTCAGGCTCCAGCCCTTCCCGTAATCATTCACCAGCTCAGCAGCTTTACACGGGAAAAACAAGGCTTTCTCGTAGTCCTGTAAGGCACACAAGCACACAGACAGCAGTCACAGCAAAAAAATAAAACAAAAATAAGAGAAGAAAAAAGCCCAACTATTTTTTATTTACTAACACTGCAACAATGCATTAATTTGAAGTTAATGCCATTAACTTTATTCTGCAGGAACTATTTGCCTTCCTCTACAAGCAAAAGCTGAAAACTTCCTCTGCTCTTACATCATCTCTACTTGTAACATCTACATGGAGCCTTCATTTTCTCCATAGGGTGCGTTGGCATCTCCAAGAAGCTCATTATCCATCATTCAGGAAAGAGGAACTAAGACTCATGGCCTCTTCAAATTCACAATAAATAATAATACATTTTAATTTTAAAATATGTTTTTCATTAAAAGCGTGTTAAAAATAAATCCTATTTTACAACAATTATGTAAAACTTATGTAAATATTAAAAAACATTCTTGAATAAGTTATAGGAGACTGCAGAAGTGAAAAAGTACTCTTTTTTTAATTCTCTACAATGCACAAAAGAAACCATAACTTCTCAAATTTCCTTTGTCCTTTCTTACTTCACACCTGAAAAGTATTCAGCATAACGTTATTTTCTTTATTTTTGGTTACCACACTTCATGTGATGAGTCTTCTATGAGTGAAGAAATCAAGACTTTGTGAGAAAAACCTATTTTTTGCTGTTTGAACCAGAAGTTGGAACTGGCAAATTACCCCCCGTGCTCAGTCCCTTCCTGGTTTTGCCTACAGCTACTTGCTGGCAGCTATTTCTCTACAATAGTGGTAGAATTAGAGACTCCAAGAGTTTTGGCTGCCAGCCCTGTGTCTCTGATGTGAACTTCTTTGAAGCTGAGTTTGATCTTTTCAACACACATATTCACAGCTGCTTCTGCTGTGCTGTATAAACATGACATTGATCCTCCCATCCTTACAGTGGAGGAGAGTACTCCATTTGGATTTTACAAAGGGATCTTAGCTTAAAATGCTCTCTCAGTATTTCACTTCCTACAGGAAAGACAAAGGCTGAAATTCACGTGATTTCCAATGCTTCCCTGAATCTGTGGGACAATCACCCTTCTGTCCCTTAGGTTACTGTACCTTTATCTGGGTGTAGAAGTTCCCGAGGCTGCAGCAGACTCGACATTCCAGCATCTTGTCATCGTTGTTGTGTGCGTAGCGTAAAGCTTTCTCAAAGCACTCCAAAGCCTTCTGGAAAATGCTGAGGCCCAAGAAGGCATTGCCCATGCTGAGGCTCACCTGGCCATTCAACTGCAGGCTCACAGTGGTACCCTGCATGTTCAGGCATGTCTTACAGTAAGAGATTGTTTTCTGGAATTCACAGAGTTTCTCATTGCTGCGAGCCAGGTTTAGGTAGCTCTCTGTAAGGAAATCTGGGTCTTCCAGCTCCCGTGCTGTGTCGATCTGTACCACTGCAAACTTTAAGCAGAGAAGATAGTGTTTACAAAAGTGTGTAGTTTAATTAAATACAGGTCAAGCACCCAGAGAGTAGCCCCCTGTACTGGAGAAGAGGCTCATCTCTAAGCAGGGCAGACAAGGCTGTCAGCACATGGAGAAGCATCTATGCACCAAGCAGTTATCTAGTGGTTTAAAAGGCCTGTGAAGAAACTTCTCCCTCTCTTCACACAGTCTCTGGGCAGGGAAGGTGAACTAGGCTGGCAATAAGGGGAAAACAGCTGTTAAATGGCCCTAAAGAGAAACTGGTAAAGCAAGAAACATCTGACACAATGCAGTTTTGTTTTCTTTCACTCAGTGTAATGTATCCCACTTTCTCTGGAATTCCTAAGTTTAAAGCACTCTATTAATAGAAGAAAGTATGCTATTTCTTCAAGGAATTTTTTACTAATAAATTGCAGTCTTGATCCTGACAGTTTTAGTTATATAACCTCCAGGATTTGTTGCATACTGTTCTCTTAAATGAAGTCTCTTTCAGGCTGCAAACTCTTTTAAGCAGTAACTCATGTTTTGTGATGAAGCAAGCACACTGCTGGCTTGAATTAGTATCAGTAGCAAAGGTAAACAGTTAGCAATTTTCGTTAGACATTATCAGTTAGGATTATGGATGGCAAATTCCAAGGGAATCAATTACTTCCTTATTGTATAGTGGCTACACATAATAATTTAGGCTACTAGAACATTTTACAGTCTTTGGAAACAAAAAAACAAAATCCCCAAACATCACCAGTGATAAATTGTGTATGTTTGGTTTGTAAATATCTTCTCAGTTTCCATTACAGTTTAGGAAAGCTGCTATGTGGACTCAGTGATGTGTACTAGCTCATGCTTCCCCACATTCCCTTAACTTTGTTCTTCAGTGTTCCCTGACTGCCACAGCCTCTTCTCTAGGTGCAGAGTAATTTTTCCCTCTCCAAAAGAGGCTGAGCATCACGACTCTTAAATCACTTTTTATTTCATGCCTTAAATTCTGACCCTTTTTCTCCTGATAGTTCCTCTCTCAATGGCTTATTGCTAAAGTTCTCCTTTCTCTATCCTTTGACCAGTTGCTGTGTAAAATCTTTACTTTGACTAAAGCCATCTTTCCTTCCTAACACTGTGAAAAACTAAAATTCACCTACTCTGATGCCACTTTCTGTTCTCTTCTAAGGAATTATGTTTGAGTATACTAAGCTCACTCCTTTGCCTTTTTCCCCCCATAAAGTCTTCAGTATTTCCTTCAGATAGCTACATCTTACCCCTTTTTACTTTTCTTCCCCAATCAGTCTGTTGTTTATGCCAGCACTTAATTTCACACCACTTAACAGAATTGTCTTCAAATATTTTCCAAGTGTATTAATACCTCTCCTTTCTTCTTCATCCTAAGTATTTGGTTTCAATATAGGGCTTTGACATGTCCATGGGTTTACCAGTAAAATATTCCCCTCTCCTCCTTCCAATTCCAAACAGAGCTACCAAATACTTTTCACTAAGATGTAGACATCCCTTTCATGTTTTGCTCTAAATGCTGAATGATAGCCTAGCAAGAGGCAATCATTCTAGTCTAGTCTAGTAAGAGGCAACCCAAAACATCAAGACCAGATATCAAAGCCCTCTGGTAAGACCCTATTTCAGGCTGGGATAGTTTCTTAAGACTATTACAACACTCTCTTGCCTTGTCTTACAGGTTCTTGAGTTGCTCTCCCAAATGCTGCCTGCTGCTCTCTGTACACATCCACTTATTTCTCAGATCCACACACCAGGTTATTTTTGTTCATTTAATTAAACTGTTTATCCTCATGCGTTTGAAATGTAACTTTAGCTGCTTTTTGCCACTCTTCCATCAAGCCTCATGTCCTTTCTTTCTTCTCTACTGTCCTGACAACTGGAAGCTGCTCTCTGACCTCAACTGTGAGACACCTGGAATGTCTTAATTACCTCACCAAAACAGCATCTTCTTTTCCCCTCTTATTCAGTCCCCTGGCAAACAAATAATTATAATTAAAAACCCCCAAAATATCATTTATATTAGATATCAGCCAGAAGCTGAACATGTCTCCACAAGATTGATACTTATTCTAGAGAATCCACCTGGATTTCCCCTTTTATGCTGACATAGACACTGTAAACAGCTTGTAGTGGACAGGCCCTGTTCTCTCACCTTTTCCTGAAGCCTGATAACATGATGTGCCTGCACGTGGGAAATAATCAAGAAAGGTCTCCATGAATAACTAGACAACTTAAATAACCCAAGAATCTTGAGGAACCAGACCCAGTGAAAAATCATATTCTGTGTATCTTGTGGCCTGGAGCTCTTGGTGAGCACAGTGATTACAGCAGCCCAGAACATACACTCAATTGCTGCTATTTTCTGGTACACACAAAATACCGACCCCCCCCCCCCACCTCGCCTTCAGGTTCTGATCTCCAGCCACGTTCCATCGTGGGTGTGACACAATGGCATGCATTCGTCTCCAGTGCACCTTACCTTCAGCATGTCTTTGTATCTGCCCATCTCTGCATGAGCAGTGATGAGGCAACCCAACACCCGAAACCTGCCAGCAGGATCCGCAGACTTCTCCAAAACCCTCATCCAGACTCGCAGGGCCTTTTCGGTCTGATTAGACTGGTAAAGATGGAGTCCTTTCTCTATCTGTTGCTTTGTCTGGTCCTGACCCATCTCCCATGGATTAAAAAGCCTCATACACTAACCTCTAAGGATAGCAAAAAGGACGTGCTTACAAGAGAACACAACATAAAATGCCCCACTAGAAGAGGGCGTGTTGTGTGCTCAGAGGGCCCACAGCCGTAAAAGCCCAGCCATGTCAGGGGGCTGGAGCTATGGTAGGCAATGGCAAGAAGTGGTTGCTCAGCACTGAAGGCAGAATTCGAAATCCACTAGGTAAAACATCTTGCTTGCTAGGGCTCCATCAATGCGTTCGTCTGTCCAATCCCATAAACAAAGAGGAAAAGCACGACAGGGAGAGAAAGAGAAAAATCTCAAGCCACAGGCGTGAAACTCAATCTGAACAGCCAGTGCTGGTCTCCTCCCCATTGGCTGCAGCTGCTCCTGCCAGTCCAGCTCACGTGGCTCCCAGGAATTCTAGTCAGGCTCCCCCGCTCCCAAGGTCACGGTGCCAACTGCCCACCCCTGCCCGCCAGTATGAAGCTTATAAATACCCCAAGGAGAGACAATTGGCTGCAGTCACAGCCTCAGGATGCCTCGGCTGTCTCTTTCCTCTCTGGCCATCCCCTTAGACAAGTACTGCTGGTGGTGGGCTAGCCTGGGAGGAACCAGACTTGGGTGGAATTGTAGCTTTAGGAAAAATGTATGCCTTAGAAGTCAGGTGTGAACAAGGCAACTTCAGCATGTACACATGTGCAGTGTTACACTTGCAATAATGTTCTTGACACTTAGCTAGGCATAAAATTCAGCCTCCCTTTTGAGGACCTCAGCTGGCATCATGGACTGTTTTTATGGACACTGGTCAGCTCTGACACAGATTTGCTGTAAATACACCACTGACTTCCTAATCTGAGGGACAAGGAGCTAACCATCCTGAAAAACTTTGTTCTTGACTGAACATTGCTCCCTGCCATCAGATGAGTGTGGCAGTCCTCCAAAAGTTTCCAACAAAAGTTGTCAATGGCACTGCCTAAGTTCTGCATCCAGAACTTGGACAATTTTTTATGATGAATAACAATAAAGACACAGAACAACAGATATCTGCACGTTTTGTTTGCAGGAGAGAAGTGTTAGCCCCATTAAAATATACGTTTATGTTTCTGACACTGTTGAAAAAATCAGACTGGCTCCTCTAGGAGTCACATTTAATACTCTCACCAATGTGCTGCAGCCTTGGTGATCCAGAGATTTATTCAGTCCTTCTCAATAAGATACACCAAACCTGGGGGGAGGTGGGGCAGGTGGGGAATGCTAAAGGGATAGCTAATGTTTTTCAGATGCAGAAGTTCCAAGAAGCAGTGTTATGATTCTTTTACCGGGCAAAGAGAAGCAATTTGAAGTTTTAACAGATCTGCCTGCAAAAACAGTCATGTCTCGCACTGCCTCCCTGCTTCTTGGTGAATTGGTGGCAGTTCTTCCCCAAGCAAAGGTAAATACCTACAGAATCACCTCAAAGGGTACCAAGCAGACTACCTTGATCTGTCAACAAAAAACCAAGGGAGCCTTCCTGAGGTAATATCCTTAAGGAAAGCAGAACACAAAATAAGGAATGACAGTCTACCTAGAGGATTTACATCATAGCAATCATAATCTTAAGAGATTACACCTGTCCTTTATCCAAAATTCTCAGGAAAGTATTTCAAAAAGAAAAACATTTTAAATTGTAGAAGGGTTTTGCTACAATAAGACTGATTCTCTTTTGGGAGTCATGTACACTATCATATTTGCATTATCTAAGTTAGCTTTGTTTTTCAGAGATGTAATGTGCTAGATGATATTTCAGCATAGACTATATGAAGTCTGACACTTTGGAAGTAGAAACTACGGAAAAATCTACAGAAGCTGAAGAAAACTAATGGCGAGGCATGGCTGGTTAATGTGTGAAAATCACTTCAGCAGCACTGTTAAAATTATTAGCTAGGTACTTAATAGATTTTAGGACTTGTATAAAAGTCCGATTTGGAATTTTTAAAAAATCTCTCCTCCTTGCAGTAATTCTTATATGTCTCTCTGGGTGTAGGTGGTAGGATGGAAAGAAGATGCAGAAGATCAGTCCTCATGGAAAGCATTGATATGGTGAGGCCATTCAGATTTCTAGGCCTGGAAAAGTTAAGAGGCCAGGAAGGCAGCTACTTTGAAAGCAGGCAGGAAAGAAACCCGCTATATAATGGAATCAAGCCAGGACTCAGGAATGGGGACAACAAAAATTGTATCATTCTTGGTAGATCAGACTACTTTGCAAAATTAACCTTCTACAGGTGAGCTGCCTGTAACTCAAACTCACCCTGAGATTCTTTTGGACCACATCAACAAAGCGATGCTTCCTTCCCCACACAGCATAGCCAAAATGAAAAGAGGGTTCTTTTAAAAACCCATCTAACAGATGATCTGCCCTGCATTTGGTTAACCTCACTTTACCTCATTGCTCTTGAGCACAATGAAACAGTGTTTAGTTTCTTAGGAATCAATTCACAACTCTCACCTGTTGAGATAAAAACACCCTAGTAAAATAAGAACTAAATCCATCAAGTTCAAACTTGGTAATTTTCAAAAAACCAGGAACATGCTCTGATATGGAACATACCACTCTGAGCCCAACTGCAGCTGCCTAATTAAGGAGGGAAAAAAGATCAACACTGACTACCTGTGCTACTTCAAAAAAAAGCAATGGCATCTTTCTGTAGCTCAAGACAGCTTTAATTCATACAAGATTCAGGTACAGCCTCTACAGTTAATCCACAGTTTCTCCTCAGGAAGTTAAAGCAAATAAATTAGTCTGAATGGTGCTTGGCAACATCAAGTTAGGGAATCTTACCTGTCATACATGCAGTGTGGCTCATCATGCACTCACTTTGAAGAAGTGACCACACTGACCTGCTTTTCCTCCTCCCCAGTGTTCTTCATAATGTCCCTGGTGACTCCCGGCCGTGTGAAGAGAGCAGAATGTGGCAGGTAAAGTCAGGAAGACTGGAGTCAAAACAAACAGTGAAAGGTGGAAGTGGATGTGAGAGGAGAAAGGTTTCTCCTAAAACATTCAGCATCAGGATTTCATCTACTACTTTGTGTACTTCCTACAAATGCTGATAAATGTAAGAACTCATGTGAAAATGCTGATTATTTTCAGAGATTAATACACTGGCTCTTAGGTGTAGTTTGATTGTGTATTGATTGGTGGTGGCCTTTTAAATTGAAGAAAAAGCCTCAAAAAATAAAAAAGCCACTGATCCAAGAGAGATCTCGTGTCAGTTCTGTAAGATGTAGCTGACAAAACTTTGATTGTGTAAGACAAGGTGAGTGAACTTTCTGCACATGCCGGAATCTTCTATTTTGCCTAAACAAACCCTTTTTCTGATTCAATTGTTTCTCTCCATCCTTGGTGTCAAGTTGTATCTAAGCTGAAATCCCTCCAGCCTCTCTTCTCAACAGCTGCAGGGATCCCAACGCGGTCTGTGACAGGTGGCTCTGCGCCTCGTGCTGCAATTGGTGCGCTCAGGGCAAGGAATGCAATGCTGAATCCTGATGCTTTGCAAGTGCTCTCAGATTTACAATCACGTAGGAAGTGATGGGGTGAAACAGAGTATCCCAGATAACACAGGAAAAGGACACCAAGGAGAAACATAGCTGTCCTAAAGATGCTTGCAAGTCTCCAAGATGCAAGATAGCAGAAGGAAGGAATAACATCAGGGTATTTTAAGAGCTTTCAGAAATGCAGGAAAATCATGGCCATTGTGGTACTTTCCTTCTGAGAGAGGTAATATTCATGTCAAACTTGTGACAGGTTTCTAAAGAATTACACTTTGGCTATGTCAAATACTTTTTATTAATTTGAAATGAGATATCATGAAAGATATCTTAGTCCTAAGTGCAATGCAGGTACCCCTTGCTTATCACTAGTAAGTAATCCAAATCCATTTGCAGTTTCCCTGTGTAGTGTTTCCAGGACCAGGAGCGCTGGAGGCTGCAGGTACCTTGATGCTGCAGAACCAGGATAGATCCAGCAAGCTTGGCTGTGTTCCTGGAAGGGAAAGGAGGTGGTGGCAAGTGTGGGGCTTGTGAGAGAGGCAGCAGCTGGTGCCTCTCTAATCCCACACAGCACCACGCACTCGTGCTGCTCCTGCCGAGCTGAGGGCTGCTGCTCTGCCCAAGGCATCGGGCCCCTGAAAAACCCTGAAGCACAAGTGCATGGACAGGCAAGTGGCTGCGTGGCACCAGTTCTGTGAGGCTGGATATGCTTACTCCTCACTCCCAAGTGTTGTGCAGCATCCAAGATCCTCAGCTTTTCTGTATCTAAAGGGGACTTGACTGTCAAATGACCCAAAATGGAGTTATATCAACCAGAAAACCTTTTCCATTTCTATTCAGAGTAGCTCATTTACATAGAAGTAAAAATCCAGGGCAATACTGTACGTCCAGAACAAGTGGTATTGGGCCATGAATATTTTTCTGTCTCACAGCTAAGAAACTGTAAAATAGTTCTCTCATCTCTCTCGTCATCTTCTCACCCTTGTACCCCCAAAAAGAACCTCAAGTTTAAGACACAAATACAATACACAAGGACTCTTCTCAAACAGTTTAATAGCAAATAAACAAAGGGAGGTACCACACTTGGCATATACAAAATGACTTGTTGTCGGTGTGTCTGTGCAATTAAAACAGCTTTAAGTTGCCCTTTGGGACAAAAAGAAAAAAAAACACACACACAAAAGGAAGAAAATTCCTTTAACACATACTCGCTTGTTCCAAACTTGTAACAAATCTTTTCATTTTTAAATCCACTACACAAACTCTGTGATCAGATCAGAAAAGCAACACGCGCTCCTCTGCTTTTTAAACCATTAAAGTAAAATCTGTAATTCTCTACAGAGTACAACACAATTTCACACAAAAAGACATTTTGTTTTGCAAATCAAAACAAGAAAAAAAAAAAGGAACAGCTCAAACAAGGTAAAGAAAAGCATTTCTACGACTGAACCACGACTTCGAGTTGATTAAATCCCGTTAACTGCAGAACAGACTCTACATTTGGTCATAGTGGCAATTTGTTTTCTCGTCACATTGTGAATCACTTTACATTGTTTTCTAGTAGAAAAGGCAAAAAACTGTACAAAACCCCTAGTGTTAAATACAATGTTTGTACCAATAAAAAAGCCCACAGGTTTGTCTCCAAAATGTAAATTTTCTTTTTAAATTATTCACAAAAAGCAGCCAAAAATCAGAAAGGCAGCTGCTGCTCCACTGTCTCAAATCCATTAAAACCACCACAGAACAATTAAAACAACCAAAGGAAGAAAAGGAAAGAAGAAAGGAAAGAAACATCCAACATTTGGCATTTTGGTTTTCTTCAGATACTTTTCCACAGGTTTCCCCCAAGGTTCCTTATGGAACCAAATGCACGCGTACAGAAGCGTACTGGCAGTTCCTCCATACACTGCAGGGTATCAGTGCCCCCCAGCACACAGCCCTGTGCATTCAGACTGTGGGACTAACAGCAGCCAGCCCCCAACCCTACTTCCCAAATAAACGAGTCCCTAACCCTTTTCATTCAGCCTCACGATTCACTCCCAGGTACATGTACCATATTCAAATTGTTCTCTTTTGTAAGCAGATTAAGGACTGTCTACACAAGTCTGGCCAATACCTAGTGAGAATACAGTATCCTCAACCAATTCAGGAGTAGGATAGAAAACAATCTTTACATTATCCCAAACACTGGACAAAATTAAGATTTCTATCCAATCAAACTCTACTTATTTTCTCAGCAAAAACCCTTCTCCTGGAATTCCATTTCACATTATTTCAACTGTTAAGATACCTACACTACCTTGCTGCTGCTTCTGACTGAAACTTCATCACAGCACACACTCTTCAGGTGCCTTCATCTAGAAGCTACTTCCCAGTTTCTACCTGTGCAGATGGTATGTATGGCAGGGGAAGCCTGCTACCCAGAGAGCAGTAACCTGTTCTAGTTCATCCTGCAAGCCAGAAAAACTGCTCAGCTCTCATTACCCAATTAAAAACTAAACAAAAACTAAAAAATCTCCGCAGAGATTCCCCAGCTAAGGCCCTTGAAAAGAGAGCTGGGGATGGTACCCTGTTCAGGTAACAGCTTCAGAGGCTGTTGTATTGTGCTTGTCATTTGGGAAAAGAGCGAGCAATTGTAGGACCAGTGTTACAAATGCTTTCTCTGGTATATTTAAAACACTTTATTTCATGAGCTAACCTAAATCCTTGCAGATTCCTGCCACCAAACTCTGACTGATGGTGTTAGATTGGGGCTGGACTTCACAGAAATGTGCCCTGAGTTGTACAAAATGCTCAGTGTTTGAAATGAGCCCTAGCTTCAGATAGCTTTGGAAACAGAAATACTGTGAGTTCCCCCACCTTCCTGCTCCCAGCTATCCCCTTCAACCAACACTTCCACTAGGGGAACAGTGTAACCAAGCACCCTCAGAGCTTCTGACAGCACTGGAGATGGAGCAAGGTCTAGGTGCTCTGTCAGGCAGACAGTCTAAGTGCACAGGCAGATGTCCTCAGGTGGCTTCTGATCAGATAATTGCCATACTGAAACCACCGATTTAAAGGATACCTTTGAAACCCATTAAATTGCTCAGTTTTTGCACAAACTATAGAAAACAGAGAGGTGAAGGTGATATATACGAGAGTGTGAAGAAAACAGCAGGAAACATGCACAACATTTCTGGGCACTATCTTAGTTTGAAAGATTAAAACAAAACCATCACATTTTGCTGAGGAGATTGTAGTTACAAAAAAACCAAGCATGCCAGAGCTTAACAAAATACAACATCAACTTTGATCAAATTTTCACTGCAGACTGATAATCACACGGAAGCAGGGGGAAAATAAAAATAATAATTAAAAAAAAAAAAAAAAATCAGTAAATGCCAGGGCAAAAATGTAGCTACAATCGGAGGAAAATGTAGTTCAAGTGTTTTCTGTTGATGCCACTTCAAGTCACAAGTTTGAACTCATAAAAACACATGCTGTCTCCTCAAGCACAGAAACCAGATCAGCAAAATGTGACTAGGAAGTCTTCTGAAAGATTGAGTCACACCATATAATTGACTTTTTCGTCGAACTGTGTTTTTAAAACTAAGCACACAGAAAAAACTAAGCCTAGAAAGTGATTGGCTGTATGTTCACAGAAATACAAATACTCCACAAGGTATGCTAGCAAGGCTGCTCTGAAGACAAATTACAAAGAATCAGATTCACAAAATCAAGTGGTTATCTTACGAAGGTCTAGAAAAATAGAAATTCTTTTATATTCAAATGCAAGTTTAAATATTCCCCTTCAGCAGTCTTTCTAGCAAAACCAAATTGGAATCACAAAAAAAAAAAAAAAAATAAAAAAAAAAAAAAAAAAAAAACAAAAGAAACAAACATAATAAAAATACACATCAGCATCAAAGGTCAACACAAGGTCAAAGGTGAGAGTTCAAGCATCAGAGAAGCTGAAGAGACAAGGATTTGGACGATGTACTTGAACGCCACATCGACATGCTTTAGGCACAACGATGAACAAACGGCAGGAATCTAGAAAAAAAAACAAACCAGAAAGAGGGAGACCCACTGAGTTACACAGAGCAGTACATCCAAACACGGAGAGAGAGAACAAGAATGGGCACTGTACAATGAGATCTCCTGGGGAAGGGAGTTGACAGGGAAGGGCAGCACATGCCAACGATGGACAAGTAAAAGTCAAGGTACATGAAGGACACCAAGTAAACATCAAACTGCCAGAAACCAAATGGAAGCAGAGGCCTGGATTTCCCTCTCAGCACCCAGTCTGTGGAGCTTTCCACAGCCTAGTGACACACTGGTTAGCATACATTCACCTTGCCCCGTGCCCAGCGTGTCTACTACCTCTGTTTAGAACACAGTAAACTCCCTCCCCAGGAGACTGATTCCAAAAAATATGACTCCAGGGCAAACATTTGCCCACAGAGACTGAGACCATGAGACAAGACAGAGGACCACAAGGGCTTCACAGGTGGTTTGACATTTGAGACTTTTCTTGCACTCTAACATGGGAAGTTCTTAGGCAGTAGTAGCCCAGCAAATCCATGTTCTTTCCTTTAGCTACAGTCTCTTCTCATTCCCTAGAACCCCATGTAACTGGGGTTGGGTGATTTGGAAAAGGGGAAAAAAAAAATTATACAAGACAAAAAGCCCACACATCAGAGAATTCATTAAGACTTGACTGCAAGTTAAGACTTGTCCTAGCTGAGCACTTGTCATACCATTAGACCTGCACAGGGATTTTCCATTCCCAACCTTTTATGTAACAGCCCTCAGCTCCCTGGCTTCCTGAGGAGGAGTTTCTGGGCTCTGAGAAGCTCTACAGTCACTGTTGCCAGTTTGATGAGCAGAAAAAAATGTGTTTCCTGAAATCTTCTTGAAGAGTTTATTAAAAAATAATTCTTATATTAAGTGACATGAATACTTCTGTTCCCTCCCCTCAGCTTGTGAGCTGCAAGAGGCAAGGAACATTTTGGGATGAGAGTGGGAGGCAGAAGAGAGAGGAAGAGGTTTGTTTTCTTATTCTGCCTCCCCACACCCACAACTCCCCTTTAGCTTCTGTTTGTGGCCTTAATCTTCAGCACATCTCAAAGCTTCTGGTTACAGACTAGAACAAGGTGACATTTGCATATTATCTAACATAATTTCAGAATAGCAAGTGTTGCATTCTCGTTCCAAAGCAACAAGAAACACATTGTCTACTAAATCAGCAACACTCCTTTTATTAGAAGTGCTGAGATTAATTTGCTTTCCAATAAAGGGAAAGGACTTGAGTATAGAGTTTAAACCAACTCCAGCAGAGTACAATGAACTCTTGCACTTTTTTCTATATTTCAAGAAATACTCTAGATTATTTGCAGATAGGTGTAAGAACTCACTCTTAAACCAGAAAAGCAAATTCATCATGAACTGAGGCATGAGAAACAACAAGAAGCATGAAATCAAGTGACATCTTAGCATGCACCACTGAAATCCTCTGTGTGATTTGTCTGGGGATTTTCTTGATATGGATTTTTCAAATATTTCACTCAGCTATGATGAGGGCAAAGACTGAGTTTTATCAAAGCCCTATGGAAAGACTGGCCTATAAAAACAGAACCAAGAGATATCGGACAAGGTCTTACTGACTTTGAGAAAGTTATTCCAGTTTGTCCTTCTTTTATTCTCACAACAGTGATAATTCTGCCTTCTGTGTTTTATATTTTGCGGCAGGTATGCTAGGGATATCAATCATCTTTAGGTTAAATGTCTGCAACAAGAAGTTTTCAAAGCATTTTACCTGTTCATAGTCGCATCCTTCATTTGCAATTTGCTTTATCCAAGTTGTTTTAGGTATTTCCAAATAAAATAGGAACAACTTCCTTCTGCCTGTTGTTCTTCCCTAATCTGCAGCCATTACCAGTTCAGTTAGATTCAGCTTGCATGAGAATTATCATAATATGTGACTTTCAGTATTCAGGTGAAAAGCTTTTTCCTGATGCATTTTCCAGTGAGATTTTTCTGAGATGGAATTTTTAAATAATGCCACCTTTGCATTAAAAAGAAGTTAAACTACAAAGAGCTATCTTATTTTGGACCGTTGAGTATCTAGGGGACTAAAGAAATTATTATTTCATTTACTATGGTACTGACACTAAGCAGTATCAGACTTAAATCACAATTCTTTCACCTTATTAGAGCAATAAAATGAAACATCTCCTGAGAAAAAGAATAAATCTGTGAAGTAGACAATTTCCACCTTGTAAACTAGAGGTATTTTAGGTATTTCCTGGTGGCACACATATTAAGGAATTCAATTTATCAGAATTATTTTTTAGCTTTTCTTGTAGAAAATCAAGATCTTTGGTTTTAAGCATATAGCACACTTTGTCCATGTGGCTGCCTCCGCTAACCGCTAACCTTCTGCAGTTTATTTGAACTCCTCCAACTCTTATCTTACTATCCAGGAAACAGAGCATTTGACACTGATTTGGTTTGCACTTGAATGAGAGCATGATATGAACTAAAAATTTAAAAGCCCCAAGTCCCCAGAATCCCATACTTTCCTGCCAATAAATGAGGAAGAAAACTGGCTTAAGACTGAAAAGGCAAGAGCAGCCTAAATCCCCACAATCAGCGGCAGCCACCAAACAGACACAGAAATGTCGACTTCATCTGACCGGTTTTTTATCAGAAAAAAAATCTGCCCAACTCACAAACTTGATACATTTATTAACTTTGGCAACATACACATTGATACACCAAGAAAGGGAAATCTGAAACAAATAACACAAACAGGGCAACATCTTCAGCTGGTGAAAACTGATGCAGCTCTACTGTGTTCAGAGAGCTGAACTGCATTGATTCAAACCATCTGAGGATCACATCTTTTAAAATTTAACCTGCATAGATTTACTTTCTTTTTCTTTTTGGCAATACTTATAGTTACGCCAGTAAGGCACAAGAACTAGCCCAAGTTAGGTGTCTTAAGGTGATTATGTCTGGGAGGAGTCACTGATCAAACTAAGCCCAGTGTAAACTGGTGAATCTCCTAAAGTTATATAGGAGTTGCACCTATTTGCAACAATGCCAAGCTTGATCTGTACGTTACAGTATTGAGGACCCACTATAGGATGAAGAAGCTAAAATATCTAATTTTGGGCAACTGAAATGACTAGTAAAGAGGCCAGAGCATCAGGTTAAAAGAAAAACAGGACAAAGGTCTTGGATAGTACAGTGGGGTAGGGTGCAAAGAAGGTAAGAGTGACTGTAGAGACCCCAGAGCACAGTGCTCTCCTCCACTGGTTCACAGCATTCATCTTCCTCATTTAGCAGTTGTTGGGCTGCAAACAGGCCACTGAAAATCAGTAGTTTCAATCATGCACATCATTATGTGTGTAAAACAATCACATTCAGGATTCTACAAAACCCTGGCCTTTTTTTTTCCAGTGAAATAATTTAGATAATAAATATTCTCCACCCTGGAGCGGTATAAAACTTCTATAAAAATAGAAACAACATTCTTGGTTACAGCAGGTTGCACTTGGAGCAGTTGCTCCCAACTACGTTTTTTTATGTTTTTTTTTTCTTTTTTCCTTTTTTTGAAAAGTATATAATTTATATATATATATATATAAAAATCCCATCATCACCCTGGAGGCCTTCACACTCCAACACTCTTTTCTCAGAAAACCAGGACACATCTTTCCTATGGTGCAGAATTCAAGTGTACATGGTTCACTTCAGTGTATGATTACGTTTCTAGAGAGATTCAAATAATTAACATAGAAGGGTACCACATGCCAGCATAACTGGGAAATTTGGCAATCTGGCCTTTGAAACTTTGCCACCACAAAATTATTTAAATGATACTGACAGATTTACCTGTCTGCCATCAATTTGGACAGATTGACATCAACTGTTTGATTTTTAATCTAAGAACTGGAAAGCGCTCCCCTTGGATGTTACCTATCAGGCATTGCAATTCTGAGGTTTGAGATCCCAGGGGGCCCAGTCCCTGGAAATACCCAACATTCCCAACAGATTGCCGCACACAAGTGGGGATTCGGACCAGAGATCTCTGGTTTGATGGGTTTAGTGCTCCTCCTGCTGGAGCAGAACACGAAGTCCTGACCCCATGTCTGACCCACACACATCATTTAGCAGCTGGCTCCCAGACTGCAGTGTTAGCTGGTGCCCTGGGAAGCAGCCTTACAACCCAGGAATACAAAGAAAACAAGGAAAAGGAGATATTATGAGGTAAATCGAACTTCTGTTTAAGACACAGAAATTGTAAACTTGTGACAGAGGTGGATTTTGGTGGTTATAAAATGGAACTCTACATGGATATCTTGAAACAGCTCAGGCCAGAGTGCCAAAAGTCCTTTGAGCCCCCTAAAACCAGTGAATATCAAAGGCTGTTAGCAATGCACTAGCAATTTCACTGGAGTGCAGAAAAAGTGTGTGTTCAGTTAAGGGGTGTGTTCAATTTTCCTTCAATTTAGAAGGTAACAGCTTGTACCAAAAGGCAGAAAGACTGAATGGCTCAATACTCTGGTTCCGTAGCTCCTGGTTTAGCTTGTTTTGAGCTGGTACACAACCCCTTAAAGGAAAACTGCAGTAGAGAGATACACCTAATTACTAGACCAAGTCACTGCACGAGTTTTGTTCATTAAAAAAAGAACCAACAAACCCGGAAGTTATCATTTCAATAAACAATCAGCACTCACATTATGCTTATGAAAAGGAACTCATAGCAATCTCTGCAAAAAAAGGACATTATTCCACAGAAACGGGGAATGTGACCAACTGTTAAGAAAAATTGTCAAAAACTTCTGCAGGTTACCACGGATCTAAATTTTCTTGTTTCTGGACACAGATGTATTCATCCAGACTAAGCTGCCTCTACCTTTTCACAAAACCTAGATGAAGTACATAGGTTAAGTTTTCTTATACATGGAGAAATTCACTGCACTTCATTAATATTCCACTGTAGACAGAGAGTGAAATTTTCTGGGCAGAGACATTATCTAATAGTTTTATAAAGTGCTGTGTACATTCACACTGCTATATAAACACTAGTTCATATACGGCAAAGAAAAAAAAGAATCACTGCAGTTTTCCTTTGGCTTGTTAATGTGTTCACCCTTTTAGCCTGATTTAGAGATGATTTAATAAATCCCTACTGTGGCACACAGTTAAGGAAATTTCAAAGAGCGGATGGGGCATAACAAAGGCTACATGGAGTCGGTTCTTTCTCACCCAGTTCTCTGTTCTCCTTGCCCATCTTTGTTTTCATCAGCTGTTCTGTGTTATTTCTGCTTTCCCTTCTCCTCTCTACCCCAAGGCAGTGTGGTGTCAGTTTCTGCTGCTCCCTTTAACTTTCTCTCCCCACCCCCAAGGAGCTGGCATTGGTCCTTCTCAACACACACTGGTTACAAACACAGCAAACTTCAAATAAGAGAGAAAAAAATAAACAAAACTAAACAAATAAAACCTCAGCGATATGGCACCTAAACTCCAAAGTAAAACACTGGAAACAAAAGCACAAACTCGTCCTCCATCCGAAGCGGGATTCTCAGCAGAGGCTGCAGCAGAGTCTTCAAGGGAAGATGTGCCAGATAGAAGGCATGGATCAGCTTCCAGGACTGTAAAAACACAGCCTTAGGGCTTCGAATCACTAAGTGCGCTCCTCTCCAACTTACCAGAAGATCCTTCTCACTCCAGTCCCGGAGGGGAGGGGTGCTCAGTATGGCTTGCTGTCGTTCTTGGAGCGCTTGAGCTGTACTTTCAGCCGCTTCATGCCGATCTGGAAGCCGTTCATTGACTGAATGGCAGCCTGCGCAGAGACAGGATTGTCGTAACTTACAAAACCTGAGGAGAGGAAAACACACAATTACCCCATGCCACAGCTGCCCCCGATGGCTGCTCACAGCTGGAAATGCAGGCAACTCACAAGGTCACAGAGGCTTGCATAAAGTGCCATTTTCAGAAGCTCACAACTGTTTTAGACTCCTCATAATCACTTTTAAAGGCTCTCAAACAAAGCATCGCTTTCTGATGTATGATGTATTCTGGGCAATGATGACATTTGGCCAGAAGATACACAGCTCAGGAAATTAGCACTTTCTAGTCTACCAACAAAATAAGTACTGCTATTTATAAGAACTCATGCCTAGGAGAAAACCAAACTTGAAAAATGCTCATCCAGATGCAAAAGCTCACGAAAGATACAAGACTGAAATCACTCTCATGACATTATAGGAGCAGATTTGTTTGTAGTGAAATAGCTGCCAAGGAAGGGTAGCACTGGTACCACTATTGTGTTTGGGTTGCTCTCAGATGGGAGGTTGCATATCATTGCTGGAAAAGGTTATCCTGAAAATAAACTTCTCCAGGAGCCTATTTTAAACAACTCCACTCAATGTCTGAGTGAGAATAACTCCCACTCTAGTCAATGGCTATGTGTCCATAACATGTAGGTGTTACAGCTGAATGATTAGCATATTTGTGTTCTCACAAAGTACCGGATTGTCCACATCTTTTGACTGAAATATGGAAAAAAAAATCAGGATTTTATGTACACACAAAGCTATCAAAACCATAGAGAAAGGCTCACCTCTCCTATTCCATCATGAGAAATCTCCATCTATCAAAACAGCCACAAGAGCTTAGGGCACTACAAAAATGCAATATGTATACCCACAATAGCTATTTATAAAGACATTAATAGAAATAATTCATAATCATAATGTACTAAGTAAGATGTAAAAAATTATTATTGAAATTACTGAAAAGACAGGAAGAAGCAAGAGAAAGAACTGTCTCAGGATTACAGTCTGCAAACACAAATAATTATCACAGAACATTCTGAGTTATAAGGGATCCACAAGGATCAAGGAATCTAACTCCTAAGTGAATGGCCCAATAAGGGGACTGAACCCATAACCTCAGCATTATTAAGCACTGTGCCCTAACCAACTGAACTAATCCCAGGGAGAATTATCCAGGGCCAGAACACCATAATAGGGCACAATAGTATGTAGAAAATAGGGCACAATAGAAATTGTGAAAAAGCAAAAAGTCACACTGAAAATCAGAAAAATACAGTTTACTGCTGTTTGGTTTATTTATTTTTTAGGAGTATAAAGAGATTCTCTACTAACTTAATGTCTAGACTAGACAATATACTGAAAAAAGAGATTACTACAAAAGCCACCTTTTTACAGATAATGATTTATAGAATGAGAAAATATCCCGAGCTGGAATGGATCCACAAAGACCACTGAAGTCCCTGCACAGGACACCCTGAGAATCACACTGTTTATCTGAGAGCACTTTGCAAACACTTCTTGAACTCTGTCAGGCTGGTGCTGTGATCACTTCCCTGGGGAGCCTCCTCCAATGCCCAAGCACCCTCTGGGTGAAATACCTTTTCCTAATATCCAACCTAAATTACCCTAACTCAGCTTCAGGCCTTTATCTCGGGTCCTGTCATTGGTCACCAGAGAGAAGAGATCAATGTCTGTCCCTGTGCTTTCCCCCTCGTAAGGAAGCTGTAGATCCAACATACCAAAACACTTGCTTAGATTGGTCTGTTTGTCAATGAAAACCTTGGCAGAGACGACATTTCCGAATGGCATGAACATCTGCAGCAGATCCTGATCCCCAAACTCCTGGGGAAGATGGTAGATAAATAGATTGGCTCCCTCTGGACCTTCAAACAAGTAGGAAAATAAATTCAGAAAGAGTATGAATACCACATACACACTGCACAAAAAAAGGTGGAAGAGCCAGTCAAGATGAATTTTCTAGATAAAAAAAATGAAACAGCTATTCACAGTACTGCAGAGCACTTGATTTCTGAATAAATGAGCATGACCCTTTGCTGGGATTGATCACTCAAATAATTCTAGGTCTTTCTGATCACTTTTGTTTGTACCTTACACATTGTGCCAAAACTGGTTCACAGATATTTGCTGTAATGACAGGTGAACAGTTAGTCTGAGTGCTAGATGTTGACTGAAAAAAAATGGCTATGCCAAACTTGCGGTTGCAAAGCAACTAAGTAAATTTCCAAAGAAAATACAAATAATCACATTGCTTGTAATCTGACAGATTCTCTTCTAAACATGCAACATTCTGCTGAAAACTTACTCCTACATTCCACATTACTTTACACTACATATTAAATTTAACCGGAACCTGAAGAGCAAAAAGACTGGCATAAGTAGCTGTTGGAAGAGGGGAAGGACCCAGAAAACAACACTAAAGTAAACACATCTGATTCTCTGACAGTAGGATGTATCATGCTGTAGGCTCATATTCTCCTGCCCTCTGAGAACATGCAGGAGGAATATGATCAAGGAAGCACTTAAGACTACACAAACCCCATGAAAAACATCCTGTATAAAAACTACTTTGGGCAGCCCTTAGCAGAAAGCCCACAGACCTTTTTTATCTTCAGTAACTCCTGGATTCTAAAAAATGACACCAAATAAAAATCTTCAGGCAAGGTAGGTGCAAGGGCTAAGCTTGTCCTTTTGAAGACCCCTTTCAAATTGTTTCTACCACTTTCTGCCTACCTTCTTTTTGACTTCCTGCTGCACCAATACTCTGCTGTGTTAAGAGACTCTGGTTGTAGAGTGTGGGCAGTGCAGCAGCAGCATATTGCTGGATTCCAGAATAAGCCTGTGTGAGGGCTTCCATTGTGCTGCCTGTCCCATTTGAGAGACCACCACTGCCAAGTCCTCCATTTAAGGCTGCCATTCCTGTATAAGAAAGAGGAAATAAAAGATGACTGAATGCTTCCACTGAGCCAGACCAATAACCTTTCAAATGCTCTGCATGACTACAAAAAGCAGGGAGCAGAAAATATCACCCCAGAGACCTATTACAGGCTGAGGGATGACAATCAGCTATTCCCCCAAGCCACCACTACACATAACTTACCTGCTAAAGAGCTAACGTTGAGGCCTGCTGTAGCACCTGCCAGCGTCTGCAATGCTCCAAGAGAAGCCATGGGATTAACAGAGGAGCTGCTACTGGAACTAGGTGAGGAACCTGCTATTAAAATAAAACAATTAAACTTCAACTAGTACTTTTTAGTCCTGATAATTCAACTTCTTCATTAAGTTATTCCAGTAGAAAAAACTAGTAAGGCAACACAGGATACTTCATGTGAAAAAACCCCAAACAAATCTAAACCCACACAACTTGATTGATCATACTGCTCATACATTCTAAGTGCTTCCTACATTTTTTAAAAATTTCTACTTCGTCATAACATATACTCTTTGTAGCAATAATAATGTCAGTAAGGGTAAGACATGTAAGATTGAGACATTATACAAATGTTGGCTAAACCATGAATCTCAGCATAAGGTAACCAGCAGTGATGCTCTGTTTCCTGCTGCCTAAAGTAAGAGTCACTTGCTATGTATAAACACATGTCCTTGAAACATCACTCAAGGTGAAAAAGACCTGCAACATAGATACTAGGGACATTAAAGAAGGCTGAACATAAGGTTTTCCCATACTGCCAGAACAGGAACGCCACATGCCCAGATTATTTTGATGCATTAAATAATTTTCTAATAAAAATCCTGCTGCTGCAGCTGGGGCTAGGACTGAGAAAAGTCTTGAAATGTACATCCAAAAATAAATAGTCTGTCCTCTATGCCAGCAACATCTTCAACTACACATTGACTCAGTAAGAGAAGTCTACCAGTATAGTACCTAGGACAGTAAGATTCTACACCAGGTAGAGCTAGTTCTACAGAAGTCAACATCAAAATCATGAGGAAAAAAAAAAGTTTTCCAAGCTGGCATATCAAAAGAAAAAGAAGTTCACATTGAGGTCATCTACAAAGATTTATGGACATGATAAAATAAGAAATGCATAGTACTTTATGATTATATAGCAGTGGTTTTTCTAATAGGTTTGTGCACTACTGCAGAAGAAAAGCTATGTGTATTGCTATTGAACCAAGAAGTTTATATTTACTGCATAAGACAGAAAATATTTATGGCTGCTAAAAATTAAAAGATACTGAAGACTGTTGCTGTAAAGGCATCTTGTAGTCTGCTTACAAGAGGAATTTATTGGTTTGACCAAGGCAGTAAAAGAAGCAGCGAATTTGAGGCATTTTCAGTTTTCCTCATGTTTTTGTGGTTCTCAATTATGCTACATCCATCCATTAAAACTTTTAAAAGAATTGTTAGCATTTTTCAAGCAGTTCCACATGCGCACTACATATTTACCACTTCATGTTTGTGGCACGAAGTCTCTGCTGGGGTTGAATATTGGAAGTATTTAAATGCAGTACAGCCTAACAATCCCCTAACAAAAGTAGTTGTACCTAACCAAAGCTGCATGAGAACCAGAGAGCTCCACTTTATATCACTTTTTGTAATAACACATGGAATGACATGTAAAGTACACGTAAAGACAAACTCTCCTAATAAATCAAAAACCGAAAGACAATGTCCCAAACTATTTTAAGATGCTTACTCTGATGAAAAGGAGACACTTTCTGTCTTACTATCAATAGCATACTGAATGTTGGGAAAACACAGAGAACAAGTTACAGTATAAGCCTCAGGCTGGTAGAAAAATTAACACACCTGGCTGAAGAAAAGCCAGAGTTCAGAATTCATACAGTTACCTTGATTTTAGAATATCACTTGTTTCTGCAACATGTCATTGCTGATCCTCGTAATTCAAAAAGACACTATATTTGACAGATGAGAACACCGTTTAAAAACCCTTACAAACCTACACCCAATAGAAGAGCAGCAGCTAAGCAAAAACAAGACTAGAGAGCAAAATGAGAGAGAAAATGGGTACCTTCTCTACTTTAAAGCTTGTGATTTTACATAAATTAAGTTGAATCACTATAAAATGCTGATCACACAGTTGTTTTAGTTTAGCTGCCTTTATCATAAATTTCTTTAGGCAAAACAAGAAATGCTTTAGTACTGAAAATGCCAAAAAAACCCCAAAGACTTGTCTGTATTTTCTTTATCCTTATGTACATAGGAATTGAAGACAGCATCTCATTTCTGATGATGAAAAAAGGCAGATAAGTAACAGTAGAGCAGAAATACAGGGCAATTACAAAGGAATGTTTCCTGTGTATAGCCTATATGCCAACAGAGCCATCTGTGAATCTAAGATTTTTTCAGCCAAAGGCAATGTCTTTGCAATAAAGTCAACAATTTTCATTCATTACTTTACAGTGCAATGTGAAAACCAAATTGTTGGACTGTACTATGTTCTAAGGCACAACTTCTGCAATTTAATTATGCACTATGCTAAGAAAAATCTGGTTTTTATTTTTAAATTAGCAGGTGACAACTTGACCTGGTATCCTGCAATTCTATTCTTGAAATATCTAATGACTGCTTATACCCTATTCATCTTCATCACAACACTAATGTATTTGTAGGCAGTAATCATATCCTTCTCCCATGGCAGTCTTCTATTTTTCAGACTATTCCTAATATAGAAGAAGTTCCACTGTTCTAGTCATAATTTCTGTTCCTCTGTTTTTCTTGTGTTATATTTTAGATCAGAAAAAAACCCAAAAGCAATGGGGATGGAAAATTAATATTGTTTTATACATGTTCTTTACTCCATTCCTAATTCTTAACATTGTTTCTGTGCAGTTTTTGGTGAGTTGTTGGGGTTTTTTCTTGCTACTAAGGTTACATTTTCTTAGATCTATCTACTGGGTTATATTTAGTCAAGAGGCTAACTCGAACAGAAATAGCTGAAAATACTTAAGAAGGTTTTCAGAAAATTTGAATATGTAATTAAGAATAGCTTTGCAGAAAGATCCTGAAAGACATATTATTAGAAAGAGAATGAAACTTGGACAAGGACATCAAGGAACAACTTCTGGAGGTAGGAAAAAGAACAGTAAGTCTGTCCTAATCCAGTCACATAGCATCCAAGCAATGACCTGAAGAAAAGTTAAATTCAGGCAATGAGTCTGACTGAGCTGTACCTGAACTAGTTCCAGTAAAACCAGAAATACTCTGCTATCTCTGAAAACAATTTTGGTGGGGACACATCAAGGCCTGGGAAATCATCTAAGCTTTGCTGGACATTTGAGGTTGCCTTTAGAAGGAAGAGATATGGAAACAAACCTCAGCGTTTGCAACCATTCTATTTGCTCTGAAGCAGATAATTCCTATTGGTGCTCAAGTCAAAAAGATGGCAGACAAGACACTCCTGTCCTGAGACACTTCTATAGTATTTTCTTGGATGTCCCTTTCACAAGTTAGCAGTCTGAGTTTATTTACAGCCATGGTCTCTGCAACAATGACTACATAACAGCAGCAGACTTCTCAGTTCCAAGAGCTGATTTTCAGCAAGGTTGAAGGTTTTACTTCACCCATTCTACATCAAAATACACAACTGTGCTTGGCAATCTGAAATGGGTAGGAAGGCAGCACAACAATACATAACACCTCTGAGTTCCACCATTTCGACATGTAACCCATCCACAGTCCATGGACTGCACTGTGTAGACTTCCAAGTTTCCCAGACATAAATGATATCAGTGCAGATGAAAGAAAATCAAAAGGGAACTATGCAGAAGGACTGTCTGGATTTTTCACCAATTATGCAATTTGAGGAGAGATGTCCAAATAAGCATCAGGTGAACATTTGGATGACAGATGGAGAGAAGTCAAGGAGTTAGTCATCTCATCTGCAGTTAGGTTTAAGAGGTTATCCCAGTAGATGTTGCCATATGTCCCTCAGACAAGACAGGCTCTTACTAACACATGGTACTGAACTGCTATATACTGAGTTTCTTCAAGGTCTGGATGTAGCTCAGGAGGGATAGATGTTTTCTGTGTGGAGACCAACAGCCTTCTATGTGAATACAGACAGACTGAATGCATACATGAGTATTAGTCACAACAGAATTTCAAGTTTGCTTGAAGACTAAAGAGTTAAAAAACTGTATAATTTCAGGAAGCATCATGGGACTGAATGTATCTGTACACACTGAGGCTTCTCCTCACCCCAGTTTGAGTGCAGTTTTAAAAGGTGAAGCATATTTATACCTCTAACAAAAAGCACTAGAACTGTTTCAGAATTTGATGTCAGTAACTACTTATAGACAATATGCCCCCCCAAGCTTTTTATTTCTTTTGAACAAAGCTAATCTTTATTCTTTGAAATTATACTTGAAATCAGGCTTGAAGAACAACACAATAGTGCTTGCTGCATGTTACAAGCCTGTAAAGAGTTAACTGATAAATCTGTGTAGGATATTAATACAAATGATCCATCATGATAACTGAATTGTTGACATACCACCATTTATTGATATTACTGATCATCAGAAGGTTATCTGAATTCAGCACTGAAAGTGCTGGGAAATGGGCTACTTGCCACCCCCTAGCCCCTCCACAAGCATGATAAAAAATGGAACAGTGCCCTGAAATATGTCTCTCATCAAGGAAAAAGGAACCTGCATAGTTCTGTGGAACAGCCAAAATTCACAGAGGGGAAGCCAATTCCAAAGAATCACTCAATAGCAGCACAACTTCATTTGAATGAGACCTCTGTGGATCATCCTGTCTAAAAGTCTGCCCAGAGCTGATCTAACCTCTGAATTTGAAAAGGTCCTTTCCAATTGCATTCTCAGCCTCTGAAATGATGGCGATTTCACAGCCCCTCTGCACCTTTTTCCTAAGCTTGATCACTCTTGCGAATAATTCTATTTTTCTATCTAATCAGAATTTTCTCCACCGCAACTTGTGTCCATTGCCCTTGTCCTTTCACTGCACACTTTTGAGAAGGGGCTGTATCTGCTTTTTCTAGCACATCTGACATTTGAACTTCACAACCTGCCAGCCCTTCTCCACCTCAACAAAGGAGAACAAGCTTGCTGCAGTCATCAGACAAGACAGTCAATAAGTAAATCTTAGTTCTAAATGCCAGTCACAACAAATTGTATCCTGACAAGGCATGAAGAAATATAGGAGAAGCTGTCAGATATATTCACCTTCATGCTTCCTTTATGATGAATAAACATTAGCGGGATATAAATGCAGCTCTTCTGTAGTCTGATCTCTTTGTAGTTTTTAGTTTGTTTTCTTTTGTTGTTGTTTTTTTTAAATTATAGAATAGGATACATAGCTGTGAGTCAAGATAAATTTTAAAATTTCAATCGTTTAAGGACTGCAGACCACAAAGTTTTAATGTAAAAAATGTCCTGCAACAGAACACTCTTTGGACTAATTATTTCTTGGGAATTTGTTTAAGTAGAAAACTACAAAGCACCCATGGTTTAACCCCCAATCATGTGACAGAAGGTTTTCTAAACAGCTTTTCTTTGTAATCTCTTTATAATCTCCTAGCCTGGCTCCTTGGTCCTCCTACGCGATTTAAAACCTACCTGTGGAAATTTAAAACCCCCTCCCTCCAACCCTCTTTGGTCTCTCACAATCACAAGTGAGGATGTCAACTCTGTAGGACAGATGCTGGAAAACTGACACCCTGAAAATACAGGGTCTCCCTTCTCATGGCAGGCTTTAGTAACAACTCAAAATCAGATAGAAATTACTAAGTAGAATACTGATCCTCATTTGTGATAAAAACTTAGTATGTCTGCCACAAGCACAATTGAATTTATTTTTAGTTTTTTGCTTTTGCATTTAATGATCATATTTAACAATAAGAAAGCAAAAGAACACTGCTTGGACATTCCAGTATCTCTGGTTAATGTACATAACCTGAAGTTAAAAATACCCAACCCAAAACAAACAAGACACAAAAAAGCCACGCAAAAGGAAGATACTAATTTTACATAATACTATGTGCAATACATACACTGAATTCTAAACAACTACTTTCCAGTAAAAGTGCTAGGGTCAGTTCATTCTACTTTTATGAGGAAGTTGTAATATCCTTGTCTTCATTAATAGAATATAAACTGTACTGTTCTAGCGCACAGAATGCATTACCTCATGCTAAAGGCATTTTCTGTTTCCATATTGAGAGGAACAGGGTGTATTTACCACAGTGCCTGCCTAAAATCACAGATAAACCAAATATGTGATGAGACTGTAATAACATGACTGGAAGGAGGTCACCTACCTATCTGCTTCATAATGACCTCAAAAATTCTTTTTACTCTATATTAGTCTGACCATTTGTTGGAAGAAACACAGCAGGTAAAAAAGCCTTTGCTAGTGGCAAAGATATCTACCCTAAACAGAGGCCAGTGAATCTACTAGTAAACTGTTTCTCCATTAAAGATCAACATGAAAGTGACAATAAAGGATAGACAAAACAGGTGACATCTATCCTGAAAGGACTTCCAGGGCAATGGATGTCAGGCTACAGCATGGGCAGTCTCTTACCTGAGCTGGTGAGCACACTCAGGGGGCTGCTGGAGGAGGTGAGTGCAGCAGTGCCACTGGGTGTGTTCTGAGCTGCACTGGCTGCAGCTGCCAACGCGGCCAGGTTCTGTAACTGCATCGCATTCAGTCCTGCAACACAGGGAACAATGCCAAGGTCCTCCTGTCAGAGCCACCACCATCCAAGCGTAACACATCCAGCAAGCTCATCACAGGGGACAAAGGAAAGGAGCTTAAAAGCAACAGGCTTAATATTAGTTACCAATCTTTCCTACATCGCAATTCGTTGCTATAATTGAAAAT
The DNA here is from genome assembly GCF_009819655.1 of Sylvia atricapilla. Classification (NCBI taxonomy): domain Eukaryota; kingdom Metazoa; phylum Chordata; class Aves; order Passeriformes; family Sylviidae; genus Sylvia; species Sylvia atricapilla. The sequence continues at coordinate 23,243,229 of NC_089145.1, read as the reverse complement.
CTTCCTCTTTGCCCTGAGAGATGTGATTCAGGAAAAGGCCAGGTAGTCATTACGCCAGATGGAGACTCCAAAGTAGAGAAGCAGCATTCTCTCCAGTCAACAAAAGTGTAGGACTTAAGTCAGGGTCTGAGAACTCATGTGCAAGCTAGAGAACCTGCCTAGACACCAGGCCAGTAACTTCTCCCACTCTCATGTCCCTCCACACTCTTTGTATGGGGACAACAGTAACTGCAAAATTCTTTCATGAAGGCCTTACACCACAGAGGCTACAAAGTCGTGGCTTCAACCCACCATCAGCTGAGCATCAGCATGTTTTGTTTGGTCCCCCTGGCAGCCAAGAAGCAACAGTCAATTGTGAGACAATTGTTAAGTGGCAACTCGTGACCACAGGATCAGCCAATGTATGTTTAGGCTGGCCAAACACACTGGCAAGAAAATCAGGAAACGCCAGGCATGTTGTGCATAGGCAGCAAGGAATACTGCAGGGGGAGGAAGGGACCCCTGTGTTGATGAATTTTACTGGTCAATTTATTCATCTGATTCACCTTCATTTTGAATCACCGTTTTTGAATGAAACCACTTGGTCACTATTGACTGTATTTTGCCCTCTTTTTCTGCCAGAGAATCCATTAAAATGGATCTCTTCCTGAATTCTATATTTTAAGTATCCTTTGGTAGACTAGCTCCATTCTTCCAATTCTGCTTCCCTTCACTTTTCCCTTACTTTCCCTTTTTTGGCTCCTACCTTCGATTATTTTAATAATTCCTCCTCTCTTCATCTGACTTTAGACAATCCCTAAAATTTATTCCCCACATAATTAAAAACAAAACTAAATTAATCATACTTCATTTAACAGCATCACAACATCCTCAGTAAAGATGGCATTTCATCTGGATACTTAGCGAGACCTTGGGAGCAAAGCACGTATCTCAAATAATTTAAACCTCAGTTTTGTAATTTAAGCATGTAAACAGACAACATAAGAATGTGACAATGCAGTATAAATTAATTATTTTCTAAAGTACTTCTGATGGCTTTAGCACAGTTTGTTTGGTTTTTTTAAACTCTTTTTCAATTGTTTTCTGTTTGTGGCAGGATCTGCTTCCTTTGGCAAATTTAATTCCCAAAACAAGGGGATTCTACCTTTATTTAGATTCTCAAGATTCCACTGTAACATAAAAGCATGAAGTTAAAATAAAAAAGTTTTCTATTTTGCTTTTATTGTGCTACAGAGGGTTAAAACTGCAAGTGTTGGAGCTAATGAAGAACAGGGCAGCTTGTTCCTTACTGAAGCAGTTTGTCATGTGCACATTGCACCTGTCCTCTTGTCATCACACTGTTTTCCCATCTGCTTTCAAACAGCGACAAGATTAAATTTTGTCTGCAAAGTCTGATATAGTTTGGGATCTAATTACCTACTTAATTTTTCTTTCTATGAATTTCAAGAAAGGAGATCAGCTGAGATGTCATCAAGACCTTAAAACTACAACTTTTTGAGTAGAGAATCACAGATTTAGAATAACTATGTGACATACTATTGATATGTCTGGTTTCTAAATTTTTAAGGTTTTGTTGGTTAGTTGGTTAGTTTCTTGTTTTGTTGATTTTTTTTTTTTAATACCTAAGACAGAATTACCCTGGAAACTTCTCAATCTCAACTAGTTACCCCCTTCCCTCTGCCCCAGTCCTTACTGCTGTACTTTCTTCTTTATTACATCTTGTTTTTCAGCAGACACAAGAGGAGGGAAAATGCAGGATTGTGTGCACAACAAAATCCATTACAGATCACCTCCACAGAGGATATTAGTGAAAAGGTTTTTTACAGGAAGCTTTTTTTTTGCAAGAGTCTTAGATCTAAGAGCTCTGAAGAGATCTAACATGAAAGAAGTCAACATAGGAAGCTGAATTTAGAATCAACTTCCAGTATAAATCAAAATTCTTACAAATGAAATTACACTTTGTAAATGCTTGTAATTGTTACTGATGGGTGCACCAGCCAACACAAGTCAGATCTACAAAGACACTTTTGGATGAACTTCTGCACAGAAAGGACAGGTGATATTGGCAACTACTGTAGAACTCCAGCACCCAATTTGAAAAGTTAAAAGTCTTCAGTATTGGAATTAAAACTACAGATTTTTCTGCCAGCAGAAGAATTAGAGAATGTGGTGAATGGAGTTGCTAACATGTGTTTTATTATTCCTGACTGTATGATGGCAAAAGGGACAACCAACATACAGATCCAGGACTGCTATACTCACTGAATATTCTGACTAGCAGTTCACAGCAAGGAATTTGGCTCATATTTATGAAGCTGATTTTCTCTCACAGTAATGGCATAATTAACTATAATTCAAATGAATGAATAAAAGAATCTGAATGAAGCACTAGCTCACATTCCTAACAACAGTGCATTTCTAACTTAAATGCTTTGTTCTTAAATGCATTGAAAATGGGAAAACTAGGAATCCAGAATCACTGAAAACATCTGCATTAGTGAGTGCCTATTTCAAAACAAAGTTCTTCACACATGCGCCTGTTTGGATGAAAACAAATACAGATAGCGTTCTTTTTGCTACCCATAAGGGAAGATAATTTCAAATGCCAGAGGCTGGGGAGACACCATCACTTACCTTGGGGACAATAGTTAACTAAGATTAAGAAGGAACATCCACACTTGTAGCAGAGAATTCCTGTCATTTCAAAGGAGTAGGCAAACTCAGGACTATTTATTCAAATGAGATTAAAATGCCTTTTGGCTACTTTGTCTATTCTTTTTCTCTTTTGATTGGCACTGAATTTGTCCTCTGGTGGAAGAAAACTCACCTCCCATTGGGTGGAGGCTGCTCAGTGTGTTCAGGTTCCCAGACGAAGCAGCTGCTGTCTGCTGAAGGAGCTGCAAATAAAGCTAGACATTACACCAAAAAACAAAACAAGAGTGAGAGTGAGGGCTGGCTCTGCTTCTGGGAGAAACTGCATCACACCACAGCCAGAGCGCCGTCACAAATGAATTCCTGCAGCCCATGCACCACATCACAGCAAAGCCTCAAGAGAATTCCCTGAACAACACAGCCAGAGCACCACCACAGTGAAGCTCCACGTAGCTCATGCAGCACATTGCAGCCAAAGCAACAGCACACTGCTTTCCACACTCTACATCAGCAATGCTGAGAGAAAATTATAGCCAGTACACCAAGATAAAACTAGCAGAATCAGTAGTGAGAGAGAATTCCTATTCAGAGCACCTAAGGCAGGACTGCCACCCCTAAGGATATGCTACCTCAAAACAGACTTTATAGCTAACACTGCCAGCATGGGACAAATGGCAATGCCATACCAAAATCAAAGAGCCACCAGGAGAGAGAACCTCCTCTACTTTCCTTATGTACAGTAGACACAGGAGACATTTCAAGCTTCAATTCAGAAGGTTTTTAGAGACTTTTAATTCCTTTTTCCATTAACTAGCTGTTATAAAAAAATTCCAATCTACCAAAACTAAAAAAGTAGTAAGAGAATTGCCCCATTTCAACTATACACTATACCAAGAAGGAGATAAAATTTTCCTTTTCTGTTCCTCAAGCTTCATATTGCATAAACAGGGTTGTCAGAACTACTCTGGCAACCCCATAAGTCATAAGTCACAGCATATCAGTTTTTGAAAAGTTCATCCTTTAGGGACCTAGCAAAATCAACTGCGATGAAACTGCAGTCTACCCTCTGTAACATCATTTTTGCTAAAGAGAGTAGCTTCTCTCTATTTTCTGTAAAGTTTGCTTTTATTTGGTGGGTTGCTGTTTGGGTTTATTTACTCTGCTTCCAATCTGATCAACTTTTCTATTTGGACAGTATCAAGTAATGTTCCTGATTTCACTGGAAGAGGATAACAGAAATAAAGGAAAATGATAAAGGAATACAAGAACTATGTCATCAGATAGACATGAAAAGGGCGTTTACATGGTAAATGTTGAGGCAGTACTACATAAAGAAAAAACACATTCTACAGAACGCAGGAGAAAAACCCAAGGTTTCAGTAATTAGGGCTACTGTGACTGGGGTTGAAATCCTCCCATAAAAATATCCCCTCTAGATAAGAGCACATAATACAATTTCAGCCTTCTCATCCACAGATTTGGGATTAAGAAGCCAACTCCTATCTACCAGGAGCCTTCTAAAAACATGTATTAAACACTGCAAGACAGTCAGACACTCCAATCCCTGAAGAGATGAAGAAAACCCAAATCAGAAACTCACTGCTAAGTACTGGGGTCCAAGAGTGTTGAGACCAGCCAGGTTTCCCCATATTGAGGCAGCACTGATCTGTTGCATTTGTTGCTGAAGTTGCTGAGCAATTCGTTTCTGCTCTTTGTCCTTCTGCGTGTCTGCAAATTTTACAACAATGGGAGAAGAGCAACCCTGCAAACAGCAATTCAAACAATTACATACTTGCTATCCCCAGCAGTCACAAAAAATACTGAATTAAGACCTAGACACTGGAAGCATTCCCCTACTCCTCTAGGCATACATACAGAGATTTTTATATATATATATAAACAGCACATTTCATAAAGGCTCAAAATCTTGTTTGCTTTTAATTCTATTTTGTACTTTGGTATTTTCTTTGCAGATGAAGTTTCTATCTCAAACTCTAAAAACAGAGCAAAACAAACACAAAGGTTCAGGAGCAGTTTTTGTGAAGAAACATACAACTGCACTTGTCCTTCTCTCTGCTCTCTAGTCCCTGAAACTCCCTCGTGACTGCCTGACAAATCACATCTGCTCCTGACACCCACTAACTTATTTTACCTCCATGGTTTGTGCTTGGTGCATTGCTTTGATTGCTGTTTGTGCCATGGCTCTTGTTGTAAAAGTCACAAATGCACAACCTGGGGAAAGAACAAAAAGCAATCAAGTTGTTCACTACCTCCACAATTATTGGGATGAATACAGGAATGAAAATGCAGGGAGGGGGTGTAGGTGGGGATCACAGAAAGAGCTCAAATTCCAGGTTGAGTTGCAAAAGGCAGCATCCAGCATCCTCAAACTGCCAAGAAAGCTTCTTGCTTTGCTTACCTCGGCTCAGGCCATCCGGACCCCGTAATATCCTGCATTCTTCAATCTGCCCAAATGGGGAGAACATCACTCGAATATCATTTTCATTGCACTTCTTGGAGATCATTCCAATAAACAACTTCCTATCTTCTACTGCTAAGGAATCGAAAGATAAAGAGTATTACCAGCAAATATGTGCTTACTAGATCTTAGGTCTTCTCCATTAACTGCAGTTTTGTCCCTTGTATTTTGGATATGGGCTTACCACAACCAGATTCCCAGTAATGTACTGTCTTCAGTTTAAGAGGATACATATGAGGTACTTCAATGAACCTGACAGATGTCTGTTTTAGGATTTTATGTTTATGATTTGCTGCCTGTTTTGAGCTTGTGAAGTCTTTGAACAACAGGAATGTAAAGAAAAAGGAAAGAAGTATGTCAGATTCAGCGCTTTCCTGTATCTCTTCAGTTCTAGGTGAGAGAAGGCTTGAATGTGGTTCATTGGACTATTTTCATTATCTTTCCTCTGCTTATTCTGTCTTTAGACTACCAACATATACCTAACTGCAAAAAACAAGCAAGTGTACTGCAGAAAGCTTTTTAGCCTCATGCCAATCACCAAATTTTAGATATGTTCATTTCCTCATGCTCCTCTCTCAACAGTAGAAGCAACAGCACTTGCCAAAACAGAACACTTTTACTTCTGTTAGTGATACATCCATTCTGATCTGCACCAAAAGTACAAAAATGACACCTCAAATCAAACCACAAACTGTGCAGTACCATTTTTTGGCCCTCAGTTCTAATGCTATTGGATTTTTTAGAGTCGAAGAATACCTTTCAGTGTGCACACTGTTTTAAAATAAATGGTTCAGAAATACATTTCTCTTAACTTTTCAGTCAGTTGTTACTAATGTCAGCTAAAGGTCACTTGAGTGAGTGCGGTAATTTTGAATTCAGAGCAGAATTTTATACTCTCAACTTACTTATTTAAGGATGCTAATCACCTCTGAAACACTTTCTTTTAAAGAATGAAATTAATTATTCAGAACGCCACCTGAATATATAAAACAGTTTAGATATACAACATTCATCACAATATAAATTATAGTATGATGAAGGCTCTACCACATTTTGAAGCTTCAATAAAGTCTTCTTCTATTCAGTACTATAGTGAGGGGAAATCAACTTATATGTTGAGTCTTCTAAGACTCCAAACTATTCCAGCAGACATGATTTTAACTGGCCATTAAATCCTAATGTTGTACTCAATTAATTTTTTGCACTTAGAGCAGAAAGCTGCTTTCAAATCCTTTTAGCAGTCCATTTCAGTTCAAGAATTGCTTGTCTAGGTGGCAAGTTCAAATACTTTCATAACTAATGCTTTCTTATTTATTGTTGTCACCTTCACTTTTTATTAACACTCAGAGTTAATAATAGCCTCAGAATCACCATCCTAAAATTCCACTGAATACTTTTTTCACTTTCCATTATTTTCCCAGGATATTTCTATGTGTGTTTGTATGTAATGCAAGGTCAGTTTTAGTTTAGAGAACCTATTCTGTTCTCCTTCCAAAAATACTTCAAAAGAATGACTCCTTTCCAGATATATTTACACAGGAACATGTCCTGTATTCCCACAGAGGAATCTCCAGATGGAATAACTCCTACTATATGTTATCCATACATTCCATCTTCTGTTTTCAATTATATTAAGAGGTAAGCTTTCTCAAACCAGGACTATCTTCTCCATGATGCAACACAAACTACTGCAAATGAAGAAAATAAAATTTGGCAGAGCCTAGAAAGCCTGAAACTACAGGATGCTAAATGCTTTCTTTGCTTAGGTTGCAGCAATACAGATACACACATATTTGAACATGCATGTATGTATGCACATAAATTCACAAGGAAATACATGGATAAATGATCATTTACTCAGTGCTAAATGCTAAATTCTTATTCCAATTGAAATGGCAAAAGTGCAGAAATATTGAGTTTTTCTTCTCTACTGAACTGCTGTTAATTCTCAACCTCTCTTGTATGATACAAGAAGTATTTCTGACTCCCACACTACCTGCAACAGGCCTTGCTTCACACTGGACTGACACCTGAAAAAGCATTTACAGATTTCATAAAATTATAGAATAGTTTGGTTTGGAAAGGACTTAAAGATCCCCTAGTTCCTTTGACTAGACCAGGCTGTTAAAGCCCTATCCAGACAGGTCTTGAACACTTCCAAGGATGGGGCAGTTCCTCTGGGTAATGTTCTCCAGTATCTCGCCATCCTCACACTAAAGAATTTCTTCATAAAATGTAATCTAAATCTCTTTCAGTTTGATACTGTTAACCCTTGTGCTATCACTATACTCCTAGATAAACAATCCCTCCACATCCTCTTGTAGGCTCCCTTCAGGTACTGGAAGGCTGCTAGAAGGTCACCCTGGAGCCTTCTCCAGGTGGAACATCCCAACTCTCTCAGCCTGTCCCCATAGGGGAGGGGTCCACCCTTCCCTTTCCTGAATATGCTTGAGCAGGTCCACGTCTTATGCTGGGGCCCTAAAACTGGATGCAGCACAACAGATTGGTGTCTCATGACAGCAGAGAGGGAGGATCACCCCCCGGAACCTGTTATTCCCTCCTTTAGATGCAGCCCAGGATATGACTGGCTTTCTGGGCTGCAAGTGCACACTGCCTGTTTATATCAATTTTTTCAGCCACTAAGTCCTTCTCAGGGCTACTCTCAATCCACTCATCACTCAGCCTGTATCCATGTTTGAAAGACCATGGCCACGCTGAACTTCATGAGGCCAGCACAGGCTCACCTCTCCAGCCCATTAAGGCTCCTCTGGATGCCTTCCTTTCCCTCTAGGGTATCAACCACAGGATTCAGCTTGACATCACCCATAAGCTTGCTGAGGATTCACTCAATCCCACTGTCCATGTCCCCAACAAAGATTTAAACCACCTTAGTACAAAGAAGAACTCACTGGATGTTTCCCTGACTGACAACATGGTTCTACCACAAGCAGCACCAGGCAGATACTCTGAGTCATGGAATTTGAGAGATATCACTGACACTACCTATTATTGAAAACACACCTTTCTGTTTTCACGTTTTTTCTTTTAAAAAAACAGGTCTCCAATTCAAGATTTCATTAAAACCTGTTAGCAAAAGGGAAATGCTCAAGCTTCCTGACTAGCACAAACGATGACACCAAACTGGGACTTTAGTAAGGCTTACCATTACTCTTTTCACTGTCAGCTGGTTTCATCTGGATAGGATGGTGCATCTAAAATGTAAAAACATTATTTAATCCCAGATACATTCACTTCATTCTATATGAAATACACCCCATAAAAATTGTGAAAGAAATTATAGCCTAAGTTGCCTCTAGAGGTGTGTATGTAACACTACAAAAATTCCAAGAATAAAGGCTTTCCTAATTATATGCCATCATTCCTCCTCAGAGTATTATAAAAGCCATGCCCACCCACTTCACTGCTGTATCATTCCTTTCAATACTCCAAAATTCCCATAAGATCGGTTATTATATACATCTCATAACACTGATCTTTTCAATAGTTTTTTTACAACATTATTTTAGGGCAACATAATGTGTTTGTGCTTCAGTGGTGCTGGAGCTCAGAGAAACAAGACAGAGCTGTGAAGAAAGCAGGGTTCTGCTCTTACCCCTGGGAGGATCTTCATGTTGTGAAGAGCATTCTGTGCTTCTAGTGCAGCTTTACGGGTATAAAATGTAACAAAACAGCACCCTGCAATTGAAACAAAATATTAGCCAGCAAAGAACACTCCAATGCAAAATGTATGATAAGTAGAAGAGGTTAAGCACTGAAACAGGTGGGTGCTACTGTTTGCCACAGTTTAAAAAAGATTTCCAAGTGTAATAAAACAGAATATGTTCAGAACTGACCCAACATCTCTACACCATTAAAACAAACACTTAGATATACCTGTTGGCTACTTCGTTTTCAAACTCAATTATTTTCTAGTACCAAAACCCTACCTAACTTCACAGGCAATACTGCATATAACTGAACTGCAAATCCAGGCACAAAATCTAGTAAGGATTTAATGTTTACAAGTATTTGATGAACACAAACAACTAAAACCCCAATTTCATATTTATCTGAAACTCTGTCCCATCCAGCAATATTTTGATCGTATCACAGCATCACAGTGATGCTCTGGAGCAACAGAGTATTATTGGATGTTCTGCTTTGCAATTATAATCCATACTCCTCAAACATCTCCATCACTGCTGAGCTCTAAAAGAAATTACGATTTTTTGGAGCTCAGCTAATGGCTAGATCACAGTTCAAGTATAATTAGGCAAACATACTTAAAGGCTTTATAAAGTCTGGGCTTGCATGCACACCTGGTCACACAGAGCTCCTACAGGGTTATTTGAATAAGCACACAGCTAAGACTGCAGCTATGTGAAAGTGGTTGAAACCCCAAGTATCACAAGAGAAGTTCAGAAGTTTTCACCTTTACTTTGAGGAGGGTTTTGGCTCCTGTCCCGCAAGACATTGATTTCATAGACAGCACCATACTGTTCAAAAAGTTCTCTTAAATCCTTCTCACACCAGCTCCGTGGGACTTGACCCACAAACATTTTGATGGCATCTAGATCAGGTTGGTCTGGGTGATCCAGTGTGCCATTCATTTTCTTTGAGCTACAAAAAACAAGAAGGAATTTGTGGTTTATATATTCCTACAGATTCTAGACAAATGCATGGTTACAGCAAAATTAAAGAAAAAGTATTTTTCTACACAATATATAAATGTGTATGATGAAAATATACATATAAAGAAAAACTCTTGCACATTCCCATTATGCATACCACAGTACATTCATATTCATTGGCAAGCTGCATACTTGGAAACCAAACACACACTACACAACTGTTTAAAACTCTGTTCCCATAATGTAGTCAACATCTGGGACTCAAGATATAAATCTGCTGAGATAACCAAAAAATATCACTAGTGCAACCATGTAAATTTTTACAGACGAAGAAACCAGAACTGTAAGGAACCTAAGCTCAGTCTACCTACAAACTACCAAAGTTATCAGTAATCACTGAAAATGAAAGAATGTTTTAACAGTGTTTTAATGAGACTAACTGTAACTCTTTCCCAAGGTGAAGAGCCCTCTTAAAACAGAGAAACAGAATCAAGGGATCCAATGGTAAGTTTTTTTAAAGATTTACAAGGCAATAATTCTTTGTGAAACTAGGGAGCTTTCAGCAATAATTAGCAAAAAACCAGGCTTAGATCGTACATGAAAAGGCTGGGATTGGACAATCCAGTTAGTCACAGACTGAATCAGGTTCAATAATGTCATGATTCTAACACAAAAAGAAAAAGTCACTCCTTAGACTATAACATTGAAGTTTTGAGTACAGGAATCCTCAATAGGTTTTTCAAGGCATTCGGTTCAGCCATAAGAGCAGTTTACACCCTATTAACAGAAGTTGTGTTATGTTCCACCCAGCCAGCTGACAAGCCCTACACTGCTCACTGTATTGACTCCCCATTATTTGTTAGGTGCAGAGTGATGTCTATTATCAGTACTCCCAGCCTGGTACACCAGAGCATCTTTCCCTGCAGAAGTCTGACTGTAACGACATCCTATTGTAGCTATAGTGATTAGTTGGTTAAAATAGCTGACCGATCCCTGCATAATCTAGAAAGGACATGGAGGGGTGGAACAGCAACTATACAATGATTCCCCCCACCCCCAAACTCTTTGTTCAAGAATACAGGTGGTCTTCTTCCAGAGTAGCCAGTTCTCTTCATCTCTGCTTTGTTCTTTTGAAGGTAGTTTAAATGGCTTATTAACCGCACATGATAGTAAACAGTATTCCTCTCACTGTTCATCCGAAATTGTATTCCCCCCTGAATTTAAAAAAAATTAATGAATTTAAAAAAGAAAAATTAAAAAAATAAAATCCAAGCCCGGTACTGTTTAGTACTTTTTCCTGTCAATACACTGCTCTTGAGAGCCTAAAGAAAGACTGATGTTAGGGAAAACTCATCATTTTACAGCTGTAAGAACAGACCTCAAAACCAACAAAGTTTCCTCCCAGAAGGGAAGGGAATCATCATAAATCCTTTCACTGCTCTCCACCTTTCCACTCAGAAAGGGTCAGCACCTCTCCAAATAAAGGAGAGGTTTCTCCAAAGGGAAACAACATCTTTTACAAAGATGTAAACTAGCTCTTTTCATTTCAGTTAAGAACAATTGGAAATTGCTTGCCCTCTCCAACAATAATTTTCAGCCCTGCCTTCCATGGGTAGCTTCAATAGCACAACACGGCTCCTGTTAACTGGGCAACTCTTAATATGACCTCAACAGTATTCAAGGAGTATTTTATTCCTAATTAAAAGGCTCAGTCTGGAGTCATTAATAGAGAAGAACAGAAGCAGTTCTTCCCACAGTGATTTCAAGAATCCATTTTATAATATCAGCATCTGTACCATATGATACAAACAGTATCATCAAACAACATTATTCCTCCTTAGTCTTATCACCACAATTATCAGACCATTTTCTCCCCCATCTAGAAACCAACACCAATCTTCCATGACCACTAGGATTTCTTCAAGAAAACAAACTGCAGGCTCTCCTATCTCTCTTTCCTGTCCCTCTCTGTCCCAACAGACAGCAGGGGCCTGAGACAGCAATTCCAACTATCATTTCAGCTATAACTTAGACATGACGAGAAAATACTTACACAGGGCTTGCATTCAAGGAGCAGTGGTCCACCATCATCTCTGGGAGAAAATCCAACTTGAACGCAGCCATCACCTCAGTCTATGACAAACTACTAACACTAAACCAATGTACTGCCTAACCCCCAAACAACGCCACTTCCAAAAGTCCTGCAGGTCTTAACACTCAGCCACACAAAAAACACTCAAACCACAGAAACAGAAGCTCAGGGAGACCAGCAATAGACACCACAGAAACAAGCTGGACTGGGAAAGGGACATGGAATCCCAGATTAAAAAGGGGATGTGACCATGTGAAGGGAGGCTCAGCTTAATACACAATGAAAATGCTGATGCACTAGGCTTGTTTTGTGCAATTTTCCCTGGCGAAGCAGTACTGAGTGCACTGTCAGATAAACAGAGTGTCAGATCCATGAAGATAGCAATGGGTAACAGAGCAGAAAGAATACAAACTCCAGTCTTTCCACCCCCAACTAACTCCTTGTCTCCCAAAATGGTAGACCAAGGCCTTGAAGTTCAGACAAGCACTTTACAAATCAGCAATACTAAGGTGTGAAGTCAAGAGGTTCCTTCACCACAAACATTTTTAATAGCTGATTTCACTCTCTTCACCTTGTGCTCTACTACTGACACTCTCAACTTTTATGGCAAAAAAGGCAAACTACAATTTTTCTCAAAACCTGCCAAAAAAACGAAAGCTAGGAAGATCTGATTATTTAAAAATTCCTTAACAAGCACAACATCAAAAATGATTCCTTTTATAGAAGCAAAACATACATTGTTCGGGAAACAATACTTTGTCTAAAAATTCAGACATACAGAGTCTGTAAATGACCAAGAAAGGGAAAAAACCCAGTAATTTACTGAAAACCATTTCATTATCTTTGAGAACACTGATCAGAACACCTCAGCTGCTTCGTCATTAAAACAGATAGAGCATGTTGATCAAGGAACTGTGAGATGCATTTATATATGTAGTACAGGCTTCTTGTTAAATATCCAGTACCCAAATTAATGAGGAGATGATCTGGATAAAACTGGAAATGCAGAAATATTTGAATGTGGGGAGTGAGTGCTGCAGAGGCAGCTGGGTGTGTTGGAGCACTCCAGGAGGAATGGTTAATTGGAGTCTAATATGAGATCAGAAACCCTTATCTATGGTCAAAAGAACCACAAAATAACCTCTCAGAGCATCAAGGACTGCATTCTGGAGCCGCTGTGATCACATCCTTCTCCTCTGTCAATGACTGCAATATGTACTTGCACTAATTCTGACTGGCCAGTATACACAGCTTTATTTAGGCTTGTACAGTTACAGTATGTCAGTCTTTTTTTCGTAAATAACATTTCCAACCTCTGAAAAAAATTTTTAAAAAGAGAACATGTCTTTTGCCAGCAGTGAGGTTAATTAAAAGGAGCTAGGCATTGTAATACAAAGAGATATGCATACACTGCAAAATAAGAGAGGACATGAATTTCTCACACATCAGATACTCAACAGTAACTACCTCGTGCATGGTCTCGTGCATGGTCCTACTACGTGATAAATGCAAGGCAACTTTCTCTTTAAAGAAAAAGGTGTAAGCTATCTGCTAAGCACCATTCTTAAGAACATGCAAATAGGCATTAGGGAGCACAAGTCAATTTTTCAGCTTTCAGTAAATTTAATTGTTCTATCCACCTTGAGACATATTACAGGCTTCCCAGTTGAAAAATGCCATGCTGGTCATATTCATCATATTCAAATGTTAAATTGATCCTACAGCCCATTTCATGCATTTGTCTAAAGTAAGACTGCAGAAAAAAACCTTTCAGATTTATATGATTAGAACAACAGATTACAGGGTATGATTCCTACATGACATGAATCTATAGACACCAATACAGTAAATTCTGGTCCTATCCAGGAAGACCAGAACTCATTCCTTCTGTTCTTTCACTCATCTTTAGCTTTTTTGAGCAGCCAGTAAAATGCCCCAGCTGCCATGCTCACTGTAGGTTCGATGAAAGACAATGCTGGCAACATATAGTCTAGAGAATGGGTTTTAAAAATGTAACTGAGATTGATTAGTTTACTGAAGAAAATCACTACACCATTACAATCTGATGGTATGCCCACCCTTTCCCCCATCTCTCTGCTTCTCAAAATCAAAGTCCTATCTTCTTGTTCCATTAAGACAAAACTGCAATGTTATAAGCAAATTTTTTTGGAAAGGAACAATCAGTACTAGAATGGTGAATAAATACCTGAAGATATGTTAGCCAAGACTCAGTGCCTCTGGGTGCCATACTCCTGAAGTAATGATGGCAACTTTAGTGGCAAAACAGTATACAAATGGGTTTGGTTTAGTGTTATTTAGCTGATGGCTTCAAGCTAGTGAAATTAGAAGACTCACAGACTTCATTTGTGAATATATCAGAAAGCGTGGAAAAAGATGGTATTTCACTACTGCACATAATTAAGAACTAAATGAGGAAAAAGTGTGTCTTGAAAATTAGAAAAAAACAAAAGTCATCCTAACCATTTCTCACAAAGAAAGAAAAATAAGAGAGTTAAACACCCTTATTTTTTGCTCAGATGTCAAATTCCTGCTGGCTTCCAGATCCATTCTTTGACTGTTTCTATTCAAAGGATAACAGAAACAATGTCTGAAATTCCAAGCCCCATGGACTGTAGCTACACATTTAAATGTGGTGCTCATCTGACAATATGAACATTGAAAAACTTCTACATACTGCACATTAGATGTCAATTTTTACACTTCTGAAGCCCTAGATAATGCTGCACAACGTGTCATTATATCTGCTCCTCAGAGACTGCAGAGTACAAATGCTCAAAGTTTTTTGCTTCTAAGTTTACAGAATTATGTCAGATGATAGGGCAAAAAACATCCCGGAAACTCACCACAAAACCAAAAAATCCTGTATAATATTTTCTTTCCTAAGAAAGCCTAGTTCTAATGAGCAATTAACTCTGAAAGCTGAAGATAATACCATCTTTTATTTTATACATTCTGTACTCAGACAGCATACACAAATTTGAAGCTGGAGCACTACCGGCATGGTGAGAGCAAGCTATGGGAAAGGATGTAGGCTATGGGGAAATCAGACACTGTGAAGCTCCGAAGGAGACAGGTCCTAGAATAAACATCCCCTGGTATTATCTGTGCGTATCCAGATTCTTACAGTGCTGCTGAATTGCAGTTTTGTTTTTAAACTGATACCCCCTAGATTACATGCATCAAAATACAGTAGCTGCTTGTCAATATTTTGTTGTTTCATTGTTGATCACGTAAGCATGTGGTCAGAGTGTTTTCCGCCTGTGTTGAAATCCAAACTGTCCCCCCATGCCTCATTGGGTACAAAAAGCCCCTTACCTAGTTGCCAAAGCTGCAGTTTCTTCCTCTGCCAATTTCTCTGTTATGCACTGTGGGTACACAAATCGGACACATTGAGAATATTGAATTTATCATCCAAATACATCAAGTTTTTGGGCTGCCTACAATTCAGATTGAAGAACTGAAGAACATTTTATTTATTTGAACTTTTGTAGAAGTTCCCAGGTGGAGAAAAGGGATAGGAGGGGAAGACAACTGCCTTTACCTAGGAAATACCAAAGTTTCACAGCCCTCTCTCTTACACATTTATCTAAAAGCAGACAAATGAGATCTAGACACAGATGAATTTTTACAAATTAGGTAAGTAAATTTATTTCTAAAAGTAGATCCTACTATAAGCTTTCTTCCCCTTCCCCTTCCTCAAAATATTTCTGGGGAAAAACTTTTGAGGTATATCAATACATTCTTGATCTACTTCTCTGGCTTGCAAATGAAGTCCTGTAGCTTCTACTTCAATTAATTCTGTGAAAGCTAAAAAGGAATGAATTATGAATTTTCGTCTGACTGAAGAATCCCCAGGACTCCCAGCTCTCTGCCAGCAGATGAAACAGCAAGTCACCCAGCCTTCTGGCTTACAGGACAAGGCTTTCTCTGCCTAAGTACTCTTAGAAAGAGAAAAATGAAACAGCAGCTAAGCTACCTTTTTTTTTGACAGTAAAGACAAATTGTAGCAGTAAATTATATAAAATTCATTTTGAAAAGTTAAGGAATTATTTTTTCCTGAAAAAGGAGCTGAAACTTTGCATTGAAGTGAACATACTTGTAATTCTAATTAACTCTAAACAGAGAAGCTTATAAAAAGATAGACAAGAAACCCATACAGGTACATTTTTCTCTCAAATTATTCATGGACCTCCTCAAATACATATGCTTATCTGTTCTTCCTGCTTTGCAACATTCACTTCACACAGAATCTCCTTCCCCACAATTCACAAAGCAGGTGGAGTTTCCTGTGTTCACGGGAGTAAAACAGGAGACTAGTAAAGGCAAATTGAAACTGTTAAGAGGGAACAATTCTTAATAAATTCATAGATGAATATTTAGTGGTGGTGACTTTTGTAATCCTGTCAAAGCTTGACAAGGCTTGAACACAATTGGATGTATGCAGGGATATTTCTTTCCCACTTTTATTTACTGCACATATATAAAAATCCTAACTATTTTTTTAAACAGATAACCCATGGGTTATCTGCCTCAAAATACTGCATATAAGAATTACAGCTTCTAGTTAACATTAGAAAGGAACAACTAAGTAACCTCATCTTTAAACATAGCCTAATCAATAAAGATTTTAGACCCATTTGTCTAATGCACATAGTTACTAGGCACTATCAGAAAGAAATTAAAAACCAGAATAGTATGTCCAGTCTGGCAGTTCTCAATGTCCTTAAGTCACAACTTTTTACCTTTCTAAATCAACAAATGCAGCACAAATTCTTCATATGAAAATAGATAAAGAAGACAATGTTTGAATTAAGACACAAAAGTTACTGCTTCTCTGTAGTCACTGGTATCACAACTATGATGTGGCAAAGCAGGATATGAAGTGCTATACCTCTGTAAGCCTGTTGAACAAAGAGGTTCTGAACTAAGCTGGTCAGGAAAGACCTATTGCTTGCAAATGGTATCACAGAGAGAAATCAAGGTGTTGACAGCTGCAGTAGAAGAGAAGGCTTTGTTCCCAGCTTCATACCAACTCAATGCAAAAATCCAAGCAACTGCCCTTAGCTATTCAATTTCCAGACTGACAAACCAGGAGGCAAGTGATGCTTTCCTGAAGGACTACGAACTGAGAATACTGTTTGCTATACAATAAACCCACACACTAGAGAAGTGATCCTTAACACAAATATGTCAATACATACCAAAAGCAGAATTAAAAACAAAAAAATCCAAAAAACCCCAAACAAACAAAAACAAACAACCCCACACACACACAAAAAAGCCCCCCACCAAAACTCTTCCTATGGATATGTTGTACCTCCTTAGACTTAATCCTGTATATCTCAAGATCCTTCAGTGACTTTGAGTGACTTCAGTTCATTTATGTGTAGACCACAGACTATAGCCAGACCAGTTCACAGCTACTTGCATATTGATGGGAAAAGAGCAAGAGCTGAATGTTCTGTTTCCACTTCCCCTTCACTTAATGCTAAATTATTAGGAACTTAATGCCTTGACACATTTATTGGTCTGACGAATTAATACGAATATGAACAGTGAATTCAAGTGTTTTCACGAAGGAATAGTATAATTACAGAATCATAGATGTGCTTGGGTTGGAATGAAGCTTAAAGCTCAGTTATTTCCAGCACCCCTCACCATGGACTGGAACACCTCTCACTACACCAGGTTGCTCACCACCTGATCCAACCTGGCCTTGAACTCCAAGGATGGAGCATCCACAAATTCTCTTGGCAACCTGTTCCAGTACCTCACCACTCTGATACTAAAGAATTTTTTCCCAACATCCAGTCTAAACCTTCTCTCAGTTTGAAGCCATTCCCACTCATTCTATCACTACATGCCCTAGTAAACAGTCTCCCATCTTTCTTGCAGGCTCCCTTTGGGAACTGGTGATGCCAAACAGTTCTGCTTTGACTGCTATACATTTATTGGTCTGAACAGTCTAGGTGTGTCCCTCTTACTTCAAACAACAAGCAGTGAAATGAATACACATGACTGCCTCAAGCAGGTTGTATTTCCAACTTTTCAAATGACAGCTAAGAAAGCAAAATCCTAATGACTGATACAACAGCATTCCCCCTCTGAGAAAGAAAGATGTATTTCACACACAGGTTAGTACCTTTTTGGAACTCCTTGGCAAGATAGTGCAGATGCAGCAAACTTATGTGAGCAGAAAAAGAGACTAGATGAATACTTGGAAGAGACCACCAGAGGCTACCAGACAAACCACAACAGGTGAGGTTCTGAGCTTAAAACAGAGAGGCTGAGAGACCACCGAGTCAGTTCTGTGGTAACACTAGAGGTTATTAGCCTCTGTGAATGGCAACAATAGGCCTAGAACATGCCAAAGAGCAGGAATTTGCCTATGCATTTGTGTTAGGACAAAACAAACCACAGAGTGTTAAAAAAAAAAAAAAAAAAAAAAGGTGTCCTGTTAAAGCTACCCAAGAACTGAACTATACACATACAATGTAAACACTCATTAAAAATATCTGCACTATATTCAATTGCTTTAGTAAGTAACACTAAATCCTCTCCAATAGCTCCCCCAACACCACAAACAACACAACAAAAACACCCAAATCCCACACCTCTGGACTTGAGCAAATGCGACAGCACAGACAGAACCCAGTATACACACTTTCCCTTTTTTTTATAATGCCTTGCAATTGCTTTCACTATGCCACTACACAACTGATGAACAAATTCAATCTGTGATGTACTCAATATCTGGCTCACTCCTGAGGACAACCAAATGGCACACAGCAGCTCTGCAATATCTACCAAGAAAGAGCTTATCTACCAGGAAACAGGTTACAACATCTGCTCAAATCCAAGAAGTCAAAAAAAACTCCACCCCAAACTGCAACTAGGTCCTGCTCTGCCAGTAACTGCTACTGACAGCACATCTAACGAGAACTTGGAAGCTGAATTACCAATCTTAGGATCCCCTTATAATAAAAGAATGAAGTCCACAAAGTTTAAGGCAGTAGCCTACAAACTTGTTCAATTTTCCTCTCATGTTCTGATACATTGCCTCTTCATCTGCTTGCCTGACAGGGAACCCAGGATTGTGCTGTCAATGTCCCGATGGGGCTGTGGGTATTGGAATTCTGCGACGTGAGCAACCCACAGCTCTGCAGACAATGATCTGCTTCTCTAGGCAAGAACAGCTGCATGATACTGCCCTGAGTTTTACTTTCTTAGTGCACAGCTTTCAGCTAACACAGCAGCATGAGGTTGCTAACCCAGTGCTTGACCCGCTGCAGCTGTGTCTGCTGCTTCAGTGATGATGCTACAAAGGCTTCCACAGCCATTACCAAAGAGAGAAAAATGAAATAGCCTGGCCATGAGACTACCTCCTGACAGGGACCTGAAACACCCATCTCTGACCATAAAATTTCTCATTACTCTGTTGTCAGTGGAGAATATGAAAGCTGATAGCCTTCATAGCATTAGCTCAAGGTATATCGCAACTATTCTTTCCAGAATCTGTAGTTATTTAATTATTTCTTTTACATAAAAAACCTCAAAAGACTTTCAAATATCTTAGTCTGCTGTGGTGCAATGTACAGAGTGACAGACAACTTCAGTTAGTGTATGTGGATTTTTCCAAAGACACACAGTATGTACTCACCCTATTTTCAAGGAGAGTACTTGTGCAGCACTAGGACAGTAGACTACTACATTAACCCAGTGAAATTAAGAAAAAATATCCCTATATGTAAGTAAAATCCTCAAATTAAGAGACTGTTTCCTAGAAAATTCATGTTCTTTTTGGTGTTTAATTATCTCCTTCATATACCCATTCCCTAATGATATATTACATGCATACATTAATCTTCATAGAAATATAAGAAGTACCTGGATTGTTTTCGTTTCCTTATATTGTAATATGTTTTCTTTTGCTAGCATTAATTTTGTAATTAAAGTTCTCATTGTTACCTTCGAAAAACTGATCTGAAATTTATGTTACATTTCTGCCTTTCCCTGATACATTTTGTTCATTTTGCAGATTTCTGTGTTTTTCAGACTACTGGAATGCAGAGGGAGACAAAATTGTAGTTGGGAATTTAAAACTAAGGCACAGGACACAGGAAAACTTACTGTAATGCAAAGAAGACAACAAAATCTGATTGAGAAGACACTGTATTAAAGGTACCAGACACGAAGCATATAAGCAAACAAACTGCTCAAAGACCAAATAATGAATTTGAAGCAATTAATGCAGGAAAACCCCTTAAAGCACCAGTAGTTGTGGAAGAGATAACAACAAGCCTTAATCCAGGTTTCCTAGAAAAATTAATTTTGTCAAATCACAGACAAGGAGTAAACATCACATGCTTAACCCTCTTTGCAAGACATTTTACAAATAATGATTTATATTAGGAAAAAGCATTGATGTATCCCAGGGCAATTGCTTTTAAAGCAGACATGTACAGGTTTCTTCCCCCTGTTCTAGTACACTAAAGACAACAGTAACAGAAACAAAAGAATTAAAGCTCTTCCTCCTTACCTCTAGGCTCTGGGTTTGTTTGGTTTTTTTTTTTTTTGGATTTTTTTTTTTTTTTTTGTAAATTGATATGAAATGTCAGATACTGCTTAAACTCTACAGTAAGGTATGTAAAAGAAAATTTCACTTTAAAATTGCTTTTTTTTAACATATGGAAACATTCCAGTAGTTTGATTCTGAGAAGCATTTTGAATTTTTATAATCACAGTGCTAGAGCATAAAAATGCTTTCACTTTGCAAGAGACAAAAAACTATGAAAACTTTAAGTACCTGAGAGAGATTGGAAAGACCTGTAGACACTTTGGCACTGCAGACAGAAAAAACTTCTTGAGAAAGTAGGAAAAGTGCCTTGGTCACAACAATAGCAAGAGGAAATTAATGCAGCTGTATGACACAGGAGACAAAGCAGGAAATGAGTATAAGAAGAGAGGACACACATTTCTACCCTGTGGAAGGACAGGGGACAGGATGGAATGTTTAAGGCAGCAGCAAGGTTTGAATTTTCCCCTTGCACCCTTTCTTTTTGTTTATTGACTGAATTCAGACCCTGAGATACAGAAATACAGAAGACAAATCACATTTGCACTACAGTGATCAAATCTTTACTGCAAGAGAGTAAGAATATAATGCTTGCAAGCAATCTTGTGCTGAAGGCAAAGTACGGATGCCACTTAAGAGTGTCTTTGCCCTCTTTCCTTCCCCTAAATGTTGCCTCTGAGTTTGTTTTGTTTTATTTTTTTAAAGAGGAAAATAGCGACGGTAAACTTCTGGCCATCTTTTTTGTGCAAGAAACCATCCTGCAAGCAACTCTGTGGAACAGAAAACTTTAAATATGTTTCAACTTTTTTACCGTGTCAATAGAAACACAGTACCTATAAATCTGGTTTCAAATATCTGTATTTTCCTGTCCTTTCCTGTATGACGTGAATTCTGCAGTTCTGTACTTAGTCAAAAGGACACACTGGAAAAAAACATTTTGCAATCTCTACAATATTTGCCAGATTTTTAAGCACTCATCTACACATTTTAGGACAGTCTTCTGACTGAAACAGAGCCAGAATTTATTACTCTAGTAAGGACCTGGAAATCCAGTCATTCTTGGAAAGCTCTCAACAGTCTGTTTGTCCTCTACCCAAACATGCCATAAAGCATTAGAACAGGCCAAGCAACTACATTTACACAGAGAAGGCTGCGTGGTTGCATACTGGACCCAAGGGGAACACCAGAACCAGCTATACAATTCCAGGATAATACCATGTATAAAGGTTTTCATATTTTTATATTATTTATATTAACCTGCAGGAGGAGAACCTCTGAATCAAAAACACCTTTAAGTTTATGGCAAGCAGCACATCTTGTGCACACGTAAACTAAAAACTTACAGTAAGAACTGGCCAGAGTCACTTTTTTTAAACTTAAGAAATGTAATATGTTATCTTAACTCAAAGGAACAAACTACAAATTCTTATTCTCCTTACTGAAATGTGTTAGAATAGCAGTTAGACACGTCTAAATGTTTTTTCTGATAGTCTTTTATTTTCTTCTTCTAAGTTTCAAGAGATCTTTTGGACTAAAAGCAACAAGTTTCAAGTTTCATTGTCCTTTGCAGACATCAGAACAGTTGCACAAGCCATTTTGAGGAGTTTCATCTCAATCTGTTTTTATGAATAGTACCAGATACAAACAAGAATCAGTTAATATTGTACTACAAAAAGTCACTATTTCTCTCTCATTTCATTTTATCCATAGGAATAAGCTTTTTGTTGCATGTTACCTGAAGAAAGTTCAAATGTAGTCCAGACAGGGGGTCTACAGGAAAGCACTTTACACACTTTAAATAGTAATCGCTGCAATAATAATTTTTATGTTGAACACTAACTTAGAACACAATAAGGCATCATTCCCCCTTGAGGGCATGAGGCTACACAGGTATAGCTCCAGGATGTCCATGAGGAGAGTGGAATGCAAGTTGGATGTGGTGTCCCTGAAAAGATAAACAATTCAACCTACCACATACAGTGTGAGGTAAAACCAGAAGCAATGAGAGAAGTTCCAGGATCACTCCTGGTACAAAAGAAATGAGACTGATTACATTGTTATTTTGTCTCTTTATCAAAGCTGGGAGTCCTACTGCCTATTTTGGATAAGCAGCCATCTGCAAAACTTCACTAGCTTTTAAGCTACTCAGGACCACAATATAAGTGCCAGAAAGCATATTTCTGAAAAAAATATACTCTAGAGTCAAAAGATAATCAGTATGACACATGTATCTCAGTTTTTCTAATAAGCTAAGAAAATACAGCCATGTCGATTTAAACACTTACTCTTTAATAATCATTAGATACTGTAGTAGGTTTCAACTTCAGGAAAAGCTAAGCCCAGAAAAAATGAAGAATACTACTCTGATCCAGTTCCTTCAAACAAACAAATGATTCTCTCATCAAATAAATTTATACCTACTTTCCCAAACTATAAATGGCTTTAGAAGTACTGAGGAAGAATTAACTTTTTACAGAAGAAGAACCAAAATGCCTTTTAAATTTCATGCAGGAATTACAGCTTCTCTACCTGAAAAGGCAGCAGGATTGATAGCCCAACTGAAGTGCATCTACACCAATGCACACAGCTGGGAGAAATCTTGCTATCGCCAGCCTTTGTTCTTGTGGAGGACTTCAACTTACCAGATGTTTGCTGGAAATACAGAACAGCAGAGAGGAAACAGTCCAGGAAATTCTTAAGAGTGTGTGGATGGTAACTTCCTGACACAGATAATGAGGGAGACAGTAGGGAAAGCATCCTACTGGACCTGCTGTTTACAAACAGGGAAGGACTGGTGGGTGATGCTGGAAGCTGTCTTGGGCATCACAATCACAAAACGATAGCTTCTGGTTGTTGGAGAAGTAAGGAGGTAATGCCAGCAGAAGTGCCATCCTGGATATGTGGAGGGTAGACTTTGGCCTGAGGAAGAGACTGGTTGATGGAATCCCTTGGCAGGCAGGTGCTTTTTTTGTTTGGTTTTTTTTGTTTTGTTTTGGGGTGTTTGTTTGTTTGTTTTGAGGGGCAAAGGAGTCCAGGAGGGCTGGACATGCTTTAAGGAGGAAATCCTAAAGGCTCAGGAGCAGGCCTATGTGTTGGAAGATGAGCCAGCGATGAAGGAGACCAGGCTGGCTGAACAGAGAGCTTTGGTTGGAACTCAGTTGGGGAAGGAAAGAGTGTATCACCTTTGGAACAGGAGCAAGCAACTTGGAAGGACTACAAAGATGTCCTGATATTATGCAGAAAGCAAATTAGAAGGGCCAAAGCCCAACTAGAAGTTAATTTGGCTATTGCAATAAAAGACAATAAGAAATGTTTTTCAAAATGCATTAGTGACAAAAGGACGGCTAAGGAAAATTTCCATCTGGATGCAGAAGGAAACAGTGAAAAAGGATGAGGAAAACGCAGAGATACTTACAGCCTTTTTTGCCTTAGCCTTTGATAACAAGTCTAGTTTTTCTCAAGGTACCCAGACCACTGAGATGGAAGACTGAGATGGGGAGCATAATCTACAAAGAAAGGGTTAGAGACTTGCTTAAATCCATGGGACCTAAAGGCATCCACCCATGGGTACTGAGAAACCTGAAAAAGCTAGCCAAGTCACTTTCCACCATTTACCACCAATCCTGTTTAACCAGAGAGGTCCCAGTTGACTGGAAGTTAGCAAATGTTACACTCCATCTACATGAAGGGTTGAAAGGAGAATCTGGGGAACCACTGATGCCTAGAGAGGCTATCTGGAATAGAGGCTAGACAGTGTTAAAGGGATAAAGTAGGTATTCATTAAAAGGCCTTCAAAGGATACACCTTGGGCAGTACAAGAGCCTGATCATGGCTCTACCCAAGATGGAAGATGGGTCACAAGTTTTCACACTTTCATAAGTTTTGCTAGATTTGCCTTTTGGGGTTCATTGCCCAATTACAGCTTCAGGTTATGAAGTCCCATCCTCTCAGACTGCTCTCCTCAATTCACCGTTGTTTATACCTTTTTTGGGCCTGGAGCAGCAATGGTGTTTTGGGTTCTCAGGCTGGAAAAGGATTGTTTTGTCTAACTAAACTGTGAATAGAACTTGCTAATGCTTCATATGAAGTTCAGAGTTATATACTAATGCAGTACAGAATCTGGAAAATATGAAAGCTAAAACTTAAGGCATCACCATAGGCCTGTGAGCCTGACCTCTGGGATGGGGAAGGTCATGGAACAGTAATCCTGCGTACCATCACACAACACACATAGAACAAGCAGGGGATAAGGCATAGACAGCAAGGGTTTCTGAAAGGCAGGTCCTGCTTTACCAACCTGATCTCCTACATCAAGGTGACCTGCTGAGTGGATGAAGGAAAAGCTTTAGATGCTGTCTACCTGAACTTCAATAAAGTTTTTGGCATTGTTTCCCACAGCATCCTCCTGGACAAAGTGACTCTGGCTGGACTGCTGGGCCCAGAGAGTGGTGGTGACTGGAGTTACATCCAGCTCACGGCTGATCACCAGTGGTGATCCGGAGGTCTCAGTCTGGGCTGGTCCTGTTTAATCTCTTTATCAATGGTCTGAATGAATGGATCAAGTGCATCCTCAGCAAGTGTGCAGGCAACACCAAGTTGTGTGGGAGTGTTGATCTGCCAGAGGATAGGAAGGCTCTGCAGAGGGATCAGGGTAGGCTGGACCGATGGACTGAGGCCAACGGTGTGCGTCTCAGCAAGGCTCAGTGCCAGGTCCTGCACTTGGGTCACAGCAACCCCAGGCAGCACTACAGGCTGATGGAAGTGGGGCTGGGAAGCTGCAGAGCAGAGTAGGACCTAGGAAGGTTGGCTGACAGCAGCTAAACATGAGCCAGCAGTGCCCAGAAGGCCAATGGCATCCTGGCCTGTATCAGCAATAGTGTGGCCAGCAGCACCAGGGCAGCAATTGTCCCTCGGTACTTGGCACTGGTGAGGTTGTACCTCAAGGGCTGTGTCCAGTTTTATGGGCACAAGGGCTGGAGCATGTCCAGAGAAGGGCAATGAAGCCGGTGAAGGGTCTGGAGCACAAATCTTATGGAGAGAACTTGAATAAGCTGGGGTTGTTTAGCCTGGAGAAAAGGAGGCTGAAGTGAGACCATACTCCCTTTACGGCTAGCTAAGGGAAGTTTTACTGAGGTGGGAGTCAGTCTTTTCTCCCAAATAACAAGACCAGATAAAAGGGCCTCAAGTCACACCAGAAGAAGTTTAGATGGGATACTAGGAAGAATTTCTTCATTAAAGGGTTGTCAAGCATTGGAACAGGCTGCCCAGAGAAGAGTTAAAATGTCCATCCCTGGAGGTACTTGAAAAATGTGTGGTGCTTAGGGACAGGTTTAGTGACAGATTCAGCAATGTTAAGTTAATGGTTGAACTCTGTGATCTTAAGAGTCTTCTCCAACCTTAAAGATTCCATGACTATAATTTGACAATCTACAAACTTTTAATGCCCATTTTTATCTCCATGGAAGTGCCAAAGATTTCCATTCTGGAAGGGGCTCATATCTGCAGAAATTTTATTTGAATACAGACATGTTTCACCATGGTAAATGTGTATATGACAAGAGTCAATACACAGAACTAGGACTGACTCCTTATCTCAAAGAAAAGCTGACTCCTCATTTTTACCATTCGTACCAGACCAGAAGCAGAATGCCATCAGTTTTATTCTGATATAGCTCTGCAGAGTTAAAAATGATGAGGCGTTTCATACTGGGACATATACAAACAATTTTATATACCATTATTAGATGTTTAAGAAAAGACTCCATCCTCTTCTATTTGGACACCCTTCCTACTCACATTTACTCAAATGAATTCCACTTTATTTTGCTCTTAAGATGAGAAACCACAGATCTTGCACTGAATCAAAGTGACTTATTTTCATCAGCCAGAAACTTGCCGATTATCTTACTATTTAAATAATCTAATTTTTTTTTTGTTATTTAAATAATCCGAATATATTGATTCTGGACCTGGGTTTTGCAACTGAAGAATACCATGAGTTTGAAAAACTAGGCCTAATCAGTATAGTCTGTCTCAAAAGATGCAAATTCTTCAGAAAAAAAGCCACATAATGATCAGTATTCCCTCTTTTCAATCTTCTGTATGGTCCTAATGGACAGCAAAGGAGCAGGAAGCACAAAGTACAGAGCACCAGTCATTAGAAAAGAGGTTGAGTGTTTTGCAACCCACACAATGCCTGGAGACAAATGCCCTTAAACTGGTTCTTCTAAACACAGAGGTCAATCACTAAAAAATCACTTGAAAATGAAGGTGTTCCTGGATTTCTTAAGGCAACTTTAGATCTTTCTACCCTGATGAGTAACATATGGAGAGACAGGATATCCTGCACTTTAAAGACAAATTTGTTTTCCTTTGTGATATAGACATAACTAAATCCTTCCCAATGTATTTATAAAAACTGTAGCAAATGTCTGTCCATAGCAGAAAACAAATCTTTCCTCAAGATAATATAAAAACTCAATTCTCCCCAGTTGTCTACAGACCAAAGCATCCCTTAAATGTTTCTGCCATAGCAGAGGTAATTCACTGGAAGAACAAAAATCACCAAGTTTGGTTGTGGTGATACTGATAGTGTTACTTTATACAGCAGTTACAGGTCAATTGTCTCAGAAGTGAATCGAAACTCTTGAGGTGCATAGTACTAACAGTCTGATATGCTCTTTTGTACTCCTCTAACCACACAGTAAATCATTCCAACTTCCTAAACCAGAGAAACAACTAGATCACAGAAGAGCTTTTTACTGGATTGACAAACTGACTCTGTCTATAATGCAAGCTACCATGAGAACCACACGTAACTAAAGGATACAGCACTAAACTCTCCGCTG
The DNA here is from genome assembly GCF_009819655.1 of Sylvia atricapilla. Lineage (NCBI taxonomy): Eukaryota > Metazoa > Chordata > Aves > Passeriformes > Sylviidae > Sylvia > Sylvia atricapilla. Next base: position 23,215,931 of record NC_089145.1, on the reverse strand, counting down.
GAAACTGAGAAGGGGCAATTGTCTCTGCTGTCACATGAAACTGCACCCTTACTGGACTTCTAGCACTAAGAAAATTGCACCAGAAGATCCTCACATTTGACTCCATGCATTTTCATACTAGACTATGTTCCTGTTCTGCTGCACATAATAAAATTTGTCTCAGCCCAGAAGGAATTTTCCACTAATACTTACCTTTAGGGTTTCATGTACTACAGAATACTGCAGATTTGTTCTGGTCAAGAAATCACTGTGAAGACATGCATTTCTACTTTGCAGTTTTGTTTCTAAAATTATTAAGCTATAGATGGAGTTAAAGATGTCTATTGACTCAGTACTCACAGTCCTGAACTGTTAACACTCCCAACCCCCTTTGGCAGTACAAAGGCAGGAAACTGTAGAGTTTAAGGTTCAGGGAGCACTGCTCACTGCAGTGGAAAATGACTGCTTTCATCACTGAATGTAAAAACAACATCTCTCTAAACCTTTAAAAGGGAAGCTCTGCTACACAACTGAGGGATACAAGCTTTAGTTGGTTCATACCTGCAGCTATGCACCTCCCTCCAGCTGTTCCAGTCTTCAATCTAAAAGATAAGGAAAAACACACTGAGTATCAAAAAGTGCTGAAATAGGGAACACAGACTTGAACAACACAAGGAAAAAAATATTATTTCTACATCTTAAGCAAATAATCAGCCAGGACCCATACAGATTTTCTGTACTACCACCTCATAAATTGGATATACTACTTCATGATTCAGAGTTCTCTTCTTGCAAACTCAGTAACAGACTCCCAACACAACCCAGTCCATGTTTAGAGGCAAACTTGGGAACTTTTATTTGTGAGGTTTCTTGACCCTTTTTACCCCCTCAAATATTTTCTTATCTGCGTTCCCCTGGTTTATTTTGCAGAACTACACTCATGTCAGTCTAAAAGTATTTTACAGAAAATCCTAACCTATTTACTTATCTGTAGTTACCAAACTAAAAAATGCATCCACCAGGAAGGAGAATTATACAAGGCTATTGAGCTCCCACACTTTGACTGCTTTGCAGGCCCCTACTTAACCCTTTTTCTGTATTTTTTTTAGTAAGTAAGAATAAGTGAGCCACATGCTCTTCTAACTTGCCATGTAATATACTTGGTTACTTATCACATCTACTCATGCCCTCTTTTACAATGGGAGATCTCTTGAGAATTTTCAATTCTTCTAAATTCTTTCTATTTGTGCAATTTATTTAAAAAATCCCTAAAGCCTCTAAAGGAACAAAGAATCCTAAACACAAGAACAAAATTAATTTTTTATAATATTTATTGAAAACAAAACCCAATCCATGAACCCTGACAAACATAACAGAGTTATATGAAATGTGCATTTTCAAAATTATGAATTTTTCTTTCCTAGAATATTACTCAAAACTGGCTGTTGTTCATGGAACACTTTACATATTTATTTCTGTTCTGTTTCACAACAACATTTTGGATTATGAAGCTTCAACCAGTGATTGAGGAAAATGTAACCTTAAGACACTTCTTTCACCTCAGCCAGATTCCTCTGCTTCTCTGAAGTTTAATTACGAAATATTAATTTATGGCCAGAAAAATGGTCTCATAATTCCTGCTAACAGACCTTCTTCATGCCTAACTTTTAATGTCTTCAAAACAACATGCAACATAATTTTTTTGCTTATGTTAAGTTATACTCCTTTGATAATCAGTTTATCAAAATCAGAAATACAAAACTACTTGATTTTGTGAATGTTTAAGAATATCTATATAAACAACTTTTTGATGTTAAAAAAAAATCTTCACTTCGCACATATAACTGTAACCCTAGTGAATTAATTTAAAAACTTAAAAGAAACCAAAAGTGCAGCTAACATAGCCAGAGGAACCCAAAACTCTTGGATACCATTGGAAAAAATACACACTTCACTGAACCAAAGGCAAAATCCAAGACAATAAAAACTTCTAGAAACCAGCAGCAAATCTGACAATCACCTGTAGAAAGCCTGGGAGAGTGCTCCTAAATCACAAATTGTTTTAGTATGGTATATTTAATTGCATGCAGAACATAAATACACTGAATAATTTATTCGAGTTTATACATCAGATAAACCTGGACCAAAGGCCAAAGAATCTGACAACTGTGCTTCTTCTCAGGAAACACTGGATCTTGGATCCCTCAGACTAAGGTTTATACATACATACAGCTGAGTGGTGCTAGCCACGTGTGCAGCATAGTCACTTCTGTAATTAACTGATAGGGCAGTAAGCTCTTGTGCAAAGTAAGTTTTCCCCAGCCAGCATTTGATGCTGATAGCCAACTATTGTCATAGTTGCATGAGTGTTCTTAGTGCGGTCAGCAAAACAATTAATGGGGTAAATTCAGATCTCTCATCACAGCTCTTAAAAATTTTTCCTGAAGTTATCCCCTGACTAAGGTGCTGCAGCTGAGTACAGTTGTACAGTTGTCACGTTCAACTACTGCACAAAGCTGGGAGGAACTACTGGGACACTACCTGAGTACTCCATGTAGTAAAACAAAGGTTTAATGCTTAGATTTAATGGCCCTGCCAGATCTAAAGGTGACAAAATATACTCTCACTGATGAACAGTTGCAGCTTTTGATATGCAATATAATATAAATAGAACTGCAACTGGTAATGAAAACAAGTGGCTCTATCCACTAAGTACTAGACAAAGGACACGAGTCCAATAAATCTAGTAATACTGCTTTTCTACTAAGTGGTAAAACTTCTGTCTCACCAGCAGCCTGGACCATCCAAGAGAATATCAGATCATTTAATGGATTCTGATCAATGAAATTAGTGTCACAGTCAGCACTTTGTCTAGACCAGTTCTGATTTCTCATTACACTTTCCAGGAACTATATTTATGGGATGTCAAGGTTACCACTGGCAATTAAAGAGGCCAACAGATCAAACAGACCACACAGCTCAACCTCAGATACATCCTGGCGTCAACAGTCTCTCACATAAATCAGCATTCAGTCTGGACTCACTGCAGATTTACATACTTTCAGGAACCCATTTGACCAATAATGAAAATTTGAAAATATAGACAGAACTAGTCCTTTGGAAGTAGTACAGGAGGGAGATAACAATGCATCAAAGAGCGACAGAGCAAGTGCATGACACAGGTCACGAACTGAACCGAGAGTCCTACACAAACCAGAGGAAGTTTCAATCACTGCACAGCCCAGGCCACAACCCACAGAAAGCGTCACTTGGTAGCAACCACTACTAATGAGGCAACAACACAACAGAGACAGCAAGGGAAGCTCCTATGGTATAAAAACCTTACCAGAGAACGAGATGTACTTTTTTATCTGAGAAGTGCCCTTCTACTGCAATCTTTATGCCACCCAAACCTCTCAGCACCAGAAGCTACTTGTTCAGTTTGAGGCCACAGCTCAGTCACTGCGCCTGCTCAGTTTATTTTGGCAGACAGAGCCGTCAAATACTGTTTTTCTCAGGGCTGCCAGCACAAATACTAAAGGGTACAAAGAGTAGCAGACAAACGACACAGTTAGCAAGCTGAATTACTCATGACAGTATGTTCTACTATAAGAATCTAATTTTTTTCAACTTTAGATGTAACAGGAAGAACAGAATGAAGAATAGAAGAAGTGCATATTTCGGGACCACTTCAGATAAAGACAAAAAGACAGGAAAACATTTCAAATGCTATGCTTCAAGTTACTCTAACCAGGCGACCATAAAATACGTACGATTTGGGATGTTGATCATATTTGCAATGTCTGTTTCATGTCCAGTCAGCATTTACAGCCCAAACACCTCCAAGATTGATAATGAAGTCTCACAATCCAAAATGAAAGCATCAAAGACACACTTGAACAATGCAAACCAATCCTATGATCTACTGCTGTAAACATGGGACTGGAGCTTAGGAGACAACTTCTATTATTAACTATGTGGCTGAATAGTAGATTTTTGGTCCTAAGAGTTTCCATTTGTACAATATGGACAAATATGTACAAAGAAATAATAATCTTTTTTTTTGTGAAAAGGTATTTTGAAAACTAGCGACAGAATGTATTTAATCAGAGTCAGGCGTATCATCACATTGTTACAGTTGCATCTAGGCTTCACAAAAAAAATTTCCACAAAACATCCATCTGTTAATAAAACCCAAAGAATCTCACCAACAAAAGATTTTAGCCTAGTATCTCTCTCCAAATTATAGTATTATGGGATTCACAAAATATACCAGGAATTACAAAAGAGAAGGCACAAACTAAAGCAAGATTTCATTTGCTTTTTGAATGAAGGTTAGAAAGCCTGCATTCATGTTTACTCTTATGGAGACCCTACAGGCCACAGCAAGACCTGCCACAAACAGCAGAGTTTGGTCCTCTTTTGGGTAAAAGATTGAGTTTTAGTGAACACAAACAATATTCTCAGTTTAACCACTAAGCGTACTCCTAGAAGCAACCGAACTTTAGCTGAACTTCAAGAATCTCATCCATCTCAGCCACAAGATTCAAACACTAACAGTTTCAACTCACCTGTCTTTAAAGGCAAGATAAAAAAATCTAAGTGGGGAAACCACCCCTGCACAATGTTTAGACACAGCTGGCATGGCTGTGTTAAAAATTCAAGACACTTACACACTTTTTTCTGATTGTACAAAAAGGGAATAGATTCAAAAGCAGATAGAGAATAAGGATGCATTGCAGGTCCCTCACAAAGATCTTCAAAAGCAATCACTATTCCGTATTGTCACACCGAAAATGCCAAAGGAGGACACAGTGTACATGGTTGTTTCTAGCATCCACTGCTAGCTTCAGGAGGAAAATAATTTTGAGGTGTTCCAATTTTGAAAGATCAGAATTGAATGTTATACAAAATTCTGAGTAGGTCTGAAATTCTGTATCTGCAAAACGTTGAAGTATAACCATTTTTATTTTATTTCAAAAAAGCACAGCTAAGAAAGACTGGTTTACCTGAAGCTTGTATGAGTCTTGCTTGGCTTATATTAAACAAATACTTGCCATGAACTCTACCGTGCAGAATCTGCCATTGCCACGCCTGCAAACCAAAGAGTAAAAATATGCTCAATTATTTTTATCTTCATTTTTAACAGGCACACGGCAAATCCTCTGCAGAAGTAAATGGATTCAAATGACACTCATTTACATCTGCAAAGAAGTGGAGTTACTGCTCTATCATAAACAATGAATATTGATCCAAATCACTTTCAACAGCAAATAATTTTCATGACCATTTGAAGAGATTTAATATTGAGTGTATAAAGCTGAAGCTTTAAAAAATATTTAATATTATTTCTTTTTCTCCATCAGAGGCAAATGCTGGCATTGTTGTGGGAACATCAACTTAGGAATGTCCCACTTCTGCTCTAAAACACAAATTTAATAAAATGTAACCATTTCATTGCAAAGCAGTTCTTACTAAGCTTCTCGTCCAGATCTCTGAAGGTTTCTTATAAGCCATTATTTGTATATAGTTTGATTTCTTTTTTTGCAACATTTACTCTCCTCTTCAGTATCTTTATATGGTATCTGAAACATACAACTGTAAATGATACAGAACAACTGTATTGAAAAAAAATCTGCCTTCATTTATGATCTACTGAAAACACACAAATACATGAACACATGCCATGAAGAATCATTTTGGTGTGTCTACTAATCACAATTGTAATGCTGGATGTGTGGAGAAGGATCAAGAGTGTCAAGAGCCAGAGGGTCAGTACTTGCTTGAAGTCTTAAGCATGTACTTGCAGATGTTCTTCACTTAAACACTGATCCATCAATCCATTTCCATTCACTTTTACTGGAAGGCACAGTATGACACCTGCTAGTTTTCCAATGCTAGCAGGAAGAGACTCTATGAACTTTATGGCAAAAACAAGCACTATAATACAGCTCTGGCTGCATGAGCATGCAGAACAGACATAAAATAAATATCTTTCTGGATTCTCTGTACCTCATGCCTAGATTTTGGAGGCACCTTATACTCCCAACAAAACTTTACAGTCTATGTGGCACATAATTTTCTCTCTGTCCTAATATCAGAAAAGCTCACCAATTTCTTCCCAAAAGAACAGCAGCCTTTCTATAGAGCAGCATCAAACACAGCATGTACCAAATCCTGCATTCATTAAGAAGTATGTTAAGACAACATTTAGGACTTCCCTGTCTAGAAGCAAATTATATGTACCCCAGCAGGCAATGCAGGCAAACAATTCTCATTCAATATTTTCAGGTTATACAACTGAGAAGATTGGATATGAGCTCTCCATAAACATTCAATAGAAATGGGGAAGAAATACAAAGGAATAGATTGAGATACTCCTGCTATAGATCCAGTTTAAGTTGGTGCTCTTGCCAAAAGTATAGTGCACAACTCTTTTGTCACCAGCTGTCCATCCCCATCTCCGTGTAATGAGCCTGAGAAAGGAAATGGTCAAGGTGTGATCTTGTCCACCACCACCAACAGGAAAATAATAGTTTTAACCCAGACATGCTCCCAGCTTCAGTTCACTGCACAACCACACAGATGTTCTTGGTGGCACAAAGAAAAGGAAAAATGCATGAAAAATGGCACTAGCCTCTTTTGGAGCAATACTGGCAGATGCTCATTTAAATTACCCATGGAACTAGATCATCAGATTTAGGTACTGAATTTCACAGAATTAAATTTCTACTGATTGATCCTTTTTAAAGGTCTCAAGCGATAAACAAGGGTTCCACTGTTTCTGTTAAGACATAACTATGCTTGGAAGAACTATATACATGTCCTTCCATACAGTCATCTTCACTGTTGCACTTCTTTGTCAGTGGACTGCCTCCAATATTAGAGACATGTCACTCCACATTCTTGATTAAACAATAGGATTTAACTTCTTAACATCACAAGTGAACATTTTCCAACTTTCATTTATTCTTCCAGGAGATTAACACCTGTAATTACTTTACGATAGCAGTTTGAAGATTCATCAATTTGAAATGCACATTGGCCTTAATTCAAAATTCCTGGAATCTTCCCATATGTCCACCTTTAACCTAACACTATTATTCAACTGCATAATTATAATATTTTAAAGGGCTTATTTTTGTAAAAAAAAAAAAAAAAAAAGGAAAAAATAGTAGGGCAAAAAGAAAATAAAAAATGTGCCTTCCTGTGGGATTTCAAAAGGCATCAGACAAAAGTTAATTTGTCTTCCACCCTGATTAAACCTTTTCTGCAGACAGAGTAACACAGTCAAGATAGAATGGATTATTTGGTATTCTCTCTTAAACATAAAAGTATATACAGCAAACAAGATTTCCTGTCTTGACAGCTTGGCTTAGCTCTGAACAATGTCACTTTCTCATAAATTGCCTTTAGGAAGATTCTAACTAAATAGTATGATTGGAATTCCTCAGTGCCATTCTACTACTCAAATGCCCTTGGTGCACATATATTTATTATTTATTCAGACTTCTGTCCATTTACCATGGTATCTTTTACAGAACAGACACACAGTATTTTTAAACATGCAATAGTGTACTTTCAAGAGGCCTTTGAAATTGCCTAATCATATTCCTGCTCCAAGACCACTTGGAGGAAAAGGTGAATATGCTACAAGAAAACACTTGAAAGCCAAGGAATCATAAAACTCCAATCACTGGGCTCAAACAATACCAAGATTTGCTTTTAACTGGTAACTCATATAAAAGAAAGGTTATCAGCTAGGGAGTCAGCAATTGGAAAAGTGGGAAGACTGGCAGGCAGATGACCTAATTCTAGCAGAGGATGCCAGAATTAGGCAAAATACCAAGATACTTCAGGTGACAAGCGTAACATTCCACAAGCTGCATATTTACAACAAATTCCATAGGTTTTCCACATGAAGATGGAAAAAAACCTACTGCAGTGTGTCTCTGTTAAACAGAAAGATCAGAAAACAGCCACACAACTAAGTTGCTTGAGTTCAGTCAGTTCAAGAAGATGAACTCTGTCACACCTCAATCACAGGTCCCTGCCTGCAGACATCAGTACAATCCAGACATTGCCAGACAGCTGAGATGCATCAACTGGCCTCTAAAACGTCCTTCCAAATTCAAGAGGCACACAGCTTTCTCAGGAGGAAATACACTGAAGACACTGCAGTGGTAGGAAAGAAAAATAATTCAAACTGAGTTTATGGAACATGGTCCTCAAGTAAAAAGGCAGACTCTTCCTAAAATCAATTTCACAACTGAAACAATGTTTTCCTCTCTCAAATTCCAGAAACAAAAGGCTGATGCCTATTTGCATAGATGTTCAAAAGACAGCAGAATTTTTTAGGAGACAGTATTTCCTAAAATTCAGAAGAAGTACCCTATAAACAATTGGCCTCTTCATCTCAAAAAAATTTTGCCACAGTTAAAGGTGTATTCAATTGCTGCCACTATTTTGAGCACCTTTCTGCTACTCAAATAAGATTGTATCAACAGTTTACTACAGTGTAGCAGCTAACAGACTTTCTGCACTATTTGTTCATCTGACCTACTATTTAAAAAAAAGCAATTGTGAATAGTCATCCCAGTGCGTGCAGGGCCTTAATACAAAGTTTACACAAGAACACAGTCAGGGCAGTCTTGGCTGCAAGTTTGCAGCCATTCCTAACAAGGTATTTCCTACAAGCCCCATCCCTGAACACTAACTCCTGATTCCAAACTAGGCAGGCCAGGGGTCTAGCGCCTCATTAATCCCCATTGCCCATAACAAGCAAAGACAGCACTCAGATCTTCCAGGACAGGATCTAGCTTTCATTAATCTTCAAGGCAGACAGTGACAACAGACCTTTTATGGAAGGATACAGGCCTTGGCTAATCACTCCCCAAAGCAGGAAGGGAGATTAAATCCTCATCCCAGAAGGGAGCAGCTCTTTTGGAGATTAAATCTGTGTCTTTCTGATGCCACTGCCACCCACTGCAAACTGTCCCTGCAAGGCAACTCCTCCATTTCCAGTCCCTAGACTCCCAAATTCGGATAAACTGAATTTTACAAAAAAAAACCAACATTCACAAACAGATCACCTTTCACTTTGGAACACCAGTCGCCCCCAGAGACAGACAGACAAATGTAACAGAGACTATAAGCCCTAGTTCTCAATTCTGCTCAGCAAATGCCCACCAGGCCAGCCACACTGCCTGGTGAGCCAGTGTGCTCTGCTGGACAAATATAGAAAGCAGAAAGTGGAACAACCCTTTCAGCAGAAGAGATTCTGCTCAGTTCCCCAAGAGGGAGGAGCAGGAGCTGAACCAGCCTAACTGCTTTACCCATACATGGTCTCTGTAAAAGCCCATTGCTAAGACAAGTTCCTTTACACACACACACCCTCATTCACTGTCACACCGTGCAAGGAAAGAAAAGAATTAAAGCGTCCAAACCTAAAGGAGTTACTGTTTTGAAATGAGTTCCAGCTCTGCTTTGCTCGTGCCCACCTAATAACGCACAAACATCTAACACTGTTCACCAACAAAATCCGGGCAGCAACCCAGAAACAAGACAAAAATCTTCCTCCCAGGGAATCCCCACATCCACCAGCATTTCAATAACTACCGAGCTAGTAGTCTTCCTTGTTGCTTTTGGACACACACATCCACATATAAAGTTCTTGGTTTGACCTTCTCCCCCCTCCAGCCCAAATTGAATTACAGAAATCTTTTTAAACCCTTCTCCCTTTTCAAGTATTGTCCTGGACCAGGAAGCATGACCTTTCTCATTGCTTGATACTAATTACTATGGTGACATGCCGTTTCTTGTCTATTTTCTCTGTAGTCCTTTTGGCGAGGGTTTAAACACTAAACCTTTTCCTATGCATTCTTCTTAAAAAGAGAAGAAATGCACTTCTATGCAGCACCCTCTTCTCTCTCCACCCACCCCACCTCTTTCACATTCTGGTGTGGAAATAGCAGAGTAAGTGTAATTGGAGACCTAAATCCCCAGGTCTTCATAGAAAAAAAAAAAAACTTTAAGGAAGTGGCTGTCTATTTCTTTTTTAGTACAAAAGTAAGACAGTTTGCAAACTCAAATGCAGCTTAATTTATGTTAAAAAAGCATCATTTTCTATGAGTGATTTATTACCACATGCTGCTGCCTATAGCTTCTCCTTGGTGTATCCCATACTTATGTGGTGATACCAAACTACCTTACAGGACCTACCAGGAAAGTTCTTTCATACAGGTAAGTGGAAGCTGCAGCTTCCAGCTGTATCAGGAATGCAGCAGGCAATTCAGAACTCAGAGAAGCACACTAGTCAGGTAGCTTGGTTAATGTCATGTGCAAGTAGATACAAAAGTGCTGGTATTCAACAATCCAGGTATTTTTTCAAATTTCTCATTACTGAGATAATGGTTTAGGCTCCCTGCAAATTCAGGCAGACAAGAGCATATGCAGAATTAGCTCTACATCTAAGCACAGCCTAAATTATACTCCTTACTAAAAAGGATCAAGAATATGTGTCCTATTTTGCTGTCCAAGAAATGCCCATTAAACTTAGTCTTGAATTAAATGAAAAAATAATTTTGAACCCAAAGAAATTCCAAAGCAAATTCTGCATCAGACAATTAGTGTCACAGCAGCTTCCACACTGTGTAATACAGACAGTACCACCTACAGCCCATCTCTGACAGTGATCAAATTCTGGCACTGAATGCATAATCCAGAGTGTGGCTTTACTCCATAAATATCAGAATATTCTCACTTAACTTTTCCTAAGTCTCCAATGCATATAATCATGGGTTTCTGAGCAGTCAAAACTGCTTTAGAGAAGTAAATTTCTTCCCCAAACAGATTTTGCATATTGATATGTTCAAAGGTATCACTTCTAATGTCACTTAGGTCAATGCAAGGAATTTTTACTGTTTCAACTCGTGCTCACTTGTGCTACACATAGCACAGCCATTGAACAATCATGTGCAAGAAAAAACAACCAAGAAAAAACCACAAAGAAATACAACTCATCATTAAGTTGACCTGTCATCCAAATATTTTTTAATTCAGAATGTTAAGGGGAGAATAGAAAATTTTTGAAGACAAATAACGAAGAAATACAGGTAAGTAGGCAAAAAATATTTTTAGATGGTGCTCTGCTTTCCAATACAAAACTATAAATTAGAGAATTACTTTGACACTCTATTGTGCCTACAAAAAAATGCAAAAGCTAGATGTGATGTTCAAAATACATCCTCTCTTCCTGAAAGATCAATACGTCGTTTCCTTCTGAAGAAACATTTATCAAAACTCTATCTTGTAAGATTTTGCAGAGATACTAACATAACTGGTGTCCATCCTGCAAATCTCTACATATATAAAGAAAGATGCTATCGTTTTGGTATGTAGAGTTGGACATTGTCTGCTAAGTGCCTGATTTGAATTACAAACTCCTCTGCTTTGGAAAAAGCAGACATGAATATTCCCTTTCCAACAGAGCCTAAAAAATTTGTGGATTGCATGCCTACATTGGAATATCTTTTGAACTGCATAGTTTGGGACAAAAATAGCAAAGACTATGCAAAGGTACAGTGAAAGCCTGAATTTTAAGTGGTAAGATGTCCGAAGGACAACAGTTTTACTTTGACATGTGAAATACTGAAATCTAGTGGATAACAACTACATAAATTCTGTGAAAGGTGCAGTATACAAAACAGCCTGCAGACAGACAGTGAAAGGTATCTGAAAGAACAGTTTTGATAGTGGTGTAAAAAACAAGCCAAGGTCCTGAAAAACTCAAATTAATTTAAAGTAAAAACAACGTAAGACAGTCACCTGGGCTCTTACACGAATTGGGAGAGTGTTCGGTTTTGAGAGAATACAGAACATGCAAGCATCAAAACAAATGCTCTGCAAAAGAAAGCCTGCCAGATACCACACCAGCATACTCAACAAACACCCATCTTCTCATCCACATGCTCATTCAAGATCTCCTTGAGGTGTGCTGCTGAAAAGGACAAAGAACCCAAACTGCCTGCTCATTTGCATGGATTTCAGCAATACGCAAGCCAGTTATTCCACGTTATATTACAAGCAATTTAGTCAAACCAATGTAAAAATCCCAGAGCGATATGGTTTTAAGCCCATACAAAACAAAAAGACCATGCTATACTAAATATACTGAAGATACAAGGGTACCATGCATACTTGGGACAGACAAGACAGCTTGTGGACAAAGATTCCTTTGCTGGCACAAGGCTTTCACTTACGTATACCTGTGACACCAACTGCATCACCTAAACTGAAATTCTTCACTGAGAGTTGGAAACTACTGAAGATTTCTGTTCAGCCATCTAGTTGCTCATTCTGAATTCCCCTGGCAATGATGCATTTTCTTCAGCACAGAGCTGAGACAGCTGGAAGTTTGAAGCTACTCAAGATGTCAAAGATGACTTCCTTTCCTTGGGATGGTGGCTGTGCTGCACTCTATTGCTGTCACACAAATAAGCCTGTTCTGTCCATCACCACTCAGGCTCGTGAGCTGTTCTTCCCTACAGCAAAACACTTGCAGACTAAGTAGCACAGCAGCTTTGACCCAACGTATATTTTAGCTCTACTTGCTTGAGTCTCACATCAGGTGCAAATAAGACAATGTTCAATTGATGTCTGGGAAATCTCCTCGCTAAGTGTGAATGCTAAAGCTCTCTCTTTTCATTCTTATGTCCCAAACATGAAGTGTCTTGGCATCTCTGTAAAATAGGTTGTAGAGCAATAGCAGAAAACGTGGTATCTGGCATTTATTCATATAACAAGTATCATTGATGACTGGAAGAAGGGCAGTAAAACTACTGGTTACTCTTCCAATCAAGATAATCCCTCTTGCCTCAAGAAATCTTGTAACAGGATCACCACTTAGGCTCGTGTGCTATGATACTTTGAGAAATACCCATTAGAGGCCCTACATAACTTCTCTCAATTTACAACTCCCATTCTAATAAATACTGAAATATTTTAGTCTTCTTTTCTTCTATACTACTTTTTCTCCTGATGATTGGATAAAAACCATACCTTCTTGCCTGAAGGCAGTTACTAAGGCAGTGAATAACTCTGCACATAGTCTTGAAGGACAAGCAATACTAACCATGCCCAGACTGACATAAAACATCTCAGACATTCATGGCAAGACTGAAAAATAAGAAAGCAGAAATATAAATCTGAGTCCACTTGACAATTGCAGCTGTCTCAGTAACCAAACTCACACTGTGACCTGGAAAACTGGACATATTCACTTAAGAACAGTCTCTAGTTCAACAGCAAGAACAGTGGGTTCTCGGATCTCAGTGCTAAAGACTAATAACCAGGAAATCTCAAAATCTATGAGAATTTGTCTCACTTCCCACATACTCCAAAACAGGCACTAAAGGAAAAATCAGAGTGGGCATCTGAAGAGATTTGTGGCAGATGACTCAGTAACTGATAATCAGTAGCCACATGTCAGAAAAACATGCAAGAAATAGTTAAGGAACAACCTGCTCACAACAGTTTCCCAGTAAGTTCAATTAGATACTGGATTTCAGGTAGAATCTTACTCAACTTAAAGTGAATCTAAATATTTAAGAATCACATAAGCATCTACCTTTTATGAAATTCAACCAATTCAGGACACTGTTAGTGATTTTAGAAGAAAATTTACACAACATTATAAATACTTCCCTTATTTCAAACCATCATATTTTGTTTCAACCAATGACTCTTCAACTGATGCACAGGTTACTTGGCAAGGAATGGATTTATTATTCATGAGATAGACAATTACTATATATTGATGGTCCTGCCACATTTCCTGCTTTCCCCTTTAGAGAAGTAGTGCCAGGGAGTATGTCTCCAGAATCCCTGCTTGTAGCAGAAGAACTAAAAGAACCTTCCCCCCACCATGTAGAGATAATCCTACAAGTGCATCAAGTTTTGGAGGCCTAGCAGAAACACGGATACAGTAAGTACACAGTAGTATTACCATGGATTTCTTTAACCCAATGTGAAAGATGAGTACGTTCTCCTCACTTTGTAGGTCATTCACATTCAAAACGAAACTACCTAACACATAAATCTTCATGTTTTAGTGTTCATGACTTTAGAACAGTCACTTTTCGATCATCTGCTCTTCTACAGATGTTGTGTTCCTGCTTTCTTTTGCATGTAAACAGAACGTGCTAGGCCTGCATCAACTATTTTGTTACCTATTAAAAAAAAATAGATACAAAAGGGGAAACATGTAACCCAGCAGTCAGGATCAAGCACTGATTTTTCCCCAGTGTAACGTCAGAAACTTAGACAGGAGAAGGAAAACCCAAAAAACCACAGCCATGCAAGAATGAGCATTCAGAAAGGGTGAAAATACTCCTCAGAACAGCATACACCTTCCCAAAATAAGTATCAGCAATAATTTTGATTGTGAGCAGAGGCTGAAAGAGTACAAACAGTAAGCACCTAAAGGAAAAAAAATTCTTTACATCACCTCATTTAAAAAATCCCATTAAGGAATTTTTGTAGTATATGCATTTGCACCCATGTCCACCCTGAGCAGATACAAGATCTGTGCTCCTATCCTGGGGGCTCGTCATCAGCAGGAATGCAACTGAACATATTAAGCTGCCAGATGCAAGCTGTACCCACCCTAACATTTTCCAGCTCAGTCTAAAGACATACAGATTAGTTTTAAACATCTACCACAGCAGCAGTATTTCCAACAATGCTGCTTCCTCAAGACTTAGGTCCAGACACAATTCTAGGAAGATACAGTATCTCATTTTATACAGAGATCCCAAGAACATAGCCGGAGGGAATGGAAAAAAGAATAAAAATGTGATGGGTTTATTATGGCTGTGCAATGCCAAGCCAGTGCAGTAAAATCTATCTGATTAACTAACCTAGAGAAAAACAATAGAGGAGACAACAAAAGACACTAGGAGAGAGTTCAGCTGATTTTGTGATCACTGGTACAAAGAGTAAGACTGAAAGGACAGACATACACAAAAAATAAAAAAACAAATTCAAGATAGTCAGAAAACACAAGCTGTTGTAAGCCAGAAATCAAGCGTGCTTCGTGATATAAACCCCCACCAAATACTTTTCTAAATCCAGCGAACTGGTGAAACACACCCGATGACCACACGCAAGCAGGACATACAAGAAAGCTGCAACGCTAGAAAAATGTTCCCCGACAACTTCTGGCAGAAGAGAATGCCTGTGCCTTAAAGGTGAAAATGTCTGGGCCAGAATTCCTCAGGAATTCAAAGGAGTATATTCTAAGGTTGCCTCTCAACTTCCTTCTCGTAACAGTCCTATTAAAAAAGCACGCTGTTATCAACCTTTAGTGCTTCTTCATGTCTTTATCACCCATTTTACGCTCCGTCTCTCCTGGTTTTTATATTCCTCTTCCTCCTTCATTCCAGTAGTGTCTTTCAGGCCTTCTCATACGTGAGGACTGCAAATCCTCACGCTGTGCTGAACTCCAATTTCCCTGCTCGTACTTTTCATACGCCTGACTCGCCTCCACCCCCTGGTGCACCAGCACGCATTTTACCGCTCCAGCCGACACATTTTACTCCCCACCGTACCGACGACGACAGCAACCGCACCCCAGGCTCCTCTAAGCGCAGGCTGACGGCGGCCGAGCCCGGGGCAGCCGCTCCCCCGCCCCGGGGTCCGCCCGGCCTCGCCGCAGCCCCCCCGCCCCGAATGGCGGCGCCGCCGCCGCGGGCCGAGCCCGCACCCGCAGCGCCACCGCCCGCAGCGCTGTCAGCGCTCGGATCAGATACGACACCCAGCAGCCTCGGGCTCCGGGCCCCGGAGGGGCTCCCGGCGGGGCGGCACCGCCCCGGGATGGCGGGCACGGGGCGGCGGCTCCCCCGCGGGCGGGAGCGGGGCGGCACGAGCGGCCTCGCGGCGGGAGCGCGGGGGAACGGGGGAGAAGGGGCAAGGAGCCGTTACCTGCGCGAGACGGATCGCGCTTCCCGCCGGCTCGGCCCCGCGCCACGCCGTTCCTGCCCTGCCGTCCCTGCCCTGCCGTGCGCGGCCCGAGCTCCTCCCGGCGGCGCCGCCCTCACCTGCCCCGAGATCCGCCCGCGCCCCGCTCCGCTCCGCTCCCTGCGCCGCCTCGGGCCGGCTCCGCAAGATGGCGGCGCTTCCGGGAGAGACCACGGCGGGCGCGGCGTGGGGGGGCCGGGGCGGTGCGCCCGCCCTCCCCGCGCCGCCGAGCTCGCCGCGCCCCGCCTGGCCCCGCCCCGCTCCGGCCCCGCCGGGCCCCTCCCGCCCGCGGCCCGACCCCGCCGCCGGCCTTCCTTCTGGGGACGCTCTGCGCGCGCGTCCGCGGCGCTCTCCCGCCCGTCGGCCCGGCGCGCCCCGGCGCGGCGCGGCCCCGGCGCGCATGGGGGTGGTGGAGGCGCTGGGCGCCGGCGCGGCGCGGCTGCTCTTCTACCCGTCGCTGCTGTACACGGTGGCGCGGGCGCGGCTGCCCGGGTCCCGCCGGCCCTGGTTCCACCGCATCGACGACGTCGTGTTGCTCGGGGCGCTGCCGCTCCGGGGGCGCATCCGCAGGGTAAGGCGGGCGCAGCGGGGCGGGCCGGGCCGGGCCGGGAGGAATGGAGGTCCCTGACGGCGCCTGTGCCCGCAGCTGGTGGCGGAGGAGAACGTGCGCGGCGTGGTCACCCTCACCGAGGACTACGAGACCCGGTTCCTCTGCTTTTCCCCCCAGGTGAGCCCCGGGATTGCTGGTGTCTCCCCCACCCCGGACGGGTCTCTCGTCGCTCTCCGTCCCGGCACAGGTGAGGCTTTAGCCGCCTCCTGCCGTCATCCCGGCAGCGACCGCCGAGTCCTGTGGCAGT
The DNA here is from genome assembly GCF_009819655.1 of Sylvia atricapilla. Lineage (NCBI taxonomy): Eukaryota > Metazoa > Chordata > Aves > Passeriformes > Sylviidae > Sylvia > Sylvia atricapilla. The sequence continues at coordinate 23,199,078 of NC_089145.1, read as the reverse complement.
AAAGACGGGATTACTCGTACCTAAGCCGACTTTAAAAACTATGCGACAAACCAGGAAAATGTGAACATGCGAGTGAACTGCAGCTGCAGTGGCAGGGAAAGACAGGGAGCATAGAACGTACATCACTGTACAGGAATGCGTTTGGGTTGGGAAGAGATCCCAACCTCTCTCCTTTAGCTGAACACATTTTTTCAGTCCCCTTTAACTATTACCTTCTGATGGCCAGCACTGAGTTTTCATACATCTGATTTGAAGGATTGACATTCAAAGTCTGTTTACTGCCTCTCTGAATTTCTCAACAGGTTTCTTTCAGTAAAGAAACCAACCCAGAAGTTCACTGACCAAATCTACTGTCTGTTACAGGAATGGGAGGCAATGGGAGTGGAACAACTGCGTCTGGGCACTGTAGATCTAACTGGAGTGCCCACCTTGGAAAACCTGCACAAAGGCGTGGAGTTCATCCTGAGACACCGAGCCCGTGGTAACAGTGTCTATGTGCACTGCAAGGCAGGACGCTCCCGCAGTGCCACCATGGTGGCAGCGTACTTAATACAGGTCAGGATTCTGCCTCAAATTTACCTCGTCGTTTTGCATGCAAATGCAAATTTTGAATTATTCTGCTTTTCTTAATTCTTTCTGTGATTGAGGTGGGAATAATGAGTCACTCATGTGCGTAGGTTCACTGAGCAGATAAACATCTATTTTTGTTGTTTGTATTTTCTTCTTGGTTCACTGGAGTGGTGAGCCTTCCTACACTTTTCCATAAATATAACTCAGGATCAAGAGAACTGACTTGTTTGCTGAGTTCCTCTACCAACCCAACTGGGGAAGCCAGCACTCTCAAGAAAATCCCACCTGTGGATTCTTCCCTTGGTGTTATTAAGTGCTCCCTGGAAAATTTTCCATTAGTGTTGAAGAGAAAATTTTCTCACTAAGTGCTGAAATGCAATGGGCGTACCAGTAGAGATTCTTTAAAAAAAAATTAAAAAGCAAGCTGCACTTCTGCTCTGGTCTAGTGGGGCTAGGTCAGGAAACTATTCACGATATGAAGGAAGAGTGAGTGAGATGGAAAGTAGAGGGCCCAGGCAGCAACCATTTCTCTTTAACAGAGGGACTCATTTCACCAATGTGTGACTTGCAGGCCTCTCTGAGAAGATCAAGTAAACCTAAGGGGCAAAGCAGCAGCAAACTTTCTAACATCTCTAATATAGCATATTAGGCATGGCTTCCAGGAGGATTCCATTAACTGGTGCAAAGATGGAATGGATTTTCACTTGCTGAGTTTCTGCCTTTTCAGCTGCATCACTGGAGCCCTCAGGAAGCAATAGAGGCCATTGCCAAGATTCGTCCCCACATCCTCATTCGACACAAGCAAGTCCAGGTCCTGGAGAAATTTCATAGGAACATGATTGCTGAGAGGACTGCGTGACTTAGTAGGAACTATCAAAATTCTCATCCGAGCTGCTATTAAAAGTTTTTATGATCTAACAAAAGCTTAAGTGTTTTCATTCTTGACCATCAATAAAGAGCAGTTTTACAGTAAAGGGGAAATAGGGTTGTTTCATTAAAGCTTGCTTTCCTTATGGCTAATATCCTGGATCTCTTGGAGCCCCATAGTTCTTTTCCACACATCAGTGCTGAGCAGAACTGCAATCCATAGGAAGTTCAAAAACATTTGTATCTGAAGCAAAGAGAAAAAAACAAAATACTTTGTCTCAGTAGAGACTTTATTCAGATTCTTACCCAAAGGGTTACAGTGCCAACAGAGAGGGGTAGGAGGAAGTGGTCTTATTTCTGTCTTTCCACCAACACTATGTTATAATTACAGGGGGGGATTTCCTGTACAGTAAAGGAAGCCAATGCTCTAAAAATGATCTCCCTCTGTATACTAGGTGATGACAGAGCAGTAAGCAAGTACTTGGTTACCACTCCTCTAGAAGTGCTGAATGTAACCTAAGGGTCCTGGGGTCAGTTCTGGAATCTGTCTGCCAGGCCCTCCTTCTGCAACAGGACACAGAAATGTTTAAATGGGGGCATCCCTGGGGACACAGTGCACATCTAACTCTGTGACTGACACAGCAGCAACACGCAGTCTCCTAGGCAGTTAAAATTAGCAGTCTGGGCCAAGGAGAATGCTCTCCATATGCCACAGGAGTTTTTAGTGGTGGATTGGTTCCAGGCTAAAATAGCCATTTGCTGCCGTTTGGGCCTCAAAACACAAGCAGCTTGTCATCAAGCAATCAAAGTAATAGTATTTAGTCCATCTGAAATTTAAGATACAACAGTTCAATACAGTTTCGACAGTGCTATGTAAAAGAATAGGCCCACAGTCAGAAAGCCTCTGCAGAGGTACAGAGGATGGGGTCTTTACTGCATGTTGTAGTAATTGGGACTGGTGCTGAGGGTCATAGGTGTCTTTGAGCTGCACAGCAAGACAGTGTTGCTGTTTTCTATCATCAGGCCTGTTCAGGCCAGGACAAACTGCAGGTTAGTGAGCAGCACTTTGATGCCACTTGTGACTGTTACAACAGAGGTGGCCGGGTTAAGTTTAAAAGTATTTGCATCGCCCTTTTTATAGCGGTCGCGAAAGACATAGATGCTGCCATTGCAGCTGGCAATTTTCCAGAGGGATGGTACTGAGCTCCAGGCATCTGGGAGGCATAGCCGGGTGAAGCTATCCAGCAGGGGATTGTAGCAGAGCAGTGAATCCCCCTCGGCCACAATGAACACCACATCCTTGTGCACAGCAGCGTGCATGCGCCCTGCGAAAGGAAGTACGTATGGCTTCACGTGGCATTTCTCTGTGTTGGTATCATAGCACTGGATGAGTCGAGAGGGCTTGGTGAAGAAGTCTAAATCGTTCTCCTCCCCACCCAGCAGGTAAATGACACCATTAAGGTTCACCCCTGCAGCTCCAGAGACTGCCACTTCCAACTGGCTGGTCTCTGTCCAGACGTTGTCTCGTACTCTGTAATATATGACAGCATTAGAGAGAGTGTCCTGTAGAGTTTTCCCCCCCAGTGAATATATTGCATCCTTGCTTGGCACGGAGACGAGGGTGTGCTGGAGCCGGTCACGGGGTAGAGGAGCACACCATTCCCAATCTATAGTTGCATTGTTGCATTTCCACATGCGCCGTGGAATGGAGCCACCGACGACATACAGGTCGCTGCCGTGCTTGCAGGCCGCGGTGATCTGGTGACACAGGCTGTTCTGGCCACTCACACTGATGGAGTCATCGTCAGCACAGTGCAGAGAGACAGCGAGGGAATGTGTACGTGATGACTCCTTTCCAATCAGGTAGATGTGGACATTTTCTCCAATCACCTGAGCGGAAGTAGAAGTGTGTCAGCAGAATTAGATCTGTTCACACAAACATCAATGATGCTCAAGACTGAAGTTTTCAGTTTAGGACCCACCTGTGGGCCTTAGGTGTATAACCTCCTTCCCAAGTCCTGCTACCCTAGAACATTTAGGATTCAGAGCCTCAAGGCCTTTTCAAGATACCATTCATATCTGACACAGTAAAACAGCCACAGACGTCACTGGAACACAAGTGTTGTTCATGGTTTAGGTAAAGGCCAGTTACATCATTGATGGAGTACAGTTTCTACGAGGAGAATGCCAAATATGGACTTCTGAACAGTTTATTTGGTAACTGAGATGAAATAAGTTATTTGTGGCACTCCAATCATCAGTGAAAGCAGCCTCAGGTTAAATGAAAAAAAAGCTGTCAGTGGGGTTGCTATTTATGACACTGAAAGTATTCTCTCACAAGCACCATGAATTTCAATGACATTTGTGTTCTGTGACTTTCAAGTCACACTTGTGAGCAGGATACCCTGCCCTGAGAAGTGTGAAACCAACAAGTGTTACATCAGCCCCTGAACATAAGGTCTTTTTATACCTTCAGACTCGATCGCAGAGTCTCTGAAAATCCCGCTCGCTCCTCCTTGTTGAAGTTGATCCATGTTTCTATGGCAACTGTTGGATTCTGAGAACATGGAACGCCATCTGCAGTTCGGGGACAGAAAGGCAGTTATGATATCTAGACAAAGGTGTATGTACTCAGGAACACCCTTTTCCTGCAGTTGCCTCCCCCGACTCCCATCACAAACCCTACTTTCCAGAGAGGAGAAACAGACACAGACGTTTATAGATTTTGCCCGGCATGATCAGCACTGCCAGCCAGACAACTACAGGAAATTAATTTGGGTAACTATAATAAGACCGAGCTGTCAGATCTTAAGCACTTTGTATGATTCAGCAATCTATTCAGGAATCTATGTCCAAGAGAAAGAGGACAGGAAAGAGAACTTATGCTGTGTGATGATGACAAATACTTTCTTATTTAATCATTTAGGCAAAAACATTGTTATTGAGAATCTCAGCACCTGCCTTTCTTTCTGGCTGGTCCTAGAAACCAGTCTAGCAAAAGTCATCTACAAAATGTGTCTGAGCACTGTCAAGGCAGCTGACCCTCATGACTGAACATCTGGTGTTGCTGCTATCCTCTTAACATTTGGAAATCCCCAATGAGCTATTAGAGCTTTTCTTAGCTGTATGACAGTAGGAAACACTCCACAGACTGCATCAGATTTAAATCTCTTTCCAGACATGACTGGAAGTTTTGGTTAAGCCACGAAGTCTTCCATCATCATCATCATCATCAGTACATTACCTAAAAGATTTTAGGTATTTCCTTCCAGTTTGAAAGCCAGCAATTATGCCTGTGTTCATTGAGAAGCTTCCCTACGAAGACTCTCTGATTCTGCAGTCTATTCTCATGACAAGCTCTGAATTCAATGATGCCGAAGGCACCAGACAAATTCCAATGCTCTTCTCTATAGTGGAAGGGAGCAGAAAGAGTGTAGCACAAAAGCAGGTACTTCAACTCTGTTTAAAAGGATTCCCATAAGCTAACCATCACATGTAGTGCTTAAATGGAAAAAAATGATTTTGAAATTGGTCCTAGAGTGCAACAGAAGGTAAACTTAATAAATTACTATTTCAAGAAATTAATTTTAATCCTTGCTACTGAAAGTTTCCTCTATTTAATTCTCCATTAACTAAACAAAGATGCAGGAAAGGCAAAATAAAAGGATTTTTCCTACCAGCAGTAGGGAAGTATTTCAGATTTTAATCCATTTTATGAGCTAAGTTGTGGCATAAATGCTGAGTAATGTGATTCTACATATGAAAATAGATGATGCAAGGGAAAAAGTTATACTGAGCAATTGTTTTAATTTAGGACCACAAGTGCTAAAGTCCATGGTCTTAAAACTGGTTTTTATGTGGAATCCCTAGGAAATTGAAGGTGAATGACCTCTACAGTTTTATTTCATGATTTTAGTGGGTTTTTTTAGATGAACTTATTTTAAAAACTTCAGCTGGACAGTTATCAAAATCACTTGAAGTTTAGCACAGTTTTTGAGCTATCAGTACGCATACTCAATAGGTTCTTGACCGTAAATTTCTTTAGATGCAATAGAGATAATTTAATGCAAAATCCGTAAAGACTCTTGATGCATAGCATCAACTCTAAAGGCTAGTTTAGGTCTTTTGGATAGATTTGCCAGTGTTCCAAAGAAGCCAGTCATGATAGGTTTATTTTTGCAACTGCATATAAAACACATGACACACAAAGTCTAGTTACTTACTCAGCTACAAAGAGTAATTAAAAGCAAGAAAGAGGCACATTTGGATATATGAGCTGTTTCTACATTCTTGCTTCCTCTAACAATGATACATAACTGCAGAAGAATGGACTTGTGACTGCAGCATCCTGGGGAGGTAAAGAGTACTGACTGTGCCGACTAGGGCAACGGATCTTTAAGGACTGGTGGACACTGGACTAAGCTGTATATGTGTTGACATGTCATTCCCAACTTTGAGTCATGGCATCCATTACTGTGGAAGGCTATTACCTTTACAAGAAGAGCGATTACTGTATTACTCAAGATGTTACAATGCCTCTATTTCAGTCAGTTGAGTGCCTAAGTAATCCTAACAATTATATGCAATTGTAAATAACACTACAATAGTCTAAAAATATGTGCTCAAGCCTTCTTACAGGTGTTGAGTTATTGCATTACTATGTTAAATTATTATGAGCTAAAGGGACAAAAAAGACTTTCATCAGATGTGTAGGCCTTCTGGTAAGCCTTCTTTTACTTTTAATGCAAACAAAAGTACAACAAATTGTTGGATGTTATGCTTAAAAAAGGTGTAACACTTCTAACCTGTTGACTCAGGAACGGCTGTGAATTTCTGGCATCCTGTATGTCCCTTTTCTATAGCTCAGATGTTTCATGTCCAGTAACAATTCATAGTCTGGGGCTTTTTCTGATAAAGGTATCCAGAATATATTGCTCTGCCTTGCTTAGCTGAGTCTCTGAATAGACAGTGATTATGAAAGCTTGTATCTTTCCATCTATTTTGTTCTCTATTTGACCAGACTCTGAAAGTCTCTTTCTACAGCCACATCCTAGGTAGTTTCAAGAACCCCTTACCTGTAAGGATGTCTGTCAGCAAGCGGAGAGGCAGGTGCAGGAACTCCTCTGTCTCCTGCAGCTGAGACAAATGTGACTTTGCACAGTGTTTGGCAGCTGTGTAGAGCTCCATGTCACTGTGTTGATCTGCCAACCACATGACCTGTAGACAGTTTCTAACCTGCACCGTACGGGCCAGAAAACGGGAGCACTCTTCAAAAAGGGCAGTCAGCTGGTACATGTCTGCCACTTCATAGGTTTCCTGCAACTCCTCTGCCCTCAACTTTACAGTTCCATGGTAAATATAGTCCACAAGGAGCTGAAAGACACTCTCGCTAACATCCTGCAGCTCAATCACCCGGTTGTGGGCCTCCTTTAGGTTGGAAGTGAACATGGAGCGAAAAAAGCAGCTCTGAGCTGAGAGAACCAAACGGTGCAGCTGGAATTCTTTCCCTTCCACTGATATTGTAACATCAGCAAAGAGCTCATCCTCCAAGCATAATTTCATAATACCCTGGGCCACACGGCCTGAGTGGGAGCGGTCGGTGAAGGTGTAGTTCACAAAGTAGTTCTCTTCTGCAGAGGAGCCTCCAGTCTCTTCTGAGGACTCCATTGTGCTGCACAAATCAGACCTCCAGCAATCTGTAAAATCACAATAATTACATGGCTTTCTCTCACCACTAACAAGATTATGCAATACTTCAGGGTACAGGGGAAAATCAAACATATTGGTAAGAGTCCAGCATATTTTAGACTGAACATAAATAGCACAGCCAGAAACTTGTGCTTGAGCTTCAGAATCTCACACAGCAAATGAGAAGTTGGCATAATTAAAATTATAATATATACCAAACTTCCAGTACAGTGAACATCACATCCCAGCAGGGCTGGGAGACATGCATATCTTTTCACCATTCATTTCACTGACACAAAGAAATGCAGCAAGTTATTCAAGTGGAAAGTCCAGCAACTGCCCTAGGAAACTTGTAAAGCCAAAAAAAACCGTGGCAGCATCATAGCTGAATTAGATGTGAAAATGATTCAAGTATCATACTAAAAAAGAGCATAGGCAGCAGTTCATATCATCAGATGTTAATTACTGTCCAAACCCAGTGATGAATCTGTATCAAGGTGAACTTGTTTTTACCAAAAAGATGCATGAGATGTCTGCCCAACATAACCACTGGTCCTTCAACCTAACCAAATGAGATAACTGATGGTTATGCTGTTTGTTAATGTGCCAGTCAACTTCAGCATGCAAAACGTGTTAGATGTTGTTAGTCACTGCCTCCCAAGTGGAAAGGGGAACAAAATTTAAAATAAAACACCTCTTAGTAGGTACCATGAATGTTTGCAGAGCTCCAGGTAGTTTGTAGGTCAGAAAAGCTTCTGAAACACAGAAGGGCTACTACACCAAGGAACTCTTTTTTACCATGGCTCTTGACAGCATTAGGAACAGTTGCCTAGCTGCACTCACTTTAGACTCATTTTTATAACTGAACTACCAGCCATGATGTCTGATATCAGAAATTTCTTCCACTAACAATGAACATTATTTCAAGTACAATGTTTCACAAAGATGTGATTTTTTTTCTCCAACAGATTCATAGTTACTCTTCCATGATTTATCTTGTCATACACGCATTTTCTTACAATTACTCTGCTTGATCAGGAGGGCTCCTACATTCTTTGCTCAAATTCTGTCCATGGGAAGTAGCATCTACATCCCTAACTGGCTGGACAAGTCCATCTCATCTCTGGTGATAGCCTGCCTTAATTATACTCTTATCTCGACTTTACAGCAGTTCTGGTCTGTCTGAAAAATACCTATCCATTGGTCTGTAAGAGACTGAGGAACTGCAGTCAGCACAGAACATGTCAGTACTATTTTTCCAGCTTTACGAAGTATGAGCCTATCCTGCAAATTGGCTTCCACTTCAGTTAAAGCTCTTTATCCTTACAGTCGAGGTGTTTAGGAGCTTCAGCCCAGAATGCAGAAGAGACCCCATAGAGCACCAGGATATGGACAGCTGAACTACTCTGCCCCCTTTACACGGCAGAACCAGCTGCCCACACAGCCCTGCATAGCTCCCAGAGGACTGATGCCAAGACACAAAAGAAATGCCAAGAAGCAGCTAAAGACTATGCAAATCTCACATCTTCCTTGCAGACACCCAGACAAAGCTCCCCTTTGCACCCATGGTGTCTCTGCTAAAGAGGCTTGCAGGACGGTTAATTGTTCCATAAAGCCAAATCGTATGCTCCGTGCATTCCATAGGCCAGACTATCAGTGACAGTGACTTAACCAACACCTGGTACACCTCCTGCATGGAAACGCAGAATCACTTAAGTTGGAAAATCCTCTGAGACCATCGAGGCCAACCAATAGACGAACCACCACCATGTCAATTAGACCATGGCACTGAGTGCCACATCCAGTCTTTCCTGAAACACTTCCAGGGACAGCACCACCACCACCTCCCTGAGCAGTCAATTCCAGTCTCTAATTACTCTTCCTGCGAAGAAATTCTTCCTAATGTCCAGCCTAAGCCCCACCTGCTGCAGCTTAAGCCTGTGTTCTCTCGCTCTGTCGCTGGTTGCCTGGGAGAAGAGGCCAAGCCCCACCTGGCTACACCTTCCTTTCAGGCACTTGGAGAATGATAAGGTAATCTTTGAGCCTTCTTTTCTCCAAGCTAAACAAACCCAGCTCCCTCAGCCGCTCCTCGTAGGACTTGTGCTCCAGCTTCCTTCTTTCCTTGCTCCTGACAGCGTCGCGGATGCCACGGCGGCGCCCGGGATCGGAGAACCCCTAAGCACAACTCACAGCGACCCCACGGTCCGAGGCGGGGAGAACGAAAGAAGGGAGGCTGATCCTGGAAGAACGCGGATTCCCACCAGGGCCGCGCTGACGCCGTGCAAGGCTCAGCGCTGGCTCAGCCCGGGGGTTGCCGGTGTCCGCCGCCCTCGGCGCCCACACCTCCCGGCGCTGCTGCTCCGTCCCCGGGCCGCCGGCCGCGCCGCTCCCCCCGGCCGCGCCGCGCGGCACCCACCTGCGGCGCCTCCCTTCATGCCGCCGCCCCGGGCTGCCCCAGCGGCTGCTCCCGGCCCTCACCCTGCGCCAGGCGCCGCCGGGCACTCGCCGATTCCGCCCACCGACCCGGAGCCGTCCCCGGGAAGCTCTTCGCGCGCTTCCGCCCCCGGGGGAAGCGCGGCGGCGATTTCCGCTTCCGCCCCGTGCCCTTGCCCGTCCGTGTCCCGGCGGGATGTGGGCGGCGGCGGCGCGGGGCCTGGCGCGGGCCGCGCTGCGAGGTGAGGCCGCGGGGGTCGGGGGCTGCACCGGGGCTGTGCCGGGACCGCGGGCCGGGCCGGGCCGGGCGGTTGGCGGTGGTCGGTGAGACGTGTCCGTTTCTCTCCGCAGCTGGCGCGGCACCGGCGGCGGCACGGGCCCGGCTGGCGGGGAGCTCCGCCGCGGACACTCGCCGTAAGTGCGGGGCCGGTTTGGGGGCGGGGGGCCGAGGGGGACCGCGGCGTTCGGTTGTGCCGCTGCCAGCCGGCGGGAGGGCACCGAACCGCCCCGCGGACGCTCCTGGGCGGTGGAACCGCTTTAGCGAGCGTGTCGGGAAAGGCTTGGTCCGGTCACCCGAAAACCCCAATTGCGCAGAAAAGTGGCTGTGTTGGTAACGGTGCTTACGGTTCTGGGTTCCTGTCTGCATCCTTTCTCAGATGCCAAACCTGCTTTTTCTGTGCAAGGCTGTGCCGGGGCAACAGCTTCATAGCCCCTCATCGCCCTGACTCATAAAGGCTTTTAGTATTAACGGTGAAAAAACCCATCCCAACAGCGTGAGTTCCTAGAGTCTTTTGATGATGAGGGGCCTGTGTAGATGTTGACACATCCAGCAAACCCAGAAAACAAGATCCTTTCTAGACCCAGGTTGAATAACATGAGTGGTTCCTAAGTTCAGATTGCTCTGTCATCTCTGTTGCCCTCTTTTTCATCTGCCTATTTACTTCTCCATCATCTTACTGGACAATTCTTGCTGCTCTTTAGAGTCAACAAAATTTTAGCACTGACACAAATTTCCTTCATTATCCAAGTGTCTAGTTACAGCTTCTGTGTAACATAAGTATGTTGCTATAGTGTAGTCTCTGCCAGACAGCTAGACTGGTTAAAGGGAGTTACTATCTTCTTTCTGTAGCTTTCTGCATTCGTTGTCATAATCTTGGAAACTTTATTTTTCTCCTTAGCAACTGTCAGACCAAAAAATGAAGTAGAACACAAGCAGCTCTGTGCTTTTGGGGAGTACGTGGCTGAGATTCTGCCCAAGTATATCCAGCAAGTACAGGTAGGTGCTGTTCAAGAAATTGTTCTTGTGACAGGACATGATCCAGTGAACACACCACTTTGTTACGTGTTCAGAGAAGTCATTCTGGAGGAGAAAAATGGTCAGAATTACATGAAAAGTACTGCTGTTGTTAGGTCCCATTAAAAGCCCCTTGCCTTTTTGTGTCTGCTGTGTCTCTTTGTTTGAGTGTTCTGCTGAAAGCAGCATCATGTTCGGTCCTGTTGGTGTTTGTACTCATGCCCTTCCCACTGTTCTGCTTTCATCAGGTGACCTGTTTCAATGAGCTGGAACTTCTGATCCATCCAGATGGAATCATTCCTGTCCTGACCTTCCTTCGTGATCACACCAATGCCCAGTTCAAGTCCTTGGCTGACCTGACTGCTGTTGATGTCCCGTCTCGGCAGTACCGCTTTGAGGTAGGAACTGCTCAGAGGGTCCTTGGAGGGCTTCACAAGTGCTGATGGCTGTGGGTGCTGTTGCAGCTCTAACCCCTTTCTTTGGTTTTTGGGAGCGAGAAAAATATTTCAAGAGTTGTATATAACAATTCTTTAAATTAAAGGCCTCCCTCCAGTTGCTGAAGAAGTGGAATATTTTTTTAATTCAATATTATTCTTTCAAAAATCAAGGCGGTAGATTCATAGAAATAATAGAAATATAGACTCTAATTTATTCATGTTTTCCAGTCACCAAAGCAGTATCAAATGAGGCTTTAAAATTCCTTACAAATTTTAGGATCTTTTTTTCAGTCTGCTTGTACTATGTTTTTCCTATCCAGAGATTACAGTAATTCTCATAAACAGCCTTTGTACTAGACTCCATCACTATAGAAGTTAGAAATGTTCCCTGGTATCCAACTCACTGAAAATTAAGTGTATTTTTTCCTAGCTTTCTCCCACTGATAGTTATTGCGAGAGTGATTGATAGCCATTTTCTTTGAGACAGACCATTGTCAAGTGTTTCAATCCCTCCAGTAGACTCTCTTTTAAGATTTAGTATCTCTCTTTACTTTTTCATCATCAGTCATGATGTCTAAGTGTCTCCTAACTTTTGTGACACTTCTAAGGACCAAAGTGATAATCTATTGGAACCTTAGTCATAGGTGTGTCTTTTAGTGGCCAGCTCTCTGGCCAGTGCTGAACATGATCCTGCTCATAAAAAGTATTAGAAATAGTCCTTGTGTGGCTTTGCTTAGGCAGTGGTGTACTGCAAAGGGATCCATAAATGCTGCCTGTTCCTCTGCTTCAGATTGTGTACAACCTCTTGTCGCTGCGGTTCAACAGCCGGATCCGTGTGAAGACGTACACCGATGAGCTGACACCAGTCGACTCAGCAGTGCCTGTGCACAAGGCAGCAAACTGGTATGAGAGAGAGGTGAGTGTGCTGGTGTGCTTGGGAACAGACTGTGGAGAGAGGCTGTATTTTCCCAATTAAAGTGATTCCCCAATGCCTGCAGGAAGAAAGAAAGAAGTGTTTTCCTGGCTGCCTTTTCAGAGTACGAGATAAAATGGTGTTTGATTTGCTTTTGAATGAATTCCTGCATCAGTTTTGCTGGCACTGTACAAAGCCAGGCATGTAACTGAAATTTTATGGACATAACACATGCAGGTTTTTGGTTTTTTTTCAAATACAGTTCAACTAACTTGGCTCTCTTTCATTTAGGTTTGGGACATGTATGGTGTTTTCTTTGCCAACCACCCTGATCTAAGGCGAATCCTCACAGATTATGGGTTTGAGGGCCATCCATTCAGGAAGGACTTCCCACTCTCTGGTTATGTGGAGGTAAGAGATAAGGTGATGACTAAAGTTACCAAGTCTCCCCAATGCTCTTTTCTGAGTTCCAGTACAAAAATGCGACTGCTTTACAATCACTTGTCTGTATTCCAGAGGAATTGTATAAATCTGCATAGAAATTTGAATTATCACACAAAATATCATCCATAATAAGGCAACCTAAGTCTGGAGAAATGGAGCAAATGTTATGTGCTGTATACCAAAGATACTTGTCAGGCAGAGAAAGTGCTTCTGCTTCCAGCATGTTTTCTGGAAGATTAAAGTTTCCACTGTAAAACTGAGATGTCTAGAAGGATAAAGGACTGAACTGTTTTTGATTCAGTTGGAACTTCACTTCGTTGAGTGTTTGTGGGCCCAGATTATAAAACTCTGATAAAACTGACTCTTGCTGTTCATTGTTTACCTCTGTATGCCAGCCACAGGTGAAATGAGAGTGTTTGGTGTCTGTGTAGTTTCAAATGACTGCCCTGCAGAAGCAGGTGTGTTTGGTGCAGTGTTAAGACTGAGTTGAGTTTCAGAAGGAAACAGTGAAGTTCTGCAAAAAAGAAGCTGTTCTAAGAAATGTAGAAATAACAAAATCCTGTAAGCAAGGAAAAGGCAGCATCTCATGAGCTGGGGTTCAGAGATCTGGACTGGCACAGTGAGAATAAAGCAAGGCCAATCAGAAGTATCTAGTACTCACTGCATTCCATCCTGGTTGTCTTCTTTTTCTCCCCTTGTTCTGAGTGTTACACTAAAAATTAGAACAACTAAAACCACACAAATGCCATATTGTAAAGATTCATGAATGTAGTCCTCAGCCATGCAGGCCCAGGATGGGCCATCTTATTTCAGTGACTCAGAAGAAATTCCTTTGTCAAATGACATATTAAATATGTTCTTGAGCTTCATGTTAGGCTGGGTGCTCCTAATTCTGGGTGCTTAGTCATGACGCCTGAGGGACAAGATAGCCAAGCAAAGGGGAGAGTTTTCTCGGACACTCCAAAGATCTCAGTAGCATCTGGAGAGCTCTTGTTCAGTAATGAGAACTGAAGCTGTGGCAGAGGCCTGTGGTTTTTCCATGGCTAAGAAGTAGAGTTGTCTGCACAGCGGGTGGTCTGGGTCATTGTGCACAGCAGATGCTGCAGGAGCAGGGTGAAAATGACTGGCCCGTGGTCTTTGTGCTGTTCCAGGTGCGGTATGATGATGAAGTCAAACGGGTGGTGGCAGAGCCCGTGGAGCTGGCTCAGGAATTCCGCAAATTCGATCTGAATAGCCCGTGGGAGGCGTTTCCTGCCTATCGGCAAGCTCCAGAGCCCCTGAAAATAGAAGCAGGAGCCAAGAAAGAAGATGCCAAATAAGCAGCAGAAGGAAGCGGATGTGAAGCACCATCCTTTCTGTTCTAATATAGTATTTATAATAATAAAAATTGATAGGAGATAACTTGCCTGTTGTGATCTCGTGGATGATGTTTTCAAACTAGATGAAAAGCACAAGCCCGAGAATGCTCATTTGCAATCCTTATGATCTGACTGGTAGATGTTTATCTGGTGCTTTGAGTTGTAAAACGGGGGATTTGTGTTTTTGGTTTGCAAATTGAACAGAGTGCAGGCATTGCCTGTGGCTAAGTGTTTCCTGAACACTACTACTGCCAGCTGGCCCTGCAGGTAAAACTCAGAACCTGAGCACTCCCTAGGAGCTTGCACTCAAGCAGCTGTGGAGTTTGAGCAATGGAACAGCAGTTTCTTAGCTCCAGAGTGTTGGGAAGATGGTAATAATATGGCAAAAAGGCAAAGCCAGTGTAAATGATTCTAATACAGTTCCTGTCAAGATAACAAATGTGAGTCCAGACCAAATAATTATGGAAATCTCTATTGTTTCCATGGGAATTAGATCAGTGCCTTTTCTCCCAACAGGAGTTAAGACATAATTTCTGATGTGACATTCCCTCAATCTGCCTTTTTCTTCACAATCAAGCAGTCTTTATTTTTCCAGCATCTTCAGAGTGTGCTTTTTTTTCCCTGCAGCAAAAAATACACCCCTGCTTTGTCTCATAGACAAGTGTCTGTTTCTTTTTGTCAGTATTCCAATTATTTTGAGCTCTTATGATACAATAGCATTACCACTTAATTTGCTCTTGTGGAAAATCTCTCCTTTTTTCCAAAAAAGCTGGAAGAATGCTGTAGTTCCAGTCCACCCACCACCTGTTTGAATGGGATTACATTACAGCAGTCATCAATTAATAATGTCACTTGTCCTTGGTCCAGAAAATGCATAATGTTCTGCATCAGAAAGCTGACTGACTCGATTAAGAAAACTGTTGTGTAAGAGATGTGTAACAGAATTGTGTAACAGAATAATTCACAAGCAGTTTCTAGAGCTTCCCTGAACAGATACTTAAGCTTTTAAATTGTAAAAGCCCTAATTAAAATAGGGCTTTGGGGGAGGTTAGGGTATGGGATGGAGAAAGGGATACAACAATAGTAAATTCAATTAAGAAAACCCTACTTGCTGTGACTAGAATGTAATCTCTTTTCACAAAGACTGGACTGTGTTCTAAGAATTGGGTTTCCTTGTAAGCATGGGCTAGTTAACTTTTTTTAAATTTATTTTTTTAAATTTTGTTTTGGCTGCTGTGGCCAGCCGTGTTTGGGATGTGACTCAACAGTGTTCTCTGGTTAAAATAAATAGCATTTGCCACTCATCTTCGAAGTCACAGCTCTACATGGGAAGGAGAAGTGAACACAGATCAGCAGAAGTTTGGGGTTTTATACAATTCTTAGCTCTATTTTGGATCTGTCTTCAATTGACCAGATTAAATAGGAAATGAGCTTTTATCTCTTCCAACAAGATGTTCCACAGCTGGTTGTTTTCCTTGCAGTGGCTCTTAAAGCATGCTGATACCTGTTGAGCAAGACAGAAAAGTTCATGGCACCATTTCTACCATGAAAATTCTTTATAAATCACATTTCCTTTCCATGTTCTCTTCCATCCCAGGTTGCTTGAGACAGACACCACATCAAGACTTATGGTCTATATATTATAAAAAATACGTATTTCTAAGTCAGACTGGTGGTAGCAGGAACACTAGGAAATTTGCCTTTTAAAATTAATGTTTGTTCAGAGGGAGAATATGGTCAACATCAAGAAATGTCAGATATGATGCCTGTCAAGTTAGACAATATAGAAGGTTTGCTCAAGAATGTGGGTACTCAAAAAGTAGCCAGCCTTGTGGGAACAGGCATTGGCTCCAGCAGGTCTTTAATATGTGGAATAGTTGCAAGTGGACCTGAATCTCTTCTCATTAGTGAAGCTTGGGAGATCAGGAGGGCTGCAATTTACTCGCCTAGGCTCATTATCTCAGGGCACAAGAGGTTGCACAGCCCCACAGAATACTTGTGCACTTTGCTTCCTCCACTGCTCCTGAGTTCCACAGCCCATTTTGCTCATGGAGCCTGCTCTCTCTGGGTTCCTTGTGGCTGGTGGACACTTGCTTTGTAGTCTTCCAAATCCTCTGTCCCTGCCTGTTGCATTCTGCCAGCTTCTGCAGGATTTGTTTGCCTGGGTTAGATTCCCCAACTGCAGAAGGATGTGAGATGAGATGTAAGTCAGATGTAACTGACTTATAGACACACTATACAGAAGAGAGATTTTCTGGTACTGAAGGGACAGATTGACTTTAAGTGATGACTCACAGTCATCATGTTGAGCCTCTCCAGCTGAGTAGGTTTTGCTGGTGTTTTCCAAAACTCTGGCATTTTTCCCTACAGCCAGGCAAGCAGACTGTCCTCCCTGAGGATGTGGCTATTGACGGTGTCAGGGTGTTCACCCACCTCATGAGCAGTAGGTGCAGTGGGATGGGCTCTCCCTGTCACTTTTACACAGCTCATTACTCCTTCAAGCAGTAGATGCTGCTCACAAACTGAAACAAAAAGACAAGGAAAGCATCCTCGTAAGGACTGGCAGCACCATAACTGGAAAATACCAGTATTACTGTGGTCCTGTCTAGTTACAGTCAGTGCTTCACTCCTGCTTCCCTCAAGGTTTTCTTACTTTTTTCAGTAAGTTGCTCCAGTAACTTAAACACCACCTTTTCTGGGAACCACATATGTCCTTCTTCCTTCCCCTCTTTCTTCAGTCTTCTTCCTTCCTTCCAGGCTGGGGAGTAATCTCCCCAAGTTCTGGATGAGGTGATCGAAGGCAGTGATTTCTTCAATTCTGTAAGCAGAATTTCCCTTTTGTGCTATCTCCCTGAAGTCCTACTTCAAAGAAACTTCCCTCCTGAAGAGGCTCTTCTGGTGCCACACCTTGTGTCTCAATCAGCATCCAACCAGTTCCTGCAGTGTTTGACCCCTCTTCTCTTGTCTCATTTCCCATGTTCCTGCTTCAGGAGGTCATGGTGAAAAAGAAGAAACTCATCAAGGTGTCCCTGCATAAACCTGGCTTGTGACGTTTTGAAACTGCTCCAACAACAGACGGTATGGCCAGGGGAGTGCAGAGTGGTAGGGCTGTGCTCAGCTGTGAGTACCTGGCAAGGACAAAATCCTTCAGAATGAGCAGGTGCACTGCCCAACACTGCAGTCGTACATGCAGGGACTCTGTGCTGCTGTCAGAAACTCAGCCTTGTTTCTGTACAAGAGTTGCTGCTGTACAGACAGCTAAGGAATATGTTTATCACTCTGAAATTGCCTTTCTTTGTGGGATAGTGAGGTAATTCTACAACATTCCCCTAGCTCAAGGCAGCATCCACACAGATGTTTGTCCCTCATCTGCCACTGTGTCAGTCATCTGAGCACAGCCCCCAAGCCTCCTCTCTTCTCCTTCCTATCAACGTGCCTGTCCTCCTCTAGGCACTTCAGCTGCAAGCTGTTCCTACGAAATTCTCCTGTTGAAAAAATCTTGTATAGCTTCTACAGACATTGGCCAAAATCCTACTGGGCAATCCTCTTCATGTCATGTGCTGCAAGTTAAAGGGAGTCTGTTTCATGGCCCATAAAACACGGGGTTTTCCATAGCAGCTTCTAGACAAAATCATGTGTACACTCTGGCCTAAAAGGGACTGTGGCACAAAGCAGAAGGCACATCAATCTCAAGGCACAGATGGGCCATTAGTGTCTGCATCTTGGGTAGCTTGTGATTCAGTTTAATAAAAGAAGAAAGGGATGCAATTGAAGAGTAAACAGCTGACAATAATGAAAACCAAAAGCAGCACAGCGTGACTTGAAGATACCTAAGGCTATGACAGAACAGACAGAAACACAGGTCTTGTTTTGAATCCAAACTGAAGGGAAGAGTGATTCTGGATATTGTGGGCCTCTCTGTGACTCTTCCATTATGTGCTGCTTCTCTTGGCTG
The DNA here is from genome assembly GCF_009819655.1 of Sylvia atricapilla. Classification (NCBI taxonomy): domain Eukaryota; kingdom Metazoa; phylum Chordata; class Aves; order Passeriformes; family Sylviidae; genus Sylvia; species Sylvia atricapilla. The sequence goes on along the minus strand of NC_089145.1, from coordinate 23,181,119 downwards.
GTGTGAGTCCAGGTAATCCCAGGTACAGCTACAAATCCTGAAAGTTTCAAAAGATTTGGGCCTTTGCTCACAGCCAACTTACCAACCGGGACATCATCCCAGCCCTTAGTACACTATCTGGTGACAGTATGTCCTGACTGATGCCCTGTAACTTGCTGAGCAAGGGATGCATTTCAGTTCTTCTCTCTTTTCTAGGCAGACTTCTTTGCTCCTTTAACCTGAGGGAGATGGCTTTAGTCCTTATTTATACGTATTACTGCATATTTGTATAACCCTGGCATCACAAACTGTGCCATACAGAGTAGAAATATAGAACAGTTTGGCTGGGGACTTCACACTAATGCATGTGTAAAGATATGTAGAGAGCAGATACGTGCTGTAGAATGAATCAAATGAAGTTTTGCCAATGTAATTTAGAACATTTAAGGCAGACTGTGCTCACTGTAACCCAGAAGACCACTCCCAGGGGAGGAAGATGAAGTGCTAAAGCCTGAGCCACTTTGATACTTGGTGTTTGTTAGGTCACTGTACTGAGTTCTCCCTCCAGGGGGCTTGATACAGAACTGAACCAGTGACATTTCTTCTGCCTGCTTGTATGTTTTGGCTGCTACTGCCCTTCCATGGATCTGAAGTCTGCCAGTTTTATCTGTTTGTGACATTCCAGGATTGTTTTCAGATTTTCAAACCCAGGAACAAGGAAAACTGAATGAAGTTAAGGAAGCAAGCAGAAGTGTCGTAGTAAGTGACAGAGGCATTGTGCAGAGATAGAAGGGACTAGGGGGTACTCCCTTCTTAAGAGCCAAACATATGTAGTGAAATTTCTTGCAACTAGCAGCTTCCTAGAATCATTGCAGCAGAAAGTCAGCCTTTGAAAAGGAAGTTTAAACAATTCTGCCAAAAACATCACAACAAAGTTTTCCAAGTTTCCAAAATATGATGGAAAATATCCTCCGGGGTCAGCAAGTTGAACTGCAAGCCCTTCCCAGGGCTGTGACCAGAAACACAGAAAGATGGATCCATTCCAAGAGAGGCTGCTGGGATCCGAAGCAGCAGGGGAAGACGCCCCAGAGAACTGCTGTGGCTTGTGCCGCGGCACTGTCGCAGAGCGGGTAGCAGCTGCTCCTGCAGCGCTGCCATGGCCCAGGCACAGCTCAGCTCCTGGCTGCTCCTCTGTGTGTTTGCTGCATCCCAGAGGCTGACAGGTAGGGAGCACATCTGTCAGCGGCACGGCTCCTTGGCTTGGCAAACCTTTGTGCGATGCCATTTGTGAGATGCTTTGCCTCTCCTTCAAATGTGGCCCGAGGCCTGAGGCAGCTGCACTGGCACGGGAGAGAGCTGGAGTCCAGCCGGGGAGGTTTGCTGGTGGGGGCACTGGTACCTACTTGCAGGTTGAAGACCTGCTGCCGTGTTTGGTGGCATGGGGAGGATTTTCTTGGGTCTCCACTGAAAAAATAGTCTCCTGCAATACTGTTTGTGGATTTTCTATATGTTTTTGGGAAACAAAACCCCACCCAATCCTGCTGAGTGATAAAATAAGTAAGGATTTTCCCTTCCCCAGAGGGTATTTATGTTATTATTTCAATACATTATTTATTATGCTTTGTTAAATTTTTCTCTACTCAAAAATCCACCACTGTGTATATTTATGAGTTACTAATAATGGCAGTTTGGCACCTATTCAACAAATGCACTGACTTTGCAGCCAGTCAGACATCTCTCAGGAGAGGGCTCTGTTAACCTAGAGGATCAGTTACTAGAGACAAGACCAGCAAAGTAATTTTTGGATGATATAATGCTTTCACCTGAGCTAAACGCCTTGCTGGTACATCTATGGAGGAGTAGGAAAGAGAAGCTACATCCCTGCTCACATTCCAGAGCCACAGCTGGCTTGGATCACAGAGCCTGCAGCTGTGCAGAGAAACAAACCTTTGCAGCCTGCAGGCTGGCAGTGCACTTCTCCAGGCAGCTTGTACATTTCCCTGTAAAGGTCTATAAAAATGCAGATTTGGAAGTGTTTCTTTATATGCACCTGGTGACTTTAACTCTGGAGTATTCAATGTAAATCCTCATTTTTTTTTTTTAATATATATATATAGAAAAATGCCCTCATCCATTTAAAAATGAAAAAAAAACCAAACAAACAAACAAAAAAACCCCCATAAATGTATCAGAAAGCTTACTATTTTATATGACGTTTTTCCATTTCATGTTTCTTAATCTGAAGGATGAGTCTATAAGAAGTAGAGGAGGGTCTTGGCTACCTCATGACACTGATAACACAGAGGAGGGAGGGGATGCAGCCTCTCTCTCAAAGTCCTGGACCAAGATTGCTTGTGTCTCCTTTTTCACACACACACACACAAAGAAATAAAATAAATGCAGTCAGCTAAAGCACTGTAGGTATCAGGAAATAAAAATCAAACAATTCTTAGAATTAATGTGATTTTCATATACAAAAAATGCCATTCCTCTGGACTCATATCCATTTTTCCCAGATTACATGATGTCACGTGTCCTAGCAAGTAATTAGCTGGACATCAAATGAGCCATAATGGATCTGACAAGGTGTCTTTTATCCTCACACTCTTCCAGCAGCAGCAGCTTAGGGAAGAAGTAGAAAACCAGGATAAGCATCACTTCATGTTTCTAGCAGCAGCTTGAGGAGCCTGCCAGCACCCTCCTTTCATTGGACAGCATTACTTTCTCCTGCAAAAACTGCCAGCCAAGGAAACCCCATCTGTTCAAACCCTGTCCATTTTCAGTGTGAGAGGCTTCCTTGCTGCCTGTCAAAGCACTGCCTTTGCTGCTGTACGCTTTAGCTCTGCTGGCAGGACTAAGGGCCATGATATCCAAAACCTCGCCTCAACCGCTGCTGCTTCTCTTAAAAACCTTGTTTTGCTTATCAAAACCCCGTGGTCAGCATCTGTCATATTTGGCAAGCTGAGTGGTAGCTCAGGAATGTTGAAGACGTTATTGACAATCAAACGGCAAAAACAGTAGACAGGCAGGTCTTGTGCTACCAAGCTCTGTCTGATGTCTTCCAGATGGACACCGTCACAGCGGCACCAGCACAGCCCGTCGTGGCCCCGAGGACGCTGGCATCATGTTAGAGGTCTCCTGAGCACTGGGGGCCCTGGGCCGAGGCACTGTCAATGCCCATGCTCCCACCCGCCTGCACGTAAAAACTCACCCGTTCTGTTTGCCCTCATCCCTGACGGATTCCAGGAGCCGCCGGAGAACAGCCGTGCCTTACGGCGTTGGCGCTCCGTGCTGCCCCAAGCGGGCCCTGCCCCACGCCCAGGAGCCCCACGGGGTGGCCGCGGCGGCACCGTCCCCGCCGGCTTCGGGGACTGCCCGAGGGCACCGGGGAGGTGCCGCCGGCGGGACCGAGGGGGACGGGAGGGCGGGAGGCAAGAGCTGCACAGGTCCCACGGGGAAACGAGGTGTGGGGCTGGTTAGAAACGGGCTGTGGGGCTGGCAGAGAAGGACGCGGAGCGGGGCTAGGCCGGCCGTGAGGGAGCGGCCGCCTCTGGGCCCGCCCGAGCTTTGGCAGCAGCGCGGAGGGCTTTGTCCGCGAGTGATGGAATTGTGCCGGGCTTTCCGTGACAGCGCTGCTCCTCTCTTCCAGATGCTCTGGGGAAGGCTGGATATTCAGGCCAACGGGACAATCCGGCTGCGGGATGAAGAGCTGGCCTCCCTACGCCCGGCACGGCGGTTCCTGCAGATTTTAGAGGATGAAGTTCCCAAAACACCGGCAGAGATCGAGCAGCATCTGACATATTATTCACTGACCGACACTCCCTTGCCCCCGGCAGAGTTTGACCGTCTCCTTTTCACCGGTGTTTACAGTGCCTATCAGGTTCGCTCCGTGCAGGGTCTGGATAAACCCCCTTGGATTCGCTTTTTCTCTCAGGTGGTTGATGAAATCTTTCGTGATCTGTGCAAGGGGCTCTGCCCTGCAAATACCACTCTCCTCCAGGTTTCCTGGCCTTGGAAGGAGAAGCCTTCACATTTAGCGTCCCTGAAACATTTCTATGGCTCTAACCTGGCCAGGACCAAGAGAGACACCTAATGAGGTAACCCACCGTAGGAAAAGATGCACCTGGCTTCAGCAGCGTTCTTAGTAATTTTCAATGCTTTCCACAATATGCAGGAATTTGTATAAATATGCCACACCTTTTTGTCCTGCTTTCTGCACTGTGCTGGCAACCCTCTCAGGATTTATGCACAAGCTTTTATTTTTAAATGAAAAAAGGATAAAACTGTAAAGTGCTTTTCTCCCTTTCCTGATTTTTTGCTATGTGGGCTGTGCTGAAGAGGGCAGTGCTATTTAGATGTCTTATCTATCTTGATCACCGATGCTTAGGAGAGATGGCTTGAAATATTTTTCCAGGATATTATGCTGGTGTCATAGCTGACTTCATTTCAGATGATTCAGTTCACTCTCCTTATATTCCCCCTGTGGAGACAAATGCAAGATCTTTTCTCCTCCCAACTACCAGCTAAGCAGGTTTTGTTGTGTTTCATGATATAGGTCACATATTTAATTTCATTTTTCTCCTCTTGTGGCATCCTGTTTTATGTGTCAACAGCAATTTCCCATCTCATGTACTCATTTTTCTTTAAAAAGCAATCTGAAAATGTATGTATTCCATGAAGCTTTCTAGTATTTGCATATTGTATTTACACATATACACAGCTTTGTTTCAGTTATTATTTTGGAATACCCTTCCTGAAATCTCATTTAAATTCTGAAGGATCCTGACCTAGTTATTTCTTCAGCAGATTTTGCCTCTCTTCTATAAAGTTTTTCTTTTGTACAGTTGTGGCATATTACAAGCCAAACATAATAAATACATAATCTCTATCCTCAAAATCAGAATTGTAATTATTTTATAGAAAGACATAATTAACATTTGTCTGTCTAAAACACTGCGATGTGAAACTAAATAAATGTAATTATCTCCTCAGGAGGGTTTTGATTTTGATTCGTGTTGTTTCTACCAGATTTCCTGCTGCCACTATAGGTACATCAATTTTAAACATTCATTGCATGTGCTTAAATGATGGGATCCATAATTCCCTTTCTATCAATCTGATTTTTCCATGTTCAACAAAAGAGGCATGTGTGACCTTCAAAGTGGGCACTGCTAGCTTCTGACCTAGTTAATCTTATTCCAAGCCATTGTAGCCCAACAGATGGAGAGGAGAAATGGTAAGGCAAGAACAAGAAGCCTGGAAGCAGGATGCCACAGACAATGGTTTTAGAGGTCAGCTTAGGGTTATGACAGAAGGAGATAGATTGTTTGATGCTGAATTTTCGTTTTGTGTGTTTGTTTCATTTTGATTTGTGCTTTGGGGTTCTTTCTGTTTCTTTGTTTTTCACCCCAAAGGATATAAGAATTAAAATTAAAATTTTATTTGAAGTAAAACTTCTTGTCTCACCTAATGTTCTATTATTCTTATGCTGTTTTTTTATGTACTTCCAATCTTTACCCTTCACCCTTTTGCCAAATATGCCCTTGGTCTTTAATGTTTAGGACATGTATGGAGTGATAGAAGCAGTGTGTGGCTGCATTTAAGTCCAGTTTGGGCAGAGTGTCATCAGAAAGCTGAACTGAGATGGCTCTAGTGCATGAAAACTACCTCCCTAGCGGACCCCGCCGGGCGCCCCTCCGTCTGTCAGTCGGAACACAGCAGTGTCCTCTACAGCCAGTGTCCTCTCTACAGGACTAACTCTCGGTGGAACTCGGCACGTACGAAACCCTGGAACACGGGCGCTGAAAACATCACCTCGCGGTGCCCCTGACCTCTCCTGCAGGAGGCTGTCAGCGCAGCACACGGCGGGCTGGCAGCACCCTTGCGCTCAAGGGGTCACCTCTGGAGAAGGTAACGCCCCTGCCGTCAGCAGCGCCACTGCGTGGCGTGGTACTACTCACACACTTAGCATCATGTGCCTGCTCCTGATCCAAATCTTTAGAGATTTAAAAATGCATATCTTATTCTTCTTACTTCCCTTGCTTCTGGGCTTCAGAGCACGGTCTATTCACAGATTTGGGCCCTTATCTTTCACTACAAGAAGCCAGCTCTTTTGTTTGTTTCTAAATGTATTCTTTACATTAAATGGAAGCTAAGATTCTCAACTACAGCTTCTTGACTTCATCCACATCAGATAAAGAAAAGCACAAACCACTGTGAAACTTGCAATAAAATCATAAGAGGTACCAACCCTTCACACACAAGTGATTAAAAAGAGTGTACACAGACAGATTGGCTCAGTAACACATCCTCAGCTCACTTACCATGCTTCTCTCTCACCTGAGCTGGTACCACAGCCACCGACAAGCACACAAGTCTCAGAAAGTAGCATAAATTCCAAACTGAGAACATTCACATCTTTTGTATTTTTATTACATTCATTTTCATTACATTTATTCCCTCCCCGAATAAACAAGGAAAAGTCACCACACCCTTTGCTCCTCTGGATGCTGGAGATCTGCAGTAAAATGACTGCAGTAGTTCTCTGATCCTCAGCATTCCACTACACTGCCCCACCCCCTGCCCCAAAACTACCTCATGCTTTATGTTAACTCAAACACCAACACAGGACACACAGCTACAGCCTGAAAGGGCTCTCTAGGGATGAATGGCACACACAGCAGTAGCCCCGCAGACGGGGCACAAGCGTGCAGCATGAGGAAAGCACTGGACACATGACAGCATGCTCAAAGTAGAGGATGACGTTCAGAGAAGCTATACCCCAGTTCATGGCATCTTGGCTCTTCTTACCCTCCTTTCACATCTGCATTTAATCGTTTGACCCTTGAGGTGGGCTGGCACCTGGAAGCCACTTTGGCTGAGCCTCTGAATAGATGAGGAAGCCTGTGAAGGTGATGTACTTGCCGTGGTTGCTGTAGGCACCATAGCCATCATGCTGGTGGCTGTAGAGCCAAACGGTGTCCCCGTATTGCAGAGGCAGCATGATGCTCTGGCTCTGCATTTCACGCCTCTTGGAGTGGTTGTCATCATAGATCATGGCCTGCACCTCATTGTGGTTCTTCATCAGTTTCACTGACATGGTCTTAAAGGGCATTTTGCCAATGGTGAAGGAGAAATAGTATGCACCAGGTATGCGGCATGTGAAGATGCCAGTGGAGGAATTGAAATCTTTTCCAATATTCACAAACTCTGTATCAAATGTGATTGGCTCGTGCTGGGTTTGCTTCTCATCTGTCCCCAGGAGACTTTGTGAGCGGGCAACAGAAAATGCAGAGCGAGGGTCTTGTACCCTGCTTGGTTGGTCAGACAACACGTGCCGCTGGGAAGCTTCGTTTTGCTCTCTGGGAAGTTGCTGAATTGTGTGAGGGTGTGGCCCGAGCTCTTGAGAGCTAAGAGCATTCTGGAAGAAGGCAGAGGTGTCTGGATAGATCAGGTAGCCATTGAAAGTTGTATAGGGGCCCACATTGCTGTAAAGAGCGTACTTGGGATCTCCATGTAAACGCAGCCAAACTGTGTCCCCGTAGTCAAGCTGCAGCATGGCACTCTGGCTGGCCACCTTCCGTTCCTTGCGGTGATGTTCGTCATACACAATTACCTGCACCTCATTCTTGTTTCTCATCAGCATGACAGACAGGTTTTTCTTTGGGTATTTCCCAACAGTGAAGGAGAAGTAGTAGGCTCCTGGGATCCGGCAGCGGAACAATCCAGTCTTGGGGTCAAAATCATTGCCAATATTCACATACACTTTGTCAAAGGTAATCACCATCTCAGAGCTCCCTTCCATGCTGCTGGTTCTGGCCACAGAGAAAGCAGAGCGAAATTCAGCACTGGTGTCTGCTGGGAAGCCATCTGTAGGAAGAAAAATCATCCAGCAAAGGAGGCCAAAGATAATCTGAATGTTCAGTGTCATCATTGTATCTGGAAGAAAAAAGAAGCATATTTTAGCAGGAATTTACAGCTCACACACCAGCTGAAATCCAGACCTGAATATTGCTAAATAAACACGATGAGCTATGTCCAAATACTGAGAAATTTCCAGTGTGTTCTCTGGGCCGTGTATAGCACCACACCACAGTTCAGATCCCAGCACCATTTCTATATTTTTGTAGTGAGAGCTGGACCTTTTTTAACCTGTACTCACGGGAAGAAAAAGAATCTTCTCCTTTGAAAGCCCAACTATCCTACAGCTTGTCTGCAAAACACCATGTTGCTCACACTGCAGAGGGATCTCAGAGCCTGCTGGGGCTTTGCCAGAGCTCCCTTTTGTTGTGCCTTTTTTTATTCATAAGACCAAGGATGAAACAAAGCCTTACACAAACCCTGTATTATACAACTGAGACACAGCTGAGGGGCAGGGAGAAGAGGACATATGCTCTAGAGATTCCCATGCAGATGCCATTGCCTCGCAGTGCAGTAGCTGTTTCACAGGATATGGAAGATGGAAGCCAAGTAAGTTGTTAGATCCCATTATTCCAACATGAATCTGCGAAAAGTATGTAGAAATATAAAGAAGAAGGAATGTATAGGGAAGGAATACAATTGAGAAAATTACTGAAATAATAAAAAAAATAGAAGGAAAACAAAATGGTAAGAAAAAGGAAAGTCTCCTAAAGTGTACAATTCCTGAGAGAGAACTAAAATACCAAAAATGGGGAAACAACTCCCTAAATGGATAACAGACCAGACATAAAAACTTCTTTGACCCATAAAAAAGTTGGGAGCTAATAGGATTTTCTGCTTCTATTTTCTGTGAATTTCTTTTTTTTGGACTGAGGCCAAAAATTATCTATTAGTGCTTTCAGGCTAGAAACAAAACTGCCAGTCATTCCAGTGAGAAGCTTCTCTTTCTGTCACCTCTCTGTGCTTATTAAAATATCATTCAGGCTAGGAGGCAACTGCCTGGTTTACAGTCTGCTCCATCTGTCACCCCAAAACTGGTGCCTTGCCAGCCTGCAAACAATGAATTCACAGACCGGCAGAACAGAAGCAAAACATGCAACTCATTGTGGGGGGGAGGGCTGAAGACAAATCCTGCATTAAAAAAGATAAAGGGGTAAATATTTGAATCATCTGAGATGGCCTAGTAAGGCAAACAGAATGCACATAGACTGTGAGGTGGCAATGGGATCCTACTTTGGTGAGACATAATACCTAGAATCACTCACCAGGAGCAATTCAGCTTGATCTCTGCTCTTTCACACTTGAGAAAAAAAACTGAAATCTGAGGATTTAATATATAAGAACTCAAGAATAAATTAGATTCTGAATTACATGAAAATGCCACACTGGCAAAGCTCAAAAGAAATATCCATCCATGTCCCAATTTTACCTTAGATCACTTCTCTCACAGACATCTGTAGCAGCGCTCTCAGCTTAAGCAGGCTTATAAATTTGTTGGTGAAGGGCTGAGCAAGGAGAGTTTGCTGTTCAGTGGAGCAAGGACAGGCTGCTGATCAGTGATAACACTGAGCAAGGATAACACTGGTCTTCTTAGTGCTGAAGAATGCTGAGACCAGCTTGACCAAACTCTCACCCCCACCCACAAGGACATGCAAGACTGAGGGTCTCTGACTGAGGCTGGAAGCAGCAAGGATGTGCAGGTCCTGATTTGGAAGCGAGGGTCAGAAGTGTTGAAGAGAAGAAACTAAAAAGCTGTCAACACATTTTTCAGCAGAAAGCATGTTTTGCTAAGTAAGGCTGAGCACACATCATTTTAAAAATGCCTATTTTGAATGCATATTAAAGTCAACCACTTTATACTATAAAAGGCCAGTGTCACTTTTGCATAGCAAAGACTTCTAGCATACCTCCCTAAGGTGTGTGAAGATCCTTCCCTTCAGTGAGGACACTCCTCAAGGTTATTCCTTGAGGCTGAACAAAAGAGATTTTCCCAGTTGTTGGTGTGGGTAAGTAACATCAATCTCTCCTTAGCAATTATTCTGCTATCTTGAATATAATTGCTTTAATATAATTGCTTCAAAAACAGTGCACTAAATCAGTAGTAACAGCGATCCATACTGTGTAGTAAATATTTCTGATTAAGCTTTCCCCCCTAATCATTATTATTATAAATAAATTTAAATAAATAAATGCTATTTATATAAATATATCTGGTTTGCCATCCTTAATTCTGCAGGATGAATTTGTATAAAACCTCAATTACACCCGTGTAACTCTATAGAGATAAACCATTGACTAGGTCTGGGGCTAGGATTGTATCCAGCTGTACCTCGGCTCCTCTCTCAGAAGGAATTTAAAAAGTAAGGGAGTCCTTCCTGTACCTTGTGGCTTTTGTTTTTGAAGGGAGAGCTTCTCTAATAAACCTTGTCTGAAGTTCTCATTCTGCCTGCAACATCTCAGTATTTTCCTCCATGCCCCTGAATTCAGAATGTTTTTCTTGATCTAGCCTGCTCCTCCAGGCCAACATGGGCAACACTGAAGGTTGCTGAGAGAGCTGACTGATGTCATTTTGCTGCCACTCTCTATCATCTTTGAAAGGTGATTGAGATCAGAGGAGGTCTCTGGTAACTGGAAAAAAGCAAATGTGGCATCCATCTTTAAAAAGGATAAGTGATATTACCTGAGAAATTACAGGGTGGTTGACCAGTTAGCCCCTCACTTTGGTCCCTGGGAAAATCATGGGGTGTTCTTCTTAGGACGTATTTTTAGTCAAAGGACATGTAATTTAGCACACATTTTTTAATTGAGCATAGACTAATCAAACTGATTGTCTTGTGGGAAGAGATCAGTGGATGTCACATGCATTTTAGCAAGGCTTTTGCTTCAGTCTCCCAGAACATTCCTCTATCCAAACTGTGATGTTCGATAAGTGGACTACTAGAAAAGTGAAAAACTGACTGGATTACCAGGCTTGAGAACTAGTGTTTAATGTTTAATTTCAGATGTCCTCTTCAGTATTATTTATCAATGTCCTGAAAACCAGAATGTCCACTGATCAAGACTGCAGATGACACCAAAACAGATAGTTGATCAACATACTTGGAGGCACAGCTGCTGTTCAGAGGGACCCAGACAGACTGGTGGAATGGACTGAAAAGAAATTCAGTGACGATAAATGCAAAACACTGTACCTGAATGGACTAACCTGTGTGTTGGTACAGAATGCTGTCTGACTGGTTGAGAGTCTGTCTGAAAAGGATCTGAAAAGGATCTAGGGGTCCAGGAGAACAGTAATTTGTACCTGAGATAGTGCTGTGCCCTGCAGGTACTGAAGGCTTACAGCACTCTGGTGTGCAGAACAGAACACAGCTAGGAACCGCAGACTGTAATTATTCCTCTTCAGCTGGCACTTGATGGCACTTGAGTGACTCCAGGAGAGGTCAAGGTCTGATGCTTGAGGCTGAGGTCTGATGTACCTGCCTGATGAGGAAAAGCTGATTGACCTGGGCTTGTTCAGCATGGAAAAGAGAAAACTTTGGGGGGGATCTAGTAGCAGCCTTCCAGTGCCTATAGTGGTTCCTGACAGTGCGAGGTACTGCACTGATGAGCATGGTGGAAGAACAACAGACAATGATCATAAAATCCAAAGTGGAAGAGTCAGACCGGATCTAAGCAAAATAAGTCCATGATGAGGCAACTAAGAATGTAAGAGTTTGCCCAAAGAGACTGCCAGATCTCCATCCTTTGAAGTTTACCAACAAGACTAGATTAAGCTGTGTGCAACCTGGTCTGCACTGTGTTGGCTTTGCTTTCAGCAGGAACTTGGCCTAGAGACTTCCTATGTCATGATTCCTGATTCTGTAACTGAATCTCATAGCTACTGTCTTCTTGCTGTTAAAATTCACTTCCTAGTAAACCTAGCCATGGCACTTACATGGAATTAACCAGCTAACAGTAAGTCTAACAGACAGATTACTTTCCACCTAGCAAATTGAAGCATTTTCAATGAAATTGTTAATCCATAGCTAAGTGTCATGCATCTGCTTCCATGCTGTCTTTGTTTTTCCTGACTTTGTAGTTTATGTGTTCCTCAGGGCAATGGCTGTCTCTCTTCTCTTGTCAGTACAGCATTTAGCTACTGCTGCCATTTAAACAATACTAATAGACCCTAATATCCACCAAGAACTAAATACCAAACTGTCACACTCGTGAGCTCAGCCTTTAGTTCAGCAGTAATATCTTTGCAGAGTGCTACATACAGCTTGGCAGGCCCATTCCAGCTTCCAGCTTAGAAAACCAAGCCCTAAAGGCAAACTTAAAGGGGCTATTAGATGTTCCTAATTCATACTCATTCATTGTTATTCTAGTGATCACCATGGTGTGGCTGCATGGAGAACCAGGATGACTGTGACATGGCTGCATGCTCTTGAGATAACAAATGACAGGAAAGGATTTGGCATTTGCATTTTTAGCAACAAGCCTGTTTCTCTGAAATGTTGCCTGTACTACAGACGTTGTTCAGCATATCCAGGAGTCAGGGGGGATACTGAAAGCACATCACTGCTGGCCAAAAAGCACAGAAAGACCAAACAGACAAAGCTTAATAAAGTGTGCAGTGAATCTGACCTTATGATCCTTCAAATGTCCATTATCCTTGTTTCTGTTTGAAAGCTAATTTCTCTACAATAAGGTCACTTATTAAACATTGGATCACTCAGTTGCAAAGACCCTCTGCTGCTGCTGTCTCTTATTTATTAGCTCTTTCCAAAAGCAAGTAATTTAAATAAGGCAGTTAATTATGCTACACTTCCATTAGCAAGTTGTTTCCTTGACAGCTCCCACTCACCACTTCCAGCACTATTTAGGTTCTTTTAAAAATAATTTACAAAGTATCTACTAACTGCCTCTCACACTAAACCAGTCTAAGAATAATTTGCCAATCATTAGGAAGACACATCCAGCTACAGGGGTGCCATAAACAGAGGCCACTCGTGACAGCTTTTGGACTTGAGTATTGTCATAGTAATTCTGAAAGATAAAGCTGCCAAAATGCCCTGTTCCTGGCCAAAAAATTGTTTCTGGTGCCCAAGTCTCTTTTACTGGTTTAGTTTTCTTCTGGCAGGGAAGATACAGCACCGGAGATGTGAAGCTGGCCATGGACACTGTGGCATCAGCCTTGGATTAATGCTATGATCAAAGTTTTAAAACTGAAGAGTGAAGTGAAAGACCCAGGCTAGAGATGAAAAGTGGGTCTTCAGCATGTGGCAGCTGTGTTATTCTCATTACATTTACGCACAAATCAGGGCCCTTTCTCCTGTACCCTGCCATTCCTTATTGTCCCAACACCACAGAAGCATGAAATGAAGCTAAGCAGATCCAAGGGATAAATTAGGTAGGCTACTGCTTTTACTTCAGGCAGTACCAGCAGGGACAGCAGCCCACAGAGAAGTCAAGAAACTAATTTTGGAATAGGAGGCACAAAACACATGACGCAGCTAAACAATTCTCAGAGACACTGGCATTAAATTAGTGACCTGAAAAAAAAAGGGACTGAACTGGTGGTACTGACTCACATAGGAGAATAAGAGCTGCAAAACTTTCTTGAAAAGAAAGTCAGAACTCACCATTTGCATGACCCAGGAAATTTTAATAGCTTTGAGTTTGCTGGAGGTGATTTTTCTGTCCTGGAACAGAATCAATCCACCAGTGAAAAGATGATTAGTTTTATTCTTCTATTGAGACACATGGATTTACAAAAGGACATTCAACAATAGAAAGGTCACCCCATTTCTACACTTGCAGGACAGACCTACTTCTGATACCCACAAGGGTTTTCTTTTCATTCCAAAATATTAATTATCCAGATTCCCTAGTCCTACCTTATGCAAGAGTTCTTTAATTTCAGTGGGAGTTTTGCCAGGAATATTGCTGAAGAATGAGATATGAAACAAAACTGAAGCAGTACAGTTGGATCAGCTGTTACTAAAAGGTTTTTTAAATCCTGTAAGCTGCAAGAGCAAAGCCTTGTTCTCCCTAGCTCTCACCCTAATATTTAAGGACAGCTGCAAATGTTTCAATTATTTGAATCAGTGAAAGTCTGTGTAATGAACATCCTTCTTGGACTATAGTTAGCAAGATTTCTTCTCCCAAGATACCACATACTGTCTGTTCCACTCATCCAATACAGATTAAGAGCATCAGATAATGATGCAAATGCATCAGTTCTTCCAACATCAAAGAGAAATTAATTGTAGCACATCCTCAAAAGCAAAATCTGTGTAAGAGTACATGAGTAACAAAATCAGTGATTCACTTATGGCTCTGGCCTTTCTCTGCTTTTGATGAACATGGTTATTTTTATTAACTCTGGCACAATCCTGGGAGGTAAAACATTGTCTGAAGCATTCAGGATGCCTTTGGAAACTGTATGTCACACCTTGAATGACAGACATATATTATGGCATTAATATAGAAAGTGCTTAATTTTGAATGTTTCCCTGAGTCAAGGGAGAGTCCTTTAACATAATAAACCAGCTTCTATGTACTCAAAGATCTGTGGAAAGGCAAAAATTGTTTACAAGTGCCTCAACTCCAGCCATACTCAGGAAAAGGAAGACTTTTTGGAGAGACTTTTTTGGTAGAAGCAACTACCGTTACTTTGCATTTCAGAATATGATTAAACCTGCTGTTTCAAACAAAGCCCTAATGACTCTATTTAAGCTAAAATTATGTTATGTGAAATGATGTAAATTCACTGACCAAAATAAAAACATGACAGTTCTGACATTATGATTTTTCTTCTTTAACATCATGTAAGAAAATTTCTCATACACATTTGATGTGCCAGGGTGGCAATGGCATTTGCCTTTTTGACTACCATTATATTTAAAAATATATTAATTTAGACAAAATGGTGTTTTAGTAGAGAATATGGCTGAATAATATTCAGCCATAGGTGGGAGCAAGAACTTATTCCAAAAAACTGATGCTTTAAGATGTAATAATTTTTTACATCCTTTTCTAAATGAACACATTACACAAGTCCAACTCTCCACCATGTACACACTGCTCAAGAAAACAGGACTAAAACTTCAAAGTAAAGAAACATACTCTAACACAGGCCAGAAGTGGAAGAAAACAGTGCTAGAACATTTGAGTTTAAACTGTAGTTCATAAAATGTGTTGAATACTGTGAAGTTGTTTTGTACATGCAGTTAAATCAACTGTTGATCAGCAATCACTGAAATCACACCAGCAATAAACAGTGAAAAAAACCAGCCCTTGGTGGGAAGGAGTTCAGTGACAAACAGCTTCTGTGAAAGCAAAAGCCAGAGGAGACTGGAAACCACATCCTGAGAAAACTAAAAGTCTCTTGCTGTGCAGTGTTTATTTAACATTGTTACCTTTAGACATATAAAACTGAGACTATTTAAACAGTTGGAATTTCACATGGATCCCATTACAGTTACAGTAATGACAAAGTTAAACCTTCTCTTTTCTCACCCCCAAACATAATTTCCTTTTTTAACCTGGTTTATGTGTGCATTTCTTTTTCCTGGTGTGCATAAGAGATGCTGAGACTGTAGAATAAGGGTTTATTGTAGTATTTCATATCTCCAAGCAGGAATCATATTGCTGCAGCACCAGAAGGCAGATCACACTGGCATAAAGGATTAACAAAGAGTCTGGCCTGGAATACCAGGAGGTATTTTGATAGGCAAAAGAAAGTATCTGACACTTTGGCAGCAAATACCATAAGGATCTCAGTTAAGAGAGTGAGAGAGGAAGGCTCCTCTTCCTCCTGTAGCAGGAGGACTTACCCACAAAAGTCCTGGGGTTCTTGTGCCCGTGAAGGTAAAACCATATGAAGCAAAAGGACACTGGCAGAGAGACTGTACCAGCAACAGACCTATTGGGGTGATAGACACTTATGAGAAAGAATGCTGAGTACAAGCAGTGCAATTCAGGCTATTCTAATGTGAAATTATTCTTTAAAAATGAACAAGACTTATTTACAGGGTTTTTATTTTAAACTTCTCACCTGGCTTAAGATACTTAAATTTAGGGACCTCTGTGGACCTATGCAATAGTTTGCTTCAGTGCAGCTGAATTAATATTTTCATTCTCCCGTCATGCTCACAAGAAGATGAGGTTCCTGGACTATTCTCAGAGTTGATGCTGTATTTGTCAATTTTCTTTTAATGCTTAGTTGTAACAAATACTTAGAGACATTAAAGGTCATCAAGATGAGAGTAAATATTCCAGTTAAACACAGGCTGCACAGGCTCTCCCTCTTGTTCCCTGCTGCCTTCCACTTTCATTCACATTCCCAGTCATCCAGCAGCACACTCTGGCACCACCAGTTGGGCAAAATCTTGCAGTGATTCTTGCATGTTCTTCTCTCATTTCCTCAGTAAGAATGAAAACAACAGTTAATAGTAGGTTTATTTGTCCAGGAACTAATAGGAACCTGTGGTACCTGAGCCCCAAAATGATGTAGCAAATAGGGAAGCAATTTTGACTGTCTATACATGACAGGAGTTGCAACTTTTGTATTACACCTTCCTGTTGAAGACTGTTGTCCTGGAAATTGTGATGACGTTACAAGAGATACTGGAACCTTGTGCTGTGCTCTCAAGGCTTGTTCATTGTCCTCTCTGTAATGGTTTTGTATCCTCAATCTTCCTCCGGTGAGTTTGTGCTCCTGCACTTTGTATCACCCAATATATGATTTTAATTTAACTGCAATGTGAGGTCCTAATCAAACAAAGAACAAGTTTTAGATTTTTCTTTTCTGTTGTCTTTTATAGTTGCATAGCCACATCTGCTCTCTCTTTCTCACTTCAGTGGGCAAATAATCATCATTTTTTCCTGGAATTCTGCACCTGCAGAAGTTGTTTTCAAACCCCTCCCCCTCTTACTGGAATGCTGCCCTCCAGTCATTTCTCTAAGACCTGCCACATCACCCACCTGAGTAAAAGACAGAGGAAATATACTGGTTCTTTCTGGTTAATCATCAAATCTCAAGTTAGGATAAACCTGTGGAGTCCAGCAGTGGTCTCCTATGGGAACTAATAGATAGCTGAGTACCAGCTGGGATTACATGTCATGACAACAAAAACCATTTTTCTATCATTGTTATGTCTGAACTCACTGTCTGGTATGAGCTGATTTAGCAATCCAAAAATTTTTACAAGTTGGGTAAATCTGGTCTCCATCTTGACTACCTGCAGTTAACAGAAAATTTCCAGAAAGGATAAGATTAGTTTTACTTTGCTTGATAAATCAACTTCTAACACTATGTTTTACCAATGAAAACATTGCTTTGGTCATTTTATCCATCAAAGGCTACACTAAATATACTCTGAGAAAACATCACATGCTACTGACTACTGTTTTCTGACAGCAGACTTTGCAAATCTATCTGAAAAAACCTCTCCATGTACTGGGGCATTTTCTTACAGGAATGCTGCTTTCCTTGTGAGTTTTTTTAGCGTGTCTTGACAGGTAAGTCAGGAAAACATGCTGTCTTTTAACATCTGCCATCACACTCAGCCAAAACCCTCATTTCTTTTTTTGCCCTGCTGTTTCATTACTGTAAAGAAACTCAGAGAATACTGAACTGCACTGCAGTGCTGGTCTACACTGTCAGCATACGACAACATCTCAATTTGGAAATTCACTGAGCTCTAGTTTAGTGAAGAAGATGATTAAAGGCATTAAGATCCATGTATCTTTCATCTCTGCTCTGGCACTTTCATTTCTGCCCCTCCTCCTGCTGGGTCAGGACACAGACCTGGAGCCAGAGAACAAGCATCATGCACTCAGCAGAGGTCAGCATTATTCCAGAATGAAAACTCTGTGTGGGAAAAAAGGGGTGTCAGTCAAACTCCACATATGCTAATAATTTTTTTTCTGGTCCTGTTCTCCAACTGTCCAACTGGATCATAGAATCATGAAATGATTTGGGTTGGAAGAGACCTTAAAAATCACCTAGTTCCAAATCTCTGCCATGGGAGGGACACCTTCCATTAGACCAGGTTGCTCAGGGTCCAATCAACCTGGCCTTGAGCACTTCCAAGGACAGACATTCACAACCTCACTGGGAAACCTGTTCCAGTGCTTCATCACCCTCACAGGAAAGAATTTCTTCTGATTATCCATGATAATCCTGTTGCTTTTGTACCCAGTGAATTGGTAGACAGATCAAGAAACAATCACTGAAAGAATAATTACTGCCTGGGACTACCCTCATTTTTGTTACCAGAAAGTTGAGATACCTTGAGATAGAGAGTTCCCCTGGTATGGAACTGAAGTTCTTGATGAACATTGAAATTCTTCAATACACATACTGACCTTCAATATCAATTGTTTTTAATGAATCAGATTTATCCGATAGTTGACCGACTAGCACTCTTTCTTTTATATCTACATATACACAATTAAAAGCAGCAAAGTAAACCAGCAGGGTTAGTAGTTTTCATGTTTATTAATACTGACACTTCACAATCAGCAATGTGTACTTCCCCATTTTCAGTGGTCTTACCTGCCAAATCCCTTGTGACCAGACCTCTCTGAGGAAGATCTATAGACATCTGGAACCTGAGTTCTTTCAATTTTTTAGCCGTTTTACTAGCAATTATTTTTCAGAAGACTATAGCTGTTGCAAATGAGGCAACCCAAGGCTGTGAATTGATATTTTATATCTTCAGGAAGACCACAGCTTCTGCTCCCACTTTTAAAACATTCAGTATATTTTGGTCCATTGATTTAATCAGCTTGTCATCTCTTCCAACAGAGAACTGTCAAGTTCCTCCCCAACACCCTGCATAAATCAAGTTTTCACTTCACAAGTTTTTGAACCTGGATTTTTCTGTGACAATCTGACACAGAGGTGCCGCTGCCTACAAGGCAGAATCTAAGGCCCTGGATGGAAGGACAGAGAGACGCATTCCTGAACAACGCTCTCAATACACACATACCTTTACAAGGCTTTTCCAAGATCTGTTTTCTTGCTTTATATTGCTTCCAGTATTAAAAAAAATGTCGCTCTCCTCCTAATGGCAGCAGAAATACTTGCGTGACCATTTCTGTAAAATTCCATCTGCACCAGGGAGCTGTTGGTAAAAGGCTTTGGCACTGCCATCAAAAAGCGCTGCTGGGCACTGCTGTTCACTCATCAGCTCCTCATTCACAGAGAGGAAGCGCTCAGTGCCTGTCAAGTGCTCACAGATTCCCGGCTTATCTCTGTGACCAGCCAGTTTTCTCCCAGGCAAAATTGCCTTTGACAGCTTGAAGCCGATGCCTCTGATTTTGCTTATAGGAAAAAAAATTTGTTAAAATACTGAAATAACAACTGCAGCAATGCATTGGCAGGTTTTACCTGACTTCTAGATTCTAGTCGGACATAATATAAAGAACATAAAGGATATGGCTGCTCTGAACCCTGCTATGCAGATGCTCCATTTAAAGCAGGCTTGGATAGCATTACTTTGCATTAAGTACGCAGCTCATACTGAAAGAAGAGCCATTTGCAACAGCCTACACAATTTCCTCACAGCCACACCGAGAAATTCCAGTCATGCACCCTAAACCCAAACATTCGTATTCAGTTCGTATTTCAAGACAGTGCTTCCTCTATTCAAATTCTTTCAGTCCCCTACCTTCCTTGTAGCTACTTCCGTCTAACACCTCTCCTTTTCAAGATAATTACCAACATTTTCCACCAGGAGAAACATTCACCATCTGCAGAACCCCCTCCAGCATGTTCACTGTTTTTCTGCACAGCCTGTCTCAGATTTCCTCACAAATTTCCTGGAGAATAACTCTCTCACCTTGTTGTCTCCTCCTAATAGTAAAAATTGGGATTTTTTTACATTAGCTATATTTGCTTTATCTCCTTCCAGAATCACTTTGTTCCAAAGCTAAATTGCCTTTAGCACTGGATCAGAGCAAGTCTTCTTTTGGATACCCTTTGTGCCTCTCAAATAAAAACTGTTTCATACACTCATCAGAGAAGTAAAGACAGCAAGGATGGGAAGAGGAATGATGAAATAAACTCAGGCAAAGCAGTACAAGCTGATGTCAAGCACTGCTCAGTCCTTGGGTGGAAGGGATGTGAATTCACTTTGAAATATCTGGGGCATTAAGTGGCTGGCTTTCTAAGCATATAATTATTTTTGCCAAGGTGTTCCAGCAGTAATGGAAGATGGGAGGAGGGGAAAAATCCATCACTGCTTATATAGTGCCACAGTTTGTGCTCATGTGTCCCAGAGTAAATAAAAAATGAGAATTACCATCAATTTATGGATAATTCCAGTGTAAGAGTGTTTAAATTACATGAGATTATTATGCTAATATGTTCACTGAGCAACAGCCCCATGAAAACAGGCCACTAAAAAGTGCAGCTGAACTCTTCATTTTCTCCTTGTCTTGTTCATTCAACACAGATTCTTTCCAGCAGTTGCTTTGCAGCGTTTTAGTCCTAGGGAGTACCTGTTTTCACAGAAAAAAATTCCCTATTGCCTGCTTGGTATGAAAACACTTCCACTCCTCCCAGTGTGTCTTTAACTTCTTTAAGAGTTTTTCTTTTTGTCTGAGTGAAAAGGTCTAAAGCCTGAGGAGAGAGAAAAATCCCTCTCCCTTAGAGGATTAAAAAATTATTTGGTTGGACTCAGAATGTGTTCTATTCAGGATCTTATGAGCAGCCCACCACTTCAGCATCCGAAAGTGTTGATCATTGCTCTCTTTCTTCTTTCTACCCGTCTCCTCACAGAGATCCAGGATTTTTCACCATGCACAGGGGACTGTCTGTTCCATTTATATTAAACAATATATGTTAAACCATGAATACTACAGGACCTAGATTTTCTCTCCCTGGATAAATGCCTAAAAATAAAAATCATAGGACTATGATTTGTTTTATTCCTATTCTGAATTCCACTATATTATTTCATTTTACCTCTAAAAACCATTTTTGGACTATACTCTTCATTCGAGGAATAAAATACTAGAAAAGTTTGTATTTTCAGTTCAGATAATTTTACTAATTGCTAATCCAAATTAAATTTTCTTATTCCATAGTATTGTTTTCAGAATTCATAGACTCAATCAAGCATCTGCTCCCAGGAAATCAGAATGTCCCATTCCTTCCCTTTTCTTTCAAAAAGAGAGACCTTTTCTCACTGTCTTCTAGTAAGCTCTTACTCTTCTTTCAGGGTCTTTTCAAGAAGAGCTGGTCTGTTGTCTTGGTGCTGTTCTATCCCTGGATATCAGGCAAACATCAGAACAGGACCAGTAGACTTCTTTTATTTCATTCACATGAAATGATCACCTTCATAAAATGATAGAAGAATGGTCTAGAGGAGAACTTAAGACATTAAACAGTCCAAAGTGCTTTCCCATTGTAGGATCACTAGCCTTACTTGATTCCTCACAGAAAATTGTGTAACCTGTTCTCAAAGTATCTTCAGAACCTCCCTATATCAAATATTCAACTGTTTTTATTATCCTTGGTCCTAGAAAATTATTTTTGTCATTTAAAATAGTCATCCTTTGTGTTGCTCCTTGCTTTCTGCTCCATCCACCATGAGCCCAAAGAAAAGACCACTCCCCTCTCTATTCTTTGTCTGAAGACTGTTATATTCACCTGTAAACTCCTGGTCTAAAAATTACAGTTACCTCAAATAATCTTGCAGGTCACATTTTTCTGACCTTTGACAAGTCCTGCCACCCTCCTCTGGACTCCCTCTGATTGAATTGCACCGTCTCAAAGTGCAACAACCAAAACTTAGCACAGCCCCCAAGCTGAGGCTTTGGCCTCAGAGCAAAAGGATTGCTTTGTGTCTTCCAGGCTTCCATGTCTTTTACATATCCGAGCAAGATGTTTGCCTTTATTTGCAGCAGCACGACATTGACTCATGCTCAGCTTATGATCTATCATTACAGATTCTTTTCTGTGGAGTCGCAACCTAGTCATTTACTTCTGGCTTGTGCTTATCTGGTTTGTAATTTCTGCCTTATAACAGTAATACCTTGTATTTATCCCTACTGAATTTCATTCACCTCTTTTCCTAGAAGGTCTTCCAATTAATTGGAAAAAAATCTGAATTCTAGTATTTTCCCTCAGCATATTTCTAGTGTCACAGTTTTATGTGCCTGGAAAATGGGATATACCCACTTCTTATATTAACATTCAGGTCCTCTAAGAAAACACTGAATAAAAGCAGATCCAGGACACCCCAATGCAGCTACTGTCAGTGTTAAGCAACTTGTGGCTTCTTGGAAGGACTGGCACATACTAAAAGCATATGGGCATATAAGCATATGAGCTCTGAATCTTCTGATATTTAAAGAATATCTGCCTGTTCAGACAATCATGTTTACCCAGTTTATAGCCTCCTTCACCTGCTATGCCCCATGCCTCACCAAAACAAATATTTGCTATTAATGTGCAACCATAATCAAGAATCTCAATTTTTTCATTAAAAAACCCATAACCTAAATGAAATCTCTCATTCTTATTCTACAGGTAGCCTTTAATATGTAAACTGAACAGAAGCCCATTTTGTTAGAACCTGCTGGAATACTGAAAAAATAATTGGGAATAATCTCTTCATAAATGTAGGGATATGATAGAAATGTCCTAATTTATTACATTCACTGTAGTTACATCAGCAGCATAGGCTTCAAGGGCAGCACCAAGGTAGCTGGTTGATTTCAATGGACTGAACATCTCCTCTACTCTTGACCAATGACTGCAGGATCTTTTCCTTGGAGCATAAATGCCAGCCATGACAGTCACAAGCAGGCACACCACAGACAGTAAGTCTTTGTGTACATTGGAATAAAGATGATCTGGTATTCCCCCTGACAACAAAGACTTAACTCTCTCATCTAGCCCTGACTGTTATTCCAGTAGTCATTACCACAGGGCCCCCAGATTCTTTAACCCAATATAGACAGTTTTCCTGGCACTGTGACTGAGGCCCTGGCACAGCAGAAAACATGCATGGTGCAAATTAACCAGCTGGAGGGTAAAGAAGGAGAAATTACAAATTTTCCTTGTTTCCCAATGGGGCCCTAGTAATCAGTTATTAGCCCCTGGAGTAGTCACTTACTGCTTGCTCTGTGATCATCTGATTCTGGCAGTGTTACCTCTGCTGGAAACCTCAGACCTTTGATTAGATGCAGCAGGAATTCCTCCTTTGTTCTCTAACCTGTCTGGAGGAAGCATGGAACTAGAGAGAAGCTTTACAGGGACAAGAAAGAACCCAGGGATAGACTTGGTATTCACAGAGCACCAGCAGCACAGCAGTTGTGTAGTACTGGCTTATCTCATTTGAACATCACACAGATTTCCTTATCCATGAGAGGGTCAAAGCAAAAGGTGCAGAAAAGTTGAAAGAAGAAACAAAAAGACAGGAAAACCAAAAAAGTCCTGACTTCACTTCCGCTTGGTTTGGTTGGCCAATGGGATCTACAGTAAATTTCTGAGTGCCAGATGAGAAGTAAGAGGCTTTTAATTTCTACTGGGTGAAAATTAGAGCCAGGGTATTTCAAATACTGTAAGATGAACAATCAAATTGCTAAGCCTTAATGTGTCTTCCAAGATAGTACAAAGAACCTCACCCCTATAGACTAGTCAGTAAACTGTAATTCAGTGGAACATAATTTTCCTTAACTGTGCACCTTGGAGTACAATTCATACTTCATTCTTTGGTGATTTAAAAATACTTAAAATTTAAAAATACTTTGGTGGCTGCATGAAGAGTTCAGGAGTAAAACCCACCAAATCCTAACATCTGACCTTAGATGCGGATAACAAAGCCCTAGACTTCAGCACCTGTATGACTATAGCAATTTTAAACCTTATTTTTCTCTCTATTCTTTTGCCTAAAATTCAATGCAGAGATGAGTATCTCTTGGAGGGAGACATTTCTCAGCTGAAAATACTATATTTTCAGAGGTATCACCTCCTTGGAAATCTGCTATCACCACCAGTACCAGTTCATTTCATTGCTTTCTGCCTTCACCATAAGAATAGGTGAAATTCTGGCACAGTGACACTGGGGTGATCACTCAGAGGCTTACTGCCTGTCCACTTTCTGCTAGCACTGGCCTCTTTTTGTTTTGCTCTTTGCATTACAGGGTTCTCTGCACAGAAGGTTAAAACTATCTTGTCTGTTTACACCTTTGACATATTATTTTTCTTTGTCTGCCTGTGTTCATCTAGGTTACTACTTGATACAAGAGTAAGTCTTCCAAGAGCTGGTGATGAACAGGCAGCCTTGCTGCTCTTCCAAAATACACCTTTTATTAAAATGGAGACTATAAAAGCTATCATACACTACATGACTACAGGTCACAAGACAGTTATCCTGTTTTTTCACAAGTATAGCTGCTGCCATTGTGGGCCCACCCAGTCTTCTGTACTTGAAAAATACGAATGGTTCACAGTTCACGAATGGAGAGCACAGCACAAAAGAAAGATGATTACACAAGTAAAATATAAACAACGACAACACAACTAAAACATAAATAACAACAAAGGGTTCTGAGTTTTGGCGCCAAATCTCTGGTTCCAATGTATTTTATTTCTGCATCTCTTTCTTCACCTACAAAACAGCAAATGTCTATAACACCAACCAATTTTCGGATTTAAACCAATTCTATATTGGAGCTATGGGCTCTCCCTCATGGTAACCAAATGCCCTCTGAAGGCATTGCTTCTTCCAGACAGAAAATACAAAACTCATCTATAGAGTCTACTCCATAAACCATTCAGCACTTTGAATTATAGCTTTTTAGAGAGAAACAGAAGGAATGCACAGGTTAATGCTGCTCTACTGGGAATCCGCATTCTTCCTTGACATACCTCCTAGTGCTACAAATTAACCCTTAAAAATGTCTAGGCAAGCAAACAGCTGCCATATGCCAAGATAGGATTGCAGCCTCACTGGCGAAGTGTTTCAAACTCTTGTTACACATCATGTCCCTGGAGAAGAGAAACTGCAGAAGGTTGCAATAGCATCAGAATGAATAATTGAAGCTCGGCTCATTCAGTATGTGCATAAACTGAAGGGTCACAATGCTGCCTTCTAGTCAGCTGGCAGCGCAGAAACTCACCAGTGTCTAATAGAAACATCATCTGGAGATACCGACCTACTTCTCTGGGAGCTTTTACAGAGTGGGTTGAGGAGATGACAGTGGGATGGCCAAGTACACAGAGGATTAAATCATATTATCTAACAGAAAATCGCACATAACAGAATCAGTTGCATACGCTACTCTTGGAAAAACCCTCGGGACTTTGTTCCACTGAGAAACCAGAGATTCGTGCAAAATTAATGTTATTTCCCCCCTGAGAAACTGTCCCTGTGGGAATTTGCCAGGATGCTCTTCACCATGGCGAGTCCTTGGGAGGTTTTCCTACCTCGTCTCCATGACAAAGTGGGGCCAAAATTTTATACCCTTTCCCACATAAACTCTACAGCCATTTAATATTGGGAATGATAGGTGTGAGGGAGGATAACTCGGGCATTCCTGCTGTTGTCCAGCCGCTCGGTGGGAACGGAGGGAGCGCAGCCCGCCCGGGCGGCCGCCCACGCCCTGCCCACCGCCCCGAGGGCCACGGGCCGGGACACCGCAGGGAGCCCCGAGCGAGCCCCCCTTCTCCAGAGCCCCGACGGTCCCTCCGCTCCGCACCGGCGGCCGCCCCTCAGGAGCCGCCGGGGCCAGGCCCGCCCGCGGCCCCGCTCCCATCGCCCCTGTCCGAGCGGGGGATCCCATCTCAAAGCCCGGCCCTGCGGGTGCAGCCCGGCCCCAGCGGCGGCGGCTCCCCCGGCACGGTACCTGCTGCGCCCCGCGGCGGCGGCTCCGCGGCGGCGGGGTCTGAGGTGCGGAGCGCGGTGCGGAGCGGGGCCGCGGCGCTGCCTGCGCACTGACAGCTCGGGAGCCGCGGCGGCGGAGGGGGCCGGGGCTGGGAGGGGGCCTCGGGCACCCGGGGCTCCGGCGCCGAATCAGTGACGGGAGGAGGGCCCGGGGGCGGGCGGGAGCGGGGAAGGGGAGGGGGCGGCGGGGCGAGGGGCTTGGAGCCCCCGTCACCGCCGCAGCCCGGGCCGCCTCCGGGAGGCGCCGGCGCCCGCGGGCGCTGCGGGCCGGGGGGGCGTGTGGGCGCCCACAAGGGCAGGGGTGACCGAGAGATGCGGCGCTGTGAGACAGCCGGGCCGAGCTCCCCGCTCCTTCCCGGGAGGAGAGGGCGCTGGGGACGGGTGCCGCGGGATGATGCCCTTCATGCGGCACAGCGGCGGCTGAGCGAGGCGGCAGAGCTGCCGGTGCCGCTCCCCGCCCGGGGCACGGGGCAGCGGGGTGGGAGCGCCCGCACCGCCGTGCGGCGGCAGCGCCCTCCGGTCCCGGGCTGAGGCAGCCGGGACGGGGCTCCCGCCCCCGGTCAGGCCGATGAGGGAGCGCAAACAGCCTTAGCTAGACCAAAGGATGTGACTGCGGTAAGCGACAGGCTTTTGGCTACCCAAGATCATGTTCATGTCTGATCTTCTGCTCTGGAGATTTGTGAGTCCCAAAGCATGTCTGCAGACTAACTGTGTTATTTGGTTTATCAAAAGCTTGTATCTCTTTCTAGAAAGCTTGCCTTGCCTTAGATCATCACCTAACAACAACAAGGCTACTGCTTATTCCTTTGAAGGCTGACATTGATTTTTGCTGACAGCAAAATAGTAGGCTTTTCACATTCCTGATCTGAGTTGAAGAGGAAATTTGGGGTTTTGTAAAGATGTTTATTGTTAACCCTGTTGTTGACTTCCAAAAAGAAGATTTAAAGATGTGGATGTTTAAAAAGTGTTCTGGCTCCCCAACAGTAAAGGTCTTTTACCTTTCAACACCCACTTGCTATAGGAGGAATTTAAATGCTAGTGTACTCACTCAGAGTACAGATGGGGCACCTAGCAATGTTTCCCCTTGTGGATTGTCCAGCCATTGTTGCCCTGTGTTGGCATGCTCTGCTATCCAATCTCCATATCCAGTTACCCTCTTGTGGGAGACACCAGGACTTTCTCCTGTTACAGCCGCAAGACACATTTGAATCAGTTTTCACATAAGACATGTACCAGTCACAAGGCTGATTCTTACAGTAGACAGAAAATGGAAAAAGAAAAGAAACCAAAAAGCTTTCTTCTTAGAGGAAGAGGACTGACAGATGAGATGACCATAAAGTAATTTACTCTTTGGTGCGAGGATGCAATTTATGGCATAACAAGAACTTCCTACTGCTCAATAGCTTGTCAATGTGGTGTGCATATCATATTAAATACCTGCCATCCTGCCAATCCTCCCTAGCTCTGTACCCACCAAACGCTGCATTGTTCCTATGTTATATCTTCTCCTTCCCTCCTACAGGGCGAAACAAAGGCGTCGGTGACAGGCAGAATGAGACATGAGAGAGTTAGAGACTAACCCTCCTGGGGGTCTGTCAGCTGAGCAGAGTGTATCCTGGATGGGCTCACATCCAGCTGATACTGCTGGCTAAACATATTTTGTGCTCTCTTAACAGCTTCTTTACACATTTCAAAGGACAGATTACTCAACACTCAGTTCACTGCTTCTGGAGGGATGAATGGACCACTGACTCCCAGGATATGAGAATGCTCATCTTGGACATAAACTAGACAAATGTATTCCTTTTAATCATCTAGCAATGATCGTGGTGATGAGTAATTATCAACAGTATGATAAACTGTCCTTCTAAATACCTATGTTGCATCGGGATCAAAGTGATTGTGTACTGGGATATTATGATATTATATATATTATAAGTATAAAAAATAGATGTGTAGTTTGCATTGTCCTCTGCCAGTCCAGATGAGCTGTGCTCTGCCAGTGCTGCTGACTCTGCCAGTTTTTCTTTCTCCATGGGGCAGTGCTAGTACATGCCTCCTCTGCCCCAGCTGAGGAAAGGCAGAGGGCTGTGAAGAGAACTGTACTTCCACCCAGTAGCAGCTAGTGGATTTGCTATATCTCCTTGGAAAAGTGCTAAAACAGAGCAGAGCTGCCTTATCTGTGGGTTCCCAGGAAAGAGGCAGAAGGTAGAGGTTTTGTGGGGGGAAAGGAACACATTTCCCGAAAAAGGGGAGTGGAAAAAGACCTTCTAGTCCCACCACATACTGTTGCCTTCATTGCAGTTGATAGTCCTCCCCACAAGGACATGAAGCCCCATGGGTGCATTGGAATGCTTTTTTGTGTTAGTATTTTGAAAATTCTCATGGCATATCTCATTAATAAATGGCAGCTTTGGAAGTATAAGAATCAGTGTTATAAAGTTCAAGACTGTGAAAGAGAATGCTTATATTTATTCTAAATGAAGCTGTTGAATTGCAGTTATTTGCAGTTATTCACTCCTTTTTCACACATTCACTTACAGTCACAAGCACCAAGATGTGTGTGTATGTGGTCTGCCCAGGACTCTGTGTGCATGTATGTGTGTGACACAGAGGACAGGGGACAGTAGCTCCTGAGTCCTTGGGATGCTCCTTAGGTTTGTCTTGATCAGGCACAACAAACCACAATTTTGACAAGCTATTTTATGACCCCTGGGGGTCAAGATATCATGGCATGACTATGAACTCAGTTTTGCGTTTTTCATCCTCCCTAATTCTTGTGCAAGGCTGCTGCCCATCATCTTTATTTTCTCATTCTGTATTGCTGCCTTCCTGTTGAGAGAAAATGGGCCATCTTTGCTGTGACTGTGTCAGAGCCCATACCTTCTGGTCTTGATGTATGCATATTCCTTATTACCTGCTTTATTGCTGTTGCTTGTATCCTTGTTAAAAAATATGTGCCATATTTTTAAGCCTTGATTTTTATTGTATCACTGTAAAGATAAAAAATGACAAAGTAAGTAGTGATTCAAACAAGCCTAAAAAGGATTAAAAAGAATACAGAATACTTCAAGAATATATAGACTCACTAATACGTAAACCAACTTACAGTGGGACAGTGTAAGACTAAAAGAAATAAACCTCTGTGGTGCACATGTCAAAAAAATTGCATTAGGCTGCTGCTGCTTACTGATTTATAACGAACCTGGAAATGGAATGATCAGCTCTTAGCAGATGTTATCACTTGACTTACAGTGAAGTCTCTCAACAGCAAAGGACATCATTAATGACTATCATGAGTGAGTAACTTAAATGGTTTTTTTGAGACCCCTTAAAAATTTTTTTGAGACCCCACTTGCAAATACTGTTCTTGGAAATGAAGGGATTTGGTGAGCTTTGTTTTGGTTTGTTTCTTTTCATGGTCTGGGTTTCTATGATTCTGAATAGCTTACTTAAGAGAGATATGTGTACCATTTCCCTTAGAAGAATTTAAAGCTTGAGCCTTGAGGGTCATTGATCATACCAGGTGTCTGGAGTGTGTTGTAATGGCAGAAAACCAAGTGTAGAGAAATTTTGTGTTGAAATTTGGAGTATCTCCATCTAGAAAGGTAGATCAGAGGGCAACTATGATCACATCTCTGGAGGAGCAATTCTGTGCCACGTGCTTGAATGAGCAGGGAACAACAACTGTGATCACTACTGGACATGCTGTTTTCCTTTTCTTGCCAGTTGAGAGAGATGCTGGGTGCATGTGGTGCTTGCCAGCAGAAATGCAGTGTAAGTTACGTTCACGTGATTGAAGTGCAATTCTGCATACAGTGAGAGCATATTTCTTGTACAGAGAGAGAATATTTCTTGAAAGGCTACATTGGGAATTGCTGGCAGGGGCCACAGAGAAAATAGCACCAGGAAAGCATAGAGAGGCTGAAATCTTTGTGACTGATAGGCAAAAATAATCTGGTAAACACTCAACTTGTTGAATAGGTATTAGACTCCCAGCAAGACACCTACTGAAGAACTTGTCTGTCAGTATGTAACAGAAAATTTCAGGGGATAGCTGATGGCAGTTCTTGCAAGAAGGTGAGCAATAGCTGCTGGTGACTCCATGAAAAAAAAGAACAGGTGAAGCCAACAGCACAGAGATAACAGGACAGAATGCTGCAATTTTAATGCACTTGACAGACACAAATGCTGATCTTTCCACCAGAGAAGCAGCCAGGAACACAAAAAAATTGACAATGGAAGAATGTAGAAAAATGTATTTTGAACTCAGTGTATGGGACACAATAAGGTGTGAAAGAATTTAGAGAAATATTTCACTTGTTTGTCTCCTAGAGCCTGAGAAGAAAAATAATAAAATACAATTCTTGATGATAAAGAGAATTTTGATATAACTGACAACACAGGGCTGTCAGAATGATTCTCTGTCTAGAATGTTGAGGGTTCACATAACCTGTGTGGGAAGGAAGGTGTGGTATAATTCCCTGAAACTTGAAGTTCTGACAAGCATTGCACAATGACCAGACATGAAAAGAATGTCAAAATTCTCCTGGAAGAAATGAAGTATTTTCCCTTGTATTTGAAGAAGTTGACATATGTCAGAGAGATGTACAACTCTGAATTCCGCTGGGACACCTGCAGACACATCTATAGGTCTAGTATAAACTCAACAAGAGATTGCCTGACACCACAGTCAAATCTATCTCACCCGGTTAGGAGAAACAAGCAAGCAAGCAAGCAAACCAACAAAACCACTTTACAAACAACAAGCACTTTAAAACAGTTTGCCTAACAAGAAATTAGTTCCTGTCCAACTACCAAGGAAGAAAACCATCTTTACAGCTATAGGCTTCCCCTTTCTCTTACAGTCTTTGTCCTTTTTCCTTATAAATATTCTGGAAAATTTATTCTGTTTATTCCATTCCATCACATATCAATAGGATACAAATTAAATATCATAACTAAGACTTTAATGCCTATATTCAGTAATATTGACCCAGTATCAGCTTCTAAAGATGAAGATCAGGTATCATATGCAAGCAGGAAACCTTAACAGTACCATTGTAATTGGATCCATTTGGAATGCCAAATAAAACCCTAAAATTTGTAGATGGCAGCTACATAAGCAGAGAAGCAATTATTTCCTTAATGCATAAATATTTTAACGAAAATGATATCCACTGACGTCTAAGTTCAAAGTTTTTTTAGTGATAATAAAATTTGCCTATTAAAACTCACTGATTTTTTTAATAAAACTGTTTTTCATATCCAAATGAAGACAGTATAGCTCTCTGTTTTAGGCTCATAATAAAACTATTTTGACATCTTCCTTTCCACTGTGTGTATCTATATCTATATATCTCTGTTTTTCCTGCATGTCCCTTGAATTAAATTCTGAATTATGTGGGCATTTATCCACAACAGCTAAAATTACTTTTCATCTCTGAGCTTTGTTCCTAAAAATCTGAATATTAAACCCTCATCTTCACTCTAAGAGACTAATCAGAACATGTGTCAAAGAAGCTGAGAAAAATCTTTACAAGGTTGATCAGTCTTTTCAGTAACTAAGTTCTTCAATGTTTCTATTTGAAAATGTGCATATTCTC
This sequence comes from Sylvia atricapilla, assembly GCF_009819655.1. Taxonomy (NCBI): domain Eukaryota; kingdom Metazoa; phylum Chordata; class Aves; order Passeriformes; family Sylviidae; genus Sylvia; species Sylvia atricapilla. Next base: position 23,149,723 of record NC_089145.1, on the reverse strand, counting down.
AGAATTCCAACATATTCCTCATTTCTATATGCATTTGAGTTTTCACATTTTTCAAATTCTGTAAATTCACACATTTTTACTACTATCAGCTCACCTTTAGGGACCCTTTAGATTTAAGAACTCTCCTTATTAGTTGAAATTATAGAACAAACACATTGCCAAGCTATTTTTACCAATAACATTCTTGGAAATTCTGAACCTCTATGAATAAAACTGAATAAATGTAATCAGCACTGGTCTGAGCAGTAACCTCTAACCTTCTGCATTGTTTTCTTGCCCCTTAATTGTGTTCTTAAATGTTTCTGAGTACATAGACTGCCATGTGGTAATGCACATTAAGAAATGGATATGTCCGAAAAATAGTCAAAGAAGAAAAGAAAATGCAATTCATTACCTGGATGAGGTTCCTGGTCCTGTTCATTGCACACTTCCACAAACTATTGCCCTGGCATCTGTCAGAAATTAGACATGGGCAAGGACAGCCTAAGGCAGTTGAAGAAATATTTGTCAACCAGCATCCTCAAGCACATACACAGCCTGCTGCAAACACCATGTTAAGTCTCTTCACAGGGCCTATACAAACCTGGCTGTGCTTAGGTAGTTCCTTCAACTGTCTTAAATGTCAGTAAAATCCCCCTTTCTCTAAATCTAAGCACAGGCCAATAATCCTATATAAACAACCCAGCTCTTCAAGATAGCCTTTTTCACTTCCACGGTTCTCAATTTAGCACTTAACTGTGTCTGTTGAAATAAGCTACCAGTCTGCATGTGTGATAAGTCACATTATTTTGAGTGAATTATGACACAACAGAAGTGTCTGCAGTAAATCACCCATCTACACTACCCTGCCCACTCAACAGAACACAGCCATAAATTCTCATTTCTTGAGTGATGATTTCTTCACTATTTTTTATTTCAAACAGTGCTGGAAAATAGCAGCTTCCTATTTTCATTCCCTGTTAAAGCCAACTTTGATTGAAGCCCAGATCTTCATAACAAAGTCCAAGCTGTTTACTACATGTATGTTTCTGAAAAGAATCAGTGATCAGAGAGCAGCAGTGTCCTCAACTCATTAAAAAAAAGAACAGCATATATTTTGAAGACAACTTCTACATTTGGAAACCACCTTCCTTGTCACTCTTGAGACAGGTGCTATGGAAGATGGCTCCAAGTTGGTTTTATCATCTAAAAGTATTTTTTCTTCAAAAATTTTCCTACCCAACTGCTATCTGTGTGAAGTTTTACGTATATAACTCAACAGACAGAAGAAGGTACTTTTGTCGTTCCATCTGTGCCAGGTCCTTTGTCTGCAAACAATGAGCTTTGCTGTTTGAATAAAAATATTGTCCTGATATTCAGTTCCCTAATTAAAATTATGGTTTGAATCTAATGCACATTCATTCAATTCATTATAATATGAGTAATTTTCTTTTCTTGTTACTCCTTAAAGCAGAAATATTGATGTACAAAACTGTATCCCATCTTCTTCAAAATACCATACATACCTGGACAGAAACTCTCATCATGCCCTACTTTCTCTGCAGCTCTGCCCCCATTCCCTGCTTCTCTATAGGAAAAGTAAATTTGATCAGATTTCTACTATTTGGTAGTTTCTAACTCTGTAAATACTCTTTCCTTACATTAAGCTGTTTAGAAAATTTACAGTTCTTCTTGAGATCCCAAGTGTTCACATTCTAATGTGTAATTTCTTATCCAGTATGCTCCAATCCCCCTGAAATCTCATGAGTGAATCATGCAGTCTTGGATTGCTAGCTGTACAATTTGCTAAGAAATTTAGGCATGCAGGGATTGCATACAAAAGCAAGTGATAGAAATTAAAGTTTTTGTTCTTTTATTGTGCACTCTTCAAAGTGACAAGGAACCCGGTATTCCTTTGGAATGCTAAGTACTTAATATTGAATGTAAGCCTTGCAAACATTTTTCACAGTAAAAATTCAGTTTCTCCTAAAGAAATAACTAATACCTTGGAAGAAAATCCTTCCACATTATGGCTATTCTAGATAACACCTCTTGGATATCTCCACTCCAGCTAATTTGGAAATTAAATTCATTTCCCACTATCTACCTTTTTTGGTTGCATCTATTTTATACTTGAAGGTTTTTCCAGACCTAGGCATTCAGCCCAAAAATTCATATAGGTTTTGTATACCCTAAAGCTAAAGCATTTTAAGGCAAAATTGTTCTACTAAACTAAAAACCACCCAGTTTAATGCATACAATGCAGTGCACATGCAAAGCTATGCATATTACTTTGACCACAACTTTATGGATGCTGACTACAACATTTCTTCCTGATGATCAACACAATCTAAACCTAGCTTCCCCTGTAATACTTCAAATTATTGTTCCAAATTACTTTAATATGATGGCCCATAAAGCTCATCCTCTTAACCTAAATGTATTCAGTGAATTAAAAACAGTCCCCACAGTAGCAATCAAAGGTCTCCTGTGCCTACTCATCACAGGAAGCAAAGTCATCCTTGATGAATTCTATCAAGCTAAGCTACAGCAACCAGCAGCTTCTTTCTCATCATCCAGCTGTAACTTCTATGTAAAAATCCCTGTCATTTACACAAAAATATCTGCCCCTCTCCAGGGTGTAGGTGTATCAAAATTCAAATTAAAGGAAAACACATCCAGTTAGTTAATATTTGTCTCCCCAGTTCTATGGCTGAAGGCAGCCTCCCTCTGTGTTTTCTCATTCCCCTTTCTTTCAGATTTCAATAAAATGTTTTTTACATCTCCTGCTTCACAGAGGCTATCACTGAACCACAGAACCCAAATACTTCTATTAAGCCCTCCAGCTCTCTGCCTAACAGGACATTGTGGTAGGACCGTACTTAGATGGTTAGAGATAAGTGTTCAACACTTATTCTGTACTTCAGTGATTTACCTCTAGCATTAGTATAATATCTTTGCTATGCTTGCATGAAGTTCAGGACTCGCACATCACAAAACCAGATTTCTGGCCAAGCAAATGGTTCTTCTTCAGGGGAAACAAAATGTTACTCTTTCTCTTTTCCCCTCTCACTTCCTCCTCTTTTCCTTACACTTGGTGCTGAAAGTGTGTTTATTGGTGACTGATGGCAGGGAAACTGAAAAAGCTTGTGTGACTCCTGTGTGGTCTTTGTTCTATTTGCCTGCCCACTGATTTCATGTTTTCCTTCGCTTTAATGACTACACAACAACCAACCACACAATTATGCCCCTATGATTTACAAGACTAAATAGGCTTCTGATGAAGGGTTTTGTGCTGATTTACTTGTAACAACTTTTCCCCCAGTCGGTAGCCTAAGACACACAAGCCCTAAGGTCTACAGCTTGAATATCCTGTCTGCTTCATGCCCCAGATGATTATTGGGCAGCCTATTCTTAGATCTCCTCTATGCTGCCAAACTCCTGCAATACAATTATCAGTAATGGGTTTTGCCTGTCCTTGAGCCTGCTGCAGAGTGACACTAGAAGCTTCAACTTTCTCATATAACTCAGCCCTCCTGGGGGGGAAAAAGTATAAGAAAAGCCAAATGGTCCTAATTAGTCTCAGACTCACAGTCAGAAAAGGACTGACATCAGCCCTCTGCACTGCAGGAAGCAAGATGATTCTTTTCCCTTCTCCTCAGGGGCCCATACTTTTCCCAAAGGAGCAGGGTTAAAAAAGAAAGAGACGGAAAAAGAAGTAAAGGCCAAAAAAAGACAGCTCAATTTCCTCTTTTCTAGTTTTCATTTTCTCCTCAGAAGTTGAGATGTGGTCCTCTTACCCCATCTCCTAGTAGTGTAGCAATTCAGCAGGCAAGTAACAGGATACAATAGCTGGAAGGACCACAGGTGCTGGTCTGCTAGTCACTAGCACATAGCTTCTGGAGAGGGCTGGCTATAATCCCATCACTTCAGAGGATGAAGTCAAGACTGAGCATGCAGAGAAAATTCATTTTTTTTTTCTCCTGCAACCACCTTGGAAAACCTGTTCTTTATACCCTATGTTCCTTTTAGCAGCAAAATGTAAACAATATCTGTAAATGCTATGCAGGCACTGTCACTCTGAAAAATCTTGGGCTCTGATATGTATGATTAGTAGCATTTTCATTCTGCAAGTAATTGCAAATGCATCTGTGGAGGCTTCTTGTGAAATTAGGAGCACGTCTCACTGAGTAAGAAAATCAGAATACATCATAAAGTAGAAGTGATTATAAAGATTCCTTTCATAGTCTATAATTAAAGTATGGTTTTAGGTTAGAAAGCTGAGTATCCTGGAAGATTCATGGAAGCTCAGTTTTGCCTTTCTCATTCATGTATACAAATGGTATATTTCCCCTTCTAGTTTTTGTCTCTTTAGTGCAAGGATTTGACTTCACTTGTTTACTGCAGTCTGAAACCAGGACTAAATGCTTGACACAGCAGAAAGCCTTATGCTGTATGTCACAAAAAATGAGTAAAAAGATGGCAAATATAGCCAAGGGACTTCTGAAAATGGTCAAACATATATCAAACGCACATCAAACACACTTGAATGTCAGAGGGTTATGAAAGATTGGTAGGTTGCTACTTGAAAAGGTCAGCCTTTAGTAACAAAAATTAAAAAAAACACCCAAAAAAACCCAACTCAACCTGACAGAGAGACTCACATATTTTAGAAAAGAGAAGAATTAAATCAGACAATTGGAATTTTTTAAAAATTCTTGGCATGTGACAGGGCTACATCTTGCCCATGGACATCTTTCCTCTGACTAAAATTGAACAGAGAACAGTTTGCAATACATTAACACCATCTGCTGGATAGTGCAGGGAATACAGTTTGGAAACTGCAATACTAAGTATGATACACACCATTATTGTATTTGACAAGCCATGCAGAATAGGCAGAACAGTTCAGACTCCTTCCTTTTTAGAACATTTCACATTTTCTTTTGTTTCTGGAGCATTTTCCTCTGGTAAAACCTGGGTATTTCTGCTTAAAAAGTCCTAGCTTCATAGCAGAAAGGGCTGTGTGATAACCGTAGGAACAGGATATCGGTATAGAATATTGGTATTTAATTACAAATGTAACATTTACAAAAAGGGGCTTAATTATTTTAGCTATAGAACAATTTGAACATCTTTACAATGAAACCCAAAAAAGAACTTACAGTCCACAGGCAGCAGTCCAAATTACCTTAAAGAGGAAATATGAATTAGGGTTGTGCCAGAAAAACATATAGCACGGTGGGAAATCAAAGTCTTGAACGTCTTGGCTGTAAGAGATGCCAGACATTAATTTGGCAGAATGGGATGCATGGAAAAGGCTGTTCAAAAATAACATCAGCAGTACTCTACAGTGATTGTTCTAAATCTCTCCAAAACTGAACAGACGTTGAGAATCATGAACAGCTATAATGACACAGATGAGTTACTGTTAATTTACTCCTGGCTCCATTTTTTTCCCAGGGTGGTGCTGGGCTCTAAGCAGAGGCCCAGTGCCTGCAGCAGGGCAGCCGTGCTGGGGGCTGGACAGGAGCTCCCAGCCTGGGTGTCACCTGTCCCACAAGAGCTCTGCAGACACTGCATGAGCTGGGCCTGCTGCACCACGAGGGTCTGCTGATACTACAGAAGAGCCCCAGGACTGCTCAGTCTTTGCATTAACTACCTGTCTAAAATCAGGAAATTCTGAAGGATGCAGCATTTCCCAAGAGCTGCTTAGAACTGAGAAGCTTTTCCTTTGACTTCTCCTCGTGCCCATATTGCGAGGGCTCATGGATGTTCAGAGAAAGAAATACATCATTTCAGGAACCCAGGGTTGTTGCCACGGAACAGATTAGGATATTTTTAGTCTACTAACCTCTGTGACAGAAGACAATCAGAATTGCTATATTTTATACTGGGATTGCATCTAGTATGTCCTACAAGGTGTAAAAAAACTGCTACAAAGCCAGTATTTCTTTGAAATACTCTGCTTTCTAAACAGGAAAAAAAATAAATTAAAGAAACCCATAAATACTGGAAAGGAAAATGACGTCTTACAAAGTCATAAAGTTGAATTATATAACACTGCACCACAGCCCCAGCTACTGATCAGCTGTGTCTTGAGAAAAAGTACGGTGGTCCTTTTAAATGCTCATGAATATACATAAACAAATGCACTGCCTTTTTCTGCATCTTGCAGCAGGAAGTTTGGATATACGAATATACTCTGCTGTAGTAAATGATTTTTGATATGGTTTTAACTTTTATTTCTAGTAATGTTTTCTTGTCTTTGATGTTTATTTGTATTTGTGTATGCTGTTACTAGCAGCTAAAACTGTAATATATAGGAGCTGAGAATGGTGGGTATCCAGGTTCTGGTCCTTTATTAAAGTCCAACAGAGATCCTTGTAAGCCTCTCCAGTCTTGACTGGCTTAAAGAGTTGCTCTTTTTCAGCATTTTTGCTGCTCTTTCTATTTATACCTTCCTTGCAAAATTCACAGAGCTGTTTATATACAGCAGTATAGCAGGCACGCAGTCCCAGTCTTGAAAAACTTAGAAGCTGCTTAGAGGCTGTTCCACCCTTAAGGGCAGGGAGCACCCAAGATTTGTAGTTGCTCACAGTGAAAAGGAGCAACAAAAGTTAGAGGGTCTAACCTGACACAAACTCTAATCCTAATGTTAGTCCCTGACCTGCTACATAAGCACATGGCAGTGGGTTTTGCATAAGGGTAGGATGAAAGGGAAGAGAGAAGGAAAGAAGGGAAGAGAGAAGGAAAGAAAGAAGGGAGAAAGAAAGAAAGATCACCAGTCCTGGTTCCAGTATCAGTCCAGCTGATGGGATGTCCAGCATGCTGGAGTGTGCACTCAGGCTTGGTGAGGTTACCATTTTATGGATAAGTTTTTCCCACCCTGAAGACAAGTTTCTTGCTTTCTCTTCAAATTAATTATCATGCACAGACCATTCTTTCAGACCTTTTTGGAAATGGGTCAGAGGGCTTCAAAAATCTTTGGTGGTCTTGACCCTCCCTGCACAGTCCATTCTAATTTCTCAGCCTCATTCCTGTGCTTGTGTTGTACTGTGCTGTGCTTATCTCCAGTAGCAAGAACAAGGACTTTTGTCGCAGAAATTGCTGCCCTACTTCTGCATGGCCACCTTCTCCAATCACAGCATGTTGCTACCAACCACCCCTGGTTATTGCCAACAATCCTTGTCAATTTTGCCAGTGATCCTTCATTGGCTCCCCCATCAGTGTTTGAGAAATACATACTGTCTTCTGGGATTCTGCAGAGCCCTTTTGACAATGCAGCCCTTTTGACAATACAAAAATGTATTCAACTAAAATTGGTCAGAGGTGAAGAGTAAGGAGGGTCAAGTAAAAACAGCATGAGCACATTCTGGTGATTGCCTGGGATTCTGTGTAGTTTTCTATTTGCCTAAATGTACTTGGATGCTGACATATAAGCTGTGTCATGGTTTCAGTTGGGGTAGAGATAATTTTCTTCCTGGTAGGTGGTGCAATGCTGTGTTTTGAATTTTGTATGAGAATAATGTTGATAAGACACCGATGCTTTAGTTGTTGTTGAGTAGTGCTTACCCTAAGGCAAGGACTTTTTGGTTTCCCAGGCTCTGTTGGTAAGGAGCTGCACGAGTAGCTGGGAGAGAGCAGCTGACCTGCAAGTAAGGAAAATCCCACACCATGGAATGTCATACTCAGTATATAAACTGAGGGGAATTGTCTGGGGCCCTGCAGATTGATGCTCAGTGATAGGCTGGGCATCAGTCAGCAGGTGATGTGCAATTGTATTGTGAGGACATGGGAGATTTTTGAGACCCTGAGATGAAAACATGAAACAATGAAAAGAGGCAGTATTCTAGAAGAGAATAGTTTTGGATAATAGCTGAAAAAAAGGAAAGGAGAAAAATTACTCATATGATTCAGACTGTGAACTAGCAGGAAGAATCATTAGAGAAGTAAAATAAGGTGAAGAAGGGATGGCAGTATTTCAAGAAGCAGGGAACAGGAGTCTTAAAGATTCAAGATAAGAAGAATGGGGTAGGAGTTGAGACTCCAAGTTTTACTTAGGACAGCTGATCATTTGAGGCTAGAACACAAGAGCTTCACTTAAGCATCAACTAACACCTTTCTATCTTTTCTGAGGGCGTGACCTAACCATCCAGCCTTTCCTTTTCTTCAGAAAGGAAATCAGCCTGAGACAACAAAAAGAAAAATAGCTAAAAATATACAGTGAATCATGGAAAATTATATCTACTAAATTTCACAGTGTACTGCAATTGCCATAGTAACGCTGGTTGGTAGATTACTGCAAGCTGCTTCTCTGCTAAATTTTCCTGGAAGCTTTGCCAATTCTCAGTTTGTTTTTAACATGAAGTTTAATAAAGAGTAACTCTGAGACCTCACATTGTCTCCTTTTATTTCTCTTTTGCCATCTTCCCCTTTTATTCCTCTTTGTAAGGAATAAGTTCTTTAGGGAAGAGTTTTCAAAGGCATCTTTTACCAAAGTTGTAAATGGACTTATGGTAGGATTTGTGCAGTATGTTATGTGTCTGGTTTTTGATTTCCAATTCATTGAAATGTAACTTTTTGTTGGAAAATGAAGTATTACTTATTGCTGCTTTCTTGGTTGTTTTTCTCATTCCATCTAACAGCAAAGTCCAGCTGATCAGTGATACAGCACCATATATCACAAAACAAGAGTGTAAAAAAGAGCTTGAGAGGAAAACATGAAAAGGGACTTTACCTCTTTGTTCTACTTTCTGAAACTAACCATTTCCAACTGTGATAACAATCCCCAACCTGAGACAAGGGTAGGGAATACAAAGAAAGAAGGCAACTCAACCAATGGATTTATTCGGTAAGAGTTTCTTTCTCAGATATTGCAGAGCTGCATTTCATGTGTGCTTTGAGAAACAGAGCTTTGTATTCTGCCTCCAGGTATGTATAGCTAGTCTCCTTTTTCTCTCTGGTGTAGGTTTCAGAAAACTAGGATAAGTGATGTGCAATGCCACAATAGAAGATGAGCTGACTAAAATTGTTGGGAAAGCACTATGAATTAAGATCATCATTGCTTTTGATAACTACTTGGTAATGCACAATGAAAAACACAGTGTCATTCTTTCAGAACAATGCTGTTGGCCTTTTCCATGCAGAAGTGGAAACATGTCCAAAAGAATGGAATCCTTCTGGCAGATGTAAAGGATCATGAGCATGTGGTGTCCTATAACTGCCATTCTTTGGCCAATGAGTCATGAAAGCATGATGGGCAGAACAGATCACATTTTAGATTTTGGAAGCACACAGATGATTGTTTTCTCCATCTAACATAGCTCATTAGAATGTAAAAACTTCCTTCTTTCAAGAGGAAAAATAGTATAATTGTGGACATCTAGGAGGACGAATTATGTACTCCTGGAGGAATAAAACCAGTTAGGGAAAAAATCTTGTGACAATTGAAATACCAGCATGTTAGAGACAAGGGGAAAAAACTTTTGGTGTGTAAACAGGAAGTTCCTGTTCGTCTTGATTCTTGAGCATTTCAAGCCAAAGGCTGACTAGTCAAAGAAGCAACTTTATGAGTCATCAGCTGCAGAAAGAAACTTTCATGCTTGCCATCACCAAACACAGAAAAGTAAGAAGGATGCACAAGGGACATGCAACCTCTTTTGCTTTGAGACAAAAAGAATACTAAGTTAAAAATAAAGCTTAAGGCAATACTTCTGGTACAAAAAGCTTTTAGAGTCAAAGCCCTTAACCTCTTAAAATATGATTCAGTCATCTACATAAACTTATCTTGGGCAATACAAATTTAATTCTTGCTGCTATATCAGTCCTTAGAAGACCCTGTGGTTAAGTTATAAACTACTGTGTTTCATCTACAAAACAGGTCAGTAATTTCCTTTTGTTGCTGCTCCCTCCTTCTGGATGGTAAAGATGAACTCAGTAAGTTCTCTGATAACAGAGATGTATTTTCTTTTTAACAAAACACACTGACCTGTACAAGAAATGAGTATCAGGGAAGACTGTCAGAATCAAACAGGAGGGTAGAGCAGTTGTACAAAATAAATGTGTAGTGTCCCTTGAAATATTCTCTATACAGTGCTTCTTTTGGTGAGAGAATTGTTATCACCATGCAGGTGTACAATTGTAGACTGAGAGAAACAATAGAGAGTAGGAGTGTGATTGGAGACTGACAGAGCTCTGGGAAATTAATAAAATACTGAAAAGATTAAAAAAAATAAGTCAAAAGTTGTAAGCAAAACGCATATTCAAGTGAGCTCTTTTGAGGGGAAAGCGTGGTACAGACACAAGTAGGTCAGCTCTGAATCACTAAATTAATAGCCAGTACTGGGTGAGGAAAAATATTTCCCATCTTCTATTTTTACAAATCTCTGCCTAAACATACACAAGTCGGTTTGGGATGAGCTATCTCAAATTTCTCAAAGAAAGTTCAAGTACCTTGAGCAGTCGATATGCATTGGTTTATTGTTCCAGTGCCTACACACTGGTTCTCTCCTAGGAATAAAGCCTAAGAAACACCTTAACACAGAAATCTGAAATGAGTCATCTTTACTTCATATAAGGAAATTGGAGAAACATGTCAGATGCTAATATTTCATATCCTATTAGAAGGGAAAGACATTCTGATAGTCTGTGCCTTCTTCCTACCCTGTGCAGACACATAAAATTCTTGAAATCTCTCACACATATTAATAAATATTTATCCTCAAACTATGTGGCCAGGTGACACATGGTGTGCTGTAAAAGAAAAGGAATGTTTTCAAGAGAATTATCGGTCTGATAGATTAACACTGCTCCTTTGTCTTTTAGAACCGTGGTGACTTTGAGGGGGAAATCCTATTTATGTAAATGATAACGTAATAACATTTCTCAAATCACACATTGTGAGTGTTATGAAGGACAGATATGAGGGCTTACCTTATTGGAATTATCCCCAACATAGCCCAAATCTAAAACAGTGTGGTAATTTTCCCTACACGTTACTGGAAAGGGATAAAATAGAGGAGCAGTAATGTTTCTGCATTTGACACAACAGGGCCAAATCCCAAAGTGGAGAATTTCAAATAGAAGCCTCCAACTTAGTGACTTCTTTGGGTTTTTTAATCTGGTTTTCTTATGCAACAAAGATCATGTGGTTGTGAGAAGAGACACATTTAAGAGGTGTTAGCTGATCGGGGAGAGAGCCTGGAGGTCCTGAGCAGAAAGTGGGCACAAATGTAATTGCAAACTAGTAACTCAGCAAACCATGCTGCCCTTTGTGCAGCCAAGCAAGTAAAAACTGGGGAAGCAATTGATCTGGAGCTACTGACACAGAGGAAGAAAGGAGGAAAATCTAGGGACACAGTTCTGTAGGTCACTAGGGCCCATTATTTCTGCTACTGGTTAAACAGCCAATTTACTAAAAAGATAGCAAGCCAAGGGATTTTCTTGGCGCTCCTCTCACATTTTAGAGTTCTTTGTTGCAGAGGAAAGACTAGAATTGCAAAGCATGTTCTGTGCTTAATTGATGGCCTTTACTGCCATCCAAAACCATGTAGAAATCCCAAAGCAACCAGATTACCTCTTGAACTGCAGGACAATTACCATGAACTACCTCTGACTTGCAACTTGTGCTTTTTCTTTTTCAGTCCTCCAGTTCCTTGGGTTGCAAATATATGAGACTTGACCAGTTTCAAAATGCTACATCATTAGAGGACAACACTACTTTTATACAGACAGATCTGCACAGATATACATACTCTACTGCAGCATTAACAAATATTTACTATTTTAATAGTGATTAACAAACACTACTCATGTTTGAATTTCATCCACCAAAACGAAGCAGCAGCTGACCTCTGAGCTATATTACAATTTTTATCATGCTGGTGGGTTTTAAATAGGTTTTCCTAGTTGTGACCGCTTCCCAATTAAATAAAGTTAGTCAACAGTTCTTAAGACAAGTTTCAACAATGCTTCTTGAATTGCTATTAGTTTTAAGCACATACAGAATTTACAGGATTTATAGTCTGATTAAATGCTTGAAATACTGACATTTTAAGAACAGTATGGAAAAGGAAGCCTATAATTACTAAAATTTAATATAAGAAACTTTAACCTGGAAAAGGTCTTGCAAGTTTGGATGTTAGAAATTATTCAGAATTCAATTTCTCACATAGTAACTCATTTAATTAGCAAAAGTCTGTTGTTAACCTACTATCTAAAATTTATTCTGAAATGCCATTTCATGGCAATAAGTATTCAAAGTAGAGAGGAAACTGGGACATAAGAAAGTCTAATTTTTTCATCTTTCTTACTCTTGAGAGAACTGTAGTTGGTTTTTAGGATTTTCTGACAAGGCCATGAGCAATAGCAAAGACTTGCTGGACCTTGGTCTTTTTGTGTCCTATGCACATAGGAATCTCATTTTGCCAGAGCAAAAAATGGAGCCTTCAACAGAGTCTAGTCTCGACCCAGGGAGAACCACATCTGTAGCTGTAGCCACTTTTTCACGGAATTGGTTCTTTAGGGGATATAGTCAGTCAAAATATATTAAAATTCACCCACAGACTTAGAGCAAATTTTTAGAGGAGGCACTTGCAGCAGAACAACTGATGCCAATAGGCATCACTGAATATTTCCATCATATTTAGTGCAATGTAATTTAACAAAAGGCGAGGGGAGAATTTTCTGATCTCCGAGTTGAAGAAATCAAGCTGTAAATTGAAGGAAGAATCATAGAATGGTTTGGATTAGGAGGCACCTCAGGCTTTATTTCTTTCTTTGAACTTCAAAAGGGAAGTGTTGATTTCCCTCATTACCTGCCTGGAAGGGGCAGTGGGGATTTGGCACAGCGGTTTCAGAGGACTCGTGCACCCCGTGCATGACCCAGAGGGTGGCCAGAGCTGCTGGGCCCCAGGGACAAGGCTGTGGGGCACAGGCAGCCCAGGGCCCGGCCAGCTGGGGAGGGCAGGGCTGGGCAGGGCAGGGCTGGGCAGGGCTGGGCAGGGCTGGGCTGGGCTGGGATGGGCAGGGCCGGGCAGGGCTGGGCTGGGCAGGGCTGGGCTGGGCAGGGCCGGGCAGGGCTGGGCAGGGCCGGGCCGGGCAGGGCCGGGCCGGGCCGGGCTGGGCAGGGCTGGGCAGGGCAGGGCAGGGCAGGGCCGGGCAGGGCAGGGCAGGGCAGGGCCGGGCAGGGCAGGGCTGGGCAGGGCAGGGCAGGGCAGGGCCGGGCAGGGCAGGGCCGGGCCGGGCAGGGCAGGGCTGGGCAGGGCAGGGCTGGGCCGGGCTGGGCAGGGCAGGGCTGGGCTGGGCTGGGCAGGGCAGGGCCGGGCAGGGCAGGGCAGGGCAGGGCCGGGCAGGGCAGGGCTGGGCAGGGCAGGGCAGGGCAGGGCCGGGCAGGGCAGGGCCGGGCCGGGCAGGGCAGGGCTGGGCAGGGCAGGGCTGGGCCGGGCTGGGCAGGGCAGGGCTGGGCTGGGCTGGGCAGGGCAGGGCCGGGCAGGGCAGGGCAGGGCAGGGCCGGGCAGGGCAGGGCTGGGCAGGGCAGGGCAGGGCAGGGCCGGGCAGGGCAGGGCAGGGCCGGGCAGGGCAGGGCTGGGCAGGGCAGGGCTGGGCCGGGCTGGGCAGGGCAGGGCTGGGCTGGGCTGGGCAGGGCAGGGCATGGCCAGGCAGGGCTGGGCAGGGCAGGGCTGGGCTGGGCAGGGCAGGGCAGGGCAGGGCAGGGCAGGGCAGGGCCGGGCTGGGCTGGGCAGGGCAGGGCCGGGCTGGGCTGGGCAGGGCTGGGCAGGGCTGGGCTGGGCAGGGCTGGGCAGGGCTGGGATGGGCTGGGATGCGCAGGGCAGGGCTGGGCAGGGCTGGGCAGGGCTGGGATGGGCTGGGATGCGCAGGGCAGGGCCGGGCAGGGCTGGGCAGGGCTGGGCAGGGCTGGGCTGGGCAGGGCTGGGCTGGGCTGGGCTGGGCTGGGCTGGGCAGGGCTGGGCAGGGCTGGGCTGGGCAGGGCTGGGCAGGGCAGGGCTGGGCTGGGCTGGGCAGGGCTGGGCAGGGCAGGGCTGGGCAGGGCTGGGCAGGGCAGGGCAGGGCTGGGCTGGGCAGCCGGGGAGAGCGGCAGGCCCAGCTGCGAGCCTCAGGCCCAGCTGCGGCCCCGGGCGCCGGGAGAGCTCTCCGCCAAGGCGGGCCCGAAGCGGGGCTGGAAACCCGGCCCGGCTGGGCACGGCACCACAGTGCCCGCAGGCACAGCTGCGGCACAGCGGCCATACACACAGGACAGGCGAACGGCCACGGCACAGCCCGGGCCAGGGCGGAGTTTAAGTGCAGAGCCCGGCCCCGGCGGAGCTGCAGGCCCCGGTGAAGCCGGTCAGGGCCATCAGGGCTATCGGTGCTACCCCCAGCATTGCTCCAGCCCTCCTCGACACAGGACACACCCGGATCACAGTGTGTATTTCCCTCGACACAAGTGTCCTGCTGTCTGCACCTTGCATACCGGCAAGAGAGGTTCTAGTGTCTTTCTGCCCGTTTGGGTGGTTGTCAGCCTACCAGCCTTGAAACCACCCTCTGACTTTCACAATAACCATCAATAAAAGGTGGTTGAAGATGAGCAAGGGTCTCGTAAGGACAGTTATAGAAAGGCTGCCCATAAGGATATGAAAATCTCCTGAGAGGTAGCATATTTAGGCTGGATGCCTCATTAACCAGATTACAAAAAGTTGTTAAAATGAATCCTGGTTGCCTAAGACAAACTTTTTTTTTTTTTTTTTTTTTTTTTTTTTTTTTTTTTTTTTTTTTTTAATAGTGTGGTTCTAAATAGTACACAGCTGTTGCCTTCTTTACTAAAAATAAAATTCACTGGGGCAATGGTTTCTGAACTAAACGCTGCTAAGTGATCTTACAGGTGCTTCCCTTAGTAGCTGACGCATTTCTAAGACCGATAGCATGCAACATGAATCTTGGTTTGAGCAATATTTCTGAAATTAAACTTCATCAGCTTTCTATACAAAAGAAGCAGACTCCACCTGTGTGCTCTCTGCCTTCAGTGTCAAAAAGAAGAGACATGGCTGTAAGCAATCTTACTGCACCAAAGGCTCTCTATGTTCTGCCTTCAGGACATCTTTGTCCAGACTTCACCACTAATCACAGTGAGGTGCAGATCAGGTGCAATCAGTCTGCATAGCTTTGATCCATGAGCATAATCCAAGGTGACTGCTGTTCTCCCCAGGACTTGTGCAGCCTTACAGGCTGTGGACAGTTTTTTACCCTTTGTGAGCCCTTCCACGGTTTCGCATCAGAGTACCAGAGTGACTCTGATGCACTGAATGAAGGATACGCTGGAAAACGATTTTCTGAATATAAAGAGGTGAGGAAAACATGTCATGTAGGATATTTAAGCTTTCAAAGTGTTAGAAATTTGGGACTATATCTGTTGCACGGAACTGTGAGCAAGCACACTTTGCAAGGTTTTCACATTTCTATGCTGCATTCCCTGCACCATGCAGTAGATGGCAGGAGCCAATAAAAAAATTTCAGTGCAATTTTCGTAGAAGTAACTAAGTTGATCAGACTTATCTTTGTTAGATTCTCATGTTTAATTTAAAAGAATTTAAGAGCAGCCTTTTTACTTTTATGGACAATATTAACGCACATAATATTTCTCCTGTTGTAAGGTTTATTTCTTTATAATGTAACTTGTATTATTAAGTGATTAGTCTTTCAAAATTGTGTTGATATTTCAGGGTTTTTTTATGAGCTCTGAGATTTACTAGACAACTTTCATGAGTTTCTTAAATTACACTTTAGGTTCTGTTTCTGTGACGTGAAATATTTACTTCCATGTTATTTGCATTTGAATACATCAGTCATACTACAAACAACAGAAAAGGAACATGCTTTAGGCATTAAAATAAAAAAGGAAATAAAACCCATATCAGAATTAATCAAAACAAGCATAGGTTCAAATATTCAGTTGCAAGGATGACCCCTCCTTTCTAAATTACTCCTCCCAAGTTTAATAAAAAGAAAATATTTTACTTTGACTATCAATCAAGATTCCTTATGAAATATTTAATAGCTTTTTTAAAAAGTGCTGAGCTAAATTGTAACTATGAGTAACATAACATTCTGTTGTCAGAATTAGTTGCTCGCTAGATCTTACAATCCAAAGGGACCTAGCAGACAAAGATAAGCAAGCATTATGAGAATTTCTTCTTTGAATTCAGCATGGTCCAGCCCATCTCTGCTTCCTGAGAGGAGACAAGTATCATATCTCTTTGATAGTGTGTGCTCTTTGTCCAATCAGCTGAACATCTCAGCTTGAGCTTGCAGAAGTCAGGGGTTTTAATAGTGAATTTCCATGTGAGAAGAGAGATGGGCTGCAGCCATGCCTCCTCTCCTATAGGAGCGTGTTTTGGCACTTACAACCCCTGTACGTAACTGCTGCCTGTCCTGTGTAGCTGGAGGAAATGAAGCATATGGCTTTAAGATATCAGAGAACAGACAGTTAATTGTGCAAATGTGGAACTAGGCAAGTATTGTTACTTTAACTGAATCTGGAAGTCCTGTAGCTCCACTGTTGCCAGCTATCACTATCTGGATTATCAATTATCTCAGGTATGACTTGTAAACATCTGGCTAAAAGGAAGAGCTAGCACCACAGCTTTTTTTCTGTGGTATAAAAATGTTCTCATCAAAGTGAATCACTTGGGGATAGACTGCTACTGTAAATTTGTCAATTTACAAGTCTGACTGATAAATCTGGTTTAATGTGAATGAGGCACATGAAACAATTTCAATCTCTATTAAATGTATTTGCAATCCTTGTAGATAAGCAAACCCTCTCTATCAGCCCTCCTTGAGCTTCAGTTGTCAGAACCCTGGACACAGTCTTTCCCTGCTGTGAAGACTTTGGCTGCCTGTGCCATGGCCAGCACTGATTCTTGTCCCTGTAACCAGGAGTGAGGCTGCTGTGCAAGGAGCTCTGTGTGACTGGGGGCTTTGAGAAGCCTCCCTGGAGGCATCCTCTTGGGCTCTAGCCCTTCCACAGTCCTGCCTGAGCTATGTTGATGTTTTGTAGTCTGGCCACGTTCCTTCCTGAGCCAGATCCCCTGATCTTAGTGTCTGGGTTGCCTTTGATCTGCTACATCCCTGAAGACTTGTCTGGCAAGCACTGGATTGTCTTCTGACCCTGTGTAGTGTCACCAGACCTGCTCAGGTAGGGTGGGGCTTCACCCTTGTTGGTGGGGGCATTGCCCTGCTGCCCTGCGGTGACCCTTGGCTTCCAGCTCCCCTTGCCTTGCAGAGCAGCTCTCCTCTGCTCCCTCACACCACACACTGGAGCCACTTCTTAAGCAAGGATCTTTTCTAGTGAGCTAATGAAATGCTAATATGATCCCAGACCCTTAAAGAAAATGTAGTTAGTTATATCTAATAGCTGGCATATTTTCAGCAATGCACCAGAGCAAATCCGTTAGTAAAACACTTGAGAAGCTAACAGTGCTCATCTTAGGCCGAGTCTGCTAAATCCCCATGATAAACTGAAAAACTCTGGACTGTGTTGTTTTCCAACCAGAATCCTAGTACTGTTGTGGTTATTTTTCAGCTGCTGAAGGCAGAAGTATAGTTCATTAACACTCTCTTTGGCATATGAAGGTACCTGTTCTCATTCATATCTTATAAAGAGGCAATATATTTTGTCAAGGCAAAGGGCAACAAAATATGAATATTTGAAGTCATGATTACTACTCTTCTAACATTTCAGGGTGTGGAAAGAGGCCTTTTATTTAAATCCCTTATGATATATTTATTACTTCTGCTATGTATTATTTGTGGAATTAGCTTTAGCAAGAGAATATAGGCAAATTTGGAAGAGGAGAGAGTCATTTGAGGAAGAGTTGAGGAACATGATAAAGAGATTTGAGGAACATGATACAGTGGAGTAGAACTGAAGGCAGGCCTCAAAAGACTGTGGTACATAGTGATGGTATTTCTTCTGGGACATGTAATCAGTGACAGTCATCTTTACTGTTCTATTAAACTTCAATTAATTTTTGAATGACTCGCCAGCTCAGGAAGCTACTGACCACTGCCTGGTACACTGAGTTGTACAGGCAGGCACTGGTTAGAAGTGACTTCTCTCAGCTCTTCAGTTTCTCTATTCTAATGAGACTGTACATGTCTCTGGCTATAGTACTTTCAAACTGTAGAGCTTATCCCTCAAAGTCAAGCAAATATATACCTATGTATATATCCCTTGTAGTCTGTTCAAACATGGGATCCATCTCCATAAAAACCTCACTATTGCTCACATTTGATCTACTGCAAGAGCAGCCGTGTAACTGAGGGCAATATGATGGGAGCACCTGTGGAACTGAGACATTGCAAAGTCTCAGAACTCCAACTAGGCTGTTCACCTGCAGACAGCTAAAGTCCAAGCACATATCAAACTTGTTAGATAAGTCTTCAGACTGTGAATCCAATGCCATTTTGGCTTGGGGGCCACTGCCTTGATTCTTATTTTCCAAGATTAAGATAGTCTGGATTGAGAGCTGTTTGATGTGTTCCCCAGGGGTTGTATTGGGACTGGCACTGTTGAACACCTCTGTCACTGACATGGACAGTGGCACTGGGCACACCCTCAGCAAGGCTGCTGACAGCACCAGGCTGTGGGCTGTGACTTACACTCTGGAGGGAAGGGATGATATCCAGAGGGACCTTGGAAGGCTTGAGAGATGGGTCTGTGTGAACCTCATGAAGTCCACCATGGCCACATGCAAGGTCCTGCACATGGGTTGGGGCAATCCCAATTACAAACACAGGTTTGTCCAAAGGGAAAAGAATGGATCGAGAACAGTCCTGAGGAGAAAAACCAGGGAGCTTGGTGGTTGAGAAGCTCCACATGAGCCAGCAATGAGCACTTGCAGTCCAGAAAGCCAACCATGTCCTGAGCTGCACCATAAGTAGTGTGGCCAGCAGGGTAAGGGAGAGAATTCTTTCCCTCATCTCTGCTCTCATGAGATGCCACCTCATGAGATACACCTGTGTACTATGCCCAGCTCTATGGTCCCCAGCATAAAAATGATATGGACCTGTTGGGCTGGGTTCAAAGGGGGGGTCCCAAAAATGAACAGAGAGCTGAAGCATCTCTGCTATGAAGACCAGCTGAGAGTTGGGATTGTTCATCCTGAAGAAGAGAAGACTTCAGGAAAGCCATACAGAAGCCTTGCAGTACTCAAAGTGGGTCTACAAGGATAGGGAGGGAGAGACTGCTTATTGGGGAGCCTAGGGATGGCATAACAGATAATTGTATCGAACTGAAAGGGAGTAGGTTTAGATTAGATATTAGAGAGAAATTCTTTACTGTGAGGCTGGTGAGACACCTGAAAAGGTGAGAACTAAGGGATCTTTAAGGTCCCTTCCAACCCAAACCATTCTATGATTCCACGAGGAACGCTGGAAGTGAACATCTCATCCCAACCATTGTGTATAACTGCTGTTTGTAAGCCCTTCAGCATGTGCTGGGATATATGTGATCCAAAGGGCTATTTGCTCTCACAGGCAGAAGCCAGCCCACTTTGGCCTGACCAGATGCTAACTATTTGTAGGCTTCGTGCCAGTTGTCGGATGCTTTCTAATAATTACAGACTGGGTACTGTTATCCCAGTTTTACTATTTTATGCAACTATATCAAGCAAATAGGTATTTCAAACCCTTCTGTTTCCTGAACTGAACCAAGCACTCTTGTGGTGTGATTGATTGTAAGGCAAATACAGTGTTCCCCAAACAGGCCTTTTTATGCTACAGATCCTCCCCAAAACCCTTATATACATGTTTAATTTCCTTCCTTTGACACTGTGAAATGTCAAAACTCTCTACTCTACACTTTCTTCTTCCGTTGCTTTCTCAAAACTACATTTTGCCTAGATATAAGATATATTTTTAAAAAGCTTTTTAAAGCTCTTAGCTTCCCAAAGCCCTAGTGGAAGTGATGGAAACTGTTTTTAATGATTCCTGAAGGCAGCCTAAAGGCTGCACTGACTGACACATCACATTTTTAACAGAACTTACTTCCTTAGTACAGCTGTGATCTCTCTCCACCCTCAACCTTCCTCACTCAGGCACTTTGTCTCTCTCCCCACCTTAATCTATCTTCATAGTTCCATCAGTTTCAGTTGCAAAACAATAGTTACTAATTGAGCCTGATAGCTACAATTTTGTATTGAACAGCCTATTATAACTGTTTTACGTCAGAGTGACAGCATTTCTAGCCTTACATCATGAGATCTACTGGGAAATCCTAAAAACTTAGGAAGATATTATTTTGGGGGTTTGTGAGTCAATAAGTATGGGTCAGGTCCTGTGAGCATTGGGGGAAAAAGAAGAAGAAAGCAGGGTCACGTGCAATGTTTTGATATTACTGATTATATGCAGGACTTTGTACTTTGTAAAATGCACTACATTATTTTCAGACAAAAGTATTTGGTTTAAAATAATTTCTTAAATCTCTTTCTATGAAACTGAGAGTCTAGAGGATAAATTTTACCTTATGCTTCCATCAGGTGACTGCTATTCACACAGAAAGAGAATGAATAGAAGAGTGACTATTTCCACTTCAGACATTTTTGTATTTCTAAACTGTCATTAAAATGTCACAATCCCACTGCAGTCCTGTTCACTTCAGGATTTTCTCTCTTGTCACAGCAGTCAGTCGGTTTGGGCTCTTTGCTTTTCTTGCCATTGTGCACAATTTAATACCACCATCAGAGGAGGATAATGATGGCACATCGCAGAAAGTTTCTGTGTTTTCAGCTGCATATGCTGTTGTGTAACTGAACCTGTTGATTTAAATTGTTCCTGTAACTTTTTGAGGTTTCCAAATGCTGCCTGCTCTTCCTCCAATAATTACAGGCTATGGCAAATCAATTCACTTTCTCTGAGTGGGCCAGAAAAACCATATTGACAGACAAATGTAACAGAGAAAGGACTGATAAATTTCTGTTAAATGTTCACACCTCAGTACTCAAAAAAGTCATTGCCCAAATTCTAAACTGAGATTCATCATCAAGGCTGGTATTAATAAGTCATATATCACCCCCTTACAGAGGCCAGAAACTTAACAGATCTTGGAGAACAAACTTCTTTCATGCTCCTACAAGTGGTCTCTCCAGATCAGTGCAAAAGCTTAGTAAGACTGGTGTGGGGGCTTTCTATCCCAAGGGCCAAAGAGAATAACCTGGGAGAGATCTGGGCAGGCATATTCAGTGAAACTACATGCACCAATCTGAGATTCAAGTAGGAGCACCTAGAATAATTTTAGGGAACTAAAATACTTGCTTAGAGTTTCCTTATGCCGTTATCTTGGCTTGGAACTCAGAAGACATTGGAAACCCTCTAAACACCAAGGTGGGAGGGACCATTCAGAAGACTTCAAGATTTGTAGGTGCCGTTTTGACATGGTGAGACAGGAATCTCCCAAATGCTTCTCTGCCCCTTGGAGGAAATGGGAAGTCCATGATATATCATGCTATAGACCTCCTGTTTACAAGCAGAGAAGGCCTGGTGGCAGATGTGGTGGTTGGAGGCTGTCTGGGGTACAGTCATCATGAAATAATAGAGTTTTTAATATTTGGTGAAACAAGGAGGGACATCAAGGACGTCAACAAAACTTCTACACTGGATTTCTGGAGAACTCATCACCAGTTCTGTTATCATAATGGTGTGGAGGTTTACTTTAATTTATGTTTTATTTCCAATTCCAAGCTCTAACCAATCTCTCACAAAACCTTTAGATACCTAATTAGATGCATACCATGTCTGTTTGCTTTCTGATGCAAAGTTCTGCATAGTAAATTGGATTATTCTTGGAGTTCTGGTTAATGGAAGGAACCCTCTAGGGTTCCTTTACAGCAGTCACTGTCCATAGCTTAGTCTGTGACTCCTCCATGATGAATGCCTGTTGTTTGAAGGTGAAGTGACCTCTAGCAAGTTGACATTTGTTTCCTGTAAGCTGATTACTGAAACCCTGATTACTCAAAAAGCCCCTTTATTCTTTCCATCCTTGTCAAACACTCGTTTCACATCAAATCAGTTTATTTACTTCCATCAAGGACTAAAGACCCAGCTCTACAAGGATCTGGTTCAACACACTCTTTTACAAGCATTATTTTTCCAAGGGGTTTGATATAAATGCATGCACTGCAATGACAACATCCCCTTTCTTTTTCCTCCACCATGTAGCAACTCAACGAAATGGTACAGATCAACCTCTTCCTGTACATTTTTTTTTCTTCATACTTCCTGCTCACACAGACAAATGGGGCCATTTAATTTTTTTCTGCATATATTTATGGACACATTTACTTCCTTAATTAAGCTATTATTTTATTTTAAGAGGATGCCATCACTATAAAAAATCAATAAATTGTTAAAGTTACCATCTACTACTGAAAGAATGAAAATTATTTATTTCTTATCATTATCAGTGTTTGGTTTATCACTCATTTTGGGATGTGCATACTGAAAACAGAGCAGAAAGTTTCACTTCTGCTTAAGACTTTTTTTGCGTTAGAACAAGACCGCTTTGAATAAGCTGCAAACACAGCAGAAAATTATATTCACCTTAGATTCTCCATGGAATTACAGAGTAAGCGTTAGTTCCCAAAGACTGTTCCATATATTTTCGATTTTACAATTTTTACAAAGACTTGGCATTCTACCAGAAAATTGAGGTTTAAATTATCACCCAAATAGTGCAGCCAGCTGCCTGTAGCTATTTTTTTAATTGTACACAAGGAAAGAAAACAAAGGTAAAGTGAAAGATACTATAAAATTCTCTTTGATTTCTTGTATGTGTCAGAATCATGAGATTGAGTGTCTACATAAGAAGTTCCTGTTTCTTTAGATGCTACGAAGCTTGTACCTCATTCAGAATAATCTCTGCCTTAATCCATGTTGGTATTAATTACACTTTTTATCTGGCTTGCAGATGTTAAACCTTGGGCGGCAGCTTGGCTGTGGAGCAGGGGTTTATCCAGACAAGTAGATCGAGCGGCATTAACACCTGTGTGCTTTGGGCTGTTGCAAATGGCTCATTAAATGTTGAAATACATTTCTGATCTTAAGAAAAGGATAGGACAAAGACTGGTGTTACAGGTACAGATTTGATCTAGGGCTGACTGTATCAGGAGCTGCCTGGAGCAGCATCTCTTCTTTTAGGTCTGCTGGCTGATCTTTGCTGGCTGTGAAGGAAAAATAACGGAATGTTGCAGATAAGAGAAATATTTTTCTCTGATTTGATGATTTTGTACTTCTGTTCACTTTTTACCTGTCCTTCAGCTGGCCTTGACATCTTTGTTACTGAGTTGCTTCCCACCACAACACAAAAACTGTTCTGAATCACCTCCATTCAAGGATAGTCACTTGAGTGCCCATGAAATCCAGGGAAAAAAGTAGCTTAAAAGACATCTATGTGGTTGGTCAGCAACTAAACACCCCTGGTGCTCAAAAACTTTTACTTGTGAATATAAAAATCCCTTCACAATAGAAATATTAAAGCAAGTTTGTCCCTACAGGACTTTCTGTGATCTTAGCAAAAATAACAATCTCACAAGGCATTTAAACCAGTGACGAACGACTCCTCCTTCTCATTTTTTTTCCCGCTAAGAATATGTGTTTGCCCTCCCATAGGCTACTGGAAGAATGAGATGACTTACCTGACCCATCTTATGAACTATATTTTCAAAACACATTTAATAAATTAATTCTTCATTTCCTTGTGTAGAATGAAGTCATTGCATACTGCATTAGGAGCTTTGTTGATACTGACTATCAAATGTAAGATTTACTTAACACAGGCAATGAGCAAACGCAAAGGATCTGCCCCTGACAGGTTAATTTTCAGCACAGGCAGAAATACAGACTTGAGTGTTCTCAAAAACAGTCACTTGTATATTCCCTGAGTTCTCATTTGCTGTGGCAGAAAATACTTCAAATTTAAAGATGAATTTGTTTAAACTGATTCCAGTAAGGGTGTTTGAAGTCTACCTATCAAGCCTGCAAGAGTTCCAGATTTGCTCACATTGTAGAAACTTTTCTGTTTACTACCAGCTAAAGTTGTACATCTAATCCTGAAGCTATAGGGACAAGAATTTTCTGTAGAATATAAATAAGGGAGGAAATATGGATTTCTTGTGTAGGGTGATAAACAGATCAATACTACATGAAAGAGATATCGATGAGTATGAAACTTATGTAGTGAAGCATGCTCCTTTTATAATTTCAAAATTAACAGAATTTTACACTTGAACTTACATAAGGTTTTTTTTAGCATAAACCAGAATTGTACAAGGATGGTTGGAAGAAAGCAGAGATTTAGAGCACAGTGTCAGCACTTTAGGAAAGAATTTATTAAGAAGGGCATTTTACTAATAAAAGAGTGAGTGATTATCCCAGTAGCACAGAGAAAGCAGTATCTGCTGACGTGTAAACTAGCCATCTAGGAAAAGAAAAATATAACCAAATGAGAAGCAGTATTTCGTTCCACTTGGAAGGAACATTTAGATAAGATATAGGGCAATTCAATATGATACACATAATTGCTTCTGAAGAGAATAAGCAAAGAACTGATCTATAGTAATGTAGACATGCACAAATCAAAGGAAAATTTGGGGAGGGGAAAGGGGAAGAGGAGCTTAATTTTGAGTATGACAAAGAAGAGTATCTATGGTTAATCAAATTATATTCAAAAGTCATGAAGCTGTCAAAGCTACTGAATGCTGACTTCTGGGATAAAAGCAAAGTTTGCAATGCAGGAAAACTTGAAAGTTCTGAGGACTGACAGTGAGTACCAACTCTCAGATAGACATGTAGACATGCAGTAAAATCTGCCAGTTCCAGCACAGGCTTCCCTTATTGAGGTAACCTAATAATAATAATGAGAAATCTGAGAGAAATGCCACTGAAAGAAAACTAGATGTGACAATATAAAATTGAGACTTACTGCTGTGTAGATCTGAAAGATGAAGGAAGATTTTACTTTGCAAGGGGCCTCCAAATACTAAATGTGAACATAAAAGTGAAAAAAGAAGACACAAAATTCTTATCTGGCAGATACATCAAACCTTTACTAAAACACAGAATTAGAATGAGTTTTTCCAAGAGGTACAGAATAAGTAGGGTAAGTCTAATTTCTCATGGCTCTGTATAATTTGTACCCCTAAGTGCTGTCTTTTCTCCCAGCAATAGGCCCAGATGTCCTCAAGGTCTGTGTCTGTTCAGGGACTGGTTGACTTTGAGCCATTTGCTGAGAAACAGAATGTACAACAGTTCACTTCTCCTGCCTCCTCCCTGGGTTTTACCTTCCTAGCACAAAACACATAGAAAGCTAATTATCCTTAATACCTCCACCATATTTTATAATTTAGATGATATCAAACCTGAGTCCCACCTTATGTAGTAATTGGTGGGAGATGGGTTAAAAGCCAAAGAAACAGCTTAGGGAAGGAGTTGAAAAAAATCTTGGCTCATCATAAATATTGTAATGTCAGCTATTGTTCCTGTTGTTAATTGAGAATGTCAAGGATTATTAGCTACCCAGGGAATAAGAATTGATTCCTCAGATTCCTGACTGTAGGAAAAACCCAACAACCCACTCTGCAAATTCCTGAGATTCTTGGAACAGACTGTAGGAACAGCAGTGAAAATGCTTACTGTATAACTGCGTAACGATATGAAAAGCTATAAGTGCCAATGGCTTGTGTTTGTCTTTTTGCATGCTTGCCAAAGATCATTTTTCACTTCAAGGACATTACTGAAAAATGTTGACTATGAATCTTAAGTCTGTACAGGTATTGCTTGGAGGAACAGGCAGAGTAGGAAAGAAGGAGTTTAACAGAATCAGTTAATGTCTTGGCTGTTACTCCTACAGAAATTTAAGGAATTTTGTAGTGGGATGCATGCATCATCTTACCACCCTTTCATAACATTGCCAGACTGACCAAGAACTTGTTCCAATAAATAGATTTTATGTTGCTTAACTTTCAGTTATGTTGTGGGCTGCTTCAACTTAAATGAATTTTCAGGATGTCAAATATCATGTTATTAAATTACAGTTCTTCTGCCCACAGATCCATACTTGTGAATCTTTTACAGCTGATTCAGTTTCTTGGTTTTTTTAACTGAAGAAGACTTTTCTATTGCTCCTGAGTTCCCCTCTCAAAAAAAATATTTCAGGATTTACCAAATGTGTTACCAGTGAATGTAAAGTTCACAACTGGTTAACTTTGTACAGTGGAGACACATTGGTATTAAAACCTTCAGCCAGTAGTAGTTTGCATTAATGAGGGACCCTGATACCAGAGTTGATAAAGGACTCATCCTAGGCAGATTTTGTAGTGGTGATGTATGTACTTTTGGATGTCTTGCCGTATATCACAGAGCTAAGCTTTGTATTTCAGGAGCTGGATTTTGACTTTGCAATTGCACAGGTGTTAGTAAATCTTTGCTTGTCTTCTCCAGAGAGACATATAGATGACACGCACCATGGGATGAGGAAAAGCCTACTCTGTGTTACCTGTAGTGAATGCAAACTGCTTTGAAAAGTACTTGAGTGATGCAGATCCCATGTTTTATGAAGAATGGTTAATCTATAAATGAAATATCATGAGATGTTAAAATCTAGAATCATAGAATCACTGCGCTCGGAAAAGACCTCCAAGAACATCAAGTCCAATCTTTGAATGAACACCATCATGCCCACTAATCCATGTCTCAAAGTGACACATTCACTCATTTTTTGAACACTTCTAGACATGGTGATTCTCCTGCTTCTCTGGGGAGCCTGTTCCAATCCTTAACCACTCTTTCAGTGAAGAATCTTTTCCCTAAAATCCAGCATAAATGTCCTTTGGCACAGCTTGAGGCCGTGTCCTCTTGTCCTGTTGCTGGTTGCCTGAGACAAGACACCAATCCCAACCTGGCTAAAACCTCCCTTCAGGCTGGAGACAGCAGTGAGGCTCCCTCCTGAGCCTCCTTTTCTCCAGACTAAACAGCCCATACTCCCTCAGCCACTCCTCATCAGACTGGTGCCCCAGACTCTTCACCACCTCCACTGCCCTTTTGTGGACCCACTCCAGCACCTCAATACCTTTATTGCAGTGAGACCCCCAAAACTGAACTCACCATGCCAAGTACAGGGAGACAATCACTGCCCTGACCTTGCTGGTCACTATTCTTCATGGTCTTCTTAACCACTTTTTCATGTTCAGCTGCTGTTGACAAGCACCCCCAGGTCTTTTTCTGCTGGGCAGCTTTATAGTCACTCTTCCCCCAGCCTGTAGCAGTGCACAGAGTTGTTGTGACCCAAAGGCAGGACATTCATTTTGTTGAACCTCATGCAATTGACCTTGGCCCATGATTCACCTTCTCCAGATCACTCTGCAGAGCCTTGCTGTCCTCCAGCAGATCAACACTCCCACCCAACCTGTAGTCTGCAAACAACAATAAAAGCAGCAATTAGGGCAGGCTGCCTATGTACCCTATAAAACAAAGTTAAAAAGTAATTTGGAACTTCCTGAGTCTGCAAAGGATGCCCATCTGATGTGACACAGTTAGCCTTGGCTGTGAAAGAGAATCCCCTTGCGAATGAAGGCCATTGTGTTCCTCACAGCCTGAAAATGGGATTCCCCATGCTCGGAAAATACATAGTTAAAAATACCTCCAACAATAAATGTCAAATACTGGTAAGGAGTTGCTATTGTCTATCTACATTTTCACTGGAACAGTGCAATCCAGAGCATGGTGGTGACAGATGAGGGTGGCAGGGTTCTACTTGCAGATGAGGACTGCAGCTAACATAGTGTAAGTCCTTGCCATGTACTCGTATGAGACCAAGCCATGCCAATCTGTTTATGGCACTTCCTCATAGTGGACCTTTTATATTCCTCCCAGCTCTCCAAATTCATTGAGTTTATGCTGTGCTGATCCCACATTCTTTTGTCTCACTTGGCACAGTGATTCATGATGTGCTGACAACTCAAATAATTTTGGCCTCTCCCCTCCCCATTGTCTGGTTAATGTCCATGGTGCACCTTGTGTACCCTGTTCCACTGACTTGCCACCACTGTGGTGGAGTGTCACCCTCCTCAGACTCATCTGTAGGGCTGGCTGGGGTGGGAGTGAGGGAGGGGAGTGAGTGGTGTGATGTTGTGAGGGAAGGAAGAGGTGTGGATGAAGAGGCAACCAGACAGAGAGAAGAGCCAACTCCTTTTTACCAGAGGAGAGAGAGGGAAGCACTCCCTCAACCAACATGGCAGTTTCTGCTCCCCTTCTCTCACCATTTCATCATGTGGGGAACAGGGAGGCTGGGCAGGGCTGGAGCAAAGCCAGATCCCTGCAGAAATGGTAAGAGCTTTGTCTTGCTCATGGAGACATCTGGTGAAAGCTGGTGTGTTCACATTGTGCCCCTTCTCTCAGGAGGCTGGGGTGGCAGGAGAGAAGTCACATTCTGAATCCTCCTCCATGCAGCTCCCTACCTCATTTTGCCTCCTGACTGCTTTTCTTCCCAGCAGATCTGAAAACCTTTCCTCTGCAAAGATCACAGAAAAAGAGAGGGATGGACATAATTAAAGCAGAAAAAATTCCTTTGCTGTTTCTTCCCTCTCTGCAATTTTCCTGAAACAGCTGTCTCTGAGGAAAGCTTGAAACCAGACATGCCTGGCCACACTCCTGCCTTTGATGAGTGGCTTGCAGGTTACTTCTGGGAACCAGGATTTTCACTTCTGCAATTCTGAGGACATTACTTTTTACTGCTTGCCCTGAGACAATGTGACCAATATAGTGTCCTTGCACCTGCAGCTCTTGTAGCAGGCGAGCTGTGTCTGACTGAAACAGGTCCCCTCTCTCCTGGCTGCTGCTGAGTGCACTGGGTCAGCAATGAAGGAGCTCCATTAATTCAGTGTGGCAGGCACCTCTCCCCAGCTATGAAGAAAATAGAAGTGTGCTATAATAAGTTGTGCAAAGAAAGAAGTTCTCTGAATGGCCAAGAGTGGGTAGACATTTTGGACTTGATTGGGTTGTTGTAAATCTGTGAATAAAATGAGGCCCAGTGAAAGAGTAGCTCCAAATAATGTGAGTTTAGGAGAGGTAGTTACTTCTTACTAAATGACTTTCTGTTAAAAAAAAAATGTCATCTGTTTTCTGCTGCTTTCCTACTGAGAGGGAAATGTGTTATGGTACAAAGCAAAAAAATGTTTCCTGACCTAGCTGAAGGTCTGATTGCCAGCTCTGTGCAGCTGATTGGCGCAGACAAGCAAAAACATGCTTAGCACTGTGTTAGCAAAAAACAGGCAATTGATGATTTACAACACAGATCCAGCCTGTCAGCACAATTTACTTTGCCTGCAACTTCATCCCTAATACTTATTTCCTGAGGATTCCTTGCCCCACCTTATGGAGATGTGCACCCAGTTGGCACAAACACATAAGGACATGGATATGAGTGCTGGTCATGTGCATGGGTTATATCTGGGTTGTGTTCCTTTTGCTGTAGATATCCATGCTGCGTGAAGATTGGCTTTTAGCCAAAGATGGGGGAGTTTTGTATTGATGCCCATTGGTAGAGGCTAGTAATTTCACTATCCGTTCCAGCAAAAAGACAGGAAACACTTAAGGCATCTTGTATCTGTTTGTGTAGTATAAGTCTACATTTGTCTTTGGATTTCGGCTTTCCTTTCAGTTGAGCTGCAGGCACATACTTGGTTATTTGTGGGGGAGAAGGGGAAATCAAAGGTGACTGGACAAGCTGGTAGCTAAAACTGTCCCTTGTGTGCTATTGGCTGTAAAAACTAGTGTGTCTCCACTATTGCACTGCTTGGGCACAAAATGTCCCTTCAAAGATGACAAACAAGTAGATTATGACCCCATTTGAGCCTACATTGATGAACATTCCTGTCTTACACATATGACAATTTAGTCCAATTTTTAGAATTATCTCGAAAAATGCAAAGTCTGTGAGGCACTGTGGAGAGTGAATTGCTTTCTTGCCTCTGAAACTACTTATGTCAAATGACAGGTGAGGTTCTCTGAGGGGGGCAAATTTAGCCTCCTGTACTTCCTGCTGTGACTAGAAGCCTGCAATCTCAATTATTTTATTCCTGTATTGTTGATTGCAATGAGCTTGCTCTGTGTGGGCACAGGGAGACTTTACTGTCTGTGCTGGTTTAGGCTGGGGTAGAGTTAATTTTCTTCCCAGTAGCTGGTATGGGGCTGTGTTTGGATTTGTGCTGCACACAGTGTTGATGACAGGCATGACTTCATTACTGCTGAGCAGTGCTCACACAAAGCCAAGGTTTTTTCTGCTCCCCACCTCACCAGTGAGGAGGGCAGGGATGCACAAGTTAGGTGGGAGAGGACACAGCCAGGACAGCTGAGCCCAGCTGACCAAAGAGATATCCCACACCATATGGCAACGTGCTCAGCACACAAAAGGGGGTGAAGAGGAAGAAAGACAGGGATGTTTGGAGCCATGGCATTTTGTCCTCCTGAGTAATTGCTATGTGTGATGGAGCCCTGCTTTGCTGGAGGTGGCTGAGCATCTGATTGTGGATGGGAAGCAGTGAATGAAGTCCTTGTTTGACTTTGCTTGTATGCACAGCTTTTGCTTTACCTATTGAACTGTCTTTATCTCAACCTACCAGTTTTCTCACTTCTACTCTGATTCTCTCTCCCATCTCACTGAGGTGGGTGTGTGTGAACAAGTGGCTGTATGGGGAATGGTTCCTGGTTGGGGTTAAATCACACACTTCCACAGATGTAAATAAACTCTGTTTTGGGGCTGCTGTCCCTCACACCAAGCTCCCTGCAAGCCTGTAGGAACAGGGAGTTGCTGTAATACTGTCTTCTCTCACCTTGAACACCTTCTGCCTGCCAACCTAGGTCAAGGGTTTTGGAGAAGATTTATCAAGCCAGGCTTACATTGATTGTGGAGACTTTTTACACAGCAAGCATTTTTATGGTTTCCTTTACTACCCATAATTGTGATCCCACTCAAGATAAACTGCAGCTGTCAGCAGATCCCATAGATGTAAGAGTAACAGTTTCCATCCATTCCAAGTTTCAGGATAGAAAAGTTTAGAGAAGCATGATACCATGATATCTGAGAGACATAGATTAATTTACTGCCCTTGTTCTCAATTAGGACAAAAGTCTATCTGTGAGATTTTCAACCTACTCGATGTCTCAGAGACTGCATGTCTCAAAGGCAGCATGTACAGTGAAAAGATTGCTCATGGCACCCTTCTGATGCAGGGATTTAATGCACTGAAGATGCACAGCATATATATTTACTGTCCATTAGGTGAGTCAGGCAACAGGAGAGTGATCATTTCTTTCCCTGACATTTTCTCATGTCCATGTGTAAGGAGCATGTATTTTACCCATTTTGACAAAAGTGGTGTCATTATTTGTAAAACTTTATGAAATATGATTCTTAAGAGTGGAAAACTAGCTGTCATACACTCTTCTGACACCTGACTGATGCATGACTAAAACTGAAAGTATCCAGAAATTTCTGCAAGAAAATAGTAATTTGAGCAAACCAGAGATCACATGGACTGACACATATTCTTGGGAGATCTTGGCTGATGGAGTTTTCCATATATCGAGCATTTAAATTTCCCATCACAGAACTGGATCAGTCCCTTCCGCTGACTTTTACAGGCTAAAAGATTTAGGAGGTTCTTAGAAGCAGTCTAGATAAGAAAGTAGAGCAGTCTAGAATTGCTAACCAAATAATTGTAAAAAAATCTCTATGTATTTTATAGAAAATCCACATTAAATTCATATTTCCCCTCCTTGCTTTCAAGGCTGTAAACAACTCTGCCCACACAACTTTCTTCCCACAAATTCACATGCTGTTTTTGCCAATATTGTCTCACAACTGCTCCTTTTGTGTCTCTCCCACACAGAACTTTTTGCTGGGATTCCTCTCCACCTCCAGGCTTCCAACATCTGTGATAAATATCTGTGTATATACACATTATTGTATTTTATATATTTACGCATTATCATATGCATATAAAAAAATGTATTTCCCTTTAATTGTTCCTTAAATTGACATCTTGCCCCAAAGGTGGAGGCTCCACTACTCCCTTGACTTCCTCTGTAATATATGAATTTATCCCTGAATGATGATCTCATGTAAGTTTTGTAACTCTGGAGAAAGGATTGCATTAATTTTTTCTAAACTGTCATGCATGCTTAAAATGACATGTACAGGATAAGGCATAATAACAGATGCAAATGAGTTGCCCACAGTCCCTAAACTTTGAAGAACAACTAGCAATAGTCTGGAGCTAAAAAACCTGCTGCTTAGGCTACCTGTCAGAGAAAGGCCTTAACAGATGTATGTATGTATATAGCATTTTGGTCATAGAGAGAATATGATGGCAAATGCTGCAGGAGGAGTTTACAGAATAAGAAACTTGAGTGCAAGAATCTGTGGAGTGCTTGCCAGTGACATGCTGGTGATGCCAATCCTGATGGGGTGCGCTGGCAGGGAGACTACCAAGGTGTCATCTGTATATTTCACACATATACATCTTGTATGAAACTGAAAGGGCTGCTAACTGCTCATTAGGGTTTTTTACTATTGTATGGAAACAAAGTGATCTGCAGTTCCCCGGTGCAAGGTCATTTGGTTGTACAATTCTACCTGAATGCGTTCACCTGATGCTAAAATAATGAACCAGCTGACTGAGAGATTACTACTAAAAAGTACCTCTTCTCACTAATCTTTTCCTCTTCTAGTTTGGTAACACTTAAAATTATCCTTACTCTTTGATCTCTACAGTCATTTGTCTTTATGACTCAAAAAAGCCATTGCTTTTTAATTTGTGTTGGCCTGTTAAAGGTAGCAGAGAAATGACAGTAAAATCAAAGGTTCGAGAAGGAGACTGAGAAACCAGTGAAATACTGAAATGTTCTGATCTTGCCACATGAAGTTTGCTGGAGGCTAGGATGATGGTTTATCTTTAATGACATTGAGAAATGCTAGAAACGCTTTGTGTTAGAGAGGATTTTGTGGATTTGGCTTTTGCAGAACCATAATTAGTTGGTTTTTTGTTTTTTTTTTTTTTTTTTGGGAAATGAAAACCATGTGAAAATTTGAAGCTGGATTCCTTTGCATCAATGCACTCAAAATTTTTGTAGACTATTTTAAAATTACAGTTTGATTTTGGTCCCTTTAATTTACATTTTTCCCCTGCCATCATGCTTTGCTATGGTATCATAGGAGATCTGTTCATATGCAGTCATTGTTTTGGTGTCAATTTTCAATGAAAAATAATTTTAGAGTTGCAAAGCTAAGCAGAATTAAAAAGTGTAAGATTAAATCAACAAATTATTTTTCCAGAATATGACTCTACTTGGGCTGTCCCTATTTACTCTTAAGATCTCTTCCTTTTAAATTATGTGTGAATTATGCTCTGACTCTGTGGGGAAAAATGTGTATCTCTGTAGAGCTGCAGTGAGTCACTGTCAAGAAAAATGCATGGGTCTCCTAAAAACATGACATCTATTTTTGTATAGGGTAGAGAAAACAGAAGGAACTGAGAATGTTAATGTGAGAAAGTACATCATGGAAGATCTGTCCTTCTCTTTGGGAAATTAGAGGAAATTCTGGTAAAGGTGACGTGATCATCTGCAGTGTTTGCAGAGGATGTTAAGCAGCAGTGCATGCTGTGTTCCTGGCACACAGTGGATTCTGGAGCAGTGTGGGGTGCTGCAGCCTGGCCCAGTCCACACAGAGGTGCACATTGCAGTAGCCCTGTTATGTCAAAGGCAAAGGCTTGGTTGTGTATCTGTTGGTTCTCTGCCTCCTGCAATCAAGTGGGATGATTCATGTTCTGCTGTGGCTAAAGAAGAGTTTCACTTAAGAAGCCGTCATGCATACCAGAGGCAGTAAGACAGGAAATGTAAAAGGTGTCTAACAGCAGTCAAGCTGCTAAACTGGCATGTTGGGAAGATTGGTTCCCTTACATGTGCCAAAAAGATTAATAGATAATCCTTCAAAGTACTAAACATTATTATTAAATTATCTGAAAGGGTTTATATTTCCTGTGGAGCCAGGCAAAAGAAAAAAGGAAACCCACAATCCACCTCATCAGCACCATCAGGGGTATCATTTTCTGCAAGGGTAGTCAGAAGAGACTGAAATTTGACTTCTTCCTGGAGGTTTCTGCTGTCTCTTGTTGTACAAATTTAGCACCAACTGGCAGGTGGAAACAGTCTGGCAGAGCTGAGTTTCAGTTCTCTCACCAAGAGTTTGTAAAGCTGATACTACAGGAGCTGGTACTAATGTATTTCTTTCACTGTGGTGCTAAACAGAAAGGAGTCTGCCAAAGGATGCATGGCTTGTCAAACTCCTCTGAAAATAAGAAAGTCCAAATATACAGTTCCCCAAAGACCATTCCTTTTCTTTTTGTCTTTTAATCAAGGACTGAAGAAAAATGAGGGAACTCATTTTCATACCACAACAGTTGTTAAGGAAAACTGTGAATAATTAGAGATCTTCTTGACCATGAAATGCTGAAATAGTTAATGCCCTTAAACTGGAAACCCCAGAGTTATATCTAAACTGATGGAGTAATTAAGAGTATGTTGAGGGTGTTTACACACCAGAGTGGTATGTATATACAGCTCAAAAGACTAGAACTATTTCTAGAGTGGGAGAGACATACAGGAGACTCAATTAAGAAGAGTAGTACTTGGGCTGGCTGTCTTTCCTGATGAGCTCTGCTTGGTTATAAGGAGCCTTCGAAGGGAGGCATGGCTTCTTATATCTAGGACTTAAAAAGGTTTAGTGGCCTGGAGGGATCAATTGGAAATGTAAAACAGAGAACAATCTCACAGTTAGCAGGAGGGTGGAATGCATCAGCTAATGACCCTTTCATCCCTTTCTGAAATTGCAAACTGCCCACAAATTTTGGGATGGGATTGTTAAACAATCCCTAATAGAGTGGCTGCCTCTGTAGCTAGTCAGTTTGTTCACTTAATCATGATAAAGGCATACAAAATTAAATTCTCCATTACATGTCTGACATTTCTCAGCTAGTACAAAGCAACATAGGTTTTTGCCTCAGAACTGCCATAGCTACAAGAACTATAGTGACAGAGAGAGGTATAACACTTAGGGTACTAATCCCCAAATATTTAATTGGATTTTTAAAAAAGGGATCTACCTAATGTACCTCATTTCTTCTTGTTTCCAAATCAAGACTTTTTTTCTGTAATTGCAAAGAAACAGTTGAAATTCAACATAATGCTTAAACAACTAATTGACCTGACACTGTGGACTTCCTGTGTGCTTTGCCGAGCTATGTCTTTGAATAATTTACCAAAAGAATGGTAATAAACCATAAAATATTAAACAGGCTTTCTACAGAACATAAGTTGGAGGGTTTTATTTAAGTTGTGAGTCTGTTAATTTCTCAGACAATCAGTGTAACTCTGTCAACATGACCAAACGTGGTTTGCAAGTCCACTGTCTTTCATCTCAAAGAGGCTTTTTGCTGATGTAGTACATTACAATATGTGAGCATTAATGTTACTCCTGCTGCACTGGGATAGAATCTGCTGTGTCTGAATATAAAGTGTTGAGTCTAATAGCATAAATCTAAGAATATAATCCCAGTCATACCTGATCAGACCAATTAACAATATAGATCAATATCTTGTCTTTAACAGTGGTCACAAACAAGTGTTTCTTACGTCAAAACTCAAGGCCAGTGAGCTTGGAGGCAGTAGGCAACTGAATAAAATTAATGGATAACAATAATGATGATGATGATAACAATAATAATAATAATAAATAATAAATACACCCCATCAAAAAACCCCAACTTTGAATCTTTTTTCTATTTAGAGAACTGTGTTTGGTACAATAGCTGAGCATCTTTTTGTGTTTTTCTATTCTGGAAAACACTGTTTTATTGTGATCACAATGAAATAATCATTGAAAACCTGCATAAATGGGAGTTTATTGGAATGTGAACCTATAATTCTTGAATGCATGTAGAACTCCCCATTTTTAGTGATAGTAGCCACTTTCTGTGGTTTGAAATAGAGGCTGGATGCTAAGAAAATTTTTGGAGAGATTGGTGGGTACTGCCTTCTGGAAAGAGATGTCTTGCAACCCCAGTCTCCAAAAGTAATAAAGACAGTTCTTTATTAATTTACTTTTTGTGTGAATTCCCAAAATCAACTGAGAGAGGAATCACAGAATCATAGAATATTCTCAGGTGGAAGGGACCCACAAGGATTATCAAATCTAACACCTGGCTCTGCACAGGACAACCCCAGGGAGCACATCATGCTCCTGAGAGTGGTCCACCTCTCAGCGAAAAATTTGTTCCTGATATGCAACCCAAACTTCCCCTAACTCAGCTTCATCCTGTTTCCTCTAGTTTTGTCCCTGGTCATGAGATGAAGAGATTGATGCTGGCCCTTCCTCTCATGAGGAAGTTGCAGACTCTAATGAGGTTTCCGTTCAGTCTCCTCTGGGCTGAACAAACCAAGTGACCTCAGCCACTCATTTACCTTCCCCTCCAGGCCCTTTGCCATCCTTGTGACCCTCTATGGGATGCTGTCTAATAGCTTGTATGTGTTTAGTTAAAGCATAATGCCCCTTATCCCTTACCTTAGGAAATTTTGAGAAGGGGACCCGTTTTCTCAGCAAGACAACTGATCTTATGGACGGAAGGCAACCTGAAAAATTATTATTATGTTTAAGAGGCTGAATCAACCATCAGTAGTAGGCCTCTCCAAACTGAATTATACTACAGAATTGTGCTTTTATTTATTTGGTTTATAATTCCTGTCCTTTGCGAATTCAACTTCACATTTGATTTCTTGGATAGTCAGATATGTTGCCTGTATTCTGTTCCTTGGCAATTCTTTCTCAGACCCCATAGCAGCAGAGCTGCACTACTGACTGAACTCTTAACCTGCAAACATTTTCCTCTCTTTTCATACATGTAACCTGAAAGCTCAACTTCTCTACCACAGTATACATGGGGACATCAGGAAAGGTGGTGAGAATCTGAAGCCCAGTATTCTGTGGATGCCCCTGCATTCTAGGCTGTCTAATATTAATTGGATCCATCATGATCTCACAGCTTTCAGTTGCCCTGAAGAGATGGCTGAAAGTTAGATAAGACAGCAATGAAACCATGCAGAAAAAGTGGTCAGATGGAAGTGCTCCTCCCTGATAGCAATCACTCCCATTGAATGCAAGCCTTAGGGTCCACTTCACCTGTACTGCCCAATCAGTAGCTGTGGAGGTGAAAAATTTATTGTCATCTGTGGCTGGCAAGAAAATTGTGCTGGGTCCTGTTAGTGTTAAACTGGTCAGTGTAAGTCATGTGGGTCCAAGATACTGACTGGAATTATTGTAAATGTTAATATATAGGAGCAATTTGTCATGGAATGAAACAGAAAAGGGCACAAATTTTTGAATATGAAAAAATATGAATATGCAAGATGAGGAGACTGATTAACTGAACTATATTTCCATTAAAATGGTGATAGAAAGTTATTGCCATGAAAGAAACATCTTCGAGGGAAATTAATGATGAGACATCTGAAGGAGCTGTTCTGAGACCAATCCATTTTATGTTTTTTCTTAAAATATTGATACAAAACCAAAATTATGCAGATGAAATTATG
The DNA here is from genome assembly GCF_009819655.1 of Sylvia atricapilla. NCBI lineage: Eukaryota > Metazoa > Chordata > Aves > Passeriformes > Sylviidae > Sylvia > Sylvia atricapilla. Next base: position 23,112,046 of record NC_089145.1, on the reverse strand, counting down.
TCTGGCCCAAAGTAGGGAGATACCATCAGATGACAAACTGGGATGCGGTACAGAAAGAACCAAATGACCTTAAGAATCTGAGTCTGAGGCACAGGTTGATTTTTAATATTTTAAAGAATTAACATCATGTATATAATTAATGACCAGAAATTTTGAGATGTACTCAGTTCATGAGTGGACAATTACTAGTGGGGAAAAAGATCTGTGAGATGACAGTGCAATATAATAATAATAAAAAATAAGTGTAATCTTAGACCTTTTCTCAGCAAGTGAAAGAAGAAATAAAATACTAACAGCAAGATACAAGACATTGCTCATAGGCATCTGAGTAAGCATGTTCAGGAAATGAGAACTAAAGCAGAACAGATGATGATGGGAATGGAGACTCTTTAATACAAAGGGAATTAACTTAATTTGTCTGGTTTAGCCTTGGTAATCCAAGGGTAAGAGGTTCTGAAAATTCACAATGGAGTCTGGGGAAGGCAAGTGGGAGAGAAGAAGAGGTCTTTCTGCTGAAGGGCCATGTTGGCTTTAGCATAGAGCCAAGAAATACTGAACTTCCTTTTAATTTTCAGACTTCTGACAGTCAGAGCAGTGACATTCTGGGACAGCCTTTTAAATAAAATTGTGGGAAAAGGAACACAAGTGGTTTTACAATGGACTGTGATCAGTTTAAGAGAAGGCTATATGATGGGTTTCTTGCAATAACAGGAATCATCAACAGACTTTTTTTTTTCTCTCACTTGACATTAAAAACCCAAATAAATGTTTCCAGCAGCAGCTGAACAAAAAAAACCCCTAGTTTCCCAGAGGATTTTGTCTTGGGGTAGGGCTCTCCTTGTAGATCCTTTGATGTTTGAAGAGAGTCTACTTGCTTCCCATACCACAGCAAGAGCATTCCTGCATTTTCCTACCCGTCTGCCTAGTTCCACAACATTAGTGAGGAATCTACCCCCTGATGAATTTGTTCAAACTGGCTAACAGGTTTTTGGAAGAGATGTGTAACAGTATAAAGGTATTGACTCATTTCTTTCAAAAAACAGACCAAAACTCCAAAGCTGTTGAGGGAATACATTTCTTACGTTAGAGGTGATTCAGCTAGATGGTTTAAGCAACATTGCACCCAACTTGCTTTCCAGTAGAATAAACAGCTCAATGCTATGACAGACTCTCTGGTAATGGGAAATTGTGTAAGCAGCCTACTGCTCCCTGCTGAAGTCCTTGTTCTGTCAACCTGGTTGCTCTTCAGATACACAGGAAGAAGCAAACTATTCCATAACAAAGCTGAATAGATTACTTTCTTGATACAGGAGGAGTGGTACTGTTTGTTCTCTGGCTCATATTTTATCTTCAGGCCTAAGAAGACAAAATCCAGGAAATACAATGTAGAAGAAGAAGGAGAAGAAATTAATAAGTTTCTGTAATTGACTTGATTTATTATTTACAAGCAAAGGCTTGTGAATGAAGCTGCCTAAAATCTGGTTGTATTTTCAGTCTGGATGAAAAATAACTCCTTTAAAAAAATGATTTTTAGTATTTTCCTTATCTTTATCCCCTCTAATTTACATAGGACTGGCTTCAATTTACATTTATGTAGTCCTAGCCTAAACCCCACATAGTGATTTTTTATGCTGTTAAATGAAGCCTCTCTTATTTTTCAAATCTCCTGGACTACACCTGAAGGAAAGCAGATGGATAAAACATTACTTCAAAAGTACTGACATCCAGCACAGACACTGAAATGTTGAATCCTAAAGATATTTACATTTGTGTTTTTTTCAGTTTGCTGCCCAACCTGTCTTCCTGCTTTGTTATTTATCTCTGTGGTGAGCACTTTCAACCATAAACTCATAAATGTATGACTGTCATATATGAGAGAGAGTATGGAAAGAAGGAGTGGTTAAAGGAAGTGTTTGAAGGAACCTAAATTTATTCTTTTGTTGGTGTAACTGTGGAATGTAGGAACTGTAGATGAATTTCAAATTTTAACAGAAAGAATGTAGGTGGAAAACCAAATGGGCCTGGTAGGAATGGTTGAGAATACAGGCTGCATGTTCGTAGCTTGCAGATTACCAAGCATTCTGAAGTCTTGTTTGTGAGCTGGGAATGCTACTGATCTCCTGTGTCCTGAGCCGGTGATGACACAAGACACAGTGCACAGAAATGCTGCATGCAGAGTAACCAGGGGAACTTTTGGTGCTGGTTGTGAGCAAAAGCCAAAGAAATGCTTTTGCTCACACAGCAAAAATATGGATGGAGATGATATGCCTGTTTCAGACTGCAGTTTGTAAGCCTATATCTGTAGTGAATTTGCACTCAAACCAAGACAAGCAGATATGATGTTTCATTCTGTGTGTCCTGTTTACACAACAATTCAAATGATTTTAAGATGCTAAGCAGCAACAACAAGTCTTGCACTTATTTTTTTCTGTCATTAATATGGAATCTTGTTGGAGCACAGTAATCTAGTTGTGGAAGACCTGGGAGATACTGCAAAATAATTTACAGGCACAGCAGATGACACTGGTTCCAGTTGGTGGCAGAATCTGATGCTGCCTGAATGCCCCTTGCAAAGGCTTCCTCAAGCCCCTTAATTCTAGTATCTTTAGTAACAGCTCCAGATCTTGAATCAGCTTTGTATTCAGATTCTGTCCTTGCAAGTCAGCTCCCCGAGAAATGTGTTTAAATCAAAGGCTTTTCTCAAAAAAAAAAAAAAAAAAAAAAAAAAATTTGACCATTTTTCTTTCAAAGATAATTGCCTACATGTAGGCCATGAAATGTCACATTACCATACAAAAACCCTTTAAGAAAACACTGAGTCCTGTTGAAAACACATTCTGTTAAAGGAATTTATCTGTTTTCTGTGTTTAATAACATTTAAACCTAGTTCCATGAAACTGAAAATATTTTAGCAGTTGCTTGCAAGCCCAGCTTGCAAGCCCTGTCTTGAGATGGAAACTGAACACCCTTGGTCAAAGTGCTGTGACAGTTCAGGGTAGATACATTTGGGGTACTGCCTGCAAATTCTGCAGTTTTATTGGAAAGACATTCCTTCCTACCAATTTCTCAGTGTTCCTGTGTCTTTCTCAAAGGACTCTTCATGGAAATAAGCTTATCTTCTCAAATTCATTCATTCTTGCCACTGGGTGCTCCCCACTGCCAGAATCTTCCTGGTCACATAATTATCGCTGCAACTGCCAGCAGTGTGCTGCAGAGGATTATGCAGCAGGAGCACATGAACTGCTAAATAAATCCTGTTTTCTTATAGATACTATCAGAAAGGAAGGACAAAGAGTAAAACAGGGGAATATCACAGAAAGTGACATAGCTGCTCTTGAGCTCAGACATCTTTTGCTGGTTTTGGGTGGATATATGCAGCTCAGAATTGGAATGAACTCCCCGGAGCTGTAAATGAACATTAATTAGAACTCCTTTGCAATAAAATGGGATCTCCTCATCCATTTTAAAACTGGACGAGTCAAAGAAAATAATCCCTTCTTTGGCAGACATATAGGCAGGATGTTAATTAATAGGGCTTGTAATTTTTATGATTCTTTGACATTGTCCTTCAAACCCCTGCAGGTTTAATGGGCCTGTAGCCTTACTGCTTGGGAGTCTTAGAGAACACTTTTTCTGGGTATGCCTTAGCCAGGAGGGAATACCCAGATATAAATCAGGAAGTTGTGAATACTTCGCTCTTGTTTTTGATTCTATATCTGAGTTTTCCATGTGAGGTCAATATTTTTCAACCCAGGAACTAATGCTGAGCACCTTACATTCAAATTTTGAGAATTCTGCTCCATGGAAATGTGGCTATTTTTATGTAGAAGCCTTTCAAATAGATTTAATGTCTGAGACTACGTGCCTAGGTGTTGGCACAAGAAATTTTTCCCACAGTCCACTCAGATAAATGATAACATTACTTGAATATTTGCCATTGTAAATATTTAGGGTTGGAGAAATAGCCTGCTACCCTGGCTTGGAGAACTGAAGGGCATTAAGAGCTTCCAGACATTAAGGGTTTCTTAATGATGACTCTTGATGATGACTCTCCTTGAACAAATAAACTCTCCAAGAATAATACTACCCCATGCATTATGTAAGATCCCCTTTAATAAACTTGTAAGGATATGTACGTACCCCTCAACAGACTGTGATGCAGAGATCCCCAGTTGATAACAATAACTGTACTAGCCCTGTAACTGGAAGAGGTACAGGTTTGTTCTCCACCTAATAAAACTTGCTAAGATGTAAAAAAAACCAAACCAACAAAACAACATACAAGGCTCCACAGTTCCAGAGACACCTATCTGGAAAGAAAATAATTTTTTAGTCATACTTCTGCCAGAACTCTACTTTGTGGGAGACAAGTGGTGTGGATTGCCCCAGGAGGAGCTGTGGAAGGAAGATGGAAATTTTTCAAATCACATGTGCGTCTGTGTGTGAGAGGCGGAGGAGGTGAAGTCTCTTTGTCCATTGGGTATACCTCAGCCAGGATATGTCAACACTGCCCTCAAAGCAGTGGCATGTTCAGAGATGCATCCTAGCTAGATTTGAACTAGATTTGAACTGTCTCATTTTGTCATTGGTTCAGTGCTGCACAGAGCCCAGCATAAGCTCATTTTCTTCAGCTCCTTAGCTGGATTTTGCTCCCATTCCGACCTTCACTCTGTGAGATCAATATTGCACACTGTATCCAGTGCAGCTAATTTTAAACATGGACACATCTCTGTGCTGTACAGTAGTCAGTGGGATGGCTGTATACCCAGCATGTCAAGAATACCTTCCTGTTGTCACTCGTCATGCTGAAATCTCTCCACAAGAACAGAATCTTCTGCAAACAGGAGGCAACCTGAGCTCTGTTGTGGTTCATTAGGAACAACGAGCCCTGCTGTGCCCACATCCCATCTGATGTGTTGCTCTTGGATTCCTGTTGTTCCCTGTTTTATTCCACACACACACACCACCACCACCACCCCCCCCCCCCTTGCTTCCTGCCTCTTTGCTGTACCTGATGTGCTGAGCAGCTGAAGGCTCTGAGGCACAGGGTCAGTGCTGGGAGGTGTCCAGCACAGTTTGGGGCATGATCAGATACTGTGCTTGAGATAAGCCCTTCTTATGGTAAGATGCTCTGCTGATCCCCGTGTATTTGTTGCCAGGAATGTGAAGGTTGATCTAGCTAAGAAATCTTTCCACTGGGAAATGCTGTGAATTACACCTGAAAATAAAGGGCCAGATTTTCAGTCCCCAACAAGATCCCTTTGAACAGGAGGGGTTACATGGATATATGTCCTCCACACTAGCCTCACAACCAGTTCTTGTGCTGTCATTGCTTGAATGAACACAATGGGCTTATTTTGTGATTGCTGCCTTTGGGTTGAGGGATATATTGAAGACAGTAGTGGGAGAAGCTAGGACACAATGCAGTCCATCAGTCTCAGGTTAGAAGAATGGTTTGAAAGGAATCTGTGGATGGAATGCCCTAAAGCTTTTTGAACAGAAGCTGACCCCTGCTCACTCCAGAGTTAAAAGCTAGAAAGGGCATTATCTACCTTTGATTCCCCTGCCAAAGTAAAAGCTCATGCAGCAGATGGAGTCTTTAATTTCAGATACAGGTCCTATTTTGTGCAGAGGAACACCTGCAGAGTCAATATTTTGACTAAAATGGCAAAGGCTCCCATTGCCTGTACTTGGCTATAAATGTATCCTAACCTGGAGCTGTGTTATTTCCTAAATTATATTTTCCCACTATGGGATTTAAAGGACCCAGTGGGTTGACATAATTGTTCCAAAATTATTCTGATGGGGGATAGCTTGTTGTTTTATATGTTTTAAAACATCAGGTTGAATGAAAACTGGCATCTGCTACCAATGAAACAAAGCCACAAGACTCTTTTTCAGATCTCTTCCTTCCTAATAGAAGTCAGTGTATTCTTTGGTATACAACATTTCTGCAGTGAGATAGTTCCTAATTATTTTCCTTTATTTAAATCTGGACTGAGAGCTGAGATAAAGTATCTGACTAAGTTATACTGAAAGAGAAGGAAAATCCCTCTAAGTTGATGGTAAAGGATGAAGGAGATCAGCCAAACCTTTTTCCACAAAGGACCGGATTTATTTTCAAAATGTTGTGCTAGTGTGTCCTACAAACCAGATTCAGCAATGAATGGGAATATCATCCTGAAGATAACAGTTCTTTCAGAAATAGCATATCTGTTACAGTGTTATCACGAAGCTGCAAAAAGCTTGGATTTTTGTCACAGTAAACGCTGGAGCTGGTTTGCCAACAGTTTAAATAATAGAAATCTTTGTCTCGCCTTATAGGTGAAGATCATTCAGATGTATCTGAAGATGAATGCAGATACCATCTCTGCATGATAGTACCCCCCATTTAAAGACTCAAAAAGATGATGGTGTGGGAAGATATTATCTAAGAACTTCCCTCGTCTGTAACTTGCTCCAGACTGGTGGACAGCAAGCACACTAATACTTTACAAGAATTAGTGCTTTTAAAAAATAAAGCAGATGGCACCATTGAGTGTGTTTACAAAGGGCAGTGCAAAGACTACAGTTCCCAGTCTGTGATATCACACACGTGTTCAAGTGCAGGATCTTTGTAGTAGAGAGGAGGAGGAGCAACCACATGTACCAGGTGTTAAGCACTGAAGCATTTTTTCCTTAACCCCAGTGGAAGCTTACAAGTTGGTTTCCAAACGAGGAAGTGAGATCTAAATATTCTGTGTGAAAATAGCTTGATGCATTGGTAAAGCAGAATTCCCTTTCTCTCCTGTCCTGTCCTGTCCTCTTCCCCAGCTGTTATGACACCTTAGCAGTAAAGGTCCATATCTAAATAGGGTAAAAATCAAAAAATATTTTACTAGAAACAAATAAACAAACAAATCTAAGGCTCAAATACAAAATCTAAGGGAAACACCTGATGGAGAAAAGTTTCAGCTGAACAGATTTGCTAAGAATTTCTTTTTGCAGACAGCTTTCATTGAGGGGAAAAAAAAATCAAAGGGATGAACATTTTTTTAAGCAATAAAATGGATTTAGAGACCTATTTTCAGTCCCTGGATTTGTCTGTCAAACTTGATGGTACAGAAAAGAGCAAGAAGAGAGGTCATTGTGCCTCACAGAAGGTGTAAGCTGAAGGAGAGCTCGGCTTCCAGGGGAGAGTGTGGGCATGAGGCATATGCCAGTCTGGGGAGTTGTGGTTTGACATTGTGCTGAGACAGAGCAAACCTAAGATTTCCCTCTGGGAGAACTGAAAAATTTAATATTTTCATCTTTGAGGGAAAAAAATCCAGAAATATCATTAGTTTGACAATTCTGGAAGTCCCAGTTACCTAAAAAAAAAAAAAAAACCCAACCAACCCAAACCCCAGTATGTTAATAGAAAATGGCCCAAAGAGAAAAGAATGCATTGTCCAGTCTTTATTCCAGTTACCAGGACTGTTACCTTGTGGGTAAGAGATGAACGGAAGGTCTTTCAAATTCAGAAATTGTTTCTACAGCTTGAACAAAAGCACTTTGGGAAAATATCTAGAACTAATAGGCAGATCTTAGGAAAAAATCTTGAAATTTTGCACCCCCTCTCCCACCCAAAAAAAGGAAAAAGATAAAGAGGTACAAGAAAAAAGAAGGCTTGTAATCAGGTTTTGTCTGCATGGGATGAAATCAGTAGACACTGATGGAGCACCAGCATAGTAACCAAAACCCAGTGGGGCTGTTTTTCTGAGAACAAAGCCGCTTTCAGAGGGCTATTGTTTCCATTAGAGAATATTGTGCTCTGGCAATGAAATCTTCATGTGTTTTATACATTCTGCTGTTTGTCAGTGAAAGTGCTTTATCACATGTTTGTCACCCAGCAGGATTCAGGCCCAGATCTCTTCGAAGTGACTAATGCTATCACCTTTCAGCCTGAGACTGACAAACTCACAATCCCCTATTACTGTCAGCATTGTGGGCATGCTGAAGTATTAAAAGCTCTTTCTTGTTCCATCAAAGGGAGAATTAACCTTTTGATCTACTTTGCAGCATTCTGAACCCTGGGTTGTTTGTTTCATGTTAATGAAATTCAATCTTTGTGCAACAGCAGAGGCTTCTTAAGTCTTACAATTCTTCAACAGAGGCTAGGAATGGAAACCTGATCTCACAAGTATGGTCTGGAGTCTTGCTGTCAAGGTCATTCAGCCTTTTCTGAACAGAAAGGAACTGCAGGAAAAAAAAGAATATAAAAGGTTTTCTGCTTTATTTTTGACTATTTATTGGACAAAAGATATTTTTCGCTTTCATCTTTAATGTTTGGTCTAATAACAGTCCTATAAACAGCCTCCTTGTCGAACAATTGTCTCAAAGCAGTGCTGTGAAAATGTCTTTTATTCTTAGCACTGCATCAGAGAATAGCTGGCAGGTCAGTGCTGAATTAATTATATTAGAGATTATTCTAGGTATTTCTAAGACTTTGGTTCATCTCTGTATATCAAGAACATGTATAGAACAGCATTAGTGGTAGCTTTTTTGAAGGATACTGATGGATGGTTCTTAGACCAAGAGCTGAGGATGACACGATGGAAGAGTGATAATGACACTAGATTCTGTCACTGACCATTAAAATAGTAGAGCTGGGCAGGAAAGATGCTGGCACCAGCTGGCTCACAGGGCAGATTTGTTCTTCAAAGCATAGTTTGCAGTGTTATGCCACGTAATACAGCATATGAGGAAAAAAGGCTGCTTGCTGTTTGCAGCAATTTTCCACAGCCATTTTTTTTGTTCGGAACCCTTGCATGGATGATATGCAATTTCCATGACTCCAAAGCATGTTTTTCATTGCTTGAAGTAAATAAGTCCTGTGCTCAGGGGGGGAATGCACTACAACTGCAGAACAGTGATGTCATAAAACTTCTTAATTCCTTTTTTTTGTTTTTGAGAAGCTGTAGGGTAGGCAACTTGCAGCTCATGCACTCATAACTCCTTGAACTTGTAATAAAATTATTGAAATGAATCTTTCACAAGAAATGCTTCAGATAATACCAAAAGAATTTCTCAGCAGCTTTTTTGGAACTTCTTTTGACTGCCAGACCAGTGCAGACAGGTGGCTTAGTGTGCATGTGTGTGAGAGGGGCAGAGTATTTTCATATGACTGGATATCACCTGGCTCTATAGAGGCTGTGAGATCAGCCTGCATCCTGATATATCAGCATTCACAGTGTAGGCTCTAAGCACAAATATGGAGGCACAGCCACCAACAAAACCCTTTGAATAGCTGCAAGACAAAAATAGGATTGTTTTTGTGGCTACATGAACAAGCAGAAAGATTCATTGTCTGTCTTGCAATTTAAAATGCAATAAATTGTACAATGCTGAGTATGACTGTCATACTACCCCTTGTGTTCAACAGAAACTGAGGCCACAGAGAGGGAGAAATCCTGGCTTGAGATGATACAGCAGCTCTTCAACAGAGGCTGGGATTGGAAACTTGACCTCACAAATATAGTTTTAGGGTCTTAATGTCAAGGTTATTTAGCCTTGCGTGTAAGGAATGGAACTGTAAAAAAGAGAACATGAACTATTTTCCATTTAATTTTGACCTGTTTATTGGACCAAACTGTCTATTGGACCAAATTTCTATCTTAGCATTAATACTGCTTCTTCATCCTTGCTTTGAAACAAAAAATACTTCAAAACATGGAAATAGTCTGAAATTGGTAAATGTTTTGTTATCTAGTCCCACACTGTATCACTATTCTTTTTTTCTTCTTGATTTCTTTAGGAGTGAAAAGAGACATCTAAAAGCTGGCTGAAATAAGCTGATGCTTAATTTGTAGACTGTAAAAACAAGAGGTGTTTGGAAAGGTACATAAATATTGATTGGAACTGTGTCATTCCCAGTGCAGTTCATTCTTATGTAGAGGAGTAAACTCTAAATTCCCTATTTCACTGATGACAAGATTTTGCAGTAATCCTATTGGCATGGCATTTAGCCTGCAAGGACCACAGCTGCAGTGCAAAGGTGCCTCCCTCACTTGTTTTGATTCCTCTTCAACCCTCTGCAAAGCAAATTTACAGGTAGAAAGTCTGGATATGGTACAAACAGCTTCTGCTCATGTTTGCTCATGTTCCAATGACAGAAAGTGGAGTCCTCTTTTTTCTGACATCTGTCTAGCTTTCTGACCAGGCTGTATTTGCTTCCTTATTTTCATCTATCATCTCCATTTCTTCAATAATTAAAGAGCTTTAACTGACTTGATCTCTACTTCAGTGCTTTGAATGCATATATACAGCTGCAATTTTCATCTTCAAGCATCAGGATAAATAAGGATGTTGTGCCTCTGAACCATTCCATCCTTGTGGTAACAGTCCTAAAGTAATCTGAGTAGCCAAGATTCTGAAGGAAAGAAGTTGGTTTTGATCCGTCCCACTAAACTCATTTTCCTTTGCATTGCTTTGCAGATTAGTTATTTTTCCTCTGTAAATTAAAGCAGTTGAGTAGGAAAAAGAAACAGAGAAACCAAGAAAAAGGTGTTTTTGTAGAAAAAAATAAAAGAATGTCTTTAAAATTAAAAGTATTTATTTTTATCCATATGTAATAAAACCATTTCCATTGCAGTTACTGTGGTAGGCATTAAGATGGCTTTCTACATGACTAAGAATACATAACTGCATATTGAGTGTAGCTGTCCTGTTTTTAAATTTTATGAGTAGTTAACCTTTTCCAGTAGCTTTTACTGTGGAGCTGAATATTTGCTAGTATGGAGAAGGTGAAAATGCTTTGGAAGGAAGGCAGTATTGGAGATTAGAGGAGAAACACCCAATACAATTATTTTTTCCTTGGGATGTTCTTTGCTTCTTTTCTTTTTAGATCAAACTATTGTCTTTTAGATTTTCTTCTTTTTTTTTAGACTGCACTGTCTGTATCAAAGCTTGTCCACAAGCTCAATTCTTCTTCTGTCATCTTTTCTTTGCAAGGTACACCACCTCTTTTGTCCAATTTTGAGATTTTTGTGGCACTACTCTCACAGAATATGTCAGCTCTTCCATTATTAGATACTGCACTAACCATTTTTTTTCCCAATGATATATAATGGGAGTTATGCCTTGAGTCCACGGTTTTTAGATTGCTTTTTTTTTTTTTTCCTAAAAAGAGCAGCAGCAAGAGTAGCTTCCTCATGCCCATCTTAAATCTTCTGAATGGACTGAATCCCAATACACATGTCTATAAGTCCTGTTCAAGTTCTGTCTCTAACAATTTTTTATTGCTTTCAAGATGGATTTTCAAAATATTTTTATCATCTAGTATTCCCATATTGTATGTATGAAGGAAAACCAGACTATTTTGCATTTCATACAGACATCTGGGACAATATTGCTTATTTTGCGAGATAACAATAGGGAAATACACATTCTGTAAACTAGATTGTACTGAATCCTTCCTGACAGTTAGTTTTGGAGCAAGAATTTATCATGTGCATGATCTCATCTCAGTCTTCTGCTGTTATTTCATATTTACAATCTAGACTAAATAACTTAATAGTTTTTATGCAGTTTGTCTTTTAAAACCAGCTATGAATCATATATTCTAGACATACTCTTGATCATGGCAACTTCAGCCTTTGCATTATACTTTCTAATGAAGCTAGCCTAGTTTGTCTCTTGTCCGGAAATATTATAAATAACATAAGCAAACAGTATACATTTATACTGAGTGGCCTCCTTTCTCTTTCCCTAGCTTTCCCCCTTCCTCCTGGTAAGAAATAATTTATTTGATACAGTTTCTTTTAATGAAGATATGAAAGAATTTTCCTTCTGATTAAGAGAAATTCCCTTCTATATTTCCTTCTGATTAAGAGAGATTTCCTTCTTTATTTTCCTTCTGATTAAGAGAAATTTCTGAGTTCTGATTTTTCCTTTTTTTTTTTTTTTTTTTTTTTTTTTTTTTTTTTTTTTTTTTTTACTCTATAGCTTGTCTTTTATGCAACCAATTAGTAAATATAATTTTAATTACCAGGTGGTATTTCATGGTTGCCAGAGTTTTGAGGGAAAAATCTTGCAACTGCTATAATGACAGTTAGTTTGCCATTTTATGATCGAGTTATAATTGCCTTCTAATGCTCCACCCTTCAAAGGTTGCACATGCACATGTTTGTGCAAACACAACCTGTTTGAAACATGTTCTCAATAACTGTTGTTTATTCCAATGCTTGGGCACTGCAACCTCTTCTGAAATATTTCTTTGTGCTTTTGGCTTTGTTTGCTTGTTTTGGTGAAAGAGGGGCAAGAATTTCTGAATTTTACTGCATTATTTCACCTGCTTGAACTACCACACAGGGCTTAATTAATGTCTTAATTTATACACAATGACTTTTGTTTAGTTTTTCAACTTTTTCCTCTGCAGGATAGGGCAGATGATTTCTGTAGATATTTTTGAATAATTTGAAAATGAATCACATAATAGTTTCTCAAAAATATGATGCACTTACCATTGATAGCAAAAATGTTAACGTTTTCTTCTTCATATTCTGGGTCTGCTATTCCATATGGAGAAATCATCTTTTATATTATTATATTTATATATACCAAAGAGGTCCTTCTTTATAAAGCCTTTTGAGTGCTGCTTCACCCTTGTAAATATTTCTGTGCAAAATCCTTAATAGTGGCATTTTAAATGCTTTCATTTACATTTAAGAAGGAGGTCCACAATACTCTGGATTAAAATGATTCCATATTTGGTTCAAGTTTTAAAATTGCCTCTTTGTGACAAGCTGATGATCAGCAAGCCTTCTGTCACCATAGTGAAGTGTTCTTATAATCAGGGAGATGGCTGTGTCTCAAACATTATGCAGCATTTATGAGCACATCCATTTGTTCAAGTCTCCTTCATTTTTAAGAATTTCATTGTCTTGCTGGGTTCACCAGGCTCTTTCCTTATATTAGAATCAGACATTTTGAAATCTGTATCATACTAGCTCTTGCAGCAAAACAAATTGTCTTGATTTGCTTGTTCACTTGAGCTTATTTTCTAAAATGCTATGAAGTTGTAAACAGCCTTGTTTTTAAAAATACCATTTTTGTCTTTAAAGGATAGTGTGGCTGGCTGGACACATTCATTTGAAATCACTCAAATTCCCAACCTCTGTGACTTCCTCACTTACAGAGTCTGTCTTTGCCAAATAGATGAGCTGTCTGGTATTTTCATTATATCAGTGTTTTAGATGCTATTTGCATGTTTTTAATCTGTTGGAGAAAGTCTGCATTGTTCTGTAGTCATCTTGCGTTTTCAGGTAACTCATAGTGAGGTACTGGGAGCTTCTTAGAGAGCACCTCACCCCCAGCAAGAGAAAAAAAAAATGGGACAAGACCAACAAAAGCCATGAAAAATGCTAGTATATCTGAGGTTTAACTGAAGCTTACTGTTTATCTGAGAAATTACTGAGCTTTCTTGCATGCAGCCAAATCACTTTTAAGAATCTTTATGCCTGGTTGCAGTGGTGAAGCTTTATTTAAGTAGGATTTGCGAACGCTGACAGGGAAGAAAGGTGTTTATGAACAGAAGCACTAGAGTTCACTGGTATCTAGTATTTTGGAGCAAATATCTGACTAATCCCAATTGATAAAGATGATCAAAATCATCCAGAAGGCTGAAAATTAAAATATTTAGTATTAATCAGTAATCACTGTAGTGATAATTAAGTGATTCTGTCATCAAGGGACAGTTAAAAGGACACGTGGCAAAAGTTATCCATGAGTTTCTTTGTATTATCTTCTCTATGCCTCTGTTAGATAGCTCATATGAATGGAGAATTTGCTTTTCTTAACTAAATATGATTTCAAATGAAAAGTGAAAGCTGCTTTGTTATGCAGCTGTGGGCTTGTCAGTCAGTTACTTCAGATTTCTTTGGGGAAGTTCAAACATGAAGCACATTAAGCTTTAAGTACAGACCAAATTGGGGTAATCAGTTTGGGTAAATCAGAAGAACTCATTTGACTTCAGCTAAAAATCTTGCTGTCTAGGTCTGATTTTCAGTGATACCCTTGTATTTACATATTTTAAAACTGGGAGTTGCAGAAACCTAACTTGTGATAGCAGCATTTTTTCCCTGTTAAATGCAAAGCAGCAGAGAATTAGGTCCTAGCTTCCAGTCAAATTTGGAGAAGGAGAACAGCAGTTGGAGATAGCTTTTAAATATATTGCAAAATAAAAAAAAAAACCCAAACTATAATACACTCTTCATTTATTTTTCATCACCTTCCTTGTATGTGTGAATAGTCACGCTGAAGCACAGCTATATTTAATCCTTGTTTAAGTCAGCTTCTGTCAACATAAGCTGTAATTGAAGGCCGAGTCAGTAAAACCTCACCCAGGAGCAGAAGCGATTGTAGCATGAATTGCATCAACTCCCTTCCTCTCAGGCACAAAAACAAGACCAGTGCTGCACTACCTGGGACCTGACCAGGGCCAGGGCTAGAGACACCATGAAGGGCATTCTTCAGGTGACTTTTGGTTCCTCAGACAATGTTGTCTCCCAGCAGGAAGTCAGGTAACAAAGCCAGCTCTCAGTCTTGCCAGGGCAAATCCCCGTGGATGACCAATGCACTGTTCATAGCAGGAAGTATGACTCGGACTTTGGATTTGGTTAACTGGAATACCAATAGGGTGACTCTGGAGTTGTGTTACTGCTGTTCCTACCACAGCAAAGACTCAAAGTGTCAAGAGCTGTATAGGTCTCAGTAATGTTTTCATCTTTTTACAGTGGTAAGTGCAATAGAGATGTTATGAACTGAAAGCCAGTAATTCTTGACCCAAATAGTTAAGTGGAAAATTATGTAGGTGTGGAAGCAGTGTAATAGATCCTCAATTCAATGTACAATTATTATGAGATATATAAAGAATAACTGATTGTTTTAAATTTCCACCTTTGTTTTTCATGTTGTCCTAGATGGAATAGCATGAAAATATGATCACCCCATGAATGAGAAATTAACTGAAAGAGAATTTCATGGATCTGAGTGAGGTGTTTGAATTCTGCTGCATTTATGCTGAGCCTCTCACATCCTGATTGATGTCATTAAGTGACATCATAATGGAACATGACACAATGCTATTTTAAATGTCATCAAGTCCAAAACTAGGGGTACATTAGCTAAGAATAAAACCTCGGGGCATCTAGTAATTTTTTTTTACAGACTTATTTTGGAAAAGCTTCTTTCAGCTCTTTTTGTGATTCTCTTCCTAATTTCCTTTCCTCATAGTGGGGATAATACCCACCATGAGTTGGGGAAAATACTATTTGATGTATTAACATGGTCCTAAGGATACAGATTGGTGAATGCTATTGTGCTAATATTACTTTGCATCATCTTCCTCTTTTATCTTCCAGATTGGTGAATTTGTTTTTTGCATGACTCTCCCAAAATGGTTAAGGGTCTGAGTGTCTCTGTGCCCATGTGAAATCCTGCCATTGTTTCTCTAAAGGTCATTACATTAAATAGAAGTTGCAGTGATCTTTATGAAGGCAAGAAAACCTGCCCAAAAATGATAAAAGAGTAGCCACACACAAAGCCTTTGATAACTCTGTTATTGAGTGAATGAGTTCCTTGACCTCTTGGGATTACTTGAATGTATTTTTGCTTTAGACTGAATTTTGGTTTAAACCATAAACTAGTTTTGCCAGCACAGTTACTCAAAATGTAGGAAAAAAAATCAGAGACATAATCCAGTCAGAGAAACAGAGCTACTGAAAACCTTCACAGAGGTACGCTTCTCTGTACGGGGAAGGATGCCAGTTTTCTTCAGATGCTGCTAAGGCTCTTGAGACTGGTTTCCTTCCCTGAAATAGCCCAAGGCTTAAAGCCACTGGGCTCCCCTACTCTTTGTTCATATGGATGGGCAGATAGACCAGGAGTCCACAGAACTGGGTGTCTCTGGTCTTCCCTGTGAGACTGTTGTGAAACTGAGGACTCTGACCCATGGCTTCAGACTTTTCAGGCTATAACAAGCAATGGCATGGCTTTCTGCTTCTGTGCCTATGAGTCTGGGACCACTGAGGCCACTTGAAGGCCTCCAGGTGTACAGACATTGATTGCTTTACAGCCCTAAAATTTTTACAAGCAACTATTTGTGGATCAACAAATGACAATATTTCAATTTAAATGTTGTTTTGTAATGAAAATGCCGCCCTGCCGGAGGGATGGTCAGCCAGACTGCCTATGTGAGTTGGCTCAAGCTGGAGACAGTCCCTCAGAGCTCCGGTATAGCTGGAGCTTGTTTGCTTTCCTGACATCCCACATTGACCAGGTGTTAAGGAGCAGGAAGATAGATACAAGTAGGCAAGAGTAGGTCTCCTGAATTCCATCTTGTCTGCCATTTGTCCTGACATCTAGACTCCTGTCTGCTGTTTGGTCAGCTTGTGTGAACCTTTTAGGGAAGATATGAAGACAGCCTCTCTAGTCCAGCTGCAAAGGACACCAAGTTCAGAACTCTCTTCCAAAGAGGACAATGGTATTTTAGACTTCTATTATTTCAGGGTAATGTTTACCACCTAAGGATAATTCATGCCTCAGTTTACCTCCAGTACAAGTCATCCACTCTTGGATGGGTGCTAATGGATACTTCAAATGGTACAGAGCAGAGCTGCTCTAAAAGCAAGGGCTGGGAACTTCACTATCTCCAGAGCAGTGTCTGTAGGTAGTAGAGGTTCCCCAGCACCTGGATTTGAATTGGCATGAAACAAGGGCTGCTACTTTATTTTGCCTTTAGGAGGCAAAAATGCTGTTGAGCTTGTAGGAGCATGCCTGACCTAAGACTGTAACAGCTGATTTCACTACAAATATAGCTGAATGAGGATTTCTCCACTTCCATGCAGAATGGGACAGTTCACATAAGGATCTGAAAAGTAAATTTCCAGAAGTATAGCACTGGCCAGAAAGTGAAATTAAAACAGCTTGGCAGTTAAATGTCTCAAAAGAACACCTTTTTTGTGAACTTCCAAATTTCAGTAAATATTCCCCAGGAAAATGTAATAAAATGAAAACTACTTTTGGACAAATTCATTTCAGAATTTTGATATTTCAATTTAGCATAAGATGTTTTTACTTTAATGTATTTGTTCCCCAAGTTTTAACTACTAGTGAACATTTTATGTTACTACTGCCATATTTGATGATAAAAGAGCTGTGCTTTTTTCAAAAATAATGAGTTGAATTTGGTACTTTGTAATGATTGAGATATTTTACCTGTTTTCTAGATCAGAGTATCTTCTGTTTGCATCGTAATGAAACTATTAGTATAAATTGACAGCACTTTGATATAGAAAAAGTACTTGTTTCAACATATTGTTGAGTAATAACTTATTCTTGCAGACTTTTAAAATGAAGGAGTATCTGTGTTTCTTCAGGAAACTCTTCCTGACTTCTTTTAGAATTACACTGTAAAATAAATATCTTTTTCTAGCACAGCATAGTGCCAATGAGACAAAGATTAGGGAGAATTTTACAGTGGTACAAATGCATTTGTAGCTCCTTTCAGCACTCCTGCAGGAAGCAGACAGGGAGATGGAGCTCCAATGTCTTTTCCTACTCAGATGCATGTGACCAAAGCCCAGGTGTCTTGAACTTTGACATCCTGCCTGCTGTTGTGGCAGAGGGAATGTGCTGCATGTCCGACTGGACTGTACTGCCTAGCTTCCCTGGGCCCCAAGGCTCCAAGGTGTAGAGGAATGGGGATTGTTTCTGTTTATCAATGAGCAAACCTGGCTAACTAAGGCTTTCTTCTATGACTGCTTCTGGCCAGGGGTTGCTTACCTTTTTCCACTGGGCTCTAAATGCAGCCTTCTGTAACATGGGAAAGGGAGCAAGGCGATTGAACAGTGTAGGAAAGAGAAAGGGAAGATGTATTTCTGAATTGCTTCACATGGGGGAACAGGCAAATGTTACTCTTGTTTTGGTGAAGGAGAAAGTAATTTCTGAAGCATGAAATGCAAACTGAGACTCTTGTATAATGCTGGGAAAGGGAATAAATTGCTTGGAAGAAACTTAGCTTTAAAGATGTTCCTGATTTTTGATGATAATGGCTTTCAGAGAATGATTACAGGATCTTATGTGGAGAGGACTATGACACCCAACTAAGCAGAAAATCACAGAAAGTGCTGATAGGAAAGATATGTGCAAGATTAAAAATAAACACTTTTTTTTTTCTGGATGATTTTTGCCAACTGCTGGGAGTGGCTTTCTATCCCTGCTGGAAAATATCTCACTGTGTTCTCAACTACTTCATTTTATTCCAGCAGGTTTGATTACTTAAGGGCATACATTTGTCTTGGTATATGATTATGCAGTGCATTTTCTAGTGGCTAGAAACTAGAAGTAGTATCAAGGTCACACTTGGTAACCAAGGAAATAAGATGCCAAGATTTATAGATATATCTTTCACCTACAGAGTTATCTCATGCGGATCAACATAAAATAACAATAATGGCAAAGTCTGGAAGAAGTTTGTACCATTGCTGTCACAGGTCTGTGGCTACATGCAAGATTTTGGCCTCAGCAACCACTGTCACCAGCATCTTCTCCACCATTACACAGTGCATCTTTCCTTTTGCTCAGACCAGCCTGAGCAAGGTGCTCTGTGAAGAACTGTGTGTGCTATTTGTAGGTAAAGGACTTGCACAGTCTGATCTATTTATAGATAATACAGTTAATCTCATCTTGAAAACAAGGAGAAAAGCGATATAGACAGTGACAGCTGTGACACTAATATATTATATTTAGCCATCACATCCTCTTCTAACCTGCTGTTTATTGAATGTCACGAGTGCACACAATTAGTCACTGTTTTGTTGTTGCTGGCTTGTGTGGTCTCCTATTCTCTGTTCAGCTTTGCAGACTCGTTAATAGTTAACTTGTGGTTTTCTGCAGGGAGCTTAACCCAGTTTATTCAAATGTTCTAACCGTATTTAGCTGGGAGTTTTATATTGTTCCAGCTTCATTTCCCACACAGCTGTACGTGCTTCTTGCAGACAAAAGGTCCGTACAGTCCTATTTATTTATTGATTACAAGATTTACACTGCTTGGGAACAGGAAGAAAACAGCAGCTGGTGGCAGGTAGAACACTTTTTTCCAATTATAGTTGAGAAGTCTTTATCATTAGTCCAGTTATACCCATCAGAGCACTCTAAACTGACCTGCTAGTATATCTTCCTTGGAAAGTTACCCCATCCAAGGCTGTGTACTGAACAAGATTGTCAAGTCTGCATCCAGAATTATGTGTTTTCTTGAGCTAACCACTGGTTTATACTGATCTTTTCTTTTCTTTTCTTTTCTTTTCTTTTCTTTTCTTTTCTTTTCTTTTCTTTTCTTTTCTTTTCTTTTCTTTTCTTTTCTTTTCTTTTCTTTTCTTTTCTTTTCTTTTCTTTTCTTTTCTTTTCTTTTCTTTTCTTTTCTTTTCTTTTCTTTTCTTTTCTTTTCTTTTCTTTTCTTTTCTTTTCTTTTCTCTCCCACATATAAGAAATCCAGAGCTACAGATTAGAATTAACTATGAGACCCATGAGAGGAAACAAACATGGTTACATCAGCAAATGATCTCTTCCAGATGGCCATGATTCTACAGTTCCTTGCTCAGAAATGGCTTGGTCATTATTTTTGTTTTGTCATAGACCAGAAACTTGCAATAAAAACCTTGCCCCAAAGCTGATCTATGTATAACACTAAACACATAAATAATATAGGGAGAATGTTTATATCTAGAAGGATGATTCTACCTTACAAATACTTGAAATGGGTGTCAGTAATGGTACTAGTAAAGATAACCTTATAGTTACATAGTACTCACAGTTGAGGGTTAAATATTTTTTCTATATTTTCCATTTTATACCTACATGCTTAAACCAGATAAAGAAGGCTATTTTTTCTTGTAATGAAATATTTTTCTCTAAATTACAACATGTGACATGATAAGGTGACATTTTAGACTTGGTCTATGTCAGAATGCTACAGAAAGAACAGCTAAGACAGCAGCAAGGAGAGATCATGTTAAAGGCAGCTAACTTCTTTCTGATAAGTAACAAGGAGAGTAGCTCCTGCCAGCTTGTCACTGCAAGAAGAAAACCCTATGATCTTAAACAGTTTCCAACTTCTGTGTTTCAGCAGTGGCAGAAAGAGAAGCAAATCTGCTTTTTATCATCCTTGTGCAGCCTGCTGTAACATCACTGTGGCTAACCTCTGGCTGTGTGAAGGACAGGACATTGCAGCAACCTCAGAGAACATGACAGAGAAAGGGGATACCATAAATAGCGAGAAGGAGGAGAAATTAGCTGAAGAAACCTTTTGGAAGAGAAGTAACTCTTTTCAGTTTTGTGTCATCTTTTGTGTGTTTAGAAAGTTTGGGTTTTAGTGAAGCTCTATCCAAACAAAAAAACCCAAAAAATCCTCCATGCTGTCCCCAAGAAAAGACCCACAGGCATCTTCTGGCCTCTGTAGACACTAAAATTATTGGGATTGCATCTCAGAGTATAAAAGCCTGTTTCCTATTTACAGATGGTGAAATATAAGTGCAGTAAATCATAGGTTGAAAATTTTGAAACTTCTCTTGAGTTGAGGAACGAATATTCCCTCACAAAATGCCAACAATGAATGTTTACAGTTTATTGACTCAGTTTGTATTTGTCTGTTCTGCACCTTTGCTGATCTGGAACAGCGTCAGCAGAGGGTCTCTTCCCCTTTGCATGAACTGCATTTGGGAAGACTCAAGTCATGCCAGAAAGATTTTATGTACGTTATCAACTTAGTGATGTGTATCGAAGAATGATGGACAAATTTCCAAGTGCAAAAACCATTTAATGATTCACCATGACTCAGAAACCTGTGATCCTGCAAGTAGCAAATACATGCAGCAAACAAAGTTGGCCAAATCTTAGAAATACAGATATATTTTTATTTAGATTGGGAAAGACAACGTTTTCTGATGTTTCCTGTAAGGTGGAATTTCTGTTGGAAAGATAATCTTCAAATACCAACACATGGGATTTCTGAAATGAAGTATGACCCCTGGCAGCTGCTGGCTGAAATTCGTGTGGTGCCCACTGGGCTCAGTGCTGCCCACCTCCTGAACAGCAGCTGTGACTTTCATGATTGTGTTAATTTTGCTCAGTGTCTGCTCCCTTCCCTGGTCTGGATTGCTGGGATATGTCTGCCCTCTGGAAGCAGTTTCAGAGTTTCTAAGTCCCCAAGCCAGTTGGCTCCCTTGCTTGTAGGGGCTGGATGCCTGGCAGTCCCTTGGAATCCCACTCCATGATTCATCAAAGATGCTGATCACATCCCAGTACTGATACCAGCCTGCTCTGACAAAGCTATTTCTTGTTGGAAAGTTCACAACCACCTTTGACTGGTAAAAATGATTAATTGATACTCCCAGAGACACTGATACACAGGCACATCATTATCACTAGTTCCCTTGCTGTATAATTACTAGACATAATTCAATATTTCTCCCATGAACAAAGCATTTACCAGTTATGCTCCACCTGCCCCTTTGGCAGTGTCCACAACACAGAATAACTGAGCACGCTTGCCAGCCCTTTCCAGCCTTCATCCTCGTGCCCTGGCACAAATTGCAAGGCAGAAGTGATCTAATGCCCATTACCCAATTGTCTTCACACAGTTCATCCTTATGTCAGCCTATCTTTTCCACATATCCACATCTCTGTCCTTGGCTGCCTGGGCCCACTGCCTTCTGTCACTTCAGTTAGGTGGCACTACTGTATTTTCCACTGCTGCATATGCTCACTTTTCTTCTCATTATCTCCTCCTTCAGTTTACTGAGCTCTCTTCTGCCTTCAAGCCTCTTTTTCCATACTGCCTATCACTGGGGAGCCAGAGCTTCCCCTTCCCATTCCTACTTCAGAAACAGTCAGACACAGCCTTTTCACATCCTATCCCTTCCTCTTCTGTTTTTCAAAAATCAGTCTCTTCTGCCTTTTTCTCAGATCTCTTCCCATTAAACACTGTCTCAATATGTTTTACCTCCTCTTTCACCATTTGTCCTGGAGCCATGACCAAGTCAGTTTTCTCTTTGTCTTGCTTCATTCATCTCCTTTCCACTCAATAACCCTAGCTCTTCTTCCACTGGGATTTGTTCCACCCAATTTGTCTTATTTCTTAAGGCTTATTTGATTCAGCTATGTGTGTGTTTATGTGAGCATTTAAATCTAATGACCCATTCTTTAACCCATTGGTAAACGGAAACCTCAGCAATAACAGAGTGAAGATCTTAAAAATACCACCTTCCTGCAGTTTTAATGGAGATTGATGATTGGGTGAAGAAAAAAGTTTTGCACTTGTCTTTCCTGCTGGAAAGGTTGCAGCATGTGCTTCTTCTTCCAGTGAATGTACAATTACTACTTATTATTCATAGTCAACACCAGGAAAAGCTTTGCTCAGAGTTTGCATTTTCCTTGACAAAAGAAAGTAAAGTCATAAGAAGCAAATTTTTAAGAAATCAGATAACAGGAATTCTGTTGCTCATGGAACTGCTCTTTTTTCACTCTTTCACTCAATGTTTCCTTATGTAACTTTGAAGTTTTACTTTTTTATTTCATATCTACTTTTATCTTGTTTTTATCAAAATATCTCATACAAATTTTTAGTCACTCAGGTTTCTGGTTTGACCTCTGTTTGTGAACCTGTTCTTTCTGCATCTTGACTTCTTTTTCAAGGTATCTTCCTTCATGTCTCCAAATTCACCTTTATGCATTGTCTTGTCCCTTAATGCTTCTGTTTCTCTTATTTTCTGTCTGAGGACTCTTCTCACGAATGTCAGTTCCTTAGTTTTATCCCTGAGCACCTTCTTTACCTTCTTTGTAGTCTGTGCCTCTGTAAGGAGAAAATTGCCTTTTAAGTGCAGAACTAAAAAAAAAAAAAAAAAAAAGAAGAAAAAAAAAAGGAAAAAAAAAAGCATTTATTTTTCTAGATGAATACAGAACCTTTCTGTAACCTTGTAAATGAATTCATAGCCACAGTGAAAGCTGATCTGCCCTTTTATCAGACTTGATAAATTTTCATATAAATGTTCACAGTTCTGTCACATGCAGAAGAAATCTTTCTCTTATTACAAGTTGAGATGCAGATTTGTTTCTGAAACATATAAAGTTATTCTGCACTATAGTTCATGCAATAAGAAGGCTGTAAGGCTTTCAAGTCATACAAGTCTTATTTTGCTTATTTTATTCTCAGTGATCTCTCAATAGTAAGTAATATTAAAAAAAAAGTGAGAAATAAAGTTGGGATCTTCTGAATAGAAGAATATCAATACTTGGCATGGAAATGTATTAAAAAACAACAAGAAGAAGAGACAACAAAAAAAAAGTTGTTCCTTCATCCTGAAATATCATCGGAATTGTTTCAGAAATACCAACAATGAGTTAAATTCATAATTTAAGAGCTAGGATCCTAAATCATATACTTGCTGAGAGAATTTCTTACAGCCTGAAACACAAATATAACTGATACAAGAAATCAAGGATAGAAGTCTTTTATAATTGAGTGACAGATAATGAGAAGCAGCAGAGAATAGATGCTCTTTAGTGGGCCTGGTTATGAGGGATGCTTCTCATTTTCAGACCACGAGCACATAGAGCAATCTCTCCAGCAGAGTTTTCAATCATTGCATTTCATATATCCTAGAGACCACACTCAACTGCCTGCATAGGAGTGAAATTAAGATCCTGCACTAAGTGAGAATTTGATTTTGCCCTTAGCAATTTCTGCAGAAAATTTTCTTAGTACTTCAGCCTGTGAAGTGTTACAGGCACAGTGTTACGACAGATAGCTTCATTCCACAACCAGTAAGAGCTCATGAGTGACAGTGGGTTCAGCTCCCAGTTTCATATCTAAATTGAGCAAAAGGAAATGAAGTAAATAGGAGCAATGAAATTGCAGCTTGCTTGTGCACCATCAGATCAGACCATAGCTCTTACACTAACATGAGATAAATGGGCACATCATACTTGACAGGCAATAACCTGAGTTCTGACCAATAGGTGGAGAGTTTTGAAATATTTTCTTTTATCTGGATTTTAGTCTTTATGTCAGGCTAGAAAAAGAAAGCTTCTCAAAATATTATTTAATATATGTGTCAAAACCTATTGTGCAAAGAGCAGTTTATGGTTTAAATTTGTAATAGCTGGCTGCCTTGTAATGTACTACTATTCATGTAATTGCCATCAAATTTTAGTGTTTTGGTTGAATAGTTATTTGCTGTTAAGTCACAATCTGCTTCTTATGCACTGCTTGTAGGGAACCATGAAATTATCTGTCTATGATAAAATAGCTTATGGAAGTGGGTAGTAGTTGAGGCTAATAGTAATGGTTATGTAATTGCAGTGAAATGTGGAGAGATTCTTCAGGTCAGTATTTTTCTAGCGTCTGTGCAGACAAGTAGTTAAAAAGTGCCTACTTTAGTTATCAGAAACACTGACTGTATGAAACATGCAGGAGAAAGGGGAAGCAATTATGAGTACATATAAACAGAGTTAAACAAAAATAAAAGTAGGCCTACATATTTTGTCAATGAGAATCTTCTTCATATGAACATTTCCAGTGGAATCCAGCAGACATCACAGACAGACTGAATCAGCTGCTGGAAGAAAAGGGTAAATTGATTCATATCATCTCAATAGCATTGATTTTGTACCTCAGATACTATGATGTTCATTCTTTTCTCGAGACCATTTTAGTGAAAACAGTTAAGAAGCATACTTGCCTTATTGCCTTATATTCTTAAGTCTTCTCAAAATTTCCCTTGCCCCTGGATTAAATGCCAAACCTTTCCTCACTTGATTTATTTTGCTTTTCTTCAGTTTTCTGTTTGTTGTTGATTTCAATTTTCTGGCATTTTCTTTTAAATTTGTGGGATTTTATTCAATAAAATTTATCCAGGAAATTGAGTGAAATGCAACCACTTAGGTGGAATATTTTCCCCAGATCTTCTGTAGCAGAAAATAAAAGCAGTGTAAACCTCTGCCATTATCTCATTTAAATCTGTTTCTGCTTTCAGCTTATAGCCTCACTAAATTAGCATTAGAGAAACAGACCTTTATGTTAAATTCATTGCAGGGCTGTGCCAGCAGGACTAGTTGCATTTTAGTGGTCCCTCATTGCCTGTTTGCACAAAATTATAGCAAAGCCCTGAATAGTAAATTAAAATGGAACACAACATTTTTATGCTGAACTTCGAGTAGTAGAAAGCTTAAGCTTCTGTAGAACCCCATTACTATTGCACAAAGCATGTTTCTCATATTTAAAATTCTGATTAATTAAAAACACTTGCAGTAATTAACATGCATGCTAGAGGAAGCCAGAAATTATCTACACAAAATTGCTTGTGGCTTATTTTGGGGCACATACAAGAAAACTTGATATACAAACTCTTTTCCTGGACTTTCTGAGTCCATGAAGTAACACTATCCTCGTATCTGGCTTTATGCTATTCCTTACAGTAGGTTTTTCTCTTACAGGCAGCTCTGTCTCTTTGAGCAGCGTTCTGCCTTGAGTGTATTTCATCTCCCAGTTTGTGACCCAGCAGTTTGCTGACCAGTTCTCCTCTTGCTTACTACCTCTAAATTTTTTTTTTTGTCAATGAGCCCTTCTTTGTCTTCTTCACACATATTACATGTATTATTATAATATAAGACACAGTAGGAAACATAATAATTAATAACTATTGCTACCAATGCAGTGTAACGAGGATTGTTGAAAGATGTTGCAGATGAGGTGAACTCAATGGCACTCAACAGTATTTAAGCCCGTATTTTGCCTTACCTCTCTGCCGTTTATTTCTTTAAAAACAAGGGCTCTCTGGGCCATAATCCTACAAAGATCCATAATAAGATGAAGTGTCTATACATAATTTAGGACTAAAAATTGCTAAAAGGATATAATAAATGCCCTAGTTTTATAGCACTGCATCTCAATATGCTCCTGTTTTATTTTACAGTCTGAGCAAGAACAAGAGTAAGCCAAGCCATCAAAAGAGTAAAGATATAGCGGTGGCTTTCATGGAGGCTTTTAACAAAATCTTCTCTGAACAACAGATTTTACTTGATAGCTAACCTGCAAATGTATACTGAATGAAATGTGACATTACTGAAATGGCTTTCATTCTTTCATAAATACAAATAGGACTGAAGTCCATATCAGCTTGTACCAGAAAGTGGGCAAAATACTTAATCCACAGTTTGTGTTGTTCTTGTTTGTGTCTGGACTGCTCAGGAACACATTGCCAATACATGTGGACCAGACAGACCACTGAACCTGCTTTAGTGTTGTCACATCTTTTTGATTAATCTCCATTTTGAGCTTTTGAGTTGATTTTGATGATACTTGTAAAAGATACTGTAGAGTCTGTGGGTGATCTGTTTATTCAGAGTGCATATGTGCCCAAGCACGCACACTGGATGGAAATTGTTCATCTCATAAAGCTGGCAGAAGACACATACTGAGTCTGCTGCTCCCCTGAATGCCCACCCAGAGTTGCAAGAATGAGTTCACCTACCAAGACTGACTTTGTGGCTCTCGTTTTTTCTACCTATTTCTAAGGTTGTGAATTCAGTGTGGTGGTAGATGTTATTCTTCTCGCCTGGTTTATTAACCAAGGAACCACTGTGCTTCTTCATGGATCTTCCACTTGTGTATGAACAATCTGTGGAATACAATTCAACGACTTTCAAAGACCTGTGCATTCTTCCAGTCAAATCCAGCACAGTCTCCCCAACTTTACAATTGACAGCTGCACATGTATTTCAAAGAAAAATGTTCTTTATATGCAAAATTTCCTTATTAAAATAACCTCTGTGCAGTGCCTCATATGGGCAACTACAATGTTTTCTGTGCATGACGGTGTAAAGACTTCAGGTGACTAAGGATGATTTTTAGACCATAGAGAGAAGGTTTTTAGCAGTTAGAGAGACCATGATACTTCTCACAGTGTCTGTCACTTAGAACTTTGTATAAATCTAAGTTGTCAGGTATAAAATACTGTGACATTAATTTTTTCCTGCATGTGGAAATAGACTATAATAGTTAGTGCAAGCTGCCTGAGATGCCTTGGATTTATCTCCTGCTTTATTGTGCACTGATTACCCCTTGTGGACAAGCCCATTACTTTCCATTAATGTGTTAATGGTTTCCCCAGAACACTCTGCAGCAGGACTTGTGGTGATGGAGTCACTTCACTTCACAAGTAAAGCAATTTGAACAAAAATCAAATTTGAATCATAGCTTTCCTAATTATTTAGGAAGTTATTTCCTAATTATTTTTCCCTCTTCGCTCTTTCTCCTGTTAGTATATGAAGATGATTTTATACCACACCACCATGTAAGTTTTTTGTCATTGAGTAATTGCATAACTCAGTCAAGAAAAGCATAACCAATATAAATTCAAGGTGGTGACACCTTTTAATACCAACAGTTATGTATTCTGTATAACATATAAAGTATGATTAACTGTTTGGGGTTACACAGAAATCAGTTAGTCAGAGTGTGAGGATGTCAGATTAAAAGGCTACGTATTTGCTGTTATTTCAAGTTGGTGGTAATTTGTTTGATTAAATATTAGCATATCCAGATTTTGCCATGCTGTGATTATGAGGGCTGATCTAGCAACAAATTGTAAACCAGGCTTATTTGATAGTGTGCTGCTCTAGAATAGGAAGAGATGGTTAAGTTTACTATTGCATGGAGTCAAGGAGGTAAGGCTTCATTTACTCTGAAATGCATCTCTGATGTTTTCACCCAAGATCCCATATAATCTAAGAATCTGTACTGGGTGTACTGGGTCAGACAAGAGGCCCAGTAAGCCCTGTGCCCCATGTCCAGCACCAGCCAGACAAGAGAGGCCCAGGAAAGAAGTACAAAGCAGGCAGGAATGACACCTTTCTCCTAACACATTCCTGCACTCCAGCTGTTTCCAGCTGTCCTTCCTAGAGCTGGATGTTATTTGGCAGTCCTAAGTAACCCTCAGAAGACCTCTCTTTGTGCCCATGTGGACTTTACTATCTGCAATTGTGGCAAGATGTTGCACAGGTCTACCATCTGTCACATGGAAAATTACCTTTCTTGTTTGCTTTGAACCTGGCTGCTGCCAGCTTCTTCTCTGTAAGATGATCTGTAAGGTCCCCCCAGTCCAATCAAATCCAATCCAGCCTGGGAGCCCTAACTAATTTAAGTCATGCTCTTAATGGAAATATTTCCTTTTGCCTTTCAGCATTACTGCTAGATTAGACCCTTCTGCCCTTTCATAATAAAAATTGTTTGGTAGCTTTTAGAACAGCTGACTTCACAACTTCTATTGCATGGAAATATTTTACTTCCGTGTATTTCTATGTACATATACGCCTGATTCTGGTACAGTGCAAATCTGTAAATTTGCTGCTTTCAAAGCAGCTCTATCTGTTTAGAGCAAATGAAGCTGTCACTGGGGATCTGCCTTTCTGTTTATTGATGATGATGTAAATTTAATAGGTCTTTGAAAATTTTTACAACTTTTGTAGCCTACCTTAAAGATAATCAATGACCTAATTCTTCAAAATAATCTCTGTACAGAATTAAATGATAAAGAGAAGTGTGTAAAACAAAGTAGAGCTATGTATTCTCCTTTTTGGACTTAATCCTACTTGTCTGATATTACTGCTGTGGTGAGAATTTGGATTATGGAAACAGGAGTCCCTTATGTAATTTATTCCATGGGTAGTAGGAGAACACAGCATATTTCAATAGTGGATACTTCAGTGCAAATTTGACAACAGTGTTTGGCATGGACGAGTAGCCTCTATACATGAAAAGTCTTTTAAATTGTGCACGTTTAGAAGAAATATTCAGTAGCATTCAAATTAAATGTGAACTCTTTAGTCAGCAAAGTGAAGCTAACTAAATGCTTTATTCAAGGAGTCTGTGGAAGAAACAGGAAAAGGTGTAGGCACAGTCTGCCTTTTTAATTTCCATGGTAAAAATCAACATGCAAATTGTTTATGCAGAAGTCAAAACCAAACCAAGCAAAGTACCTCAGACCTGGGCAGCATTCCACCCGCAGAAAATTTGTTACATCATGCCTAAAAACTGCCAGCAAGAGCTTCGGGGAATGTCAGCGCTGCAATGTCGCAATAGTCCAAGCACCACCCAAGGAACTGGCACACAGAGCACATTGCTGGGCTATGCTTTGTAGTTCTGGTCACAATTTTATTGCACGAATTCAGTACATAAATATTAACTTTGATCCACACATATGCACTTTTTCAATAGTTTGAGCAGTCATCTGAGGCAATAAGGCAATAAAGGGTTTGTTTACGATTTCTGAATTTCTGAAGATAACATTTAACAGGAAGCAAGTCATAACTGACTTCTACATTCAAACCTGTCACATGACAAATTGTATTTCACGTTTACAATATAAAACAACTCTGTCATTCCTTGTTGCCTATTGAGCCAAATTTTATGCCTTTATGAGAATAGATTTTAGCTTCTTTTTGGCCTAATAAACTTCGGGTAGAAGGTGGCAGCCTGAATAATTTGCTGCCTTATCATAGTTTCCATAGTTTCTCCTTCAGAGATACAGATGTCCAGTTTTAACCAGCTAATTTTGCTAAAGCAACGAAATGAAAGGTTGGCCAGGGATATAGACTCTCACATTTAACTAATTAAATGCCTTTTATTACTGAATAATGAATGGAGATATTTGCTGTGGCAGATGGGTTATTTGGTAACTGCTAGTTGCAGATCTTTCTTTACCACTGCTCTATTAGTCTCAGCTTACAGGGAACCCTCAGCAGTGTTTTCAGAAGACACAGGGAATGCTGAGAAGCCATGGCAAGTCACAGCAGAGGTAGAACCCTGAATGCTGAATGGCGTTTCAGCTACCAAATCCTCCAAAACTGTCAGGATAAATAGGACTCTCTAACACTATCTTTTTAGTGTCAGTGAGTAAGGCATTACTTTATTATTAGCCTGGAGGCATGTGTGTGGCCAACAAGACTCTGGCCTCTACACTAAGGCAGATACAAAGCTTATTCACTTATTTATACATTTTTAGCAAGCAAAGAAATTAATGTTCATTGGTTCTGAATTACCGAATTGTCTTCCATTAATCAATATTCTGATGTCTATTGGTTTTTGATTTCTCACTTCTCATGCTAATTAGTTTATATTTTTCAATCTTCCCTTCCAGGAAGTGACTTTGCAACACACATATACTGAGTCTTTATTAGCTTCTTCTCTATCTTCTAGTTTCTGCAAAATATCCTTGTAGTCCATCAATTCTGTGCTTCTTGTACCCAATTTCAATAATACATAACTCTCTCCCAGGCCTTCTTCACTGAAGCATATCAAGGTGAGCTTGGCAAAACTTAAAGTTTCAGTAATTTTCCCAAGCTCTATTCCCACACTAGCTACTTAGGACAACTTTGCTAAATGCTTGCGAAGAATAATTTAAGAATAACGAACTATTTGTAATTAATACATATATATTGGTTGCAATTAAAAAAATAATTTAGAAGTTAATTAAAACCATTAACTAAAATTATTAAGAGATTCTATTATTTCCAACACTTCCAGAACAATTCACTACTTCTGTGCTATTTCATAGTGCCAGCTTGGGACATCAGTGCCTATGCTGCTGTCTCTTAGTTACTTATACAATCAGCTGATTTATCAAATAATAATAGTTTCTATCAGTTTCCCTAAATCATGCATGGCACAGGATGTAAACCTTTTCCAAACTATTTGTCACTTCCACCCATCAGTGTGGATTCTGGGCCATAACTTCCTCTTGATGTCAAAGTAAAGGACCAATTCCTTATGAAATTACTGCCAAAACGATACCATTAGCTGGAATTAAGCTGGTTAGCCTCCTGCAATGAACTGCCTTCTGTGCTACATGATCATCTAATTTGTGAAGCCTTACTTAAAAATGTGTGCCAAGTGGAAAAAAGCTGCATGGAACTTGATGCTAATCACACTTACATAAACAGAGGGACTGTACTTATATTGTTCTGTGTCCACATTTCTGACATTTTCCTTTAGAAAACTGGTGGCATGGAGTGTTCCTTTGGTGTGCATGCAGCAGCATTTTGGGAAGTGTGGCCTTATATTCTCTTTTGGCTTCTAAACTGACTCTGTAGTACCTGAGGTCCATTTATGCAAAGCCATCTATGTAAAAGAGAGTATTTTCAACTGCTCACTCTGCAGGATCTCAGAGCATTTTCCAAAACAATATACATGTGTCATTTACTGAGCACTGTATGGGGCTTATTACGGCTCAGTAGATATTTCACCCATTCAATAAAACCTGCATTCAGAGCCTTCATAGAGTGGGTGTCAGTGAGAGTTCAAGAGTTGAAGAGAGGTGGCAATACCAGAGAATATAAAATCTACTGAAATAAAATTTGAACCAATAGGACTGTTAATAGCCAAAAATTCCCCCAGGAACAGGGTGTGTGATGAAATCTTATGATAAAAAAGCAGCTCACCTGCATTCACTGAAGGTTTGAACTATAAAACAAAATACTCCAATGCAATTAACCGCCCCAAGATACCAATAAAAGAACATCTTTGTCATGCCAACAGAGAAATAAAACTTTGCAATAAATTCTGATGGAAATTCAGTGTCCAATACTATTTAAAAAGAAACTGTAGCATCAGTACTTGATACATCCCATTGCTTTCCTGTGAGAGCCACCTTCTATCTGGTGATCTCAGATCTCTTCTGCATGTGTGACCTTGCTGCCTTTGAGCTGTTATCTCACCATTTTGCAGATGAGAGCAGGAAAGGTAATGATGAATAGAGTTATAAAGTGATCAAAGTTCACACAAAAAATCAACAGCAGAGCTGACAGGAGAAAGATTTTCATTCTAGTTCATCTACTCATCTACTGTATCTAACCATATTTGTCTACATTTGCAAGGTTTATCTGGTGGTGGTTTTATCCAGTCAGGTTATTGCATACAAAGTGTGTCAGGTTTTGTGCAGCTGCCCTGCCATAGGTATGTGTTAGTGTAGCACAGCTACACTTCAGCTACTCACTCCAGCATGCCAGTTCCACACCTGTCCAGCAGAGTGATGGAGTAGTTTTACAATTTACTTGCATAAAATTTCAAAACCTAAATTTAAAATCTGGACAGAATAAGTTAGAGAAGAGTAGATTAGGAAAAAAAAAAAAAAAAAAAAAAAAAAAAAAAAAAAAAAAAAAGATTTAGACAGGAAATCCAGATCAGTTTTACAGTGCTGGTGAAGCTCATAGCTACTTCAGCCCAAGAGAGCAGTTGTTCTTACTGAAAGGCAGATTGCATGAATTGCATGATTATCCAGGAAACTAGCAAAAGCCACTTCATGTGTTTATCTTTTGGCCACCTCAGGTGTTTCTCTTACTTGGAAAGAGACTATCCACACTCAGAGTAACAGAACACCATGAAAGTTTCTTTCCACTAGCGACCAATAATAATTTCTGGCAATAGCAGCTATTTTGTTCATGCCAGTGGATATTTTGGTTCATTTCAGACTATTACAATAGAGATCCAAAATGTTCTTTTACATGTGCATGTTCTGATTCAGAATATTTAGAAACTTGTTAACAAGAACAGCTCTACTATTTTAAGAGGTGAAATGGTCAAAGGTTTTGTACGTATTTTTACACCTGTATTGATGATGAGCGTGAGGTATGGCTGACTGCCACACAGAACTCAGAAGTCATTGGCAGATGAGACATGACCTGCATCATTTGTTTTGGTGGGAACAGAAGCTGCTTTGCTCACCCTGGATATGTAAAATATAATGTCAGTCAGATGGGCACACACATTTCTTTCCCTGAGTTGCTGCTGGCCACCCTCTAGGACTCTGCCTTTAGAAAGTACTCCTGAGTTGCTTCTGCATCCAAATCTTTTTGGGGTTTTGACTGACTGACATATTTGCAGTAATTGGAAATACATGTGCAGGTACTTCATAACAATACAATTTATTATTCTATTCTTTAATTGTATTATTTTAGCTATGTAAAGTTTGATGTTACTCAAGTGTGAAAGAGAACATAATCAAAAATAAGCTTATAATAATTACTACTGGTCTAAAGGCTTTTTCAATTGTGACTTTCTTTTATGACATTGCTTTAGAGGAACCCTGGAATGATTGAACCCTGCTATATAAATCTTTCTGCTCCAAGATCTGTGTTGCCATTAATGTGTTTTTGACTCCTCAGTATTTAAGCTGTTTCTAAACATGTCAGTTTTTACCAGTTCTCTCTCATGGCACTCCTATTTCTGTTATCAAATATGAACTTGGCTGTAGTATCAAGAGGAAATAGAAAGATCAAAAGGAAATAATAATTAGTATTAAAATATGTTTGTAAAAGATTACGTAAACTTTTCACCCTTGATGTCTCAAATGACAGAGGAGCTAAGCTTTCTTCAACTCCTCCCTGGAGGAAACTCTTTGAGTTCAGACAAATAGCAAGTCTTATTTGAACACAATATAAATGTAGACCATGTTGGCTTTGTAAGATTGCTTTGCTGCGCTAGCCATCGTAGAGGGTGGAGTAAAATGCTGCAACTTATCAGTTGTTCTGTGGCCACCGTGCAAAGATAAATACAGTTAGGGGGAATTAGGAAAGAATTTTGGGTTACCTTTGCTAAGATAAGACTAGATAGATTGTTCATGTGTTCCTAGCTCAGTCTATCTACCATCTGCAGCATACAGGGGAAGAGAAGAGCACAAAAAGAGGCTCATCCAATTTGAGTCCTTACGAGGTAGGAATTCTTACTTACCTACTGCAGACTTTTCAGCATAACTCTCAAGTTAGTAAACCACTTCTCTCTTGATTTCCTGTGCAAATTAAAGTTTTGTGCTACCAGTTTAGATAAAATAAATTTTAATCTCACACATGCATCATATTCATATCCAAATTTCACCTCAGAATCAGAAAAAGCTTGCAAAAGTTTATGATTAGTGCAAATAGACTACACTACAGTAGCCAAACACAAATTTACTTAGAAAGTAAAAGCGAGTCTTTTTAGCCCTCTTCCAGCACTGGCCAGATCAGTAGTTGCCTTTGTAGCAACCAGGTCCTAACCTGGGCCTTGCTCCGTTGCTTTTTGTGTTGCTAAAAGGCGTTGCAACAGGTCAGCTTAATCTGGCACAGCTGAGGAGAGAAGGCTCTCAGGCTGGGTTTTTTCACCTGAGATTAAGGTGGTTAAGAGTTTTTTGCCTCTGAAAGCCCTGAGCCAGGTCGCAAGAAAGAAGTGGAGTCTTCAAGGTCTTGTTTTCCCGATTTCTCGTGTTGTTTATTATTTCATATCTCACAGTGTTCTCCGTGCCCAGCCGAGATCTGAACAGCAGCTGGGACACGAGGTAGCTCCTCCCGCAGTGGGATGTCGCGGCCTCTTTATACAGAAAGTTACGTTATCGCCTGTTTACAGTTATGTTCCAATACCTATCACCTGTACTAAAGAGTCAGCTCTACTCTGACCCAATCCCCTTAAACTACTTTGTGCCACCGTCTCCAGAAGTTGTAGGCCAGGGGAGAAGGAAGAACCAAGGGCACTACCCTAAATCCTCCATCTTGTTCCCCATGTACCTACATTCTAAAAACTCAAAACTACATAATTTTTCATCCTACACTAAACTAAACTACTGTTTTCACATTTTTGTGGTTTGTCATTCTTCTCTCAATGTTGGAAGCCGTTCCCATGGACTGAAGTCAAAGGCAGTGCCTCCTGGGCTCTGTGCCAGGGTCTATTACCCCCCTGTACAGGTTCAAGACCCCCCTGTACAGATGCAAGACCCTCTTGCTCGAGTCCCAAACCTCTTTGCTGAGGCCTGTGGCCTCCCAGGGCACCCAAAGGAATGCCCTGGGCTCCAACAAAAGCTGCCTTAGGCAATGCTTAAATACTTAATCTAAGAACTATCAGACTTTACAAAAAGTGTACTTGTATATTACTGGAATTTAACCCTCCCTGGCTGATTCTTAGAGATGCCCTGAATTAATCACTTGAATGCTAATTCAAGAAAGGTGAAAGGTTAGCAAAGAAAACAGTTTCAATTCTTCATATCATGCAATATAACATTTTTCAAGATTACTAGAGAAGTCTTAATTATTTGGCTTTTCTAACTATATTGAATAATTTTCCTTCGTTAAGGTTAGAAGTAAATTGATCATCAAAATAATCCAGAGAATATTACAAAATGAGATAGCCAGTTCTAAAGCCTGGTAACAGCGCAGTGCCCCATAGCATTACTGACAAAAGCTTTGTTTCTCTCCACTAGCTGACAGCTTTCTGATTACAGTGGGACACTAAGGGAGCTGCCACCAAGATGGAATGCTGGATGTTAGAAGCAAAACCTTAAACAACCTTGGCATTTGGTGGAGAAACAACACAGATGGGCATCTCAGAGTAGCTTGCTCACAACAGCTCTTCATTCCCTACAGCCTTTCTTTCCCAGCAAAGAGCCTGGTATGTTTTTAACCATATGGAGGGTTTTTTTCCTTTTTTTAAAATTATTTTCTTTCTTATTTTATTTTTGTTTTGTTTTTGTTGTCTTTTTTTTTTTTTTTTTGTGTGTTTTGCTTTTTTCCCCAGGGATAATGCAATTTAATAAGTTAGAAATACAGTCTTGAGTACATCCCTCGCCATAGCAAGACCCACTTCCAGAGCTGCAAGTAGATGTTTTGCTTCAATTGTAGAAGAGCTGGTGGAAGTGAATGCTTTATTTCTTGTTTGTGACTGTGGGGAGTTTGTTTTATTTGATAAGATACAAAGCCGTGCTGTGTACTTAATTGTTAGCCACAATCTTTGCTTTTTTGCAAATTTTTGCAGCAAGTCAGTGCTGCTAGAAGCAGGAATGCCATTCAAGTGAAGGCCCCCCACATAACTTTTAAATTTCCAGGTGGGGTATGGTATCTGGTTTATCTGGCACTTGCTAGGAGGTAGATCCTTTTTCTTAATCTACTTGCTAATGGAAGGAAAAACTGGTCGTTCAAGTTACATGTGGGGCATGTGACGTGAGAATGGGCAGATAAGTAAACTGCACCGATAAATTGATTTTGCTAGCTTATTAGCTGCTTTTCCATTTGCGCCAAACACTGATAGACGCAATAACAATGAAACGCCCGTGGGAAATTTAAGAACTATTTCAATTGCAGCTACTGATGCAATAATAAATTCACATAAATTAGTCAAAAGGAAAACAAAATAATTGAGTCTAATGAAAGCTTAATTGAATAAGATGTGTTGGTATTGCCTGGTTTTAGTTTCCAGAAGTATTTATGTCCAGAATGCAGCAGAGCTCCATGTGACATGCCAGGCCGGTGCTGCAGACTGTCCTTCTCCAGCAGATCTTTTATTGGCTGCTCATTCTTTGAAAGCGTGTGCATAAACCTCTTGCAAAGGCCATGCTGAGAAAGAGGACAGCTGGGGTTATTATTTGAAAAGCCGATAGTATTTTCTCCATAAGCCACAGATAAAATGTTTCACGTTTCTATTTCAGGCTGTAAACCAGACCGGGCTGTTCTTGAGTGTAAGTTTACCTTCACAGGAAATCCATTGTTTGGAAAGCTAATGGAATCACCACGCCCTGTGAGCATACAGATGAAGCTCTCAGATAAGCTCTTGTTCTCCATGAATACCTAGAAATTATCTGATAATGCTATTGTTAAATTGCAATATTGAAAACCTTACAAGAAATGATACATTTATTTACACAAATCTGTTGGGGTTGGGAACTTGATCTGGAAGAGGAAGCAAAAGAGTAAGTAAGATTTTAAAGTCCAGTCCAATGGACCAAGATAAATCATCAGTCTGGAATAAATTACTGCAAGTTAGCAAGAACCCAAATTCCAGGGCTAAGATCTTAAAATGAGAGTTACACAAAAACACTGGCAAACTAGCAGCTTTATTTATTCCTCCCTGGATGTACACAAACCCAAAACTACTCTGAAGAAACATTTCTGCACACTCGAGCATAAAAAAACCCCAACCAACCAACCAACCAACCAACCAACCAAAAAAAAAAAAAAATTAGCACTTTCCCTTTCTCTCTTGTGGCAGAAAGGCAGAAATAGGAGCTGAGTAAAGATAGGAAATGTGTTGGTAATGAACAAGTGCATTTTCTCCATAGATGGAAAGAAGTCCAGAAGAGAGAATGAATACAGCTGTAAAGTACAATGAAAATAGTGTAGACACCAGCATTCTTTTGTATGCCTTGCACGCAATTCTTATAAAATGAATCTGAGCAAGCAAACCTTGAAATATTGTGGCAATTAACATCTTAGCAAAACCACATTAACATATTTAGAAGTTTGTAATTACTACTCAGCTCTATAAATGCTGCTTCTTCTAGTATTTTACAGTAGAAAAAATGGTGAGTTTGTCTGTCTGTAAGGATATCCTAGCTCCTTTGGGTGCAAGAAATGCATGGAGACCATGTGAAACATGAGAGAGAGGACTTCCTTTTTGTCCCCATATACAGCTACAAAAGGAACTCAGTTTCAGATTAGGTCCCACTAAAAGAGCAGGCCAAATCCATTAACATATTCAGAAAATTTGATTAGAAAATGTAATTGCAAAACTTGATTTGTTTCTATGGCAGTTCTTTCCGAGTGAGTGAAAAGTCTGATTTTTAAAGTCATATCCTCTCCCTTGCTCCTTCTATGAGTAGTCTGGCTAAATACAAACAGATTTTTAAAGGAAAAACTAAAGGCACATTTTTTTACCAGCATAATACTGAGATACTTGAAACTGTCACTCCAAAACTTAAGGCACTTGAGAAAAAAGGGACAGAGCTTTAAAAATACTGGTCCAAGTGGCTGACAGTTTATGAAATCAAGTATTTTTGCTGTCAGCAACTGAAATGAGATCTTAAAGTGAAAAGTGCTGGGCCAGCTTCAGGTGTTAGTGTCTACAGTGCAGCTCATCCAGCTTGTAATGCAAGTTACATTGTTGGATTTTAATCCTGAAGTAGCTTTTACTATGCATAGTTTTGGATAATCCAAATTTTTTGATTACACAACCCACCCAGCACATTTTAATTGTGTTTGCCCTTTGTGCCTTTTGACCTTTAAGACTTTGATTGCAATAAAACCAGTAAATAGACAGAAACAAACTGCTATGCCACCTCAAGTCCTGCTGGATTTCAAAGAGAAGACTTGTAAATGTGGAAGCGCCAAGAAAGGGTAAGTTTGCCCTGATTCATATAAACACTTTATTTAAATGCTTTGGGTACAGCTAAACAGTCCTTGGGCAATGTTTGTTGTGGTTTCACCTGCTTCAAGCTGGAAACTGAAAGTGTTTTGGTTAATGAGACAGAAAATTTTCTTGAGGTGCTCTGCAGCTGCAAGTACTTCTGTATGTTATGCTGAAACGCTACCTCCCATCTTTTAACAGCGATGCATCTCAGTAATTCGGATCTTTTGTTTTGCTTGTTTTGGTTTGTTTTTCTTCCACAGAGGAGGAACCATTGCGTTGTACTGCACTTAGAGTGACTAGCTGTACCTGCTGGCACTTCTTGGAAAAGCAGAAATAAATACAGATTTTCTTGATATCCTTTAATGGACACAGGTATAAATCTTAGTAGAAATGTTTTAAAACTTTTTTAATAACACTAGTAACTTGGGGTTGAGGGTGCTGCGAGCCGTTCAAGTATTGAGAATTCTTTTCTATATGAACGTGAGACTTAACAAGTATGAGACCTGATTTCAAAACAGTGGAAAAAAGCAACAAAAGTTCTGAGGGTTACAACAGAAACATTTGATGGATCATTTAAAATGTTGTTTTAGAATTCAAGAAATTTTGGTTTATATTACATGATTGGTAATAGTCTTAGATTTTTTTAAAGTTTTATTAAACACTGGCAGTTTCTGTAATCTCATTCTTGTTGTGTCTTAAATTTCCCTTAACCCTTGTGACATATTTTCTGTAATTCTTATGTTACATTGCATTTCTGTTACAGTTGCATTTCTGCAGTTAGCTGACTGGTGCAGTGTCTGGGTACCCAAAGTGTGTAGACTTTTACAAAGAGGAAAAATTAACTGATTTAGATTTTTCCCCCCCGCAACTCATCCTCCTCAGTATATACAGTCTTTATTTGAGGGACAAAGACATAACACCATTCCACTCCAGTTGCACTTTTCAAATGTAATTTCTACATTTGTTTCTTGTATATTCTGGTTCTCGAGCTGTTCCTACCCATGTCTTCTTCCTACTTCATATGACAAAACAAAGCTTGGATAAATTATGCTAGAAACTGTATTATTGTTTATAGTAAGCAAAGAGAGAAATACCTGTAACCGTCTCCTGTTCTGATTTTAGTTATCATTGAGTATTACCATTTTATGGTGGTCTGCAATAGGTAATATAGAATAGCTGGTATGAAATAAAGCAAATTTGTAGCACCAAGCTGCATATGGGAGGATTGAGATGTGTGTTTAACTCTGTTGTCACCTGGAGAATTGGATGTCTTTATAAGTGAAGTATTTCCAAGGTACAGTTATATGGCAATAAATATAAAACTAGGTCCACAAAACCAAACTAAGGTAACCAAAGCCTGAAACTGATGCTTAATAAAAAAACAAAACAAAACAAATTAATTTGAGAAGTACTTTTTAACATTCCTTCCAGCTCTGGTGATTCTTCCTTTCAAGTTTACTTTTACTACTATGATAGCTAAAACCTGAATTTGCATCTAATCATTCAATACTAAGGAATAAGGATTTAAGGTAGTTTTTGGAGGAGTTCTTGTTATCCATTAAGACTGCTGTATGGCTCTGGGGTTCAGAGACAGTGAAGACTAAGAGACAACTTGTTAACATTGCACAGAGAAAGAAATAGTTCATGAAAGTAGAATTTTGTTTCTAGGGAGATTTAAATGCGGACTTCAGTATGTGTTCATGAATTTAGGGGGAAAAGCCAAAATACCTTTACATTCCATTTTAGCTCAAGTTGCTAGTCAGAGGAACTTCTGAGACAGGTGGCAGAATGTCTCATCAAAGTGAAACTAGAGTTGCCCTGCTGAGATTCCACCTGCTATGTAAAAGTGCTACCACCTTCTTGCCAAGTGGAAAGAATTAGCTGACTCCAGCAGACTTTGGGTCAGTATCAGGTAAAAGTGATTCATTAGGCTCTGAGATTGAGCACTAGAAACTGTACACTCCACAAGGAGAACTAGAATCTTCCACCTTAAAATTGTCTAAGAAAATTTTTTTCTTAACCATGGTAGTGAAAAAGTGTCCCATATTCTAGTGTAAATTTCCCTTTCCAAGGGTTTCAGAGCGCAAACAGATTAAGGCTCTGCCCTTTGGTCACGGGATGAAGAGGTTGTTGAGTCACAAGAGGCATTCTATACCTAAAAATGAGCTTTTTGTGGTGAAAATAAAATAAGCTGTTTGCCTTTCAGTGTAATTTGGGAAATGTACTTCAGATTGTATGTACCTGCTGCATTTAGCATTTGTAAAAAGTTAGTGCTCTGTAACAACACTCCCCTCACCAGCTTTTCATCTCTCTCCTCAGTAATTTAATTTTCTTTCTCCCATTATGTCATGGCTTAGCACAGCTCAGGTCACAAATTCCTCAAAATAAAAATGAAGCTGATAGCAGTAGGTGCTGTAACGTGGCTAGTATGGTTAGAACTACAATATAAATAAAAACAGCTCCTAACTGTACAAGTTATGCGCAGACTGATGACATTTTACCCAATGGTATCTCCAGTGGATACTGGGTATGGTATGGCGTTATTTTCTAAGATAACATGCCTGTAGCACAGAATATCATGGGCTTGAAAGCAAGTAAACCAGCAATAGTTTCTTAGTTGCATTAAAGAATCACTTGAAATGAACATAATTTCACACCACATCACCACGAGTGTATCAATGAAGGAGCCCATCTATTCTGGCCTGATTTTTTTCCCAGTTTGAAAACATTGTATCTAAGAACTGTTTGCATTGAAAGTACCCTAATATTTTGTGGGTTGGTAATCAGATTTATGTCTATAAAACAATATTTTCCTAGCAGACAGGAAAGACCCATCAGATTTCCACTTTTCAGAAGTCTCCTGAACAATTTTACTTTCTTTTAGAATCCTTCTTTGGGCGACTTCCTCCAAGCAAATGCAACATACAGTTAAATGTATCATTTGGAAAGCCATGCCTTGGTTTCTGGATCATAAGCTTTGAGTCACAGAATGATTTGTGTTGGAAAGGGGCCTTTAAAGGTCATCTAAGCTCAAACTCCCTGCAGTAAGCAGGGACATCAACCAGATAAAGTTGCTCAAAGACCCATTCAACCTGATGTTGAATATTTCCATGCATGGGGGCTTCCTTCCCTTCCCTGCACTGCACACACTTTTGGCCCTTTTCCATATACCTAGACTTTTAAAATGTTTTTGATTTATGGAACTGGGTTTTGGAATACAAATCCTTGACTAAATTGGTCAAGCAATAAGCAATATAATTGTTAGTAGGTATAACAACTTTCGCAGTCACAGGAGCTAGCAACTGCACTCAGCACTTGACAACCATCAGCAATCTGCTTATGATCTCAATTTCTCAACTAATGTCTATTATTGTCAGTTAGGAATCAAAACCTTAGGGAAAAAAAAAAAAGATATATTAATTATTTCTGCATTTCCAGATTGCTCTGGAAGGTTGCTATGGGCACAGAATGCTGTAACTCTTCTTTCCATCCCCCAGACAATGCTTGTGGTGGTTGTGCCCCAAGCTCCATGTTAGCACGCAGCTGATCCAGAATGTATGAAGCCAAAAAAGAAAATCCAACAGACACTGGCATAATGTCTCACACCTTACAAGCACATTTGTGAATGTTTACTAGTTCTGGGGGAAACAAAACAAATACCAACAAGAGGGCTTGTGAAATAAACCAGAGAAGACAAGTGTGAAGGAATACAGGGACAGAACACCAATATGCAGGACAGTTCTTCTGAGTCTGGGAGGGGGTGCAAGGAGGATATGATAGTTACAAAATATCCATCCTTTCCAGCTCTGGCTTTTACTGAAATCACAGTATCCCCGAACATACTCCTACTACAATTTCTACTTCACGTGCTACCTTCCCATCTCTGCCATTTAGTCTCCCAAGCACACTGAAACATTACCAGCGTACATTACAAACTTTTAAAATGTATGTAGCTTTCCCACATGAATGTTTAGGAAACTATAGCTACGTTAAACGCCCTGAAATTCCATCCGAGTTCACCCGTTTACGTGCACTTTGGGGAAGGGTTTTGTTAAGCCGCAAAGGCGGAACAGTCAAGGGTGCTTGGACAAGAGCGGGCCTCTCCCAGTCCTGCTGTCACCCAGCAGACACAGAGCACTCCTTTTTCTCTCCTAATAGAAAATTCCTTGAGATTTCTGTCTTTTGTAGGATCTTCGCACTAAACCCCCTCCGCCTGCTCCCGGGCAGGATGCGCTGGCGCTGCGGGCGGGACCAGCCTGTTGCGGGCAGCAGCGCTGCCGGGGGCTGCGGGCGGCCCTGGCCGCGGCACGGCATCGCCGCCGGGGACAAAGCCACGGGGGAGGGACGCCTTCCCGGAGGGATCGAACGGCAGCTCAGGGGCGCCCTGCAACGCCGCCCCCGCGCCCCACGCCGGCCGCGCTCCCCCGCGGGAGGCAGGACCGCCGCGGCGCCGCTCGGCCGGCCGCCGCTGCTCCGCGCCCATCGCCGGGGTAAACGCGGCCGCTCCCGCCCGTCCCGCGGGCTCTCGCCGCCGCCCCGCGATTCCGCTCCCGGCGGGGACGGCCCCGCGCAGCGATCCGGGGCCGGCGCCGAGCCCGTCCCGGCCGCTCCCGGGGCGGAGGCGCGCGGGAGGAGGCGGCGGGGCGGGGGGAGCGGCGGCGCTGGAAGGTCCGGGGCGCGCATGCGCGTTCCGGCGCTCCGTGACGGGGGCGCTCCCGCGGCACCGGGGCCCGGCTCGCGCTCCCATAGGCTGCTTCCCCCGCCAGGCGCGCGCCCGCGGCGCGGCTCTTCCTACAGCGCTCGCGGGGGCGCGCGCTGCCCGGGCCGTGCGCCGCTGTCACAGCTGCCCGCGCGCCGCTCCCCGCCCTCGGCGCGCGCCCTGCCCGCGCCCCGCGCCCCGTCCCCGCCAGCTCCGCTCCGCCGCCGGCGGGTTCCTGCTTCCGTCTCCTCCCGCCGCTCCCCCGCCCCGCACCCGCGGCAGCGCCGGCGCGGGCTCCGCCGGCGGCGCCGGCACTCCGGTAAGGGGATGCGGGGGCTCAGCGGCAGCCGCGGCGGCGGGGAAGCGGGTGCCGAGGCGAGACGGGGCTGCTCCGGCCGGCGCTCCCCATCCCTTCCCCGGGCCTGGCGCCGCCGCTTTTGCGACTCGGGCGCTGCTCGGCAACCGCTGCCGCCGCCGCTGGGGCGGTGATGGCGGGGAGGAGGCCGGTCCCCGCCGTGTGCCG
This sequence comes from Sylvia atricapilla, assembly GCF_009819655.1. NCBI lineage: Eukaryota > Metazoa > Chordata > Aves > Passeriformes > Sylviidae > Sylvia > Sylvia atricapilla. The sequence continues at coordinate 23,068,609 of NC_089145.1, read as the reverse complement.
GGGTCTCCGTGGGCTCCCTCACCTGAGTGTCGCTGGTGGGGCCCGAGACCGCCGGAGAGCGCGGCGGAGGAAGGGGAGGCCGGGGCTCGGCGGGCGGCCGGGGCATCACCGTCGGCGGCGGGGCCGAGCCGGGCCCGGGAGGGAGATGCGTGCGAGCCCCGGGCGGCGGCGTTGCCCCGGGCGCGGCGCGGGCGGCGGGGTTCCCGCAGCGCCGAGAGCGGCTGCCGCCGTCCCGTGCGCCGCGGCCGCCGGGCGCGGGAGGCGGCCTCCAACTTTCCTTGTCCCGGGAACTGCGGCCGCCCGAGGGGACGCCTGCTTTTGGCAGGGAGGAATACACGGGAAACGTGGGCTTTGAGGACGGACCTCACGCTCTAGGGCCGCCTGGTACCTCGAGAAAGTGCTTGTCTGACACGGGTACAAGAGCCATTGGTTGTTGCCTGGGGCTTTTCCCACGGCGACCTTTCCTGTATTTCGGTGCAACTGACTTTGGTCGTGGATGCTGTTACTGGTAAGGCTCTGGCGATTTACCCGTAGGCGAGTGAGTACTTGATGTATGCTCAGGTCTTTCACACGCGTGTGCAGGTGGTGTGTGCACCGTGTTCCTGATGCACTGCAAAAACCAGGCTGCGACCCTCTCCTTTCAGAAGCTCCTGGTTGTGGGTACAGGAGGCAGGAACTATAATAGTGCCGTGGTGCAGGTTGTACCAAGAAGCCTAAGGGCAAAGGCATCAGCTGTAAAATTGCTTGTTGAAAGACTGCAGCTTCCTCGGGGCAGTTCCTGCTGTCCTTGTGCCCTCAACGCACGCATGCTGTGTGTACATGGATGTGGCGAGCAGCCCTGTGTTCAGAACACTCCTGTACTTCATCTGGGATCTTGTATTAGCACTTGACACCTCTTGTTCTCTGTGTGTGTGTGTGTTTGTATAGTGAAACATACACATCCCCTGAAAATTGTATGTTTCAGTATACATGTGTATATATATATACATACACATACTCTTTCTATCCCTTCGTACAGTATCATAATGTCTAGGCCTGAAAGTTAATGGCGTAAATACTTCAGAAAGAGTAAGCCTGAAAAGGTTTCTTGATTTTATAGTATTAATCTTATTTATTTTTCCAAGTAATTTTCCACTAGAAGTCATCAAAAACTTCAGAAGAGTCTGAACTGAAAAGTCAAATAAGTGGCCAACTTACCTGTGCTGCTGGTGCTTGGGATGCTTTTACAGATGACTGTTGTAATTCCTTTCATTATTAAAGGAAACTAGCTGTGAGGAGTTGGTGGCTCTGCTTTGATGTATTTCCAGTAGCGTCTGTTTCTCCGGTTATTGCAGGTATGCTTACTGCCAGATTTTTATTGATGCTTGTTAGGGTTTCATATGTATATGTACCTTAAGCAGACACACTAGCATATTGCAAAGTTTGCATATTTTCCCAACTATGTGTAATAAGACAGCCTTTTTCAAAGTTGGAAGTATAATTAATTACTCGTATTTCCTGACCAAGAAGCTCATCAGTGAGGGGAAGGCAGGAATAATCAACTTGGAGTGTTGAATCAGGCAAATTCACTCTTTTAGTGATGTAGCTGGCAGGACGTTTGACAACTGAGAAATACTGATGGTTGGTTGGAAGTTGTAGCTTTCTTTCCCTTTTAGTCTGTTGCCTTCATTTGTTTAAAATTTTGGCAGTTTCATGAGCTAAACAACTTAAAATATACTAGTTCTAGCTAATATGAGGAAAAAAATGTTATCTATACTTGCTGGAGTAGAAATGGAGCTGCTTCACCTTAAGTGAATCAGTAATGATTGTACTAAACCACATTTGGTTTGACATCTGTGGTTTATGATCACTTTATTGAGACTGCAAATAGAGACTTGATTGTATAATTGAATGCTTATGTATTACAAATACTGCGCACCATTCATAGCGTAAACACTTTATTTTTGGTCCATTTCTGGTTTTGTGTGGCTGTATGGGATAGGTGCTTTATCTGTCAGATCTTTTCTAAACCAAATGATTTTCCCAGGCTTGGAATGTATATGCAGTTAAAATAATAGATGATAATTTTATTTATAGTTTATCAGATCAATCTGTTCATTGACATTTCAGCGGATAAAGATGAAGAAAGTTTGGATTTGAGTATTTATATCTTGTTGCAGAGTCAGAATTAAAGTAAAAAGTCATTACTATAATCTTAATCTGGTCTGGAGGGGGAGCTAGTGTCAAAGCAAAAGTGACTTAATTTTCTGGACTCCTTCAAAAGCTTCTTGTTTGGTCATAGAATATGCTTCTAATACAGTAAGGAAAACAAATATAGATGATGCATGCTATGTATGATTGCATTAATATGCATCTCCTGTATGATGAAAGCAATCTGCAAGTGAAGTGATGTGGGATTATTTTAGGGAAATAGAGTTTTGCTATTGTGCAACAAAAACTGTATCCGAAGAACTTTGAAATTGCAAGATCAAGCTCTTATAAATCATGAAATGGCAGAATTAGAGATTCTTGTAAGACATGTAATGTGGCCTGTAAGTGTAAGGTTAAATGTTACATTTTTCCCTACAATGTTGCTTTCAGTTTATAGCATAGAATGGCATAGATGGTGTTCAGTGTGTGATACTGAATCCTTTTTCTTGCTGTCAAGTAATGTGTGGCCTCACTATTTGTTTATGTGCTGTTCATGCTGTACTTTCTTAATTTCCTCTATTGCTGTTTCATTACCTTCAGTCTCTAGTGTCTGCGTGTTTCACTAGTAATATTTTCACATAAGTCTCCTGAGATATATTATGTATTCCTTTGTGTTGGATATCCAATTTAGGGCCTTTATTATATGATTTTTCAAAATAATCTATCAGTGTTTTAATGATTTATGTGTTCTAAGATGTTTTCCCATAAAGGTCTAATTTACTAACAATAATCTGGCTTTTTTTTTTTCTGTTGTTTTTCATAAACCCCTCAACAGGGATCCATGAATGCATATCTAGAGAAGGGTTCATTGCTTGATTTGTAGTATGATGTGTGTTGATTTAGACTGCAGGTATAAATACTTAAATCTGTTGCAGTGTTAACCCCAAGGTACTAAGTCCATATTTTTGATGAAGAGTGGATTGCTCGTTAAAAGTTTGTGGGGGGTTTTAATATATATTTTTTTTCTTTTAAAGATTATTTGTGTGCAAGAAAGAAGAAGAAAATAAAAATTTCCAGGACAGTAGTAATTCCCTCACTTTTCCTACAGTACCTGTCTTATTAACTACACACTTGCCAACATTTGCAGTGCATATGGCAAGGTCCTTATATAATATAATGTTATTTTTTTTTCTAACACTTTGTTCAGTAACACAGCAAGAGTACCTTGGGCACAAGGGCACAGAGAACAAAATCAAATAACCTTTGATTTTTGTGATGTGACTGTATATTTTTTTTTTGAACCAACAGTTAGGTTTGTGATAGTCAACTGTATAAAATGCTATGAAATTCTTTTCATGTAACCAAAATGTTCAACATTCGGGATGAAAAAAAAAAGTCAGCAAGCCTGGTGGACAGGAGGAAACTCTGTCTTGTGGGATTGCACATATGACTAATACACATATAGCATGTAAGTCTTTAATAATGCTGAAATTTTTCTATTTTGCCATGAGACTTGTGCCACTTGAGCCAGCTGGGATGTGACACTAGTAATGTGTAATTCAGTTGAGCTCCAAATGATGTTGTCTGTGTGTGGTTTTCTGAGATTTTTAAGTGTTTGAAAGTAGAGGTGAAACTCTGGAATCTTGGGTTCTGTTCCGGTCTCTGGGAGTGAGCATGTTCTGATGGATACTGATTTTTCTGCTTGTTCCTTGTGAGATATCTCCATCCCAATCTTCTTTGCCCTATTCTGAAATTGTTATTGCTATCCTATTTTCCCCAAGTAAACAGTTTGTTTCTTGCTAAAGGGCTTCTTATCTGACATCCAGTACTGCTGTGCATGGAGGTTTTAACTCATAAATTGTTTATCCCAGTTTCTTTCACTGTTTGAATCCTTTCTGGCTTGTCACAGTCCTGTCTGCTGGTCTCAGGTTTCTGTCCATTACCCTCAGTTTCACATCCAGTTCTCTGTCAGAAAAAGGATCTCTCCTCTCTGTGTTTCCACTGGCTCCTGTACTGTCTTCTGTAGTTTTCCACCTTCAGTTTTGTGCTTCATTCTTTCTGGCTTCCCTCATCTGAATTTGTTTTTTCCTTTCCGGCCTGTCTTCCTACCTGTCTCAGACTTGGTCTGTATCCCAGACTCTAGATTGTGTTCGCTGTGTCAACTGTATCAGCTTTTTCCCACATTGCAATTCTTTCTTAAGTCAAATTTTATTGGCTCCTCTCTTTTCCACCCTTTTGTTTATGTGGGTAGCTTGTGTTTTCATACTCGTTGGATCCTGCAGGGGTATCACTGAGAATAAATTTAGATGCCAGTGATCCATCTTGATAGTCAGGAAAGCAAGCAGGCCTATCAAGAGATGAGCTTGACTTTGTGAGGAACTCATGTCTGAGCTGCAGTGCAAAAATGGGATGTACAAACAAGGGCAGCTGGGACAGGCTACAAGGGAGAAATTCAGAAAAATTGTCCTGTGAGTGGACAGGACAAGAGTGCAGAAGCTCCCCTAGAGGTGACACTTAGGAGGGAGATCAAGGGCAGCAAGAAGAGTTTCTTCTAGTACTTGAGTAGTGAAAAGCAGGTAAAGTAAAAGATGAGCTTCTTTTGGAATGTGGTGTGTCATAGAGACAGTGGATACAGATAAGGCTGGGATGCCCCGATCCCTCTGTTCCTTAGTGAGACATTGCCAGAAAGGTCTCCCAGGCCTCTGTGCACAGTAACAAGGGTTTGAGGAGAGTAGCTGCCAGCAGTGGCTGAGGATTCATTTGGGGATTGTTGAGAAAACTCAAATCCTGCTGGTGCATGGGGCCAAATGGACTGTGCCTGTGAGTCACAGAGCGGGCCAGAGTTACAGCGAGGTCCCTCCCCATCACCTTTGAAGCATCGTGGATACCAGAATACCCTCCCAATGGCTGAACAAATTCATATGTTGCAACCTCCAAAAAAGGCTAAAATACAGCCCAAAGAGCTACAAACTGGGTAGCTTCAAAGAGCTACAAACTGGGTTGCTTCCTGTTGGTCCCTAGGAAAATAAGGGCATGGGTGTTCTTGGAGCATGTTTCTGGTCACAAGAAGGAAGTGAATGGGAGCAATCAGCATGGATTTATCACAGGTAAATCATTCAGGACGAGGCAGATTGCCTTCTGTGGTAAGCTGACTGAATGTTTGGATGAGGTAAGAACAGTGGATTTAATTTTCATGGGCTTTACCAAGGTCTTCAACTCCATCTCCAACAATATTCTTGTATCCAGATTTGGACATTACAGACTGCTGGAGAACTAGATGATCTGAAAAAGACTGGTTGGATGGATGGACTCAGAAAGAAGTGCTTAATGTGTGATTTAGGGATACATATTGGTAACAAGAGGGATACTGCAGGGATTTGTCCGGAATAGTGACAAAGTGTGCTCTTGTGCTTGCAGATGACACCAAGCTGGGGGCAAATAGTTGTTATGCATGATGATGGGGCTGCCATCCAGAGGGATTTTGTCACTGTAAACACAATGCCCATCTGGAGCTTTATTCAAGAACAACTGCAAAGTCCTGCCCTGGTGAAAGAGGAACACCTTGCAGTGACACAGGCTAGGGGTTGACAGGCTGGAAAGCAGCTCTGCTGGAGGAACCTGGGGTCCTGGCAGACAGCACTCTGTCATCATGGATCAGCAGCAGCATGCCCCTGCAGAATCACAGAATGGTTCCCACCTACCAGTGTAAAGCCCAGCACTGAGGGCTGCTAAGGAAAAAAAACCAAACTGAACTCTATCTCAGTCAGACCCTATACAAAGGGACACAAAAGATGGTCCGGTTCCAGCCCCCCTGCCATGGGCAGGGACACCTTCCACTAGACCAGGTTGTTCAGAGCCCCATCCAGCCTGACCTGGAACACTTCCAGGGATGGGGCATCCACAACCTTGCTGGGCAACCTGGTCCGGAGTCCCACCACTTCCACAGGAAAGAATTTCTTCCTAATATCTTATCTAAACTTCCCCTTTCAGCTGAAGGCCATTCCCCCTTGCCCTATCACTACATGCCCTTGTCAGAAGTCCCTCTCCAGCTGTTGTGTAGACCCCCTTTGGGTGCTGGAAAGTGCTCTAAGGTTTCACAGGAGCCTTCTCTCCTTTTCCTCTCTCTCCGCAACCCTGACTGTCTCAGCCTAAAGAAAAGAGGGCAACAACATCCTGGCCTCCATGAGAAGGAACATAGCCAGCAGATGGAGGGAAGTGGTTGTCCCTCTCTGCCTGGTGCTCATTAGACTGGATCTAGAGTGCTGTGCCCAGTTTTGGAAAGGAAAGACGCTGATAGAAAAAAGTGAAATTGGTGGAGAGCTACCAAGATGATTCGTGAGCTGCAACACTTGTCCTGTGAGGAGAGGCTGAGAGAGATAGGTTTGTTCAGCTGGAGAAACCAGTGATCTCAGTGGAATCAACCAACAACATACCGTGGTTTTTTTTTTTTTTTTTTTTTTTTTTTTGAGAACATTGCTGAGAAGATGGAGTCAGGCTCTTTTACTGAGATGTGTGGGGAGAGAACACGAGGTAATGTTCATAAATTGAAACAAAGAAGGTTCAGGCTGGATATAAGGAAAAGCTCTTTCCATGGGAGTATTGAAGCTGTAAGAGGTTGCCCTCAGAAGTTGATCAGCTTCTGTCTTAGAGGTTTTCAGGACCCAAATAGGAAAGCTGAGCAATCCATGCTTATGTCATATCTGACTCTGAGCAGGAGATTGGACTGAGGAACATGTGGACGTCCCTTCCCTTCCCTATTATCCTGTGAGGGTACAGCTGTGGATCTTTAGTTCCCAGAAGCCTTACAGGAGTGGAGTAAGTACAGATGGAGTATGTAGGTGGCTCAGCTGCAACATATCAAAACAAAATCAGTAACAGTAACATTACAGTGAGCTTGACAAAAGCATCACTTGTATGTCAGGATAAGCATTTTGCTGTCTCTTAGAAAGATTCATGTTGAGCTTAAAGTGTACGAGTGATTAAACTTTTTGAAGAAAAACCACCTCTTGTAATGAGACAAAAGTGTATTTTATGTAGCTTTCCTTGGAAAGAGGAAAAATATGTTTTGCATACCATGTAAATGTTGAAGCAGCTTTGACATGGACACCTGGCACAGAATGGTTCATCTTGAAAAGCCTTTGGCAACTTAAACTGAAAAATGATTCTGCTGCAAGGAAGTACCTGTCAGCCTTAAAAATTGGTGATGTCTCTTGGTCATTTGTCATGATAAATATGTAAATTCATATTATGTAGCCCATAATGTATCATCTCAAGGTGATGATTTTCTGACAATCTGTTAAATCAGTTGCAATCAATTCTGATTTTACCCTCCCACCCCCAAATATTATATACTAAATTCCTCACATGATTATTACTTCTTCCTTGCCTGCCACATTTTCAGGGTGGGGAATAAATAAAGGAAGAGAAGTTATCCTAAGATGCAAGGAGCCCAGTAAATGTTTTGGAAAACTTTTGGCTAAAAGTCTTCAAATCAGAAGAGTTGCCTGTAGCAGAGAACTACTGTGAAATAACAGGCTGGGCATATATGTATATTTAAAATTTATTTTTCATTTTTGTTATTTATGTATGACATGTTATATGAGGTATGATCTTTTTCTGAGGTTTTTGCCTCTTCATCTGTATTTTTTAACCTGTACTCTTTAGGTATCCTCCCTAAAACAAATGGTGATTTCCACAGCAAAGCATAGTTTCTATAAATCAATGATTGTATTTAGTTCCTTCAAATACTAGATGCTTAAAAAGCATAATGTGCATAATTTATTTTCAGAATATATAACACAGTAAAAAGAAATACTTCGTCTGTTGGTTGATCTAGAACTTGATGAAGTTTGTGCCGCTACAATTGCTTTGTGGTAGCAATGTTCTGAATGTAAATGCTTTTTAGGAATGTGCTTTCATTATATCTTTGCTTCACAATCTTATAGTACGTTGAATAATTTTCTGTAATGTTTGAGAATTTCTTTTGGGAGGCAGTTAATAGCAATAAATATCACCATGACATTATTAATTCTGCATGCTACAGACTCCTTAGAAGCTTATGGAACATTTCTGTGAATATCTTATGGACATCAATTTTGACTTGCTGTGAATGAAACTCTTTTCTTCAAAGCATTGCTCTTACAAATGTTTTGTAAAAGAGCAGTAGGAATTCTCTTCCAATAACCTGTCAATGTTCATCTTTAGTTTATTATATTACTTATGTTTTGCTTCACCATAATTTGTTTGCACAGTGCCACAGTAACTTTTCACGGTAAATCTGATTTGTATGGGTACCAGTATATTTGTTAATCTTTTTGGAGTTTATTTTTTGAAGGTGGGGTTTTTTTGTGCATTTATGTAATAAATATTAAAGTAAGTATTTATCCAATATGCTGGTTATTGAAGAGTTCATAGAACATATTTACAAAAATATTTGTTTAAATTATTAATGTATTCAATTGCAAAAATTTTTTCTTAAGACCCTTTGCCTCTAAGGAAAATCCTGTTGACCAAGTTCAGAATGTGAGCTTTCAGCTGGAACCTTTGTCTTTAGCTCTGTGCCTCTGTTTATGATGATAAAATATGTAGTATACCTGATATGCTGTGCTTAGCTCACTTTTTCTCTCCTTTTGAGTGTTTGCTAAACAACTTGCTTTGTTTGACAGTTTGGTAACAACAAAAACTGTTCCCTTTCAAGGATACAATCATCTAATGTGGATGTAATGTGTCAGTGGCTACTCTCTCCCCACACTCCCTTTTTGATTTTTTCCCACCCTGGGCTGTATAAAACCATTCATGGCAGGGCTGTGACCTGTGTCTTTAGTTTCTCTCAGCTGCCTAGGCAAGCATTTGTTTCTTATTTAGGGCAAGAGCTGAATATACAGGAGAAAAACTTAAAACCAAACATAAATGTTTTCCTTACCTTTGAGGGTTTCACTGAGGCTCATTTGTGGTATTGTGCCATGTCTCAGTGTGCTTAGGTAGTCTCTGCCCTTCCTTTTTCTGTAGTCTGGGTTTAGAATGACTTGTTCACAGTTTACAATCGTGTCAATGCATGTCTTCACATTTCTGTTCAATAACTAAATCTGTTTCACAGTTATCTTGGAATTTGTTTTTTAACAGTACAGCATCTGACTTTTTGATCTGCCTATTGCTTGGGGTGTTTTTAAGTTATAGCAGCTAGGACAGCATGAATTACACCTTTTTCTGTATGTGGCCCACTGGAGGCATTCAGTGGCATTGAAAGATGTTCTCCTTGAGTTATTCTTCATTGCAGATGCTTCTTCAGCAGTCTGTATTTTGGACTGAACTGCTAGACATTGTCTTTGCAATGGTTTTTGTCTTCTAACGTCAATGAAGTGATGCTGGACTAGGTATCAGTACTCTGAAGTTTGCTCTGCCTGGCCGTCAAGATGGATGGCAGTTTTGGTACTATGGCAGCTTACATTACACTCTATGACAGTGTTTTCAAATTCTGCAGATACATGCCTTGTGTACTTCCTAGGGAGCAGGGGATGTTCCCTAGCAGGTTGTTGATGATTTTTTCTGATGTAAATTTTTTTCAGTGGCAGCAGGATCCTTCTAATGCATGTGAGAAAGCCCTTTTTTCTTTCTTCGCTTAATTACAACAGATAGTGCTCTTACAGATGAGGAATTCAGTATAAGTAGAGCAAAGAAATATTGGTCTCTTAAGGAGCCAGGCATACATATGAGATACAGAGAGATCAGCATAATTTAAAATGCTTGCTTGGTTTTCCTGTACAACATACTGCAGCATCATGCATAGGTAATGTTAATAATTCTGCAGATTCTGTGTCTACAGAAGAGCTGAGAGAACATGGGCTGTATTCAGTTGCTTGCTCTTAAGACCCTTCTGTATGTGTGCACAGTCACTTGCAGTTTATCCTCAGACACACGGAACACATCTAGTTGCTTCAAGCTGTTAGGACAAGAATAGGAAATATCCCAAGTACTGAAATCTGACATAGGGTCATAAAACCCTGTGTTGAGGTATAAGAGGATATGCTTCACCTGAGATGTTTTGATGCTAGACTTCCCAAAGAATGAGTTTGAAATACTGTTTTACAGAGCATTGATTTTTACTTACTTCAAATCCACTGTTTCCTGAAGTCCTGCAGCAGATAAGATCCTGCTGTCCTGGCTTTGAAGAGACAGTCACAGTTTTGTGACCAACTGTATTTTCAGTTAAGACTTCCAAGACTGTGCCTTTTGTGGTACATTTCTTATGTAGATTGTGAGTACATTTACCATTCCAGCTGTATCAGTCTCAGGTTTGCTGTTTGAGTGCTGTAGCTCTTTGGGGTGGGCTTGCTCATTCTTCACAAGGATAGATAGGGACTGTCACATTTGTATGCCTGTTAAGTGGATTGGTTAATGCGTGCATTTCCCCAGTGTTGGTTCGTTCACAGTTACAGGTTTCACCTGTGGTTAAAATACCCTATTATCCAACTTTTTATGTCAAGTGGACATCAGTTGTCATTAGGAAAAGATTAAATCTAAGACCTTTTTATCTGCAGTTTTGGTTGATGTGACATGTATTCCCCCCTGCCCGGTCTTATCTGTGATTGGTCCTTTTTTATTTGTTAACTTTGGGGATCCCTTTTGTTGTACTTTGACCTGTCTGATTCCAGGTTAACTCTTGCTTACATAACATCCTGCTTTTCTTGGAGAAGAGATTTGGAAGACGAGCATAAGATTGACTGTGGTACAATAAAGTATAGATTTTCAGGTATTTTCAAGTCATGCCGTGCTGTTTAAGGCACTGGTATGATATCCTGAATGTCATAGAGTCATAGAATGGTTTGTGTAGGAAGAGATCTTAAAGATCATTCAGTTGCAACCCCCCTACCATGGGCAGGGACACCTTTCACTAGACCAGGTTTCTCAGAGCCCCAGCCTGGCCTTAAATGCTTTGAGGGATGGGGCATCCACAGCTTCTTCAGGCAGTCTGTTTCAGTGTCTCACTACTCTCACAGGAAACAATTTCTTCCTATTATCTGATCTAGATCTATTCTCAGTTTGAAGCCATCCCCTGTTGCCCTGCCACTACATGCTCTTGTCAAAAATCCCTCTCTGTCTTTCTTAGAGGCTCCCTTCAGGTACTAGAAGGCAGCAATTAGGTTATCCTGAAGCCTTCTCTCTTGCAGGCTGAACAAACCCAATTCTGTCAGTCTTTCCTCATAGGAGAAATGTTTTGCTATAGATTGTGTAGGAAATGAAATGATTAATCTTGGCCTTTTGATTTTATAGATTTATATGACTAATTTTTTTATGCTTTCAAAAATCTGAGCTAGTAAATGGAGGTAATAGTTTAGTGTCCCATCAGAAGTGTTAACCAGGGTATCAATTACATGGTTATATCTAAAAACAAGTGTGAAAAATAGTAAGCGGAATTGTATCTTGTTTATTTCAGAGTGCTGTCTTGAAGGTGCATGCAGATTCTGAACTGCTTTCATGCTGAGTCATATCTTTTGACTTTTTTCATGTTTATATAGCTAATATAAATACAGAAACACTTTCACAGTCCTTAAATTTTCATTTAAATATGTTGCCTCATGATGCCAATATGAAATGCTACAATATGCTCATACTGTATTAGACAGCAAAGGTGCAACCTGGGTATTCCTGAAAATTGTTTCCTGCTGAGACATTTGTAAATAGTGAGTAAAATTCACTGGCAACTGCAAGTCAAACATGTTTTGTAGCCATTTTTTTGCTTCCTTAAGGGATTTACTGTGATCTGACTTCTAGGACAGTAAAGAACTGCTTGTGTACTTTATGTTCTCTGTGCCATTCTGTTATGCAAGAGCACCTTGAAGTCATAAGCAAATAGAGAATCTTTAGAGTGATAACCTTTTGTTAGTGGCTTTTCTTTTGAAGTCTTCTACAGTTGTGTAGTATTTAACTTCTTGCTATCCCTGACAGAAGCAACCACAATGAAATTCATTATTTATCTGGTTTAAGCATATGTTATAAAAAGGTCGTAGTTTTAACTGTCCTTTTTGAAATCCTTAGTGCTGTGAAATAGAAGCATTTGGAATGCTTTTTTGGACAGTTCTTTTCTTGGCTGTTGCTCGAAAATATTTTGTTAATATGGTGTTTATTTACGGTCATCACCTGGTGTTGAATCGTATCTAGAGCTCAGGGCCCTTAGATTATGGGTTTTTTTTTTATTCTTATGTTAGGTCAAATATGATTGTAGATAAAAAATGCTGTGAACTGTGGATTCCCATCTAAGAATTCTTCAGCTGTGTTTGGATGTGCTGTGTGAAGACTTCCTGTTATTTTGAAGGTGGATAGTCCTAGGTGTGCAGTTAGTATGTGCTAACAGAAAAAAATACAGTGTGACAGTATTTAAGAATAAGCAATGGTAAACCAGAATGGAATATTGTAATTTGAACTGATTTCTAATGACACTTGTACTATTACAGGTGTCTGTCTCCCCTTAATTGCACTAATTACATATGTGTAATTGGTGACAATAATGTTAGAGAAAAGATATTTGGAAGGCAGACTCATTAGTTCTTGCGGGTGCATTTTGAGCTTCAACAAAACATTTTGTCTCTCATCTTTTATCTTGCACTTCTTCAGCCTTAGACTTTCTATTTCCTGATGGAAATGTATCAAGTGTAGTGACAAGTTTGTCCTTCTTTATCCAGTAGGCTCTCTAATGAGTTCAATGATGGACAGCACTCATATCAAACCATATCTCTGTAAAACTAAGCGTACAGTGAAAGCTGCTACAAATTTTGCTTGTATATTAGGCTTAAGATTGCATATGATTTTTTTTTAATATTTTCTCAATGTCTTTTCTTTCATGTTTCCCAAAGTTCATCCATATACTACCTTTTCTTTTCCTATGTCCTGTTGCTGGGATCAGGATTTAGCAGGAACCCTGTTTTCATGGTTCTGTATCTCTTGCTGTTTGAGTACAGCCTTGTTTTCTTTGCTTGGTGTCTGTCAGCATATCTCTTGATTGATGGGAAAGAGTGATCTGAGGTTAAATGAAGCAGCTGCTTACAAAGGAAAACAGAATTTATTAAACAATTCATAAAGGTCTTTGCCGTTTGAAAACTGGGTTATATGTATAGTATAAATTAGACATATCCATATTAAATGCTTATAGACAGATGTTTATACAAAACTATGTAATTATACCGGATTATACTGGTCACATAGGGTGGCTCTTACCACAGTCATTGGGTAGTATTGGGAAACCTGATTTACTACCAGTGTGTACTTGCTGTGGGTGTGAATGAAGCACTTTTTTGTGGAGCCTTTAACCTGTAGTAAATTCATTGCAGTATCTGTCTGTTCTCCGTCGTACATTATAAACTGAAAGAGAAAAGAAGATGAAATTCAACTTGACTTAAAATCAACATGTAAGTTTTTCACTTTTTATCCCTAAGTAGGAAGGACGTCTGTATAATTTGCTAAACATTTTCTTCATAAATTAAGCATGAGAGGAATAAGAAAGCTATACAAGATTGGCTAATGGATAGTAAAAGTGAGAGATAGGAAAATAACAACCACTTCAGGAGGAACATTGAAGTGTACATTTGAAGGAATAGTCTCTTAATACCATGCTCTTTTAGTCTGTTTCTGGTGAAGCCTGCTCAAGGAAAAGATGTCAAAAATTCTTCAAATACCAGTAGCTTAAAAGACCTGAAATCTCTCTGAAATGAAATATACTCTAGTATTAGTACATATTTTTCTCCCTAACATTTAAGTTCTGTAAAACTTGGTGTGTAGTATCAAGAAATATATTCAAATTCATTTTCTGTTGCACTGAATGATATAAATTGTATGGGTTTTCTCTATAATATTTATACTGATGAAATTATATTTTATACAGATTTTCAGCTTCCTTCATTATCAGGCACCTAACAGACATTGGAGGAAGATCTTTCAGATTTTGTTATTGAAAATCCTTGACCACTTCTTTGATCTTAATTGCCAGGATCTTAACTTTGGTAGTCTTCTTGACTTTGTTTGAAGATTTATTTGAAGACCTACCTTTGATTAACTTGTCTGATGATCATGAACGTTTACCATGTCTGATAAACATGAAGCTGTGCTGCTCTCTCAAGGGAAGCAGTGTTGTGTGTTCCTTTTTTTCTCAGCTTCCTGGTTGCTGAACGCTGCTTGCATCTGTTCTTAGCCTTCCCGGGGAGGAGCAGTGGCAGCAGTACAGAATTGATACTGTCTTTGAAATCTGCACAGCTGCTGGTATGGGTCTGAGTCACAGCAGTGAGGTTGACCACAATCTTGTTAATGCACTGCTACTTGACCAGTCAGTTCATAAAAGCAGAGTCACTCAAGCTGATCGACGGTAGACTTTGGAATAAAGTGCTATGATTTCTATTTGATTCTTGTTTGAAAAGCTTTAAAGGAAAGACAAAATTATGTACAAATTCCTAGTATAATTTCCTGAGCAAAATCAAACCATGTGCTCATTGTGGGTGGGTTTGAAGAACTTAACTTTTTCAGAAGCTAGAAAAAAACGAAGAAGGAAAAGGGTGGGGCACCTAAGGCACAATATAGGAAATGTGGTTTCTTTCTTTCAATTTAGCAAATGAATTATTTCAATTTTATGCATAGAGGATTTTTAATAATTTTGTTAGTGTTGGTATTTCTCTTGTGTGTTCACATCTCTTTCAGTATGAATTTTCTTAGACTGTAAAAGACTTGAGTATTGGTATTTGTAGGCATATCTGGTATTTGCAGTGGATAGTAAAGGGTATGTTTTTAATTTTTGAAAAACTTTACCTGCTTTATGTCAGAACTTTGATAGTGTGAATTAAATTCCACAGTTTAAAATGATCCTGCAAAATTAATAGCAAGGTTCTCTAGCTTTTTTGTATAAATATGAACTAGAAACAAATCAGATTTTTTTTTAAATTGGCTTACAGCCATGTTCCTTTGTGTTGTGTTTTCAACATCATAGTTGTTTTTCAGTGACATGCATGGTACTGTCTTTCTTCTTCTGTGAAGCTTGCTGATTTTTTTTTTTCTTCCTGTGACTGTCAAACATTGTCTTTTGGTAGGATGAACTTTCTCTTTTGAATTATTACTGCAACTAGTAACAAATAAACATGAGGTTATACTGCATGAGCAATTTCCTCCCTCAAATTCAAACTCAGGTTTGATTTTTTAAATTTTTTTTCTTGACCTGATTTTAAATGAATGGGTTTTACCAACATTCCAGCTTGTAGATTATTTCTTCTGTATGTTGACTGTATTCTCACTTAACATTTTTAACTGGGTTTTCCTGACAGCTTTTATTCCAGTCTTTTCATTCATTAGCCTGTGTCTATAGAGAGTGTTCTTTGTATGATTTTCCTTCCTTTAAATTTTCTCATTCTTTTGGTTGAATTTCTAAAGATAGTTACTACTTTCTCTGCTTTTTAATGTACTTTTCCAGACTTTATCTGCACTTAATTTTAGTTTCCTTAAGCTGGTTAGATTTCAAATCCCTTTTGACTGCATCATCACTAATGAAGTGGACCATTGTCTGTTACAGAGGACAGCTGGCACAGATTGAGATTTGTCCTTTCTGTTAATCTTTCAGCCTTAAAACAGGTAGCTGTGTGCGCAGTACTGTTGGAAGTTTTCCCAGCCATGTGATAACCCTCAGATTGTTCCCAGAGGTTGGGAGAGTGCAGTCAGTTGGCCTTTATCAGAAGTATTTCAGGACTTATTCTGACATGATGATTTGCATTTCAGTGTTTGGGAAAGTTTTAGTCATTAATATATTGATGCAACCTTTAAGGTTAACCTTGTAAGGCATTGTGTTGTAAATTCAATAGTTAAGCCAGTTACCAGCTAGAGGCTAACTCAGTTTATCTGTGATCTGCTTCCTAAAAGGCCTACTCTGTGAATCATTAATATTAAATCTTAGGCTTTGAATGAGTCTGCTAGCTGTCTAGAAAAAACCCCCAAACTGTACCAAACAACCAAAAAAACCCCCAAAATAAACACCCCCCCAAACAAGCAAACATACAATCAATCTGAACAGTCCATCCAACTCCCTCATCCACTTAAATTTTCTGGTTTGGTAATTTTTAGGAGGTTTACATTTTCCTGCTCACTGTAACTTCTCCATTCTAATGTTATGTGGCGTGTTTGGCTTCTGTTGCATTCTGTATTTCAGAACAGATACACTAATCTTAAGATTTTTAAGACAAGATTTTCTGCCCCACCCTGTATATCTGTCCTCCCTGAGCCAAGTATGCTTCTAACAGGAGTATCTCACAAAATGTGTTGTGTCAGTTGAGTTATATTTTTGTTTACTTTCCGAGATTTCCATCTACCCTTGTTTTTATTCCCATAGTTCTTGTGTTTGCTGAGAAGCAGAAGTTCACAAGGAAGCTCTGGAGATATTCTGCTGTTTGCCACCTTCTCCTCCCTGTCACCCTTTAGCTACCCACACTTGCCACTCATTTCTTTGGAGCTGTGATCTAGGTTGCCATTTGTAAGTCTTGTTATTTTATTAAAGAGGACAGTCTTTGCCTTTAATTTGCTCACTGGTGATTTGAATGACAGCAGAGTTTTAGCCTGCCAGGCTGGGAAGCACAGATGGCACTTCACATGGCTGAGAAAAAGTGGAACTCTGGGGAAAAGAAGCATATGTTTTCCTGGATTTGAGAGAGCTGAAAGAGGTCCAGTGCTTGAAGTGTTTTTCCAAATTTTCCCCAAATTTGCACTACACATGCAATAGTGTAATGTATTAGCAATGTCACTCTAGCATACACGAAACTTTGCAAAGTGAAAAATGTGGGCCTGCAGACACTGAACAACAGTGATGTGTCTTCCAGGAATAATGGGATGTGTCAGCTAGGACCATGTAAATAAAAGGGAGAAATCAGTCAGGTGGTAGAGGTGTGTTTTGAAGGAGAGGAGCAGGAAAGAACTTGAGAACTCTACAGTGTTACATAGGTTTATTACCTTCCGAGTCACCTACCTCCTGGCAAGTGGATAGATTAAAAATGTGTTTATATTTGGGATTTTTTTAACACTTAACTCTTCATTTGGCCCTTTAATATGTCCGTGAAAGAAGGTAGCGGATTGTGCACTGTTCTGTGTACTGCATCAGTTTTCTAGAGTGTTCTGAGTTTGTGCCTTGAGGAACCATTATGTGTCAAAATTTCAATATCATGAAGAGACTTTGTACTTTAAAGCAACTATTTATACTTTCTTCTGTAAAGGATAAACACTTAATGATACAAAATTTTGTTCCTTGTTGTCTTAGAACAAGGTCAAACTAGCAAAGTAGTGTGACAAATTAAAGCAAGTGTGGGGAGATCTTTATCTTTTATACTTATTTTGACAAATATTGAGGAATAATGCTCCCAGATCTGGCTTGATTGAAAGTGGAGCTTCATCGACCAACTTGTATGTCCTTCTCAAATCAGTGGCAATCAAAGTTTATTTGAAGGTGAACCTCCTATACCAAATTGAACTGCAGAAAGAATCCTGTGCACTTCTCTGCAAAACAGGAAATATTTGATGGTTATTTTATTTTATAAAGTTTTCAGTTTTACAAATACTGTACCTCAGAGCTACCTCTGATATCCTGTATATATCCGAAGGGAATATTTAATTTTTTCTCCTATTAGTGCATAGTTTATCTTCTTCTGAGTCAGACACAATTTGCCATTCTCTAAAGGTGGGATTTTGAGAGATGTGTCTGATCTGTCCTGTGGTATTGGGAAAGTAGTTCTGGCCTGGCATATGGGTCTAGTGTCTGTGTTCAGAGTTAAATCAGTTTGCCCCAGTCAAATGGAGAAGGGATGGGAGAAGTGTTTCTTTTTTTTTTTTCCTCCTTGCTGCAACCCTCTGTATTCCTAAGGTGATGCAGGTATTTTCGTCTAACACTTCTGTAGTTGGAGTCACTAAAGCGTGGCATCTTTGAACTCTATTACCTTGCTCTTTTGCTTACAAATTTTGCGTCTTTTTAAAATGCTACTTAAAGTATATGAAGAGTTTTGATGAAATGTTTTGGACTTGGTTTTGATTGTAATGTAGGAGACTCGATTGAACACTGCAGATGTTATTGAATCCTTTATAAGAATGTGAATTTCTTTAATAAATAGATTAATTAAAAAAAAAAAAAAAAGATAAGAAAAAAGGTAATGATGAGTCTGTGTACATCCAGCAATTCAAAGTCAGAATTGGGCATGTAACTAAAATTTCCTCTCCATAAGATCGCTTCATGACTTCTATTTCCAAAAAGATATGTGTAAGAGGGCAAATTTATCTGGAAGAAACTGCTGTCTAATTAGTGATATTTGTAAATACTCTAGAAGTGGTTGAAGCACAAGTGCAAAGATTTTTTTAAATACTTTACATTATGAATAGAATTCAAATCTCAGGAATTTATTTGCAATACTAGGCTGCAAAATTGTAAATTTTTGATATTTTGAATGTTTCAGAGTAGGCTGGCTGTTCTAAGATAATCATAATTTATGTAAAGTGACTGTCTATTCTTTTTATGGAACTGTGGAAAAAAACCTGAAGAGCTTTATTTCTGTCCTCTTAGTAATGTAGGACATGGTGATTTGCTCAGCCTAGTAGGACTGGAAGGCCTTTTGGTACTGCTTGCAATTTTATTGCTTACAAATAAATCAGCTTGTAAATTTAGTAATAGTTCCTTTTGTTATATGAAATGTAATTGTTTCCACTTCATGCATACCATGAACCAATCTATCTAAATCTATTTTTCCATGTGTGTGGCTCACATAATGTACTACCTTCTACTTGTTAATGAGGTTGGAAATATGAACTTGTCAGAAAGTACATAATATTTCTTCATACAAAGGTAAGATAAGCATCCTTCTAGACCATACTCTAATGTGTTCCCTGTAGGGCTACCTCTTGGAACACGTGGACTCCAAATTTTGTTCTGCTTGGCTTCTTGAGTCACCTTCAGCTGAAAGTTTCACCTCTCCATTTTTGTGAAGCAGGCAGTGTAGTTGATTTGATGAGAGCTACAATAAAAGAAGGAGTTATTTGTCCTGATGTTACTTTTTATACATACAGTAACTCGGTTGTATTCTTTGTTTGAATTTCTGAGATACTTTATCACAGCAGAAGCTATAACCTTTTCATTGAGCACCTTAGCCAAAGTATATCCAAACTATCAGTCTCAAATAGAAGTGAAAATAGGCTATCTCTGTATTTCCCTCAGGCTTTCCATTTTTGGAAGTTCATGGGCTCTGACTTTGTAGGTGCTGATTACTTTAAATAATTTATTACATGAATAGGAAAACACTGAATTCAGATTTGTTTTTTATCACTGTTGCTGCTTTTGAGTGCTTTAGAGTTGCCAGTTCATCTTGTTCATATAGCAGTACAGCTGCTGAAGCTTCCCTTTGAAATAGAAAATCACTTAATTTTTATTCAAAAATAAGACTAATTTGTCAGAATTCTCATTGCAGTAAAAGTCAGTTATCTGAAACATTTATAATTTTTTTCCCTTTGTACCTGTTCCTGGAACTATTGTTGCTTTAATTGGTTTCCTGTTTATTTCTTTTTTCTTGCTTTCATTCCTTTCCTTGAAGTCAGGTTCACAAATAAGCTTTTTCAACAACCAGTTTATTGCTATTTCAGAGTCTGATAGTGCAGCTTTTGATTGCTTTTCTATTAAATGGCCAGGAATCAAGGTTTGGTTTGGTAGTGTGCTGCCATTCTGAATTAGTGAGACAAGTGTTAGGAAATGATGTACAAACTCCATGCCTTGATAACCCCAAAGTAAGATTTTGTTTAAAACTGTTGTTTTCTTCACTGAAAGAGTTGTCAAGCACTCTAGCAGGCTGCCCAGCGAAGTTGAGTGTCCGTCCCTGAGTGAATTTAAAAGATATGTAGGTGTGACTCTTAAGGACATGATTTACTAGTGGACTTGGCTGCGGTAGGTTTATGGCTGGACTTGATAATCTTAAAGGTCTTTTCTAACCTAAATGATTCTGTGATAAAAACTAATGATCTTTTCCTCTTCTACTTTCAGAAAATTTCCTATGCTTCAAAATGAAAGTGAGGAAGAAGAGTCCCCAAAAGTATTAATTTGAACAATAATTATTACTTGTAAGTACTTCTCATTCTTTGTGATGTTGCCTTCACAACTGAAAACTGCTCTTCTGTTGATAAGTCTTTGTCAGCTGAGAGAAGGATTGCAAAAGAGAGGTCAGGTCCTCCACTTCTCACTGATCACTGACAAAATGGGTCAATCAGATACCTGTTTCACCTTTCATCTCCTTACACCTATTTTTCTCTCCCTTCTCCTCTTTTGCCTCTCATCTCTAAAGAGAAATTCTTTGGTAGGTTCATTATGTCCCCTCTGTATTACATACAAAATCCTGTATTTCTTTGGCAGTATTTCTGGGCCCTTTCCATCTGTATTGCAGATATTACATGTATTTCTCAGAGATAAGCTGTACCTCTGCAGAGGTTGGGCACAGCCCTACTCCATGAAGTTTTTCAAGACTTAGAAGCAACTAAGCTGTTGTGGGTGGACAGTATTGTGTGCTCTGGGATATCCCAGATCCAGTGCTAGTTAATGTTTCAGATTCTTATGGTTTTGAAGGCCTGGGCAAGCCTCACAATAGTCATGTTTGAGGACACATTTTTTTTATTTGAATAAAACTTAGCAGAAAGGTAACTCTTTTCATTTTGAGAAGAATGCTTAATGAATGAAGTGAATTCACTGAAATATGAATCCAGGTGTGAACTTGGAAACCAAGCATATAACGACATTATTCTTTTTTTTTGCAACTGTGGAAAAGACGGTTATGATCAATATTCTTAACTATGATAAGAAAGTAGTGAAAATTTCTTAAACTTCTGCATTTGAACAAGTCAGACTAAGAGTTCATGCAAATTTGTTGCAGATTTGATGCTTTTACAGTTCACCCAGCTTCACTAGTGGTTGTCAAGCTGGCAACACCTAAAGTGCTCTCAATTACTTTGATTTATTTTGTGCACTTATAATACTAGAAGTACTGTGGTACTGTAAGAGTTTAATGAATCGTTTATTTAAAAAAAAAAAAAAAAAAAAAAAAAAAAAAAAAAAAAAAGGAAAAAAGAAATGGGATTTCAAATAATGTTCTAGGTACCTTCTGGCCAGGCCAGAACAAAGAATATGGTGACAGCTTTCCGAGTGTCCAGGTAGTGTCTTGAAACTGGGTTAGCTGTTGTGACTGCTTCCTGTTGTTGAGAGGACTTGTTTCCATTTCCTGATCCCAGCAATTTGTGGTTATGCTCTCCTGAAGTTGTTAGGCTGGGAATACATGATTTGACTTTGGAGAAGAGCAGCCTTCACACTAGAAGTGGCTGATCTTGCCAGATCCCTCCCAGCCATTGCAGTTAATCAGAATGGTTTATTGTAGAAACAATGATTCAGAGGGGAAAAAATCTGAGCAGGTAACTAGGAAATCTATAACATCTTTCCCTCACTCCACCCTCCAACTCTCCAGCCCAATGTGTGGTATCTGTGTGCTCCAGGCTCTGAAAATGAATGAAAGGTAGAAGAACTTTCATGACTTCTCAAAACCTCACCTGTAGTCAGAATTGGTTGGTCCCTTTGTTCTGGGTCCAGGACACCCTTGTACATGACGTTATGTAATACAACAATTTGTATCTTGATTTGATGTTTTGAAAATTAAAATTTGTTTCTTTGTGAAAGCCTGCTTGCATATGTAGTTACTTACTTTTGTACTTCCTGTTGTTCGGTGTTCACACTAACTTGATTTGTCTGGAAGCTGTGGTCATGGTTTGACTGTCTTTAGCAGAGATGAGTTCTTTCTTTTAGCAAAAAAGAGGCACAGTGGTTGAGAAGTGCATGAAACCTTTTCTTCCCTTTTCTGTTTAGTTTGTGTGGGAGGGTAATTAAAAGGATTTGTGCAGGTCTATGAACTGCAGTGCCTGGAGCTATAGTTAAGCCAGTGTTTGGTATGTGCATTGCTCAACTACTGAGGAAGGTTGGGCAGCAGAGGAAAGCTGATTTGGGCTAGATGTCTAGGGAAGATCTAGGTAGTGCTGGTGGCTTGAGACGAGTAACGGAGCACTGCAGTGAAGGTGATATCTTTCCTGTATTACTTGATTATGCAATCCATGGATTGTGTTGGATTTCTGCTTCTTTTGTTATTTTGCTGCATTTGAAATTATTTTCTGCTATCACAGTCTGGCTTGAGAAAACTGTGTTCCCATCCATATACTTATTAAATATTTTTTCCTGATTCTTTTCAGGTATAAAAAAATGTTTCCATGGTAGCCTTTCCTTTTTTTTTTCCCCAAATCATGTTTCACACTTAGTCTAATCCATTCCATCTATGAACTGCTGTTCTGTAGTTTGTTGAGAAATAAAGATGAAATCAACATTTTTTATTGCATTCTGAAACACTTTCTTGTCTTTTCTCAGATATTCTGTAAGTCAGATTAATCTGCGATAGGCTTTTCAAGATAAACTAATCCCTGGAAAAGGGCCTATATATCTTGAATTTTATTTATTGTAGGGCATCTAAAGTCTCAGATAGATATTCTCTGTTTCTACATATCTAAATGGATCAGTGTATGATTCCTGATGGAAAATACCTTTTCAGGAGGATAAGTTGCTGATTTAGCTCTGCCATTTTATCAGGACTATCCCTCTGTAGTTCTGGAGTATCTATGATCTTTCTTGCTACTTTCCCTCTTGCCTGAGGATCAGCGAAGTCTGTTTCTTGTTCTAACATTTGGCTTCAGTGTGCTCTTCTATCCTGGTAGGCATTTAGCTTGGATTCTTCTTTGAAAGATTGCTTCCTGCTCCTTTGTCTCTCTGAACTATAGTCTTTGTTAAAAGTGTTCTAGATAAGTAATTTCTGATGCAGCAGCACAAACAACAGACTTTTATGTTTTTCTTTTCAAGAAAAGAGGATGCTAATGGATCCATTGACACACGTTTACTGCAGTGAAAAATTATACCAGGCTGAGACACTGCAGAGAGGTTGGAAGATTGGTGGAGAATTTAACAAGAAGCAAGAAATTAGAATGAGCAGGGAAAATGGGTTTCAAGCCATTTAAGGGCAAATTTAAAATACTGCTTTTAAATTAAAGGAAAAGAAAACAAGTGAGTCCAGGAAAAGGAATAGCTGAGATTTCTGAAGAAAGAAATTGAGGGTTAAGAGCTGACCTTAAATTGAGGGTATCATGCACAAATAGTAGTTCTGAGAATATAACATCACACCAGGATGAATAAATGAAAGCGCTGTCATTCAACACTGTAAAAGTGATGTAAATCTCTTTGCACAACCTAGGGTAGAAATAGAGTCAACTAGGTCATTCTGTCCAATTTGGAGCTGTGCACTTAATGCACACAAAGAAATCAAAATTATCTTGCTGAATTTGAGAGTCTAGAAGAAAATCGTATTGAAAATATGATGCTTGATCCAAGACCTGTGAGGAGAGGTTGAAATAATAGGAGGCTGATTAAGGAGCAAAATTTTTCCGCCCTTAATTGTCTTATCTCTTTTGTGAATGAAGCATAGGGAGAGCAGCTTTTTGCTAAAGGTGCTGATAAGCACCACAGGATCTCTTTCTGCATATTGCAGTGCTTTTTTTATTTCAATTTTTTTTAGCTTAAATACTTCTTCCAATGGACCAAATAATGTTTCATCTTGAATGCATTTAAGTTTAGACTTAAATGGTCCAAATCTCAAACATCAACTGAAAATTTGAAAAAAAACTAGACATGATAACATGGATATTATTTGGCTCTGAATTAGTACTATTTTTACAGTGTCTGAAAAGCTGACTTTCAGGTACCACGGGTAGTCTGTACTTTAAAAATGTCTAGGACTAGTCTATTACATAAAACAGAACTTCTGTGTTGACTAATTGTTTAAGGGGACAAGATCAAAGGAAACAGCCAGGCAAGAAGTTTCCTGCTTCACAAGTTCTTTCCGTTAAATAGGTGGGGATGTACATCACAGGGTTTTTAAAAGCTTGTTTTTAGTATGAAATACATTTATCACACCTACACTATCTCTCTGTATCTGTGAGTTACGAGTTTTTATTTAATGTTGTCATTTTTAGATGAAATGGTAGAGGAGGAGATAGTCTTGCACATGTTTTACTGCTGAGTGAAAGAAATTGTAGTTGTCACGGGGAGAACAAGATGTGGATAAATGTCAAGGCAAATTCTACAGTATAGAAATATTCTGCAGTTGTTTTGGCTTTGCTGTTTTTTAAATGATGTAATTATACTATACTGATAATTCAGTACTTCTTTATTGTTTGGATTATACTAAATAGTGGTGAATAAACACTTCTGAAATTGGCAGATCCTGTTAGCATAGGAAACTCTTCATTTAATTGTTTGCACCTCAGTCTTGCTGGGTTTTTTTTGTTACTTCTTTTGTTCTTAAATAAATGTTGAAATAAGCCAAGTCTAAGGGGAATGAGAAAAATTAGATGCTTTCCAGTATGAGGAAAAAAACCTAATCAAGACAGAGGTTAATTATAGGGTGATTCACTTGAAACTGATCCTAATGATACTGTCTTTTAATTAGATTGATTTTGCCTAAGCATATTTGCTGTAACTCATGTTAACTGTATTCAAATTGGTTAATAAATCCAAAAACCTGTCAGTAAGGAGGGAACTTTCAAGCTCTAAGGAAGGCTCCCTCATTGCTGCATGGCAGGAGGTTCTTGGTCATTGGCCTTAGCTCTTGGGAAGAATACATTGCTCCTAATAAATGTCTAAATTTGATAGAAAGAGATTGCTAACTGTTAAAATGCTTGGGAAGTTGAACTGAAAGGTATTTGGATAGAGCCAAATGTGTGATTCCAGGTCTAGAGACCAATATTGTAGATTGCACTTATAAATTAGAGACAATGGTTTTGAACAACACAACCAGTAGAAGGAATGTAGAGGAGGAGGTATTAACTGCTGTATACTATATTAATGGGCTGTGGTGAGTGTATAATGGCTGGTTTGGAGTTCCTAACATTAATCAGAAAGAGTTCTAAGAGGTTTAGAAGAGCGCTGTGAAAATGCAGGTTCTGGGAAAGTGTATCTCGTTTTAGAGGTTTAAGAAGCTTGTTCTGTTGAAGTGTTACTTGAGAAGTTTTGAAGATTTGAACTTTAATCCTATATGAAAAGGCATTGGTGAGAGCTGAAAACAGACGTTTGGTAACTAAGTACTTGAGCAATTTATATGGGCATTATTTGTTCTCTCTCATTCTTTCTTTTAATGTTTGAATCTCATGGATGGTCTTAGTAAAACATGCCTTTTCTTGAAGAATATGTGTGGTGCTGGTGCAAGAAATAGGAGAAGGTGTGTGATCATTGGATCACAAAGCAAAGATGGTAGTCATGGTGTATTAGAATGCAACAAGACAGGATAGCAGAATATACACATTGTATGGAAAGAAGGCAGGGGTTGCCATTGGTCTTGCAGAGGGAGCTGAGGCCTCATATTGTCGCTCAGGAAACAAAGCTACTACAGAATACTACAGAGGAATCCCAATTCAATTCCTGGTGCAAATTCCAGTCCATATTCCCCTCTGGGGGGGGGGCAGGGTATTAATATACCCTTACCCAAGTCAGCATGTTACTGGTAACATTTTTCACAAGTACTATGTAAAATACAATGTGTCACAATAACAGGAATATAAATCTGTGGAATCCATCCTTGTCTCAAGGCGTTACCAGCTCCTTTTCTGCCAGCCAAATGCATTTTCAGACATCATGTTGCATCTTCTTATGCAGTAGTTGTATTACTCCTTTCTCTTTTCTATATGGTGTATAGTTTTTTCTCCTGTCAAACTAGTGGTAGAATCCTTCTCAATGAATGTTGACTTTGCAATTCTGCCACTGAACATGTTCTTTTCCAGGAAATACGCTAATGTTTTCAAAAAGTTCTATTTTTAATGGACTGCTTTTTGCGCCTTCCTTCCCAACCATATTAATATTTGTAGTATTATTATTTTTCTTTTTAACTGTTGAAAAGTATTCTTTTCCCATCTGTGCTTCAGATTGGCTTAGGAAGGCAGAACTACTGTATGTCTCTCTCTTGATTCATCACAGTGTAGAAATTCCCTTGTCTTGAAATGTGCTTTTTCCTGCATGTTACAGTTGCAGCACTGGGCAATGGTCATGGTTTTAGCATCTCTAAATGTATGAACTGTTTACTTTATATTTCCCTTCAAGCAGATAGTAGTCTGGAATTGCAAGCTTCTGGAGGGCAATCTTTCTGATTTGCACCGTTGTCCGAGGACTTTGATTGTGTTAGAGTTATGTGCAGTTGTGTTTGGCACAGATATGGTCAGAAGGGTACAAGGTGATTGCTGGTTGTCCTGTAAGTGTAAGAGTGAATGAATTTACAACTTGGTGCTTTTCTCACAGACCTGAGAGCACCACTCAGGGCTGTGCAGGTGGTCAGTGAATACTTGGTTTTTGTGCACCATCTGTGTCATGCATCCTTTCTTCTTGATTATCTTGTCTTCATTTCAGTGTGTTTTGGTGGTTGCTGAAGTCAAACAGATACAGAAAAATTATGTATGCTATTGTTACATGTTCACAACACTCCTCTGAGAAGAAATCGTGTCTTCTGGAGAGTGGCTGAATGAAAACTGGTGTGACGAGCCACATGTATTTTATAAAGGGTACACTAAAAAGCCACTAATGAAGTTGTGGGAAGTGGACTCTTGAGTCCTCATAATTTCCTGACTGCTGTGATTAGCATCCCACAGAGCATTGTAAAACAGTTCATTAATCATAGTCAGTGATAAAGAAGGCTCTGGAATGTCAGCTGTATTATGCATCTTTCCGTGGTTACAAGATCTTGGGAACAGGAGCCAGAATATTTACAAAACCGAGTATATGTGTGCTGTGATGGGCCACTCTTAGCAGCAGTATGACAATTAATGCTTTCTGGAATAAAGAATAAATGCAATAAGACTTTTTCTAGTGTACCAATGCTATTAGAATAAGTTCTTAAGTTATTTTGCTTAAAATGTTTTATGATCTTTGAATTTTTCTGGTACTAAACTATTTCTCTTTTAAATGAACATTCACATTAAAAATGCTTGCACTAGTTTTGTCCCACCTACTCCATTCAAACAACTGATGTAGTTGTGTTCAGTTTGCTGATCTACATGTTTTCTTATTATTTCGTAACCTTCTAGCCTAGTGTTCAAGATATTCCAGAAAACTAATTTACGTATACCTGGAATCTCTGTTTTTCAGTTAATAATTTTTGCTGTTTTTTCAGATCTCTGTGTAGTGAGACTCAAATCTCTTCTGTAAAGAAGCATCAGAAAAAAAATTGATATATTGATACAGAAAATAAACAGAACTTTGATGAAATTCAGTACTCCTGTGCATGTATGTGCTCTTTCCATGTAGCTGCTAACTAAGTCATGACCAACTACTTCTGTTGCTAGCTTGTATTTCAGTGGTATTTTAACCTGTACTGTTTCTTTAGAGATGTTACGGGCATGTTGTGTATCCATATGCACACAGAAAAGAATTTTAAAAAATTTTTCCTTTATGCCCTTTTTAGCAGTCATAGTATGAGGAAATGTTTTTTTCTGTTTTGTTCGCATCTACAGTACTTTTTCTAAAATGTAATTTATTCTGGTACTCTGCTTAAGGATGTAACTTTTTTGGTCTAATTCCCGGCCTGTTATGATGAGTAATCAAGTGTTCCTTTCATCTAGAATGATTGTTGTCTTTATGAATTGATTATCTTTCTTCAGCTGCCGAATTTCTCAATTCTGTTTCTCAGGGTGTTCAGTGCTCTTCAAAGCAAGGAGAATTTTACCTTTCTTTTCCTCTGTTCCTCTGTCCCAGTTCATGCAGTCAAATTGTGGAGAGGGTTCTAGATTTTTTGCCATGTGAGCGTGTTTTTATCTTTCTCCACCTGTCATTTAATTAGACAAGATTAAGGAATGAAATACAAAAATGCATTTTTCCTAAGCAAACAAGGAAGACAAATTTTTCATAGCAAGCTAATAACCAGACAATCAATAAATGTTGTGGATTTGTTTAAAATATCAAATACATTATTTTTGGGATGATTTGGATGAACTGGTTAAAAATTGATTCCCATTCTCCCATTTTCTTGTTGATAAGTCTCCTCAAACATTTTAAAATAAGGATTCTCATTTCTAGAAAGCTCAGAACTGTACGTTAAGAGTGTTTTGGTGGTGCGTGATTGTAATGCTGTGTCCAGTTTTGTGCCTTTTTATTGGAATCCTAACATTCAGTGTGTTTAATCTATAATTTTTTTGGTCAAGGAGAGAAAATCTGAGAGAATGGTGTACGAGAGAAGAGTCAGCTCAACACTCAAAACATTAAAATGTCCCAAACCAACAAGCAAACTAACAACAAAAAAGAAGAAAACAAAAAGAAAAAAACCCCAGAACCATAGCCAAACTATTCCAAAAGTCTGTATTGCATGTGAGAAACCTTTATCAACAGGACTGCAAAATGCTCCACATAAATGTGACTCTCTCATAGTATACCTTCACCTTATTGATTGTATTTCTGTGCTAGGATCAGATCCTGTTAATTCTATATATAGAACTAACTTCCTTGTGTTGCTTATATTGATCTCAATACCAGGAAACTAGAAGGTGCTAAAGGTTTTATTTAACAGAACCTTATTTTACAAGAATTCCAGAGGTGGTCTTTGAGTTAAAAAATCTCTAAGTTTAACTCCTGTTAAACAACCATGAAAAGAGTAATTTGATATGTGTTCAAGTATGGTATTTTGAAGAAGAGCCAATGCAGAGGTGACCTGATCAATAAACTATAATTAAACTGCCTGTTTTTGGCAAGGCTTTTCAACAATTGCTTTTAAAAAAATGAAATTTTGGGGAGGAGAGAGAAGCAGGTTTTTTTTGTGAATTTGTAACCCCATAATGGAATAGAAAAAACCAGAATATATGATTATTTTCATAATGGTAAGAGTCTAATACAAGGTTTCATCTTATCCTGCTCAAGGGCCTGTGCTGGGTCCTGTGTACTTCATCATAAGAATAAATTGTCTGGGAAACAGTGTCTCTTGAGCTTTCCTGGACAGAACCTATATAGGAAATGTGAGCATTATATTTATGACCAAATAATCTTGGCATAATGTTTTCATTTGAATTCTTATTTTGTGTGTGTGCTTCTCTAATATAGATAGGGAGTGAAGAAAGTTAGAAGTGAGTACATATTGATATTTGGGAAGAGATCTTCCTATAGTCAGGTAATAAAAAGAAAAATTTTGAGCGGTACTAAATGAACTTGTGCGTGTAGCATTCCATGCAGGTATGACTGTATGATACGTGTTACCCAGTGCAGAATGTGTAGAAATGGATCCATTTCAAGCAAATCAGGGTCATGTGGCTTTTTAAAATACTGGTGTTGAATTTTTGATCACCTAATGCTTAGACTTTCATCTACCATCATAGCTCTAATAAAGAAGGTATACTAGTACTATATTTAAAACACATATTCCATTCTGTGTGTGTTTTTAAAAAGCTTGACTTCTTGTGTATGATTGAAGTGAATAAATATCTCCAAGCTCAACTTTGGATCCAAATTACTTATTTATCTCTGGAACCTGCTGTGTAAATCACAGCGAGATAAACAGAGTGTATGAAATTTCTATCAATTGTTGCATAGAGATTTTTTCCTAGGGGAGTCTTATGAAATCAATTAATAAATATTTAGACTAGTTATGAGTGATGTTGTATAAAAGTAGGAAGTAGTGGTTGTTTTTATATGTCATTAGGGAACCTTTTTGTAATGTTTTATATTTCTGTGAAATAATGAGTACATGTTTACAACCATAAATTATATGCCTATCAATCCATTGTTTTTCAAAAGAAAATGAAGATATTTTGCTACATAAAATAAGTTTCTGAAAATTAGTTAATTTAGCTAATAGACACATCCTGGCCTAGTACATTAGTAGGATGTTGTGATATTGCATTAATTTTTTAATAAGTGTCTGGTTATTCTCGACTGTTTTTCTGTGAATATTGCTGCCTTTAATATTGATTTGAAATGTGTTTAGTAAGTAGATAGCAAAATTCATCTTGCTGTCATATTCTAGTAGCTATTTTTTTTTCTGTCATCTATTTAAGAAAGCTTAGATCAGTTTTAACCTCCTGATATAAGGAAACTGATGTCCATCACCACTACACTTCAGAAAAGTCATGGGTATATTGTAAAGTACAACATCTTGCCACCGTACCTGTAAATATTTTAAACTGCTAAAGAATTATACTGACCATAGCAGAAGACTTATTCACTTGTGTTGAACAAACACTTGGGTAGTGGGAGACAAGATAGCAATGACAGAAGGAATTTAGTGGTGCTGCTCTAGGTGAAAAAAAAAAAAGGCGCAACATTCTTATTTAACCTTGGTGCTATAGTTTATCACTGTGTTTTGTTCTGAAGTTAAAAAGGAGAAATGTTATTGCAATATTTTTGCACGTCTTCTGAAAAAAATTCAACATGAATGTTCCTTCTGCCATACAAGCTGTTTAACTTCATAAAGCTAAGATTTTACTCCAAATATGTGCAGTGGCAGCTACTAACAGTCTTGAAGTCATTTATGGGGAGTTAATAGAACTGTTTTTCAGAGGAACCAGTTATGATAACATTTTCAACCTCAGGTGATGTTACTATTGCTCAGCATCTCAAAAACCAGATGCCAATGTGTTCGTATTAGTATTATATTTCAAGTTGGTGCCTTTAGGAAAAATCTGAAAACAGCAAATGTATGTGGTCCAAGATTATTTAGGTTTATATCAAATTTGAAATAGCTGTGAGTAGAGGAGACAATTAGAATTGCATCTGAGACACTGCAATGATATTTTGATTCTCATGTGTTTGCACACAAGTTCATGTTTGCAAGTTACAGAGGTTGAGAAAAAGAAGATTGTAAAATACATGTTGTATTGCAAATTTTAAATCTGTAAAATACAGGTTGAATTTTTACAGATTTAAAATTACAATTGTTTGCAGATTGTAAAATGCAGTCAGAATTTTGGTGGCTGTTTGATTCAGTCTCTGTGAAAGCATATGTATATGTAGCAGGCAGAAGCTGCTGGAGAGCTGGTGTATCTGAAAAGTTCAAGTGAGCATAAGGAATCTGTTCTGAAGAAAGAATTCCAGGGCTTGTTATGCTGGTAATATTGTGTAGTGATGGATGGAATGCAGTAAGAAAATCAGTTACCACTTAATCAGTGTTATTTGTCTAATTTTCTTCATGTTTCTCTATATACTACACTTTTGGGATATCTTAATAGCAAACATAAAGAATTTTTAGAATTTCTAGAATTTAAAACATATAGTGTTCCCTGAACATTGAACATGTTTTAGTATTATCTAAATTTACTTTTTTTTCCCCTCTGACTGACTTGAAATGTAATGCTTTATGATTTCATATATTCAAAATGAAGCCTCTGGATTTTGGTATTTTGGCAATCTAATTGTTTTCCTCTATATAGTGTGGTTAGAAAATGGGTCAGGCACTATTGTGCTGAGAATGCGATGTTGGTATTTCTTGGGCTTTCTCCCCTCCAATAAGTGTACTTAGTAAATAGTTAATTTATTTTACATCAGTTACAGAAATGGATGTGGGTAAAAAAAGAAAAAATGAATAGTTTTCCTCCAAATTGATGATTGGATATTGTTCTGAAAAGATTAGAAATAATTCAGACCAGTTTTTAGAAAATGAAAATGTTTCATACTATCTATGAAAATCACATAGGTGGCATGGAGTTCTGTTTTGTTTCTGAGAATTCTCCTGTGTTGATTGCAGCACACTTTTAATGTGTATGGATGCTTCTGTGAATGCTGGTTGCAGGATCAGGATCTAAGTTAGGGGTGCAAAGCAAGAACAGTTAGTCCTTTGAATACAGGACTTAATTATACCAACAGCAGCACGTGACACCCTGTGAGCACTTTTATTTATTACACTGTTCTGAAAAGTGCAGTCTGCCTGTGTTTTAACTACTACATATACAAATGAAATGGTGAGGTTCCTATGATAAAACATGAATACAAAGTGTTCACATGCACAGATTTCATTAGGATTTGAAAGTCACATACAGTTACAAAATTTCTTTGATCTTGTTTTCCTAATAGACTGCTTTTTGGAGCCTTTAACTGTGTTTGTACTAATGATGCTCTGTGAGTTTGTAGAAGAGTAATTACTGCATTTACAAAACTTATTGTTGGGATTTTTTAATCAATTTGTTATGAGGGATGGAAAGCTGTCTGATTAGAACAAAGTTACAGACAGAATGTAAGAGGTTTGTTTCTAAGCTCCAATACTGATTGTTTTATAAATTACAGGTGGAAGGTTAGGTTTCATGCTTTAGTTTACCATCCAAGCATCTTTCATAACATTTCTTTTGTAGAAATGCTTGTGTTATCTCATCGTCTTCTGTTTTCATGCAACTGGTCACATGCTGTGACTTCTTTATTTCTATGGTTTATTGCTGCTTTTCATAAAAATAAGGGTGTGAGAAAGAGTATTCTTAAAAGTAAAATCTTTTTTATCTATTATATATTTAATCTGTATTAGCATTGATGTGGTAGGGCTTAGTTTTGAAGAAGTTTTCCCTAAATTCTCCGGCAGTATGGGTTTGTTGAGTATCTGCAGAATTCAACTCTTGCTGCCTACTTCCAAATGCGTACACATGCACTATGTCATTCCAGCCAACTCCCAAATAACTGCTTTTGAAATTCTTGCAGTGAAGATATTCTCCATAGCTCTGGTGCTTCAGAAGTTCAAGTTTATTATATTAGGTATCTTGAAGACTCTTAAGAACAGTATCCAAGTTCTATCAGAATGGGCTGAGTTCCGTGGCACTGTTTATTTACTGTATTTTGTTGCAATTTTCTTCACTTTTTTCCTTCACTTACTGAATAGATTTTCAGCAATGATCATGCCTACATAAGATCCAGTCAGAAAAAGTCATGTTTAAAATTAGTGTGATCTGAGCTTTTGTTTGAAAAGGCTCCCTGTTCTACTCCAGTGTCAGTAGCAGTTACCTGTGGAAGTGGAAGCAAGCAGCCATGACCCTTCTAGCTTACTTTCTGAGCTTCCAAGACTTGGGTTGTTCTAAGACAGATGCAATATAGTATCCATGGATGGATTTTTGTAGAAGGAATATCTAAGTTTGCTTTGTTTAACATATCAAATTCTTTAAACTCAAACATTTTAATTACAGTGAATATCACAATCTAGTAGTGCCTTCTGAAAATCCTAATATTATACATCAACAGCTCTCTCTAATTCCATGCTAATTTAATTTATAAAACTTAGTCACCTTCGGAGGCATGACATTCCTCAAAAAACTAATGTTTTTTATTTCCCAGTATCTGGTGTTAATTGATGTGCCTGTTGTTTCTGATGAGTATTGCAGTTTTCTAGCTGCAAGAATTCTTCTGTCATCTTCTTTGTATATAAAGATTTCAATATAGGCATCAATTTAAGTTCTTTCTAGTAGCTGTTAATGCATTTATTTCATTTAACTTTCCTGCTATGATCCTGTATTTAATGTGCTGTAATAATCAGCTCAAACATTGTTTGCACTTATGGAGTCTATGTCAAGTCTTTCAGTTCCATTGTGCTTTAAAAATATTTGATATAGCTTTTACACATGTAAGAACTGGCTTCTCAAAACTTCTGTAGGCTGTCAGTTTCATATTTTTCAATTAAGCTTCATCACTACCTCTGCTTGGTTTATGTATGTCACAGGGTGCAAAAACTTGGTAGTTGTTATTTTATAAAGCAGCTTAAATTATATTCCAAAGACTTTTTGCTGCTTCTAATGTTGTTACTGGAAGTGATTGTGGTCTTGAAGTGACCAGTTCCTTCCCAACATTTTCTAAAAGACCATCTAGTTTACTTATAAAATTCTGTATTTATAATCAGCAGTCATTTCACCACAGAGCATTCACTAGTATTAAACAGCCTGCTATCTTACACGGGTGATATTTTTATACCTTACTGTAAAACCTGTCTTCTATCCTTTAGAATCCCTCTTAGTCTCCAGATAAGAAGGATGTTGGTATCATCTACTTATGGGATCATTTTTTTTCTCAAAATATTCTTCAGGCCCCCTTGACTTGTGAGCCCAGAGTGCTCAAAGTATTAAAAAATTTTGGTGTACTTACGTGTAGATGTGGCACTTTGGGACATGGTTTGGTGGTGGACATGGCTGGGTTAATGGTTGGACTACATGATCTTAGAGGTCTTTTCCAACTGAAAAACTTCTATGACTGTATGAGTCTACTTGTCTGTCTAGAATATTTTGATTTTAGCAAAACCAACTTCAAAACCCAGTGTTTCACTTCTTAAGTTCCTCACTTACCTCCTTCAGTGTAGATAATCATGTGTATAATGCAGCATGATGGAGTAGCCCCTGCCCTCTAGTCTTCTGCTGACATTTGTTATAGTCTTCATTTGCAATTTTCAAATTGGGTAGCAGACTGATTTTCTTGTTTCATTTTTGCATTTTGAATTTGTGAGTAACTTAGGGGCTAGACATGTAGATCTTTTATGCTCCCCTTCCTTTTGGAACTGAACTCTAAATGCCATCCAGACTCTCCTTTAAATTAATTGGAGATTCTGTCCTGAGACTCAGTTTGCTAAAGCAGGGTTGCTTGCTTTAAAAAGAATACAAAGATTTATAAACCAAAAGCCTACTATCTGTGTTTGGGCCTTAGCCAGACTCTTGAGTAAAAAAGAGTTTATGGAGTGTGTGTGACTCTCACAGGAGGCAGCTCAGAACCATGGAGAGCTCTTTAAAATTCCAGTATAGGGAATAATGGGCATCCTTGATTTTTTTCTTGTTATTGTTGCTAAAATTAGCCTGAGCTATTCAGAATTGAAGGAAGCTGAAGGGCTAGAAAAAGCCTACAGTGAAAATAGGAACAAGAATGTAATGCCTGTTATAAAAGAGTAGGTGGAAAAAGCCTAACTTGCAAGTTAAGGAATTGTGAGATATTACTGGGGAACAGCTAAACATTGGAGCTGCTGGCTACATTAGTCACATCCTTATTATAATGTGTTCACCACAAAGGAAAATACTGCTTTTCTCACAAATAATAAGTTTATACACAATTATCCTATGAAGGAAATGGCTGTGTTGCTATGTAAGTTTGCTTAGGAAACAGTAAGCATAATATGAGTTTAGGTTTTTCCTCCAAGTGCTTGACTCCCAGGTTGATTCAAATGGTGATTTAAAGTCCTGCATTTTGTTAATTATTATCAGTCTGAAATTCTTGAATGGAATTTCACTAGAATTACCTTTGAGAACATATGGAAATTTAGCTTTTAAGTCTTTTGTTACTATAAAGTATTAATATTGCTTTTATAATCACAGACTTCATAGGGAAAACGAATTTAAAATCTTTTTTTAGAATGTTTAGCTTATAAAATAAAGTATTCTTTGGTAAAAACATCAGGCTTGCTTCAATTGCTGTAGGAAAATTATGTATTTCTGGGCACACAGACACAAAAATCCCATCTTACATATAAAAGAAAATAGCTCACTCATTAAAGCTCATAGCTGCTAACACTCGCTATGGTTTGACAGCAAATTTATGCATTACTGATAGCTGTTATAAATAAAAATGGGGGAGTTCTGATTAACAGTGTAAACTTAAAGTATTGAATTTAAAGGGACATAAAAGAAGCTAAGCAAGAAGCTAATACTGTCAAAGGTGTTTTAAACTCACCTGTCATTTTTCCTTAATAGTGTGTCACACCAATTTTGAGAGGAAAAGGCATTGGCAGCATTATGTGTGGTTTTGACTTGCAACTTCACGGCTCTATTTTATTCATAGCTTTACTATTGTACAAAGGGCTTTGAGTTTTTCAGTTCCTTCACTTTTAAATAAAGAGATAGATCTTAGATCAGTGGTACACTTGAGCCATAATGATGGTGAGGATCACATGCAGAAAGCAATCAATTTTTGGTGGCATGGAGCTCTGCAAAACCTGTAAACCAGTGTAAATTAGACAGCATGGACCTATATGCTAATGCAAGTAAATTGTTTGCCATTCTTGAATTAACACATTAGGTACCTTTTTTTGGTGCTTTTTAATGTGTAAAATTCTTTATCCCAAGAAAAAGAAAACTGGAGTGCCAAGGGAAAATTTTACACGATAAGATTTGCATATTTTGGCAGAGTGGAATTAAAGTTAAAGCAGATACTTCTTTATCATATGGCAATATTACTATTTGCAGTCCCAGTAAAAATTTGTCTTGCTCTAATGAAAGTATTGCATAAAACATTGTTCAATTTGAACTAGAAAATGGTGATCCAAAGCAAGTTTGATTATTTAGTTAATGATCCCATTTGGCATTCTTTCCCTGATGCAGCCCACTCAAAACTGTATTCTGACGTTTCTGTCAAATCACCCAGTCTCCAAGCCTGCCATATTTAAGAAGAAAGTCTTCTAGCTCAGTTCTGTGACTCTTTTTTTCTTTTTCCCTCAGCATCTGAATACTATATAGCCTTCACTACGCTTTGATTTTGCAAAACCTCCTTGTTGCAAATATCACTTCAGTTTTCTTATGGCTGCCAAGTGTCATATATTTTTGCATAACTATTACAAACTCAGCAGCTCTCTCATCTGCCTGTTTTTCATCTTGATTTATAAACATCCAGCTGAGTTGTGAACAGACTGATGTTAAGTTTCCTGGTTATTAGATTTTTTGCATGTTGCTTTGATGCCAGCCAAAAGAGGAAAGATCTTACCTCTGATCTTGCTTCTGATGTTTGCAGGCATTAAGGAATGACATGGGGAAGCAACTGGAAAAGAAAAGAAAAGAAAATAAAATTTAGTGGAGTGCTTCAGCAGAAACAAGAATGAAAAAGTCAAATATTATTAAGGTTGTCCATTGGGGTTTTTTTTCTCCCTCTCTGTTCGTTTCCCAAGGTATCCAGATTATTCTACTGATAGGGAGCTGTACTTTCCCCAAGAAGAGGCAGCTGTACTTTGGTCCCAGATGAGCACTGGAGCAGGAGGCAAACCTTCTTTAAGTTCTGTTAAGAAAGGAATGCACCATTTCCATTTGTTAACTCTCAAATGACCAATGCAGGGCAGAAAGCCCTATTCTCTTCAGCTTCTTGATTCAATACTGTATTTTTAGAAAGCATTTTTGGTGCTTCAGTTAAAAAGAAATGATCAGTTTGGAATCCATTACTTAATGAAATCATCTGTTTAAGTGGCTGTTTCCTTTATCTGTTTTGCACTTACATGTTTAGGAACTACTTTCTCCTACCTTATGAGCCAGATTTATCCAGGTGGAACACCTAAACCCCAGATTTTACAATGTGTTTATTTGTGAGTGTAAGAAACAATTTAATGTCACAAAATCTTTCTTTTTATAGCAGATAAGGTATGTTCTTCTAACTTCCACAGTCTGTTTTTTTATTCGTTGCTTCCAGAGTTTCTCTTCCTCTTCCTGTGTTTTTTTTTTTTTTTTTTTTTTTTTTTTTTTTTTTTTTTTTTTTTTTTTTTTTTATTGGAATGAAGCTTCTGCAAGGGTTATCAGCAGATTATTAACTTACTACTGTGGAGGAAGATCATGCTTGATGTTTGAGTTAGAGG
This sequence comes from Sylvia atricapilla, assembly GCF_009819655.1. Lineage (NCBI taxonomy): Eukaryota > Metazoa > Chordata > Aves > Passeriformes > Sylviidae > Sylvia > Sylvia atricapilla. The sequence continues at coordinate 23,030,846 of NC_089145.1, read as the reverse complement.
TTTGAATTTTTATTACTCATTGACTGTGGTTATATTAAAGTAGGGTTGTATGGAGTCAATACAGTAGGTCAACAATAAAAAAATATACCTTTACTGTCATGTCATTGTCCTGTTCATTTTCTGAGGTAATTTTTGCCTTACAAAGATTTTTCATTATTTCGGTTTAAATGGAGATAGCTTCTCACTTCACTGTGTTTCTGGTTAATGTATTACCTTAATAGTTAAAAAGGACTGTAAAAATGAAGACTGCTTCATTCATAAATATCCATATACAATATATAATTTCCTAGGAGGAGTGCATTGTTTTTTCAATTGACTGTTTTATCTTTCTAAAAGAAGAATCACCACTAAGTTTTTGTCTCTTTGACAGAAAATCTTGTGTATATTTGACAAGTACGCTGCTCTTTTTCTTTCAAGGTACAATTCTCTCTTTTGTTCAAAATAACATGAATTAAAAAAAGAGAGAAATTACTATATCATTTATGAAGCTCTCACATGTAATATGTTACAAGAATCATGAGCGCCAATATTTTATTACTGTGTTTAATATAGAGTGTGTATTTCAAACTATGTTTGTTACTGTTGATGTGCTGTTGATTCTTTTATCTAGTTTAGAAAAGTAATTACTTCTGATAAGATTCTTAATTCATGATAAACTCTTTCAAGGTCAATGTTCTATGTATAGATTTAGCTTAAAAGCCCCCAAGTGCTGTGGGTATGGATGTCTCTGAGCCACGGCTGTTGTGATAACTGAACTTTTAGGTGTTCACACAGCACAGTTTTGAGGAATAGTTGGTCTCTGATACTAAAAGTACATAAATTAGGGTTTTGATTATTTTTTAGCTCTGACCAGAAGCTATGTAGTTGAAGTAGGATTAGTACTTAATTCCATTGTGGTTTTGTTATTGTTGGGGTTTATTTTCTTCCAGTAGAAATAAATTTATTAACTACAGGGGCATAGGGCCCATTGGCCATAATTCTTATGTGGCTCACTTTAGGTGTTCTCCATGTAATTAGCTCCTCAAAGGAAACCAAATGTTTTTTAACTGAAAAGGTTCCAAGTTTATTTAGGATAACAGTTAGGATAATTAACACTTTAAGTATTGCAAACTCAGTGAATAAGCAAGAAAGAATAAAAGGGAAAAAGTTTTTATGAGGTTTTTCTCTGCCCACATTGCAATTGTAAATGTACTGTTGCTTCTACTTGATAACAATTAATTCAGTACCTTTAAGCCTTGAACTGCATGAAGAAAGCTTATGTTTCTTTGGAAGATAGCAGGAATTTCCCTGAAATTTTGGAAGCAGTATTCTTTTGCTATGGACTTCTAAAGAGCTGTTCAACTTATTTGTGTTTTGTTTTCTCTAGATCTCCAGATCTGTGATTTCTCCAGTGATTATTCTAGTGATTTTAAAATTTTGATTAAAAGAATTTTTTTCCAAGGTGTCCTTAACATATTCATAATTTTTATAAATGATAAAAATACGTAAATGAAAAAAAGATATGAAAGAATATTTGAATGTCCTTCTATTAATTTTATTAAAATTAAGGGTAAATATTCTATATTGGATTTCATTTTTTTTTCCATTTCAAAGTTTTGCCTGGTATTTTGAGCAGGGAGTAACACTTAGAGATGGGGAAACAATTATTTGACAAAACTGCTAAATGGCTGAACTGCTTTAATTGATTATGCAGATTTATATCTTTCATTCTACATGTATAACATCTTTCAGCTGCAAATTTGATGGTATCTGTAAATATTAATGAATCAACTTCAAACATAATTTTGAAGTTGGCAAATATTAACAAGGGAAAATGGGGCCTGGTGAGACTAACTTGTAAAATTTACTCATTAAATCAATACAGAGCCTAAAATATTCTTTGATTTAATTCTTTGGTAGTTAGATCACATTGTATCTAATCTAGATAAAATGAAAGATGGTAGTTAAAAATATTCCAATTGAGTGATTGATATTCATAGTTAATCCATGATTAGCTAAATAACAAGTAGAAAATGTGGTGTTTTAAAAGAAAACATTAGATTCTTTCTCACTGTTATGATAAAGAGTAAATCAAAAGGAAGTTGTTCTTACAGATTGTGAAATTAAAGGGACTTTCTTTCTTTCTTTCAAACAGTTACTAATTTGACTGCAGGAATAGTGGAATTGCATATTAATCTCCAACCTCCATGATGCAGTTGTGTTTGCTTCCTGCTGTCACAGAGAGGGTAAGCTGTTCTTCATATGTGTTGCAAAGATTGGATATTTTAGGGTGGAGTGCTGTCTGCGTGACCCATAAAATTCATTGTACATTTGCATGTTATGCCCTTTAGAATAATATGTTTTTACACACCAAAAGCTGTAAAAGTCCTTTTATTTCATGGAATCACATCATAGCTGGCTTTGGAAAGTTTCTTTGAGGATCTTCTAGTCTGACACCAGTGATCAAGGTAGGGCTGATTGGAGTGCATTGCTTGGGTCTTTGCCCAGCTTCCAGGGATGGAGACTTCACTGACACTTTTTGCTGTACTTTAACCAGTGTAACCATGTGATGTACTAAGTACAAGGAATTTACTCCAATCTAACATGCTGTATAAAATAAGCTGTCATGGGAACTTTTAATAATGAACTGTTTTTTTGCTCATGAAAAACAAATGACTAGCAATTGTCCTGCAGTTTTCTTTTTCTCGATATTTTGAATCAATCTTTTCTACTTTTTCAAAAATTTTTCATCAAACGTTTGTGTTTATTATAACCACTTTTTTTTGTTGTTTTCTCGAGGGATCATTTCCATTAACATCTAATTGATTGATTGATATGAAACTTCTTGAGTATGTGGGTTTTTGTTTTGTGGTTTTGTTTGTTTGTTTTGGCTTTTTTTTTTTTTTTTTTTTTTCCTCCCCTTAATGATTGATATTTATACTTGCGGAGGATAAAAATCCAGACATTTCCTGGGTAATTTGTTCCATTTTGAGCAACAAGGAGATAATGTAAAGGAATATAATAAAATAGAAAGTAAAATTAGAAGTTCTTTTGGGTTGAAAGAACTAAGACCTTGTTCAGTGCTTCACAGATTATTGTTATTATCAATAACAACTCAGGTATTTGTAGTTAGAGATCACTGGTGGAGGAGGAGGCTTATAGGAAATAATTGCATACATTTCTTAATTACTTTTCTACATGATTCTGGCTGAACTTAGGCTTCTGAGGGAAATAGCACTTATTCTCTCAGCTTCAGTTTTTCTGCTACACAGCAGCTTAAGACCTTGAAAAATGCAGTAGCCACCTTGGTTTGGTGATTTCTATCGTGTCTTCACTGATCATCAGTCATTTGGGGGAATTTTTTGATGCTGCTTCAGTTGCAAATGTGGCAACTCTTCAGCTGTTGATCATCTCTCAGTTTGTATTCTATGTATTAAATTTTGATCCTGTTGATTTATTTTGGTTGCATCAGTAAATACTGGCTTCCTAAAGGAAGAATAAATTTGGCACAAGATTACTAATTGGTCATTCTGAGTATTTGTCCTCTGCCTTCTATTCAGAAGGTGTTTTCATTTAAAATTTTTGCAAAGTTGTTTTCAGGTATAAAATGCTATGCAGTTAAATTGAAAATGGTTTCTGTGCTCCTCAGCTGAGCATTTTGCATCAAATACACACTATAAGCTCGAAAATAATACCAGAATCTTCCCCTACATTCATACATCCCTGCTTTGAATGTTTTGTTTGTATTATAACATGTATTCTGCTAAAGCTTCTAAATGAATCTTCAAATGACTCTTCTAAAGTTGATAATCTTGCTTTTAGAGTCAAGGTTTTAATTCCTCAAATCCTAGCAATTTACCTTCTTCATAATCTCTGTAAGTCTGAAAAATCATCAAACTTCTACATTCAGTGACAGAACCTCTTCAGTGAAATTTTGGGAAGGATCAGTCACGTGTCTTTCTCCAAAGCTTGTTCTGATTGATTTTGTGTTCTAACCAAATGAGTGGGCCTGTAGTTTTCACACATTAAGTTAAGGAAGTCCCTCAGTACCATCTCTTCCTTCTCAAATGTTTCATTTGAGAATAATCTGCAGATTGTATCAGATGCATAGACTGTATTTATTCATGTACAATATATGAAGAGAATATTCTGCAAATTGCACAGAGCAATCTGTACAGATATAAAATTAGACTTTTACAGAAAGAAGTAGGGAAAGAGGGAGTTGTGGATGTATGAGTAAATAGTGAGCAAGTCTAATGACTCAGCTTAAGGCCTCTGATATGTGCGAATAGAAGTTAAGAAAAAAAGAAATAAATTTCTACAATAATTAAGTATATGTACGGAATACTACGAATTTTATGTCCTTGTTCAAGAAAAAGGAGGAAGTGGATAGTTTTTATGGGGATAAAAAATTATAACTAAAACAGTGAACTTGACTAGGAAATGAAATTAACTTCATTTTGGACACTTTTAGAACATAAACATTAATACATGCTCTATGAATGGGTTTCTGGTCTCTGGTTGAAGAAAACAATAGATATAATTTGTATGTTAATAAAGGTAATTAAAAAGTTATAGATGAATGAAATGCTTTCCAAATTGTTTCCAGTCACGATTCTAAAAATGTTTGCTACTAAATGGAAAAAGATCTCTTGGGATATATATATATGAATGCTAGAATTAGAAATAGTTACCAGTCCTGGCTTGATCGCAGTAGTGTGCAAAGCGTGGGGACAAGTTTCAGAGAAATGATGGTTAACAAAGTAGAGGTAGACAAAAATGGGAAATTGGATTAATGCAACATAGATTTGTTATCAAAGATTTTTGGTCTGTAGTATTCTGGGTTTACTTACTGTTTCAATGAGGTCAATTTCCCAATGAAACACAGTTGGGGAGATAATGCCTATGTATCCCTTTCAGCATTTCTTGGCAAATAGAAACTTCTATACTGAGTGAGAGAAATCGTGGATGAAAAATAGAATAATTTTTTAGAAAAGGAAGTAGCTGAAGGGATGAAATGACAGGGCCTTGTGAAGCAAGGAAGGGTATCAGCCTGGAGGAGCGACCCTATTAGTGCAGTGGATTATATGTGTTATCTGTCCATCTTGGATGTTTTCAGTAGTGAGAATGTCACAAAAATATAATAGTTTATAATGAAATATAGGTCATGAATTACAGGAGAGTTCTGATGGGGTTCAGAAAAATGTACAAGTATTTTTTAGTTGGGATACTGGAGTGGTAGAATGGGATAAAGTGTAATAACATAAAGGTAAAAGGATAAAAAATAAGAATTTCTGTATATAAGATAGGAGCTTATAAATTTGAAGAGAGATAGATGCAAAATAATTTGAAGTATTATGTCCTCGTAAAATGGTTGCCGACTGCCGAGTAACGTGGCCACGTAAAGAGAAATCCTGTTTTGGGATATATCACAGTAGGCAGGTCCAAGAGAGAAAAGAAAGTAATTGATTCATACAAGACTCCAGCAATGCCTTATGTTACATGCAGAATTCTGATTCAGTTACTGTGTAAAAACTTCATAAAGAATGCATTGTATACACTGTGAATAATATTTGTAAGGTTTGCTTATTTTTATCAAACACTACAGAAGGATTTACTTGTTACTTTTGTCCTTTGATCCTTAGTTTTATCTTAATATCCTAAAAGGATTATTTCCTTAGGCTCTAATCCTTTGTCAGAGGCTGTGCCATCACATTATTATTAAATAGGAGCTGGAATCAGAAAGTTGGTTTTAATTTTCACTTTTATGAGAGCACAACAGGCTAACATTACTTAGAGTAGAATTCTTTCCTAAGAAGGTCATTTTGTTCGTTAGAAATCTTAAAAATCTTAGAAATCTTAAAATACTAATATAAGTTTACCTCTAAGAGAAACTAATGTTCTGAGCTGTATGTCTGGTAACATGCTTTTTGAGTCTTTCACAATTAGTAGTAAAGCATTGTGATAGTTCTTAGAGTGGAATGAAGTTCATGTTTTGTACATTGTACAACTTTAGGTAATACACATGCCTTAAATGTAATGCTGTAAATGATAGCTATAGTGGTGTGTGTGCTTTACTTCATGAGTAATTTTCTCCTTGTCAGCTTACATAAGGTGCACTTTTTTTGAGTGAATCTAGGCCAGTAGGTGGTTGAGCCAAAAGTAGACTTGCTTAGTTTGCTTTGAATTTAATCTAAAATAACTTGAAACCATACATTGCCAAGAAAAATCATAATGCTATTCTGAGGCCATGATTCTGTAGGAAGCAAAAAATACACACTGCGTCACTGAGTTTACTATTGAAAGCATGTTTGAAATAGTACATTGAAAAGAACCTCATTTAGGTCATAGAAGATGTCTGTCCATTTGAAATTATATGGTATTGGGCTATTCCATGTTCTCATTCTTAAGTACATTTTAAAGCTTTAAAATGTAGGCTTTATTGGGAGCAAGATAAGGAGAGATAGTGGGGTGTAGTTTGGCTTTTTTTTGTTTTTGGTGTTTTTTTTGGGGGGGGGTTTGATTAATTATTTTTGCTATAGCAAAATAACTTTGACATGGATGCACATTATTTCTCGTTAACATATTGGTGCTATGCTTCAGTCTCTTTTTTTAGTTATCATTTTAATCAGGTCTCTAGTGTTTCATTTAGTTGTTTTCACTCAGTCATTCAGTGCATTCCAGTGCATTGAAGCAATGCTATTTTTAACCAAATTTTTCCAGTTAATTTGGCAACAAAACATTTTCACATTCTTACAATTAATTGTGGCTTGCATGTGTAGTATGCACAATTTGATTTCCTCATTAAGGCTTGAAGCAGACCCTTGTTTTTAGGTAAATATTCTGTCTTCTTTTCATGGAGTCTAAATAAGCTTGTGACACTAACCACATTTTCTGTGCTATGCAATAAATAAATTTTTTTACAATAAATAAATTTTAACTTGAGTTCCTTTCTCACAGTGTTATTTTTCATTCAACTGATGCATTGAACATTATGTATTTCCAGTGATTCATGGTAGCCACTACTTACCATACCTATTTTGTTTCATTAGATAATGCTGCACATTTTGTAGTGACTTTTTATAATAGACCGACAAGATTAAATTAAACCTGAAAAGCAGCTCACTGTATGTGATAATTTCAACTTAGCATTTGCTTTTAATGTTACTTCCTTCTTATTCTACAAAGCTTTTTCTCAATGTTGGTTTCATGTCTTTAGTGGCTTAAGTAACAAATCAATTGGTAAGGAGTGATAGAGAGCTCCTACATTTAAAAATGAAAAGCATTCATTTTAATCAACATCAATGTACTGTTTATTTCTCATTATGTTGGGAAATTTTATAGATGTCTGTACTCTCTTCATCTTCTCTCTTAGGGTACCAGGAGACCTTTGTAATTTGTATATAGAAGTTTTTGCACTGTTCATGTCCTATCAATTTGCTTCATTTCAGGGCAGCTAAAAGTTGTGTCTTTACAAGCATACATTCAGGAGTGACTGAAGGTTACCAATTTCACTGTGGCACCTGCAGTCCCTCACTGATACTGGCATTAAAGCTGGCTTTGATTTACTATCCTGATGTACTATACTGCTTCTTGCACCCATGCCTAGCACCTGTGACTGGCATTTCAGTGCTTGGTAGCTGGGCTCTTAAAAATGGGAAATGATTTACCTGTGGGATCAGGTTGAAGAACCCTCTTAACTATGTGTAGTGATGAAATTTGTAAGGAAAAGTGGTTTGAAAGATGGTTCTAGAGCTGCTGGGGAGAATGGAGGAATACATTCTTTTTCATTCCATATATCCAGGGTAAGCCTTTTGAATAAGAGATATTTTTTTAACATTATCTTAGAGGGTGACATTGTAAGAATGAACTCAGCCATTCATGGAAACCCTAGAAAGGAAACAAAATTATTCTAAAATTGAAGGGAAAAAAGTTAGCTAATTGCCAGTTTACTATGTTTTGATGTGCTTATGCCCTGGAAAATGACAGGGTATGGGTAAATCTAATCAACTGTAAGACAAGAAATCATGGTAAATCTCAGAGGATAACTAACTGCTAAATTAAAATTGTGACTTTCTCTGGTAAAATAAAAGTAACATAATATTGTTAGATAAAGGACCTTCACTACATAATTATAACATAAATTTATAATAACACTAACAACTGCTATTTAGATATTTTTCTGGCTTCTGCTTAATAAAATATATTTATTGGTACTGTTCTGCCCCACCTTTTGGGTTTGACGGACTCTTATTTAGATATTCAGTGTGAGATCCATGACAGGTTTGAATTGCTACATTTGTGGGCTGCTGCTGCAGTTTTTTTCCTAACTAAAGGCTCATACTTTTGGTCTTGGCAATCTTGAACTTAGTTTACTCTATGAAACCTCATAAACAGCTGTAGAAAATTAAACAAGTATAAATATTGACATTACATCTTGACTTGCTGTCAGGCAGATAGCTGTGGCGTGTGTCTGTATGTGGAGATCTTTCAGAAGCCTGAGACAAGCTATAAGAATTGAACTGTTTTAAAAATGGGATGTTTTTTCCTTTAATTTGATTTATCTAAAGATCTTGTGTGAACTTCGAAATAATGAATGACAGAATGGTTTGGTTGGAAGGAACCTTAAAGATTATCTAGTTCCAACTCCTCTGCCGTAAGCAGGGCTGTCACTCACTGGATCAGGTTGCTCAAAGTCCCATCCAGCCTGGCTTCAAACTCTTCCAGGGATGGGGCATCCAGGGATACTGGATATCTCATCCCTGGAATGTCAAATACTTTGACAAAATGTCAAATACGTTGACATTTTGCATTCCCAGAACAGTAGGAAATAAAAGAATTAATGTGAAAGCCACATTACAGTACAAAGTTGATAGCTGTTGTTGGAACTCATTTATAATTGGATACACCACCTTTGAGATACAGGCTTTTTAATGTTTTCTTTCAGAATGTTCTTCCTATTCATTCAGCTATTTTGGCATCCGTATTTTATATTTAACTCTACTGTGACCTAACTTATGAAAAGAACAGTGACATCTTCAGAGATTGATAAAAATTGGATAAAACCTGTGAGGACTTTGTTGTGTTTAGGCCAATGCTGAACTGATATTTCACAGAATTGCCAATTGCAGCTAAACCCCATTCCTAAAGGGCCTCAAAGGTCATCTCTACACAACTCCACACTGATGAATTACACACTGATTTTTTCCCCATTTTTTGATTTTTTCCTCATAAACATCTAGATGACCTCCTGTTCACTGCTGTTAGACTTTTCCCCCTCATGTTTCACCTTGTTTTCCAAACACCTACAAATATGTTAAGCTGTGTGGAGTCTGCCATGGCTGCAGAGAGGCCCTTGCTCACTCTTTCCACTTAAACTGATTGCCTAGTCTTACTGTACGTTTCTTCTCTTCTAGTGGGGTGGGGACTCAAATGATGATCTGTCTTCTTCCATTCAGCTTAGGGTTTTTGGAACATTTTGGGGACCTTGTTGAATTGAATTTGAAAATCCATATTGACTAAATCAATTATGTAACAATTAGAACTGGTTCTGTCTTGCCTATGTGTTTGTTTACATCTTCAAAAGAACTTTAATACATTTATGGGGCACATTTTGTCTTTCTAAAATTAATAGTACTTTTTAACTTCAATTACTTTCATCCTTATTCTGCAGATCTATTTCATCTTATTATTTCTGCCAGTTTGGCTGACAAGAATATATTAATTTTTTGGCCTGTAATTGCAGGGTTCCCTGCTGTAGCCCTTAGAAGTAATTCAGTTTACTTTTTTAATTTTCCATTCCTTTGCTACAAAGATGTTATAAGTAAGAGGTTGCTCACCTCTGTTAATAATTAAACCATTGCATTCTTTAATTTCTTTAGAACTATTGGAAGAATACCGTCTGTTCCTGATGACTTGTTATATCAATTTTGTGGATTTTTGATTGTCTGATCTACTAACACTGTTGTTTGAGACAGACCAACGCTGCATGTGATAAAGAGGATACCTGATTTGTGAGTCCGCGTAAGCTCGTGTTTTATGAAAAACAGATTGGGGAAAAAAAAAAAGGTCAGTGTTTCATTTGCAAAGTACTCTCTAAACAATTGTGTCCCATCTTGTTAGTCATAAGTGGCTTTTTTTTTTTTTTTTTTTTTGCCTCTTTTAAACATATACAAACTACCCTCTTCTCAAGATAACTAGCAAAAATTTTCAGCATTTTCAGTGCTGTTGAAAACACTAAGCGTTTTCAAGGTTGGAGTTATTGTATCTGGAAGTGTTTGCTTCAGGCATATTTCCATAACTGGGGGAGTTTGGAAGTTACTGCAATTAAGGAAGATTTTGCTCTAGAGTTTAAATGAGTTGGAACTGCATAAAATAACTAAATGAAATTAAAAAGAAGTAAAGATGAAAGAAGGATCTAACAGAATAGAATAATTTGGGAGAAGGTAGATGGGGATGATATCTCAGAGGAAATACAGTGGATTTAGAGATTTCAGAATTCAAAAAGTGGGTTACCTTGAAAATTGAGTCAGAATGGCATATATGTGCCCTCTAAAAAAGGTAGAAATGTTAAATTGCTGAGAAAGAGGAAGAGAGGGAAAAACTACTTAAAGAAGACTCTGGACATGCTGTCAGTTGAAATTTGATATAGATAGATGAGGAAATTTTTCCCTCATTGAATGATATTTTGCCAAGTAGAAAATGAGTTGAGGTGATTTTGCATTTTTTAAAATGGCATGGTGATTTTTTTGTGAGAGAAGGTATTACCTTTGGAGTAGTTTTTTTTTTTTTTTTTTTAAATAGTTTTAATAATAACTTGTCAAACTGAGTTTTATAGTTTGAAACAGCAGAGAAGTGTTTCTAAAGTCATGCCTGATTTTTGAATACTTGTAGATAGCAGAATAGACTGTTAAAATGGCTATAATTAATTTGTTAGAGTAGCAGTGATGATAAAAATGGAGAATAAAGTTAATAAAGGTGAAAAGATGTATTTGTAATTAAATAAAAGCCATTTGTTGATAGTAAAGGAAAATGTCAAGTTTACACAATGACTTTTAAACTATTTTAATGTCTGAAGTGACACATGAAAGGGTAAATATTTCTCTTATAAAAAGCAGCATTTCTTCTGGTCGTTTCAAAGCCAGGGTTAATTGCATATTCTTTGTCATTCATTGGTGAATTCAGAATAATGTTCTGTGGAAAGTTAAAAGCTTTTTTCCTTGTCTCTGTGACAGAAAGTAGTAATATGGTCTATTATTATTCTTGAATGTTAATGACAATACATTTAGCTCAATTGCAGTCCACTATATTTTTACATATCAGAATTATAATTTCAGTTTTATTTTTTCCCACAGAATATAAATGAAGAATGATGCAATATTTTTTGTATATACAGCCTTATAAGAATCTTCTTTAAGGAATTGCAGTAAGACAAACACTGAAAATAACTTTTCTCTGGTACAATGTGTTGAAGCAGAGGAGCTGGAATTGTCCACCTTTGTACAGGCTAAGAAAATGTTTGCTATTTTGTGAGTGGAAGCAGCTCTGGAGTGAATTGAACTTCTGAAAATGCGGCCATGGACTGGTTCCTGGCGTTGGATTATGCTCATCCTCTTTGCCTGGGGAACTTTACTCTTTTATATTGGTGGGCACCTGGTACGAGACAGCGAGCACCCGGATCACTCCAGTCGGGAATTATCCAAGATCCTTGCTAAACTTGAACGGTTAAAGCAGCAAAATGAAGACTTAAGGCGCATGGCAGAATCTCTCAGGTAGGATCTCAAAGTAACTAAAACTGTTCAGAAAATGTTTGAAATACGAGATAGCAGAATTAAATTTTAAGGGTTTCTTGTGGGAGTTTTTGCAAAATTATATTTCACATTTAAAAGTATATGTATAAGTGCTATAAGTAGCTGAAAATATATTGCAAAACCTTTAAATAATATACGTTTGGTTCTGGTCTAATGTAATTATTACTTAAGAACCATTTAATGGTGTGGAAGTGTTACTGTCACAATAACAGAGTTCTGTAGGTGATTCACCCCTCATTGCCAACTTCAAACAAGTGCACTTATTATGACATTCATACAAATTAGAACATCTAGTTCTTTATACTTCTGCATGCAGTAATTGGAGGAGCTCGTTTTAAAATTGCTGAAAATATTTGTAAGCTTGTTGAAGATAAATGCTGACTTGCTGAAGATGATCTGCAATAGATTGCTGCATTATACAAATTCTTTTAAATCTAAATTTTCTTCCTTGCCTTGCTGCTAAACTTGTAGAAATACTTGTAAAACAGTAGGATCATCTCCTTTTTTACAGTTACACAGTCATTGAAATATAACCCATTCAAATTACACAAGTGACTAGAAGAGAGTAAATGATTTTACTGGTGGCAGGGTACTGTTTGCCTCTCACGGAGGCAGTCGAGACAGAAATGATAAGTAGAGGCTAAACTGTATTTTAGGCAGTGATGATTTTTCTGAATACCTTTCTATATTTCATTAACCTTATCTTTATTCTGATAAATATTAAATTTTTGGTGGGCAAGTTTTAAATAATAGCATATACTGTTGATAATTTCCCATGATTTATAAAAATAAACCTAGCAGTTTATATGTACTCTAAACATGCTACAGTATTTCAGCATTCCTTCTCTGTGATTCCATTGATGGTGTCAGGATGCTGGAATTAGATTAAAAACTGTCTTGACTGGACTCCGTTCAGCTTTTTTGTAAATATGTTTTTTAACAATATTTCTCAGAGTTTGTATATCATAACCACAGGAGAATCTGAAATTCTAGTATGAGAAGGCCAAAATGACTTTAAATACCAGTTGAACAGCCACACATGTCCAGGTTCGGGAGTCAGTAGGCTCTCCAGGAGTGGGCCAGCGTGAGACTGGAAGATCATCAAGCATTGTTTTTTGCTGGAAGTAATCTGAGATTGGTGAAGTACTGGACTTCGAGGGAAATGATGCATGACTATATAGGGCTTTTTCATTATTTTTACTGTGCCCAATCCATGGTTCTGTTTACCTAGAAACATCACAAGTAGGTTTTAGAAATATCCTGGTCAGCCTCTGTTATGAAAGTATCAAATCATAATGTGGTACAGAATTTCGGTATCTCATTTCTTTGTTTGTCAGATAGAATAAGCTGTGTTGAAAATATCTATTAGCTTTAAAATTGTCCCATTTGTAGTTTTGTAGTGGTGTGTCTGTTTTAAATGAGGCATTAACCAGAAGTTCATGAATTGAGTATCTGTGTCCTGGAAGAGATCACTGCTGCTGTAACCATACATTATAGAAACAAAACACCTCTTAACTTTAGAAATCCAATTAGATGGAAAAGATTACTCTTGCTCCAGTTTACATCTTCAAGTAAAGACAATTTATTTTAGGCTTTACTGATCAAAGGCAGAAAGACTGGAACAATTATTTGAATATGATTTAATTGCTAGAATTTTTTGTTTTGTATTGAAAACTCTAATTACTGATAGTGGCAGTTGAATCGGAGTGGATAAGACAACGCTCTCCACATCAGTACAGCTCATAAAGGGCATGAGGTAAAAACTCGGTTTTGCTGCCCTTTTCCACTAAGATTTTGTATCTAGAGAACAAAACAGCATGTTTTGTGGTTTAAACATAGCATATCTTATGGTATGCAACAGGGCTAAGATAATGCCTGAAATTAGGAATATTCCAAAAAAGAACTTAAAGTTACTTGTGGATTAGTTTATACAAGATGAGAGCGCCTACCTGTAAAACTGGAACAATAAGCAAACATCTGACTATTTTAGTTAACTTTACTAGTTAAAGTATTTTGGCACTATTAGATAAAACTTTTGCATGGTAAAAATCTCCAAGTTAACAGAATTTACCTTAGTGAGCAAAGAAGTTTTGTGAATGTTGGAAAATTATCATAATGAATATCAGTGCTATATAAGCTAGTAGGGCAGGCAGGAAGGGGCAGAAGGCAGGTATGGTTACAAGAATTAGTAGCTTAAAAAAAGTGTAAGTTGATTTTATGTACCATTTTGAAGTTAGAGAAAATTGGTAATTTGTCTTTAATAGTTAAAATGATAAAATGCATTTGAATACATTTCAATTGCCTGGACTTTCCCATGAAAATGGCTTCCTGTGACTTCCTTATCACCTGATAAGAGCATCAGTCTTCTGGGATGGTTGAAAACAGGAGCTGGACTGTGCTTGTTTCTATCCATCTCTCTATGAATGCCAACATACAATGACAAGAAGTGATCTTGCCACCCTGAGATTAGAATCCTTTGCTGCCAATTTATGTAGCAGCTTCTCATCCCCAAAGACAACAACAACAACAAAAAAGGAAAACCAAAAGTGTGCTCTGTGAGACATACATTATGTGTATGCAAAACCAACCATTCAAAACTTGACAAAGATAATATCTGTGAAAAGGCTTTATAAAATCTTGCTTAATGCTTTTTTGCTCTGTGATACTTAAATAATAGATGAATTTCTAATTCTCTTCTGCTTCCTTCTTTTCACACAAGATGTGTAAGAAGTTGGATTAGGGTTTTAGGACAGGGATAGGTATTTGTTTGGGTTATTCTGGTTTATTTCCCACTCACTGCAAACATTTGTATGTTCGATTTCAAAAAGTATGTTGTTATGAATTTATGATTTTAAAAATATTTTTAATTTATTATCCATATTGGTTAAGAGTAATTCATATTTTTGCAAGGATTTTTGGTGAGCATATTTTTGATACTTATTTTCCTAAGATGTACCTTTGCAAGAGTGCAAGTTGGAACAGTCACATATTTTTGAAAATGACCTGGAAAAAAAAAATATTCTTTAGGAACTGAGTACACTTTTGTGGTGCACTTCTGATTGCTTAAAATTACATCAGGTGCCACATAGTTTTTATGGTGTATTTAAAAAGCCTTAGGTGACAAGTTACTGTAGTTTTTATTTTGCCAATATGATGCTCTGTAAAAACCTTCCTTGTGGGCTAGAATGAGGCACAGATGTATATTAATGATGCAGAAGATAAATAGAATTTGAAGTGCTTTGTATTGTTTGAGTTTTAAAAATTATGTGCATGAATACAGTGAGTTTGGAGATTTACCATAGTCTGTATATGATTATAAACAATATTGTGTGAGCTTATCTGGATTGATTTTAGAAGCATTCTAGATTTCATTAGTGCAAAATAGTAATAAATCTGAGTTTTTTTATAGGTTGTTGTTTTACTATTCTATATCCAGTAGACCTGGAAGAGCCCTTTCAAGGACACTTATTACAGGTGTAGTAGGTGTGACAGCAAAACTGGAGATCTTACTACAGTTTTTGTAGTTATTTAAGTGTTTGTGAGGGAATAATTATCAAATCAAAGTATTACATAATGTTGTTTCCTAAAACAGGTAGATTTACCTAAAAGTTTTACTTACTATTAGGATTATGATATGACTGCTAATGACTGTTCCCATTGCATGGAGATGATACAAGGCTTTTAGGAATAGGAGAGCTTAGAATTACAAATTTCTTAATGTCTCATTTTCTTGGATGGAAACTGTGAAGCTATGTATGCCTTCATCCTTGTTCTAGGCATGCTTTTTTTTTTTTTTTTTTTGCTATACATGAATGCTTTATAGTATTCATGTGCTTCTTTGTATATTGCTGGGTGGTAGTCAAATTTTTGTACTTTAGCGTATTTTGATGGAAGATAAACCTGGCAGTTTAGGAACCTGTAATTTCAGAGTTCTCCGCAGGGAAATAGAGAATCTTGTTAAATAGATTCATACTGTGTTCATGTTATGAATACATCACATTTGGACTATATTTGCTTCCTAGAGTCTTTTAAATATTGCATTTTGTAGAACCTGCAATTCTTTTAATAAATATGATAACCTGTTTCTTACTCTGAATTAGGAGTGTGTGTTATAGAGCAGAACAGACGTGGAAAAGAGCAAAATGTCATCAAACACATAAAACCAAACACCACTATCTCTACACAGACTTCTGAGTGTAGCTTCAGAAAGAAGAAACCAGATTTTAGTTTTGAAAAAGCACTAGAGTACTTTAATATAGCTGGTGCTGAGGATGGTGGAGAATCCAAACTCAAGATCAATTAATCATAAGCAACTCTATTAGTAGTTCTATCAATTACTCTAGGCAGTTTTGGGTCTATTAAACCTGTAGAAAGCGTTAAAAGGGACTTGGATAGACTAGCTCTGGGTTGATAAAAATTTGAATACTAAAGTACACTTTTCTACTACATGTATTTAAAATATCTCAGGTTTGAAGCTCAGGGTATTGCATAGGCCAGTGTGGGAAGAATGAAGATAATTGAACTAAATCGTGGGCACCTCTGCTCCTTTTACTGGTTTTTGTGCAATTCTGAGTTAAGGGAAGGAAGACATGCACTGGATATAAATCAGTGCTGATCAGGGCTGTGCTGATCTAAACTGATAAGGGATGCTTGCTCTTTATTTGCAGATAACATTGACTATTTTATTTCTGTTTTATTTACTGAGGAGGTTTTATCTAAGAAGGATAAAGTGACAGCCTGTATTCTTTTTGTTTGTGTGTGCTAGTGGTCATTAATAGTTGAACATGATTCACTTCTTGGAAAAGAGAAAAAAGTGAAAGAAGAAAAGACAATCATAATGTGGCCTTAGTTAGTTATAAACCTTCTAGCTCCATACAAAGAACTTGGATATAAATGAAAAAATGAGAAAGTATTTGAGTGTGAACTTGTGAAATCTTACATTTTTCCTTTAGCTGATAAATTAGTGTAACCTTTTAGATACCTTGGAAATAGGAAAAGGTTAGAATGATTTTTATAATTTATGGGTTTTTAAAAAACTATTTTTACAATTATTTTACACAGTATGGCAGTTCTTCTAGCTAAATTGAATGTCACTATGATTAATTTTTAAGGGGTTCTTTTTGCCTTCAGAGATCCAGACTAGAGATCATTGCTTTGTCATTGCCCCTCTGTCTCCTGAAGGTGATGAAATTGTGGCCTCAGTCATGTGGATTATGTACACAGAATTATTTTTTTTATCTGGTTTACTAACAAGGGACAAAGCAGAAACAGGTTATCTCTACAACATAATCTTTCTGATGTTTAAAGTTACACAGTAATATCTTTATTTGATGAGTCGATTGTGGAAAAATAATTTATATTTGCTATCAGATGGCAGGAAGCAGCATGCAAACATCACACCTTGTAACTATTGAGAATTTAAATAAACCCACTACTCTGTTTATTAGCTTGACTGACCATTTAAGTGGATTATAATGGTGTTTATTTTGTGTTCATAACTTAATTTACAGTTTTACTGTAGTAATAGCTGAAGAATACTCTGTACTAGATGCTTACTGGTGTGGTGTCTATTACTGCTTAGAATCATCTTAATTTAGATGAACTTACTTTAAACTCATCTCTCATATTTTAAGGAGTAAAATAGTTGTCAAGACTTTAGTAAGAATTCCTGTTTTTCAATAGGAATTCTTACTCATAAGTATGCATAATTACTAGGATATTCTGCACTAGGAATTACCTGCATACAGGATGCCATAGGCAAGGATTTTAATTCAAACACTTCTCCCTCAAATGTTGTCTTAACTCCAGCTCAGTTGAAGTACTTATAGGGGGTAATAACAGCCAAGCTGTGCTGGTTGCAGAGAAGAATCTTTTCCTTAATTTTGAGATTGGATGAAGGTGAGAAAGACAGCAATTCCAAGTCTGATGAGGTAACAGATGTAGACACAACTGAAAAAAGAATAAGTTATCTTAGTTTCATCTTAAAAAGATGTGATTTTTGGACGTCCAGGCAACTAGCTTAGAGAATGTCCCCACATCCCAGCTCTTTTATCTAACAGCCCAAGTATAATAAAAAAGTTCATTGCAGTGTGCCGAAGCAAGATGAATGTTAAATGGCATAATGGTACTTTTCTTTTTAAGATCTTAATTATATCAAATGATCAACATTACTGTGCTTCTTTCATATCATCCACAACCATCCTTCCATTAGGATTCTCTAATTGCTACTTTACAGACTTTCCTTATGCTAGAAGGATGTGTGCACTGTCTCAAGACTTCTTATGGTAATGATTTTCTATCCTTTCACCCTATTGTTCTTCACAGATTCTACCTTTAGGGTATGTGACTTGTACAAGATAAACTGTTCCATTTTTTCCAGTAATTTTGTGGTTAGTTGTTCCTTCACAACTCAAATTGTGTTACCAAGTCAGCAGATCAAAACCACAATTCCATCTGGTGGTTTTAAATTAGTATAAGAACGTTATTGTCTTTCAATGTACTTTTTAAAGGCTTTTTTGTATTGTCTTTTATATAGCAATACAATACTGTATCTCAGTAGAATGTAACACCGTACATTAGTTGTACAAGCAAATTCACAAATGGATTGTTGAAACAGAGTATATTTAGGGAGTGCACATGTTTAAGATTAGGATATTTTACACAGTTCTGACATGCTTGTTCTATCAGTGCATGAAGAAGCAGGTGTATGAGCAGTTAATGATAATTCCTTTTTGTTTACCATAGTACTTTTGGAGCACAAATATTTTTTTCAGTAATCTATTATCCCTATTAAGATAGGGATAAGATAGCTTTCAATAGGAAGCTTTAAGACTGCAGAATTTTTTTCTGAATTTCTGTCAGGGTACATTGCTGCTTCTTTTTCCACCTCTCCTACCGCCTTCTGAAAAAAGGTGCTTAAATGCTATGCATCATGTGATGTACATTTCTGATGCTCACATTATGTATTTGTTCTCTTCAGCTGTTCCAGGGAAAACTAACGTTTCATCAGTTCCTGCAATTTTATTGGCATTTAGTTACCCATACCTGAGAGGCATTAAAATTAATAGCATATCAGTAGGATATTTAAAATGCTGTCATTTCTTTTTTACAGGGAAGGTGCTCCCTCAAACCACTGTTTTCTCTATGCTAGAGGCATCTTTTGTCTGTCAAGGACTCTTTCTGTGAATGGTGCTGTTGAACTGTGTGTTTGTGCATGGAGAGAATATCTGTTTCTTTTTATGTTCATATTCCTTTATGAAGGAAGAATCATCTTCATGTTCTGCAAGAATTCTGTATTCTTTGCAGTTCTAAAGATTTCTCATTGCATGTCTGCTTGCTCTTTTTCTTTCTAGGGTCAGCTCGTAAAAAAAGATTATAGAAGGTGGAATAATTTTTAACCAGAAGATTGTTTCTTCTTGAAATGAAAAGGGTTTTTTTTTTTCCTGCATTAAATTTCTGAGGCAAAAAGAAGTTAGCATCTAATTTTTAAACTTTAATTTTGCTTTGTTAATATGTGGGTTCAAGTTGAGATGATGAACAAATCTCAATAATGAGGTTGATTTATGGCTCATGTATATCCATACATCTCCTGTGCTCATATGTCAGAAATTTAACAGATGGATATTACAGTTGCTGGTGGTTTTTTAGGTGATTTACACTTTAGAATACTTGAGTTGTCATTAAAAAAATCATGATAGTGGTACATTTAAGAAGGTTGGATCTTGTTCTGAGCCCAGACAATATGTTGAAATATTGTGTGAATGGGTAGGAGACCTAACTGAGGTCAAGTGCAGGAGCCCTGGTTCTCTAAGGGTATACTGCCACGGTTCAAGAGCAGGATGGTTTGTTTGTGTGCCAGTCTGGTCAACAATCAAACTGCCACAGATAATATTTTCACAAGCAGAGCCTTGGATTGTTCTCATTGGTGAATAGAAGTCTTGTAAAGATCACAGTTTAGGATGAGGCTGAATTGTACCTTGCAGCTGTGGTGTGCACTGTTTTTCTTCTGTGGGGCTGTGCTTTTAAAATCTTGTTTATGTTAATATGTTTCATTTCTTCTGGTTTTAAGGAAATCTGATGAAGGTGTATCAGTACAACAGTGTGAAATAAAAATGAGAGGAGAGCTGAATTGTTAATGCACATAATTTATCAAATAATTGTGTTTATAAGTCATGCAATTTCTTTATTTTCTGTATCCTAGGATACCAGATGGTCCCATTGATCAGGGACCAGCTGCAGGAAGGGTACATGCTTTAGAGGAGCAACTTCTAAAGGCCAAAGAACAGATAGAAAACTATAAGAAGCGGACAGGAGAAGGTTGGTAGATGAGTTTTCTTTTACTTCTAAAACAAGTTTTGGTGTTTTGGTATTTCAGTATTTCATTTGATATATCACAGATATGTTGTCTTCTTTACAAGGAATTCAGCTACAAGTACTGATGCTTCTATGCCTTTTTTTTTTCTTTTTTAAAGTAGAAGGCCTTGGAAAAGACCATGAAATACTAAGAAGGAGGATTGAAAATGGGGCTAAGGAACTTTGGTTTTTCCTCCAGAGTGAACTGAAGAAGTTGAAAAATCTAGAAGGAAATGAACTGCAAACACGCATTGATGAATTTCTGTCTGATTTGGGTCATCAGGAAAGGTACTTGCATTAGTTTGTTCTGACCTTCAATTTAACTGTCATTATGTTGTTCAGAGATGTGTGGCAATTTTATTTTTCATTGCACCAATCATCAGGCCTCCTTATTGTTGGAATACCTTTTGTATTATATTATAATATTTTGTGTGAGTTTTGTTTGTGCTGAGCAAAATTAATCCAGGAACTGTTAAAAATTCAGTGACGTCTGTCTTAATAGGACTGCAATGACAGTTTGTGTCTCATCAGTAAACAGTTATACAAAAATAATTGAATCAACTAAATATACTACCTTAAATCAATGCCCTGAAAAATGCTGTGATCTCCATGTGTGAACATCAGGAATTAAGCAAGAGCCTTTGAAAATAATGATATAATAAAGGGAAAAAAATCATAAGAATTTTCAATTCCTTAGAAATAATGCAAACACTATTTAAAACATAAAGACAATATGAATTTGATTATAAATATAGGCAAATAGTATAGTCCATTAAATTTTATAATTTAATATTCCACAATTCCAAAATCCATTTTGTCACAGATTGAGTTGAAAGTGAGTAGGGACTCTTCAATTATTGAAAGTTATTATTTATATAAAAGACATGATTAAATTTCATCCAATTAGTGCTCTGCCAAGTGCAGTCTTATATATTTGACAGAAATAAAGGTAGGTGCTTGACTGAAGCAGAATTTCCCAGAAGACTTGAGATCTTTGCTTGAGCAGTGAACTGACAGAGAAGCTGCCACTTCTCTGGATGGTTTGTTTCAATAGTTGCCTCCTCTTAGAAATACTTGTTCTCCATTGAAGTTTTTTCTGCCAGGGCTTCTTGAACTTTAGGTCACGGATTCTTAAGTACCTTTTAAACTATCTCTGCTAAAAACAGGACCACTTAGTCTAATACTAGACTTTCTGACATAGGTCATGGTAACAAAATCACTTGTGTGCACGTTATTGCTCTGTTTATAAAACCAGGATGAGGCAGGCCACATGAAACCTTGAATAATGTTGTGTGTGTTTGATGCCAGAAGGTTTTTATGTTGCCATCTCCCAGAATGAGTCCTTTTCCTTAGTGCTTTCCATTCTACACCAATGATTATTAATTCATTTGGTCTTAATTTGCAAGTTTCTGCATTTCTGTCGCCCTTATGTTCACATCTCTCTACACTTCAGGATGAGGTGAAATCCACTCGAGAGGTGCATAAACATTGAATTATAAGACTGCCCTGTAGACCTCTTGAAGTTATGAGATAAATCTAACTGTGGTACCGAAAGAAGTTTGTATATGATGCATGCAATCACAACTGCTCTTTTTTGTTTTCCTCTGAGAATTTTTGTTTTGTTGAGTACAAGTATTCTTTCAGTTGTCATGGTGGTTATTAAATATAGAATAATCTGAAGTCTGTTTAGTCTTAGTAATAGGTCTGTGTAGACTTTCCTGTCTGGTGAGGTCCTCAAAGAAGACTAAAGTAATTTAAGTTAAAATCAAACAGCCATAAACTAGTTTTTATTAAACTGAATCTAGACAATCTGTTTACAGTATAGGAATTCAAAGGAACTGCATTAGAAAAAAATAGATACAAAAATGTTTCTACAATATTCAGCCTGTGTTCCTGGGGCATTTGCAATGTTGCCTTCAAGCAGTAGAATTATCTTGTGTTGCAGAATGCACTTCTTGGTTGCCTCTAGTCCTGAGGCAGTTTTCTCCTGCATCTTTAAGGTCAAGCTGTCACCTTCTTTCTTTCTCTTTAATCTTTCAGTCTTGTAGTATGAATTGCAGGAAAATTCGTAGTTTTTTGTGTGCACATCCTTTGGCATGTGATGCAGTGCTGTCTCTGGGGTGTTCTTTTCCCTTACAATGCACAGTAGCTCCCCAGGGAAGGAGCAGTCTCATCTTCCCTCCACACTGTCCATCTGGTCTCTTCTCGGAAAGGAATGTACCATAAGTTTGGAATGAGAACATCTGATTTGCTCTTTGTGCTGAGAATCACAGTGTTTTGGGGTTTTTAAATTATTATTATTTTCTTTATTTAAAAAAAATTTTCCTTTTTTTGTTTTTGTTTGTTCGGGTTTTGTTTGTTTAGATTTTTTGTTGGTTTGTTTTTTACTTATTGCCTGTTTGTTGATTTGGTTTGGTTTTTTTAAGTACACGTGCGCTTTTTAAATTTTTTTAAAGGGGTTAAGCCTGTTGCCAAGTGCTCTTTTGTTTACAGTTGTGTCTAAAGAGGTTATGTTTTAGATAAATGGAACACTGCAAGTGCAGCTTTTATTACTTTTATATATATACACTCACATAAATATACAGAAAGATATCTCAGAAGTTTTAGTATATATTATAATCTAATGTTTGGGTTAGAAAGATTAGTATTAATTACAAGCACTTAAAGGAGTTTTTCATGCTGTCCTTATGTGGGAAAACAAAGAGGTAGGTATCAAGTAATGAGATAGCTCTGTAAGGAAAGAGGCTGATATTTACTTTGTTTTGTTTGAGGAAAGCCTACTCTGTCATAGATTAAGAATTGCTTTCTAAGAGATGAGAAATTTTAGTTTCTTTGGTTCTGGACAAGCAGTATTAGAGTTCTTTGTTAATTTTGGTGATAAACAAATTGTATACTACTCACATGATAGTGCTTCTTGTTGGATGCCTTAATCACTGTTGGCTATGTGGATTTTCTCTGGGAGAGTGCTGCTCTTGCATATGTTTTTGTCCAGTATTTCAGTACTGATTCTATTTGATTAACAGTGTTGCCCAACACAAGAGTTTCCTTGAGAATTACATAATTGTATTCTTGTAGTTGCTATAGGGAAGAGAGCTGTTGAGAGTAAATTCATCTAAACATTGGAAAGACTATTTGATACTGAGTTATTAAAAAAACCCCAACCATTTATCCTCTAGTTGTCATGGTTGTGTCCTGTGTTGACAAAAGTTGTTTGCAAGGTGGCTGTAACTGAGTTAGTTTCATTCTTTCTCCCGGGGAGTAGCTGTCATTAGGGATTTTGTGGTAACTGACCAACATTTGATGCATAATGTTTGGACAATTTTCACATTATTTCCTTTCAATTACATATTTTCCTTTGAGTTTTTATTTGTTGATGTAAAATTTTTAGGAGGTTTAAATTTCTCCATGTGACTGGAATAAATGTCTAGACTGATTTTAAAAACGCCCACTCTTCCTTTTTTATTTTGGCAGTCAAATATAGATGAAACACAGATTTTTTCTTCCATTCTACTTTCTAGAAGCAAAATGCTTTTAAGTGTAGCTCCACGGTTTATTTTATGATATGAAGCAACAACAGCAACAAGTTAATGTTGTTGGTTAGTAAGTGAAGTTTCCTGCCATTTTACCACCTGAAGTAGCCTCTGATAACCCTGTGCAGGCTCATCCTTATCTGCACTGAGCTATTGTGGGCTCATGGGTCACCACTCCCGGTGCTTTTAACTCTGCATGGAGCATGACTCTGGTCTTTGGTATTTGTGTCTCTTCTAAATTTGTATTAATAAGTTATCGCACTCAAAAAACTTGAGCAGATGTAGCCAGAAAATGCACATTTCTGGGCAGTAACAATGAAAGAAGGAAGGTCTCTGTGACTGTGTCTTAAAATAGCACTACCTTATAATAATTTCTGTGTCATAGCACCTGTGAATTTTTCACTTCCTGGTTTACTTCAGGGTTCTATAAATTTTTTTTAAAGAAGATTATGGATACTGTCTTATACTCTTTCATGAATTCATAACATTTCCTGTGCAAATCATTTGATACTTTTTATGGTTTCTACTAAGCAAAGCTGCCTTCACCTAATGCAGTGAGTCATTGAGGCTGTGTAAGGACACTCTCACCATCTCTCTTACCTCAAAAATTAGCCAAGTTATTATATTTCATCTGTAGGACTGATTATTAAAACTAAGCTACTGCCTTTTCTTTGTCATGATCACCATGGCAAATAATATAAAAAATTAAATTTGGGCAACACTATTTTTCTGTAGAAATAGGAAAAATTACTTAGATAGATAGATAGATTCTGTCAGTTCTTATCTATAGATATAGATATATTTTAGTTGGTAAACTTTGTATTTTCAGTTATTTTTTGATATATAATGGAAATATATTTCTATAAATTATAGGGGAAATGCACTGATTACTTACATCACAGGTACAGAAAACTTTTTTTAGGCTAACGAAAGTGCATTTGAAATTGGTTTAAAATGTGACTATGGGGTTGCACAGCAGCTTTCCTAATGATAGAGGATTTCTTTTTAATTTTTTAATGTTTAAACCTTAACTTTGTATTTTTTCTTTAAACACCCAACATGGTTACATCCTGATTGGGAGGAAAAATATATTTTAACTCCCAAGAAAGTGCATTGGTTTCCTTTTCCAGTATGCCTATTATCCTATGTGTTTTGTATTAACAGGGAAAATGGTCTTAAGAGGAGCAGACCCTTTATCTCTTCAGTTATCTGTATATAATACATTGTATTAGAACTAGTCCATCATTAGGTCTGTTCTTATTCTCTTTAATCTGTGTGTGCATGTTACTGTGAGTATTATGTGTCTTTAACAGTAAGCGATTTAAAACTAGTTACCCGGTGATGCTTTAAATTAATTTTATGCAAAGCCGCAATAGGGTGTTTCAAGCTCAGTTACCTTTTAAAATAAAATCCAGTTTATATAGTTTCAGATTAGAATGTAGATCAAGTTCTTCCAGTTGATTGACAGAAGGTGAGGATTACTGCTGCTGAATAATTTGGGTAAAATATTAAATTAAACACAACAATAGTAGATGCCATAGTCAGTGTCTCTGTCACCCTGTGTAGCAGTGTGGGGATAATGACAAAATGAGAAATATGAGAATAAAACTGCAGATCCATAAATCCAGTTATTAAATTAGCAAGACAGGTTTGTCTGATAACTCTGCTGATAAAGACAGGGCTACCCTAATTTGCATTATCTCAATTTTTACTGCTTAAATATTGTGTCATTGAAAGTAGTTTCCTAGTAGGGATGTGCAGCCTGCCCCTCTCATTTATGTACAAGAGGTAGCCTTGGTGAATTTGGTTTGTACTTCCAGTGCTAACAAGTGCTGCCAACAGCTTGACAACAAATGTTGTTAGGAAATTTATTTGTCTTACTCTCACGCTCTTTTTTGGTCACCTCCCAGATTTCTCTAGCTCTGTTCTGTTGCTTCTCGTTCTGAGTGATCAAACTTGTAGTTTATCAAGAATTTCAGGCAATAAATGGCAGCATCTGAAGTTCAGATGAAAGTATTAAGAAAAGCAGTTCAAACTTACAACTTTAGCACTGTTATGGAGAAATGATTAGCAATAATAAATATTCTCAATCTATGAAACCAACTCTGAAATTACTGGTTCTGAACTGGGCCACCTTTTACTTTTGGAATAACCATTAGTATTTCTAGAAACACTTTGAATAGTTTGTCTCTAGTTTTCTATTTTGTCCCCAAAGCCACACAGATTTTAAAAAAAAGTTTTCCAGGGTGGTTTGGACAAAATCAGTAATTTTGGCTAATCTGCAAATTTCAACAAATGAATGTCATACAACATTTTTATTTTCATGATGATGAGTTCTTTATTCTTTTGTTTGGCCAATGAAATATTATAACTCTAAGAAGAGAATCTCTAATGTATTAGATAATCTCAAGTTAGTATTTGATAGTTTCTCAAATTTAATGTGTTGTAGTATGGACTTGCATGGCCATGAGTCTGTTTAGAATTTTTAATTGCTAATGGGTACGGAACGTTTGTTAGATGAAAGACGCAGTCAGTCTTTCTTGGCTGCTGTTGGAATTGTGCAGTAGGAGGTGTCATGAAGAAACTAATTTTGAAGCTACAAGTGAAGTATCTCTTTGTCTTTGATTGCATTCAATCCTCCAATTTAGTAATGTTAAGATTGTTTTCCATTGTTGTTTATAGGTCAATTATGACGGACTTGTACTACCTCAGTCAAACAGATGGAGCTGGAGATTGGCGAGAAAAAGAGGCCAAAGATCTAACAGATTTGGTACAGAGAAGAATAACTTATTTACAGGTAAGAGGATAGAGCTTTTGAATCAAGGTAAACATTTTTTTCTTCTTGTATACATAGCACTTAGCTAGAACCTTGCAATAGAAAAATTACATCACAGTTTAAAATGAATGTTGGTATATAAGCTAATTATGTAGAAAAGAAATTATTACATTTGTTTCAATTATTATATGTATATGGAAGGTAATATTCCAAGGCAATCATTGAGGTTTGTACTTCTCTTGTTGGTTATTTTGGTTTATTTGTTTCTTTGTTTGTGGGGTTTTTTTTTGATCTGTGTTTTTTACTGGACTGTTCTTACCTGTTTGAAATTTTCACTTTATTGTAAAAGATAATTATCTGCTTGTTTTTTTTTTTTTTTTATTTTACTCTTTAGAGTATCAAAATGCATAAATTTGTTTGCATAGTTTAATTAATATAAAAGTTCTTGTATCAAATTTCTCAACTAGCAGCCCATTTTTAAAAACATAAGGAAGCAAAATTGAAGTGCTTGTATAGTGTATTGTCTAGTCCTAGATTGTTGCAACAGATGTTTGAGACTTCTCTAGATGCTCATATTTTTGAGTGTATAAAGCCTTTTTAATATATGTGCTTTTGTGTGTGTATAAAATGTAAATAAAACTTGATCTGAAGGCATTGAGACTTCTTTTCATGACTGAATGCATGCAGCTATTTATGTAGTGATCAAAAATGTTTAATGTAGCCTATTTTATTTGTACTTGGTTTATTTTTTATGGCATGTGTGCACCTGTTTTGTATGGTCACTCCTAATGTCTGATCTTTTCTCTTGTGTAAATAGCTGAATCTGTTTCTCAAATTTTCATTATTTCAAAATTCAGCTGTTGGAACCTTCACTTCTGTGACTAAGCTATGTGTTTGTTGCTTGTTAAATAAAAAAGAGACACCCTTCTGAGGAAAAAAATCTCTCTAAATTGTGCAGGAGTCATCACTTTATTGCACTTCAACTCCTTTCTGAGAACTGTTCCTTATTTTTTCATTTTTATACCACTATTTGGCAGTAGTATACTGTAATTGCTTTTCATACTGATAAATACAGCCTTTCTCTACCTTTTCCTTGTCTTTCACTATCCATTTGTTATCCTGTTTAGTAATATAACTGTGCAAGTCATCAAAAAGAGCACAAAGTTATTTGCTTTAACAAATATGCACCAATAGTTTGAAATTGCGCACACTCTGTTAAAAAAAACTGTAAAAAAATAAAATGAAAAATTCAACAACCCTTGCCCCTCAGGTTGATGCCAAAAAAGAATTATATAGGACATATTTGTAATTGTTTTTTAGTTAAGTATGAAAGTACTGCATAGCTTTTTTCTGGTACATGTTGAACAGTGACAGCTGCATTATTTTGGGACATCTCACTGGGAAGTCATTTAGCTGAATGATTGTGAATAGTAATGACTGCTACTTCATTTGGATGACATTACCATAAATTTGATTTAATGAGTCTACATGTAACTAGTTCCCTATAGTTGGAGCAAGATTTAAAAAGCTAGGACTTTATATTTAAAGAAAAGACTTTATTTTCAGAGACTTTTTTTTAATCAAACAGTTGAAAAGAATGTGCAAGAGAAGTCAGATAAGAGCACCTGTAGTTCTGTAATCAAGTGAGCAAATAATTATGAAGGCAGCAGTTTTCTTCTCTTTTGTGCTTATTTTTGTTCTGTTTATTTTAGGAGGTTTGTGATTCAGCATGCAGCAGAGTATTTTTGTCTCTGATTAAAAAAAAAAAAAAACCAACCCTAAACCTTTTGTTCAGCTTTTAAGGTTAAAAATAAAATCAGGTGAGAAAGGTTACTAAGTACTCAACAACGAATCGATTATATTAGTCATAGTTTGCCATATTCTAGTCATATTCTGCCATACTATTTAGCTGGGGCTTTGTATGTATGCAAAGAAAAGAAAGTTGGTCACAAGACCTTTTTCTGAGGTTACCGGACTTCGCAGTATTTTTGGCGCTATAATGTGTCACCTAGATTTTTCTGTCTTGAAGTGTATTAAATCCTCTCACATTAAAATTACTAATTCATATTCCTAATAAAAGTGCTTGTGCTAAAATGACAACAGCAATAAAAAAGGCTCTGGGCACTCTTCATACATGTAGAGGGATGCACCTCATACAACTGTAATCAATCAAATCAAAAGTATATTATATGGTTTCAGTACAATAACCACCCAAGAAAGTGATACCTCTGATTTCTCTAGGACTGAGGAACGCAGTGTATTAAAGTCCTTCTGCATGCTGGGATGTTTTCTTAAGCTGAAACTTGTATGTCATAGGAGAGTAGGTGCAAACTGGAGGAATTAATATTAGAGGAAGGTTTGAGATCTCTGCCTCTCAAATCCAATACCTACTACTTCTGACTAGGGGGAGAAGAACATTTTCTTCCAGCAGCTGGAAGAAACTTCTGGTGGTTTGTTTGGTTTTTGTTTCTTAGGATTTTTTCTGCCTCCAAAGTCATGAGAGGAGCAGGTATGAAAAGGAAGGATTACAAATGACATCACAGAAGGAGAATAGAAAATGGTATGAATTAAATTTGTGATAACTAGGATGAGAAACACCCACTTTTGACATATTTCTCTAAAAAAAATGTGATTTTTCCAAAGATGTTGGGTGGGGCTCTCTTCTCCATCAGACTGTAGGATAAAAGAATAAAATATTTATTGAAAATATAAAAGAAGAACAGCTTTGTTAATGATCATCATACTGTGTTTATTAGGTTACTTAGTAAATGATAGCAGAGTGCTTTCCCACTCCACCCTAATCTCTTGTGATTCACTGGATTAAGTACATGTCTCTGAACTGTTTTAAATTCATTATCAACGCAGTCATTTCTCATATAGTAAAATATGTTAAGGTGCAGGGTTTATTTTGACAGTTCGTCGTGTGTTTTGATGGTTGACTACACACTTGAAAGCACTGGAAGGTGGTGAGGCTTTGAGGCAGCACTTGAGACATTATTCCCTGATTATTCCCATATCTGAACCTACTTTATGTGACTAGGCCAACCAAGAGCCCTGGATGAAGAATACAGTCGAAATCCTGAATTTTATGAGAGCAACAGTATATGCTCATTTTCTTTGTAATGAAAGAGAATTAAATCCATCTTGCCAGGTAGAAAAAATCTACTTTTATTTTAGATGGTATTCTCTTCCATACAAATATGTAATTCTAACCATTTTGCTATTCTGAAAATTTGTTAGTTTTTTCAGTTGTACTGTTCATAGAAGTTATTCCAAGGAAAATAAAAGGTGTAAACTCTGGATAGGCTTGATGATCCAATCTATATATTGAAGTATGTTTTGTGTGATTCCTCAGTTGTAGGTTTTGTGTTTGTTTTTGATTTTGTGAGGGTTTGTTTAATTTTTGTTTGGATTTTTTTGGTATTTGTTTTTACTGCAGTTGTATGCCTGTTACATTACAGGGCTTGACATTCATGGAGGTCCCTTTCATCCCTCTCTTCATTATGTAGATCATTAAATTGGAGATAGGAGTGTGATGAGCAGTGTCATTAGGGTTGAGAACAGAACGTACTACCCATTCAAATCAGGGATTTATAATCCTTTTCTGTGACTTTGTGCCAGGAGGAAAACTCTTTTGTTAGTCTTAACTGGCTTTGAAATTGACTGTTATCATTTATCAGCTCAATACTTTTACTGGTTGCTTTGGCTGGCAGTTTTGGTTATGAACACCCAAGCTGTTCTGATGCTTGAAATGTAAGTTTTCTTCCTTATCAATGGTTGATACTTCCACCTTTTCCTGGAAACACCAGTTGGAATTGCTATATTTCCAAGTATCTCTACTTCCCTTTTTCTTTTAAAATTCTCAATAGACAATTGAAGCTCAAATACTGTTTTGTCTTTTTGCTACTTAAGTATAGCAATTTGAAAAAACCCTGTAGTTGTAAAGAAATTAGTTAAATAGCTTCCTTTTAATGTCACAAGCTAATACTAATATATATAGTTTTCATTTACGTCTACAAATAATGATAAAACCCATGTAAGTGCATTATATTAACACTGGTAAGCAGTCACACTATCACTTAATGTTTCATTGTGTGATTACTACTTGATTTAAATAATATTGTTCATAAGCTATTATATGAGGCCTGCATTTGCATGAAAGAAAGTGAGAAGGGCACACCTTGACAATATTTCAAATATGCCAATGATTAAATGCTTTCATTTTAGAGGATACAAGCATTTGGAAGTAATGGCAAGTGTAGAAAGCATTTTCTAAAAATTCACAGAGATTATCACTTCTAAAAAAAATAGTGTTATGGCTTTACCCAATCTGGCAACAGAAAACCTCCCAGACACCCAGTCTTCTTCCTCCCTGGTAGGACAGGGAGGAGAATCAATGGAAAGAAGCCCCAAACAAACAAAAAAATCACAAAGAAATCCCATTGTGGGTTGAGATAAGAACAGTTTAATAACTGAAACCAAGCAAAATATGATAATATTAATGACAATAGTAATAATAAAAATACAATACTACTGATAATAATATGAGGAGGTATTTTTTGTGGAGTTCTTTCTGTGTGGACTGGTAGAGAATACTAGAAAGACCCTTTTCTCTTCTGAAAGACTGTGGGAAATACATTTGTTGTAATTTCAGATATAAAGGTTAGTCTCAAGTTATACATTAGGTTAAATTTAGTCTCAAGTTATCCGTTAGATTTGTGATGACAAAAGTACTGGTCTGAGGAACAAAAATTGCGAATGGAAATTTTATTTAATTCATTGTTTTCATACCTAGTTAGGCTTTGAATCAGATGTATTTAAAATGAAAAGAAAAAAATGCTGAAGTTGTAGGACATGTTGTAGAATTTTGGGTTTGTTTTGTTTTGGATGTTTTATTATTCCTGCCTCCCCCCAGTATGAATTGTTGTCCCCTCCTTTATACCACTAAATGCACAAATTAATTTTCTTTTTTAAGTATTTTAGGACTCAGAATATTCAGATTATCTTTAGGATCACTTGAAGGAAGGATCTCAGTTCACCGGACAGGGATCACTGTTTTTTTAAGATTTAATTTGATTGTTACAAATTTGCAGAAAATTTAAAGTTGTTTAGATGTGAAAGAAACAGAATTTTGATTTTGAAGCAGATTATTGATGCTCAAATATCAGTATTCTCTTTTTTAAACTTAGATCCTAGAGATTTTATGGAAGAACTTTCTGGAATTTAGAAGTATGACTAGAGTCATGCAAGTATGACTCTAGAGAAGTATACATACAAAAAAGTACTATCTTTTACATAAAGAAAAACTTCTGCTGGTTATGATGTTGTGTTGACTACATATCTAAAAATATTTATTAGTTTGTCCTTTTAAACATAGCATTCATTCAGTGTAGGCATTTGCCTACTGTATTGTGGTTTCTTGGTTTGTGGAAGTGAAGTATGTTATTTTATGGAAAGTGTATGCAGATTAAAATTCTGTCCTTTATCAGTCTGCTCAGGTATGTGTTTTACATTCCATATTTACTATGTGGTCAGTTAGTCTGGGAAGCAGTCCCTTAATAAGCATTGGTTTTATTCTGTACCATTTGTTTTTACCATTTGTTTTATTAGTACATTGTAGACAGGTGGAAATTTTCTTTTATTGGATAACATGCATGCTTATTGAAAGAGAACTAACAAACTTGAAAAAATGCCAAAGGAAAACGCATTCCAACACTCAGAATCATGTTGATGAAATGTGAACTTGGAGTCCAAATGTTGGCTTATTCTGACAGATTTACAAATGAGAAAGTAATTTAAAATCTTAAATGTATTCTATTTTACATTAGGATAGTGAAGTACGTTCAATAACTGTTCACGTTCACAGTGAAGAATTCACATAAAATTTTCATGGAGCTTGCTCATCCATTTTAATTGGAGATGTATTATAGCAGGATGGCTTCTGTGATTGATGACATTTGCCAGTTTTTCAGAAAAACCCAAGCCTTTGGTGCGTCTTGCCTTCAGCTCACTTCTTCATCCATCCTCACAGAACCCGAAGGACTGCAGCAAAGCCAAGAAACTGGTGTGTAACATCAACAAGGGCTGTGGCTATGGCTGCCAGCTCCACCACGTGGTGTACTGCTTCATGATCGCCTACGGCACGCAGCGCACGCTGATCCTGGAGTCGCAGAACTGGCGTTATGCCACAGGCGGCTGGGAGACCGTGTTCCGCCCCGTCAGCGAGACCTGCACCGACAGGGCTGGGTCCACCACTGGGCACTGGTCAGGTAAGCCTCCACACACACACCATCCCTGCCTCCTGGCTTCGTGCACCTTCATTCCCATGGAACTCATTCCTCATCTCTTTCATGTTGCGTGGAGCGTGATAACTGTAACTGTATTCACCTTTTACGTCTGGTTATCCCATCATATTTAAAAAAAAAAAAAAAACCTTGGTAAGATAGCTTTGCATTGGCAGAGGTTTTTTTAATATAAAAGTTTTGCATTTGAGATTTAAATTGAAAATTTTCAGCAGGTTGCTACTGTGTTCTCAGCTAGATATTAATCTCGTTTTCATGGGAAGAGTGTATTAAATAAGAGGCTATTGTTAATAAACTTTTTTAAAAGTAAGGGATGTTGCCAATATTAAGCAATAGAAATATAAAAGGGATGGTATCCAGTAGTCATTCACACCTCAACAAAAAAAAAAAAAAATAGTTGAAATAATTCCTAATGCAAGATGAACAGATCCAAAGTTCATGTTGTTAAAACAATGGCAATGTTAAATATGAATTTTATTTATACAAGAGCAAGTTGGTCCATTCTTATATCATGTGGAACAATTTGCCTAGAAAAAGCACTGTGCACTGATGTTTGGAGGATCAGGTAGCTTTGTTTGTGTCAAAGTAAACAATATTTGTTTTAAATGACATCTTTCGTCATGCGATTGATAGTCAAAACTTGTCAACATCTGCAGTCTTTTCACAGGGACACTGCATACCCAGTGCATGTGGAATCTTAAAATAGCTATTGAAGTTTTACAGGTCTGAAATTAAATTAATCGGATTTACAAAATCCAGTTTACGGATTGCATGTAAACTTGTGTGTCTACACATTGAAACAGCATTTGCACATGGAAATAGTATCTGTTCTTCAGAGCTTCAAGATGCTACAAAGCTTAGCTGTGAGAATTCAGATGGGTTTTGTGAATGAGATTTTTTTTTTCCAAAAAAATGTTTTTTAGGTTGGATGTTTATAAAAACAACTATAAATGGAAAACAGGTATTGAGAACTCCAAGTGAAGTTTTATTCATGTTTGGCAAAGTTAGTAAGTAAAACTATCATCTGGGCAAGGCTCTCAGTGGGCTCCTCTATGTGACTCCAGAATTTAGATGCAGGGAGTTTTGTGAGCAATTTTAGAGCACAGTAAGCTGGAAAATTGCGCTCTCATGCACACATGGCTTTAAAAGATTGTATGCTTTCATGAAAATCTATTTAAATAGATGATGATTTCCTGCAATACAGGAAAATATTGCTGATGAAAATACAAATAATGCTTCATTTGAGGTCCCTACAGTTTGGATTTTTTTGTTTGTTTGTTTGTTTGTTGGTTTGGTTTGGTTTGGTTTTGGTTTCAATTAGTTTCTACATCAGGATGAATAGCTTGAAGGCTGAGCACGTGAAATATCCTGATGTGATCCATTACTTTTGAAATAATGAATGCCACTAATTTGAGTTTTGATAATCTAGAGCTAGAGGACATTGAG
Organism: Sylvia atricapilla; assembly: GCF_009819655.1. Taxonomy (NCBI): domain Eukaryota; kingdom Metazoa; phylum Chordata; class Aves; order Passeriformes; family Sylviidae; genus Sylvia; species Sylvia atricapilla. The sequence continues at coordinate 22,996,651 of NC_089145.1, read as the reverse complement.
CTATGAAGGACAGTTGTTCTGTAGTCAGCCTGTTGGCCTGCCACACATGCTATAAACTGTGTTAAATTCTGATCTTGTGCAATGGCTTGGTCAGTGAGGATGAATGAGACAGTTGGTCTCTGTACTAGCCTCAGTGTGGCTTCAGTAGGAGTCTTCACTGGATACTTTAATGCTATTAAATTTTAAAGACAGTGTATTTTGCTGAAGATTTCTGTGTGTTTTTTATGTCTCCCTAAACTTATATAGATTTTTATTTACTTGTGTATTTATTTATTTATTCTCTGGGTTTTTTTCAGGGACAAATAAGTCTGAAAGTCTTCACTCTAGTTAAGAGTAGTTTGTATGAAAAACCACACCTTTAATATTTTTTTTCTCTACAAATTCTGAACCCAGCATGGGATTTTTTAGATTTTCAAAATAAATTTATTAAAATGCATTGACATTTTTCAGTTTTTATTTTCATAAACCAAATGTTTCTCCTGTGTAGTGTAGGAACTTTTCATGATTTTGTAAAATTATGCATCAGAAATATTTACACAAGTGAATAATGACAGCAAGTGTTCAATGTAAATTATAGAAATAGGTCAACAAATCAGAAAAGTATGTCATCTAAGAGAAATGCTTTCATGTAATTTGCAGACCTGAATAGGTAATAATTGTGCTTCATGACAGAATTTTTTAAATTTGTACATTTATCTTTCTTCTTTTTATTTTAATTGCTTCTTCTTGACATTTTATTTCTAGCACAAAATTTTGCTGTTGCTGAACTTATTCTTCAGTGAACCAATATAAATAGTAACACCTTCTCCAAAGACTTAAGAGGCTTATATAAGCTGAGAATACATATAGTTCTCGAATTTTCTTTGTCCAGTCCTCTCCTAACTAGATATAAAAGCTAAGCTTGTTTTTGGAATTTGGGAAGTAGAGTGAATTTTAATGAACAAGCTGATATTTGCCTGATAGCAGAAGATTAGTAAGACCTGTTCTCATCTGTGAAGAATTAAGGGTCACCTCAGCCCACGTCATGTCTTGCAGGAGTTATTCTTTTTGTTTGGCATGGTAGTTTTGGAATCAAATTTAACTTTTCTGGCTTAAATGTATTAAATGATTGAAAATTCTATTGCAGATTTCTGTAAATACAGCAGTTATTTTACAGTGTGGCATAATTTTTACCTTTCCTTTGTTTCACTCATACTGTCATTCTAGAGAAAAAAAATCTTAAAAGATGGTAGCATATATGCTCTTTTTAGTTCTAAAATTACATCTTGCCTGTAATTGCATCTTTCTTGTAGCTCATTTTTCCTTTGATATCTATGGTCAAACTGTTTATGAATAATTAAGGTAGAATTTTTTATAAGAAGCATGAATGATTTACAAGTAATAAGAGTCAAAATGTAGAGAGCTTGTAAAGACATATTTATCATGAAATTTTTGATTAATTTTCTTTAAATTAATTAGTTAGCCAGGTCATAATGTTCTGTTATCATTGCTGCATGCTAAAACGGAGCCTCTTCTTATCATTTATTACTTGCTGATTTATGATGTTATGGTGGTATTCCTCAATAATAAATTTAAAGAGGTCTATAAAATAACTAGACAAAAAAAAAAGAAAGAAAACAGATTAATAGGAAAGACAGATTAATGTACTTTTAGAAGTCATATATATATCTGCATTTCAAGCTGGAGGATGAATGGATGAGGAGGTAAAGAAGCCATCTACAAGCTTTAAATAGTACTATAGGCTCCTTCCCATAAGGCCTAAAAACCAGAAAGATGAAAGATAACTTGAAAAAGGAAACCTGAAACAAAGTTTCCTGCAGTTATCCATGAATATTGATTCCGCTGTGTCTAACTATGGTTTGATGAATTAATGCTTTTGAGGAAGGGATACCCAGAGGGGAGAAAATGGCAGAGCTCTTCATTTGTTGGTAGTGCCAGCTTTTAAGTATTAATTGAACTACAATCTTGAAATATGAATTAACTAATATGTTTATATGTATAATTCAAATGTAAGGATACTGTGGGTACACAAAATGAATGTTTAATTTATTAAAGCCTATCTGGTAACAGTAATCAAAATGATTAAATAAAAATTTTAAAATCAAATCATAAAATATTGTACAGAATTAATTGCAATAAATTAAAAAGTTTCACTCCATGAACTAGATATTCCTTGACAGTAGTTTTTTTTATGGAAATCAGCTGAATATTTAGTAGTGGCCTAAAAACCCCTTTAAGTTGCATACAATTGTATGAATTATGTTTTGCTGCTACATCTCACTCTTGTTTATAAAATCTTCAGATAAAATGGATTCATTTCTAGTTCTAGTTCTTAACATTGTTTTTGTACAGTGACTTTCATTGTTTACATTTTACTTCAAACAAGTTCCATTTCTATGAAGCAAGCTGGAGAACAGTGATCTGAGAGAAGAGAACAGAGTGTAACAGCAACCTCTGAAATTTCCCTTTTTTCAATTGTGTTGATCTTGAAATCAAGCTACTAATACTGTGTAGACTTTTTTGTCCTCAAGGTGCCTTGTAAGATACTCTATATAAAGACATTTGTCTGTGTAAACATATAAATATATTTAGGAAGTGGTAACTTTTAAAAGGACCTTGGAATTCTGATGAGGTAGATCTGAGTTTTCAGAGCAATGCAGTAGTGTAAAAGAGCTAAGTGATCCTTATTTGTATCCAAGTGGAGGGTTATTGAATAGTAGCAAAAAGTTATTTTCACTGTGCAGAGCAAAGACAGGCTGCAGGACACCATCTACTTCGGTTATCTGGCCTTCAAAATGAATATTGATAAATATGAAACAATTCTGAGAAAGACCTACACTGATTCAAGGACATAAAAAGCTGCATTACAGTAGGAGATTAAAAACCATAATTCAGTTCTAAAATAAAGCAAGTTTTAAAAGCTGGCACTTTTTATAGGTATTTCTATATGGGAAGTATTTCTGCTTTTAGACAAAGATGTGGCTGGACAATTTTGATTGGAGATGAGGTCTGCTTTTTAACAACTCCCTGCTGCTGTTGACCCCTGTTATAGTAACTGGTCCAGAAGCAGAAAAGCAAAAAGAATTGCATGATCTGCAATTGGAATTACAGGAGATGCAGTCTTTTCTTGTAACTAGCTTTATTTCTTTTGGAGATTTTCAACACAGAGGAATGTTTGCCTTTGGCTTTTGAGTGGGCATGGGGTTTTTAAAAGTTATTTGCCTTGTAGTGATACTTTTAATATTGTCTTACAACTTGTGTCACAAAGTTCACTTGTGCGGTCCCAAATCTGCCATACTAAACTAAATTAAATTATGTTTTACGGAGGTTGTCATAAAATACATCTGTGTATTCTTTCAGGCTATAATCAATCAAATCAAGTTGATCCTTATTAAGCCATTTATGTGGCTTAGATGTACCACTGATTCTCATCTAATTTTATGAGGAATTTAATGAAATCTATTCTTTGTAAAAGAATGGTGTTCTTGGAAGTTGTTTCGCATGTCTGTGGCATCTTTTAACAGAATGGGAGATAAATGGGAAATACTTTCAATTCAGCCATCATCTAGTAAATATTCTAATAGCAGAATTGAGAATATCTGTATTTCTTTAAAGGCTGATGTGTATAATTGTGCTATCAAAAAATGTTCAAGAAGCAAAAACGTTGGGATTGTATACACTGAGTTCTCCTTATGTCATTGCTAGTTTAGGTTAAGATTTGATGTCTGTATAAAATGCAGTTGAGTCTTTGGTAAGAGTTCCTTGCATGGGCAGGACCATAAGCAGATTAACAAACCTTTTCCATGAGCTTCCCCTGTGTTGAAGTGAAGGAAGGTAACCTAAATGTGCCCACTGAAATAATTACTTTCCAAATAGCTGGGGCTTCTTTCCCTACATTTCTTGATAAGGGGAAGCTGAAGCTGAAGATTCAGAAATCCAAGAGTCCATGGAGGCGGGGAAGAGGATTCTTGGCTTTGTTCTGTTCTGTAGGAATAGCCAATCACGTATTTGATCACAGATCTTATGCTGTTCAAATGAAATACTACACTTTGTAGCATGACTTTCCCTTTTTCCTAACAGATTGATGTTGCCCCCCATGATGTAGTAGCAAAATTTTTACCTGTAGGGTAGTGGTTAATGGCAAACTTTCCTCATGAGCATTAAGTCATAGATGACAAATTACAGATTGTAAACAAAGTGTCCATTACTGTAAAAAAAAGATTTTTTGCCTAACTGTTGCCCTTTTAAGAATTGTTTAATAAGCAAAAAAGCTACAAATTGGTTTAATATTAGAGTTTATTTGATTTAAGGTAACCATTCTTTAGTTGAAAAGTTGTATTGCAGCATGCACAGTAGGGAAAAATAGTGTGCTTTGTACCCAAATGGAAATTCAGGTTTTTTTTGAATATAAAGAGATGGTGTGATGTAAACTAACTCAAACAAACTGCAAAGTTTGAAATGCTAATCTCACTTCTTTGTTTGGCTGCATAAATTTCAATCCAAACTGAAGCATTCTTAGGTTTTTGGAGAATCATAACCTGTGTTCAAGTTTTGAGCTTTCTAATGTATTACACTGGTCATTACAGTGTTCTAGTTCAGTAATATTACCTATTTTTAAGCAATCTTTAAACAAGAGTAACCTGAACTGGCAGCTGTGGAGTTGAATTGAAGTCATCCAAACCCTTCTTATGTCTTGGAAATGACTACTGAAATTTGCAGGTGGGAGACATCCTAGAGCACCACCAGCATTATGGGTTATGGCTCTGATGCTTGAGAATATATCAGTTATTATGGTGGCCATTCTTTGTCTTCGTGTGTCTTTGTTTTTTTTTTCCTAATACTTCCATTACATTTCCCCCTATGACTGAAGATCAGAAAAATATCCTTTTCCATTATTGCAGGCTTACACTCTTGATTTTCTGCTTTCATGTTGTTAGACCATTTGAAGTAGACTGCATCCTTGTTTCTTTCAGATGCATTGTTAAGGTGACGTGAGCCTCACTGCTGTGAATCTCAAACAGCATAGAAGGTTTATTCTCTTCTGTTTTATTTATGGGTAACTAAAATGTCCTTTTGTGTACAAATACCTTGAGAGCTGTGTTCCATCTGGGCTTGCATATGGAGGTACTTTTACTAATTTGTTGAAAGAGGAGTCTTCCAAGTGTTCAAATTAGAACAATACGAGACTGGGAGTTATAAACCACTATCTCAAAAGGACAGTAAATGTCTTGTCTAAACTGGGAGTGCTTCTCCACTAGATGCCTGGACAGCCAGCTGCAAATATTAAGCTCCATTGTCATGACCTGTTGGAAACTTCTGGGTCATGAGATATGAGAGATTGGCTGCATGTTGTATAAGTGTTTTACATACTTATACATGCCTGTTACAGGCGTGAGTGTATGTCCAGTCACCATATGCATGCAAGAGATAAGTCCCTGAAGCTGTTGAAGGAGTATTATAAAAATAGGCTATTTTCTATTCTGGAAAAGATAACCTAATATTGAAAGCAAGTATTTGGAACCATTTTCAAATATATAATAATTAACATTAGACTGAAATAGAGAAAAAGCTTCAGTGGGATTGTTTGAAATCAAATCCAAGAATGTTTTTTCATCAATATAGCTGTAATGATCTTTTTTTATGTGTTCCTGAGTTATTTCAACTATCCTTGTGTATGATCTTACTTTTAAAACATCAGTTCTGTTTACTCTTCACTTGAATGACTAGACTTGGGTAACATGGCAAAATCCCTTTGCATTTATAGAAGTGTATTTGCCTTTGCAAATACATATAGTGATATTTTCTGACAGCCGTGGAATTGGAGCTCCTCTTTAACTGGTACTCCTTTCATATCTGCTGTTTAGATGAAATGGGGCATTGTTCAAAAGCAGTTTGAATATATAAAGATAAAAGGAAAAACAAATTGCTCGTAAGCATCTTGATTTCTATGTAGTTTGGTCTTCTGACTGTTTTATGAAGTCCATTTGTGCAATCTCTTCATCTGTAAACTTTCCAGCTGACACACTGGGTATCTAAACAATTGAGGATGGGAAAAATCTTTACTTTTTAATGTTCTCTCAAAGTGATGTGACAGTTGCCACATAAAGCTGCTAGTAAGCGATGAGAAGTTTTCAGTGGAGTGAAACAGAAATATAGGTCTTTGTAATGCAGCTCATCTGAGATGCTAAAAAGGGAACAGAGGCTCTAAAGGCACCACTGCTTTTGTTTTGTAAGAGACAGAGCTATTGCAAAGGCAGAATTGTCACACTCAGTTGAGGCCTCCATCAGGTCAAAAGGGAAAACATTCACTGGAATCTCATCACTTGTTAGGACAGTAAGAGCTCTGTTCATCTTTGTATTGTGGTTTTGATTATGGGTAGGATTATCAAAGAACTGGAATAACATGGGAAAATAAATATTATGGCAAGACTGTCACTTGTGTTACAAAGACATGTTGGTAGTTCAGTAGCTCTGGAAGTTCAATGCTTGCAGGAGTGGAAAAGACTATCATTAAAGTTTTAGGTTTTGGGAGGGAGATGATAAAACAATATCTTTACAGGTTTATTTTAGACTAGTTTCTTGTGAGAGCAAAAATTTTGTGCTTTGCCTTTCTATCTGCTCTTTTTCTTCTTAAGCCTAACTTAGTTTAAGTTCTCAGTTTGGCCAAACTTGACTAAAATAAGTAGGTCTTGTTAAGGTCTCTCAAAAGTCCTCAAGATAGATAGACCGGGTGTTGTAAAGAGCCACTGAAGTCAACATTCAGACCTGTGGGGAAGCAGGAGGCAGTGACTGATCACAGATGCCACTTTTCAACACACAAACAGTATCCAGAGAGTTAAGACACGTGAGAGCAAGTGAGGGTAGTTGCAAGAGTTGGAGAGGAGAGGAAAGAATGCAGGAAAAAAAACTTGGAAGTGCTGGATTGAGAAAAGTAATAGAAGGCATGTTGGCATGTTCGAAAACATTTTGGTTTATTCACTGCTGAAGGGATCGAGATTCAGCCCCTTGGGATGACAAATGGGATGGCACTATCCCATACCATGTGAAACCTGGGACAAAAAGGACTGTATTTTCAGATTTTTTTAAACAGAATTACAGCAAATTTATTCAACACCTGTCTGCTTTAAAAGGCATGGTTATATAAAGGATGATAAAAAAGTTAGTAAGAGGAACATGAATGAGATATAATTCAGAAACCAAGTTTAAAAATTATGTATTAAAATTGTGCAAAGCAAAAGGTTAGAGAAAAAATCATTTAGATATATGAGTTATATTTTACATTGACTACTTTAAAAGAAAAGTATTATTTTTACCGCATGTTAATTCTATTTTATAATTCAACTATGGCATAAAGCTCTTATGAGGTAACTTTTTTTAAGTTTGCAAATGCCCAGAAGATTGTTATAGGAGGTGTAGTCTGCATCACAGAACAGATAACAGCACACTTTTACTTTCTTCTGAATTATTTGACAATTCATACAGAGAGTAATGTGCCATAACTTTACATAGTTTTCACTTTTTACTATGTCTGAAAAGAAGAGCACTGAAATATCATAGATGAACCCTGAACCTGCTGTCCTTTGCAATATGTAACAGGAATGAGCAGGACAATGAGGAGCTTTGAGAGAATTCTGCACAGTCCTCTCACCATATTCTGTGCTAATCAAACAGCTTTCCCAGCACTCTGACATATCTCCTGAGGTTGAATTTAGAGTTGCTCACTTGGGTAAGGTTCCAAATTGGCAGTCAGCCCATTGTGCTGTAGGGCTTGGTTAAGTAGATATGTGATAAAGTCTATGCAAGTTGGTATCAGCTTAATTAAGTATATTACAGAAACAGAAAAGCAGGAAACTATTCCATTTTTACATCAGTTTATTCACTTGTGTTTCTAGCAAGACAAACAGAAATTAAATTGAAATTCTCAGTTACAAGACAGGAATATCCATAGCATAGTGTTCTTTGGCATACTTTTAAGGACTTCTTGAAAAAATTGAAATTAGATGATGACTTTTGAAATAATAGGAGAATGAATGATCAAACAGGTTTTCAGTTAACATTAAAAGTAGTGATTGCGTGGTAAAATGTCAGCCTTCTTTCAGGTAAGAAATTAAGCAACACCCAAAGAAAATGCCCATCCAAGTGGAGGTATGAGCCAATGTTCAGATGGCAGGAAGTAAGGTTACCTAAAATGATAAAGTTCCAAAGGTCTTTTTCAATCAAACATTTTTTCAAATCTTCTTTCAAATCAAACATTTTCAGGCTTCCAACAAAAAGAAGTTTGTAAGAAAGATAAAAATAGCAAAAGTACTTAAATGAGCTTAACTTAAAGTAGAATAGACAGACGGTAAGGTTATGTCAAATCACAAAAATTATGTAAGTCCTGAGAGCTATAAAGTGATTAAGGCACATTGGGATGCTGCAGTGAAGCAGAGTTATGCTTTTTGTAACACATGGAGCTCCTTTCAGTATTTAAAAAGTATTCAGTGGATGTGGTGGAAATTGAAACTGTGTTATTGATGTATTAGTGATGAGCATATCCAGGAACTGGTAGTAAATAAGAACTAGATGGTGCAATTGGCATGGGTCATCTGAATTAACCTTTCTCCAGGATCTTCCTCCAGAGCACGTTGTTATGGGAAGAGTCAGTGTTTTCAGTATTGTAGTAGTTTATGACTCTTGCAAAAACACCCACTCTTCAGTTACTCAGTGAAGTAAAATCCAAAACAGGATTAAGTTACAGAACTCTGGAAGACAATTATTGAGATTATTCTGAACGGAAAAATAGCACCTGGATTCATATGGAAGTTAAGCTATAAATAGAATTATCGTAACAAATTTTGACAAGTGTAGAAGTAAAATAAATCACATCAGAAGAAGTAACTTGAAGTACTGGTGACACGTAAGTTATGTATAACAACTCTAGAGGTATCTTCCAACCTAAATAATTCTACAATCAAATGTCAAATTTGTACTACCACTGAGCAGGGAATTGTACCAGATTGACATGATAATGTTGAGATTAAAACTACCAACATGGGAAAAATATGTAAACATTAGTATGGATGGAACCTCAAGCATTCTTTCATGCCATTCCCAAGTTAAACATTTATTGTCTAAACTTTTGCCTGATACTTCACATCTGTACCAGATTTAGCACTTCCCTGGCTTCATGCTGCTTTTCTTTATTGCAGTTTTCTGAAGTTGTACCAATAAAGTATTACCCACCATATTATAAGATTTAAATGCTCAATATTTCTGCTGAATTTATGAACCTCTATTAAATCTTTTCCTGTGAGTGTGATATAATAGATGGTAAAAATATGAACTGGCTTCTGGAATTAAAAAGAATCATCCATACCTGTAGTATGGGAAATTCTTCTAAATAATCCCTTACAGTGATAGTGTACAGTGCAGTGATGAAATACTGACATATAGATACATCTTGGAAGATAGATGTCCAAATGTGGTAAAAATGAAATGAAAATTTACCCAAGCATAACAAATATTCCTTATTTAAATAACCATATCTCAGAGAGTTACTGCAGAACTTTGACTAGTCTTGCAAAAGTGTTTTAACCTTTGAGATCTTTTAACTATTCTTAAACTCATTATTCTTTCCCCGAATTGATTTTTTTCAGCATTAAGATTTACTTGGTCATCAACAGCTATATGAGTTTGATTTGCTTATATTTAAAGCAGGTTTTTTTCCTGGCTGGTGAGCGCTTAAGGGAGAACTAACCATCTTTGACAGTAAATACTGCAGACAATGGAAACATTATTTTGACGGAAATAAGCACACTAGAAATGTTAGCTGAAATGTTCAATGCCTTAAAAACGTAGTGCTTTGTTTTATGTTGTCGTGTTTTATAATTTATTTCAGTATATGAACGTAGCTTTGAATTATCAGTTATGTAGACAGTTGTGTTTGTGTAATTTGTGAAAGCTCTGAAAAGACGTTTGGTAGCTATTAAGCCTTGAATTAAAATCCCGTCTAAACCATCTGTATATTCTACTGTAGTTAATATTTAAAACATAACAAATTCTTACCTGTATGTACATCACATGCTTGTATGGTGATTGTGTTTTCTGTGGTCTATTTAATTTGCTACTTCATAGTTTAGGTTCTTGAAGACATGAATTGTCTTTCTCCTCTTCTAAAAACAGAGTAGCTAATTCAGTGGTTATAATGATGTCTAAAATGCTGAAATTTATTGCAATAAAATGTCAAAAGAGCAGCAGAGTTGTAGTTACTTTTTTAGTGATTTCTTATGCCTTAAAATATTTCTTTGTTTAGTTTTTAAACAAGAAACTGAATTTTAGATGTTTTAGATAACCAGTCTGTCCAGATAAGCCTTTGCACACAGTAATGGCATAGTTGTATATAAGAAAGTATCAATATATAAACAGGAGCACATTTTATCTTTTATTAACTACCAGCTGCTAAGAATTCAAGAACCTTCAATTCTGTTCTACTTGAGTGCTTTGTTAAATACAGTTTGTATATAAATCTAGTCTAAAATTATGATTTTTTTATTAGATGTATTAATTCTGTTTCTGAAAAAGTAGAGCAGGGGTTAGGTAGTCTTTTTAAAATTGAAGATACAGATGGATTGATATGTTTGGGATATTATTTGCCAATGCTAAAGCTTATTAATAAAGTAAACTACTTGACTCATCTTAGTATGTATTTTAAAACAGGTGAGGCTAATGATAAGGATGTTCAGGTGGTGGAACTTCCCATTGTTGACAGCTTACACCCACGGCCACCCTATTTGCCCTTGGCTGTTCCTGAAGACTTGGCTGATAGACTAATTCGTGTTCATGGGGATCCTGCAGTGTGGTGGGTCTCACAGTTTGTGAAATACTTGATTCGTCCACAGCCTTGGCTAGAAAAAGAAATAGAGGAAGCCACAAGGAAACTTGGTTTCAAACATCCAGTGATCGGGTGGGTATTTAGTTTTCTTTTTAACTGTTCTGTGCTTTAGTATGTGTATGTAGTGATTCCTGTTCAGGAAAAATTGTTCTATGATGATAATCAGATTCTGGAAGTATTCTGTGGGGAGAGAGGGTGATTTCTAGATGAAACTCTTGTTTTTTAGCTGTTCATAATACATGTTGATTGCAAGTACTTCAGCACACTTGTCTACCTGTAGTTGGACAGATATATAAAAGGCAGCACAATAGAAGATTTTTTTAACCTGTCCTTCCACATCCAGTAATAGAGAATTTCATTAATGTAATTGCCTTACAGCTTGTATTCCAGGCACTTTACTGTCTGTGTCTTGTTTCCAGACAAGTGCATATAGCTTTTACATTTGAGGGAAGAAGGCTAAGCCTACATTTTACATGCCACAATTCACAACTAATTTTATCACTGGCTACATACAAGCATGGTATATGCCTGCTGGTGTTTTCGTAGTTGTTGTTTCTCAATGGTAATGATGAATTGGAAAGGTCTGTTTGGGGAGATACAGGGAGAAGAAGGAAAAGAAATAAAAAGCAGCTTGTGGGAGAAAGGATTTTCCATCATGTAGTGTGAAAAATGTTGCTGCTGCTGTGCTAGAATCTTCTTCCTTTGCCAGAATTTCCTTCAGTCCTTAAACTTTCATTATCTAGGAGTACACAGTAGGTTGTCCAAATGTTAGTTGGCTTTTGACCGTGAGCCGGTAGGGCACTTCACTGCTGCTGCATCTGAAGACTTGTTATGTTTCAAAGAGGTGAAAAAAATGCATTTGTAGCTACCTTAATTTAAACTATGCATTATATGATGCAAATATTCCTATTTTCCTTTTGACCTGTATTGATCAAGCATTATCTATCTACAGCAGATAACTTAACCTTGTGCACAAAAGGAATAGCACCTGATTATGCTGTAATTCCATGTCCTTCATTCCTTTCTTTCAGTTACCCTTTGCCTTCCTTGTCAGATTATTGAATTGCTTTTGAGAACAGACTCACTTAATATTGTCAGTGTGTCTTGATGGACACGGGTGTGTTTTAATCCCTCCTTATTCTATGTAGGGATTCAGTTTAAAATTTCATTTGCTGAAGCATGTATAGTATTTATGAGTGTAATTTCGAGTTTCTCCCTTTTTTCCAGTGTTCACGTCCGAAGGACAGACAAAGTAGGAACAGAGGCAGCATTTCACCCCATTGAAGAGTACATGGTACACGTGGAGGAGCGGTTTGAGCTTCTTGCTCGCAGGATGCACGTTGATAAAAAAAGAGTGTATTTGGCTACAGATGACCCTTCATTGTTGCAAGAGGCAAAATCCAAGTAAGATGAATTATGTTTATATTACAGTTCCTTCCTTCTGGTTAGCTTTACAGTTTCTGACTACTGTGCAGTAAAATAAGTTTTAGTATAATTTTATTTTAATCCTTTATTCAGTGCATTTCATTTTCCAGTGATTTTGATTTTTCTCTCAGATACACTTTTTTAGGATTTTTTTCCTCACAAGTAAGCGTTTCAAAGCTTAATGTTGAAAATCCAGAAGAGTTGAGCAAGGTATATCTATGAAAAAAAACAAATCAATGCTGGGAGGTAAATAAGAAGGGAGGTAAATAAAAATAATATACATATATATAATATAAATATAAATAATAGACACACAAAAAATCTTATTGAACATACATACTAAAAAGAAACTACTTAGAAATATCGTAAAACCTGATTAATATAGTAAGAAGTATATAAAACCTGTCCAAAAATACCTCTTTGTGAATAATTGCCAGAGGAATTTTTTTAAGTGGGTTGAAAAGCTTATGATGAAGCTCTTCCCTCTTTCAGAAGAACTTCTATAGTGATAACATAGAAGACACTCATCCCACATGTTGAATAATTTTGTCCTTAAATATAAGTGGGATTCTGAACTTTTTACAGTGTCTTTGTCTTTTTTTTTTTTTGCTCTGTATCCTCTTCTAGCTTTCTAGAATGTGGGTACACAGTAAACATTGATTTACTCCTACATGGCCTGTATTTCCTTGTAAATTAATACTTCTAATTAATTAATTAATAGTCTCTAAAATCAAAGCAACTCTGTAGTGGTAAATTTTTGATCCAAGGTTCTATTCTTGGTGACATCCTTGGAAATGTATATGAGATGACATAACAGAGTTTCTTTGGCATATTCAAGGTAAGCAGAAAATATTTTGTAGCAGAAGAATTTTCTACAGCATTGAAAACTTGTCTATTTCATTTGTGCTGTTTCTGTTTTTCTTTCGTATCTGTCAAAGACTGGTGCTTAAAATATGGTGTTTTGTCAAAACTAAATGAACAAACTCAACTCCAGATGATGGCAATCCTTCCATTTTTGTATGTGTAGAGGCAAAAACAATAGCAAAAACAATTACAGAATTTAAAGTGCAAATTTAAACAAAGAAAAGACAGATTATCAAAAGTTGAGATTATAATATTTAATTCATTATATTGTCCTAAATAACTTTAATAACTGTTTGTAACATAACAGAATTCAATATTGATGTAACAATCTTAGGCATTTTTCTTTATTTTTGTATAACTGTCAAGTCTTAGCATTCTTTGTGAATAATAATAAAATGCTCTACCTATGTAAACATATCATCCCAAGTTTTTAATAGCAACAAAATCTAATTGTAGAATTGTAACTTACTCAGTAAGAAAATACTGAATTTTATTAAGAAGTACTTCCCAAGTTCATTCCAAGTCACAATTTTACTTTAATATTGTAAGATACAGCTCAGTCAAACAGCATTATTTTTATATTTTCATCATAAAAGGCATAGGATCCATAAGTATTAAGAATTTTTTATGTGTTACTACTGCATTTTCAGGTCACAGCTTACACTGAAACATAATTTCCTACATTGCTTGCACCCTACTGTTGCTTGCAGCTTCAGATGCCTTGAGAAGAAGGCATTTGAAACTTCCTGTGATTTCACAGAAGGCAGGATGCAGTTTGATGTTTGGGCATTTAATAGCATCTGAAGGCAGGTTAAGGTCATGTTTTGGCAGCAAAGAAGCTTTTCTTTCTCTTCTTGTGAAATAGACTATAAATTGGTTTACACTTCTGACAAAGATGTTCGAGTCACATTGAACTACCAAGCTTTGATGGAAACAGCTGTCACATTGCAGTAGCTTATGTTGCATTCATTATTTGGTGCAATAATATTAGTAAGTACTAGATACTGTATCTCTCTACAAGGGAGTGACTGGCTGTCAAACAGTGTTGGCATTTAAGTAAAGAAAATTTAGCCAACATTTGCATGAATTGGCATGTTGTTTCTAGCAAGAGAAGTATTTTAAACTACTCATAGTCGTGAAAACAGAAATGTTTTGACTTAAGTTTCAGAAATTTCCCTTGCAGTCAGATGTCTACAAACTGCAAGTACAGTAGTAAAGATAGTGCAGTCACTACCAGTTTGTAGAGTGTTTGTGTTCTATTTCCAAAAGAAGGAAAGAAGTGATATATTTTCAGAAGTAGGATCATGCAGAACAATTTTAGTGGAGAGTAGCAGGGTTGAGAGTTCAACAACTGTGATGATTGGGGGATTAAAGCATTTGACAGCTTCTGGTAAGCAGGGGTCATGGCATTTATCTTGGGTAAATGATGTGCTGGGATGGTGTAAATTGCTTTTTCTTTGGCTGATTTAATAGTTTTCACATGCAAATTTTTGAATGTCTAATACATGTGTTTCTAGTCTATAATACTGCTTACAATATCTTCACTCTTTAAGGTATTCAAAATAATACAGATGAACCTATTTAGGTCTTTCTTTTCTTTATGAGCACAAAAATTCAACAAATCACATTCTTCCTTCCAGAATGTTTACCTGTAAAGTAACCTGTATTTTTTTTTCTCTTTTTTTTTGACTGTATATTTACTTCCACAACAGCAGGTTGATGTCTTTTCTCCCTTTCTACTATCTGTAGTTTGGTGAACCCTCTCCACCCCCCCAAGTCATAGTATGCCTGATATATAGAATTCAGCAGTGCTTCAAAGGACTAAAATCTGATGAACAGCTCATATATTTTCCGATTTTTTTTAGGGCAAGACCCAGGAAAACACATTATTTCTTACTCAATCTGTTGACAAATACACTCACAATCATCTTTCAGAGGGAAGAAAATTTTCAGTGCCTGTTCTGGACACATCCACAGGCCTAGCAAATGAGCACAGGAGCCTTGGCCTGGCCTTGCTTTGCATGTGCAGTGATAAGCTGTCGTTGCACAAGGAGTTGATCAGCTTCTGAAACCAATGGAAACTTGAAACAGTGCCATAACTTTGCTTGATCTGTATCCTTATTATCTGAGGCTCTTAGGTGCAGGAAGGAAAGACTTTTAACTCTCACCTCCCCACCTTCTTTTGATTTCTCATTTTCCCTTTCCCATAAGAGGGGAAAAAAATCCTTCCTGGCCTGTACAGAGGTTTCAAGAATCTAGTAGATAGCTTTAGAAGAACTGGGAATTATTTTTAGATACGTGGAAGAGATACACTACATTTAGTAATCCAATACGAAGAGAACAGAGTTGTGCCAGTTTCCATTGTTTGGTTTTATCTTTGAGCAGGCTGCCCAAGGAAGTGTAATACCACTGTCTCTGGAGGTATTTAAAAGTCATGTAGATGTGGTACTTTAGGGACATGGCTTAGCTGTGGACTTGGCAGTGCTGGGTTTATAGATGGCTCAATAGTCTTAAAGGTCATTTCTAACTTAAATGATTCCATGGTTCACAATCTGGGCCTTTTGTGTTTCAGAGAAGAGACTATGTGAGAAAAGCTGGAAGGCATTCTACGCAACATTGTTTTTTGGTGATTCTGTCAATAAAAATATGGCAACTTATTATGCATGAATCATTTTCTACACATTCAGGAATCCTAGTAATAGGATCATGCCTATGTTCTTCTTAAAAAAGAAAAAAAATCCCTAAAATCTTAAAATGTAGGCATTGCATTAATCATAATAAAAAATAAAAATGGAAAAGGGAATGGAAGGAAGCAAGAGCTAACTATAGAACTTTGATAGTTTCATTTCCTTTATTCTTTGCAGTCATTGTGGCAAGAATAGCTTCAAATAGAATCTCGAGCACTGTAGTGAGTGGGAAGGAGAATTAAACCTCTCCTGTGCAGGAACTCAGTGGGCCACGTACAGCTTGAGAGGAGTGTGCACCTGGCCTTTTCCTGTATTTTTCTTTATGCTCTGCTTTCAGCCTGTGTTGGAGACAGGATAGTGGACTAGAAGATTCTTTGGTCACACTGAACATGGCTGCTATTTCACTCACATTTTAAAAGAAACCTTTTCCCAAGCGTTGTGTGTGGGAGACAACATAAAAGTGCTTGTTTGAAAACGTAAATTTGTGAGTGGATAAATTACAAGCTTTGATGATTGTTTTGAAGAATGGGCTCTGAAACCTTTGGCTAGATGAATTTGGATCAACTTTATAAAATGGAATTGAAGACCAGATCTAAAAGCACCTCAACGACTATTTCCAGAATAAAGGAAAGAAGGAGAACATTGTAAATGTATGCATAAAAAAGATGTGTAAATAATTCTGACCTTTAGTTTTTTCACCTGATCGAATATGACACTTTTTTCCTATTGTTTCGTTTCTTAAAGTTAGGGTGATATTTTGGTAGTAAAAAATCAGATTCTTCAAGAAAATTTCTTTTGTGTCTGCTCAGCATATGGATTCTGATTTTTGAAGTCTGAAGGAAGTAATTAATTTTAGTGATACTCCTGATACCAAGATCTTGCAAAGGGGTCTGCAAATATCTTTACTATGTTTGTCATCTGTAGAAATTCCATCTTCTGCTAAATGTTCTTTGTGTTGCTCCACTTGCAGTTGTCTACTGAGATAAGACTGATGCTCAGCTCTGTTTCCCAGCAAGTTCTCAGAGTAGAGTATGATGTATTTCTGTTTGGTCTGTACTTTGTTCTTCTTTAAAAAAAAACCCATGAATATGATTAATACAATGGAAATTAGAGTATGTGACAAATATTGTGGTGTCATCTCTTGTGTTTTGAAAGCCGGTTAAATACTGACAAAAAATATTAGACACGAAAAGATCAGAGATAAAATAAAAATTGTGGAAGAGTTCTTGCTGAAAAAACTATTTTTAGGTTCATACAAGCTTCTGTAATTCCTCAGAAGGAGCATTATAAGTTATTCTAAGACTATTTCTACCTTCTCTTCCTTTTTTCTGTTGGCTTTCTTTTGTTTTTATTGTTTGTAGTCTAGTAGGAGCTTTCCCTGACATTGATGATCAGATGCACCCTTTAAAGCTGTTCCATACATTCCATATCAAAAGTGGACATTTTGCATATAGGTTTTTTGACTTGCTTTTGAGATAAATTTGCTGATTGGTAGTCACAAAAGGCAGCTATATCTGTCCATTTCACTTTTGAATACAGTTTCTCCATATATTTAAAATTAAATGGAATAAATTAGGCATGTTCTTATGAATATTATATTAGCTCTCTTGCTCTCTTATATAATGTATTGATTTATATTTGCAATGAAGTTACAAATTTGGAAAAAGAAGCTTTTATATATATTGTTAGTTTTATTTTACGATAAGCCGTGTAGTTGAAATTTTGTAGTTGTCCGGTTAGTCATGTGAGTTGCACTTGATGATTGAAATATGATTGATGTGTAACAGCAATGTAGTTACCACCTTTGTCACATCTGTAATAATTTTCTTGATAGGAGGCTGACTGAAAACTTAATTAATTTGTGCTCCTTGCCCCAGTTTCATTCAGATTTCAGTTCCCCTGTAGTGAAGTGTAAATTTCTGGAGAAACACCATTTCCCCCAGTATTTTTTCAAAGGATTTAAAAAAATAAAGTTATTGTTACATAATAAAATCTTTTATTTTAATATAATATAAAAAAAGTTTCATATTTAAAAAAAATTTGGCTTACAGTAGTACTGATTTTTTTTTTTTTTTGTAATAAGTCAAGAAAAGTGTATTGGGATGGAATTTTACACTTATTTCCTTTTGACTAGTGAATTGCAGAACTTGTTCTCTATGTGGCCTTAAGAACTGTGAAAGACTTCTTTTATTGTTTTCATTAGTTAGCATGCATTTATTCAATATGTCCCTTTTACAGGTGACTTTTTTTTTCTTTTTTGCACAGTGTCTTAATCATTATCTAATAGTATGATAATAAGTGTAGCCTAGTAAAGTCAGAATCCCATATCCTATTTAGCAGTAGAGAAAACTTAGTGGTCTGAGTATATTTAATCTAAAATCATTTGCAGAATGTGGTATATACCTCTGCTATTTCTTTCTTCTACTTTGATATTACTCTGATATTTCTAACTTCTACTTTGTTATGTATCAGACAGACTTACAGGAGCTTTTTATTTAATTAATTTTTTCTAGATAAAGAGAGAGAGGGCATGCTTGGAGGCAGCAGTGACATTCGAGAGGGTTCAGCAAAATTGTAATGAATTTCCTGTAAAGCAGAGACTTAAAAGAAATTAACAGCCCTATCTTGCAGCAGAGGTAATGCTTCTTAAAAAATAAACAGAACAGTGGTGTTAACTGTGTATTGTATTTTCACAGGTATCCAAATTATGAATTTATCAGTGATAACTCCATATCCTGGTCAGCAGGACTCCATAACCGATACACTGAAAACTCCCTAAGAGGTGTCATTCTGGATATTCACTTTTTGTCTCAGGCAGACTTCCTGGTCTGTACATTTTCATCCCAGGTAAAGTGCAATGCAGAGACAATGCTGATTATATGTACCAGTCTAAATCTTAGTTTTCTTCATGCTTCTGTTTATAAAAAATCTGTTTTAAGTTTAAAAGCACAGCAAAAAATCACCAGGCAGTATTTTGTGGCTAATATCCTGATCCACCTTATTCACATATGGCAAGATACAATTTCTTTCACATTGAATGTTTTTACTTGCTGTTGTCATTATTCTCTTAGGTGACACAATCACACATGATTGTACTGTTAGATGAAAGGGGAGAGAAAACTTAAATGTTAAAATCCATTTAAAAACTTAATGTTATACACAGCCTGAAATGTAAATTTTCTGCTGCACTGTAATGACATATAGGTAATAAACACAATATTAATATTAATAGGTGGTTAATACAGTGACTTTGACAGGCAGAATTCTTAATAAAATTGCCACAGCAAGAAGGCAGAAAAATGACAAAAAGTATAGGAATATAGGAAAGCCTCTTATCCCTGAACCAGGCTTGTGGATACACTGTGTTTACCATTCACCACATCCTGTAGAGAGAATGACATTTTATAGCATATTTAGAAGGTTATTAATACAGGCTGTTTCAGACCAAAGACCTGAGTAAAATCCAAAGTAAAAATCCTCACTAAGAAGAGCTGTGAGGAGCCATCCACTTTAATAATAATGTTTGATTTAGCTGAAGCACATCCACTGAATGCATATTACTGTGAAAGAAACAAAACCTATGTCTGTATGTCTTAAATGCCACACGTGCATTGGTGCAAAGACAGTTCATAGTCTGAAGGAAGAATTATATAGTCTTGGATAAAACTTAATGAAAAATCTGTAACATTTTCTGCTATTATTATATTCAGATAGCTGTGTTAAAAGTGATAAATGTTTGCTTTAAATAAAACTCTGGGTATAAACATAGTTTAAATACAGCTGCGAATGGCTTGGCCAGAATATATTGTAATTGAATGCTAAGCATTGGAGTAATTTTGAAAGAAGAATATATGTTTAAAATACATCAACACAGTTAAGGTGATACAGGTTGATCAAGACCTCTGGGGGGCATCTGATACAATCCCCTTTGAGGTACATGGTGCCTTTGAGCTCAACTCTCATTCTCTTTCACCATGCCTTTGACAGTAGACTTGTTTATTTGGGTAACATATTTGGTTTTCCAGAACTGCAAAAAATTCTACTGAAGTGCAGGAGATCCAGTGTTAGAGTGTTGCTGTCAATAGGTGGACTATGAATTTGGTCCAGTATTTTACTTAATTTATTCTAGGCAATTTATTGTGCTTCAATAATTCAAACTCCTCAAAAATAATTTAATACCAGTTTTTCTGGGCATGCAACAATGTGTGTCTCTACAGAATCTTAATATATTGTGTTTTTCTAAGGTCTGTTGCAAGTTTTCCCAGTATTCATAAAGTTTCCTTTTAAGGGATTTAAAATTTGATTATCTTATATCTATCTTTGAATTGCTCCCCCTGTCCTTTCATCAATTAAATCAACTATTTGATAGTTACTTTGGCATTGAAGGTAAGCAAAATAAGGCAGTTAATGACCGTCTTTTGTCCAATAGGTATGAAGAGAAAGTAAGGTTAAAATGTATTCTTATTTTTTTCCATTGTGGTTTTAGACCTTCTCATTAATCAATTCTATGCTGGTTTTTTTTTTTCCCATTTTTCCAAAAAGACTCGAAACTTCATTACAGAGGTATTAAGAGAAAATGATGCTATATATGAATAGAATCAGGAATTCCCCTCTATTAATTCGGTTTTGTGATGTGGAAACTAAAAGAGCACTGGTAGAAGTTGAAGAATAGGTATTTGCTTAAAATACTGTTGTTAAGGAATTAGTCCTATCATGTAATGGAGAGTCAAGGAAAACAAACTGCCTTGGCATTACTTTTCAGCAACGTCACATTAATTGAATAGATTATTTAATTTTATAGAAAAGCCACATGACAGTTACAAAAACCATAACACAGTAGGAGGATTAAGATTACATGCTAGAACAGAGTGGTTTTGATTCTTCAGTCTTCATTTAGATGAAGTCATAGCTCCCTCTGACTGACATAACTGCATCTCCTTCCAGAATTTATTAGTTTTTGTGTTTTTCATTGTACAAGTAAGTAAGTATACAGGCTGCAGAACAAGGGATCTGGGAATGAAAAATGGGAGGCTGGCTTTAGGTGTATTTCTGCATGTGGGTGTTTTGCCTGCTGTCCTCAACAGTTTACAGTTTAATCACCCAGGTTTGGTGCTACAAAGAAAACAATTGCTGAGAGGAGATGTTGAATGTTTTGTCAGATATGCAGGACACACTTACTAAAAGCATTTCTCCAATAAAATCTTTATTGTGTGTATTATGTGTTTCTACTTCCTGGGGTTACATAGACATGCAGAGAACAAAACAAAAACAGTCACAGAATCTATAAAATAAATAGCCTTTTGCAAATATATGGGTACTCAAAATTGTTTCTATATTATAGTGTGTAACAGGTACTTCGAAATAATTAACTTCAGCCTGATCTTTTGAAAGATACTTCTGAAAAGTTATTTTAAAGTTCAGATGCAGAGGGATAAAAGGAAATCTATTACATTTTTAAAGCAAATGCCTCTCTCAAAGGAGCTAAGAAAGTACAAATATGTCTCGTATGACTGATCAAAGTTCTATTCACTGTATCTTCAAAGGGAGAAAATAAAAGTAAAATCAGGCTTTACTGTATTAACATAGACTGAAAATTATGAAGAAGCTCAAATGCTTCTTTGTATTGAAGAAATCTGCTGTATTGTTAATCGGTCTTTATCAAACTTGTGCAAAATCAGAAAAAGACACTAATGGATGACAGAAGTCAGAAAACCCACAGTAGCCAAGTCAGACACCTGACACAGAAGATCTTTCTAGCAAGTTGTTGAAAAAAATTTTTTTTAATATAGTTATAAGCTTTTGTGTTTCTGGCAATTCCTAGAAATACAACATAATTCTGATGTGGGGACATCTGTTCAGTCTGAAGAAAATTCCCTTCATAAAATGGGATACAATAACAAGTAAAATTGCATCTTTCTTCTTGCTGACATAATGATTGTCCTGATGGAATTCACTTTCATTTATTTGTCTTCTAAGTTGCCAGCAGTCACAATTCTATCACTGTTCTAATATAAATAGATTATATATTTAAAATACATTTTAATGTATTTTAAAGCCTTGGACTTAAGGTACTGTTTGGTTGTGAAAATTTCAACTTCCTTTAGAAAAGTAAATGCAAGGCCTCATTATTGCAGGATAAGTTTGAAAATGTAAATTCTAAAGGTTCATTGGGAAGTAAAATACAATTTGTAGTAATAGAAAAAGAAAACTATTTTGCTTTTTCATTTGATTGGCTACAGATCATTAATTTTAAAAAGCAGAATTGCTAGTGTTCATATAGATGTTTTCATTTTATACTAAAGAGTAGACTGTACTAATTATTTATCTCACTTATCTATAAATACTGAATATTTACCAAATCTGATCACTAGAGGCCTAATTAAGATTCTGCAAAATTTCATGCTTTTTAGTATCAAGTGTGTGGGGGTTTTTTTGTGGTCTTCTTGGTTTGATTTCACTTGGTTTTAATTCTTTTGGGGGCTTTTTTGTTGGTTGGTTAGTTGGTTTTTTTTTTAACCCAGACATTCCAGACCCTGATATTCTTGGGAAATATTACTATACATTGGTTGTTGATTTTGGTGGTATGTTTCAGTCACACACAATATTAATGACTTCTGTTTTTATTTCCAAGGTTTGTCGAGTTGCGTATGAAATTATGCAGACGTTGCATCCGGATGCTTCGGCGTATTTCCATTCTTTGGATGATATCTACTACTTTGGGGGACAGAATGCTCATAACCAGATTGCTATTTATGCTCATCATCCACGAACTGCTGATGAAATTCCTATGGAACCTGGAGATATAATTGGAGTAGCTGGAAACCACTGGGATGGTTATTCAAAAGGCATCAATAGGAAATTAGGAAGAACAGGCCTGTACCCATCCTATAAAGTTAAGGAGAAAATTGAGACAGTCAAGTATCCTACATACCCAGAGGCTGACAAGTAGATTGAAAGGAAGACATTCAGCAGTTATTATAAAAAAACTCAATTTTGATTGGTCCAAACCAGTCAACAACACACTGACTATTGGTTTCTATGGGAAACCAATTTGCATTTTATCATGTGGTTAAAATCAAAGCCTTTGCAATGAAACTGGAGAAGAAGCTGAGAACAAGTGGATGGGCTGTTGTCTGAACTTACTCTCAAACATTTTTGTTATATGCAGTCTCACACATGCACACACAAACCCACGTACAACAGAAGACTGTTGTTTTATACTTCTTGTCTCTTTTCAGGAGTTGTCCCAGTCATTAGTCTTATGTGAGCTTTGGGCTCTTTTCTCCGCCATTAATTGACAATAATGTTCAGACTTATAACACTGCCACATTGTGTAATTTGAGTGACATGAACATATTTTGTATGTGCAAAATTTGGAACATGGTGCCTATATTTGAAAAGTTTGTGACCTTTTTAGAAGAGCCATGCCTGTTTCACAATGGGCAAGAGTCCACTTACATCTGGTGTTACCATGACCACTGAACTTGCTTCAAACAACAGATTCAGATTTCAGACTAGATTTCTTTACAATTTTGGGGTTTTTTTAGCATTCCATTGATTACTTCTCATCATTAATAAAATAAAGGTTACATTCAACAATAAAGTAGTCACTGTCTCTTAGGAGCTTTTGTAAACAATGCCATGAACAGATTCTTCTAGTACTGGTGATTTCTGGACATTGCATTTGATTGAAAAAAGACAACAACAAAAAATCCATAAAAGAAGGAAAACATAGCCTGAGTTCCATTGAATTTTAAAACACTTGTGTAGTACAACAATTGCATAGGGCACAGTGCTGCTCAGCTTTGCAGATAGTAGGTAACAGCAGGATTATTTAATTGGCAAATTGCGTACATTTACCCTCTGACGCTATTTTCTTACCTTTTCTGTTTTCTTCTGAAAATAATTCAGGGTTTAGTGTATTATGGATGTCCACTTATCATTTTGGCATTGAATGTAATTACTTTTAAGCAAAATACTTCAGGTTATCCCATTTATAGAACCTGTCAGTCTGGACTACTTTAAAAAAAATCTAACAGCTTATCCAAAAATAGTAGGTTACAAGAAGATATACAAGGATGAATTTTTATACATGTAATAAGATTGTTAGTAATTCTTAGTGTTTTGAAACCTCTTGCCAGTCAGCTCTCATTAAGAAAAGAGATAATTTACAAAATAATTTTACAAAAGAAATCATAGATTTGATGGTTGAATATATAAATATGTATAATATGAGATTGTTTCCAGATAAAAAGAATATTTAATAGCATTTTATAGCTTCCAGTGCAATCCAGTTTGGATTACTGGAAGTGCAGAAAATGTTTACTGTTCAGAGACTGAGGAAATGCCACACGAGTAAAGATTAAAACAGCATGGCTAGTTGACCTTAGCAAAGCAAAAATATGCTTAATTATATTTATGAATAGACCAAGGACAGTGTTAACATAATGAATGGATGCACTTGACTATGAATAAATTTTAAGCTGAAAAATAAAAGGAAATCTCTGGCCATGTGCACTTCAGCAGCAGGCTTCCAATTAAAATAGTGGTGAGATGGAACTGGATTGGTATGTGAAGGAATTACAAATTAGTACTTTCTGACATTGTTTGCAGGATTGATCCTGTAGATCCTCCCCAGTAATGTGTCCCTCAATTGAAAAATTATTTTGTGTCTTGAAAACGAATAACAAAATCAAAGTTGAAAAACTTGTGGAGGAGGGCAAAGATACATTTTCCAAAGTGTTAAATAGACATATCAGTGAAAATGAGCTTAGATACCAAATGAGATTTAAAGACTGATTAAAGGATAATGGAAAATTAGTAAGAGCAGCCAGGAAGTGCAAAAGATGAATTTTTGTCACAAAAGATGCCTACAGTCAACTGGTATTTTCTGTATTTTGGAGCTGCTAAGGAAGCAGCTTTATGTTAGTTTCCTAAATAATGCTGATAAATTTTCCACTAATTCAGGCAAGTGGGGTATTTCAGAGGTAAAAATGTAGGCTACAAATAATAACTTTTTAAAAAATTTATTTTGAATGGTACATAAAGCTATTGCTACTTTCCTTTTCATCTTGAAAAAAATTCAAACCCATGAACATTTTATCCTCAGCAATTAATGCATTTTATTTTGGGGAAAAACTAGTTTAGTTGTTTCTCCACAAATACTGCATAATCTAATTGATACAGATTTATACATTTTGAAAATGTTTTATTTTTTAAGCTATTTACTTACAATGTCAGAGCCCCTCATTTCTAGCTCATTTCTTAGTGTGGTTCAGAAATAGTATTCATAAATAAATTAACACTAAAGTTTTTCTGTAGTCAGGTAACTCAGTTAAAAATATAAAAAAAGAAGATAAATAACAGAATATTTAAGATGAGCCCAAAGGCAAAAGCAGATCTGTTGTGGTAATTAGAGGACTGAAAACACTGATGTTGTAGAAGCTGTACCTGTATAATGTGGCAATTCCTCAGCAGACTATCTGACAAAGTATTGGCAGGGTACACATGCCTCCTTACATATTCTAAGTACCTAATGAATAATTAGGTCATCATCTTTGAGAAAATGATCATGAGTGATACAAAATTATAGCATTACTGTTAATAATTCAGAAATGTACTAATGTAGATGCTATGATCTTATTCCCCAGGATCATATGATCCTCTAGTGCTTAAAGTTCAGTACTTCTCAGAAGAAGAAATCTAGCAATATCCTGCTTGCTAGATGCATGTTTCTAGAGATTTGTTTCCTTTAAGACTATCAATTAGTTATATTTGGAATCCTGGGACATCGGTACATTAAAACTGATTTTGTTTTATATTAAACAAAATGAATATTCGAGACTTTATTCTCGGTGTACAGTGGGGTCCAGGTAATTTAAAAAGATTGATGGGAACATGGAAGAGACCCTCAGATATTTTTTTTTTTTTTTTTTTTTTTTTTTTTGGTAGTTCACAGAAAAGTGAATAATAGGAAATAAAAATTTTGTCTTGAATACCTGGGAGAAAGCTGAATCTTTTGAAAGCTATGAACTCATTAAGTTACCAGCCAGAATGCTTGTGAGGAGGAAGCAAGCATACATCATGTTTCTTCTGTTTACCTTGTAGCTCTGCAGCAATCTAGTCTTGCCTCATACCAAACCACCTTCTCTGATATCCATAAGACAACAAACCTTCATAACCCCTTAAACAACTGCTGTTTAATTAAATTTTTCCTCTCTAAAAAACTTTGGTGCGTGTGTGTGCATATGCATGTTGCATACATAAACCTCAATATGAGTAGCACTCTTGTGTTCTTTGCTATTTTGCATTAGCACTGTCACATTCTCTGTGAAAACTTACTTGCCAGGTAAATGTAATTTTTGGAAAGTTTGTATTCTACATGGTGCTTGGAAGCTAAGAAGTTTATTCTGAGTGGTTCAGTTAACTGGTCTTCTGCAACGTTGATGTAGCACCAACCTGAGTTCTTGATTTTCAGGCCAGCCCACAGTGAAATATGTGGTATTTACAGGCATTCTTCCACCATCCTGTCTGTGTGAATTTCTGAGTATTATGGATTTGTTCATGAAGGATGATGTTTTATTTCCAAGTTTTACATATTTAAAATTTTTAACTTCAGATAAGTCTTTTGTTTAACCCTTCTATCATTGAATTTTAAGAAAACTTTAGGGAAAACAGAGATTTTTCTCCTTTACCAATTTTCTGAAAGGAGATCTGATGATACCTTTTTTTACAGAGAGATATTCACAATGTAAATGTTTCCTTCATAGTGGGTTTTATGTTTCTTTCATTTGCAATTATAAAATAAGGGTCTTCTGAGCTAGGAATATAATAGAAAATAAGTCGAAAGTTTTTAGTACAAATTCTTGATAGAGGGAGGGAGATTTTTCCTCATGTCCGTGGAGTAGCACCTACCATTTGGAACCTTTTCATAACAGTGAATTGAACTTCGTTTTTCCCGGTCATTAGTTTCTTCGCAATGTAATCTCTGATGTGACTGAAGAACCCAGATAAAAATAATTTGCTTAGTTTGGGAAATGGGAAGGAGAGAGACTCTAGTAAGACATTCTGCTTTTAATATGAGTTGCTATATCATCTTATAAAGCCACAAATAAACATTTCTGTACTGGGTTAAGGACCTCTGCTGTGAAATCATACATAGAAATTGCAACCCCCTTTTGATTTTGCCTGATACCAGTCCAAGTTGTGTATAAGCTTCATGGTCGTATTCTGATTCTTGGTTGTTATTATACTACAGTTTCATTCCTGTTTTGGTGACATGGGAGCAGGTTGTTGAGGGGCTCAAGAGGTTTTGGGTATTCTTATTTTATGGAATTAAAGTTGCATTTAAAGCTCACTTAAATTCTACTTCCCTAAGGTGCCCCTAGAATTGTAATTATAGTCTCCAGACTTTTGTCAAGGTCGTCTCTATCTACCTGCAAGCTTACCTGGAGCAAGACTGAAACAAAGAAAGTTATTTATAAATATGAACTGCATACAGTTTGTGTTTGACTTCCTAGTATCCTGTTGATTTCCAAAAAGCATGAAACGTGGCACTGCATGATACAAATAAGAGGATAGTATGAGTATAAAATTCCCAAGTCTGCAAAAAAGAATTGCTTGTCTGTTTGCCTGTATCACGGGTCACATTCACTGTGTAAGAGATTATTTAGGAGTCTAAGTACATAAGGCAGAGGTCTTTCAGCATTACTACTGAATCCCTTTCACTGATGTTTGCTGGTCTTTAGTCCTTTTGGTACTGTGCACAGACAATGCTGGTGATATTTGCTATTCAGTGGAATCCCTTTGTATTTATGCTTGTTTCCTTTGACTCAGCTTGTCAGCAGAATCCTATTGCCACTGCAGTTCAGACAAGTTTGGATTAATGCAAAGGCATGTCAGTTGTTTGCACAAAAAAGTCTTTGCCATTGCTCAGAATTAATGTCGCACTCAGGATGGCTCCTTGGGAGGTGCTGTTGAGGGAAGGAGCTGTCTCCACTGCACTATATTGTACACTACTGGCAGTACATGTACTGGTTTTACTTTCTTTTACTAGTTTTACTTTTTACTAGTTTTTGCATGTTTTTTCCACTTTATCCAGGCTCAAGATTTTGTTTTCATTTTAGTATATTTATGAAGGGTTTTCTGGAGGATGGTGAGATGAGGTCCCAAATAACCTACGTTTTCTTCAAGAAGTATAACAGACCTCATCCCATTTCCTCTTAACTGTCTTAAAGACATACTTCAGTTGCACCATTTTAGTAGAAGCAGCCAGCTTGATGTATCCTGAAGACTCTGACATTTTTTTGCTCTTCTGTTAGCCCTACCAACTCTACTTACATCTGATCCTGATTGACTGTGGTTGTATGAAACTTCTTCACGCCTTTCTTCTTCACATATTTTGATATCCTTACCCAGTGGTCGTTACTTGACCAAGGTTGCAAGGGACAAGTCTGTATTTGGTGTTTCATAATAACGTGAAATTACATTTCTTGCATGTTTGCATTTTTGCTTTTATTTTTTAGAAATGCGTTTTTGTGTTGTCCCTCATTAGTATAGTCAAGGATTCAAAGAGGAAACACTATAATCTGATGTGCCTGATAATTGTTTAGGAGGCTTGCAAGGCATAGAAATGCCTTTAATAATAAGATTTACAGCTCATACCATGACAAGTATCTTTACCAGATGAAGGATGTATTTTCATAACATTCCCTATTCATTTTTGGCTAGTGATTATTGTACACTAATGCCTGCAGCTTAATTTGCAAGCCATACAGTGCGGATGCAGTTATTTTACAGGACCAGACAGATAATTTGCTACTCTTCAGCCTTGGAATCCTTTTTATTTAACTTATTTTTAATGTTCCTCTCTGGCAAATTGGAGATTTTGTGTAATACCTATGCACCGTTCTCAGTTAATTAGTCCAGGGCAAGCAGAGCCATGAGGATATTGCAGCTCAGCTGTGAGAAGCCACTGAATGTAGAGATTGCTGTCCAGTTTGGCTGTCTACAGAAGATCCATCTCTTAAAGAAGCCAAGTATATTTCCTGACACATTTCCAAGCAGCAGCAAACTGGAAGAATGAAAAGAGACCAAAAACCATGACGTCCTATTCGCTTCTTTGTGAATGAGAAGGAATTGGGCCTCTATAATGTTGGTGGGAGTAGTTTGCTTCAGACTTCAGCTTATTGCTGGAGAATGACCTGTGATGATGAGTTTATAATTCTAAATCTCTGGTCAGTTTGTAACATCTATAACATTTTGTTTTCAATTGAGAATAAAATTGTTATACACAGTAAGTTCAGACTTGTGGAATTAGACAGTTTTATTCTTGCCTCAGATCATGTGTTAGCTTTCTTAAAATGATGGTTGCTTATGAATAAGGTTCAGTTATTCAGCAAAAATAGAAAAATCTTTTAGGCTGGCTTGACCATTTTTTTACCCGTACATCAGTAGAGATTATAAAGGGGCTAGAGAAGAATTACGTAATCGATTTAAGACTGATAGATTCGTTTCCTTAACTGTTCCTTTTGTTTATAAACAACAGAAGAATTGTTTTGTTAATATTAGAAAGTTATAGTTGCAATGTATCTCCCTGCTCAAAATGTATTTCTTTAGGGCTGGTGATGTGCTGTGACTGCTTTTTATTACACTGATTGATATTAGCTTGTTTGTATGTTTCTGAGTGTATTGCTCATTACTTTGGTCCAGTGTTTGGACTATAAGATTTATGATCCAGGAGTTGTCTTTTTTTTGTTTCCACCTCTTTGTCCCAGTGGGATTCTTCCTTCAGTAGGATCACTACACAGTACAGTAATTAGAATAATACTGGTAGCCATAAAATGGCTTAAACATTTAATCTGTAATGTTAAATTCAATATGATTTTTTTAGTGTTTGCTTTTATTTATGTAACATTAATATTTCATTTAGTTATATATATTGCTTATTTACCATTATGTGTGTATGAAAAAAAAACCAACAATCCTCAAGGAATCCAAGTATCAGAAGTCAGATTCAGGAAGTTACATATCTCCTACATGCTTAGTATATTTATAATATTTACATCTTTGGTTCTGGAACAGCACAGTGATTTAAGAAATCATCTTGTGTACTTTTTGTGCTGTCACTCCTCCTCTTGGAAGTTAATAACTGACTATGTGTATGCTAAATCTATTTAACTGTGAATTGAAATGTTCATTTCCATGCTGATTTGTTTGGTATATGTTAGTCAATGATAATTTTGGCAGTAAGCATGAGTGTATATTCTTCATTTCTGTGCTTTTAAAATTGAGTAGGAGTTTAAGTGAAGGAGCCATTGGAGTAAGAGTCTTTTCTCACCTTTTGGTGAAGTGTCTAGAGCTTACTCATGCCCTTTTAAGATGCACACATAGACAGCAATCTATCGTATATAAAAGGATATTGTATCTTATATAAAAGGATAGAGGCTGTTGAAGCATCTGAAAAAGCCTCGAGAAGACCAGGATGCAATCAAGGTAATGTTTGGCTTGATAGGAAAGTGTGCCAGTCTTGCATTACCTAGAGGTCTTGTTCTCTTCCTGGGCTGTCCCTTCAGGATTCGTTTAACAGACAGGCATTATTTTGTTGTGACTTCATGCTGGATGGACACTGGCTCCAGAATGTCCTGTTTCTTTCTGATAAGATACATCATGTTATCACAGGTGCTCTGCTGCACTGCCTCTGTACTACAACAGTCTGGGTTTTCTCAGTGCAGTGTTGATGTTACTCCCTCTTCATAGTTTCTCTTGAAGGGTTTCCTTTTGGTAAAGCCACACACAGTGTTTGAAAAAAAGAAAATAATATCACTATTTACTGATAAGAGTCTGATATTTTATTTCTGAAGTAGCTGTAATTTGCCTTGCTGACATACAAATCCACAAGGTAGATTTTAACTTCTCTCCTGTAGCAAGTAGCTTACTACTGTTAGCTGTTGCCAACAATTTGGTGCTGAAATTTCAAAGCTTTAAGTCTTTGAAAATACTTTTGTCTGAGAGAGAGTGGTGACCCCTCCTGACAGCAGAGGTATGAGTTCTCAAGAACTAGTTAGGGCTAATTCCATGTGATACATTTTTTCTCTCAACATTGCCACTCTTTTACCGAAGTCTCTTTTATCCACCTTGAATAATTCTAGAATTTAGAAACTAGGGAATAGTGTTGTCTGGTTGAAAGGGAGTTGTAAATAAGTTTGCTAATAGTGCTGCTAGTACAAAGTGTAACAGTGTCCATTACTCTTTTCATTTATGCAATAACTTCTTCAGCAAGTTCTCTACTGTTTTTTTCCAATTTCTTTCATTTCCAGCTGATTGCCTTCCTGTCTGCTTATACATAGAGTGGTCTTCTACTCTGTGCCTTTGTATCTCAAACAAGCCCTGCATATGTACCAAAACTGAAAATAGAAAACTAAGTGCAAGACATTATCAACACATCTGATTTTTTAATCAAATTTTGTCTTCTATAAATCACATTTTTAAATGTTAGGTATTCAGAAGAAAAAAAAAAATCCTTTTTGTTCAGAATTTGTAATCCTGAAACAATAGACAAAAAGGTTTCTAGAAGGAGTAAAGCCTTTCCAGAAACAGTAGATCATTTAGCCCTAGCACAAACAATGAAAAATAGAAAGCTTATTGAATTCCCCAGAGTAGAACTGCATGAAAGAGTACTGAGAGTGCCAGTGGAAATACAGGCGATTATAATCTGTTTTTCCCCTGTTGGTTTCACAGCTCATCTAAGGTGCTGCTTATCTGTGAGGAATCGGCATTAATTTGCATCTGTGGAACTGGACAGACTCTTTAGTGTGCAGGCTGACTGTCAGAACATTTATATGAAATTAGGTCTCAAGACTTCTTTAATCTTACTATGAAATTACCTTGATTTTCTCTTAGAGTATTTAGTGGTTTTGCATCTTGAGGTTTTTGGATAACCACTTCTGAGCAGTGTATGACATGAATGATAGAACTTTAAGTATATCCATCTGGAAAGTGTAGGAACAGCTGTTTATGCATAAGGCGATACATTGATGTGTCATGTTAATTAATCATTTTCAAGTCATAGGAAGTACAGAGTGTATCAGTGTTTACTGCACAGCAATGTGGCTAGCAAATGATTAGTGAAATCACTGTCCATTCTAACTGGGATGTTTTTATTAAAGGACAGTATCTGACCAACAGTTTTAGTTTGAAGTCTGCCACTTGTTTATCATGGCACACACACAGTGACTGAGTAATCAAGAATGTGAACTACATATTACTTTTGGAGACAGATTCAAAGGGTAGTTGAGTCTTACAAATCACTTAAGAATATGTTATTGGACAAAAATGCTCATATTGATTTCAGTGAAGACTCTGATCTGGAGTTTTCAGATTCTGTTTGGGGAGGATTCAGTTTTCCAAGTGTGCATCAGAACAGTGCACTGTAGTCATATTTTCTTATTATTCCTACTTGTCTGAGGAATTTTGTGTTGCTGATGTAATGCTTTCTCAGAATTCCTCACATAGGTCAAGGTTCTGTTTGTGTATGACAATATGGTAATATATGCACAGGCAGATAAGGATGTTCCAAATTCCATAAATCCTTTTAACTTCTGTATACATTATTTTAATATATACATATATATATTATTTGTGCTCTGGAATGGGTGCCTGAGAGTATCATCAGATTATCATGTCAATACTGAAGTATCTCTAGTATGCCAGTGATTAGAGAAAATTATTTTCCTGGAATCACAGTTGAAAATTGCTTAGATGAGAGGTCCTTATTTTCAACAGTAGTACCATTTAGTGATGTATCTGTTTGCAATGGAAGGCAGCAAGCCTTTTGTCAGAGACTGTTGCAGTCCATGTTTTCCTGGGGAGGCATTTTTGATTTCAGGGAGGTGTGCTGATGGAAGCAATTCTCTTGCTACTGAGATGTCTCAAAAATTCAGATGAAGCATTTATTCTGACAATTTCTTCATAAACAAGGAAGACTTAGTCCACAGGGTAGTTCAAATTATCTGAGAGCTTTGTGGGAAAAAACAGTGATTTTCTGACTGCTGACAAAGTATTTGTTTCATGATATAACATTTTTCAACAGCATCTAGGAAGACTGTTCTTGTATGCATTTCTGATCTATACAGGCTACATTCACGAGAAGGTTAATCTGAATACCAGGAAAAAATATCTACCAAAAAATTTAATATAGAAATAAAGTTGTTTGTTTAACTACAGCTTCTGATGATAATGAGTGTATTTTCCTTCATAGTTTTCTTTGCAAGTTTTGGACTACTCCCAGGATCTACTTTGTGCCAGCAGTTAGAGTCTTCTGTCCCATAAAAGGCAGTATCTTGTCTTATACTCTATTAAAATTTCTAGATTTTTTTTCTTGCAGTGTTCTTCATGCATATGTTGTGTTTCTTTGTCTCTTTGTGATATGTATGTATGTTTAAGAGAGCAGTTGCTAGAACAGACTTTGAAAGTTTGGTATCAGAAGGCCCTAGACACGTGCAAATACTCTATGTTTCATCATTACAAAGTCTTCATGAATCATAACCAAAGCTCCTATAAATACTGATAAACAGTGTTTAGGCTCGGTTGCATAATGACTGTAGTCTTGGTTTGAATTGAACTGTTTCAGATTTGTCTCTTTTCAGGGTCTTACAAGTCTTATAGTTTGCACCGGAAAAATTTTAAGCTAGATATGAGTGGAGTGCAGTCCTGTGAATCGTCAAGGACAGGACTGCTCAGTGTAATCCAAACATGTCCAAAAATTTTCACCAGCTTTACGCGTTTGGCCAATACAGAAAATGACATAGACCTCTCTAGAGACCATTTCCAAAATATTTTTTAACAATTATTCTTCTGGGTATGTTTTTTATTCTGTCATTTCTTCCATCAGTTCTGAAAAAGGACTGATTTTCTTACCTCATTCATGATTGTCTGGAATAAAATGTGTACTGAATAGGAATAAACAGGTCAAGAAAGAGAAAAGTTAATTGCCTCTAACATATTATGTTCATAGTGTGCCATTCCCTAATGTATTCCAGTTTTCCCACCTTTCCACTTGCTTTGTATTTCTTTATACCTCATGAACTACCATAATGAAAAAGAAATAAGCGTAGAGTGTTTTCCTTTACACTGTGCTGAAGTGTTCTTGGGAATTGAAGAACCACAATTTCTTGATCTAGGTACAGGAATGCCAGCTCAGCCCCAGTGCACATTTTTGTGCACATTTTTGCAAGTCATCAGGAAAATATAAGATACTTTATGGGTATGTATTTTTTAATTATTAGGGTTTTAATATTGAGATAGTTGTGCATCTGCTGTTTTCTCGATAGTTGTCTTATATATTTATTCTGCCCTTCAGTATGAGGTGTCATGTTTATCACTTATCAGCCCCCACAGTCTCGGACTGTAACAGCTTCTTCTGAGGGTTTATATCAAGAAACCCAGATCGGTTTTCTATCAGTTCTTTTCCTTACAGCCTTATTAAAAGATGAAATAATTAGTAATGCTTTTCCCCAAACTTGTAATTCCCAAATTCATAGTGACAGTTTTCTGGCTTAGCCATCACTGACTTAAGATTATTTATCCATGTTCTAGAGTGTGTGTGTGTACCATTCTGTCTGTGTTATTTTTAGTTTGTATTTTGAGAGAATATTGTTAGAGCAGACTGAATCCTTTTATGAGAAAATTTAAGTCACTCATTTTAGTATTTTTTCTCTTATGTCCAGGTATTTAGAAATGATCGCAGTCTAAATGTGCAGATAGCGATGTGATAATTAATATTTTTACCATTTAGCCCAAATTCTTTGGTTCCAACATCTCTATATTTTTATATTTTGATTTTGCCAGGACTAGAGCCGGCTCAATTATTTCCTTAAAACCAGTGTAAGTTTTCCTTCTTCATTAAATTAGATATAATGCTAGCATGAGGCCCTAAGGAGACCTGAACTGCAGGTCTCAAAATTTCAAACTAGATACCAAGTTTAGCTCAGGATAATTGCAGTGATTCTAGCACTACTGCAAAGCCTTGTCTCCATTAGCACCAGCCACCACACTATCTGTAGCTATTATTGCACTGTGGTAATACAGCTGAGAAAAATCACAAAAGTCCTTCTTTGGCTCAGCAGAATTAAGAGATGTGAATTAGTGAAACCCAGACAGTTACCCTTAGAGAATCTAATTGCTTGGGAGGTCAAAGTTTGTTTAATCTTCACCCAAGTTTAGAGGGCAGGTACTAACATAACTCAGCTAGCAGTTTGCTTTCTTGTACAAACCCTCAGATCCAGCACTGTTCCATGTATTCTCGTGGTTAGAGAAGAAATCCCAGAAATTTGTTTTCCAAATGGTTATATCAATAGCCTGTGCATACATAATGCTAGAATTGTAGTCTCTTGATGGAGAATGCACTTAGACAATATGGAACGTGAAATGGTAGTTGAAATCTAGGAGTGTGTTTAATGCGGGCCTTGGATTTTTGCATGTATTGAGAGGTTTAGATAAAAAATCTGGTGTTCAGTAGTCTCACTCTAAAAAAGGGAATAAAGAATAGAGCTGAGCTGTCTCTGTAGGTTTGGCTCTATCCATCTACTGCAGCTTTCTGATTTCTTGACTGACTTATAACATCTGTCTCAGTATTCAGGTTGATTCACTACTTTTCCATTACATTTATTCAACTGCATTGTAATTTATGCATACTAGGGTTTTCTCTTTATTTCTCTTTTTTTTAGGAGCCACGTTGGTCTCCAGAAGTTGGCACTGATAAGGCTGTAATGGCTGGGAAAATGTGCCTAATTGAGCACATATATTATGAACAAGCGAACATCCCGAAAACATTACTCATGAGGATGTCACCAGGTGGTGATCTCTGTTTGCAGCTGCCCTGACATCCTTTAGATTAGGCCAGTGGCAGGACTAACTCAGCTTTCAGCCTGCCAGTGTGTAATACAAGCCTTAAAATATGTGAAACATAAGAACCTCATGTTTGAGTTCATGTTGTGTCACCATTTATTAACAGTAATATTTAATAAGTTTTTTGTTAAACAAAATATTACTGTTTTCTAAGTGTGGTCATGTACCTTTTATCTATTTTCAATCTAAGTAATGGACAATTTTTTGTAAAAACAAAGTAGAATTTATATACGAGGAATGAGAATGGGAAATATGGATGGAACTGTGTGTGCCAAGTGAAAGCACAAGCACTTAAACTACTCTACTGCTTGGATCCTGATTTTATAGGAAATGAAGCGTGCCAAAGACAAAGAGGAGGAGAATTCTGAACCCTGAAGATTAATGATAGTGCACTCTGTTTCAGATATGAAACCCCTCATAATTGGTCTGGATCATTATTTTGAAATTGCTTCAAGTGGTTCAATTCAGTTTGAAAGAGAACTTAAGTTTGTTTCAGCTTCCAAGATGTGTTAGAGAGTTTTGGTATTATTACATTTTTCCTTGTTAATTAAAGGTACAGATACTCATTCCCATTTCAACACATATTAAACCCCTGTTGAGAATGATTCCCCACAGCATCACAGCTCAGAGAAGCAGGTGTTTGACTAATGTTCAGTGAGGATAAAAACATTTCATGACAGATGTTCAGAGAAAAAAAACATAATCATTATTGCTGCATAATTATAAATTAATTGAATTTTGCTTTAATAGTGCCTTAGTCCATAACTGCTGAAAGATGGTACAGCTGTAGAAAAAGTCCTGTTCCTCATGTATATAAATTCTCAGTGGTCTGTTGCCAGTACTCCAGTGGATTGCAGTCAGACATACTTCAGATAGTTTTAATACACCAGGGAGGGAAACAGCAGCTAACCACAGTAAAGTGAAAGTCATCATAGCCTGATTACACCTCCATTCAGTGTAACTCTAGATTAAACACACCTACACAACACCGAAGTCCTAATTGTAGATTCACTTGAAAAAAATTACTGTTAAGATGGCCAGCAGGAACTTGCTAGTTGCCCTTGTGAGAATATGTCTTGAAGACAAAGTTTAATGTAAGATGCTCTTTTGAAACTCCTAATGGCTATCAAGCCTAATAAAGCAGTATGAACCATCCAAATATGGCTACCTAGTAGTGCTTAAATACTAATTAAAAATACTTATCATCTGGAATGGGGAACCTTATTGAAGTCAGTTCACAATTTCTGCTGACAAGCTATTATATTCTAGAAATGATAGGTTAATTAACATACCATAGCCATGGGGGAGGTACTGTTTGCTTTGTTTGTCCTTGGAAGAAAAATGACATCTTAGTGGATGAACTTAACATCTAGTGTTGTGTCCTGTGAAGAGATCTGTAGTCAATGTGCTCTTTGGAAAATGGAATTTCTCAAGTCTTTTTACCTGTGACAACTGTTTCTCTAGGAAATAAATTCTAAGGGAGGACTCAAGGATATTTAATGAATGTTTTATTTTTAATTGAATAGAAGAAGCTTTCTCTATGTTTGTACTTCATTTGTCTGTTACTCTTTTGAGCATAAGGTATACATAAAAAGTTTTCTTTTTGTTTGCTACCTCTCATTTATGAACTGTTATGCCTTGATGGTGGGTCCCTGTAAGACAAAACTTTTCAGCATGCTCCATTATCCCTGTTTCTAATTTTTTGGACGCTCATTATTTGAATAATGTTATGATTATTCTGAGACCATGAAAAAATTTCTGCTGCAAATCAGAAAGGCCTGTAGATGGAATAATTTTTTTTTTTTCTCCCTTAGGCAAGTATGTTTTATACTTTGCCACAGAAGGGTCCTGAGATCTGGCATGCTTTTTATTTTCTCCAAGTTTTTAATTATTTATTTATTTTTATTTAAAAAGTATAATTCTTCTGCAAAGCACTGCTATGTTACATTCCTGACAAAGACAAGAATCTTCTTTAGTGATACTCCTTTCCACAGCATATGGGGAGCCCACTGAGGTAACATAGTTTGAGCATGATAATTCTCTCTGAACTATTAAACATTGAGTGTTTAATTCCTGATCATACCTCAGTCCAGAAGAAATGACACTGCTAATCAATTTTCTTCTCTTAGTCTCATGCCCTCAAATGGTATTGAAGTGAATGTATTCCAGAAGATTCACAGAGGCTGTGTTGCAGTTTCTGATCACTGTATTTGTCATTCAGATTGATCTGGCATAAAGCAGGATTAGCAAAGTCCCCACGCAAGGTTAATTCAGGCATCTGCTGTGAGTACTTCAGTCATCTTTGACAGGATCAACACAGTCACACCTTCTTGCATTTAAAATGGAAATGTGTTGAGTGAGACTGGTACCTCTCACTGATCTCTTAGACCAGTGGGAAAGTTTAGGACAAGGGAGACTTACCCTTGGTAAAGGAGAGTTGGTTTAGGGAAGATTTAAACAAACTGGACATACACAAGTCCATGAGCAGACCTGACAGCAGGCGCTGGTGGAATTCGCTGATGTCATTTGCAAGGTCACTCTTAAGTGGTTTTGAGCAGTCATTGTGTTTAAGGGAGATTCCTAAGAGGTAGAAGAAGGGGAATGACATTCTTATCCTTGAGGAAGAGGATCTTGGGAGCTACAAACTGCCCAGCCATGCTTCAAGGGAAGGGAATCCGTAGGGCTGATAATCAGGAAAACTATTTCTAAACATATTAGAGACAGAAGGTGATTTGGAGTTGGCATGCAATTTCAAAAGGACTTTCTTGCTCAATCAACCTGACAGCCTGCAAGGTTGACTGGCTCAGGAGATGAGAGGAGAGCTGTGAACGTTGTTTATCTTGATCTGAGCTTTTGACAGAGTCTGAAATGCATCCTCAGGTCAAACTTACAAAGTAAGTTACGACTAGAGAAGTGGACAGTGGGGTGGAGTGAAAATTTGCTGAGCTGCTGGCTCAAAGGTTTTCCATCAGCAGCACCAAATCCAGATGGAGTTCAGTCACTGGTGGCGTACTCCAGAACTGGTAGGACAAATACTGTTTAGCAGCTTCATTGGATGATGAGGGCAGAGTGCACCTCAGTTTTACACCCTGATATTCTAAGGGACCCAGAGAATGGGCTGCCAGGAATCTGGTGAAGTCAACAGAGGGAAGTGCCAAGTTCCTTCTCTGCACCTGAGAAGGATCAACTCCATGCACTAGAGCAGCACTGAAAACCAAGTGGCCAAAAAAAAGCTTGGCAAAAAAAGACCTGGGGGTCCTGCTGGATGAAAAGGTGAATGAATCAGCAACAGATGTTAGCATTTGTCTTAGGATGCATGAGGAAATTATTCCCAGCAGGTCAGGAAAAATGATTATTCCCTTCTACTCAGCAGTGGTTGAGGGGCATATCTGAAACGCTGTATTCAGTTCTGGGCTCAACAGCACAAGAAAAATGTGGACTTGGAATGAGTCCAGGGAAAGGCCATGAAGATTAAGGGACTGAAAAATTGGCTGTGCTGAATCAGCTGGGATTGTTCATTCTGGGGAAGACTTGGAGGGAAGGAAACCTATCAGATATTTTAAAGCAAAAAGAATATCCTGCTTAACCAAGGACAAACTGAGGCCTGGCTGTGCAGCTATTAGCAATACCTTAACAATCTGAAAGGTCTTTCAAAAATAGGCTGGAAAAGTTGCTTCATCATAGCACATTTGTTGAGAACTGTGTTAGTGGTGACTTCTCCTGCTCTGTAAGCACAGCAGCTCATTGTAAGCCCTCATGTTTCAGAAAAAAGGTCAGTTAGGACACCTACCTTGCTTTTAAAGCTCTTTTTGGTGGCAGACAGCCTAGAAGGAATTGTTACTGATGAAGACTTGTATACACAGTCCCCAATATAGTCCTGAAAAGTAGTCAGGTAGTAAAAATTATGGTCTGTGTCCATGGTCTTGGAAAGGCATCAGCCAACCAAAGAAAGTGTATATAGCCAGATTGGTTTTACAGTTTGTGCAGCTTGGTCACACCTTAACTATAGATACTTCCACATTAGGTTGCTTCTGAGTTCAGCTGAATGATGCAGCTGACAAACATACTTGGGGCTGTGCAGTGTTTTTTATACTTACTGATACTCCTGACCACAGGGGTATTGCCCTAAATTTCCTTGTGTACTGAACATTAATGCATCTGAGAGAAGAAGATGATTAAGCAGTTCTGGCATTCCCGTCGGCATATTTTTTTGCTTCCCTGAGCCAGAAATGCTAAATTCTTGGATCATTATCTAAAAGCTACTGTCTACATAGGCTCATGGAGCTGCCTCTTCCTTCCACTTCAGAAATTTTCGTCTTCACGGTATTAACATACGCACTCATCTCGCTATTTGAGTCAGAGTCAATGTTCCAGCACTAATACCTTCTTCCTGTCTGCTCTCAGCTAAAACTTAAACTGATCATGTCAGAAGAAACACAGAGCTCTTTAGAATGCATTCAGAGTTTAAGGAATTTTCTTTAAACTCCCATTAGGAATTTAATTTAAAAATTTTCTAGCGTACTTGTTTTCCTGTAGCAGGAGTCAGAGCAATTGCTATTTTTGACGGATGACTAAAGAAACAACATATAATAAGTGGTGATAATGGCATTTTGTGAGATTACTGAAGACAAAAGGGAAGGCTTTGAGTGATATCCATGTTTGTTCAAAGTTCCAAGTATAGATTCTTAAAATTTCATTTTGCCCTTGTAGGAACACGTAGAAGCTTGCCTTAGGGTTTTGGGAACCGTATGCACATGCAACAAAAATATGTCAATGCTTTAAAATATTTTAGCTCATTCAAAGAATCTCAAATAAAATTCATCAATAAGTAAAATAACAGTTTCAGAATAGAGGTAATTTGTTGGACAGTTATAAGGACCAAAAGATTATTTATTACTCTACATTGAAAAGCCTGAGTTCTTTGTACCTCTGCCATAAGCTTGTATGTTGCTAGAAGTTGAAAAGGTACATATTTTGATAAGACCTTTAAAGGAATTTCAATTTTTTTGGCTGCAAGGGAAGAATAGACCTCATTAGGCAGAAAGTAAAAATGAACAATGAACTAATAATTCAGTTAGGAAAGAAACAAAATAAGAAATGTGGAATAATTATTAGGAGCACTGATAATGAACCATCTCTTTAGATTGCCTAGCATTTCCATTATGTTAGATTTTTGTAGTATGTTTTTTTCCTCAAAACTTAATACCTTATTGTTTTCACCAGCCTTTAAAGTTTTCCAGGCTCAAAGACCTGCAACAGGAGAGAGGTCTTTTGTAAACACTTCAAAATTCTCATTGAATTATAAAATGTTACAAATTACTGCTTCCCTTGCTTAATTTGCATTTCAGAAAGAGATTTTTGTAGGTTACTGAATATAAAGGCTACAAGTCCATGCTGCTGCTGTGATGTGATAATAAACTATTACTACAAACTTCTGCAAGTAATTAGATTAAAAAACAAAATCAGGATCTTAAATTTAGTCAGTGTAAATACTAAGTGCAGTATTTGGAAATATTTTAAGAAGTAAGCACAGCTATATATATGGTAATGATTTATGTTTCTTATTTTAAAGTGTGTTCAATGAGATACTTGCACGAAAAAAGACAATTTTTTTTCCTGTTAACCCACAGCTACCAAAAAGAAGACTGAGACCTGACTGCTGAAGGTGGAGAATTCTCAGAAGGTAGGTTGTTACTGATGATGTCTGACACTCCAATCTTCAATTCTGTTGTTGATATTACTGTCTATGAAATAGAAAATTCAAGCAAAGCAGTGGGAAAAAACCAGTTAGGGTTCCCATATTTACCTACTGGATGATATTTGGCACCCCAGTAATGAAAGATACTCATGAAAGGCCCCATGGAGTCTAAGCAGAGAAAACATGCATATGGAGAGGCTTGGTGTAATATTCTGCACTAATTAAGGCAATTTACATTTACCTCTAATTTTGACACAGATGCTGTGAAGGCTGAATAATTGATGCATAAATTCTTTCTGTTATGCAGCTGAGAATGTGAATGATAAAGATTTTATGGCAATGACCTGAAACTATATTACCACATTGTCTTATTCAGTCTTCAGTCTCTATTGTAAACTTTGGAAGATAGGGCCCTAAAAATAGACAATGTTTGAGAGGAAAAAATATGGGGATATTTTAAGTTTTGTTAATAATGCATAATGCATAATGTAAATAACAGCAAGTTATGAAAAAAATGCATGACTGTGCTGACCACTGATTGGTAATCATTTGGATGCACTTTGGTGAGAATCAAAATCACGAGCTGCAGAAATGCCAATGATGCAGATTTTTTCTCCATTTCTGAGGACTGTATGTTTTCTGCGTTTCTTCTGAATGTATAGAAGGTATGACATGATTACATTTGCAAGTAGGTAAATGGAATAAACCCTCATCCTGATGCAGTCAGTAATTTAAAGCAAGAAAGTTGTCTAGTTAGTCAAGGAGATGTGCAATTAGGGCTTGTACATGCTGAACACAGCTGCACTTACCTCAGCTGGGTTTGTTCTGCTCTCTACAGCTGGTGGGTGGACTGAACCAACTCTGAGCTGTACGGGAAAAGAACTGGACAGCAGGGGAGCTGCAGATGCAAGGAATGCGGATACACTAATGACCTAAGAATTCGCAGAGTCTAAGTGAGATTTTAGGCATATAATTCATATCAGAATTTTTTTTTTATGCTCAGCGATAGCAAGGGCCAATTGTTTCAGAGTTTTATTTGTTCTTGTTTGTTAATGATGCTAATGCAGAGCTGTTGATGATTAACTTGCCTGCCTCTGAGAATCATCAAGTCATTTGTTACAACTGACTTCCAAGTTCTGTAATAATCCTGGTACTTGGATATCAGTGTGCCATGGAGTAAAGCTGTGTGTATAGCTTTCAGATGAAGAAAGTAGGATATGTATGTCATTCTCTAGGTGGATTTTCTGAGTCTCTGGGAAAATGATCCGTAAATATGAGTTAGAACACAAGTATATGCATTACAGGGACTGCATGGATCTGTGGTTTGAAGTTGAGGAGGAAGAAACACTGGATATAGTAGCTTGTAGCTCAAAATGTATTTATGTATTTATGTACTATAAAGGTTCCATGGGTCCTGCTTGTGCCTGATTCTAGCTAACACTGTCACATAATTAGATTTTCTAAGTCTGTTATTTCATGAAAATAATCTATTTGCATTGTTCATATCAAAAAACAAACCCAAACAAAACCAACTAGCCAACCAACCATAAAACAAAAAATACCCTGTGAAA
This sequence comes from Sylvia atricapilla, assembly GCF_009819655.1. NCBI lineage: Eukaryota > Metazoa > Chordata > Aves > Passeriformes > Sylviidae > Sylvia > Sylvia atricapilla. The sequence continues at coordinate 22,953,628 of NC_089145.1, read as the reverse complement.
ACCAATCCTACTAATTTTAAACAGATTATATTTACTTTCTAAATTAAATCAAAGGTACAGATTATATTTCTATTTAAAAAATGCTTGGCATGAGCTCTGGCCTTAGAGAATATCATAATTGAATGTGTGAGATTGTTGAAAAAGAAGCAACTGTTAGGTAGCATCCCTGCTGTCAGTTTTATAAACTGCTTCTGATACAGCAGTGATGTGTATATTTCAAATTAAACCCAGTTTAAGACAATTTCTTCTTTCACAGTCCAGATGCATCGAGTCAGTGTAATTATAACAGCAGTGTACTAGTGATATGGTTACAATGCCCAGATTTACTTTCTCTGAAAGACATAAATTTTAAATAAGAATTGAAGAAAGATTTTTTTTAATAGAATCCATTTAATATTCTGCTTGTTGGCCATCCTCACTGGTTTAAAATAGAATCAATTTGTTTATTAGCATATATTGTAGCATTATTTGCACAATACATAAATCAACAAAGATATATCCACTTTGTTAGCAAAAGTCTGCTCTGTGATTTCTTGGTATCTTCCACTTGAGGATATCAGAGACATCCATAAATGTCACAGGAAAGAGCCTACTTAGATGCTGCACTTAGAAACTTATAATTTATGCAATAAAAATTCCATATTCTGCACACAAGATTCCTGTTATCTCATATAAAAAACGAGATATTCCTTTGCATGGTCATATGCAGATATGGTATTTCTGATTAGGAATGGTGTGAAAACCTGGCTTCATTAATCCAACAGGAATATCCTGAGTGAAGCTGGGTTGTCATTTAGGTTTTTTTCCCAAAACAAAATAGCTTTGTTTGGGATACTAATAGGGAATGTTTTTTTGCTGCATATTCCACTTAAAGGTTCAAAGATGCTTGCAAAGTTGCTTCTGTTGTGAAATGAAGATAAACCTTTCCAGACAAATACTTCTAAGTAAAAAAAATATATTTTTCTTCTTCTGTGGTAGGAATCTTGTAATCAAAATAATACATAAGATTAGGTAACTTGTACCTGGATGGGAGCTAAATGATGATTAAATACAATTTTTCTTTCAATCTCTGTATATAGGACAGTCCTCAGCATTTTTTATCAGTTGTGTGGACAGACTCTTTTTCAAACCCTAAGCTTAAGAATGGGAATTTTTCATGGATTCTGAGTGTTACGAATAAGAAAGGCTTGGTAAACAGATTTTAGTCTTTCTTGAATGCCTTTAATGTGCCATTTTGGAGAATGGGTATTATAATATCAACCTTTTGTCTTTTAATCCCCTGATTTTTGCATTCATAACATAATAAATAATTGTCCTCTGAGCAAGTGTCACTTTCATCTATGTTGTTTAGACTGCTACAGCATTGTTTTCAGATTTTGGAGAATGTAAACCATCTGTAGTAACTGCAAAGAAGATTTTCTTCCATCCATGTCTGAATGATCCTCTTCCATCTGAGACAACATAAAGGTGAAAATTTAATGAAGTGTAGAATGACTAGCAATACTGTAAAATGTCATTACCTACATATACCTGATACATTTTCTCTGTTCTTGTTAGAAAATTGTTTTTTTCTGAAGTAGCCTAGAAATTTTTAGTGAGTGAATTGAAGAACAGTCAGAAAGTAGCAATGTCGATTCCAACAGCCTGGATTGTAGAGAAAGGCTCTGTTAAGTACCTACAGTAGTGGGGTAGTGCCAAAATATTTCTGACCTTTTCAAGATAATTGTTTTCAAAGTCACTGGCATTCTGTTTTTATTAGTAAAGCTTTTCCCTTGTAGTGTTCATAATTTAAATGTTTTCTAGCCATGTAGTTTTGAAAGTTAGAATTGCACAATGTAATAAAATAAAAGAACCTCGATATGAAACAAAGGAAGGATTAGGTAATGTCGATTACCTTTCTTTCTTCTGACTGACTGCTTCTTTTTCTATTACCTGTCTTTTTAAAAATGTAAGTACTATGTTATTCTACAGGGCTGGTGATCTTGTTAAGTAAATTACAGATACATCTGTAACTGTAGGGGAAACCAGATCTAATGCAGATCTAGATATTGTCATTCTTAGTTCAAGGGGGCATTGCTGTCTCATGTTAACTGTCTGTCCACCCAGGAAACTTGGATCCTTTTCTGCAAAGCTGTTTTCCAGCTGCATAACCTGTACTGGTGCAGGAATGGGGTAATTCCACCTCCACTGCAGGACTGGACACTTTGCCTATTGGCCTCCATCAGATTCCTGTCAGCTGTTTCCCTGGCCAGTTGAGATCCCTCTGAATAGCAGCACAATACTCTGGCTTATCAGCCACTTCTCCCAGTTTGTGTCATCAGCAGATTGCTGAGAGTGCACTCTACCCCATCATCCAGATCATTAATGAAAACACTGAACAGTTTGGACCCCAAACTTATTTGCTGTATTTATTGCCACTTTGCGCACTGGTATAAGTACTTCACTGGGTACAGCATCCAGTGGACCTTGGCTTTTTGACTGTCTCTACTTGCTTGGGCCAGTGTCTCTATTCCTGCCAGGTTACCTGTCCCTGCATTCACCTTATGTGTACTTCCTTTTAGTCCAGGGCTGTGGTCTTGCTTCTTTCCCGTCTCTCCTCTCAGGATCCTGAACTCCACCAATTTGTGGCCTCTGCAGGCAAGGCAGCCCCCACCTTTCACACACCCGTGAGCCTTCATCTTCACCTTATTTGTAAAAAAGCAGCAGAGCACCTTGTTTGCAAACAATGCCTGTATCAACCCCACCAAGCGGTAATTGTGAGATCTGTGTAGTTCACAGGGGTGCATAATAAATACATGTCTCATAGGACATCATTGACCAGGCAGAGATCAGTCAGTACATCTTCTGACTACTCTTACCAGAGTCATACTGAAAGGAGATATTCTCTGGGGCTTTTAGCGCTCCCTATGTGAGAGCAGGAGAACATTAATATTTATAGTTACATATATACCTGAAGTTATATTTTATGTCAAATCAACTAATTACAGGATTTGTACATGAAATTTTTTCAAGGCATGTAAAATGTGTAAATTTTTCAGAACTCTTTCTCTATGGAGTATTCAGGGCACCTTGTCAGGTTGTACATAAAGCGCACTGGCTGTGGTTCTCAAGAAAGTTCAGATAAGGTAAGTATTCCCCATATCAAGGAGAAAAGCTAACATGATGAAGCTGAGACAGACATTTTGGGTGGTGAGAAACCTGTGGGTGATAATGAATTTGATCACTGGAAAGCAAGACAATGCATGACAAACTTTGAGGAGGTCCTTCTGTGTCAAACTGTGTGTCCTTTATGAAGCTACAAGAGTGAACACTCTCTGAATAACTTATTCTGCAGGATTTTAAAATTTTTCTTACTTCCAAACCAAATTTCTCCTGAATGGTTGATTGACTCTTACTTAATTCCAGGTTTTAGAAGCCTTCCAGTTTTGGTTTTTTTAAGGGCTGCTTGCTTCAGTCTATCAACCAGTAGTGTCTGCTTTACAAGGACTGGATAGAATTGAGAGATTAGCATCAGTAATGGAAAATAGGAATGGGACGTGACTATCTAATGGAACTTCTTTTTACTGTATAGAGGAATGGAAGTCAGACAAACAAGTGTTGATCAGATTCAGTTTTCAGGTTATGTATTAAATAATCATCATCATCATCATCATAATATTAGTTCATTGATTTCATGTTCCCACACCCCACTGGGAAAGGTAGAAAGATCTACAAATTTGTCTAGAAACTAATTCTTCAAGGTTTTTAGGAGTAAGGATGTGGAGAGGAAAAGCAGAAGAGGGTTCCATTGTGGTGGTTTCTACGATATCTCTGCCCAGGGGCCTGAAGGCCTATCAGGATGGGTATGCAGAGTTTAATTAAGCTGTTGTGAAGTTGAAATTACTCAGTTATGCACAATAAACTTTCTGACAGCCTTGGTCTACCCTGACACGCTTCTGTTGAGTAAGCACAAAACATATACACAATTTCATTTATGAAGAATAACAAAACATATTTGAGAGAGAGACAGCAAAGACTCAGATGTATCTATATAGTTCCTTACAATCTACAAAGCAAGCAAAAGAGAACTTCTGGTGTGCTTGATTTATTGATTTTAATCTACAGTGAATTGACAGAATATTTCTATCTATATCACACCTGTTTAAAAAAGATGTAATTGCAGAGCAGTATATGAAATAGATCATGGAAATGTTTCCTTCTGGCTTTTCTTGGCAGATGTGCTAAATGGTTATTCCTTTCATCATACAGTTCTCACACTGTAAAATACAACCTGCTTTTTCTCTACTGCATAAGTCAGGCAAACTGCCCATACACTAGCAGAAAAAAATAGATGACCTTTCTGAAACATTGAAATTTTTTCAGGGCTTTTTAACTGGCATTTAATTTGTATGTGCCGCAGTCACTTGAATTGGCATGCTTTCTGTGACTTCACATTTCTCCCTTCTCCACATCAAATATAATTCATTTTGAAAATGAGCAGTGACATTTTATACTGAAGCATTATTAATCTTTGAGGTTATGAGATACAGTCTTCCTTCGAGTGGAACATTTATAAACAATATAATTAGAATTCTTCTAACAGGTCCCAATTAATGATATGGAAAAAAACCCCAAAAAGATTGTTATGTTAGACTCGTGAAATTCCAAATCTGGGCTAAAATAGCAAACACACCCAGATGGATATACTGAGGACATAGTCCTCTCCCTATCTCCTCCATCTCTGATATTTTACTGGTTTGAGATAGTGATATAACTGTTTAATAAAGTGGCATGGGAAAAAAAATTACATTGACTATATTCTTTAGAGTTTTGATTGAGGGAGTTATCTTTTTGTATCTAATTCAACTATGTTTCTTGTTGAACTATTTCTTGTTGAACTATTCAACTATATTTTCAAACTTTAATAATTTGGAAATTGCAGATGAATGCACATAGGCCTAGTAACTTAGAAGGGCTGGTTCATTTAAATGAGTATGTGTTGTTTATGTCGTATGTGTCCTCTAAAGATGCAGCAGATCCAATAACATGAGTCTGAGCAATGACAAAATATTACTCTTTCATTATTAAAGCTAAATCTTATTTAAAAAATATTTGAGGAGAAAAAATTAGCCCGGGTCTTAGGACTGCCACATTAATGTCCTTCAGTGAAAAATTACTTATGTATTCGATAGTTCTTGAATGGCTTTAATAAAGCATATAAAGCATATTAAAAGAAAATTCTCTCAGAGCACTGACATGTGCCAGAGGGCAGATTAATGAGAACTGGAGAGCCAAGCCACCTGCCTGATTTCTGTACTGACAATTCACTGGAGTTTTATGAAATTGCTAAATGAGTCAGTAGTTTTTCATTGCCAGAAGTACAGTGTCTTAGACTTTCCTTGGCTTCTTGATCAATATAAAGGGTAACAAGAGAAAAGCAGTCTTGGCTGCAGGGGCATTTGTCCTGGCTGTAATGTCAATATAGCTGCCACATTTGTCACCTGACGTGGCAATTATGTATTTCTCAAGGAGGAGGCACTTGGTTTGCTGTAGAAAATTGTGGTTCCATATTCACAGATGCTTAGTCAGTCAGGAAGATTATTGTAGAAAATTCCAATTACTTACAAAATTGACACATGACATATCACAATCAAAACTGATGTATCTCTTAATAAATTTCTGAGCTCTTAAATAGTTAATAAAGCTATGCTGTTTTGCTACTGCAAACTTTTTTTTAAGAGTGAGAGAAGTTCGTGATGCCCATATTTGTTGAAAAATATTTGATTTACATAAAGATATCCAGATTGTTTGCAAAAGACAGGTTCTATGCAGAAATGAGACAGATAATAGAAGTTGCCTTCCCTTTGTAATTCAGTTCTACACTACGAAATCTTGGTATGACCTCCTTTAAAAGGAGGAAATTCTGTCTACAGACTTAAACTCATGCAACCTTAGAGACAGAGAATAGAATAGAACCGAGTTAGAGCATTTGTCCAACTAGGATTTGAAAGCAGTTAAACTCATGTAAGCCCACAGGCTAGAACAGAGTGCCAAAAGTGTGGTCTTCTGATTTAAGAACTATTTAGGTGTATCCCAGCTACAAATTTCTGAAAAAGAACTGTCTTCCTTATCCAAACTCTCCAGAAAAGTTAGCATCATTCACTCCTTAGGTACAGGGAATTCATAACAGGTTTCTTGCCCAGGGCTATGAGTTTGAATCTTAAATCTGGAGAATTTTTACTTTCTTTTCAGGATTTTCTGTAATTTGGTGCAGCTGGGCTTTTTTCCCTCATTTTGCTACCTCTACTGAATTAATCACTTGATGGGGAGCAGTTGGAGCTGAATAAGATATAGGGAGTTCAAACTGAACTAGAGCACATTAATTCTCACTGCAGGGCAGTGTTAGAAGCGTCCCTGATGCAGACCAAATTTCTCATACAGAACAATCAATCTGCCTTCCTCTCACCAGTCTCCTCAGGGGGCCCCTCAGAAGACAAGAGTCAACCTTGCTCTCTCTACTCCTCCCACCCCCATCACACAAGTGTGATGAGACAGCCATCCTACGAGCTGCAGTTCAGGTGATGGGTGCAGATTTGGCTGTGTGAGAAGACTGGTTGTCAAGCCACGCCATAGGAACCCTCTCAGTGCACCAGTAGATGTGTGCCTGTTACAGAATCAACCACCGCAGTCTCCACCATTGTGGAATGCACTGACATTTTTAGTGTAATTGTGGCATAACTTCACCTATGTAGAGGGGATGCGGAGGTGTGGCCCCAACTGCTTCCATCAAAGCCTATGGGACTTGCTTGTGCCAAAAATATTTCACTCCATTGTAGAAGAGAAGATCTGCAGAAAATGTGTTTACTGCAAGATTTGAAGGAAGTGGCTTAGAGGAAGGAAATTTATGTCTGTTCCTCTCAGCTCAGCCAGAAAGACTGCACGTAGTTCAGCTCTTGCCTACAGAGCTTGTCTCAGGTCAATGCCTACCCAAATTAAATTCCCTAATGTGACAGATGGTAGGTGTTTGGTGGGCGTGTTCGCAGTTGCATGCTGTGTCCCTACAGGAAGTAGCTGGAAAAGGAGAGCCATTGGAAAGGACAGCAGGGGATGGGTGTTGTTTTGGGGAGAAGGTTCCAGGTCTGGCAGGAGAACAGTCTGGGCAGCCTGGGAGGCTGCAGCTCGTTGTGACAGAGACCACCCTGAGGAGCACAAGCAGGACCCAGAGACAACCAAATGAACTTCCTTGGGATCAGAGGAGAATGGCAAACTCTGGTGAAATCCAGAAAGCCGCAGAGCTCTCCAAAGTGATTCCTACAAGCAAGGATCTCTCTCCAAGGTCACAATGAGGAGAGATTTGTTTGGACAACAGTTTTATTTTCATTCTGTCTAATGTGATCTATTGGAAGTCTTTGTAACTTAAAAGCTGGGTTATTTATGTTTATTTCATATAACCTATCCCTTCTTCAGTTTGAAAGCCTTTTGACTTCCTACATTTTTCTTACATTATCTTCCTATAGAATGAGATCTACGCAGATCCAGATCATACAATTGCTGCCTTTCTATAAATCAGTCATTTCTAGGCATTTAACATTTTTATAGTTCCTTTCTGTAAAAGACACTCTCTGCTGTCTTTGGTGTGGCTTTCTGCTGGTTTTGGTGTGATAATAGGATCGACAATAACTTTCTGCAGGTGAAACTATCCTTTGCAGCTTTTGCTATTTGAATGCTGCCTTCTGCACCAGCACTGTGTCTGGTTCAATGATTTTGACAGAAATGTGTATCTTTTTCTTTTCTGACCTCTGTATTTTACTTCTACTCTTTTTTTCTACTCTTCTGCTAGTGTGCTTTGGTCTGTAAAGCTTTTGATGACTCAGTTTGTTTGAAATGTGCAGTTCTTTGTGGTGCAAGTAGGAAGAGACCTAAGTAAAATAGTTGACTGTGACAGATTGTAGGCAAACAGGGCTCTTCCTGTGCTTGATAAAATCTGCTAAGATGGGTGGCTTGTGAGAGGAAATGGCGCCTGGTGTCTTCTCACCATTTATGGGACTGGAGAAGTATTTAGATTGTTACATAGGGCTAGGATGGATTTATTCCCAGTTCATTTCAGTTCTTGCAGCTCAGCTCTGTTTTTATTCACACTTCTTCATAGCATTCACACACTTGCACAATTACACACAGATTTGACAATCTGCATGAAAAATTAATAGTAGATCTGAAGATCATGATGTTATTTAATGCTTTAGGGGACATAGTACAATGAACTTGTTATGCAGGAAGTGCATCTTATCAAGCAGGTGCCCTTGCCATGTTCAGCAAATGATACATCTACATTGTCCCTGGCAGGTGGTCTCAGAGCTACAAGTGTTCAGTGCATCTGGCCCTAGTGCTTGGGGACTGCATCAGCATAAAGACTACGATTTCTAATTACTGCCATATCAGAAAGTGCAGTGAGTGGGAGGATCTCTCTAGTCCTGACTTCTTCCGAGTCATGTGCGAGTCCTGAGCTGTAGAAATGCGTAATTCACTGTTATGTGTTGGTCTGTGCAACAAAGAGGTCCTGTCATAAGACCTTTCAAAAAACTCTCTGCCTCATCTTTAAGAATCCTTGCCAGACTATTCTCATCTAAAGAAAGTATGGCAGGAAGAAGGAAGAGCTATGAAACACCCAGATAAGGAGATGAAAAGATAGGCAGTAAATCATCAGACAGGGAGGATGATGTGAAAAGAGAGTGCTTCATATTCATTATCAGTCTTAATGTTGAAAAATCCTTAAGCCAAAGGTATAAAAGGCACATCCAAACATTTGACCATAATCTCCAGTGTAAGGAGGTCCTAGAAGATATTATGAGGTCTTTAGAACCACTGTCCTTGTCCATCATGGCCAGTCTACTTAGTGCTTGTGAATATATGGATACGAAAGAAAGATTGTAGAAGAATGAATGAGTTAAAACCATGAGAGAAGGACAGTGACTAAGTGAAATTAATTTTGACTGAAATAAAATTCCCTTTCTTTTCCTTATGGTCTCTCACCAAGTTTAGTCACAATACTTGTGTAACACTGGTGCCATCAGCTAAATTCAGAAATACCAATTTTACATTGTGTTAGTGATATTATAACATTTAGAAGAGGTAGGAGAAGAGGCTCATAATATTTTGATACTGAATATGTGTAACTCAGAACTGAAGAGTGAAGAAGCAGGAGGACAGCATTATTGTTCCTTTCCTTGACATGTGAGTAGGTAGGTTAGGAGGCCCTGTCACTTCTAATTCAATATTAAAAATGTATATTCTGTTGAGAAGTGTCTGCTTTTATTAACAGCAAGTAGAATTGCCAAGTTCACTTTTCAGGGGAAGCAATGTTGCTACTGGCACTGAATGTATTCCTCAACATTTCCAAAAGTGCATTATTACATACATTGTTTGTGCAGGATTTATTCCCGCTGTCTGCCATGTTTTGCTACATGATCATAGTGATAGACTGTACTGTACTGTTGGATTCACAGTTCTCAGTGTGCTTTTGGGTCAAACGCCGATGTAAACATCATTCAGCCAGAGCCATAGAGCACTGCTTAGCATTTGTTGAGGCTCTAAGTTTGGGTTATTTGTGAGAAGAAAAGGACACGTTCCTGCATTCACACACACTGAAGCAACAAATGAGAAATGGGATTGTGAACTGGGAAACACAAGGGTTTTGTATCTAAACCACTGTCTGGATGCATTTCCCTTAGGGAAATATGCTTTGGGGAAATGCTGATGCTGGTGTATTTCCCCTAAGCACAGTGGGAAGGACACTGCTGTGTTGCTCAGCACTCCTTTTATGAAGTGCTGTGTGCTCTTTACAATGTCATGGACCCCTCTGTGCCAATGGGAATTTCGCCTGCTATGAGCCATTAATACTGAGGTCACCATCTGCTTCTTTCTGTTTCTGGGTGCAGACAAAGACCGTCTTTTTATTTTTTTTCTTTTTTGCATGGTTGGCAGCCAATGTTTGCGTTTTAATATCTTTAGTGAAGGAAGAGAAAGAGGTACATCCAATGAATAATTATCCTAGAGGCTTTTTGTGCATTAGTTACACAGGAAAAGCTGTCAGATTGCAATCCTGAAACCAATAGTGGGAGTTTATAGAATTTGAAAATGTGGCAGCCCAGACTTTTCTTCTGTATTACGACTCTGTGAATCTGCTGATTTGGTTTTACACACAAAAATATTGATCTCAAAATTTTAATCCTGGCACGAAGGTAGTATATTGTACAGCACAAGACATCATGCTGCTTTCTGATAGAAAAATACTTTTCTCTGTATGGTCATTTGCACTCTTCTTGCAGAGTTTCAAACACAAGAACCTTTATTTTCTAAATCTGCATCTTATTTGTGCAGGAGCACTAATTACAAAGATACACAGCAGTAGAGAATCTGAGTCAAAATGCCAGTGATGGTCATCAGCTAGGAGAAACATGCAGTCTCCATTAAAGTATCATTAACCTTTGGTTGAATCCAGGACCAAAAGCTCTCAAAATGGATATTAACGGAGTTTGCAAAATGAAATGCTGGAAATAGGAGTAAAGAACCAACACAGTGCCTTGATCAAGCTAATTTTTGGGCATTTAGTAGAGCAGTATCATTAGGAAATAATAGGCACTTTTGTTGGTAAACTCGGCACTTTTAGTATAGCTAATGAGACAGTAAACATGCAGGTTCCTCCTACAGTTTTTCTTACCACTTTTCAGACTAAATTGGCAGCATAACATCTTTCTTCTGTGTTGTAATACAATGTTTAATTTAAGTTCGAGCACTGCTTTGAGATACATTTTGCATGAAAAATCTTTCACAGAATAACATTGCTGTATTTTTACACTGTCAGATACAAGCAGCAAATGGAGACACAGGAGATATATCACAGAGGTTGTTTGAGGTGAGAGCTGAATAAGGTACATAGCAGATCCAGTATTCAGTCACTTGAATGAAAAGAACACTGAATGCTTGGGACAAAAACTGTGGAAATGTGTTTTTGTTTGAGTGCTGTGAGTTGCACCCCCAGTATTAACCTAATCTTTCCTACTGCAGTTTCTGCTTGTTTCAAAGAACTGTCTAGTTGAAGTTTTAATGTGTCCCCTAGTCCTTTTCAGATGAATGTTTATTGACTGATTGCAGAAATTTTACAAGCTAAAGTGATGTTGGGGATTATTTGCTTTTTTTCATAATGTTCTAAAACTGCCTAAGTGATCAACAAAGAAATTTTGATACTTCAGCTGACATTTAGCTTTTGAATACTGCCATGAAACAACAAAATATTTCCTCTAATGACTTGTCTGGGAATCCCATCTAAATAAAGCTATTCTTCAATGTAGTTGGTTTGCTTATTTGTTTAGACAGATGAAGCAGAGGACTTGAAACAACATGCCAAGGGTCCTCCAAATCTGACTATTTTTATAGTCTTCCAGTTATCACTTTCATAAATTTAGTACCTGTTCAGTGCAGGTTCTCTTGGGGCCAAGAGAAGGGTTTTTCAGTTGTACCAGACAAAGCTGCTGTATGCCTTTTGTGACAACAGAAATTCAGTGTAAGATGAATGCAGCACAGAATACTAAAGCTCAGTATGCCCCAGTTTCGTGGCTGACTGGAAAGCAGAGCTGTTCCAAACCGAAGGTAGAGCAGTGGGGGTTTCTCCTTGTATAAAAGTTGGGTTCTTGTTTGTCTGCCAAGTCCCAGCTATCCCCAGGAAGTGGTGCACTGTTAGAGACTGTTACAAGTCACCAATACTTGAAACACCTCCGCATTGTACTACATTCCTTTCAAATATAGAAACTAACATGCAGATTACAGAAAAATTAAGCTTCTGTTGCATATTCTTACTTGACTCTGCGAGGCGTCAAGTGATAGCTTTACACCCACTGCCATTTTCTATGCTAATTCTGATAGGAATAGTAGTAATATTGTAACTTAAGTTTTTGTGTTTCATAGAATCACAGAATGGTGATCTCAGAAGGGATCCTGAAATCATCTGATCCAACCCCCTACTCAAGCAGATTCACCTAGAGGCAGCTGTTCAGCAACTATTCCAGGAGGAATTTGAATGTGTCCGAGGATGGTGACTCCACAGCCTCTGAGTAACCTGTGCACAGTCACCCTCACAGGAAAAAACTGTTTTCTCATATTCAAGCAGAATCTCCTGTTTCTTAGTTTGTGCCATTGCCCCTTATGCTTGAAGATGTCAAGCTGTTTTGCCCCAGCATTGACCACTGGGTTACACCACTGGTTACTGGCCTCAAACTCAACTTGGTGCCACTGACCACCACCCTCTGGGCCTTCCACCCAGACAGCTTTCAATCCATGTCAGCTCTGCTTCACCTCCACTTGCTTCAGATTTGCTTCATACTGAGGATAGTTATCACTCAAATCTAAGTGGAGCTGAAGCAATCATATATCAAAACAAACAGTTTGGTCTTAATATATTTAATTTTAGATTGTAGTGGTTTGGTAATGCAAATGAATGTTCAGATCTGTCACTATCATTTTGTCCAAAATCCTGGCAGAGTTTTCTTTTAGATAACTGCTGGTAGGATATAAAATACTGTTGCTTCATATTTGATTTTCTTCCTTCACCTGACTGTTTCACTACAGCACAGTGTTAAATTTAATAAACTTTTCTGTTTGCTGCAGGAATAGAGAAAGTACTTTTAGACCACCAAGCTGATATTTGCATCACCACCTGCAGAGATGAGAAAGCTTCAGCTACTCATTGTGTCCTTGGCTTCTCCAGCAGTTCATCCTAGGTATGGACAGCTGGATACTTTAAGGTGTCCCCAAATCACTGAATTTTGACCATTTAGTAGTTACCAGAAAACAGTTCTCTTCAGTGATAACTTGCATTCAGAATAGTGTCCTCTTGCTTATTCCAGAAGTATTGGACTAACTCCTGTATTTGTTGTGGTGTCCTTCATCTGAACTTTCAAGTTTTTGCATCAGCTATCTTGTAGTACAGCAGTGTGGCTATGAACTTTGTCAAACAGAATCTGAAACCCCCAATGTCCAGTACTTATGCTTTTCAAATTAACAGATACTTCTAATGATGGAATTCTAGTCAGTTAATTTTCAGTCTGCTAAAATGATTTTTTTCAATTGACATAAGGCATCTCTAAAATAGGAATGTCATTTGGTCTTTGGAGGAGATTAAAGAATAGTTGTGTAGTTTTATTCTGCTCCTAAACCTTTCATTTTCAGTGTCCCTTTTATCTGTGTCTTGATGTGACAGATATTGTCAAATATTGAGGTTATTTGACAATAAAAAAGGTATCACCTTTTTTCCTGAGAAGTTGCTTTTATTTTTATTTGTTTCCCTTACTCTCAGTATCTCTGGCCAGAGCACAGAAGAGCTTGCCTGGCATTGCAAGTCACAAAAAGTCAAGATTCATCAAAATTTCAAAGTTTCTTGGTGTAGCATCAACCCTTTCAATCCTTTGAATTTTGTATACATTTAATAATATATCTCAATCACTAGACTCTGCAGGGTGTGTTCTTAAGTCTTTTAATGTTGGACAGTCAATGAAAATACCACAATTAGTATGACATTACTTATTTTTACACTAAGCTTTTGTCAACAAAAAATCCCTTTGAGCTGCTCATTTAACTTGTTGGTTGTCATGCCTCTTGTCCCAGGGGAAACCATCCCTGGCTGATGGTGTTGTGTTGTGACATTGACAGCTTTTTGCTGCAGGGAATCTTCACATATTTTCCCCAGGTAAAGAGGCAGCAATATGATGTAATTTTAGCTGTTTTGTGGAACTGACACAGTAAGAAAGGCAAACACAAAAAAAGTACAGCTGTGGGGCTCCCAGGACTAACAAGTAGCTGTGAGGCACCTGTATTCTATTCCTGGCTCTGTCATTGTCTGGTGCTATTGTGAACTAGTAAATTAACCTTGTTCTCTGACTGCAGCACCGTTTATTAAGTGGGAATGATAATGCTTATTACCACAATGGGGCAGTGTAATTCTTTGCTAATTAATATTTATTAAGTGCCAGATTCTCCATAACTCTGCACCTTTGCAATCATTTACATCTGTGCAAAATGAAGACAAAGTGGCTGAAAAGTGCCGTTGTATTTTATAACCACTCCTTGCCAGTGTGAAGGCTGGTACCAAGATTGCAGCAATGGAGGATCTGTCTCAAATAATTTTCAAGATACTTTTTATCTGTAGGCATAGACCTACTAATTCAAGAGTGGAAGCACCGCCTAACACATATATCCACAGTTCCCCTTCTTAGAATATGGCACAGAGCAAAGTTATTGTGATGTTAGCTGAGGTACAAACTTGCAGGACACTACTTCAAAGCTTGCTGCTTATGTGCATATTCTTAGATTATAAAGTAGCTTATCTGCCAGTGAAGAAGGATTAAAGTATGTTATTTGCTGTGGCAGTGTAAAAATTAATACCCCAGCTGAACCCTGCAATAACTCTTTTGTACCTTCAGGTATTTTGATAAGCTTAGTGATCTCATATTTTTAATTTTGCTGCAATATTGTAGAAAGTGTTTTAAATATATGGAACACAGGACTTCAGTGAAACAAAATAATTTAAAACTTTTGGGTCTATGTCCTTTGCCTGCTTTCTTTATATATGAAAGAAGGCTTTGGATGTGAGTTTATTTTCCTTCTTTCCTTCAGTAATATTTTCCTTCCGGAGATCTTTCAGTTGTCCCCAACAGGTGAATAGAATCACTGCTCTGTCACAGTTCTTGGTTAGGCTGCCCAGAAGACTGCAAGACAAACTGCCACCTTAATTAATTGATAAAAATGAACAAAGAAAACAGGTAACAGAAACACTATCAGGCTAGCACAGAAGATAGGAGTGGGATATTGCCATTTGGCAAGATCTTTGCAGAATCATTTTGGCAGGCTGATACTAATCAATGCCTGTTTGCCATGCCTGGCCCAGCTTTTCTTTCAGCTAAATATAAAGCTTTTTTTGAAATCTGACTGCATGGCATATTCTAGGCTATGAGAAAATGAATAGAGTGCCAGTAGTTTTGGAATTAAGAAAAGGAAATGTGTTACTCAGTAGATTATGCATTTGCTTTTTTCACAGGCTGAAAGCAGAAGGTTATTGCAGCTTTATTCCTGCTCAGTTCAGGTTTCATTTGAAAAATTATGAAAATGAAACATTTTGTTCATTTTCTGTCCACTTGTTCACAACACTTTTCTTTGCATACAGCAGTGGCCAAAATCATGCATATGTTAATCACAAAATTGCTTTAGTGCACATTCTTACTGCCTCTGATTATGGGGCTGTCACCAAGAGCTGAGCTGCTCAGAATACCTTCTGATTAATCATATTCTCATCAAACACTTCACTTGCAGTGTATCAGATAATGATCCTCCTCACAGAGAGCTAAAGGTTTTCCAATAAATAGAAACTGTGGCTGTTGAGAACTCCAGACAGTGTGCTATCCAATAATTAAAGTGATGGGAAACGATTCTGTCTGTGCTTGTCTCTACAAGATTAGCACATTAAAATATTCGCTCTTATGATTCCAAGCAAGAAACTAGGGTAAGAGAAACACCAGATGAGGTGATATGAAGTAAGTATGAGCATGATCAGCAAGTATGAATCTATATTAAATGAATGCCCTACCTTGCAGGCTCCATGACAATTCTCCATCTGCTGTTATTGCACAAACAGAAATGTGTTTTCTTTTGGCATCTGTTTGTGTTTGTGTTTGCTCATGGAGAGTATCACACAGCTTAAATAGTCCAACTCATCCTGTCATAAATATGAGGACAGAGAGACCTTTATCCTGCTCAGGCTGTCTGCTTTAGCCACTGCAATGTGTGCTCTAGCTCCTTGTCCAGTCTGTAGCTCAAGACACAGGATTTTCCCTGGAGAGTCCTCTACAGTCTGACATTGTGGGTAATAGGTGTTTTATACTACAGATTGAAATGGACCAGTTAGAAAACAGCTCTTGATATTCTTTAGTGCAGAAAGTAAAGCAGGTTCCAGAAGGCAAAATTGAATGAATTAGAGAGGCAGGAGTAGAAATTCGCTTTCATGCCTTGTCTGCTACATAGATATTTTGAAGATCCAAATATTTTTGTTGTATATCCTCATTGATTTTTACCCTCTGCAAGATGAAAGGACATGAAAAATCTGGGGCTGCCCATTCCCATGATGTGATGATGGGTACAGGACAGGTTATCTTTTTATGTACACTACATACTTATAATATATACATTATAAATGCATATTGTATTTTGGAAAGACATCAGATCAGTGATTAAAATAGTGCCCACTAACAGATAAGTCAGTAATGAGTCAATGTAAATAATGTCAGTAGTTTTTTAAGGTTTTTAGGTTAAGGTTTTTTAGGTCTTGTGCAGAGTGAGATGTACCTCATCAAAAGACAAGGTTTGTCAGGTAGCTAAGTTACCAATAAAGTGGTTTACCAAGCTACCACATATTGCCAGTTTTCAGTACTATTTATGAGTTTGCTCTCAGCTCATGGCAATCATAAAGTAAATTTGATTTAGTTTAGTCATCATTGAGGGAATCTTAAACTGAATCAGATTTCCTCATATTGAGGGCAGAATAAGGGTAAATACACAGAGTGTGGTTTGGATGAGCTGTGGTAACCTGTCAGACCCCAGTAAGGTGACTGCCTTATTCCTTCTTCTGTTCCAAGCTGCAGACCACACAGAGAACAGAGAAGGGCTTTATTAGAACAGCTGATGTAAAGATCCCGAGTGTCAGGAGACCTTAATTTAGTCTCTGCTTTTCCACCTACTTGAAACATGAAGCTGAAAAAATCATTACAGACCCCACACCTGAGCTCCTCCAAATTCTGATGGTGCATAATAATTCTCATCTGCTCTTGTAAGATGTTTTTGTACCCTCTGATTAAAGGTTGAATTTTAAGGTGTATTCTTCCATGAGGGCAAATTAAGTTAGGCTTTGTTACGTATTAGATTTTTATGAATAGGTCTCTTAACAGAAAAATTCTCTATGTTATCAAATAACTGACTAAATGTAAAATGCTTTTTAATTGTGGCTTAAGGACAGCTAACACCAGATATCCCTTTAGTCAAATGAGTGGAAACTATTAATAAGGGTGAAACTGAGCCCTATATGTCCAGATAGTGTGAGACTTACACACTGAGTTAATTCTGTTGAGATTTATTTTTTTGCAGTACAGCGACTTCCTGAAAGGATGGTGAATCATTCCCTGCATGTTTCCTTGGCCAGAGCTGAGAGTCACAGGGTTGGTAACCTGTTCTGCTCCAGGCATGGTGTTAGCACTCCAGTCAGAGCTGATATTCCTTCACGTTAATCTGGGAAACAGCACAAATGCTTCTCTCTAATCCTTTCTGGGGGAGGTAGAAACCATGCCTGTGATTTGTTTCTGTACTCATAGGACATGCACAGGGAAATCTGGCCTGTTTCTTTAAATGTACATCCTCCAGTGTGTTTTCCTGAGGGAAAGAGGGCGGCAGATCTGTGCCTGGCAGTCTAAGCAGAAAATAGTAGTTCTGTGGTAATAGGTTTCTTTTTTTTGGGCAGTGGTTGCACTGTCCTATGATGATTGCTAAAAGCTCTGTGATTTCTGCCCTGGTGAAATGAAGTGAGCTCTTCTTGTGTGTGTGGACTGTTGGCCCTGTACCTTCTCTGGTACCGTTAGCATAGTCCCTGAGCATCTCACAAGTAGGGACAGAGACTTGGAATATGGCCCAATGTAGAACCAGGAAAGAGAGTGGGTCAGATGCATTGATGGGATAATATTGTCATCTGAAATAGAAAGAAGAGGCAACAAAATGAGAACTCAGAAAGGTTTAATTTAGAAATTATCATTGGAAGCAGCATTAATTGAAACAAAGCATATGTTTTCTCTTAAATATTCCCAATTTTTAATCCAATTGTTGTAATTTGGAATTTAGCATTTAAATTATACTAACACATTTTAATTCATTTTGTGACAGTTCACTAAAGTCTTAATATGTACAGTTGCAACTAAGTTTAATCCAAACCTCAGCAAAATGATTACTTAGCAAGTCTCTGCAGTCTGCTTATATCTGTAGAAATGAGGAAAATATTATTTTGGCTGCTACATTTGAGGTAGGAATGGACTGAGCAAGTTTCCCAAACTTTAAGAAATAAAGAGAATTAAGAATCGGAGGTAGAACTAGATTAGTTCCTGCAAGCCTCATTAGTTCCTAGCAGCCTCATTCAGCTCGTTACTGAGTCTCTCAGTATTCTACAATGAGCTGCTTCAGGGAGTTAAACTCATTAGGAAAAAATCAAAGAGTTCAGATTTCCTCTTCAGAATATAACTATTTTACAAACAGAGGATTGAGTGATCAGTGTTTGCAAGTGGGAGAGAACATGAGTGAGGGTGGAGGAGACCCAGTTCCTCTTAGCTGTCACACTAAATTTGGGCTCCTCAGTCAAATGATAAACCCAACAGGAGCCAAATGAAGTTACTGCAATTTTATTCATTGAAGGCAAAGTAAGAAGTATTTCAAGCCAAATGCACACTTGTGCATGAAATAATTTTGAAGTGTTCCCTTTGATGAATTTTCTAGATAAGAAGTACTTATGCCAAAATATTGTCATCCAGTCTTTGTTTTAACTTACCTTTGAATCGAGTCATTATGTCATAAAGTTCTGTGTTCATGGTTCAGCTTTTCAACTGATTTTTTTTCATACTTTTTTAAAATGTATCATTAGAAACATTCTAGTCAAACAAAACATCTAGTAAAAATGCTGCTTCAGGATAAAATGAGATTTGAAGGGACACAGTGTTGCAGTGGCATGATAGTATATATGTAATTTCAAATGTTTTAAACCAAGGAAGATTAAAGTGGTTGGTTGATTTATTAATGACATGTGTTTAAAAGACAATTTATGTGAAATACACAAAATGAATAATTTGAACTACACATTCAGAAGCAGTATCAATAGTACAACACACTATCAGGCAGTTTCAAATGTTAGTGAGCATCTGCAAATTCCTACTTACTCTTCCTTAGCTATTCCTGAATGTTCTAATGCCGCCTGCACATCCCCCAGAGTGCCTGGGGGCACATGGGCTGCTGTGGCCAGTGAATATTTTAGGTGGCCCAGGCTGTGAGATCTCAGTATGGCTCCAGGGAGAGGGAGGTAGTTGTACAATGGGTAACAGCCCAGAGTCCCTCTTTGGGCTGAGTGACTTCCCCTACACACTGACCCCTCCTATGGTAGGGGCTGTGCCTCTGTGTGGGCCCTGCCCCTTGCAGCATCCCCCTGATGTCCACACTGGTGGGAAAACACCTCTGAGTTCATGTACATACACCCTGCATGGGAATTTCATACTTACAATTTTTACAAAACTCATTAGAGAAAAAATGGCCAATCAGAAAGGACAGTCTGACAGTTTAAATCTTGCCACATCACAACAAAAAGGCAAACCACTCTCCAAAGTTCTAGAAATACAAAAGAATTTTTTGTATTTTAAAAATTATAATGTTTTCATGTTTAAATTAATTTTATACTTATAAATTGGTAATTTGATCTTGAAAGTAGGGTTATGTTTCCTATGTGGTTATGAAAATGATATCCTCACTGATAACAGTAGTTGAATAAACCATATTCTATCTGGTGATTCATAATTGTTATTCTAACTCATGAAAGGAAAACATAATGGTAATTGCTGTACCTTAATTTTAAACCAAAAAGTCTAGGGAGCTCTACAGATTAGTACTTCATTCTAGCTGAAAGTTTTGAGATATTCTGTTTGGGACTCAGAAGGTGCTTAAAATCTTGCATTTTCATTTAAAGAAGAATTTTAATAATAGTAAATATCATTTGCTATCACATTATGCATTTCTCCAGATACATAAATGCAGCATAAAAATCAGTTAATATTGTATTGAAAATGAACTTCTGGTTTTGCTGTGGTACCTGATTTTGGTGGGTGACAGATTGTTCACATTTCCTCTTGTAAAAATGCTTCAGAAGAATAATAGTCCTGAAGGTGGTACTGGGCATTTCAAGCTTAATGTTCCATCTCTGGGGAGATGGTGAAATCATGCAATTCTGTGTTGATAGCAAGATATTTAACATGAGGTGAAGGTTGGAAAATAATTATCACTTTTAACTCTTTTGCATCTTGCATGTAGATTTGTTAATGCATCCAAGAGCATTTAAGTCAATGTTGCTCGTGTAGGAATCCCAGATGAAAACTTGAAGTCCTAAATCCTCTTCATACTCAATTTATTCACTGTTGACTTTCTCCTCTTCATATATATATATATATATATATATATATATATATATCTATATATCTTTTGATTCTTTAGTCAAATAAATGAGTGACTGCATTTTTTTTCATTTAATTGTTCATTCATGTACTCTATGGCGTGTTAGGGCACACGTGGTCAGTAATTTCACTGCAACAAGAGAGGGGCAGTCCGAACTTCGGAACTGGGAAGGCGGCAGAAGGATTGTAGACCTTGCTGCTTTTGCAGCACTGGGAGGATGGAGGCAGCAGGCTGCACTGTGTTGTCTTTTTTACTGGAACATCCCAGTGTCTGTTTCTCTGTAAAGCAGAGAATTTCTCCTTCTTTCTGTGAAGCAGAGAATTTCTGCGTTGAATGTTTTCCAGATTGCACAGAAGCAGAGATAACAAAATTTCAGTCAGGCTGACCTGGTAGGAAACGCACAGGGTGGGGAAATCAGAATGTGTGACTGCTGTTCTTTACTCTGCTACAGACACCTTAAATAACCTTCCACAAGCCCATGAGTATTCTTTAGTATTTCTCCTTGCATGATACCTAATCCTGAAAGAAATTATGAGCTTTATTATATTTTTCTTTGCCAACACTAAGTTCTTTTTGAAAGGGAGGTATTACAATGCTGCAAAGTATTAATTCCTTGGCATTTTTAAAAATTAATGACAAAGGTAATATTTCTTTTTTGTGGTAGCATTATGTGTGCAAAATTAGATTGGTAGCAATGGCTGAATCAGTACCAAACTCATCAGATCTATGTCAGCATCTTAAAATAAGATTTAATTTCCTATTTCCAGTACTCTGGATTCACTTTCATGGGGAGAAATTGATTGAATATTTATTGAACAATACTGCAAGGAAAAACCTTTTCTTTTTTTTCAGCAATGAACTTTTTTCTACTCCGGATATGTAATCAACTTTGCATTTTATTTTCAACAGAAGCATCAACTAAGCTTCAATAATCCATACTTCTCTAGCCTGCATCTGATTAAAAATGATCAATTTACTGGACCATTTTTCTATCTACTGTTTAATCAGTAATTGGTTTCAAGTTAAAAAAGAATACTTCTGTCTTAAAAACCACATTAGTCTTCTGGTGTTTCTTGGGAGATGAATATTGAGGAATACTGATGATGCATATGCATAGAAACCTAAATCTCTTATTCCTGTTCTTTTGCAGCCATCTCTTTTTCATAGAAGACATCCTTCAGAGTCATTAATGAAGAAACAAATCCGTATGTTGTAAAGCTGTTAAAAGGGAAGCAAAGACAATCTGGTATAACTAGTACCCTAATTTTAGTGTCTTCCCAGGCTTCTCTGGACAGACAGGCCTTAACTGAAAAAAAAAAAAAAAAAAAAAAAAAAAAAAAAAGGAAATTGTCCTGTTCACAGCACTCACAGTGATGGATCTGAGCAGCTCTGGCTCTTAAAGCGTTAGTGGTCTGTGATGAGCAACACAGGACAGTTATGAAGGATGGATGGCTGATGATTTTGGTGAAGCTCTGTAAACATTTGGTAGTTATCTCTTTTTAGTGGATCTGCTCTCCCATTTTTATCACTGATATAGGAATGTTGATGGTCTGCATTTTCTGTAAGAGTAAATGTGTAATATTATAAATTATTCATTACACCTGTATGTTTCAATCAGAAGAGGAGACAATAAACTTCAAGAAAAGGGTGATGAAAGCTGTGTTAGAGTCCATTCTTGTTAAAGTACTGGAAGACATAAGTGATTACTCCAAGTTGCCCACACACATATTCTGCTTATTTTTATTGGGAAAAAAGCCTTCCCATTAGCAGCGCTGTCAATGTATGTCATTGATCTCCTGTGGGGCAACATGAGGATTGAGCAGACGTGACACTTTATGAATGGGACAGAGTTACACAAGTGTTCCATGTCACCACTCATGTTTTTTCACTTCTAAATCTTCCTGAATAAACTCATTTCTGCAGCCAAAATATTATCTTTATTTAGTTTTGGCAGGAATGATTTATATCAATTAGGGGCTTACTTAAATGCAAAATATGTTTTAAAAATAGATATAGGTAACATTGATTCATCAGGGTTTTTTATGCTTTAATACCAAGCTAAAAACTCTTGGCTATGTTTGAGTAAGCATCTTAATTCAGGGATCATGCTCTGCCTCGGATCCTATGACTGTCATTGCTAATGCTTATATTAACATACTCATATATCATGAGGTTACAGTCAGATCATACCATAATCTCTGGCTTTCCTTGTTAACTTTCATACTACAAGGTTATTAACTCCAGAATTCAAATACTGCAGAATTGGAAAAAGGAAAGAGTTTTGATATCTAAAGCTTTAGTAGAACAATTATTCACAAGAATTAATGAAGAAATTAGGAGAAAAAGGACACTTTGTAGTTAAGGACAGATCCATCTTTTTTCTAATCTTTAAACACTGTAGTATCTTACAGCTTTTATCAGATAAATTTAGTCTTAGTACCAGGCCTTGCTTCCCCAGAGTTTTATCAGTAGAACGTGTATACGAGGATTTGGGAACAGAATTCAGTTAAGTTGATAGTATGACAGGACACTTTGGAAGGAAAGAAGTATAGGAGATCTCCAGTTCCGCCTCCTTCTCCAGCCAGGGTCAGCTATGGGTTGGACTGGGACACTCAGCGGAGCCTTGCAAACCTCAGAGGATGGAGGCAGCTTAGCCTCTCTGAGAAGCCTCTGCTGCTGTTTGACTGCTCTCATAGAGAGGTTTTTCCTTATATGAGTTCTGAACTTCTGTTCTAGCTTATGTCCTTTGTAATCCCAGCATGCAGCACTGTGAGGAGCCAGGCTCTTTCCCATAATCTCCTAAGAGTTCAGATTTCTCCTGAAATCCCTGCTTCTCCAGCTGAACAAGCACAGCTTCCTTGGCCTCTCCTCCCAGGACAAGCAGCCTCCAACCATCCTGATGACCCTCTGCTGAACTAGCTCATCATCTTTCCTGGCAGACCAAACCTGGACACAGCCCTGTAGATGTGGTCCAGCATGTGCATAGCAGAGGCAGTTCATCACTTCCCTTGATCTGTGCTGCTGCTGCTGACACAGCCCAGGAAATTGCTGGCTTTCCTTGCTGGCAGCACACGCTGTCAGAGTGTCCACCAAGGCTCCCAGGACCTTGGCAGCACAGCTGCTCTCCTGCTTGCCAGGAAGCACACTTCAAAGTACAGATCATGAAATGAAGACATGGAATATTTTATTCTGATTCCCAAGAAAGATACGTTGACATATTTTTTGTTCTTTATGTTTTCTTTGAACAATTAAAGCTCAATTACATTGATCCAATTTTGCAAAGAACTAGGGTTATGACAGAACTCTGCATCATTCTGTCTGCATTTCTTAAATTGGTTGTATCTGCTAATCTATCCTTTTTCTCAGGAAGATCCTAGCAAAACTTTTAAACAATATTATTCTATTTATTGAATTCAGCTTGATTGGAATGTGTTATGATTCTCATATTTTATAGGAATGGAAAATATAATATGTAAATTGACTGTGAAGGAAGAAAAATGGTCAGAAGAGGAAAAGTGAAGTAAAAATAGTATCTGCCAGGCAACCAGCAGTTATTTTTTTGCAATTGACTTGCAAATCAGGAACAGGATTTGTGTGTTTCAATCATACCAGTAAACAAATAAATGAAGCCCTTATGCAGCATTTTATGCAGGATATTGTGGACTTTATAGCTTGGTGTTTTTTTGCCATTTGTAATGAGAAAGGGCAACAGATTGGAAGAAGGCAGCATTAAACCATAAATTAATGAACTGTAATGTCTTTAAATCCCATTGTGAGCTAATGTTAGATTGTCATTGGTTAAATGCTTTCAAGGACTGATATTAATAACACTCTAAAGGGAGAGATGTCAGCTCCCTAATGGAATGGGGCCGTTCAAGCAATATATTTGAAGACTGGTCAGCAAGCTAGCAAGAGCAAAGTGTATGCATGGAGACAAGGGAAAAGGAAGATCAGAGGATCATCACTTAATCCTTCCATCTTAGATTGTCAGAGATGAGAGAATAAATCAGTTTTTCACAAGAACTCTTTGTCCTGCTGGGTTTGTGTGATGCTGCAGTTCCAGGAAAAAAAGTGACAGGGGAAGATGTTTATTACAATACTGTTCTGAGAATGAAATAAAAGCAAGTAAAAAATCCTGCTCCCTAATTACAAAACAGAAAGTTGTTAAAAAATATCTCTGTGTCTTCCATTGTCACAATAACATTCATCCCTCAGGGGTTTAAAGCTTTTATTCTGTTCCCGTCCTTTAGAATGGGCATCCATTTCTGCCAGGTTCCACTGCCGCTGCTTAAAAAACTGGACATTGGAAATTAAAGAGAAACAAGCCTTTAAATGAAAATGCAGAGGTATTGTAGTAAGACAGGATGGAATTTAGCCAGTTCCTCTAATGATAACTAGATTGATTTTATTTTTTGAGAAGTAATAAGAATAAATTGAAGGTGTATACTACTAGGCCTGTACAGTGTCAGAGTTGAATTTTTTTTTTTTTTTTTTTTTTTTTTTTTTTTTTTTTTTTTTTTGTGGAGGTGGAAATCCGTTTGGGTCAAAACTGTATGCTCAACAGAAACTGGGTCTCCTGTGCCATCTTCCTAGTGTTATAATGTTCCCTAGGTCCAGAAACCATTCTCTCTGAGCTATGTTAGCTGTGGTAGAAGATGGGACTGGTGTGGGGTCAGAGCAGTGTGCTGCACTGACCAGGCCACTCAGTGGGAAAAGCCAAGTGGGTGCTGGAGGCATAAGGATTGCTGGAAAGGCGTTAGGATGGCTTCTGTTGATTCCCAATTGAAGGTACGAAGTGGGAGGAGAAAAAGTCTGAGGTGGGAGAAGAGTTGATATTTTTATTGATGGTACTATTGGAACTTTGCTTGGATTAATTATGATTCTGGACATTAAAATTGCTCATGTATTTACAGGGATTGATGGCATCTGTATCCAGGCAGCATCTTGCCCTTTACTGTTATGAAAAGAGTGTTCCTCTGGGAGACAGCAATGAAGAAAATTCTTCTATTTTAAAATAAGAGCTGTTATCCCTGGATCACCCACCCTGGAGATTACAGGGTGGGTGATCCAGGGATAACCAAAAGCATGCAAGGATGTAATTTCTGTCTGTTAAGGGCAGCATATTTAAAAAAAAAAAAAAAGAACAAAAACCAAATGAAGCCAATAATTTTCATAATGCCGGGGTTTCATCTTAACCTAGGAACATACAGCATTGCAAAGTTCATTAAAATGTTTCATCTTTTAAGTTTTGGAAAACAGGATCAGCAGATCATGGTGTGTTGGTGTGCAGGTAGAGAGATTTAGAGTCTGCATAAAAAGCGTGGGAGACGTAGATACGTCCTTTGGAACATTTTGTCTGTGTGCCAAGGAGCACTGCCTCCTGTAGCACACAGTGTGACTGATGGTTTTAGTTATGGTTTCAAGGTCACAACCTAATATCTGGGGTTGATTGCAAGATTATTCTGCCATTATTGTACCAACTGTACGTTGGTATGGTACAGGTTTCTTCTAAAATGTGAAAAGAGAATAATCTCCTATATTTCCATGCTGATTTATTCTAAACGAAAGAGTAAACTCACAATAGCCAAAAAGATAACATAAATATCCTGAAGGGTCTTGTTCCCATTAAACTTCTGAGAGAGATAGATTTGCCTTTCAAAGGATTTTATTGGTTAAATGTAATCACACAAATGTCCAGTCCTCACAAAATTTTAGAAGATGATACTGTGACCTATAAAAGGAATATATTCATCTTTACCTTTATTAGTCTGCGCATGAAAGACTGTCATTTTCTGTTAGAAAGAAGCATTTTTATTAGTTGTCTGAAAGCAATGGAACAGTAAATTTTTAATTTTGGTTTAAGAAAAATAACATTGGATACTTTTGGCAAATTATTTCTTGGGAAATGCACATTTTAAAAAAAAGGGTGGGGATCTGTTAGGAATGCAGATGTATACACTGAGACTGGTGATAGGAGATCACATGGGAACTTAAGTGATTCTGACAGCTTTTCTGTTTCAATGGTATTCTTGTTTGAGAAGATCCTGGAAAAGAACTGCTGCAAGCTTGCACTTCTTGCACCTGCCTATTCTGTGTGAAGCAAAAAGTTCAGCAGTTCAGGTATTCCTGCATGTAGTTTACTTGGATTTCCATCATGGAGAGAGAGCTGTGTTTGATCATGGTGACAGCAGAGGCTCTCAACAATGCTGTGCCAGGCATCGGTGCAGAAGGTGACATGTGGCTGTCGTAGACAAAAGGAAAGGAAGACAGCACAGATTAAAATAGTTTTTAGGCACTTTTGAGGATGTTTTGCAAGGCACTTCAAAAAGTTTAAATATCAGTAGTGGTCCACATGTTCATTTGGAAACCATCACTTCAGAGACGATCACAAGGGCTCATGAGTCAGGGATTGTCATCCACATCTTCTGCCCGTGTGTGCAGTGGGGACTCCAGGCCCTTTTTAGAAAGACAGAGAGCAGAAATTGTGTATATGTCTGACTGCCGGCGCAACTTTGGGACTGACAGGAATGGTTTCTATTTTTCCTTCCCCATATGGTCTATCAGGGGAGCAGTGAAGGAAAGCAGTTATTTCTGTTTTCCATGCTTCAATTTTCTTTGTACAGAGAAAAAATAAAATGGAAAGAAAATCAAAATAGGAAAAGAAAGGAAAGCTGAGTAGCAAGGAAGGTCAATTATCAGTTGATGACTGTGAATATTCAAATATATATTCATCCTTAGAAGACACAATTTGTGGTGGCTACCCCACACTTTACCCTTAAAAACTATGAGAGATTGCTTGTCTTTAGCAAGATTCCTTTCATTCTCTCTGCAGGAACTCTTCAACTCCATGTCTGCCCATCCCTAAACTATAAATTCCACTCATAAATTGAAATCTGTCCTCTGTCTCTTCAGTCCTGTTATTTTTTTATCAGTGTTGTAATTTTTCTCTTCTCTGGCCTTGTTGTGCAGATGATGTCTGTGTTTTCTATATCTGGCATAGATTGTGCAGATGAAAGGCTCACAGAATGTGTCCCCATCACTCATCCAAGTGAAGAGGTCAGGCTTGAGACAGAACTGTCCTGATCTTCTGCACCTCGCTGCTTTCCTGCAGCCCTTGCTCCTGGGAGAACAATGCAACTCCAAAGAAGAACTATTTTCCCCCATTTGCAAAGGACACTTAGTCAGAAGTGTCTTCCCAAAGGAAAACTGGAATTATTGGGAGGACTGGAGAGCTGCTTAGCCAGCTGCAGCCATGGGGGCATGACTCAGAACAGCACAGGCAATTCTGTAATGAGCAAGATGCTGCCAACTGTTACTTCATCTGCCTTGAGAGTTTGGGAGTAAAGAAACGAGGAAAAGAAAGAAAAGTGCAGCCAAAGGCACTTAAATATCATTAGAGTTATGTAAATCAGGCGAGTTAAAAAGACAGAACCTAAGTGTTATTTCTCTCCAGGGGAGTTCTGGGGATAACTGAAAGGGGGGAGCAATGTCTCAAAGAAAGATGAACTGACAATTTTTCTACATGAGATTTTTTTGGATAGACAGAAAATAACCTCATATTGATGTCTTATTTTGCAAGACTGATAAATATAAATACAGAACTTAATCCTTTAAGAATAGTATTTATGAAAAGGTTAATACCTGGCTTTAACATTTTAACTGTCCTGGGTTTTGATGCACGAAACTTAAATGACAATTACATTTTTTTGGATCCTCTCCCAAACTGATTAAAATAGTTTATATTTAACTGTACATCACTTATATTATTTTTGGGTTGTACGTAAGAAATTCAGAGCTGAGACTAGATAGTAAAAACATGGCTATTAAAGACCATGACAGATATGTATTTCCACAGTCAGGAGTTTTTACAGCTGTGACTTTAACTATTGAAAAGATATTCCCTGCAAATATGTCTGTTAGTGAGGATAATGTTCAGCAGGGGTGCAGGAGGCCAGAGCAAAGCACCCTGCTCTGTACAGCTCTGCTGTACTGGGCGTGTGTGACTGATGAGAGCCATCAGTTCTGCTCCGTGGTTTCCCTTCAAGGGAGTTTGCCTCGGGTCAAGATGCGCCGACTCTATTTATAATTGCACATCTCTCAATGTCCCAGATCTTTGCATAGAGGTTCAAAATTAGGAGGAACTGAGTTGTGATAACCAGGAAAGTGTGGACAGATTACTAAAGAATTTTCTCGTCTGTGTGGCAAAGGACACACAGTAGCACTTGTGAAACTAGATTGGCATTTCCTATGTTACAGATTTCAGCTTATGCCTCTTCCTGTTGACTGTATGGGTAAATTAAACTCTTATCTGAGTTAAAGTGCTAAGGATGGAGATATTAACATGTGGGCACATGACTTTCTGCATGTAGCCAGCTTACTAGAGCAATGCCACCTGCAAAGAGAGAGGCTCGCTGTAATCAGAGCTCTCTGCAGTGGGCAGAGAAGGAGCAGATGAAGAGGCGGGGAGTTGACATAAGAGCTGAGGAGCATCCAGCCAGGGGCAGTGCTGGATTTTATGGAGAATAAAAGTATGCACAAAGGATTCAATAGCTAACAGAACATAGACAAAGCCTGGGCCCAGTACACAAAGCATTTTTGCTTGGAACTGCCAGTACATCTGCACTGCAAAATACTGGCTCACAGAAGTAACTAAGAAAGCTGACTGTGGCTGCAGAGAATCCTGCCTGGGATTGCTTTGCTTCTCAGGAGCATTTTGCAGATTGCCTTGGGCACCTAAGCTACCTTACCTTCTCTGGGGTATCCTGATTCACAAAGCAAAGAGGTCGAGACTGATGAAGGTTTGACAGCTGAAAAATCTGAGCATTTGTTAGAGAGTAGCTTTAGCGTAATTTATGTACATCCCTCGCTCTTCGTATCAAAGTAAAATGGGGGATTCAGAAACTATTCATAATAAAGAGGCCTATCAGAGCCTGATAGTAAATGAGGTTGTCTTAACAATGTATCATGGCACTAAAATGTTTCTGCCATCAAGAAGAGATGTAAGATTTCAAATCCCATGAGTAGTAATGTGCTACCATAGCTAGTCCAGGGTTTCTGAGGATTTTTGTCAGCCCAAGGGTATTCAGCTCTAGAAGTGCAGTTAGGGGTTAAAGACTGGGCAGATTTCTGGATTTATCAGAATAGAAAGAAGAGCAAGTGAGACGGTAGTCACAGCAGTTCGTCAGAGAGGAGTCTTTTTGGAAACTGCTCTTTGGTTGTGCTTTAGCAGCTGTTTCACCTGGATAGTGAATGGCATCTCCAGTGCAGCTCAAGTGAAAGGGGAAGAACAGGAGCTTGGAAGCATGCAAGCCTACTCGCTGTTTTGAAAGCATAATTTTCTCCTCCAGGGCTGCCACTGGATCTGCTCAAAGTCAATTTCTCAGCTTTCTTTGCAGGAAGAGAATAACTGAATCCTAAAAGACTTAAATATGTGAAATCTCTTGAAATTACTAAATGTACTATGTATGAAGAAAAAAAAATGCCTGAATGCTGAGAGTTTTAATGACCTGAAATTATATTTTGCTTTGTGTCATGTCATGGATATTGTGTACACCCCACAGTATCCTTGAGAATCTTCTCCTCTGGGGACAGCAGTAGTGTGACATGGGAGTTGTAAACTGTGCACCAGAACTTGTCTGTCTGCTTTGCCCACTGACTCAGAGGGGACACTGCTTGAGAACACTTATTGAACTTCAGGTATTTCAACATGAGTGGCTGTTCTCGATTTTTTGTGAAGTTGCATGAGGCTCTCACATCTGCTTGACTCACCAGTAGGACAAAATCCATGTTAGGGAGAAATGTGTGACACTGCATAGAAGAGGCAGAAGATAGTGTGTTTCAAGGACAGAAAAGGAGACTGGAAAGAAAAACTGCTGTGTTTCAGACTGACAGTAAGAGGCTGCTCTGATGATATTGCAGCAAGACTCTACTTCTCAAAAGTATCTAACAGATGTGAGCCATAGGAAACTGCACAGGTACCTGCTAATTGGGCCACTCCATTTGAGAGGCTTTTGAAAGGAGTCATAGGTATAACCAAATTGTAGGTTCATAACACTGTTTTATTCATAACTCTTAGCTGAGAGATACAGCAGTGGATTGTGCTTTTAGATGTACGGGAGGAAAGATGAGCAATGGGCTACACTTTTTAGAAACCTGAGAGTGGTACTGAAAAGATGCAAAATGATTCCCAGGTCAGCAGAGCCTCACCTGCAGAGCTGCAGGCTGCAGAGGTCAGTAGTGATGAGGAGACCTCAAACAGGCAAGAAAGGGGTAACCTAGTCAGGCTGGACTCAGCAAAAGTGAGGAAATAAGACCAGCTGCTACTCACAGGATCAAAGTGTCATAAGAGGCAAGGATTTCCATCTAATGGTGAGTTCAGGACTCAGTCGGGTCTCACAGAGCCTGACACACAGCAGGGGAGGAATCATGTGGCTTGAACCAGCAGCAGGAGCCATCCCAGGGGCTCAGTGATTCCTCTGTTTCTGTTCCTCTCTGGGGAGACAGTGTGGCTCACCGTGCTCTCCAGCACAGTGTGGGCCCTGCTGAGGCCCTGTGGGCTTTGTAAATGGTCATTTTCTGTCTGAAAAGGGAGTAGGACACTTTCAAATCCATGGAGGGGATACTTTATGCTGTTCTACCTTCATGGTTGTGCTCCTGCCTTGGAGTGCTGTCTTACACACTCCTCCAGGTGAGGAACTTGAGAGATGCTCATGCCCTGTGCAGTTTAAAAAAAATCCCAGATCACAGAGTTGCTACCCACAGGGCAGCAACAAATGTCAGGCTGAGGAGCACAGGTCAGATTTCCTGTTCCCAGGTGCCACAGATGATCAACCTCTGCACAGTTTGTGTAAAAGAGTTACCCTTCTCCAGGTAATTTTGATGGCCTCTCTTCCAAAATGGAAAGTTTTATCCAGAGTGGGGAATCTGAACATATGCTACAATCTCAGGAGAAGAAGCAGGTCAGTCACCATGCAGAGGTGCTGTACCATCCTTTAAATGCACTGACATTAGCTATATTCTCGTAAGATGAAACTGCCCACAAGTGTGGGGACTTTCCCTTTGAAAGCCATGAAAAATCATGGAGAGCAGGTCCCTGAAAAAAACATGCCTTATCTCCATTTCCACTTTTATTTAAGTGTCCAACTCTTAATGAGGCCTCAGAAACTTTTACAAATCTTATTGATATTTGAGGACCTAAAATTAGTCCTGACGATGTGTTCCCAGTTTTATTCTGCTAGGTTTGGCCAGCTTTTTAAGTTTTCTTGCTGAGAATAACTATCAGTTTCTTGATTTTTCTTTGAATTTTTTTATCTTTCATCTTTCCGGTGCTCGGTAAGAACACTGACCTCATGGCACTGCTTTCCTGTCTTCAGCTCGACTTGGAATATGCAATTTACATAAGGCAAGTAAAAACCACCACATGTTCTGTTTAGAAATATTGGTTAGAAAGCAGAACAGCGTAACATAGGAAGAGGCTGCAGATGAAAACGTGTCCCACAAAAATCACTGAAAGCAAAAGCAATATATATATATAAATTGCAAGAAATTCTTCTCTAGGAATCTTGGAAACGCAAATGCACAAATACTCTCAGATCAATATCAGGAGAGCAAACACATAACGCGTCTTTTGTGGAGACAGGGAGAAGACAGATCCAAGGTGCACAATGCATCTGAGCAAGGGGTAAGAAGGGTTTTAGTTAACCTTCAGGTGCAAAGAATAAAGCCCCTTCTCTCAGCAGGTGACCAGTTACCATTAAACGAAGTGAAAATGGGAACCTGCCTTGTCTGGCCTCTGATGGGGACCTCACATTGTCTACACCTGTTTCTCATGGACCCCATTTCTCTGCCTCCTTCAGTTCCAGACATGGGTGCTCCTGAGCTCTGTTAGCAGGAGGAAGTTATACACCCGACCTGATCATGCATTAATCTAACTAAAGGAAGTGCTGGACAGCGTTTGAAGTGTGGTATTTGTTTACTGTTCATATGTTTTGCAGCTAGATACTGTGTCTGTCAGCATGTTCTTTTAATCAAACTTTCTTCTCTATTGATCCTGTGAGTGCCTCGAGGTGCTCTGTCTCCTGGGACAGGTGCTTGTATGGTGATGTTACTAAAGTAGGAGCGCTAGCTCTGAATTCTTTTCTCTCCTTTAGATGATAAGAATTTGCTCATGTGGTGTGGCTGTTTTGCACAGCTGCTGTGATGCATAATCCTGTTTTAAGTGACTATCTTGGGTCTGCTTTGTATTACAGGAGGCACTAAGCCATTGAATTTCTCTTTGGGCAGACCTGATGTGTCAGTCCTGGCAAACAGGCATTTCCAGTGTCGTGTTACATTCGTCTGACCTGGAATTCAAAGGCTTCTCTTTGAAGACAACTGCTTCTACCATGGGCAAGGAGAAGTTTATATTTTGTATGAAAATGGTGCATATAAGAAATCATAAGAGAACCAGAAATCCTGGCTCTGTTTATGCTCAGAAAATTAATACTGCCCTCAACAAGGCCTGAGAGTGAACCTGACTGATTGCCTAATTACTCCAAAAGGCAAAGCTTAGGGTTTCAAGTCTATTTTTTTCCTTTCTTTTTGTCTTTATTCCTCCTCCCACCTCCTTTTTAGATGTATTTCCTTAATAAAGCACTTCTATCAGTATTTTTCTTCTGCTTTTACCTATCCCTAATTTTAGGCATAAGCAAAAGGGAGTGTGGCTGCTTACTTGGCTCTATGCCAGTGTTAGACCTGGCAGCCACTTCCTGCTTCCAGGAGAGCTCTGGGGATATGGAGGCTGATAGCAATGCTTGGCTGAGGAAAAAAAAAGGTAATGAAAAATCAATGGAAGAAAAATTTCTCCTTTCAAATGTTTAACTCTGCTTTTCATCCCGTGTGGTAGCAATAATAACCCGGCCATATCTTCTCCTCTAGTGGTGTTTACATTGTTAAGAATACTCAAATCGACTCTGCTTATAAGCTTTTCTCCAGTGACAGTCAAGACTAGTTTTACTGGAATTAAAGAAAAGCCTGACTCTTCTGACAGGAATGCCTGTTGGATCTGATTACAGTTTGTTGGACACCTATGTCTTAATTTAGGCTCCCATCAAATGAAATACAGCCATGGGAATCCTCTTTGCAGGATTTTCCAATGTCTAAAGGCATTTTTGTTGATTTTATACCTGAGTGTATCAATGCATCTCAAATGTTTTACTTTTTGGTTTCTTTCTTAGCTTAATAGAGGCAAATAGGGAGGAATTTTTAAGTGGTTTTTGGAGCCTTTGGATTTTTATTTAAATATTTAGAAAGCTGAGATATAAATAAAAATGCTGTTACTTGCTTTTTGTTAAACTCTAGGTTGTTCATATAAACTGAAATTGTTCATGCCTAACCTGTAGGCTAGCTAATAGCTTCTGGGCCATATTCCAGGCTTGTTTATCTTGTGCACTGCTCTTCCTTTGGTCTTGTTGAACACGTTTTGCCTTTGGTCATACTCATCTTAGTTGGTGCAAGAGTGAAACAAATGAGTTTCTCTGAAGGGAGTTGGAATAGATTGTAAAGATGTTTGTTTAAAGATTTAGCAAGGGTCAATAGGAAGTGCATTTGTCTCCTGCTAAATTTATGATGAGTCTGCAGCATCAGTTAGTTGCATTATCTGGCAACCATTGCTTGAACAGTCTGCTGTCTTCTGGGTGGTTTTATAGGTGATGCTGTCCTCTGAGTTTCCATGCATTTGTGAACTGTAAAGCTCTGTAACAACATTTGTGCAAGTCTATTTTTTCCTCCCAGCAAATTTCAAAAGTCGCACTTAAACAGCAGCAAAATGCTTTTCACTTGCAGACTGCTCACTGGACAAAGTTAACCTCTAAAAGCAATTCTGTTAAAGGTAGGAATATGTTTTATACAAAAGAACCCCAAGTATAGAAAAACCCAAAATTATGCAATGGAAGCATAACAAATTGCTGGCATAACCAGGATTTTCATTTGTTAACATCTTTTTTTCAAAGTTATGAGGTATCATCTGCCAACTGGCAGCTTTTTCAAGTTGATGTGGCACTCTGAAAATCAACCTAGGCTGAGGTTCTCAATTTGTAAGTGCATTTCAAAAGCTAGGTTTATACAAATGTTTATGCTTGGTTTTAAATCAGCTGCAGCCATCCTGGACCAGTTCCCTAAGGATTAATTCAGCTTTTGTTGTTATTTGCAGTTCTTTATTTTATAACTGTGTAGCTACCACTGCCCAAATGAGCTAGTTTAACTCTGCATTGGGCTGTATTATAGGCAGTCTAAACCTCTCTCAGCAGAAGAATGCTTACTTGGTATTTTGGGAACTCAGTTCACTGGAGTAGCAAGCTGCCTGTGGGATTAGGGGGCTGCCTATCTCTGCAATCCTGTTGCTGAGAGTGTTGGCCCCTGGGTTTATCAGTCACTGTGATTTGTGTAGTTGTGAAAAACTGCTTGCAAGTGTTTACATTAGAGATGTCATCTTCATCTCTGTGTGTAAATATGTTGCTGTTCCTATTATTTCCCCTAACTGTCGATTGTTAATCTGTCATTTTCAATGATCACACCCACTGAACTCCAGTGTGCAATAAATTACCTTCTAATCAAAATGAGTTCATTTGCCAAATGTTGCAGGAAGCAACCTGGCAGAAATTTATACTTAGCTGATAAGAAATGTCAGAGCCAAATATTCACATGTTAATTACTGGACCTACAATATGCTTACATCCGCAGAATTCCCTCAATCAAAGAGAAAAAGGATTAGTCTAGGCACATCATGTCAGCCCATTTCTACAATTTATTACAGAGTTCCTCTGCCTTTCACTCAATGACTTTTCAGGGCTTGTCCAGCTTAATTTTAAAGGAATCAGGTGAGAGAAGCTTTCACCGTCTCTTTCTACTCTTGCAATACTTTCTTCTGATGTTCATATTGCATTCTATTTTCCTTAATTTCACTCACATTGATATAAAAGTATAAGTGTTAAATGAGTCTCATCTTTAAATACTGTATAAATTTAAAACATAACTGATGCGCTCTGTAGATTCTGATTTTTTTTTTTTTTAATCTGATGTGTGCTATCAAATATAAACTGCTGAATCGGAACCTTATGTTACCTTTGGAAGACTCTGGCTGTTGTTTTTTAACAGGATCTAAATGCTTGACTATTTCAGACAAAAGCAAAGACAAAGTGACAGATTAGTTCAGTGTAACGCTGTGTATTGAAAAGAGCTGTGCCAAAGAGTAGTGTGATTGTTATTGCTATTACTTTGGCCACACAGATATTTCTACCAAAGTGACATATAGATAATCGAGCAATGCTCAAGAGCTCGATCAGCACTTCACTAGCTCCTTCATGGCAAAACAGAGCCACATCTCCTGATAATTGTTCAGTCCTAGTGTTTCTGTGTATTTGTCCAGTAAACAGAACCAGATTGCCACTTTACATTTATACTGCTATTTGTCAAGTGTTAAACTGAAGGAACTCCTGCATCTTTCTTCTCTATGAGCTTTTCAGTGGTGTGTCTGTTACACACTGAAGTGCAGCACTGTCAGTTTGTGCAATGCAATTGTTGTCAGTTCAGATCATCTTTCCAAACAGTTCACTGTAAACTTAGTGGAACAAATGAGTGCAGGCATTCTGAAGGGATGGGAATTATGTATCATCAAAGCAATGAGTGAACTGCTGTGATGTTATTAGATTTTTTTTTAAAGGCATGAAGAGAAGATTTAGTTGTTGTATTGCATGTTGGTCTAAGAGCTGAAAGAAACCTGCAAAAATTCTATTTAATGCTATTTAAAATGACATTTAGGTGACAAGAGTCTGGAAAATCTTTTATTTTACCTTTCCCTTTACTCAGACCTAATTGTCTTCTCAAATACTTTCCTTGTGTAGCTCTTGCCCTCTACTGGAATAAAGGAAATGCAAACACATGTGTTTGAAAATGATGTGCTAGGTTTTGCTCTTCCTTAATGGCTGAAATAAGTTTCAGCTAAAGTTTGTGTTTGTTTTGATCTAGAAAGAACAAAATATGCATGACTGCCATGTGCATGATTTCTCTGCTGGCTGGAGGTCTGTTGTTTGCTCTTTGGTTACAACCTTAACAATGGTGCCCTGTGTTGGAAAACTTTAGCTCTGGTGGTTTGAGCCTGTGGAATACTTGAACAAGGAGTCCTGTTATGAACACCCTTAGGTGTGGTGATGGTCATCCCTGAGCTCTGTAGTTCATATTCATAGGTGCTTTTGAAGCTGTGTGCTGGCTCCCCAGCTAGCAGCATCTCCTCTCTGTTTTGTTAGAACCAGAGGGAATCACTATTCTGTGTGTGCTGACAAGGTCTGCAAAACATGAAATGGGAGATGGGCACAGTGGCTGCTCTGGCCTTTAGAAGATATTGGTCCTTGCTCTTAATGAATTGCAAAAAACAAAGTATTGGCTTAAGAAATAATTGTGCTCCTGTCTGGTTTTGTTGCTATTTCCTGTAACCCCCACTTTACCCCAGATCCTACAGTGACAGGGGCTTTTGCAGTTCAGTCTTGCTTTGTCTGGAGGGAGAAGTCCAATCAAGAACCAAAAGTATAGGGTGCCCATCCAAGACAAAACTGTGGGCATTTGTAATGTAGCCCATTTCTGGAAATGGTGTTGGGGTGCCTTTGTAATGCTGCCTCTGGAGCAACAAAATGTTTTGAGCTTGTTACTGCTGTGGTTATATTTGCTTCTGTCACAGTATTGCTGACAACTGGCTTCACTCGTTAACCCTCAGTCTACTGTCAGCTCAAGCCAGCCCTGCTAGGTAGCTAACTCCCTAGCTGATGTCCTCCTGTTCTACACAACTTCTCTCTCCTTGATTCTTCTCTCATTCTATCTCTCTCTACCCTGCCCCTGACCCATTTTCACTCTTCCCTTTTGCTTGTTGAGCTTTGCAAAGATTCTTCCATAAATGAATGCAGAGTTAGATCTGTTCCTTATCACATAAATCTGAAGTCCCAGCTCTTCCTTTTGGTGTGTCAGAGGTGTAAGCATTGTTTTCATTTGCATCTGGTTTCTGAAGCAAATGTTTCATCTCTCTCTCTTAAAGTAAACCGTGTTCTCAAAAATGGAGAAGTTTAGCCTTAGCCCTTTCAGAAATTACTCTCTCAAATCCTTCTGTGAAGAAGGAGAGAGAGGAGAAATCAATAACTTTACTGGGAAGGAGGACAGGAGATCACTGTGTAAAATCTTGCAAAATCCTATAAACAACTGAGTATTGCC
The DNA here is from genome assembly GCF_009819655.1 of Sylvia atricapilla. Lineage (NCBI taxonomy): Eukaryota > Metazoa > Chordata > Aves > Passeriformes > Sylviidae > Sylvia > Sylvia atricapilla. The sequence continues at coordinate 22,916,131 of NC_089145.1, read as the reverse complement.
GAGACAATTCTCTGGGTATCATCTGTGCTCTTCTGTAAAGAACAGGCCACAGGAGAGGCCAGATTACCCTTCAAGCAAAAAATCCTGGAATTGGGAAGCAAATGAATTTTTCTCTCTTCCACGAGAATTAGAAATTTTCCAGTCAGTAAGAGAAGGGCAGGAACAGTAAACGGGGCTGCATAGTAACAGTGGCTGAAACATGCAGCTAGTTAATTAATGTTAAGTAGCTCAAACATGCAGCCTAGATAATTAATATCATTAAGGTTGCATGGCCAAGCTTGTCTCAAGTATTTCCAGCACAAAGCATGGCCGTGCAGCCTTAATCCATCTGTAAACATGTATCCTTCACAATGTAATCCCTAATTGCATTTCTCTGATGTGGTTCCCCAGAATGGTATTGCATCAGCCTCTGCACAGCAGCTTTCTAACAAAGGGATGAGGCAGGAGAACAGGAAAGGAGAGCTGCTACTGCAGGCAAACAAAGTGCACAGATAAAAGGGTGTGTCTCGGGATCAGTACTGCTTAGTATCTTCAGCAATGACACAGATAGTGGGATTGAGTGCCTCCTCAGCAGATTTGCAGGTGACACCAAGCTGAGTGGTGGGGTTGACACACCTGAGGGATGGGATGCCATCCAGAGGGGCCTGGACAAACTCGAGAAATCAAGAAGTGGGACCTTGGGAACCTCATGAAGATCAATGAAGCCCAGTGCACAACACTGAACCTTGGTCAGGGAAAGCTCTGGTATCAATACAGCCTGGAGGTGGAAGGGATTGAGAGCAGCCCTGCCAAGAAAGACTTTGGTGGTACTGGTGGGTGAAAAGCTGGGCATGAGCTGGCCGCGTGCACTGACAGCCCAGAAAGCCAGTTGTATCCTTGGCTATACCTGAAGAGGCCAGCAGTGGTCAGCAGGTCAAGGGAGGGAGTTCTCTCCCTCTCCTCTGCCATTGAGACTCCATCTGGAGTGCTGCAACCAGCTGTGGCTCTCCAGTGCAGGAAGGATGAGGACTTGTTGGAGTCAGTCTAGAGGAGGGCCAGGAAGGTGATCTGAAGGCTGGAACACCTCTCCTGTGAAGACAAGCTGGGAGGTTTGGGGTTGCTCAGCCTGGAGAAGAGAAGGCTGCAGGGAGCCTTTCAGTGCCTAAGGCAGCCTACAAAACAAGTAGCAACAAAAGTATAGCAGGGCCTGTTGCAATAGAACAAGGGGTAAATGTTTTAAACTAAAAAAAATCGAAGAGCTAAAAGACATCTAAATGTCCCTTCCAATGCAAATAATTCTATGATTCCATGGTTTAAAAACTGCCCTGGTCAACACAATTCAGCTACTGGTTCTGTGTTATACAAAACCTTTCCTTTCAGTTATGCTTCATCAGAGGTGATTGATATTTTTGTGTGGTTTTCACTTATAACTTGACTCACAGAAGCACTGACTGTATAGAGGTGTAGCTGCAATCTATAGACAGATAAAGTGCAAGAAAATGAAAGAGTTGGCTTGCATCACATGGTGGACTCGACTATACATTTATGAGTCTTAGAGATGTTTGTTGAACTTTTTCTTAAAACCTGGAGTGACAAATCCTCCAAGCAAGCAGCTTCAGCATGCTATTGCAGTGTTTATTAAAAATTTTTTTTGAAGTGTTTTATCTTGAATATTCATCCTGAAATAACGGATAGAAGAAGACAAACAGGTTTAAGAGGACACCGAGGTCATACTATTGCAGGGGTTTTGGAGGGGTTTGGTTTATCTTTTAGTAGAAGCCTTTTGCATATTTGATGACTTGGCTTCCCTCAGCCTTTTAAGGCTGTACAGTGCTTATCTCTCTAATCTGCTTCTTGTAGGTGATGTTTTAGCTTTCTACCATTTTCATCTCTCTCATCTATATGTTCTTTGACTGAATTTTATTACTCTAGAAGTGTCTTCCACCAAATGAAATATTGCTAATGAGGTCTTATCAATGCTTAGTGCAATAGAAAGATAACTTCATGTGTCTTGCAGGTTCTTTACAGTGATACAGGAAAGCAGCAATTTGCATTTGTATCTCATCTTGGATTTTAATTGGAACCAAACAGCTGTTCCACTGGTGATGTTTTCAGAAATGGATGGAACAGTGTGACTGAAAGCTTTCAAAATAATTCAGCTCAAGGGGAAAAAATGCTTCAAGCTAAGTAGTTGGATTCTGATGATTGTAGGCAAAAGGAAGGCTCAAGTAATCTTGAAATAAGTTGGCCTCAACTTTACCTGTAATAAAGCTGTAAGTAACCTGGGTGTCTGTGCAGACTTTTGGGCAGACTTTCCTTACCGTTCCAGGGATCTTTATTGAATGAGTGGTCAGAAAGAAGGTACAAGGGAATGAACTTCATCAGCCAGTGCCTTTAACGGGAACAGATTTAGTATTCAAAGAAAAATCGTTTGCCTAGGGAATTGTCATCCTCATGTCTTACACTATAGGGTGTGGCTGTGTTTTGGTTTCATTCTTTTGAGACTTCCAGTGTAAGCTGACTAAATCAAAATTCTCCTCACATTGAATTGAATGCTGATGAAGATATAATTTAACATGTTACTACTGCTTTCAACATAGTGAAGTTATGATGTGTACCTCTTTCATGTATAAGTAGTAGTCTTTCCTAGAAAATAAATCTGTATTGGTTGGTTAGTATAAACACATCAAGTATTATATCCATTATCTGCTTCCCATATTCTGAAAAATGTTTGACTCATAGTCAACCCCTGGCTCAGAGGCTCAGTAATTCTAATGAATATTTCAAATAAAAAGCAATTACTACTGTCAGCTCTTTCCCACAGGTTTTTGGGTTTGTGTTGACAGGCTGTGCAGGGGGTGCACTGTGGTTCTTAGGCCCTCATCAAGAATTTGCAAGAATCCTTGTAATACTTTATTCTGTGGTTAAAACCTTTTGCTATTTAATTCTTGGTGTCTGCTTCCAAGTGATTATTTACTCAAAGCTGGCATAAGAAATGGACTTATGTAAAATGTTATCCACAAATTCCGGTGTCCAATTTGTATTAAACCCCATCAAGTAAAAAGTGCATTAGTTCAGGGTTCTGGATACTTTGTTGTGGTGGTCAGGCACTGTCAAGCCTTGGCACTGTCAAACTCATTAACAAGATTGCTCTAAGCTGCTAGAGAAACTGTTGCATTAATTGTCATCATCAATGTCAAGAGGAATAAGGTCTGAGCTCTGAAAATGGTGGCAAGGGAAAATGAAGGACATAGTCTTAAAGGTGTCTTATTACCTCATCCAGTGCAGCAATTACCTTCCTTAGACCCAGATGTCAAAACAGACTAGATACAGATAATATAAAGATTGACTTTTTCTCTGATAAATATGTTAGACTTCTCAGTGATGCTTCTGACTTTCAGAAACATAGAACCAGATGCTTCCCTCAAGTGGAAGGCTGAGTTACCCGTACATATGAAAACACTCTGAAATGCTTCTTTGGGAGACCAGATCTGTGCCCATTTCTAGGAAATTTTGCAAATCTTGGGTAGAAGCGAGCAAGCCTGAGTCTTGCTGGGTAAATGGAACATCTTCCTTCTTCATTTAGTTATCTCTTAACTGTATTTAGTTGCTGTCATTGATGTCATTGAGCTGAAGCCATTTATCATGGTTCTAAGTAATCCTTAATTAACTAATTAAGACAGTGAAGTTCTAAAATAGCTTCAGTATAATCCCAACAGAGAGGGAAGCCATGATAAAACTCTCACTTTTGTAAGTGAATTGCTGTCACCTATTAATCTTTTGTGTTCTCTCACATCCTTGGAGCAAAGGGGACTCATGTTTTAAGGGGACTGCAAGCATGCACTTTGTTGATTAAGGTAGATTTTATTTTGTGACAGACATTGACGTCTCTCTCTTACCTCTTCCTGGGAAACTGCTAACTCAGATCATACTCAATTGCCTGCATGCCCTAGTCACGATTTTGCCTGAAAACTCTTGAGGATAATAGCTTAGCTGTGAGTACCCTTGCAGTATTCATGGTCCAATTCAGGAAACACTGTAGTGACGAGCACAAACATCTCAATGGTGTCTGTATTGATTTGACAAAAGCATACAATGCTGTCCCTTGATGTGCTTTCTGAGAGTTGGTGTGAACTAGCTTGTTCTGATATTCTTTTAGCCCATTCTATTAATGATGGGAGAGTCCTGTGCAATAGAAATTTTTTCTTCAGTGGAGTTTAATCTTTCTTCTGTGGAACTTCTTATGAAAGATGGAGTTGAGCAGGGTTGGAGATCCATATCTACTCGACTTCTCATTTCAGTACTGTAGATCTTGACTTTAGCATGAGGGTAATTTCTTCAGCCTGAGCAAATTTATTCAAATCTGAGTTTTGTGAAACCAGTCAGCAGCAGATATATAGAATTTCATTGCTTCACAAGATCATCTAAACACTTCACCTTGCAAGTAGGATCTAAAGGCAAGGCCATATTTTGCCTTTCCAAAGGTATCTCTGAAGCCCTCTCTTTGTTGCAGTTACAGACTCAAAAGTACACTATTCTTGATATTTTTCTCTCTCTTAATTGATGATTAAATACCTCGATGTTCCTGGAAAACAAGTGTTTTTTGAAATACATTTGAAAAATTTCTTTTGCATGAAGGAGGAATACAATGCTCAGTAAAAACACCAATTTAAACCTTTATTCACTTAGCACAGGTTAGGCACAGCATGAGGATGGAAATTTGAGAATGCTCCCGTATTGCAAGACCTCTTCTAATTTAGCCTTCTTGGGGTGACAAGCCACCTGAGTGACATGCAAGGACATCCCCAAGTCCTCCCTAACAGCATGCCAGATCAATGATCGTGAGGAATAAGCTTTGAGACATCTGGAGACACATCTTTCCTTGTACTAGCATAGCTCTTGATGTGAAACATGCAGCTAACTTGGAGGTCAAGCAAGAAAAGATGTTCAGAGGGATTCTGTTGCCACTTCTCACTCATCTAAAAATCACATTTTCAGCTTCTAACCATGCATGTTATGTGCAGGATTGTGAAATTATAAAAGACCTTTTAGAGCTTAAGAAATAGAAATTAATTAATTTCATTTATAAAAGGAAAGAGAGAACTAGAGGGAATTAACCAGGTTTTGGGAGGGAGTGGGAAATTTCTTTGTGATTTTAATATGACCAATGATGTGCTGCAGTCAGTGCCCTTCTGCTGAACAGAAATGAGCTGTTCCTGACAACATTTTAAATCAATTAATGTGCTCTATTAGCATGATGCATACCTGTACTCTTAAGCATAGTCTATACTGCCTTGTGGTGGCAGCTCTGTGGTGTCTGTGAATTGATTGGATAATTTGAGCCCAACTAGGGCTGCAGTGGTGCCCATGTTACAAAAACCTCCTTAAAACACAGACATCTCAAATGCAACTTAGGACTGAACTGCCTGTGGAAACAACTTTTGTTCTCTTCCCCTCTCCTTTTGCCCTCTCCAACAGGAGCACCAATGCGCATGTGAGAAGCCCTGTGTGGGTGTTCTGTAGTAGTGTAGCTCAGACTCTAAACAGAGGAGTTGAGTCTCTGAAGGCATTAATCTTTCCCTAGAGCTAAATTCATGATATATTTTATGTTTTGGAAATCGTAGTGTAAACTAACAGGCTCGAGCAAAGCTGAAGAGAAAAATAGAGAGGAGGCATTTGCAGAGCAAAGACTGAAACACGGTCTAATCAGATTGAAAGAGACTTTGTATCCAGTGCTGCATACAGTTAATAAGATACAGTTGTATGCTTTGCTGTACTGGGACTTCATTGCACTATGTGTGGGTTGTTATTGTATTAAAAAAATAGGGGAGGTGTGGGAAAAGGCAACAAGGATCTAATCTTTGAGAATGTGCAATAGAGGACACAAGACCTACTCGGCTCTTTCTCAAATTTGTAGATCAAAGCAGCTCTGTGGTAAGGAAAACCCTACAGACCCTGTGGAGTGGTGCTCTCTGGTGCTGTAACAGCACCTGCCTGCGTGCTGACACTGGCCATGAGGACCTTTGTTCGGACTAAGAGGTTATTGACTGGTGTGCAGTTCAGCTCAGGTTCTTGCAAATGCAATGAATCTTGAAGCTTCTTAGCTCTGGACTAACTAATGTCTTATTATTGACAGTGCTGTCTGAATTCAATTTCAAAGCTTAATGGGTTTTAGATGTATGTACCAACTGGATTTCAGACATAAAGGCAAACATCAGAAGTTGAGAGGGTCTAATATATTGATGGTAATATATATGTATTATATAGACATAATTTTAATATTATATTATATATTATAATGTATAGTAATATATTTATATATTAATATGTAATATATTAATACTACAGGGCAGTAACATGTTCTGCCAAGTAGGATCTTGTAGCTTCATCATAACTATAACAGGACTATTTGTAAATTAAGTTACACTCTTGATGAGAGACTAGTTTTAAGGGTTTGTTTTTACTTTTTAACTCTTGGACAAATTGAAACATAAACATAAAATATCAAGAGTTTCATATTCAGCTGATTGAGCTGTCTCAGCTCTAAAGTTTGGTCCAGTAGTTAGACAGCACCTCCAAAGGGGTGCCTTGTAACTGTGGCACTTCCCTTTTATCTTGTACTTGCTTGGGAGAGAAGTGGAATAGGAGATGTTGTGCAAGATTTCTGAGCAGAGAAGAAACAGGACCCTAAGATGGCTAAGGTCATCTGTCACTGAGGCAACGTGTTCAAACAAATGTAGATTAATGTTGAACTCATCCAAAACAGAATAGCTGATCTTATCTGAAAAAAATCAAAGTCTTCATGCTTTGTATCAGGTTGGCTCAAATTTTTTTTGTTTAGGCTTTACTGAGGGAAAGTTCTATATCTGTATACCTTTAAAAATGTTCCTGCAGAACATTTCCCTGAAGAAATATTTTTTTTACGTAATAATTCTTCAGCCTGCTCTGTCACTCAAACCTAGCAACTTCAGGGCCCTGTAAAAGTAGTCAGTTTCTAAGATCTACAAAGTCTAAATATATAATTAGATAAGTGGTAGGAGCTAAAAAGAATCACAAAGCAAAGAGATTATTCTGGTAGTCTGCCACATCTTTGTCAGATAAACATAACACTTCTATTTGAACTTTCATGTTGTTTTTACAAATTTCTACATTTGATGTCTGTGGTGGGTTGACCCTGGCTGGATGCCAGGTGCCCACCAAAGCCACTGTCACACCCATGCCCAGCTGGGCAGGGGAGAGAAAATATAAAAGAAGGCTTGTGGGTCGAGACAAGGGCAGGGGGAGATCACTCAGTAGTTACCGTCACAGACACTGACTCAGCTTGGGGAATTTAAGTGAATTTACTACCAGCCAAATCAGAATAATCTTTCCCCCACCCCTCCCTTCTTCCCATTCTTAATTTTATTTCTGATTTGTTACCTTTGCCCCACCAGCAGCACTGGAGGATGGGGAATGGGGATTATGGTCAATTCATCACATGTTGTCCCTGCCCCTCCTTCCTCCTCAGGGGTCCCTCCCAAGGGATGCAGTTCTTCATTAACTGCTCCAATGTGAGTCCTCCATGGGGTCACCAGTCCTGCCAGCAAACCAGCCCCATCATGGGCTCCTTTCCCCAGAGCTTCAGAGGTCCTGCCCAGAAGCCTGCTCTAGCTCAGGTTTCTCATAGGCTCCTTTGGGCATCCACCAGCTTCAGCGTGGGGCTCCTCCATGAACTCCAGTTTGATCTCTGCTCCACTGTGGTCTGCACCTCGGGCTTTAGGGGAATCTCTGCTCTTTCCACCTTTTTCACGAACCTTGGTATCTACAGGGCTCTACATCTCACACATTCTCACTTCTCTCCTCTCTGGTTGCAATTTGGTTCTGCACAATAATTTTTTTCCCCTTAAATATTTTATCCCAGAAGTGCTCCTGTTGTCACTGATGGGCTTGGCCCTGGACAGAAGCAGGTCCCCCTCGGAGCCAGCTGCTGTTGGCTCTGTTTGACAGGGGAAGTTCCTGGCAGATTTTCACAGAAGACACCCCTATAGCCACCTGTTTCTAAAACCTTGCAACATAAACCCAAATAAAATGCCAAAGCTTTTTGGCCTGAACCAAACCCCAAACTCCCCAAAGCTTTCCTACAAGCAAAGCAGAGATGGAAATACTGAAGGAAAAAGAGCAGAGCAAGCCTGAGTACCTCTGACTGTAGAGTCTAGGGTGACAAATTTTCAGAGAAGTCTGTGCCTAGGTCAGGTGTCGGTCAGGATGTCCCATACAAACACCACAATCTGCAATAGTGTAAGTAGCATAGCCCAGTGAAGGCTGAAGAGCAGCACAGAGGTGAATTGCCCTTCTTGTGCTGGGATGAACTGGCCTTACAGAGACCCGTGAATGGTAAATACTGCCTCAAAGGCTGAAACTGCAACTATTTTGATTTGATGTAGCTGAGTGAAATAGATCGCAGAAGACATCTGCTTTGGAAATGTATCTGGCACAATAAATAACATTTACATGACTCTTCCAGGAAATACCGCTGTGACATTTACTGTTTGTTGTTTTTTTTTTAAACCTGTATCCTTACTTAACCTTTTTTGAGACTGAGATATCAGCTGCTTCAGAGAGATAGCTGATACTTGCCTTTCCTCCTTTGAGCAGTAGTTTTATTTTTATCGTGAGTGCTACAGAAGACATATGGCATTTCACAGACACTTCCAGATAGTTACCCAAAGGGATTTATAATTTGATCCCTGATCCTACACGGAGTTTTTCAAGAACCATCCATTGAGTCTTGCAGAGCCATGGAAAAGAGAGTAAAATGCCCTGAGGTTTTAGGGTTTAAGTCCGTGTAGTACAACAAGGGAAAACAACAACAGGAAATACATCCCACACTTTAGCCCCCATCAAAGGACCTGAGCAGATAAGAAAAAACACACTAAGTGTGCATGAAATGCTTATTGTTACCTTGGCATCTTTTTATTCCTTTGTTTAAACAGAACACGGATGTAACACAAGTTAATTCATTTGTAGGCTAAAATCTAGAAAGAGTGGGATAAAGAGCCTTGTGAAGATGAATAATAAAGGCAGATTTCCAAGAATAAAATAGAGGAATGAGAATCTAAAGTTTTAGATTTGGGACTTTTCTATTGTGCATGATATATAGATAGTTCGCATAAATTTTAGTGTTACTTTTTCACACTATTTTGGCAGTGATCTTTAAATTTTTAATTGAGTAGTGGAAGTGTTTAATGATCTTGGGGTTTTTTGGGGGAATTTTGTGTTTGTGTGTGTTTTTTTTTTTAATGTAAACTATTTGACACAACAGTTGACAATATGGCATCCTGAAGAAGAAAAATGCAGGCTACAAATAAGAACCCTAAATTAAATGTCGTGATCATTTAAGGAAATCTTGCTCATGATTTTTTCGATGTGACTTGCTACATTGGGAAGTTATTTAAGAAAGTAATTGCTTCATGTTTTACTTGCAATGTTCTCCTCCACTAAAGGACCTCGAGATGAAATTAGATGAAAACCTAACAATAATAAATGTGTACAAGGAAAAGATCATTGCAATGGAAGAAACCAGCTGAAAAAAACATTAGTGGATGTGAATATAAGTTTTCTGCTAAGCGTGCATACAGAAAAAGAAGTTACCTGCAGAATGCTATTTCCTGCTTTCTTATCATCTTTGGAACTATTGCTTCATTCCCCACTTCACAACTTTTGGTTGGCTCTTTTCCTAGCTCTTCCATTCTGTATTGGCTAGAGTTCATGCCCTTACCTGTCAGTGACTTGTTGGAACAAAACTATCCTCCATGAGGTTCTGGTGTCATTACCATTAAGAAAAACCTCCAGCACAAAAGATCCCATCAACCTCAATTCAAATTTCCAAGACTTATTTGTATAAACAGCTATCTGACACCCTTAAGATTTCTTAGACCTTTACATCCTTTCCATCTTCTCTGGTATCATGCTTCCCATTAATATCAGCAACTCTGTCCTGCTGCTAGACTATGGGTGACCTTCCTATGCTTCCTCAATCTCCTCTGAGCAGAAATTCTCCTTTTTAAAAGGCTGATATTCAAATCACTGCAATGATGACAACTTGATGTCATCATAACAGCAAAGTGAACCCTTCCATAGGTCATTGCATGCATGATATGGGCATGAGCAGGATATACATTCAGCTATTGCTGTTGATGCTGTAAAAGCATATTAGAATGGAGAATAGGAATCCTTTTTGTTATAGTGATTTTCTTTTTCATGCTTGGAATTGCATAGCATGTTGGTTTAAATCTCACCAATCTTCTTTTTCCCTTCTGTCCATTTACGCAAATCTACTCCTGGCAAATTATTTTGTGGGGATTTTAACCACTTTAGCATTTTCTCTCCTTTCCTCCATTACCCTTTCCCCTTCCTTCCCACATCTTTCTTTTCATTATTTCAGTAAATGAAAATACCATGTGGAGATGCATTATGTTGTCAGATAACATTTAGTTATCCTCCTTTGTTGGTGAAGAACCAAAGGTGGTCAATGAGCATAGCCTGTGTTAGGACAGAATCATACCAAGAGAACGTGTGCTTATAATTCTAAAACTTGCATTTAGAGGTCTGAGGTTTAGTAGCCCTTCTATCATGTGAGGCATCTGAGTATTTGAGGGAATTAGGGGAAAGATATGTATATAGGAATATTTATTTGTAAGCTTCAAACTTACTCCAGGTCAGCAACGCAGAAAACCTGCTGATTTTAGGGATGGTACAGTAAAAAGATCACACCCTGTCTTGCTCTTTCTGGGCAGAAATGTCTGGGATTAAATTTGTCATGAGTGACATCCCTGGCCTCTTTTAAACTCAGGCTAAATGTCAATGGAGATGTGAATGGTATCCTTTTTATCTTTGTGTCTATTTCTCTGTCTACAAGTTGCCTGCATATTTTGCAAAGGTACCACAAGTAACTGTTGTATTTCTTACCATGGATGAGTAAAAGAAGGCAGATCCTAGAATTGTCTACCCAGATCTTTGGGCAGTATTAATTTGGGAGGACTGGTCAGAGAAAAGGTGTTTTGTAAACAGTTCAATCTCTAATCTGGTCCTTACTTATTTCAGGGTGCATCAGTCACACCTGAGCAAATGCAGAGAAAATCTTTTCAGTTTTCCTGATTGTTAGATTTGTTATCTCTTAACAGCTCCTGAGTCATGAGGGCAGTGGTTGCTGTGTTTGGAAAAAGTAGTGAGGGGAAGGCTGTTGACATGTAAACATTGAAGGAGCATTTGCGGAAAAAGCAGTGGCAAGTGATCTCATGGGTATCTTTCCTAAACATTAACAGACAGAATTGTTTTTGTTGTGATTAAAACTGAATATTTCCCCCATATCTTTTCCCTTCTCCTGCTTCCCCCGGCAGTTTCCTTGAAAAATATTCCATTAATCACAAATAGAAATTTCTGGAAATGTATCAGTTCTGATCAAACTTACCAAGAACATTTTCAAAACTAAGACGAATTGTAAAGGAGGATTTGGGAGAATTGATTAGAATAATTGCTTGAGTTTTGCATGCTCAATGCATATGATAATAAGTGTTGACTAATTTAGAGAAGTTTCTCCGACCACCCACCACTTTTCCTCTCCTTTTTAAAGGTCTAGTATAAGCTGCTTTAAAAATCTCAAAAAATAGCCTTGCAATGCCAAGAAAATTTTCCTCTCTGATCTGATTGAAACTGGAAATCCTGCAAGAATGTGATATGTGACATGAACTACATAATGCTCTCATGGGATGTGATGTTTTCAAGCTGCTTGTTTTGTGTGCAGCTAATCCATTTCCATTGGCATCATGGCTGCAGATTAAGCAGGGTCCATCTGCACACACATGTTACTTTTTATAGGGCAGAAATAGTCCTGTGGGACTGACAACCTTCTCATTTGCTGCTCTGGTCCGTATAACTCTGAGTCACAAACCCATGTGAATGGATGGATGTTGCTCATTTGGAAGACCCAACTTTTATGGAAGTTAATAGAAACTATATTTAAAAAATGCCATACTTTTATTTCTTTTGTGGTGAAGCATCCTATATCATTAGCTTTCAACCTGTATTAGTCCAATAAAGGCAATTAGTTTTCCCCATGGCAGAAAGCCTGTTCTGTATTTGGCAACTGCCCTTGGAGCATATCCTTGGAGCAGATGGCTGCTTGCCTGCCAAATAAGATACAAATTAGATTTTCAGATGATTGAGTGACAGTGGCAGGAAAGCAGCCGTCCATCTTAACTCCTCCTCCATTGCAAATCCGGTTAATCAGTGAGAACAGAACCACTCACTGCTGGAGCATGCCTTCTGCAGGGAAAACCTCTCTGCATGGGCCCCACAGGGAGGAGATGTGAGACGTTAAAAAGAAATGTTTTGCTGCCTTAAATATTTATTTATAGTGAATAGCAAATCTATCTTCTACACAAGTGAATTTCTGAGCCTTATTTAGTCCAGAAGGAAGGCAATAAATTAGTATCAATGGTCCCCATATGTGTCCCCATCAAAGTCCTTCACTGTTTTGTAACTAGGCTGAGCTTCCATGCAGCAGGAGGATAACTGTGGAGCTGTATTGTGTGGCAGATCTAATTATGATCAGCTTTTAGATTCAAAGACCAGCTCCCCATTAGCTGCATTTGTGTATCTATTGAATGGGAGTGCACTCTACTTGGCCCAGGAGGACAGGCAGAAGCCTAGCAACTTGCGTTTCTCTCATGTATTATTTCTTTCTGTGCTTAAAATAAGACACAACTTTACATTTGAACGTGGTTGTTTTAATATAGTCAAAGGTGAGCAGGTGATTGCTGACAGGTAAAGGTGACAGCTGGAACAAAGCACTTTCGTTCCGTTCCAAATCCCTTGGAAACAACCACAGACTCACCATGCACCTATGAAGTGGAGCCAAGTTACATTTGGAACCTCATGTTCTAGATAGATAACTGGGGAAAAAAGAGCAGTAAAACCAAAATAGCTTTGGAAAAAGACTTGAGGAAATAAATAAAAATACTTTTCTCACAGTGGAAAAATAAATTCAGTAGGACCACTAGTATGCTCGGCTACAAAAAATGCATTCCCAATAAAGGTAACAGTTATGCTGGTACACTTGTGAAGGGAATCTGGCTTAGCACAGAAGTCAGAGACCAGACCTGCAGCTGATGCAAGTACATGTGGTCTCTCTAAATCCAGGAGGCTATACTTATCTGCAAAAATGTAAAGAACTGGCTTGAAGACAACTTCTGCTCTTCCATACTCCATTTGCTCTTCCATAAAATGCAGGTTTCTCTGTGTCTTTGCCTTCTCTTCCTTTCATACAAATAGTGTGGAAAGAAAGATTTGTAAACCTACACTAATTTAATTTAGTTGAAGTTTCAATATTGTTTTCTCTGAAGCATAATTCTTTCTACTTGGTGCATCAATGATTACATAGATGTTAAACCAACTATATTAGTGTTTCTGTGAGGCAAAAAAAGTAAAATATTTGTTGTAGCTGTATTTTCAGATTGTTTGTCAATTTTCTACCCTTCATTAAAAATGCATTGCTTTCCTCAGCTGTCCTTTAACCTAAAGAGACTCAGTTAAAGAAATACATATAATTATTTAATTTTTAAAGGAGAAATGTAGAGAGGATGAAGCCAGAGTCGGCACAACACTAGGGTCAGCAACACTCAGGTTTGGCATCCCATGGGCAGCTGCAGAGTGGGGTGCTGAGGGTGGCTGGAGGAGATGCAGGGTGGACTCAGCAGTGCTCCAGGTGGATGCAGGATCCAGGCACAGAGAAGGACAGCTGGAAGACCACAGGAGTTTTTATCAGGAGACAGAGTTATGAGATTACATAACTAGGAATTAGCAAAGCCCATGGCAGAGGGTTGGAATGAGATGATCTTTAAGGTTCCTTCCAACCCAAACTGTTCAATGATTTTATTGATAAGTCAAACTTCTAATTGCTGGTAGCTGGTATGGAATTTGATGAGTAGGAGCGAGCAGGAAGTCTGTGAGGTGTGCTTTGTGGGGGTTCTCCTTTTCTCCACACTTTTTGCTTCCCTGCAAAGAAGGATTGTATGATGAGTTTCCAAAGATGGTCTTAGAGAACAATTGGGTTTTCTCCTCCTGTTGGTGATCAGGATGGGGCTATAAATGGAGCAGCAACAGTCCCTACCACTGTTGTGGAGCTACCTTAAATATCCCTCAGAAAAGCAGAGGTGTGTCAGCAAGAGACCTGTTGTGTCAGTCACAGAATAATCCCACAGTGTCAAAGCAGGGTGACTTGCCACCCCAGGCCACATCATATTTTCTGAGTATGGGTTCTCTGGAGGAAACTTCAAAGTTTGGCTGTGCTCTGAAAAGAAGCTAGAAGGACTTTAAAGTTTCCATGTCTCTTATTCCTCAAAAAAAGTGCTCAGTTTAGAAGTAGAAGAAGGTTCATTGTCCTGCTGTTTCTTTGAATGTTCAAGCTGAACCTTTTCTCTGGCTTCCACCTGTTACAAAGGCATACTGCCCTAGATTTAGACCCTCTAAAGATATGTGTACATTGGTTGAACAGCTATGAGGTTTTCTCCTAGTTTCATCTAATTTTTGTTTATCTTAAAAGCTCAAAGGATATGAAGTGGTTTCTGGTTCAGGTGCATTTAGCTAGCTGAGTGAAATCCACAGGTTGTCCAGTGTTAATTTTCAATAGTCCTTCTGTGGAAAATATATATTGCCATCAATGCACTAGAGATTTAGAAGAAACTTAAAAACTCTGATACTCTTTTTTGGCACTTTTTGGCTAGTAAAAGCGACAGCAGTGGTACACCAGTGTCACTCCATTGCCTGAAAGCAAACAGCCATATTGATTTAGGGCGAAAAAGAACTCACTTTAATTTACCTCCTTTAGCTTTATTGGCTTTGAATTGGTATCACAATAGAAAGCAGTGGTAGCCTAAAATGAATAAGCCAAAAATCGCTAAAATCAGTGCTCTAAAATCAATAAGCCTAATAGTTGCTGCACAAAGAAAATACATCTAAAAGCCAAGCCTGTGTCCTCAGAGAATCCTGTTCAGCTTGGAAATATTAGTGGCTATTTTTCCTATTTTGCAAGATTAGTAAGAGGTTATTTGGTTCCAGTTTTAATTAGTTGATGGACAAATGGAGACAGTAGAAGCACATCTATTGTAGTGCATTGACCGTGGCACAGGTAGTACTTGAATTAAATATTTATTCTGGAATTTTTATTTTTTGCCTTGCTATAGTATCTCTAGCATCTAAGGCCTGAAATAGGAAATGCCTCGCATATGCATCAGTATGTGCATTTCTATACACTGCCAATAAAATCTGTCCTGAGAGTAGCATACAGGCAATATGTAGACAAGAAAAAGAAAATTTTCAGCAGAACTACTTTTTAGAAATCCTGTGGAAACTTTAATCTGCCATGAAATTTACTTATTTATTCATTCATTCACTATTTAATTTTAAGTCTCCCTCCCTTTTCAGGCAGGAATCTTATACATCCAAGTGAGGCACTTGGAAAGCCTGACATGGACCACCAAGGTGAATCAGTGCTATGTACAAAGCTGTGTGAATATTCAGAGATGGTGGATGCTCTGTAGCAGGACAGACCCTGGCTGCCCCCTCTGGAGAGAAGCGTATCATATAAAACAAGTGAGAGGTGGATGGCAATTTTTTTTAAATATTTTTTTTCTTTTTCTCCTTTGTTATAAGACAAGTGAATATGATTTACTAAATGGTTCTAGGATATACTGTGCCTCCTTGGGACTAAGGACCTGATTACAGTTAGGCTAGATGTTGGAGTTTATCCACAACTGTTTGTGCTCATAAATCTGAGCTTCACTAACACCTAACCCTTCAATTATCTTCTCTCCAACAGCAGATTTTTCATATCAGTGCTGAGATTTCCTCCCAGGTTCCCTCCCTCCTCTCTGCCCCATTTGTTAACCCTTATTAGAATGAATCTGTCCTAGTGGACCTGTTCTGGCCAATGTATTTGTACTTCAAGCAGTCTCAGATCTATTTTAGTTACCCCCTTTTTGATAATTGTTACCTCTGTCTTCAGAGTATTTTATCTCTCCCCACTTTGAATGCATTTGAAAGAAGTTTTGTAATTTTGAAACACCAGATAGTTTTCTGCTGATCAATTAATATATTTTCTAATATAATTTCAACTCCTCAGTAAATTGCTGTTTCTCACTTTGGTTATCAAAGAAAGCAATAAAACTTCAAATTTTGTACTACAGCAAAATTGCTCAACAGTTCACAGTATCCATCAGTTAGGCCTCTGTCATTTTGATAGAGAACAATAAGAAAGGACAGATAATAAGCACATCTCAATAGGAATTTATAATAAAATTAAAAGTTGAAATTGAAATTAAAGTTGGAATTATATAGAAATGTTTTACTTAGTATTTTACTTATTTACTTTTCACAGCCACTGTATTCCTAAAAAACCCCTAAACTAACAAATAAGCAAAACCCCAGCACACATCCTTTCCCCTCCTTGTTCTCCTCCACTTAATGAGAAAATTTGATAATTTTTGCTGTTGAATCAAAATCTAAAAATTGTTTTAGAAAAAGTGGATGTTTGGTGTTTTGGTCTAATTTCAGTTAACATTGACTCAAATGAGACTGGATAGGTAATTGGAGAGAATGTCAGACTGACAAAATATGGAGTAGATGCCATAAATAATCATAATTGTTCTGCTGTCTACCTTCATGTGGTGTGACTTGTATATAGGTATTCCATTATAAACAGCTTGGCAGAGCTAATTGTGTAATCAGAATGATGTCTAAGCTATGATGCTACTCGTTGCATTTTTATGGTTAAGAAGAGAGAAACTATGATTTGTCTTAAGTAGACTGTGATTAAAACGGGTAAATGTTTGCAGGGATGGCCCTTATATGATTCATGGAGAAAATGCTGATGACATTTTCACTTTCTTGCAGAACTGGAACTTACACAACTGTAATAATAGCTGTGCTAGAAATTATTTTATTCAGAACTTTGTGTTTGCTTGATGACTCTCTGATCTGTGACCTACTATTAGGATTTCTTAGAGGAGCCTAAATTAAAAATATTCATTCAAGGAAAGAAAGAAACCTGTATAGCCTATTGAGCTGGGCATTTTATTGCTGTATCTATAATGTGCTGTAATTAAAAAAGAAAATAGGGGATTTGGGAAAAGCAGAGCAAAGGCAGAAGTCTTTGATTCATGCTTATGTTTCTGCTGCTTTCATTGCTAATTGTCAACCAGTGAGACACTGTAGCTGGTAGCAGTCAAAACCTGTAGTTAATTATGAGGGAGTAGGCTGAGACTTGCATCAGGGATGAAGAATTTTAAATCTAGTTATGATTTTTATAGTAACTTAGAGTAATTTTTTTGATCTCCTTTCTTCAGTGTTTGGTGTTGCTGTTTCTCAGCTATAGGATACCGAGCTAGGTGAACCAAAAGCTTGAATCATGTACAGAAAATAGCAGCTAATCAATAAATCTTTTTCCTTGGACAGTACTGGTTGCTGCTCCGTGTTGCTCTCTATATACGAGCATCCATTTCATGCTCTTTGAAGCTTCTAAACAGAGAAGGGAGTTCATCTTGTTCTCAATGGTTTGCTTTCATAAAAAGTATTTTTCTTTAATTCGGCCATAAGTTTCTGGTTAAATGCTTCTCCTAAATGCTACTGATACAAGGTCTATTTCCAGTTTGCACAGATTTTAACTGTGATTAATAATTTTAGTAGGGTTTCTAGCAAAATATAGATACTAGATTTGTTGCTTTTTCTTCGAATACTTCATTTGTTTACAGATGAAGTATCTTCAGAGGGGTAACAGTTGACACGATTTGCAAAAGGAAGAGGAGTGACTTTGGTTTTGCCCTCCCACATAAGTTGCAAGATTTGGACGTCAGCAAATGTCATGGTGAATGATATTATCTCTGGCATTTGTTTATTTGGAACTACCATATTTTAATATTTCTTTGCTTTTTTTTTTTTTGTGAATAATTTCAATTGTTGTTGCTGTTTTATTTTTGTTTTATGTGTTTCCTTCCCACCAAAAATTGAATTTTTCCTTCAGTTATTCTGCTATAGAAAATCATACAGTTCCTACTGAAACACTTCTGGAAGTCAGTATAATCCCAGTGGCATTCAGAATAACTGATGTGTGCTAAATGGGATTGCAAAGAGAGCCACTCTTCATAAAACTCTACATGCCAAAATCCATTTAATGCTTCCTTTTAAGAGCCCCAGCTGAGCACAGAGTTTTGTTAAGCTTGACAAAGTAACATCTCACTCCTCAAGCAAATGCAACTAAGGTGGATGGGTTCTAACAACATTGTAGAGAAGACAATTTCGATATGCTTAACAGTTGCAAGTTTAAATCTTTGTTTTCTTCAGAGTATGCAGAAACCTACACTCTGCCCTGCTGCCTGCAGGTTTGATGTGATACTCTCCATACTATTTAAATTCTACAGGAAAATTAAGATATTTACTTTAAAAGGACCATGTTTGTGTGTCTCATTGCCATGCAGTTGGCAGACAGGACTTGTGGTATAAAACCACAAGGAAATGGATAGCAAAGCTCTAGAAAACAACAGGAGGAGTACTGATTTGGAGCAGCCTTTCCTGACTGCATCATTTTTACAGGAAACCCCATGCTGGAGGGATCCCGGTAGCTAGAAATGGTGACTGAAGGAAGAAGGTTCAGTCACCATTTTTTAGAAAGAACAGGTTATGAGCAAAATGAAGCTGATAAAGAAATACATGAACAGGAAGTGTCTGTCTGACTCAGTCGTAATTGAGTAATTTTGTATAAAGATCCTTTGTGCTAAGCTAACATCCAGAATGTAAGGATCCTTCTGATCATTGAATAAACTCTGTCTTTAAATGGAAGCTGAAATTTTGCTCAGGCAACATTACAGGTTCCCATAGAAAGAGGTTTAAATATGGTGTATGTATCATCTTGGTGGCAGGATCTTAACATTTTAAAAATGCTCCTCCAAATGCTCCTTCTTTTCAGAGGATTTATATTTATATATATATATTTATATTTATATATATATTTGTTGGTAGTGGTGTTGTTGTTAATGCAGGATGAACTTCCATTTATTTGGGGTAGGCATCATCACAGATTTGTGCTAACACATCCATGAGTACTTGGAAATATTGAAGTTATGGGTTACTGACAGTATTCATAAAACTGTGTTTGTTCTTTATTTTTGCTAGGTTTTCATCTACTGAAGCTAATTTAATAGTTTTTTAATTGTTTCATTAATTTTGGAATTGCAGTATTAATCAAATATTAGTTGTCTCAACTGCACGTGTCTATTCTGCTGTGCTCCCCCATTGTGAACACTTTGATGCGCAAAGATATTACTTCTAACCAAAGAACTAAATATTTTTGCTTCATATTTCTTCTCTTCTGAGTTTGTTTGTTCAGTATAGAAGTCTACTCTTGTATTACTCATGGAATATTTTATTGTTACAGCACTGTAGTAATGATCAAGCTCATGTTTTTTACTGATTGATATTTCAAACTTTTGAGGAAAATATGTCCCATTCCTATCTAAAACTGGAGGACAGTCAATATCACTGTACAAAGCAGCTAGATTCCTGGTAGGGGTAAGTGCTTTGGACAGACCTCAGCAGGTTTCTCACCTCTGCAAAATGCACAGAGCATAAGGCATCTCCAGTGCTTCCTCTCTGGAAGCTTTTTTTTGAATCAGAACTTAGCACCATATATGGAAATTCATTTAAGCAGTAAATTAAATGCTTTTATGTGAGCCTGGGTATATTTAGAGCTTGGTTAAGGGGCTCCAAAAGTATTTTGAGTACTTTTGTCCCCTCATCCTATTCCTATTCTCACCAATATCTATAAATCTTAATTGAAATTACGGAGCTGAAGAAACTGTTCTAGTCTGTACTCAGCTGGGATGAGAAATGACTCTCTGGTCCTGGGCCAGCAAAGTAATCAACTCTGTTAACCACTTCTAATTGCACAGGATTGGTGCTTTAAAGTTTGAAATAAATTACCATACTTCAAAGTTGAAGTTAAATACAAGTAAGGGACTGGGGGAGTTTGAGGGAGAGTGATGGAGTGAAAAAGTCCACTGCTCACAACTGTGATACTCCATGTGGTCTCTGAATACTAACACCATCAACAGGCAAAGTTTCTTTTTAGTTAAATGCTTATTTCTCCTGACTATGTAGTACTTAAGAACTTCTTTTCAGAGTTAACTCTTGGAAAAGGATACATCTAAAATGAGGAACTATTTAATGACAGGTTGCACAATGTTGATGTAGATACTGGGGAACTGCAGAAAGTACTTGGTACCTAGTTAATCTATAATCTTCTGGTGTAGAAAAGATGCTGTGTTTAATATCTTTTGACAAGTTTGGGAGCTGAGGTATCATGGCCAAGATGAATAGCCAAATGTAGGACTAGGACTTTGTGCAGAAATTGTTTTATTCCAACACAGAAGGAAAAATATCTAACTGACCCCCACAGGAAATCTGACCTATTCACTAGATGTGATTTCAGCTATGCCTTTGTAGCACTTTCTCTCATGCCTCCACACTCCTGTTACAGTGAATACATCTGTCTATAGCAGCAGTGTGGGACATGATCTTGCTAATCTGGTTCTGAAACTGTCCTCTAATTCTTTATAGCATAGCTGAGATGTCTTTGCATGTGTCCCTGTGTGTGCTGGGGAGAGGGAGCAGTCCTGTGAAGAATTATTCTGCCCTGTTTTTTTTTTTCTTTTTTTTCTTTTTTTTTTTTTTTTTTTTTTTTTTTTACTTTTATCTCAGATTTTGGGCCACAAATGCCTTTTGGTCCAATTATCATCTGTCCCCTAGAGCTCAGTTTAATTTTTACAGCAAATATTGCCTCTGAGGTGTTTGCAGCTGTTTCTATCTCTGTGAGTCTGAGTGAAATAAGAAGGTTTGTTTCTTGTGTTCCTGCCCAGTTTGAACTCTTACTGGAGCACTCTGTGGGCTCCACTGACAGAAGGTGCCCTCCTCCTGCCCCTGGCTTTATCACGCACTGGGTGTGTTTAATCTCCTCTCCTCTGATGTGGTCTGAGGGCTTTAGCAAGCTGTTGCCACCTTCCTGAGGGGAGAGGACTCTAGGGACAGACATGCTAGACTGACAGCAAGAGAGAGAGAGAGAGAGAGAGGAGGCTTTTACATACTGTGTGCACCTGTCAAAGAAGAAAAACACCAAGATGTTATAATAAGGAAGAGTCTCCACAGACTTGACAGCTGAACCTCTGAATGAGCTGTAAAGTGCTTTTTAGCTCTTCCGTGCATCGGAATTTGAAATCACAACTGCTCATGAAGATGAGCACTCTCTCTGCCTTCTGCTGACTTCTGCAGAAGGTGTGGGGAAAATGCCCTTTGCTTCAAGGAATTGGGGCACTTGGGTTTAATCAGCTCAGAGATATATCAGCTCACAGTATATCCTAGAACCATTATCTTCTGCTTCAGAAGATAGCATTCTTCATAAGCAAACATCAAAAAAAATCTCATTCATTCTTCCATGGAGGATCACACAAATTTGAAACAGATTCCAGAACTTAAATGATCAGGCTCAAGCCTCCTTAGCAAAGTTGCTGCATCTATATTGTTCTGGTGGATGGTTCATAATTTCTGTGTAAAATATTGCATGGTGTTCTGCTGTGAAATCCTTGGCATGGGCACAGAGAGGGGCCCAGGGAAAAGACAGTGTCAGTGTAGAGATTATCAGACCATAAAGAAAAGGGAAGCTGCATACAGTATCCAATTGATAGAGACAGTAACTTTATTCCAGTCCCATTTAATCACAAAATACAACCACAAAAGTATGAGCAGTGATTATATCATACGAACATCTCTAGTTTGAGAATTGTTGATGCATCTTGCTAAGATAAATGTTTTTGGTTATTTAGTTTTGGAGTTTCTGTTGTGATTGTTACTTGTTTGTTTTCATAAAAGTAAAACCTGTAGTTTAAGTGCCTTTACTTAAAATTAGTTATAATGACTAAATAATACTTGAAATTAATGACTAAATTTCAAGAGAGATTATTCTTTTGTGTATTAATTGTACATCTTATGAATGCTTATAGGTCAAAGGAAAGATTTTTCTTATATGTCTACCATATTTCTTATATAGGAAACATTTTCTTCTGTATCACTGTACATATCATCTGAGTATAAGACAAATGTAAGAAAAAGTACAGACAGATCATACAGATGAGGACAAATTAAGTGTTCTGCTTGTGTCACAGCATGCATGCTAAATAGCGAAAGGAAATAATGACCAATTCAAATACCCAATTTTTTCTCTAAAACAATTTTGCCGGATTACTTTTACACGTACTCACTTGGGATGATAGACTTACAAGGCTATAGGTTGAATTCTTCACTATTTCTTCTTACCGTACATGCATAAATGCATTAGTGGAGAATTGTACGAAAAATGGAGGTTAAGAATGGTGGTAGTATTCCTAAAGTCAGCCACAGGAGATGTACAGAAAATGTACAAAAAATAGACAATATAGTGCAGCAACTGACTTGGCATTTGACCTAAATTGTTATATGCCTAAAACATTTTTTCTTGGAGACAGCAGAGCATTTCAGTGGGGTTCCTCCTCCAAGTTTATGCTCTTATGGATCCGATTTCTCCTGTTCTGTAAGGTTTTTCTTGGGGGGAAGTTGAGTGGTTGTACGTTTCTCTGTTCAGGAATCTTATCTACTTATTCAAAGTAGCCATTACCTTTCATCCTTGGTGTTTTCTGAAGACTTTCTGGTTTCATTTTATATCTTTTCCTCTGACTCTGCTTTCTGATGCCTAAGGAAAAATATAATATTGCAACCATTCTGTGCCCTCTCTTCCTGTAGTCAGGATCTTTTCCTTAGTTGTTAAAACACACTCCATTCTTTATCTGGGCTTGACAGGATTTACTTTTTTTTACTTTTTATTGGTTAACTGATTTACATGCATACAGGCCAAGAATTTGTTGTGTTGTAGTTTTCTCTAAAGCTGTAAGGAGGTGATCTTCTAATCACCAATCCTGCAACCATGAGTACAGCTATCATAAAAACGCTCAGATTATTCTGTTCAATTACAAGGAAAACTGAGGACTTCTTTAACTGTAATCTCCTTTTTCCCACCCCTTGCTTCTTTTTGTCATTCAGAAAGAACTCGAGTTCAGTTTCAGCTGGGAGCTTTTTAATAATGCAAATTATTATTTCTTAATTCCTTATATGATTCCTTATATGATTCCTTATATGATGCAACAACTTGTTCCTTTCAGATGTAATATGAATGCAAAATTAGGGGGTTAATACAGAGGATTATTATGACCATCCTGATAGTATGATTGCTATTATTTTAAACTCCTTTTTATTTAGGCTTTTGGCTCTGCCTTGTTTATCATCACAGCAGTCTTCTCTTTTGATGTGACTTAACCCACCTCCAAACAGAGCAAAACCAGTGCTTTGTTTTGAACTCAGAGAATGCTTTACGCAGCAAACTCTTAAAATACGGGAATTCTGAATATGAAGTATGCTTAGAATTTCAATAGGGTTCAATCTGCATTAAATCTGTCCTAGGTGAAATCTAGTGTGATATATTCTTTCATGATTTTGCATCCTAAATCAAAGGTTACTTATGCTGAAATCTGAGACTTTAAATCTTCTGTCAAATCTGACAGTAAATATATATAGATTTAGGTAGTAGTTTGGCAAATATTTGTTCTTCTAGAACAAGAACTTTTGAGGGTGAAAGTGGCAGTAGAATTACCCAGATTCAATAAGGTTAAGGAAGCTGGAGGAACATTTTTACTCATTTCTTGTAAGTCATTTTGTAAAAAGAGCATTTTCCTCTGCCACTGCTATCCTGGATAGATCTGTTCTAAAAGGTAAAACATTTATCAAAACTGCCACAGCTCCTATGACCCGTAGAAGAAGGACTATCAGACCTTAATTGCAATAGCTGTGTAATTGCAGAACTTCCCTTCCCTTGTTCACCTACTCTCTGACCTTTACGTCAGCTTCTAATTTCCTTCTGTAATTGACTCTTCTTTCTAGAGCAGGAAACTGTGGCAGCAAATGCATCTTAGTGCAGAGGAAGATCCAAACAGTGCTGTCA
Organism: Sylvia atricapilla; assembly: GCF_009819655.1. Lineage (NCBI taxonomy): Eukaryota > Metazoa > Chordata > Aves > Passeriformes > Sylviidae > Sylvia > Sylvia atricapilla. Next base: position 22,892,043 of record NC_089145.1, on the reverse strand, counting down.
AATGTCTATGAAATTTACTTTATAGTCAAGTTTTTTGAGGAAAGAAATAAAAGCAGGTAGTTTGAACAAATTTCAGATGAAAAAGAAATTAGTTTCCCTAAATGTTGTTGTTTGTGAGCATTTTGTTTTTAATACATAAAGTTAAGTGAGGACTTAATATATTACCTTCAAGCATGTGCTAAAGACAGATGTTTGATCCAACAATTGCTCATTTCAGCAACACATACTAATGGAAGTCTGCCATAAATTTACTTTGCTCCAAGGGACAGCTAATCAATTGAGAAAGGAAAGGAGAGGAATATATCCTGAAAAGTCTTAGTATTCTCATCCAAAGTGAGGTTTCTATATATTTTCTATGTCACAAAACATCTCGATTTTATTTCCTTGAAGAGACTTCCATTTATTTCAGCACTGCCTGTCCCAGCTTTCCCTGTGTTAATTGACTGATACAGAAGGGATTTGTGAATTTACTCATGAATGTCCTTGTCTTAGTGGTTAATCAACAATATCAACAGTCAGTAACTGGAAACATACACAAAAAAGCTGGGCTTAAGTTCCAGGCAACTCCAGTAGGAAGTAATATTTAAATGAATCAAAGTGTCTGCTAGTAAGATAATGTTGTTGTTATTTAGAGCTACTGGATTCTGAGGAATTACGTACTTCTTTACTCACCTAGTGGCCACAAACTTAAAAAATAAAAACTGTTCATTTTGTCAAACTATAACTTAACAGACCCACCTACAGCTTTACAGGACACAGACAGAAGTACAATAACATAAAAGGAATAGTTGTAATTTTTCATGTCTCCTTTACTCCCGGGTTAGGGAAACAAACTCTAATACAGGATATTTCCTGTAGACATTGCACTGCCTTATATGCATGTAGTGCATATATTTGTGCATATTTGCAAAATATGTAGTGCATATTTTTTTCTGCTGGCTGTGTCTTTTGTTAGTTGCTGTTAAAATGTTTAGGACACTGGAGAGTAGAGGGCCAACCCCACACCTTTACCTGGGTGTTTGAACCACAAAATTAATGGATCTACAGAATCTATTCATACTTCAAGAACATAATAACTTCTGTTATTATTCATAGCTATCAGTAGGGATTGAGTAGTCTGCATAACTAAAATTAATAAACTCAGCCAAACTCAAATCTTAAACCAATCTCCACCTTCTCCTAGTGAAAGGTTTACTAGAACTTGGTCCTCCCCAGCCAGAGAGAACCCATGGTGCTGTGAAGGGGAATGGCACAGAGAATCCACATGTGTAGGGGAAAGCACAAGCCTGCAAATGCTTTGTAGTCCTGTGGCACCACTAAAGGCAGAACTTCATAATTTTCCTTAATTCTCTCTATTTTGTTCTTAAAAATTATCTTACAACAACTAAAGGGTCAGCCCTCTGAAATGAGGAAAGAAGCAATTATTTTTTAGTTTAGATAACGTACAAACTTCATATCTACATCCCCTTCTAAAGTTTTATTAATTCGTTTCCCTCTAGGGATTGCCAGAAGAAGCACAGGCCTCTGCTATCTGGTCTTCAATATCTCTTATATCACATGTTATTTTAAACACCTTTGGCCTCAATGGGGATAAGCATCCATCTAGAAAAGTGTTGTGACAGGCAGAAGAATTATAAAAGAAAGGCCTCATAAAATCAGACCTGCTCTATTAAATTAGCAGCTAGCCTGTCATCTCTTCTAAGTGTAGTTAAGCAATCTGCAAGTTCCCATGCAAAAACAATCTTGGTATGAAAGGTTCATTAACACAACAACCTGTTCTTGGGTTGAAAAATAAGTTCATCTGTGTAGACAATAAGAACTGTTCCATGAGAACCCTTAAAGGGAAAATGTAAACCTGAATCTTAGCACGTACACACAAACCACCCTCTGACTGAAAAATGAAGTAGCAAGAAAACTACCAGCCAATACCACACAACGAAGTGTGTGAGAACTGTATAAAATAAGTGATATGAATAAGGAATTGTCTTTTCCCACATGAAGAAAATGGAATCTTGGCTAACTTATTAGAATAGAAAAGAGTCTCCTTACCTTGACCTGTCTTGATTTCCTTTCCTTTCACGGGGTTATTTGAGATCTCAGCTCATACCATCCTTTTTGAAATCAACTGTAGCTTAAAGAACAGCCATCCTTGGAAATCAGGTATCCATCATCAATTTCATTCTCATCTACTAGATCACTTCAAGACACTCCTTGAATATTAAGAAAAGTGAAAATACAGGTTTACAGAATTTTACAAAATTTCCCAAGTCAGTGAATATTTTACAATCTCCCTTGACTGGCAAGATAGAGTCCCTGTGTCTGAGAGAATACTTTTAAGAAAGACCATAGCCAAATAGGATTAAAAGAACAGAATTGCTGTGCACAGGACTTATCAATACACTAATACGCAAAATAAAAACTGAACAGCTGCTGAGCCAAAGCTGTCATATATACATGAAACTGGCATGCATGATCTTCACTTTCCTTGGATTAAAATATTCTAATACTCAAGAAGCACTAAGCACTAATCAGACTGTAGTAAAAATTTGCTAGAAACCAACAACATTAACATTTTTTATTTTATTAAGACAATCCAGAGGTCTCTTACAGTTAAAAGTTATAGTGCTGAACTAAATGAAGGTCTTAATTCCTTGAAATGGCCAAAAATTTTCTTCCTTATTTTTTGGGGTGCCTGATTGGCTTCAGGGAAAGGAGGCTCAAATCCTAAAAATTTAATTATAAGCATGTTCACTTTTCATTTTTTTCAGGAAACATTGGATATGGAGAAGATAGGAGATATTCCAATATGGGAAATCTGGTACTTCTATTATACATTATGGATTTCCTTACTGGAAGCAACTCAGAACAAAATCTTTACAGGGCCAGTGGCTCTTTGAAATCATATAATTATTTTCATTCCACTTTCTTCTTGATACTCCTTTCTGACTTCTCTCCTAACTACAACTAAAACAGAATATTGAAGGTACCTCTGGAATTCTAAAGGAAAAGAATAATGACCATTCCTTTTCAATGACAATGACTGAACTCTTTATTCCTGTCTTTAAAGTTTCAGATTTGCCAACTTAGAATTCACGGTGATGAAAGGTGGCTCAGGCTGAGTGCCAGAATGAGTCAAAGCAGTTGACATCCAAAGAGGTGCTCCCTGCTGTGTTTATATTTCATCCGCAGGAAATAACTGCAGGTTTGTATAGAAGTAGTAGCTAGATTAGCTTTGGTGGCTCGAGAGCCCAAAATCCCATTTTTGCAGCCTCGTGCTCTGCTCTGCATCAGTGAGTTCTCAAACAAGTATCTTGGAAAGATCAAGTATACTCTTTTGCAAAGACGACTGGGGTCAGTAACTACAGTCTAACCAGAAAATAATACTTTGCCTTATTTAGATTGACTTGGAGACTTACTCATCATGTTTCATAAGTGCTGATGTTTGTGTACACCTATGCAGGCCACACATAAACATCACAGTTCTGAAAAGAATGGATAAAATCAAGTTTTCATGCCTACAGTGTCTGCAAACCAGTGACAGAAAACCAGGAGAGGAAAAAAAAAGCTTAGATAAGATAAACAGATAAAGTAGTGAGAAATAACAGAAACTTAAATAGTAAATGTATTCTAAAAGTTGTAAAAAAGCACCAGGAAACACCAAAGGCCACTTTAGTGAGTCGGAAATGTGCATTCACATATAAAATTGTGAGTCAAGGTACAGCTGAAAGCACAGATTTAGTGAAAGCTCAGGTGGAAGGGGAAAGGGAGAAGTAATACATGACCAGCACAGAAATAGGATGCATATTTTGTCTGATGTAACAATGCCTCTTTGGACTGAGTGAAAGGTAGAAATGGTAATTAGACATGGCTTGAGACATGCTGGCTAAGCTGAGCAATGGAAAGTAGCAGAAGAGATTAGTTTCTCCAGGGAACACACAATGTGCACTGGTCTGGCCAGACAGAATTGTTTCTGCATCTCCTTTGTTTATAGTGCAGCTGCTCCCAGCTGTCAAAGAAAACTCTCTATGATAATCTCTAGGCATATCACTATTATTACTTTGCACATATTGAGGAAAGTATGAACTGACAAGCTACTCCCTGCTTAAGCAGACAAGAGAAAAGATTTCATATTCAGCCTAAAAGATGTTTTTTGCTACTGTAGCTAATGTCCAGTCTAGAATCAGTATGTTGATAGAGACTTCAAATGGCATTTTCTCTGCATATAAAGTACTTGTCCCATCATATTAGCTGAAGATAAGCAGTGATTCAAGAGAGGCAATAATGTTTACCTTTTTTGTAGTTGTATCATGTAGCTTAAAATATAAGCTAAACTTTGAATTTATCCCTTTTGTAGGAAAGAAAAATCATTGATATCTGAGAATGGAGAGCAAATTGATACCCGTGGAAGCTACAGTGTTTTTAACTGTAGCATTGTGTGGTACCATTTCATCCTGTAGCTAAAAAGATTAAGGAAAAAGGCAAAGGTTCTAGTTTCAGAGTGATGTGAGTTGGGTTTTTTTCTGGTGGTTTTGTTTATTTTTTTTTTAACTTAGTGTTGAATTTCCTCAGTCAGGGATAATTTTCAAAGATTATTTTTTCCTTAAATCACCAGTATAATTGACAGGGACTGACTATTATGATGGCAGATTATGCTCATTGAATTCCTGTTCTATGCAATCTGGAGAGTCCCTGCAAGGAACACAAAGACAGCCAAAGAGAGAACAGGCAGAGAACCTCCATTTCGATGTCTATAACTTCTTTTCTTCTACTGACTGCTCAGTTTCAGCAGATTTCCTTAAACCCTCAACCTTTTGTTCTTCTCTTCATTATTTCCTCAGGAACTTTTTAGTAGAACCCTCTTGGGATTATAATGTCTGAACCCTTTTTAAAGTAAGAGCTTTTGTTTAAATAAACTTTCCCCTTTTCATTAAAATCACTTTGCTCTTGTAAATTAAAACTAACCTTTGGAATATTATAGTGATTATAACCTGATCTTCTGCTCTGCACACTGAACTGGGACACCTGATCTTGTTCAGAGTGCTGTAAAGAATGTTATCCTTTAACTACAGTTTAAACATGATCATAAGTCTTTTTGAAATGAGGTGAACTAAACTTGCTTATTTGCAAGCACAACTTACTAAACATTTTGAAGTCATTAGCATGAAATATCTGAGATATCATGCTCCAAAGAACTGGAATTAAATGTGAAACTGGTTGTAAAATCAGTGAGATGGCCCTGAAGGAAAATTTATTCTCCTAATAAATGTTTTTGCCATAAAAATACATTAGTTTCCTATGCCAAGAGATTAACTGTTTTCTAGCTAATATTGTTTCCATGCAAAACCAAATTGCATAATCTCTGTGAAATGAGAATACTTTTATTTGGGAAAAAAATTTATGCCATATATAGCTAAATTTATTATGCATTTATACTAGTCCTCTTTCTAAATATGAAAATAAGATGTAACTCATGCTTTAATATAAAACCTTGCTCCTGACATTCATTAAGACACATATCCCAAGTCTTAACATGAATGGAGAAGTGGGGAAAAAAAATTCCAAAAATGCAGGAGAAATACTTATGACCAAGCCCTTACTTATACTGAACTAAATAACAGTACAACCTTTTATATTTCAGCTGTATGTTCAGACTCACCCCACATATAATCAGGGTCATCTTACCCCTAGCTGAGCTATAGGGATTTTAAGCAGTAGAATAAAAGCACTGAAAGTGGAAGCTTGGTTTTGTACACTTAACAGTTTTGGAGCAGAGAGAAAGACACTTGTCTAAGGGGTAAGGCTGGGACAGCAGTGTATTTCTTAGTGGACAGCATTTAAATATCACAGATCATCAGCTGGTAGTGTAAGTCCAGTCAATCCTGCTGCTGCCAGTTTAGCTAAGTCAAGGATGGTGCCTACGGTCCTGTATTCCTCTCTCCCACCTGCCCTTCCCAAGGGTCTGAAGCAGCTGATGACCTTGGTGCAGATGCAGAACAGGGATTACACTGCAAATCCTGGATTACACTGACAAATTGAACAGCCTTGAGCAAATGGCCTTGGAAGGTCTCCAAAATAGTCTCACTGTGCTTGTCCCTCTCATTAAATGCAAATGATTTTTTAAAAATGAACTATGTTTCCAGAATAAAAACTTAGGAAGAACATATCAAAATGAGCTCAGCCATGTCTGCAAGTGTCAGTTTTAGGCTTCTACATTTTATGCTGAGGGAAAGACTTCTGTGTTCAGCCCTGTATTTTTGAAGAGGAGATTTTAAGTAAGAGACTAGCAGAAGAGAAACAAGGCATGGAGATAGGGTTAGAAGGCAAAAAGAAAACTCTATTAAAAAGGTTAAGCAAGAGAAAAAAAAACACCAAATCAAACAAAAATTTCTACCCCTCAAACAAACAAAATCTAAATGCCAGCCTAAACCCCATCAAAAAGCAAAGCAACAAACCACCCAGCAAAAACTCCACAACTCAAAACATACAAAAAGCTTCTTAACATGCAAAAAACTCCTTAACATGCAAAAAACCCAGCCAAATCACAGAAAACAACCAAACAACAAAGACCAAATGAACATAACCCCAAATCCCCCACTTTACTACTCATCTGCCACCCAGTGACTGCATTATTCTAAGAGTGGGATAAATCCTGCTGTAGCAGAGTCAAACCTGCAGCTGTTCTCACATTTACAATGGAGGCCAAATGCTACATAGGTACCAGAACTGGTCTGCAGCTGTAAAAATTACTAAAGAGTAGATTGCCTGATTGACTTACCCTGCAACAACCTAAGGCAGTCAAGTGACTTCCCCCTGCTACTCTCCCCTAAGTTATTAGAGTTGAGACATACACCTCAAAATTACTGGCTGGTTTAAAAATCATGATTTCAAGAATGATAGAACGGCTCCTGTTACCCTTTGGTTGGAACAAGCATCTTTCTGCAATTCTTCTAACAATTCAAAACACATCTCACAGTTAATACCATGTGACCTATTTAAAATGCCTCTGTAGTAATTTGACATTCAAAATGCTCACTACCTCCTATTTTTTAGTAGCTGCATTTTCAAATATAGCTTTGTGCAACTAAATAATTCATCACTTTTTTGTATAAGATAATACTTTTAAAAATACAGATACAGGGGAAGTGGTGGTGTACTTTACACCCTAAAAATGTGTTTGCAAGACATTCATATTCTTCACTGGGATTTACCAGAAAGTGCAAATATAGACCCATTTATCACACTCTCAAATACTACATGTTTCTTTAAATGCTGATTTTTTTTTTGCAAAGGCTTTAATTCCCCAAATGGAAGCAGTAAGCACCAGCCCATTTTGTTTCTGGCAAAACTGGAAGAAAGCTTATTTCAAATTTCTAATTAAAATTCTTTCTTGCTGCGTAAGGAGCCCTGATGGGATTCCTCAGGGTAGTTGGATGGGTTTCTGATTGAATTACAACCAGCCCAATTGCGTGAATATTTCATTTAAATGTTGTGAACTGAAAACAGCAATTAACGACAACCTGAATAATAAAAAGCACTACTTTACCTTCAATCCTCTCCTCTCCCACAGCTGGCTCAATTTAAATGCTTAGTCACTAGGAAAAAAAACAAAACCCAAACAACCCAAAACAAAACAAACAGAACTCTCAAACAAATCCAGAAACAAAAAAGGCAAGCAAGGGTCACTGTGTGGGAAGAGGAGACATCTTACAGTCCTCATCCTAGAAGTCAGAAACACTTTGCCTGGAGTTGATGACTCTGTATGTGACATTGATGCAGAACTGCCCTCACTGCGTTTCTGACCTGCCATTCATTCAGTGTTCTACACTGTGATTTCTGTCCAATCTCACTGAAGGTAATTTCACTCTACTGTCCCACCTTTATCATCATCAGCAGCAATTTTATCTATTTATTTATTTATTTATTTATTTATTTTTTACAAGAGAACCACACTGCCCATGGATTTGCTGGGGAACATTTGCTAGTCTGGTGAAAAAATCTGAAACAATCAGATTGGACAAACCCTCCCAGCCCTACACATGACCTTCTGAGTGAATTACCCACATTTACAAATTAACTTTTAGGCCTGGGCAATTAAGGAGTGATCCAGCTGTGCCTAATTGCCTGGCTGGATTATACATATCTCTCAAAGAATACAGTAATATGAGCTGATACTTAGGAAGAAAATATGAGAATTTGAGGAAAATTATAGTAAAACTAAATGCTATATGACATGCAATTTCTTTTGATATGTTCTAGAAATCCACATTGTATGCACCCTGCCTTCAGAGAATCTGCTCTTGCATTTTGCGACTTTGTCAAATCTAAAAATTAAAAAGCTCATGAGAATTGGTGTAAATCTGGCCCAAGATCCACTGTTTCAAAAATACTCTTAGGAGGTGGTGACTGATTGGACCTTGGCAACTGGAAGAAAATAAGTTGAGTAATTACAATCTTTACTGGTATTTATTAGTGATCTACAGTGTTTAAATTACTGACTTGATTATCATAATTGCAACAGCATAGTGACTAAATCAGGAGAAGTTATTACTAGGATTTATGTGTTCCTATAATAGAGTTTTCTATGACTGTATCAATATCTGTAATTCATAATAAAACCCCTCCTTTCCACATTACAAACTGCTCAAGTTAAGCTATCACAGATATACTGGGGAAAAAAAAAAACCAACCAAACAAAAACCAGAATCATTGAAAAAGGTAGGAAAGAAACCCACAACTTAATTAGTCTTCTGAAATAGGCATGATGATTTCATATATGAAATGGAGTCAGCACAAAGCATTGCATGAGGATTGATGTGACAAGCCTCAGATGCAATGATATAGCTTTATTCTGGAAGCTGCAAACTGTTCTGGCTCTGTCTGTCCCTTGTCAGAACAGAAGGAGATCTTTCACTTTGTCTTATTAGTGTGGTATTATCTCATGGGCTGATTCTTCCACAGAAAAATGAGCCACTCTACTTCATGTCAGTATTCCTCAAACTGATTTGCAGTTGGGAATACATCAAAATTGCATTTACTTGGTTAATGATGCTATTTTTCTAGATTTTTGGGCTTTCTTCTTGGTAGCAAAAATCTGTAGATGATAGCAAATCTTAATAACATAATTTAATGTCTATATTTATATATGTATAATAATAAAATTTGTCAAGTACAATTTGAATCATGTTTTGCATATTACTTATTTGCAGTTTATTGTTCTTTTTCTACAGACTAATCTTCATACAATAAAAGGCATTTCCCCTCCTGGCTTGTGCAGTTTTTCATTTGTTTTTGAGCTACTATCCTCACACTAAGAGCAGTTCTCTCAAATGTACTCTGCCTGAATTTCACATTCTAGTCTTTGTTCCATGCAAATCCAAATCTGAAAGCAAAACTCAGCTGAAAGCAATATGGTTTGGATTTCAGGAAGGGTTCTCACAATAAATCATAAGGTTTTATGGTTTGGGTGCAAGTGTGTGAGTCAACTTTGGTACTGCTAGACTAAGCCACAAACAGTCTTAGATGATGAAAAGAAAATCAATTTCTAAGCTGGAAACTAGCTCATACCAAAATCTCCACAAGTTAGGTCTATGCATCAGTGAGCTAAACTGCATTTCAAATCACCCTTCAGCTCTAACACTGAGCTCAAACCTCCACCAACACTGAAAATATTTAGACTCAATTTGGATACTATACCTACCAACAATTTCAGAACATTCCTGAGGAAATGTTTCACAATGGATCCATTTTTATTTCATGCCATTTGCATTTAAAAAATGTACCTGGAAATCAGTTTGGTTCAAAGAAGACTTTGGCTTCTAGGGAAAAGAGAGGTAATATAGATGGGCAGGCAGGAGGATAAACTTTAAGTTTAATTCTATAGCCAAAATTAGCAAACAGATTTTTTTCTCTGTTCTGAAATGTAAAACAATAAGGAAAAATACCTAGATTTAACTTCCTTTAAAGTGTGTGGTCCCTAACTTGATGTTAAATTGGTATTTGAGCTGCATGTGACAATTGGTATCTCAGTCCATTTAAATGAAGACTTGATACGAGGTTGTTGCCTTTGCATGCACTGATATCAATCAAAGTCCCAATCTGACTGTGCATTCATATTTTGTGACTGGTAGGTTGACTGATATTTTTTTTCTTTTTGTGTTTGTTCTACTTTAAACTTTGAAGAAGGTTTTGTTTTTTATGGTACTAAAAGAATTACCTTAAGTGTGACATTGTTTAAGTATCATTGCCCTGGACAAGGTGGGGGGCTGGAGCCAAATCTCAATGCCAGGAGTTCAAGGAAGGAGGCTGAAACTATGTTTTTCATCAGCACAACTAGACTAATCTATTTAAGAGGAAGGGCATCCACTCCAAGGCTGATGTTTGTCAGAACTGTACTAGGGCTTCAGTCATCCACCCTAGCACAATTTAGCTTTAACCAGCCATTTACGATTATAATATTCAGGCTGTGTTCAGGCAGGTCATCCTTCATCTCTCCTTAGCACTGGTGAGGCCACAGCCTGAGTGATGTCTCCAGTTTTGGGTGCCCAAAAATGAGAAAGACATTGACTTCCCAGAAAGAAAGGTACTGGAACAATTGTCATACAAGGAGAGACTGAGAGAACTGAGAGGTTTATTCTAGAGAAGCCTCAGTGGGGATCTTATCAAATGTGTATAAATACCTGATGGGAGTGGGCTGAGATGACAGACCCAGAATCTTCTCAGTGGTGCCTAATGGGAGCAGGAGAGGCAGTGGGAACAAGCTGATAGATGGGAAAACCCTTCTTTAGCTGTGATGGTGGTTAAACACCTGAACAGTGTTTCTCAGTACTCGAAGGATATGAGATGTTGAAGTGGGTCCAGAGGAGGCAGGGCCATGAAGATGATCAGAGGACTGGAGCACCTCTCCTGTGAGGACAGGCTGAGAGACTTGGGGTCATTCAGCCTGGGGAAGACAAGGCTCCAAAGAGACCTGATTGTCACCTTTCAATGCTAAAAAGAGGCCTATAAGAAAGATGGGAACAGACTTTTTAGTAGGCCCTCTTATGGTAGGACAAATGGCAAAGATTTTAAATTAAAATAAGGTAGATTCAAACTAGATATAGGGAGGATCTTTCTCAAGAAGAGGGCAATGAAACATGGTAAGTGGCTGCCCAGAGAGGCAGCCCTTTGGGGTTTCCAATCAATGGAAACACTCCAGGTCAGGTTGGACTGGGCTCTGAGCAACTTGATCTAGTAGAAGATGTCCCTGCTCACTGCAAGGGTTTGGACTGGATGGCCTCTGAAGGTTCCTGCAGACCCAAACCATTTCAGGATTCTGTGATTCTATAACAGCTTATCCTGAGACACTGTGGAGCCTTCATCCTTGGAGATATTCAAAACCCACTGACATGGTCCTCGGCAGCTTGCTCTAATTTGCCCTGATTTATTCAGGAATGGTTGAACTAGATGATCTCCAGAAGTTCCTTCCATCTACAGTAATTCTGTGCTACCTGTCAATAGAAGGCAACATGTGCATCAGTTTATGCCAACAGCTCACGTTGTTATCCTTGGGATGGAAATACTACTGCAAACTTTCCCACCAGTGAAGTTATATGGATTACAAGGAGGGCAGTAGGCAAGGTGGAGAGATACTTGCCTCCCATTACCAGAAATCATCCTGCATCACTGCTGAACTGAATTTTTCTAGCTGTAGTAGATGGGCTCATATACAAAGAGAAAATTATTTGTTGCCTAGATGGTGAAGAGCCTTGAAAATGCACTCTCACATATTATGAGGAGCTCTTTGAAGGGTACCACAAGGTTTTAGTTTTGCTCTGGAACTGCTTTACTAACTCCGAATTCCCAACCCCCACATTACGTTTTTGTTTCCTGTGGTATTAGACATTAGTTTAAAAATGTGCTGAAGAACAATATAAGGCAAAGTATAAGAGTAGTATAAGCCTTATTTTTAAAGAAATAAGGTTTAAAGACTGCCAGTTTTGTTTTCCCTATGGAAAACATTTTCATCAATCTTTACATTTAAGCTATTTCAAAGAAATTTCATATTGCAAACATAGGTGAAACATTTAAAGCATTTGTTTGACATTTTTGAGAATAGAACATTTTGATTATGGTCCAAAACAATGTGTCCAAATTGAACTAACTTCAAAAGTTTCACAAAATTCATAGGAGATCAAATTAGGATGACAAGTTTTGATTTTAATCAAAGCCAAAATAATTTAATTTTCCCAAGACCTCAGAGCTTTTATACATGAATTTCATTTTACAACAAACCTAAAATGTCTTCTTTTGTTTGAAAATATAAGAAAATATATTATTTAGAGATCACAAAACTCTTCACTAAACAAAATGACTGTAAGTTAATTCCTATTACTTTCATAAAAAAGATACTGCATTAATGTCATTAGATTGCTGTTTCAAAAATCTACTATCACAAATATAAATTATTATAAATCATCATTATTGTAAGAATTCATCAGAAGTATCCCATTATTGAGTTTGTAAAGGTATATATTTTTTAAATTTGCAGTCCTGCATCCTTCCAGGTGTTGAATAATCTAATTATTTTCTATTTGAATTTAGAACTCTTGGAATTACAGAATATAAAACCCCACAATTACTCTCGAATATCTCTCCAATTTTACGTGGCTGCAGTCCTTTATATATTCTGATTAGCTATGTTCCTGCTAGCTAGGAAAATTTGTCTGCAGTGAAGTATTGAAAAAAGCAAGATGGGCAAACCCCTCTGTCTTACATGCAGCAGGAACATACCTTATTAGACTTCAGATTTTAGCATTTCTATTTGTTGAAATGAGTCAGAGCCAGCTGGACAGCTGTAATTCCAGAGCCCAGTTGGAAGTTCTAGTGGCAATATTTAATCTCACTTTTCACTGTATAAATAGAAAACTAAGAAAACTACATGTAAAAAAATCACATAATTATTATCATAACTTATAAATATAGATTACACCATGCTTTTGTTCAATTTTTATAAATAAGGGGATAACAGAGGAGTTAATTTAAGGGGAAATAGTGGTCACCACACATTCTTTATTTCCCTGCTTCCCTAGAATATAAAAATAGCTCAGTTAGAAGGAAAAATTATGTCAGATGCTGAGCTATCAAGGCTGGAATGTGAATATTTCCAAAGTCTGTAACGTACTATCAGCTGGGTTCATACAGGGACCCAACTATTTAAGTATCACTTTAAAGACATAAATCCACAGCTGAGATCTTCAACACTGCTGTCCAGCTGTCACTCTGGAGATAACTAAGTCGTGTGCTACTTTGTGTTTTCCACTAGACAGGCACAATGAGTCCTGGTGGTGGTTAAGCTGCTTGGTGTGTAGTTCCTGGGCATTCTCCACCTGACATATTTCTCTTCCTGGCTTAAAAAAATGACCCAGTTAGACATTTGTGGTCCAACTACTCCACCTGCTTTTGACTCCCCAGAAAACATGGGCTGTGTGGGTTGTTTTCCTTTTATCCAGTATCTCCATTGCTGAAGTATTCACCTGCACAGTTTGGTAAATAGAACTGGCCACCTTTCTGTCAGAAAAAGATATCTATCAGTAGCCTTCAGATTTTTTTCCCTCTGTGGTCAGTAGCTATGAACGTCCGTGTGTTTCACCTTTGTCCCATTCTCAAGACCATTTCTATTCATACCCTCTTCATACTTAGCCCTCCCCGAGGTTTACAAGATCGTTTCTGCCTCTGAACAGCACCTACACTGGGGTGTCAGTGAGTGTTTGGCAGCTGTACCACGTATCTCCTCTCCTGTCTCATGGCCTTTTAACAGCACTGCTGATGTGCATATTTCATACATGGAACAATTTTTGACAAGATGGAGACACTGGATGAGACAAGGAAAGTCTCCTGCATCTCAGTCACATGAAGACACTCAGTCTGTACAGCATCTACTTCAAACCCCAAAACTGTCTTCAGTCTGCCAGCTGCAAAACACTCCTGAACAGCCTGACACTTTGCAGACAAACCCCAAAATTGTGTCAGGACCAATTTTGCTGACAGGGTGGTCAGGCATTGGAATAGGCTGCTCAGGAAAGGGAGGGAATCCCATCCCTGGAATAGTTCAAAAGGCATGTGGATGTGGCACTTGGGACATGGTTTAGTGGTGAATGCAATGGCGCTACATTAACAGTTGCACTCAATGATCTCTGACATTTTTTCCAACCTTAATGATTCAATGGGTCTATGATTCCTAGCCACTTGCAACAGGCAGTGCATCATGTGACAATATCCAGACAACTCAAGGAAAATTGACCAAACTGTTACCTGTTAGTGTGTAAATCACCAAGCAAGCTTAGCAAGATTTCTCTTTTTCTTTGTTCTCATTAAATATGCACATCACTATATTCTATTTAAAGTGTCTATCAGGCATATTGTTGCTCTAATGCATTTGACACAATTTATTTTACAAATGAAATTTGGAATTTCCCCAGGTAAGGATTGGGTTTCCTTCTAATTAGTTTTGGAACCATTTGTACACGTTAAGTTGTGCTTACATGGATTTCATTGTTCAAAAAAGAAAAGCTATTCAATTTTAAATTGAATAACAGTATTTAATTTTATAGATTCTTGTTTAGAAGTCTAAGAGGTGAAAGGAAGATAAAACGTGTTTATATGTTAGTGTGTCTTTCCCAAAGCCACAGGTTTGATATTGCTTTTAGACAACAGTAGGGAATTCATATCCCAAGTGCATGAAAACTGTTTTTCAGTGTTTTCTTGACTTTTAGAAGAGGCAGAATAGAGTGGATCACAATGCACAACACTTTTTGATTTATCTTGAGGTTTAGATTATATGGATTCTGTATGAGAAGTTATCATGCACCTTACATACTGCAAATCAACTGCTGTGTGAAGAGTATTTCAGAGGAAATAGCTCACAACCTGGAGTCTATTCAACAAAGTCCAATCAACTCCCCTCCTGCCCCAATCCTAATCAAAAAGACCCAAACCTACTGAAAACACACTGACAATCTGAAACAGAGCGACCTGCCCCTCTGACTTCAAATAAATTGCTTTCTTAGTATGCTGTACTGTAGTTTTCACTTCAAAAAAGATTGGAGTATTCCCAAATAGCTTTTCAATTATAAAAGAATTCTTGGTCTAGCAGCTGGGAGACTTGGAGGTTGGAGGTTGAGAAAACACATCTATTACAGAAGACCCGAATATGCAGTAATTAAGTGCCACAACTGAATCATAACTAGAGGAAATCTCAACTCAGGTTGCATACACACAACTGTATTCCTGCTCCTATAGCACAGTACACACTTCTGTCATAACTGAGTAATTTTGCTTCATGCTGCAGCAGTTCTCATTAAGAATACTTGCACAGAAATTATCTGGGAAACCAAAATGAAGAAAATCCATGATCACTGTACACTTTTTCTTTTTTAAATTTGCTTTCCACTGAAAAGATGGATATCTTGCCAAGTATGCCCACAAACACCATCACACATAAAACACTGATGCACCTGGGAAAGGAGGATGAACTTCTGATTAGGAGTCAGGAGCCCAGATATTTAGTTTTGCTCTTTATTATCACAGAATCATACAATGGCTTGGGTTGGATGGGTCCTCAAAGATCACCCGGTTCCAAACCCACTGCCATGGGCAGAGACATCTTTCTCTAGATCATTCAGCTTTCAACACTTCCATGGCTGGGGCATCCACAAGTTTTTTAGGCAACCAGTTCCAGTTCCAGTGTCACACCATCCTTACAGTGAATAAATTCTTTCTAACATCCAATCTAAACCCACCTTCTTTCAGTTGAAGGCCATTCCTCATTGTTCTGTTGCTATGTGCCCTTGTATAAAGTCCAGCTTTCATTAATTCTCCATCTTTACAATTAATTTTATTTATTACTAGTATTTGCCTTGGAGATGTCCAGAAACAGGACACATGTTTTTCTGAGTACTTTAACACAGAACAATTGAGGTAATTTCTTTATGGGGAAACTCAGGAGAGAGCCAAGCTGAATTTCCAAACTTTGCATTTAGTACATACTGGACAATCACATAAACAACCACTTAGAAATAAGCTTATTTTATTCAATTAAATTAACTCAGCCTAAGTGCAATGTTGAAGTACCTGCCAGTTTGTTATAGCCACAAAAATCTCAAATTAAACTACAGCATTCATAACCAAGTTTATCCCAAACCCAGCCTTTTTTAATAGCCCTGGAACTTCTACCATATTTGAAGTGATGGACAAGTAATAGGAAGTTGCGGTCTACTCTTATTTTCTAAAAAGGAAAAAGAAGTATTAGGATTTTGTTGCTAACATAACACTCAGTTACATACCATATGTCCAGTTTTACATAGCAAAACACCATGCTAGCAAGAATTTACAGTATAGAGGGGTCTTGTAATTAAAAATCCAACACAAAATTCCCCTTTTAAATATGCTTAGAAAAAGAGAACAGGGGAAAGGTACACAGGACTATGGCTGTAAATGGTAAAGCTGTTATGTTTGGTGCCACTACAATTTTCTTTTTCACTGGCCCTGTATGTCTCCATGTGCCTTGGTTTTTTTCCTTCTGATAGTGGCCACTCAGCATGACACAAACAGAGCCTCTCATCTTGCTGCTAAGTCCTGGTAGGAGTGGACAATGGGTCACACTTTTCCCCATTTTTTGGCATTCTCAGAGCACACCTTCCCCTCACAGAGAAATAAAGTGCCCCACCTTAAACTTAGGATCGAAACAGAATGTTTTCCTTCTCCACACGAGACACAAGTGCAAGCCTGCCCAGCCTCAAGTAAAGATGTGAAGCTGGTTCACCAGTGAACTGTAAGTACTAACTTTCAGGATATACAGCTGGGATCTCAACACCTTCTGTAGAAGTTCTTTCACTTGCCATAAAATACTAAAATGGGGACTGATAAGTAATGGGATCTTCAGAGTAAAATATTCTTGACTTGTTGCATCTTGTCAAATCAAACTGGAAACAGGCTTAGCCAGGAACTATAAGATATTTTGGGGCAGGGTACTGTCTCCTGAGTAATGCATCTATCTTTGTATCAGAGTAAGGAGAGAAAAAATTTAATTTTTGTCTCTCACCAAAGATATGTGTTTTATATGTAAGCTGTTAAGTTTAAGTGTGGCACTGGTGTGCATCTCTCTTTTTTTATTTGATGAAAGGGCTATGAAGTTGGGTGGGATATTTCCCTGAACCTCAAGGTTAGATGCCTGGGCCTGAAAAGAGTGGCTCAAGAAAACATAATTAGAAACATTCCTGGGGAATTTTCTAGTTCTTGTGAATCCTATCAGTATGTTGCCTTCCCATACGAGACCCTAAGAAATTACCCTGAGCTCTTTCTGGGCTCACATTAATAAATGGAGCTCCCACAGTCACTGTAAGATGACATGCCTGCATGACTAAGTAGCATTATTCTAATGATAAAACTGTGCAAACCAAGTGTTTTTAATAATTTGCATAAATACATAAATAAATAAATAAACCAATCAGAATCTTGATGTTGTTTTCCACGTTGCAGAGCACAATCTTGATTTGTAGCTATTTCATCTGGCTCAAGTTTGCTTATTCAAGATTGCTTTTGTTGTTCAAGATTGTTTTTGTTATTCAAGATTACTAGGCAAGCTCAGCAGCAAAAGGATGTGGGAAAAAGTTAGTTTTGTAGTTCCTATTTGACCTGAAAAAAACCAAGATCTGACATCTGATGGAGAGTATTCATCTTAGAGAAAAGTTTTTTAATGCTCAAAATCCTCATTGAGTGAAAGGCAGCACAGCCCCTCTGCAACAAATGCTCATTTGTGGCATCAGACTAGAGACTAGAGAGTACCTTTCTCCAGGCTCCCATGCTTTACCTCCCCACCTCCTGTCACAAAGGCTGCATTGCTACAAGCATCAGTTGAGTACCCAGGAGATTTTGGATGCCTCACTATGTTTAAAATCCAGTTTAATCTTAGAACGTAGATGGAGGATAAACCCAAAGCTTTGTTTGATTCTTTTAAAATCTCTGGGGACTGTGTAATTCCACCAACATCTGAACAATACTAATCTGCAGAAAAAAAATCATGGGAGAAAAACTCGCTTTCATTCCTCCACTTCTGAGCATTGTGTTGAGAATGAGGCTTAAAGTCAGAGGCACGCATCCAATTTATTTGAATTTCAATTACACCGTGTCTTTCTCATCTCAAATCTGACAAAGCTGAGGGCATGTGAGAAGCAATGTTTCACACAAAAAAGAGTTTCATACAAAATACTCATAGCTTCACAAATATATGAGCAACCCTGAGGAACTCTAACTAACTAGATCTTATTTAGCCCATGGAGAAAGAAACTCAGCAATTCTGCTCAGATGTGGTGAATATTTTTCCTCAGCCTCCACAAATACATCCACTTCAATAAGATCTTTTCTCCTCACTCTAACAGCACATTGTTGTTACCACTTGGATATGAAGCTGTTACGCACTCTGTATCCCACACCCTTCTTAAAAGCAATGTTTAGTCCTACGTCTCAAGAAAATTATAAAATCAATCTGTTTATCCTAACAAGCAAAGAGAATAATGGAAGCTCTCTGCTTTCAAACTAATTTGCACTAGCAAAGCCAACTATTCCTTTCTCTCATGTCTTAATTAAATGTATTCATCCATCTGATTTCAATCTAGAAAAATGAGGAATGTGGCAGTGGGACATGAGCATATTTTATTTTATGTAGGCACACATGATTTAGAAGGTAGATTTTACATGCTACTGGCATTAGTGGCACATGTTCCTGCTAATAATAATAATTCCTTTTCTGGAACATTCAGCCATATTCAAACGCAGTTTTAGATAGAGGACCCTGCGCAGACACATTGGTTTGGGCTGTGATCTGGATTTGTAGACTAATTTTGTGGCTAAAAACAGACTGTTGATACCTTAACCACTTTAACAAATCCATACATGACAGAACTGAGCTGCACATATTGTCTATCACTGGCAGGCTTCCAAAATCATCTCTCTTAAAAACAAGATTTCTCAAAATGAGACAGAAGAGAAATTTTGTCAGATGCTTACTACCTTTCAACAGAATAATGCTGCTTATATGCATCACGCTGTCTATTCCAACATGAATAAAGTTATGTTATATCCAGTGTCTGAACACGAAATGTTTCCCATTGCAAGGCTTTACGAATGGTTTTAATCTCATTACTAAATAATTCAGCCCCAGCTAGAGAGACATTTAGAGAATGGCCCTAGTGAAAAGTCTTTGTAGTCTTCTGCAGCATTATATCTGTTAGACTCTTACTTGAAACTGTGATTACAGTTCTGTAGAGTAAGGAGCAGATTCTTCTGTCCCAGCAAAATCCTGCTCAACCTTAAGAACATGCAAATGTACACTAATTTATAGGCAGATCTAAGCGTGCTATGTGTCAATCACCTGAAAATTAGCTCACAGCATGAAATAAATATTACAGAGTTTAAAGGATACTATTTTCTGTTTAAAATAAAAGTATATACATCAGTCATCTCAAATGAAAATGGGAGGGAGAAAGAAAAGAAAAAAATATCTGTAACTACATATATATATATATATATATATATATATTTAAATAAATATATGCCAGAACAGTTTGTGAACCAGAGAACCTATCAAAAAACCCTCATACCATCATACAAACATAGTTTGTAATCTTTTCCTAGTTTCTCCAGTCATTGCAATTACTGGGGAGAAAACCATAGTTAATACATATACATATACACACACACACACACACATATATATATCTATACACACACACACACACACACACTCTTCTGTAGTGCACACAGCAGCACTGTCTTGTTGGCATTTTTTGGATTATGGCATAAGGCATGCATTAGCACCACTTCCAACCACTTTTGTGGAGTGCTGTCTTCCTCAGGACATGTTGGTGACAACTGGCTTGTTTTAGTGGAAGCTGGTGCTGGAACCAGGGAGGCCTCCCTTATCACTTTGCTAAGGGCAGTCAGTATTCACCAGGCATGAATCCATTTTCAGATTTTGCTCATTAAGACCACTTCATGCCTGAATTCAGAGACTAAAAGCTAGTACAAACTTATTAGAAACTCTCCACAAACTGCTGCAACAATTGAATGCTACTTGAGGGCTTTACATAGATGTACACTACTAAAAATAGCAAACAGAGTTAAATGAAGAGCAGAAGAGAGATGAATTCGGTTCATTCAGAAACAAAGTGTGAACACATCTGTTAAATGAACCTACTTAATGCAGCTAAGTAATGCAAATGCCTAGAAAATATATTAGCAGACACCCCTATAAATGACGTGAGTCTTTCTGCAAGTTCACAATGCCGTCTTCCCTTTGCCAAGCCAGAAGTTGCTACATAGAACAGCATCTAAATTAAACACTCTATAAGAAATATCACTGATTACTTTTAAATGTAAAATGTGTGGGAAACATCTGAGTTGATTCTTATGTTGAGAAATGGGGAGAGAAAGAGACTGGGGTAGGAATCAAAAAGAGGTTTAAACAGCATTGTATTTCTTCAGGGATTCCAGCTGCATTCACTCTAAGAAAATTTACAGCCCTTGGAAGCCCTTCTAGTATCCAATATTGCTGTCAGAAATAATCTGAAGAAGATTTAATGAAGCTGCCGTGGCAATCAAGGTCTACTGAAAGCAATTTTTTCTGGTTGTGAAGACCAAGATAAAAATCCAGTTTAGGAATATATCCAAACTTTCATATGGTAAACATAAAATTTAACAGTATTTCAAGACAGAGGGAGCTAATTCTTACTAACATTCATGTGTGTTTTTAAACAATTAACCATAAAATCTCAAATGTGTGATTTTGGGGATATATTGATTTAGATTCCTCAAATTTCACGTATATCTCAGTCAAGAAGTTGGAAAATTTTATCAAGCTCACATTTTCTGATGTTTTGTATTTTCTAGTCCCTGAAGAATCAGGCTTGGCATTTTTTTTGTCTAAGTGAAGTCATAATGATGGTTGTTGTCAGAGAAGGCAGAAGCAAGGGACCATATACCTCAAAAATAAAATTAATCCAGATTTGTTTTGCCAATTTGAGCAAGAGGTCTATCTCTTTTCCTGAATGAGTTATTCAATTTCAACTACATTTTTTGCAAGATTCTGTAAAAAAGTTTAAGATCTTCCAGAGTCTGTGTTTTGAACTGGTTCCCCAAAACCAATGTTTTTAACTCCCTCCCTTTTTGTTTGATATAGGAGAATAGAAGTGTGACTCCATAGCTATATCCTAGGTGAATGAAAATAGGGGTTTATGTAGGTGTTTTTAAACTATCAAATCAAAGCAAGTGGTCAGCAAGACACAGCACACAGAAAATGAAAGTTTCCTCATTTGTCAGTCAATAAGAAGACTGGCTGGTAAGAGCATTTTTGGGTTATCTAGCAATATTTGTAACTATTTAAAGCAGAAAGGAAAGGCAGGTGAAGAGGCAGGCGAAGCATGCATGGGACAGAGGTTACAAAAATTACAGCTGTATTAAAGTCCTTCATCCAATTAGGCACATAAATTGGTGCTCCAGATTTCATCTGAAAAAGTTAGCTCACTTAATACCAAAAGAATGTAATTGTAAAGAAGATCTCCCCCTGCCTTCCTCCCATCCCCCAACAAAACGACCTCTCTGCAAAATTGAGCAGCCTTGTCCACATTTCTTAGCTGCTGTTTCAGTCAGAAGGAACGAGTTTGTTCTCTCACTTCTGACACTCCCCCAGCAGGATTCTGAAAAGACCCAGATTAAATCAACCCAAGCAGATACAAAGTGCAAACAGAACACTGCACCCAGTCTTAGTTCCATAAATAAATATACTCCAGGATCCACTCTCCCAAACGTCTGTCCTAAACAGTTTTATCAGAAACTGCTTAATATCGCCCATTGTCCAAGACCAAAGAAAAATCCTTCAAAAAACTTCTTCTGTTCGACCTTCTTGAATAATCTCTCATATTACCTGCTGCCCTGAAAAATTATTTGGCCTATCTTGCACTGGTCACTTAGCATTTTCTCCTTGTGGTATTTTTGATAAAGATTTCCTCCCTCAGTCTTGGAAATGAATTAATAAAGCCATGACCAAGTTCCATTCCTAATCTCTTAAATCCTTCATTCCTTTTTAGGGACTTATATACAGGCAGCAACTCTATTCTGTCTGGAGTTTAGCACTTACACGTACTCTCCAAGAGATTTTGCCCTCCCAGTTATTCAATGCACTATTCAAATATTATATTTCCAGCATTGGTTTTAATTCAGGTTGACAATAACAATCTTTCCTGAGTTCTTTGACCTTTCCCTCCAGGAACTTATCCCAGTTATCCCCAAGGCAATACAAGGGACAGGCCATTACAGAGCTGGGACAAAGTGCTTCGTTAGAGTTCAGTGCTTGAATCAGCAGTATGCCAGCTTAACGAGCTGACACAAATTATTGTGCCTTTCTGGAAACAAGTGGCCTTCTTGTCTCAGGAGACCAATGTGAAGTGACATATTGAGGCAATACTGGCATTTCCATCATCTCTCTTCCCAGGGCTTGAGCCTAAGGACAAGGGTACCACTCATCTAAACAATGTGCAGCATCAGTACGTAAAGCCATACAAAAATTTGCCAAGTCACAGGAATAAGACATCCCTTTGACTCTTTTTGAGCCATGGGTTAAATTAAGTGAAGGAAGCTGTAGAATGAAATCATGTTTGTTACATCAATTTTTGCATGGGGCTCTGTGTCTTTGCCTTGTGCAGGCCTGGAATCATGAATAAGGCCAGGGGAAACAAAAAGGAAAAATCAGCCATTTTCCTCACTTCCACCCCTGCTTGCTTTTATCTCATCCCTTCCAGGTACTTTGTCTGGGTAGAACAATGGTGACAGAGACAGAGATGTGTTTGTGGGCTAATAGTCCAGTCTTTGGTCAATTCAGGCCAGTGTCTAACACTTCCTGATCTACAAGATGCTGAACATCTGATACCACATCCTGTGCGTATCCCTGGGAACACAAACTGGTGTAGCATCAGGCCTAATATGTAAAATAAATTCACTTCAGTGTGAAAGCAATAGGAGATATCAATGAGGTACAGGTATTCAGGTTAGGCAGAATGGGCAGAATCTCTATGGAATTGCAAAGAAGGAAACAAGTAGGAAAACCACAGTTTAATCTACTTTGGGCTTGTGCAAGTGTGCCTCCACTAGTAGGACAGAACTCAGCAGAAATAGAAGGAAAAAATGTCAAATCAAGATTTTTTTTTTTTTTTAGCATCACCTTCCAATTGCTTTTAAGGTTATTCTTCCAGTACCCTATCCTTCCCACCTTACTTCACAAAGGGAAACACAAAACACCAGAACACAGAGGTTTTGCCAGACAGCTTGCTGTGCCCAGACAGAAGGTATTTGGCGTCTTAGTGTAACAAAGAAGACCACCCCAAGAGAAAAGAAATCCCTACAGTCACAAACATCAGTCAGATAAGGTGACTGGAATAGTGGAGCACTCCTATTGCAAAGAAACAGACATTGGTGCTAGCTTTGAGTAATGTCTCTGAGCCTTCCAAATGCATTGTCCCTGCTGTGCCACACGCAGACCCTGGGAGTGTCTTCAATATCTTGCCTTCCTCATTTTTGGTCATTTGGTGAGATATGAGCAAGGAGGCTGCTGATCCACTGAGCAATGGACAACTGAACAATTTTTATTCATCATCTCCCTCTTCAGCCATTTCAGCCTTTTCAGCTCTCAATAGGTGCTGCCAGCAGACAAGAAGGTAATTTAAAAAGCTTCAGTCTGTCTTAGATAAATATAAGAAAATAATGCTACATTTTAGTAGTCCAGTCAGAATTCAACTCCCAGCTAAAATGTATTTCACTGCAGTCTACTGCAGTTCTTTCTGACACTGCAAACCCTACTGATAATGGCCCCTGTCCTCCTGGTGTACTCCAACCCTCCAAGGACCCAGTGCTGAGAGGTACCTCTGCGTGATTTTTGTTCTGTACCAAGTGCAGAATTAGTCTTCGGTATTTGCTAAGTAACAATCATTCTGTTCTATTCCACCTGGTCCCTGCTGCCTCTGAGGTCGAGGTTCCCTGGCGCTTTTCTCAAAGCATGAGACAGTAATTCTTCATTTAAAATGATGTTTATCTCAGTCTGTTGAGCATGGCTTTTCCTGTACTTACTGTGAGACTACATAATACCTGGCAGAATAGGGAAATAGAATTGTTTATTCTGTCTGACACATAACAAGAAATTCACAGTGTGCTAAGCAGAATGCCTGTGGAAAGATGGGAAGCCAGCGCTGCAATTGATTTCTGCTCAGACTTTCCTCATACCTGTGACCCTACAAAGCTTTGATTCAGCCGTGTTCTACTACACAAAGAAAGGATTTACACTGAACAACTGAGTATTCAGTATCTGCACATCACCTGGTCTTAAATAACCCAGCTGGGGTATCAGGAGCAGCCTCCCTCAGTTAGCTTGGCACTCTACCCAGATGCCGTGCACTGAGCTCAGCAGGCAGAGCTCAGCTCAGGGCTAGCACAGCTCTGCTGCTCTTTCTGGACCAGCACAGGCTGTTCTGCTTGGCCTCTGATAAGCTGCATCACTGCACCCAATGTGGCTCATCCACAGTGTTTGTTGCAGAATGGAATTAATCAGGCATAACTGAAGCTATTTGGTTATACTGGTCCAGGATTAACATCACGGGAGAAAATGAGGGGAGCTCACGTTTCATAGTGCAGGTCAGAAAGTGTTTCTATTACATACTTCATGGAAATTCACTGATTTACAGAGGTTCTTTGTGGGTTCTTTCATCATTTGGTTTTGGTTTTTTTTCCGTTGAGGAAGACTGCACTTCAATTTTTTTTTTTTTCAATTTGCATCTTGAAAGCATTTCAAAGTAATCTAAACACTTTTGACCTTTTTGAAAATGAGGAATTCTCTTTTGTTTACCGTGATTGCTTTAAAACTGAAGCAGTCAAAGTTTAAATAAAATATTTTGCTTCAGCTGATACTTGGCTTCAGATTTTTTGTTCAAAAACTTCAAAGAAGTCTCAGTTTGATGCAGGAATATCAGATACAGTAATATCTGCAATCTCTGGCTTTCTATCCTATTCAAACCAGTTCTGCTTGTCAAAAAAGAAATCAGATGCAGAGAGTTTGCTGAATCACTGTGCTATGTAGAAGGATCTATGAAGGATCCAGAAGGATCAGACAGAGGGTGAACTGCAGCAAGATCAAAAAAAAGGCTCTGAGGCAATTGCTGGCTCAAGAGAAACTTGTTCAGCTTTAAAGTGTCATAAGGATTGAAAAGTAGGTGGTTGGGAGAAAAACTGCAAGGAAGGAAAGGAGTGAATATATATTGGGGAGGGGGTGGTTGGGTGATGAAGCTGGAGAGGAACACATGAAAAAGTTCAGGCTGAAACTCTGTGTCATTGCCCAAGGTAAGAGCAATTCCAGCCTGTGCGCTCTTTCAGAAGGGAAGACTTTATACCACAGCACAGTGCTTGACATGCTGCAGGATTACGTCTTCATTTAACTTATTTCCTAGTCAATGATATTCAAAGAGAACATGTCTTACAAGAAAGAGCTCATAAATCCAAATATTATGGTTAGAAACTTCCTTCAACCTTCAGTAAATTTAGCACTGGGTAAGAAGTTGCCAAATTGATAGTCCTGAGAAATGAAGCCCTAAATATATCAAAGAGGAAGATATGCCAGAGATGGTGTAATTGCAGACCTTCTGCATTTCTTTGGAGGTCCTGATGGAGGATATTTAAGACTGAAGAAGGTATTCAAGGCCTCTGTCTCTGCAGCGTCTGTAAACAAATGATCTCTTGGAGATTCTACTCTGCTAGAAGTTGAACAGAATTATCATCACTGCAGCATCCACAGAGCTGCAGTGAAGGTAGTGGGGAATAGGTGGCCCTGCTCTGGCTTGAGACCACAGAGTTGCTGCCTTCAATCCAGTAACAGATTTTTAAGTCAAATTGCAGAATCTGAGATGTGCTCCTGCAAACTGCAGATCATCAGTGCATTAAATGAATGAAAATCCTTCCTCTACCTTGCCCTATTTTCTGAGCCCTCAAGGGAATTATTGGTGACACCCATACTCTGCAGCACTGAAGAGATGATATCTCTCTTTTAGTTTAAGGTGGAAGTAGCATATACAATGAGATCAGCAAAGCTCTTGCAAGCCCTGTGGCCACCCAAGGGTCACTAAGCGGCACAGGCAGAAGAGGTGTGTGTCCTCTCTGCTCTTGAGAGGTACACAACAGTTTTTTGGATGAACAATTAGTGTTACTCACAACTGATAGGAGCCTTTTGGAGAGTTTTCTACTGTTTTTGCTTCCTCAGTGTTTCTCAAATTGGTAGTGTTTTCATTATAAAATATTTACTCATTTCAAGTCTTTAAATCATCTGATACCATTCCTCCTTTATTTACATTTAGGAACACATACCTTTCAACTTGCTTACTCCCAGTTGTAACCTGACCACTGGCAAAAATTGCAGAAGTTGGTGCCTGATTTTTACTGGGCCTCATACAAATATCTCCCTGCAATGCCTTCTACATAATTGCTATTTTGAGAAGCCTGCCCTAAAACCAGGCTCTTTACATCCAATGAAATTCTGCATTAATCTTTATGTGCCGTGTTTCCCCAGATAAACAGAGGAGCACTATCTCACTTCTACAGATAGGACTTTATGAGAATAAATATCCCATTTTTTAAAAACTATTTTGATTCTGTAGTGATCAGAGAATGCTAAATGAACCTAGCCTAAACCAAACCAAAGCACATATACATTTGATATCCTATCTCTTCCCTTCTCACTTTCTTTCAACACTTTATTCTTTACTTAGGGTGGCAACATTGACATAAAAATCCATCACAGTGTGGTACTGGGGTCCAAGTAAATAGGATTTTGAGCAGTAAATATTTTGCTACTACAGCTTAAGGAAAGCACTCTCTTTCCCCTACAAACAGGTACTGACAAGCACTGTCTGTGATGCAGACAGCAAGCTTTGTGGAGAGTAACTGCAAACAAAACAGCTTTTAGATTCCAGCTCCTTCATCAGTTTTATATAACTTTTGTTTTCTAGGAGTACCTTAAAAGAAAATATGGAACAGGTGAAAATAAAGTTTTAAGTTACCTGAAATTTGACTTCCAGAACACTTCTATGATCACAGAGCTATAAGAGCAAAGAATCTCAGACCAATGTTTTAGCTGCAGCTGGCCATCTTGAACTTTTAACAAGGTTTGATGAAAGCTCAAGCTCTCCTCTCTTGAAGACTTTCAGATTCTGCTTCTGAGGTTCATAAATTTCAAATGCAAGGCATCATTGGGTTCCACCCCCTTATTGATTCACCTGGTGGCATGAAAGGGGATCTTACAGCAGAACCATAGGTAGAACCACTGAGGTCACTGATAACCAAAGTTATTTGCTGCGCACTTTATTTCTCATCCCTACTGTAAACCTGTTATACATGTGTGCCACCACAGCTTCAAATCACACAGTATGAAGTGGACATTGCTCTTTGATCATTTATTATGTTTGGGAAGAATGTCCCCTTCTAAGCCAAATACCATAATTAAGGTTTCTTTCTAGATCATCCTGCAGTTCTGTGAGGCTTTTATCTACTGAGTGTTTTTTGCCACAATAAGCTAAGTTCTCCCATTGGAGCAGAGAACCTGTCTTTCCTGTTGGAACAAAACAATGTGATACTGTGAAATGATTCTGTCATTGAATGACTGCACATTCTCAGGGGAATTATAAGCAGTCATTAAGACGCTAAACCAAGAAAAATATATCAAAAAGAATTCACACTAGTATGGATTTTTACACGGTATTTGAAATAGATCTTAGTGCTTAATCCCAGTTAAGGATACCACTCTATTGCCAGAGAGTATCCTTTTTTCTACTTTTGGACTTTCTATTGTTTCTGTGCTTTGGTTAGATTATTTTTTGTTAAGCCATGCTGGCTAAGGTCAGTGCTTTTATAAGAGGTCTTGGCAGGGAGCGTGGAAGTCAAAAGTCAACAAGGTACAAATGATGACAACATATCTGATCACAGCATGCTTTCTCTGCTTCTTATTTCTAAGGCACTGACATCCAAGAACATTATCCATTTAAGCACTTTACTAAGGTCTTCTGTAGTTAAAGACTATGATGTACCCCAAGATTTGAAGACTTGCAATTTTCCACACAGAGCTGTTATAAACATCTGGGGTAAGAATTCCAAGCAGCAACCTTGCAGGATGTTTTAATTGTGGTTTTTACCTAAATTTGTGTAAAACTGCTATACTCCTGTATAAAATGTCTGTACACTCTAACTGCTGTATTTTGGTGATTACAGAAGCAATCTCTCTCAGGCTGTTGTAGGGGAACGATATTTATAATATTTAGCTAACTCTACTTGCCTTTCAAACCATGAGTCTCAAGTTCATTACTATCTTTGGTGCATTTTCCCCTTCGTATTACTGCAATGATTATGGAGCTATTATAACAGAGATATATAAAGGAGGACCTGAGGTACAGAAAATTATGGCTCATCTGTAGTCACATAGACAGAGAGCTTGAATCAATATATTTTATTTCCTAGAAAAATACCTCAACAATTCTTCACTGATTCAGCAACAGTTCACTAAGGATTGAATAACAAAGCTTACAGCTAAAAAACTTGCCTTTTTCCAGCTGTAGGGAACTTGGAGGTCTCTGCTGTATTGGCTTATGTATATAACAACCCTGCATGTCACATGTTCTGAAGAATTTTTATTTCTTCCCCAACTTATTCAGGTTTCCCAGTGTTTAAAAATGTGGTTACTCTTGTTCTTGGGAAGAAACAAGTAATGGCACTATAAGCTCTTTCAGAGTAGCTCAGATTCAGAATGGACAGACAAATTTAGTTTACTGTTTTGCTTGCTCTGGACTTGGTGTCCAAATTTCAGAAAGGAGCAAGAAGCAGCAACCCTCCTACTAGAAGGCCCTAACTCAGATCACTGATTATAACAAGACAAGGAATCCAGAGAGTATGAGCTCTTTTCCATGCTCTGGATTTGAGCATAAGGGTGATATATCAGACACTTGCCAACAAGGCTGAGTGGCCACAACTAGTCTCAGGACACAGCTGAGCCCAAGCTGTGCAGTGGAGTGTAGCAGACTAGATTTGTTAGGCCAGGAACATTGTGTTCTCCCTGTGCCATGCTGACTTTAAGTCCCTTGTCTTGAACACTCCACTGTCTCCATCACAATGAAACAGAAACAAAATTAATGCGTTCATCCTAAATGGATTTACATAATTTGTTTTAGACATAGTATGTCATCTCCAGATGAAGGGAATAATGTAGAGAATACATCATCTATTCTTTTTCACTGACAAAAGAACCAAACTAGAAATACAAAAGGAAGAGCAGACAGAGCAAACTGGAGCATACAAGCAAGAGACTTATCTAATAGTCTCTTCATTATTCTGAAAGCAAGCATCTAGTGCAGACTTCTGGCACAAGCTGGATACCTGCTGAGAGTGGGCACGTTGAATTATTCATGCTTTTCGTTATAAATAATGCACTGCCTGCATATATCTAATTTAAATAGACCCATAAAGCCCAATGGATTAGTGACTCCATGCTGCCTAAAAGTAACAGATCATCTAGCCAAAATCTCTTGGCTATTAGCTGCCCTCAGCAAGGCTCTTCTGGAGGATAACGTTTTAAAGAATGCTTTTCTGATGTTTTTGTTGATGCAAAGAAAGTCAAACAGGAGTGCTGCACTGTACCAGGTAGTGCTCTTGCACAATTTTGCTGTATGGTCATCTTATAATGATGGCACTCTACTCTCGAATACTTAAGGAGACTTTGCATCTCATACTGCAGGCAGTAAAAGAGTTGGTAGCCCTAGCAAGAAGGGACAATTGTACCTTGTGACAGTTGTTCTTAGCCATCATTTAAGCAACAAAAAGAAAAAATGCACTCAAACTTTACACACCACACTGCTGAGGAATACAGTGTGAGGTGCAGTGGCAGCTGCAGGTTGAGCCGCGAGTGGTGGGAGCCTGAGGCAAGAGGCCATGAGCTGGTGCTGACCCTTTGTGCCCCCGACTGATGGATGATGGACACTTGGAGGTACACAGGAGCTGATGACTCAGACGGAACACTTCAGACTTAGACTGTGAGGGTACAAAAGCCCAGGGTTTCTTTTGTTCAAGGTCCCTCTACGGAGGCATCAGCTCAAGCTGTTATTCTGTTTTTGCACCATGGTAAAATTAGTTCAAGAAATCCAAACTAGGTCTGAGACCCTGTTATGAACAACCCAGGGTAGAGCCTGTGGGGAAATCTTGTCTGACTGTGTAAGTGTTGGGTGTGCAGAGAGTCAGGCAAGGGTCCTGTGGGTCACTGGAGCTGTCTGTTGTGAAGGCACCAGCAGTGAAAGTGTCTGGTGGTGGGAGCATGACTGCCTGAGTGCTCCTGAACAGTCAGACAGGGAAGTTTCCCTAACAGCGCTGCATAAAAATGTACAGACTACATCCTTCACTTCTCTCTACTTGAATTTTATTCATCAGTAGCCACCTCCTGAATCTTCACTGTGACTGGCAGGTATAATGGGACTGTACTGGCCTAGGAACCCTCCTGTTCTCAAGATAACTCTCAAAGTAGGCTAGAACCAAGAGAAGCTAGGGTGATTTTTAATTTTGTGGTATCCCACAAGGAATGCAAGGAGGATTTGTACTTCTGAGATAACAAAGACTTTGTAGGCTGACTGCCAGTTTTACCAGCCTCTCTGGGAGAAGTTTTTAAATTCTGACTGATAAAAAATGTCCTGTCTTACATGAGCTCCTTTTGTGATATCCTGGGAATTGCTGTCTATCTGAGCTTAGGAATGCTCAATGCAAGCTCAGTTCTGGGATGGACAATCACAAGTTTTTGAACTGCATATTGCCCCCTGCCCTTCCCTCAGATCCACTCCCCCATTTCTAACATGCCAGTGCTCAAATGCAGTACATTTTCACAGAGCACCCAAAAAGCAGGCTGTTTTCACCCCTGCTTCTAAAAGGATGCA
Source organism: Sylvia atricapilla (assembly GCF_009819655.1). Taxonomy (NCBI): domain Eukaryota; kingdom Metazoa; phylum Chordata; class Aves; order Passeriformes; family Sylviidae; genus Sylvia; species Sylvia atricapilla. The sequence goes on along the minus strand of NC_089145.1, from coordinate 22,861,018 downwards.
GCAAGTGCTCATCTCACACATGTCCTCAACTAGTGGACCAGATCTAAATAAACAGAGATCTTGCTCTTGGTTTCTAAATATTGAGTGTTTTTCCTATTAAGCATAAGAGAAAATTTGATGAAATCAAAGTTCTAGTTTCAGTAAAATCAAAGATGTTTGGACAAAAATCCTCAGTATTTCCTCCCTCCCACAAATGTCTTTTTTTTTTTTTCCTTATTACCTTGAAAAATGAAGGGGAAGGGGAACAAGGGAGAGGAAATATAATTTGTCACAATTTTTCTTCTACCCAATGATTTCAGCAAAAAATAGGACATTACAAGGAGTCATTTCTCATTAAGCATTACTGATGTGGTGATTACATAGAAGCTTAAATATTCTTATCTTAATCCATAATTTTAAGTGTTGTTTAGTGGTTGCCTATTTTCTGTTTTGGGTGTTTTTTTTTTTTTTTTTTTTTTTTTTTTTTTTTTTTTTGTGTGTGTGTCTGTGTGTGTGTTTTTTTGTTTTTGTTTTTTTTTTGGGGGGGGAGGGAATGTTTTTCTTTTTACATTTAAACATTCCCTATTTATAAGATCAGAAGTTAGAATTGTTCAGCTTAGAGGTAAAAGAATATACTGTCCTACATTAGGAAAAACATTGCCAGCAGGCTGAGGAAGGTGATGTGCTCTCTGCTCAGTGCTGGTGAAGCCTCATCTGGCTCTTAGCTCTGGGTGTAAGACATGCTCGAGACATGGACTTCCTGGGGCAAGTCCAGGAAAGGGTCACTAAGACAGCAAAGGGACTGCAGCACCGCACATGAGCAAAGGCTGAGAAAGCTGGGACTCTTCAGCCTGAAGAGTTGTTGTGGTGGATGAAGGTACACAAATGTCCAATGAGAGAGTTTAAAAATGGACTCACAGTTGTCTGAGGACAAATATGTTCTCACAGGAGAGAATTAGAGGCAATGGGTGCACAATGATGCACATGGAATTCTGTATGAACACGGAACAATTTTTTGCTGCAAAGGTGGTCAAACACTAAAACACTGCCTGTAAATTCTCTCTCCTCAGAGATGTTCATAGTGTTACTGCACACTGTCCTGAACAACCTGCTCCAGCTGACTCTTCTTGAGGGAGGGAGGTTGGACTAGGGAGTCTCAGGAGATTTGCTCCACTCTCAGCTATTCTGGGATTCTGTGAAATTAGAGAATGGATAATAAATACCTATGGTGAGTAAAGATGTTCTTTGCCCATCTAACACTGAATTTGTGATTTAGAAGTTTAAAGGAAAACCTCAGCTTTCAATTTAAAACAAAACCAGAAAACAAAAATAATCTTTGTAAGTTAACCTATAAAACGAAGGCTAAATCAATAGGTTGTTTATTTCCCATTTTCCACAGTGATGCAGTTAATGCCTCTTGTGGGTTCTGGAAGCTGCTGCTGGGGACAGAAATAACCCTCTCTGGTCAGAAAAGCCAAATACAGACTTGTGGCTAAAAAGACAGGACTCACCAACTCTCCTCCATTAATATCAGCTGAACAGGATCCCTGCCTCTGCAGCTTGACTTTTAGTCATGATTTCAGCTATGCTGCAGACCATACAGCCTTCACCTCAAGAAGCTTGGAGACCCAATAGGAAATTCAACATTTATCTTTGGAAGAACTTTTTCATTTGCCAAGGAGCAGCAAAGCCTCTTCCTATTATTGTAGCAGATTAGAGACATGGGAGAGTCAGTGTGCATACAACCACTGTGTCCATTAGCACTGAGCCCTACACATCCACAGCAATCTGCTCTTAGGGACACAGGAGCTTCAAGAACATTGGGGATCAACTTTTCTCTGAAGAAAAAGTATGAGGTAAATCTTATCAGCAGATAGTGTATTAATTTCTTATTGAATCACTATTAGCTAATTAGCTAAAGTCTGCTGCATTTCTTTAGAGTCTAAGGGATTCTCAGCTGCTCTTTATCTGACTGGTCACACATGGCTTGGTGTTTAGGAGATGGAGAGGAGAAAAATCTTGGTTTCTGAACCTCCATGAAGCCTAAGATCATAATTATGCTGTATAATTCTACATTTCTGTTCTCAAAAAAGAATCCCAGAAGCCCCCAGATAGCATACCTTAAAAGTAAAGCCATATATCTTAATGGAAGTTAAAAAACCAAAAATCAGTGCTGGCTTTAGAAAAGAAACTATCCTGCAGTAAGGTCAGAAACTTCCCTCTCCAAGTAGAATAATCAAAGTCTCATAATGAGAAGTAAATAACCCCCCTCCATAACAAATACTAATGGTGTGATGATGGAAAGGAATACGGAAAATCAAGGATGAATTGAATAATTATTGTCAAGCTATCCCTTCCTACTCCAACATTAACTACTTTTAAACTTACACAACAGAGGAGGTATTGTAGGATAGTACAATGGACCATAGCCAATGCACCAAAAGAAATTACACAAATGAAAAATTATGTGGCAAATGAATAATTAGGCAGTACAGCCTTACTTCTGTTCTGGAAAGAGCTAAAAGTGAAAAAAAATCATGCAAATTATTGTTTGCAACATAGTTGGACATTCGTTTGATAGCTGTTACCTATGATGTTTCAAAACTGATCCAGTGGAAAACTAGAGAAAAATCTCTCATCCTATCACATAACTATTATCGCATTTGACAGGTAGTTATTTTTCTCTTGATAGCATTATATGTAGATTTCTTCTCATCGTCTTCATCTTTATTGTCACAGTCAAAACCTAAACCACCCAGAATGTCAGCCAAAGTTGCAGGTTTCTGCTTGGTGCTGCTCAGCAATCCCAAAACAGATTGCAGGCTTTGATTCACTACTAATCTTCATTTCATGTTTTCTGACTCCTGTCTGCTAATAGGAATTTCAACATTTGCACATGTCCAGTCAACCCACTCTATTTCAAATAAAAATGAATTTTATAGACTTTAGAAGTAAACTCTGCACTTGGTAGTTATGGATTCACTCCAGACATAACGATCAACAAGATCTCCAAAGATTTACGTTGATTATACAAAATCTTCGCATCTGCTTGCCAGACGTGTGCTTTTATTTTTGCATGCAAGCAAAGAGGCACGACCATCCCTTCCGGCACAGTGATTACAGCATGACTTCTTTCTCCAGGAGAGAAATTTAAGTACTGGATATGAGTATTAGAGTTTATCTGCATGTTAGACAGGAGTACAAACCAGTCCACTCACTCTCATTTGTGTCACATATGTGTTTTAGCCCACGTGTTCTGGAACACATTGCATTCTCTTCTTGATGAAGTCATGCACATCCTTACGCTATCTGATCAAGAACTAGGAGGTGTCAGGAAAAAAGTTGTGCACAGTTTGGAAGATATTTCCCAGAAGAGATATGTCACATGCTCTTCCTACGTCTAACATCCAGTCTGCAGGAGAGCAGGTGGCACACTGAGAAGAGTTGACAGAAAATTTGAGTGGGAAGGAGCAGAAAATCTTGCCCGAGGCAAGACCATCATACCATTCTGCTGAAAACATTGTATCATCGCTGAAGCATTCCTCTCTGTATCCTGAGGGCAGCCAGTTCACAGATGACACCGTTTTGGGAAATCTACTTTATAAAGATGAAAGACTCTTCTATGGCTAGTATGTGGAAAACTTGGAGGAAAAGGTTTTCTGATGGGCTCCTTCTACAGCCCTTCTGGACTCCAAAAGTTTTTGGTATAAATGGATGCACAGATTCCCAGATGAACAAGATCCTCTGAATTCTATTTATATAGATTTATAATATTTCATCTTCTTTATACCAAGCCAAACCAAACCAACCAAAACCCATTAAACAAACAAAACACAACTCAGAGTTTGAAATATTTCAGATTTTCTTAGTGGAAATTCAGCCTGTTAATCTCATCAATTGTTAGCATACAGAATCTACATTCTCATTTCCCCAGAGGATTTCAGCACACTGTGGTGAACTCATCCAGCTTTCAGAGCGTGAAATGTTTCTCTCACATAATGCTCCTTTCTTGCTTTCAGTTTTTCAGAAATGTCTGAGCTCTTGCAAACCAGAGATTGCCATCTTCATCAACAAAGTCACTTGTGGATGACCATTAGATAACAGAAATCACTGTCTCCAGAAGAAGCTACAGGTGTCTAACCTACAGCTCCTACCTCCCTCAACAAAACTTCACCACAATACAAACAATCCTTCAAAAGAAATCTTGCTAAAAGAGGATATTGATCTTTTCCTCCCTTTCCTTTAGCCTCCAGTTTTCTTCCCTTATTAGAAACGGAGTTAGTTTACCCTATTCCTCACCCAGACTGCAAACATTAATAATACAGAATAAGATTCGCACTTGCCTGAAGCAATTTTATTTTCCACTAGCTGCCCACTAAATAGCAGTTAGAAGCTATTCCAGCAAATGGAGTGCTCCATGGCCTAGGGGGACGACACGCCACATTCTCCTTCACAGTCATTGCTTTAGTACCCCTGCAGATTATCTAAATTATCCACAATACAGCCTTCTTCATTATAGCTATAGGAATGAAGCAGGACTATATGAAATTTTAACATTTCTACAATGCATCACTAACCTCATCAGCAGCTCAATATATTAATTAATATTTGGAATATTCAGAAGCAGAAGTTGGAGAAATTTGCTGGTTCATTATAATGCTATTTTTGAGAAGAAAAATATATGCAATGTTGTTACAAACAAATTAACACAGAAATGAGGATATTTAGGCTGTATGAGATCTCCTCAGCAAAACATTAAACACAAAACCCACTTTCAAATATTTTCAACTGTGGCAATTTATCTCTTCCTAATGTTGAAGCAAAAGTCAAACTTTTATGATTGAAATGTGTCTCTTCCTTCAAGATGTCTATTTGATATAGATGCAGTGTGAAGCCAGTACAAATTTATCTGAAGCATGAAACTTCATAAGTTTATTTTCTTCAATTTGTAACAATACCTAGGCACACATCTGAAAAAAGCCTGCACAAGAGTGATGGACTTCATCTGAACTGCAGGGGGACCAAGCTGCAATACTTTCGAAAAAAGACCATGAGTGAACTTTGAAACTGAGTGAGAAAAAAGCCAAATGAATGCAAAGAACACACTTTTCAGAATAGTGTTTCTCATTATGCAAATGAAAAAATTCTTTACTTTATGTGAATCATAGGACAAAGGATGAAAATCAAGTGAGAAACAGAAAGCAATTTCCACTAGGTATAATTAATGGGTAACTACAAAGATACAACCTCTTTAGATCTGTGTATCAGATACAGATACCAGAACAGGCTCTGTAAAGGCAAGTCTTGCATTTCATCAAATTATTGAAGTATTGGAAGAAATCAAGAACAGAAAAACAGTTATATAACCAAAAGGTTTGAATTGCTGTTTTGGAGCTTTTTTCTATAGACTCTCTTATTACAGATTTTTAAAACAAATAAGCAGCAGTGGAATAATTGAGAAATGTCTGGGAACGAAGAAGCAAGTAGCTAAAAGATGGAAGTTGGAGGAGGTATGATATGGATAATTGGTTAGTATGGCAGTAGAGGAAAGTAATTACTAGAAACCCTTGAGTTTGTGCTATTCATTTTATTAAATCTTAACCTTGAAAGCAGTGTTGGTGGCAAGCAAGGAAGTGTGCTGGTGATAGGAAGAGCATTCAAAGAAGTAAGGATGAGGAAGGACTGTAAAATCTGAAGGACCTCACAAAACCATTCACCTGGCAGGGGAAACCCAGCAGAAATAAGCATAAAACAAGGAAAATTACTCCTAGTCTTATACATGGCCATTACCAGAGAGAGAACTGGAGGTCCCAGTAGTTGGTTCCACAAAGTAACAAGCAAGCGCTCAATAGCAGTGAAAAAAAAAAATAAGGAAACATCTGGAATTAGCAAAAGAAGAATAAACAGAACAGGTCACTATGCCACTGTTTAAATCTATAATTCATCTTACTGAACATAAATACATAAAAATGGCATGTGTATGGCTGAAACCCTTGGCTTGAATTCAATCTGTTATTAGAAAACCAAAAACCTTCAGAAGTGGGAACAGGGATAAAAAAAGTCAAAACAGTAAAAAAATGAGTGGATTCCCTATGAGGCACGACAGGTAGGCAAAATATTTCAGGAGGTGGCATGAATTTAGGCAGAATATATGAGGTGTGCAGAATCAGAAAAGACATGGAAAGGTTGAAAAGGGGTAGATGGTCTTTTCAAGGTAGTCCAATAAATGAAACTACAGAGAACCATCTTCAAAGTAGCAAGGAAGGCACAAGGTAGCAGAAACCTCTAATATCTTGCTGGAGGAAGTTGTGAATACAGAAACATTTATAATGGTTCAAGTAAAAAAGGGACAAATGTTTAGGGGATAGGTACATTTGGCACTACTACAGAGACAAACTAGAGCAGAAGTGGAAAATCCCCTGTACTGAATGAAGCAGGAGATCTAGAGAACATGCCCACCTGTGTTAAATCTTGTACATGTTTGTCTCATTTTTACTCTTCCTCAGGTATTTGCATATGGCCACTGTTCATTTTTGTAATCTTAGTGATTAGCTGCTTCACTTCAGAAAACTACTTTTGAACACCCTGACCCCAATACAAACCTCTCCTCTCCTCTGCCCTGCAGTACTTTCCCTAGGGGAAAGAGCCTAGGGAACACCCCATGCATTTCACTGTCTGTGCTTTCAATCTAGATTTACACAGAAACAAACAAGTTTCCATATTTCCAGTGTAATTTCCATTAAAAAGCATCAGCTTTACTTTAAATAAAACTCCCCCTCCCAAGACAAAGCAAAATTATTTCAGTATTTTTATCTTTATATTATATGTATATATATACTCTCAATATGACCTTTTTCTTTTTTCTGCCTCACAAAAGTATCCTGAGCTCTGCTCTCCATCACTATAATTCCATTGAGGTGGGCAGTTAAAGTAGTATAAATTTATTCAAAAGAAGAAGGAAGTTTAGCCAGTGCTATAGATGAATTACTTCATCCACCACGATGAATTTACAATGCTACCAGCAGTTTAATATAGTGAAGAGGAGAACAACTACACAGTTTATAAAGAGGGAATTAGAGGAAGCAGAACAGTTGCCTAAGCTGAAATATAGCTAAAAACACTACAAATAAAGACCCTTACTCTGGGAAAACAGCATTATGTTCTTCTATTCAGGACATTGACACTGTCAGGGTAGCTCAGTCAATTCCGTTGGATGACGTTTTCTTTACATATATTTGAAAAAGAAAAAGTTTTACATAAATAATTTTGCATTAATTTAGACTAGAAATATAAATTATTTTTTATAAAAAGCTTTCCTTGTTGCTTAGAAAACAGTGATAAAAGTGCAAGAGGAGGAGAGAAAAGTAAAAGGACAGACTTCCAGGGACAAAAAGAATAATGTAACCTTTGAAAATTTGCTAAAGCTTAAGATTTGTCTACTCAGACACTGCTTTCTACCCCCATTTAATTAGATTTTAATTTTCTTTTTACATCCTTTTCCTCTACAGATTCTGAGAAGTAATTATTTCAATATCAATTGATTTGAAGGAAGAGTCCCAAGTCTGAATTAAGCAGCTTATGGAAGTTTGTCTTGTTCCTGGTTAAACATTCCTGCTATGCAGCTGGGTAAGCTGCTTGCAGTAATAAAATCCAGATGAAATAATGGAATTCTGCTTGTGAGCCCAGGCTTGGTCTGGCTAAGGGGAACTTCTCAAATGTCTCTTATCAATGCCAGGGATTTAGAGAAAGCCTTCCAAACAATAAGGCAGAGACAGAAACAAAGAATAAGCTCAATTTCTTGCCTCTAGTCTGCCTTTCATCAAAACAATATCAAATTTTACATGTTTATAAGCAGTATGTAACATAAAAAGTTTTTCTGCCTATATTGTAATAGATAGCTAACTTCACAAACGTCAAGTGTTCACATTCCACATGCAAAATGCCAGTGTAAAGAGGCATTTGGCAAGTTTTGGCAACTTCAAATTGGCAAGTTTTGCTCTCAGCTATAAGTTTAGAGAACTTAACAAACCAGAAATAAAAATATTTAAAATATTAAATCTTTACATTTAAATCTTCAAACTCCACACCAAAAAACCCCACAAAACAAAACAATGGATATTTTTGAAGTGTTTGTTACAAACTTACCTTTTGCTTTGACTTCTATTTTACCTACTTGCAGCCAGGAAAGTAGACTAAGACAAAAAGGAGCATAAATTGCAAGAACATTAGTTATTAAAGTTAGTACAAGAAGGAGCAGATTAACAGTGGGGGGGTGGGGGTGGAATAAAAGCCCAAACGCAGAAAAACAATGCCTGTCACACTTGTGAATTCTTACATTCTCCTTTCAGAATCCTTACAAGCCAGCTTGCACAAGCCCTGCAGCAGCAGGTTCCCATCAGCCTCTCTAGCAAGTGGAAATGGCTGCTCAGATTAGAAAATGCATTGCACATGGGGCACCCACCACTTCTCTCTGAGCAACCTGTTCCTGTGTCTCACCATCTTCACAGTAAATGATTTCCTCTTTGCTGAAAGATGGGGAGAGACTTTTTACAAGGGCATTTGGTGATAGGACATTAAATATACATAATGTGCACTCACAGAGACAGGATATTTTATTATTGAGGGGGAAATAAAATCTTTGCTCCATGGAGAGCAAAATTAGAAAACAGCATTGCACCAACAAGACCCAGAAGCATTTTTTCTATAGCAATGGTGGACACTCCACTAAGATGCTTACCAGACTTCAGAAAGAATCTTCATTCTCTGGATATCCCACACCCTTACATTGAAAAAACTAATGAGATTCCAATGGTATGTCACAAACTCAACTCTTCTAATCATGCTTTTTGGGGTTCAGATACTCTAACTTCTGCTTTGTCCTGGAAATTAGCATTCTACAGTCTGACAGCCCATGTCCACTTAACAGTGTAATTCTTCCAGAGTCTTTTCAGAAGAAACTGCACAATCCTCAGAATCCTGGGCTTGGGGGCATAGCTTCTCACTGCTTAAAAATGATGCCACAGATAAAGAAAGGCTTGGAGAATACTCTCAGTGAGTCTTCCAAAATCATGCTTCTTCACACGTGAACCCTACACACAATATAATCAGTTGTGGAAAGACACAGTCAAATGGAATAATCTTTCAAAATCATTACCTCTTTTAGTCAGACTATTCATTTCTTCAGGTCCCCTCTCATTTTCCTGTGCAAGCCTCCTCATTCCTAATAAATGCCTATTATTAAAGTTACTGTTATATAAAGTTTCAGCCCATCTGTTCCCCTACCCCAGCACAAGCCAGCTGATACCTTTGTTTGGTTGCAGTCCACCTAAAATCCTAAATATTCCACAAAGGCTGCAGCTAACTTGCTAGCCAAGGACAGGGAAGCAGATTTTGCATTTCAAGCTAGCACCACACCATCCAGCAGGGAGAAACATCCAGACAGAATCCAGGATACAGTGTCATTTATAAATCAAATCAACGTTCACAAATGGAGTTTGTGGATGATGTGGCCATCCAGTGTTTCAGCCTAATTTCCTAACCAACCATCTGAGACGTACAAAATGACCATTAAACAATTCTAAATATAGGACAGGATGAATCCCATATCTATCACATTAAAGCACCGTGCAAAGAAAGACATTTTTGACACACAAGAGGCTATTTCCTTGATATTTTGAATGCCTCATGTATTCCTCACCAGTTTATACTTTTCCTCTGAGCTGCAGTTGAAAATGGACAGTTGTAAGCACAAACAGTGATTACTTAAACACTGTTCCTACTGCTGCCTGTACTCGACTCCCCTCAGGGAAGGGTCTGGCAGGGTGCCAAAATAACTGCCAGGAAAGTCACAATCACACTACAAAAGGACTTTCAGACAGATTCCTACTCAGCCAAAATTCTCTTCAATCTAAGCTGTACCTTCACCTTCCTCTGGAATTGTGGACTTCTGTCACTGACTTGGAAAAATCTTCTGCTCAAAAGACCTTAAATAATCAGGTCATCACAACTTTTCACTGAGGACTTTATTTATTTTTATATTATCATGTATTTGGGTTAGATAGCAACAGCTAGATGAAAAATCCCAGAATCCCTAAATGGTTTGTACTGGGAGGACCTTAAAAGGTCATTTAGTCCAAACCTTCTGCAAAAGGCAGGAGCACCTTCAGGAAAAGATCAATTACATCCATTTATCACTACTTGGTTCTTGAGATCACCACAGCACAACAGTCACAGTCTGCTGTGGTTGAGCTCTGAGACTGACACATCTGCAGTTTCTGCACAGGATTCAGCAGTTCTCCATGTCAGTGAGGTGCAGTGCTACACACAGTGCTTGTAGCCACACCGTGCTAGCACACAAAAGTTACACCTTGGGTGTTTGAGGTAAAGATATGATTGAAGTTACCTATTTTTTCCAGAACAGCAAGAGTCAAATTTAAGATTAAATATCTTAAACTATACAAGAACTGGAAACTATCTTAGACATTAACCATGAAGTATCACATTTCTGTGTCTTGCTCCTAGCCTGAACCAAAACCTTTCTAGTTCAGTACAAGTTAAGACCAGGATTCACACTGGTAACTCCTTTGCACATGGTGTCTTTGACCCTGCTTTGGGTGCTCCCTGAAAGCAGGACAAGGACAGGCCTTAACAACACAAGTGATGAAATACGATGATGAGAATAAACACAAAATGAAGAACTTGACCCTGAGTGCCGTGTTCTCTGACATCAGCCAGGCAGCAAGGCATTTAAACACCAGTACAGGAGTTTTGTCCTGCTATCTGTCAACTTCCGAAGATCCCCATGTCTTTTTGACTCTGCACTCTGGATTTTTGTTGATTCTCATAAATTGGGTGTCTTGGAAATATTAGGCTCCATCTGGCTTGCATACTCTGGATCTGCAGGCCCTGGAAGGTTCTTGCAACACTTTTAGACTTCAAATGTCAGATCTGTATTTGGAGTTGCAGTACCTACAGTTTGTGCACAACAGGATCTCAGCAGCTCAACAGGAATCAAGGTGTATTTCCACACTACAGACATCGGTCAAAATGTTTTACTTGAAACATTTTATATCCAATAAAGACTTCAACAAAATTGTGCTGAAGATTTGTCAGCCAGTTGTATTCCTAAACTCCCCTTCTAAGCTGTTAAAATAAAAAGCAAAAAAGCAACAGTCTGCCTACCTCCTGATTCTCATTCTGCCACATAAATCATAAAAATGTGTAAGTGCTGCATCCTCTGAGCACTTCCCAAAGGCACAAAATATCCCATTCTCTGGATAAAGTAGTTCAGATAGAGAATAAATAACTTATTTTCCCAAAGTGATGACATTTCTTCAGACAATCAAGAAAAAAAAATCATACACAGCTGGTCTATTCTGCTATCAGAGATGAAAACTCTTGGGGTAGAAAATTTGTCTGTATCTTTAAAAACAAAATGGACTAACAAAGCTAGGATAATCTGTAACTATATTTCATAACCTGCAGTAATGTCTAATGAACATAAAAAATTCATTGAGGAGTAAAAGTGCCTTTAACTGGTATGTTCCTAGATTGATACATTGAAATTTGAAAAGAGCAATGATGGATTAATGCTTTTAGTGTGCACCTATCATCTGTAGGATTTGACTTATAGATAGTGACATCCAGAATGAGGAATCTGCACTACAGTCTTCAGAGATGATGTACCAGAAGGAAATGTAACCAGAAAGATGAAACTTGATTTAGTGTTCCCAGGTATTTTAACAAATTACTTTCCGGCCTAAAATGCTTAGTTAAAACACTAAAATTGCATCTCAGAGCTCCCTCTGAAGACTTATCTAAGGAATGTGCTATTAGTTAGTACTGCATTACTTGAAATAAAGGTAGACTTGTAATATATACAAATAAAGGTAGACTTAAAAATATATGATCTTAAAGTAGCCCTGTGAAATATATTGAGACTTTTTATTGTTTTCCCAAGATACAAGTGTTGTTGATTGCCAAAATCAACAATAAATTTATTGACTGATAAGAAATTAAAAATAACAAATTTGTTTACACTTCACAAATGCAAGATTGCATGCATTTGTCTTTTTTTGTCTTTGTTTTAAACCATAGTGGTAATTTTTAATGAATGGCAAACATTTTAATGCCTTGCAACCATTTTAAGAAGTCTCCATTCCCTTCTTCACCCGTGTTACTTCATGTACAGCAATTAATTAGCATTTGTAAAAGTGAGTGGGAGGACCCTCTGTGGAGAAGGCAAGAAGTGACTTTGGGGAGGAGGAGAGATGATGAATGTGCAGAGTTGAAGCAGTAGTTAACTAAACAGAAATTTTCTCTGTTGGGGCAGTGTCTTGCTAAGAGCTCTCCTCTTTGTTACCACTTTCTCACCAAAATTTTCACCCCTTTACTTGTGATGGATTCCAATCCTACCCTTATGAGGCTGAGTTTTATGAGGGGAACACAGGAGAATAATTACATGTATATATGTGTGTGTCTCTTCTAGTTTCACATCTCCTGCACTGTCTCACCAGCCAAGGCAAAATAATTTTAAAAACCACTTCTAAATTAAAGAGGCTATGAGTCAGAATATAATACCAAATTAAATATATTTTTTCTTAACTTTCTTAATTTTTGATGCTGAGAAATAAATGTCAATTCTGTATGTTTCCAGGAATGTATGTTTGTATGTGCCTGATACTGGTACGTATCTTAGGTTACATGTCCACATTTTGTCTCAGAAATATTCTCAGGTGAATTTAGAGTCAATTGAAAAAACTATTACAACAAAAATTAAAACAACTGAGAAAACACTCTCAGCTTGGTGGTCAAACTAATGAATCCAGGACTGTGAGCTCAAATTTATGCAAATTTTCAAGATGAACTTAATGCTGAGAAACATCAATTCAGCCGAATGTGTAAGCAAATGAACAATTTGAGTCATGGGAATGTTCCCACTGGGATCAATAAGCTGGCCTATGTTATTGCCACAAAGTGCACTTGAATAAATACCCCAGCTGAAAAATGAAAGGAGATATCTCAAGAGGCCCCACATAACTAACGAAATTCAGAATTAAGGTACAGAAATGAAAAATAAGAAAGAAGAAAAAATGAAAAACAATGGACAATCTTCAACACTTTACAGACGTTCTAACAGTGCTTCTGAGTGATCTAAGAAGAGGAATATGTGGAGATTCTTGTCAGGTCAGAGCAGACATGGTTGTTCTCCTCTGTTTTTGGAAATAAACTTTGAACAGGCTAGTGCCTGTTCAAAATTGACGCTCAGTTTTTAGCTGCTCTGACCAATTTCCAGCTCTAACTGAGGATCAGGGCCATCATTTTGAGCAAAATACCTTGCCATTCCTTTTTAAAATGTCCAATTCTCAATTTGGGGTTTCTTTTGTATTCTAAAGTACTTCTAAGTAAAATTGCTTTTATTAAGATTTTCAGAGCATCAGTCTCTCAGGGAACCGAGATTTTTTTTTCTTTTGATCTTTACATTTATCTCTAAAGATATTTTTATTCCTACCACTTCCTTAGAGAAGGTTTAAAAACTTTGTCTCTTTCCATAGTTACACTGCATTTGTCCTCTAGTGATCCCATGAGCTACACATGCTTTCAGTGGGATAACTGCTGACACACCACTGACTTTTCCAGGAGAAGTAGGGCTGCAAATTTGGCTCCTGACCACACCAAATGATGGAATAAATGCGGGAACTGACAATGCCATCTTATGGTGGACGTACAAACTGCAAATGCAGTCTGTAAAAGAGACAAAAATGGATGTTGGCCTGGCTAGGTAAAAGAGTTATGTGAAATGCTTAGGGATGCAGCTTAAAGTGTGGAGATGAATAATTGTTAATCACCAGCCTTCTTTAAGGGCTTAAACCCAGCAGGATTAATTTAAATGCCAAAGCTGAAGACTTGGCTTGTGATGACAAGTGAATGTAGGAAAGGAAAAAGGAAAAGGAGAAAGAAATGCTCTCACATCCTCTTCTTACTGACTTTCTTTCAGTTTCTCTTCCCACTTGTTATGGTCCCTTATCACAAAAACAGTACACACTCAGTATGGATGACATGCCCAAAGTATTTAATGCATAACAGTAACAGCATTTTGCCCTGGAAGATGGAGTGTCCAGCAGTTAGGAATGTTAGATGCCCAGAGGTTCAGCAGATGACTGAGATAGTGGGGCACAAAGACCACTGAATGCAGTAATGTGTGTTCCTACTGGAGAAGAAATGTCAGTACGCCCTGCAAGTTTCTATGGGAACCACATGGATTTTTTTCATTGGATAGTCATTACCTTGGGGCTCTGACTTTAATATCTGCTTCCTGGAAGAGGAGGAATACTGAGGCAAAAAAGGGAATGTCATTACTTGTCAAAATTAATAGAAAAATTTTGGTTTTCAAACAGCAAGATGCACAGCACAGCTGAGGTTCCTCTGCTCAGTGTGAAGGCAGCTCAGGGACACGTGTGGATGAGAGAAGATGGGGTTAACCCTGGTACAGATGAAGTTTCTGTGCCATGCCATCACTTCTGTGCTTGGGGATGAGAAGCTGGATTCCAGCAAGCCCTGATTATTTGTGACAGGTGCCAACAGGAAACCATCCTTGTATGTGGTGGGCTGTGGTTTATGGTTTCACTGTTGCAGTATTCCTAGTGCACCATCTGCTTCTTTATATCTAGGGTTTTGTTGTTGTTGTTGTTGTTTTTGGTTTTGGTTTTTTTTTTTTTTTCCTTAAAATGCAGTGAAAGTTTCTACAGTAAAACAACATCATTAACATTTCAGATAAAGCTTGTCTTATGACAGCAAATGTATTGTGAATTTAACCTTTCCTCAGTGAATAATTGTTTAGTGAACACTCTTAAACCTTCAGCTGGGAAAGTGTGTGAATACGGATTTTGGAACAATTTATGCAATTTCTAAAGGGTTTTTTTTTGCTTTTACTTTTGATTTTTACTTTTCTGTTGAGAAATTTAACTCAGGCCAGTGCCCTGAAGGAGAAAGAAAAGTTGCCTGGGAGGAACTGCACACATGCTGAATATTTATACAGAATGACAATGACATTTGACTTCAGGTTTTCTTTGACAAAAAAGGTTCCATTCAGCTGTGACCTATATCTCTTTGTCCTGACAATCTGAGGAAAACACAAAACAATGGACCAAAATTGAATGAGGCTTAAATTCTTCGTTTTGTTCCCAAAAACCACTGACTTAAATTTGGTATGTCTTAGGGGATGAACATGTTTTAGAGTGAATTTTAAAATTTTATGAATGTTATTCTTGCTTCTCTTTTTTCCATAGCACAATTTGTCATGTGCTGTTCCAACACATCCATAAATTTAATTTTTCCCCCCCCAGTAACCTTGTTTTTTAAGGAGAATGACGATAAACTAATAAATAGACTGAGAATAAGAAGTGGCTGACTTGATTGCTCTCTTTTTGGTAAGGCTATACATAATAATAGTGCCTTCCTCTAGTAAAATTTGTCCTACTTTTCTAAAATATTCTAGCATATTGCTAAATCCTACAGCTCTGCCAGAGTCACAGTCCATTAGGATCTGGCTGGATCATTTATGTGATTAGGAGATCACTGCCGGGAAACTGGGGTAAATATGGAAAATAATATTGATGTTTTGACACATCAGAATCTGCAGCAGCAAAACTTAATGAGTCCCTCTTGAGGCTGCACCCAAAATAACCTCTTCAGAATTAAATGGAAATCCATGGTTCTGAACACATGAAAAAGCCCACTATGATCTCTAAGCCTGGGAATATTAAATGTTGGTTGGTTCTACTGTAGAGCCCTTTAGTTTTGTCTGTGACTTCATAGCCTGATTCCTTCGTGTAACTATTTAAATATCACATTATGACAATATTGATGCTGAGTACTGAGGCACTCAAGAAGCCACAGGTGTCAAAGTTAAAGTAGCTTGTTCAACTTTTACTCGCCACTTCATGCATAACTATTGCTTTCAAGTCATAGTACACTAAATCTTGTATTATAATAGAGTACTTGGAATGAAAATATTTAAATGCAATAATTTTCCTAGAACAGTAAAAGCAAAAGTCACAATTATTTGTAAAGAATAAAATTATGCAAATAATTTTATTATAAATCTGCATTAAATATCTGAGCAAGAATATCTTTTAACACCCTGCTAAAGAGGAGTTTCTGTTTTTCTGTTAGCTAAAAAATCCAAATGAAAACCTCACTCCTAGCTCCGGAATTTGAATCCAGCCTTGCCTTGCTCCTGAGCAATACATACTACCCACTATGCTGCACAGCTGTACTACATTTTTCTTGCTCTCCTTTGGTGATGAATCTAAGCAGTCTGTGTGTTAGCTGCAAAGTCACAAGGGTCACATAAATATCTGCAAGATAGGCAGACAATGATGCTTCTGGAATTTTTGAAAAACAAGGGGAAACAACAGAAAATAAAACAACCCATCCGGAATCTAAATCAAAGGTTGTTTACCTTTTAGCACACACAAACAAACCTTCCAAGGAGAACATTCTATCATTCTTGCTCTTTGCGTAATACCTCTGGGCCCTTTTATAACATGTAACTCTCAGATGCCAAAACTCTCAACTCACACAGATTATTATTGCAATGCTTGGAAAGTTATTCCAATGAATCAGGCGCGCACACAAAAACGGAGAGAGCTATCTCTGCTCATTCAAAGGCTGTCCCACAGTTGCTTAAGGTTATAGTCTGATTCACTTGGCTTCTCTAGGTTTTTCACAGCTAGCAGAGACCTTGGATGTTCTGAGACTCCTGTATGCCAATCAAAACAAATTCTTACTAAACAAAGAAATCTTGCCTTTGAAATCCAGAGAGAATCATGCTGGCAAGGAGCAGCTATGCAATATTTTCCTTTCTGTCAAAGCAGCAGTAACCTTCTTAAAAGAATTCAGGAAATGTCAAAAAATATCCTTTTTTCATGCTCCAAAATGGATTTTTTTCTCCCATCGTCTTCACAGGATGAGCTGTAGGAGAATACCAGTGTTGTTTGACTTTGGCAATGAGGAGTCAAGCAACTTTATGCATCATGACTATTTAAGCATATGCCTCAGCAAAAGTTGTAGCATGGCCTCAGAGAGAAATTGCTCCAGTTTTCATTTCTAATGAGGTCTGAGGGCACTCCACTTCTACCCATAGTGTAGCTTTAGAAATCTTGAGTAATAAAGATAGTAAGCTAAGGACAAGAATATGTTTAGATTTCCTTTATGGAGTTTAGTTTTACTACTAAAACACAACTTTTGAAACACTCACAGAAGCAAAACTGGTGATTTAGGCCCCTGGAGCATGAGGGTACTCAGTGTTTTCAAAAATTACTGATGGGTAGTGAATCCTGTGAGCCCAAACACAGCAGGATTGAAGGAGTGAGGGGGATTGTTCGTTTATCTCACCTTCTATGTTCTTATGCTTGTCTATTGCAGTAATGTGTGAGATTGCTGTCAATACCTTCCACTGCAAAGTCTTTAGCAGATTTATATAAAATATACTGATTTGAAATTTCCAGTAACCCAAGCCATAAGTCTGTGTTACCCAAACAGCTACTGTGATTGGCATGGTTGTAGGGATAGAGATTGCTCATCTAAGAAAGGCAGTATGCTCAATTTACATCTACCCTTTGGCTGAGGTCAGTACCAAAGCATGAGAGATCTTGTTGGTGTTAATTACAAGGGGTTCCATGTATCCTGAAAAAAATATGTGGACAGCATCAAGAGGCGAGTGCTTATGGAAAAGCACAGAGGGAAAGCAAGAGAGCATAGCATTGTTCTTGGAGTCCAAGATGATGAGCATCCTTTGAATAAAACTGATAAAATCATGTTAAAGGAAATTTCTAGACTGTAACAGAGGTGCCTGTAGAAGGAAATGCATTTGCAGGAAAGGCTTGAAAAGTCAAGAGGCTCAGACAGAGTACAAACATTTCTGATCTCTCTTTTTTCTCTCATAAAATGTGACCTCTCTCCAAAGATGTTTCTGGAAAGCAGTCATAAGAATTGGAAGATAAGACAGGAGAGAAGTACAGGAAGCAGAGTTAACTCATCCACATGTTGGCCATGAATTTGTGAATATGTGTTCGTGGAGAAAGGGATTGCCTAAAGTCCACACACTCACAACTCTACAGCACTTTGCTTTAAAGGGGATTTGTTCTGATTCATCAAGTGACTCCTCTGAAACAACTGGTCTAAAAATGTTCCTCATCCTTTGCTTTTATCTTGCCAGTTTAATCACTGCTTTAAAGAAATAAAAATAACAATCATAACAATAACAATAATAATAACAACCCACACATCAAAAAACAAACCCCAAATCCAGAAAGATAAAAAAGAATCTTCAGCTTATTTTTGCAGAACATTTTGGATTCCACACATGGCTACTAAGGCATTTCCAAAGCAGAAATGAAAATATATCCATTTTTCTATTTACTTCTTTCCCTAGCTTTGCCCACTGCTTAGGCTTTCCACCAGTACTGCCTTTGGGGCTACCAACAAACTCCAAAGGAATCTGTGAGGGCTGTGCTGAATTGTGAATGCTCCACTACAGCTTCAGAGGAAAACACCACTTAGATTTGGTGTGATGCTGACCAGAAAACTAAAAGAAAAGGTTGTTTGTCCACATAAGCCCCTTAACACGCTAGATATGTTAAATACACTAGAACTAGTCACTAAGGAAAATAGGGACAAATTTATACAATGCTGCTCTGTGAAGTAACTGGTAGAGTTTGTTCTGAAAATGTTGATTCTACATGGTAGCACATGCTGACACTTTGCCACAGCCTGAAACACCTCTCCCATCTCTGTCCATGCCGCTCAGAGAGTAATGGAATAGCCACAGAGGTGAATGCAGATGTGTTGACTCTGCAAGCATGCACCAGGAGTCTTTCCACTGTAAAAACATATTCCAGGATTTGACAATGATCAACTGTGTTTAAATGGGAGCCTTGCATTCACTCTGCTGCTATTGCTGAGCCCCGGGGCCAGGATCTGAGCCATATGATTATTTTACTGCTGAGAATAAAGAAATATGCATTTAACTTCTGGCACCTGCAACACACCTGCAGGTAGTGCTTGTTCAGTAACAGAACCAACTAAATCCTTATGTGTGACTTCTCTGTGGCTCATTTATTTTACTTAACTTCTGCCTTAGCATGCAATACAAAATATAAACAACCACATTTCAGCATATAGATATATAAATGCTCAGCCTAGTGTATTCTCACATGCACAGAATTGTGAATTGTGCTCATCCATGGCACTACAAGAGATGAACATACACATTTGACCCTTAGCTGTCTCTTGTAAATTTGTAACACAGCCACAGAAGTAAAAACAAATCATTCATTTTTTCTACAGTTCCTCTCTCCTTCATGTGAAATTTCCATTTAAGTGGCTGGCGCTCAGTGCTGCCTCCAACATACCTTCTGATTTAAATAGACTTGCACCAGTTTTCTACAGCCTTGTTTTGGAGCCAAAGGGCATGATAACATCCATGGACAAAACCTGTCTGGAAAGTATAAATAAGCAGATCTAAGAGTTCGACCATCCATAATTGGAATTTCCCCTTTGAGCAAGAAATCAGCAGAGTCCTCCAAACTGCTGTCCTCCTTTGTTGTCTGCTCATGTTTAACCTCATATCCCTATTCAAGGACAAAAAGGGACATGATCTGACAGTGAGACTCATACTTTTCAAATCTAGAAAGTGGCCACAGGGGAAATTAATAATATTGGCACTGTAGACTGAATCCTATCATTTTGGTAGACAAAATTTAGCACCCACTGTATACATGTACGTGGAAATACCCTTAGGTTTAGTTTCAGAAGGAAAACCAAACTTAAGCTTTTTCTTTCGTGCATAACCTCCAGTGTGCCAACTCACTGCTCTTCTCTGTATGCTACAGAAAAAGGGGAGGACTGGGCCCAGAGGGAGATAGCCCAAATGAGGGCAAGAGGAGTGAAAAACAGCATGAGAATAGATGAATTTGGACAGCAATCAAACCAGCCTTGTCACCACTGCTTCCCCCCTATGTATTTTAATTGCATGGTTCCAAATAATCTCCTCAACTTTGGGAGGAAATCTGCTTGTCCTTGAGTACTTGATCTGGCATTGACTCTGTTGATATCTGCAATGCCATAACCATGGGGAGTTCCTGGGGTTCTTTAGGAAGAGAAGAGGAGGTGAAATCAGATGTAACATGCTGGAGCCTGACAAAAAATACTGAATAGGATTGGCCAATAGCCAAATGCTTTCATTCCTAGCAGAAAGGCATTAAATGAGACTGGCTGCATTTAACTGAGCATCTTTCTGATTAAATAAATGGGTAAAGAAACCTCTGTGTATGTGCATTTGCATTACATATTTACATATAAATTTCTTAATTCTTAACAACTTCACCGTTCTTAAATACTTGCCCCTTTTCCAGCCTATTGTAAATGGCTTTAATGATTACAGTGAGGTTGGGAACACACAAAGAAGGAAAGAGGAGAATGTTCATGTCAGGATTATATATCTTTGCTTATTCTGTGTCATCTCGGGCCAAATCCAACGCCTGTATTCACAATAGGAATGAACCCCTGACTCACTTTCTCAGGTTGTAGATAAAAACTTCTTAAAGTAAACAGGAAAAAAAAGTTAAGGTGCAGAATGGTCTTAATCTTTCTTCTGTGGATACTTTGCAAACCATTCATTCATTCATTGATCATTCTTCTGGATGACTCTCATAAATAAAAGTTTAGTTAATAAGGTGATAGAAATGGAACAGCAATGCTGTCTTCCATATATGTTGTCTAATAGTCTCTACTGTGACCCTCCTTCTTCAGCTGCCTGTAATGTAAAGACATGTCACCTATTTGGGCTCGTGATGTCTGTTTTATCTCTTTCTAAGTTGATTTAGGCGTGCATCAAATCCAAAGATTGCTCTGTAGCAGCTCACTTGCCTCACACACATATGCCATGGAATCAAGCAGCAACTTATTATTGAAACTATTCTTTGTACCTCAGGAAAGCCAAAGAAAAGCTTTTGGTGTTTCAATGTCAAGCTCCTCTGCCAGGCATAGGATATCTAAATATCAAGATTATTCTGCCATTTTAAAATGAAGTTTCAGCTTTGGCTACTATATATTTCTTTGCTAAAAATGCTGATTATCCAGAGACATGTTATCACTTACTGAGCAACATCATAACATTTGAAATCATAAATAGTTAAGGAAAGTCCCTGGTAAACAAGAGGTTTTGAAATGGTTTGATCGCTAATGCATGCCCCTTTCTCCAGAATTCTAAAATCTACATGTATTTCACTGAAATATTCCTAGATGTTTTTTGATGCAGATCTTCAAGTCCATTATCTCTTCTTATTTTTGAGGTTTGTTGCTTTATTTCTTTTATTTAGTGCAATTTGTGTCCTTTTTACTACCACCATTTCTTTGTCTATATTCTCTGCTGACACAATCCCTGTGGACTCATTTCCATCTCTGCAAAATTCATGTAAAGAGGGCATAAAAGGCTGTCACATTAGAATTATGGCATTCACATTGACTTTTCCACTTAGTTAGAAGTGACTGTCTAAGCTGCAGAGCAGTGAATAATCAAATCTTGGGATTCTCAAGTCGGTGTGTTCAGTGTGACCCATGACTGCACTGTGCTTCATAGTGCTCCATTATTTTTTGGCATTAGAGTCATGTCTGCAGAACTCCTAATACCCTAATCCCACAGTATTCTCCAGGGCTGATTTAACCCCCATTGGCTACAGGAGACGAGCATCAATACTGATCTGCAGAGAAATTTATCATATGTAAGTCCATCAGATGTTACCAATTCAGACCGTGTACTGTGTGTGTATGTGATTTAAGTTTAAATCCCACTTGCTTCACTAAGATGGTTAGTATTAAAAATGGCAGTGTTTTAGTTTTATCCAATGATCTGCTCCTAAAAAAAGCTTGAGTCTAAAACCAGCAGGTTTTTAGATAAAATAATGCTAATAGCAGAGGTTTTCTGAGATCAGAAGTGAATTCTCTGACTGCACCTTACTGGGCACAGTATCTGGCTTCAGAGAGCTGAAAGAAATGGAGGTCATGAGACATGAGACTGATGAAAAGTAGAGGCTTAGTTCTGTGGGAAAAATCAGATTTGTTCAACTGATTTCAGAACGACTAAAATTCTATTTTAACATCTTTCATTCTCTTATCGAACTGAGACTGAGGTACTTTTAAATTACTCATGGTTGGGTATAGCAGTTTTCATTCCCTGATAATTCACACATCTGTAAATTAGTTTCAGCCTAGTATTTACTCTCAGAAGAGCTAATATTCCTTGAATTGGGAACTTTTATTTGGGGTAGGAGATATTTTGGGGTAGGAGATATCAGGCACTTGGGAAATCAAATTTCCCAGTCATGGCTTGACAATATTCGCTGAGGAAGCAAAGGGCACCTATCCCTTTGGAAACAGACCTGGCTTTCCACTTTGTACAGTATGTTTGTGTGATATATCTATGCTCCTGAATGCTACCTTGTAGTAGACCATCTTACAGGGTGTGTTATTTCATGAAGTGCCATTCTGTGGTGTGATCTGTCACCCGTGTCACTAGCAGCGGCAGTAGTAGCATCAAGCAAGGCTAGTTAGGCAGTGTAAAGCAGGACATGAACATGTCTGGGAATTTACAGAGAGCCATTGGAGCAGTTAATGCTGTGTGTGAGGTGGGCAGCCCACAGAAATGTGCTTAGTTGGGCTGCAAGGGGTGAGTGACAGCGCCGTTGCTGTGATGTGCTCAGGCTGATGTGTAACGTGGAATCAACCTTTCCATCCTGACAGGTCAGGAGGGACACAGGCCTGGACAGCCTGAGATCCTCACTGATATTCATTCTTTCTTGTTTAATTTTAGGTTTCCAATAGCTCCACTTGAGTAAAATACACTTGTGTGGAATGGGAGTTTACCAAGTGTAACGTTATTAGAACAACAAAAGGAAGCAACAGTTACAACTTCACCAATGTCCCTTTTATTCCCAGTGTGAGACATTTCTTTTGAAGCACACTTGGCTTTTTTTTTTTTTTTTTTTTTTTTTTTTTTTTTTTTTTTTTACATTATATTTTACCTAGACTATTTTCAAAGGGTTTTACTTTCTCATAAAATAACCATTTCACATTCTCCACTGCTCAACTACATGGTATTATTATAAAAGATAATCCTTTGGGTTTTCTTTTGTAAATCCTTCACATCTGAGTAGACCTATATTTGTAGATTATAGGTTCTACCTTCCTCTTAGTACAAGGGCTTGGAAATGCTTGCCTCTACATTTGTGATATCACTAGCATTCCCACAAAAGTTGAAAATTTGTTTTGGTCGAGATTGACTACATGAGTGAGTTGGTGTTTAAAATATTTAGAAAACAATTGCTTCCATCTTAGCCAGGGTCACTGATTCCATTTTGTTCTTTTCCTGAAATATTGGCACAAAACCTTTCATCTCTAGCTTTCCTATGAATACTTAAAGATGATCATATCCTTTATGGGAAGGGAATTGATCCTGAAATACTGCAGCAGATAAGTATTGATCTTCTCCAGAGAAACAGATTGAAATTACAGAGTTATTAAATACTTTTGGGTTTATTTATGCATTTTCTATTCTGCTAATACAAACTCCAGATTATGTCAGGAGTTACTAGCTGGAATACTTAAGTTGCTGTTGTTCTACCAATTATAAACCTCTTGGTTTTTGAAACTGTAAAACTAAAACTAAACTAGATAAATATAGCATAGACTAAAACTTAACAAGTTTCATCTGACAAGAAATTTAATAAATAATAAGAAAAGAGCTATGGATAGCAAAATAACCCAGAACAGCTTTCATTTTCCATCTTTGATGCAAAGTGGCATCCAGAAATGACTATAGAATCTAGAAGTAGATTCTAAGAGCAGAGGTAGAGGCACAGACATAGAACACAGGGAAAAAATCGCTTGTGCCAATATGCTCGCAAGAAGAGAGACTCAAGAAAACCAACAACAGCACTATTGGATTTTTCTTACACTGTTAAATCCATCCATTGTCCTCAAATTATTTTTCAGACTATGAAGCATCTCTTACCACATCCCACTAACCAGAGCAGCTGCATTTCAGAGCATTTGCATAGATGGCATTTTTAATTTTAGTAAATGAATTTCTTAGGGTGTGGAGTATTGTTTTTCATAGAGCTTCCCATTCTGTCGTCATCAAGAAAGATGATTTGGCTATTAAAATTGTTTGGCCATAATGAACCAAAAAGGGCTGTTCCAGAGGTAATAGAGGAAAGCTTTAAAGGTTTCCAGTTTCTCTAACCATGCAGAATGTCACCAAGACTTTTTAAACTCCAGCACCAGTAATTACCTGTGCCCTTTTCAAACAAAACTGCTTACTTTTGATTTCAGCATCTACTGTGTCTTTCTCACACAGCTGTGCACCATGCTAATACTGTTGCTTTATCAGCTTCTCTCCAGCCTGTTCACCTCACCAGAGAAGCATTGTTCTTTGCAGAATATCCCCTGATGCTTTGCCAAGGCCTAAATTTGAACAGCTTGAGTGAAGAGATTTTTAATGCTTCCCCTAAGAGGTTGATAAAACTGTAATTAGTCTTTCTGTTTAACAAATAATTCTAGCTTTTCCCCTTTCTTTGTTTCATAGATACTTTCTTTCCTATATTCAGAAGCAGTGCTTTTAATTTCTTTAATACTGTCCTTTTGGTATTTTCAGGCAGATTTCCTACTTCTGCTTCCTCAGTTTGTAGTTATTTTATGCACACTTAATTCTTTTAACCTTTTCCTCATGAGCTTCCTTAGCTTTTGGTATGCCTTTAGAGTAGCTAAAAACATTAGCTTTTCAGACAGGGTTCATGTGCAATGCTGATCATGGTGACTTTATTAAGATTACATAAAGGGCATTACACTGAGGACATATTTTGCTAAATAATTAAATGTTACTGGAAAAGCAGATCCTTTCAAGAAAATCTTCTGCAACATCACCAGGCAATTCTTTGTTTCCTTAGAATTCTCCAAGGACGCTTACAAGAGGAAATTCATATTGGATTAGGGATTTAAAGCCCAGTAATGTTCTCATGAATTTAGAAGAAGCAAAAAAAAAGAAACAGTAATATGATGTTTTTTACACATATGGTATTTATGTAGACATTTCTTGAAGTATACAAGTGTTGAGTTACAGTTACACAGATGATAGAATAGAACACGTTTTTTGATTTAGAAGTTAATACATGAAACTGAGAAAAATCCCACAGACAACCAGTTAAGGCACTTTAGGGCATGTATTATTAAATGACTTTAAGTGGTTTTTGTTATAGAAATTTTTCATTTAAAATGCTACCCAGTTACTTCAAGTGTCTACTGGAGAATCATTGGGCCTATTTCAACATCTAATTAATTTTTACTCAATTTTCTGAAAATATTGAATGGAATTATTTGAATCTTCTGGAAATCTCAGTATAGCTTTAACCATAAAGTTATTTCTCACATTTTCTTCCTTAAAAAACCCCAAGGTTTCCTTATGATTAATTAGATAGGTGAAGTATTTAAAGTTATTTTTCCCTTGGAGCAGTTGTACCTGCCTGGATGTGTGAGCTCTTAAATAACAAGGGTGTTGTCAGATCTTTGCTTCGTTAAACAGCACCTGTAAAAGATATTCTAACTTATTTTATCAGTCACCAGTACCAAAAGATTAAAAATACCCAAAACAAAAGAAAGCAGACTTCATCTTCCAGACTGACAGTTTTAAACTTCAAACAGATACAAAGGGACACGTCTCAAACCAGCATCTGCTCCTGGCTAATGATTGTTCATGACTTGCGATAAAAATAGTCCCTTTGTTCATCTTAGCTGGACTCAAAACTGTGTTTTGTGTCCTAAGAATAAATTCCAGCCACCTAAAAACACGTGGCTGCAGATGATGGCATTGAACAACAGTGGCCAAAACCCATTTATTTGTGAGTCTGTGCTTTACTTTTAGGAGATGGGCAGAAGTGCTGCAAGGGACCCTGTTTTTCCCGAAGTGCCTAAGGGCTAAATAAGGAGATTATTCTACCATGCCCCATAGAGAAGGATGCAGACAGAGCATGCTTTTGTAATGTACCATACTCTTGCCCTGCATAAGGGCCTGGAATCAAACTCCACACCTGTTACAAGAGAAGCTGGGGGCTCAAGGAAGCAGTGAGGGGTGCTTCTTCCAGACACAGCAGAGGCATCAGCAAATGGAAGCTCACCTCATCAGCTCCAGTCTGTACACTGCAGGTGTTTTGCTTTGCAACATGTTTCTCTTTGCAAAGCTCTTTATTGTAAATTCCCAGCTTCCTAAGAATAGATAAAAGAAGAAAGATTCTCTCACACTTTTTTTTTTTTTATATTCAAAGAAAAGAAAGTAAGTGAGAAAAATCTTGCAGCTCTCAGTGGGAAAGGAATGAACATGACCATCCTGATCACAGTGTCATGGATCAATTTCCAATTTTGTCCCTCTGACAATTTCCGTGCTTTAAGAAGCTCTGCTTCTTTTTACTGCTTAAGATTTACACTCAGAGATACTTCTCCTGCTTGTCATCTTCCTTTTTCTCTCTCTTCCTGGCCCAGCATATTTAATAATCTTATTCTGTGATAGGAAGATACCTGGCCAAATTGCTTCACTTTTGTCCACACGTGACTCTTGCTGAAGCTTTTAATATTCACACTTGTCTCCCTCTAAAAAGAAGTGTAATTGCTTTTAATGAAACTGAGGCACTTAAAATCCATTAGCTTTATACAGATCTAAGGCAGCCTATGGATCAAAGCTTGTCCCAATGGCAACAATGTGGATTTGAATGTGCTCTAACCAGGCACAGCTCAGTTTCTGAGAAGTGACAGCATGTTGATGGTAAATGGCCAAATAAACAAAGCAATAAAATATAAAATTAAAATTTGCCCCTGAAGTAAGGATAGCTCTAGAAACTGAAGATTCTAAATGCTATTTTACATGGATGGTTAGTCTTCTAATGAATCATTCCAGTGGATTTTCTATGTTGGCTACTCTCTGTTGAAAATAAATGCAACATGCAGGAAGAAAAAAATAAGCCTATTAACACTGCTTTTGAGACCTTTCTGTATATTCTTATTTTTTCATTATCACTGTATAAAACTAATAACACACATTATTATCAGCTTTTTTTACTTGACTGAACAAAATCTATTACTTCAGTCAAAGCTAGATTCTATGAAACAGCAGAAGTCTTACTTTGGAAAAGTCAACTCTTTAACAGTGTTTTACAGTGGCAACATAAATTCTTCATTAAGCTTTGAATCACCTCTAACAAAGCACTGGGACAATTATTCCATTCTGTCATTATTCATACAGGACCTCTAAGCCAAGAGGGAAATGACATGCTATATCACTTAAAATATCACTTCCTTTATTCTCAATTTATATTGCTTCCTTTCTGACAAAATGCCACTGATTATTGGAATTGTCTTCTTAAATACTATAAATATTGTTTACTCTTACTCCTAAGAAAAGAAAGTTGGATTTTTGTGTCAGAAAGAGTGCAATTCAAATCTCTGTGCCCAAAATGATGATTTGCCTGCAAATGTCATGTGCCATTTTCAATAAATAAACAATTTGCATGCAAATAATAAACAAAAGGAAAGCCCAGAGCTGACTCAGGTGCTTTACTTCTACTGGATTATCTAGTGTGTTTTCAGAAGCTTTATTGATTCAAAAACATACCCTTTGAATATCTAAAAATTTTTCTGGGGCAAATATGAATAAATATGAGTGGTAAATTCTGCGGCTCAGGGCTGTCAACACTTTAGGGGCTGAAAGGGAAGAAAAATAAGTATGCTTACCACATTCAGAAACCAAGCTCACCAGTGGGCTGGTTTGGGCAGGAAGAGAGTTGTTTTTCCTCACAGAGGCTAGTACAGGGCTATAGTGTATATTTGTGCTGGAGGCAGTGCTGATTATAAAGGAACATATTAATTGATGCTGAGCAGTGCTTACACGGACTCAAGGCCTTTTGTGCTTCTCACACAGCCCTCCTGCACGGGGACTGGCTGGGCATTGATTGGGTGGTGGAGAGTGATTTCTTATATTTGCATTGCTTGTCTTTCTTGGCTTTTATTATCTCTGCTGCATTTTTTTTTTACCTTTACTTACAATATTATTGTTGTTGTTGTTGTTGCTGCCCATATTATTATTATTATTGTTATTATTATTAATAATAATAATAATAGTATGCTGCTTTTGTCTCAATCCATGCATTTTCCCACTTTTACACTTTCAAGTCTTTCCCCCTTTCCACTGGAGTGAGTGAGCAGCTGAGCTGCTGCTAATCCTCAACAATCATAAAGGGCAAAAAGTCTTTGATATTTTTGTCTGCCATTGGGCAACTCAGAAGCGAGAACTGGGCTGGAGCACACCCCAGACCAACATGAATGTGCAGGGCCAACACTGAAAAGGAGAGTGTGCAGTCATTCTCACCAGGTGGATTACACAGCCTATCCTAGTGCCAGGGGAGGGTTCGTGCTGCTTGTGCTCCCCACCAAGGACGTCTCCTGCACAGGGGCAGTGCAGTCAGCTCCTTCTCACCTGAGCAGCTGGTGTTCAGCCACCATCATCCCTCAGGGCCCTGCAGCTCCAGGATAAGCACGGCTAACACTGAGATGTGGGTCGACGTCATTTTTCTGGTAGCTCATGAATTGGTCATTACTGTTCTGCATGCCTAATTCATACTGATTATATGGGAGACCCCATGCATAGATGGTATTGGAATTTTCATTAAAGCTTGAAACAATAGACTTGTCCCTTGCAGTCATCGCAGAGTTCACTAGACAATTTTGCAAGTGTCAAAGCAAGTTTGGAAAATGGAGAATGATTACTCTGTGTGGGTGTAAGAGTGGTAGGAAGACAGGAGAAAGAGGAAGAGAAATAACCCTTTAGAAAAAAATACATAATAAAAGAACCTCAACCCCAAAAGAACCTCAACACCAAAGCAAAAACCCATTAAACTGCCTAATTTATTGAAAAAAGAAAAAAATATATATATACATCTAGAACAGCATTTTCTTCAATGTGTTCCATCATAGGGTTACACAATCATTGCAGAAAATTTTGATCTCTAATGACCAGTTTCTGATTAATTCAATGGATATCCACTCATAAAATTCTTGAATTTGGAATGTATCTCATGCCCAGGTATGCATTGTGGTGGAACACATTAAGTCACTTACAGCACCAGTTTGGGAAATACAGTTCACTCCAACTTTGCCAGAACCCATACCTGCAGAGACAAAGCCTTTCTACAAGTAATCTTGCTTAGCTATTAATTACAATTCATATACTCTTGTCATTAATTTGTTCATATGTTAATCATTCAGATCAATGTATAGCATAAGCTAAATTAGTAGTGTATGAAATTAAGACCAAATATCTCATCTAATAAGTATTTAATGTAAAAAGGCTGTGCTTTTCCAAACTGACACTCATGTCTGGATCTTT
Source organism: Sylvia atricapilla (assembly GCF_009819655.1). Lineage (NCBI taxonomy): Eukaryota > Metazoa > Chordata > Aves > Passeriformes > Sylviidae > Sylvia > Sylvia atricapilla. The sequence continues at coordinate 22,831,551 of NC_089145.1, read as the reverse complement.
GTATTCCCAAAACAACCATTAAAGGGCTACAATTTCAAAATATTTTTAATTGTTCTTGTAAATCAGGAGCCTAAGTTCTATTTGCTAATGCGAAGCCTTTTGGTTTTCCATGGTATTTTGGAATCTAAATTTCCAAGTCACATTATAAAATAGTATTTGGATACTTTTGGATATTTTATTTCTTGTCCAATAGTTTGTAGCTTTTGACATTTATGGTATTGTCAAGTTGGCAAGCCTGAGCCCACTATGTCACAGAATCACAGAATCCTTAGAGTTGGAAGGGACCTCTGGAGATATCCAGTCCAGCTTCCCTGCCAAAGCAGAGCCATCTAAAGCAGGTAAGACACAAACTTGTCCAGGTGGGTGTTCAGCGCCTCCAGAGAGGGACACTCCACCACCTCCCTGGGCAGCCTGTTCCATTTCTCTGCCACCCTCAATGTAAAGAAGTCCTTCCTCATATTTAGTATTGTAGATTTCTTCTTTTCTAGGTTCTCTTTCATATCACAAACTTTGAGGGATGCCTGGAAATATTTTTCGTTTCCCTTTAGGTCTTCTCAAAATTCTTGAAGGTCAAGGGATTCAGAAGGCATTTTATGAACATTTAAATTTTCCTTGTATGCCAAGTAACATATGTGTAAAACAAAGGACTGCTATTAATAGGCAGATATATTATACACTGAGCCCATGTCATGAATCAGAGTTTTAAGACAAATAATCAGCACCATGACAAAACCAGAATCAACTGACTCCAGTGGCTCCTGATATATTACCAGCCAGAAGCCAGAGGGCATTATATTTCTTTGGTAGACAATGTTTCACTTCCAGTAAATATTCATTGACTGTTAATTTCCTGAGTAGCTGGGGTACAATTATAAATTTTGCCAGTTCATGTAAGTCAGCAAAAAGCAATGAAAGCCTGCACTTAATATTGCACATAGACAGCCTAAGTCAGCACTGCAGTTACAGGAGACCAAAGACACAAAGAATAGGGTTTGCTAAATTCTTAAGGAAAATTAATAACAAGAAAGAAAGCAAATAAAACTTTCCCTCACTTGCTTGTCCTATTATTTTATTTTGCCTTGCTCTCTGGACTCTACACATCTTTTCCATCTGGCCTGCAGGCATAAAACTCTGATTTCAACAGAAGCAAGACACTAACTACTTTTGAGAATTTAGCCTGAAATATTTTGGATTGGGCACAGTCATTTAAATAAAAAACCCCAAACACAATTTTTAATGTCTAGACCATCTAGATGACTGAGTCCTCTAGATAGTAACATAATTTTAAATTCTAAATACGCTGTTACAGTTAATGACAAGAAGACACAAATCAAGACAAAAGAAACAAAATTTAAATAAGGGATAATTCTGTGCAGATGCTTCTGATATAACGGCTTTAGAAGTCCTCCACTTCCTTGTGCATGCCCTCTCTAATTTGTCATTTCCCTCATCTGCTTTAGGCACTTATTTCAAGCAAGGAGTACTGCAGAATACATTATGAGCTACGTATTAAGAGTCATGAGTATCATGTTTTACTAAGACTTCTTCCTCTGATTTCTTGAGTGAAATGCGTAAATCACTTCACTCTGTGTACTCAGGTTGCCCATTTATGTGATGGATTGTAGCTATACCTGGACCAGAACTTCATCACCTGTGGGCATCACTTTGGGATCTTGGTACCCATTTCACAAATACTCCAGCACTGCAGCTGTGATTCTGGTCTAACCTTTATGGCAGAAATTTTCTTTTACATCTTCTTATTTCTAAAAATCTTGAGAAGGGTGAAATATGTGTACCATAAATTTAATAGTGATGACAGAACCATAGTAAGACAATGTTCTGGGAATGATTTGGTTTATGGTTGGGCATTTTGCTACTTAAGAAGTCTAAACAGCAAGTTGCCAAAGCACATTCATCAGGGCATTTGGCAGTCACCAGCTGTTGTAACTTGGTGTTCTCTGCAATTTATTGTTTGGGGTCATTTGGTGTCCACAGGGACACCATGACCCAGGTCAGAGCATGATAGATCCGACTGGAGCAATGATCAATTCTAGTCTTCTCTTCCACTTTCTATTCAGCATGATATTACACTTTCAGAATTTTCCATTCAGTGACCTCAGTAATTGGAAGGCACTAATTAAGTAATTTCTCACAAGGGTACAGTATTACTGTCACAACTTTTTAAAGAAGATAAAACTCGTACTGACAGTCACTGAAGTTCAGCCATAGGGCAAGGTGAAACTTTTAGACTAAATATTTTTTATATCCAACATAAATAGATTTGGGTCAATGGACATGTTTAATTAATTAATGTCAAGTTTGTGAAGTAGTTTGAGATCAGTGGAATGGAGATGAATTTTTAAAAAGCCTAATAATTGAAATTAAAGGCAACTGTAATTATTTTTAAATTATTTTTTTACTTTGAAATGAAGTTCGGTTTATTTTTTTAACAAGTGTATAAACATATATTTATAACTGAATTAAATTCAATTGTGATTTTTTTAAAAACAAAATTCATACCAACAGTATTTGTAATGGTGCTGAAATGAACTGAGACCAAGGAATTCTCTTTTTCTAGCCCGGACTCTTTCTTGTGCAAGTAACATAGGAAATATATGGAGCTGACAAAGACTGGAATGCCAATAATAATAATAATAAAAAAAAAATAATAATAATAATTTTTAAAAAGACAAAGATAACAAAATGCCCACAAAAATCTTATGATTCTTTCATAAGTGGAAAATGTATAAAACAAGTATTTAAACAAGGTCTTAGAACTTTAATTAGAAGATCAATAAAAAGGTGATAGACTTCAACCATCAATATTGACCTTCCTGGAGAAAAAATTCTGCAGGATTCAGTCTCTATCTGGTGAGCAAAGCCCTGATCTTCTCCCATCTGTTTTTTGATTCATGATTGTATTGGAAGTCAGACTTATTGCCAGAGCCTCCTTTGGTTAACATAAGAGAGTATCATCCTAGGGAACCATCCTCCAATATTAACTAAGTAATAAAAATATAATCCAGTGACACTTCTAGTGAAAAAATGAAGCAGTCTAAATCTGTGGGATATCAAATTCTCAATGCACTTTCATAAATAGGAGATTCTCTCTCATTTCACAGAATAAGTCAGTGCTGACCATCAAGTGAGAAGGATAATGGAGGATCAGCTTGCATGAAGTCTAAAATTGAAATCACTCACTAGTACTCTCAGTGAGAATGGCAGACATGGGCTATATTGGCTCTTGATGAAAATATACATTATGACTTGCTTTATGGCAGAATAGAACAGAATTTTTTTTCTTTTTTTCTTTTTTTGGTAGTATGGGGCTCCTGCTTTGGTTTTATTGAGTTTAGGACTCATTTAGTTAATCTAGGATTTATAGATTATAAGAATTGCTAAGACTCCTCAAAAATTCTTTTTCTGTTCAATTAGGAAGAACACATACACTTATACATTTTTTTTTTAAATCATTATAGACTAGGTCCAATCTTTTAGATAGTTATAGAAACCTTAAAACTAGGCTGCAAGGAAACTTGTAGCCTAGGAAACAATCAAACACTGTCTTGGAGGGAAATCTCGGGAATGACCAAAACTTTGTCCACACTGCCATGAGACTATCACCTGAAATTTTACTGGCAAAAAGAAAATTAAATTTATAACAGAAATAGCACAAAGTTAAATTTAAAAAGGTCTGGGATAGTTGTATTAATTACTAATTCAAGAGAGGCTCTTTACTTAGTCCAAAGGAACATGCCCATTTCTGAAATAAGTACCTTTCTTACATGAGGATTCTTACTGCATTCTCATTTGTATCTAACTTCTCTCCAATGTGAAGTCAAGAAAATAAATAACAGTTGTTGTATAATAGAAGCCAAATTAAATGATTTGCCACGTGGTGTCTGATAATTAACTAAATAAGATTCCCTCAAACAAGCAAATCTAACTTCTTTTTATGACTATGTTAAAATGTGAATCTTAAGCAAAACAAGAACATAAATCTCACTAGAAGATATTATAATAAAATCAAGCAGGGTTCTGAGTAGAGTGAAGGCTTTATTGAAAGTCATAAAACTTCTTCAGATGCCAGTGGAAAAAAATTATGATAATAAAATCAGCTCCAGTTTAATGGCTTGGTAAATGAAGAGAACATTAAATGGAGTCCTGCAGAGTGCTTACAGTCCACCCCATTATTATCTCCTCCCTACAATCAGAATGCTTCCCCTAAATGCCTCACTCTGAGCTGTTTACCTTGGTGGCCACTCCTCTCTCCCCAGTGACAGATGTTTTGCTGCCCAGTTCCTCCTTTCAGAGCAGAGCAGCTCTGGTGCAGGCAGAGGCTGCAGCCCTTACCCAGGAGTGCAGCCATCCCTCCAGGGAGATGCCTCAGGAGAGCACGGACAGCAGGCTTAGTCTGTCAGCAAAATGAACAGTAGGATGGTCCTTTGCATATATAGAAAAGGCCTATTAACTGCAATAATATTCTAACTCAGAATTAAATTCTGAGCTCTAGAGTGTCCTTTTTCCCTTTGAGGGGGAAAAAAAAAAAAAAAAAAAAAAAAGAAGAATCAGCAAATAAGCATCTGCAGATCTCTTAGCTTGAAGAGAGGAAAAACCTCTGATTAAAAATAAAAAAATGAAAATAATATGGTATCTATTCTGATATACAGCCTGTCATGGTCCCCCAGCTTCTAGTCTTTTAGTTGTGAACCTTATTTTGGGGAGAAATCCCAACAAGGAAGATTTTGGTCTGGATGCAAATGCATCACTAGGCCCCTACAATTATGCAAATTATAAATTAGGAATTTAGAGTATCTTAAACCAATGCAGTTCCAGAAGAGCACACTGAAAGCAGTCCCAGATTTCCTCTTTTTTATTTTATGGAAATGTCACTCCTACATGTACTTTGTTTACAAACACGTTTCACTGGGGATATTCTAAAATATAAGGGAGACACTAGAGTGTGGAATGAGTTTTGTCTTTTCTGGAAAGAGCTTGTCCAATTTAAATTCAATCTCTCCATTTAATATTCTAAATTAAACTTTAAGCTTTAAGCTTTCATGGATTTTTTTGTTTGAACAGAACTATGTATTTCCCATATACAGTGAAATTCAGCAGGACAGATGCTTGAAAAAGGCTTTTACAGAATGAGAGAATGGTGCATGAAAAGGAGGTGAAAATTTCTAAGCCTAGACCTAGCTGTTCAGGACACAAAAAGAGAACAAAATTAGAACATAGCATAAGAGTGTGGTTATAGAATCAAAGAATCAAAGAATGGTTTGGTTTGGAAGGGACCTTTAAAGGTCTTGTAGTCCACCCCACCTGCTGTGGGCAGGGATACCTTCCACTAGAGAAGGTTGGAAAACACCCCATCCAACCTGGCCTTGTGGGATGGGGCATCTATCACCTCTCTGGGCAACCTCTTCCAGCGTCTCACCACCCTCATTAAAGAATTTCTTCAATATATCTGCTCTAAACTTGTCCACTTTCACTTAAAATCATTACTCCATGTTCTGCCACTAAAGGCCCTTGTAGGAGGGATTTTCCCTTCCTGTTATTTATGGAGTCTGCAAGGAATTGAAAACCAATTTGAACAGCAATGTTCTCAGATTATCTGTGAGCCCCTATTAGCAGACTAGGAAACTGGTGGCTTCCTATAGCTCTCCTCTATTTAAATGACTTGACAGGAGATGTGAAATACATAGGCATGAATACATTGTCAATAAAATAACAGAGAGGAATATAGCCTAAAATGAACTAGACAGAGGAAGTCAGCCCTTTAAAAAATTTTAACCATCTTTGTGTGGGCAAAGCTGTGGGTCATGTTCATTTGAGGCAATGATGCATTAAATGAAGTGTTGCCCTTATGTGCTGTCAGCACCATCCTTCTATATTGTGTGAATTCCACATGAAGCTGGCAAATATCTGTATGCCCACTATTTTCTCATCTCTGTGCTTACACTATTTTCTCACAGAGAAATTAATGATGTTGTTGTTTGTTCAGCAGCCCAGAATGAGAGCTAATCTGACAGCTTGTGTCACAACTACAGTTTGTAATGGAATTATTGAAGAGAGGAACAAGTCTAAAGGCTAAGCTTCGAATATTATGGGTTGAGAGAAAGAGAGAGGAAGAAACGGAGATCACTATGCATTGAAGTATTTTGAGAAGCGGGGAGCTAAAAAATTCTTTGAAACCAGAGGAAACAGCAGAATCAGGTACTTATTTTGCAAGTGTTCATGTGAAATACTGGGAAATCGTCACTCTGGCTGTCTTCCCCCTTTCTCACCATGCACACTTGTCCATGCCAAACCCTATGCTGCTCTGCATACATATTATATTGATTATAATATATTTTATTATAATTATATTATAATATTGAAAAAAACCCAAATAGAACCAGAATTTTTGATTGAGCCCCAAGCATGTTTACACAGCACTCTCAGCAACATCTTTCAGAGTTCTTTGAACCTGCAGTTTCTGAATTACAGCAGCAGAAGAGTGGAAGACAATCTTTATGTTCCATTTTAGAGAAGGCAGCATCTCAGGCTGACAGGGAAGTCCCTACAGAAATAAAATTTAAGTTTGGTTTTACTTTGAATCTTCACAGAGTTTGAATACACTATAACTGAGCAGTAAACTGTGAATCAGTCAATTTCCACCATGAAATGGAATTATACCAGTTGGAGATTTGGAGATGGGCAGCACCATATGACACTTGAAACAAATTTGAGATATGTTACTAAAAGACAAACGCATTTCAATTTGCTCCAACTTATTAAAAAAAGCCCTAATTCATCAGAAAGATTGAACAAGATGAGAGTGAGTATATCTCACAGATATAGCTGTCATTCCTACAATAAATCAGAAAGAGGACGTTTGAACTCAGATTTTCTGTGTCTTAAGGTGAACTAAGGCATCATTGTGATTTATGCAAGTTTTCTGGTTGATTTATTCTTTCCTGCTGTAGTGGGTGAATAGGGCAAATAAGAATTTAAAAGCAATGATTTCAAATAGCATTTAGGTACCTAAATAGCCTTGTCAAATAGCCTTCGTTTCCCTCTTAATCAATACGAAAAATTGAACAAACAGTTTTGACAGTATTAGAATATTTTGTTTTGATTTTTCTGGAATTTAGGATTTGTTTTTTGGATGCCTTTTTCCTGTGTCTGCCTAAACTGTTTATTTTATGTGACCTTTTCCTAGGGGTATGTCAAATTTTATGCTCTGGAAAAATTCCAGGCTTGTTAGTTAGCATGTCTGAATGAATAACTGGTTTACACAATATTACTTCATTTTGGCTTCTTGTCCCATAATAAGAGAGCTAAGTGTCTTTCATAGAAAGTAAAACAGATTCTACTTAAAATAAGAACAGCAAATTATCTGAAGAGTAATTTCAGCCAGTAGCACTGTCTTCCACTTAGGATCACGTATTTAAATATCTGACTGAGACAATGTTACATTTCTATTTGTTAAACTCCAAGATTTGTATTCTATGAAACAGATGTTAAAGTCTCAGAGAGCACCAGATCTCAGAAAAACTATAAAGAAAAGCTCAGTGCAGGTGAGGCAGAGAAGGGAGGACACTTGTTAAATTCTACACACATTCTGTCTAATTTATAATGTTACATATATATTTTCATATTATGGAAGAAGAATTAAATCCATGGCAGCGAATGGACAAGAGTGATATACTATGGACATGCAAAGTTTATTTGCTGTTCAATGTAGTGATGTTTATTATAAACTGATCACCACAGAAGCTGAAAAAATCCAGATTCATCCCAAGTAATCTTTCCTCCATGCATAACGCTGCAAATTAAGCAAGAATATTTTCAGTGGGAACTGACTGTCTGAAACACCAGGAATTGGCCACTGCTAGAGCCAGGAATTGAAGTAAGATTGAATTGTGGCTTGATCTGATGTGACTACACAAAATCAGCAGCGAGAGCACTCACAGGTAACTGATGGCAGCACTGACAAGCAGGATGGTGTGAAAGTCCTTGGCAAAGTATAGACAGGAGGGATATTTGCATGGAAAGAGCCTTTAGACCTTGAAATTGAGAAGGATTTAATAGAGGAAAGAGAGATTTTCAAATTGTCAAGCCTTCCTCCAAATATATAATCTACAACACTGCACCACCAAGGAACTGTTTCTGATTTCTATTGGAACCAGTATACAGATGTGACTGGAAACACAAAATTGTTGGCCAGAGTATCTTTAATCAACTATTTGCTTCATACTGCTCAATTTTTAACATTTCTTTTGTTCTACCATCACTATGGACATATCAGATAATGACATTTTATTCTAGCTTTCAGTCATCTTTACAATTAATCAGAAATGAAAATGTAGATCTTTTATAGCTGCCAGGAAAGAATATGATAGAAAGTCAGAAAGTTGGCTTTTACTGAAATATCCTTGCCTGAAAATGTTAATGAATTAAAACAAACTTTTCAATGCTGCACAAGTTTTAAGGACAGCTTTCAATAAAGCCCTTTCAACTCTAGTTTGGGATTTGGAGTCTGAGAGACAGACAGAGCCAGCAAAATTCTCGGAATCATTTCTTACATAATTCAGAATTCTCACATCACTAGAGAATGCTCTAATCAATCCATTCTGGGCTGTCCTAGAAAATGCCATTTCTGCTCATGATTAATTCAAGTTATGATTAAATCAAATTAATTCTTTTGTGCCAATGTAAAGTGTGAAAAACCTCAAGATTTCTATTTCACAGGAAGAGGGACAAAACTTTTCACAAATCTCATCTATCAATACTTTGGCTCAGTAGAAAGTTTGAGAGCCTCAGGGTAAGGGCAGGGAGGACACTAAGACAGAGTCTTTTTATGAGGGTGCTGGATTATGTTTTACTCCAGGATAATCTCAAAAAAAGAAGCTCCTTTTGCTACTAAGTCCTAGAGGACTTTAGGTATAATCCTCATGAATTTAGTTATGGTTATCCTTATATTTCTGTCATTATTTCATAAAATATAGGGCCTATAGACTATCACCAAACTTTTTTCTCTGCCTGCCATATTTCCAGAAGAAACATGTGCTGTAGAAGAACACTACTTCCAAAGAATGGTCATAGTCCAGTGAGAGCTGACTTGAGCAAAAACACACTATGGGAATTTCAACAATTTTCTTTTGTGTTTCCAAGCTTTAAAACATGCTGTTCCATACAAAAGTATTGAATAATACTCAGTACTATCATCTGGCTAGAAACACATCTCGTGCTAAAAATCTGAAGTACAAAGAGACTATTCCTTCCTCTTGGAAGATTATGAAACTATATAAAAAGGGGAGAAAATAGCCCTTTACATATCTTTACATACCAGCACCAAAATCTGACATCCAGGACTTTTTTTGGCAAAATTAAACAACATGATTCTAATTTGAAAAAAAAATTAAAACAAATTAAAACATTTTATCTGGATAATTTAGAAGACTTTAATAATTTTAATATAATAATTTCAAGAGCGCATTTTGATAAATGTGTTCTTCTACAAGAAAATTTTCTGTTAAAATATTTACCACCAGCTTTTCTGTATGGCAGTCAGTATAGCTACAAAATTGCCTTGCATCCTCTAAAAGAATCATGGGCTTTAGGGTTTTTCTGGGCAGATTTCATGACTAAGGTCACCATATGAAAATCACAGTTTTCCAGTTCCCTTTCTTTACTTAAAGAGCACAATTCGGTTTCTGTTGCTCGAAGAGAAAATAGTTAGATCTTGAAATAAAGAGCCCACTTATCTCTTGATTTTTGCCAATATATTTTTGAATGTGAAGTCCTGCACCTAAAGTCAACTGATACATACGTAGAACTGGTGAGCTTGTATTAATACCTCATCAGAAACAAGTACTTGAACTGATGAAAATTTAAGTATAACCTCTAATTGCGTTTTATTTTTTATATTTGAACAAGTAGGGTTCTGGTATTATGCAGCTAGAGGACAGAGGATGCTGACATGATGAGTAAATTTTTAGTAATTTTTTTAATTAGTTTTAATTTTTAATTTACTAATTTTAAAATTAGTATTTTTTTTATGTTCAGGAGGACCCCTGAAAACGACAATGAAGAATATAAATATGCACATGATCTGCAGGCTTTTTCATTCTTTTGTGTTTACATTGTAAACAATATTTTAAAAAATTGTTCTGGGCTTCATTGTGCCTTCACGGTGTTTTTGGCAAGCCCGTGATTGGCAGCTCAGTCACAGCAAGCTCAGGCAGAAAAAAAGCCTGTGCACATCATTGGTAGTCAATCCTCAGAAGAAAACTTGAAGGTTATTCTGTTTGAGATTATGGTATAGGAGTAGTATAAAATGCAATTAATATCAGTACATCTTGTGGGAAAGAATGAGTAGAAGACTCTCTTTATTGTACAGTGCTTTAAACAAGTAAGATGAAAACTGCTCTCTGGGAAACACTTGGAAAATTTAGTATCTCAAATCACCTTATTTTGATTGAAAACAGATTAGTAATTATGGATTCTAGAGCTCATTTCCATTTAGTAGAGCCTGTAATAGTGCTCCTATTGTGTTTATCACATTAGTCCAACTATTTCCCTGTGATTACCTTTCATCATTAGGGCTGGCAGAATATGGGCAATTAAAACACCTCCAGTAGAACACCAATTAAAACACCTCCATACTGGCTCAGTTCAGCACAAACACCCCATCCCACAGTCTGTGTTGGCAGGTTCCTAGGACACATTCAGGGGCTTAAAAGAGAACTCTCCAGAGAACTGAGACTTAGACACTGAGCACTGTTGAACCTTGTTAGATGTGGTATAGAAAACCTTGTAGCAATCTCTACTTTTTTGGGATGCAGTACACAAAGTAAAGGGTAAAACACAGGGAATTTTGCCCAGTTAGGGATATGATTCAGCATGAATATTTTGGTGATCAAAATATGTGGAACATAGAGAACAGAGCAAGACATGACAACAATTTATGCTGCAAAAACCATGAGTCTCACTCATGCCTGAGGATGGTCACTAACTACTCAATACCCTGGTCATCCTGAGCTGAAGCATGACCCAAGCCCTGTGAGTGCTCCAGAGGTCTGAAGAGACCCCTTGGTCTGTTGGAAACAATTTCACTTCACTAAGATTTCCAGACACGTCAGGTCCCACACATTTACTTAAACTCGAAGACACAGTCAAGGTCTTTACACAAATGAATACACCATTGTCTTTTGGTTATAATCAATGCCCAGAGAAAAAGAATCTATTCTAAAAAAAAACAAATGAAAAATCTGCATTCTCAGATTCCTACCCAAATTTTTGTCCCCAGTATTAAGCTGCCAAAGATTTTGCTCCTAAGCATTTGCAGAGTCCTTAAAGCAATTTTGAGAATATTCATTCCTATCTCAGGGCCACAGTTCTCCCACAGTTCTGCAAAAAGCTCCATTTCACTATTCAGATTTGAAACATTATGCTAAAAATATTTTCTGAATTAAATACTGAAATAATGATATTTTGATAAATGAATTTGGTACTGTGTGGCACATCTTAATATTTATCACTTTTGTAAAATACAGTTGGAACAAGCTTTTTTGATTTAGAAGTTTTCTGTGCTATTGTCTTTCATTACAGCAACAGATAGGATAGAATTATAACTGACATATGTTTGACACTTTAGGATTATTCAACACTTGCATATTATGTTGTATTTTTTCAATTTAGTAGTTCATATAAAAACACTGACCCCTGAAAACTCATTGGAATGCTACCTGTTTTCTGAAAACTCCTAGTGGACTTGCAAAAAATTATAAAAATGAAATGGACACTTTCCAGAGGTGCCAAGAGTCCAGTGAAAAGAGTCATGCTCTTTTTTACTTCAGAATGTGTGGTATTGCCTTATTCAGTTCTATATGAAGCCTCAAGACACAAAAAACGTGGTGGGGAAGTGACCAGTGACATATTGAACTCAGAATATTCTTCAGTGGATATTTTAAGATAATTTTCTCCTCCAGGTAATTAATAATTTTATTATAAGGCAAGTAGCCATTAAGAAAACCCCAGGGCTGACACAGAAGTCACGATTGTGGAAATATAACAGTGTTCATATTCCTTACTTCTTCTCAAAAGAATGGTTTGAAGACAGAAAACAGGTTTATGGTGAATGACTTACGGACTTCAGATTTACTTATCTTCAAAAAAAGAAGAAAAGGTGATCCAGAGTAGATGAATAAGAAATCTGGCCAAAGATTAGAACTCATTGTAAAATCCTTAATCATGACGAGAAATACTTCATGGCTAAAATTCAGGCATTGGCAATGAAACTAGAATAAAGATTGGCTGGAAATAAGGTCTCATTTTCTTCTAATGGCAACTGCACACTGACACAGTTCAGTAAGGCTGTGCCTATTTCCTGTACCTGAATTTGGTTGTATTTCCCAGAGAAATTCACTAGCTCCATGCAGAAGTTTCATATTTTTAATTCAGGAAGTAAATAGCATGATTTTATGGCTGAATGTCAGGCTATTTATGTCATGGTGCTATCTCACTTCAAAAATCTGACTCACTTCCTGAGAAGTTGAATGGATGTGGTTTGTATCCCATTCCACAGGTAAAATTTCATTAACTTGAGTGAAGAAAAACTAAACTAATCTTTGAAAAACCTTTCCTTAGTGCCCATGGTGTGGCACAGAGCAAATTTGGAATCATGTTCGTTTTCACTTTTTTTTCTGAACCCACATTCCCCTGTACTCCAGTATGCCTGACACAAATCTCAAAACCTTGTCTAATCATAAGCTTCACCACTACTTTCAGTAAAAGCTGCTAGGTTTTGAAAGTTTACTTTTAAGATGAGAAGGAAACAACTCCAGAAATTTTTAAGATGATGAGCTGTTTTGTCTTTAGAGTAAGTTCTGTAAGGAATTTACAGTTCTGTAGAGTAAGGATCCAATATGAACAGTTAAAGGCATGTTAGGTGATCAGTTTATCATGTAGAGAAGGCTAATAAACTGCTATTTATCTCATTTGCTATTTTAATATGCTTCAAATTACATCAGAATATCTGACTCTATTTGTTTCCTCAGACCTGAAGTTATTTTAAGATGAAAGCTACCTGAAGTGGTTAGAGAGACTCCTTATCTTCTGTTTGCAAATTTTTAGTGAACCTGGGCCATGCTTTTGCATTAATCTGAAACTGAGTTATAAATAACCCTTGCTGAATTTATGAATTTGAATGAAACCTATTTGAAACCCATTGGAGTCTAATGGCTTCAACTGCAGAAAATGCATCTCAGTAGAGACAAATTTCTTTTAAAATTCACTGAAGTTGAAATACCACTCCTTGTATTAAATTCCTTCCTCATATTCCTGCTATGATAATATTTGTTGAGTGTCTGCTATCTACTTTGCTATGTGTGTTTTCTCTATTATGAACTGAAATCTACAAAACAAGAAGGGGAAACAGGGGTAATTCTCATGCCAGTGTTAATTCCTTCCCATGAGAGAACCTGCTGTAACAGCACTACTGAGGCTGCAGTTGCCAGGCCATGAGAAAAGCAGTATGTGAGTAAGAGCAGAGAACAATAAAGGAAAAATATTCCCACAGAGGCCTTGGAAAACGGAGCCTCTTTGGGAAAAAAAAACGCTGCTGCAGCAACCTGAGTGAAAGGTTACAGAGCTGCAAATATAACGAATGCCAAGAAACCAGGGTAAATCAGGTGTTTGTGGAATGCAAGGTAACTACATTCTATATGAAAGGACGGAGTTTTGAGGTGCATATCAGCAATGTGGTTTTTTGAGCAGTCTTGCTTCCCTCATGGAAACCTACTGACTCAGAATGACATTGCTCTTCCATGTCACCTTGACTATTGAGAGCTCCTGGCTCAACCATATGCTGTCCTGATAACACGTCAGCAGGACAAATCAGCTCTTGATCAACATCCTAGCACAGATTCAAATCTCAAATGCTTAACCAGGCTTTTCATCTCAGGGCACTTCTCCCTGTGCCACCATTGTTGGTTAATGATAGCAGGTAGAATGTAGTCATACAAAACTTACAAAATAAGCTGAAATAAGGGTGTTGAAACGGGTTTTGTTGTAATACTCTAGATGCAGGGTTTGTGTGCAAGGTATTTTTCCTGCCAGCATTGACAAATATGACAGTTACACACACAAGCAGATGTGATTTTGCTGTGCAGAGAGTCTAATAGCAGTTAGTCCATGGAAGACAAGATAAAGGCTTTGCACACAGTTGGGAGGAAAGGATTAAAAAGGGAAGATTTGTGGAGGAGGGAATAGTTTTTGCTCAAAGTGACCTTGAAGCTGGGAATGATAAGGTTGTTGGTATGGCAAAACTTCCTTTATTATGCCCAGCATTGCTCATCCTCTGCCTGTTTTGAGAAGTAGATTTCCTATATAGAGACAACAAACTGTCACAGACACTCTTGAGCCTCTTATTTGGAGAGAGAGAGATCATAAAAGCACAGTCTGGTGACAGACTGCGCATGTCTGAGGCCCTTTGATGTATTGGGGCAGGCAGTGAGCCCCTCTGCTGCTCACTAGGATGAGCTAAGCCTGATGTGTGTCTCTGCCACCCAGTATTTTTAGTAAGGTAACGAAATGAATCTACTCTTTGCATTTCAGCTGTGGTTTGGTTGTTGGTTGCCTGTATGTATCGATTCACAAGTCCCCCCTCACACCTGTCAAGTGTATAAAACTGGTTATTTCAGTCCAAAGGAAAAGCAAGGTTTTTTTGTGTAAATCACCGTCAATTACCTCCAAAAGATCACCTGATACAATGATGAGGTAGAGAGATTCACACTGCCCATCTAATATGTGTAAAGAATATAATTGTAGGAATCTTCAAAAACAGATAGTTTTCAGATTTCCCTCAGTCTGTGAAAATATCCCTGAGGCAAAAATACTGTTTGTATTTTTTTTTATGACTCAAGGCAGCTGCTTCTTCTGTTTCTGTTATCTTCACTTGTGCTATATACCTTCAGGTTGCTTTTGGAATGAATGTGCTCTGCTCAGGTCTTTTTATTTTATTACCCCTGGGATACTTGTGAAGCACAGAGTGAGAACAGACTCTCCCACTTGTAATTTAGTCTCTCATTTGCATTTCCATTAATTAGTGAGAAGGAAGGAAGGTCAGTGATCTGATTCACTGGAAGCCAAGAAGGCACCAGTGAATCAGACCCACTGTACCTGGGACACACTGTCTGAACACAGTGCAAGGACATTCTGGTACAGCACAAAAGATCATTGGCCATCCATGATCTATGAACAAACAATAGCTTAGTCAAAGGAGGAGCAAGAATTCTAAACAGATCATTCTACAGCAACTCTGCCTTTTCCAGAAAGTCTAAATCTTGCTTGCACAGTGGCTGCCTGTGCTATACAGTTATTTCTGTCTTCTCAATTTGTCTGTGATAGAAAATACAGAAACTATAGCCAGCCTCTTGCTTTCTCATCTCTGTTTACATCTGAGCTGAGTAGCAGCTATTTCCCCAAAGAGGGCAGGGACTGCAATTCTTGCTGCTCATTGCACAGACAAGTCCAAGGAGGGTGTGACAACTCTTTTGCCTTGCCAGCTTTATACACTTGTGTATGGCCAGGCATGAGATACAAGAAAGTGTAGCTACCTACAGCTGGGAAGCACTGAAAAGGACCTTGGACCTCCTAGCTTTCCCCGATGGTTACTGCAACAAGAATTTATTTCCATGTGTTAAAAGCCATCACAGATTATCAATGAGAATGGTGTGTGTTTTCCCAAAGCTGCTTGTGGCAGGTGGTCTGTGCTTTTCACACACCCTGTGAGCACTTGCATGCCCAGTCAGGTAAAATAGTGTCACAAAGAACAAATGACTGATGCTCCCAGATCACCTGTTTCAGTGTATCTATTACTGTTTCTTCAGTAGGTATCTGCCTCCTGCACCCATACTGCAACTTCACCTTCAGGTTTGCTGAAGCATGCCCACACTGCAGGTTTTAATACAGATATTAATCTTAATTAACAATTAATTATTAATAATATTAATCATAATAAATGCATATATTTATTGTATCACAGTGCAGAATGAGAAACTGTTAAGAAAGATTTTACTTTTTATAGAGTTATGGCTAGTTAGTGTTAGATCCTGCCACAGATGACAGAGAAAATACAAGACCAAAAAAAGGCCACAGAAGCTGAATTGTGGATAAATTGATTTAGAGGCTAAAGAAAGGGCCAACAACTCTGTGTATTTCACTACACTCAGATCTTGCTGTTAAGAAGTAGTGAAGACTCCATAGCACATACTATCATGCTAATATAAATTAATTAACTAATGAATTAATTTTTAAAAGGGTGCCTGAAACCCCACTTGTGTTTCCAAGTCAGTTGATCTTGGTGGTTGTGGGCACCTCAAAGACAGCTTCTGCCCTGAATAATAATAAGAAGCAGCCTGTACTTAGATTTAGCATGCACTGCTGTGGGCAGTGTTGCCATGCCTAAATAATTTATGCCATCCTCGTTTTCAAAGAACTTGTACAGTAGAAGCACACCATCCAGACAAGAACTCCTCCAGGGAAACCAGTCTGGAGAGGTCCTGCAGCCACACTTCCATTCTCCTTAGCCCATGTCCTTATCTCTTCAGCAACAGCTTGTGGGGAGCTGTAACATCTGACCCAGGGAGCCTGATACTGATGCTTGGGTTTGATGTCTGGAGAATTCCAGCAGTGAAATAAGAGTCTGTGTGGAACAGGCACAAGATGAATAGGGCTCTAGTGCTGCCTTTCCTCCCACAGCACAGCCACACCAGAGTTCTGCAGACTCTCCACAAGTGGCCTCAGACACTGCTGCTTTCCTCACTCACAACACGGGGCTGTTTATTTGCAGATTTCTGCTATTTACAAAGTAGGAACTTGATTGTTTTTATTTCTGGCTTTGATGGGATTATAAATTATGTACACTAACAATTGTGTAATGAAACTTTTTTGTTTGGCCTGCCTTCCTAAGAAAGTGTCCTTCACATGCTTGTGCTGTCTGCACAACTGACCAAATTGCATTTTTCCCAATTCACTAATTCTAGCCAAATTGGCCTGAGTGTAACTGAATACAGGAGAAAGACTCAAACTGTGTCCTGTAGTGGGCAATACATGCTGCTACTCTATCAGCAAAGAGGCAGGGGATGTTGGAATGTTCAGGGAACACAAACGGAATTGAGTACATTTTTATGCTATCTTTAAGGATTGCTACTTCACACTTGATAGTGTCTTGACCTTACAGGGAAAGTCTAAGCCTTTTTTTTCCTCACCTGGCCCAGGGTGACTTTGCACCTAGAACTCTCTCCCTAAACCCTGTAATTTAGTTAGATGCTGTTCCCAGCACCTTACACTTTTGGAAAAGTGTTAAGAGCATAGAGAAAATGCATTCACTACTTTTCTAATATTTGTTGACATAGGGCATTTATGATTGGCTTGAAGGAGCTGATGGCCTGAGGCACAGCTCCAGTAATCAATAATCCTTGGAACATCCTGAGCCAAGATTATTTCTGCCCACAAAAATGAAATAAGGGTCAGGGAAGTAATTTATTTAGCCCATTCATAAAAACATTTATGATTCTAAGCACAAAACAATAACAAGTAAAATTGTGATGTTAAAAACAAAAATAATAAGCTAGAACATCTAAATATGAAAAAAAAAAAAAGAAAATCTTGCCAAAAATATAACTGCTTGCTGTCAGCTAATGAGCTACAAATAATGAATGGATAGTACAACCAAGAAGAGATAAACACACAGTGTAAGAGCTCTAACAATTATAAATAAAATTCATCTGCTCCTGAAGCAACTTGCTGTATCCTCTAAAATGAACCAGCAATAGATGGTCATGAAGTCCATTTTGGAGGTAATTTCACACCTGAAAATTTGCAGCTGAGGAAGATGCTTTTCAAGCAAAGTAGATGAATATCAGGTATCCTTAGTTAACCTTCAAAACCACAGCAGATCCAACTCGGCCTAATCCAAGACAGGATAGGTACTCAATTCAAAATAATTAAATACTATGGGCTATTCACTCAACCTTTTTTTCTTCATATGGTGTAGCAGAATATGTGGAGAGATGAAGCTACTTCAGTGCAATGCTAATGCATCCTTCCTGGTGTTGTGCCTTTCTGAAGGAAAGTGAATTGCAGCATAATATAACTGGGAGCTCTTTCCTGTCCACCTAAACGTTCAGAAAATTTCACACATTATGCATATGGGAGATAAGCTAAAGTCTGATGTCAGTACTTGCCACTACAGACATCTGCAATAGCACAGCCGGGTGGTTGCTCACTCTGTTTGATCTTTCATTTTCTTCTGTACTTTCAAAGGCACCTCTGCAGAGTGAGTGTAAGGTGCTGGAGACTTTGGACATTATACATCCATGCTCAGTCCTACGCATGTGCAGATAACTGTAGAGCTGTGGCAACTGTGAGAAACCTGGATGAATTGTTTGGAATCAGATCTGCTGTGTTTGGAAAAGGACACTTTTCAAACAGAGTCTGGAACCTGGAACTGCAGTCCTTGTTCAAAAAACCCCACACTTGTGTCTGTGCTACTGACAAGAGAAAGGCCATGGTTTCACCAGAGCTGGCCACCAAGCAGGGTGTGGTATTGCAGGGATCCATTTGAGGGTCTGAAATATTTTCATCTCTTTTGAGTGAATTCAGAAAATGCATCCCACAACAGCTCTGTCTCCCTGCATAAATGATGGTCCTCTGAGAAACTAATCATCTTAATCATGAATCAATAATCACTGTGATCATGAATCAATAATCACAATGATCACTAATCATCATGATCATTTTGCTAATCATCTTGATCATGAGCTCTCTGTACATTCTTTCACGGTTTGGAGGGCTCAGTGGAAGAGCCACAGGAATTAATCTGAGCTCCTGTGATTCCAGCAGTATCTTACCAGGATACTCTTTCCAAAAGACAGCCAAGCCCTGCAGGTCCCAGGCCCTCTGTCACAGGGCTCTCTAATGGCCCAAAGGACAACCTGTGTTTTCCAGTTCCAGCTGGCACAAAAGCAACACTGCAGAAACACAGCCATCCTAGGTCAAAAGGGTGTAGCAGTAATTATACTGCAGTTCTGTGCTGGAAAATGACAGTGTAAAAAATGCTGCTGTAGGCTTCTCTGTTTATCATGCTTCCTTGACTCCAAATGCTGTCAGTATGCAGCTGAGATTTTCTGTCTTAACTCGCCTCTTTTCCAAAACTAATGTGAAGCAGAGTCAGGTCAAAGTCCTTTTTTCATTCCCTGCATTACTACTAACAGGAAAGGGCATAACTGGCCAAAAGAGGCCAGTAGAAAGACATGTGTCATCCTATCACACCAGAATTAATTCTCAGCTCTGTCTGACCAGCCCAGGCCCAGTGGTTCCAGCACTGTTTATTGCAGAAGGTTCTACTGTCTCTCCCTGGTGATGGCTCTGTAATATAAAGTAACATATACTTACAGCTAACACCAACACAGGAAAGTGATAGAGGAAGGAAGCAGTTTTGCTAGCAAGAAGAGACCATTTCAACACAGCCATTTTTCTGCCTGGAATGGCACTTTTTGCGAGCTTGGGCCCTAGGGCAAATCACTTCATGATGATGGTAAATGAGCTGAAAGCCAATCTCAGCCAGCAATAAAGTGACAGGATAGGATTAAGAAAGAGGTAAGTGGTGATCTATCAAAAATATGGAGTATTTTTGACAAAAGATGTGATGAGGAAGCCAGAGGCTAGAGAGAAGGAAGTAATGAGGATAAAAAACTAGAAAACCACAAGATGGACAAAGAAAGATGAGAGGACCTAAAAGGGTTTGGTCAAGGAGAGCAAAAGTAAGGAAATCATCTGCAGAAAAAAAAGTAATAGGAAGTTACTCATATAAAAGGAAGACAGACATTAGAAATTACAAGAATGAATGAGGTAACTATGTTAAGAAGAAGCACAGTAGAAGAAAAAATCTGAAAGGGAACAAAACAGAATTTTAGGGGAAACAGATTAGAAATAGGAGAGTTTTGCATCCCTCAAAACATGGGACTATCCCTCAATATTAATGAAATCTATCCCTGATCATGTAAGAAAAAAATGAAGAAAAGCAATGAAAAAATAGGTTACTTATTTGTTTAAAGGGTGGGGTGTATATGTATGTATTTTGCTTTAAGTTGTGCTTCAAAGGCAGGAATAGTTTCATTTGAGGGCATCCTCAGGGCTTTTGTACTGCACCATTTAACAATGTTGTAAAAAGAGTAATCCCACTGGCTGTTCTCCAGGGCACTTGATGGTTAAGATTTCTAAAAAGCAGAGTCATGTTAAGATGTTCCTATTTTGACTATGTTCTTTTCCTAGAAGACTTTTCTAGGGCACTATGTCATTTGCTTTTGGCTGCCCACTATCCTTATTTTGCTGACTTCTCTCTCGGAAAGACTGTCTATTAGTGTTTATTTTGTGCTGTGAAAAAACACTTCATTACCTCAGTTCTTTCCCTTTATATATTAATCATCTTCTGCTTTGAAAATAGTATCTATACAAACGAAGAGCTGGTATAAATTAGTCTTTGACACTAATCTTTTCATCTCAAATTACAATTTCCTTATTCTACTTCATGCTCACAATCCATCTTTGCATCCATCTGACCTCAGTCGTCTCTCACTTTACACTTCAGTCATCTCATCTGAAAGAATTAAAACAAGATCTGACCTTATGTATAATCTCCCAAAGGTGTATTTGTGTTGTAGCAGGAAAGATTTAACTGTCTGGCTGCTGCTGTCACTACTGTCTTTATATCATGGTGATAACTTCCTAAAGATCAGATGCAGAACTTTATCTGATTGCATTTACAATAAAAAAAAAAAAAAAAGGAAAAAAATTACTAATACTGTTCCATTCTACTTGGAAAAAGTTTAAATATAAATGCATGTAATGTTCCTCTATGGCTGATACATAATAATCTAAACTACTGGGAAAGGAAAGTAAAGTCATAGGGAAAGGAATATGGGGTGGTAGTGAGCAAGTGGTGTAATCAAGCAGATTAAAAGCTCTAAACTCATTGTTCTCTAACTCCAGTATCCATATCTGCTACTAGCAGTGGTTTACTGTGTCTTCCTTGTGACAGTGAATAAGAGGGATGTTTTTCATAATAGATCATATTTTATCATTCTTTAAAAACTCAGTTTCCTGCTCAGCATTCTCAGAATTTAAGTAAATTTCCCATTCAGTACTAATTTTTAAAATTCCATAAACTATTTCTCCTGGACATAAATCAACATAATAATCTAAATTATTCATCACAGTAGAATTTATGCTCCTTTAAAGAGGACACAAATGACCAGTACAAAATAATTTTATTACAGGTTTAAGTACAATTGCATCCCCTTTTACCATCCCCTTTACATAACGTTATAGGCTGGCACACCAAAGGAAGCTCAGAAATTCTATTCAATGAAATAGTATTCTTGTATCTTCTGCAAAGAGATTCAACTATCAATAAATTTAACGTTACATGCAAAATTACCCACTTTTTCTCCACATCCTTTTACTTTTTCTAAAAGATACTGTGATTTAGATTTTTTAGATATATGTAAAAGATGTAGTGATTTGCAGATAATTCCTATATAGAATACAATAGAACAGAAGAACAGACTAACTCATGTATATGCTCTTGAAAAGCTCAAACTGGAAACAGACTGTGCTAATTAATAGATGCTCTAACTTTAGATAAAAATTCAGATGCATGTGAAGCAGAAAAAAAAGAGTAATACTTACACTGCTAAATGAAAATCCCTATAATAAAGCTACAAATACCATGAAGGAGCCAAAAAATCCTTATTTTTGGATTTGAGATAGCTGGAAAACTCTGTTAATGGTGGAAGTATACAACAGGTTGGTGTATTTAAGCCAAGAGCATAGAAATATGTCTACCCTTAAACAAATGCAAGAATTATGAGTGTAAAGTGAATAAGAGAAAATCTGTGCTGTAAAGGAGGTTGCTAGGTTATCCTTCTGAGAACATATCTGTGATAAAATAATGGGTTTGGATTAGCTGCTGAGTCATATTCTGATGTTTATATATCTAGGTATTTAAACCCATCAATTTTTGCACACAATCTCTTATTCTAAGAGAAGACAAAAAGACATAATTCCTTATCAGTATAGCTGCAACACAAGATACAAAACAGGCCACGGTTTCTGAATTCTTAGTCCCAGTCTAATCATGACTGAACAACTCAGAGTGAGTGGAAAAAAAATCACTGGAGTTTCTCCAACTTTTAAAAGAGGAAATATGCTTCTTTTGCCTAAAGAAAAAATGTCACTTGGATTAAAGGTAAGAAAAGTAGAAAAAATTCCTTCTACTACTGCCATTCTCCACAAATAGGAGAATGATCATATTTTAATAGTCTACCTATCTTTCACTCTAGCCAGGATCTACTGTCTGTGGAACATTTTAAGACAATTCTACTACAGATTTGCAGATAAGGAAATAGATGTGAAAAATAGATGAGTTAGGAAATAGGAGACTGAAACACATTTTATTATAGTTACGAGTTAGGGAAAAGCACCTGCTATTCCATATTCTCTTCCCCAATTAAGCATGCTCCTCCCCATCAGCATTTCTTAGGTTCTGGTGCAATGTTGTGTAATTGTATTTCTATCTATCAGACTCCCTTTTCTTTTCTTTGTGTTGTACTGCAGGGCTGTGACATTGTTGCAGTTTTCACACGTTATCTTATATAATCTCATAGGACTTTCATTGGTGACACGAATGTCTCCCCAGAACACTCCTCAGTCTTGCAGATCCCTTGCCAGGAAAGGCCATAAGTTCACCCTGAAGCAGTGTTTCAAGTCCCAAGTGAAAAAAAAATATTTCATGCTACCAGAGGGGAAAAAACCAAGAGAAAATCAACACACATTAAAGAGGAAATAGAGAAGGGTAGCAAAAGAAACTGAAAGAAGGGTGAGTGTGTAAGACTGATACACAATTTTGATTTTAAAAGTTAAATATTTAAAGCCTTATCTGTCTGAACAGTAGCCTACAGATGTACAGTTATGCTCCTAGATATCCTGGCAGGAATGTGCAGACTGTAGCTTTAGTCTCCCTTCTCTCCCAAAGGTTTTTAGTAGATGTAATGCTAATGAAATCAGTAGTTACTTCCCTCCAGACATTAAGCATTTCCAAACTAAAAAGCTAAACTGACTGAGACCATCATCCAGTCTTTGAGGCAGTTTTAGGCAGCTTATACTAGGGTAAATATATGAGATTTTTAATATACACTGCCCTTTTTACAGTACCTCATCACAATGAATTTGATATGGTTTATGAAGATTCATTACCACAAATGTCATAATCTCAGAAAATCAAATAAGAAGTAGATAATGACTATCTCTATTACACAGGTGGTAAAGAAAAAAATTAATAACCTGGTTGAGGCTTTACAGTGAGTTAGAGAGATCAAGAAACATAACTTGGCAGGCTGACTTTCTTCCCCTTGGCACCAGGGAACCAGTAAACAGAGACGAAGAACTGTTCAGCACTCAAATTAAAAATGTCATACAAGACTTATTACATTCCTAGTGTTCTGCTGATATTCCACATTTATGGGTAATGAGGAAGCTTTCAAAACTTTCCTGTGTTTGTCTTAATTTCGTGGTAATGCCCTTTGCTGAGAGCACAACAGTGGCAGTACATGTAAACTCATGATTTACCTTTAGGCTTTCTAATGTTTTGTTGGAAATGTTTTTGAATCTTTAAAATGTCATATTTCCATTGGGCTATTCACTCAGAAGGCTGCTTTGGAAAATCCTTCTACATATTATTTTACAGTTTAGGGTTTCTTGCAACATGTAGATAATATGGCAAAATCACTTACAGTGAGATGTTCAGGGAACTATAAGTATGACAAGCCAGCTCTCAGACAGAGATGGCAAACATCTTTTTAGTGACAGGCAGAATGATCAAGAATAAAGCAGCTGGCCCAGAAAATGCCTGTGTGCTAAAGAAGCCTTTCAATTTCTATATTCCTGTCTTTAAATTTGACTCAATTTTAGTTTAAGTTTAAGCTTATTTAATAATGAACAGTAATTCATAGAAAACACATAAAAATTAAGTATAGACCTTTAGGAAATATAAGGATTTAATATTTAATATATTTTGTTTTTTAAATGCAAGGAAAATGTATTTTCTTTCTCAGTCCTGTCCCTAAATCAGGAAAAAAAATCATGTGAGAAAAGTGGCAGATTTAGTACTTCTGCTTAAAGTAAAACCCACCCAGTTTTGCTTTTGGAGAGCAAGACAGGAAAGCTCTTGAATTTCTCCATTTAGAAAGTAGAATGGCCACAGTAAATGTGATTAATCAATTGCAGGGATAAACGCCATTTAGAACTGATGACAGTAGGTAATGGAGTTTCTGTTCTTTGGCCATCTTTAGTGATCTTTCACTAGGACATGACCTCACAAACCTGGATAAAATAACCCAGAAGCCAGGGACTGAGCAGCCTGTAACATATCCTTCATCCTCCTCAGGACCAGATGTGATCTCCTCTCATCAGAACTGAGGCATACTGGCAAGGGCTGAAACTGTCAAGCTGTCAAGCCAAGTATTTCCCATTCAGGAGATAAACAGAGAGCTTCTCTATCCAAGCCTGGCAATGTAGCCCCAGATTTATTTTCAAATACAAGATTGAGAACAATAAAAAATAAAACCTCTTCACAGAAATGTTTTGACTGTAAAATTCAGGATTCCCCCCTGCTTATACTCCAAGACAAACTGTATTTCATCTCATTTCAAGATGTACACATGGGACAGTTAATATCTGTTGCTTCAGCTGATACATGGATGAGTTCAGATCTCATTAAAGAGGTTTCAGAAATAGGAGACATAAAAGTCATTCTGGAAATGATTATTTCTAAATGACAAATTGTCCTGCTACCTCTGGAGAGTGGGTAACATATCTATTTCCTGTAATACTGGAACTTTAAATAAGGGAAACAGGCAGCATCTTGCTTAGGCGTAAGATCTATAATTGTGGGCAAGGAAAAGCCAATAATAAATAAGAGAACAACTTATTTTATGGATCACTTCCTGCTCTAATTAAGACCAAATGGCCACTACCAGCCACAGACATGTTGCAGGTGTGAGAAGTTACAAAGGTGATCTGTTTGCCTGGAGTCATCTGAGTGTGGTCAAAGACACCAACTACACTATACACTTGCTGTGGCCCCTCTCTTGGCTTCCTCTAAGGCTTACTACTTGGTAATTCTCAGCCATAAGCTCTTGCTGTAAACTTTTATTTAGAACTGACTCAAGACTCAGTTACTTGCTGTGTATTGATTGAGACAGCTGCCTGTACTTTGGACAAGTACCTTCAGTTTGCAATCTACCCTAATCCCATGACAAGAATGAGGAAGAACGAGATAGTTCACCTCTGTATGCCCCAGTGATGGATGAAATTATTGTCCACATTGAAGTCAGCTCTCCTGAGTTTTCTGCAGTCCATATGTTTGTACAAATCACTAGAACATCTTCATCACCATAAAACTATTTATATAATAGAAAGCAATAACAATAGATCCAACAACATAGCAACACACATAGAGCATCTCTTGCTGTGTACATTGGAATTACCTTTTGATATCTGTGTTTCTGATAGCTCTACTTTCAAACCTCATAATAACTGGAGATCCTGCCTAGTTTAATGGCAGTGTGGTCTGGAGAAGCAGAAGGTATTACTGCTGTCTCATCACACTGCACCATAACACACTTTAGGTTGAGGTCAGGAAGCCTTATTTTGCCCAAGTTTGGAAATTGCCTCTTTAGAGGTGTCTTCTCCACAGCTACTCAGGCGTCACTCCAGTCCCTAGTACCCTGCATAACTCTGTCCTCTTCCAGGTGAGCATGGACAGAGGAAGAACAAAACACTGACATTCAGTCCCAACTTACAGGCACCAATCTACAGGCCAAGTTAGAGAATGTTTAAAGAAAACTGTAGGCCCATACTCTGGCCCTGAACTGGAGAAGCATGCCTTGGCTCAGTCCAGCTGCACATGACTAGGTTCCCCTGTGCTCCAAAACCAGGTTGCATTATCCAGCTGCTGATAGGAAATGTTCCCTGGCTGTTTTAGCTCTGGTCCTATATCCATATCTGATTTGGGTGATCAGTGTTCAGTGCGGGATAGTAATACCAAAGTCTTAATACTAACCTGACAACAGTTTAAGTTTGCAGATGTAACAAGGCAGTGTCTGGAGAGCCTGTGTGGTAATAAAAAATGTAGTCACAGATATAAAATCTGGATCGTTCTGATCTGACCTAAGTGGGCTGGTTGGGCTGCTGGCTGAGCTGTGTGGGACTTGTATCTTTCAAGGAGCAGAGAATAAAATGCTTGCCATGTTGTTGTTGGGTTGCCGTATTCCCTCTTTTTCCCCAAATGATTTAACCTCAGAGGGTCATAACTAGGCTGCAAAGGCACAGAAACAAAGCTGTTCAATAGGACTGGGGGAAAAAAAAGACATTTTCATTTTTGAAATAGGAGGATTTTTTTACCCTATAGCAAGAACTAGAACTGTAAAATTCATCACACCATTATTGTATTAATGATGAAGAAATGGCAATTATATAACACCATCAGTCTAATGGTCCCAAAGTAAAGGGCAAAAAATTAGTAATGTGCCCTGGGGATGCTTCCAGTGGAATACTGCAAAGAGCAGGAAAGATCAATGAAAATTGCTTCTGGCTGTTAACTTACAGCTGCTCCATCCCTACTGTTAAGCCAAGAGCCAAAGCAATAAAAGGCTGAGGATGGGCCCTGAAAAGTAGCCAAAAGAAGGGTTCTCTGGGAAGTCTGTGTTATGCTCAGCCTAAGGACTGTTTTATTTTTGTGTATGGTATCCTTTAAGTAAAATCTGCTTTGTGGCTCTGACAAGACAGCTGTCTCCATGGTCATTAAGCTGAATCCTTTAATATCACCCAGAAAATTTAATGTTTGTTTAGCTTAGAGATATTGGTGAGAACAGGTTGTCTAGAGAGGGTGGTATTTCCCTACCCTTCCCCATGCATGCCACAAGCTACGTTTACCTAGTTATCCATCTGCTTACCTCTGCTTACAGCCTGCTCATGTTTTCATGCCTTGGCTTAAAATTTGTCACTTGTGCATCAGGTACTGATAAATAGTTGGGCAGGGTAGTGCTTTTTAAGCACTCTGTCAAAAATATCACATCCAGTATCAGGAAACTGGAGTAAGATAAATTCATGAAATGAGATACAATTTTTTAGCAATGAGAGTAATTAAAAGCTGAAGTAATTTATCTGGGGATAGGGATTTGCAACTGCACAAAATGTTAAAGTCAGATTCAATATTTTTCTAGAAGCTGGTTTAATTCCCAGTTTTGGAAAAGCTTGTATATCCTGAAGATCTGTCTAGAAAAAAAATGCCTATTCTGGGCATTCTGCCTTAGTATCTACATGTTTATATGGACTCCTGTACAGGTAAAAGTGGAACCTTTAGCTTTAAACTCCATAGAATAGAATTAAGAATGAAATGTTTCTCAGTGTGTGCTCATTGCTGCCGAAGAGGTAACAACACAGTCACTAGGATAACCTTTATTTTCATTATCACTAAATGTCATAAATTAGGCCTTAGAGGTTTTGAAACTTTAAACAGAACATAAAAGAAAATATGTATCTACTTTTGGTTTTGATGAGCTACTTTTCTTTGGGTTTTTTTAGGTTCTTATTTTTGAATTTGTTTTACAATACTAGAAAAACATACTTTTAGAAAATTAAGACTGACATTCTTACTGGAATTGCATGATATCATGAACTGTAAATTTATGACAAACAAAAATGCTACAAATCTCCAACAGAGCTTGTGATAGGCCACAGAATGTTTTTCGATTCTTCACTTACCAATATTATATAGACTTCATTGGATGATTTGATTTCCAGTTAGTTCATTGATTTTTTTTTCCTTTGACATTAATCGAGCCCACTTAAAACACGCTGGCAGAAAGGCAACTTTCAAATATTTTCAGTTCAATATTGCCAAACAATATTAAGTGTCAAACTTCCTTGTCTTTACTTCAGTCAACCCATTTGAGTTCAAATCACACATGTGGAAGTCCAGACTTAAGCGTGTTTTGTCTCAAATAATCAGACTGTTGCAGTAGGGAAATTGGGATCAGCTTAGTCAATTTCCTTTTCTGCTTTGACACTCGTTTTCAGAGTACCTGCCTCAACTCCCCCACCGTCCTGTCCATCCATGGGGTAGGACCAATGCGCCATCTAAGGACTGCTAGTGTCCCTTCTTCTCCCCCTTCCTTTCCTTATCTTGGCAAAATGTGGCTATCATATTCTACCCATTACTCCATCCTGAAAGCTGTTGTTGGAGTTGTGAGCTTGTTGAAGTGTAAATGTTGTAAATGTCAAGGGCTTGTTAACTGACACTCGAGAAGTTTGTGGATTGAGTGCTTGGTGAAGTGTGTTGTAAAAGTTAAGGGCTTGTTAGCCAACACTTCTGAGACTAAGTGGTGGGCTAGTTGCTGGAGTTAAGATGATTGCACAATGGAAGCATAAGAGTTCCCTGACATGAGGACTGGTGTCTTTGTTCAGACTGACAAGAGTTTGTAGCAAATGTTGTGCACAGTACCTAGTGGGTCATGACAACACATTGAAAACTTTTGACAAAAGACATTGAATTAGATTTCTGTAGTAAAATGAATCTTCAGCAAGGCTGTCCATGATTTCAGGAGTGGGTATTTTGGTATTCTAGAATGTAATAACATTCTAGAATGTAATAACAAATAATGTTTACATTAAGAAGGCAATAACATGTTTGCCTTAATTAATGTTCTTCAGACAAATATATTTCTGTGGAAGAAAATCCTTTGTTTCAATGGAATACTCTTGTAGCAGAAGTATAGAGATAAGAAACTCAGGAGCTGATAAAAGAAGAGTCACAGTGATGATCAAAATGTTTTAAACATATCCCTACTATAGAGATTACGAACCTCAAGTGGCTACACTTTAGGCTGTCAAATTTCTCTCTTATATGAAAGATACTTGGTGAATACAATTTGGAATCTCCTGCAGCCAGGAGATGGTGCATCCTCATAGAAACCTATTCTCAGAGATAAGAAGCCAAGTGCACATCAGAGGTGATTAATGAGAAATGTATAATCTCTTCTAGTGATGCAAGTGGAGGACAGTGCAGAACAAGTGCATGGAAAAATAGTCATGGCATCTCTGTGCGTGGCATCATGAACATGCCAGTGCCACAGCCAGCACTCTTGCAGTGCCTGTCATTGCTAACATCCTCCATGAAATTTCCATCATCATGCCAATGCATACATCAGTCCAGCTCTGCCAATGTACCACTGCAACCAGCACATCTTGACTTTGAAACATCCTTCAAAGCTTCCTTGTTTGACAGCATCCCTGTGCAATCTTTTTTAGGGCCCACATGAACAGAATCTCTGTTGTAACTGTAATTGCAAGTTATCCTTCTCTACTTCTAAATTCTAAACCATTAACAGCAGCACTGCCAGGACCATCCTGGCACAAAGTGTTGCCATTAATACCACTTTCCTTCACATCCACCAACACTCCCAGGCTTTAGGGCTGCATTATTCATTCCATAGATATTTTGCCTTCTGTGATCTATTACTTTCAATTGTAATTCTTTTTACTGCATTTGCAGTTAGACTGCAGTCTAACCACATGAGACAGAGTCACACATTGGTTAATTTACTGAGTTCTGATGCACTGCACAGTTTGGTTCCAATATCTAGGGTAGCTCATTAAAGACGGAATTGGATATCTCTGTACTATAGTGCTGTGTGCAATATGGACAGCTTAAAAAAATTAAATCAAATGCTGCAATATGGCAGAAACACATAACTACTGAATTTCCTACAGCCCTACTAAAAATTTTAGTATTAACTACATAAAACAGCCACCACCAAAAAAAAAAAACCAAAAAAAATCCTGACTACAAAGTTTTATGCCAAAATTGGAATTTAAAAATTAATAATTCCTATCAGTGTCAAGGTGTTATGTTCTCTGACTCTAGAAACTACATTCCACAGTCATATATGACCTACCAAGTGGTATCTACACTTGAGAGCATATTCTGTTAGCCAGCTATCGAATGACATTGAAAAAGCTGAAGCATAAAAGAAAATCAACATTTTCCTTAGCAGTGTTAAACTTTCAGATAGTTAACAAGTTCTGTATATTTTTGGTATACTGATAGCAAAATGAAACTTCAAAAGGCTGTTGTGGAGAGCTGT
Source organism: Sylvia atricapilla (assembly GCF_009819655.1). Lineage (NCBI taxonomy): Eukaryota > Metazoa > Chordata > Aves > Passeriformes > Sylviidae > Sylvia > Sylvia atricapilla. The sequence goes on along the minus strand of NC_089145.1, from coordinate 22,801,294 downwards.
AAAAACATTCTCTCAAGAATTCAGACCAGTCAACCTACATTCACTTAAGATAACTTGGATTATTATTTTCTAAGTTTGTATTACTTTTTATGTTCTCCAAAAGCATAGTGTGAGAAATTATCAAAGAACTTTGAAAAATGGTTTGCAGTTGTTTTGGCTTTTTCCTTCAGGGAAATCTATTTTTAACCAGCAGGCAATTTTATATTAAAAAAATATTCTTGTTTTCAAAACTTTTTTTTTCCAAAGCTAAGAATCAAACTGAAAAATGAAACCAAGAAGTTTTGCCAGAAAAAATATGAGGACTCTAATTTATTTCCCTTGGGGTATGAGAAGAAAGTAACAAAAAACCAAAAGCAGCAGCAACTCTTTCAAGTTAATACTTTTATGAAAAGATGTGCTTTAGGTGTAGAATCTCTTTCACATTAGAAATTATGTTGAAAATTTCCAGTAATCAATAATGTGTTCACATAGTCTGTACAATCCTCTACTTTTCTTTTCCTAATTTCCACTCTGTTGTTCTGTTACAAAATAGAGAAGTCCTAAAATAAATCATTTATCAGCAAGACCAGGCCCCAACTCTCTGCAGGGTTACACATACAATGCCTCTCATCCTTCCTTAAAAACAATAGCTTGGAACCCATGCTCCTCTGTACACCATTTTCCTATGAAACATCCTTTTGTTCTTGGCCTCTAACTTCATTTTCCTAACAAATTCTTTCCAATGAAGTGCCCAAAGTGTAGGCACACTATTCTTTTCTGGTGGACAGGACCCCAGGTAATTACTCATGCAGTATAGACCATAAACCCTTAATACTACAATGGCTTTCTTCCTGGTACAGTAAAAATTAATCAATTAATATTTTCTCCAAGCTAAACTCATCTTGTTATGAGATCAAAGTTTATTGTGACATTTTCAAATGTGCAATTATTCTCATTCTAGAGAAATGTATTTGTGTCAGGAGGCTGCCTCCTGCAATGTCAGTTCACACAGGCATTGCAGAAACACCTTCCATGAAAAGCCTTACATTCTATAATATCTGCCATTACATTGTGTCAGGCTTTGGGCATGCAAGGGTGAAGCCAGATCAGAGATGCAGCAGAAGTGTCTTACTGACTCATGAAGGGAAAAAAAAGAACAAAATCAATAACCCACATAAGTCACAGAAAGTTTTCATAGTGGGTTGGGTTTTTTTATGCCCTGTCATCTAAATTTTGAAAGAAAAATAACCCTTTTCTGTCCTGAGATCTCCAATCCCAAGCAAAATGTTTCTGCCAGTTATTGCTTTCAAACCAGACCGCACAATGTGGTTGTATCCTCATCACCTTGACCAACCCGAAAATTCTCTGCTCATTCCAATAGTTTATTGAAAGCTTGAGGAATCACTTTTTTGGTCTTCCTTTTTTTCTTGATTCACTTTCTTGGCCTTCCTTTTTACTTGATTAACCAAAACATAATTTTAATCCTAAAGATGCAAAATCTAGACATTTTCAAATATCTCCTTCCCTGAAAGAAGCTTGGTTACAAAGCCAGAGCCTCCAGTTTGCTAGGAAGTAAAATAATGTCATGCTGCTTGGTACGTTTTATGTATCATGTAATGAGTATTTCTTAGCATGTTGCTCACACACAGTAATGATGGTACAAATTGACTGTGTAGCCCTAAATAAACTGGGGATTGCCTGTAATCTACAACCAAGGCTCATATAATGACAGTACATTAATTTCTCAAAGCTTGTTCTTCTGCAAGCAATGAGAAAAGTCCTAGATGCTCACTGTCATTGTGAAATTTCTTCCAAGTCTGAAGAAGGAAAAACCTGCAATTTGCATATCTTGACACAACCAGTTACACAGATTGCCAGAGTACTATCCTTTACCATCCTATTTCATATATTTTTAAGGAAGTAACCCCAAGAATAAATCCTGGAAGATTATTTCTTAATTCCATAGTAGAAGCATTTATCGCTACAATTTTGGACTCAAACCAATATCCAAAGTTAAGCAGACAACTGCTAATTCTCTAATATGATATCAATTTCCACTATTGCCATTGATTTCTCTGGGACCCTGAGCAGGTCGCTTTACATTGCATATTTTCCCTTATTTCTAAATATAATAATAAAGATAAATAAAAAATTATTTTTGACCTCAAAATCAGAGGTATTGACCTTGAAATACCAACCTGTTGGCAAAATAACCAAATACAGTTCTCATTTCAAGGACACCCTAAGGAGGAAAACTTGATAAGATTTTTCTTGAGCTGCTGAACCCCAAACATATTTGGAAGGGATTTGTTCTGAAAGCAGCTGGTCTAACCCCAAATCACTGTTTCTTTTTATGTTTTTAATTGTCTAACTATGTTTCTTGAAGGACTCCAACAGATGCTTTTGAACTGGAGGAACATTTTCATAGAGTATCATATCAACTGTTACACTCCAAGTGATAAGCCTTCCAACTCTTTATTTTTTAATTCTTATAACATTCCTATTTTCATGCTCCCCCCCTAACTTCCACACTGCCATCAGGGCCAGAATTGCTCTAATAATTCACACTGACATTACAGATACTATTAAGTCTACATACGTCAATGAAATTGCCTCTTTGCTGTCTCCTTTATGGCTTATAAAGATTCCTCATGGCTCACAAAATCCTATTTTGTTGTGGAATCTGTTTCATTGTCCTCCACAAACTACAGCCAAGGCTAAAGAGATTTTTTTTTTCCACTAAGCTTCATGCTGATACCCGATAAGTATTACACAGGACAATGAATGCTTTTTATTTCCTAAATGTTGGCCTCTCTTGTAATTCACTCCTGGATGTCACTGTAATTCCGTGCTGATTCTCAGTAGTGAGCATAAACACAAGTAAACAGTAATTGTGTGGTGTGGCCATATGGAATATTCATGAACACTGATTCTGGAAGAACAAACATTCACGACCATCTGTATGAATCCTTTGCAATGCAGAGGCACTCTCCATGGAAAATACAGCCTCTTCTGTGTTCATCATCTTCATGTATTTTTTCTTCACTCCTTACCCACTCCTGCAGGATCTGAATGACCTTGTATTCACTCAACATGAGCATTAATCAGTCTGAGGTAGTGCAGGTCTCCTTAGCCACTAGTGCAAAGCAGATGAGAATGAAGGTACAGTAGATGCCCTTTCCTGAGTGGAGCACAGAGTGACTGGGTATTGTGACAATGCAAAGTCTTTCCTACTCTGCTACTAAATAACAGAGGTCACTTCAGAAACACTGGGTAGAGAGGATGCAAGACCTTAAGTCCCAGAGAACTGGAGGTGGGTCTGCCCTAAGTACTTCAGAACTTAGACGTTATAATACTAACATTATTAGTATTATTTGGGAGTGTGATGTAACCAATAGACATCAAAAAAATCAATGCATTAAGGGTATTTCTCCTTTGTATAGTCAAAATTTCGGGGGAAACATTACTACCATACATTTTGATAAGGTGAATATTCTATTCACTGCTTAAGATTTGTTTCCATTACTCTATTATCAATGCTAGATACTGTAAATATTTTTTTTTCACATATTCTGTGAGGAAGCTTATTTTTCCCTTTCCCTTCCATTCCAGAAATAACTTTAAGTATTCCATTCTTAAATCACCTCATAGGTTGATTTTCCATTTTCCATTCATGGTGCAGAGACCTGCAAATGTTGGCTGTTTAAATCATCTTGTATACCTAGTTTATAATAAGACTTATATTTGGAGGCGTGCTCACTATAGGTTCCAATGCTCACTTGAAGCTCAATCATGAAATGCTTTAAAGCATCATAAAGAAATTTCTTTTCCTTTTAAATTTAGAAAGTTCAAATTTAAACAGTTATTAAAAACCTATTTACGCAGTCTCCTGCTCCCAAATTGAAATAGAGAACACAGTTATCTGAAAACCAGAGAGTGAAAGGATAAATTAGATTTCTGAAAGACCTTTCATTTTAATAGTCCTGTATGTTTTTAGTAACATAGGTATATATTTTTTACGATATCATTTTTATCTTAACAATTCTCCTTTAATCTATTCAGTTCTGTCTCTCCAGCCTTGGCCTTTTTTCCTCCCACTCTGAGGTTTCATAATGCTTTTTCAGCCATTATCTTTTCACCTAAATAATCCCTCATTTTTTCCGATTCTCAGGAGCAATGTCTCAGCTGAAAGCCTAATCCTGGCTACTGCCTATAATGGCTCCCCAGGACAAGTAATCATCTGAGTTATTTGACATTCACTTATGTTGGCCTTACTAGGACAGTAGAAGGATAGCATTTTGTGCTTCCTAACTTTGTCAGCTGTGTCTTCCTACACAGAATCCTGCAGCCTTGTATGGCATAAGATCAAGGTCTTTAAAAATCTTTAGGGTCATAAACCAAAAATATCATTAAACAGGAAAGAATTATTCACCACTGTCTTCCCACTCAGGACACATGGACTGGACATTTTGTTAATCAATGTGTGCTGTCTTCCACTGGTGTGTGATCAGATATGGTACCTACTGTCAAAGCAGCATCCATACAGAGCAGGTTGGCAACATCCACTATCCTTATATCCTTTAATTCAGAACTCCACATGAGTGGTTCTGTAACCACAATAACAACAACTTTTACAAATTAAACTTATCCTTCTCCAAAATCCTTCTAAAATTTCTTTCTCCATTATCCTTTATGGGTACCTTCATGCATGTCATTTTTTTGCCCTGTGATTTCCAAACAGAAACCCAAGAATTTCCAAAACTTCATCTATAGCCTCTGCAGTATTTGTTTCCTATACCCTGACAACCATCATATGATTGCTTGTTTCCACAATACCAGATCTGCAATTTGTATGTACTTCGGAATACCTCTGCTCAGAATCACAGAGGGGGAACAAAACTAGTCTGTGTGGTTCTACCTGTAACATGTCAGAGCATAGCTAGGTTTCCTTATGCTCCAAAATACGAGGGTAAAAGATTATTATTTATATGATTCCTTGGTGAATGTCTGTTTGCAGAATAGAAACTACCCCCTTAGAAAGCAGAATTTATTCTACCTGCCACTTATTTTAATCCTTTTCCTTGTTAAGAAGGTGCAGATTTTCAGTAAGGCTTTTTTCCTTGAAAGGGAAAGACACACCACTCTAGTAGATTTAAGTGATCTGTTGTATGCCACTGGAAGCTGAAACAAGTACCCTGAATTATTTGTCAGACACAGAGACTGTGCAGATTTCTGAACACACCGTTTTGAAAACTATAGTATTCCAGTGAAATCAGAAGGAATTAATGAGCAGCCATGACTGGAAGAGGAGCAACATGTTATTAAATGTAAAGTATCAAGTAGTTCCGTCCACTCTTACTACAAGCTTTGAAATATAGTGTAGAAGGAAATTTACAGGAATCTATATACCAAACCATCACCTATCTATCAGAAATTCTCTGCTTAGCTGAAGATTTGAAGCTGTTCATTAGTATTTACCAACATACTTTTGATAGTCAAAGTACCAGGTAAAATCTGGACTTTGTTAATCTCAGTTGATTTTATATGCCCGTTAAGAACCCTGGAAAGCTTTATCAAGGGGCAGCTTTGACACTAAAACCTGGACATGCTTAGATTATTTCCTAGTACCTGACACCAACCAGCTGTAGAAAAGCAGAAATACCACTGGTAAAAAGAAAGGGTAAGCAACTGTCTCTCCACACTGTGGCGCCCTGGAATGCAGAGTGGCAGCACTGCAGAGCCTGAGGCCAGCTCTCTGAAAGCTGAAGCATTACAGATGGACACTTGGGGTCCCAGAGGCTGCCCAGGTCAGAGAGTCCTGCAGCCCAGAAGGCCCCACAGGACAGCACCCAGCAAGGATGCAGTGTTATGGTTGAGTGTGCATGTGGTGGGTGTGAGCAAGTTGGTGCTTGTCTACTGCAGATAGAAGACCCAAGGGTCAAAGGAGCAGTAGCATGGAACTATCTGAAGCCCTGTGCAGGACAGAAGTAAGAGCTGTGCTGGGCTGGGGGACCCAGAGCCACTTGCCTAGGGAGCCCCCAGTACTGACATGCTCCTGCTCTGTGCCAGGCACGTGGGGAATAAGTGGTGGGAACAATCCCTGCAGGGTGAGCTGCTGGCCAGCAGGCCAGGGCTGCAGCCTGGGGAGAAGACTTGCTCACAAAAAGTGAAACAGGACATACGGCTCTAATACTTGCCAAATTCTCTGCATCACCCAGGCAAGGGCAGGGATGCTCTCACAGTATTGCTGCCTCCTTGTCCCAAAAATGCAGAGGGCCAAGAGTGTTTAAGTGTCTCCAGTGGAGAGTTTGTTTCCAGAATGAAGTGATGATAGGCCAAATGTAAGTGTAGGTGCATACACTATTCTGTAATATTATGTTTTCAATCCTGCTCATAGCAGGTTGGTGAGGCAGTTAGACTGTGCCTGGGAAATGCTCATGGCTGGAGCTGAACTCACAGCTCAAGATCCATGACTGAAGTATGCTGATGCTGTCAGCTGTCAGAAGAGAGCAAAGGATCACCAGGGCACTGCAGGGGAGCTCTTCTGTACTTACTGTATAACATTCAAGTCTTCTTTCCTCTGCTAAAGATAGCAGAGATGCCAGTTTTATTCTCTTTTCCCTCTTTTGATTTATTCCATTTAGTAAATAGATGGGCTGCCCTCTTTTCTCTGTGAAGATTATGTCAGCTTTGACATATTATGCATTTTATGAGATGATATCTGTCTTTAATGGGTACAATGAATTTGATTCTGGCTTGGTCTGATTTACCAGGTGATTTATGTGGTTATGGTACAATATCTAATTGATGGATCTGACAGGAGATCTGTCCCATTGGGATAAACATGGGCTGACTGATTGACACAGGTGAAAATCTGGGTTAGGACCAGATATATTTTGAGGCAGTGAAGCACTCAAAACTCTCTGATCCATTAGTATCCCTCAGCTCAACACCAGTATATTTACAGTAAAGCACTGAACAAAATAGATATTTTTTTCCAATCTTATCTGTAACAAAACTACAAGCCAAGACCACTATTATTATTGGAGTTAATTCATAACAAATTAATATAACCCATCTATAAAATAAGGCTTGAAGTCTCAACTAAATAATCCTCTCAAGTATTTCACTCATACAGTCTACTTAAAGTTACCATTAAAATATTAATAATTTCTCCGTTTTTTTCAACCCTCCAGTCTGACGATATCAAGAAATAATGAAAATAATTTGGGTCATAATGGTTTCAGCAAAGACAAAATAATTTTTAACAACACCTTTATAGGTTGCTTGTAATTAGAATCTTCTAAACTTGAAATACAAAATTCAAGGTTTTAATTATGTAGTCCTATGCATAGGGCATAGGTTTCAAAAGTCTTTCTTTTAGGACTATTTTAAAGCAGGGTTGTTTTTAAACATAGGTGTCTTTTCACTAAAACTCTCTTTTCTGGTCTGCTTTCTTTTAAGGCTTGCTGAATTATTTGAAGCCGTTTATCTCACCCTCTATGTTCAGAAAATTAAACGGCTGGCAACCAGTTTTTAGATTTTAAAATTCATTCAAATTGGGGGAAAAAGATGCATTCTGCAAAGAGCAAAGAAGTTACACATGATCCATTTTCTCCTGCTGGCCGTGACATCTGCAGCAACACCACTCTACTTTTCTTTCCATCTTTACATGATGCTGTATAGTTTTATCACATCACAAATAGTTTTCAGGTTACTAGTTTCTACTGATTTGTAGGAAATACATTGTCCTTGTCTAGAAATTAACATGGGACTTGCTGAGAATAGAAATTTTTTGTTATTTCCATTTCACTTCATACATTTTATTGCTGAACGTATGGTAATGACCAATACTTACTGAATACTGTCTCATGTCCTCCAGTTCAGTTTGGAGGAAATCTCTGGAGGCCATTTGGTACTGACAGTACCTCTCTGGGTAACCTGTTCCTGTGTCTCATCATCCTCATGAAGAAAAATACTTCCTTGTGTCCAATCTAAATCTACCCCTACCAGTTTTAAATTGTTGTCTTTTGTCCTCCCACTACAAGCCTTGGTAAAAAGTCTCTGTCTTCCTTGTAACTCCCTTTTTGATTTGAAAAGCCACAATAAAGTGTCCTCAGAGCCTTCTGCTTTTCAGGTCAAATGCAATTATTTAGCATAATTTTCAAGACAACTGGAAGCAGTAGGATCCAAGTAGAACAGGGAATTTGGGTTAAATTTCAAGTATACAGACTTGAAATAATGCTTCACAGGGCAAATTCTGTATATGGATACACTTTAAACAAGACTGGATAACAATGCTTTCTAAAGACATCAAAGAGAGTGTAACCACCAGTCCAAATTGTGTCAATTAAGAAAGAATGCAATGTTTAAGGAAAAGGAAACTGTTCTGAACCAGCTGCTAAAGAAATGGACTAGTATAAAAAATGTTTGCTTACTATTAAAAAAACCCACATAAAAACCTTTCAAAACAAGCTTTAAAATAACTTTTAAAACAAACCCTTAAGCAGAGCGATGATCCAAAGCAGAGTAGGAACAACATTTCATACTACAGAGAGAAGAAAAAGCAGTCTAGAATCTAAATTACAGGTCAATGAAGAACTGACATGCTCAATATTGTTCCGGTTTCTTTAAGTGAATTTTAACAACATGCCTGCATGGACAGAGAGGCTGGCTGTTGCTAGTTCTTTATGCTTTAATATGATAGGAACGAAGAGGAAAACCTAGAGTGCATCAGTATTTACATGAACCCTCTAGTAGAGAGAAATAAAGAGCTAACTCCCAGCATGTTTGGAGAACTGACCCTAGAGAAAAGTATTACTTCTACTCAACTGGCCAGCACCAGACAGAGACTACTGAAAGTCAATGAAAACAACTGAGTAAATGGGAATCCCTGTGTCTCCATCAAGTTTTTGTTTTTTTGGTTTTGTTTTTTTTTTTTTTTTTTTTTAATCAATGCTGCTTTATCTTCCCACACCTTAGTAACTAGAAGGTATTTCTAAAGTACTGAGAAATCAGAGATTTCCCACTGGGGAAAAATCTGATGCATAAACATAGAACCTAAATTTCCCTACGTATGTTTCAAAAATGTCCATGGGTGACTGAGGAACATAAAGAGTTACTTTTCTAATTAAAGAAAAGCAATGGTACATTCACTGGAATTGGAATGCAGCAAGTGCCAAATAAAACAAACAATAAAATATTTTAGTTTTTATCACACTGCATCATTAATCTACGGTACTAAGTAATACCAGAAATCACTGATGCCAACAGTTTAGGACTCTAAGGTGGACTTTATGTTTATATGAAAACTTGAAACATTCACAGTTATAGTAAGTAAAAAAAACCCCACAAACCAACTATAAAATTTTATAAGCCTTCATGCATCAGTAAATAAGCAAATCTTTAACTGCTGAGAATTAGGAAGAAGCCTTCCATGTGGACAAAATATTCCATAATTGCCCACCTTGGGGTTTCTTGCACTTCTCTCTGAAGGACCTGGTGCTGGCTTAAAGAAAATTAAATGCATGGATGACAGGCCTGACTCATAATGGTAATACTTACTCTAGAATGCAATGTAACTCTTTTTACTTTTTGAAAATGTTATAAACTTACAACACAGAAATCTATATCACAGATGTTTTACCTGTGAAAATTAAGGGCTAGTGGTTAATCTCATCTCTTCACAGCAGCATTACTCCTTGCGTAGATCATCCATCCCTTTGGTCAGGTTTAATTACCTTACCAGTACCATCCAGTACTGTCAATCTCAGCTACTTCATGCTACTTCATAGTCCAGCACTATGGCATTGCCATAACTAACAGGCTTTTGTTTGAAAGACCTCAGGTTTTATAAGCTTGGAAGGCCTGAGAATTATGTCTAGTTGGGCTGGCTTTGGACTCTTCGTGTCCTTCCTGTGCTTTGCTTTACCTGATTTTGCTGTAACAGCAACAGACTTGGCACTGGCGGCCACATGGCTGTAAACAGCTCACCAATGCTGAAAGAAGTTAAAGAAACGCACATTTGGAAACTGACAAAACTGATGTTAGGGCTTACAGAAAAAAGAAATAGTATCTGCATCACATAAAGTATAATGTATAGTAAATTCAGGTACATTGTGAAGCTGCAAAACAGTGAGGAGTGAGCCAAAATATAGAAGTGTGTCAACAAACAAAAATGACCTCTAACAAATCCTGAGCAGTGGAAGAAGAAGACATGAACATCAAAGTAGTAAAGGACATCACATAATGCTAACTCACCACAGCCTTGGCCAGCCTCAGAATGAAACCACTGAGGCTGGAACTCAAAGGACAAGGAGAAGGGTGAGCATAACAGCAGGAAAAGGGAGCAGAAATTAAGTGTGTCTATGGCAATTGTAACTGTATTCTTCCACCAGGTCTTCTCTCTTTCTGTAGGAATGAACTATGACTCTTTGATTAGATGGTCAAGATTTCCTTCAATAAGTAAGTAGTTTTACATATAAAATACTAACAATTTATTACGCATTTATGTGAGGATGTAACAGGAAGCATTTACAGATTTTTACTTTTGCTGTTCTCTGGAGGTATAAAAATAAACCTCGTTTATGTCATCTCATGAATGTTTATGAGAGTTGAACTGACAAGACATTGGCAAAATTGACAACTCTTACCGTAGGTATCTCTCTCACCTAATGGTGTTTCCTTTTCCTACAGAATTCAAAAACTGGGATTATTAGCAATGCTTTCCACTTATTTATAATTTCTTGCAGTTTTTTTTTTTTTCCCCAAGGCTATTAGTTCCATACTTTCCTTAATCTTAAAAATTTTAATCTCCTGCTCTGCCTCGACATTAGGAAATCTTAGAAATAGTTCACTTCACTTACTCACAGTCTCACAGTGAAAGGAACATTTTACTAAATGTGATGAATCCTGAAAAGAAGGCCGTTTGCTGTAAAGTAGGGATGTTTAATGGAGAAGAAGACCATTGGAAAGAAAAACGTGGAAAGCCAAAAGTTCCATAAAAAAAAAGAGATTGCAGGAGGAGAAAGGGTAATTTCAAGTTTACGCCGAGAAAATACTTTTCTGTGAAATCAGAATCTTTCTGTCTTTGATACAGAATATTTGGGCACTATGAGGCAAGTCACTCAAACCAAGCACCTACTACATGCTCTTTCCCTGAGTTCTTGAATGCCTGCCTTACTACTCCAGGTCTGCTCAGGACAACAGTTGAGTGTTTCCAGCTGAAACTGAATTGTGCTTTGAACACATAATAGGCTATACAACCCAGAGAGCTCTTAAAAACTGTGCCACAGACACATGATGATGAACAACTACAAGTATGTGATGCTCTTCACCTCGATCTCTGTGAATAAGCTTTCCCTCAGTCAACTGGAAGTAATAATGAAAACTCTTCACATTATGACGCTAAATGCATTACTATTTATAATGCAGTTAGATATGTTTGTAATGTTTGCAAAGGGAGAGGTAAAAATCTCAAGTTTTCATAGCTTGGAGTTGCTTATAAGCCCTGTACCACATGCTGAATAACAGAATAAAAATCAAGTATTGAGTATTTTTTTCAGCAAGTGAGCATGGTTCATGCTAAAATATATAGAGAACTTATGGCAAGGAAATGAAGTAACCAAGTTGAAGCAGCAATGTTTCATAAGTGGAAAATTAAGTTTTAACTATAAACTGCAAAAACTTTTTTGACTCTGCAATATCTTTAATATCTTGCATTTTTAAAGTAAGTAGAGAAGCAGAAAATGTAGTGTGTAAAATCAGCTGACATCTCTAGGGTTGGACTTGTCAGTCACTACACATACCTCACGCATCTGAGCTTGTGGAAAAAGTAGTGTCAGCATCTTGCTATCCTCTTTGCAGGCCTGCTAATTGCTTCTGGCCAAGTGCTTCGCAGGTATTTTACAGGACTCTCCCTGCTGCTTTTATTCTCATCTGTTTGGTTTTTTTTAATAAACCAAAACAACAACAACGACAAACCACCAAACAACTCTTTAGGCATGTGACCAACGCCTACTAGAATCAGACTAGGTCTTCCTCTCACCGGTCTTTGTTTCCTTCTATGAAATCATTTCTTAGCAAACATATACTCCTGCTTTGTCTCCTTATCCTATCAGTTTGTTCATGGCAGTCCGTGTAGGTTTCTCTCCTGCTTTCCCTTGCCCTATCAGTACTGATTGGCTGACCAGACCTTTGATTTCTTTCCTACTGTGATAGGGACATGGCACCTATTTTTTCCCAGATACTTTTCACGTGCCACTTCTCTCTCAAGTGACAGCATCCCTGTTTCCAACTAGGAACAGCCTCCCTCCTGTACACACCTATTCCAGCCATCAGTTCAACATCTTCACTCTCCTTCCTCTAGTTTTACATATTCTTTTCTGCACAAAGAAAAAAAAAATCCTTGCAGATTTTTTTTTTCTAATTTTCAGTGCTTCACTGTATTTCAGTTTAAGCAGAAGGTGACTGTGAAGGTGACTACATGCACACTCCAGGGCTGTAAAAGACATGTCAGGGGGTAAGTCATACACATTCCTTGTGTTCAGCAATGAAGTGTGGTTTGGGCATCAGTAGTGAGAGAAAAGCTAATGCCTACAAACAATTTGATGGGTGTTAACATCTTTGAAATGGGTCCTAATGTCTCTCCTAACTTTGGGTACCAGGTTTCTTGCAGAGCCCAGACAGCTCGGCTCCTGAAGCAGACCAGGGTCTGCACAGCCTGAGTTTCTGAGCTTTGGGGTGGAATTGGGCAGGTTCAAGGGGGAATCCGTGGAAGGCAGTCGGGGAAGGCTGTGCCTCCTGAGTACCTCAGCCAGAGGGGAAAGGAAGAGGGCGCCGTGCGGCCGGGAGCTCAGGATCAAAGGAGACGGCGCCCTCCGAAACCCCGAGAGAGAAACTCCGAGAGAGAAAACCCCGCGGGCGAGTGCCCGGGGCACTCTCCCTCTATTCGAATGGACTTGCAGGACTCCTCTGTATCCTTTTTATACATAAACCTCTGACGTCTGTGGATTTTCCTCACAATAGGAGCTATAAAAGGATTAAGCTTGCTGAAGATCCTAGCTGTAAAACTTGGAAGTTTATATTTTGTAATTTGACCAAGTTTGGGCTCTTTTTAACAGGAATTTCACAGCAGATACACCCTGCTGTAAAGGCTCCCCTACTTCCAAATTTTACATCTTTACCTAAAACATGGACCCAGAAGAGGCTCTGAAAGAAAGAAAGGTGCTTTTGAATTATTGAACTTTGCACAATAGCTTATTTTCCCCAAACTTCCTCCTAGAAATTGACAAAGCTTTCTGATGATGAATCCACCCTCTGAGTCCAGAATTGCCTGATGAGTATTGCATCTTGTCACAGTAATTAATACTGCAACTATGGTTATAAGACAAAATTAATAGGAGTAACAGAAACTAATTTACCAGATATCTTAGGTTCTAAGCCTTAAATTCATATCCTGCAGTCTCTACTCATTATAGGAGTATTTCTGCACACAAGGAATGCAAATGCACATGTATTTTATATTATGACTGTGTGACAATATAATTCTCTCGTAGAGAGTTAAAAATCCTGATATGCACACATTCATCCTTAATGGAGTGACAGAGCTTTTCAGTTGACATTTACATAATTTTGCTGCCAGAGTTACCAGGATATATTTACATATATAGTTTTCATTTCGTATATATCATATACCTTTTCCATCGTAGAGACACATGATAAGCCACAGTTATCTAAATTGATGTGAAGCAAAACTGACACAATGCCAACCAAATTCCCAGAATGACAATTCAGTCTGTCATTGCATCACCCCTCAGGCAAGGCCTGAGTAAGAAAGATATTGTTGTGTCCCTTGAAGGTCAATAAGCACAGGTTCAGCTATAGCTTGGGAAAAAAAAATACAAGAAGTATTTTTCAGTAACTATTGAGCTCTGGGGCTATTCATGTAAATTTTGACTTGAACTTGAGATTGAGTCCTTGATCTAATGCATAACTGTTCAAACCTTAAAGCTTTCTTTTATAGTACACTATTTTCAGTACTTCTTCAGACATATTGATGAGTATGTTAGATAATCATTGAACTATCTTTTCATAAATATCCAAACACCTTACCTTGGAATGGGAAAAAAATGTGGATAAACTTTGAAAGTGTGTTTAACTCAGTCATCATCATTGTCACCTTGGCCTCATCTGTGTACTACATCTGGTATCTCCTCTAGCTGAAGAGTGATCCTTATAGAGAACATTCTATAAGAGAATCAGTTACCTGGTGCTTGCTTGAGGCTTATATTCCTGGTTACCAAGAGAGTAGGTTTAGATGTTCATGGTATTGTCACATAAGTAAGAGCTAGGGCATAGCTGAAAAGAGTAGTCAGAGCATCCAATTCCTACTGTAAGCTGAACATCCACAATGCAGCTCTAAATTCTCTCTGCATCCTTATGTGATGTATTTCACTTTTTGGTTGCCTCTGAAGTTAGTCAGTTCCTATGTAGGTGCATTGTGTTGTGGCATGGGGTGGCACAAGTCTGACAAATTAGTATGAATAAGGACCCCAGTAGTACTAACCTGCTGAAATATAAGCAGAAACAGAAGGAAATTATTGGCTCACTTTTAAACAGGAGAGGTGAACTAGTCACCAACACTGAAAAGGCAGAATTTCTCTACACTTTCTACACCTCTCTCTTTAGCAGCATTTTTGGGTCCCAAGCCTTGTGAACAAAAATCCAGGTTGATGAAAACACAGATCCACTCTCAGTGAAGGACAAGTTGGTGTGTGAGCAATTACAGGAGTTTGATCCCTACAAATTCATGTGCTCTGGCAATATCCACTCATAAGTGTTAGAGAGCTGGCTGAAATGGTTGTGAGGTCAGGTAGATCCCACTCTGGGCTGTAATTACATCAGAGACTGAGGAACAAGACTGACCAAAGAGTAGGTCACACTAACTCTCAAGGTGAAGGGCTGCCTATGTTCCCTGCATGCTCTACCTTCCCTTTACCTCAACTGTTTACATAAATAATGGTCATTGCCATTGTCTTTGCTATTTTATTTCTCAACTGTGAGAAAAATTATTTAGGATTTCAGTGCCTTTGAGAAAATTTGTAACTTTTAAGAGGGAGAGAGATGAAAGATGCTATTATGCTTGAAGTTTTTTACTGCTGCAGTCAACCAGTACTCCAGCCTGCTGACAATTGTAGATCTGATGAATAGGGATGGCTTTATTGAGT
The DNA here is from genome assembly GCF_009819655.1 of Sylvia atricapilla. NCBI lineage: Eukaryota > Metazoa > Chordata > Aves > Passeriformes > Sylviidae > Sylvia > Sylvia atricapilla. Next base: position 22,786,088 of record NC_089145.1, on the reverse strand, counting down.
GGAAATCTGATGGACTTTCTTTTCAATTTATCTGATTTTCACAAGAAAGAGTTTGCTAAAATGTTAAAATAAAGTTTGCCACATTGTACCTTCACAGACAGACTAGAAAGGCAATCACTCAGATGACCATGAGATTCCATGAACTACCGGTAGCTGAAATCTAAAGTACCTATTGAGAATAATAATTTGGAGGCAGACACATGCTGGCAGTCAGAAAAAATTTGTTTGAGCTTTGCTACTGGAAACCTGGTTCAAGTCCAGTCTTGGTTCACGTAAGGGATGTGCAAATAGCTAAAAAATTTCTGATTTAGGTTTTTAAATTTTTTTTTCTTAGAAAAGATATGAAGACAGCCACAGAAGGGAGCATTAAGCAATAAGAGATAAAATGGTCCAGGTGAGGAGTCATTAGGCACTTGGAGATGCCGGCTTCCAGCACTAGGTATGACAAATGAAATGAGCTATACGGAGGACTAGAGTAGATAAGTCAGCCAGTTATGAAATAAGGAACTTACAGTGGGAGATGAATACCATAGACCACTGCAGTACTGCTCCACCTTTGTCTAAAAACTCACAGCTCTGTGACAATGGGCAGTCAGAACAGATGGAGATTTCTTCCAAGAGAAACCTGTCTATTTAAAGATATATTGTAATAATAGAAATCTTCAAACAGATTTAATTTGTTCTGCAAAAATGAAAGGAAAAGACAGCATGTTTTTACAAATTGGCAATAAGGAATGCAGTGTAATCAAATAAAAGGTTGTATTAGAGATCTAAATAAAAGAGTCACTGTAAAAGCATTCAGAGAGTTAATATAAATAAAATGTAATTGAATTTAAATTATGGAAATCAATGATATAAAAACATCAGCAAATCCCATAAAGATATCCATTCATGAGGCTCATTAACACCAAAGAGAAAGAAATAAAACTCTGTTTGGATACTAAAATTTGAAATAAGGGAAAGTCGAAGTGGAGGGCTGTGAAAAGTGGGATAGAATATCATGTGATATACAGGTGAAAAACAGCTGGATTAGAGAAGTATGAGCCATTAGAGAAGACACAGGCACTAGAAGGGGACAAAGAGAGAAGAGTGGTATGAAATCAACAGCAATTCAATAAAGACCCATCCTGGATTAAATCTTGACATAAGTGATAAACTAATCAAAGTACTTAGGGAGGTGGTAGTTAGATTAACTCTTCTGGTGTCTATTAAAAGACTCTGTATCATGGACTTAAAAATGATAGAAACTAGCAAAAACTTGAGAGTTCACTGAATAATGTTATAAATGATAGACAGAATTGAGGCAGACTACTGTAAAGTGGAAATCCAACACTGTACATTGTTCTCTTGAGCAGGTTGCATGATCAATTTATATGTGCAAAGACCACTGACCATCCAGTATTTAAGACAGCACTGGTAATAGGAAAAATATCAGAAAAAAAAAATTGAAATACAAGTCAGAAATAGAAACCTGAGACTTCTAAGTGACAAGAAATGACAGAAAGCCATATGAGAGGGTGTACAGATATTAATACAAAGAATAAGCCTATATAAAGGCACAGTGTAAGAATCATGAAAATGTAAATGAGAGTATGAGTTTCAACCTGGTGAACTCACTGTTGTAGTATGACTGTTGAATACCCCATGTAAAGTGCACAAGTGCACTGGGTATATTGTGTGGCTTTTTGCCACACAAAAATTTTTTAATGAATATATTTAGTATAATTACTTGATCTTAATTTAAACACCAAATCGTATTTCATTGTACTGACATTGCCTTGAAAAAGAATGAAATTTTCTCTGTACTTTTGAAAAAACACCAAATTTTGCCAGCAGATCCTAGGGTTTGCCATCCATTATATTAGATAAAAGTCAGGCAGCCTGGAGTTACCTAACAGTATTTTCCCTATCTTTTTAAGCCTTTATAAACAAGAGCACAGCCTCTTCATAGCCATACCATACTCCCCTGATTCTGGGGAATCACAGACGTTCCCCACAGAGAAGCTGTATGTGAAGTCCATACCAAATCAGCACAGTTTGTTAAGTTTGCTAAGAAAAGCAGTAATTGATGTCTCAATGCTGTTAATTTGTCTTCTGAGAGAAGATTCTTTTATTAAACCTTCTTGATGGTGGATCATCATTTAAAGGGTTGGATGTTTAGGGATTATTTTGGTTGTGGTTTTTTTCCTTCTGATTTAGGGGTGAGGGATGCTAGATAATGAAGATGGGAACAAAGAAGAACTTTTGAGAAGCACAGCTTGCCTTTTCACTCAATAAGTATTACAGATTTTCTTTTACCAATTTCTGAATCACTTCATATTGGCCACAATCAAAGTTTAGGACCCCAGACTCCGTGAACTCCTGATATGTTAATCTTGCCATAAATATCTGCAACACAAATGACTCCCACACTCAACAGAAGCACAGAACTGTTTAACTTTTGTCTGGCAGATCTGATGAGGGAGTTGGGTGCTATTTTAAGAGTTCCAAGAACTTTCCCACTGCATGCTAGGACATCACGGACCTTATTTTAACATCATCAGCTGCAGACAGAAGAGCAGCCACATTAACTGCACAAATCATGCATGTCCTGTTTTTCTAATATATTGACCTAAGACTGCAGGTGAAGTACAGGAAAAAAAAAAAAAAAAAAAAAAAAAAAAAAAAAAAAAAAAGAAACCACACAATAGATTTTGATAAATCTTAAATTTGCTATATGAAAAACATTTGCCAAGCAATTTTCCTCCTTCAGTTTAATCACCAACATCTGGCCTTGTAACAAGTTTTTCTCCATTGTATGCTACCTAGAAAAGAGTTCTGTATCTGCAAGAGAAGGGGATTTTCTCTTCAATCCTAGTTCCCAGCAAGAAGTCCTTCAATTTAGCCTGAGGAGGTTACTACAGACAAGAAGGCAGAGAGTGAAATTGCATTTATACTCCAAGCTGGAACAGGAAATTGCCTTTTTTTTTTTCTCTTTTTTTCCACATGGGATTGTTCTCCAACTGTTCCATGATTATTGAGAAGACAATAAGGGCAGTGGGATACTTGTAATAAGAGGGAAAAGGGTTTTTCAAATTCTTGATACACTGAAAACATGGTCCAAATTCCTACTAAAAGTATATCCACCTTGCATTTTAAAAGGGATAATGTGACTTGGGTATTACATATAATAAAAAATATTCTGTTTACCTGAATTCTTATAAAATCTTTGCTCGTGGGATGAACTTCAGAGACTCTATTCCCTCTCCTCATTCTTAGAGGAATACATGTTTTACCAATCAGAATAATATTATTCATCCCTTTTCCTACATGTAGAAGATAAATCAAGAGAGGTAGTACATCTGAAGCTCTTCACAGAGGATACATGAAAGAATTGTGTTTTTCAAATAGTCGGAGCTGGTAAGAAAATACGAGGAGGTAAAGACTTTAGTTAAAACAAGTGACAACTATAAAAGAATAAGAATGGAGAGAAGTGTTTCAAAACAAAGCCACATTCCTGTAAGTTTTAAAATTAAAGAATTGTGGGATAAGATGAAGTAAGCAGAAAGAAAAATGGCAATAAATGAATGAGATACAGGATGTGACAGTGCAAGGCTGCAGAAAGGCTGGATGGGGTCAAAACAGAGGATTTTTCTAGGAAGCAGAAATACTGCCCTTTGTAAAGAAGTAACTTCATTTCAAAATTCTCAAAATGAGCGGGGAAGACAATATCCCCTCCCAGCCTCCTTACTTCTCCAGCAAAATTCTTCCTTCCAGCAAGCATTTCCCTTTATTTCACTTAAAAATGTAATAATTTTCCAGATAGAATGCCTGGGTGTGTCAATTATTTCTCACCATGTTACTATTCATGTTCCTGTCTTGGCAGTAATAAAATAGCTGTTTTCCCCCATGTTTAAAAAACCTGATGTTAAGAGTGGTTAAAAGAATAAGACATTAAACTCAAAATAAAAATCGGTGACTGTGGAAAAATACCTGATGGCCTCAGATAGGCTTCATCAAGTACAGTCATTATCTAATGTTTTTGCTAAGACAGGGTTCCACTCCTAGGTCAGGCATCCAACAGGGTGCCTAACATCACATATGAAACTGCTCACTATAAGTACACAGTAGTCTTTTAGAGCAGGGTCTATTTGCTCCTTTTAAAGAGAGTCAGACAGATCCCATTAGCATGACCCACTTTCTTAAACGAGGGAAGTCTATTTAGGTTCATTTGTAATTGAGTTACTCAGAAATTACTGAGTTACCAACAAATGCTCCTTAAAGCATAACTGACACAGAAAATAGAATATGAAATGTCAAAAGTCACTCCAATGTGATATGTTGAATATGACAGCAATGGGGCCACTATTACCAGCAACACCAAGAAGAAGAAATAATAGCAAGGAAAAAGAATTCTTTTAGCCTAGAAGTGTAACAATGAACATTTTTTCACATTAAAATACTAAAAGTTCAGGTGCTGAGGGTTAACACAGTGGGACAACAGCCAGGTTAAGAAGGATAGATAGGAGTTCTCCAAATAACCTCCAAATAAGGAGGATCATTTACACTTCTGTTTAATCCCTCTTGTTAATAAATATTGATCATTGCTTCAGTGGGGGATTTTGACCTTAGCCTGAAACACATAGCATTTTTAATAAGAACATTGGAGGACAAAATTCTCTCTTTTTTTTTTTTTTTTTTTTTCCTAACACAAGCAAGGAAAATTCCATGTGTGATTATTTTTTAACAAAAGAACCATGATGACAAACTCATTGAAAAACTTGCCTACTGTACTTCAATTTTTCTGGAACAGAGTGTACTGTTTTTAGGCTACTGGTTTTATCTCTTGGCTTCAGGAAAATGAGCAATTCTAAATCACATCTGCACTGCTCTTGTAACTTGTTTTTAAGTGTGACCACATGGAGATTGCTCCCCAGAAGCAGCTGCTGGCAACATGCACCAAGTAAGGAAGAGTCTTTAGCCAGGACATTTGGCTGATAATTCTGGGTGTATTTTTGACACGTTGACACTCCACCTGCCTGTCACTGGGAAGACTCTAAGTTCAGTAAGCACTCTGGGCGACTAGGAAAGAGCCTTTACCAGCTCTGGCTGGACCAGGGCAGGACAGGGTGGAGCTAGAGCACAGCACGCTGTAACAGAACAGTGAGAGTCCTGCAGCCATTTACACCAAAACAAGTTTTAAACTAAATTCCTCAAATCTGTCTTGATTTTAGAGAAAAACTGTCCCAAGTTAATGGAAATGGTAAGAATGTGTTTTGAATAAGTGAATGAATAACATCATTAGGACTTGGTGTATATCCTGCCCATAAGCAGACTTTCAGGCTACCAAGAACAGCATTTCAAAAAGAGCTTCAGTGAGAACCATAGACTAATAAACATCAGTAAATTATTCTGGAGGCCATCTACTCCATCTTACCATTCAAAGCAGGGTATACTAGAGCAGACTGTTCAAAACCTTATGTTAGCAGAGTTTGGAATTTCTGCAAAGATGGAAATAGAGAAGTTTCACTATAAATAATGAGAATACTTCAAGCTCATAATTAAAATGAGAAACGAGTAAACTGATTTGACTAGAAGCAGCTCACTTTAATATTAACTCAAAGCATAAAATAAAATAATGAATTCTCTGCAGCTCTTCAGAATGATGTGAACCTCTGAAAATAAATTCTCAATGTTGTACTCTTTCCAGGCAGCCTCAAAGGCCAAAAATTCCCAAAGGATATAAGAATATCTGATATCCCAGTGTTAGTGCCAACTAAGTGTTCAAACTTGCCTTGTAATTCTCACACTGAATAGTTATACAGTGGTCAGAAGGCATTTAAAAATTAAAAGAAGACATACTGGAAAAAATAGCTCTTCACATGAAGTTTCTATGCAGACTTATGACTGGGTTATAAATTGTTGAACTCTGAAAAGCATGTCAAATTTTAAAGGGGTATTCAGCCTTCCTCTCCCCTGTCTCTCCCTGCCCCCCATCCCCAGCAGAATGTGTTAGAATCTGTAAGTATAGAAGAAAACAATTTGGAAGATTGCTGTGTTTTACATAAGAACGATCTTTTTTCAGCTCTTTGCCTCCAGTTCTACTCAGAACCTGAAGGTACATAAGCAGCTGCAAAAAAATAATGAAAACAGAGTTAATTAAAAAAATACTCAAAGAACATTTGGGCCCTAATTTTTTTTCTCTTTGTTAATTTGATTTTAACTTGATTGCCTGGATTAAAACGAGGGCGCATTGTAGTTCTTAATTCAAATTAATTCCATAGGGTATTTCCTGTCTTGTGAATTGGTTAGGGGATTTTTTTTTTCAGAGATGAGAGAAGAGGGAATGGGCCTAGGTCTTCTTAAATCCACATATTTTTCTGTTGCTATCTGCTGATAAGTAGACTATAGAAATTTCATAGCTTTGATTGCAAAAAATTGCAGATTGTTCTGTGCATCCATTTAATGCACACAAAGTATTTTATGGGTAGCCAGTGACTGTTTGTTAACCAAACTGTTTGGCTAACATGAACTCTATGTATTACTGCCAGAGGATTCCACTGTGACGTTGTAATTGCTTGCTTCTTAAAGGGGCGATTAAGGCAGTGACTGAAAGGGGACATAATTATAATTTCCTCAACTCTAATCATTTTGGATTTAGGCAGAAAAAGCACAAACTTCAGGGGATTTCTTTAGTTCCTCAACCAATTATATGAAGTAACATTTCTCCATTATACAACACTCATATACATAAACAAGATAATCCTGCACAGAGAAATAAGCCTGCAAGCAATTCTTTCAGCCTCATCAGCTCAGCAGGAGACTTCTGCTGTCTGTGTATAGATGGACTATATATGTACAGGACATGATAGGATTGAGGATCAGAACACTTGTTTTTACTAGGAATGTGAAAGCCAATGACAAGAGGTCATTGCTCAGTTCTGTCATTGCTTTCTTGAACAGATCTGCTGAGGTACAACACACACTTGTCATCAGAGTTCCAGGTGAATATTATAGACAGCCACAAACTGTTCCAGTCACATGGCTTCCTAATCCAACTCTGACTAATGAGCCAACCAAAAATTTTCACTCTCACTAAATTGTGACTATTTTGATCAGCCTAAATTTAAATGCTTCCTACAATTATATTTCCATTATTTTCCTCAAGGGATCCTTTTATTATATGATGGGAAAGCCATTAGTTCCATATTTTTTCTCCTGGAAAAGGCAAAGTTCCTGGAGCTTACAGAACTTATTGATGATTACTGAAAAAGAGAAAAGCCTGGATTAAGGATTATCTGTCTTGTGACTTCTTTCCTTTCTGAGGAGCAGCAGAGGGTGTGGAGGGAGAAGGTAAAGAGGAAGACAGCTGTTTTGATCTGCACATGATGAAATGTTTTCCTGTTTTTCTGTGTGTTTCTGGTTCCTTATGTTTCTGATGAATCAGAAGGGTTTTTACATTAAAAAAAGCAGCATTTGTAAGTAGATTATTAAAAGCTCTACAAAACAAATTGATTATAATTATCTTCTCTATAGAAATGAAGCAGAAAAGAGTGATTTGGATCAGTCAGATCTATGGAACAGCATCTAGACTTTTTACTTAGCCCTAACTGTGTGCCCTCTTTCATTCCTTTCCTGCTACTCTTCCTTTATTTTTGTTTATTTTTTTCCTCTGTGCACTTTGTGCATCTCTCTATTGCCAGTAGTTTTCTCCTAGAACAGCTGCTTCTTGTGTATAAACAAATAACACCCATGGCTGCTATCCTACCATTATGAATTTTCTTTCTGATGATACTCAGGAAAAACAAAATTAAATGATTGGTTCAGGAAAGCCCTAATGAAACTGTAGGGAATCTCTGAGGCAAGACAGAATTTTAAGGATCTTCTTTTGATCGGAGCTGGAGAGCTGACATCTGCTGCCTATTTGTGGAATTTATTGTAATAGATTCGTCCGGGCAGGGCTACATGAGGAACCTCAGTTCACGTGTAACAGCTCCCCCTTGTGTGGGCGTTTCATAAAGTAGCAGGTAATTAAATTGCCTTGCTAGTAAAAAGTTTTAAGAAACCGCTAGTGAAATTAAGCAAAGGAATAGTAGTTTTCTTGCTTAGGAGAGAGAGAAAGACCAGACACATTAAAATGCATGTTGTTTTCATTGCCAAGGATGTGGCGCTTTTCATTGGATATGTCCCCTGGAGTCAAATCACCCTAACAAAACTAACTGCCCTTCCTTCAGCTGAACACTGCGTTGTTCAATTTTTACTTTAGGAGGAGTAAGAGAAATGCATCTGTTTGAAGTCGAAACCACAGATGTGTGAGTCAGCCTAAGCAGCACCTGATTCTATGTCGCAGCTCCTTAACATGGAAGTTAAGAAAGGCAAGATTTGAACAAAGACAGACCAAGACAAACAAATATCATTATAAGATGCAAATGAGACGCAGTCAGTAGGAATTCAGCTTTAGTGCATAGCCCTGATGTCAGAGATCCCTACAATGTCCAGCTACAACCAGTTAGTCTGCTGGAGTGTTCATCAGCTGGAGAGTGAACACGTTTCTTTGCTTTCAGCTTTTTAGAATCAGTCCTTTAAAACAGCATTCTTGTCTTCATTTGTGAGCTACAGATGCAGCAGCCAATTATTTCCCTGCCGTTGGAATGGAGTTAAATAATTAGTCACATCTTCGCTTCACTTTAAAAAAGCTGTGAAACCCATTATATGCTTAAATTGTAATACTTAACTTACTGATTTCAGGTGCTTATGTTCAAAAATCCACTAGGGAAAACTTCCAATCAGCTGTCACTTCAGTCTAGAGACACCTAAACTCCCTGAGGCTTCTCAGATGTGTGTGGGTGGCTGCTAGTTAACCTAGTTCTGGCAAAGCAAATGGGCCCGTGGTAAACCTTTACTACTGGAAGTGTATAAATTAATCAGAGTTATCTTCACAGAACTAGGCTGAGAAGCAAATAGGTCATTGGTAACTAAGTTGAGTAAATAATTGTCATGAGCAAGAGGAGTGGATTGTAATGAGCACAGTTAATGGCACAGTCTTTGTCTGGCTCAGCTATAGCATTGATGGTATTTTACACACAGAAATGATCAGCTTGCTGTCTAGGACAGAACTATGGCCAATTAGGAAGAAGGAAACTAGGTGTTTCTCTGCCTAATTAGAGTAAACGTTCCCAGTACAGCTGTTGTACATTGATAAGATCAGACTCATGGCAACTACATTTTGTAACCACGGCTTGCTCTCTTCTAAAATCTGTCAAATGAAGGAGATGGCAGCTGCACTTCATGTAATAGCCTGGCACTCAGCAGGAGTTGACAGGTGCAGATTTTTTTTCTTTTGAGGAGGTTAATACCCACATGTCCTGTCTCCTAATGCAATAATTGATCATCAGACTCATAGCTGCTTGTGGTGGTGGTGCGTGCTGTACTCCTTTGGGAAGCTGTCACAAAGTATAAGAATTCAAGATTGCCGTATCAGGAATTCATCATGTTGGACACCAGTACTGGAATACATCGCAGGAAAGTGAATGTTCAGGCTCACTGCTCAAGCACTGTTTACACATTTATGCACTGACTGGCTGATAATAAAATACATAAATAAGTTGGCATTGAGAACCCAACACTCCTACACATCTAGGTGAGTGAACCTGCTACAGACTAGGCTGGGTACACACCCTCTGATTCTCTCTTCTGCTCCATGATCTTATGATGAATCTGTGCACCAAATCATGACTTTAGGAGGAGGAGAACAGCAGCCTGCCTTCAGTCCCACAAATAGCTTTTAGTACACCGGGCAGGGCACTTTCTGAAGCTGTAAGTTTTAGACTACCTGAGGCTGAGAGAGCAAATCGCACCTATTTTGTTTGTCTGTCCACTGCAGATACATTCCTTCTTTGCCTCAATTTTTTGGCTCTCAGCAGGACTTACAGAAAAATAGGTGCTCAGGCTGTGGACAATCTTAGCATGCATAGAAGCACTGCTGCGAGTCTTAAGACAGCTAAAGCGTTCTTTAGCTGCCTTAAGAGATCTGTCTTAATGAGAAGACTCCTAAAGGACAGTAGGGTTCACAGGGTTGGGCAACAACGAAAGTGCAACTTCTGGATCAAAAACAAATAGATTTAGGAGCAGATCCAAAAATTACTGAAATGAGTTTCAAGTATCTAAGATTCACTCTTTAAATTATTCTCTATATATTGATTTGCCTATCAAATACAGTAAAGCTGATGCATTTGTTGGCTGGACTATAATTAGGACCTGCCATCTGAAACAGACTGACATACACTGGTGACTCCTTTAAAGGTGCTGTTACATGTGCTGTTTCTCCACTCTAGTAGAGGACAGTGTTACTAAATTATTTTTAATTAACCTTATCGAATGGAGTAATTACTTTGATGGTGGTAATTAAAGCTAACTGATCTCTTGCCCAGAATATATATAAGAGGAAATGTGGTGAGATATGCTTTAATTGTTTTTTTTTTTAAATCTATTTATTCTTAGACTAATATTTCACATTTTCTCTCTTGGGAAAGACTGAAGTGAAATTTAGAAGCCCTCTAATTCTGCTAAAACAAACAAGTAATGCCTCACACTCCTACTTTCAAGAACTTCTTGATTTTCAGTGATTGGAGTACTGTCTTTATGTTTTTTCATATGAATCAGCAGTAGAAAATATTCCGTGTTGATTATAATTCCACAATAAGCCTGTTACTAACTCAACTCTGGCTTCAGGAAAAATATAAATTTGCTGGCTTTACTATGCAGGTATGTTTCCAGGGTGGAAATATCATATGCTGCTAGAAAATAACATTGATTTTTACTAGAACCACAATCAACAGTTTATCTCTGGAGGTCTGAAGAGACTCCTTTTTGAACAATTCCACTGGTGGTCAGATTTAGTAGACTGTTATCCTCTATAAACCAACCATGCAAAACGGACAGCAAAACAGTGCATAAATAAGCAGCCCTGGAGAGAGCACAGAAATCCACACTGATTTGAGCAACTCTTCAGAAAACCTTTCCCACAACTAAACTGGATCTTCCAAGTCTTGCTTTTAAAAATCAATTGCACTATTCCCTGCTTAAACTTTATAAATCACACATCACATTGAGATAAGGACTAACATAAAATCTTTCCATCTGAACTACAGGGATCATTAATCAAAATTAAGTGTTATGGTGGAAAGTGTTCAACAACACTAACTCTGGTGGTACAACCATTACATCAGATAACAAATATTGGTACTTTGTCTCTGAAACAAACCTGTATTCATCCCAACATCAAATTGGCACCAGTGAACTTCAGAATAGGAGCACGGACAAGGGAAATTCAGCTTCAGGATGATGAAGTGCATGCACACAGCAACCCACCTGGAATGAGTGCTGTCCTCTTCATGTTCACATAATACATACTTTGTGTGAGAATTCATTGTACCTATTTCTCACACTGGCCTTTTGATGTCCAAGCTACTGCTGCAGATTTTTAAATCAGATAGCCCAATCTCTTTCCTTTGTCAGGTACTGTAATTCCTAGCTGCCTGTCCTCTGCAGAGTATAAAATTAGGAACTGTGTACTCTTCACTGTTAATATATTACTTTAAGGTTTTGTAAGGAATGTGATAACAAAGGGCTCATTTCTCATGCCGAAACACGACTAAATTCCTGAAATCTGTGAGGCAGGCAGCCTTATTCACTTTGTACAATACTGTACTCTTGGCTGTGTATCAGTCACAGAACTCCTGAATCTCAGATTTGGCCAGACCTCTAATTAGAGGGCTGTCTAAATAATCCACCTTCAGAAGTGCCCTACTGAGTACAATTCCAGCTCAGCCTTGCTCTACAAGGCTTTCACTGACATGGCTGTTCGCTGTGCCCAGCAGTTCCACACCCACACCTCCCGTGTCACTGTACAAACCACAAATGAGGAGTCAACCAGATCACCATGCCAGCAGAGCTCCAGCACCCATGCTCTCCCTGCAGCTCAGTGGATTGCATCTGCTGCCATTTATTCCTCAGGCTGTCTGCGCATTTGGCTTCCTTTTTTCACCAGCTGGGAAAGGTTACCAGCCAGCTGCATGCTTCTGAACAGACAGCAGAAGATCTGCACAGACATACAGGCAGAAGAAAATACAAACAGGAGCCAGCATTTGGCTAGGAATCATTGCTTTTGACACATGGCTGTTCCTCCATAGTGTTCAATCCCATCCATCCTCTGCCCATCTGCTTCCCCCTCGGTGTTCTCACCCCACGACATTTGCAAGGTCGACATCTTGCTGAGTGACAAGATGGAGCACAGACTCATATAGAGGAAATTTTATGTTCAGGATGGAGTCTGGTACGTGCACAAATACAAATCAAAACAGATTGAATCACCCAAGGATGACAAGGAAATATTTCAGAAGGAAAACCTGGCTGAGCTCCTACCTATGATCCAATTAGTCATCTACTCCAGTCTTTCACAGTAAAAGATGCCCTGTTTGACTAGGACCCAAAGTATATCTAGAAAGCTGGATGAGTCAGAAATATGTTGTCTTGAAATATCTTAGAAACACACCTTTGATCACATCCTATTCTGACTGAGATTCTTGTATGTCTGAGAGCATCTTGATTTCCTGGCCAGTCCAGAAGGACGTAGAGACACTTCCCTTTTTTTCCCCATTATATAGGGTATAGTTTTCCAACCAAATGCTACTGGCACATTTGCAGTGCTAAACCAGGGACTTCTCTGGAGGATTGTGACTGGAGACGCCTTTCTAAATGTTTTATATTTCTTCCTTTGTAGAGAGCACTGCTAGTAAAAGGCTGTGTCCCCTCCAAATGTGTTGACTTGGAGTATATTCATGAAGAAAAAAATCACATAATGAATTCCCTTCCTTGTGTCCTGTGCAGCCAAGGAAGTGTTCTCCTGGAAACTTTAAGGATCCATTCAATGCCTACAAACTATATGAATCTGAGCCCGAGGAAATACGTTTTTATGACAGCATCAAATGCAAGCTCTTTCCTTAATCAATCTTTATAATACATTTTGTTTCCTGACTACATGTGTGTCCAGAAGGGCTAGAGAAGTCATTAACCCCCTGTATTCAGGGTTTGAGATGTGGTCACACATCTCAAATCCTGTGTTCAGTTCTCTGCCCCCCACTAGAAGAAAGGACATTGAGGAACTGGTGGGTATCCAGAGAAAGGCAATGGAGCTGGTGAAGGGTCTGGAGCACAAGTCCTTTGGGGAGAAGCTGAGGGAGCTGGGGTTGTTTAGGCTGGAGAAAAGGAGTCTCAGATGGGACCTTATTAGTCTCTACAACTCCCTGAGAGGAGGATGTAGCCAGGTGGGGATCAGTCTCTTCTCCCAGGTAAAAGTGTCAGGACCAGAGGAAGTGGCCTCAAGTTGTGCTAGAGGAGGTTTAGAGTAGATATTAGGAAAAAAATTCTTTACCTAAAGGGTTGTCAAGCTTTGGAACAGACTGCCCAGGGAAAGCAGCTGAATAAATATCACCATTCCTGGGGATATTTAAAAGGTATATAGCTGTGTCACTTAGGGACAGGTTCAGTGGTGAACACAGCCATGCTAATGGTTGGGCTGGATGACCTTAAAGGTCTTTTTGAAACCAAATGATTCTGTGATTTTAAACTCTGTTTCAACTACAGGCACACACAAAATCCTAACCAGTGGCTTGTGCCGTGTCTTTCAGTGGTTATGGTCTCTCAAAGGAAATAGCATCTGGGTGTTATGGCAAAAAGCACGTCTATGGACCCAGGCCTCAGCATCTGAAAAGCCTTCCTGCATGATGAAGGCATTCAAGCAGGCCAAAGTCTGTCAGGATGGATACTGGCAACAGATCTTTGTGGGATCCAGGCCCAGACAGAGCCTGAGGGAGCAGCACAGAAGGCTGCCCCAGTGCAGTCTTCAGTAACAGTGTTCTGATGTAGCAGAACACGCGCAGTAATTGAGACAATACAGCTGGTGATGGGATAAAGCAGCACCTGCTGATTGCCTTGCAAACAAGACTGGTCCAAGAGAAATAGAAATTCAAGCAATTTTACAGACACAACGTGAGTTGGGGTGAAATCACTGGAAATAATGTGGGAAGGCATCATGAAAAAATATTAAACAGGCACTTGAAGAATTTCTGTAGCAATAAAGCTTATATAAAATTGTTCTAATAGATGCTATGGAAGAAAAAAATAGAACATTAGGAATGGAGAAGAGGGACTATGAAGGCACAGAAAAAAAAAATGCTACCATGGGAGAAAATGTAGGTGGAAATATGATCAGTGTTGTACACAGGAACAGAGAAATGTTTAAATAAAACATGTCCAGCTGGTTTGTTCTGCTACTCTTCTTAAGTGAAGTGAAACCATTGAGACAGAAGCCCTGTTCTGTATATTTAATCATTTTTCAGGGAGTGGGATATTAGAAGCTTTGGGAAAACACATCAGAAAGAGATGCGAAAAAGACTCAAGGAAACAGCATGGGACTGAAGCAGATTTTAAACATTTTTCAAGGCAGTAGGAGGCTGAGTATATGGAGTGTGCAGTTGTGTTCAGAAATGGAAGTCTCTTTAGTATGCTGTTACTCAGCTGCATCTTTCAAGCTTGATTAATGCTTAATGTGATTGTCTTTAAAATCTGTCAGCATTTGGCATAGATCAGATAAGTGGCTGTGACAGAAGTGCAAATATTTGTACTGCAGTTTTGTACCCTAATGTGGTTATGATTAATAAGTTTTGCTTATGCACCTCTAGAGATTGTTTTGTAAATTATCCTGCTTGGATATATTAAATTTGTATTAAATCAAATTGCTCAAATGTATCTTCCTATGGGTTTACTATTTTAAATAAATAGGCAACAACATTGCTTGGAGAACCTAGCTGGCCCATTTTAAAAATCATGCCAAAATTGAACAGATTAAATTGATCAGGGAGAGATCAAATCACAGGACATATCTTCTGATATAGGCAGGAAATGGGAGTAAAACAATACTTTAAAAATAACTTTCAGGAAAACAAAAGAAGTGACAGTTTTTTCAATAAAGATAACAGATTCCATATGTTGTAAAATGTAAAGTTCACACAAATCAAGCTGTAAAAGTGAATTATTTGGAGATAGAACACAAAGAAAGGAGTAGCTGTTGACTAAAGGTGCAATGATGCATTAGAGAAGTTTTTTGCTATCCTCTCTTTATCTGAAGGACATGAAACAATGGGATCTTCCAAAATGGACATGCTGTGCAAAGAGAGAAAAAAGCAAAGCTATTTTTTTGTCTGGTGTTCAAGCAACCTTTTGTTACCTTAGGTGTGTAATGGATCTTGGTAACATCAATAGTCACCAACTACACTGTGCTGAAAGAGAAGCTTAGAGTTTCTCAAATTCATAGCTAAAACTGAGTTAAAGTGATTGAGGAAAGTAGCCAGGGAGGATGGCTGGTGACAGATGATACAATTGATATTTATCAGATTACAGATTTGAATTAGATGCTAGATTATTAGGGCACCCAAAGGGTCAGAGAAAAGAAAAATACTCACTGCCTTTGACAGTCCGATTTTTTGGGATTCAGTCTCCATAGGCAAATAATTTCCACTTCTTGACCAGAAATTACATTTGATCCAATGGAAGTCTGAACTTAGGCAAAGAAGAAAAAGTAATGGTGTTGTCCTCACTTAAGTTTCAGTCCAATTGTCACACTTCCAACTCTGATAGTGACCTGCTTCCTTTTCCACTCCTACACAGGGTTTCATAGTTTTCTCTACTCCTCACTTTGATCCACAAAAAGACCAATTTCCTGTAAGGATTCTTGTCTGTGAATTTATGTCCTTATTCTTTGGAACTTAGTTTCCTATTCATGTTTTCCTTCTATAAACTCTCCTGGCAATTTTTTTTTCTATATGCAATTCAGATACAGCAAAAGGAGCAGGCACAGTGTGATAATGTTTGGTAGAATGAGAATGACAAAATGAGACGAGACACTTGGCAATGATAAGGAAGGTTGAAATAAACTGTATCCTAAATCTGAAAATAAGGTCCTTGTTAAAACAAATATTATTAAATTATCCCTAAGTTACTGTCTATTTTTGCTTTGAAGTGTAACCAGCCCAGAAACGTCCCAACTCCCACATCTGGGTTGACATCGACTGTAGATAGACTAACAGTTTTACATAAATATTTGAACAGAATTCCTGTCTACATCTGATTTTCTCCTGTAAATCTGGGGAATTTTTCCAAGTAAGACATTCAAATGATGATGTCCTCAAAACAAACATATATTTTTTCCAGAACTCTTCAAAGGACAACCTTCCTTTATCAAGCAAGTAGCACAACAATTTTGATAGATATGACTGTGTGACAATTCAGATTTTTTTGCACCCTGAAAAGAAGTTCTCTTGCTTCTTCAAGCTGAGAACCATGAATATTTGCATACAAATACAGCTTTGGGACATAGCTGCATTCTGTTGTATATACTGATTCCAAAGAGTGAGATGCTTGAAACTGTATTTCAAAAGTTCTGAATTCATAAGCTGCAAACAGCCTGTCACTAGCGATTATTTCTCTCCAGACAACAGAATGACAGCAAAGTTATTGTCTACATTTTAGTGATCTGAACACTTATGGATTCACTGAGAAGCAAAATGTCTATAGAAGCCAGATAACCTCCCTCTGTCCTTCTAAGTCTTTGGGCAACGGATTATGGGCTGTGAATGATCAAATCTTTGTGTTGTTTTGGTGACTGAATCCTGAAAAGTGCAGTGTTCAGCTTCTGATTCTGCAGCTGTTTGTGTAGGTTTCAGCACATGTTCTGTTAAGAACTGTTGAAGTAATGCCCCTCTGTGACAGGTTCCCTCCCCTCAAAAGGAAACACATTAGGACATGTTCTCAATCTCAAGCTGAATTTAGGATCTCTGAGCCACTGCCTTTGTTGTTGTCTTTTTTAACATTGAAGCTATTTGAAAAACCTTTAGTGATTGAAAACTTGGAAATCAACAAGTTCTCAGCTATTTAAGTTGTTAGATATGGTCTAACATGGTGGATTCAGGATCTTGAACTTAGATGTTTAAATCTTATCCAAATTCTATTTTGAGTTGAACATTTTCATATATCATGTTTAGTTTAAGAAGTGACTTAAGGTATATCTTGTCTGCTGATCTTATTTTCAACTATTCCTGGATTTCAGCCCAAGCCATCTCAATATTCAAGTCTGAAAGTACTTCAATCTCTAGATGATGCCAGATATGCAGGAGGATTAGAAAGTAGGTCTTTGTTGTGTTTATTTTTAACTTTAGCTGTTATCTATCTCCTCTGGAATAAAAGAAGCAAGCAAAATACCCTTGAAATTCTGATATACATTCAACGTCTTTCTGAATCTTCTCCCTACTGAAAAGCCAGTTCACAACAGCTGAGAGAAAAGAAAATACTCAAAAAAATCTCAAAGAACTATGGGATATGCACTCAGGAAATACCAATAAGGACAGAAAGAGTAATTGGAGTGCCTTGTCCTCAAATGCTGGCCAGTCAAGCATATTTTGGCTGCTCTGGCAGAGGTAGCAAGCAGTCACAATGAAGAGATAGTCTTAAAACATAAAACTTATCCTTGCTTACAGTCCCTTAGATATCTCAGCTTTTAAAATAGCAAAGGTCATTTATCTGCAGTTCTATAGCTTGCCTCTCACTTACAGCTTTGAAGCCTTTCACCTCAGCTGCTGTGGCCGTGTTTTCCCAGAGATGCCTTGGCCGTGTTCCCTGTTATTCTCATCCTGCTATTCTCATGGCCTGGTACCTGCAATCCCCAATTAGTGCTGAGTTTTCGTTTGAAGTCACACCAGTGATAGATTTTACCCCCTTCCTACCTCATGGCTGCAGAATTTGGTTTATATTAGGGGAGCTGATAATACACATGCACAAAGTTTTGACAAGGACACTGCACCTGTGCCTGATCAAAGCATGCTCCAAGCTGTTCTAATAGAAGAAAGAACCTACACAGGAAAATTTAAAGTCTGTCAGCCTGAAATGAGCACCTGAAAAGGGCAAAGGAAAGAGTCAGAAATTGGTCCTTGCCAAGAGGGTACTCACTGCTTTTACTACCAAGAGTAAGGAGGTTGTTTAGGGTGAATGATTTTTATTGGGTTTCTTTGTTTTGCTTTTGAGGGAGATGATACCCTTCCATTCCCTGCCAGTATGTGCCTCCCCATCCATCCTGACTCCTTCTCCTTATATAATCAGCAGGAAGCCTGTCATTGCTCAACAGAGGCCTCCACAAAGTACACAGCTGTGCTCTGGCTACTTTTCTGCCCTTTGAACCTTTGATCTTCTACCCAGCTCTGCACTCAGGTTTATTAGCCAGTATTCTGCACAGGTACAGTGACACTGGCCGTTGGTCAGTCTATGGCAACAACCACCAATCACTGAAACACACCTCCAGAATGTTTCCAAAAACTGGTCATTTGTGAAATGGTTTCAAGCAATTATGGACCACAGTTCAGCAGTAAAACAAGGATAAATCACCCTTGATTGCCACCAGAAATTAATTTCTGTTTGTTATACATTATTAATTACTGACATCAATTATTCACAAACCACTACAAGTCACCAGCAATCACCAGTATGTAGCACCAAAGACCATTTGCTTTGCCACTGTATTTAATTGCAAAAGCTATGAGGCTTTATACAGACAAGTTCAACAAGTTTAGCAGATCGCACCTCTTGCTTATTCCCAGCACACAGGGACAGAATACTGCTGTAATCAAAGGATGCCCAAAGGCACTCTATGCCTTTCCACTCAATTCAGAATTCCAGGTGATAAGGTTTCTTCAGAACAGCATTTGCAACATGCACATCTGGTGTCCATTTCCAAGTTTCAGAACAATATTCACTCAAATAAAGGCTCTTTAAGCCTTTACTTATTTATAATCTTTTACTCTGCAAGACAATAACCAAAGGCTTTGGAAACAGTCAACATACATAAGACCATTCTAAACATTAATAAAAATTCTCTTTAAACACTGGAGAAATTTAACAGGTCAAATTACAAAAATAATTGCTAAAAAAATGGAAAATGGATGACAGTTATAAATATTGCATGGGATTGTTGAGCCCTAGAAGAATGCCGCCTTCTAATTAACAGTAAATCAGATTCTTTAGAACACTTCAAAAATACCTGAACTGTTGCATGGATAGGCATAAGCATTTTTCACCTAAATAGTCTTGCAATATCATTCACCCTCCTGAATATAGAAAATCTGACAGAAAATTAATACCCTAACATGTTATATCTGACATTTATGGATGTAATCAGATACCATTCTTCTCTGAATGGGGTCACCATTGCCTCTAATTAGACAGACAAAATTAGTCCTCATTTTGAAATGTAGATTCTGTTCCTGTTATGTTCCATTTGACATGATCTCTTATGATGACTGACATACATTATGTACATGGATATTAGAGCACTACTCCTTGCTAATTACATATATTTATTACAGATCCAAAGAAAAAAAGACTATTCAAGATACTGGCAGCTATCAAAGTTTTGTCTCAATGAAGACATTGCCCTGCAGCTCAACAAAATGAAAAAATGAAAAATGGCCATAAGATGCAACAGAGACATCCCCCTTCATATTCTTCTCCTCAAATCATTGGTCAACATTCTCTCATCTCTGCTCAGAGTCAAACACCTGGAGATACAAAATGGTCTGCAACTGTGTTTCATAAGAAGAAGAAAACATATTGATGCCAAATGACCCTCAGAGAGAACACATCACCCAAGACAGAGAATCTGGTAGTTCTAAATCAACACAAATTTCTTGTCTGGAGAGATTCTCAAAAACTGCTTTCATGCAGTAAGGAGGGAAGAACCAAAATCACAGATACAAGTTCTGCAGTACTGCAGGATTCAATTAAGATCAGCAACTGAAAAGTAAATTGCTCTGCTTTTAGTCCTATACTCCAGTACATCTCAGGCTTAGACAACTCAGTTTAGGTTTCTCAAAATATCGGAAACATTGGTGGCACCATAAAGACAATAAGATGAAATCAAGGTTCCTGAGCCACTGGGACCACATAATCTCCAAAGTCTAAAACACAGTAAGCAAGATTTTTTGACTTTACACACTGCCTATTATGTAAGTTTGTCCTTTACTGTAACCAGAATTGGAGCATTTGTCTTCAGAAAAAATTGAGAAGTACTGATCAGAAATTTTCTTTTTAATATAGTGTTAGAAAGTGGTAAATATCTTCATTTTTGGTTTTAAGCCATCATCAAAACTTGCTGTGCAGCATGTGATATGTCCCATTCTTTGGTTTGGAAAAATATATAGTAAAATACCACAAGAGTGCTTTGAACTGACTGCAGCAGAAACACTCAGAATTCATCATACAGAGCTCTGAAGTGGCACTGTAGATATGGCAGAGAGTTAACTTCATCTGCTTCAAATTAAAAATATGCTTCTTTTGCCAGGTTTCCAGTTGTATATCAGGCATTTCAAGATCTGTGCAAACATTTACACGAAGCACTGCTGGAATGATGCTCTTTATACCAAATGCTAAAAAACATGTTGCATCCATCTCTGCAATGACTGAAACAGAACCTCAGCAGCTGGGCAGAGCAGGATGGAGCTGCAGAGACAAAATAAAATACACCCAATAACAGCAGTGAAGTCACCAGTTTCCAATTCCTCCTTTCCCTCCCGAGAGAGCACAGTTAGACCCTTTGTAAGCTTTACCTTGAGTATCTTTGACTAATTAAGCTATTTCAGCCTTGTGCTGCTTCTGTAGGGCAAACAGAACTTTGGAAGGCAAATATGATTGGCAGCATCACACTGGCTCAGTAATACATGCTAAGAGGAAAATATGATAAACCATTCTCAGAAAAATGCATGTACTTTCCACAGTTTATTGCTAAGCACTGAATTACATCTGCACAAGTAAAAACACAAATGGTGGGTGAAGCTGAAAACAAACAAGCAGTCTCCTTAAAGGTTAGTCCAATTAGCAACTGATGGAATCAAACCGCTAGTTTAAGTTTCTTTTCTCCAGATTAGAAGTGTTTGCAAAAATGACTACATTAGGTAGCAAAAGACAGAGATGAAATATCCAAAGAATACTTCCTGACAATGAAAGCTTCTGATGAGAAGAAATCTCCCCAGAGAAAAGACATCAGCTAACCACTGGGATTATTTAAGAAAGTACTGGATGATACATTAAACAATATGAGGAATTTAAAGAATAATTTTCCAATTTTTATTCCTGTGATATTCTAATTAATAGACAGCATATGCAAGAAGGATTTGCTTTTATAATGCTACTAATGATTTCCTCAATTATTTCAACTTCCATGTTACAACAGTTACACAGCTAATTTTGTGGTGTATTAAGCTAAGTTCAAGCAGTGAAAAATAATTTAACTCTCTTCTGTGTCATAATTAAGTATTTCTAGTAGATTTTGAAATTTTTTAAGTTTTTCTTTAAGATTTCTTTCTCAGGGAAAAAATAAAAAAGTGCTACTAGATATTTAGCAAAGGTTTGCTTGATGTAAAATATTTGCTAGAAATGTTAAAAAAACTTGCTTTAAAGAAAACCAACCAAAGAGCAAACCCCAAAAACCCCAACTACATAATGATATACAAATATTCCCCTTAAAACTTTCATTCTCATGATGCCAAACAAATTGGATATCAGGAAAAAGTCCATCACCCAGAGAGTGTTTGGGCACTGGAACAGGATCCCCAGGGAAGTGGTCACAGCACCAGCCTGACAGAGGTCAAGAGGTGTTTGGACAATGCTCTCAGACACATGGTGTCCTGTGCAGGGCCAGGAGTTGGACTCCATGATCTTGATGTGCCCCTTCCAACTCAGCATATTCTGTGATTCTATGAAACATCTGAAAGGGTGGGGTGGCTAGAAAGTAGATTGGTTGTGAGTACAACATTGACAAAGAAATTAAGCAACTTGTATGCACTAACAGTACCATATGTAGTTTAATTCACTTTTGCCATTGCTTAAACAAACAGAGTATAGTTCCAAACTGCTCTTAGCAGCAAAATTTTTCTGGCCCCAAATTATGGCACTCTGTAACTCTCTACAGTCTCAGGTGTAAACACCTGTAATGACTATTTTATGATCTGCCTATACGGGGCAAACAGCCAAAGAGAAAACTCAACAGATAACATACTTTGGAATATCTAGGAGAGAGTCCTCATCAGAGCACACAGAGGATCAGTCAATGTTTCATAAGTTTCAGACATAACTCGCTTCCCCAAGACAAAAAAACTATTTCACCACACTTTACAGCAACTACTGAAATGTTTCCTAGAAGGGCTGAACTTGAGGGCTGTTACTACCTGACAACTCCTGTGCTGTGGGCATGAGAACACAGAACCAGACCCTCTGTTACTGCCTGAACCTTCCTCAGTCCTGCCCTACAATCTCTTGCCCATCTCTTCCCACTACAGGTGGGAAGTGAATTATAAAGAGATAGGAAGCTGGGAATCTGGATAGCGCAAGATTTTCTGGTCTTCTGACAGGGAATGAGTAGTGTCTCCAGGGTTAATTTGATATGAACTATATTGACCGAATAACAAAGTTGTGGAAAAATTCAAAGTAAAGGGTTCAACTTCTAGTGTGGTTAGGGCTTTAATTGCATTTTCATCTTTCTAATTTTACTTTTAGCAGGAAAGCTGGAATAATGAAGGACAATCAGCCTTGCGGCTCTTTCTTTTCTGCTGCTTCTTAATACTTTATGCAGGTTAATGAGGTATGCCTGGATTGTAAAGGTGTTAGAGAACTAACCTGCCAGCTACACAGCTAGAACTCCTTAGCAGAATCTAGGGATGTTTTAGGAACATCCTAATAATTTCTTTTTTCCCATGATCAGCAGGGTTTTTTAACACTAAAATGTGTCTTTGTTAAGAGAGGTTTTCTTATGTGCACATGAACACACCACTCCAAAGAAGTTTTTAAATCCTGAAGGACTCCTCATCTTCATCTCGATACAGCAGGTTTGTTTGCTACCTGCCCTGTTTAGCCTTCAGGTTCTACTCCAGAGAAAGTTTCCTTTTAGATTGTTGAAGTACCTAATGAATGTAAAAGACTTTTTGACCCTAAGGAAAGAAAACAACTTGCAAGATTCAGTGTATTTTATGTTGCACTACATTAAAGAAGGGTGTATGAATAAACGTGCTGGGCACTAGCACTGTAGTGCTCCTGTTACAACTGATAGTGGCCTTCTTCCTGCCCAGCTCTGCTGTTTCAGGTTGCAGAGAAAATCAGCACATTTTGAACGTCTAGCCAATCTGTCACTTCATCTTTGGTTTCTGCACATGAAAGAGAACAAAAAGTGACATATATTTGTAAAGACACTTTACCCTGAAGTGCATGTTTGCTCACTGGCTTTATCTGAGCCGCTGGAAAGCTGTGCACGTTGAAGAAGGCATTCCTCTCACTTCACTGAGCCGTGCCCACAAAACAAGAAAAGCCTCAAAGCAGAGAAGAAAAGGCATCTGCCAATACAATTGCAATCAACCCTTCCTCTGGTGCCCTGAGGAAACCAAAACACGGTGTCTGTCTGAAGCAGCGCAGAGGCTGCTATTTCTTGCAGGATTTGTATTCAGTACTAACAGCATCCAAGCAAGTTACAGTGAGGAGTGGGAATTACTTCTGTGGACTTCAAGAATAAGCATTTGCATAGTGCACAATGATGAAAGTGGGATTAAGAAGCTAAAATTTCAGCTGGAGGTCTGCAAGTAATTTGTATTGGTGGAATTAAAAGGACAGAACCATCTCTCAAGGATTACTTCATGTAAACCACTAAAAATTGAACCTGACACACCACAATCCTGCCAGACAAGAGCTCACTAGTGCCTGCATAGACAGGTTGTAGGAATTGAGGGGCTTCCTAGTCTGTCTTTCTATGATTAACTGCCTTATTATTTACCACCATTTAGGGCCATTTTTGCTATATGAAAACATTTAAGAATATTCTTATGTAACTGGTTAAAATCATTCACATCATTATTAATTCTCTTACCTACAGTGACTGGTATGTAATGTCATCTCTGTTGGTTCTCTTTCTTCTTCTGTGATTTTGAGAGAAGTGGCCTCAATTTTTTTCCTTTTCCATTTTTTTTTTCTGAGGGTCTAGAATTTTTCAAGGGTTTTAGAAATAAGCTTATCCTCTTCTATTCTGTTCTCTTTAGAAAGCTTCCCTAAATCTTGGAACACATTTCTGGTATTTTTTTTTCTTGCTTGAGTTCCTAGCTTTCAAAAGAACCTGCATATTTTTAATGAATTATACATTTTATTCTATGCAGTCTTAGGAGCTGCAACTTCAAACATTTGTTATTTACCCATGCATTTGTTTCATAAGCTTCCTCAGTGAGACCAACTGCAATAAGCCTGAATGGAAACCAAATATTCATTTTTTCCACTTATCTGGCATTATCAGTACCAATATTACTATACTGATATTTTTTGGGATCATGGTGACTTGAATATTGATCTCCTACTTTGTCCAAAACTGTCCATTACTCCCTTGAGTTTCTTTATCTGCAGCAATACTCCTGTCATTCTTTGTCCATGCTGTGAGCATAAATTGTCATTAACTGTAAGCTGTTAATGCATTTGCTTCACTTTTTCAAGTACAAGGCATCTCTTCAGCTTGTGGCATTTGTCACAAGAAGCACAATTTACTGGGCTCATTTCTGTCTTCAGCTTTTCTTTGCCTGTTAGTTTGGGATCTTGCAATTTCTTATCTGATCTGTGCTGTTACTTCCCTAAAATGCCCAGAATGACTCACCAGCTTTATTAATTTGCATATTCATGTGTGTTTTCAACTTCTTTTTATATTCTTTCATACGCATCATTATACATCTTTGTAAAGCATGCAGTTCTCTCTGCAGTTCAATAATACAAACCCATAAAGGCATTTTTTATCAGAATTAATGGAAAACTAATGGAAAAACCAGGCATTTCCAAAACAGCTCTTATCAAAATTATTTTCAGACAGCCCAATTTTTTTTTCCAAGAATAACACGCTCACATATTTTTCAGTTATTCTCCATGGGTTTGCAGGTTTTAGGTACAATGGTGATTATGCCTACACTCCTCTTTTGTGCAGAAACTTTTCCTCATCAGTGATCACCAGAGAGCTAAGTTTAAAAACCTCCACTTCATTTACTGCCTATATTGTATCAATGTGTTTGTGTTGCATCAGATGAACCTGTACAAAGCAACCCACTCATCTGTCTCATGCAAGAGGCTCTTTCTGTTGAGTTTCAAATCCCATGGCTCCTGCATTGCAATTTGTTGGAGAGAAAAAAACAAAAAAACCCAAAACAAAACAAAACAAAACAACAAAAAAAAAAAAAAAGAAAAAAAGAAAAAAAAAAGGAAAAAGGAGGATTGTGCTATAAATCTTCCCTCATATTTGCTTTGAATATGAGCTCAACCAGAGGAAGCCAAAGTTCTTAATTCTACTTTTCATGTTCATAATTGCTTTTTCCAAGATGGGCATTTTCATGGGAACCTTTGATGAGAACCTTTTTCACTCCAACACCGGAAGCCTTGCTATTTTCTCACTTTGCAATAGTATATGAGAGTCTTCTCCTGATGTCACCTTGCCCTCAGTTCTCTTCTCTCAGTTCCAGTTCAGTAAAAAAATTTTTGACTTTGTGAAGAGTGAAAATTTTGAATTTTGCCAGCTGTGATGGTTTATTGTAACAACATTTTTGCTGTGCAAAGTAGTTATTTTTCGTGAAAATGCATTTTCCCAGCATTCTGCCAAAATTCACAACAAAGCCATAATTCCATAGATTTAGCAATGAAGCTAATTTTCTTCTGTGTAACAGAATAACAAGACTACTATAGAGTACTGTGATATCACAAAAAACCATCCAAACCAACCAACCAAACAAGGAGATCTGTCATAACCTCACCTGAATATCATAATCTCTGGCATTAATTTCTGTAAATGAAAAAAACTTAGAAAAATTAATTGATGGCAGTCCCTATCACAACAGTAGTGCTGTTTGGCTCACAGATTTGTTCCCCTTTTAGTTAGAAGCAAACCAGTTCAGTCAGCAAATAAGATGAGCTTTCTCAGAGAGAACCTTCCTCCCTCATTCAGTTGTTCTATTTGCATTATTAACTCAGTTTAGACTTACCCCTCAAAACAGGCTGTACCTTTTTGCTTGTGCTCGGAATAGTAGATCAAGGATACACACTTGACTACAATTATTCCATATGCAATATGCATATACAATTATTCCATATGCATATTCCATATCGTCTTGAGGTTAACTCCTACTCCTCAAGAATTGGCAGAGGTCTGAGTGACTTAGGCAGAGGCAAAGTTCCACATGCAGGTATGCTGCAGCAGCAGATTTGGTTTTTTGTTTCTGAAAAAACCTCCTTTGAGGCTTAGCATGGGCAGTTTTCCACATTAAGAAGATTTTAATTGGTCTGAAAACACTAGTGCATTTTGAATTATCTTCTTGAAGCTTGGATTTGTCATAAAACATGGAAATTAATGATGCTTGAAGTACAACATTTGGTAAAAGTTTATGAACACAAGGTTGCATGGACAATTGTATCAAATCTAGAAGAACTCTACTTGGGTGAACATAGGAAAAAAATTTTAGGTTTTTTAGAGAAATTTCTAACCTCATTTCCTTAACAGTAGAATAGAAAAGCATCACAAATGTACAGAAAGACAGATTCTTATCTGTAGATAAACACTGCACCCTCATTAGTTTTCATTTGCAAAGGTAATGAAGCAGAAAACACGAGCAGTTTGGAATTTACAACCCTAAGAAGATCGGTAAATAAAAGCAACAGACTAGCCCAATATTCCTGGCTCCCGCCATTTAAAGTCTCTTCTGGAGGAGTTAACAGGCAATATATATCAGTTTTAGAAGAGTGACATCTAAATCAGGAAGAACACACAGACTCAAGTAGGCTGATGGAAATCTATCTTTTGACTTGACGGCAGTAATGTCTGCAGAATTTGGAGAGATTTATGCCAGGGCTCAAGGAATATAATATTCCTCTTGAATTAACTAATTTTTGCAATCACTGTACTGTGAGTGGTACACAGCTGCCAGGAAAGATTTGTGGCCTGCCTGAAGTACCAATTATCTTCCATTTTCTGCAGTAAAAGTGTCTGGAAATGTGAGTGATAGCAGCAAATTTTACGCATCACTAATGATGGAATTAACTGTAAGCTCCATCATGTCTAGTAAAAGATTTTGTAAATAAAATAAAACACAGAAATGAAATAATTGAAATTTGTGCAGGAAAACTTAATTCAGTTTTTTTTTTTTTTTCTTCTAATGATATGTCCCATCACACCTGACTTATCAACCTTAGATCCTACTAGAAAAGAGTATTATTAGGAAAGGCTAATTTTGTTCAAGTAAAGGATAGCCCAAGAAAGGGCAATGCAAAGCCAGCTCAATGTGGACTAAAAATTCTATCTAAACCACTGCTTTAAAGCTAATCAGATCTCACTCCTGGCATGTACCATGGAAAGTCTTTTGGATTTCCTGTGATCAGTCTGGTGTTCCAGACACTTGCCAAGCCCCAACAGATGATTATGGAACTCTTCCATATGATTCTGACTCATTCACTAATCACAGTGCAGGAAAATCATACTTCCCAAATACAAATGTTGCATATACCTGTCTTTCCTGACAGATACAACTCACCTGTTTGAATAACTCTGTCTAAAACACGGATTTTATTGGTAGTTTAAATTTTTTTTTTCCAACTAAACAAAAGTTGCAGGCGTTTGAGTGAAAAGATAATAAATAAAATCACATTTTTTCCTATTTGAAGAAAAAATGCTCTATGCCTGGAAAATGAAGGTTGAAAGGTCAAAGCCAAAATGTAGGTCAGACTTAAAAATGACATGGAATTAATTATCACTGAGGCACAGAGAATGAGCTCAGATTACTTAGAGTATTTGAGAAGCTGGAAGCATTTGAGAATTGTCTCTGGGGCATACCTGAAAGAGAAATTTAGCAAGGTATTTAAATACAGTCCTGAGAATCAAAGGGCCATGGGCAATGCCTCAGAAATGCCCATTGGTCTCAAAAAGAAATTTTCAATGGCTAACACACATAAACACAGAGTCACAGAGGGGCAGCTTATTTTAGAATGTGGGTGATTCCACAAGTCGGTTTTGTGTATTCATCAGCAGTGAGATGCTTCTAGCTTTGCCCATGACAATTGGAATTTTTATGTGTAAATATATATATATTTTTTAAATCTGCAGATGCAGAATCCATCGTAGCCTGATTAGTGTCATCAAATATCAGAGATGTTCATGTACGTGTACTACACAGCTTGCTGCACTACATGCCCCCTAGTTTCTAATATTCAATATTTCTGTCTTCTGTTGCACATCTTTTGGCTCAGCTGCTTGTAAATTGCTACAAGGTGTCCCCAGCCAGACATGAATCTGTTGGGAAACATCTGGGGTGAGAGGAGAGTAGAATCACAGCCGTGATGTCTTGTTTTGGGCAATATCCCTATGCACACTATTGAATGCCAACTTGTAGTTACACAAATAATATTTTTTGTCAGTTTTAAATAAAATACAATGTTTATCAATTACCACAGTGCAGCAGCACAACTTTTATCTTGGTAATTGCCCCGCCCCCTCCTATTAGGCTTGGGCAAACAGATTCTGTGTTTCTGCAGTGAAACCCTGGAATGGGCAGAGGTATGTAGTCAGAATCACAAGGGGATTGTGATCTCACTTGCATCTCACTTCCATGCCACCTGTGTTGTCCTTGGAGGTCGCTGAGAGACAGGAGCAGGTTGGGCAGCTTACCAAGCAAGAGAACTTGGTATCTGAATGTTCTGAGGAGAGGAAAGTGCCTTTGTCTGGACTGTGTTACTGGAAGTTGTTTCATAATCCAGTTGACAAAAGAAACAATGATCCACAGACTAGATCAGTGGTTCAATTACTGTAAGATGAAGTGGAAATGATAGAAAAGCCTACACCTGATGTTTGCTGGATACTCTGTCCAACTGGCATTAACTGAGTGTTAAAAGGAGACTGCTCAGGCAGCTGCTTCCCCTTCAACACTGGGGATGATGGAATGGAATTAATAGCCTTTTTAAAAGGAAATTATTTGAAGAGCCAGGGCTTAACTGTGTAAGACCCTAACCTCAGTTTCAGCTGAAACTTGCTCAAAGAAAAGATGATTTAAATGCCTCAGAAAATATGTTAAATGCATTTTCAATCCTGATAGGACTTCTTACAGCCCAAAAGTGACATAACCAAATGATAAGTTAGTAAAATACCTTTTTCAGCTTCTCAATGGGTGTACACCTAGAGGTCAGTTTAAAGGACATTGTGGAGCCAGCTGACATCCTGCACTCATGCTAGATAACAGTTAACAGTTTTTTAAGTAGCTCTTCTATTGTAGCTCTTGCCTGATTTAACCCTCCTCAAATGTAAAAAAAAAAAAAACCCAAAAAAACAAAAAGGGGAAAAAGAAAACACCTTTCAGGAAGGTGTTGCAAAAGTTTTATTTGTCTTGACAACCTGACACTATTGAGATTGTGAGGAGTAAAAATGTGCCAGAAAGTGTGGCCTAATAGGCCATCACATGCTTTAAGCAGTGAGGGAGGAAACCCCTGTAGCTGACAATATCAAACAGTTAACAGAGAAATAATGAAGGATTAAATTCGGTGGAACACAAGGTTCCATCCAGGAAAGAAATTCAGCAGAAACACTCATAAAAATCAGTGTCTGGAGATGACTGAGCATGTTCAGCAGGGGACAGTATTTTCCACTCTGTTGATACAATCAAGTTCTTTGTGCTGGTGTTGGTAGAAGAAGAAAAGTTAGATCTTTCTCTCATCTGAATGTTCTGGAGTCACTCATGGCAGAGCTGATTCTCTAGCAATTATAGCCAAGCTGAGCTAATATGACTTACAGGCAACAAAGACCCACAAACTGTACACACACACTGCACATCTGGAGACTACAGTGAGCTCTGCTCTGACACCTCCAGCATCTCAGCCTCACACAGGTACAGGCCACAGCCAGGCTGGGGAGACCAAGTAACATCACACAGGGGCTAGTAACACCTCTCTTTCTTAAGTGATGATCCTGAATGTGCTAGCTCAGGTGTTAAACCTTCTGGTTTTAAACATCTCAGGGCAGAATATCACAATCTAGCTTCAGCCATCCCTTCCGCTGTGTCTGGGGTGAATGGGCGTGGAACTGAGGAGAAACTGAGACAGCTAGACTGGGCAATATTGTGTAAAGCCAAAAATGTTCTGGGCAAGGCTTCACACAAAGGACAAGAGACCAGTATAATTCATACTGCAGTAGCTCTGGTGCCTGTTAAAGTGGATTGTGCATGATATCACACACTTCTCCAGTTATTACACTGTATTGCTGGTTTTCACTCATTGCTTCTGAAGTGGCACAAAATTTCTTAGAATACAAAATATGTAACCAACACTACTGCATATGTAGATCTGATCAGGACAGTGATTTAACTTATTTTGAATTAAAGAAAATATTTTGAGTCCCCTGCCCGTTGCATAGGCAGGCTGCAACCTTTCCTCTTTCCAACATGTTCTATTGTAGTTCTTAACCTGAGTCTGCCTTTTGAAAGGATTTTATTCACCTTGAGCCTGAGCTATCAATGTAAAAAGCATGTTGCTGCAATTACATAACTGCTACCAGAGATGCAGCAAGCCTATAAGGGTTTATGGCACAGTACTGAGTCTCCAAACACACATGGTTCTGCAGACAAGTCAAGCCAGGGATAGAGACAAGCTTTCAAATAAGAGAGGAATCACAGGAAAAAGAGAATAAAGAAGTTGCAGTAGCTTACAAAACACTTAGGGAGAAGACAGAAAAGCGAGAAAACAGATACTGTGTAGTCCACAAGCTTTTGTATGGCTTTTGCTCATTCTTGCCTTTATTATCTTGTATTAACCTTCACACCTTTTAAAGACTTTAAGTCAGAAGACGATGACACAGTTTCTGTGGAACAAGGCAGGCTGGAGGCAGTTACATACTGTAAAGCTGGGGTAATTTAATGACAAATCTCCCAAGGAATAGGACTTTCTCGGTCCTGTAATAATCCTTGAACCAGTACAAGTGCATCTATGCATGTTCGATTCAACCCTCATTTCACAATTTCACTTTCTTCTGTGGTCATATTAGCTAAAGTAATCTAGAGATGCAGGTTACTCAGAATACTGCTTCTGGTACATAAATGCAGCATGTTCTTGATCTAAAAGTTATTTTCTACCTTGAGAAGCACTTTCTCATCTCATATTGCATTTGTACATAAAGCTACAGGATGCACCTGAACAGAAAATATTGATTACATGAGCGGGTTGCATGCTTCAGAGTATTGGTGTTGTTTCAAATTTCATTGCAAGACAATGGCCCAGGGATGTATGGATGAGCTATGTGGTGATCTAGTATAAGTGTCATGTCATTGTTTCACATCTTTGGAAACACCGGGATCAGAAGGGTCTTCTCCAAGGAGCTAGTTGATTTTTACTTCTTTTCAACTGTAAGTGGCACTCAGTGGAAGAACTCCACAACTTGTGTAGAGGAATGAAAGGATTGAATGAGCTTTTAGTGCAAACCAAGTGAATTATTTCAAAAGGCTGGGCTCTCTGAAGAAAGTCAGTGAAATAAAAGTCTTTACCACCTCCTACTTGTTCTATTCATGGGGAAAGAGAGCAAAATATTATCATACAATGTCTGTTACTAACCAATATAGAATGGATTTGAAATGACATCTTTCCAAGCAAGAAGGAAATTATCATATATTGAAAACAAGGGAAGAAAGTTGAAAGTGATTTCAAATGCCTTTTACTGGAAGTTTTTGCAATCAGTTTTTAAGCACTTTCCTACTGGAAAGAGAGGCTATTCAATCATACTGCAGCAAAAGTATCCATGTGAAGTATTGAGGGCACAATTGCTTAAGACCTGATTTTTTTGGGAAGCAGAGTTATATTCAGTGATCAGAATGAATGAATTTGGATATTTGAGATAGTGGAATCCTGTGGGTTTTTTAAGATGATGAACATAGTCTGACAAGGAAGTGTTAGCTTTTTTCCTGCCCTTGTTATCCAGAAAACATAATCTGGGTACAGTCATTTACTTAGCCTGATAGTAGTTAGTAATGAACAGATCTTAGTTTGTTTCACTTCCACACTGTGAAAAATAGAACATGCATACCCAGACTACATAGAGGAAAACACAGATCATGTAATCTGTTGTGTAATCTGGGTTTCCTCTTCAATATTTCCTAGATTCAGCATGTTAATTTTCTAGTTATCAGCTTTAAATAAACTTAGTTATTTTCCCACCTACAGAGGCTGCCAGACTCACCAAGGGCAGAGTTTTAACAAGACCACTAATAGTTCCTGACCAGCTGCAGGTAAAGGATTTACCAGCCATCCTTTCCTTTTATAGATGTAATGTGCAGCTTCCAAGTCATTCTTATCTACTTATTGACCAAGATCCTATTAATTCAAATTATAAGCCTTCAGAGAGAATCACATACCACAGCACCACTTCCAGTTTGATTTTCATATATATTCTTACTAAAGTTTTGGTAAAGACTTAACAACTATTACTGAGAAAAAGCAAAAACAAAAAACAAAAACCAACAAAACAAACAAAAAAAAACCCAACAAAAAATCCCCAAACCAAACCAAACCAACAAACCAAAAAAACCAAGTCAAAAAACCCCAACAAAGCAAACCAACAAAACAAACAAATAACCCCCCCCAAAAAAACCAAACTAAGCCAAAACAAAAGCAAAGCCAAAGCCAAAACCAAACCAAAACCCAAAAAGAAACACACAAAAAACCCCAATCCAAATTTGCTGTGGGAAAGAGGTATAGAAATAGCGCTTGAAATATAATACTCTAGAGTTTCTTCTTTGCTTCTGTTTTGCTTTAAAGCAGGCTTCTATCAGCTCCATACTTGTGTATTTCTTTAGATATGGTCTTGTTTCATCTATTTTCTTGACAAAGGGGGAAAGAGGAGAAAAGGTGGAAGTAACACAATTTCTGAAATGTCACTTTCCCTGTTCTGAAGAAAGCATATCTTCTACTGTTACTTTTGGCAGAGAGGTCAAGTGCATGATTTAGCTCTTTAAGAGTTATATTTGGTTAAGAAAAGCTAATTGTTTGATTATGCTGTTTTTATTTTCTTTTTAAAACAGAGATTCAAAAACCATGAAGATAAGAATATTTTTTTTTCTAATAAGAGAATTCCTGTGTTCTGCCCTCTACGCTGTCTGAATTGATGTACGGATAATAAGCAAGTCTTATTTATACAGTATCTGAAATAAATCATCATTGTATGAAGATCTGAATCAAATCTACATCAAAATGAGGTTGTGGTAGTCGAAAAGAAATTTTATCTCAGGTGGATTATCACTTTCCCTTCTCCAATTTAATTTATGGCCACACATTAAATGCTACAATGCATACCAGCTTTTTGGTATGGATTTTAAAAACCAAGTGAACTGTTTTATTTCTGATTGTCAGTACAGACAAACGAGATCTGCTCTAGGACTCACAGTGCAGAGTGAAGGTTGCATTTCTTCTGGGCATTTATGACCTTGGGTGGTTGAAGGCACCTTTCAGCCTCCTGTCTGGCTCTAATTAAAGGCTTCAGATCAAGTGAAATGCCAGAACCTTTACGATTTCCCCTGGAAAACTACTTGGAAAGGAGAAACAAACTTCATCTTTTCAAACAGAGCAGAGGACATCTACTCTCAGTGTCAAATTCAGCCAACACAAAATCCCAAATTTCAAATATTTCAATTATTTTCTGCTGGTTTTGATACAAATCTAGGTCAAGGGACTTCAGCAGGCTACACAAAGGTAAATTAGTCTCATTCTTGCAGAACTGTGTAATTATATTCTATTTCTAATGTTTAATTGCGAAGTTCATTTTATTTCTAGTATCTTAAGTGCCTCACTACATCATTCAGGATAAAAATGAGATGGCATTTTGGACCATTCACAGTGCTACACTTTCCCCTTCCCCTCCTCCCTTCTCCCTGACCATTGCTGTTTTTTACCCTTTTCATTTTCCTCCCTGGAGCAATTTCCTGTCTGGGTTTCAAACACAATATTTTTTCCCATTCATCTCTTCAACAATTAGCTATTAAATGTTCAGGTTAAAAATTTAATTAGCATTTCTTCCAAAAGAGACAAATAGAGAACCACTGTATTCATATTTCTGGATTGCTTCACACTGGATGCTTACTGCAGAAACCACTATAATGTCAAAAGCTGCTGTCAGTTCCGTTCAGGAAAGCTATCTGTTGAACTAGATGAGCTAAAACTACTTAAAGGTGGGGAGGAGGGGAGGACAGAAACAAAATCTTTGATACGGCAAGATTCAGACTTTTATCAGGGCACCTGACACAGCTGTTTCAGATTTTATTATCCACCTTTAAAGTGAACAGAACCACTGATACTGCTGAAGTTCTTTCTTTTCATTTTAATATTTCTTAATTTTTTTCCCCCTGAAGTTCTTATATTTGTACTAATTCTGAAAGAATCACGAATATCACCATCTGGAGCTCCCTAATCACCTTCTAAAAGACAAAATTAAATAATAACAAAAAATCCTTCCCAGTTTGTTATTATGCCAAGCCTGCTCTTCAGCTCACTTAATCTCTCTCCTTCCCTAATGCTTTCCCACCTAAGTATTTTTGAGCAGTAAATGATTGTCCCTACAGTGTCTCCCTACAGGTAGGCTATGCAAGCCAGCCCTTTCAGGATCTGAGCCATCCAGTAAAGGGTAGCCTGAAGCAGACCAGTGCCTTCACCTGCCTCAGCTCACCCATACTTGCTTAGTCCTGCATATTTTCATTAGCACAGCAGTGTTCCTGTGCTAATTAGTGCTGCCACTCAGCACAGCTCAGTTGGCTGCAAGAAGATGCTGACACCATCTTATTGCTTTCAAATTTAGAACTATAGCATAGCTACACATCTCTCTGTGCAGTGCTCCACAGTGCACACATCCTGCTCCCAACCTCCCATCCCCCTTCCTCACACTTCTTCCAGTTTGGATCACTCTTTTTCAACATGAGGGACCATGGCTGTACTCTATTGAGCAGAGCCTTGTAAAGTGATATTAGTTCCTCCTGCCTCTGCTGGAAATACCAGACCTAATACATAGGAAAAATCATGTCTCCTCCTTCTCAGTGGCTGAGTAGCCATCTTTGAGTAAACTGAGCCATATTCCTCAAATCTGAGGTTGTCAATATGGAAGAAAGAAGAGAAAAAAGTCATCCATTGTTATCTCTTCCTCTTCTCTTTCCTTC
The DNA here is from genome assembly GCF_009819655.1 of Sylvia atricapilla. NCBI lineage: Eukaryota > Metazoa > Chordata > Aves > Passeriformes > Sylviidae > Sylvia > Sylvia atricapilla. The sequence continues at coordinate 22,750,785 of NC_089145.1, read as the reverse complement.
CCTTCTCACTACTTACAGAAGCTGTCTCCTTTCTAGTGGTCACAGGAATAGCCCAGCCTTGAGGTGGGACCACTGAGGTACAAAAGAAGAAAAGGCCAGTGGGATTAAAAAAGGCAGTACAGCCATGGACATGGTGGCAGCAATCCTCTGGCAGGATAGGTGTGAGGTTTTATCTTATTCCTGTTTCTGTTCATTTTCAGGGATGACAAGACAAGGGGTAAATGGATAATATGGCTGTGTCACCACCACAGCAAGAGAGAAGGAAGGAGATCCACTCCTTCTTAGGAGAGAAGATCCACTTGCTGGTGATGAGAAAACTGCAGGCAAAGGGAGAGTTCCACTGAAGTTGTGCTGTTGAGACATTCAGGTGCAGAATTTGCCAATAGTGAGAAAAGAGCCCTCTGAGTGCAAGAAATGTCATGGTGTAGGGATGGCACAAATCAGATTCATACAAAGCTCTCAGCTGGGAGCAAGGATAAGGGATTTGGGGATAGGTTTCAGCCTGGTGAGACCATTGTTTTGTTTACTGCAGCTTAGGGCACAGGGAATTTGGGATATGGAAACCCAGGCAACACAAATTGTCACAGAGCGTGTAGTAAGTATGAAAAGACTGAACTAGCACCTTTCCTCTCCTTGGTCATTTAATATGTTGTAATTAACAGCAGTAAATTCTGTCCTAGTCCGTAAACTCATACCATTGTACTTCATTTAAGCACAATCATTACACTTCTACTATTCCAGTTTCACCCAAATGTCTCAGATGGAAGGCCTTCCCTATTCAATTACACAGGGCACAAAATACCTATTTATTCCAATCCAATGTAAGAAACTGGCACTGCAAAACTAGACGATAAGGGTTCAGAAGAATTTTCTGTTGATGGGAGGAATCACTAATAGCAGAATGAGCTAGAAAAACATTTTACTCAAAGCTGCCAGAAGAGTAAGATTTCAGAAAATGTGGTGGATATGGCACCTGCATGGAACATAAGTCACATCAATCACTACAAAAGATTTGAAGCTGTGGTCTTCATCTTCCATGTAATTAACCTAGCCTCTATACTCTAGCAGCAGGCTATTAGATTACCCTGAGCTAGAGAATATTTAACTGTGTGCATAAACCAAAAGTTTCTAAGAGAAATACTTGATAAAAGGAAATTTACTTTTTTAACCAACTGCTTTTTCCAGCAGAAAAAAAATCACATACAAACCCCCATCACCTGATAATCTTTAACTGTCATTTGAATTCCAGAATAAGACTGAATATTTTACAGAGCACAGTTACTCGCTACTGATCTCTTCCAAACTAAATATGATCAGTAACAACAGTTCCATTTAGCATTAACAAGAATTATTATGCAGATGTGGTATAAGCATTACTAGTGTACCATGGCATTTGGCTGAAAGCCTGATAATATTTTTTGTATTTATAGGCCAGAATGGGATAATTTTTTTTTCTATCTTTCACACTTTAAATTATTCAAGCTTTATTTCTTGGCCCTGAAAAACAGTGCTATCCTAGGCTGTCATCCAAGAAGGGCTTCTTAAGGACTAACAAGTTTGGATTGACTCTCTAAGATATGACGTCACTTGATATTATTCCAGAAAGCGAAATGAAACAGAATTCATATCTCTTCAGTTTCTCAATAAACATTTCTGTGGGTGGAAGTGCTTGGTGGTCATCCCAGGAGAATTGAATTCTCACAAGTGCATCTCACATACACCTGCAGAGGTGCATGTCCCTACCTAAGACTGGATTCTTTCAGGAGGTATAGGAAGTGTAAGAGGCACAAAGAATCTTTCCTCAGTATACTGCTCCATTTCTTTTGATCCATTCTGACACTTTATTATAGGTGCTGCCACCATAAGTTTATGATTTCTGTGCTAAACTCATTACAGATACAGGAATACAAAGATAAATATAAAAAGCCAAAGCAAGAAGGATGGACAAGAGTGTTACTATGGGTAAAAAATGTTTGTTGGCATTGGAACCTATAACACTTCTTGGAAATTTTTGGGAGGTAAAATACAAAAATCAAAGACATAAACCCCCCACTATTTTATTTCAGATTTTAGCAGATTTAGAGTCATAGATGCATAGAATATTTGGTTTTGAAGGGGCCTGAAAGGTGATCCAATTCCAACACCCTTACTACAGGCAGGGGCACCTTCCACTAGACCAGGCTGCTCAGAGCTTCATCTAGCCTGGCCTTGAACACTGCCAGGAATGTGGTATCCACAACTTCTCTGGGCAACCTGTTCCAGTGCCTCACCATCCCCACAGTAAAGAATTTCTTCCTCATGTCTAATCTCAATCTACCCTCTTTTTTCTTTAAAAATAATCTTTTGTCCTATCAAAACAGGCCCTGCTAAAAAGTGTTTCTTAAAATCCATCTTTAAGAACTGGGAGGATGCAATAAAGGTCTCTCCACAGCCTTCTCTTTTCTGGACTGAACAACACCAACTCTCTCAGCCTGACTTCATAGGAGAGGTGTTCCACCCCTCTGATCATCTCTGTGGCCCTCTTCTGCACCTGCTCCAAGATGTCCATGTCTCTCCTACCCTGGGGGCCGCAGGGCTGGATGCAGCACTCCAGATGGGGTCTCATAAGAGCAGAATTATGACTTGTGTAGGGGGGCAGAATCATCTCCCTCTGCTGGCCACACTGCTTTTGATGCAGCCCAAGATATGGTTGGCTTTCTGGGGTGCAAGTGCCCATTTGAGTGCACTCAGGAAAGAATCCTTTTCTAAATCCTATGTAAATGTCACCCTAAACACTACTTTGTCTCAGGCATCTTCTTCGTCTGCTTGTTCTAGAGTAGCTCATTTCAACAGCAAGCAAAATCGTTTCTGCCTGCAGCAAGTGGGATCATGTGCTATGGTGCTTCTGAGTAGAAGTGATCTCTGCTGATGTGTACCAGCTGGGGTTCTGGGGACAGCTCCAGCCGAGCACTTCGGTGCCTGAGGCAAGACTTGACACAGAAGTGAGGCTCCTAAATGGAAAGCCATAATCCAGAATACACACAGAGCTGCATTTCAAGCTTAGAGGCATTAAACAAACCAGCTATCTCCTTGTTTAACCTTAAAGTTTCCCAAGTACTTAGAAATCTTTGTGTCTACATGTGTCCTGGAGTGTCCCTGCAAGTGCAGCTGGTCAAGCATCTTTTATTCCTCCATCCTTCAGTATCTTACTGTAGTAGCAGATCCAGAGCACACTAACATGCAGGAAAAAATCCTTTCACAAAACACAACATATTTTTAAAAATACAAAGAAAAGAGGTCATGCCTGCCTTCTATATGGCATCAATGTAGTTAAAGTACTTGTGCAGGTATTAGGAGATTTTGACTGACTTCCCGATACAGGGGAGGGTTTGCCAGTTATCATACTGGGCAAGAGTCCTCTCTGCTGTTCCTCTCAGAGCTGTGATGGTACAAATAGTAAGTAATTCAGTGTTCACAAAAGAGAAAAGCGCAAGGTTAAGCATTATGATTTGTCTTTATGATCCGAGTATGTTTCTTTTTTTTTTTTTTTTTTTTTTTTTTTCGAGACAAATCTTTGATTATGTCTTTCCTTAGGTCAAGCCATTGCATGACAAACGCTCCTCTAGGGTGATAAATTTACACTATGCAAGTGTAAATATCCTTTTGTTGTTCATGTAATATGGGTTGCATTCTAAAACTAAAGAGCCAGTTAGGTCCCAGATTGGTAGCAATTAGAAATCTCCCTCTGAACCCTGGTAAGGGAATTATTCAGAAAGGCCATGGAACTGCTGAACAAGAGCAAGACCTTTGAATTGAATTCTTTGAAGAACACAGTGAAAAACATGGTGCTCCCTTGCTGAGAAAAGCAGATATTGAAAAAAAAGCTCTGTGCAAAATAAACCAAACCAGATTAGAAGTGACAGACTCAGTTTTGCAGACTAGACACAACCAAATACAGTCAGCAGCAGCGAGTTACATCTTTGTCTCCCCCAGTGATGTGTTCAATTACTGAGATGAGGCTCATGCAAAATGAACAGCACAGTAAGTAATTAATTGTAGTGCAGATACTTTGAACTCCAAGAGATGTGTTATGTTCTGGCTGTCACCACTCATTCTGCAAAAATCAGAAGATTTCACATGTCAACTTTTGTGGAAGACAGTTTCTTTATATTTTCCAAATGAAACTCAGAAAGAGGCAAGATATGCTACAAATCTCAGAAGTGATTTACTCAACATTTATACCAGCTTTATAGCTGCTTTACACAACTCTAAAACATTAGCTAGTTCATCAGCTGGGTTTTGGTGGCAGCTGTATCTAGGCTGTCTGTCAGGGGTAGGTGGCATAAAGGCATAGTGGATGAGGAAGAAATCACACGGGAAGTTTCCAAAGCAAAGTGGAATGGTAGCTCTTGACAAGAACTCACAGGTGTAACACTGCAGTCAGTCACGCCTTTCTGAATCTTTGTTTCAAGGCTATGAACTTCACCTCCTCATCAGTGCCTCCCTGAGAGAACCTTCTACAAATCATAATTAACTGGCCCTTATCACTGCCTCTTTTCCCAAACTGTCATCTCAGTTGACAACTAGCTCACAGCTGCTGTTCGTATGTCACAGCACACATTCCGTATACCCTCTGTGTAAGAAAACCAAGTGTGCAGCAGGCACTAAAAATCAACAAATACAGACTAAAATTCTTGCTGAGTCCCATTGCAAACTGTACTTAAAAGCCCTGGCCTTAGTCTTGTCTTTGGAACATAAAAGTCCTATTCAGTTTACATCCGAGTTTGTCTCTGTGGTTTTTCTTTTTTCACAAGTATAGTTTTCCTCCTTTTCCAGCAGCACCTATCTAAAAATTTCAACCATGGCAGTGTAGTTCCAAGCAGGCTTCCACTTGTCTTTATTTAGAGCAAAGAATGTGTATATAAAATGAAGTCATAAAATTAATAATCTATAATTATAGCATAATTCACGTTGAAAGGGAATTCAGGAGGTGAATGCTGTTTCATTGAAAAATCCTGCACAGAATATCTCCAAGAAAATGTAAAAAAAAATTCCCTAACCATATTTTGAAGTGAGTTTTTTGAGTTTCTCCCAAAAAATGGCCCTAACTATAGCCTAGTACCTATATGAACCAAACTTAGGTTGTAAAATTCTAATCAGTACTCATAACAGAAATATCTATCTTTCTATAGAATGAAAAGCTCTATTCCAAAGTCATTCAAAAATTCATTGGTTTTGACAAAGCTGCAGATACTGAGAAGTTTTCTCTTGCTATCAAGAAATAAAAAAGGGAAGTTCTTAGTGTAATTTGTTGGAAAGTAGTGGAGCACATGGATTAATTACTTTTGTTGAATCATCTGAGCACCAGAAAGCAGAATATTTAGCACCCTGTTTATGCATGAAGGAGAAAGTAATTTTTCAGCCCTACATTCTTGTTTCTGCATCCCCGATGCTTGTATTGCTCTGTCCAGCATGGAAGACCTGGATCATGTACTTATAGAAATTTTCCATTTTGAAAATTTTAGCTTCCCTTATTGTTAAAAAATAACAGAACTGCTGGTAAATAGCTGTGGTTATAGGTAAGTTCTTTGTGGGATCTTAAGTAAAAATATTTATCTGTGTTTCTTTATTTATAGCTTATGGCACTTCAGCATTGTTTCTCTGTAGTTTTTCAGAAAGATCTTTGTGCAGATAGAGAACTATATTTTTCTGTCTTAGTTGTATAAAGTGTTAAGAATAAGCAACCTGTTGTGTGGTGCTAAGCTGCTGGATGGGGTCAAATCATCATAACAATTCCACATGCTGAAAGTTTTATATCTTACTTAGAGTCTTAGATTTTAAAGGTAAATCAATATTTTAGAATCCAAATTTTGATATTAAAAGAAGAAACAATAAAAGAAAAGAAAACCTGCTTGCCTATGATGCTGCAGGGAAAAAAAATTCCTGAAAGTTTGTTCTGCTTTTAATAACTAATGAATGAAGGTCTACTTAAGTTATTTTAATGTTTGGAGTTAGCAGGGTTACCCACTTCATGCGAACATCTGTCCCCATTTGCAATCTCCCTACCTGAGACACAGCTTTTAAGTCCCACACATGCTGACATATGTTTATACAGCAATTAAAGGGAGAAGCTGTTCTGCCTGCAATGTATGACTCTACTTTTGGAGATCCCTGGTGTCTTTACAAAAGCAGCATTGGAAGTGGCTGGAAGCAGTTTTAATCCTTTTCCTTTTACTGCTGCTGTTGCTAATGGTTTCTGGCTGCTACTGCAAGGAACTGTGCCTCCTTTAGGAGATCCTTCAAGACGGATGAAGACTCCACTGGAGTTTTGTGGGAGGGTCAGTAGATCAGAAGTGGGAAATAGGCTTCTGACCTTTTAATTACAGCACAGAGGTGTTCCTGAGGTAGCCCATCTATAACATAGAGTGAACACACGAAAGTAGATCTGCTGAAACTTTATTTATATTCTGTCAGACAAAGGATAAAAAGAAATCTGAAACCCTTTTTAGGGAAGTACACTGCTATCTGGTCTCTGGCAAATTAGTTCAAATCACACTGTTTCAGACCTCGGCAGGGAAAAGACAGAAGATGGGTGTAGGTCACATTTGACTAGTTGCCTTCTGTGCTGGTTTTTGTTGGGGTAATTTTCTTCATAGTATCTGGTCTGTATGTGCTAGAAACATTGCTGACAATGCAGGGATGTGTTTTGCTACTGCTAAGCATTGCTGACACAGAGTAAAGGGTTTTTCTGGCTCTCACCTCACTCAACCAGTGAACAGGCTCGGGGTGCACAAAGAGTTGGGAGGAGAAAGAGCTGGGACTGCTGATCCCAATTGACCAAAGGAATCCTGACCACAGACCATGTGGCAACATGCTCAGCAGACAAAGCTGGGACAAGAAGAGGGAACTGTGGGTTGTTTGGAGTGATGGTGCTTGTTTCCCCCAGTAACCACTGCACCTGATGGAGCCCTGCTCTCCTAGGCATGGCTGAACACCTGCCTGCCCACAGGAAACAGTGAAATAATGCATTTCCTTTGCTTGTATGTGCTGCTCTTGCTTTACCTCTTAAGCTGTCTTTATTTCAACCCACCAGTTTTCTCACTTTTACTTTCCTGGTTCTCTCCCCCACTCCGTGAGGGAGTGACTGAGTGGCTGCATGGGGCTTAGCGGCCACCAGGGGTTAAACCAGGACTTAAAAGTCTAAATCATGTGGTCCAGACTGGTGAGCTTTGGGATTCCAAAGAACAAAGATTATTCAAGATATTACACTTGTCTGTACCAAGACATTGTCCCACTACAGTCCTCTACTTCTAGCAGAGAAATTCTCTGCAAGAAGTGCTGCACATGTAAAAACTGTTTCTGACTACTCATAGTAATCAAAAATCAGGAGAGACATCATGTCAGCTTCAGTTTCCTATCCTTTGCAAGCCAGAAATACATTTCTGTAATTCTAAGTATTTACACTGCTATCTACGCTACTCTTTGCTAAGAACTGCAATTTAGGGATGCTCTCTTACCAGTTTTTCCCAGCTTAGTACAAATGCAGCTCATTTTAATTACAGATACAGATATATCTGCAATGTCGTGCAGTTCCAAAGCTTTTTAGTCCTTTTGGATGAATATTTATAGGGCGCAAGTACTGCTTCTAACAATTTCAAATTACACAGATCCCGTGGAAAAGAAAGAGAAATTTTACAGCATTTTGTAAGCTCACATTCTCCCAATTTTTCATCTAATTACCTAATTATTCTCTCAGTGATATAAGCTTTGCACAAAGAGTACTGAACGGGGCCACAGAAAGGTGATACCAATTAATTACTAACAGTAATTGTCATTTCATAATCACATTAAGTTTTAATTTGCTGCAGCCAGCTTGTTAAACTGCCAATTACACATCTCTTTCTTTTATGTATTAAGAAAAATAGTAATCATGCACTTAGTGCTTTTATAATTCCTAAGTTAATTTCGCAGCAGCTTGAGGTATGTCTTCAGTACTCTGCAGCCATGCTGAGCTCTTTGAAGAGTCCAGTGAATAGGAAATTAACATTCTGAAGCAGCCTCATTAGAACTAAATAAAATGCTCATTTGGAATACTTCAGTCTCAACCATTGAGAAATATTCACTGAAAAGAGACACTAAATGACACCACAGCTTCAGAGTGCACACTAGTAATCAACATGATGTGACTTTTTTCTGTACATCTTCCCTTTGTGGAAGGGGAGAGTAGACAGACAGCTTTGTATTCTCCCTATTTGGTTATGACATGAAGGTTCCTCTGCCCTGAGCTGGGAATGACAGTGCCAGCAGAGGAGCATGCAGACAGTGCATAAGCTTGCAAACTGCAATTTCAACCTGCAAAACTCCAGGTCCTGAACATTTTACCTGATATGGACAACACTACAAGCAAGCACTACAGATTGGATGTCAGTCCAATTTCCAATACCATAACTATAGGATTATTCACAGTCTTTGTGAATCCTAGAAAAACAGGAGTCATACAATTCCAAGAGATAGAAGAATCTCTCTTATATTAACTAGAACAGACTTCTAATACTGAATAACAGGATTCTTTTTATTTCCACCGTTCCCTAACATCATTGCAAAGGTTACATACCCACACACACTAGCATTTTCAGATTTTGGTTGTTGGGTGAACTAACCCCTGTGTCTCTCAGCAGTTTCCAGGTCAGATGGATCTGGCTTCTCCAAAAGAAAGGTAAGGTATGAGAAGGGAGGGGAAAAGAAGAATATTTCCTTTCAGTCTTTCTAGAGCCCAGCAGCCTGGCAGAAACTTCATTTCAATACAATATTGCAAGGAGTAAAAGCCACTGGCAAAACCCTCTTGAAAAGAATATAAGAGCAGTTGAGGTTTAATGAAGGTAGGAAAAAGGCTCAAAGGAAAATTTTGTTATGAAGAAAAATGAGTAGGATTTTATTGAATAGAAAAGACATTGGGGAAAGAAACCCACTGAGGTACTTAGCAATTGTGACATAGCTGCAAATCTCCCTGATCTCTTCATTTAACCTCTTTCTTTTTTCTCAATGCAGTGCAGAAGAAAATAATATGTATGTCCCACCTTATATTCGATGATTCTTTTATTTTCTCACTTATTCTGCTGATGCTTTGTAAATTCTATTTTTTACACAGTCCAAAATAACAAGTTCTATCAAAACTAGCCAAAAGAAACACATCTCTACATATTTCAGTTTCTTGGTTTTTCTCTCTCTCTTTTTTTTTTTTTTTTTTTTGTTTGTTTTTGGTTTATTTTTGCATTTTCATTTTGATGCAGGGAAAGCCAAAATAACAGACTATTTAGGTTGAATATCACAAAAGAATTTTGGCAGTGATATTTACTGACTTGTGAAATATTGCCCCATGAAAGTGTCAGAGCCTTCACTTTAAAGCATTCTTACAGCACTCTAGAGAACAAGGCAGCACCAGCCTCCAGAAGGCAGGTTCACAATATACTGAGTCTTTCCTGCTCACAGTCCAGACAGAAACACCATCTTGCCCTGCTTTAGCATTTTGGCAAATTCAGTTCTTCCACAGTTAGGAATTACAGAACTAACCACACAAAAAAGCTTAGAATATTTTTACCAGAATTTCTCTTAGTGTGTGCAAATTTCAGGGTTTTAGTACTGGTTTGAGTGGGAAGAAATATTCAGGTCAGTTAGTCTTCATTTAGTCTAAGAAAATTCCCCCATTCTCAATAAAAATGATTTTCCCTACATGAAATTATTGCAGAATCACAGTAATTTCCAAAGTATGCTTTATCTCTGTGACTAAGGTTACTAGAGACTACTGACGGATAGCACCTGGTGCCTTTTACCAAAACATTATGGACCTTACCTTTTACACAAAGTAAAGCAATTTTTCATTGAAACATATTGAAAAACAAGATGGAGCCTTAAAGAACTGCATCCTAAAGACTACTTTTTAAAAACAGGTCTATGTTTAAAAAAGAAACCCTATTAAAGTTACTGCTTTCTATACACCCTTCAGTTTCAAAAATCTTCAGGATGTCTATTCAGCATAGTCCACTCCATTTCATTTGGAAAGTTTAGACATTCACATTCAAGACTTTTAAACTGTATCATTATAACTGCTATTTGTTGTTAGTATCACAAAGATAACAATACTTAGATCAACAAGCAGTGGGACTTTATGAGGACACAGCAATGTATTCAGTAGGTGCTACAACATTCTACCTGATTCCTTGGACTCATCGTGGAAAATGGTAATAACAGATTCTGTCTTGATAATTTCCACCACAATAAGTTGTCTGACTCTGTGACAAATTCTACAGCTGATTATTTCTTCTACAATACTCCTCAACAATTTGCCTGGGATTTTCATTAAGAATAATTTTCCTGCTTTTCTGTGGTTATGAAATCCAGGAATCATCAGCAGGAATTGCTATTTCCATGGTGCTCAGGGGCTGCGTGGGGCCTCTGTGAGCAGTGTGCCACTGATGCTTTCTGTGTGAGGCTGATCCTCTCTGGGTTACTCTGCACTGACAGCTGCCAAGGTTAGGGGCAACAAACCTCCAGGAACAGCAGCACTAACCTATTCTCAAGTGAAATTGCAATGGAGAATATGCTTCTGAAGTAAAATGACTGACATGAGTCTTTTTTAAAGAAGAGGTCTGTCTAAGATAAAAACACGGGGTGTGCTACAGTTCTACTTAAGTGCTCTCCAAGATGTTCAAACATCAAAGTAGTTTGAAAGAGCAGATAATTCATTCACCAAAATCTATCATGAGAAACCATCACTTATCAATGCCTAACAATTTCCTCAAGCAGAAACTGTAACGAGTTCCTGCAAACCTCAGTTCAAGACTCTTACCTGCTCCAGTAGCAAATGAAATTTTTAATGGCATCTGTGCATTTCAATAATACTCAAAAAATACAATATGAAGAGAGACAAAACTATTTATAAAACTGATCCTTTTTTTTTTTTTTTAAGTCCTTAACCTGGGAAAAATAGTTTACTAACACTTTGTTGTGTTTGTTTTACAATCTTACATAATTTTCCTCTGTTCAGGTTTCATGTAGCTTTTTTTCAATATAACAGGAAATTTCTTGGGTGTCAGTAGGGCCCATGCCATTTTAACAGTGAGCATATGATACAAAAACCAGCTTACAAAGATAAATAAGACAGTAAAATATTAAGGAGCTCTTACCTGTAGCCAACACTGCAGTGAAGTGAAGATGCTCTCCCTTTGATCTTATGCAAGTTGTCCGGAGCACTGATAGCAGTCTACTTCTGATATCGCACATCTAAGAAGGGACCGTAAAAAACAACAACAACAAAAAAGATGCTTTGAAATAGATTCTAGCATTTAGAACCATTTTGGACCTTATGTTAACACAAGAATTTTGGCATCAGAGCTACCACTACTAAAACTGCACACACTTACACATCTATTACAGTAAATGCAGCTTTAGGAGAGTGCAGATGCAAAATTAAATACTTTCAGCGCTGCTAACAGGGTCACACTTGGTCTGTTCAGATATTTTTAGGTTATATGGCCCACTAAAATTATTTTAAAAAAATTCACCGTCACTGAGTGGCAATAAAAATATATTGGATAAAATTTCACCAGGTTTTCAAGCCAGCAATCAATTCAATTAATGTACAATATGATTTGTCTAGTGCCAAACTTCGATGATATAAGCAATGAGGTGTGCTTTATTACTATTTATATTTGTGTCTTGAGACTCTCTAGTTCAATTTTACAAAACAAAATATTTAGGCTTTTGTTTTGCTGTGGCCCCTGTTTGATTAGAATACATTACAGAAACTCTGGTTCTCCTGAGCATCTAGCACCCAGTGCTTTTGTACTTTTCGTTTTGTGAAAGGGCACTTTCTTGGCTTAATCTGTAGGAAGACCTGTTATTATTTTAATAATGAACATGTTACACTCTCATGCCACAGCAATGCAGATGTTTGTGCTTTAATACCACTATAGTTGACATCAATAGGAGTTATGGTTTTGCAATCAAAGCAGATCATATACTATAATATGCAGAAAAAAAGAAAACAAACCCTAAAACCTCATGGTAATATTACTAAAATCTATGCTTGGCAAATGTATAGTATGCCATCTATATCAGAATATATGCACTCATGATAAATCAAGCCTTCCTATAGAACTTGGTCTAACAAGCTTCCTAACATTTGAGGACTTTACTTTGAAATTGTAGGTTAGTTTAACATTATTTTTTAAAAGTTAATACTGAAAAAAGATGCATACAGGAAGATAGATGTATATAAAAATTGAGAGAGACACAATGAATTCATCAAAATAAGGGTCACGGTTTTCAATGAGCCTGTTGCAGGCTCAGAATGCAAAATTTGTGCCACTTCACAATAATTTTACACCCAAAATGTTACCCCTTTCACTGACCAGAGCTCAAAATCTCTCCTTTACTGAGCAGACATATACTCAATATGCCCTGTGAGCTGCTTAAACACTCCAAGTATACAATATCCAGGCTATGAACCCAAGCATCTGACATGTTTAATTTGGATCTTAAGTTTTGGGACCATGCACGAGTATCAAAAATTGCGTTGTTCTGCTTTTAACTGAGGTTTCTTTGAGCTGTTGCTCTCTAAACATTTAGAAACAAAGAGAAGTTTCCTGTCTGTGCAGTTTGCCCTACATCCTTTGTTATACTGTGCTTAGTTCTGTAGGAAAATTCTTGTAAGGACTGTTCATCTGCCTCCTGAATCTGAAAAACAGCATTTTGGATTCTGTTCCCTGTATGTAACTTCCTTCAAAGGCAGAGCCTTTGTCCAGAGATCTGCTCTGGACAATCCTTTCATTGCTTACACAAAGGAATTTCAGGTTTCTCAGCCAGCACTCTGAATGGTCACTTAGAAAGAAGCCTTTGCTTTGCTACAATCCAAGTCATCCTATGTTCAGATGAAAGAAAGCTGTCAAAAGCCTGTTCCCCTTCTAACAGACAATAGCTGAAATAAGGTCAGTGACTTAGAAACATAAGGTATTTCTTGTTACATCCAAGAACTTGAAGCATGCCTTCCCTGCCAGTCAATGACATCATTAAAAATCTTGACAGTTTTAATGATTAGTCCAACAGTTTCTTGCCTCCTTTGCAAGCAAAATGCCGGAGGAGACAGCTTCAGTCACTAGCATAATTACACTGCATACAATTTTCCCCAATGATGGAGTCGTAGTCCTGAGTCTCTACATATTTCCATTGCAAAAGGCTTCCCATAACCCAGTGCTGGTGATGCCATGGTAATCTCTACATGAAGTCTTTTAAGGTCCATTATAATATTTCATTATTATCTCAAACTTAGTGTTAGATCCCCAGCTACAGGAATAGATACACCACCTTACAAAGGCACAGCAAGACAGAAACTAGATCAAAACATCTTACTAGATAAAATAAACCTTTGAAAGTGTTATATTTCTGTGGGTTCTGAGAAGATTTTCTGAATGGTTTCAAATGATGTAGGATGGGAGTGTAATTTCCCTAGGGAGAATTTCTGAAATAGTGTGATACAACATTCCTTTTCAGATATTTAGTAATTGTAATTCCAAGGACTAAAGTTGTATCAGGTAATAAAATCTATAAAATCTAGCACCCAATAGATTCTCATGTTTCCTACTCACCATGCAACTCATGTGGAAGGATCAGTGAGACTGGCAGAATATGATAGGATGTGAGCTCAGTAGTGTAAACAATATCAGAAGAAGAAAGTGGATAAATCCTAGCTCTTTCCATAAAGTCTAGCCAGCAGGGAATGAATCAATTTTAAAAGGGATTCAAATTTTCTAAACTAATTATTATGCCACAGCATATCCCATTTAACACTGCTAAAGAACAGCTACCTCAAAGGCAGCTGCTGTTCACACCATGATTCCAAGCAGTGAAAAAAGACAGGTCGGGCTACAAACTGCAGTTAATTCCTCTGTGATTACCAAGGGACACACAGCATGCTTCAAGTAGAGATTTCAAAGAGCTGCAACATTTTAGCTAAAGGAGAGCCCTTGGTTATTAAAGTCTTAACAAGAAAAATCAACACAGCACACTGTACAATATTCTCACTTCTTTTCCAACAGTCGATGTTCTTTGGACCACAAATAAGTTAAGGCTAAACAGATGAAACAGGTCATAAGTAAGTCTGTTCATTCCCCACCAAACCATCAACAAATAGTTATTGTACATGCACCAACATGCCTTTTTTGTGTGTGTGTACACAGATGGTTTTTGAAAAATCCAAAGAATTTGATAGAATATAGGCAACAAGCAACCCATTTTTTTCTCACATCTCAGAACTAAAGTGCATACATATGGAGACCAGCTTTTTTCTTTGAGCTATTTTGTGTTCCTGTTGCAGACTGTCAACCAGACCAGAGAGAACTGTATGTGAAAAACAGTCACTGGTAGAAAAAAAATTTCATAAATTTCCATCCTTCAAGTTTTGTATTCATTTCTTAACCTCCTCATCCTTGAAATTTGGTGCAGCAAAAGCATCCAACAGAAAATAAGGATTTTATGGAGGTATCGCAAAAACAGTGGTCATGGTTAAGCAGCTGAAAATAAGACCTCAGGCTCCTGATTCCTAGATTTTCTGGATCAGGAACTGTGCTGGAACAGGTCACTTTCAGGCCTCCAGGACAGGACTGGCGCATGGCTCTCCCAGGGCTCTGACTGCACCAAAGGCTATAATGGCCCTGAGCAACCACACCTCATTGCCTTGGGAGCCGAGTCTGAGCTCTGCTCTGTGACAGAAAGAATCGTGAGCATTTCCCCCTTTTGGTGCTTGGTCTCTGCTGGAAAAATGCCTGTTACATGGTCTGACAGTAAATGAATGAATTTTAATATGGTACGAAGAGTAAAAATTGGGCATTTAAGTCTCAGTGATCCTTAAGGGCAGGGAAAGAAGGGAAGCTACAGAGAACAGAACACAATGACACATTTAATAAGCAGCATTTTCAAACTGAAATGTACTAGAGGAAGAAGGTATCTTACATCTATGCCTATAGAAGGTGAGGGTTATTTAGAGTATCTGGGACCAAGGAAGATTTAATAGCGTCTGGGAGCCACATATGTTCTGCTTTATCTGTCACTACACAGGAAACAAAATGCATTGCAATAATTTTACAATTATACACCTAACAATGTTAGGTTTAACCTAACACTCTGAGGTTACAAAAAGCATTTTTGTTTTAAACCATGATGAAACCAGAAATGTGATTTGTAAAGATATATCTTACCATTCTCCTGATAAAGGTTGGTCACTAACCTAGAGTTAAAAGCCTCTGATTTTTTTTTTTGTTTTTCTTATCATGTTATGATGGTATCTCCTTATGTGAATAACTAAGAAAAAAATTGCCTTTTCAGTGGAATCTACCCTTTCAACCTTTGTTTTTGCATTGTATTTCTTATTGCTCCACTGATTTTTCATTTTTGAAACAATGGTTAGTTAATTCAAAAGCAGAAAGCATCAAATATTCATTGAAATATATATGCAAAACTAAATTTCAGAAACAGTTTTGTTATTTTACTAATACACGGCAAGAAAACTGACATAAGATTTTCAGTCCTAATGATTAATTTTTAAAACACTGAACACAATACATCACTCAGTGGGCTTTTGTCTGATACAATTGAATTCTATTTCAACAATCTTTTTGCATTTACGTATCTCCACTGCAGGAAGTTAAACAGGAATAGGAAGCAATAGTTCTGCTTGTTTCAATTTTACTTTATCAGAAGCTTAGTATTTTTTTCCAATATTGAGACACAAGTTGTCTTCTATTGTAATGAAAAGCACATGCTCTTTACAAAAGAATAAATCTGAAATCTCTGCCAAAACTGAATGAATGAAACCATATTAAGAATTACTTTCCTTAGTAAGCTTTCTTTACTAGTGTAATGTGATAAATATATATAAAATATTGCTGTAAGAAAAAAAAGCAGTTCCCATATTCAGATAACTTTCTCCAGTGCTAAAGTATCCTGTGTGTGTATCCTGCATGGACCTCCCTTGAACAATTTGTGTTAGAAGCCAGACTACAATAAAGACACTTTTCTTGACTGAAAGCAAAAGCAAGCTCTGTGTAAACACAAATTCAATCAGCATATTTGGTTTTGTTTCTGGAACGATTGTGAATAACTTGTCTGTCTTACACAGTGCATCACAGCAAATAAAATCCATGTAACTGTGTCATTCAGAATTCCTCACACAAGCATGGATTTACTGTGGCTCAGTAGATAAAATCCCCCAAGAAGTGCTGTAGCTTTTCAGGCCAGAAGACTCTGGCAGTAATCTTGCCAAACTTTGCCTCTCAGAAACCACTGAATTTTATCAACTAAATCCTTTGAAAAATATACGTCCTCCAGCAGAGCTGGATGTATGTTCTATGTGAAGATCTTGTCTATTTTTAAAGGCTTCAGGGAAATGAATTTAGCACATTCATGAAGAAGTTTTCCCAGCAGTTAATAGACATCTTTGGTAAAAGTTTTAGTCTAATTGCTGTCTACACTATTGCTTTCTCTGCTAGATTGAAGAGCTCTCTTATTCTAAGATTATACATATAGAAGGCAGACAAGCCACCCAAAAAGTTCATTTTCTTTTGTTGCTTTTTGTCATACTAACAACACTCTATTGATGTTGGTTATTCCATTGTAGATATGTTACAAATAAGATGTTTGCCTCCTTTGGATTACACTGCATAGTTCTGAATCATGCTCTTCATTGCTTTCCAAAACAGAACTTTTCATTCCGGTAGTCTCCTACATTCTTGACTCCAAGATTTACTGTCTGCAATTGTGGTGAATTAAATTCTGAGCTCAAGGGGACTCTGTTTATCAGGATTTTCAAACAACTGTAGAGCTGCCTTGTGTCCATAATTTAGTATTTCACAATATATTTCTGTCATGAGTAACTTTCTGAAGCTTTCTGACTTGCATTTACACTTTTGTTTTGGGACCTTTAGGAGCTAAGATGCAAAGCATCAATAAATTTTAAAAATGAAAGTAGATAGAAATTAGTCTTATTAAATATTAACTAATTCCTCCTCTGCCACAGTGCAACATATCTTACTGAGGCACTATGATTTAACAGGGGCATGATTCCTTCAAGTTCTATTCCTTCTCACTCTTTTGCAGCACTTCCCTTCTTATATGTCATCCAACTAGGTCTCAGTGAAAAAAATAAATACTACACTGTTCTGTGTATATTTTTGTTTAGGTTGCCACCCTCTGAAAGGTGCTGTATTCCTGCTTCCCTGACCTACTTCCCTTATGATGGTCCAGGCTAGCGTAAACACGTTCAACCAAACATCCAAAGATGGATGTGTCAGACTGAACTTGGTGAGGGGGCAAACACACATGGTTTTGTCACAGAAGGGAGAGCAGCTTCCTGCAGCACAGGAATGGATCTGCAGGTAGCAGCAGGCAGCACACATCTCAGCTGGTGACCCCCACTTGGTTCACTGCAGGTGGTTACAGTGTTCAATCTGCAGCATCAGAGCTCCCTGTTCTTCTGTCCATAATTTATGTGACACTAGGAGTGTTTTCTGCTCAACTGTGAATATTCCAGCTTTACATTCTGTTTCGACAGAGCTAGTTCATATTGCTGACTGAACTTTTTGTGACATTATGTAGGAATAAGAGACATTCCTAAGTGAAGATGTACTGCATTTATCACCCATGTAAATGTGGGCAACAATGAATTTATCTATTACACAAATTCTCTTGGTGCAAGAGTACAGTTCTGTCCTTGAATTTACTTCAGCTGTAGCCAGAAAAACGTGAGTCTGTAGAAATTAGCAATGAATTCTGCAGTTATCTGGTCTCATGTTCTAGAATTTTTGTCTAGTATTTCTGTATATTGAGAGGTATTGAAATAGAACTTACAGCAGAAAAAAAAAAGGTTTTCTCTTTGGAGAAATGTCTTCTGGTTTTACTTAGTGAAAATGGAATTCAAAAATAGAGAAGAATTTTGAAATCATTCAAAATGCATGAAAAAAAAAAAAAAAAAAAAAAAGAAGTGGAAATTATGACAGGAACAATCCCTCCTTAACCCGAGTCAGAACTCAGTAATTGCCTTGGTCTCACTTTTCCCTAATTTATTTGATAAAGACTGCACTTTCTATTGAACTTTAGATGTATCCTGGAGCAGAACATCACAACAAAGTATCATCTGAGGAGCTTGCCTAGAGACTGGACTTAGGGACTTTGCATTCTTCATCCTCTGGAGTTTAGAGATTTTGCTTCTCCTCTAGCTGTCCCTGGGATATCGCTCAGTAAGATTTCAAGTGGTACAGAAGAGACTCTTTTACAGTGATTGTCTTCCTCCTTGAACAAAAGACAGACACCATCAAGATCTTTCCCTAGCTTGTTCTTTACCTTTCATGGTCTTTTGTCTCCCTCTCCCTTTCTCTCCCATTCTCCATGTTAGCTCATAGAATTAGGAGATCTGAAAAACACTTTGAGTGTTTCACTGGCACAGTCTCGACTAGCTACTGAGCAAAGAACTGCACAGTGGACTCCTGCAGCAGTTCCTCCAAGAGCTGTTTCTGCATCCCATTTGTCTGCAGAAACAGAACAAACCCCAGTAATTAAATGGATAATCCTCTTGTGAGGAGAGGTAAATAAAGAATGCCAGGGGAAAAAAAAAAAAAACAAACAGCCCTGCATGGGGATGAATTATTTCAAGTCATACAGTCTCTCATTAAAGCAGATTGTCCAACTATTGGGCCATGTGCTGGATGTTTCTAAAGAGTAGAATACTGGTACAAGTTGCTAAGAATGCTGACAACCTTGAGTGGGATGGAAATGTGGCATAGATGCCTGAGCAAGCAATTAGCATCCTTATTACTTCTGTCTTCCTCAATAACCTTAGCATCATTAAAGGGCAATGAAAAGCACATAAGTGCTATCCTTTGAAGAAGCTTAAAATACAGGAAGAATAAAACAGAGTGGAGGAGTGACTACTTTAGTTTGCTTTGCACAGAAGTTTGTTTACACTGAATAATTCACATTCGGCGCAGTCACAACCTTTTCATCTCTCAGAAAGCTTGCACAGCCTGCAAACAAGCCCATTACATTAGAAATTCTTGACACCTTGAAACTGAAAGGAAATCAATGCACCTCAGCAATGCATTACATTACAAGGTACAAGTCATATATTTCATAAGCTCATTATTGGCACAAGACCCATTAAAACATTTAGTAAACTTATCATGAGTACACACTTAGCAGCTGATATTATTTCAAGTAACAGGCTATTTTTTAGGCAAGGACCAATTTCTCTTGACAAATTTGTCCTACTGTTACTTAGCAGTGAAGGATTTAGGGGAGTAAGCTTCACCACGAAGTTCCTTGTGTACACAAAGTAGCACAGTCAGTTTCTCTTGTTCAGTTTCTCTTGTTCCTTAGGGCTTTTAATGGCTTTCCCGCTGTATTAGAATGCAATTCAGAAATGCTTCCAGAGGACAAATTCTTTTAGCAAATCCTTGAGTTTGCTTAATGTCATACAAGAATGACAACTTTCCATCCTATTTCTATGTTTTTACTATGCTCCCACCCTTATGATTATCAAAAAATGCTCCTCTTTCATTCCTATTCTCTTAAGTTTACTTCAAGCAATCTATTCAAAGCCTAACTGTAATTCAGAGGTTTAGAAATTAACTACTTGCTCATTCTGATTTTGATCGAGATAGACTTGGACTGTGATCTTGACAAGAATCATTCTCTGCAGTGTGGATCATTACAGCACGGTATTAACCTTGACAATCTTATGGGGAATGTTGAGCAATGTCCAGTATGAGGACCAGAGCAAAGCTAGGCATGAAAAGACAAAGGGAATTTCATCTGGACTGCAACTTCTTCTGTGAATGGGGGAAATTATGGAATTCTCAATGGTTACCTCCTGATTATCAAAACCCTTTTAAACTCCATATATCATAACTTGCTCCACTGGCAAGTGGCATAAACAGTTCAGACAGCTTAAGGGACTCAGTGACAGCAGTCTCTTGAGTCTAAGTTTGATGAACTGAAGAGTTCAGGGAGATGGGTGGGTAAAGTGACAAGGTTTCAAAGAAATCATAGAATTTCATCTTCAGGCTAAGATGCACACTCCTAAGAAGGCTGAAAATCTCTTGGCAGAAAGCAATCAGGCTAGAAAGAGGGCAAACCTGACAGAAATGCCCAGTGAAGCTGTCCTCTTGCATTAACCACAGCCTTCCAAAGGCTGAGATCTCTGATAAAAGTCTGTTGGAGTCTGTGTCACTCGGAGACACGGCACTCAAGGAAGACAGACAGCACTTCTGTGATGCCAGAAACGAATGTGTGGCACAGCTCCTGCCAAATTCTACACAGTAGTCTGAGGGTAGATTCTGCACTTAAGGAATATGGGAATATATATATAAGAGAGGGAAGGGCACTTCAGGTTCTAGACTCAGAATGAAAGCTGTTAGGAAGTTTTGAATATTTCTAAGGAAAGAGACTTCACAACCTCCCTGGGAAACATGTTCCAATGTTCAGCTACAGCAGAAAAGTGTCATATTTTACTGTGTCATGGTTTGTGCTCCTTGCTTCTTGTCACTAGGCACTAAGAAGAGTCTGGGTACATCCATTTAACACCCTCCTTTCAGATATTTGTACATTTTGATAAGAAGTTCCTTGAGTCTTCCCTTCTCCAGGCTAAACATTCCTAGCTCCCTTCCTCATACAAGGATGCCCTTGGTCATTCTTGCATCCCTGGATGGATAGCCTCAGGAAAGCCTTTTTCTGGCTAGTTGGATAATTCAGCTCATAAAACCAGTGTCTTCTTTACCTTTCCTGAAGCACTGACAATTATAAACTGATGCTCCTACTGGTAGTAGTTTCTCTGGTGTTTAGATCACGAGCTTGAAATTTAACCCTTCCTCATGCTGATGGTTAGAAAGAAATTTTATCACAGGTCAGAGTGATCAGTTGAACCAAGTACTTATGTTGAAAACATGTCATAGACAGACTGGACTCAGAGAATTGTTCTCTTTCCCTTTAAAGAGAAGTTCAGGTTACATGGTAACACTAAATTTTAATCCTTGTTACTCTGTAGAAACCTGACTGCCAAATTATTGTATTTTCATGGAAGGGGGAGATATTATTGTAATTCCTTTAAACTGTTTTTCTTCTGTCTCTAAAAATAATTTTAAAGTAAAATTTAAATTTAATTTAAATACATTTAAATAAAATTGATGCTAACAGCAGTTAATATCAAAGAAGAAGTATGACTGTGACCACTGCTGCAGGCAGTAAATCACATTTAAAGCAAAGTAGTTGGAAATGGGGAAAAGTGACCCCCCATGTAAAACATAAGCAACTGTCAGAACTCTGTTTATTCTAGCATCTCCTTCTCTAGCTGAGCTCCTATATTGGCTTGTCTGTACTTAAAATTATTAAAATGGGAATTAACAACAATTGTTAATAATAATTGTTGTTCTAAGCTAAGAGCTATCACAAGTCCAGATTCCCACCAGGAATTATTCCAGAATGTCTGTGTCGTAAGCTGAAGCTTATAGACAAGATTCTAGCATGGTTAGGAAACCCTCAGTAAACAATTCTTAAAAGAGACACACTCTATCTAGTGTTTTCATTTCCTGGAATCTTCTTGCAGAGGAAGATTTTGTTAAATAAGAAAAACGAGCACTGCCAATTTACCTATGAAGAATATAAAATAAAATAAAATAAAAAAAATTGCATATGTATCAACCATATATTTTATATATACTGCTGCAACATAGAACTGCAGTAGGCTACAAAGGTATGTCTGGTTTTCAGCAAATTACTTATTCCTGCACTACTGTAAAAGAGGAGTTAACTAAAATTTTTTTAAAACCAGTTTAGCACCTCAGAAGTTTAATAATTAAGATACCCCAGAAACTGTAGTTAGAGGGAAGAAAATTCTCAATGGAAGCATGGCTTTGAACTCATTATTTAGAGGCTGAACTGTAAGAAACTGAATATTTAATGATCAGTTTTGTGGTTTTGTTACATTTTCACCTTTTTGGTTAGAACCTGCCAAGGTAAAAAAAAAAAAATCACAAAGCCAAAAGCTCAGTTTTAGAAATGTTCCTTTTCAATCGCATAACTGCTTGTCTTATCTTGTCAGTTTTCTTGTCAAATTCAATTTCTTGGCACTAACAAGTCCCCATCTGAAAGCTGCAATGAAAAAAGCACCAAGTAACTGAGATGAGCATAGGAAAACAATTCCACAATATTGTTTCTTGGCAATATTTGAAGGCCCAAAGAAAGACAAATTTACTTGAGGCTAAGACAAAGAGACAGAACTAGAACAATAAGAAGGGCTGGTCTAGTGCATCTGGGCAGTAAAAAGGCAGTAAAATCTTTGCCATCTGGTAAGGAAGAAGACAACAAAGGACAGTGGCAAATAAGAGGAGCAGCTTAGTTTTAACTGAGACAGATCATCTCAAAAACTGGCCAACCAAATAAAAACAAACAAAATGGCTCCAAATATCAAAGATGCAAAATTTCTATAATAAGGAAAAGAATTCTATTGAGCCTGCATCAATCAGTATTTGGTGCCAATTTGCCTGGCACACCCTTGAATAAAATTAATCACTAATGTTCAGTACTGAGTTAAATCTGATAAGTTCAGCCATTCTGGGAACTTTCCTAGACTGACTAAAATTCTGAACATTTTGTCCAGGCTTGCACCACATACATTGTAAAACCTGGAATTAATTCTTCAAGAGCCTGCCTACTGCAATTGTTCTAAAGCCTTGTTTAACAAAGGGGGAAAAAATGTACGTGTTCCTAAGGATAGCTATATAATAAATCCCTAATAATTATGTAAAAGGATGAGATGTATGAGAGAGGGAGGGAAGTATGCAATTAGCTGTTCTCTGAATTATCCTAAGCAGAATGATTGGAACTGGAAGACCATTGTGCAACACTTCACAGCTACCCTCAGTAGGCACAGGGCTGTGTTGTGCTGTGTCCCACTGACAGCCTGGCCTTAAGGACAGTGTCACGCTGTGCGTGTCCCTCTGGCACAGAAAAACTCATCCAGCTAATGGTAACAGTGGCCTGTGGGCAGACCCAGCTCAGCAGCAGCTACTGCACCACCTGCCTGTCCTTGCCTTTATCTGAAAAGCGCAGCAACAAGTTCTCATGAGAATGATGAATAGAGTTGCTCTCTTTCGAGAAAACCCTGCAAGAGCTCAAAGGCCGAAGTGCCGTAAGATGTTTCTGTGGATGGGATCTGCACGGCGTGCTGTGTTCTGATGGCAGGTCTGCTGGTACTGTGCAGCTCAGGGCTCCCAGCATCTAAGAGGGTGTAAAATTATCTCTACCATCCTCTCTTTCTTGTGTTAGTGTAAATGAAAAGTGTTTTAAGAGATACTTTGCAGAGTCTGGGTCCTTTTCCTACTGGGATCATACTGAAAACCAGCACCTCCTGGGAAAAAACGCTAAGAATACATCAGTGAGAAGGTGATAGGTCAGCAGGGACAACAGGTTTGTTTAAGAATTCAATGTAATATTTATTATAATGCAATATTACTTCTGAATTAAAATTATCTGCCTTCAGGACAGCTAAAGTCACTTCAGAGAGGTGACAAGACGCCAACATTTCTCAGTTCCACATGGAAGTACTCGTGGTTTCATCAAATCTAAATCTCAAGTTTTGCTTTGTTTAAGAAAAAACTTTACATGAAACTCTTCCCTAAAGTGAACTTTTCACTAGAAGGTTGATATTAGCTCCATCAGGAAAACTACAACGTATACTCTCAGGAGAGAAGGAAGGGGGCAGACAGCCTTTGCTGCTTGTGAATGATCAGCTCAATGTACCAGACTCCACTGAGGATGGCACTTCAGGAATTAAAAGATACCATGTTTTACAACTGGTTGCTTACAAGACCATGTCCCATGCTCTGTTCTCAGTGGCTCTGTAATTTCCTGCCTGTGCCTTTTCTGCCCCAGGCCATATTATCCGTTTTTCTTTTTTTGCAAAGTGATGATGTAAGACACTGTCTTTTGATACTTGGAAGCCTTCTGTACATGCCTGCAGCAGCAAACCTGAATATGTCTGCCAGCATATGCAAGGCAGAAGTGCATCTGTTCCCCAGTTATAAAGTGGCTTCTTTCAGAGGGATTCCCAGTACCAGCTCATTTCTGTGTCAGGTTCCGCACTCCAAAACCTGAAGCAGTTTTCTTCCCACCAGATATATTTTATATAATTTTCAATTTAAACTGGTGTCACTTTAGCATGATGAATACTCTTTTTTCTCCCCACAGTCATTCATTTTATTTTAAATGTTTTTCAGCCTGTCCACTTTTCCTTTTATGCCAGCACATTTTTTCATCAAAAGGTTCCATCAAATATTTAAGTATCCTAATGATGCTAATGCAAGTCTAGGAAGATGTAGGCAATGCAATTGCTCAGTGCTGTACCAGAGCAGCATTTCAACTATGTGGTTCAGACAAATCTTACAGCCTTCCACTTGACAGATAGCAGCTTTCAGAATAGAAAACATCAGTTTTCTAAGTGTGAACATTGCCAAACTTGGCCAGCATTGAGATACAGGATCTTCTTTGGATCCAGCAGTTTCTATCTTAGCATTGACTTTGTCAGAGCTCTGAAAACACAAACTCATGAGCTTTGAGAAGTGCACATCAGGCCAACAGTCCAGTAATTTGTTTGTAATTCGATATTTAGTGAGAAGCGACATGCCCTTAGTGAGTAACCATATGTCCTTTCAGAAAGTGGAACTATCCACTGGACACAGCATTCCTTTTAACAATATTTACATTGCAGCTTTTGTAGTATTCTATATGGCCACTATCAGGGTCACCTGTGTCTCTTGGGTTGGAAATGTACACCAAAAACTGCTTCCTCAATGGGTTTTCTTTCTTGTTATTTAAACAGGCTATCTCTTGTACGTGAAATCAGCTCCTTGACTACCTCACCAAAAAAAAGAAGTTTTTTCACACACTTCCCCAAAAATAAATTCTAAATATTTTCAGTCATTTAAAAGAATCACCAGATCACTAAGTCAACAGCAGTGTTGTTTCCTTGCCCAGCAATAATTTTCACAATCTTTTTCATTGTGCCCACTAAATTGAGCTTCTGAGCTAGTGCACCTGTTGGAGCCAGCACCATTTTAATTGGGGAGGCTCTTCCCATAATTTTGAAAATTACAGATAAAAACATGTACCTTGATGTTATACTCTTGTTCTTCATTTCTTGATTTCAGCTTTGAGTGTGACGCCTTTTGAGGCTGCTCCCAGTTATTTTATGAAATACCCAGCGACAACAAAATCTCTCTCTATGTGTAAGTATACACAAAATCACATCTACATATATATATACACACACACACTATATGAATACATATAAAGCATACCTCTGTACACAACCGCCTAGCTGCAAAATTTGACTGGGAGGGTTTTTCCGAGGCTGTTGCAGATCTTTGTTTAAATACTCTTTCCTACACTGACAGGTGGTTTTGAATTAACATCTTCAGACCTTACATTACTACTGGGTACACTTGCAAGGTGTTTCATTTCCTCAGGATTAGATTAAACACTTTGTTCAGAGACAGTGGAAGCAAATTGTGCTTCCTGTTGAAAGATTTTTGTTGTTGCTTTGATGCATCATGAATTTTTTGTTGCTCTGTACTGGTCTACACAACTCCCCAGTGTAAAACTAACCAATCTAACTAAACTCCTTGTCTGCTCCTTCCACATTTTCACTTGAAATGGATTTTTACTTCTGCTATGAACTGTGACCAGTTTTCAGTTCAGGCAGCTGTTGTATGATTTCTTGATCACAGCATGTTTTTATTTGCAGGAGTCTCAAGTTGTACAGTTTATCTAATTTTCTGTTAATTGACTGATTAATGGGTGAGTATTCAGGTTTGCCCAAAGGTTAGCTGTTGCTCAGAGGTGGTACTGATGCCTTCTTTTGAGTCATAATACTGGTCCTATGCAGATTTTCAACCACAGTGAGTATGGTTCTGGCTTTTGTTTTTTTCTCCCTGCTAAATTTTGGACAATGTGGCTATGATACAGTGCAGTGTTATGTTCTCTCTGCCCTTCACTGTCTCTCACAGAACAGAAACAAACTGGAAACAATTTTTCTATGAGTCTGAATTACAGGATTCCAGAAAAAGTAAGAAGATGTGCTACTTTTTAAATTATTATTATTATTACTATTAATAGTAGTAGTGTCCTATTTACTCAGTAGTTTTGTCACATAATGGTATATTTCTTTTAGCAGCTTCTCCCTTCCCCTTTATCTTGTCCTCTTAAGCTGTTCCTGCAGTTAAAAAAAAACAAGCCAAAACCTGGGAATGCCCAAGAGAGTCATGGCACCAATCCACCATCATGGGAGAAGAGATTTGCTGTAGGGGAAACAGACTTGTGGTAGGAATGAATTCACACGCTCCAGTGACGATAACTGAAGTTATTTTCAGCAGGGCTGTTTCTCACATTACTTCTTTGCTGTTTTGCCACTGGGGGTGGCCATCCCCTCAGAGACATGGCATCTTCTCTGGGTTGTTATGAAAACAGCAGATGCCACCACTGGTTTTCCACTGGGACCGAATGAAGTGTTTGGTAAACAGAATGGTCCTACCTAAGGGAAATTATATATTATATTGAGAGGTAACTGCCACTCCTTTCCTGTCTTTCATCAGTTCACACTGTATGAAATGGTAAACCTGCCAACAATTTACATAACATCTTTCATCTAGAAGCATCCCAAAGTCTTTAGAGAGATCAGTTTTCCCTACTGTTAAAACACAAGAATCTTTCGCATCCAGTAACATATAAAATTCCAGGACAGGAAATGGAACACTAATAAAGTAATACATACTCAGACTAGGCAAAAGTTTACTGTTTTGGAGAAATAAACCTTCTGAACAAGCCAACAGAGCTGTCCCAGCCATGTGCTTCAAAATTGCTCTTGAGACATCTATATTTTGGAAACAAAACCATATTCACGCTTCATAGCCTATGCTTACTTAGCCTGCCAGAAAACTATTTCATACTTTGTCTTTTTGATGAACCAGCCAGGAAACTGTGTCAAAGTAGACTGCCATTTGCTAACAATCCATCATTCAGTCAAGGATGATATGCAGATACTTAGGACATAAAGTAAGAAGACACTGTCATTGCCCTGAATAAATTACAGTATGAGCACAGAGATAAAACGATGCCCCTGGAAACTGAGGAGGAACAGCTAAAATACTTAAATGCAGCAAAAACATGATGAATACCAAACTATTCCTTAAATTTAGAGGGACTACCACAAAGTAAAGACATCATAAATATACGTTTACCTGCACTAGTCTCTATTTGATCATTACTCTTGTGGATTGTTTCTGTCTTATTAAAACTGAATGTTGGAAATTGAAAGGAGATGATGAAGATGTAAAGGTGATTGACACAAACTACAAGATGGATTGGCATTGGTGAGAAATTAAGAAAAAAAAATATAAAGACATTTGAGGAAGGAAGAAATAGCCCATGCATTGTGACAGGCTCAAGAAATAACCTTAGGACCACAGAGCTAGTAAAAGTGAGGGAAACAATATTCCCTATCCAAGTAGGTTATCAGGGATACCTTTCCATGTGTTTGAACTCATCTGTTTATTTTGTTTCTGAGGCAGTGTCTTTAGAACTAGGTATTTGCTTCCTGAAAGGTATTTTCAGCAGTCACTTAAATTTTGCTATGACTAAACTGGCTATCATAGAAGTATTAGTGTGCTATGCTATTCCAATTCAGCTAGGTCATATTTTTGCTCTAAACCTAAAGTATGAAAAATATGTAGGAAAAAAAGCCCCCACCTGCAATATCTGAAACAGTGGTAGGAGATGCCTGCGCTGGGAAATCGGAGTGCTTCCAAAAGGCTCAAAAAACATCCCTCTGCTATTTGGTAACTATGAAAACTCTAAACCAAAGAGGCATCAGTAACATGCTGACCACATAGCAAAAGGCATGGCTGTAACAGCCCAGGGAAGTCGGTGTCCATCAAGGGCTGTGTCCCGGCCGCGCTCGCCCGGTGCCGGCTGAAGGCTGGAGCTCTGCTGCCATCTGCAGGGTCTGTCCCTCCCGGCACTGCACCCCCGCTGCTCCTTTGTCTATACCACCCGCACTTGGACCCAAAATTGCCAAATCAGGATAAGGTTTAACTGTAAAGAAGTCAAAGATAAATAGGGTCTATACGTAGCAATTTGTTACAATTGCCTTTTTCTAGATCATGGCATTTCTGTAATCTTATTTCTAGTATGGCAAAATATGTCATTGCCATTTAGGAAAAGTCTGCAAACTGATCAAAAAACTAATTTATTTGAACATCTTCTGGAAGAGAGGTGTGATTTCTTCTTAACATGGAACAATCCTACTCTCTGCCAGGTCACCATCTTCAACAAGTATCACTGCAATGTTTTCTTTATATCCCCCTCTTGCTTTCAGCATACTTTAGAAAGGCCTTCATGTCTGACACAACACTGACCAGTTTCAACTCTTATTGACCTTTGGCTTTTTATGCCTTCTCCCTGCATATACCAACCACAGTCCTGAACCACATATTCTACAGATTTATTGCTGGAAAGAAAAATAAAGAGTTTAAATATAGATATGAGGATGATTTTCAGATTTGATCCCTCTACATGTCAATTCTAAGAGCAAAATAAATGAGATAGAGTGAGCACACTCCTGCATTTGCAGAGACTAAGCAAATTTCTACCTTTCTTTTCATTTGAAAGTGCTGGCTCTTGAGGTACTCTTTTACCAAGCCTGAACAACAGTACTGGAGACAAATAGATTTATTGCTGATTCCATCAAAGTTCTGACTTACCTTTGGCATCTAACAGATTGATTTGTTTCTAATTTGGAGAGTTCAGTTTCAGGTCATTTCCTGATTCCTCTTGATTTTTTTTTTTTTTTGGCAGGGTTCTTTGTACTACGTTCATCATGAGATCACTTTGGTAACAGAAATAATTAAATATTTAGGATAGACAGACAAAATTTTTCTTTATGTGAATGAAAGGTAAAGTTAAGTAATCCTCACCTTCAAATTTGTTTTGTTTGGAAACTGCTTTGCTTCTAAAAATGACTGACTTCATGAACAGCAGTGACGGCAGCTTGTGCCTGACAAATGTCAGCCTTGAAAGTATTTGAGGCTAAAAAGAGTTAGAAACTAGCACTGGCATTTTATTTCCAGATTTGTTTTTTGTGATACAATCATTAGACACTGCAGCCTTGAACCTGCTGCCAAAAAAAAAAAAAAAAAAAAGGCTGGAATCATAGTAAACCTCATAATGTTTCCACTGCATTGGTAACACGAGCAATAGAGCTCCTAAGTGACTGATATAAGTCTAAAAGTTTCATTGTTTGGCTCTGAAGCCCTAAGAATGCACAAGTTTTTCTATAAACTGTTACCTGGCATTGTAGTTAAAAGTGAACATCTGCTTGGACATGTACTCTCCACAACCTGCAATTCCTTCAGGAATATCCATCTGCTCTGCTGTGGGTCTTCCATGGACAGCAGTGCCTATTCTTCATGAAGCATCCCCTCTGCTCTTGGTGCCCCCTGTCTTGTTCCTCACTCTTTTTGTTTCCTTCTCCTCTCTCCGTTTAACACTTTATACCCTTTCTAAAGTACATTTCCAGAGAGGTGCCACCAGCTTGGCTCAGCTGTGTCCTGGTGTGGGTCTGTGGTGCAGCTCTCTCCAGCTGCCTGTGTCCCATAGGGGCCACCCCTGCAGCCTCTCTCTGCCCTGCTACCAAAACCTTGCCACCCACACGCAGCATAAAGTGACATTGTAGAAGACATAAAATTAGCTTCAACTCAAATGCTTTTTGTTCCTTGTTCCTTGTCTCTAGAGACAGGCTAAGGTTATCCAGGGGAGGAATGACTGCAAGTGGGGAATGGTTTTTCTAACACTTTTTAGAGAAAATGGCAAGAAGATAGTGTTGTAAATAGGTTGAAAAAAGATTCTTATGATTCGAGCAGTTGTCATAAATGAGTGGTTAAGGCTGCTCAAAGAATCACCTGCAAAGTTGTCAGCAAAAGAAGGTTTAATATTAAAGTGAAAGCACAACAAGGTTTATTGGCAAGGCCCACCCTATTGCTTACTAGATAGTTAAAGGACACAGAGAAAAATTGTACTGAAGTCTAAAAAAATCAATCAATCTAAACCTAAAATCAAAAATTATCTATGCAGAGCCTACGCATGGAAAAGGGTAAGGATAGAAATGCTGAAGGATGAAAAGGAACAAGGAGACCCTCCAATTGAGTCACAAAGTTTAGGGTAGACCCCTTTGCTAAACTTTGCCCTGAACATGACCAGTGGCTTAGGTATAAAGGTTTTAGCAGCACTTCAATCTAACAGCACTCAATCAATACCTCAATTTAAACAGTTTAGCAAAATACAAAATATATTATTAATATACTAAAATATAAACTATTCTATATTTTAGTGATATATAAAATTTACTATAACACAACAGTAACTCACTTATAGGCCTAAGTTACTTACGTATCCAAAGTACTAAGAAAGCTTAGAAAGCAATATTCACAGCACATTTGCTTCAGCATATTCACACCTGCACACATGGAGAGACCTAAAGGAGTATGTACAAAGTATATACCTGTGAAAATTCTCCTTGGATTCAGCAAAATGCTCACATCAGATGCCTTTGCACCTTCTTCATAGGCAAAGGGTTGACTCTCCGGGAGTGGGGGCTCCACCCAGGCTCCATCATAAGTACTCAGTGGCAGCACTCTAAGCATAGCAAATATGAGAGTTTGCTGGTTCTAAGGCCTCTCCCACTGAGGAGAAGATTGCTGGTTGCAGCCCACTGCAGTCCAGGAGAGCACAAAGGCTCTCACTCTCAGGACCACTGCTTATAGGCTTCCATGACAAATGGCTTTAGACACAGTGATTTTCCATCCTGACCACAATTCACACTGATAACGTTCTCTGGAGGTTTGACAACAAAAATGTTATTCCACTTAGGCTGTTCCTCAGACAAGAAAAATAAGTTTCCAAGGCCTTTTGTTAAGAAACAGAAGCTCTGCAGCCAGCTCCCAAGTTCCTGTGAGCAGATGGTGCTTCTGATAAGCTCAGAGGAGCTGAGCACAGGTGCTGCTCACCAAGGCCAGACCTGAGCAGTTCTGAGATCCTGGTGCGGCCTGAGGAGAAGGGTGGGGTGTGTTGCACCACCGCAGCAGTAAAACTGCACTCTGGAGAAAGAGATTTAATCCCCATTTTTGCTATAAAATTACTAAACAGTACTTAGCAGGTCTTTAAAAGAACAATGACCAAGTTCTCTAAGGCAGGGGGATACTTTTCCTCCAACACTGACTCACAGCTAACAAATTAACTGAATGAGCAATCAGATCTTTGGCCACAGAGGCAGATACCTAGAACAAGTTAGATATTCTCGGTATGAGAGGAGACAAGAAGGAACATGGCATAATCCTGAGAGGATTTACAGAGGGTGAGACCAGACAATTTCTAGCTGAGGTCTACCTGGAGTTTTAACCACAGAGTAAAAATGCACACACTGCTGAGCTGGCCCCTCCACAGCTCTGCACTACACTGCATCAAAGCTGACAGACTCCATAGACCTGAGATGACTCTTCACAACCTCTGAACTAATGTCTCTGCATCCTTAGCATCATTAATTTGAGACCCAGATAAATCATCCATACATCATTGAAAACTGCACATCCAAGGATGCTCAATTTGTTCCCATATCCAGGTTCCTGTTTCCAGTATCTTCATTTTTCTACACTGTCTCTCTGCTGCACAAAATACACACACACACTCCCCTCCATGCCCCAGTTTGAGACTACAGTTTCTACTACCATATATAAATTGGAAACCAAAAGGTACTTGCTCAACCTCATGCACACCTTCTCTTGGACAAGAATGAGAATTTAAAATTTGGCATTAGGTAGCTCACTCTTGCTCCGGAGAACTTGCTTAAAGTTTCCATTATGTTCTTTAAAACGTGTAATGCAATTAAAGTATTTTCCATTTTGCAAGTCAGCAGCCAAGATATCTTCAAAACATTAAATGGTTTGTTTAAATTAAAGCACTTGTTCTATGCTTGAGTTTAATGCTTTATACCAAAATCAATATGAGCACAATACAAGCCAGGTCAGAGAATTTAAACAGCTGGAGAATCTTAGTTCTGCTTTTCAAGACTTCAGACTATTTAGTAATAATTTTCTTCTAAGGAGTAAGTCATATTTTTCCCATCCATATAATCTACACCAGTAATCCAAGGGAAAATAGATCACACCAATCTCTGCAACTAGAACAAGCCCTGTCTGTTTCAAGCAGGAATAGCTTGAGGATATTAGGCAGATTTCCCAAATTTTCAATTACTGAAATAATATCACCTATTGGCTCATAAAGTGTAGTGTTATTTACATTACTTTCAAATGCAAATGACAATGCCTCTTGCTGAAAATTGGTTCTGAATCTGAAATCACTTACCATTTTCTAGTCAACTAAAACAAGCATGCTTTTCAGGAAGCTCAGTTTTTTATTCCAATCTAGGTCTGGATTAATGGTTTCAGGACAGTTTCCCATACTCAGATAACATTCAGATACTCATAACTGATACAAGCTGTGATTTTTCAGCAAGTGTCAAGCCAATTCCACCAGCCTCACTCACAGCCAAACCAAAATGAACACACAGCAGCACTTTATTAATCTCTCCCTTCTGCGTATTTTTTTCCATCGGGGTGGCCCTGCTTCACATCACTGTGTAGCTTAACTTGCTGTACATATAGGATATCCATTATTTTTTGTACATGCCAAGATTATTGTAAATGTGATGCAGTAAATTCATAAAGAAACTCAATTCGTACTACTTTTTTGTGTTGCAGATGTGGTATCTCAGCAGCAGTCATGCCTGCTCTTCCCTCTGCAGATGCTTTGCTGACTCACCTGCTGGTTGACACAGCAGCTTTATCTGGCTGTGCAGCACCAGTGCATACATAAATATAGCATGTACTTCTCCTTTTGTGGAACACTGAACTATGCAACTTCCAGAGGATGAAATATGGGTGGGTTTCCCTTCTGCTGGGCATGTGCTGCTCTGGGCCCGGGAGGTAGAATTAAGGTACAGCAAGCCAATGTGTGCAAGCTGTCAAGTCAATATCCCATGAAGAAATTTTTGGTTTTGTTTTACTTCTGGCAGCTGATGTTCCACACTTTTCTCCACAAACAAGCAAAATTCCCATAAATTCTTTACAGATCATGCCACACTAAGTACCAATAACCATATAAGCTGTTATTTGAAAAAGAGTTACTGGCAATAAAACACTGTAAAATTACCTACATGGTTTATAGTAAAAATGTATAGATTTTAAGCTGTAAGTTAGGAAAATAAGAGCCGTCTCAAGCTTTTAAAAACAGTACTTTTTTTGGAGTGCCTTTCTAAAATTACATCAGTCACTAAAAGAGAAAATATAACTCTGCCAGGTAGACCACACAAAAACGCAAGAACAATGGAAGTTATATAATACAAATGCAAAACAGAGTAGCATTCATAGCCTATTTTAATATTTGCTTTTCTTTTAGATTTCTTCCACTGTTTTTATTGCTTCTGCTACTTGTAATTCTTCATTGTTTCTGGTGATCTCAATAACTCTTTTTGCGACTTAATAGTCTGTTCAGTCAATGGAAAAATCAAAACAAAACAAAACAAAACAAAACCCAATCAATTGAATCAACTGCAGAACTTTTTTTGGAATACATTAAACGGATAAAAGAAATACCAGATTTAGGAGGTTAAATATAACTGATTAAATACCTCTTTATCTTTGTTATGTTCATTTGTAAATTTGGCTTATAAGGTATATTGTGTTTATTCATCAGATGGCACTTACCAATTCCCATACCATAACCATTAATACAACACATTCTAATACAGCTGTCAGCTTCTCTCTCTCTGACCTCAGTTTTTCTCTCATATGGAGGATGATGAAAATGTCTGGAATATTTTCTCATCCCCTGAAGAAATGTAAGAACTGCTCTCCCAAACAGCAAACTTAACTGCCCAGTGACATCACTGTTTGGATGAGATTGCCCTGGACAACCATAACCAGGAAACTGCTGGAATTCTCATTTCTGTCTTTGTGGGTCTTGCACATAAAGAAACAAAAAGGCAGGAGAAGTATGATACGCATAAAAAAGAAATGAAATTCCTAAAAGGAAATCACAAAGTGCAACAACAACAACAAAACCTCAAATACTTCAAGGTACTATTTGGGAAATTAATTCTTAAAAACAATGAAGTGTATTGAATGTGGAGTGCAAAGCCATATTTGAGCCAGTGCTGGAGAACACCTGATTTGGGCCAATATTGGACCAGCTATGGTATAAAGAGGTATATCCAGTGCTGAATAAATCAGTAACAGATGTAGTGAATGTGCTGGATTTATCTCTAGAACCAGGAGAACGAGTTCT
This sequence comes from Sylvia atricapilla, assembly GCF_009819655.1. Lineage (NCBI taxonomy): Eukaryota > Metazoa > Chordata > Aves > Passeriformes > Sylviidae > Sylvia > Sylvia atricapilla. Next base: position 22,716,315 of record NC_089145.1, on the reverse strand, counting down.
TGTATTTCAATTCTTCATACACAACGGTTATAACTTCCTTATAATACTCCTGTAAAGAGCATGAGACTTAAGGATTTCAACAAATATCTGAGGAGTTTTGTGCAAATGATTGTTTGAAAATCCTAACCCTTAAAAATGTCAGTAATAAAATTGTGTCGTATCATTCTGTATATACAGCTAAATAATTTCCTAAAAGGGCTGCAGAGATCACTAAAAGAACCCTCTTCTCTCTATGAGAGTATCATTTTCTGTGGTGGCTTACATATTTACTATTCTGGGTACAGATGGCAGACCTACGATGAATTTCGGAATTCAGCTAATATCCCAGTATTCTGCCCTTTAAAGTTGGCTGTTGTGTGAGACAATTCTCAGAGGCTGGGCTTTTAGACTAACAGAAAAAGAAAGTGCTCCATGGAGAAAATGGGTATTGGATAGTGCCACTTCAGTTTTGCCCAAGTGCAGTTTGAGATAGCTGCTCTTCCTCCAAGAATCAATCCTTTTCACACTTTGTAGAATCTCTGCAGTAAGATTGGCTCTGTCCCTGGAATAATAAGTTGGATCTCATCAACAAAAATCAAAGTAAAAAGGCAGGAGTTGGATCTCATCAACAAAAATCAGTGTATTTCTACATGTTCAGGAGAAGAACACACAACTTCTGTACTTAGAGAAAATGTTACAGTGAGAAATTGCTCCCACAGTCATGGAATAAATAATAAGCCAATTAAAAGAAGTGAAATTATGTATTTGTGTGGAGCTTGGCAACATGCCCAGCTCTGCTGTGAGATTCATAAACAGCTCTTTCATCAAACTGACATTATCCCCCCAAATGACAAGAAGAGACAGTTAATTTGTCAATTGATACGTCAGAAAAAGAGATTTTGATCAAGGATTAAAAAAACCCATTCATCTACTCTACAACAGGTCTGATAGTACTCTATGATGTTTTTTCTGCCATAATTTCCAAAGTGAAGTAATCAATAACTAAATCAAGTAATCAATCTCTCCAAATCATATTATACAGGAAGAAAACATATTTTCAGTTACTGGACAATTCAGAAATCTAGAAAAAATGAAGTGAAGGGAAAAGGCTGTACTCAACTGAAACTGCTGAAACTACAGGGGAAATTTAGGTCAGCAAAATTCAATTACAAGAGCTGTGGAAGCAATTGAAAAAACCACACTAATATTCATTATAGGAAAAAAGAGCTTACTTTAACTTTCAAAAATAAATTTAAATTTGAAAGCTTAAATAGTGACAAAATATATGTGATTATTCACACTTTAAACTCTAAATGGGAAATGTGGGGGTAAGCTGCACAAGTGACAATTACAATGCAGAAAGCATACTACTTAGGCACTGAATTAATGCTATAATGTGAATCATGAATATCCACAACAAATTGTTCATAAAATATTCACGGGAAAACGTTTACCAAATAAATTTACAAACTCAGGCAATAAAGTTATTGTGAGGATTTTTCTGAGCATTTTGTCAACAGAAGAAAGAAACTAATGTACTGAATAAATTATCCTCCAGAAATAGCCTCTTATCTAGTGATTACAGAAGAGATTGGCAAAAGTAACAAACTTTATTGGAACTGAGTATTAACATCTCATTGAACTATTTATTTAAATGAGAGAATTTAAGGATTTTTCAATTGCTGTAACTTGCAAGTCTATCTCATTTTAACTGTTGTTGATTTGGACATATTATTACTACACTGGGATAGCCTTGTCCTAAGTAATGCTCTAGGGAGAGAAGAATTGAGAAGAATTCAGAAGAATTGAGATAAGAGGAAGGGGATGTTTTTTCTGTTTTGAAAACCACTTGAATGCTATTATCTCTATTGGAATAGATTTTCTCACTTGTCAGTTGAGGTAAGATATTGTGAAATCTAAATGTCATTCACTCTATCCGAAACTGGTAGAAACAGAATCAGATAACAGACTTCAGACAGGAGCAAACTAATGCATTTAGTTTTGCAAATATGTTTACTGGGTGCTTCATTTTATTATGCAGAGCACAACTTAAAAGGTTTTGGGCTAATACCAAAAGATTTGGGGGCTGAATTTAAGTAGACTGTTACTTTTTCATTTACTTTATTTTATAAATATTTATTCTCAAATCAAACAATGGTAGGTATCCATTTCCCCTGTATCTGGTGTATCATGCACATATCCAACACACACAGATGCTAAAAATTAACATTACTGGCTGATAGACTCTGAAACATTTTAAACTGGAGCGTTGTCCATCAGCTGAGATCTTAGATATAAAACACAACTGTAGATTGCTGTTAGAAATGACACATATTTGGCTAAAAAATAATGTTTTCTGGAACCAACGCAAAGAGGAGTCTGTCTATTGTACCAAACACACTTTGAGTTACAGCTGTAGAAATATCTTGCTACATACCATAGAAAGAGGCAGGATCAAAACGAGAGCAGATTTGATGGGCTATTTATTCTGTTTGTAGAAAGATCAGTGATTTTACTGCCTGTAAAAACTGCAACTAAGTTTCATTCAGAAAGGGATATTTTAAGCTCTCTTGCACAGCCTCATTCCTATGGGCAGCTGTTTTAATTTCAAGAGTTTAAAAGGATTACATTTGGGAGTTTAAGTGTAACCACAGCATCCATTTTTTTCTCCCTTTGGGGCAGTCAGTGTTGCACTCCTGTGAATGAGTCATGTTTCAGATTCTAATGATATGTCTGAAGCCTAACCTGTAATACCTTACTTGAATCAGGTTTTGGGGTTTCATATAGCTTTTCATGTTCCTGTAAACAGCTCCTCCTTTTACTCCTTTTACATAGTATAACCCTGAGCTTGCAGTCAAAATGTAGTGTTGATGGTGGGTTTCCACAAGCCAGGTCTATCAGTTACCCCTAACTTAATACTTCTACTCCACAGCCCCATGCCCTCATGCTATTTCATTCAAGTGGTAATTTACAAATGTAATAAATTACATCTAAATGGATTAGTACCAACACTCATATGTGCATTTGAGAGGTGGATCCATACAAGCTAGTGAAGGTATAGTATAGGACAAGGAAGAACCATTGATATTTAGAAGCTGAGGGCATTGAGCCAGTTTTGGACTGCTTACAGCTAAAAAAAGATGATTTCGAATCTTTATATTAAGATGATCACGAATCTTCCTAAAACACACAAGATTCTTAACTCCTTTTGGCTTAACCCAACTGAAAATTTTCTCCAAGTTTGCCATGTACAAGAAGAACAGTAAAGTATATAGCAAGTGGAAGATCAAAAGTCAACTGAAAATATTTATAAACACATATCTCTTTGCGTCAATATTCTCTCTGAGCTTATTTCTTTCAATTTAAATTGATTACAGAGAGACAAAACAGCTGAATTCAATCATTACAATCCCATGCCACAATGTAAAAGGTAATAGCTATAGATTAAAAGCCTCAAAAAAGATGTTCTAGAAAACAACTATGTAATGGAAGTACATATCCTGCACCAAGCCAGAGGACTGAAAAAAAAAGAAAAAAATTCTGCCATCAAGAGGCTTGAGATAATAATCAAAACAAATAAGATTGATCAGGACACAAACTGCCAGCAGGACAAGGCAGCAGCAAGATCCTCCTAAGATTTAAGCACTTTCATTATGCAGATGGCCTGGCAGTTCTATGTTCATGAGTCTCTGTAGTACTTGCTCTCTGGTTACCTTGGTACCCACTGCAGAACCATCCTAAGCCTGTCCTAAACCACTGGCTACCTAAAGAACAACAATATTCCCAACACCATTTTATTTCCTGCTTACAGATCCCTGAGTGCAGGGAGACCTTTATTCCCTGATCAGCTTCACCTGGGACCTCCTTCCAAGCCTTCTGCTCATGGGCCTGGGAGCCTCACTGCAGCTCAGACCAACACCTTCAGTCTCTGGGTGAAGCTGTATGGGAGGTGTGTCCCTCTCCAGTGTTGTCACAGCTGTGCCTCTACTTGGCCATGAACCCTATTCATCCTGGCCTGTGGAGCAGTTTCACTGTTGGATCTTGGATCTCCCTTGTCACTATGACTTCCCTGGTGATCACTGGGCTGTATCTGCCTATTACTTCTGATACTGGCTGTACAATTTTCCTAAAAGAGCTATAAAGCAGGCAAATTCAAGCGACATCTATTTTGCCCATTAATGTTAAATAAAAATGCTTTCTTTTCATTTCCATTGTTTGGTCTCTCACTCTTATATCCATCACTTCATGTAAAAGGACAAGAATTCCTTGAAGATGTAGAATGATATTTTTGTTTGATAAACTTCTGATTGGGCTTTGAGTTGTAACTATTTTCCTGGATTCTCTTGGCCAAGGATGATGTCAATTGCTTTAAAGCTTGAATGAGATTCAGAATATTGTTAAGAATGACTCTATGCACTACAGTTGAAGGGCAAAATGGAAGGTTGTGGGTTTGGGTACTTTTATATTTTATTTTTAACTATTCAAACTAACTAGTTTGAAAACTGACTAGCAGAAAAAGGCAGACTAAAAGATAATACCTTTCTCTAAAAAAAAAACCCATTATTACTCATGTAATTGCCCAAGTCTGTGTAGTGCCTAGTGAAGAAGAATTCAGACCATAAGGGGAACACATTCTGAAATAAGAATGGGAATAAGAGCCTTCTGCCTCCTCATAGAAAGCCTCTAATGTACAAACAACCTGTTTGTCATTGCTGAAAGGATACATTTTTTTCCTGATGTGGCAATGGGAAAAAGAGAAGACAAGGTCAGGAGCTGCAAACTTGCTGGCACGTGAGCGCAGGATTTTCCACTGACAGGTCTTCTGTGCTGTTGCTGAATGGAGTATGGACCCTGTGGTCATGCCATAAACACTGCATTCCTCCAGGATCCTCCTGGGTGCTGCGTCATGGGAATTATGTCCCTTGTTATCAATACAGGCTATTCTTGTAACCCTTGTTTGGCTGCTTCTTCCAGTGATTTCCTCCTGCACGTGCATATTTCCATCCCCACACCATTCCTGGAAATCTTTGTATTTCATTCCACAAAGACCGGCCTGGCTGGATTGCTGTGGATGTAGTTTGGGGAAAGAGAGTGTGTCCTAAAAGAGGTGTTCTGCTGCATCCCTGGGAGACTTTGCATACATGGAGTTTTCCACATTCCCAAAGTGGTTTCCGTTCAGAAGCCTCAGCTTCACACCTCTTGGGTAGAATTACAAACTTGCAGGGGAGCCTCAAAATGTGCCTGGGGCTCTGTCCTGCTACTACAACTTCCAGAATATGACTGTCTGAGGGAGAAGCCCACTACTGTCCCAGAGAAGACTGAGCACTTATCTGCATATGGATTCAGAACAATCCCCATCATGATTTGTGATGCTGCTCTCCCTGCTGAAATATTCTCTTGCTCAGCAGGATGGTGTCTCTGAAGATTATGGTGCTGCATTATCTGATATCTGAGATAGTTAAGGATGAGGAAGAGGATGCAGGCACAACTGTAGGTTTGTGTGTGTGTGACAATGAGTGAAGTGAACTGGGGCTGTTCAGGGGTAGCCTTGTGAAACCACCACACCTAGGCTGACACTCAGGTAGTCCTGCAGCCCTGTCTGTGGGGCTGTGCATGTCCCTGGAGCTGGAGAGAGACCCCCACTTCCATGAGGAAAATGCCATACTTTGCTGTAGGGCAGTTAGTGGAAATGTGATCCCGCTGAACAGGGTGGCTTCTACCCTCAGGTTGAAATTGGGACAAGGGGCATTTATGGTCGCAGCAAGGGGATGTTAAAGTCTTCAGGACAGAAATGGTTTTCAGACACAGACAGGCTGCCTGGTACTGCTGTCCCTGTACCTTCCTACTGATGGCCAGACACCAGATCAGGTAGAATCAGTGACTGCTTGGGCTGCTCACCACATCCTGAGCTGTTGGTATCTCATGAGAGTGGTCCTGGGGCAACAGAGTGGTCACATCCTTGGGTTGAACCTTGGCTCTGTCTCTGTGACCAGCTTTAGGCCTGTCCTGTGAAATAAGGATCAGACCAACTCCACACAGAGCTGGACTTGACTGCATCTTGGCAGGGAAGTGGCTCCTGTTCCAGTGGAATTAAAAGGAGAAACTTCAGGCTCTTAACATCAACTGGGTCCAATTTTTTCTTGGCACAGATTGCTTAGTTTTGCTAAAAAGAAAACTTCTTAACTATTGCAGCAATTTCAGCAATACACAGATGATCACGACTTTATTCATTTCTCAGCCATTACCAACAATATTTCAGAAGTCTCTCAGAAATCATCATTCCTCCTTCAAGGGTAAGTATCTGAATTGCCTGAGACTGCCTTTTCCTCATTGTGTGGAACACCATAATCACACCTGAAATTCCTCTCTAAAAATAGTTCTGGGCTGTTACTCTTCACTCACCAGCTTTGCAGTATTATTTCCTTCATTTTGTTTTGCAGGGCCTTAGGAATCAAAGCTGGCAAAAAATTTTCTAGACCTGCCTTTTTAACAGCATTTTAGAAGGATTACTCCTTACATGATGTGTTGATAGCAACATTTGATTGCTCAGAGTAACTCAAACAACACATCAGAAGCTGAACCCATCTTGCAGTGTATGGAGAACTGAAGAAATGCCTCTTCTAAAGGAGACTCAAGTGCTGTGTTCAGAGGCATTTGCACAGCCACTGTGGGTAAGGAAGCAACATTCAATGGAATTAAAACTTCTCTCAAGGAAAACTATTTTTTTTCCAGACTTAAAAATACAAGTATTAAATACCCAGCTTAGTCATATATTTAAATATCTGTCTATTCTACAAATTAAAATAGCAGCCTATTTTGTTCTCAGATCTCTTACAGGCTTTTGTTGGTCAAGAGAATATAATTTTTAAAGTATGATTGCAGGTAAGGCTACAAAATGAACACTCCAGGATTTGTGCCACTCTTGCAGCTCTCGTATGAGATCAGAAGAGGAGAGCTGAGCTACTCTCTTGAACATGTGCATGAGCTCTGGTAGCATTATCTGGTCCACCTCTTGTCCTGTGATTGGCTTAATCATCTCTGTGGAACCAAAAATGGCTTGTGGCTAAACAAGCAGCCTCAGCTGTCCCCTGCCTGCCAGAACTGTACAAGGAAAACTGCAATAGGAAGTACCAGTCCTTTCCTGGAAGTAGATTTTTTCTTGTCCATCTTTCTTGTGATTAAGTCATTTTTGGAAGCTGAAATGTTAGACTGGAATAGGACTTTATCCAAGACCTCTTTGTCCTCAAGACTGTGAAGACCATAAAATGGTTTTTTAAAGTTTGGAGCTGGTCTCTTCAGCCACCTAACTAAACCCATGTTGATGTGAGTGGTATAGTTGAGAGACATCCCTGTGACTGAATGGAGGAGGCTAAGAAGTCAGACCACACTGATAGTGTGTTTGGCTGGAAGTGGGTACTGGAAAAGAGAAACAGAAACTCTTTTTTAAATGAAGCTTTTTATTCACTTGTTAAATAGAAAGAGGCAATAACTTAACTGTGCAGAAAAAGGGAGGAGCACACCAGATGTATAGAATTTGTACATTTATATGGCTTGGGGAATAAACTTTTTCAGGAACATGAAAACTTTGATTCTTAATAGAATTAAATTTCATACTGATCCAAGCCAAGATAGGAATGAAGTAGAAAACACATAATTTCAGTATTCACAGGATAAGTTCTTCTTCATTAAGTCAGTTGTGGATGCTAGCTCTTCTTTGGGTCCTCACTGTAAATGAAATAAGAGAATAATTAGCTTTCAGAGGTCTCTCGACAAACTGTAGCAAAATACGGTCTATAATATGTACATAGAGCTAAAATATGTACATGCTAAATCACACTTTATCTGGCAGCTAAGATTGTTTTATATTTGTGGACACATCAAAGTGGCACAGGGAATTGGGTTGGTTTTTTTTTTCTTTCCTTCCATAGCAACAGTGGACAGAAATAGATACTACAAAGAGACAATTGCTGATTTGGTTTGGCTATATGGTGAAGTTGGTGCATTTTAGTGGATTCAAATCCTGTGTACTTGCCCTTATCCCATAGCAGATACAAGACTGCCAGACACAACTGAGCTTCCTTTCCCACCAACACAAGTTGCATCGTTGTGCAGTTGCTGTAGGCTGCAGCCACATGCACAGGAATTCCTTTATTCCAGCTGCTACACACTAACTCAAAAGCCTGTGGTCACTTGATTGTTTAGTTCTTAATTAAATGAGACTGAAGAAAATATGCTGGAAAGATTCCAGGAATCCTGACCATGGAAATGGTCATGGAGCTGGGTGACCTCATTCACTGAAGATCTGTCTCACCCTCTGAACTGTGTGAATAAAAACTGCACCTTTTCCAGGGGAATGATATATTCAAATGCTGCATTACAATTTATTCCCTTTCTACTGTGCTAGTAATACTAGCAGTGTCATTCAATTGATTGCCTTTATTGGCACATGCTTTGGAATGGCACATATCTGAGAGGGAAGGTGAACAGTGAATCATCCGGCTAACATCACTTATCCTGAGTGTGGCCCCATCTGCATGGATGAATAAATGGGGTCAGGGCTGAACTGATCCCTTATGTCAAAAGCAGGGAAGGAAGTGATGACCCTCATGGAGAACAGTTCTTCAGTGTTTTTCTGAGTGAACAGAAATGTTGATTTGATATAGACTGTTTTCCTTGCCATTCTCCTTGTTCTCAGACTTACCAGCAGTAAAAGTGGCTTGGAAGCCAGTAGCTGTATAGGCACCATCTGTGACGAACTCTACAAGCATAAGATTACCAGAAGCAACTATGCCACTGGGTATCTTTGATCCACAGGTCTTGTCCATTAGAACTGGAGAAGACTTGCTGGATCCATCATAAACTTTAACATAGTCACCCTGACAGCCTTGAGTTTTCTGCAGACGAAAGGCTTGAAAGTGCAGGGAAACCTGGAAAGGAAGAGAAAAATCAGCTTTTAATATAAAAGTATAGTTCTTTCATGGATTGTCCCTTAAAACAGACAGAATCTAAACTGCAGCCAAGCATGGACTCACAGACTAGAACTGCTTAGCCAGCTTCGCCTCTCTTTCCCTGAAGTTGTGGGGTTCGGATTTAATCACTGAATGCTCCCATGCTCAGGGAGCTTTGTCTTGATTTTGCAAACCTGAAGCCCAACATGTGGAGGTTTTTCAAAATCACAACTCTACATTGTCTTTGCCTATAACTGGCATAAGCACATAAGAAGTAGAGACTAGTCCAAAATTTTTCTCATGAAGATGATCTCATTTGTAAACCGTACAAAGTACAAGATGCTTACTGTAGAAAAAAGTTCAGCCATATTTCAGGACCACTGTTAAGCTGTGGTTACCTTTCTGGATCGGGTTCGGAGGAGCCAGACACAATTGGTGTTATCTGAGTAATTCTTTGGGTAGTTGGCAGATCTCAGTGACCCAGAAGGTCCATCAAGAATAGTACTGCAGCGACCTGAGGAAAAAATGCTTGCTTCAGGATTGCAGAAATTTTCACTCATTTACAACTACTATCTCTTCAGAGTGGACTGATCTCTCTTTCCTGACTGATCTATCATCATTCATTTCAGAGTACTGGTACATCTTGATTAAAAGGAGGAATCATATTGTCCTAATTTTCACATAATGCATCAAAGAGGAAAGTAAAGGAGTCCTCTGAAAAGCATTCAATTTTTATTGATTAGCTCTGTCTTTAGCAAAAGAGATCTCTTTCTGCAACTCTTTAAAGAGTGTGAGGGGTTTCAATTCACTGCAGTTGGTGCCACTGTTTTCCATTGAGAAGGGGAAGTTAAGTGATGTCAAAAGAGTCAAGCACAAATACGATGCCTCTGCAATGCTTAAATTCTAAGCTTAGGAGGTGCACTTGGGATGCAAGAGGTAATACTTTGATCAGTTTTTCCCTCTGATTGAGTAAATTTCTGTGATATAAATATTTCTTCTAGCAGAGGTTACATGTAAAGAGTTTAAATGTAAAAACTTAAAATGACAAACTTGAAAACTGGACGAAGCAACATGAAATTGTTCAGGTTCAAAGGAGCATACAACTGTTTTGTTTTGGCTCAGGCCTTAAATACCAGCTGCTACAGGCAGCGATGAGGTCTGGCTCCTTTGGGATTTATAGTTGTCTGCTGAACTGTAAGAAACCAAATTACTTCACTGAAGTTTAAAATGTGGCATTCAGTTAGTTCAGTTGCACAGCAGACATTTATGCTAATAGCAATTGTGATTTAATTAAGAGGCAGCTTCCATCTTCTCACTAATCACAATCTGCCTCCAGCCTCACCTTTGCATTCCCTCCCAGAGTAACCCAAGTGGGTACCAGGAATTCATGACAAATGTCTCACAGTCTGATGAAAAACTGCTGTCTCTGCAACGTGCCCAAATCTGAGTTGAAGATAACAGGGTGGCTTTGAGATACTTACTGCAGTTGTATAGTTTGTTGATTTTGGCCACGTCCAAGTTGCTCATCCCTTGTCTCTGTCCAATATGTACTGATCTATCAGGAATTGGTACAATAGTTGCTTTCCCAGTGGTATTGGTGAATGTGTATCTGAAAAGACCCATGAGAAACAATGTTCTCTAAGCATCATAACTTCCTTCAGGATTCAGTAAGATGCTTTGAAGGGAGAACAAGAATTGTATACAAGCTTTTTCTGTGACTAATAGTGCTGTTTAAACAGGTCTCATTGAGATGTCCACCAGTAAGCAGCAAAGGACATCCTCCTTTACTCCCAAGCCCAGCAGTGGAGGGCTCCGTAATGGAAAGCTAAGGAATAGTGTATCCCAGTCCTAGGGAGCTGCTTGCCTGAACTGACCCACAGTATTTTTCTCAGAAGGGGAACTGGGGAAACTGGTAGTTAGGAGAGAGTTATGACAGAAACTAATTCTAATGTAAGATTTGAGTTCCTAAAATAGTGATGCCATGCCGCTACTTACGGGCCATAGTGCATTACTGAGGAATAGTCATATGGAAGATCCAGGTTATTGGAGTGTTCAAATTTCCTGAAGTCTGGTCTGTCAGCTGTAATATATGATATTGTACTTAGAATATGCTTCCTACCTACTCCCTTCAGAGGAGAAGGGAGAGATGGGAGCAGTAGGATGTGTCTGAACCACTTCTTACATTGAGGAGTTCAAAGTACTTACGAGGACTGATGTACTCCCACATGATCTTTACGTGTTTATCTCTGTCACTTCGAGAGTGTTCATGCAAAAAGCCCAGAGCATGCTCCAGTTCATGTTGAATTACTCCTTTCCACATGCAGCCTCCTTTCATCACAGAGACAGTCTGTCCGCCTCCTACTCTCCCATAGTTGGACCAGCAGCTGAGAGGTATTGAACAACAGAAGACTTATGGGATTTTTATTGGCAGACAGGCAAAGAGGCAGAACAGAGAACCTTGCTTCACACAGCTCTGGTGGGAGTGGAAGGTTTCCTTTCTCTCCACTGTGATAGTGTGTACAGAGACAAAAGTGATCATATAAAAGAACAAAGCAAATGGTCATTGCTACATCTTTCTGGAAGACTTTTGTTAGGAGAGAGGCTCCTGAATTCTGACTTTACCATGATTTTAACTCCCTTGAAACAATAATTTGGGTTTTTTTTCTCAAAATGCTAAGGACAGTATCAGCACTGGAGATAAGATGGAGATAACACTTTCAAGCTAAGTGTGGAACAATTTTCTCATAAACTCTAATTCTGAGCTTGATGTCCAACAGTGGGATTCAGAGAACTGTTTATTTCATAAATTGAAATTGGTTTACTTCTGTAAATAGGACGTACAGTATTCAATATATGTTGTGCTGAATTGTGCACTACACCACACAGAAAACATGAGCATAGACATTCTTTCCCCCTTAATGGTGTTTTTCTATGATTTGTATTATTTCAGTGTCTGCAGTGAGTTCGTGATATAACTGATGAGCCCTTGCACTACTAAGGTATCCAAGGAAGATACCTTGGCACTGTAATAAAACAAAACCTTCTCTGAGGTTTTACAGAGCCAGTGTGGACAAGGATTGGAAATAAAGTAGAAATGACTTGTTAATTTATCATTCAACTCACCCATCAGCAGATCTAATACTGAGGTAGTCACGTTCTGCCTTGCGCTTCACAAAATTAATACAAGTCAGTGCTTCAAATTCTGCCATGGCATCATGAATCCCTTTTACATGGCTCTCCTCTGGGGAAGAAAGGGTTAATTTTAGGGGGTCACAAGCAGACATTAGCAGGTGTCAGTAGAATCTCATATATTCCCAAAAACAGGGTAAATGAGGGACAGAAACATTAGCCTAGGTTCTTTCTTGTTTTTTGCTCAGTACTGAATTTTGCTTAAGATTTTAACAGCCTGGCACAAGATCCTCTTTATCCAGATATTTGTCCAAATGCATTCAAGTGCCTCTTTTTTCAATGACTCGTTGTTAATTATAGTGGAGATTTTTGATGTATCTTATTGGACACTTGGAGACAGTTATGAGAAGCTGTTTTGCTGATGAAAACCAGACGATTGGAGCTTCCCTGTTATAGTCATGAAGTTTATAAAGGCAGGTATTCTGGAAGACAACATTAGAGGGAATGGTTATTATTGTCTTCAAGAGACTGTCCCAAAACTTTATGTAGGTGAAATGTCTCAATGAAATTTGATCTATTTCTGGTTCAGATTCTTGTAACTTAAAATTTACCTGTACTTGCACACCATAAGTAAATCCTTAGAACTGATTTATTCAACTATCTCTGTGCTCACTCAGTGTTTCTCTCTGAAAAGTATTAAATCCATTAAAAAAATAATTGAAATTTAAACCCACCATAAGTAGGATCCAACACATAGGGAATACGAACAATCCCATCACTGGACTGGGGCCAGCTGCAATGGCGACAGTTGATGGCACTGCGACTCCTTCGTGGAACTATGTCACCTTCCTGCAAGAACTGAGAGCTGTCTGGTGAGAGAGAAAGGGAAACCTTTCAGCCATAAATTGCTGGACACTTGCTAAGCACACTTGGAAAACCAAGCAGTTGCAAAAATAAGAGTGATGTTTTACTCTGGTACTATTTAATCGTCCATCATGTAGCACTGAATGAATGTAACACCCAGGAAAGTGCTGGGGAAAAGCAGGAGATGCCTGCCAGGAAACTGAGGAAGGTGGGCAAACCAAAAAGAGGAGTGCTTTCAGCAGAAAACTGTAGGAATATTTGGTGTCTCTTTCTACAGACTATTTTATTTCAAGTAAAGTCACTTGAATGACTCTTGGAGGAGAAAACGTGAGAAAGACAAGCTGATAGATCAGGGAATGTTTGGAATGCTCAGGGAAGAGGAAATCTGGAGCAGCAAGCATGGAACTTGACTGCAGCTTCTCTAGGAGTCTGTACTGCAAAGCCAAATGATGGCTGAATGCAAACGATGCTCTATTCAAGAAAAAAGCAGTTAAATAACAAAGTATATAGATTCCTGTGCTTTTTCTTTATGTCCAAAGAATGACAAAGATGTTGAAAGCTAAAGATGAAGAAACTGCCTGAATAGTTTCAGTTCCCTCCACACCTGGGAGCATCTTCAGTACTGACACAATAGTTTTGAGACACTATAGGGCCTCAGCAGACCACACCATAATTCCAGTGGTATCTCTTACATGGTGGTGTGTAAGATGGAAAAGCATTTGCACAGACTGTGGTAAGAGGCTGTACCTCCCATATCACCCCAAAAAAGCAACAACGACAGGCTCCTTTTGGAAGGGAATTTGGTGGCATTACCTTTGTTAACTTTCAGAATTTTGTTAAAAATATCTTCGTCCTCCTCATCAGTCTCTGTAGGCAAAGGAGATTCTGTGCAGAAACACAAAAGTATCACTTTCTCATTCCCGGGAAAAACATGAGTCCTAGGTTTTTAATCTGATGATGCATGATTTTTCTGGGGGTGCATGTAAAACTTACAGAGCCTATTTAAGGACTGGAGGGATGTTCACTCATATTTGTTCACTTGACAGAATCTTGAGAACCTCCCAGCTGTGGTCATTTTGGCACTAATCTAATCCCAAGAGCCATTCTTCAATTATTCATTCTCTCCTTTTAATTTTTCCTATTTTTTCATATTTTTACACCTGAGATGGCACAGTTTTATTTGTTTATGAACAACTCACACTCAAATCCCCAATATAAGATAGCAGAAACAAAATTGGAGGGAGAGCAGTCCTACTACTTCTTGCTGGACATGATGACCTCTTGAAAACCCCTCAAAATCAGTGAAATTGGAGCTGCATTCCTGTTCCACAGGGCGGACTGATGTCCCCAGCTAAGCCCAGCATCAGGGACTTACAGACCTTGCTACCAACATCAGTCAAATCTGTGCATTATGCAACAAATCTTGACATCAATAAAAAGCAGAAACACATGACCTCTGTGCTTCTTCTGACCTTTAGAAGCAACTTAATTCAGGACATTATTTAAGCAGAGCTATTTTTATCAAAAGTAACAGCCGAGGTTTATAGCAAGGCCAAGCAATTAGCCAAAACCAAGAGACTTTGCTTTGCATGAAACATTGTGGTGGAGGGCATTCATTTAAAATTCCTCATAAAGGTAAATTTGTGTTAAGTGTGCTATTTTCTGGAGTAAATAGTAGATAAAAATCAGTATATCCCCTCAAATATGTACCTGTAGATGGAGTAATACATACCGTATATATCCTCTTGCGTAGTAACCTGCAAGAACGATACATCAGTATTATCTCACAATTTATAATACAATATTATATTAAATAATGTAGCATATACATTATCAACAGTGCCCTGGCTACCACTGGAAGTACCTTTCACCAAGGCAGCTTTTATACACTATGCCATGTGTAAAGAAGTATCATGGGGTGGTACATGCTCTTCCCTGGTACCTTGGCAAATAGGAATATCATAAAGGCAAATGCAATATGAAGTGTGGAATAAGTTTCAGATACATTGTTGTGTAGAGAAGACTTTGCTGCACAAGTGTAGAAACAGATGGAGTACAAGAGTCCTAACCTTACTTTCCACAATGTTGAACCCCAAAGTGATCAGAAATGCTGAATTAGCTTTCCTTACCTCAGTAGGTTCAGTTGCTGCAAAAAAAGAAAAAAAAGGGGAAAAAAATAAAAGAAAGAACAAAGGAAAAAAAAAAAAAAGACAAGCATTAGATTCTGAATGCAACTTCATGGTGTTCAACAGCATGGACCTTCTCAGCCATGGGAATGCCTTTGGCAGATCCCTTTGAGTGGAGGGTTATGGTGTACACCAGCTGATTCACAGACACGGAAATTGAAAAGATATTTCATCTTTTATGCTAGTGCATTATGCTGAGGAACAGAATCCTGATCATTTACCACCTAAGAATCAGCAAAGCATTTTATCAGTTTCATTGTGGAAAATTACAAAAGAAACCAGTGACAAAAAAGTCTTTCTGCCCAGATTTCTCTGCAACAGGTGCAGGCTAACAAGCTCAACAATATCCCCTGGTTTGACAGTGTCAAAGAATAAGGTTATAACATGGGGTGGAGACTATCATTTAGTATAGGGAAAATAATCTCAACTTCAGTCTGTACCTGGCAGCAGCTTGGCACCACTAAGGTGCCTTTCTTCTGTGATGCCTTTTGATTTTTACCAAATATGAGATTCTAGATACAAACCAGAAGTGAAAATCTGACCTGACGCATATATTTCTATCTTCATTGTTATAATATCAAAAAAGTTTAAAAACTGGAAGGACCTTCAGAGGTCGTCAGTTTGTCTGCTTTCCCTAAGGCAGAAACAGGTTTATCTGTATTATTCCTGACCATAGTTTGTTTGACCTGTTCTTAAGTATGATGGATATGTTGCAAGCCTATCTGGCAATCTCTTCCAGTTTCCTAATAATTGCAGTCTTTCTTGTCAAAGTATGAAACAATTTTGGTTTTCCTATTCAATGCTGAAACAGAGAACACTCATGTAAACAGTTATCATTTCAAGCCCATCTGTGCCCTAAATTTTACTACTTTTTTTTTTTTTCAGTAAAAGATACACCAAGCTCTATCACACCTTGCAGCACCATTCAGTTTTCATAATTATTGCTCAAACGTAATGAGGACATGTCTTCCTTTTCAGACTCTATCTAGCACCCACAACAGAATTGCTTTTATTAAGCCAAAAAGGCTTCAGTCTGTGTTTTCAGACTGTTGCTTCAGTTATATGGCAATGGGAGTCCACTCTAATGATGGTGGTTTATTATAGTAAAATTCGGTCAGTTCCCACCAGCTGCACAAGAGAGATCCATGGCACTTAAAAACCTTCTGCAGGGAAGAACGTTTTAGAGATGGGTTGACCAGATCCAGAATTTATGCACCCAAGAGGCACTAGATTAATTGAATAGTCAAAGTCAGTGGAAATTAGGCTCCAGATTCCTAGCCACATAAAGCCTGCAACTTCTTTTTAAAACCCAAATGAGACACTACAGAAGGCATCTGCCATCTCCTTGATGAAATGAACATCTGGTGTGATAGGGCTTTCAAAATTATACAACTCACATTTTCCCTACACTCTAAATACTGAAAGATGTCTCAAAAGGCACAAAAAGCAGTAACAATGATAAATTAAAACCCATTGTAAGCATTTGTCCCAATAAACCTGCAACTTTGAGTCTGAGCAACTGACTACCTTGAACCCGAGCAAGCGTGCCCCTTGGTCCTTTCTAAATATACTGAGCAGCAATTTTACAACATCCCTTTTTTCCCATAAATGACAGTTTAAATCAAAATTTGTCAATTTTCTTTTGTCACTGACTTGTTCTGACTATGTCAAGCATATTTTTCCAAGGTGTCTTCTTTTTACACACATTACGCCCAGCCTGTTAGTTTCTTGCTGTAAAGTCTGCCTACAGTTTTCTTTCCATTGACCTCTGAAGGTCTGCAATTATCTCCTCGTATTTTGCAAGTTAACAAAAGCTGTTCAGCTAAGCCTGTTCCAAACCAGAACAAAGCAAAGCTTTCTTTGATGCCTGACATCTCTTTCTCATACAGCTGCACTGAGGTAGGCAAGGAGGCAAATGATTAGCAGTCTTATTATAACAGTTAACTTAATGGAAAGGTATCAAGATGTCTAATTAAAATTTTATTTTCAAGCCTGTGAAAGCACATCTAAATTAACCTAATAAACCATAGCCCAAAAGTCTGTGTAAAGCACATCTTTGTAAAAACACATCTGCACTCAGGTCAATAACAAGTTATGAAACATAGCCTTATTCAAATGCCTGTCGGTGCTTTCACATGCTCTAAAAACAAGTCAAAACCAAGTATGCAATAAACAGTCAAGAAATAACAGTTGTTTTTAAAATACACTAGAAATCCTACTTACTTGTTGTGCTGTTTTCATAGCTCTCCTGCAAAACCAACAGGTAAAAGGCATTACTCTTCCATAGCTGACAACTGCAGCAACAATAGTATCAAAATCAGAATGAACGGAGGAACTAAATCATTGTATTGCCTTCGTTTATTATTCTATTACTAACATTTCCTTCCAGAAAATGTACCAAAGCGGGCCTTCACAGCCTCACTTGCAGGAAGAACGGATAAGAGGGAGCACAGTTGCAGGGAGCTGCTCTCACCTGAACAGGGAAGGCCAGGGCAGCGTGAAGCAGCAATGCGGTGAAGACGAGGACCAAGGACTTCTTCAGCTCCATGGTGCCGCGGTGCCAGCGCACACGGGGACAGCGCACACGGGGACAGCGCACACGGGGACAGCCCCAGCTCTGCCCGCCCGGCAGCGCGGCCGCTACATATACCCGCACAGCCCGCTCTGCCCGGCCGCCGAATCCTGCCCCAGCCAATGGCGAGCTCAGCAGGAAGAAAACTTCTTTTGCTGCCTCAACAGCCAGTTTAGCCCCTGGGCATCTCCCGGTGCTGCGCTATCGCTGTCCCCGCGATCGGCAGCATCCCTAGGCCTCCCACGGTCATTCGTGCTGCTCTCTAGAGCTGGCTCAGCCTCATGCTTGTGCTGCCATGCATTTCCTTTGCTTCTTGGAGGATCTTTTCTGAAGTGTTCAGTCTGACTGCTATCACACAGGAAGCCCTTGTTCCTGGGTAACTCTAAAGACAACTGGATTGTTAGGATTTCAGAGTGTAAGTGGCCTTTTTCTTTATGTCACTGAAATTACACTGTGCTGCTTTGAAACACAGAATACATGGCTACCCAGTGAGCTTATGATTGTGTCTTCCGTGAGACAGCTTATGGTTCTATAAGCACAGATTTTTGGTTTTCCCTGCGTGTTTCTTGATGCATCACCACATCAGGAGCGTCCCCTGTGTTCCATTATTTCTGGCAGTCTGACAGTTATAGGTGCCTTTATGAGTTTTGTGACCAGCAATCAGAGAGGGGAAAAAGAGACCAGCAGCATAAGCAGCACTTACTCATTTTGAGAATGATTAACAGATTTGCTTTGCTAAAGTGCAATTGTCCAGAAGTGGAGTGCACTTGTCCAGAAGAAGCAGAGAGCAGATCTAGCAAGAAATGCTTGTAGGAGACAAACCAGCAACAGCTGAGCCTCTTATCATAGCAACCTCTTCTCACAGCAAAGCTCTGCTTAAGTGAACCGTTTGCTGAACTTGCTGTAGCTGGGAAAGCATCTGGTCCCTGATACACTTTTGGTTTGTGTCAGAGTACATCTTCCATGCATGGAAAAGGAAACTGAATTATAAAATGCACTGATTCTGTCTCTAGACCATGGTAGAACTCAGATACCCTAGGAGTAAGGTTTAAACCCGCTTATTCCTTATTTCTGAATTGAATAAGAAGCCCTAGAAATTCTCCATGTTGGTGAACGAATCGAGAAGCAGCTGAAGGTTTTCCATATATTTGTCTCCAAATCATACCCAGTCAAGAGTAGGAATTAGATGGAAATTAAATCTGAATTGTGTTGGAGGGGATTACTCTTTATTTTAGTGATGGAAAGTTCACAGTGCACACTGCTGACTATTTTAAGAAAGTCTAGATAGACAAAATCCAGGGATAAACTTTTGTCATCCCCACAGGGAGGCAGCACAAGGGGATATTACTTTTCCTTTTCTCTCTCTGCACACCGGCTGAAGCTCTGCCCTAGGTTAGCAAACAGCAGGGTGGCACATGGTCCTTGTGACCATGAAAGAGCATCAAGCAGCCATTGTCAGCATGTTAAATCTATTGTGTGTCCTTTGTGCACATAAATGTTCTCAATAAGCAATGCTAAGTGTCTTTAATATTTGTCTTTCAGGATGAAAATCTTCCTTGTGCTGAAGCAAGGCTGTGAAGCTCTGGTCTGCGGTGGGGAAATGGTTCTCCATGTTTCTCACTCAACACAAGGACAAAACAAAAGTCCATGATGCCAGATACTTTGGCATGCCAAAATCATACCAAAACACACTGCAACATGGGGCTTGTGCATAATCTGCTTTCATTAGAGTTTAGGAGAAAAAAAAGGAAAAGTCACCACTCTCAGGGAAAACCAGTCCAGGAGCAAAAGAAAGGATTAGAGGTAGTGAGGGCATAAAACAAACAGCAAGATAGGAAGGTTGGTAACCTGAGCATCTTTGTAGCATGTTATTGGGAAAATACTACTCCTGAATGACTGATTAGTTGCCTCTGCTCAGAAAAGAGTGAGGCAAAAAAGGATGCAACATGTTTTATCCTGGACATGTTACTGTGCTGACATACTGAACAGTTCATGAAATAGATTACTGCATGCCACGTTTTCCATAAGCTAACAAATAGTGCTGGTGGGGGAGGTGGTTTTGTGGGATCAAGGATGTGGCAGTAAAGGTTGCAGCTGGCAAAGCACACACAACAGAGTGAGAGGCAATGCTGGTACTCATGGTTCCTGCCAGTTCTGCAGATCTTATTACTTTGTGCCTGGTATTATATTCAATATTTGGTTATTTTCCAAAGGGTGGTACTCACGGGGGAGGAATTGTAAGCAGATCTCTTTTCAATAACCAAAAATCACTCTAATGTGTTGAGATATTACAAAAACCAGACATAGTTTTACTGGATACAATAAAGCTCTAGCAGAGAAAATGCCACAGAAATTGTTTTGAACCCTTAGGAACCAAAAAAGGACTTCACAAAGAGAAGCTGTCTTTGCATGTATACAAGAAAAACATGGTAGAAGTTTTGTCAGACCCGACTTCTCCTGTCAATATATCCCAGTTTCTCGGGGACAGTAGGGATTCCACATATTTTGAACATGTGAACAATTATTAGCAGATGTCCAAAACCAACAACAAAATGTCAAGAAGTACTTGAACAGTGTCATAGTCCGCAAGCACTCTCTCAGCAAAAGATAGCACTGCTTCTAAATGACAACTACAAAACTTGGAGTTATGTCTGAGGACATAGACTTGTTTGCAGAAATCTCTAGGCATAACCAAGAAAATAATATACAGACATACCACTTTAAAAATATATATATTTTCCCTTCTGTTGATATAGGAATTCACTGCAAGTATATATAGTCAAAATCAAAACAGCAGATGCATGAAAGGTACAACAGTTCTGCAGAAATCTTTCAGATTTTGCTCAGTCATATGTCATTTAGTCATATGTGTTATTCTCGTTGGAGTTTTTCACTGTAAACAGCTCCCAAAATATAATGTAAACCATCAAGATTTAATTACGGAAAGAAATTGCATTAATTGCTACTAATTGCTGTGCCATGAAATGCAGGAAAAAAAGAATTCCAGGAACTAATGTTGAACAGCTTGTGGAAGTTATGTGGTAGCTACCATAACTGATTCATGGTGAGATACAAACTAATCTTGAAAGCTTAAAACCATCTGGCTTTACCAAAACCAAGCAATGGTATGGACCACAACACATAACTGAAATTGCTGTGGATTGGCATCACAGGAATAAAAACCACACAATTGCATATGCAGTCTGGGGTTAATGACAAATCTGAACCAGGAGTACATTATTTTAGGTAGAATTGCTCAGTATAATTTCCCAGGAATGTCTGCTTTGTGCAGCATTTCAGCATTTTGGCTCACTTTCATTGGGAAAAGAAATTCTGGTTTCCACTGAGCTCTGGATTCATGAATTCTGAACCCCATCCTCTGGCCAGTAAGTCTGCTCCTGTGCAGTGCTTTCAGCTCAGCACTTTCTGTCACCCTCTCACTAATTCCAAGTGCCCTAATCACACAGAAATCGCTTCCTTTTCTGTGCTGTCTTTATGATCAGACACTTTTCAGATATAAATCAGTCCTCTCACAAGCTTTTTCTGTGCTGGCTTAAAGGACTTTCAGCCCTTTAGTCTAATAATTCCACTCTTCTTGATTCTACAATTATATTTTCATTCCTTTAAAGTTGCCTGTACTTTTTTGGTAGTGTAGTGATTAGGAGTAGACAATTTCAGTGGAATTCATGCCAGCCAGTACTGCACTTTGCTGCTTGAGAGTAGTATTGAAGTGCTGGCAGCTCCTGAGGGTTTCATAAGTAGCCAGCATAGATTTTAAGACCCTATATTGAAGACTGATGTGTGTTATGAAAGACAGCTCTAGACAAGTCAAAGTGGAGTTAGAAGCTGTTTTCAAGTGCCCACGACTATACTTGTTGCGTTCATAGATTCACTAGCCCTTCATGTCCCTCTCCACATTTCTTCTTTGGACCCTACCTCCCAGAGAAGATCTGGAGTTGTGCAGGTTCCTGTTCCACTTCCTGTTTTGCTTTCCATTTTTGTCATTGCTAACACCATCTGGAGCAATGAATCCACTTGATTTGCAGGTTCTTTAGCAGAATGCTGACACATCCTCAATGATATTAATGACTAGCTCCAGCTGCAGTCCTAGCCCTGATTGTTTATTGAAAGAACTCAAACCTAAAATTATCAACATTGACTTGCTATTGGTTAGTCACTTTTCTATTCAAAGTGCCAAACCTAGAAACTTCGAACTTTAGTCTGTCGTAAGAACAAGAAGGACAATGAAGAAAAAGATTTTTTTTCTCTGATGCATTCTTCTTTACAAAAGAAAAATACGGAGATAGAAAAAAATAGTAAAGAAACAAGTTGGAATATTAAAAATGTTGTAACTTCTCAAATAAAAGTTGAAAGCATGTTGATTTTAATTTCAAAACAGATTTCAAGGCCAAATTTAGCAAAACATAATTTAGCAATTAAACAAGCATTTTTAATGATGTGTGATCCAATGGCTATTTGGGCTGAGGGAAGGAGAATGGAAGTGATGAAACTGGAACTTTAATTTGGACAATTCTAGTAATGAACTTTTGATTGCCTTGAAAAAAACAACAAATTCCTTTCTTTTATCAGGAGAAGCCATCTGATTTGTCCGCTGCCCTTAGGTGAAGAAAGGATGGATCAAAGGGTTTACATGATGTTGCCAGCCTGCAGAGCAATGTTATGCTGATTGCAAAGGAATCCATGTGATGGGGTAAGGTGCAAGCTGTTTGAGCAGCGCCTGGGGTCATTTTTGGTCTCTCTGCCCTCTGAAGGGAGACACCCAGCACTGCCCCTGCTCTGGAGATCTCCTTGTGACAGATTATGCAATGCCAGTCAGCTTCCCTGCTTGGTTTGATCTCCTGTGAGCAGAAGTGTCCTTTTGCCTACAGGGAACTTTTGCTTACAGTAACCATGCCATGAAAGTTACCCTTGTGAGTGCTTGCTTGGCAATTTAAGTAAGGCAGAGAAAATGTCTCATGTCTGCCTCTCAGATGAGTGCGTGGGAGCTGCCTGTGTGTGCTGTAAGTGGAAAGCACATCTCTGCCTCTATGGTACACAGATCTACCTGATAGAGGCTCCATTGGTGACTGGGCAGTGTCCGTCACCCAAATATCACTGCACTGACTTCTTTTTCCTTTGTCCCTCAGCAGGAAGGCTGTCTGTGCTGCTTGTCTTAGTACCTGTCTCATTACCTTTGTTATTCACATAGTTGCTTCCCACTGTCATCTAAGCAGGATTTTTTAATATTTCTGTGTGAGTCTCGAGAAAGCAGTTTCGCTCTCACTGTTCTTTTCTAATACCAGTTCCCTGCACAACGTGAATTGCACTCCTTCACCAGGTTAGCTTATGGATTTGCTTCCTCTTCTGGGAGGATAATTTGTAGCTTTCAGACCTCTCGTGTCTCCTGAGCAGATGAGCTTGGACACTCTGCTACTTCTGGCCTTATCTGGATCCACAGAAAAGTACTTTAGGAGAAGTTAAAGCTCAGCTCTTACAGCCCCTGTCTCGTTTTAAGTGAGCTGCTATCCAGGCAAACACTAGTGGCTAAATATTAACACTAGAAAGATTACCTAATAATAAACTTCAAAGTTACTAAAACAATCTGCTTGCACATTCCAGGTGTCTTTTGCCAAAGAGATCATTTGCCCCCAAAGAGGCAGCCAGTGGTCTCTGAAGCCACAATAACTGATGCAGCATGGGTTCCCAGGCACACAGGACAGCCAGCAGTGTGCTCTGCTTGGTGTCTGTTGTGAGCAGGTCACCAAAGCTTGGTGGGGCTCAGAGAGTCACACTGAGGGGCACAGCCTGGCCTGGGGGCTGAGGGTCCAGACTGGACCAGCAGGGTCTGCCACCCCACCAGGTGGGACACAGCAGGGCTGGGGCTAGCAGGGTGATGCCTTGGGAAGGCTGACCTGGAACAGAGACTGGCCAGAGCTAGCGAGAATAAAGCAGGTATTCACTGAAAGGCCTCCAGAGTACGCCTTGGGCAGGACAAGACCCTGACCAAGGCTACACCCAAGGTGGACTTAGAATGGTCACAAAATGGCTGACCAGTCACAAGGTTTTACACTTTTATAAGTTTGGGTCCATTTGCATATTGGGGTTTAATTATCCAATTACATCTTCAGGTTGTTCTCTCTTGTTTCTCTCTTCAGTGCACTGTTGTTAATGCTTTTGGGCTTGAAACTTGTACTCGTTTTCATCGGTCTTCAGCAGGAAAAAGATTTGTTTTGTGTTCCTACTCTGTGAAGAGAGCTTAACCAGCACTTAATATGAGGCTCAGAAGTACCCCCCTAGGAACACAGAATCTGGAAAACAAGAAAGCTAAACCTTAAGGCATCAAGGGAGAGTGACTGGGCAAGCAGGTTTGATGCAAAGGATGCTGGAACAGCACGAGCAGAGCTGCAGTGTTTAGGGGAGGAAGAGTGGAAGGCCAAAGGCTTTCCTGCTTTGTGTTCTCAAACAGTGGCTGGGGTGGTTTGCACAGCACAGCCTCAGCCTGGGCTAACCACCCATCACCTTGCATTGCTGTGGTTTAGTTTTTACAAGGAAATCATTCAGGTTTTAAAATCTACCACTGTGACTCTTGATTTAACCATTTAACAGGAAAACCACCCTTAATTCCCTCTTTGTTTCTGAGGGATACCGGTTCCTGCCTCTTTCTTTGTGCCATGCTAGGGCTGCTGTTAAATTTCATACAAAAGAATGCACCATCACAGATTTACCCTTCCAGCAATTCCATCTGGAAAGGAATTTTTTTCCCCTATTTTGCAGCAGGAAGGGGCTGAACGTGTACATTTATATCTGCACCTCTCTCCCTTTTCCACTACTGATTTTATTTGGGTCACCAGGAATTTCAGAATTTTTTGCCATAGGGTCTGGAAGGCTCCTGGAGCATGGGGGTACCAGTCTGTAGCTTTCACCATTCCTTTGGGGAAGAGTGGACCTAACAGAGAACAGAGGATGGCTGCTACCCAACGCCTGAATTATCTATCCATGATGCTTCCCCAGGGAGCTGTGGCTACATTAACCTTGGCTTACAGCTGTGATTACATTAAAGGAAAAGCTTCCACAGGGGCCTTTCTTTTCCACTCATCTGCAGTGACTATTCCATTAGTTACTGAACACATTAAAGGCACATTGACACATTACCTGCAATTCCAATTTCTGAAGTCCTTACCAGGGTTCCCTCTGTTGCTCAGTGAACACATCCCTCTCCTCAGAGTAAATGCAGTTGAAATAAATTAGAGAGGCTGCCTTGAGATCTTCTACTAAAGAGAAAAGCCTATCTATGTTTTCATATGTAATTTATTTTAGATTTATCTAACTAGCTGATGGACACATGCATGGCAAAATTTAATATTAGAGGCTTCGAGTCTAGCCTTTTGGCTTTAGATTCATCTTTGCTAATATTTCAATTCTCCTCAGTGAACTCAGATTTGGCTGTTAGTTCACAGGTTTGCATGCAGGAAAGCCATTTATTTGTACTGGAAGATCTGAACTGCAGCTCTGTTTTTTTTACAGGGATGGTTCTGTTGTAAATCTGCACGTGATGCAGTATGAGTTCAGCAAAAAATCAAGGTCAAAGCACTTTGAGAAATCTTCTATTTAGAGGTCTGCTTCCATCTTTTGCACATGTACTTGCCGTCTATCTCTGATAAGAATGTCATAAACATGTTGTGTGTATTCCTCCTTGAAATAAGTAAATTCTTTTTGTAGGAAATTGATGTAGTGAATGATGTGAAATATTCCAAGTGGTGAGTCTCTGCAAATGAGAGAAGGGTGGAGTATTTATTACTTTCTTTATTTTGATAATCTCTTCTGATCTTGTAGTGGAGAGGCCCATGTGACACTCATTTTGGGCCATCATAAAAAGGAGAAGAGAATGTAGAGCTTGTCTCTCCAAGAATTTATGAGGGCCATAGAGGCATTCTCTGTGGGCTGCCATTAAATGAATTATGGCTGTAGCCTCGGACCATTGCAATTCTGGTATCTTAAGATCTGTGGAAAGAACAAGGACTAAGGTGCTGGTTGGTGTGATGACATAACTGTAACAGTATTGTAAAAGAACAGTAAAATGCAAATAGAAGAAGAAATACATACATCAAATGGTCCAGTCAATCTTTTTACCCAATAAACCAGAAAAACTCTCTTTTTTTTGCCCAATCATTAAACTAAGTGGGCAGCAGACTTGCTGACCTACTGATCTTCACAGGAGCAGGACCACATGCATCTTTCCTCATGGGTGTACTTGATTAAAGTACTCACAGTCTGTACTGAAATGAATGGGGATGCTCTTTGCTGTCACTGAAGATATCTGTCCCAAATTATGAGCTGTTAGGAGACAATGATATTTTTTCCATACTCTAGTGTATGGTTACTGCAGAAAGTGGTTATCCTAGGGTGATTTAAAGAAGCCTTTCATTAAGCAGTATTTCCTAAATTGCTGTGTGTGTGTGTATATGACACTACATTTGGCAGGGATTGGGGTCTTGTGCCTTGTCTTTTCTCTGGCTGTGACATGACACAAAGCAGGTTTGGGAGCTTTCTCACAGGTCATTAGCATGACCTGGTAGGCACTGTACATTCCACTATGTCTGGAACAAAGTTACCTAGATTTTCAGGATGTTTAGACCCTCTACATGGTTGTTATAAAAAAAAGTAAAGTATGAATCATAGTGTGGCCTCCATGCCCCCATCATTTCCTGATCTGTGCAGAGAAAGCCAGACTGGGTAAGATGCTGTAGGCAGCCATCTCTCCTACACACCTGCCATGCAATCACTGAGGATTACACAACTGTCCCTGTTCCACAGACAGGGGCTGACCTTTCCCTCCTACTGTCTGGTACCAAGTGTGTCACAACTTTGAACAGAATTTTGACACAAGATTCATGTATTTTGTCACAATTTAGGTGAAATGCAGAATTTAAACTTTATTGGAACAAAATTTCTTTCCCTTCTAAAGCTTCTAAAGCACAGCTTCAGCATGATTTAAAATTTATCACATATTTTTGTCTGATAATGCCAGGAAACACCTTCAGTGGAACTGGAAATTCAGAGGAGTTAGGCTGTACAGGCAAGAAGAGCCTGACAGTGATGAAGAAAGTGCAAACTGCTGCTGATGTGATATGTGTAGGCCATGCTGGGGACATCAAAGATGTACAGGCTTGAGTGATGAGGGCTTTGTGGTGTGAGAGAAGATGTTGGCCAGTAAAGGCAATGGGAAAATTGCAAATTTTATTATGACCATGTTAGGCTTAAGTTCATTTGAAGTCTTTTGGGAGAAGACATCAGTGTCAGCCTGAGATTTCACATTGTAAGTAAACAGATCAATCAAATGTTGGTATGGGATCTGGAATCTATTTATGAAATATGATAGTGGGAATGGATCAGGAAAAGACTAAGAGGAAATCAGATACAGAGAAAGAAGAATCATCCATCTCAATAGACAGTGGATTCTCACATGGTGAGGGAAAGGGAAGACCTAGAAAATGAGCAGATAAAAGGAAAAAGAGGAGGAGGGAAAGGTTTACAAAAGCAGAGGGAGGGGACAATTGAGTTTTGAAAGAGTTGTATCCAGGAAAAAAAAAAAGACAGAATGAGCCAGCAAGTGTAAGCAAAGCAGTGAGGTAGAGACTGTGGAAACCAGTGTGGAAACAACTGAGTCAAGTAAGGGAATTTGCACTAAGCGTTTCACTCTTCATCATTACTGTGTCAGGTTTCCTCCACTGTACCCAGGGAAGAGCCTCTGACCCACTTTGCAGATTTGCAGCTCGAAGATTATTTGCTTTGCAGTTTTCACAGCAGCTAGGGAACAGCTGAGGACACAGGACACAGTGAGACCACTGGGGAGGGGACAGTCTTCTAATTTGGGCAGTTGTGAAAATAAGGAAATGATTCCCGAGAGCTACTGAAAGGAGCACACATAGGAGGACTCCTTTCAAATTCGGATGTAACTTTTTCAGTCTTATGGTAGGGGAAGGTTTTGCCCCAATGACTTTGAAGATTGAAAGCTGTGCACTAAGCAAGTACAGCCCCCTGGCCAATCATAGGCAATGCCCCTGTGATTTCCACCACAGAAGTGCCTAAATCCTGACGGTGGTGGCTATCTCAAGATCCTTTAGATTAGGCCTGACTGCAAAGCTGTCAATAACGGTGCTGGCAGCAGTGTAAAATGTGAAAGCCCCACTGCTCTATTTCTCACAGGACAACATCAGTTCTGAGCAGCGAGCGCCTATCAAACTTGACCAGAACAAGGTCAGATCTCACTGTAATCTCAGTCTGAAAAGCTAAACATAGCAAATATTTCTACAAAAAAAAAAACAAAAAACAATTCCTTGGAAATGAAGTCATGGAGGCCAGAGAGATCACAGCAGTAGAGAAGTAAAGATGCTGTAAGCACAGATCCATGCCACTCTTGTACTTAACTCAGCCAGTAAACTTGGAGAAAGGCATCTGTCCTGATAGTTGGAGGCTGTTTTCTGAAAAGGCTGTTTTTGTAGAGGGTGTTTTCTTTTTGACTGGAAGGTCAAAGAAAATGATCCTATGTGATCATTTCATGATCTTCTCTATCTTATTTATCTTCATGATCTTATGTGCCAACTCATTTTATCATCATGCTGGCTGAAATTTGTACAATAGCAGTGTCATGAAAAATATTCCAAAGCCTGGCAAAATCCTGTGGACCACAAGGAATGACTAGAGGTTAACGTGAACAGAATATAATTTCTTGAGTTTGGAACTAGAAGATGTGAATCTTACTTATCTTCACTTATTTCCCCCTCTTTGTTCTCTGTGTCAAGGAACAGGATCAAACAATGTCATCTTAGAGGAAAATGTTCCTGTACTGTTCTTGATATTATAAGGACTAAAAATGATTCACTGTTAGACATCAAGAATTACCACTGCTGAGGTACTTGCAGCTTCTACTGATTGAGGTAGCCAGCAAAAGACTGTAATAAACAAAGTGAGTGACTACATGGAGCAGATCAGTTCTGCACAGTCTGTTCACTGTGCCTTCCTGCCTGTGCCTCTTTGACAGATGGAGGGGATACATGAAAACTTTCACTGAGACTCAAAGGAAACATGGAAGGAAACAATAAGAGAAACAATAAGACCAACAGCTGTTGACAAACTGCAACTTTATGTGAGTCAATGACTCAACATTTCTAAAAACCAAGCTGATTCTCAGGCGTTTACCTAAAAGACATGGGAAATAAAATTTGTATGGCATGTGATGTCTGCTAGAATAACCACAGGCCTCTGTGACCCTGTGGCCTCTCTCTGTCATGGGCCAAAAGTGGCAGCCTAAAAAAGTGCCTAAGAGCAGGGCAAACATAGAGGGTGCTTCCCCCTTGTTTTGAATGTGAGTTTTACTTGAGTCTTCCCTGTAGTTCTTATACTGGAACTGGGAAGCTGATCCCTAGGCAGTTTCTCCCATACACTCAGGATTTTAGAGACCTCTATCTTCTTCCCTTGCAGTATCTCTTTTCTGGGTTGAGGAGTTGTAATTTGCTCTTTCAATCCTTTACAGAACAGAACCAGTTCCACACCTTGAGTCATCTGTTCTGATCCATCCATGAACCTGATTTTGTTTGATGACATCTTATTTTAGAATGGAAAGGAAAGAGCTGCATGTAACACTTAAGGGAAAAGCAATCTGCTCCAAAATTGGAATTGACTGGCGCAAAAGCAAATGTTGCTTTGGCCATTTTGCTGCTAGTTTGATTCTTGAAGTGCAGTGAAAAATACGATGGCCTATTTTGGTGAGTCTTCCCTATCTTTCCTTGGAAGCTTTTCTACAGTGACAGTGATGTCTGCAGTCAGAGAGGCAGTGGGATGAGGAGCCAGATGTGGAAGACAGAGCTTCCAGGCTCTGCTGCAAGTCCAGGAGGAGTGCTTGCCTCCTCGGGCTTTCTCACACAGTGGTACCTCCTAAAGAACAGTTGTAGGTTACTTTTCATCAGCTTAATACCACATTGTGCTGCTCATGGTCCAACACAATTTCCATGGAATTCTGCCATGGAAATGAGCACACACGTCTTGCATAAGTCAGGTAACAAGTGCCACGTTGGGTGTAAATCAAATGAGAAAAACCCCATGTAATTATGGTGTATATTTCTAGCTGCTGAAACTAATATCAGCCACTAATTTGGAATAATATTTGTCTTTATCTACTCCTTTTTTGGAAGGTGACACATGTAAAACCCAGATCTGTTCAGTATATAACCCTGATTCATTGCCAGAGTGCATCTTATCAGCAAACTATTCACAGCTCATTTGCAAATAAAATAGTGTTATCCTGTAGTTAAAGGTTTAAAGGTAAGGCTTACATGAGAGTGGATGGAGCTAAGGCTTTTTAGGCAACCATAATTCTTGAATTTCCTGGCTTTGCAGCCTTAACATACATAGCTGTAAATACAATTTTAACTAAAAGTGCGAGATCCAAAGATTTTCTATGCAAAGTATCCTTTACAGCATTGGTGTTGCAAAAGATTGAAATTCTGGCATGATACAAACTCTAAAACGAAACTGTAAGAAAAATATTGTCACCTCTAGGAGGCAGCCGTTTATTGCAAATACACAACTTGCACTCTTGGCGTCTGGCTTCGGAAGGCTTTGAAGCTTCTCAAATCTCCTGTGGTTATTAAAAAAATCTAGTGGAAATAAACATACACTTGCAGTGGAACTACTGGCCCAGAAATAAGCTCTGCTCCTCCAGTCAATCAAGAGCCAGTTCTCACATTAAAATGAGTTAGGCACAAAACAAGCTCTATTTTCCTGTATTCTCAACAGCAAATTAGCAGAGTTCAATAGAAAAGCACGATATCTATCTGAGTTATCTGCAAGATACCCTCCTCCATATAGGAAAGCATTTACTCATTTGCTTAACTTCACCTGCTAATTGGGCTCACACTTATCCTTTTGTCTGCCAAAAGGATAAGTGTTGTTTACCAAACAACATTCCCTTTTCAGTTGCATTTCCAGTGAAACATTTTTCTTTCTTTCACCTGAGTTTGTCCTGAGCTGGAAGTGACATTTTCTTTCTGAATCTGCATTGCTGAGGTGCTGAGACACCACGCTAATGCAACTCACCGGGTAATGCACAGATACTGTTTTTTTGCTGGACAATGTGGCATGATGTGACCTTCTAAATCTGCTTTTCTCTTTGCCCTGTGATGCTCTCAGAGGAACTGTGATTTTCTGAGAACTCACCTCATACAATAATACTCTCTTCACATCCCACGTGATCCTCATGCACATATGGAACAACACAGCACAGCACAGCGGTGATGTCACTGGGGGTTCAACATCAGTGTAGACCACAACTGAACTAAAATAGTCCCATGAAAACAATCTGCACAACACTAATCTTGATTTCAAAACTACTCATGATGGATGACCCTCTGCAATTCCTCAGAGACAGCTCCCACAGAAATTATGCCCGTTGTTGGAAATCTGCAATGTTTCCAGTTTATCTGGCATCAGCTTCTGGCCATTAGCCCCTGGTAACACACTGTTTGCTCAACAGGAGAAAACTTGTATCATTAAAGGTTTATTCCACAACTGGGTCTTAAGGATTTTGGCCAAGACCTCCCTCAGCCTTTTCATCAATAAAGAGACTGACCTTCTTGAGGCACACTCTGATCCACTGTCTCATACCCCTTCATTCATGTGGTGCTTTCCTGAACTCCCTCTATTTTTCCTGATTTTCTAGTAGTGTAGCATCCTGCTACAGCAGTCACACCCATGCCCAATTCTCATGTTACAGATTCTTCCTATTCCTCCACAATGTTTTTTTTCCTCTTACCCTGGTGTAAAGCATGCTATCCTACCTGACCATTTTTGCTTTTTTGGTCCCTTCTCTTTACTTTCTGGTATTGAGTCTTTCACCCTCTGGCAGTATTCATCTAATGTTGCTGCAAGGGATGCAAGAGATGTATAACAGTCAGGTCTACAGTGGTTGCTGGTGATGGGGTACATGGCAGCCTCCTGATACAGGTACACAGTCATATTTTTTCCATAGATTTTCTGAATTCTACAGAGTTTCATCTCAGGACAGTGTATTGTCCCAGTACAGAATCATTAACCACAAACCCTACACTGCATACATGCAACTAGCTGGACCCTCCACAGTGCTAAATCCTTATCATCATCCTGAGGGCAGAAATGTGGCAAAAGACTACACACACAGCTGGCAGGTGCTCCTGTAAGTCTGGAGGTTCCAGGAGTTCTAAATCCATTAACATCAGATGAAGCACCACACCCTGAAGCTCATTTTGTTGAGGCTGATCATTGTATAGCTTTCTTTTAGAAGCTGATTCTTTGTTCTTCCCTTAATTACTTAATTTACTTGATTTATATCTATAGGTCTGTTTCAATGACAGTGATGGAGGGACCAAGCCCACATTCCTCTCACAGATCTTCCTTCTTCATTTTCTTTTTGCATATGAATATGTAGAGACAACTGCTTTGTCTTAATAGTGCTGAAAAAGGATTATTTCAGTGGTTTGTTAATACTTCACCATCTGGTGGAGGAATACTTCACCACTTGGAGGAAGACAGAATGCCTTTCCTAAGGCTTTTCCATCTTGAGGCAACAGCACACAAAAGCATAAAGAGTTATATGCAGTCATTGCAAGCACAAGATTTTTACCTTCACTTTTGTTTCCACAGTGTTTCATTTACTTATTAAACAAAATGCATGACAGCCTTATATGGTCTTCTGTTGCTAACTGACTATTTCAGTGCCCAAAGTGGATGATAGAAACACCTTGCTATGATCTGGAGAGTTATTTTAGACCACTAAATACAGTTCTGTTCAAACTGTTCCATTTCTGTAGCACAGAATCACATAACAAGTCAACACAAGTGAAAACACGAGCTTACACCTTCAGGCTAAATCTGTCAAAGGATTTCCCTGGGGAAAAAAAAAAAAAAAAAAAAAAAAAAAGCCTGAACAACTTTCTTTCCCATTTCCATCTGTTAACTCACACTTTTGCCTGGTGAAATGCCTCAGTGAGAAACAGAGTATCTCTGATACCAGCCCTTGATGGAGTGGAGTAGGCTGAGTCAGGGAAAGTTGTGTGCAAACATCTTTCATTCAGATGTATGTCAGCTTTTCCATCTGGATTCTGGAACTTTAATTTGTGTCTTCAGTTGTCAAAATAAAGGTTGAAAATCCCACCTGCTTATTCAAGTGGTTGACAATTATATTAAAGGGCTTTTATTTTATTTTTTTTCCTGTTAAGGTATGAACTATAGCTAGGCAATGCAAAAGCTCTTGTAATTCTCCATGTGATCTGTACTACCAAGTCTTCATTCAGAGTAAGCCTCTTTTATACAACCAATGAACAGAAAGGCAGAAAATGTCAGCCTAAGAGCTCACAGCAGGAACAAAGAATCTATAGGCACCAAAGGTTTACTGGTACTTTATATTTTGTCATCACAGAGTATTCCTGTCTGAAATACCATGTATATGCTTTTGCTATTCTTATACATGCCTTCTATCAGAATCTAGAGAAAACATGTGGATAGGATGACTGTGAAATATGTTGTCAGGCCTGAACCTGCCCCTAAAGTCTGGATTGCAAAAACAGGCTTTCATCTTTCTGCTTTGGCAGGTCTCTTTCTAATGGCAGATGTGACAGATAAAAAAGCTATGTGATTCTGGACAGTATCAGTGTGAATGGCCAGTGACCCATTTTATCCTTCTACTGCTTTAAAGAAAAATAAGCGATATAATTATTGGGTGTTGAAACAAGCAAGATGACTTTGAAACACATTTATGGCCCAATTTTTTTTAGAACAGAATGTGATAAAAGTAAACAACCATGCAGTGGCAGTATATGCCAAAGCTACAGTTAAATTATGTATCTGTACATGCATCAGTACACACACAAAAATCTGAAATCTTTGGCCTGTCACTTGTAGAAGCTCACACACTGATAATACTCAATGTCTGAGGAGAGCTTCTTTGTTTTCCTAGCAATAGCAGCAAAAGGCTTTTGTCTGGCTATTCAAAAATGATATATGACAATGATTCTGTACCTATTACATTTCACATCAAATACAATTTCTGGCAAGGAAAACTTAATCTTCCTATATAAGCAGGCAGAAAATATCTCAGAGATTATGCTATGAAATTATTGTCTTTTAGAGAAACTTTGGTGGTCCTTACTTCTACAGCATGTTGTAAGCAGTCTTTTTATAATTCTCGGAACAGCTTGTGGGAAACACGTCAAGATTCCATCTCATGAATGAACTGAATGCCTTCTCCACTCCATATCTCTCTCACTGTATGCTACTCTTAACAGGACCCTCTTCCTTTTCACGTGGTTTCCAAAAGCCTGGGGTCTCTGGCCTAGCTGTGTTAGATTTCACTAGCACTTCTAGGAAGAACCCATCCTGTGCAGGAAATCAAAGGCATCCAAACCATCTTTTCATCATCTTCCAGACTCTTCTCACTTCTGCTTTTATTGAGTGATGATAGAAGTCCATAACAATATGGTTCATTCTTCAACCTCGAGATGAGACCTCATGGCACCATGATTACAGTGTCACCTGTTCAACTGTGGGGTGAATGAAACAACTGTTGGGTAAGTCAGCAAATGGTTGGAACAGTCTACTTGTGGCAGAGAAAGTTCACATCAGAAGAGGTAAGCACAAGGATGCTGCTTAAGGCCTTGGAATCTCCTGAGACACAAAAAGCAAGAAGCAAAGGGATTGTATAGTCAAATCTCTCAACCTGCTCTGTGGGATGTTCTTCCCACAGAGGAGCAAAGGGAGAGGGGTGTGCCAGTGGTCCAGCCTGGTGTGCCCAGGTTTTGTCCTTGTACATAGAAGACAAAGGTTTTCCTTCTGTGGGCTGAACTGAAAGACCAGTTTCCACGGGCTCAGCAGTTTATTAGGGAACTGCCTCTGCTTAAGGAGTCTATTGGGATTTGACTCTTGATGAGGGGTCAGGAGGCTTGGAAGAGAGGGGTGAGACATGTCTGACAAGCCAGATAGGGTGAGGAGAAGGGGAATTAGGATGCTGCAGTGCTACAAAGGAATCTAACAATTAAAGTGAGACTGAGATGTGTGAGGGAAGTTTTGTACCAGGGAGGTGAACATGTCATCAAGGAACAAAGGCTGAGTGAGTTGTCATGAATAAGATGTGAAACATCAAAGAAAAAAAAAAGTCAAGAAAAATCTATGCAAAACCTGAACTACAGAAGGATCAAACCCCCTGAATTTCTAAACAACTTTCTGTACATAGTTAATTTGTTTTCCTGATGCATGGGCATCAACTATATTCCAAAACAGAATGACAAACTCCCAGTAGAATCAGTAGAACTGGGTATTTTTTTGAATATTTTGCATTTTGCTTACTATTTGCACTCTGTCTGAGAGATATAGTGACCAGAATTATAATCACCTTCTGGCTACTAGATGCTCCTTGTGAAGTACCCAGAAAAGGGTTGTCACATGCCATGAGAAACATCAAATGATGGCATTTATTATCCTCTTCCCCAAGCTGGGCATTCTGAGAAATAAGGCAAAAATAAATGAGTCAGAGAAAGATAATCACTCCATCGGCTCAAGAGAAAACTGGGACGGACATCTAGCTCTTCAAGTCTATTCATGCAGGTTCTCCTGTGCTCAGCAGCCCACTGCCTGACACCAGTGTGGTAAGCAGTATGACTAATATCTAGCATATGTTGTTTGCTTTCTCATTTTCTCCAGAGGAAGCAGCATATGCTCTAGTGTGTCTTGTTTGGTAGGCTTTTCTGCTCTCTTTTTAAATAGAGGTGCTGCTCTGCATTTATCCTGCAGAAAGCAGCTCCAAAAGGTTCAGACCCTGTGCTTTGAGGGGCAGGTGGTAAAGCATGGGACAGCGCTTAATTCTTGCTTGTGTTTGTTCTGCAGTCTCTGAAGGATGAGAAAGTTTTGCCTGACTTATACAGAGGCTTTACTCTGACCACAGAGTTAGTGTGCAGGGCTATCATAACAGGGCTTCTCAGGCCAGCAGCTTTTGGCAGTCACTCTCTTTGCCTTAAGACAAAAAAATCCAACCTCTTGAGCATACCAGCAAGCCAACTCTGAGAAGTATTGCTAGAGAGATGATAAAACATTTGGATGCACTTTCTGTGAGTTAGCTAACAAGGCCAGCCCCTTCTGCTGACGTCTTTCCTCTCTATCACACATCAGACTTTTCCCAGTGGAGCTGGAGAACAGGCTTCAATGAAAACTGCCTGTTTGCAGCTCTATGGAGATTGCAGGCACCACAATTATTATTTCCTCTCCCTGACCTGGAGCAGCAACTCCATCAGCAGGATAGAAAGGTAGCCTTGTTGCCTAGCAAAGGTGGGATGATTTATCTGTGTGAATAGATTGGTCCCTTTTCTCTTCTGCACAAGAGAATTGCTTTCAGACTTCCAAGGAGAATGAAGCCAAGCTAGAAATCGGAGTGGATGTGGGAGAGCTGCTCTCCCAGGGAGTAGAAAGAGCCACAGGGTCTCTGTGCTTTCTGTTCCTGTGCAGCGCAGGACAATGGTTCTGTCTGCTCCAGTTATAGCCCTGGGGGCTACCTTAGGGACTGCAACTAGCATCCTTGCCCTCTGCGGTCTCACCTGCTTCTGCAAATGCAAGCAACCTGGGAAAGGACTCTCAGAAAAGGATCAGGAGGAGGAGACGGAAAACACTAAGCCCAGTGTGCTTCAGCCAGTCCAGCAAGTAAGGCACAGTCTCTAATTTACTCTGTGATTTTTCTTTAAATGCAGAGGGTGGGAATGCAACTTCTCTGTTAGGCTACTCAGCATGTGATTTGTGCTGCCTGTTTATCTGCTTGCTGTGTTCAGGATATAACAACATGCCAGCGGGAGGAGAAGTGAGGGAAAAACAGAGACGAGCTGGGTACCACAGAATTACCGGAGGCAGGAGACAGCTGCCATGGAGCCAAAGAGAAAGCTGCTAATGGCAGAAACAGGGGATGAGGACTGGAAATGCTGCTTAATTGTTAAGATAGATCAAAAGAGAAATCATTTCCTAAGAAGAGAAGACTGGACTGTACCAGGTGGCACACAGCATTGTGAAGAGGAGATGGCTCCTGCTGAGATCTCATATAGCAGCTATTTAATTCTATTCACAATATCTCATAGTTCCTGCAGGATAGTTCCCTGTCAACAGCTGGTTTCTTGTGAAAACCTTCCTTTCTCCTCCCTCTGCCCCTCTAACTGAGGGAATTAATCATGTGTGAAGTTAAAACAAGGCATTGAAATCATGACAAAAAGCAAGTGAGAATCTAGGTTGTGATGACTGAACAATCTCATCACACTGTGAATTTCTTTTTCACTGACCATATAAGCAATGTGGAGTATGGATAGTGTCAGGTATCCCTGTGTATTCTTTGATTTTTGTTAGAATCCAAGCAGTCTGATTTACTCTCGAGCTCAGTGCAAGAGGGAGCTAGGGGAATAATGGAATGCTTCTAATATACTTAATAATGGGAATCTCTTCTTCAAAGGGAAGTGTTTGATGATTTCCTCGGTTGAATGTGGTCTTTAGCATGAGCTATAGCTCTGAAAGTCAGTTTCTGAAAGTCAGTTTCTGAAAGTATTAGCTACTGGCTGTTGCTCATGATATTTGCCTGTGTCTTTTTCACTTTCACCCAGCTATTCCACCAAGTGTTACACCGTAGAAGCCCATTCCAAAGGCCTATCCTCCATTGTATAAGTCTTTGTTTGCATTTTAATTATTTGAGCTGACTACTATTTTTGTATTCTTTAAGAGTGTTGCAGGAGTCCTAATTGAACTCCTCTGCAATGTTTGTAATTCAATAGTCAGCTTTTCTCTGGCTTTCAGTCTTGGGCTCTTAGTAGAAAAAACCTTGGCATCCTCATGTTCCTGTTGCAGTTTATGCTCAGGAAAGATGACCAAATCTACAAACAGTACTTTAAGAACTTAAAGAAAGAACTTTTTAGGTACAGAGAATGGCATTAGCTGATCTTGTTGGCTGCTAGAGGGGGGAATAGAGGTGTGGGAGGATGACTCCACTGACCATGAATTAAGTTCTGCATGGAGTTTAGGACTTCTCAAGAGATTGCTGCTAATTCTGAGCCTCTCTCCATGAGCATGGTGAATAACTCCTAGTACCTGTTTGCATTTCCCTAGGATGAATTTCACCTGCTATTCTGTTTGATAGCTTAGTCATGTCCCTTTCAGGATTCTTTCCTGTGTTTCCTACAAGAAGGGGGATTTGCTAACACCCTGTATATAAGCATGTACAATTATGTGGAGATCTTTCCAAGTTTACTGTTAATGTGAATGAAAAATGTGTAACTTTGACAGCCATATCACTTTGCATAGCAACTTTTCTAGCTGTTGTCTGCAGCAACACAATCCGCAGACAACTTTACCATGAGGCTCTTTCTATGACAGTTTGGTGCTGTGATCTCCAAACCCAGAAACACCTCAAATCTTCATTTTAACTCCATCCTTGGACTGGGCTTTTTTTTCCTTTTATACAGCCTTTTGGGAAACATCTTGGGAAAGTGTTAATCTGTCCTGGATCTTGTCCATGGAGGTGCTATCCTGTTTGCAGGACTAAAATAAGCACTAAGTCTCCATATTGTTCAGTTAAGCCTCCAGTACCCAGCAGCTATTCAGTTATGGTCCTCACAATACGTCTACATTCATCAAGTTTTGCCATGACTTAATCCAGTATTTGACCAACAGGGGATAAAATCATTCAACCTGCCCTAAATGTATTGTTATTACCCGAGTGAGTGCATTCTTCCAGCATCGTAGACTTTTTAATTTGAAGTATTATTTCCAATGTTACTGGCTTTATGGGGTTTTTTTAAAGAAGTCTGGACATATTATAGCAGCCGAGTGAACATTCTGTCACAGAAATGTGCAAAATGTTCTTAGTTTGCATATTCCATATGTTTAGCAATTCTTTCCAATTAAAATAATTTTCTTGCCAGGAACATGAATTCTCCTATGCTGTCACTGATTCAGAATCAGTCTCTATACCTTCAAGAAATGAATCTCAATTTGAGTTCTGAGCTTGTGAAATTTTATTATCTCTGTGTTTATAAATTGTTCTGTTGGGACTTTTTTCTGACTACATTAGTACACAGTATGTCCTAGTCAGTGTTGGACACATTTAATTATTGAAATCTGTTGAGGCCACTGATTCTGATAAACACAGATGACAAAAGAAAGATGTAGCAAGTCTGCATTTTATTCACTTGGCATGTCTCCCATGACAGTGATGCTTGTATTTGCTACAGACAGAGGCTCCCCAAGGACATGCCCTGCATACATAAGAAGGAAGAGTTCAAACACAAACATACATCTACAAAAAAATGAGAAACTGCTGTAAATTTGCAAAGTTTCATCAAAGCCTACAGAGGATTCCTAAACACATCCAGCAGTGGCAACAGTCTGGTGCTTTGAGTGAGACTGGGCAGGGACACTGAAGGATCATTTGCAGCCTCCTTGCTTGTTTTGGTTCACTTGCTTTCATGTATTTTTGCAGAACTATATAAACTCATGTCGGTATTTAGGACACAACTGCTGAGTTGCAAAGGAACTTCCATAGGGCACTTCTATGTAAGTGGATTAGCACACAGCACTTGGGAAAAAGCTGGCAGCAAAATAATAAACAGAGGCAGATGCAGTTGGAAGAGGGGGTGGGCTAGTCCCACTGTGCTTGCATATGTCTCTTGTCTCTAATTCTGCAGAGCAGACAGACAAGAGGAATATTTAGACCCAATGGGGTTCTTAGATGCTGCGTGCTGATGGATTTCCTGACTAAATACCTAGCTTTTAGCAAGAGGAAGAAAAGATTGTACTAACCATGCTTCAAATTTGTGTAGTGTTTTTCATCCAAAGGATCTGGAAGTGCTTTGTCTGCTGGCAGCACAGAGCAATGCAGGCAGGACGCTCCAGTGTTTGGCCAGTGAGTGGCAGGACAGCAGCCTGACACAGCAGCTCCAAGAGACAGGACAGCAGAGGCTCACCACCACGACAGGCACTCTGTGTGTGCTGGATGAAATGCCTCTGCACAGCAAAAGCAACCTGCCCTTTCTAGCTGCTGTCCGGTGATTCCTCATGTATTCTTCTTGGTTGGTTTGCTTTAATTTTAGAAGAATGGAAAACTGCATTTAAAGTTTGGATGAGTAACTTCACATTTCCTAGGTATTTCAGGACTGATGAGGCTCACATCTCTACAAGAGGGATCTCACTTACAGCCCCACACCGTGTAATTTATATAATATCTAAACTCAACTAAATGCTAGGTGAGGATGGCACACAATGACGTTTTTCATTCTCAGCCCACTTCTCTTTCAAAGCCCAAAAACTTAGACTGAACAAAATGCTATGTTGCATAGTGGACTTCCTAAACACTGGTGCAGTGGCTGCCTTGAGAAGATGGAGTCACTGATGTAATTAGTTCCCTACCATTACCAAGTGTATGCAAGTAGAAGGTATCAGTGTTGACAAGAAAGTCTCCAGACATACAGGCAGTGGCTTGTACAAGGCCAGGAAAAAACATGGTAGGACTGACCAGAGGCCCTGCTTTTTTCCTGTCCCAGCTCATCTAATGTTAAGACATTGGGAGGAATTAGTGTAATTAGTGCAAAGTCATAAACAAGGTTTTAATTTTCAGTTCAACGTTAAGAAAACTGCAGAGCCAGTCCAGCCTCGAGCACTTCTGAAGTTTCCCAACATTTATGGCCCCAAACCAGAAGTAACTTCACCTGAAATTGTTAACTACACACAGTACTCTCTGAAGACAACAGAAGAACCAGCTACTGGAAAACTTACTGCTTTGGATGAGAATAGGATGAAGATACAAGTCAATGAAGAGTTGTTTGTTCTCCCTCAAAACGGTAGGAGCTTTTGGTCTTCAAACTAACAGTTGTTTTAGTGGGTGTAGATCTGTAATACTTTTAAGCATAATGTGATTGTTGTTAGATAAATAAATATGGAAATGAAGACATGGGATGCTTTTTGCTTTCTTATCATGAGCACTCTGAGCTTTGTTTTCAATATATTTGTTTAGCAGAAGGAAGTCATGGAGCTCATAAGGACATTCTGATAACAAAGCTATGGTTGTATCTGGTTGCAATTTTTTTTTTAACCTGAACATTTTTGTTTTGAAGAATCTGTCTCCCTGGTAGCAGATATTTTGTAGAAAAGCACATTTAGTGTAGTTGTGCTGAGAGCAGTAGCAAGAGTATATGTGAAATATCTGGCCAAAATTAGGCAGAGTATCTCCTCCAGGTCAAATGCTAGCTGTCCAGCAATTGTCCTTGTCAGGGACAGTGGGTGTCAAGGCTTCTAACTTTTTCTGCTCCTTTATTGCCATGGTTTGGTGAGATGTTCTTCAGTTATTGTAATGTGCAGTGAAACTGAAGGCTGACACCTCAAAGATTTTTGCAAAACAGAATTCCTGTTTCCCAGCCAGCCCAAAGGGTAACACTCCAAATCCTGAAACATAAGATTTCTGGAGCATGAGAGAAAATGTAATCTTAATTATATGCATCTGGCAGCATGTCTGGGTTTCTTCCATACTGATTTTTAACTTCACAGCCATCTTTTAACAGATAATTTACTCTTATGGTTACCACTTTAATAAAGCCTTCCTGAAGATTTGCCAGAGAGACGATGCCATCTTGCTATTATTTTTATTGAGCACTCTTTTTAGTTTTTTAAATTTTTTTTAATTATATTTTTGTCCTTCTGAAAGGACAATTGCTCCCTTCACCCTTGCAGACTGAGGCTTGTGAGTATGGAAAAGAAAGTACCATGGGAAGCAGATGCATTGGAGGAAGAGACTGTCTGAGCCACATCCTTAGGTGTCAGGGAAAAGATTATAGGGTGGAAAGGATGAAAGGCTGCATTTAGGCTAAAGCTTTATATAAGTGTTGGTGTAAGAGCCTCTCTGCACTGCTAATGGCACAAGCAAGTTTCCTTCCTGTTCTGCCTGATTTTATAGCTCAAGTGTTGCTAAAATTAAGCAAGAATTGTTGCATTCTCCTTTTGATGCCACAGTGAACTGGTCTGAACTGTGGCTGAGATTTTTAGGAGGAAGTGTGCTGGTTCCACTATTGTCTTCTGTGAACTGACCTTGCAGATAACAGCTTTGGATGACAAAAACCTCTGGGTTCTCTTTTAGTCTTGCAACTTGCTTTATTTCAGTATGAAATACATACTCAGCTCCAAAATCATGCATGGAGAAACTGCCTTATGGATTCCAAAGTTCATTGCCTTCAACCTGGTCAGGTGCTATAGAAATTGATGTCTTTTTCATGACAAAGAATTCATTGATAAAATTAAAAAAAAAACCCAAAATATTTAGAGAGGTCTGACCTAATGCACAGTTGCACAATGGTTCAAGAGCAGACTCACATTCTCATTGCAGCAAATATAAGATTAAATTTAAAAATGCCAGCTAAAAGAACATAAAACAATATAACAAGTAATGAGTGTCATTTAGACACCTTGGCCTAGTCATAAGGTAAAAGAGCAAGTGTGAACCATCATAGAGCACAAGGTGGTGCAGAGCAGAAGGCTTGTCCAAGTGCTGTAGAAACAGCTGAAAGTGCAAGTAAACAGAGCAAAAAGGATGTATGATGATGGAGGAAGAAGGAAATTAAATTATAATCCTGCATACAATTTTAGAAATAGTGAGACATTTGGAGAACAAAGTCAGGGGAAGGTGTATTTGTTGCGTGGGGAAGGGGAAGAGCTGCTTGCTAAAGGGGCTTATGTCAGTTCCAGGTGTGGTAAAGGACGTGTGTGTCACAGAGCACCTGAAGCCCGAGCGGGCGGCCAGCGGTGGCCAGGCCCC
Source organism: Sylvia atricapilla (assembly GCF_009819655.1). Classification (NCBI taxonomy): domain Eukaryota; kingdom Metazoa; phylum Chordata; class Aves; order Passeriformes; family Sylviidae; genus Sylvia; species Sylvia atricapilla. The sequence goes on along the minus strand of NC_089145.1, from coordinate 22,673,790 downwards.
CGAGCTGCACTTCTCGCTGCTGTACGACCCGCAGCAGGCAGAGCTGCGCGTGGCCCTGCTGGAAGGTAAGGACACATCCCCCAGCCTGCATGGGGCAAGACACCTGGTGATCATGCTTAGAGACAGTCCTAAGACCAACAGGTGCCCTCAGGACCACTGGATGTTTCTGTCTTCTAAAATGTATCAATACTCTGACTTTTAGCCCTGGTTCTGGGCTTGCAGAACAGGAATACCTGCCAATGTCACTGCTTGAAGAGAGAGCATAGCTTGGGAATAGCTTTGTCAGGAGCCAGGATGGGCTCCTCCAGTCCCAGACATGGCACAAAGCAACTTCTTCTTTCTATTTTTTCCCTTGGGGGCAAGAGGAATGGGATTACTATCTCCTTCCTCTCTATACCTTTCATACCTGATCTACTCCCTACTGCCTTTTTCTCAAGTTAAGTCAAAGCCAGAGCTGGAGATACAGACTTATTTTGAGAAAAGTCCTTCTGGCAGTGCCCGGCCAGGCAGCCAGGCTCCATATCACTCTCTAACAACTGTAACAGCTTCTCCACTCAGGGCTGAAGCATCATCAGTTCCTCTGGGAGCATAAAATAAGCTGAATGAATAATCTATGCACAGTGTAGATCTCTGTGGAAACCTAATCGAATCACACCCTCTGAGGCGAGAATTGAAAGGGTGCTGAATGGCAGCCACTGCTGGGGGCCTCCTGCCAGCAGCAAGCCCACAGCTCCCCTTCAGGATGAACACCCACGCCGGCTGGCTGCCACTCTGGCACTGCTGTGCACAGGACATGGCTCTGGTCCCCAGTTCCACTGCCTGAGAAGCCAGGAGAGGCCTGTGACCCCTGGGTCCTGGCAGTCAAGGAGCAGCTGTCCTTGGGCTGGCTGCAGCAAGGACAACAGTTTTTCCCTCAAAGCCATGATAATCAATGACTCCTTGGAGTTTGTTCCTTGGACATTGGGTTTGTTCCTCTTGCTGCCAGAGAAGGTATGGAAATTCTGTTGATGCAGCTGAAAGAGGAGTGTGAAATGCCGTTCTCACGCTGGGCTTTTCAACATAAATTGATATAAAATTAGGGATGAATGTCTCTTGACATTCTTGACCTCTTGACAGGTCTTTTGGGCTGTGGGATTGCTTCTGATGGATTCATTTACCAGAGGCTGGACCAGCAGAATGCAATAACCCTTAGACATATCCCACATTGGCCTGGAGGGATGGACGTGTGCCAAGGGAAGCTCTATCCCATCTTTGATGTCTGTGACTGACCTTCTTGCTTTTAAAGTCATTTAAGAAGCTTTTCTTGTGTGCTAAGGCAAATGAGAATTGCCAATCCCTGTTTCACGCTGCCTCATTTCAGTGCTGTTCTGCATCTTTCAACAGAATGTGTTTCCTTGAACTCAGCTGTTGCTCTCCCAAACACTGGCAGCATCCTTCTGCAGTGGCACAAGGACAGGGACATTGTGCAGCCTGAGGAAAACACCACAGCATGGGCTCGCAGCTTAATCTGCCCTCATGCAGGCAGGAACAGGGGTCAATGTCTATGCAGCTGTTTTATTTTCTGCCTCTCATGAAACAAGCGATTTAGATATTTCAGGGCTGTCTTTTGTGAGAGGTCCTTACCATCCATCTTTTCCAGCTATGCATGGCAGAATGAGTGGGGACCAAGATGCTGGCTGCCATTGCTACATACTGGGCACACTGGAGAGCAAGTCTGGTATTGCTGAGGCCCAGACTGAGCTGAAGAAGAAGGTACTTCACACCCTTTGGGAAGAGGTGCTGCGATTCCCATTAACAGAGGAGGAGATGCCAGGCGGGACACTAACTCTCACCCTGAGGAACTGTGACAAGTTCTCAAGGCACAGCATTGTGGGGGAACTCAAACTGAACCTTGCTGAAATGGAGGAATCCTTTGGGAAGGCCCAGTGGGAAAGGCTAAAGAGCCCAGAGAAGGTATGGACTCAGTCTGTGTCAGTCGCTCAGAAACCCTAATGATTAAGAGTTTGGACAAGAGAAGCCCTTTTCCTGGAGAGTTGCATGTGGGTGGGTGGCTTTATTTGTTTGGAGCAGATTTAGAGGGGTGATGTGTGACTGCAGAGATCACTCAGCATAGCTCTGTGCTCGTCTGTAGTTCATCTTATCAGAACCCCTTCTGTCTGCTGCTCCCAGCTCTTAATGTGTCTCAACTCCCTCAACTCTTCTCCAATTACATTACAATCTGACACAAGCATCTGTAATTTCAAATTCTATTTCTAGAAAAAGGTGTGTGAGCTTCTGAGAATTAGTGATACAGGACCAGAGTGGCAAGAGCTAAATATCAGAGTGCCTACAGAACTTGATGGAGCAACTCTGCAAAGCTGAGTGTGGTAGGGCATAGGGTGGCACCTGAGGGAGCCTTAAGCTAGGAGTGAAATACATCATTGGGACTGGAATGCTGGACTGAAGGACACTTATACTTGTTGAAATTAATCCAGTGCTATTCGTTCTGAAAGGTGTCAAAATATCATTCATTGCATTATATTGGTTTCCTTAAACATCAAAATCTTCCTTTCCTTCCTTACCCACATCTTGCCAGCTGCACAGACAGGAAAAATGGAGAGAAGAATTCCAACAGTTCTTAGAGTGGGTAGAGGGAATGCTTCATGTGCACTAATTTCTTGCACATTTCCTCAGGAGCCTTTTCCCTACCCTGAACTCGGTAGTTCTTCTAGCAGCAGCAATTCACTTGACATGGCAGCAGGATGCTGCTACTGCTGCTGCTCGTTCATCACAAGTGGTACCTCTTGTAGTCTGCTGTGGTACGGCTGAGCAATGCAAAACAACATCAGCTCTGTCACCAAGCAGGATGAAACAAATTATTGCCTGTCACCATCAGGGGTGAGGGCTCTCCACTGAGCTGGCCACAGACACAGAGTACAGAGCTGGCATTTCTGATTTCCAATGTGCTGATGAATCTGATGTCCACTTGAATACTAGCAGGACTGTCCACACTAAAAAAACCCCATTTGTCAGGGATAGAGACAGCAGAAACAAGTGGGTGGTCTGAATGAGTTCAATAAACTTCAAGCACAAGACTCAATATTTGTCTAATACCTGTAACTCTCTCCCTCTCTCCCCCCATACTGAAGCATCTGCTTTTTTAGCAATGCCCAAGGAACAGCCTGTTCACAGCAGTGATAGGTTGTTACTCCAGTGCACCTGAGGAGTCCTGATATACAGGGAATTCTGCCTTGGTCCAGCTTCACAACCACACACAGAAACAGGACAGCGTTTATTTCTTCTCCAGGCTGACAGCACAAGGTTAACGCCAGCAGTACTGCTGAACAGTGCCCCAGTTTGAGCTGAGGATGTGCAGTGAAAGCTGAATTTGCGTCATCTGGGACCTGAGAGAGCCAACCATTGCACAGATAGCTTATGTATACAGATCCTGAATCATTCATTGAGAACCAGAGAGGGAGGGAGTGAGGAACAGCTGATCAAAAAAGAGGAGCTATTTTTGACAACATTCATCCAGGAGCAAAGTTACTGAGTTTTGTCGAGAAAGTGTGACATTTCCTTGAAATGCCAGGAAGGGCAGAAATTTCGTTCTTACCTTCCCAGTAATTCTCCCACACACAAGGGAAGGAGCCCAGAGCCGAGCTTACAGCTAAGCAGGTAATGCAATTAGCATTCAGGAATTCATTGAGCCCTGTGAGCAATGCAAAGCGCAGATACTGTAGACTGATATCCTTATCTTTTCCTTCCCTCCCACTGCTTTGCTAATGACAGTGATGATAGTGGGCTGATGATAGTGTGTCCTTGCATAGCAACTTCCCTTTTGTGATTTCGTGGTGCTCTGCACGTAATTCATTGATAACCCCTTGTTGCTTTTTATTCATATTGCATAGAAAGAAAGACTGAAGCTCTGATAGTTGTATGAATTTGCAGGATTTCAGCATAAAATGTAGGTTATGGATTTAATAGGAAAAAAGAAACAAAGAAAACACAGCCCAGAAGGGGAAGGAAAAGTACCTCTGGTTTGGTCTGTTCACCCAAAACTCCAGCAGAGACCAACCATTGTAAGTTTTGTTTTCATGTGGATACAGGCTGGCCAAAAACTTCATCAGCCCACTAGGAGCTAGAAAGTCATAAGTACAAAATGTGATCCGAGTACAATGTGTGTTTGTGCGTGTGTGCACGTCTACAGCCCCACCCCCTCCCAATCTCCACTGCATCCGTCTGTGCCTGGAGCTACAGGAACCAATTCTAGCCGAGAGCTATAGAATGGGACCTGCTGAGAGGTAGTGGGGGTAAATAAACAAAAACAGTTCACGACATGCCTAAATTCTGGGTTCTCATTGAGGTGGTTTTTTTTTGGGTTTGTCCCTCAGTGTACAATTCTTTTGTAGTGGGCATACAGGCATTTGAAACTGCCTCTTTTTATCTGTGGGCTTTTCTAAGGTCCACTTCAATTTAAGACAGGATTCATATAAGTGAAATGCCTACAAGCCCTTCATTGCTACCTGAGTGCATGAAAAAAAAGATTTACTTGGGCTGACTTGGGATTGAATTTCAGGCTTCCTTTCTAATGGCCTTCTACCTGATTTTTGCAGGACAAATTAGTCATTTGAACCAGACAGCGATGACAGCCACGTTTTCTGGAGAGTCCATCAGCTCACGGAGAGCATACAGGGGCCTGTCCTTGCCTTGCAGTTTTGAGTAACTGGTTGAAAACTTACTTTGAAATATTTATGCCTCACTTAGTAGTGACACTGCAGAGCTCAGAAATAGCCTGGAGAAGGGCTGTCTATCCTCGAGGATTTAGAACATGCTAAGGAGCCCAGAATGAGTCTGTTGAATAGGCATTGGCTTTTTGGGACTCTTCTAGGTCATTAACCTCACACTAAACCAGATTTCTGTCACAAGCTCCCACTCACTGAGAGAATAACTATTCCGCTTTTGTTCCTTGCCATGGACTGTCAGCTCCGCGCACAATGGAGTGGGATTTCTCTTCTTCCCTGCTGGCTCCCAAGAAGGAAATGGCACTTCTCTCCTACAGGAGAGCAGTGGTGGTGTGACTGTGTCCCTAGGCTTTCCCCCCAAGGGCTGCTTGTCCAGGGCAAATGGAAAGGGAAAGGGAAAGGGAGTCTCCCAGAGAGGAAGCAGGGAGAGCCGCTCACAGTCCTGATGGAAGGCAGGTAGGAAGCAAGAGTAATGTACTGTGCCCAGCTCACGGAGGATTTCGGCTTGGCTGGGTTTTTCCTCGTATGAGATAGTGTCAGGGGAGGTGAAGCTCCGGCTCCAGGTCAGACTCCGCCCCAACCACCGCCTCTGCTTTCCAGAGAGCTCTACACTACTGCTGGACAGTGCAGGCTGGAGGCTGAATCCAGTCAGAGCCTTCTGGGAAATGGAGCACCTGAAACCAAAAGTGAATTGTGAAAAGCAGTAAAGGGGGTAGTGGACATAAATACAGGGCAGTTAGGTGATCTCTCAAAACAGGAATTTCTGACTATTTGCCTCAAATATATATGTCAGCCTCAAACCTTCTTCTGAGTAAATATTCCACTAAAAGTTGATGTCAGGAAGCAGTTACTTTCAAGTGACATAAGGATTCAGTAACTCACATTATCGGAGCCTTATGAGTGGAGGAGCCTCTCAGGCATCTTTGCCAGGTGTATTCTCATCCAGCGTAACTGGAAAGATCTCCTGTACAAAGACAGAGACACAACTTAGCTGGCCCAAGACCTTCCACCTATCAGTCTTCTACTCCTGTTTTCCTAATGTTCTGGCCAAGATTATATGAAAAATTAACCCTTTCTGTGTCTCCATTTACAGGAGCCATCCACAGGACATGGGGAAGTTCTGCTCTCTATTAGCTACCTGCCAGCAGCTAATCGCCTGCTGGTGGTGATTATCAAGGCTAAAAACCTCCATTCCAAGCAGCTGAAAGATCTACTTGGCAGTGGTGAGTGTTATAGCAAGGAAATAGATACTGTTGTTTCTGCTATTATGTAAATCTAGAAAGAAAGTGGGAAAGGTGAAGTTTAGCAGGAAAAAAATAAAATAGATGTCCGGCTAAGAAAGCCAAAGAGATTTGAATAATTTCTAAAAAGTGAAAAACAAACACCCCCTGATCAATATTTCTTCTGTGCTCTCTCAGTTTGATGTCATCAGTGTAAATTCTCTTGCATTTTTGGGTGCAGATTTAGGCATCACAATATAAAGAAACATTAAGATATTAGAGAGTGTCCAAAGGAGGGCCATGAGGATGGCAAAGGACCTGGAGGGGAAGCCTTATGAAGAATGGCTGAGGTCACTTGCTCTCTTCAGCCTGGAGAAGACATTGAGGGGAAACCTCATTGTGGTCTTCAACATCCTCACAAGGGGAAGTAAAAGGGCAAGCACTGATCTCTTCTCTTTCATGGGCAGGGACAGGATCTAAGAACACAGCATGAAGCTGAGTCAAATGAGATTTAGGTTGGTCACAGCATGAGCCTGATGTAGTTTGAAAAGTGTTTGGACAACCCTCTTGGGCACATGGTGTGATTTTTGGGGTGTCCTGTGCAGGGCCAGGAGTTGGACTCCATGACCCTGATGGGTCCCTTCCAACTCAGCCTGTTCCTGTCCAGTCTAGCCCATTTGTTCCATGCTCATTAACATGGTGTGTCTCTCCCCTCCCTATACAGATGTTTCTGTCAAGGTGACCCTGAGGCATCAGTCACTGAAGCTGAAGAAGAAGCAGACCAAACGTGCAAAACACAAGATCAACCCTGTGTGGAATGAGATGATCATGTTTGAGGTGCCTCATGAGCTCCTGCGTGCCTCCAGCGTGGAGCTGGAAATGCTGAGCCAGGATGGAGCTGGCCAGAGCCATGTGCTTGGCAAGTGCAGTCTGGGCTTACATGTCACAGGCACAGAGAGGAACCACTGGGAAGAAATGCTGAGGAACCCCAGGAAACAAATAGCTATGTGGCACCAACTCCATATGTAGGCTCATCATGATTACTGACAAGGTTCCCATCAGGCCTCAGACCCTGGGGGAATAAGCTGGATTTCACCTTCCACCTTCACCTCCATGAAACTGCTCAGCACAGCACACTGACTACAGCACCCTTCTCTGATCTTCCTGCTCATTCTAGCCCAGGAAACTGTCTGGAAAATGTATTTAAGGAACAATTTCTCACCTAATCTAGTGGTTGTCTCAAACAAGGAGTTGGCTGCCTGGATGGTTTGAATTAATTTTATTTGCCTGCCCACTGTCTCTTCTGAAAGGTCCCTCCTTCTGTAGAGGAGCAGAGGAGAGCAAAGAGGAGCAAAGTTATCATGGAAATGTAAGCCTTTCATTGGCATCTAGTGCTGTCACTCAAGTCCCTTAATGAGTATTGGTTCCACAATCACAAACACACAACTGTTTTATCAATCACAGCTTTTCATAATACTCTACAAGACTGAGAAATGAAGATCAGAGAACTGACTGTCATGGCAAGCACAAAGAATCAGTATGAAAAAGAAAGTGAAGCCGAAGTGCAGTAAATGGACACCTAGAAAAAGATACAGAAGGAAGGGACAGAACAGAGGAAGAAGAAAGGGAGAGAGAGTCAACACCCTCATCCTGTGCAGCCTTTGAAGCAAACACTGCCGAGCAAGAAGTCAAATACCTTACTTTACTTTTGTTTCCTGGAGACTTTGATACCTTGTATTTAAGATTCAAGAAAACTGCTAAAAATATGAATGTTTCAGGACCCTTTAGTAGAATACCTGTATCATTTATCTTTCTATGGTGTCACCCAGGATGATCCCAAATATGGACAAAAATTTATCATTGATGTTACCTCCAAAAACCTGGACCAAATATTTCTGTTTACTGCCATCTTTTCTGTTTGGGTTTTTCTCAAATTTCAAGTATGTTAATTATATTCCAGGCAACATCTAAATTTAGACAAAAGAAGTGGGATCATTCCATACCTCAGCTGATAGATGGTTTTGGTTTGACAGTTAACTATTGCACTCAAATCCTCTTACCAGCATTACTCGAAGAAAACCCTTATTAACTGCCATGTATTTCATCACTTCCAGACAAAAGGAATTCACCAACCAGACAGACTCTCTGGGGCTTGTTTTTCATGTACACTTTCAAGACTTGATGTGGCTTAAACGTTACTTTTGACTGTCCTTTTTTTGTGCCTCTAGATGAACTGAAAGTCTGGCATTGGCAGTGATGATGTCATGACCCTATAAGCACAACTGCTCGTCCTACCACTTTTTTTTTCAAGTAGTAGACACAATTTTAAGGGACTTCCATGGGGACAAGGCGTCCAAAAATCTGGAAACTGAACCATATACTTTGTAGCCCTGAAAATCACAGAGAGCTTCATATTTGCAGGGTCAGATTGCCCCTTGTTTAGATCAAAATATTGAGCTAAGCTTTAACTAATATCCCTCTCATTCTGATGGTGCAGTCAAATAAGCCTAGCAACTTGTCAAGGGAAAGCTGCCATCCTGTTTGCAAAGGGAAAACACCACAACCAGTGTCTGAAAACTGTCTGAAGCACCAAGCACAATGGGTTATGAAGAGGGAAATGAAGTTCAGCTGGAAGTCAGTAACTAGTGGTGACTGGGGCTGGTGAGACTGACAGAGTCTAGCACCTTCATAAATGACCTAGACAATGGTGCAGAGCATGGCCTCGGCAGGTGTTCAGATGATGCAAAACTAGGAGTAATGATTGATACCCAAGGCAGCTGTACTGACATTCAGAGAAATGCTGAGAGAAAATGCTGGAGAAATAGGCTAACAGGAACATCCTGAAATTCAGCAAGAAGTGGGAAGTGCTGTACCTGAGGAAGAACAACCCCTTGCAGTGCAGGAGTGAAGGCAAACAATCTGTAAAGGAGCTTTCTAGAGAAGGACCTGGTGGACACCAAAATGAACACGAACCAGCAGTGGGATCTTGCAGCAGAGAAGGACAACAGTGCCTTTGTGCTGCATTAAGCAATGCCAGCAGGTCAAAGCAGGGTGATCCTTCCTTTCAACTCAGCACCAGTGAGGGCAGTTCTGGAGTGCTGTGTCTATTGTTGGACTTCCCAGTGCAAGAAAAATATGGAGTTTCTGGAGAGAGTGCAGCAAATGGCCATGAAGATGTTTAAGGGACTGGAGCATCTTCTCTAAGAGGAGAGGCTGAGAGAGCTGGAACAGTATAGGTCAATGTCTACAGATACCTGACCTGGGAGAGGACAAAAGAAGATAGAGAGAGAGAGACTCTTTTCACTGGTGTCCAGTGACAGGAAAAGAGCCACGGTCACAAGCTGCAATGTAGGAAATTCCATCTGAACACATGAAAAATACACAAAGAATAAACCCCCTTTTTTATGGTGAGCGTAATCAAATACTGGAACAAGTTGGCTGGAGAGATTGTTGGGGGCCCCCATGCTTGGAGACAGTGAAAATTTGATATGATACAGCATGAACAACCTGCTCTAGTTTATTCCACTTTGAGCAGGGGTGAGTTTGGACAATATGATCTCCAGAGGCCCTTTATATCCTCAGCAATGCTATGATTCTGTGAAGAAACTGACAAGGTTGATGCACACTGAAAACTGTTATCTTCACACTACTATTTCTTTGGAGAGTGGTGTAGTCAGGAATTACAGGATCATTTTGAAGACAGCAATAAACCTTTGAGTAACCAGACAGAAAAGCTAACTATGCCCATGAATCTTACACCAAATATTTTAATCTCTGATATTGACCTATTGCCTAGAGGGCTTGTAAACAAAAAGAAAATTGGTTTCTAGTTTTGCTCTATGACATTTTGTTTACTAACAAAAAGCTGTAGGTTACTGTGAGTAAACTGGACACAGTGGTCTAGTTGATAGTGAATTCTTAATGCTTACTGTGATCCTGATTTGCCTGTAGAGATACCTATAGGTTTGGAATAATAATTTCCATTTAAGAGCAGAATTTATTGGAATATTGGCCTAATCCACATACAGGTTCCAGGCAGCACTGTGATTTTTTTGTGGGATAATGATAAGAAGGATAACTTCACAGTATGATGCTATTTGGCTGGCACTGGAAAGCCTGAAGGGCCAAATATTTGCCTTGCTGCCAACTCCTCTAGTTCTGCATCCTGCTTGTTTCACTGAGCCTTTTATAACATCTTGATGACTGATTGTAAACAGCATTTTCTGCCTGTGCCCTGGTGATTCTGGCACACTTTGTAATAGGTATCAGTCCTACGGCATTTAAAAGCATAGATTCTCAGAATTTCACTTAGCTCTGGCAAAACAATGTCCTCTTTTACAGCAGACAAATACGCGTACACACACTACTTAACCACAAATCTGTCTTAGGAGCAAAGCGGTGCCATCAGTGTTAATGAACGGCATTGTTTCCTCCTTTGCTGCAGTGGGATTTAATGGGAAAGAGAGAAAGAGTGAAAATGCATACATCTCCCCCGGACGGATCATTCTTGCTGTCTGGCATTTTAGCCCGCAAAGAATGCTCCTAGCCATCCGCACAGCCTGAACAAAGACTGCCAGGGAGGAGGCAGCCGCTGGCCGGGGCTGACAGCGGGCACGTAACGGGGACCAGGAATGCTGTGTACGTGTGGTACCCGAGGGGCAGGGACGCGCAGCCCGGCCTTTTGAACTCCGCCAACAGGAGCTGTGTGTCACCGCATTCCAGCGTCTGCCCAAGCCCTGTCCTCATCCCTCTGAACAGCCTGGCCGGCAATACCTGGGTGTCCCTGAGACTCAGCATCCAGCCGAGGTGCTAAATGGCTGGGAATGGTTGTGGTAGGCGACAACGTCATGAAGATAAATCCGAAGTATTTGGAAATACCCTTGTATCAAGCAGCTTCAGCAAATTTAGCCGTCAAAGTATGGCTGAAGCGCAATAAGGACAGAGCCAGACAGACCCTCGGTTTTCAGCTCCTGAAGCGGAAAATGCAGGAGCATCAGCAAGCACCACTGTGTATTGAATTCAAGAATGCTGCTTACAAATTGCATCATAAAAGAAGAAGCGAAAAAACCCAACCCAGTTATGGCAATTAATGTTCCTAAGATATATGTGTGACTAAGAGCAGCCACAAGAGTCCCCAGCGGCTAGTTAGTGGCTGGACTGATTATTTTGCCTGCTATAAGCATGAACAGGAAGAACCTGGAAGCCATGAGACTGCAGGGAATAAGGAAGGAGGGAAAAAAAAAAAAAAAAAAAAAAAAAAAAAAAAAAAAAAAAAAAAAAAAAAAAAAAAAGATGGTGTCAGGCAGTCTACCTGGTCAGAATGAATGATCCTTTTCACTAAAGGCCAGAATTGTGAGTTTAAGGACAGGGATTCACAGTCCCTCATCCAGTGACAGAGCCCAACCAACCGATTACTGTAAAACAGCCTGAGAAATGCAGCTCCCCTATATTACCCAGCTTTGTCTGGGAAAAGTTGTCTCCTGAGGTGGCCTCTGCTCAGAGGAAGTGGCTGAGAAGCCAGAGGAAATGGCCTGTGACTACATTGAATTCCCTTGTTAAAATATAGAGTGTAGCAAACTGTTGTTTTGCCTCAACCTGCCCTCAGAGCTAGATCTTCTTCTCCAAAAATTATCTAGTTTGATTTTAGGCAATTTGTCCTACAGTAGAGGGATTAATAAGCACAAATCATCAATAGTCACTAAAATATCTGGGATGTTTTAGACTCATTACTTCCCCAGTTGTAAGGGGAGTGGTTATAGCTGGTGCCCTGTAAGGGTAACATTTTTTCAGTGCAGGGTTTTCCCCTCAATTGCACCAAATATCCTTGCATGGTAATAAGAAATGTGTTTGCTTTGCAAAGAGGTAATACATCAAGAAGTAATGGAAAATTCCCTTTAACAGGACTGAGAAAATTTTCAGGCTCAACTATTCTCCCAGGTACTGATGGGATTTCAACACCTTGAACAACTGTACCTTGTATTTTGCTAGCATCTGTCATCAGTATTATCTGGCAGTAGCATTCAAAAACACTCTTTTTTTTTTTTTTTTTTTTTTTTTTTTTTTTTTTTTTTTTTTTTTTCCTTTCTCCCAAAATAAAGTAGGTTGTCATTTGGGCTCTAGAATTACAGCCCAAGGTCTGCCCAAATTTTTGTGATGTCGAAGATGAGTTGACTACGATGACATTTTATAAGAAGTGGAAGCTAAAGTCGCTTGGACCATGCTTCTTGCACTCAGTTTGAAGACTGATTGAATTGAAGGACCAAGCTTTGACAACATTTTTACGTGTTTCAGAATTTAACTAGGTATTTAAATGTATTTGGTTAATTTGTTGAAAGATAAGCATGATAAGTAAATAGCAACACTCAGTATTATTCCTTCTGTTTCAATATGCACAAGAAAAGTAGCAAAGTGACATAGTGATTTGTGGCCTTCCAGCATGAGGGGGCTTTTCTGCTTACTTGGTCCTATAATGTCCCAGTGTGTTTATTGTACTGAGCCAGATATTGTTTGTCATGACTCTATATTGTTCTCAAAATCCAATGCACAAAAACAGAGCATGATGCTCAGCCATTGTGTCTAATATTACAGCACAACATGTAAAACACTGCAAGTAAATAACTCCAAGCTGGACCAATGCTGTGTCTGCATTGTTTACTCTACAGTGAATCCCCTCTGCTAGCAGTTCATGTCACAGAGTGCTGGCATGAGTCAACAGAAGATGCTCTGAAGGGTGTCATCAAAGGATGGGTGTACAATGAGAAGGGGAGCAATCAGCAACAGAGTCCTGTCCTGGGCAAGCACAAGAAATCTATTGGCTTTTTCAGGAAGGTAACAGCTAAACAAAACTCAATAGGCTTTCCAGTAGCTACAAGGAGTTTAGAGAATGGGATCTGAGAACCAGGTTCTTCCCTCAGATTACTGGCTCCATCTCTGAAACAAAACTAAGAAGTGAATTTAGTTTATTTTTATTTATTATTTCGCTTTTTTTGCCAATCTCAGTACTTTCAAGTTGGTGTTGATGATAACTCTGTAAAGCATGCATTTGTAAGGAGGAAAACAGGCTTGGCTGACCTAATACCATCACCAGAATTAGCTGGTTCCTAACAAGACACACAGATCAAAACCTGCACATGAAAGTAAAAGAAAAGAGATTTTTGGAGCAGGAGTGGGAAGTATTTACCTCACTGACAGTTTGGGGGCACTCTCACCCATCACAGTCAGTGTTAAAGCACAAGGAGAGAAAACAAAGCCAGTCTGCAGAGCCCCAGGCTGTTGCTGCCTTCACAAAGAGGGGTGCCTGTCAGCTGCACAGTGAGGCTGATGGCACTGAAGAATTTATTGTAGAGATAAAGGAAAAGGAAAAAAAAGGAAAAAGCTGTATTTTTGCTGCACAGTGAGCTGAGCACGGGTGGTGCATCTGCCAGGGGCAATCCTTCCCACCTGGGGGATTCGCAGTAATTACAGGGTTACTCAGTAATTCCCAGCTCAGCATATTGAATGAAAAGCAGCAATAGCTGCCACAGAACCATTCTTCTCTTAACCCTGCTGCTCATTGTCACTTCAGAGTTATTAGAAGTTTTTTCCCCCCCATGGTATTTAAAAATTAAACTGGGACTGTCCTGTAATCCTCTGCCTGCCAAGAGAGAGAAGCACCTAATCCAGCAGCTATATCACAGTCATTGCCACTGCCAGTCCTGAAGGTCTGCAGCCAGTTCCTCCATTTCCCTGAACCCTTAGTGATCACTGAATGTGGAATAAACCCAGTGAGGACAGGGCCTCAAGATGCCCCTGAGAAAACAGGTCACACCTAAAACCAACACACCACCCAGCTCCAGACAGCTCTCCTGAACACCACGAAGAGCAGCAGTGGCCTGGAGTGCAGCTCTGCCACTCCTGACCCTCTGTTGCACATGGATGCCCATCCCAGCCCTGGCACCTCTGTGAGGCTCTCCCACCTCTGTGTGCCTCCGGAGGTACCACCAGTGTCCCCAGAAACAGGGTGTCTGGCAGCCATGCAGACAGCACGCTTGTTTTTCTCCTTGATCAAAACAACTTCAAACAGGAGACTTCAGAGAGTAAAAAAGTCTAGCTAGCACATACGCTGTGCTGTGAGAGCCTTTGATTAGCCAGTAGATATTTTTAGAGCCCTTTATAAATGAGCTGTGGCTCCATTTGTGTGGCATGTGGTGACAGTTCTGCCAGAAACAGCCTCTGTGCCACTGCAGAGCTGGACCTGGCACTGCCCAGACGCCTGCCTCTGTCCTCTTGGGGGGCACCTGCTTAAACCCACACATGTGCTCAGCTGCCTGTGCTTTTCCTTCTGCCTCAGGAGAATAAGATAGAGAAGACAGGCCCCAGGAAGTGCTGCAAACCCCCTCTGGTTATGCCTGCAAGCTCTTGGCACCATAGGCTCCACACCTCCTGCTCCCAGGAAGAAGCATGTTCAGTTTTTTTCCTAAATGAAGTTTCTAACACCAGCTGCTAACAACAGTCATCTCCATGGAGCATAGCCAGGACACCAGCAGAGCTGGGGAAGTGTGTGTCAGGCTCTAATGCTATGACAACCATTGCCGAAGAATTTTTCCATTTCCTTTTCACTCATATTGACATGAGAATCACTGGTCCAAAAAGGGAAGGGCACCTTTAGCCCTAGATCAGATGAGTTTTGTGTAAGCTTCCATTCCTGATAAAAGCTAAGATAATGCACTTTGCATGAAGGGATCTTGCTTTTAAATCCTTGGTTTGAAGTTACCAGCAAGGAGGCTGATCACTGCCAAGGGTGACTAACAAGAGTCCACAACGCAAAATTCCCTGTAGGAAATGAGTTACAATGCAGCAATGCATTTCACAAGCAGTTCTGTCTCTTTACACATGGCTGAGCTGCTGAAAGTGAAGCACTGTCCTGCCTTCATGCTGTCAATTGACGAGCAAAGGTAAAAACCCCAGAGATGAGGTTTTCACTGCTGACTGACAGGTGTCCAGGAAACCCAACTGAAGCTAAGCCCTGACAACCATCAGGATTCTGCCGGGCTTGCTTACTGCTCAAAAATAAGCAAATTTAAATCACTACAGTGAAACCTGCCAGAAAATGACAAACTGTGCTTAATATGTGGTCTGCTCAATGAAGCAGACTTTGAGGAAGTCACAAAAAAAGTTTTCTATTGGGCCTATTGGATGACTAATTTGGGGCTACTTTCAATTCTCAGCCTAGAAACTGCCACTAACTTCCAGTTCCTGTGGCTACCCTTCATTAAAATTTGGAGGCATTCACTTTGAACCCTTTGCACAGCCCTTCGCCTGTGGGAATTGATGGGTCATACATGCATGCTTCCCCTGGGCCAAATGGAAAACCAGGATTCCTTCAGACCTGATTAGAGGGCCAGCCAGTCCTGTTGATGCTTCCATCCCTACATACTGAAGCTCAGCAATACTATCAATGTCCACACTCACAGTATGCAGTGCCACACCCAGGATCCACACCATCAGCTGCACAGCTTGCTCCTTGTTTTCTGCTTCCCTCCACTGCCACATGGACACAATCACAGCTGAATGAGCAACTGTCTGTGCTGGAAAGGCTTTGTCTTCTGCCTAAGTTTCTCTCTAGCTGTAGCTGCCGCCCAGCGATGGACTAAACCTTTTCAAGGTTGTCCCTGCTTGCACTGCCACGTAAACCTGAGCCTCAGTGGAGGAAGGATGATCCAGAGTTCCTGTGCTGCCTTTGCTGTGAGGTGCATCCACAGCAGCAGCCAGACTCAGCCCATGGAGGCAATGTTTCAGCTGTTTGGTCAGCAAACACAACCCACAACCCAGGGCTAATCCATGGACACATGTACTTATTTCAGAGATTGGCTCTCTTGCCCGTAATGATTTAGCAGATGTAAGACCCTCCATGTACAAAAATACTCTTAACACAGTGAACTGTTTTAAAAGTTCCACCTTTAGTTAATCATCGGCAATCAAAAAAGAAGACTCCAAAGTTAAGTCAGCCCTCTCTTTTAAGGATAGCAAAAGCCCAGTTTCCCCGGGATTTAGAGCATTTAGAACTCAAGAAAAATCTCTCCATCCTTCAAACCAAACCAGGCACATATATAAAGCTTTGTCAATACACATTACAAGTCCAGCCCACCACAGCAAAGCTAATGATAATGTCACTGTACCTAACTAGAAAGGGAGCATAGAGTCTCAAGGGCACCCACTCTGCATCCCTACCCAAAAATAGTATGTGCTGACATAGCTGCCAGTGCTGACTTGGAGCAGCCCTGGGCTGCTGGGAGGTGCCAGCTCCTGGTCTGCCTGCTGCAGGCCTTGGCACAGCACCAGGATAACCCAGCCCATGTGGAAACAAGGCAGCTCCATCACAGGACATGCTAGACCTGCTCACCAAGGTGAGGACTTCAAGGGGCTGCAGTGACATTCAGCATGTCAGGGAACCAGTCACTCAGGAGGAAGAACTACCAGCACCTCAAGGGGCTGCAGCTGACCATTCTGGATTAATCAGCACTGGATCTGCTCTTTGTAGTCCTTGGCTGAGGGAAATGGCAGTGCATCAGCTTAGATGCCCTTCATCTCACAAAATGACATTAACTTCCAAGAACAATTTAAGGAATCAGCAACCAGCTTGATAAATTTAATTTTTTTATTAACAATCATTTTACATTACAAGGATAATATGACAAAAGGAAAGTTCTCGTGTACATACTATGATATATCAACATAGCTCTATTCGTATCCAGTGTCCTAGGTCCTTTCACACAGGTACTATAAAGCATAGTCTGTAAAGTAATAACATTTTAATGTCTCCAAAAGAGTGATATTAACATATTAATACATATATAGTAATAGACGTCTAGATATTTTTCTCTCATTTCATATGTGTGTGTGGTGGGTGAGTGGGTGGGTGAGAGATCGCTTGAAACAATTCAGCAGGGCTGTGCTTGGATGTGGATACAGAGAGGTTTGAGACAAAAACCTCATTTTCTGGAAGTAGAAATGCATTTTTGCTAACTGTCAGGTGAGTCTATGAGGACGCCATGACTGGCAGAAAACTCCGTAGCCCTCCTGTAGCATTTGGGACATTACAGCATATGAGACATGGTTCCCCCGCGTAGCCCAGCGAGCTTATTCGACATGAGGTGCAGTGCATGGGAGCCCCTCGCCGGCCGGCAGCACCACCAGCAGGGCTGAGCTGACGCGGGCGTCAGTGGCATCGGAAGGAGGGGGCTGGAGTGAGAAAAGTGTCTCTGAGGTTTGTGAGGAACAGGTGCTGAGTGAGAGCTCCCCGCCGGTGCGGCTGAGGGGCTGCGGCAGGGCGGGGAGCCGCCGCCGGGCAGGGGCGGCTGAGGTGGATTACCAGTTGTGTGGAGGAGAGAGGCCTGGGAGAGGGCACTGAGGTGTGTGCCAGGGCTTGGGGACAGCTTGCACAGCGTCTGCTCGTGCAATACCAGTGTAACGAGCCATTGGGATGTCGGAACTACAACTCACCCTCCTCCCGACTGAAGCCAACAAATAAAACAAACGCCAAGGAGCACAGTGGTTGCCAGGCCTGGTGTGGAGCTGCAAAGGCAAACGTCCATGCTTTCCCTCCAACCCTTGTGGGGAAACAGGTCGCTGACTGA
This sequence comes from Sylvia atricapilla, assembly GCF_009819655.1. Taxonomy (NCBI): domain Eukaryota; kingdom Metazoa; phylum Chordata; class Aves; order Passeriformes; family Sylviidae; genus Sylvia; species Sylvia atricapilla. The sequence continues at coordinate 22,656,234 of NC_089145.1, read as the reverse complement.
CCACCTGCTGCCAGACTGGCCAGAGACATTTCTCAGGTCCTCTCAGGCGTCAGCCAAAGCCTTTAGGATGCAGCAGGGCCAGTGTCCTAGGAGTGGCTGTGTGAAGGGAGGGATAGAGGGATGAGACAGCTGTCCATCCCACAGGCATCAGCAGATACTCAGGGAGGGATGATTCACTGCCCAGATCCACCCGCATCCCAGCACAGATATGGTGGTCATGGGAAAGCAGGTGTCTCTTTGCAAGGGCAGGGTAAGAGGGCTGCACGCTTTCATGCTTCAGCCTGGCAAGGTCCAAACGCTGTGTGCTGGGGCCCAAAGGCACACATGCGACACCAACCATGTCTTCCATACAATCATATCATTCCCTTTTCTTCCGAAAGCCTCCCTGGGCCCCTAGCCAGGCAGGCTGCTCATGGGCTGAGGAGCGGCTGTTGAGACCTGAGGGAGCGGAGTAGCTCCTGCAGCAGAACAGCGGCCAGCCTGACCCAACAGAGCTGAATGTGCCTTCCCAAATGGGACTGCACACTCTCATCCTTATCCCTCCAACTTCACGGTTCCTTCTTGATTGCACTGCTCCATACACTATCCCTGCCACCTCCAACTGCGTGGCTGTAACCCTTCCTCCACTCAAAACTGCCTTGGCTCTCCTGCTGCTGCCTTTATCCCAGGGCCACGGCTTGCTGCTGACTGATGCCCACAAGGGCTCTCATGCTCTCTGAGCACTGGCCAGCGCAGGGTCTCCCTGGCAGTGGGCCGGTGACTGCTGAGCAGTGCCTGGTGGAACAGCAAAAAGCCACGTTTCCACAGCACCAGTGCCCCCAGCTGTCAGCCGCATCCATGCAGAGAGACAAAAGTGCATATGAGAGTGGGATATGTGTCTGTCCAAGTGTGAAGACACAGAACCTCAGCAAGAGGCTTTCTTGGGAGAAGGACACTCAAGCATTTTCCCCTACCAAGACATTCCACTATTAAACAAACCTTATTAACCACTTGATTAATATGCCAGCAAGGAAACCCCTTGCCCTAAACACAGCCAAGCCCCTCTCTGTAGAGTGCTATTCATGTAAATGTAGGCCTCAGTGTATGGCTAAAACCATCCCAAAGTCCAAAGTCTTCAGTGTTACATGCCTTGTGCTAGAACACAGGGCCAGCCTTACACAAGGGTGGTTGAGTCTATCTCTATATTATATCTTTATATCTATTGAAAACATAGAAATATATAAATATATAGGATTTCATTTATAGATATATAAGCACGTGATTTTAATCTTTTGTACTGTGTGTATATGTACTGGGATGTGCGTATATACAATATATAGACCATATGCATATGTACTGTATACATACACTAGCTTACATGCACACACATCATACGTGTCTCCAAGGGAGACAGGAATTGCATAGGCATTACTGCATTGGATACAATGGCTGGGGGATTAACGTACCATTTCTCTGCTTTTAAGACCCCTTTTGACAGAGCTGAGAGGAGAATCTGCAAAAGCAGAGGCTGTTGCTGCTTATTTGTAAGCCAGCTGTCCAGGCACTGGTCAAACAAACAGCAATCCTCATGAGATAAGAAAGGAGGGGGGACTCCTAAGACCCCACGGGCCATCTGGTTGAGTTTGTGCTGTGAGAAAGAGATGGACCGAGCCTGAATCATGTCTGAACAGTCATACCAGCAGAAGCGTGACCAGCACAGGGGACATTGCCTCAAGACCCAAGGCAGACACCACACGAAGGACCCTGCCCACCCTTGTACCCTTGCAGCCCCCGTAACTTCTGTGTGCTTTTGCTGGTATGATGAGAAGAGCTTTGGTCTCTTGTGAGGATTATCCCTGCTGAGGTCTCGTGGCTAGAGGGCCCAGACCCCTGTGGACACGGGTGAGCCCTGCAGAAGGACATGTCTAAATGTGCTTCACAGATTTCTGCTTCACAGCAGGGTAAAAGAGGCAAGGAGCCTGAGCAAAAAGTGGGGAAGGGACATTGGCAACCAAAAATCCCATGGGCTAAAAATACAAACCCAAGGGTGTGGAGAAGTGTGCATTATTCACAGTCAGATGCCATAGCTAAGATGCAGGGGAAGGAGACAATAAAGAGCTCATTCAAGAAAAACGGAACCCTCTGTCTTTGCAGCCTAACCAGTTCAAGATTCTGTGAGCAACACGTTCAAAACAACTCCTCTCGCTCTCTCAGCACAGCAGGAAAGGCATTGATTAAACTCAATGCACAGAAATCTTGGAGCCATGGAGGCCTCCCTCAGCGCCACACTGAGCCCTCCCCATGCCTGCTGCTGCCTCCTGGCCTTACTGCCACCACGCTGGGCACAGACAAACAGGGCACAGAAATGCACCTGCTTCTGGGAAAGGCTCGGGAGCCCTGGGAAGCCAGAGGCGCATTGATATTCCTCCCTACTCCCTATCTTGTCTTGCTGGTAGTCATGTTTCCATCCACAGACTACCCATGAAAGTAAGAGCTACAGATCTGATATAGACAGGTTAACCTAGAGGGAAAGCTTGCAAAGCACTTGCACTACCATAGGACTAAGGCCAGGTTTATTTTCTGATGTGCAGGTAACAGGGAATTGAGTTAGAGGAGCTGGGATGGGTTGGACTGCGCTGGGCCAGCTGCTCTGCTAAGCTCTTGTCTATCCCCATCACCAATATAAGGGGTCTCTGACCTTTCCCATCATGGGTATCCACAACATCCAGTGGCAGGGAATCACTGTTTGCAAGCAAAATTATTTGCTAAAGGAACAAGTGCTCTGCCTGTATCAGCTGGCTGCCAGAGAAAATCACCACATGCTGCACATTTCACTGCACCATTAGAAATAAGAGCTGCCGGTGAAAGGTGTCACTGATGAAAGCAAGATTTACAAGTGAACCAAAGGGAAGGAGTGACAAATTGGAAGAATAATTTCTGAGTTGCCTCTGGCAACTCTTACCTTACCATTTCCTCCCCAGTGGCAAAACTTAAGAGGCTTGGATCAGGAGTTGTAAACAGGCCTCTTGGGCTGCTCACCACAAGCCCTGGGGGAGCCTTCCTCTCTTTAAAGGTGTTTGGAGACTATCCCCAAACGTTCCTTCCCTCCACGTGGGCCAGGCACTTCGATGGGCCTCTGTGCCCAGGAGCTTTTGCTGCTGCAAACAGAAAGGCAGGTGATTTTTCCTCTCCACAAAGAGCTACTGAGTTCTATGGATTCTATGATCTGTGTTCACCATACCCATCTTCAGTCAGAAACAAATGGGGCAGCAGTTTTTCTATCTTTTCTATCTTTTTACATCCCCTCAGGTTTTAAAAAGTTTGGGAGCCTGCCACCTCCCTAGGAGGCAGCAGCTCCAGGGCTTTGTGGCAGCACCCTGAGCAAAGCCAATTCACCACACTTGGAGAGCTACAAGCACTTTGTTCAGAGGTCCCTACATTATGGTCAGGCAAACAACCACCCAAAGCTGGCAGAGGGCTTCCAGTTTAACTTTTACTCCTCTGGATGAATGGATCAATTTGATCTAATCATTTATAAGAAAACACAGGAAAATATGAAAACAAAGCCATTTTTCATGCTTGCTAGGTGTGTTATATCAATGCCCCTGTGTTGCAACTATGTGATGCCCTGGCCTAACTTGTGACATTTCCATGAGGACCACAAGAAGAGCACCCAGGGCTGCACCCCTGTGGCAGCTTGGCAGCAGGTGGGTGGCCCTGGCGCAGGTGCCCCCTCCTGCCTGAGCCAGCCTCAGGCTGCACGTGCTGTCAGAGGTAAGGCGAGGGGTAAGTGCTACAGAAGGTGCTGGCCAGTCCTCGCTGGCCGGCCTGACCAGCCCTCACTGCTACATTCACTGGGTCCGCTCTGCTCGGACCATCTGACTGAAAGGCCCCGTTCTACAGCGAAGGGGCAGTGTCAGGACACAAGGACAGGCCACCACTCGTGCTTTGGGTGGGCTCAGTCCCTCCTCAGTCCCATAGGGACAGAGGCAAACACTTCCAAAACCCTGACCAACAGCAGCCTAGCTGTTCCTGTGGGATCTGAAAGCTCAACCAGTCTATGGTGGCTTGGCTGCACACCTCTGCCAGTGCTGGCTGTGAAGTACTGCTGAAGGCAAAGGGGTTAGCAGGAGGTGAGTGAGACCTAGGTAGAAGTGTGTGTTTTCCCGGGGAAGACAGTGCGTGAACCCTGGCAGTGAAAGTGACTCAGAGAGAGATCGGTTCCAAACATGCTACATCTCCATTGAAAACAAACAAAAAAGTTTAAAAAATAAAATAATATTATATATATATATATATATTTATATAAATGAAAAGCTATCAACTAGCAGCAACGGTTCTAGAGATATCTTAGCACCAAGACCAAGGGCAGGGGGGTAACAGGAGAAAGGAAAGGTTCAGTGTTGCTGATACCACCATCATGTTTCCAAACAACACAGCTTGGCACAAAGCTCATCCCTCTGAGAAGTGAGAACATGTTGGCTTGGATACCTTTTGGACAACACGTCTCACTCTCACAATGGTCTGGTCAGGTTGGTGCTGTCCATGCCACATCAGCAGGGCAAGGCACTAGCATCTGTGGAGTTTTTGCACCTTTTTTGTTTGTGTGGTGTTCTTTTTTGGTTGGTTGGTTGGGATTTTTTTTGTGTTTTTCTTTTTTTTTTCCCCTGTTTTCTAACCTGAAGTGATATTGTGTGGATGCCAGGAGCTTGTTTACTTTAAAAGAATGAAACAAAGAAGAGCCCCAAGCCCACAAAACAATCTCTTTGTGATGGAAGGTGCAAGTCCCCCATTCACATTTCAGCTGAACTCTGCATTCCTTCAAGAAAGGAAGAAATATTTTGCAGGAAGAAGCAGAGCATCCCTTCTTCCTGCTGTCATCAGTCTGCTGTGCTGTGGAACATGTTACCTTGGTCACAAGAGAGTAAGTGAACCTTTGTAGGACATCACACATGAATATAATCCAAGATAATCTTGCATTGATAGCTCCTGCCACCAAACTGCAGCAGGTTTTTCTTTCAGTCATTCCAAACAAAACAAAACAAAACAAAAACCCCACAACAATCTAGGATTATAAAGACATAGTATAAATAATGTAAATTAGAATATAATTTTTTAAGCCTTTGAATCTCTGCCCAGAGGTGGCTCTTGACTCATTGGCTGTCTAGCTTCCACAGCAGCCCTGGTTTTGAATGAATAGTTGTATATATATATATATATTTATCTCATACAATATAAAAATATAAATGCAAAAATTTCCCCCTGCCTTCTCTATTTTGCTATTTTATAGTCTGCACATGACATCATGTAATAAGATACGTATGATAGACTGGTACTACGGTTATCATAAAAGGAGCTGAAAGCCAAGTATTACTCTACAGCCCAAAGGTAGGGAGAACTGAGAAAGGGGCATCACAGTTTAGTGGAGACATTTGTTTCTAAATCAGAATAAAACCCCAAAATCATGCCCCCAGCCCTTCTCTCCTGTCAGTAATCTTTTGAGGGAAGAAAGCTTCCACTCAGCTGAAGAGAACTGGGTGGAGCTGGGGGCAACACAAAGACATGGGATGCTCTGTCAGAAATCAGAAATCTGATGGTTGCCAACAAAAGGCTCAAATGGCTCAAATAACTGGGCTGAACAATGGAAAGAGAGGCAGAGATTGAAACCGAGGGGAAAACAAACAAACAGACAAACAAACAACCCCAAAACAAAATGAAACAAAACAAAAAAACAACCCAGCAAACTGACAACACACATACAAAGGAAACCGCTGGGAGAATGAGGCTGACAAAGACCCGTTGTCTAGCTTATAGGTTGTTAGGTTTGAACATGTAGAGTATGGCCCCAGCACATGCTTCTAAAGAATGAAATGTTGCCACCTACATTGCAGCTGCCATGGTTGGAGACACCAGTAAATGTCTAAACATTGTCTCAATCTTTAAAATTCTGCTTAGCTTCTATCAGACGCACATCGTCTTAACTTTTAAATTTTCAGTGTGGGTTTTTCCTTAATATAGATAATATATATATTTTATATAATATATCAAAGTTTAGAGTATAGATTAAAAAAATTATCTGATCTGAGGCATTCCTTCCTAAATATCAGGGTAAAACTCAGAGCCATGGTCCATGCTCTGCAACATCGGCTTCTGGTCAAGAGATGACATCCTGCTCAGCATTTCGGCTGAGAGCGCGTAGCTATTGCCTGACTTCTCCTCGAACCAGCTGTCGAGTGCCCTTTTGCAGTCGAAGTTGGCAATGGGTGGCCCATTAACAGCAATCGTCAACAGGTCACTGAGCTGCTCCAGCGTCAGCCGAGAGCGGTTGTTCTTGCGCACTCTCTGCAGGGCGGTGCGCCCCTTCTCACAGCAGGCCGAAGAGGTGGGAAGGACTTTGAGGATCTGAACTATTTTATTTAGGAGGGGAAATCTCTGCTTGTATTTACAAATGTGACTGAGCAAGTCTTTAAAACCATTTTTGGTATAATAATCCACCTTGAGTTCTCGCCACTCCATCAGCAGACTCCCTCGCGTGTCCATCCCCTCTCTGCAAACCTCTCTGGAAAATGATGGGACTGTCTCCAGGTGTTCAAATATTTGTACCATATCCTCCTTCCCATAGCTCATGAGCTCATCAGTGCTTCTGGGCCAAGCTGCAAGGTCAAATACCTGACAGGCCTTCACAAATGTCCGGCTGCGGGAATCGAACCTTTGGGCTAGGATCACCTGGGTCTTCTGGCAGATTTTTTCTCTGATCGACTGGAATTTGGCTTCAGCCACCCGTAGGTTTTTCACAGCAATGCCATTAAAGCTTTCACGGAAGTTTTCCTCAAACTCCTGCAAATACTCCCCAGGGGAGTCTGCTAGCCGGCTGATCTCCTGGATGGCCTCCTCTATTTTATCATCCACCTGCGACACAAGAAGGTACTCCCCCTGGAAGACGTAGGCAAGGCGTGAAAGCACAGCAATCACATCCAGCAGGAAGTAGATGAGTTTAATCGACTGGTAGTCCATCAGGAACTGCAGGAGGGCCAAGGCAATGGCAGAAGCATCTGCCCTTTGGGTCTGGCCACTGACATCTTTGAGATGGGCCACAACCTCAAGGTAATCCTTGATGAGAGCGTTGAGCACGTTCTGCTCCCCAATGATCCACTTCACTGCTCGAATGTCCCCCAGGAACTCCGTCTCCTCACACAGAGTGGCAGCAGTGACCCTTAACTCACACATGAGTCGGGGAGAATAACGATAGAAACTGAGCAGCTGCTTCAAATTGTTTTCTAGCTCCTCCAGACATGGTAGTTCCTTTCCACTAATGGCATCCAAAATTTCCAAGTGGGGCCTATGCACCATAAAGGGAAGGCAGAGAAGCCAGGGCAAGGTCTTTCTGATTGTCATGAACAAATTGGCTCTCAGGCTGGCAGTAATGTTAGCACCATCAACTCCCAAGCCAATAGTTGGCTTCTCATCCTGCAATCGTATTCCCAGGCTGGAAAAAGCCCGGTCCAATGCCTGGAGGTAACTGTCCGTTGTAGAAAAGCCGAGTTCCTGAAGAGACAGGAATTCAGTTGCTGGAGGCCCATCACTGCTCGTGTACTGCACATAGACTGCAACTGTGTCTGCAAGCAAGTCGTCGCTCTGCCCATCCAGAATGATGCTGAGGAAGGGAGACTGCCGGATTCGCTCAACCAGGTCCTCTCGGAGAGCCCGGGCGATATGGTGAATTAAGATCTGGCAGTCTCCTTCATTCATGTACTGATCCACCACCTTGAGTTCACACTTTCTCAGTAGTTCTGCCAGAGGCCGAAAGTCATAGTAGGGCCTGCCCTCCAGGGCCAGGTGGTAGGCGGTATTGAAGAGCAGGGTCATATTTCGGCACATCTCTTCTGTCTTCTCTGGGTGCATCCTGAGCTTGTAAAGCTGCAGGCACTTCTTGTGGAGGTTGCTCTGGCTGTGAAGCTTTATTGTGTGTATCTTGAACTGCTTAGAGCCAATGATGAAGGCTGAAGTCCGAGAAGATTGCACTGTGTACTGCCTACAGACATGGCACCACATCTCATTCAGTGTTGGGGAGTACCGCAGGAACCAAAACTTTTTAAGCCACTCTTGTTTGAACCGACGTATCCTCCGGCCTGTTGCAGAAGACATCTTGGAAGGCTCATCTGTAGCAGCAATCATGTCATTGGAAACTGACTCATCAGCAGAATCCACCTCTTGGTCATCATCCTCCATGATGGTGGGAACTGAGATGATGCTTTCTGAAGCTGTAACAAAAAATAAAAAGAAGGAAAAAAAAATATGGTATTTACAAAGTTGCTGAGCTAGAGAAGCATCCTGCTGGTGACAGTAGAGCATTGCCCAAAGAGCTGGCCACAACCTCTCTTCTCCTGCCCATAATACATTACGGATAGAATTTTAATCATGACTTTGAAAGGAAAAGAAATCACTATTTCTGCTTAAGAACTTTGTCTCTGACATGCCACAATGAACAGCAAAAAAGGACACTACATCCTGGCCACTTGAACAATACACTGTGTGACCCAAATATTCCTTTTACTGAAGGCTCCTGGCTGCTTCACAGCATGTTCCTGGAGGAAATTAAATGTATCTTCTGAGAGGGACACGTGGTTGTGTTAAGGCAGTGGAGGAAACAGAGAGAGATTTCCAACAAGGGACACAGCAGGACATAATTTCATACACAAAGAGAGCACATTTCAGCGTTACCAGAGTCATTCATACTTTCTTAGTAGCAAGTGAGGCATTGTGGAGGAGCTTCCGCTGAAAGGGAATGCATCAAAAATACAGCAAACAAACTGTCTGCAATGGAATGTCTTTTTTATTGGCAGTGCATTATCAATTACAATGGCAACAAATAGAGCAAATTGTCATACAGAATCTTTTTCAGACAGTGTTTTCCATTGTACCCACAGCACCAGCTCCTGGCCCACCCAGTTACAAAACCTGACAAAGAACCTTCCATGGAGCCACAGGTTTATCTGAATACTCAGAGCAAAATGCTTTAGATGGGTACACAGTACACAGGCATCTCACTACTCTCCTTAGGCAGGGTTTGGAGAATGCTCTAACTCGGCAAGGCTTACCTGTGGGGTCTGAGAACTCTTGGAGCTCGGGTACCTGGGGCGGTAACACAGGTGCCTCGGGTAACTTCCCAGATCTCAGCATGTCTAACTCAGCTTGCAGCTCCCGGATTTTCTTCTTCAGCCGGATGCAGTTGGGGCAGAAGGATGTGGTGGGGATTTCATGGGAGTTGCCTTGTGCAGAGGCCAGTGACAGCTCGGTTGGGCTGTCTGCATGAAGAGACAGGGGTTCTTCTTCCTCGTCTTCAAGGACACTCATCTCCTTGGCTGAGATGAATGAGGAACTGTGAGGGACCTTCCATTCTCTCTCACTCTCGTTTCTGCTGAGGCTGAGGGAGCTGTGCTGCATGGCACTGCCACACTGCTCAAAGATGTCTTCAGCCTGGTATTTAGATGCTCTTCTGAGGGAAAGTGATGTACTTGTTGCTAACTGGTTCTCTTCAAACCTGGCAGACTCCAAAGAAGCCTCCAGGACATCTTTGAAGATCAGGTCAATTTTTTTTTTCTTTGTTTGGGGGTGGGATTCCCCCTCCTCACAGCTGCGCTTGTAGGGGCTCTTCCCCTGCTTTAAGGTAGTAAACTGGAGTGCTCCCCTTGCATCATCTTGATTTTCTACATTCTTTTCTGACATTTCGTTCTGTAACATTTTGTCTCCTAGAATGGAAAATGAGGGGTGGGGATTATCACTGGGAACTGAGTAACATCCCTCAATCTAAAATTAAACAAAAAAGAACAAAAAGGCAGACTGAACCCTTGCAGGTCTGCATGTTATGTTACAAGCCAGGAAACTGACACAATTCAGTGGAAACTGAGGCTTGCAAGAGAAGAAGCCCTGCTAATGGGCATGTCTGCAAAATCAGAGACAGTCCTGGGTAACCACAGCAGAGTAGAACCCACACATTTCCAAGAGAAGAGAAACTACAGGCAGCTTGTTTAACCTAAAGGTATAACCAACCTGAGTTGGAAGAGGACTATGAGGTGAATGACTGATCATGGTGGAAATTATACCCAGAGCCTAAGTGCCATTTTGGCTGGCTGGAAGTCCTGTGCCTGTTTTGACTTGGTAAAAGGTATCAAGTGTACAGCAGTGCAGTGAGAGATTTATACCATTTCATGACAACCCCAGTTGCACACCATGGCACAAAGTTTGCAAGCCCCTTTACTCTTATATTACCCTATATTCAGTTTGGAGGCTGCTCCAGAAATGCAAAGGTTAAGGAGTAAAAAACAACTTGCACGCTTAAAACCTAAGGTACATATTGTCAACTGAGCTACAGTGGGTGAATGCCCTCCAAGGATGGGACATCTAGCTTGTCCTGGTGGAGTCTGAGAGCATGACCATTCAGTAATCTAAAAAAAATAAATTAAAAGTAACCTCATACAAATTATTAATTGCTTAAAATAAAGGGAATAGCCAGATTTCCTTACCTGGAAATTCAAAAGACGATAGGTTTGGCTCAATTTCCATCACTCTTCTATCTTGTAAATAACTTCAAGCATTGATGGCTTCCCAAACAAGACGCTGCTTTATGCTGATTTTTGGTTTTGTTTGCTTAAAGTGTATTCATGCTTTCATAAGAGTTATGGAGCAAAAGCTATCATTCCCTCTCTAAGGAGAGCAATGCTAAGAATGCAGAAAAGATGCAAGACTCGAAACAGTTAGAGTAAGGCACTGTAAAAAGGACTGGTCTGAATGGATGGGATTTTGCACTGGGTTTGGATGCTGGCTGGGAAACGCAGCCACTTCTTTAGTGAATCCATAACAACAGATCGCATTTTCAACACACTGATGAGAATTTCTATGGACAATGCTTTCAGTCTCTCTAGTATTTCCCCTGTTATGGACCACAGCAACTACTGTGAGAGGTAAGGATTTAGAGAAGAACCAGTTCTTCTTTCTCGGTGATTTTTCCCCCAACCAGCCGAGTGCTTCAGCCCTATGGAAAAGCTAGAAATCACAAGATGATCCCTCATATTATTGGTCTCAACTCCAATGATGAGGCAGGTCAGAAACTATCAACAGAAACAAAACCCAGGAACCATGTTATTTTTCTGTGAATTCGTAGAGTGTGCCACTTCACTTCATTTGACAAGACTCATCTGCAGGGATTTGCAATCTTTGAAATAGAAAGAGACTCAACAGATTTTTTTGCTGCTTCCTGACCACCTCCCGGTGCCCTCCCAGCTGAGGCTTCGATGTCTCTCACAAGTCTAGCAATGGCCCAGATGATGCTCCATTTTAACAACATCTCTGCACCCCTTTTGTGAAGGCAGACTGAGCCCGGCTTGCAGCAGGATGAGCTCACCAAGATGTCAGGGGGTTTCTAGAATGGTCTCCATAGCCACATGAGTTTCTACCTGAGGGTGCATTAGGCTGTGGCAGGTTCTGAAGGGTCCTGAGGTAGATGCTCACCACACTCGTAGCGCAGAGCAGGCTGTGAGTTACTGTTTCAGCTCTCACAAACCATGACACCATGACAAACCATGACTAAAGGCATGTCTGCATGGCAGGGCAATAGCTTGTAGCCTTGGTGCCCCTGTACAGCAGCTGCTCCAAGGGCACAGACTGTCTCTTGCTGTACTTTCAGAAAGCACTAAGCCATCTGGATGACTAATGTGTGCATGTTATTGCAGCAAAACACTGCAGCCTCTACCTAATCACTTACTGGTGTTCATTAACACAAAAAAGCAAATTCATACCAATGTTAATTCAGAAGTGGGAATTGCCCAAGTACAGCCACCAAGATGTAACACTGCAAGTGCATAACAACCCTAAGATGACAGAGATAACAAGCTTTTCAGGACATCTTGTCCACCCCATCACTGAAGAGGAGACACCTTTTACCAAGTCAAGGCAGCAACAGCAGCTGTGTAATAATACACTCAGGAATCATAATTACAAAGTTATATTTAGTGTGGCTGCCCCTCTGAGGCCCTATCATTCTGCATCTAGCCTGGAAAGAAATGCTCCTAATTAACTTCAGGTATCAGCATTGTACAGATGAACAGATTCATTAATAATTTTTGCTTTCCTCTAAAGCTTTCTATATTGCTGACAATACGTGGGCCCAAAGGACTGCTGGGTTTGTTTCAACCTTGCTACTCTTTAGACAAGATAACAATTTTTATCCAAGGAAGAATCAGTCTGACAAGTACAAAGCCTCCTGTACGTTGTATACACATTCTAAGGTTGTGAGACTAAGGAGCTGATGTCGCGCTGATCCCAAATTATCTTTCTAAAGAAAGAGGAGATAAATTAAACGAGGAAAATGGACATACAAACACACCAAGGAAATCTCATTCATATGGACACAAAACCAGCCAGAGTTCCTTCAAACAGGCTGCTCACAGGAGCCAGAGAGAGCAACACGTTCAGAGGAGAAACCTAATGCTGTCTTGTAGGATCATCAGCTTGGCAATCTTCAGGCCAGAAAGTCTTGTGACAGGGGTGCTCTGTGATCCCTGGGCATTGCATCAGGCCCTTGCAGCACACACACACAACATGGCACAACACAACACATGACAGGACACATCACAACACAAATCTTTCTTTCATGATCTCCATGACTATGGGGTTCTTATTCTCCTTGTACACCCATCCATCTATGCCAGGCAGAGCTGGGGGCTCTCAGCACCGGAGGTGCTCTGCTTCTAGAAATGCAGCTCTCCTCACACAGCCTGTGCAAAACCAACTTCACCCACCACACCTGGCCCAACCGTGGGGCAGCCCAAGGGGATCAGGAGAGAGGAGGGAAAGGGAAGGGACTCACCACTTGTGAAATTTCTGTTGATGGTTTCCTGGGACATACTATGCAACCGGTTCATGTAATCCTCACTGTACCAGACCCGCAGCTTCTCCCCAGGGTGGATGTCACGGCAGGCACGGAAGTAAATCCTCTCGCTGTGCTGAAAGGCCATCAGGTTCTGCTCCCTCTCCTCCCGGGAGATGATGACGTACCTGAGGGCAAGGGGACAAATCAGGTGTGAAGCACAAACTTCTCTCCTGTGCCCCCTCCCTTGCATCAGAATGATAACCACGAAGAAGCCAGAATGACCTTCAGAGAGAGCCATCAACACAGCCAGGCTGGAAAGCATGGAGTTATAAGCAATGGTGTGCAAATGAGCATGGACACCCAGGGAACACTAAGCCAGTGGGGCCGTTTCCTGCTGGGGAAGGGATGACACAAATGCACATCCAGTCAGAAGGGATGTCTGCCAGCAAAGGTGACAGACTCCCCCAGTCACAAATATCTTTGCCTAGTGATGGAAACAAGGACTTTTGGACTCTCCACCATCACTTCACATCCCAGGGCTCCCTCCCTTGTTCTCAGGAATATCGGGAATATGGCAGGGTTCTTCTCCCTCTCTGTTTCCCCAAAACACTGCCTTTCTTTTTCAGTTGGTAACAGATTTGCTTGCTTCTCTCCTCTCAGGCAAGCAGAATTGAGATTCTAAGGACAGAAACATGGATACCTAATGGGCATGGGAGTATGTGCTGGTTGTCCAAGGACATGCCAGTATTGGAAGGTTTTGCACGGCAGAGTTCAGCAGGGTGTGACGTAAAAAAGCAATTCAGCTCTGCAAGTGCAAACCCCAGCACCACATTGCAGGGATCTCCTGGCAGTGCTGACAAAAAGATCACTTCCAGGGCATGGGATTTATTTTCCTGATTTAAAACAGCTACATTTCAGCTCAGCCAAAATGTATCTATTTCCCACTCCAAGCAACTGGCCCTCTGTGCAACTTGCTAAGACAGAGATCTATCACTAGGGTCATATTATTTGGTCTCACACTCCCCGTGCTCCTGCTAGAGGACATGAAAAAGGCTTGGTAATACTGGTTCCAGCTGCCACCAGCATGAGCTTACAACACCTACCCAGGAAGGAGGCCTCATCACAGCATGTGCAAACTCCAAAGCAGACCTGAACAGCTCCAAGCCAAAACTTATTTTTCTCTTATGCCACTTGCCTCTGCTCAGCTCTCCCTGCTGCAGCAACCTCAGCAAAGGCAAGGAGGCTGCAGGGGAACATTTGGCTCCTCTGACATCTGCTGCTATTAGTCCTTGCTCAAGTTCCCTAATGTACATACAGGTATTTCTTTGGCTTCAGAAATCTGCCAAATTCTTTGAATATTCTACCTTCTCTAGCCATGTGAATGCACAGATAAAGACATAAGCCCACCTGCACGTGATCCCACTAACCCACACTAATAAGGTCATAAACTTGATGAAACTTCCCACAAAACACAGAAAACAAGTCTGCAGTGGCAGTGTCTCAGACTGCCTGAGGCTCAAGCAATTCTGGTTTTAATGTTAAGCAACTGTGAATGTGCCTGCAAGCAGTTGTATTTCTCCTAATGTGTGCTGCCAGGATTCTCTGCCATCTTCAGTAATTATTTAAACAGCAGACTGCTATTGCCAAAATTGGCTTTTATTAACCCTTATTTACTTCTGATCACAAAGCAAAGGAACTTTTAAAGTACCTGTTTGTGTATTTAAGAAGGAAGACAGACTCGGACCAGTACTGTGGGAGGAAGGTCCTGCAACAGCACACAGCTGCCAGGCTGTTGCTTTTGGGTGTTAGTGATCACTCCTCAAAAAGTGTATCAGCCCTTCAGCCAGCTATGAGATATTCAACCCTTGAGACAGATCAATGTGCTTTGCAGCACAGGAGACCCTAGAGGATACTCTCTCCAGTCCAAGCAAAATGTCAGGATACTTCCTAGCACCAGCTAAGGAGAGACCCTGCTCTGCATCCCACTGTCCACAACAGATCAGGCTGACCCTGTGAAGATTTACTAACCTAAAGTCATTCAGAGATCCTTAATATAACATACATGACCTGTACATCCACAGCCAGTGGCACCGAGGAATTCATGCAGCAGTGGCAGGATGGTCTAATGCATTTTTAGCAAACTGCATTTGACAGTGAGATGCAGAAAATACAACTTTGAATGGGATGTTAACTATTCCCACCAGGGCTCACTTCTATTATGAAGTTATTTTGTTAAGCATGAGCTTTTTCTCTTCACTGCTCTCTCTTTGCCTCTACAACCCTGCACAATTCTGCCCAAGTATCCTTCAGCTCTGCTGCCCACATCCCATGGCTCTGGCCACCTCCTGGAGCAGCAGGGAGCTGGGAGGAGAGTGCAGGCTGGAGGGCATGAGATGCAGCACTATTGCAACACTGCAGCAAATGCTGCCTGGCTGCTCATCCAGCCTCCTGCAGCCACTGGCACAGCCTCATCAGGAGCCCTAAATCGAGAGTTCTGGGATAATCCAGTCACAACCTGTTACTTCATAGCTGCGCCCAGCTAGCAAGTGGTTTATGCCCCTAGTGAGGAAGCTTTCCATCTGGGATATTTCCTGAGGTAAGGTAAATGGGATGAGATCATCCACACATAAGAACCTGACTATGAACAAGTGCTGCCCAGCCCCAGACTCCAGTTTCCCCAGAGGCACAAAATACACAGGTTACAAAGGACTGCATAAACCCCACATTGCAGCTGTTGGTCTGAGACATTTAATGCCCCTGCACAGCACAGCTGAGAGGCAGATGCCTTCCAAGGATGGAGAATGTCATTCCAAAAAAGGGCAGCCAGCTTGGTGAACCAGGGGCACAAACTACCTGCTGAGGAGAGACTGCATGATCTGCCTTCAGTCACTGACACACACCCCAAGGCCAAAGTACTCAAATCCTGAACAACTCAACCCTTCCTGAAAAGACTGCATAGAGTCCAGTCCCCTTCCCAATGCCAAATACTCCATTTGGATGGAAGCAAGGAGGCTACTTTGGTTTGGACACTCAGGACAGGCATGGTTAGGCTGACCCAAGCACTGCAGACTGATGGGCAAGGCCCTGCTTGCAGAGCAGGCTTCCCAAGGGACTGTGAGCCCCAGAGGAGGAGCACAGTCATACTGCTCCTGCAGCAGACCCAGACACCCTCAGCTGCACCTGGTCCTGCAGAGAGGCATTCCCATCATCCAGAAATCTATCCTTTCATGTCCTGTCTAGTCCTTGGGACAGGTCAGCCTCCAGAACACCACAGATCCTGACCTGGCTACTCAGGACATCACACCAATGGAGACCACTTCTGACCCATCTGCAGCTATTCAGGCTGGGACCAACCCCACAGCTGTCAGAGGCACAGCTCCTTGCTCTGCAGGACCACCTTTCCCAAAGACTCTTCAGCTAGCAGCAAATAAAAACAATTTCATTTTTCCTAAGCCCCAGCCCACTCAGGACACCAAATTCCCAAGTTTGGGGATGGCTAAGTGAACATGCCCAGAAAAATGTCAAGGTATTTTTCTGCAGCTGGGATCATTCTTCCCCAGGAAGGGAACAGAGCCTCTGGTGAGGATCCAGAAGAGACAGTGAAGAGGGAGGAAAACTTGGTAGATGGAGGGAGGCTCAGGCTTCTTCCCCCTTCTCCTCTCCACTATCACCCTGGACTTGCCTCATGGCTCTCTACTGCCCACTCCATAGCTCACCCTCCAACTGGCCTCAGGGGTGCTCCAGTGTCACCCTTCCAGGGCAGAGCACTGCAGGGAAAAGGCCTTTCCCAAACCAACTTCAGGCACAGAGCCAGGGCAGGAGATCCCATGCAAGAGAGCAGCCACCAGCCCAGTCTGATGCCATGGGATGCCATACCCATAAACTCTGCCTCAGTGCTCTGATGCCAAGTGCCTCCAGGAGACCCACATCCGTAACAGGCTTGTTACCAGCTCAGGTAAAAATTGTAGAGAGAAACAAACGACTCAACAGCATCTGTGTTAAAAGTGTTATATATTTATTGCATTCTTAACAAAAATACTTTTAAAGAGAGATTTTTTTCAGCATGTACAAGACATGGAGATACTAGGGTTGAGCACAGCAGTTTGCTTTGACACAGACACTTCAACAGCCAGTTAACATGATAGGTGCAGGAAGAAGTATCCTTTGTGAGCCAATACAGAAAAGCCACTCAACTGAGGAATCTACACAGGACAGGAGATTCGTCCTCAGATCTGGGCCAGTCTGTAATAGTCCACACAGGAAACTAGCGGAGACATCAGGCATTTATAGTAAAAGGTCCTTTCTTCTGACGAGTGCCCAGCCGCTGGGCATTTGCTGTGAGAGCTGTGCATCCTGAACCAAGATTCTCTCTCTAAATAAATTTTTGTGGGCAAACTGATGGCAGCAGTGATGCTAACTCCCTCCAGCGCCCAGCACCTGCAGGAGTCTCCTCCTTTGCAGACCTGAGGATCCCCCTGGACAACATCAAAGGAGTTAATCTTACCACTATATCCATGGGACGACATCAGTAGAGACCATATATTATAAAAATATAAAATACTAATATTATAATATAGCAGCAGCACTATATTGACTCAGAAAGCCTCCAACACATACCACCCTTTTTTCAGCTCTCTCTGATTTATAAATTAGATCCATTTCTGCCACGTTTCCCAATCTCCTCTTCATCTGAAGAGAGACTATGACTTCTGCAGAATACAAATGTTTCAACAGAAGTAAAAGGACATCCTCAGTGGAAGGTGAGCAAGTTCTGCCCTGGTCTGGCACCAGCACTAGAAGGAATGTCCTCTGCATGAAACCAGTTGGGTCATTCCTCAAAAATGAGGCTTTTCTTTTCGCCAGACCACTACTTCCTTGAGCAATCTTTTATTGCACCACTAAAAATAAATTAATTTATTTAAAATTACAGAACATTTAAACACGAAAAAAAATGAAAAAAAAAAAGAAAAAAAAAAAAAAAGCATGTCAGGAATGCCTGACACAGCAGATATACAATGAACTTTTCAAGGAAGAAGCTAGTGCACTATACTTCTAAAGGAGAGGCCAGGCAGGTTAAAGACACCACAAAACAAGTCATCCTTCTGCTACACCGTGCTGCCTATGTTCAATTCCATGGAAGCTTCTGTTACTTTTTGCCAAGTCTGTAGCCCAGCCATGGCACGATGATGCACACTCATATTAACTCTAATAGTTTCCTGCAACCAACCTCCAAATACAATAGACAGCCTGGAGAGCACAGTGTGCTGTGTGGTTAACCCTTTTCCCTCCTGAAGCTTATCAGGACAATGCCCTGGGTTTTTGCAGAGATGGGGGCAGCATGCTAGATGCAGAGGTTCAAATTAAGGAGAAAACAGACATATTATAAAAGAGCTACCACATACGTTATCACCACCTGAAATGACAATATTAAAGTCTTGTTCCACAATCAGTGTTGTACATGGGCAATTAGAGCAAGCTTTAGAGCAATTCAAATGTTGTAACACAGCTCTTTCTTGCATCTATATGGGGAAAGAAAGCACTATAAAACCAATGTGTCTAAAACTTGAACCTATGTAGCTGTGAATTTAGACTGTAAACTGTTCACTAAGTGCAGAGGAACTGTACTGAAGTTAACAGAATTGCAGTAAAACAAAACTAAACTGGCTTGAGCTCAAAAGCAGGCCCTACATCTTTTCTGGTTTCTGTTCAGTCTCCCACATATTGAAGGGGTGAGGTGGTTCAGAACCGAAGATTTGACAACATGGAAGAAAATAATATCATATCATTATCTTTAAATGCTGTCACATGATGAAACAATTGTATTTTAACTGCAATTGTGAAAGGTAGTGGTTTCAGACTGGAGCAAACAAAAGTTGAACTCTTTAACACAAGTGCATGTGGCACTGCAGGATCCAGGCCTATGCCTTTGCAACCCTTTTCAGCAGTCTAAAACTCCATGGTGTTCACACCTATCCTCAGAATCGAGCCTTCTTCTCCTCCCTGCACAAGCTCTGCTTTTACACTCCTCTCCCCAAAGCTGTATGTCAGTCACAGTAAGCCCCGGATAGCCCACTATTGCTGAATGAAAGATAAAAGCAATGATCAGTAAGAATTTTTAGAGTCATAAGGCTGTATTTCTGCACATACTGCATATACTAATATTCAGGAAGATGATGAGAATGCAGTAGTAGAATAAATTTGTGAGCTGATTGCAAAAGGATCTCTGTAGCATGCTGTTTCAGTAAATAATATTTCACAGGCACGGGAAGAGATCCAGATAATGACTTCTATTGTATCTCTTAATTTATACAGCATGTAAAGCATGGGGAAGCCAGTGAAAACTCTAAACCTCCATGAACCCAAAGATGACCTACATTCCAAGCCCTACAGTATTTGAGATTTCTCTTTGCCATTGCAGAGGGCCGGTTCTACAATTAGCTGCCATATTCGTACTGCTCTGTTAGCCTGCAGAGGGATGGATGGGTTGGGTCAGCTGTTGACCTTCCCTATAGAATACTGATACACATGGGGAAGCCATGTGAACATGCAGCAGCTCAGGAAGGGCTGAAATCCTTCTTTACTTTATATGATACGGATTAAAAATGATGTTTTCTTTTTCGTGACCTGGTGGCCCGTGCAGGAGTTGTCCATTTTGGAGAGTTTTGGTTAGGTTCTGCACTGGGCTCAGGGGGCTGTTTAGAGCAAGCTGCTTGCAGACAGGACCCTGGCATGACACCGGGATCTTGTATCCTATGGAAAGCCCGGACCCCATCACGTATTTCTGTCAGTGTCTGGCACATCTGGCTGACCTGGCTGGTGAGGTCGGCCACGCTCTGGCTGACAGCATGCATGCTATTGGCCATGTCCCTGTGAATGGCCACCAGCTCCTGGCAGAACTGCCTGAACAGGTCTGTCTGCTGTGCATGGGAATGGAGAAGCTGGCGGTCGAAGCTGGAGAGGGGCGGGCTCCTTGTGCGGGGGTGCGGGGGTCTGCAGGCCGAGGTGGCGCGTGGGGATGGACAGTGCAGTTCCTGCCTTTGCCTGCCAGCTTCCGAGGGCTCTGCTGAGGAAGAAGCATGAAGGAAGGAGGGCCTGGAGAATGGATTGACACCTGCACCAGCCCTCTGCAGCGAAGCGAAGTGGTGCTCCTGAGAAGTGCCTGGCATCTCTTCATCTTCATCAGCTTAAACAGAAGAGGAAGCATGAGTTATTAATGTGAAATCCCTCTCAACACTGGCTTCTGTTTCAGGATATTTCAAAGAACATGGAAAAAGGGTTCCCCCCCCCCCCCCTTAATCAGCCAGTTCAGACAAGCCTGTAGCTTCTGATGCTTAAGTCAACATGCAAGGGCTGCAATGTTATCATCTGGGTTACAAGCTTAGCCATGAGAAACCTGAGAGTGGGTGAACCAAGCTATTGCGATATTCTGTACAGAGCATTGTTCATTACTAGAATATGAATCCATTTCAGACAGCAGCAATAAATTATCTTCCCCAAACCCATGGGTAGCTAGCATAAATATTCTGGAGGGACACAGACTTCTCATGGAAAAGTCCTGCTCCCCCATCCTTTCCTACATCCTCTGCACTGAGAAGAGCATAGATGTTGTATGTGCTGCTCTCGAAGTGTGTTCTGCAAAGCCACTGCGTGGCTTGGCATCACTAAGACAGCCAGGCAGTCAGACATAGCAGCAACAGCACCCTATGTTAATCAGGCAAATACACTTGATGCAGAATCAAAACTAAAGCAAAATGCCATGGGAAAATTCTCATTAGTCTGATAAATATCTAGTGATGTGCCAGTTCACAGGCACATGAAGAGTAAGAAGAGACAAGGTTTTCACCTGGTGCAGCTGCCCACTATTTCCTTGCATAACCTGTATTCTTTTTACCTCTGAAATAGTGCAACTGGCTTCCAAGATAGATGCAAAGAATGACCAAGTCCCACCTCTTCGGTTCAGGAAGATTTTGTCCTGGCTTTCCCACTAACAACTTCAGTTTTGAGATTAGACCTATGGTATGACAGCGCCACCCATGAGGTGTTAGTTGACTCACTTCCCAAGAAGTTATTGCCTCCTTCTCTCTTTTGTATCCCTAAAAGCTCACAAACAAGAAGCAGAACCTCCACAAAAGAAAACTGGAAGAACTTTTACAAAGCAGCTTGTGTTTTAATACTGGAAGATGTCTGAGAATTGTGGTGTAAGAGGATTAACTACAAAAGCAGGGCCAGCAGTTTCTTTAAAACCAGTGAAGGAGGAGTCATTATTGTCCACCTTTTTCACAGCATTCATGCTGATCCTTCAGACCACTACTGAGAAATCATTAGTGGTCCAACCTTAGCAATGAACACCAGTGACCACTGAGATCCCCAAAGCTCTCTTGAAAGTGATCCACTGGTGACAGGCAGATGCCTCTCAGTTTGGTAGCACTGCTGTTTTATCAGGGTGGAGATCTCCTAATCTTTCACAAGCACTTTTTCCACAGACTGGAGGCAGTCCTACTTCAACTACAGATGCTCCTTCACACTTCTAATCCATTATCTAGCCGCAGCTGACAGTACGGAAAAGAACTAGATAAACAGATAAAGATGATCTCAGCTTGGAAATAATCCATCTCAACAGTCCACAACCACCAGAGCAGAAACCAACCACAGCAGAAGGACCCAGCCATCTCACACAACACACAACGCTCCTCTGGTGTCAAATTGAGATATGCAAGCATAAGACCAAGAGGTGTTAAGGCAGTGATACTTACAGCTCGTTGATGGGCTGTCAACCACGTCCAGATCCGCTCTTCGGGAGCCGTGCCTCTGGTGTGACGAATGCAGCGCCGACTCGATGGCTCTCTCACGGGCAGTCAGGACGATGGCCGAGGGCCGCCCCGTGCTGCCAGGGCTGGACAGGGACCTCTGCATGAGCGCCAGTTTGTCCTTGGTCCTTCTCTTCATGTCATCCCATCTGTGTTTAATGTCTTTTACAGACCTGGGGACCTGGCTGACTGATGTGATCTGCCTGGCTATGCCTTCCCAGATCTTGTCCCTGTCAGCATGGGATAGACGCACTGTCTCCCTCCCAAACAGCATGGCTTCATTTCGGGTCACCTCAGTGACCAGAATGTCCAGTTCTTCCTTGGAAAACTTGGGCTTCCTCTTCCGTTCAGCCATGTTTCTTGGGTTGAACATCCCGCAAAGCATAATTGGGTAAAAGGAAATCAGTGCAAAGCCACTCCCTGCATCCAACCACCTGGCCAGTGCAATACTGGGGCAGAGGAGTTTGGTGGGATCCAGCTCCCCTGACCCACAACAACCTCTCACCAGGAAAAGGCAGGTGTTTTGTTTTTAGAAGGTAATTTTCAAGCTTAAGAACAAAACCCAAGCAACACTAGTGTGAAGGAGCCTGCTCAGCTTTAAACATAATCTGATGCCCTCACTTACAGATGAGACATTCAGTTCAGCCTCGCATCACTTGCCACGGTTTGTGCACAGAAAAAAACATGAGAACTCACAATCACAGTGGTGAATTAGCTTCTAATGTGACACTGCTCGAAACACAGAGGAAATTTAGAAGTCTGAAACACTTCTTATTGTTCTACCTGGCACAACATGCAACAGAAACTTTTACACCATCCTTTCTGTTACAACTTGCAGGACGTCATGAAAAGGCTACATCAAATTGGACTTTTTCATGTAGGTAGGTTGTGACTAGACTGGTGGGCAATTTCTGCAACTCACTTTCCCTAAAGAAAGATCTCTCTTTTCAGCATTGGGGTATTCTACATCCAGCATTTGCCTGCTTCACAGCAAGCTCTTGTTTCACTGAGAAATGACTGGCATTTCCCATTGTTCTCAAAAGGAATGAGGCCACCCACTTGGTTTTCCTGGCTAGGCTTTCCATCACCGCCACTGACATGAGCCTGCACTCAGTTTCTGGGGCTTCAAACGAACAACTTGTAGCCTCAGCCCATTGAGAAAAAGAGGCAGTCATCCCAAGAACAAGCAGTTTTGTCCAAAGGGGGTGTGTGTTAATTTCTCCAGCCACAGTCAAAGAAAACTACAAAAATAAACAAAACATTAGTTGTAACTATGTTTTGTTATTGTGAAAAAAAGGAAGGCAATAGATCTATTCAATAAGGAGGGAGAAAACAGACTGCCTGAACCCACACAAAGGCGCTGACCCATGTCATTCCAGCTCCTTCCTAGTGCCATTAACACTGTTTAATCAATCTCACTGACACTGCTGCCTGCCATCAGGGCAAGTATCAGTTTGGTTAAAGCTGGAAAACCAGTAGGAGAAGCTGCTCAAATCCAGGCCACATCAGGGAGAGCTGGGACGTAAGTGCACAGATGTATTTCATGGGAACAAACATAAATGAATGCTTGAGATACCGTCTTGGTGGAGCTTCATTGATAGAGAGAAAGAAGGAGCATTTAGAGGAGATGGTAATGAAATGATGGAGAGCCAGCAAAGAAAGCACCTGTTACCCTGAATCTCAAAAAACCCCAACAAAAATCTCACCAAACTTAAAAGGAAAAAGGAGTTCTTCCAGCTCAACATGAGGAGAAAGGAAAAGGCTACACAAAACATTGAGCAAGGGAACATTTCCAGTTTGACTTTTATCACATTCAGCGGAACTGGGCTTGGTGTATCTCCTCATCAGGCAGGACTGCACAGTATCATTGGTGCCTCCATGAGGTGGCAACAAACCTCCACTGACAAGCTGCTCTGGTGAAAAAGAGTAATATTATTCTGCAAAGTGCTCCGGGTAGGGGTGATCTTGCAGAACTGGACAGCGCTCCCTGGAGTCACTGTGTCACAAAACCTGGTGCACCTTCTTCTCTGCTGAACTCTCAGCTGTATTGTCACCAGCAAAGCTGCACCCAGTGGTGAATCAGAACCCTGTTTGCTCTTCCCAGACAGGAAATCTCATCAAGTACACTTAGGACAGCTTATGGTAGGCCTGGATATTCAGATTTCAGTATTTCCACTCATATGCTCCAGTAAAACTTGGGTCAAAACAACCTAACTTACATATTCCAAGAGCAAACTTGCCACACATTGAGTAATGAGCTCTGGCCAGTTTTAATCACAGATTCAATTAACGTTACGTTCCTAGCAGGCACATCAACCTCCTCCTTATAAAAATGCAGACAGTATTACTAACAGAGGGACCTTTTTCTCCTCCAGCATGCCATATGTCCCTAGAGGCAGTCACTGATATTTACAAGTACCTCTGGCGATGCCATGAGGGTTTTAGCAAGCTGCAGAGCAGCCCCAGCTGAGAGGCTGCGAATTCACACCTCAGCCCAGGTCAATCTGAAAGTGCAAGACACGTTGAACAGTGGGCACTTAATGATTACCCCACAAAAACATCAATGAACTCCATTTGGCCTCTAAGAAACAAGCAAGTAGTTCTTGCCAGGGCTTTGCAGTATTTTTTGGTTTGGCTTTTTTTTTTTTTTTTGTGTCAAGGATCACAGCCCCACAGTAATTTAGGATCCCTTTGCTCTGCATAAATTTGATTCTGTATTAGGTAAGAACATTTGCTCCACTTGCTGCAAGGTAGCAGAAATCAGTTTATGACATTCACCAAAATGATATTCATAGGCTGGTGGCTTTTACTCACCCTGAACACAAGGGCAGTCACAGTAATCCTGACTGGTTTTAAATGCTTATTTTTAAAAGGTCCTGCAAAATTGAAACAGCAGCTCTGTATTTAAAGATCTACTAGTCAAAGCTGGTCCTGCTTTAAGCAGGCTATTGGAACACTTGACCAGAGCTCCCTTCCAAGCTCTATTATTGTATGAAAATCAAACCAGAGATGCCTCCATTATAAGGAGATACAGGAAGACTTACAGGACAGTCTGGCTTCCCATGATCTCTGTTATTACGTTTGGAGAGGACAGAGGGCAGAAAGGAAAGCAAAGGAGAAAGCAGTGAGAAAGTCTTACTTCAGCCTTTTCACATTGGCTAAGGCAAAAAATGAATTTATACTGTGCCAAAAGCCTAAGAATTCAGGTACTCACATGTAAGAGGGGCTACAGACTATAAATGCTCAAAATATCCTGAAAACCCCAAACATGAGGCACTACATTTCAACAGTTCAGTTAGGCACTACTGGTTTCTATCCTACATCTTGTTCTGGGCCAAGTGATATACATATACAGAAGGATGGACTTTCTGAATTACTTTCAGGTTTTTTGTCAGATCCATTATATTTAGAGGACACAAACAACTGAATAAGAGAATTTCCTCAGAAGCTACCAGGAAAATGGATGGTCTCTGCAACCCTTCAGAAGCCCCAAGAACAGCCATCAGCAGCAATTTATGGTTTGTGTCCAAGAAAGCATAAATTTTGCTTGCTGCAATCCATGGTAATCAGCCCTCAGAAAAATAAAAACAGAGTAAGATGTTTGCATATTTTGAAGTCATGGAGTATGATGAAGTATTGCAAATAGTAGGGTTTTACTCTGGACAGAGATGAAGCTAAGTGCATTAGCCATGTGCCAGCAGCCAGCTTAGGAGAACATGCTCCCAGCATCAGGAGTCTGTCTTGACTGACTAACTGATGAGGGAAAGGGCAAGAGGATGTTACCATTGCCATGCCATCAGCTGCTCTTGTTACTCCTTCCTCCCTGTCATCCACTGCCCTGGGCAAACAGGCACTTGAAATTAAACCAGCAAGTGCTGCAGTGTACATATTGCCCTTGGGCAAGATGAAAATAGACTCAGATGTGGTATTCAAACAACAAAAACAATAGCCAGATCTACAAGAAGCGAGAGGAGTCAGCCCAAGCTGCCCTCCCCATGCCATACCCACCTACCCAGAAGGTGAGTAGATCTGCTTTGCAAAGCACTCCATCTGTGAGTGAGAGCAAAGAGCACTATATGAAAGAAAGAGCGCTGTCTACAGCGTCCTGGAAGTCAAGTGTGGTTTCTGTGTGTGATCTCAGTGTCAGGTGATGTTCCAGCACAGAATACTGAGCAGGACTGTAGAGCACCTTAGTGTGCTCTAAAAGGTGCTAACAAAAAAAAATCAAGGCTTTTTGAGGACTTCTGTTGCCACCTGAACTGTCAGTCAGACTCTACATAATACTAGTGGTTACAAGCACTTTCCAAGAGTAAAGTCAGAAAGGCCAGTATGACTGGTATAGCCTGCAGAGACCCTTCGATAAACCCTTCCCATGAGGGGTCACAAACATCCCCTTTCCACAAAGCCATAACCTCCACGCCTTTCAAGGCCCAGACCACACTCCTACTGAGACTGAACCATGACAAATACAAATACAAGAATATTCTGCTCTTTGGTGTTAGGCCCACGAGCAGTACCCATTTAAATCCAGACATCAAACTTATGTTCACAGTAGTAGGAAGAAGAGCTCATCATAGAATTTTTGCTTTCCAAGACTATGTTTTGTCCCACTGCATCAGTGTCATGCAGATCAAAAAGATGCAGATCTAAGTAGATTTTTGAACTTTGCATTCTTTACTTCTAGATATATGTCTGCCTATCTATCTCTTCACTGTACCACTGCTTCTTTTTGAAGTGATTACTCCAGCCTTAGCCCTGGTCTAGTATTTTATCTCATCCAGCAGTGAATAACTGTAATAGCTGGAATCCTCACAGAAAAATTCCTTTGCTGAATTTTATGAACATAAATGTCAGAATTTATGTTCAAAAACAGCTGCTATCCATGTGAAGGCTGAAATAGCCAAAAGTGGTGAAACCAGATACGACCAATTGGATCAATCTTGCATTTACCTGTACTTCGTGCTTTTTAGTCCCTTAATGAGGGACAACTGAAAATCCAGGCCAACAAATCAGACAATCCCAGGCTGCTTTGCTCTTGCAGGAAATACCTTCTTGTTAATAACCGCTTCCAAAGTTCTCTGCAGAAGCAGGACTGGTCTGACGGACCTCACCGTGCAGCAATGCCCCATGCTGGTGACTGCCACACGTACGAGGCTCAGTGACCTACGTTTTGCAGACACATGCCAACACTTGAGCGGCTGTCCCACGGTCACACACGGTCCCTTCCTGCTGCAGTTGCTGCAGCGGAGCCAGCCGTGCTGGCGAGGAGCGGGGCCAGCAGAGGGAGCACAAGCACAGCGCCAGCTCTGCCTTCAGTCGCCCAGCTCGCCCTTCTCCTCCTCTCCTCTGACACTGCCAACAGCCAGCCAGCACACACAGCTGGGTCAAACGAAGCTCAGAAAGAAAGCAACAGCAAGCACCTCTTCTAGTATCTGTCAAATAAGTAGGGATAAAAAAGCCCCAAACAGAATCAAATGCTACCTTGAGGGATACTGCAAAATACTGGAATGTAACATAAAAGAAATGAGTAAAAAAAAAAGGAGTGAGACCTGTCAGTGCTTGCAAGAGTGGATGAATAGGATCATCTTTAACATTTATCCTCTTTCCACAAAATAGTGATCCTCCAAAAGACATCCTTGTCTTTTTCTAGACCCTTTCTTTGACTCTGACACCAAAGATACTCGTTACAATAAATACTGAAAGACTACCATTTGCAAAATGGGTGGTAACATTTTGGTTCGGTTTTCCAACACACAAAACAATAAAGAGTATTTGATGGCCTCTCTCTGGAAGACAGAGTCCCAAAAGGGAAGGCAGAAGAGAACTAGACTCACCTCATCCAGTTTGCTTTGGTTTCATCTGTCCCATCAATGGATTTGTAGCGGTTGTTCTTATCAACAATCTGTGGAACAAGAGAATGGATGCAGCATGTCAACCAGCTGGTCCAGGTAGTACAAGGTCTCTGAATCTCAAATCACTGCTTCAGTTCTAGCCTTAAGTCATGGTGTGAAACTATGCTGTGAATCTCAGGTCTCCTGGTACTACAGGCTGCTGACCTGGAGTGCATAGAGGTTACTCTAAACTGACTGAGAGGCATTTTTCTATGTACAGAAATCTGTAACTATGGATGCAGCTGACAAAATCATTAACAATCCTGGGATATAGAAGATTAACTTCCCTTTCGGGACAGGGATGAGACACCCATTTATTTTACAGACAGGAAAGTGTGAGGAGCATTTCATATGAGCAAGACATATGAACATTGAGCTCATTCATATGAGCAAGACAGCAGCTCTCAAATTTTTCCCTAATAATAACTAAAGTCCCACATTGCAATTCTCATAAAAATTAACATGTATTGATCCAGTGATCTCTCTATCTCATATGATAATCAAGTCCTGTAGTATGGGGAGAAAAAAAGCTTTGGTGCTGGAATCTGCATGTAGATCAGCTCCTGATGAACTGGATCTTTTTTCTGGCCTCTTGGCCACCTCCTCTACTCAGGGTGGGAGGGAGTGCTAGAGGCCCATGAGAGAGTCTGCAATCTCTCTCTGCAAGCTCATCCATCTATACCCTTAAGCTGCTAATATTTGTGGCAGGTTAATGCTGACATAGTGCCCAAGTGGCCAGCAGCAGACCTTCAGAGAAGGGGGAAGATGGCTAAGGTTTGGCTCCACAAGCCCGTGACTCCCCCAGCTCTGAGCTGCTGAGGTGGCTGAGGTGTCACTTAGTTGAGGAAACTTGTCACTCACCAGCCACGAGAAGAATCCTGCAGACCTGTCCTGGCTAGAGATCTGCCCCTCATACGGCCCAAAGATGTGACCTTTGGGGATCACCTCGTTCATACAGCGCACGTCGTTCTCCCCACTGGGCTCTCTAACCACCTCCATTCCAGGTGGGATGGTCAGCGCTGCCCGGTCAGGAATGCCAATGGGCACTGGGGTGTCAGACACGAACACTGGGGGCCCATGGTTTGGACACTCATCCACAAAGTACTCCTGGCAGGACTCACAGACTGCAGATGTGAAGGAAACAGGGGTTAGGTAGGGCACACATGACGCACAGCACTCAGGACAGCTCCCTGTCATCTCCCTGGCCTGGCTGTGTCCCTTCCCCAGACTACAACCTGCATACACACAGATGCTTCACGGGCTGCTCCCTTGTTCTGCCATGCTCCTCAACAAGTGCTCTACCCCAACCCACACCTGCCCTTTCCCCTACACCTGCATGAGCCCTGGTGCCCTGCATATATTTGCCACTGATGACTGAACACACGCAGAAAGGCCCCGTCACTGCATGCAGAGACAGAGGCTGAGGGATCCCTGCATATCCCTGGTCAGCAGCAAGTCCTCCAGCCAAAAGGTTTCATTCCCCACACACCAGATGGGAGCTAAAACAAGCATCCCTAAAAACAAATACCCTCATCACACAGCCTTCATTCAGTGTTTGGGAGAGAGACAGCATCCCAGGCATCTGTCCGTGTCCAGACAAAGATGCAGATCTACCAGCTGACAATTCATAGGTATGCCAACATAAATGGCACTAGTTTTCTTTCCAGAATACAAGGCAAAGAGTTGTCATCTGCTCAATGCTCCCTCTGCAGTTTCTGAATTCAAGCTGTTCGGTTTTCCAGACTCTCAGGGTTTTCCAATGTGCATTTTCACATTTCCAGCTTGCGTTCATCCTACCTCCCTACTTCTGCCTAGCCCCTTCATGGACAAGCTGGTTTTGTGGATCAATTTCCCTACCAGCCATGCCAATCTTTTCAGATGAGAATGCAAATTTGTCCCTGGCTTTTTTTTTCCCCCCTGCTTCCTGCCCCAAACTTACAGGGAAGACCAAAGTCTACACAAGAAGCAGTGGCACTTTTCCCTTCCTCACAAGACACTTACACCAGAAATCCACTTGCTGAAAGCTCTTGGTCATGATTACATCTCGTTTCCCTTTCAGTTTCTTGGATTCCATCTCCATGGACTGTGGGTCAGGCCTTCCAGAGCTGAGGAGGGGACAACAGAAGGATGATGTTAACTTACCAACATGCTGGGACTACACATAGAGAGAAGCTGAAGCAATGGGGCCTGACCAATTCCTTCAGTCCCACAGCTGTAGCAGAAAAATAACTAAACCTGCCACCCAACCTGCCAAAAGCTGGTATATCAGATCCTTAAGGCTAAAGCCCACAGCAGATGATGACTTCAGCTAGAGTAGGTGCACATGAGTAGGTTACCATCTCTGTCAAACACCCCAAGGCAGACCTCACAAGGACAAGCTTTAATAACTTCAAGCAGCTCAAGTATATTCCTCAAAAACACCTTTAAGCTGAGAGGTAGATGGAGAGAAGGGGTTAGACTACTTCAGACCGAAGCTCAACCACATACCAAGGCTGTCCATACTCCTGGTCCCGGTGTGGAGAGCAGGTCTCTGTTTTTATCGTCACCATCTCCCCTAAGGAAGCCTGGGTCTGGATCAAACAGTCCTTCAAGTTCTCACTCATGTTCTGAAAAAGAAGGAAGGAAGAGAGTAGAAATATGAGTAGCTGAGAAATTACCACCTTGCTCCCCCAGGAACCACAGCCTTCTCCCTCAGGCTAGGATGCAGCCAGCAGATCAGGCTCCCTTCTGGCACCAAGAGTCGCCATCCCACATCAGAGCACACACACGTTCATGTGGAAACCTCTTCCTGCACTGGGAAGGGAAGAGCAGTTCAGCTCAGCAGGTCAGGTGGAGAGCATGAGACACCACAAAGCAACCTGAGGCATGGAGAATCTGAAGTATGCTTCACAGAGCCCGTTAAAAACACACATGAGATTTCCAACTGCACATGGAATTTAAGAGTGATGGGTGTGACATGATCTGGGAACATGGTGCACTACTACCTCAGAGCAGCCCTTTGGGGGCAGAAGGACAAGAAAGAGGAATGCAGACTGGGGCATTGAACCAGGATCTGCCTACAAACCTTACATATGCCAATCTCCATCTTGGAACCGAGTACAGTTCTATACTACACCTCTGCAGATCGAGCTTTCTTTGTGCTCTGGACACCTCTGATCAACAGGCAAGTGCCTAAAGAGCCCTCTGGGACTCTTTAGAGCCCAGGATTGCACAAATCATGCTCATGATCCTCCTTTGCAGCAGCCAGAGCTGAGCCACCACCACCCTTCTGGCATGCAAGGCTGCTGTAGTGAAAATGTCTCTTCCTCTGCTCAACACAAGAGCCAGGAGGCATTTCACAGAATCATCAATCACTTAATGATGTTTAAGGACAGTAAGCTTCAAAACAATAACACATCCCTCTCACTCCTGTCATGGGTTGTGCTGAAGAGAAAATATAGATATGTCAAGTGATAATAACTTGGAATGGATTTAATTTAATTTTTTGCAAGGGCCAGCTAAGCATAAGAGCATCTCAGAAAAAGAATAAATTACAGTGCTGCTCATCTCTTCATTTGCATTCATCTTAAGGCTTCCTCTAAGGCACACAAACTGTCTGTTCCCAGGTCCCACACCAGATCAGACAGATTTCACATCTGCTCCCCCCAAATCCCCTGTGCTGGCCCCTTCCATGTCCATGTCTCTGTTATGCTGCATACTTGCAGTGCTGACCGAGGGGCCTCTGCAGGTCATCAGACCACTTCTGTCAGGCAAACTGGGTGGAAGAGCCCATCCCCATTGTGACTTGGCTCAGGGTATTTTCAAATTCATGTTCTAATGTCGCAAACCCCTGAAAACAGGAATTTTCTTATTCCACACATGCTTGTATGGGCCTGAACACCATGGAAATCTGGTCTGCATTTCTGCCCTATTTACCACAAGAAGGAATGCCGTTCTCAAGCCCTCTGGCTCCTCTTTGTGCCAGGGGACAAATGATTCATTTTTCTAATCGAACTTCTCACATGCCAACGTGCAGCCTGAAAGACGTTTATCAAAGCCTTTATCAAGGAGTGCTACTTCATACTTGTACAGTGGTCTGAAAGCAAAGCCTCAGCGTAAGTACAGTTAGACACATGCAAACACACGCACTTTTAAGTCTCTACAGGATGTCCAAAACAAGATACATTTTTGTTCAGAATTACCACAGCCATTCAGAAGGAGAGCGATAGTAATGCCAAAGAAGGGCTCATTATTTTGGCAGGCTGAGTCGCTTGTCTGCACTCTCTGGAGCAAGAGGAAAGCTCTGCAGTCCTGTACCCATGCACCAGCCACTGCTGCCACCAGGGCCCACCTGTCCTTCTCAGAGAAGAAAAAGTCTTTTCTGCAAAGTCTGCAGTAAAGCAGCTGAAGAGGGAGAAAGCTTGGGGAGTGGGAAAATGTTCAAACACAAGAGGAGATAGATGCTGCCCCAGAGCTAGTTAGCTGTGGAACCTGCACTGTCACAGGAAAAGGTGGATGCTGGCTGTGGGGCAGATGCTCTCAAGTGAGAACAACCATCTGTTTTGGAAGCCTGGCAGACAGGACACCCATCTGAGTCAAAACACCCATATCCCCCAATCATTCAGTAGGAAGAGATGCCTTCACTTGTTTCTGAAGATAAAATGACTTTTCCTTTCCCACTCTTACCCATGAAGTTTTACAGAGTGAGAGAAACCCTGTGATCACACAGTCTGACCTCCTGCCAAGGAAGGTCACTGTGCTTCCTTCAGTTCTGGTTGAACTATTGCATAGCTCCAAACAAAGAGTAGGGGGGAAAGAAGAAACACTGCATTTACTTTACACATGAAGCTCTGTGTATTACTGTATAGCACATCATGCAGCCCTCCCCTTTCCTGGTCCTCCCTGAACTCTCTCCAACTTATCAGCAACATTCCTGTGCAGCACACTGGCGGGAGCAGCACCTTGCACTGAGATAACACCCTGCCTGCCCCTGCTCAGGATTGCCGTGTTTGTGTCCAAATGCCGCATTTACTTTCTGGTCACCCTGCCCAGCTGGGGTTCTGCTTTCAGTGAAACACCATGCTGCTGTAAGAGCCCGTGCTCCTGCAGCAGCTCCCAGGCCACCACACACCCTGCCAACACTCCCACCTGCTCTGAGAGTAGGTGACGGCTTTAAGAGTGTCACACAACTCCTTGTTGTCTCACTCAGCACACACACAACCCCAAGCTCACCACTAACTCACCTAATTTCATGACTTGCAACTTGGCCAGATTTTATGTTGCCCACAAACACAATCCAAATTAACTTTGTGCCTTTTTTCCCAACAATCTTAGACACCAACAATCTTAGAATCAAGAGAATAATTTAGGCTGCAAATGACCTCTAAGATCATCGTGTCCAATGTAAATCTAGTTCTGCCAAGTCCACCATCAAATCATAGAATCATTTAGGCTGGAATTGACCTTTAAAATCATCAAGTCCAACCATACACTTGGCATTGCCAAGTCCACCACAAAACCATATCCCTAAATGCCACAGCTACATGTCTTTTAAATACCTCCCAAAGCTGGGGACTCAACTACTTCCCTGGGGAATTTGTTCTAATGCTTAATAACTCTTTTGTAATATCCAATCTAAACTTACCCTGGTGCAACGTGAAGGCATTTTCTCTCATCCTATCACTTGTTAATAGGGAGAAGAGACCAATTTCTGCCTCTTGATTAGCATTGAGCCAAAAAACCAAAAATTCCCAGCCGAAACTACTACATTACCAGCAGTGGGGCTCTTTTTGTTGTCACAGTGTGACCCTTTATTTATTCAGGTTTCCTTTTATGCATTGAATCATTGAATGGCTTGGGTTGGAAGGGACCTTAAAGATAATCCAATTCCAGACCCACTGCAGAAACAGTTTCCACTAGACCAAGTTCCTCAAAGTACCATCCTATTTGGCTTCGAATATTTCCAGGGATAGGGCAGCTACAGCTTCTCTGTGTTCCAGTGCCACACCACCCTCACAGCAAATAAATCTTTCTAATATCTAATCTAAATCCACCCTCTTTCAGTTTAAAGCCATTCCCCCTTGTCCTATTGCCACAGGCCCAGCTAAAATGTCTGTCCCCAGCTTTCTTAAAAGCTTCTTTCAAGTACTGAAAGGCAACAATCAGGTGTCCCTGGAGCCTTCTCTTCTCCAAGCTGAACAATCCCAAGTCTCTCAGCCTGTCTTCACAGGAGAGGTGCCCCAGCCCTCTGATCATCTTCATGGACCTGCCTCCTCTGGACACACTCCAGCAGTACATCTGTGAAACACTGAATCATCCCACCTATTTATTCCCATGATTTGTTGCACAACTTCAGTTCATTAAACATGCAAGACTTACCAACAGTTTTACCTTTCTCAAGTAAAATTATAGGAACACCAGAAAATCACACTATGTTAGAAAAGAACAATTAAAAAAAAAAACCAACCCTGTACAGACTGACTATTACATTTAATATCTCTTTAAATGATGACCAATCTGATCCGTATCAGCTATTACATTTTTTTACTGGAAGCAAACATCAGACTGTGGGTAGCCTAGTTTAATTTGCCCAGTTAAACTTGAAATTGGCCTACTCACTTATGAGTAACACATTTTTTTAAGTCTAACTCATTACGCATGCTTTTTTTTTTTTTTTTTTTTTTTAATTATTTTTAAATTAGCATTTATGGCCCAGAGAGCGCTGCTCAGCCAGGCCTTTTAAAATCCCTGGATGAAAATAAGCCAGAATAGCAAACTTTAAAATGTACTGCTATAGTAGCTGCTATTTGCTAATTTACCAAGCTACTGCTACAACAGAGAGCATTACCACCTTCTAGTTTTTCTTCCAGGAAAGAAACATATGACATTTCTCCAATTCCAGACCTCAGCAGATGACTGTGCTTTTAGGACTCTTTTAGCTTCTGATGTATTCAAAGTGGTGTTTTAATTTTCTGTAATTTTATTGCTCATTAGTTTCTCTTTCTTGCCATTTCTCAGCCTCCTTTGGCTTTCCACAGCTACAATAGTCTAGCTCACATTCTGCAGTTTTCAATCCCTCTACTTCATTGTTTTGGGGTTTTCTTGGCAGTTTTTATAATTGTGTTTGATCTAGCACCTCAATATGAAGAGCCTCTGAAGATTTCAGATGCTGTGGAGAAGCATCATGCTAGCAGAAGCACAGCAGGCTCCTTGGTTACTGCTGAGGGCATTCCCAGGGGGTACTTGGCCTCACCTGTGCATGTCCCTGTGCCCAGCATTTAGCCCTCCCAATGTTCAGTGGGCACAGAGCCTACTGCAATGTCCTAGCAGCATGTCAGCAAGGACAGTCTCTCGGTGAGAAGGATGCTGTGACGACCCAGGTGCTGTTTGCACACAACATCAAGCCCTTCGTACAGCAAAGGCAGTTGTGCACAGAGGTCCTCAGCAAACCCAGCATGACTGCTACAAATCCCAAGAGGCATTCCTGGATCATCACTGGGCTCACAGGCAGTGCCACATAACCTCTCCTGTTTTCTTTACAAAGTAGGTAAGGACTGTCACATTTCTGCATGACACATGTTAATATCTCCAGTGGCTTTGCCATATTGCTCAAAGTCAGGGAAGTAGAAAACACAAAAAACATCTGAGCTGTTAATCTCTAATGCAGGAAAAATGGGGTTAAACATGAACAAACCTGTGAATTCCTGTCCTCAAGTATGCAGCCTTTATCACTACCCCTCATATAGTTATTAGTTAACAGTCACAGGCTCTTATCTGCATGGATCAGCCTCCAAAACAGAGCTTTAATTTTACATTTTACTGGCAGGTTTCCCAGACTGGGACATTCTTTCATGCGAAACAGCTATATAGGAATCCATCCCCTCCTCAGCACACAGCTCCTTCACTCAGTTTCTCACTGCTGGCCTTCTGGAGGTCATCCCCTCTTTTTTTAAGGCAGATCTTGCTTAGCTTGTACCACATTCTGAAGAGCAGGCCCATGGTGAAAGACAGACATGAGTTCTTACGCTTTTGCATATTATTACCAGAAATAGTAATCCAGAACAGTCAGCTACTGACAAACTAAGAACAGGGAATAAAGCACAGCATTCAAGGCTCTGAGCTCTGTCCCATACAGCCATGGAAGACCCAGGCTGACCATTCTCCTTGAGGTGAATGCCCTTGCCAAGATCCTCGGCCATGCCAACCACTTCAGGTCACTTTCTGAAGTACCAGCTGGCTACACAGCTCATGCTTACAGCCAGTGCAAACTCTGAAAGATCAAAGATCCCACAAAGTAAGAGGGAGAACCAGTTTGCTCAGAGAAGGGCCACTGTCCACAGATAAGCCAGTGCTCTACTCAAAAAATCGGTTTTGCCTTGACAGTTGTCACAGCACTTTCCCCAGAGAAGTACAACATTTTTGTGGGTGAGGCTGTCCTGCACCTGGGGGTGTAGCAGAGCAGTGTCCCAGCATAGCAAAGGCTAGTGGAAGACCTCATGACCTGCCTCCCAGCCTGCTGCAAGGCCAGGGCTCTCCTCTAATGACCAAAGAGCAAAGCTGAGCGCTGCCAGCACATCTGGCAACAAGCTGAAGCAGTCACAAATTCAAACCTAATTAGTGAAAATTATAGGTCATGCATGATGATTTGAGCAGCCATGGGCTGTGACCAGGACTTTAACTCATTGTCAATTATCTCACTACACTCAAGAGGCATAAATTCACCAAAGTATGAAATATTTTGTTTGAATTTCAAATTCTGGAAACACTTAAGGTCAGGACTACAAGAAAGATACCTAGAAATACCACCAGTTTTTCTGCAGCTTTCTGAAGAAGCTTGAAGAGCAAGCTTCAAAGCCACAAGACTTAAACCTGTTTTACAGCAGGGAGAGCTGAGAGTTTCCAGTGGTTTAGCTTGCCCAAGACCAGCAACTGACATGACAAACAGTATGGGGTGCCACAACACCAAATTCCTACTGTCATCCTCACTGCAGACAACTTGGGAACAGGGAAATTGGAGTTTCCCAACCTGGAACACCTCCTGTAGTCTCTAATGGATGTGAGATAAGTTCACACTGTCATTCTCACATGGTTCATTGGCAAAACATGTTGTCAAAATCCTCCATGACCTGCTTCATGACAGACATGTTTCAGAGGGGGAAGAAGACAGAAAACATCTGAAATAACCTCTGAACCTGTCTTAAGTTTGTTTTATGATGGCTTTTAGTGAAGACTGAACATACTGATAACTTTACTAGATCTGTCACAAAATTCTGTATTGTGGTCTCAGAGCATTTGCCCTTTGTTGATCTCAGAGAGAGAAGGAAAAGAATCCACGTGCTGGTCCATGCACTGTCATGGAGCAGCACAGCCTGTGCAAAGCAGGTATTACTCAATGCAACTTCTCCATGAATGCTGACAATGTAGAGCTCTCATGCGGCCTTTAAAGCCCTTTGAAAAAGTGCAACAAGCCATGGAACCAAGGCAGGTACTTACTGCAGCTGAAAGAATATGTAAGTGACTTGCATTTTTAAAACACATGCAAACTTTTTGTTTTTCCTGTATTCACTGATCTCACAGATTCACAGATTACGTGTAGAAATGAGAATTAGGACAATCTGACTGACACCTGGTACGTCCCACTCCTTTCCTTTAGCCTACGGACAGGACAAAATCTCCATCCGAGACTAGCAAGAGAAAGAGAAGCCAACACTTCATGAGTTCATCTCAGTTGTTAATCCCCATCACAGACAAGTCATATGTGATACTTCTTCATTCTGGGCACCAGGCAGCAGTTCTTTCAAAGGGCCCTGGAATCTGATGGGAAAGGCTGAAATACCCAGCATGCTAGGACACTGCTTTGAGCAACTGGAAAGAATTGCTTCCCAGGTTAATGGCTGTAATAAACCTCACCATGTTTGGTCAGAACTGCCAGTTGCACTTCTTTGCCTCTGGCTTCAACATAAATATATACCTATGTTTATAAAGTTAAAACAAACAGACACAAAACCCCAGTACTAAAACTAGATGTTATTTCACCATTTTTCTCCCTAAGGACAGAATAAGAGTACAACTAAGCACAACTGTAAGCCTTCTTTCTTAGAGCGCTACTGAAAGGTGTTTGGATAGCAATGATAAGCACTGAATAAAACCACATACATTGCAGAGTCTTGGATAAGTACCCATGCAGTATCTTATCAGCTTTCCAACAATTTGTATCATTCTTCTGTGCAACTCTTCCAATTTTCTCCATATGACTTCAAGATGCTGGCACTAGAAAGCCACGCTGATGTAAGACTGAATCTGAAGTAAATAAAAGTTTACAGATAAAAAATTACCTCCTCGCCCTGATTCATTAACACCCTGTTTGTGTCCAAAATCATGGCTGTCTTTTCCAGCTAGGACCTGGCACAGAAAGCTCCCCAGAGCAGTCTGCCCATTCTGACCCCCA
Organism: Sylvia atricapilla; assembly: GCF_009819655.1. Lineage (NCBI taxonomy): Eukaryota > Metazoa > Chordata > Aves > Passeriformes > Sylviidae > Sylvia > Sylvia atricapilla. The sequence goes on along the minus strand of NC_089145.1, from coordinate 22,618,263 downwards.
TGTTCCCACATGCGACTGCTTGGGACACAGCCTCCCTTCACAGATCACGTCCAGGACATGCCTTTCCAGGTTCATAAATCTCCACTTGTCTGCATGAAAATGATTCGGTTTCAAAAACCTCATTTACCAAACAAACAGCATTACACCATCTCGCCCCTATCAACAGCTACAATTCACCAAACTTGTTTCATCTACACATTTTGCCAGTGATGAGTCATGTCTTCTTCTGCATCACTGATTAAGTGTCAAGCAGAACTGGCTTCTCCCTTTCCCTTATCCAAAGAGAAGGGTCATCAGGTCCACTTCTTTGAAAACACAGCCTCCACATATCATGTTGCAGAGACTCTCCTGTAAAATGATCAAGCTCTAGCTTAAAATAGCTGGATTATTTGCTCCCCTCGTCTAAGGTGGCAATGCCAGAAGCATGATCTTTTGATGTTGAAAAGATATTTTCTACATTCATCTTAAAATTAATCTTCAAAACAGTTGATTTATTAGTGTGCTAGTACTGTCCTTTAGCTTAGAGGATCCTTCATCCTCCTTACTGTTTATAATGCCACTTCAGTTTATTTATTGGATGCTGATTCTCTATCAGTCACTACCTTCACTTCCTAAGTGACATATATTTTATTGATATTCTCTGGCATTGGATATTAATTGGGTTCTCATACACTGAGTTAGCTGCCTTTTCTATGTTAATATGTATCACACCTTAAGATCTCTTTTTAAACCAACAGTAAGCTTCTCAAAGAACAAAAATCAGACCTTTTTAAGAAGCACAAAACACTTTCCATGACATTAATTTTCAGGCATGAATAACTTTATATTTACCCAGGATTGGTGTCATGCTACCCAGGTTATATTTTCCTGGGCCATCCACTTGGCAATTTTCAAAACTGTCCCAACACAACCACTCATTCGGTCTCCTGTATTTGCTGTGATCCACCAAGACTGATTAGAAGTGAACACGAGCAAGCTAGAGACCTCCTCTCATTCATCTTCTGCTCACTACATTTCAAGGGAATGTGCTTTTTTCCTTAGCAGAGCTGCAAGAAAAACTGCTCACCAACAGGACCCCATGCTATGCAACTCCCATGTGAGTCCCTGGATCCCACTCAACTTCTGGGTAATGAACTTATCCTTCCCGTGCTGCTGGCCCAGCTGTCAGCCACAATGGCAGCTGAGAGCACACAGCTCAACAAAGGGAAGCAGAGATGTGAATTTACTGCCCAAATGACCTTTTACTCTCATTCATGGACAGACAAAAAAGCTGGAGAGGGGAAGTGTTTGGTAGGCACATGATAGGCTGGGCCAGTTTCATACTCCTGCTCTTCTGCTGTGTTGGGAGAGGTAAAAGACACTGGAGTGCCTTCAATGTTTTATAAAGTATGGAAATTCAAGATGCCTGGTCAGGTCCTGCCAGCATCACTGTGCACCTGGGACCCTGCCACTGCCTGCCACCCCCACTGCCCACAGTGAGGTCACATGCACCCAGAAGACCCCTGCACCTGTGCAGGCTGGTCAGCCTAAAAATGTTTGTGGGTGAGCAACACTAGTGATTCATGGATTTCAACAATGATGGAGGTAAAAAGGGAAAGGGAAGGGAAGGCATGGGGGTGGGCAGGAAGCAAACCCCAGACATTAGGTTCTAAATAGCAGACGTGGTATTCTGGCTAGCAAACTTCCACTTTAATTTCTAACCCACAGAGATGGGAAATGATTCATGAAAATCAACAGGATAAAATTAGCTAGAAGGCAGAGAGATAATTCATCCAAACCAACCGTCATGGGCTGAAGTGCCAGCACCACCAGCACTGCCTGGCATTTCAGCCTCCCGTGCCCTTCAGTCACTGGCACTTGGCCAGCAATCAGCTCTACATATATTTCCTTAGTGTCAAAATTAGCCCCTCTGAAAGCACATCCATCTTCTAACAAGATGGCCTTTCACTCAACACTTTTCCAGAACTTCCAGCTTTTCCTTTCTCTAAAAAAGAAAAGATTACCTGCAGTATAGTGACTTTTTCTTCCCCTCGTGAATGTTTAGTGCTGTCAGAAGATCAAATGGATCTTGCACACTCATCTGTGAACCATGGGCAAGCTATGCACCAAAATCAAACTGCCCCAGCAACTCAGAAATCTCAGTGCATTTTGCCAGAGCTCCCTTCTATTGCACAAAACCAAGACCACACTCAACAGCAACAACCAAATGCTGGTCTGACTTTATGTATACCAGTGATTTTTTTGTAAGACTCCTGCTAAATTCTGCTAGGAATCACAAAATGCAATTTCGCTCTTGATACAGTCACATGACAGAAAGTTTCTCGAGCAGACTGTATTATTTATAAATCACAACCCAAAGCTCTTTATCCCAAAGGCCGATGAGAAACTTCCATTCCTCCAAGAGACCTCTGGATTTCCAGGAGGCACCTGGTTATTGAACGATGTCCCCTCCCACCACCCAACTCAAAAGCTTCAGGAATAAAACATAAAATTGTAAAGCCTCTTGAGCACCAATACCTCTCTAGGCAGGTTTATATACGGTTTCAGGTGCAGGGGAAGCCCCATTCCATTGAGATCTATGAGTACAGATGTAAAATAAAGCTGAAATCCTGCTTTGGCACCATTTATCTAGTTAGTGCCTCTTTCTGTGTAAGGATGTTACAGGACAGTTCCTCTATGCTTGTTACAGTGGTTCCACTCTACTTGGACTTCAGGACATGGCAGGCTGCTCCTCTCTTTTTACTTGTTCAGCAAAAAAGGGAAAGAGCATGTGGGACAAAATGTGAAGGCAGGAGCAGATCTTACTTTCACTAGTTCTCAAAACTCTGACAAACTAGCTCAGTCCTTTACAAGCAGTGACAAACACAGCAGGCAAAATGAGAACACATCAACTGTTCCACAAAATGCAGAGGAAGCAAAAGCAAGAGCAGTATTTATTTCTCCTCATTTGTACCCTCCTGCAGGCCATTAGGAAGATAAGATCTCACAGCACAACAGACATTATTCAGAGCTGGTAAATCTGTCTACAGGTTAGGGACTCATGTTACATGGCTTGGATGAGTAGTGGTTGAGCATGGGTCATACCGACCCCCTTTTCCTTGGGGCAGGCAGCAGTCCAGATACTCCCAGTGTCAGATCTGCCAAGAAACCAGATATCCGTGTGCTGAATTCACCACCACCACAATTTGATCTGCACATTCCCTTCCATACACAGAGAGGGGTGTTCAGACCCTGTATATCCTAACACAGCTAACTAGAAAAACATTTCCAGCAGGGGCGAAGCACTCTTGTTCTATATGTGCAACCTTAAGTGCATCTTCTACATAAAGGTACTGGGTTGCACAGAAATACCTGGTCCTTCACGTGTGCAAGTCACTAAGGAATTACAAACATTCACCAACTATCCTAGAAGAATTCAAAACCAGCACCTCAACACCTGACTAGGAATGAGACGTGGTTTAAAAAAATCACTAGTTAAAGTCCATTACAGCTAGAGAGGATATGTTATCATCTATCTCAGAACATCCAGTGGATCTGCTGTCCTGGAGGTACCACCTTTGCAACAGCAATGCAGCATTAGCTGGCGGGACTTTGTGCTGAGGGTTAGGCACCTCTACACCCACACAGTGGGCCTTCACTACCTGAGGCAGAATTTGCAAGGAAAAAAGTGACTTACAAACATACCATACATAATAATGCTATCTTTACAATCACAAAGGGAAGAGAAAATTAGTAATTTAAAAGCTTCTAGTCTTCAAAAGCTGATTGAACTAATTTGATCTAGGAAATGATGATCGCCAAGCCTAGGTGTGAAACATGACAACTACAGAACATATTTTATTGCTCACAGAAGTATGCGTCTGTGTCATCCGTATTGATTTTTCCTTCAGTCAGTTTCCAAGTGTTTTCATTAATTTCCCCTGAATTGATAAAAGGATTGGACTCTGCAAACTGCGGCGTATTTAGCGTTCTCATTAGCATTTTCAAGCAAACAGTCTCCAAGTCAGAGAAAGCAGCAGACCACATGAAGTACTCCAGCAGCATCAGAAGAAAAGAAATTAAAAAACCCAAACAACAGCAAATCGCCTGGATGTACACACACATGAAGAAGTCAAGGTTTATACAAATGAAAGGTGTAAAGAGGAACATACTGGATCAAACTTAGGATATCTTTCAAGGAAGATGCTGTGAAGACTTAGTTTTGAGTCTGCTGTTGAATGGCCACCTTTAACTCTGCCCAGCATATATATGAAGAAGATGCAGTTTATATGATACATTTTCAAAATAAAGTTTCATTGTACTAAAAAAGGAATGTACTGGAAAATATTTCATATCAATTATCAGTCCGCAAATGACTGATGACCTTGATCAGTATCAGCTCCAATTAGCAGCCTTCAACACTCTGAAAGGGTGTTAGTAGGGGACCACTGGAGCTGTGTGCCCCAGACATGCTGATCCATAGTCAGGTGCCTGGAGCTAGTGCCCTGCAGCCCACAGAGATGAACCGGCTTGGGGACCAGCACAGGATGCTCAGCGCCTCTGCTCGCCACTGCACAAGGCAGGAGCACTGCTGGCTCTCAGGGAAGCTAATTACAGCAATCCTAGAGCTGCCACACAAGTTAATCCCCCACATCACCTCCCATGAACTTCTACCATTCTGTCCTCATACATCTCCCCCACTACCACAGCCAGGCTTCCACAGGCAGAAGCCAGCCCCAGCTGACAGCAGCACAGGCAGCAAGGTGAGTGCTGGGAGTGGCAGCCCCAGCAGGGCTTGATGCCAAGACTTTAGAACAGCAGTCCCTCCTCTGAAACAAGTCACCACAGGCAAAGGGAAACTAGCCTTGCTGAAAAGCCAAACCCTAAGGAAGAGAGAAGAAAGTGGGCAGAGAAAAGAAACCATTTAGGAGACCATGCTCAAACTGGACAACTTGGCTTATGTCAGACCCTTCTGATGGGCCCCTCACTGACGGCTGTCCACGAGCGAGGGACTGCACTGAAACTGTTCTGCAGTATGCATTACTGATTGACTGCTGCAGGCTGCCAGTTTCTGCAGCTTAACCTTAAATCAGATCTGTAATGCTTTTACCTTCTGACTGCACAGGAACTGTTCTGAGCCTGACTACTACCAGAGAATTGCCTCCCAGCCTTGCACACAGAAGTGCCCTTTCAGCAATGCTCTGAAGGATACAAGTTATCCTGCCCTCACAAATGGAGCCACGACCAAGAAACACAACAGCAAAGCTTTAGGCGTCAGTATTTTTAATTGTTTGACTGTGTCTGCAGAAACATATGTTCTTGCAGTTATGTGAAGAGCTCAGGACGGAAGCTGGAAAAATGCCTGTGCTAGTACCATCTTCAATTCCAGCTGAACTTCAAAGCCTACGTGCAGAGGACAGTGACCAGACTTCTAAAAAAACACATGGAAAACGTGATTCTAGTTGCCAAGTGAAAATTTTCTTCTTCATCTCTGCTTTTGTGGTCTCAATTCTCCCAGTCTTTTCTATTAATATTCTATTTTATTCTAATTTCTATTAATATTAATAAATTCTTCCCTCTTGCGGGAAAAAAAAAACCTCCAGCATGGGATACTTGTGTTGCCCTCCTCACCAGGTTTCTTCTCCATCCACCTTGGCTGCCTCTACCTTTTAAAGATGTGACAGGACTTCTCTGTTTTCTATTGCTCTTTGGCCTCCTGTACCTGCAAAATTCCAAAGCACTTTTCCCTCATCTTCTTCCCAAAGATGTCATACAGGACAACACGAACCTCTCACCTTGTCCTCTGCTTTTCTTAGGGTGGTTGGACTTGCTACCGGAATCCACTTGCACAAACAAGTTTAACTAGCAGGAATTCCTGAAAAGCCACATTTTACTATGTAGCTTTAGAAGGAACATTTCTCTAGAGGCTTTATTTAAAAACACCCTTGGTAGCAGAGAAGCGGTCACAGGCAGAACAGAAAACCCTGCAAAATTAAAGCCTTCTTTACTCCACTACTGCAGAGGGGTCAGTGCAAGAGGAGGCACTAAAACTGTCTGCAGCTACACAAGAGCTCTGGCCCAAGGAACTTCACCCAGTACAAGAGAGCCTCGAGCAGGAGTGCTGTTCAGACACGCTTACAACGACAAACACCACATGCATGACAAGGGGTGAAACGTGAAGCAGCAAGGCCAGCATCCCACAGCAGGGCTGCACAGTTGCAGGCCAGCAGGAATTCTGCCACTTGCTCAAAGCCAGCAGATATTGCATGTGCTGACTCCCCTTCACCGGCTATACCTGTGGCTCAAGGAGCTCCCAGTCTCAGGGTCTGAAGGGTTTGTGCTCAGGTGAGAGAACAGAGCAGACACCTCAGCACTGAGACAAGAAGATACATCAAGCAAACCCTGATGCACATCCAGCTGACTCCAGATTTCTTAAAACACCAGAAAAATGCAATGCAAACTGAAGAGTAGAAGTTGTATTTGCTTGTTTTTGCTTTACTTAGGAAAACCACAGGTCTCAGGTGCACATATTCCCAGAGCAGAGTGGACATCAGAAGTTCCTACCTACAGTCACTCCACTGGGAACAAAAGCCATTAGTTCTCACTGCTACCCAGCCTTGTATCTTCAGATCAAGTTTTAGCAGCTTATTTCTGCCTTCTGAAGGTTCCCAAGTTACCCTACAGTATCATTAATTGATTATAAAACAAAAAACAAACCCAAACCATTCCGTCCTTGGGACTACATTTAGTTTCTCCATGCAAATTTTCACATCCATGTAACACCACCGGATTGGCAGTAATGATTTTAAATATGCTACACCAAAATGTCACAAATATTATGGAGCATTTTAAGAGCTCTGGAAATGGTTTTGTAGCACCAATGGACAGGCCCTGCCAACAGCACCTTTAGGAATTAAGAGTTAGGTAAAAGCATATACTACTCTTGCATAAATGGACACAGGAAAAAAAAAGAACAAATTTTAAACCCCACAACTCTACTTGGGAATTAACCAGCATGAGAAAGAAGTTATGAAAAGGAAAAGAACATTAAAAAAACCTACAGAAGGATAAAGTGTACATGGTACTCTCTATAAAAAGATCAAAGACCTCTCTTGCCTGGGCTTGCTGTATTTCTCATTAATACACACACTGATTCCTGACTCAGAGTGGCAACTTCCACTCACCATGATGCCTGTATCCCCCCGATTGCAAAGCCAGCCTGCTGCAGTGCAGGAGCCCTCCTGCCTCAGACTCCTTGTGCAGTGTTCACAACCTTTACACTGCTCCTACCAATTTCAAGCAGTTCCATCACTTTGCAGCAAGGAATACGAGCAACAAGCTGCCCCCATTCCATCCCAGTAAGATGGATCCTGCATAAGTTCATAAAAAATCAGGTTTCAAAGAAGTCATTGCTTTTGCCCTCATCATGCCCTCATCAGGTATTACCCTCACAATAATCTTCCCCTTTACTTGCTGAAAAAATATAAGTAATTGCTGCTATGAGTGACCAGTAAGGCTCACAACGAGAATCCCCATAAACTGCACCAGAAAGCACCATGCTTCATGCATGGTCCACAAAGATGCTAGAGAAACAACAGGCCAGAATCCCAAAACCAGAAAGACCCGATGCAAAGCCAGCACTGAGTCAGAAGCCTCAGGACCTTGTTCATACTCCACAAAGAGCTGGAAGGAGCAGCAGCCTTTGACATGACTTGCTGGGCAGGAGGGAACAACGACTTGCCCTGGTCCTGCTACTCCATGCTGCAGTGGGATCCATCAATTCAGCATTTAGCCAAGAGGCAGGGCAAACTTCAGCATCTCCCATGGCTACCTCAAACTCTCCCTGGTGTGTGGTTCCAGCAGCCAACCCCTCCTTAGCTAACACGGTCCTTGGCCACACCAACATTTGAACTCTTCGCAGGCTGATTTTACTGCAAGAGCTCCATGCCACTCAGCTCTGTGCTAAACTGTTCCTCCTAGGGAGGAGCACCTTTGGTCCAAAAGCTCCCCTTGCAAGAAGCAAACACCCACGTCTCAATGCTTTTGTTTCTGACTGCAGCTTGCACTTGAAAAGCAAAAGTACACCATCCTCATCAGGCATGTTTGTCTGTTGTGGGTTTTATACACAATTCATTAGAAAGGCAGGAGACTCATTTCCCTTTCCACTTTCACTGCTTATAATCTTGGTCATTAGAGAAACGTAAATTTAGGGATGTGAGGCCCAACCTGGAGAGCACGCTTGCGCTCTGCCAGTCTCACAGGGAGTTAAACCTGCTGGCAGGATGCGATCCAGGGGGCTACTGATATTCCTTGCTGGGGTTCCTTTGCTGCTCAACAAACCACTGCACACACCTGCAGTGCTGGAAAACAATCCTATCTTATGGTTAGGCTGGTATTTTTTTAAGCCTGCTCTGCCAGTTCTCCTCCCACTAATGAGAGGCATTAATCACAGGAAAAAGAGGAAGCAACACTGAGCCAACAGCTTTGCCCACAGGCCACTTTTTTTTTTTTTTTTTTTCCCAGGGATCGGAAAGGGGACTCTGGAGGCATCTTCCACTGCCCTCTGAAATATCAGCGATATAGGACCATTCGAAAAGAAACTTCAGAAATTTTGTAACTTAAAAAAACCCAAAACCACATAAACCCACAGAGGGAAGAAGGCCCAAGAAGACGCATCTGGAGTTTTTCTGCTTGAGTTCAGAGAGCATCCCGGCTAGCAGCGCAAGGGTAGCTCTGCCCTGGCGCTGTGCACGGGGCGCGGGCGATGCCGCACGCGGGGTGCCCGTGTCCCGCGTGCGCCCCGTGTCCCGCGAGGTGCTCATGTCCCGCGGGGGACCGTGTGTCCCGGGGGTGCCCATGTATCCCAGGGTTGCCCGTATATCCCGGGGGTGCCCGTGTATCCCAGGGTTGCCCGTGTATCCCGGGGGTGCCCGTGTCCCGCGGGCCTCCGCCGCCCGGGAGCGCCCCGCCCCCGCGTTCCAATGTGGCGCGCGCCCGCCCGCCCCCGTCGCCCATTGGCCGTTGGCCGCGTCAGTCCCGGCCCCGCTGGCGGCCGCGGGCGGGGCGGGGGGGCCGGGCGGGCGCAGCCGCGGCGCGGGCGGGAGCGGCGCGGCGGGAGCGGCGGGGACGGGCCGGGCCCCGCGCAGCCCGCCCCGAGGGGGAAAAGCGCGGCGGGCGGGGAAGAGGGGGGGGCGATACCTGTGCCCGCGGGTCTTCGCCGCCGCCCCGCCCGCTGCGGGCAACCCGCGGCCGGACCTTCCCCCCCCACCCCGGGCTGGGACGGGTTTCCCCCCGCGCTCCGCAGCCATTTTCGTGGCCACCTTGGCTACCAGCGAGGCTGACTCACCTCGGCACTGCGGGCGCGGGGAGCCCGCCTCGGCGTCGGGGGCCCGCTCCGCCCGGGAGGGGCGGGGGGAGCCCGGCTGGCTGCGCCCTCCCACCCCGCCGGCCCCGCTGGCTAGTCCCAGGCGAGGACGGGTCCCGGAGCCGGGCCGGGCTCGGCGGAGGCGGCAGCGGCGGCTCCCTCCCTCCCGGCCGTGACCACCATCTTATTAGCACAGGAAATGACATGGAGAACGGAAGAGAGGGGCGTTCGGGGGCCGAGCCCGGGGACCCCCCGAACCGGGGGGAGGCGCCGCCGGCCCGCCCGGCTCGGCCCGGCCCGGCTCGGCTCTCCCGGGGCCGCGGCATTCCCGCTTCCCTTCCAAATACCCGCGGTGGGAAAAGAGGAGGGAAAAAAATAATAATAAAAAAACAAACCCCAAAAGCCGCGTACAGCAAAGGGGAAAAAAGAAACCACCAAAAAACAAACGCAGAAGAAGCCGAGCAAGCCCAAACCGCCCGCGGTTCCCACCTCCTGCTCCGGAGCCTGCGAGTTCCGCGCGGAGCCGCCGGCGATCAGCGCCCGCGGCCGGCCGGGGGCTCGGGGGGGCCCTGGAGGACAAAACCCGCCCGGACGGCCCGCGGGCACGGCGCGGGGGGAGCCGTCCGCCGAGGGGCCCCGTCCCGGCCGAGCCGCCGGGCTGCCCCCCGGGCGCTGCCGCGGCCACCACCTGCCGCCGCCCGGCAGCCGCCGCGGCGCCCCGCGGAGCGGGACCCGGCCGCCCGCCCGCGCCCTCGGGGCCGCCCGCTCCGGGCCACGGCGGCCAGGCGTGACCCCCGCCCGCGGCCGGGCCGGGGCCAGGGGCGGAGTTGCCCCGGGGCGGGCGCCTGTCCCCCCGGCGGCGCCCCGCGCCTCTGCCCGCCCGTCGGGAGCCTCATGCCCTTCCGCGGGAAAAAGTGAATGAGAGGACGCGGGGTTTCCCCGGCGCTCGGAACTCGATCGTATTTCAAATTACAACCCCCTTCAAAAAAAAAAAAAAAAACAAACCCACCCAGCAGCAACAGTAACAACAAGCCCTACCCTCGAGCTCTGGGCAGAAATTGCGGACAACATGACGGATGACAAGAAGTCGGCACAATTTAATAAACAGAGGAAGCGTGTCTCACCAATAAAACAAATTCTAAATAAAACCATCTGCAAGTATTAAATTTGAAACAATGCAAACTCTTCAGCTGCTTTGCCAGAAGAGGCACAACGGGGGGGGTAAAGAGAGGAATGGATAAATAGCCATAATTTTCCAGTTCCTTCGGTTGACAACGGGCTTGTATGCGAGCAGGGCTGTGGTGACAATCCAGCTTGGATTTTTGGAACTACTTCCCTTTTTCTGTAGCCCTGAGAAACACCGTTTTCTGCAGTCCTGAGAAAGAAATTCTCTCATGATACTCTCCACCCTGAAGTGTCTACTATACAAAGTTGCCTTAAAGAAGAGAAAAACTGAAGGAGGGCAAAAAGTAAAAAAGTATGTAGCCCGAGCAAAAAGAGGCCTGCTTCTGCCATCCTTGAGCTGCTTCCACTGCTGTCACTGAGCATTGTGGGGTGGCAGAACTTCAGAGTTAGGTCTTGATGTATCGCTTAATTTAAATTGTCTGGCAAAATAACAAGGAAGGTAATCAACTCGGGTTCAAAATAAACTCTCTGCAACAGCGGCCAGCGTGGCATAGATGATTATTCGGAAGTTCGAATGAGTATCAGTCATCAGCTCTCCAGCTGTAGTTTGCTTTTTGTTCCCCATTTCTAACCTCTGGGGAGAGGATTCCTTCTTAGAGGAAAAGCGTGCGGTGTCATTTTACCCCTTCCAGTAATTGCAGATAGATGGACTTTGAGGCACTTGCACTTGCCTTGGAAAGACCATAAGCTGTCAGCACCTTCAGACTCCTCAGAAATATTAGAGATCCTAATAGAGCCGTCCTAGTTTGCAGTTTCTGTCTGTGTGCTGAAATGTGTGAGAACACTCGACTGGCAGTAAGTGCAACAATGGGTTTGTAAATATGATTGATGAATGAACCAAGAGGAAATATAATAATTAAAAAAAAGAATAAAAATCATGCAAGTAATACAAATGCACACTGAATGCCAGGCTAATTTGGAGTAATAGTTTAGTTGTAGCTATTGTAGTCAAAGGCTGCAAAAGGAGGCTCAAAGGGAGGCATAAAGCTTTTATTTGTAAAGAAAATTAAATATGTAAGTGCAATACAAATAACAGCTATTATGTCTTCCTGTAAACACAGGCACGCTAATTTATTGAGAGGGAGTTGCCTTGTTTTAATTTGTGTCAGTTGCCTTTGTATGTTTAATAGTCATGTGTGTTGGGTTTGTGTGGCAAGATTCGGGTAGTGGGGAGGCTATAGGTGTGTCTTCTGTGAGAGGCTGCCCCAAACTTCCCCTATGTCTGACAGAGCCAACTCCAGCCAGATCCAAGCCAGACTTGCTGCTGGCCAAGGCCGAGCCCATCAGTGACAGCACCACTGTGATAACACATTTAGAAAGGGAAGGAAAAACTGCAACAGCAATTGCAGCCAGAGAGAGGAGTGAGAGTATATGAGAAACAGCTCTCCAGACACCATGGTCAGTTGAAGAAGGAGCAGAAGAGGTGCTCCAGGTGCCAGAGCAGAGATTCCCTGGCAGCCTGTGGAGAACACCATGGTGTGTCAAGGTGTGTCCCTTAAGCCCGTGGTGGTCCATGGTCCTCTGAAGGACCCCAAACCAGAACAGGTGGATGCTCCAATCAGGCTGTGACCCTCTGGGAAGCCGATGCTGGAAACACACTCCTGGCAAGACCTGTGGACCTGTGGAGAGAAGAACCCACACTGGAGCAGGTTTATTGCAGGACTTGGAGGGGCCCTGCACAAGAGCAGTTTGTGAAGAACTGGAGCCTGCAGGAGGAACCCCACACAGGAGCAGGGAAAGAATGCGAGGAGTACTCCCCCTAAGGAGGAAGGAGCATAAGGGCAAATGTGTGATGAAATGACTGCAGCCCCCATTCCCTGTCCCCCTCCACTGCTAGAAGGGAGGAGTTAGAGAACTCAGAACTAAAATTCAGCCCACAAGAAGGGAGGGTGGGGGAAGGTGTTTTAATATTTAGTTTTTATTTCCCATTACCCTTCTCTGATTTGATTGGTGATAAGCTAATTTTCCCAAGTAGGGTCAGTTTTGCCCTTAATGGTAATTGGTGAGTCATCTTTCCTTGTCTTATTTCAGCTCCTGAGCTCTCAGTGGTTGTATTTCTCCACTTTCTGGTTGAAGAGGGGAGTGATAGAACCACTCTGGTGGACACCTGGTGTCCAGCCAAGGTCAGCCCATCCCATCAGGAGATAAAATCCCCATGAAGAAGATTTTGTATCTTTTCTATCTAGAAACAACTTATGGAAGGAAGACAGTGCAAATTTGTACCGTCTCTGCAAAAACGTCACCTTTGGGGCTTGAAAAGGCTTCCCTTCTTTGACAAGTTGTCTCCTCCCTTATCAAGAAGACATAGGATTTTTTTTTTAAATGAGTACATTCAGCCCCCATTCAACCACCCAATTCCAATTCTCCTCTGTCTAACAGGCTCTCAGAATAAAACTTTACAAATGGCAACATCAGTTCAGAATGACTGTCTGATTGAGTGTTGACAGAATGACTGTCTAATTAGGTGTTGACTTTCCAGTATTATATTGTCAAATCTGTTCTTCCATGAAATGCTGGATATTTTCCTGCAGAGGCAAAAAGTTTCTTCTATTGACACTGAACTTTTAGCCAATGGTGCAAAATATAATCCTTGCAAAAGTGGGTGAAACTGAATCAAGCTTGTAAAAAATAAAAAAAAAAAAAAAAAAAAAAAAAAAAAAAAAAAAAAAAAACCAAAAAAAACACAACAACAAAACAAAACAAAGAAAAAAACTTAAATGGTCTTCAGAGCTCCAAGTGCTGGGAGCTGGCAGGTACATTCTGTCAGCTGCAGAATCTGACCCCTGCACCAGAAGAGTCTGGATATATTTTGTGGAATGAGTTTACCTAAAAACACTCGGTGTCTCAGGCACAACACTGCAAAGAGGGTGAAAGCCAGGACCTGTGCTGGAGGTGAGGGAGTGGGGGATACCTGGATATCTTCAACAGGCTGCCAAAGGAAAGGTAGGAAAGCATTTGGGTCCTTCTGCAAGCTGTAGCACACAGCAGCCTTGACATTACTGAGTATTCTCTCATTTAAGATTGTCAACATCGTACTTAACCACATCAGTATCAAGAGGCATCTGCTTCCCAGGAACTAGCTGCTTGGGGCCAAACTTCATCTTTCTCCAGGAAAGATCACTCAGTTGCAAGCAGAAAGGAAAATCCTACCGCTCTTACCCAGGCAATGTTTCTCTGGCACATGGAAAAAATTTGCAGGACCACACTGCTGATGCTTTCAGTCACTGTGTCGCTAGCTGTTAAACATCTTTTAGCATTAAAAATTCTCTTAATAAGCCACACCAAAACCAGTGACATTTCCACATTCATAGGTTGTTGGATAGTGAGGCAGAACACAAACTTTTCCCTTTGAAAATCTGAAAATGGCCCCCAAAAGAAAAGGAAATGACATGACTGAGAAGGAAACTCGGCCAGAAGCCCACAGTTACAAATTACTGTAGCAGGGTGGGACGGGCTCTGAATGAGGTGTGGGGGAAGAGCTCTTTGAAGAGCATGTTACTGTGCAGAGCTGCAGCTTGTGTTTTTATTTCTGCTGTACAATAGAAGTGGTGGTGACCTTCACCCAGCAGTGCTGGGTGTTTTTCCTCATCATGCTATATGAGTCTTCCACTGTTATTTGTAGAAGAATATGAATCCTTTAGCAATGCAGTCCTCTCCTTGAAGTTACGGGTTTCACTGGCTTAAACCTAAAGAACAACTCTTTAAGTAGACTGATGAATATTGCTGAGTTCAACTAGTAAGCAAGAAACTTCTGGGTGCAGCTTTCTACCCGTTACTCTCTTCTCTAGCCTTGGCAGTTGTGTCACTGCCTGAAGGGCTGAACCTGCCCATGCTGTGGCCACAGTAGCTCTGGTGCTAACAAGAGAGCAGGAAAAAGCACTGTTAGGGACAGTGGGGAGGGACAGATGATTCTGGCTGGGGTTTAGAATAGTGTATGGAGCCTTTCCTGGGAATGCTGTAGAGCTGTATGGGCGATTGAAGGTATGGTGTGATGGTCGAGATGCCATGATGCAGCAGGTAGGGAGAGCCACTCCAGCAGTCACAGCCCCTCGGGCTGCCCCCTCTGAGCTGCATGCCTAACCCAGCAATTGCCAACATCAGCAAAAGCAGGTGATGGTGGGACCGTGTTGTCAGAGAAGAGAGGAAAGCCAGACCTTTCCCTTGGCAGTAACAAGCCAGGGAATCAGCCTTGGCACCTGCACCTCCAAGGCAGTGGTGTCCTTAGGATTTCCTGTTCTGTGGTGAGTGGATGCTGCCACAGCCACCCAGTCCTGATTGTGCTGGCAAGGCTGTTCAGAGGCCACGAGCTGAAGAAGAAGGCTGAACTAGGTTAAAAATAATCCACCAAAAAAAATAAGAAAGCTGCTTAGTTATCATAGTATTGGTCTATGCATGTGGATAGCCTTTTACTCAGATTGACACCCATGCCTCAGGCTGCAAGGATGGCAGCAGGAATTAGCAGTCAAACTGTAGCCAGAAACACAGAAATTAAATCACTTGCTCAGGACCAGTTCTGAAATCTTTCGGGCTAGAGGAGGCACATACAAAGCCTTTTTCAAACACTAGGGTCTGAGAATTTGCACTGGTATGTTTTTAATGAATAACCAGAACTGCTTTTCCATATGAAATGGTCTCTCTGTAGTTGGCCCAAAGACTGGAAAGCAAGGAATGTCTCTGCTCACAAGCACTTGAAAACTCAGTGGTTTGTTTCTAGGCACCCGTCACATGTTTTGGCAGTCCATAGGAATGTGCACTTCTGTATATCACAAGCAGCTACCCTCGCTTGAGCCAAATAACTTGAACTTAACTATAAAGTTGTCTTTAAGAAAGACACTGAGTTCTGATCTTCAGAAATCAAGAGATAAAGAATTTATCTTTCCCTTTGTCCTCTCCTCATTATAAACATAGGCTTGTATTCTCTATGAATTTGGCAACATCCACCTTCTAGCCACTGGTTCTTTTTTATGCTTTTCTTTATGCTCAGATATGTTCTTGATATTTTCTTCCTGGGAAGATATTATCTATGCTGTTATCTAGTCAGTTCAAAATATTCCCTTCTGAGTTAGTTAATGAATTTTTCTCTTTAAATCTCTCAACAAAAGATATTTTTATCAGTCTTTATATTGTTTTCTGCTTTTCCTGTGAATCCCACTCAGTTTTTAAACATCAGTTTTAAAACACAGTTGTCTGGACTGCCCCTGGCAATATTGGATCAGCTTAATAAAAAATACACATATGTATTTATATACAAGTATCTTTACAGTTATGCTTTCAGAATCACCACAGCATGTTGTTGTGTCAGGACACTACAAGTTCCCCAGGAAACTGTCCTTTTACCCTTTCCAGAACTGCTGTTACACAGAGGATGTTCCATCACTCCTTGGGAATGGCCTGTGCTAGCAGTGCCATGAATGGCACTGCCTGCAAAATCCGCTTCTGGGAATGGGCCCATTCTGACATCAAGCACTCTCAGATCAGATAACATAACACCTTCTCTTCCCTCATTTGCTAATCTTGATGTCACCTGTGAATTTTATCATCAGTAATTTTATATTTAACTTTTTGGTGTAATACTGATCAGGTTTGATGTAAATACTCCTTAGAAAGCCCATTCATTGATGGTTGTTTACGTATTGCAGTACCTAGAGGCAGAGTTCCTGAGCAAGAGGCATTTTTTGAGAGAGGTTGTTGTCACTTCAGCATAAGCCCTGCAGTTGACTCGGGCTCTACATTGACTTTCTACATTCACTCTTCTTACCAGGGAGTTGCAGCTAGTCCGTGCTGCTCTTGGGAAGGCTGGGATAGGCTCTCAGGATACTCACTGCATTATGAGAGGATGGCCTTTGTCAGCCTGCTCTTCCAGTTCAGCTTTAGGACAATGTCTTGGTTTGGGAAGACAGGTATCTGCCAGGGAAAGCTGGAGCTTCCCTTGGAATGGTGAATGCAAACCACCACCACCACCTCCTTTTTTCCAATTATAAATTTGCAGTTAAAAGCTTTTAGGCAAAAGATTTTGGAAATAGAAATACCAGTTCTTTACCAGTATGTATAACATAGCAAAAGAAAAAAAAACCAACTACAGCATTGATGACAAAAACAGTACCAAGGACCTCAAGGACTTTGCTTCACAAAACCCAGGGCAGTTTGGTCTCGGTGCCTTTGTAGGATCCTCAGAGCACCAAGCTGGGAACAGTGGAGAAGTCCTGGGCTGGTAGCTGGGATGACAGGATGTCCTGGCAGGCAGGGGCAGGGTGTCCCAGTAGGGTGATGTGGAGTCACACTGCAGCAAGAGGAGCAGTGCTGACCAAACCATGACGGCAGGGCAGGGCTGGCCCAACTCTCGCAGGGCAGCAGAGAAGCTCAGAATTCCAGGGCAAGCAGATGATGGCAGATTTTCCAGGACTGGACTCCTCCAGAGAGAGTGAACTCTTCTAGCAGCGAGCAATCCAGTCATTCTCCCTCCCTGAATGCAAAAAAAACCCAGAAATGCCAAGCTGCCTCAAGCTCTGTCCTTTACCTGCCCCAAAACTCACGTTATCTCCCCCTCTGAGCTTCGACCACCCCTTTGTTTTGTTAGTCTTAAGTACGACTCTTAGTCTCTTTGGTAACTTATGGAGCAAAAATTTCTTTAGAGTAAAAAGGAACAAACCTAACCACCAACAGACAACCATATGGAATGCCTCCTGCACACATCATTTATTACTGTTTCGTTTTATTGGGAGGGCAAGAGTCTTGCTCTTCCAGGAAGGCTAATGTGGTATGTTACAGACAATCTGTGCAACAATTCCCCACTAGCTGATGTTATCCTTAGCAGGCTATTTTGTAAAATAAGTCAACACAAATGCTCCACTGAGGCAGAGAGCTCCAAAGCAAGTAGTTCCAGCAGATTTTCACAGGCGGAGCCTCTGCCATTCAGTGCTGCACTGGCATATTATGTTACGGGCTCTACACCATGAGAACATGATCTATAAATCTCAGGATTCTCTCTTCCAAATTAGAGACATGTAGATCAAATTTAACTCTGAATCAAAATTTTAATTAAAGTAACTAAATTAATCTACACCAAATAAATACTTCCATGTGGTTTTGAAGTCTTGGAGGGGAAAAATTATTTTTATACCAAGTGACTTGTTGCTTGTTCTGTTGCAGTCCAAACCATTTCATGTTATTCTAATGCATCAGAGTCTAAAAATTATTTTGACTGGGAGCTAATAATAAACAAAAAGTAAAATGACTGTCCAGACCTTCTGGAGAAGAAAATTGGATATTATTGCAGACCTTTGATTTTTTTTTTTTTTTTTTTTTTTTTTTTTTTTTTTTTTGTGTCTAATCTCAGCTGTTGATAATAGAGTAATTGAATATAATCAAATTGCTTTGTAAGAAGACCATTCACCTAAAGGACAACATACTGCACTTAACCATAGCATTGAAGGATGTAAGGGGGAAAGAGCCTTAAATTTTGCATCAAAAACAGAATCTGAAGGAAAACAGTGGTAGGGAACTACAATGTTGCCTACTCTCATGACACTTGGCATTTTCTTTAAAGCTTCTGATTACATGGGTTTCTTGACTTTCATTTTAAAAATAATGCTTTCTTGTCCTCTGGTTAAGAGGATGCAAAAAGCCTGGGCTTCTGGACAAAATATTTAAAGATGGCTAAGCTAGAAGTAAATAAAAGGCAGCCACCTTTCTTTATTGCCTTGAATATCATGATTGTAAAGCTAATTCTGGCTGTTTAGTAACTAGCTACCTTTTTTTTTTTCCATTGTTGTTCCTGAACTCTGCAGTCTGCCATGTCTCCTGCCTAATCATAATGTGTTTGAGTCAAAACCCACTTTTTTTGTGTTCTGCATTTGATTAGCACTTCTGTAATCCTACATTCTCTACATCTTCCATTAATACAAGTAATGAAAGGACTAATACAAGTGACAACAATGACCATGATTCAGGGTAGTTTCAAAGCAGACAAATTACTTTATCGAAAGCATGAACACCAAAAGTGTTCAAGGTGAAGAAATACATCAAAAAAGCCCCACTGAGCTGAAAATAATATTTTCATGGGAACAACTTGCATTGATAAGAGATTTCAAAACTACGTGGTTTGGTTTTTTTTTTTTTTTTTTTTTTTTTTTTTTTTTTTTTTTTTTTAATGGGAAAAGATTATTTTCTCCTTTTCTTTGCCTCTTCCTTTTTATGATGAAAGCTTCATCTTTTAGGTGGAGGTAAAATAACATGTATTTGCCCAGTGGAAGCTCTGGCTTCCCCCAAAGGCTGAATGCTATCTTCCTGTAGTAACATTGTTAATGACTTAAGCTTATTGAAGAAAAGGCAGTTTGATTAATACAAAGTGTCAAAAGTGTTTCTGAGAACAATTTTAATGAAAATACATACAAGCCGAAAAGGAAAACAGTACGAGCTCTGCATTTGTCTTTTCTACTAAAACAGATCCAACACTTAAAAAAAATTCACCGGAATGGATTTTCCTATCTTGATCAGTTGTAAGAACATTTGTTCAAAGGAATGCCTTAAAACGTGGGGTAGATTCCACGGATTTTCCCGCTAAGAATGTATTTATTTTGAATTTCACTAACAGCTTCCTCCAGACGTGTAGGAACATCATTTGTGTCATGATCTCTTCCAGCAGGAGGAAAAAGCAAGTCGGAGGATGTTTTTCTCCCTCAATTTCCTTTGTGAATGGGTTAGTGTGGTGTGTGTATTCCCTTCGCTTGGCTGGCTTTTTCCCTTCGCCTGTTGGTGCGGTAACTTTAAATGCGAGCTGAGAGGATGCCCAAGCCCTGGCAGGTCTGAAGTCTGTTGGGATCGGACCGGGTTTTCACGCTGTCCGGAGGGAAGGAATTGGAGCAGTGTGGCTCCGTGTGGCGGTGGAGGAACCGCGATGTGCTGGCCGCTCTCTCCAGCCCCGGTGGAGGCTCCAGCTCCGCCGCAGCTCGCCCCGGATCTCCGCGTCCCCGCCCGTGGGACGGCGGTGCCTGTTCCCCAGCCGACCCTGTTTTTCCCAGGCAGCGATGGATGTTCCTCGCCCTCTGCCGGCACCGCCACCCGGCCGCCTTCGGGGCTTAGGGAACAACCGGCAGCTGGGAGAGATGCTCCCACCTCATCGCCGCCTCCGAGTGCCCGGGGGCCAAGGAGATAGACTGCCTGTAAGGGCCCGCAGGGACAGAGGAAGGCGGAACGACTTCAAACTGAAGAGAGGAGCTTTAGATTAGTTCTTAGGAAGAAGTTCTTCATTGTGAGATAGATGAGACGCTGGAACAGGTTCCTCAGACAAGCTGTGGATGCCCCATCCCTGGGAGTGTTCAGGGGCAGGTAAGATGTAACTGTAAGCAACCTGGTCTAGGGAAAAGTGTCCCACCCATGGCCATGGGATTGGAACTAGGTGATCTTTATAGTCTCCTGCAACCCGAGCCGTTCTATGGTTCTATGCTTCTATGAAAATTAGCAATTCGTTTTTACACGACCTAGATTAAAACCAATTTTGTTTTGGGCTGCTACAGAAATTTAAATGCCAATTCCCTCTAGGCCACTCAGTTGCCATCACTACCAATAAACAAAGCATAAAGGAGGTAATGAAGTGGTGGAAGATGAGTCCACTCTCTTTATGCTCCATTAGGAACACATTAAATGTTTGCCAAATAATTAACCCCCCCCAATATTTTAAACAAAGATGATTGTCTTCAGGTTTCCTGAAACTGATCTTTCTTCAGCTTTCATGACGCCTATGCAGACAGAACAGGAGCTTAAGAGTGGGAATCTTACAAAGCTTTCCATGGAACTCTTTCTTCATGTGAAACATGGCAAGTAAATTGTAGTATTCCCAAAAAGGACAGCATTGTTTCTTTCACCTTTGATGAATCAGTAAGTGCAAATGAATTTCTGAATAAAGCTGTGCCTCTAAATGTGGAATTTTCCATATTTTTCATACTGAAGCTCATTTTTAGGGAAGATAGCTCCCTGAGGATCAAAACCAAGCCCGAGAAAGAAGGAATTTTTTTGACGGATCTTTTTGGGAAAGATGGATGTTTTTGGACTGGAACAGCCTGGATCAGAGAGAGAACAATGCAGAGTGGAGGAGTGGGGAAAGCAAAACACTGGCAGGAACCTGTGGGGTGTAGAAACACAAATCTCACATCTCACAGTAATGTTGAATGCTGTGAAACCCCTGTCCACCCAGCACTGCCAGCCTCTCAAACAAACTCAAAGTCTTCTGGCTGGCAGTCTCAGAGCCCTGAGTGCCCACATGGCCATACATACATGTTAGTTCAGCATTTACCTTTTCTACATAAGTGAAGCAATCCAGAATCAATTCTCTTTTTAAGTTCAGAGGATCATAGAGTCATGCAAAGATCATCTGGCAAAAGCATAACCTAGACAAGACAGCCTGGCACCCTGTACCCCCAAAATTTTAAGTTGTTCAAAACTGGAGAATCCAACACTTCTCTGGGGAGATTATTCCAATGGCTGATGGTTCTCATTGTTAAAAATTTGTCCTCTTGTGTCCAGTCAGAACTTCCTCAGGAGTAAATTGTACCCATTACCCCATATCTTTATTATGTGACTCCTCATAAAAAGGCAGTCTTCATCCTTTTTGTACCCACCCTTTAAATATTGGAACGTGGTGATAAACTCTCCCCTAAGCCTTGTATTCTCAAGCCTGAACAAACTCCATTCTCTCAGCCTTTCCTCATGTGGCAGGCTTCCCAGCCCCTTGATCATCCTCATGGCCCTTTTCTGGACCCTCTCCAGCCTGTCCACATCTTTTCTGCATCTTGGGGACTAAAATTGAATGCAGTATTCCAGGTGTGGCCTGGTAAACACTGAGTAGAGTGGGATGATTTCTTTGTCTCTGCTTGCGATGCATTTTGATGCAGCCCAGCATCTCATTGGTTTCTGTGTTACATCATCACACTGCTCACCCACTCTGAGCTTGCTGTCCACCAAGTCCCTTCCCACAGACCCCGGGCAGACCTCCGCCTGTGCTGCACCTCAGGATTACCTTTTCTCAGGTGCAAGACCTTACACTTCATTTTGTTCCATTTGGTTTGTTCTCTACCTCTTCTGCCGCTTTTAATTGGCTCTGTGCAAGAGCTGCTCAGAAGGTTTGGGTTTCTCCACGATGCATTCACAGCACTAAAATGGTGCTAAGTGGAGGCTCCTGAGCTGGCCTGAAGCTGGCTAACTCAAGCAATGGAAACATCCCATGGCAATGCTGATCCCAGAGTGGAACACTACATGGCTATCAGGACTAACACTAGCCAATTATTTTGAAGTTATTTCCAATACCTTTGTACTCTAACATTGTCACTTCTACGCCATATCAAAATCTGTTATGATTTCTCACTTCCACAGCCTCTGAAGAGGTCATTCTGGTTTTAAAAACAGGGGAATATGCACTGCATTACATCAGACATATGGTGCCAGCACGTACCAGGCCTGTGCTATTTTGCAGTTGAAGTTGCATAGTTTATTTGTTAACTTTTTACTACTGGAAATGAATTTTAGGAAACCTCTTTATTCATGGGAATATAGATTCATGATGTGCTTGGCTTTTATTCTCCACTTTACTGATTTCAATCTTTGTTGTCTAAAGCTCTGTTATGGCACTGTTTCTCCAGCAAGGGGCATGGAAGATCTTTAGCTGAAGCCTGAAGCTACTTCACTGGGGCTTGCTAGATTCTTGGCACAACTATTTCTTCAAGTCCAGAGATGGCATGTTTCTGTGCATCTCTGGGCCAGCTAGAAGGACTGAATCAAATAAATGCTCAAGGTCTGCTGGCAGGCTGTTCTCTGATGCTATCCCTATGTGATAGTTTACACCAGTTTGGGTCAAAGAACATCAAATTTGGAGCAGATGTGAAAATAAAGTATTCCTCTGTCACAACTGTTGATGCATTTACAGGCTTCCTCAGTACTTGTGGAGATACAACATATTCCATTTTGTGTGTATTTGAGAGCACAGTTTCACAGAGAGTGGAACTGAAAGGTGGCATCTTTCTTCTCATGTTCTGAGCAGCAAACTGTTCCTTGTAGCCCCAAAGCAGCCTCAGTCCTTCTTGAGGTGGTGTCAGTGAATATGGCAAAAGTTCTGAATGCTCCTGCTCTGATCAGGATGTCATGGGAAGTTTGTTTCAGTTTTTCCTTTCTTTGTGCCCTTCCACTGCTCCAGTGACACATATGTGCTGGAAAAAATCATCACCAAATCCAAGGATGCAGGTATGTTTGTGTTACCTCCTTGCTGGAGGCACCATCAACAACAGATTTTATTGTGTATAGTTCAAATCTAGATGCTGGTGCAAGGGTGATGGGTGACAAGGGGACTGAAAAGGTGAAGCATGTCTCTGCTGAGGAGTTAGAAGCACCAGGATGTGTGGCAGGGAAGGTACACCCTCAGCCCAGGTACTGGGTTGCTGCTGTGGTGTTGCTGAGTGAGGGCTGACCCAGAACCTGATGAGTAAGGCAGAGCCAGGCTGTTAAACTTCTGCATTTCTACTCCCAGCTGTGGTATCCAAAACATGTGTGTAAACAAGTAAACAAATTCTGATCCGTGTTACCCTGTAGGTCTGCGTAGTGGAAAGCAGAAGGATTGGGCCAATGGCAGAGCTGACCTGTCTGTGTTTTTTGACTGGTGTTATCACTTCATAGTTACCAGAGTAAATCTTGCCAGCCTTTTCCAGTATAGTATGGGGAGTAATTTTCTCTTATGATGCTTTTTCATCAATACTCTTCAAACTTGGATGGAGAAGCTGAACCTGCCCTTTGCAATTCTCTCTGAATTCATACTGCTCTTCCCCACATGGTGAGATAGCTCAGACCAACTGTCTGCTTTTCTGTAGCCCCAAAAAGGGGGAGTTGCTGCGCAGCTGCTGAGAGAGGAGGGACTGTGCAAACAATACTGCTGGTAACAATAAGAAGTGCGGGGACTGACTGAGCTTTGCTCCCCTTCGAGAGAAGACTGATTGTCACAGCTTAAGCAGGACACATTTCTCACGCCACTGGTGCCTCTGAAATGGAGGGATTTGTGTTGTTTACTGAGATTCATGTGTTGGGCACTGCCACTGCCTTAGGTTCAACAACCACTTGCATTTAATCTTTTTGTCAAAGCTGACAAAGCTTTTTCCCTAGGCCCATGTTTATCTCTCCACCTGGAGAAGCTGATGTAACAGGTAGATAAGTCATTCCTCTTACTCAGGACGGAGCAGAGAAACTGCATTCAAAAGGAAATAACTGTATTTGGAGCTTGAAAAGAGCAAGTATTAAAAGAAATAATAAGTGTACGCATACATGAAAGAGAGCAATGCATCTTCTTCTGCAGTCACGCACACACAAGTGATTTGCTTGCACCATTCCCAGTGCTTAGGAGATTTAAGACTTACTCTTTTCTGTGCAAGTTTATTAGCATACCTCTATATGCAGCTATTCCATTAGCCATTCCTGTTGTCATGGAAAAATGAGGAGAGGACTATCTTTTTCATGTCTGAGTCCACAACTTTGCCTTTTCTGTGGCATATGCTACTTCAGAAACTTGGAGCTAGAAGAGGAGGCAGTCAGTACAGATTCAGCTCAAGCAGTGGAGTAGAGGTAGGCAAAGGTTAATCTCACCTGTCAGGAGCTGCAGGCTAGGCAGTGAAACTAAAGGTAATGGGTTTAACTGTATTTATCTTTGGTTTAATCACTTGACCTAGGTTCAGACATTTCCCTTTATGAGGGAACTGCAACATCAGATACCTGTGATAAAGGTAACTGCAAGAAGAAAAGGATCATAGGGAAGTATAAGGACACCTGAGTGGCTTGAGAGACTGCCAGTCTCAATAACCAGAGGAGGTCTTAATACTGAAGGCAGATGAGACACTGAATTTCTGGCAGATCCCAGAGGTACACAAGCTGCTCTCCCAGCAGAGACTCTGCACCATTGCCTTTTGGACTTTGCTCGGTAATAGAAACCCCAAATCCCAAGTTGCCACCATGCCTTATTCTTCCAAAGACATAGATTTCTTCTTCTGCTGGCTCATATCGTACAATGCTTAAAAAAAAATTTGCCTTCTTCAAGTTCACTTCAGTAGCATCTTGAAACAGGGAGAGCCTTTTGAAGAGCTGCTCAGGCAGAAAAAAATCCATCTTTTCAGCTGCCCACATTTTCCAGTAATTGCAGGTCTGGCCATTATCTTGCACAAACACATGAAGGATGACCCAGCAAGGGCACCCTCTTGGCAGGATCATTCCTGTATATCAAAGCCTGTGCCTTTCCACTGGTCATAGCAGTGCTCTGGCAGCCCATCGCTGTGTCTGTTCATGCTCTCACCATGCTGCTCACAAATACTCTTTTCCAGAGTGCAGTCTTTTCTCTGTCAATGTAATCAGAATTTATGTGTGCAAATCTTCATTATTTACCAGCCTTCCAGGCAGTGAGAGCTGAGAATTTTGCAGACATTAACTTTAAGTTCCTTTCTGGATTGCTGCTGGATTATGGGAGAGCAGCAATTCAGGGATGCACCTCCACTGAAATGTCTTGAGATAGCAAACACCATGTTGACCACTCCTGGTTGGTGAAAAGGGTTTGAGGTCTATCAGTTTGTTGGTTTGCAGTGCAAGAAATGATGGGGTATAATTTAGCCAGTTTAGTGATGGGCACTGTCACTGTCCCAGGATAAAAGCACATTTGTGATTCCCTCTCCTCCAAATGTCTCCAGACACACAGTATCCTGCTCTGTGCAATAACAACCCAGCCTCACATGCCTCTGCCTTGTATCCCTCTCCCCAGTAGTGGGCTGGTGGCCACGGGGGTGAGCTGGAGACAGCTTTCCTCTGCCTCTGCCTCTCTCTCCCCGCCTCCATCTCCCTCTCTTCTTTGTGTCCCATTTATAATTTAAAAGTGCTAATGGAATGATGCTTCCCTTACAGTTTGCAGGCAAATCTCAGTTTTCCCGAATTTTATTTAAAATTGACATTAACTGTCTAGTAAGATCTTCAGAGAGTTTTAAAAAAATCTTTTGAATTCTATTTAGGCGTCCTGATTTAAAAATATTTATCTCTAGGAAAGTATATTCAATAATTTTTAATGTTCATGTAGAACAGAGTAGAATAATGCATTAATCTCACAGGATACTAATATGGCACCTCTTTTTTTTTTTCAGAATAGAGAAGATAAATCTACACTGGATATCGCTGTGGGGTTTTGCGTGGTAGTAATAGATATATAATTATCTTCATCTGGTAAAACATCTATGATGATTTCAGGATTTCTTTTGTTCTTAGAACAAGCGGCTGATGCATCCCATAGGAGAGCAGCAACTCTTCCTGGAGGGCTGGGGACAGGTTGTGTAGGGTGAGGAACAACATTGTCACTCCCGGTGACCATGGTCATTGACCCTGTGACACTCGCTGCATTTGCTGCTTCTTGTGGCCACCAGCAGCAGGCAGGCACTGCTTTTACTGCTCTCTTTGCAGGTGGAGGACTGAGTCATAGACAGACAAAGTGGTGTGGCCAAAACCACAGAGGAAATCTGCAGCAAGTTTTTTCCCATTTAAGCTGACTCCCCAGCCTTGGGCTGCAAAAACATCCTCCCTAATGTGTGAGCAGATATCCGTACATGTGGGCACCTACCACTGCCCATCCTCCAAGGCAGCCAGAAATGCACAACTGCATCACAAGCCTTATATTCCAGCAGTTAAATAAAATTCTCTTTTCACTCCAACAACAAGAAGATCTGTGCTTTTTTCCTCCTGTCAATGCCAAGCCTAGAGAATACAACAAAGTCCTGGGTGGCTGGTTTTGTTGTAAGGTAAAAATGTGGGATGATTATTATCTTGGGAAGAGATGAGGAGGCCTAAAGAAGGTGTCTGAATTATTCAGCTTTCTCTAATGTAAAGCAAGTCATTCTGTTCTGCTTCACAGTCATCTACTGGAAATATTCTGGAATTAAAATGGACACAAGTTTTGGCCTTTATAGTCCCCTGTAATGAGAAGCTTGGGTATGCTGTGAGAAGGAGCTTGTTAATACATGACACCAAAGAGCATTTTTTTATGCCGTGAAATGGCCTCTGCCTGCAGGCATATGGAAGACCATGGTCTGCTCCTGTAGGACCCTTGAAAGAAGGCAAAGGTAAACTCTGCCAAGGAAGTGCCTAAATTCTCTGTGTAACTCTCCATCCTAGCAACTGAAGATATTTAGGGGCCACAGGTCAAGACTGGTGGAAAAGTGCAAAACACAGTGTGAAAAACATTGAAAAATGGCCCGTTTTAAGGATTTAAAGAACTGTAAGGAGGAGCCAGTCTGCAGGGTGATACCATTTCCTTCTCAGAAATGGAGGGGAAAGTTATCTTTGATCTGATCCACTTTCATGATCAGTAAAAGGATTTAGAAGCACTTTCACCCAGTTCCTACCGAGTGAAATTCTTACAGAAGGTAGAAGACAGAGAAGACATCTATTGCTGACATTGGTCTGGAAACTAATAGAGAGGGATGGGGCTCTAGCAGGAAGCAACTCGTAAAAGTTCCTGCAGCAGTATCAGCAATGCACTTTAGCCCCTCCTGAGCAGTTTCCGTCCTGAAGAGGATCAGAGCCGCTCGCCGAGCTGGGCTGAGCCGCACGGGCATCCCTGCCACAGTCAGCCGTGGGACTGACTCCAGTGGCTCTGCTCAGCAGCGGGGAAAAGCCGCCAGAACAAAGCCTCCGTGTCCCGAAGGGAAAGCAGGAGACGCACCCGCACTATTTCATCCTCGGTAGCTGGAGCAAATCACAGCGGCTGGCTAACTGTACTCGACAGAGTTAGAGCACGAGTTAGATCTCGCCTGTGGCTGGTATGAGAAGTGGAATTAAAACATACTTTCTTGATCTGGAATTCTTGTCCGGCAATCAATTCTTATGGGAAATATAATAAGCCCTTTGATGACTTATTATTACAGATCTTTTTGGTGATATTCGAAGTGGTGCAAGGGATTTTTCCACACACATACCATTCAACCTGCTGCATAAAACACAGCTGCAATTCCCAAATCGCTTTGAAATTTTCAGGCCTTGTTCCATGCAAAAAATGAAAAGCCCCTGTTGGGCAGCCCGCAGTGAGAGGTGCTGTGGGATGAGCCCCGCCAGCAGTGGTACTTGCCCCATCCCGCTTTGATGCGCTGGGGGGGAACTCTTCAAAGTTCCATTTCCACCTCCCTGCGCTGTGCTGCACGCCCAGCTCTGTCCCCAGGAGCATCTGACAGCGAAATTCAGAGGCTCCGAAGCCAGAGGCGGAGGGCTGTGCCCGGCTGCCGGTGCTCCGCGCCCGGTCCTGCGGGCTGACAGGAGGGAAGATGCTCTGGGCTCAGACGGGCGACGGACCCTGTCTGCAGAGGTGGGTGTGTGCCCACGGCCGGTGACCTCTGTGCATCTCAGCTGCCTCTGGGGGCTCAGTTTCCTTGTTTTTTTCTCTCTCTTGCAGGCAGGAATGTGCCATCTCTTCTTGCTGCTATCTTAATGTTTCTCTGACCGCATCTGTTATCGCTGCATCCTCAGGAGCTTCTTTACAAGCTGCACTGTTCATTTAAGTAATTTTAAGAGAGCTAATTAAGAGGCAGTGCCCCGTGGGGAAACACACACCTTCCTCAAACTGCAGCGAGGCTCTGGGCTCCTGCCCAAGGCAGCAAGTGCCTGTGTGTGCTGTGAGCATTAGGTGGTGAGAAAGGAGTGATGTATGTGCAGGAGCCCATGGTGCTGAGCAGAGCACAGGCTGACAGAGAAGCCTCTGGCCCACGAAGCGTTTCTTTCCCAGCTGTCCCTCCTACAGACATATGAGGTGAGATGATGAGAAGCCAAACCACAATACTTGTGTAAGCTGTGTCTGAGCACCAGTACAGCATCCATCAGCTTATGGGACAGTCGGGGAGGAGGGAGAAAATCCAGCTGAATTGAATGGGAACCTCCATCTGGAAACGACAGCACTAAAGCAGGGGAATACAGGGAAGGTTTAGGGAGGAACATATGGGTGCTGGATGTGTGGTTGTGAGACAGTATCACAGAGATAAAGTGGGAAGCCAGATTTCAAGCATAACTGAAACAGTGTTAGAAAAAATAAGCTGGAAAAATAATCTCTCTGTCTTTTCTGAGGGAAATGGCCCAGAAGGAGCCTCCTAGGGCTGTTTCATTTTCACCCTCTGACAAAAGGAGATTGTGTGCCAATGCAATAGGTTTCCTCTGGGGAATCTAGATGGAGGTTTTCCCATTCCCAGTCAACAAATAAAATATAATGGATCTAAATATTAAATATATATATAAAAATGGACTCTAAACCTCAGGGCTCACAGACAGACCTGACTGCCCTATCATCAGGAGTTAAATGCAGAGGAGGGCCCCACACAGGCCAAGACTTTGGGAAAACCATGTTCTGCAACCCACACTCACAATCCCATTGGCCTTGGGTACATGTAGGGGACTGCGCTCCAGTTCCCTTATATCCCTTGCCTCCTGCTGCAGTTCAGAGGGAGAGAGTTTGTGAGACACAGTCTCTGCTCTGCCTTGACTTTTTTTTGTGTTCAATCAGTTTTCCCATAAGATCAGAGGTGAAGGCAATCACATCTTACCATGTGGTGATTTCAAGAACAGATGTATATGTTTTTAGCATCAGGCAGGTAACCAAAATAAATCAAGCCCTGACAACCTTGTGATTATATATTCATCTAAGAGCTCTTAAAGCCACCACAAGAGCTTTGTGTCTAGCAACACCTCCCTGCACGAGGCTCCCTCTTGTTTGTGTGGGCTTGCATCCACTCCAGCATTTTCAGTGTCTGTACAATTTTCCCTGGGGAAAAGGAAGTGGACATGTGAGGGAGTGGCAGAAGGGGTTGAGGCAAGTGCCCGTCTTACGGACTGCCAGTTGTCCTCCTTTGGCAAGTGCCAGCACCTCTGGGCAGAGATACAATAAAACATGCCTTCATAAATGTGCAGCGATGATGGGGCTGTGGGGCTGCTCCACTTCACTGCTGCAGAAGGTCACTGTGAGAGACTCTCCTCACTCCCACCCCACAGCAGCATCACTGACAGAGTGTGGTGTAAGGGGATGCAATGGGAACTGGAACAAGAGACAGAGCTGGGCTGTGGTTGTGGGAACATGAGGGAGTTAGAAGAGAGGTCGGGGAAATGTGAAGACTCTTCATGCAATTCGACCTACTTTTGGTGTCTTTAGGGGCAGCTGATGCTCTTTTTGCCTGTTATTAAAAAAGGTTGCTATGGGAAATTCTGTAGCTTCTCCTTAAAGGCAAAGCTGCAGAAGCAAAGCCTGGAGACAGTGCCATGAGGGAGGAAACCCCATTCTGCTCTAGGGTGCATTTCCCCGTGCCACTGGCAGGGCCCAGTTTCCCATGGGCTGCTGATGTTCCCCAGAGGCAGAGCACTCCTCTCCTTGGCTCCCCACTCCCTGTAGCTGACACTGAACCCTGAAACCCCCTGTCTACAAAAAATGACCCATGATGTGCAGCAAACTGATCTCCTTTGCCCTCTCATGTCAGCTTTTCTACATGGTTATACAGCACATGGAGCACTGCATGCAGACATGGACCACAGCCCCTGTGCCCACTGACCTCTACACTGCCTCTTCGCACACGGGCATGCATACAGATGGGGAAAGCTCCTAAATTTATTTTTTAAATGCCATGAAAGAAATTTATTTTCACCCAGAAACCTCCAAGATTTAGTTTGTGCATCCAACCTTGTGTATTAGATGTGGTAAGGAAAACTCCAAACCAGTTTTCCACCCAAACCCTACTGAATGAAACATGGACCCTTCAGAGTAAAACCCAACAAAACAACAGCTAAAACATTGCACCAAAAGCCCCACAGTCCAAGCAATTCTATCTTTGAGCTTAATGTGGTGAAAATGTTCAGAACTCTGGGAATATATCTAGCATGTGTTATCTCTTGCCTGGAAGGTGATACCAGAGGCATGAGATTCAATATTCATCTTCTGTTTGTTATTATTCTTTAGTTTAAATATTTCAAACACACAATAAATGAGAGGAAAAAAATGCTCATTGACCAGTTACATATCTGCAGTCACGAATAGCAGTGTGTGGAAGAAAAACAATATGAAAAGAAATGATAGGCTGAAAATTACTCAGCCAAACACTAATGTATAGTGCTGTTAGTCTCAGAAATGAGAATAGGTCTGAACTGGAGCTCCATCCCAGCCCTCACATGTTTTAGCCATCTGCCTTTGGGTTAAAGCATAGAAGCACAGACCTGCATCAGACATTAGGGGGGTTGTCTACTCAGATGGATGACACCCTTTTGTTTATCTGTTTGCAGTTTCTTACAGGTCGTATGCTCTGTGACTGGGTAAGAGCTGCCTTCCTCCCATTGGTTGCTGCATTCTGGGTTTAGTGGGGATTTCTGGGTAGAGGGAGATATCACACTGACCAAGAGAGAGTTTGCAGATGTGAAAAAGGTATGGATGTAGAGGGGTCGGGAGGAGGGCGGTGGGAGGGTGTTGTGGTTTGAAAACAAACCAGGTGAGAGGCTCTAAGTCAGAAATACAATTTAATGAGAAGAAAAGGAAAAAAAAAAAAAGCAACAATACAAAAAGAAAAAAAAAAAACACTAACAGAGTCAGAATACAACCTGATTAGGGTGATGGAAGCAGTCCAGATGAGGTGGTCTTCCTGAAGCAGTGATCTCATAGAAAGGTCTGGTAGCTCTGGTCCTCTGGGAATCCAGTGAATGAGGGCTCCCTCTACTGTCCCAAATCCCAGTTTATATCCAGGTGAGAATGCTTGGCTCCTCCCCATGGGCGGAGCATCTCACAATGGGATGATGAGTCATGCAGGAGGTCCTTGATGGCCCATTAAAGAGAGATAGCTCCTGGAGGGAGTTATCTCTGAGTCATGCACAAGGCATTGATGGGCCATTAACTGAAGATGGTGATAGAATACATCCTAAACCACAACCCAGGACAGAGGGGAAGGTTCTTCACCAGAGAGGCAGAGATTTTGCTACAGAGGAAGATGTGGGGAGTCTGCTGAGATGCGCAAGGAGAAGGTGCAGCACTCAGACCTGGAGAAAGTCAGCTTTTCTTGAAAACTATTAGGAAACGATGTGGAGTTTGCTGCTACTTAATTCTACTTTAATTTTTACAAAGCCTCTTTTTCTCGCATTTCTCTTTCCAGTTTCTGTCAGCATTGGTTACTTGTACCTCCAGTGCAGGGGTGCCTGCTGGGGGTGCCTGTGTCGCCTGTCTGGCCAGCCCTGGCACCACAGCAACACAGTGGTTCTTGGATTGTCGGGAGTGCAGCGTGGCTATGGCAAAGGAAATGAAAGGAGGGACTCTCCTGTGCTGTATCCAACCGAGTTTATTGGAGGCTCCGGACGTGGAGTCCTCACCTCAGGACACCAGCCTCAGAGAGACCACAAGCCCCTCTGTGCTGTGGCTTTTAACAGGGGGTGTGACACAGGGGAGGGTTCAGTCAGGGACCAATGGGGGTACAGTAAGGGTGTGGCTCTTAACATAATAGACAGGTGCAACAACCATACAAAACACAACAGGAGGGGAAAGTCTGGATCCTGCCCAATCACTCGACGCCTTCCCTGGAACTTTCTGGACACAGGGAGAGGCCCCAGAGTGACAGACAGGACCAGAAGGTTATATAACCAATGATTGACATAAAACCGAACATGGGGTAAACCATATAGGGGGAAACATAGGGGGTTACAGAACAAACCATTATGTAAAACCTTATCAAACAAATCATACAGAAACCTGAGCAAAATACACCACCACACCTCCAGCACTGCCGTGTTTGGACCAATACAGTGGTAGAAGGTTTATGGGACACTTGGAGTCCTTTCTGAGGAGACTCATCAAAGGTGATGCCTGAGCTGTGGGGTTGCTGGTTGGCTGGCAGCTGGTCCATCCACTGGCCCCTGCTGTAGGAATGTGTGGCTTCCTATTTCTTCTAACATGGAGACACATTGAGCTTATTGATGGAGTCTTTGGTGGGGCTTGGAGTCAATGAACAGTGCAGAACATTGCAGGGAGGGGAAAGAGAGGAGCTCGGTGTGTCAGTAGCACAGTGACAGAGGGATAGTTTCTTGTCTTCTCCTGAGCTGCAAGAACACCCAAACACAAACGCTAAGGATCCTGGATAGAAACCTCATTTTTATTTCCTCAGTATGGGAACCCCCATGAGGAAGAAAATAACTTCATCCCAGGAGCTGCTAGAAAGAGCCCTTGAGGCAGTATTTATGCAGCATCAATATCTAGACCTTCACAGGAAGGGAAATATAGTGCACTCAAATTAAAGTCTGTGATCTAAATTGTTCCCTCCTGAACAAAAACAAAACAAACCAAAAAAGGAGTATATGTGATGCTGAGCTGAAATGTTGGATGATGTTTCAGAAATCATTTGGAGGAGAGACATGAGGGTTATTTACATTGATGTCGGCAACTTCACAATTCCCAGAAGTCCAGGAGCCTGCAGCTGGGTTGTCTGGCTCAAAGATAAACCAAGTTACACTCAGGCAGAAACATAAGAAGGTTTCCTTACTCTTCCTGCATTTGTGGGTCACACTAAGCAGTACTGGAATGCAACATTCTCATATCCCAGGAAACATCTGTGGATGTCAAGGGTCTAAATTATATATATATATATACACATATATATATAAAAAGCATTAATATGTTCCATCTGAACATCCCACCTGAGTGCTTGGCAGGTCTTATTTTATTTTGTGTTGTGTGCTTGGAACAGTCCCTGAAGCCCTGTCTCAGAAGCAGCCACTTCTTCTGTTCAGTGTGCAAGTGGCACAGCAGAGGCTCTTTCTGCAGAAGCACTGAGCTCACAGAGGTGTCCCCACAGTGCATGTTTCCAGTCCCATCTGAGCTCTTTCTCTGTGGCTGTTTTCTGCAGCACAGAGCAGGGTTGAATTCCCAGCCCCAATCTTGTCTCCCTGGCTTCGCTGTAGGACACACCAGCCTGCTGCAGATGCTGTGAGGGGCAGCACAGAGGGGAAGGTTATGGGCTCCTGCTGGTTTGGGTTATCGAGTAACTGGAAGCACGTTGGAGGCAGAATATACTGGGAAAATGCAAGACTCTCACTGATTGACACACATGCATCCTCCAAACCTTGGCAACCAAACAGGACTGTAAGTGAATAGTCATGATGGAAGAGGATCTTCTACAGCATCTTCCAAATTAGTAAATCACTGCAGTGAAAGATTTTCTTTGACTAGCAGAATATTTGTAGCTTTGGTGTTTGTTGTTCTAAATTCGGTCTCTTCCATCCTTGGCTTTTTTAAAAAAAATGGATCTGCAGGAAATGAAGTTGATATTTCATTTTATCTGCCAGCTTGTTCTAAAAAGCAGTGTGTGAGAAGAGTAAATGTGACTGGACCCTGACCTGCCTCACAAAAGGTCTGACCCTCTCTCTCCACAAACACTTTTTGACATGTTTATTTGGAGAAGAACATATACAAAGCCAGATGAGCCCAGGCAAAGAATTTGTTCATGAGGAAGGAAAACAGCTAATATTCCCATTTCACCGGGGCTTTTGAATAAATAAATAGAGCAATTAATAATTAATAGATTTAAACTGGAACTCCTTACTCTAGGCAAAATTCCCCTTCAATGAGCTCTTTGCTCAAGCACAATATAGGTCAGAAATTCGTGGTCAGATGTGAAGATTTTAAAAAATAATAATTGTGGGTTGATTTTATCCCCTCCCAAAAGAGACATTAAGTGAAAGAGCCATGTGAAAAGTAGAGGTCTGTATTATTCTCTGGATCTTGTCCAATGCTGGGGAAAGGAGGAAGCTAAAGTGGGTCTGTGTCTTTCTTACGCATCTTTGGTTCAATAGGCAGTAATAAAGGTACCTAGGGGGAGGCATCACAAGGCCTCCTGAGCCCTACTTATTACAGGGCAGGGAGACAATCTGTAGGAGAGCTTCCTGAGTGGGAAAACCATAATACAGCTGGACTCACCACTAATCCCATGCACAAACACAATCTAGAAATTATCCATGGATATTTCTGTGCTCACTGCCTAAAATGACGGCTAACTGCTTCAGACTAACAATTGGGTAGACCTGGAGCATTCTTGCGAGAGGAATCAAAGCTACAACACATGAATCTCATGATTCAGTAGATTTTGAGGGCCCCTTGCTCACTGCTACCTCCTCTTTACATGTTTTTCTTCAATTTTTACTCTGGAGATGGGACACTACAGTCTTAGGAGAAAAAATTTGCAAAACTGAGTCAGTAAAGGAATTTGAATCATTAGTAACTGGATTTTTACTGTGTTTTTTTCAGTTTTGAGTTTTTTTCCCCTGTTGTTAATTTTTCCTAGTTCTGGATTTTCCTCTGCTTGTCAGCTAAATTGCCATTCAAGCAATCTCTTCTGGCTGTATTTCATCCTTGGATTTTACTAATGTCTGCATGATGCTCGTACCCAAATTCTCCATCCACACTTAGTCGCCATCCTGTCCTGCTCTGTTGTCTGCTCCCTGTTTTGTTTCCACAGGACTTCTGATGCTTCTGTTTATCCCACTTGTGCTGTCTGTCCTTTTTCTGCCCAAATGTTTTGCTTGTCTGCTTCTTGCATGTTTCCAGCTCTCTTGAGATATGTACACAACTGCTTTCCTGAGCTAAGCCAGGAGCCTTCATCTCCCGACAAATGCCCCCCACAAATCACATTTCTTTCTGTTTGGAAAAACAGCAAGTGAATGAAAAGACCAAACAATGCACTGATGACAAAGCTTTCACTTTAGTTGGCAGAGATGAAAGGAGACTCAAAGCAACTTCTTGTAGAATCAGACAGGTAAATGGCAAGGAAAGGAATTCAGTGCTATTATTTTCTTTATAAAACTCATTGCAGGGAGGCACTTCAAGTGTTTGTAAAGGTTCCCACATTACCTCTGTCAGATAGGAGAGATAGAAACATATCATGACAGAGAGAGTTCAGAAAGGCCTTTTTGACCTTGGTCAGCAAAGCTAACTTTTGTAGACTGTGAAAGGAATGGAATGGAATCATGTTCTGAAATATTTCTTGGACATACATGCTGAAAAGTTGACATATATGTTTAAACAATGACCCAGAAATTGACCCAGGGATGTCTCAGTTTGTTTTCTCTGAAGAAGGCTGTAAAACTGCTTTCATGCCATTATGCATGAGGCATGAAGTAGCTCTCTGAACTTCATAAACTCTATAAGAGAAATTAAGAAGGCTAACATTTTGTTGGAGGCACATTGTCCATCTATTTCTTGGCCAGGAGGGAAGCTTCATCAGTGTTTTCTCACCAGTCATGGCTGGGGCAGAGGTGATGGCCAGGATGAGCAGGGAGAGGGGGCTGAGTCCTCTAACATGCATCCACCCTCCAGACCTGGCAGGCTTGGAGGGCTGGTCCAGCTCCATCGTGGGAGTGACAGACAAGTCCCCTCAGACCAAGACAGGAAATGGCAAATAACAGCACAAGGGGATAATATGCAGTGGCAATATCTTTTTCTCCAGCAGAGTGACTCATTCAGCCACGGCTGCCAGCCTGGGGCTCATTAGTTGCTTTACCTATGGAGAAGGCAGAGTGATCCGTGATTTGCTGAGGAAATATTAATTGCATAAAAAGATAATTACGGAAAGGCAATTCACTTCATGAAATTACTGTTTTGAGAAGGTGGCAGCTCTAGTGCTGGGGCAAGTGGATAATGCAGGAAGCAGCGGGTGTTACAGTACATTGAGCAATTAAACACACGCTCCTGGCTGAGCTGTGCTCATCAACTGAGCAGCCTGTGAATTGCTCGCCCCCAGCACGCTCGAGATGTCATCTCCGTGACCAGCCTCACTGCCACACAAACACAGCCTCTGACACTGCCCTGCCGCAGTGGATAATTTGGCTTTCCAGCAGAGGCAGGGCTCTCCAGGGCAGCTCTAGGGACCTGCTGCTTTGAGATGGGCTTGGCTCCAAGCTGGGTGATCCCTCTGCCCTGAGCTGCAGAGAAACAGCCAGTGTCTGGTGGTGCAGCACCGCAGGGCCCGGGTGGTCACTGGACCTGGGTGTCCCCTAGACACAGATGTCCCTCTCCAGCGCACACAGCATCTTGTCATGGCTGTTTGCAGGCAAGCCCCACTGCTGGGATGGGCACTGCCAAGTGCCCTCTTGGGATGTGGCTGCCCAGGAGGCTGGGCTGGTCTCTCGGTGGAGTGTGGCTCAGTGTCTGCAGGTGGGCTCCCGCCCTGGCAGGAGGGTTTGGGCCCTGTGGGTGATGAGATGCTCTGGTGATGATGGGGAGAGGGTAACTAACACTGACTGCAGTGCAGCCGGGGCTTCTGCTGCTTTGGCATTTGAGCCCTGTGCACAATCTTCCGAGAAAGAAACAAAGCAGTTTTACCCACTGAGGCCTTGCAGAGAGCAGCAATGCTCTCCTGTGGAGTGAGACTGGTCACGGCAGTAACAACCCTGCTCCAGAGGCCTTTGTACCAGGGACTCAGGAGTGACAAAGGGGCAGAATTACAGGGAACTGAAGTGAATTCAGGGTGGCACAGCTGTTGGCTGGCTGCAAAGATTGTATGGCTTCAGCCTTTGTGTCACATGTGATCCACTTGGATTTCATTAGTGAAAATATTCTCCTTGTACATGGAAGACAGGCTGTGAAGCTGCAGAGGAGCTGATTCAGATGAGAATGTCCCAGCAGAACAATTGGTGCTATTTATAAAAAATGCACTCTTTGCAGTGTATAATTAGAAGCTTTGCCTTCCACACAAAAATTTGAGATAATGGCTCTGAAAGAAAGTGAAGGAAATCCAAACAGAACAATTTCTGTCCTGAAACTCACTTGTTAAAAACTCCTTCAGCTTTTCCCTACACTCTCATCTGGATATCTCATCTCTCCATGTCCTGGCTAAATGACTAGTGCTCCGGGGATGTGGAAGCACTGTAGAATGTTTTGCAGCCAGGAAGGTAGCTCAGGCAGGAAGGTAGCTCAGGCAGGTGGAATTAAAACCTGTGAATTTGTTACACTGTCATACTCAAAAACCACTTTTGAAAGCCCCACCTGTTGATGACAGAGCTGCCTGGAACAGAGGAAGCTTCTGTGGCTGGAGATCTGAACTTCCAAATTGGAGCAAAATGTATTTTCAAAATTTTTTGCGGAAAGGCAAAGCCCAGCTGTTCCCTTTTCTGACTTCGACACAGAAATAGCTTTAACTGGTAATTACATTTTAAAATTTAAAAATACTGTGCCTCCATAATGTTAACACATATCATAGTATGGATTAAAAACATGACATTCATTCTTAGCAAACTTTCAGAGATTTGCTATAAGTGCACACAATTAAAGTGAATTATTAGCTAAAACCTTTTGAAAAGACAGCAAAGTAGTTCACAAAAATCAAAACACAGTGAATCAGAAAGTTGCCCAAGAAAACCTTCTGGATCAGTATTTTTCTTAAAACAGATACAATGTATTCCCACAAGATACCTTGGCTTTCATGAGGCAGCACCTTCTGATGCTGGGCTGTCCATCCACAACAAATCCATCCCCAGCTCAGCAGCAAGCCTGGCTAATGCTGCCAGCCTTGCTGCAAGTGAAGAGCCTCCTCAGCAGTTGTCTGGCATTTTGGGAGATCTCTTGGCCCTGATCCAAGGGAGGAAGGGAAGCCAAGGACCTGGTCAGCAAGCTCTCCCACCAGTTCTGTGGCCTGGGCTGATGCTGGCGGGGTGGGGACAGCCACCCTGATGTGTAGAAGCAGATTTTAATTAAATCCTGTCATATGTCAAAACTCTTGGAGTCCAAACACCAACTACTTCTCCACCTAGACAGAGAGTAGCCCATCAGAGTATGTGAGATCTCAGGTGCAGGTGCTGGGATTGCTGAGTGCATTTTCTTGCCATATAAGCTCACTTTAAAAAAATTAGAAATTGTTGATAATTGAATTGTTTTCATATATATATATATATATATATATATATATAATTATATATAATTGTTTTAAAGTCATAGAAAAATTTGCTTTAAAAGCAGTAAAGGGAATACTCACAGCCTTCCTGCAGAGCAGCTCTTTTATACTCCTCTTTTGTGGAGAGATAAAATGAGGTGCTGTGGATCAGCATAAATATCTGGTTTGGAGATCAGACAAATAGCTAGATGCACAGCTAGAAATAGAAACCAGGAAACTTATTTTTCACTCTGTGCACAACAGTATCATCCATTCTCCTGCTATGGGAAAGGGAAACAATGAAATTATCATGGGAATGCTGTGAGTATTTGGAAGGCTGGAAGGAAAGCATTTCCTTCCCCACAGGTAGCTCTGTGTTGGCTACCCTTCTCTGCTGACCACAGTGAGCAGTATCAGACCCTCAAGTCTTGTGTCCTGAGGAAATGTGTTATTTGTATTTCTGACACTTACTGGCTTCCATGAACCCCTCATAGCGACAAGACTACCCTTATTGAGCCTTCCAAGCATCCTTTGGGTGGAGAGGGAAGATCTGGTTGCTCACCAACTGGGGACAGTGTACTGAGCCAAGTGGCACTCCCTCTCACAACATCTTTCTCTGAAATCGGAACATACACCACTATTTGGAGACATGTTCACTCCTGACCCCCCAAGCTACAGCCTCACAGCAAATGTGGTTACCATAAGATTCTTGAAAACTGTCCTAATTATTACCATCTTTGTTTTTAAAAATGATCTTACCTAGTTACTTGACATATGGTCCAGAATATATGATTTTCTGTGCTCTGCACTTTGATGCTAGTAATTGTTCCTCAAAGTTAATTCTTTCCACCTCTGTTTGCTGAGCTCACAAGAACTTGCTTAGGATTGAGTGATAAATGTTTAAAAAGTGCTTCCAGCAGCGTGGACTGAAATTTGGCAGGCTAAATCCTGTTCAGGGTAGATACAGGCTGGATCTGGATCAGTTTTATCCAAGCAGAAGGCACGGCCACTGCATCCTTCTGTCTAGGACATAGCAAGCAACCTGCTAGCAGAAGGATGATGACAATGCAGCCTCTACCTGCAGATGGGCTGCTCCTGCAGCCTGGGACCATTTTCAGCATGCTCATTTGACCAGAAGGAAGAAGCTGTGCATAGGACTGGGGAGTCACCTATAACCTCCAGCATGACTGGTTTGATTTAGCATGGATAATTCCTTAGGCATCTGGTGATCAATGGGACCTGCTTGCAGCTGAGCCCCTTAATGCTGTTCACTTTTCAAAGAGATGTAGTAATGGAGTAGAACAGGCAGTAATGAAACTCTGAAGGACCCCAAAGTAGAGCTTCTTTTTCTCTTCCTTTAATTGCAAGGCTAATGTTCCACATAAATATCTAGCAGCTGGTTATTTGTGTATGTCACTTTGAAAGCCTGGCTAAAGAACAAGAGAGAGTACAGCTGGGAGTCAAAAAAGCTTTCAGAGGAGATAAGGCGCTTGTCATCAGCATTTCATGGGAGGGGCATTCAGACAGCAACATGATTTTAAAAGATTAAGTGCAGAGAGTATTAAGTTCATACAGAATTTAAATATTTATTAAACATATGTACCAGAGGCAGCCACAAAGCACCAGCTTTAACAGAGGACTTCTGAGATAAAAGGTGAAATACAAGTGGTGTATAATGCACTCTGGTTCAAAGAAGGAGAAATCCGTCAGACATTGCTAAATGAAAAAAAAAAAAAGGATAAACCTCTGAAATGAGCTGAGCAGTAATTGCCTAATGTCAAAAAGACAAAGCACAGGGTTCTTCCCTCTGTTCTCTTTATTATTTATAATTAACTTTTTGCTCAAACCTGTGCCATAACTGCTCCGGGTGCAGTCACCGTCTGGGAAGCTACCGGAGGCTGACATTTTAAAGGCAGGAGGGATCTGAGCTAGCCCCTGAAAAGCAGAGTCTCTGCCTCTGTAGAGAGTTCCTCTGATTTCTCATGCAAATATATGGATAAATATCCAATTATCTGTATCTGACAGACAGGCATGTCTGTATGAATAGAAACATGCAGCTGTGTGCTCATCTCAGACTCGGTGTTTAGAGACTGTCTCCTGCCTCAAGGAAGCTGGCATTCAAGAGGAGAGATGTGTTACCTCCCAGACATCAGCTGAAACCCCACGGAAGATCGAGTGAGCCACCTCGGACAGGGCTGGCTCCCACGGGCACAGGGCAGTGGAGGATCAGCTAATGGTCCAGAAGCACAGCACGCTGAGGGGCAGAGGGCTCATGTGACACAGCAAGTTCATGTGCTGGGCTGCTGGGCACCACTGCCAATGGAGCCCGTGTGGCTCAGTGAAAATAAGAAAGAAAAGTGAAAGTAATCACAAGTGAAGACATGAAAGTGAATACTTGCAAAACAAGAAAATCTTGCTTAGGCTCAGAAAGCAGGATTTAGAAAGGGATCAGACACTGCAGATGAGAAACTCTGCAGGGACATCAGTCAGAGGAACTCAGCCTTAATGTGAGACTCTTTTTTTATTTCTTAAGAAATAACACTAAAATTTGAGCTCCAGATGATCTAATTAAGCATGTTCCTGTCATCTTACCTTAGTCTAAGTAATATGAAGTATATATCTGTTGGTACTCACCAGCAAGCTGGACCTTTTGATATTTTTCTCACAGAAAATCTTGACTCGTCTCTTTCCCTCACCTCCGATATTTATCCATTACCCAAATTCCACTTAGCTTAACTAAAGCAAGGATGGCGTATGATGCCTGTTATAGTTACTCATTTCTGGTAAACCACTATCCATATTCATATCACATGCTATTTCTAGTGATTATAAACAATTTCCTCTATAATTCAGGGCTACTTGACTATTTATAGACATATTAAAAGAGTTAAAATTATCTAAGGGCCAGCACTTGAGAACATGATCAATTGTTAGCACCAGTGCCAGGGTGAGAAAAACCTGTGAGAATGTGGCTTGAAGAGGTGATATTGGATGGAGGAGTTTCCCACCAGCCATTTCCAAACAGGGGTTTTGCTCTCCAGATGAGAGCCCCCATCACAGCGGTTCCTTGGTGCCACAGGACTTCCTTTCCCACTCTTCAGAGAGCTGGCTCTGAGGCTTGCTCTGCAGTGCAGGTGCTGCTGTCCTTGTTCACTGTGCAGGACTCCACTTTCAGGATGGCTGTGTTCAGCCCTTTCCTGTCAAATCCATGTCCTTTAAGTTACCTCCAAAATGGAGAAATTTTTAGGCATTTCCTAACTCCCTGGTGTCATAAAGTCAGAAAGCTGAGCGGACTTAGAGCAGCCTAAGCTAATTTACAAGATCCATTTACTGGCAGGATTTCATTTCCTTTTGGATTTCTGAAACACAAAAAATTTTCAAGGCTTTCTCCCCCCTGTTTTTTAAATGCTTGCCAAATGGTCCTGCAAACACATTGACATGGACGCTCTCAACACGGACAGTCTCTGACTGTGCAATTAATGACTCTCAAATATTTGCACTGTGGGAATGTGGGAGTGCTATTGTTTTTCTTCCCAGGCAAGCATGATGTCCACATCACTCAACACCCCCTTCCAAGGTTTTTGGAATAGCTGTGAGAATGTGCCCTGCACAAATAGCTGCATGACATTTTTATCTAGACCAGATTTACTTTATGTGCTTTCTTCAAATATTTGTGGGATATAGATAAATGCATCAGGAATGTATGGTAGGGAATGAACTTTTAGAGGAAAACAGTGTCACAGAGATACTGCAGCTCTTTCTGCTCCAACCAGCCCTGCTTACTTTTGCAGCTCATCTCTGGGTTTTAAATGGTCTTGGACAAGGCCCCAGAATTCAGGTAAATTTTTCAATGAAAAATGAGGTGGGCACCACTCACACATCTCACAGAAGAGCTGTTTTCCTTCAGTCTTGGGTTTTTTTGTGACTGTGTGTTCCCTGTCAAGCATTTTCTTATTGCTCCCTCACCAGACCTAATGCAGGCCAGTTTGACAGTCATTACCAGGGCTAACAATGCTGGGACCTCTCACCTTTCCATGTCCTTTCCCAGGAAGGGAGGTGGAAAGGTGAAAGTATCCACAAGATCACCACGAGGAAATGGGCATAGCACTGTCACACTGCCATTTCCACTGACAGGGAAGGACATTCAGGTTGTTGAGCAGAGGTCTTTCATGCATGGTGAGTTCAAGGGAAAAATTGATTAATTTGTTCAACATTTTATAGTATAAAGTTGAAATGCTTGAAAATCAGAACTCATTTTGCCTGCTGAGCCCGAATGTACCCAAGAAGTAGCAATACCTGCATCTCCACCATGCTTTTTGCCCATGTTGGTATGAATTCCAGATTTCTAGAAAAAGAGGTGAGGGCTAGACCTGCCTAAAGGTCTTTTAATCTCCGACCTTTGTTTTGAATGACCTTCTTGTCTAGTTTTGACTGAAGGGATGTCATAAACTGGGAAGTCCTCCTCCTGATGGAGGTATTGAAAGTACAGTTTGTGCCAAGCAATACCAAACTGACTGTACTGAGCAACTCAGAGACTGCTCTGGGAAACCAGAAACCTGTGAAAACTATTGATGCTTGACTTTTTATTTTTTGTCATAGTTAGCTTTCCAAATGTCAGTGCCACTCAGTTTGCCAGCAGTAGCACCACTGTGCTAGAAACTAAACTGGGGTACTGATTTTATACAGAGTGGAAAACAAAAACACTTCAAACTGTGCCATGATTTTATCCAACCTCAGGAACAGCCAGGAGGTTTTCACAGTCAGAGTTAATCTGACACATTTTTTTTTTATGCATTCCAAAATCCAACTTGAATTTGAGTTTTGCTCTCCAAAAAAAGGGCTGTATTCAACAATGTGCCTGTTTGAGTAACCTCTGTAGACAGGAAGTGAGAAGCTCACAGGTAAATGTTACAGAAAGCCCAAAGCCCTCTTTGCACAGCTATTCTTAGCAGAGACTTTATTGACCCAACATCATCTGTATTGCTTAAGATGCCAGTTCTGGTAAAAAGTGCTAGACTGACAACTGTGGGGACTCGAGGTTTGTTTACTTACTGAACCAAGAGAAAACAGCAGCAGGGAATACTTCCTTCCCAGCACTCCCTGCCAACTTTATTCTTATTACCTAACTTTTGTACCCAAGCAGTTTTTTAGAGCTGCAGCCAGCAGCTCCTGCTGCTGAACACTGTCAAAATAGACAATCTCTTCCATTCTAGCAAGCAGGACCAGGATAGTAAAGCACTTCTCACTGCCATGAGATTTCCAATGAAATGGCAGCTACATTCTGCGAATTTTCACTGTCCTGACCAAGACCTGCAAACTCATTTTATGCAGGGAACAGTGTGAACACCTGACATCACCCATCTCACCATCTTCTTCGGCTGCCATCAAAATCCTGGTTTAGGAGGACCCTGACCTAAAGCTGTGATATGTTGGAGTGGTACACATGCTTTAGCCAAAAGAAGAGGAGCAGCAGAAGGAAAACTAGGACGAGGGGATAGTCAGTAGAAACAGTGCATTACTGAAATGTCTGTTTCCCACAGGGGCAGCAGAACAAGACAAACTTGTGAAAGTTTCCTCCAGTGGTCAGGGCTGAAGCTGAAGAACCTGACAATTTCTCGGTCTGGGAGGGAGCTCCAGTGGAAGGAGATGGCATCCCGATTTGGAGTCCATTCAGTTCAGCACCCAGAGACAAGTGCAGCCCTCCAGCACAGATCACTCTAATTGCATCCTATTTACAGGGTAATTGCCCTATAAACAGACACACACATACAGCATAAGATAATTTGGATCTGTAATTATGAGCAGTTAGCAACATTCATTGCTCCCTGCTCTACTTATCCCTAATGAATGGCCTGTGCAAACAGCGGACTAGGTACTGGAACAAATTTAAGTGTGACATGGGCAAGGGGAGTGC
Source organism: Sylvia atricapilla (assembly GCF_009819655.1). Classification (NCBI taxonomy): domain Eukaryota; kingdom Metazoa; phylum Chordata; class Aves; order Passeriformes; family Sylviidae; genus Sylvia; species Sylvia atricapilla. The sequence continues at coordinate 22,573,907 of NC_089145.1, read as the reverse complement.
CAGAGGTCAGCACCATTTGTCACAGAGTGAGGAAATGGAGGAGTATCAATGTCTAGCAGGAGCAATGAGCAGATCCCCAAAGCCAGGGGGTTAGGGGTCACAGGAGCAATGCACGACCAAAGGATTCAGAGGACTCAGACTCTTTTTGACCTGGAAGTGCAGTTTCAGGAAAATAATCTGTGTGTCTTTATGCATCAATTTCAGTACCTACAAGACAAGGCTGGCCTCCTCATTTCTTTGAAAGTGAGATGGGACACAGAAAAAAAATTATGGAAGAACTGAGATATTCTGGTTTTTTAACAATCCAGAAGGGATCCTCATATATTGGAGTTCAGTAAAGGACTTTAAAGTCTTAATGGATGCAAAAAACATTAGAGATATATGACTCAAAGGTGTTATCACCTGATGAGAGAGACACTGGCTGAAGAGGCTCAGGAACAACCCCAAAGTCAGAAATTTTAGGACCAGACAAAGCCAGATGTGTTTGAGGTGTTGGCAGCAGACTATAAGGAAACAGGCACTATCTCATCACCTCAAGCTTGTGAAACAAAGCAATTTAATGCTGAGAAACTATATTCTTTGTGGCAAAGAAAGCCCTTCTGGGCCCAACAGATGGAGAAAATGGAGTTTTCTGTCCCTAGAAGCTACAGTTCTGGGAAACAGAGCTGGGCCCTAAGTGAATCAAAACTGTCTGTGAGGCTCTCCAGCAGATCTGTCATTTGCTAAACAGTGATGGTAATGATGAAAAAATATCCATGTTCTAAAAAAATCTACTGCAAAGGGAAACCACCCAGCTGGGCTTCTACTCTGTGTGAATTCAGGCTGTGGTGTTATCTGGGAGGATGCCTTCTTGCTGGCAAATGTTAGCCCGTACCTGCTGGAAGAGAAAAAAAAGCAAAACATTTTTTCTGGCCCTGCTCTCCTGTGGAGGTGTATCCTTCCAGGAGTGACTCAGCAGCTTAGACTGGAATTGCTCTTTTGCTGCCCTCCATTTGTTTCTTGCATTCCAAGGAATGCAGGTAATTTACTTTGGTCTCCCCAGGCTGATCCTCGAGATGTTTGCTCTCTTTCCCTCCCAGAGGACCATGCTCCCCTCTGGATTGTCCCGTGCCATCAGGGGCAGAGCTGGTGCAGCAGGGCTGTGTGGGGTGGCCGTGCTGCTGCTTCCTCAGAGGGACAGCACTCAGCCTTAGCACTCCTGCACCAAGAGGGTGCCTTATATAGGAGGCAGAAAAACCTCATATGCACCCTTACTTTTGAGGAATTAAATATCTAGGAATTAAGCACGAATTTCTGTTCTCTCTTGTTTGATTAAGGTTAGAAAATACTGTCTCGGTGGGGCTGGCATCTTTTCCCACATATGGCCTCCGGCGGCTAAGGCTTCTTCTTTTTTGAACTCAGCAGCTAGTGCCCTTCCCACTAGGTGCCCTGATCCGAGAGAACTTGTTTAATGAAATCTCCCATCTAATGGCAAAATTCCCTGACATAGGGACTTACTAGGCCCCAGGAAATTTAGGAAAAAGCAGAGGAGTTTTTCCACCCGAGCACAGCAGAGTGTGAGCCGTGGGTGGGTGAGCAGCAGGCTTGGCTTTGGTGGCTTTGGAAGGCAGTACTGCATCTCCCTGGGGAGGGGCAACTCCGACCTACCCTGCGGGACCCATCCTCCCACTCCGTTTGAGGAAACACTGACAGAGGCTGCCTCTGGTCCATCTCCTTCCTGGCATGAGCTTGTCTTTTTGGACCCCTATTCCCTTGAGGTTACCTGTGTTTTTCTGTGCTGTACAGAGAAGGTTTCATTCAGATATCAGCCTCACCCTCCCATCACTCCGCTCTTCTTCACATTTCTGCTCTCTTAAGCCAGGAGAGCCCCATTGCCTCTGCTGCAGCCCTGGATCACCCCAGCAGGCTGCCCAGCCCCATGGAGCACAGCATCACAGCAGGCCAGGCTCCATGGTGCAGTCCTGGCAACCCAGCAGCCTGCTGCCAGGAGCTCTGCACAGGGAGGCATTAGCCAGGCACAAGCCTGTCGACCTGGAGCAATGCAATGCTGGCACTGCTTCAGCTGGAGAGCTCAGCAGGGCCTGGCTCTGGATAATCACAGCAACATAGGCACAGCCTCCAGGCTCAGCAAATGCTGTATTTAATGCGAATAAAATAATTACAGGAATGGCACTCACTGTAGTTAGAAACAAAAAAGACCTCTCTGCACCTCCAGTGTGTGTTACCACTAAGGAGCACTGTTTAGTTTCTTAATTTAAATTTTCTTTAAATTCTGTTTCCTGCCTTGGAGGATTTGAGAGCTTTTGAGAATTAGTAATGGGAGGAGAGAAGAGGGGAAGAGCTTGAAACAAATTCTGTGCCGGGCTCCAGGAACATTCTGGGGTCGGATCCTTCTCACTCCACCAGCAGCCAAACTTCTGCTTGGACCTAGAGGGAGCATGAAGAAAAGGTTTATTGAGTGGCTGGCTAAAGGACAAGATCCTTTTGGCAGCATGAGGAATTGAAGCAGCCCATTCTTATCTTTGGCACTAGAGCAGCAGAAGGGCCCTACCATTAAAGTCAGAGAGAGACCTAAGATGCCGTTTTTAAGTCCCCTTTCATAGACAGCAGTTGCAGTAAGAAAAGTCTTCTTTAAATTGCCAGCACATACTGAACTGCCTCATGATGAACAGATTTTGGCAGTGTGTGAACATTGAGGATGGATTATCTGGACACATCTGTGGGCTGCAGATGGGGCAAATGTTTTGCTGAACTTCAGGAGACCTTAGGATCTTGGCTGTGTTCACAGAAGGAGCAACAATTTCAGGAGCTTCTGCAAAACAGCACCCGCAATAACAAGCATTTTTCCTTGTTCTTTCCAGAGCTGCATAAGTCTTCCAGTGTATTAAGAACAAGGCTAGCCTGTAAGTCCTACCAACATCCATCAGGAAGGATGATACAATAGAGCATGGAAGAAGTGTATGTGGGAGGAAAGGAGGGGCATGAGGAGATCATCTACATAATTTTTAAATCCAGGCAGATCAGATGTATTGAAGCAGCTCCTTACATCCAGGGAGATGCAACAGCTGAGCAGGTGATTAATGAGGCCTCGGCTTGGCTGTGCTGAGCATTCTGCCAAGGCGTGGGAAGGGACACAATTCGGCGAGCTGGGGTGGAGTTGCAAGGAGGCAACTTTAAAAATTGGTACCATTTGTCAGCTCGCTGCTTGCTCAGCCTGGGCAATTCCTGCCTGTCTGGGTTGCTCCGAGTGTGGAGAAGGGGATTGCAACCAGGTGCTTTGATAAAAAAAATTAATCGCTAAAATTATTTCTTGATTTAAAAAAGATAATAAATTTCACAGTAGCTCATAATGGCAGATCAGCAAACACATTAATCCTTAGGTTCCTTGGAGAGGAGCAATGGCAAAGATCAGTGAGCCAGGTAAGTTGAAAGAAAAATGAAAGAAATTAACATAATATAACATTGACCTCAAGGAAAGTAGAGGGAGAAATGTGCCATGGCAGGTTATAGTGCATAAAGAAGGAGGAGGGAGAGCGTGCTGGCTGAAGCAGCACAACAGGCCTTGGGAGAGCCATAGCAACAGAAACAGATTGAGGTGATAAAGCAAGAAATGCTTCACAGGGAGAGGTTTCTCAAGGCATCTCAAGAGGGATGATTGAACAGGACTGAACCAAGACCAGCGAAAAAAATCTCCTTGGGATCTGCTGGCACTTGCTTTAGGAAATAGACCAGTGGAGGTCAAAGCAGTCTCTTACCTCGATTCAAATGAACCCTGACATGTCTGGTTTTCTTGGAGCTGGAGCACTTCTTAGGTCCAGCAAAAGTTAAGGCAGCATTAGTAATTACAGTGCTTGGCTCTAGCCCTAATGCCCACTGGAGTGCACATTGTACAATAAGATGTGCAGCCCTGCATTCCTGTGCCATTTTATTGTGCAGTGTCTTAGGCAAGTAATCTTATTAGACTGTGGCAGAAAAGATATGAAAAGGATAATTAATTTTATCACATTATTTTGAAAACAGACTGCTGTTGATTTTGAAATAGACAATGTTTCCTCCTCTATATAGAGTCTGAATTTTAAACCCAGAAGGCACAGGGCAATTCAGCCTGACCACCTATTTCAACAAGCTGGCCAGACTGTCTTACCAACAATTTCAGTTTCAGATAGGTAGCATCTGTTTAGGATCCACCACCTCTGATTGCTTTCTTTTTCCCAGTCTTCAGCCCATTGCAAGAACTCTTCCAACATTCAGGTGCAGATTAGAGCCTGTTCAAGCTGCCAGGTGACAGGAAACCTTCTCTAAATATGCTCAGGATTGCAGTAATAAAGTGCTCAGCAAACAATATTGCCATTGCAAGGTGTTTTTTTGATAAGATTTCTTCAACACATTGCTGATGATGCCATCCTTGTGATCTTGATCAGGCATCATTTTGGGAGGGGGCTGGATGCCATGCTGGTAACAGCACAGGCGCCTTCCACTTTCTGCTCCGAAGCTTTCTACAGATTTTATATTCCCACCTCCATGTCCAAAGAGGCATTTTGGTCTTGCAGGAGGCCTGCAAGAACTATATCACTGAAGTTTCCGAAAGGCTAATCCATGGTGAGCAAAAGCCCATCCATCCATTCATCCACCAGGAATTTAGAGAGACAGGGTGAAACCTTGTTCCCCTCTGAAAAGGGAGGCCAAACTGCTCCCTTCTGCTTCAGTGGCACTTGTAGGATGCACAACCCTCAGTTTCTGTCAGTGGTAAATCTGCCTCTCCCACAAGGACTAATGGGACAATCAATATACCCAGTGCAGATATTGAGGGCCAAAATACGTGCCGTTGGTAAATTGTAAAGGATAGGGTAAGAGTGGGCTTTAATTTTGTTTGCTAGCAGACTTCACCACATGTTGTGTGAAATAAGATATTACTAATGCTGTTAATCTGCAGTGACAGCAATCTTTTTTTACTCTGTGTGCTGAATGCTCACAATCACTAATCACTGGCACTTGCTTTTCTTCAGTTCTTTCCTTTAATGAGCAATTAGCCTGTACAATGGTGGGCCCAGGGTGGATATAATTTTCAGGTGGATACCTATGCAACATCATTCAATTATTACAAAAGCTGCATTAACTGAGTTAAATTATTAAGAAATATTTCCTGATGTATGAAGTGGCAGCTGTTCTGGGATGAGGGGAATTCTCCAGGCTCGTAAAAAGCATACGAAAGTGCAGCCTAGGTCCTCATTGCAGAAATATCTTTGGCTGCCTCCACTCAGCCTCTTAGATTGCTCTTAAGCTTGAAACAATCTTAAACCTACATGTGCCAGAATAGGGGGGAAAAAAGCCTCAAAACTTGAATTCAGGGCTTGGACCCTGAGTTTTGGGAAACGGTGGCAGAGTAATGCCCCAAGTGCTGGCTGCCCATGGGATGGCACATCAATAGAAAAGGAGTCAGGTTTGTGTCCTGATCTTGCTTTGTCCAAATTAAAAACGTCTAGACAAATAACCACAGCCATTTTTCCTTTTATGGAGTCAAACTAGATAGAATGGCCCTCTTCTTCCTCTTGCTGTCCTACTGTTTTGCACATACAACCAATAAATCAAGTGAATGAAACTGCTTGCAAGTATGGCAGTTCCACTCAGAGCTAACTCAGATTCTGCAGAAATGCTGTAGAATAATTTTGTGGAACTTTTTTCTCCTGTGCACTTCTAGCTTCATGCTTATGTGCATGTATTTGATCTCTTTTACTCTTAAAATATATCAGAAAGACTAGGAGACATTAATGATGAGATAGATGGCAGGTCTAAATTGCATTATCAACACTGCTTTGTCATCCACCATCTGGGTAAAATAACATGTAATAGAAATGGAAGTTTAAGTCAAAAAATCTGTTCAAAGGATTCAAGCTTTGCCTCTAGCTTTACAGACAAAGCTGTATGACAACAACTACAGAGGGCAGTTTATTTTCTGTCTTCAGAAACAGAGCTCACTGGGATGCTCTTCAGGCAGTATGCCTGAATTTAGAATTCCGTGGAAACTCAAAGAAGGGAAAATGACCCTCCAGGATCCCTTTCTCTTCCCAAGTCAGTTGCTCAGCTTAAATGCTGAGATACACTACTGGATGCAATATGAAAACATCGAATATATTGTGCCCAGCTTCAGATTTTTAAGGTCTCAGATTTTTGGTTAGTGAGGAAGATGTTGTCCTGTGCTAGAAGTACAGAGCATCTCCTCCTCTTGTTCTGCCCAAATGCTTGTAGACACAGTTCAAGAACCTTCATGATCCTGAGATTCTGGTTTGTTCATCATCTACCTTTACCTGTGACAGCACCAAAATGAGGCATGAGAGCTGCCACTGCTAAACCCATTGCAGTGAGTGCAGATCTCTTGGGAATTTCCTCCCTCAGACCTTATATCTAGCTATGAATAGAGAACAATGCAAAGCACAATTTGCAGGGCATTTTCTTTGTTGCTTAGCTGGATGCCTTCTATCTGAACAGGTGAATACAACCCAGAACACGGTATTTTAAGCAACTTTTGTTTACTTCTTCATTGTGCTGGAGGCCTGAATTGTGCTACACATACTGAAGTGGTGGGCACTGACTGTATCCTGCAGCTAAATTCTTCCATAAATTCTTGAGAGATGGACTGGGCTGGCCATGGGTGTAATCAAGGCAGGTTTGCCCTGAACCCTTAGCGGCACCCCACTTTTCTTCTGCTTAGTTTGTAATAGTGTCTACTAGCTGCTTTCCACTCTCTGCTGAGAGAGGAGGCTGATCTGAACGCAGGAAAGGTCACAGGAAATTTGAAACAATCAGAAATCTGCTGGTGGAACTGGCTGTAGGCAAAGGTTTCTCTGTGGCAGCCAAACACAGAGCCCCTCTGCCAGTGGGACACACAGAGTCCCTGCTGCTGGATCAGCTCCAGGGGTGGGCAGGGAGCGAGGAAACCAGACACAGCACCCGTACACGTCTTGAGATGTCACCAATGGACCGGGACATTCTCTTCTGTACCCACCTGAGCTATTTGCTTGGTGGCATTATTTAAATGTCAGTCTCCTGGAAATTGATTCTCCTGAGTTCTAGAGGAGGAAGCAGTAGGCTGGGTCCTCAACACAGAGCTTCTGGAGGAAGAGGAGCAGTGGAGCTGAATTTTTGAGATGAATGCACAACTTTTGTTGTGGTCACTTCAGGAGAGGGGTAAGTAGTCCAGCACTGGAGCAGGTTGGCTTGTTGAAATAGCTGTGAAATCTCCACCCCTGGGAATATTCACAACTTGGCAGAACAAAGGGCAAGTAACCCCACATGAGTTTGCCCTGCTTTGGATGAGATGATCTTCAAAAGCACGTTTCCTCCCAAATTATCCTCTGGCACTCTGATGTCATGTCAGGGTGACATGGTTTTTGAAATGACTGTGAATGTTCCCAACACGGGCTGGGCAAAATGTTAGAACATAGGCAACTAAATTTACATTTCCAAACTTTAGGTTAATAAAAGTCACCAAAAGTCCAAATCCACTGATGTAGTTGGGCTCCTTAAACAAAAAACGTTGTTGCTTTTCACAGATCACCTTAGCCTTTCCTTTGCTTTGTTCTTTTGTGTTTTTCTTGTAACTTAATAATGAAGAAATCTGATTTATTTACTAAAGCTGACCAGAAAGAAAAGATTTTTCTTTTTTTTTTTTGCAAAAGATCAAATGCAGAGCTGTATAAAGATTACAAAAGAAACAAACAAAAAACCCAAACAAAACCAAAAAAACCAAAACCGTAGCACCACTTGCTCCCCCAAACACACTCTCAACAGCCAGGAATTGTAAATTCTACAGAAGCATCCAGACAGCCCAGTTCTTAAAGCATTTATCTTAGGCGTGGGCAAGGCAGAGTTAAGATCTTTATTCTTTCTGGTTCATTATGTGGTCAATGCTTTAATTATATTTGTTTTGGCTTAGGATAGAGTGGGTGCAACCTGAGATCTGCTAGGGGATCAAGGTCTGAAGGACAGCTAGAGGAAAAAGCCAGCTTTGTTCTCTAGCTTTCATCCAAAATCATGCTGGCTTGCATTCTGTACCAGGCATAGTTGGAATGAAATGACAGATCTGAGCCCATAAACCCGAGAACTGAAGAAAACTCAGTCACGCTGGTAATTCATTAGTCTCCCTGAGACAGGAACACAGGCTGACCAGCAGAATTCCATTAACTGTGTAAGAGGCGGAGTCAAAACAACACAAAAGTGCACACCCTCAGCAGAGATGAACTATTTTAAAGCATTTTTCAACATTTTCAAAAAACATCCAACATTTTCCTTTGGGTCAGATTTTTGCCTGCTCTTTTTCTGCTCTGCTGCAGGTTGCACTGATGCACAGTCCTGTTTTCTGCTTCCATCTCTGCTGGGGAGGTGCAGCAGACACTGGGGCTGCCACTCTAATGACAGGTGACAAACTCATCAGGTCCTGTTGCAATCCATCTGTGGATTAAAGCATAGACTGGCTGATCTGCCTTACCAAGACTGTTGGGAACCTGTTAGAGCTGCTGTAAATGGAGCAGAAAAAACATCATCCTTTCTTTTTCAGATTAAGGAACTCATTTTGGTACAGCCCGGAACACAACTCTGTGAGGGCATTACTTGAGAGCTTGCACAAGTACCTTTCCTGCGACAGTGCTGAATTCCTCAAAAATAATTCAGTCATGAATAAAAAACATACTAACCATTAAGTGTTTAGCGAAACCAAAAGTAAAAATTGGCAGGGAAAGAAATGTTCTTTTTAAACTTCTGAAAGAGCACTACAGGCAAGAGGGAGTAAACAGTAATATCAAAGCCTAATAATAATGCTGCTTGAGGACTCCTCTAAAGTAATGAATATGTTTTTAATAAGCATATTTCCCCATTTTGGCATCTCTGGGTTCACACAGAGATGTAATTCCATGCGCAGAGCGTGGCTGTGAGGATGCACCTGAAATGCCTGGGGACTCTCCAGATGGGGAGATGGGGGTATGTAGAGGAACAGTCTCTATTAGAAGGGATTTAATCTGAATTCTTTCTCAAAGATGAGAAAAAAATCCAGAAAAGCTGGCAATCTCCCAGACCCTGTTGTGTGCCTCCTCTAAAGATGAATGCACAGCAAGTTCTACCCAAGAGTGTACAAGACCCAGTCACTGAGCAAGGCAGAGCATCGGTGTCCTGGCTGTGCCTCCTGGATCGTGCCACTGTCCCAACTCCTGGGCAAGGGCCACCAGCCTCTGAGGCAGCCACAGGGAATCTGCTGGCAATGCCCCAGTGGCACAGCGTGACAGCCCATCTGCCCAGGGCCTCTGACACCTCTCTCATGGATCTGTAATAAAATTAATCTTTCCTCTGCACTGTCGGGTGAGGGAGACAGTGGGGAGGGGCAGGCAGAATTCAGGTATGATTATCTTATCTTCCCATGCTTTTTGCCTTTTAGTAAATAAACCTAATAAGATACTGGGCAGCAATTCAATCTGTCATGCTTCACACATCAGAATAATTCAGCCAGAAATAGAAAGCATTCAACCCCCATTAGAGGCAGTGCCCTAAAGAACAGGCTGATTTCTCTGTTTTTTGGCTTGTAATTTATTTCACATCAATTATGCACTGCCAACAAAAGTAGCTTCGTGCCAAGCTGTGATCTGTTCTTTTAAAGACATCCTAACCATTTTGCTTCTTTTCAGACTGTTTGTTGGCAGGGCCCTATTGACAGCAAAATCTGAACTATGTGAAGAAGTCACGTGTGGCACTTCGTTCCCAGTGCTGCAAGGTAGTTCCCTCTGAGGCATGAGGTCCCGAGCCAGCTCTCCCTAAGGTCATTTCCTATCATTAAGAGGAATGCAAATTTTGCCTGGCCTTGTTCTGATTGTCTCTGAGAAGGAACTATATGCTTAGAGAAAAATGTGACCATCCCGATGACCACGAGATTGACCACACATACCCTGACACTCACCCCTTGGCAGATCAGGGATCCAATCCTTGCAGCTTAGGCTCGGCAAAGAGAGGTGGCAGAGAGAGGAGCAAGGGTGCTGACACCGTGGTCCAAACCACCCTGCTGGGAGCCACATCTGCGGGCTCCATCGTTGGCTGGGAAGCTCCTCTGGGAGAGGGGAAAGAGATCCTCTTTGCATTGTAGAGCTGTTCTACCCCTCTGCCTCTCCCACTGCATTGTCATGGTAATGAGTCTGCTTCAAACGAGAAGCCATACTCTTCTTTTTATTCTTATTACTAAATTAATTATTTGGACTGCATTCCATATTGCTTTGCTTCTCATATTGCCACTAGCACAAAAAAAAAAAAAAAAAAAAAAAAAAAAAAAAAAAAAAAAAAAAGGAAATATTTTCCACCTAAATTGCGCCTTGTGGAAAAGGCACAGATTAGATCTGCAATAGAAAAGCAGGGCAGCCACCACTCACATGTAGGGAGCATTGCTGATGTTTCTGTAAAGCAGAGGTGAAGCACCTGAATGAACCAGCTCTGCTATTCAGCTCACTGCCCAGTGTGATGCTCTCTTGCCTTCCCTAGCTCTCATTGCACAGTGTTATCCAAGTTTGCATGAATCAGACCTGGAATTCACAGCCTGTGCCAGGAATTGCTCATTCCATGCCATTCAAAGTTTTGCTGAATTTGGCATTCTTTTGAATCTGTTTTTTCAATCATTTGCAAATCCAAGGGGAACTAAAAAGGTTTTGTTTCTTTAGTCCCATGTCCCCATCATCTGTGCTGTTTTGAGAGCTTGTTGCAGGCACATGTGGAGATCTTTGTTCTAGGGAGCCATTGGTAGCTGCTATCTTGGGAATCAAGAGAGAGGCAGGCAATAGCCCTCAGCCAGGGGAAAGCTTGAGGTTTTTTATATTCCTCCTGCCTGGTGCTGGAGCCTGAAGGGAAAAAGGCATATCACCAAGAGGTGCAGGTAAAACCATGCCTGCCCAAGACATCCAGGACTCTGATCCTAAAGGGGATCAAAGTGGGAATGGTAATTAATTCAGTCATCGAGCTGGCTATCATTTCCATCATTAGCAAGGACAGGCAAGAGATCAGTCATTCCCAGTGGCTGGCTCTGCCCCAGGGGTGGGCATTGCAAAGGCAGTCCCCAGTGGCACTGCAGTGCCAGAAGTGTGAATACATTTGCCAAAGTGGATCCAAAGGGCCTGGCTTGCTGCATTCCAATATCTCTGCCCTCTGAAACAGGGGAGTCAGGCTGGGGAGAGGGGGCCTTGCCTCTCCTGGTTGCCCTCTGGAGGGAACATGAAAGCTCCCAAGTGCTTGGCATTTTCCAAGAGAAAGCAGAGCCGGCAGGTATCTGCTGCTCTGGAGGAGGTGGTGGCTGGGAGCAGGAGTCTGCATGCCAGGAGGCACTGAGACTGCTCTGCTTTTGAGGGGTGTTATTTAATTACTTTGCTGCATAATGACATTACCTGTGTGTTTCCTTTGCTAATACATCTTTGCCGGCTGTAGGAGACAAAGTGATTGTTAATCACACTGCTGTGACCATTCAGGTATCAATATCTCACTGTGTTGTTGATGAACTATGGCAGTATTGCCTGTACATGCATTTTTATACCATTTCACCTGCAGGAGGTTGTAAGTATTTCTCCTTTTTAACTTCCTAGATAATATTGTTTCTCTAGAGCATTTCCGGGAATTTTGCAAACAAGACCAGCTTGTAAAAACCATTATGAGCTCTTTCAATAGACAGATTCAATAGACAGAGCTGCGAGTGAGCCATCTCCCTGGTGAAACCAGACTGCAAGGTGCGGGACTGGGATGCAGAGGCAGCCAAGGTGGCTGTGAGACACCCAGGGCTTCCCATTGCCATATGCAAGTGCCACTGTGGAGGGGTATGCACCTGCATGTACACCGGCTCTCCAACCTCCCCTAGATAGGCACAGGTATATAAACACTCCTTTGCTTCCAAGCAATTATTCTCAGAAAAATCTCCAAATCTTCAGGGTTTGCAGGAAACCAGCTAGATCAAAACAATTTCCTCTGGTCTGTTAAAGCTGTTGTTACACTTTGGCTGAGATACTGTGAGGTTTGCTTGTTTTCTTTAGAGCCCAGACCTAAAAGCCCTGCCAGGAGCTCAGTGTGCAAACAAGGTAGCAATGCTGAAGCGCTCTTCCCAGCAGGTTGAGTAATGTTTCCATGTCTACTTCTTGCAGAGAAGCTCTTTGCCACCTCTAAATATACTCACAGCCAGGGTTATGTTCTTCTTAGCCTTTTTTTATTGTTCTGCTTGTTGGAAAAAATGAAGGAACTTGGGTGTTCTGTAATAGAAGAAATTTTTATGATGTACAAGCCCTCCTGGAAGTTTTTCATGATGGGATTGAGAAAAAGCCATGTTCCAAGAGGCTGGACTTTACAGGCACAGCCAAGGGACCTGTGGCTCATTCCTGTCTGCAGAACAGGATTTCTGTGTGCGCTGCACAGGCTCCCTGCCTCCCTGTCACCAAGCAAAGGCCTTGCTGATACACAAGCCCATCACAAAGTACTCAGACAGGAGCAAGTAATGAAAGATGAAGCTGGTGGGAATCCCTGAGCTGTGCAGGGCACCCAAGCACAGCTGAGGTGCTCCTGGGGAAAAGAAAGCTGCAGCAAGGCACTGCTTCTCCAGGTTGCAGCAACCCAATCCCAGCTGATCCTGGCTGCAGGCATGGGGTTACAAATGGATGTGGTGGCTTAGATAAGTCCTTGCCTTTTACCCAGGCCTCTGGCAGCAGGCAGTAGCTTTACTGAGTTGGCCAGCACCCCAAAACCCATTCTTGTTTGCAAGTTCTTTAATAATGGCTGATTCAGTCTATTATAGAATGAATTATTTATTCAATAGACAGAAAACTAACAGACATAAGACTTAAATACTACACAGGGGTAAGGACAAAAAGACTACTAGTAGGTATATACAGCGGGGCTAAAGGTATCTATTAATGTTACAGCTAGGGAAGAAATAATATAACTTAGGATTCAATGTATCTCATCATCTAATTGTTGGTGAGGCACACATCTAGGTCCTTTCCCGAGGGAAATAATCACAGATTTGCATCCAAACTCTGGGGAGAAGTCTCCCACACTCTCAGTGAGTGTGTGTGTAGAAGGCTTCTGCCTCTGATAACTCATGTGTCTTTTATAGTTTGTAAAACAGTGTCTCTTAGTCAAGAATATTTCTTTTATCTCTTCCCATACCAGCTCTCCAGACTAAGAAGTTGATTCTCAGCTGAGGCCTGAGCCCTTTTGGTGCCAGAGATGACCCCTTGCTGGGTCTTTCAGCCTGGGTTCTCTCTTTCTGCACCAACTGTCTGTGGTAGAGGGGCAGGGGGGGTAAATGTCCTGCCACACATGGGAACCTGGAGACCAATGCAACACCATCTAATACTGTACTCACCTCCAAACTAGAACAAAGCACTGATCCCTCACATTATGTTTTTAAATAGAAGACAGGCCAAAGGTCTTCCTGGATCAGGACACCTATCTCTGACTCAATGACCAGGGACGAAAGCACCACCTTAAGCATCAGAGTGTGTTTCCAAGAGTGGGGGCAGTGATTTCTGATGCAGATGGAAATCAGCCTCGCCTTGAAGCGCAACAATGGCCTTATCTCATAATTATTTCCTAGTGAGTATCATTTCACATGCAAATCCCATCCTTGCAAAAATTTAATCCTTTTAAAAAATCTGAATAAGTGACAGGGTCTATAATTTCCTGCTGTGGTGACACGGCACAGTGTCATCAGGCAGTGTGGTGGTTTCAGCACCCGCTGGTCTCATCAGTCTGCACACTGCAGGAAGCTTTGCCAGGAGCTCTGGGCTCTGCTGCAGGTAGAGCCAAAGCTGCCAGGGTACTGGGCAAGCTGCTCTCTGCAGGCATTTACAATCTGTGGGAGGTTTATAAAACAAGATTTTCTCCAAACAAGCCCATTCAGAAGGCAAAATGCAGCTGCATAAATATAACCCAGGTGCTTGGGGAACTGAAAAGAGTCCCTGATATATGTCAGAGAAAGGCTAGCGTGGGTCAGGCTGAGAGGTGCCAGCTGCCAGCCCATGCTAACCTTGGCTTAGCACAGGGCTGGCTCAGAAACCCTCTGCAGACATTCTGTGTGCCATCCTTGTCCAGGCTGGGCCTTCCAGAGGAAAACTCTTCATATCCTTCACTAATTGTTGTCCCCATCCCCATCTGGGATGTTCTTGAAGAATTATTTGGGATGTTTTGAGGAGACCTTCTTTTCCTCACTCATTGTTTATATCATCATCCTCTTCCTTGAGGAAGGTTTATATCACCTTCCTCTTCTTTCCATCCTCTACTGTGAAGTAGAAATGGAGACAAAAAGAAATTTGGGTAGGAATATTACTGGTCTTCTAGCTGAGAGGCCCAAGCTGACAGCAGCCTGTGAGCCAAAGCCCATATTCCTGCTGGGGATGTTCTGGTGGTCTGCTGAGGATGTTGTGGAGAGAGAGGTAAATAAAGGCACTCTTAAAGGAGCTGTTTGCAGCTTTCTGTCCACTGTCAAGGAGATGAATTCAAAAGTTGTGAAAAACTTAGGCTGTTGAGTACCATCTGTCTCTAGATGTTCATGTTCTTTTGGCTGATGATTCTCATGTTGGTTCACTGTCAAATATACATACATATGTATATATATATATATATATATATAACTCAGTCATATACATGTATTTAATATACATAGCTCACAACGGCACTCAGAGCTCACCGAGAAAGATGAGAATAGGAAAATACCTGAGGAGAAAATACCTGAGGAGAACTGCTTTCTCTGCCTGGAATGGGAGCCTGCCCTGAGCTGACAGCCTTCAACTGTGATCTATCACTATCAAATTCTTCACCAGCTTGCTTTCACATAATTAAAGCACAAGTGGTGCTAGTTTCGATATTGAAAGCAAAAAATCTCATCTCTGTCTCCCAGGAGACTCCTCTAAACGAAGCAACCCATCCTGCAAAGGCTTTCCCAGTGACAAACAGAGCGTGCCTAATGCTGAATCGAAACCAAAACATACAGATTGACAAGAAAGAGTATCTTGGACTGGGGACAGGAATAAAAAACACAGAAAGCAAAGCAGAGACCAGGCAAGGAAGGAGCAGAGCCAGGAGGCAAGTTAATTTGAGAGACATGAGCTGCTCCAGGCTGGATGTCTTCTTGCACAGCACCGTGACTGCTGGAGTTAATGCTGGATTATAAAACAAGCTCTTGTGCTGGCTGCTGCTGAGGAAACCTTCACTTACAGCAGGAGCTGGGAGAAGGGAACAGTTTGCTGGAGCCAGAACCCTAATCTGTGGGATATCTGTAACCAGGGAAAAAGCTAAAAGCTTTTCCAAATGGCAGGAAATGGCAAAGTAGACCCACATATTGGGAAACCTTGTGTCTGCTGCCAGCCCTGGCCCTTGTAGATTTGTTGATTTATGCGAAGTTAAACCATGACTGAGCTCTACTCACAGCAGTGTTATTGCCTGGCTTTATGGTAAAGAGCAGCAGTTGAGAGGACAAAGTACAAAGTTTTGTTATTATGTAAAGATGGTTCATTCAGATTTAGCTCAGAATAAATAACAGCAATAAATTATTGTCTCAGAGCCCCATCTGTTAATCCAGGTAGAGACAGTTTGGTGGTCAGTGATCCTTGCAAAGCAGGGACACATCCTGCCTTGTCAAACCAGAACAGGCATTTCAGTCTGGTTTTGTGAGAGAAGGCAGGACACATCCTCTGCTTTGAGGTGCTTTTTTCAAGGCAGGTGCTGAGTAGATTTAAGAATTACAGAAAAAATTTCCTTCCCCAATGGTGTTACACTAATGCTGCAAATAAATCTACTCTTTCTGAAGGCAATTGCTGGGCTGTCTGTTCTCTCACTGCCCTTATCTCTCTGTCCCTGTTGCCTGTATCTCACCAGCATCCACACCCCATGAATGTGTGGCCTAAATGACAATCCTTCCTGGTTGTATAGGGAGCAGAGAAAAAACTGAGAACTAGAGATAAAATTGATTATTCACCCATTTCCTGTCCACATTAGTATCAATTTTGTATTCTCCTCTGTTCATCCCAAAAGAACTAACATGACTCAGAGGACTCACATTAAGGAGATTCACAACTGCACAGCAGGCACTGGTGGAAGTTATATTATGCTGGAGTTAAAAAAATATGAAGGAAACTTAAATTTGCCATTTGCTTCGTTATTGCAGTCTTTCAGGAAGATAGATAATTTTGCATAGACAAAAGAGAGGAGGAAAGCCTGGGAAAAGCAGCTGTTATCTTTGTACATATGTATGAAGTATGCATTCAAACCCCAGAGATACCCTACAGGGGCTGCCAGCCCAGAGAGTACCCTCAGGTCCTATGAAGCTGACCATGAATGCAAAATTGATCATCCTCAGTATTGGAAACTGGCTACTTTACAACTTAGAGATGCTTTATGATGACCTTGCCATGGGATTTATGCCTCAGAAAATGGTCTTGCTGATTAGTGGCAGAGCAGCCTGCGAGCCCCTGGGGATCTCCAGTCTTGCATCAGAGCACTGAGCAGTGGGAGAGGAGCATTAGCCCCCTTTCAGCCTATTGCTCCCAGCAGAAAGGAAATATGATAACTTGCCAATCCCCCGAGTCACCCTTAGCAATAGGCAAGCATTAAAAAAAAAGAGAGAGAGAGAGAGATTTACATTGCCCTTACTGCAATGAAAGGCCTAATGAAGCAGTTACTATATTTAGAGATAGACTCTTATGGCTGTGGTCTCACTGCAAGGCACTTCTGCTCCTCAGTTTTGTAGCTAGTTACTCCAACTCAAAAAGCTTCAGAGCTACATTTTATTCCAGTAGCTTCCCAAAGCTGAGTCTTATTCCTGTGCCAAGCTTTTCCTACTTACTTGCCCCATCCTAACATGCTGGTTGTGCAGCATGAAATATCCCCTAAACATATTCCATCAAGCTTTCTGCTGAGTAAATTCATAACCTTGGGATTTCCTGCAACCCCTGGTCCTGATAAATGAACTACTTAATCCTCTGCTCTGCTCATGGTACTCTGCCTGTCACAGTTCTGCAATTTTCAGGTAAAAATAATGCCTGTCCCAGGTCTCAGCAAATCCTATCTCCTCATGGGCTGCAAATAATCATAAAACTTGCTTCTTCTGAGCAAACAGATGGGTAGCATCAAATTTAGTATCTCTAAATCAAAAGGAGCTTCTGTTCCCTACTTCTTATGATTTATCAGTTTACTTTGGAAACAAACATATGTGAGGAGACATTGGATATCCCAATGCCTGATAGAGACAAAGTGACATGGGTTTGGGGCTGTTAGGTACAGAAAATTCCTAAAAAGAACTTGCCAGAGTTATCTGCCATTACTCTAAAATATCTGGTCAAAGATATGTGAAGATGGTACACATTGATACACCTACTCCAGTTTGAAATTATACTTTAACTGAAATTACGTAATTGGGCCCAGATAACAGCAGTGCTGTGTTCACTCTAAGTTCCTATCAGCCAGCAAAATCCAACTAAGAAGGTGGATAAATCTCTGCATGATTTTCTTCTGTTGATCTTTATGCAGGACAGACCCTGTAAATATCAATTTATGGCATCTGAGGTTGATGTAACATGATATTTGGTGCAAGTTGTTAGAGGCAGGAATCCAACACCTCAAACAACTCTGGAAAAGACATGCTCAGTAGATGCTGAGGTATATGCACCTGTACACAATTCTTTGTCATTTAGCCCTGATTGTTTAATTTAATGATATGATGTGATTTGATGGTTTGCAGTTTATATAATTACAGCACTCATTGTATTTCATTTGTTCAAAGAGCTTCTTTATGGGAGAGATTATTCATGTGAACGACACAATTTGTTCCTCTGTCACAGATCTTAGTAATAATAAAAAAAGCTAAATATAGAGTAGCTGGTGGATCTTAAACAACTTTTCAGTGTTGCATGTTGTAGTGGAAGAAGTCGTAAGTGGGACACTCAGATTCACCATTTCAGGACATATAACACTGCAGTACACGGTGCAAAGGAGAGCAGGGAACAGGCTGCACTGGTGTAGAGGGAAATAACTCAGGTAATGAATGACTGTATTGGCAACCTGGTAGTGAAACACGTGAGAAAGGGCAAAAATACATGCAGCTAGATCTGGGTAGCACAATTTAACTGCAAATCCTGGCATGTAGCATCTCTGCCTAGTTGTGTGATATTGTCAGTGGCAAAGTGTGTCTCTAAACCATCACAGAAGGGAGCATCTGCCCACAAGAACATGGTATTTGTTTATATGGTTACATGTCCTAGCTGTTGCCAGACTGGATAAGGACATCAGTTCATCAAAACCTCTCTAGCCTGCTCTAATGCACCAATTTTATGTCTTACCACATTAAATTGTCAACTATGTTTCCCATATCTAATATCTTTGGAGACAATTAGTTTCACTCACCATAAAATGTCATGTTAATTACAAACAGAATGAAATGTAATATGCATTTACTCCATCCACTTTGCACATCAGACAGTGGGTTGCACTGGGCACAGTTCAGAAATTTGCTTTAGAAAAGCATCTCTGATACTGCAGAACTGTGAAAATTAGAGAGCTTGTTGGAACATGGTTGACTTTGATCCTCAACAGGGCAGACAGCAGATCTAATCATCTTTATTTCACTTTTTCTGAGTCTAAAACTGACTCTGGGAAGTGCTATGTGAGAAGTTCTTGCCAGCTTTCTGGCAGTCTGTGCTTCAAACTAAGCTGGGAGTACTAAAACAGCAGACTCCAGAATGTCAGTCAGTACACTTTGTCCTTTGTGCCTGCAAGGTCACCTTCAACTTTTTCCAGGACTTCAGAGATTGACTCATTCATATTCATAGCCTCACCTGGGAAATTTAGCCCACAGGAACCCTGCAGCCACAATTCATAACCTGTAAAGCTGACACATCACACATCCTGCTCTGACATACATCCATTCACTCCCAGATCACATCCCATAATCAGAGTTTCGACATGTCCAACTTGCCATGCTGGAAACAAATGCATTTGCCAACATTTCAGTTTCTGGGGGATCTTTTCATTCAGAAAAACCCTCACATTTTTTTCATGACTTCATACAGGTGATGGGAGGCAATCTGCTCTTGTTCCACGTATCTCCACCCTGCAGGCTGACACACAGTCAGTGTGGTCAATCTGTGGTGAAAGATGAGGAAACTGATAATTTACTTGCCTGACACCCAATGTCCACAGAAGAGACTTGTCTAGGTGAAATCTGAGAATCCAGAAGCAAAAGAGGTAAGGAGGAGAAGGATGGATCAAGCTGTCTGACTCAGACTGTCTTTGCGAGTCACAGAGTACTCCTGGTTCCCAATTATCAAAATGGCATCAAACCATAATGTAGGAGAACCTCCTGTTTTAGTAACAGGTGACATCTTGAAAGTAAACCACTAACCAGGCTGGTGAAGACACATTATGTCATGGTGTAGTCACTGCACCTGACCTCACCATGCACAAAACGTGGACAAGGTCCTTGAATTTTCATGGCAGATCTTATCTGGTTTTGGTTCCTCCCCTGAGGCTCCTGAGCAATTCCTCAGTGAACAACATGTCAATACTACAATTTGCTTGAGAACGTCCTACTCTGAATAGTTGCCTATTTGCTCCTGTGATTATCAAGCCTCTTCCAGTAACCCATAGAAGATGAGGATTAAACAATCCACAGCAGGTTTTTAAGAGTAAAGGAGAAAAATACTCTCCAGTAATGCTGTACTGATGTGTCAGAAACAGCAGAAAAAGCAGGCTGAGAGAGCAAGAGGAGAGAGACATTAAGTGCACTGTGCTTTTACTATCTTTGTGTCCAAGGGTCCATGTGCCTACTGACTCACCTGTTTATTTTCTTCCTTCAGATTCTTTTGGACTCTCACCTGCTGCAAGGCATTGAGCTGCCCAGGAAGTCTCTTTTACATCGACAGAGCCTGCCACATTTCCTCTCCTCCACCCTTTCCTTCCCGGGCTGCCTTTTATGTGCTGCCTGCCAGCCTGTACACATGCGGCCCCTTACTGAAAAGAAGCACAGAAGTATTTTGACCTTAAACTGAGTTGACAACATCAGTGCTTAGACCAGAAAGATTCAGGTGGGGGAATGAGGAGGCCAAGTGCTGCTTCCCAGAGACTTCTGTGCTGACATGATGAATCACAGCCCTGTCCCTTTCCATTGCTCTGGGCACATTTATTCTGTGCTGACTGCTGAACCATGAGCATCAAAGGGATTTAATATTTCAGGTCTGAATCCATGTCCAGGATTGCTGCTGCTATTGTCATGACATCTTTGGGTCTGATTGACAAGCTACTTTTTAAACACCTGCTACCTACCTGCACAGGGTTTTTCTACCAGTAATAGGGTCTGTTAATGAGAGAACCAGCTAAGGTCAAAATGATGATGAGCCATCTCAGTTTAGTGGTAGATGTATCCAAGTCCTGTGCACAAATGTCCCATGATAAGTCATGGCCAAATCACCCCCACTTGTCACAATGTTCTTGGAGGAAGACTTAGGTCAAAGAAATATATTTATCCCTTCAGTCGTTCAGGGCTGTGCTTAAATCAGAGGAAAGATGCTGCCTGTGCAGTAAGCAGCATCCATTTCTCCCCAGCTGCAAGCCTACTTTACATTTATCTAAACAAATAAGAGCATAATCAGCTTCCCTCAGAGCTCCCAGCACTGCTGACTCCTTGGTAGGGCTGTCAGGCACCACTGGTGTAGCACAGGCATCCACAGCATCCTGGACGGAGGAGGGTTTTTGGAGAGATGATGGCCAAACCTGGGAAAGTGGTGCATGGGCCCCAGGCAGGTCCTCCTCAGCATGGAAAGATTGGCTCAGCTGGAGAAGAGAGAAGGTGTCTGGCCCTGCCTGCAAGGGGAATGCTCCCTTCTCACTTTCCTTTCAAACCAGCCCCCAGTGATCCCTTGGTGACACCTGTTCACTTGTGAGGGAAGCTGGGTATATCCATGATGGACAGAAATTGTGCTCTCTGGAGAAGCTGCTCTCGGGTGACCTCTCCAAGGGGCAGCAACTGAGACAACACACCCGTGCAAACTCAGTGTTTGGGGAAAACCCCATCTCACAGGCTGCTCTGAGAGGCAGGCCCTGCACAGGAGCAGGGGTGACCCTGAGTTTTGGAGGGATTTGGAGGCAGTGCTAAGGGCCTGGGGAGGCAGCACTGCAAAGTGGGGCAGGGCTCAGGGCTGCTGGGCTTGTGCAGCCACGGGGCAGCAGCCGAGCTCACCCCAAACCATGGAGAAATACAAAAGGGGTAAGGGCATAGCTGTCTAGCACCCTTGGGGTCTGCTGCGACTTCATGAAGAACCCCGTGAGCTACCCTTCCCAGAGAGGCTGAGGGGATCTGGGTGAGCCAGAGACAGAATGCTTTCTGCTCTCAGATAGTGAAGATGTAGCAGAAATCCTTGGGAAAACTGCACTTCCAGCCTAAAGTTCTGAACCCACATGCTCCTTCAAATACTTACATTTCTTCATTTCTGCAACTTATGGGCACAGGAGTGTAAAGCAGATTAGGACAGGGTGAAGCTTTTGCTTACACATTTTAGAATCACTTTCTGTTTCTTAATGCAGTTGGAAGGCAATCTCCTCTACCACACAAAGGATTATTTCATGACGCTGAAGTTTAAACAAAATATGTTCTATACAATAGGAAAGAAACTGGGATCTACCAAGTACACAAGAAATATATACCTACTGAAAAAAAAGTATGTAATTTTTCTTCACATGGCTGAGATGTGGCATCAGCAATTGGAAGTGGCATTGCTCAGCATAAAGGGAAAGGCAGGAAAATGTGACAAGTCACATACAAGGAATTGTTAGCTGATGTAGCCTGTTTACACTGAAAAAAATGTGAAGAGCACAGCCTTCTTAAATTTGTGCAGTTTCAATTTCTAAAAAAACCAAAACAAAACAGCCCACCCTGTTGTGCATGTTGTTTCCTTTCAGTCTCGTTTGTGGTTTGGGGTTTTCTTTCTCTGTTTTAAATATTTTCCATGTAGGTTGGCAGTGGAAAAACCCACTTTGCTCACCATCCCTTCTCACCAGGCAGCTCCCGCACAAGCCAGCACAGCCCCCAGCTTTCCCGGCTTGTACTAGGCTGGTTTTGCAGCAGTGAGTGCCAGCAAGGGAAGCAAGAAGCCTTTGCATGCAGAATCAGCATCCTTGGAGGTGCAGACCATGTCATCCAGGTTCAGATTTGCAGATCTCCAGTAGTGCCCTTGATT
This sequence comes from Sylvia atricapilla, assembly GCF_009819655.1. NCBI lineage: Eukaryota > Metazoa > Chordata > Aves > Passeriformes > Sylviidae > Sylvia > Sylvia atricapilla. The sequence goes on along the minus strand of NC_089145.1, from coordinate 22,551,681 downwards.
TCATGCACGAAGTAGTTGGCACTTGACTCGGGCTGAAAAAGCTCAGCTCTTGCTCTGTGGTGACAAGTAAACTGCTCTCAGTCAGACAGAACATTGTGGTGGTGGCTTCCAGTCTGTCCCTTAGTCTGCCCATTGCAAAGCAGGCTTGTGAGACACGTGTGTGGGTGCTAAAGACCTGGAGGCTGTCTGCAGCTGCCTCAAAGGGGCCCACACTGCAAACTTAGGAGAACAGCAGTACATAAGCTCTCACTGCCATTAATTAATTAACAGGACAGAGCAGAGTCATCCCTTGTGTGATGCTTTGGAAGCTGAACGGAAACCATCATCTTGCTTCTATGGGATCAGCAAAGCACAGCTAGATGCCAGCCCCCAGAGGACATGTGTTTGTGAACAGGGAAGGAAGTAGCTAAACACCATCCTTTAGCCCTTCAGGGAAGGATAAAGTACATTGGAGCAGTGACAGTGATGGCAAGGGCAGCCAAGGCTGGGTTGCTCCCCTGCAGAAGCTGTTGGGGAGTGATTCCTTGGCTACAAGTGATTCCATGCTCCAGGGCAGGGTGAAGTGCCTGGAGGTGCCTGCCTGAGTCATGCTGCCTATACCCCTGAGAAGTGCCTTCCCAAGGCAGCCCCAAGAGACCAGATGCCTGGTGTTTAGCAGCTTCTTGGAGCGCAGCTCAAAAGCACCACAGGCTCCCTCCTCTTGGCAGGGAGAAAGAAAGCAAAAATAAACCAGCTGGAAGAGACACAGACAGTCCTGGTGACTGGAGCAAGTGCCCGGGTTTGTTTGGAGTACCCACAGCAATAGGAGGCAAAATTGGTGCAGGAATGGCAGTGAGGAACAAATAAAGGCTCTGCTGGGGACAAAGAGGTCCTCGTGCTCAGCCCTGCCCACTACCTGGGGGGCTGCCATAGGGGCAGAATATGGAGCAGATATTTTCAGGCAAGCTACTGCCACTGCCCACTCTTTAATGCCAAATAATGCAGAAAAATCTGCTATTTTTATTGTCAAAAACACCTGCTCACTGTCAACACGAACTGGAGAACTGAGAGAAGGGATGAGATAGGCAGGGGGTATGGGAAAGGTTTCAGTAGCCTTGTTATCTGATAATCTCAGTGATGATCACATCTCTCATTTTTCCTCAGCGTGCTTCTTCATTCACATGGCTCTTCCTGTGACATGACTGTGAAGCTACCCTGAAGGGAGTGAGCAGAGAAACCCACTTTGATCCTTAAAATGGGGAAAGTTGGGCTTCATGCTCTTTACCCTTCATGTTAGGAGGCTTAGTTAGCTGTCTGTTGTAGACTCTTTGCAGGATGTACACATCTGGTAGCTTAGAAAGGCAATGCTATGTTTGCAGGAAATACACTTTTCCTCTCCCTCCACCCCTTTTTTAATGATCTCATTCCCAGAGCAAGAAATGGCAGGTGGCTTCACACCACATATGGCCGACTCATAATGTGCCTATCCACAGAACTAATATCCTGCCATCAGCAATGTGCTTTCTTGGATCAGATTTGGAAGGTGATATAACCCAGGATGGAATTGCTGGAGGGAGACACACAACAGTTTATCTGCCACTCTTGTCCTCTGGTGTCACAGTGGTTATGCTCAGCACTGGGCTCCTGTTTGTGTGGGGTTTGTGCTCAGTGTCACTGTGTGCTGAGGTTTCTCCCACTTACTGTCACCTGGCCAGCACCTGGTTCCTGTGTGAGAGCCTGGGGCAGGTGAGGAGAGCTGTGTAGTGTTCCTCAAGGGGGAAATAATTTGAAAACCTGTACTAGGACTCACCCCTCCACAAGCTGGTGGTAGAAGCAATGGTTAACATTTCTTCAAGTTCCAATAAACAGGAGTGCAGTGTAAACACATGATTGCTAATACAAGAATTGTTAAATAAACGTATATGGGGAGATGTTTTAAATAAAGAATATTTGTGGGAGAGAAGGAAAGGGGTAGACAGCTGTGTCATCCTCACAGCCCTCTCAGCACAGCAGTAGGGGAAGGTGACTCTCAGAAAAGCACATGTATGTTGCAGTAGTCTGCACTGACATCATACCCACCAGTGCACCCTGAGCCTGTTTGGAAGACACTGGGATATACTGGAAGGGGGTTCTGTGGCATCAGGCCACTTCCTATCTCACAGGGAGACAACCAAGTGCATCTTGTGCCACCAGAACTGACTCACAGCATACGTGAAGCTCAGCTTCTTGCCCCTCTGCGGCACCGGGGTTTGCTGCTGCTCTCCCAAAGCACAGTGCTCTGCTTTTGATGGTTTGTTGGTACATCAGTCAGTGGAGTTTGTCGGTCTGCATGGTAATTTCTGTTGACTTGAGTAGTCTTGCTGGGAGATATATTTCTTGCTAGCAGGGCTGTCTGTAGCTCTGAAATCTACAGGCTTTCTCAGCACCTCCTAGGGCAGTTCCCAGGGAAGAAGCAGAGAAACAGAGCTAACTTAATTATCTATCAGCTAACAGTGAATAAACACATCTCACAATGAGCAAACAGCCTCTCCAGGCCCTTCTGTCTCCTTTGCCTACAAATTGTAGAGGAAAGAGAAAAGCCAAATGGGCCATCACTCAGTTTCCTGGTCTGGGAAAGATCAAATCTATTTTTATTTGGTGTTGTCATAACATTTTTGTGTAGGAGAAGCAATATTTGTGGAGGCATTTCTGGATTTGCAGAAAATATTTGGAAATTGCAGGGGTTTGTTTCAATGAAAAATTTGAAAATATTTGAGGGTGTGCCAATGGATGAGAGGCCTCTTTTTATTTTGGTTTACTCATGGAGAACAAAGAGGTAGGATGTGCATATGGGCTAAGTGGAGAGCTACTGTAACTCAACACGGGAAAGGCAATCTGACACACGTCCACAAAGCCAAACAGATGGAAATGCAGTTTATATAAAACCTGTGTGCAGAAGGCAGGGAACAATCTGGGGAAGGGAGGGGGAAGATCCAGAAGCAGCATAACTGATAATGTGTGTTTAGTGCCCTGTAGCTTTACAGTACTTTATGAGCCCTAATGAAGGCTCACAAAGACTCTCCCAAATGACAGCTACAAATGCTGTCTTGCCGAGGAGATTTCTTGTTCTGAAATAATCCTATGCCATAAAACTGCATGTTTATGCAGAACAAACAAAACAGGGAAACACAGCCCCAGCCAGCAGGAAATCCTCAGATGCATGAAGGGAAATAGGCTGTGCTAGTGAGATGATTCCTTCATTATGTCACCTAAGTCAAGGCAAAATATATCCCCAAGGTTGCACTACAAGGAAAGGGAAGTAACCTTCTTTAGACAAGCACTGTTGGTGAGGACGAAGACACATGGGATGGCCCAAACAGAAATATGTGCTTGGTTTTCATTTTGACTGTTTCATAAACCATAGAGAAACTTTCATTCATTTCTCCTTTTGAAGACCAGACTGGATGGGGCAAAGGCCAGCCTGAATGGGGCTCTGAGCAACCTGGTCTGTTGAAAGTTGGAACTTGATGGCAGGGAAACTGGAACTTGATCTTCAAGGTCTCCTCCCCATTCAAACCATTTTATGATTCTGTTATAATTCTATTATTCTTTTCTCTATTACAGTTTTGGGCAAGGGTACACCTTACCTAGCATGGCTATCAAGTTCAGTGGGTCACCAGTGGACTGGAAAAGCCCTTTTTTTCCCTCTCCTCCTTTGACTCGTATTTGGAAGCAGGGGCTCTGCCTGCCCTCAGGGAGCATTGCTGTCTGCTGGGGCAGGCAGAGCCCTCCTTCCCTCTGCCTCCCTTGCCTGACTCCTGCCCCTAACTACCATTGCACTGGCTGTGCAGAGTGGCTGAAGCCACTGGATGAAGTTCACAGTCTGGACTTTCTCCAGTCACTTGATTATGACAGAGAAGAGAGAGGTCCCTTGCTTGTTCTGGCTGTGCAGGTGCGTGGTTTCTCTCCAAGTCATCCTGCTCTGGTGCTTCTTCTTTAGCTCTTGGTTCATAAGCAGGTCAGCCTTTCCTCCTGGTTTGTCTTCTCCAGCTAGTTTCCATTCCAGTGAGTCATCACACTCTTCTGTTTATTCCCTTTTGCATGTGGAAAACCACTTTTTCAGTGGATCTCACCATCTGTCAGGTACTGCTGCCATTGCCTGGATGGCTGCACTGACAGCGCATGATTGAAGCGTTTTCTGGACAGCAATCCAAGCACTGGAGTTCTTCAGGCAAAAAAGTCCAGGAGCACAAAGATCAGAGAAAAGTATTGCAAGTTTATTCTTACACATTTTCTCTCCAGATTTTACTCATATCCACCTTCTACCACTGTCAAAAATAATGTGGCTCAGTGTCATCCCTGAAACACGGTTAACTTGTTATTGTTGTGACACCACACTTCCATGGGGAGGTAATATCTGGTTTTCCTGTAAATAACTGAGGATAACACAGATCCTTGAACAATAGCAGGTGCTTCAGGCAACAATTATCAATACTGGCACAGATATTCACGGGTCACAGGTACTTTCTTACAATTGCAAGTTAGGAAAACAGACCCAGAGGGACAGATTTGCATCCTTCTCCAGCTGAGCTTCCAGATCAGGTGGTGTGTGAACAGCTATTCCCAAATCAGGGAAGATGCTGTGTGAGCTAAAGCAGATCCATCTAAGGGGACACTGGCAGGATGCCATGCATGATGTGCAAGAAAAACTGAAGAAGCTGGGCTGCTGTAGCCTCAGTTTCTCACTGCTGACTGTAGCTAACTCATGTGGGAAGACAGAGCCAGCCTCTTCCCAAGCTAGGAAGAAGATAACAAACAAGGAAGACAAATTGCAAAAAGAAAAATTTTGGTTGCATATAAGGAAAAATATCCCTCCCCGTATCACAGTGTCATAGAATAGTTTGGATAGGAAGGGACCTTTAAAGGTCATCTAGTCCAACCCCCATGTATCTTCAACTACATCAGGTTGCTCAGAGCCCTGTCCAACCTGGCCCTGAATATTTCCAAGGACGTGGCACCTCTCTGGGAAACCTGTGACAGTGTTCTACCACCCTCATTGTTAAAAAGTTCTCCTTATATCTAAGCTAAACGTAGTCTCTTTTAGTTTAAAACCACAACCTCTTGTCCTATCAATCAGTACACACTCTACAAAAAGTCTGTCCCCATCTTTCTTAAGAGTCCCTTTTAGGTACTGAAAGGCTGTAAAGTCTCTGGAGCCTTCTCTTCTCCAGGATGAACAACCCCAGCTCTCTCAGCCTGTTTTTACAGGAGAGGTGCTCCAGTCCTTAAATGATCTACATGGCCCTACTCTGTCCACCCTCCAACCATCCTACATCTTTCTTGTGCAGCACTCCAGGTGGGGTCCCACGAGGTTTCACAAGCTCTTTGGCAGCAACACCAGCCACAGAGATAGGTATTGATAGACTGGGTCCCTCTGCTTTTTCCAGTGTCAATGTCCACAACTGTAAGGAGAGAGGTAAAAATAACCTATGCTTCAGATTCCCTTACCAACCATCCCAAAGGCCCACAGCATTTTTTATTGCCCTGTAAAACTGTTCACTCACTGGAAAGGGTGCCCCAGGAGCCTGCAGTAGTTCCACCCTTGGAGAGACTCACAGCTGAGCTGTACACAGCCCCAATGGCCTGATCTAACTGTGAAGACAGCAGTGCCTTCAGGGGGGTGGTCAATCTAGACAACCTTTCAACGTGCCCACCAACAAAAAGCATCCTGTGACATCCACTAGGGCAAAGAAAGACAGCAGAGAGCCTGGACTGGAGTGAAGTGAGTGACTATAATGGCAAGAACTTAATCTCTTAATTCTATTCTAACTACTCATTCAGGAATATTATGATCTCAGTTCACCACCAAAATAATCACAAAAGCAAACAAGTTTAAAAAAAACTTGAGGCACAGTAATATTGGACATCAAGACACCCTTGTGCTTGATCTTCACAGGAACACAGCTCCAGTGACATTGAAGGAACCTGAAAATGTCCTAAAGAGACAACTCTAATTACTGCTCTTCACTAGGCGCCAATGTGCTGTTTCACAGAAAATCTTAAAATGAAATTTCTTTGAAGGTATAAAGAGTGGAGGAGAGGAGAATTTGTCAAATGTGGTGCTGACCCATGGTGCTAGACATGTGCTGTGTAAAACGATCCTTTCTCAAATTCTCGTTGTGAATCAGTCACTAGGTGAGAGAAAAGTGAAGTGGTACCCTTTCGGATAAATCATTTGCAGTGCCTTGCCCTCCGGTCACCTCTAAAGGGACAGACAGGACAAGAGAAAAGCATCTTGTCCAGGATCTTTTTGCAGGAAGCCAAAAACTCAGTATTGCTTATGAAACATATTTTTGACTTTCTGAGGAAATATTTCCCAGCCAAATGCTTTTCATTTTTTCAGCACAATTAAAGGAAAAGGAAGAGGCAGGCTTGGTTTGACCAAAATAGACAGCAGATGCTGGAGAAGAAGAATGGGAAAAGTTGTCAACTGGAGCAAAGAGGACAGAACAGCCAGTTGTGCATGGGCACAGCTGGAAAGGGCCATGGCTCCACAGCCTTTCTGGCTGAGGTTGGAGCCACTTCACCTTTTTATGTGGAAGACAACAGGTTACAATAACTCTCACAAGGAGGGAAGATAATTCCTAAGCCTCGGGGATGAAAGAGATCAACACTAAAGTGAAGGCAGTTATTCCCTATAACAGAATTAACTGTTCCCAGGATCTCATTTTACAACTACATCATCCAACTTCTGTGTGACAGGGGAGGCATTTTATCTCTAATTAAGTATATATTCTTGATTGTAATTTTCTCTGCAGGTATTCAAGATACTCTGTGCAAGCATGGGAAACAGGAGGTCTTGAGCTAAATAACTTCCTGTCTAATTGCAGAAAGTAGAAGAAGAGAGATCAAATAATTTGGTGGACATGATCTAGCTAGGCAGTACTGTATCTAGGCACAGAAGCCGTGTGTATGGAGTGATAGCAGAAATTCATACACCCTGAAATAGGTGACCTTCTTCAGGCTTCCTGAAGTACAGCTCCTGTGACAGAGAATGTGCTCTTGTGTACAGAAACACACCAAGTTGTTAAAGGTTGTTAAAAGCTCCTATAGCGGCCACAACAAATCACAGCAAAACTCACTGGAAAAAGCACCTTTGATCAGAAAGCATCTGCCCCAGGGCAGTGGGAGAAACCCAGCAGAAATTTATAAATGTTGTTAAAATTTTTCTTTGCTGTTCTTTCTTAACAGTGACAGAAGTGGCATAACTCAGTGTAGGTCTACTTGTCTCACACAACTAAGATGACCATGAAAATCCTTCCAACTTGCAGTAACAGGCAGCAAATTCCTATTTCTGTGTTCTTATTCATTGTTCCCCTACCCAAGTAGATCTCAATGGGGCTGCCAGCCTCCAAGCTTGCAGTGACAAGCATGTGGCAACCTGGGTTCAGCGTTACAAGAGACATGTAGAAGAAATATCCTCATGTTCTTAATATTGCCTTGTTAATGAGAACCCAACACGGCGCTGTTTTGTGCACTGCTATTTTTTTTAGATCCCCACTGTAAAACATGTATACACAATGTACAGCTACTGCAGCTTCTTCTGCTAAGGCCTCATCAGCTAAAAAGTGTTCCTACTGCCTTGGTGGTCCCCCAGACACTTTTTCACCACAACAAATGTTATAATCTTTTGCTCTGAGAGGAAATATACCCCAGCTTTTCGAAAGAGAAAGTACAAACCAAGCATCCCACCACAAAGAAACCATTCCAGCACAAGGGCAGATGTGAGGAGTTCTTATTCAGTACCATTATATGAAATAATTTCTAAATGAAAGCCTTTCACTCTAAGTCAAATTATAAACAGAAATATTAGCCGAGTGGTCTTAATGGTTTCCTGTACCTCAGGGTTTTGTCATTATGCGGGCTGAAAACAGGGAGAGGGAGAGAAAGGGAACTTTTTTCCATTCTTCCTCCTGTGTTCAGACGAAAAAAAAAACCCTAAAAAATCAATGAATAGTTCCCCTGCAAGTGGTATGTATCAAAAGCAACAAAGACTGGCTATTAACGAATGTCCTTTGTTACAACTTGAGCAGAAATGTCACATCACAGAAAATACTTAAACAATTTCGTGCAGGACGTGAGGAGTGATTTTCTATTTGAGCAAAGATAAAAGAGGCAAGGACTTCAACATATTCTTTTCTGACTTACCAGACTGACTTGATTTTTATGGAGATTAGTATAAACTACAGATACTCCCAGCATCTCCTCACTCCTTTGACATCTCATAAATTTCACATTTTCACACCAGCATCTGCTGAAGGCAGGCTTTATTTCCAGTTCTGCACTTCTAACAAAGCCAGCAAAAAATGTTTTTTGTAATGATTTGAGTAGCAGCAGGTTAAAAAGCCTCCTGAAGCCTTCAATAACAGACTGGCACCTTGATGGCAGTGCCAGTGCACCACCTTCCGCTTGCAGTGATGGCAATGGGAGATGGTCACAGCTCCCAAAACAATCTGCTGCCTCTGGCTTTGCTAACACCTGGAATTAGCTCTGCGCTGGTGCGAACCCCTTCATGGCACAAGGGAACATCACACCGCAGTCCTGTGCCACGCTGAGGTGAGCACTGGCATGCAGACCCCCTGCCAAGGCAGGGCTGATTTGTGCATTTTTGAAAATCAAGTTCCTCCAGTCTTGCTTCAGTGCATTGCATGGTTGCTGCTCAGCATAGCCCTGTCCAAAATTCCTCCTGCTAGGAAGGCTGAGGATGGGAGCACATCTCATCCTGCTCCAGCCCACATCCCAACACACCCAAGGGAGAGCAGGGAGGGCTATTGTGGGCAGGTTCTGCAGGCAGAGGGTGGGTGCTGCCCTGGGTGGGGCACTGAGACACATTCCTGGTGGTCTGCTGCTCTTGCTCTCCCCCCAGCAGCAAACCTCCCTGTGCCACCTCAACGCCTGGTCTTCTTTGTGAAGCACCAGAGGAAGGAGAAAGTCAGCACCAGAAAAACACTGCTCTTCCTCCTGCACATGATCCTGTATCCTGGTGGTGCCCCTTTGCCTTCCATGCCGCAACAACCAGGTCTTTGTCAGCCTTGGAAACAGAGTGCATCCTTCCAGGAACACCTCCAGAGGAAGATGACCTACTGTATATTTTGAATTCCTGATATTTTTGGAGGAAAAGTGATAAGGGTCTTTTTGGTCTTATCTTTTTAGGAAATCATAACACTTTTTTTTCAGAGAGAGGTTAGATCTGAGAGGGGTTAGATCTGTCTCTAATGACTGTACACTTGGACTTCCAGCACTGTCCTGTGTCTCTGTGATTCATGACAAATCTGTGGGGCTGCACTCAAAAACATGTATTTCTGAGCCCTTGAAAAATTCAGCTACAAATCAGAAGAGCACTTTCAGCCTTAATTAGGATAAGACTGTTTTCTGCTGTGATGTAGACTAATAGAAGAGCAGGATGAAAAGTGGTCAGAGGCATGGGGAGACTTTCATAGGAAGACATATTGAAAAGAAAGAACCTGTCTAGTTTGCAGAGAAAATGAGTAAGAAGGACATGCCACATAAAATATGAACAGGCTAGAAACAGTAAATCCTTAATGCTTTCTTCTAGAAGAAAAATAAGATGTTCAGTGAAGCTGATATTCAGTAAATGCAAAACCCAGGAAAAAAAAAAGTAATTTTCACACAGCACATAGTCAGCTTGTGAGACTCAGGATTTAATCCAGAAGCTCAGCAGAGCCCAAGGAGGGAATGTGTGTTATACAGAAGAGGATACTCTTGAGTACTATGGCAAGGATTGAATTTGCAGCTGGAAAACTACAATAATTTGGGAGGGATATAAAGTGTCTTGTTCCAGGACACAAGATACTCGCCACAAGAGAGTAAAGGCAGAAGATCCACCTGGGGCTATTTATTTTACAATACCTTGCTGCTGGTTGTATGTGTTGTCCTCTGAAGCATTGCTGAGAGTCAGAGGCAGCCAGAGCTACACCACCAGGAGCTGCATTCTCTCAGGGCCATAGTCCCCTGTGGATTCCTTGCATTCATTTCTGGGAATGGTAGAACAGCTGTGGAGCATCATCCCACACACAGAGCATGGATTTCAGCAGTTCCCAACATAAACCCATCCCACAAGGCAGGTCAGGGGTGAGTGGAACATGCAAAACCAAGAGACACTTCAATAACACAGGCATGACCTCTGATCCAGCAGGATTAAAATGAAGCATGTTTTAGAATCTCTAGATTTATGCCATTGACCAGCTTGACTTCCATAGGAAGGTCACAGACGTTTATTCATTTACGACTGTAGTGAGGGTCATACTCCTGCTTAAGTAAAAGATAAGTTTTAGAAAACAACCAGACTTTTTCTAAATAATTGAACGAAAACCCCTTTTCTTCTGTCTGTTCATGGTTAATTTTCCACGTTGTCTCTGTTTCATCTATATATATTTCTGTGAGCCAGAATACTTTATGCTGTAAGTGAATAAAACTCTCATTATTATACCTTGGTGGCAGCAATAAATCTTGCACCTCAGTGAAAACATACACTGTGGTACAGACTCAGTCACAAGATGATGTTGTTTCTTGATACTAATATAGGATTTTATATATTAGAAGCACTGTGGCTAATATTAGCTAATGATAAGGTAATTAAGCCAAATTTAGATGCCAATATAATTTCATTTTTGTTTCTGAAATATTTTAAGATTTATACAGGCTATGCTGCTCAATTAGCTGAACTCTCATTAAATATTGCAGTCTGCTACACATTGTCTCAGACAGAAAAAAACAACATTATTAACCACTGATGGTATTTGATACAAATAATAGCTTTAGCAGTTGTCTGTCTTTGTCAGTGATGACAACCAGCAATTCCTTCTCAACATTATTTTAATGATGACTTCTAATACAAAGCTCAGACATAGTGATGGAAGTTCTCACTTGCACAGAACCAGGGGAACACGGAGGGCTTTGTGGGCTTTTTTTCTTGTGTCTTAGGGGCTAGATAGGAGTATTTTGTAATGCAATCTGATCATCATATGTTGTCTTTCATCAGTAGTGCAACAGGTCTCAGCCAGACAGCTGAAATCTGGCATTTTGGGGGCTGAATTTTCTCAGACAGTCCTTTCCCTCTACAAGAGCTGTCACTACTTAATACTGGTAATCGAACATCAGACTTCTATAGGTCAGGTGGTCCTAGTCTCCTCAACCACTTCTCTACCTTGCAGCATACTTGTCTGCACAGGGTTTGGTCCCCCACCCCATAAAAATCGAAGTCAACTACCTGGTCTCTAGTTTTGTCAACTTTATACCACACTGACACTCATTAATTTTGTACTTAGCCATGCAGTTGTGGTCGTTGGGGTTAACAGCACCAAGAGCAGGGAGATGTCCCACTGAATCTCTTGGGTGTATGGGTTCTTTCCAATGCTGGTATTCATCAGCTTCAATCACAAGCACAAGGTGGAGCAGGTACAGCTGTGACCTTCTGGGTTACTCTGGTTTCACTGCAAGTTCAGGACCTCTTTTCTCCCCCAGCTCTGCCCAAAGCTTTTAGGGACCTGGCTGGTCCAGGACCTGACTGCTGGCTTTGTAGAGCCCCCTGTGCACTCTGCCAGCTGTGAGTGCACCACAGGCTCAGCGAGAGCAGCAGCACTGGGATGTACTGAGGGTGACTCCTCACTGAGGGGGGACTCATCAGGTACCTCCTGAATGAGCTACTGTCCTCAGGGGTGCCTATGTTATACCTTGCTGTAACGTTTGATTCTTCCCATTTATGTGAGGTTCATGTCACCTCTGGGAAAGATGAAACAGACTCTTTTATGGGAGAGTTTACACATCCTTTCTCATACTGAAATTCTCAGTCACTGGGAGGGCCATCAGATTTCTCTGCACTTCAGCTCAGGAGAAAACAGCTCTGGGCCCTGAGCCATATTGGCACAGTTTTACAGTTACAGTTTTCAGAGCATCCGCACCTGCCTCTGTGTCACCAGCTTGTCACTTCTGGACTGCAATCCCAAGTGCTGATGATGTGGCAGTGGGGGAAGGAACAGCAGGCATTGCAGGAGTTGGAGGGAGCGAGCTGGAGATGGCCATCAGGTGTGACAGGTTGCCTTGACTGTTCTTACACAGAGCAACGATCTCACCTTTCCATCCAGCTCAGCCACTCCACCTTTGGAGGCAGGGAAATTGATATTTCTGCCGGTTCTGTCAGCCCTACCACAGTGCATTTCGTGCATGAAAATGTGAGATAGGTTTCTGTCCAGCACTTATGGACAATTGTCCAAGACACATCCCCAGAGAGTCCTTTTAATAAATAAAGTCCTTAAAATAATAAATAAGGCCCTTATAATAATAAATAAAGCCATGCAGGGATGACTATCATTTGAAGGTACTGCATCCAGTTAGCAGAAGCATTTTGGTGATGTCATTCCAGTACAGAACATTTAATTTCTTCTGGTGCTCAGATCAGTTACAGGACAACCCAAATGAGTCTTTCTGTACCCCTACAGTGTCACTGCTGAAGAGGAAATAATCCAAACTCTGAAACATAAAAACCTGCTATGTGACCCAACACTGGTGGATAGCATGGAGCAGATCCCACACCCTGGTCATGTAATGTCCATCAAGAGGATAGAAACCAGGTTTCATGCCCTACACTAACTATTTTTGCACAGTTGTACATGTTATCCCTAGGATAATATATTCCTTGTATCTAGTTAGTCTTTTATGTACACACAAGCTCAGTGAAGTCCTTTAAATTTTTTTGAGCGCATAATTAATGACAAAAACAGTTATGATCTATGGAACAGGGTGCATGCTTGCATTCCTGCCCAAAAATCCAGGAAGAGTATTATTAGTCTTATCTAAATAGAGCTCTTCTGTTTTCTCTGTACTCTTTCTGAAATGCAATCTGCCTCACAAAAAAGGCAGCAATTATCCCCATTTTTTGATTCTTTTTGATTCAGTTCTCTGGTACTCATGTGCATTCCTATAACACATCTGATGTTGATGGAGGTCTACGGGTGCAATCACATGGAATTCACTGCTCAGAAACCTGGCAGTGCCTCTGTTAATTTGTTATGCTGCAGATGTATACGTTGCTCTACCCAGTGTAACCTGATGATAATGAGTTTGCCACATAGGTACGCTTTAATACTGTGATAAACACCTTGATTATGGTGTGTCAGAGGTCTACATCTGCTTTTCAAAACACTTTATTTCATAAATTATCTATTTGCTTTCTTGTCACTATGTGAGAAAAAGGCTGTTTATTTCCCTGCCCTATTACTGAAGAATTACTGCTTTGATGACAAAAGAACTGAGCGTAGGAACCAGGACACCATTTCCAGAACCAGAACTGAAGGGGTGGTCTGAGAACCACAAACCAGCATTTCTGTTGTTCATACAGTTAGATATAAATGGTACAAAAAGGAGGAACAGCCATGGTTTATGTAGGGGAAAAACATACCTTAAGAACTGCTAAAATCCATCCTCACTCCTGGAGCTGTTCAAAGCTCATCTGGAGCCATGTAGCCCATGTGCCCTGGTCCAAGCTGGCTCTGCTTCCAGTGGGCAGTTGGATAGATAGTCTTCACACATCCCTTCTTACCTAAATAATTCTCTGATTCTATATTCTCTCGATGAGAAAAATGCATGAATGCCATATATTAACTAAACTTGAAAATTCATTGCTAATGGATATAATTCTGATCAAAAGCAGAAATTATTTTAAAGATAAAAGACATCTCAATTGTGGGAATACCAACAGCAATTAAATATCAATGGCAATTAAAGGTAATTTCTGTTCCACCTCTGGTCCCTGCAGTTTAAATTACATGAAACTAAAAGCTGCTACCTCAGACAGCTCAGTCTTGTGAACCTGGGCTTCTCCTGCACACACTTCCTCTGAATTCCTGCTAAAGTTGCTGGAAGGGTGGCAGCACTAAGCGGGCTTTTATCCTGATTAGTGTAGCTGCTTTTATGTACAAAAGTGATGAAAGTGAATGGTGCACGAAGTGATGCAGGGGTGGTAAGCAAGGCAGCAGCAGTACCAGTGTGAGGCAAGGCTTTTTGAAGCTAATCGTCTTCAATTAACCTTTCACCTTTGAATAAAGACAGACTGTTACTGCCAAAAAATGCCTCTTGAATATTCATTTAAATTAACTTCCGTTGGCCTAGTTGTGTCCTGATGGGATTTGCACTCTCTGAGCACTCACACAGGATGGTTGCTCTGGCAGGGAGGGCTGTGAATTGGACTGTCAGAGCTGTGTGCCCAGTTGTTTGTGAAAGAGAAGCTTTAGATTTATTCACAAAACGTCGGTGTCAGAAGCAGCACACTGGAGCAGCGTAGGCTTTTTTGAGCAGCCTCAGTAAAACAACTTGATTTCCAGGGAGTCGTTACTGGCCCAAGGGTATTTTAAAAGAGAAAACCAGGAATCCTGTTTGCCTACAAAATCAAACAAAATTAAAAAATACATGAAATTACACAGTCAAGAGGGAGAAGACTAAACAACCCAAGTAGGTCTTACTCATTACAAATTGTTTGCACATATTTTCCCCACTGGGTTGAATTGTACCTTTCTCATAATCCATCACACATTTTGGAAAGCAAGAGGCTGTGTAGTGATCAAAACCTGCAGTCTCACACTTTTCTAGTTCATGTATTCTCTTCTCCCTGGTCTTCTTGAACATCGTTGCAGAAAGTCCATGAATTGGCCCATGTGGGTCAGAAGTGCTGACTGACGTGGAGAGATATATCCCCAGAACTGAGACATGCAAAGTAACTAGAATGGCATTGGAAACCCTGTGTTTTAAATGCAGCCTTGATATTTTTGCTTACTTACACCATTCTGTCTACGGTGTCAGGCTGATTCATTCCAAATAAACCAGGATCATAAGGCCCTAATATATCTTTTCTTAAAATACAAAGCTCAAAGGGCCTTATGTGGTGGGTTGACCCCAGCTGGATGCCAGGTTCTCACCACAATGGCTCTATCATTCCACTCCTCAGCTAGACAGGGAAGAAAAAATACAGCAAAAGGCTTGTGGGTCAAGATAAGGACAGGGAGACATCACTCACCAGTTACCATCACAGGTAAAACGGACTCAGCCTGAGGAAATTAATTTAATTTATTACCAATGAAATCAGAGTAGGGTACTGAGAAATTAAAAATATATCTTAAAACACCTTCGCCCCACCCCTCCCTTCTTCCTGAGATTAACTTTATTCCTGATTCTCTCTCTCCCTTCCCCACAGCCCGCTCCTTTCCTGCACACCTCACCAGCAGCACATGAAGAGAGCACACGACATGGGGGCTGTGCTCAGTCCATCACACATCTCTGTAGCTCCTTCCTCCTCAGGGGTAGGACCTCCTCACTCTTCCCCTGCTCCAGTATGGAATCTCTTCCACGAGAGACAGGCCAGGTCTTCACTAACTGCTCCACCATGGGTCTCTTTCCATGGCGTGCAATCCTCCAGGAACAGTTCTGACAACACACCTGCTTCAGCATGGACTCCTCTCTTTATGGATTCACAGGTCCTGCTTTGGTCACATCCAGTGCTCTGGTGTGGGTCTCCTCCATGGGCTGCAGGTGGATCTCGGCTCCCCCTTGGACCTCCATGGGCTGCAGGGACACAGAGTCTTCACCACGACCTGCACCATGAGCTCCAGGAGAATCTCTGCCTCAGTGCCTGGAGCACCTCCTGCCCCTCCTTCTGCACTAACCTTGGTGTTTGCAGGGCTGTTCCTCTCACACAGTCTTGCTCCTCTCCCCTGCTGCAGTTTCAATTGTACAGGTTTTTGTTCCCTTCTTAACTCTGTTATCCAGAGGCACTGGGTAACAATGCTGATAGGTTCAGCCTTGGCCAGTTGATGTTGTATCTTTTGGACACAGGGGAAGCTTCCAGCAGCAGAAGACAGCCTGAAGCCCTGCCACTACCCAAACCTTGCCACACAAATGCAGCACACCTTGGCAGTGTACCAAGTCCTCCCACTCCATACCTACGTGGCAATAGCTACACCTGACTGCCCTACAGAACTTCACATGCAGCATGTAATAGACTTCTTGACAGATCCCCAGTCATTGGAAACCCATATAACTATTCAAGGCACATTTTGTTCCTCCACAAATCATCCACACATTTCCTTTCCTCCATAAATGCTGTGATAACAGCTGAAAAGTGAAAGCAAAATAAAGCTGTGTGATACATATGAAATGCAAAATGGTTGCTCTGTACTGGTACCATTTGTACAGTCCTTTTCTCCTATCACCCACTAAAAGGAGGTCATCAGTGGAACAAGGCAAGAACTGTAAGGGAGGGTGATGCCTTGTATTAGATGCACTGGTATAGTCCATCTAATACATCTCATTCTGTTTACCCTGATACCAGATTATTTCACCCATATTTGCATTGAAGTTCCAGGCTCGGAACATACAGATCAGAAGTTCAGAGATAATAAAAAGAAAGGAGATACACAGAACTACAGGGCTGCCACTAGGGTCTCCTGCATAGGAAACAACTCATCTGTTTCCTGAACAAGATGCAAACAGAAACCAACATCAGCTCACGGACAAGCAGGATTCAGGGCAAGCAAAAACTGCAGCTGGAGAGAGCTCTTAGTTCAGAGCCTGGTCCTGTCAAACGCCATGTACAGTGAGGGAAAGGCTAGCAGCCTCATGAGTCCATTACAGAAAACAAATCATTGAAGCCACTATTACTAAAGAGGACCAGCACTCTTTGGAAGGATCAGGAGTATAGTTTCTGCTCAGAACAGCCATCAAAAAGTGCTGCACAAGATGGAAGGGGGTACAACCACTCCCTTAAGGTGAAACAACTCCTGGACATAAGGGGCAGCCCCAAATCTTTTCTGTTTTGGAAAGCCCTGCAATCTTGATGCCTTCCTGGTGGTCATGAAAGCTGGTGAGAGAGAGTCTCTTTTTGCACATTAGTGCACTTGCCTCTGATTTGTTGACACCTGGAACTTTGTAGAGCAGCGAGGGAACAGTAATTGCCAGATGACTCAAGGGAATATAAATGCTTTGGTGTTACAGCCCTTGTGTGACTCTCCGTCATTTATCACAGGCCTTTCAAGGCTCTGGAAGCACAGGGAGAGGAAGTGGTTTAGGCAGGAAGGGGTTGATGTGGAGGTGAACAGAGCTGAAACTCTGTTTCTGTGTATACACAGACATGTGTACACACCGATGTGGACACACACAAATGTGCACACAGGCATGCAAATTTATTTTCACATGAATTTCATTTTATACCAAACATCTGTGGAGAAAGATAAGGCTGAATCTCTGTTTAAAGCAACAACATGGGATTGTAAGCTCACTTTTCTTATCTGCCTTAAATTTATATAAAAGTCCTTGTTCCGTTCCCTAGCTGTAGGATAGGGAATGGAACAAGAGGATAATCTTCCTCTGTCCCTCTGAAGATTCATTTTGATTGTAATGGCACCTGTCCTGAGAATGCTCTTTTTTTTTTTTTTTTTTTTTTTAGTCAATTCCAAGTTCCTCAGGAATTAAAATTCATTCATATCAAATAAGAAAGAAATCTGTTCTTTGTGCAAGTGGTTCAGACTAGATAACATCAGATCTGGCTGTCAGATCTCTAGCACATGACTGAGAATAATAATAATCATGAGCAAACATATTGCACATCACCTTTGGTCCAACCAAAACATTCCCCAGGCTTTTTCTCTGTGGCCTGTGGCCCCAGCCACAGGGAGATAAGGGCACGGATGATCATGGCCCCTGTGGTGGAGCACAGCAGGGCTGGGCTCATCAGCATGCCGACAGAGGCCCATCCCAAAATGGAAAGCACCACAAAAGGCTCATTTTAATGCTCTAGAGATGAATAAGACTGCAAACCAAAAAATACATCATTATCTGGGCACATCTTGTAATTCTTGTTCAAACATTTTGAGTAATTTGCTGCTACTTTCAACATCTCTGTCCCCCATGTGGCAGTTTTTGACAAAGGGGAAACAGTAAATGAACTATTCTTGGAACATTTTCCATTGCTTGTTCAAACCAGACTCTAATTCAAAGGATAAAAAACCCCATACAATCAGGGGTATGAATAGGACTGTCTGGTGGAAATCAGTCCACCGTTTAGCAGACTGGTTACAGTTTTTTACCTCTCAGCCCTAGAGCTTTGGGGGCAGGGAAGGAACCTTCTAGGGAAGCAAGATGAGTCAAAGATCAGTCTCATTAAATACAGCTTGAGCACACATCTGTCATCAACCACTTAGAAATGATGAAGAAAAAGCAAGGAAAGGCACAAAAACCCCTACATCTTTCTCCTACCTACATTCTTGTCTGGTAATAGGCTGTGTCTGATGCAGCAACATCTCAAAACTGCCATGAAAGATCACTTGGGATTTTTTATATGATCTAAACCTTGCTCTGAAGTTTCAGAAATTTTTGTTACTATCAAGAGCAGCTCTGCACTGCCATTAATAGATGTGCTGAAAAAAGAGGGGCCATGGTCTTCCCTTCAGACCTGATATTGCTCTCCTGTGAGCAGCTCTGGGGCTGAGCTGCTCCCCTGCCAGCTGAATGGAAAGACTTCTGCATTTTCCAGGGACAAATTCCCCATTCAGTGGACGCAGATGTGGGCAATATTTGGCATACAGAATTTGGTATACATTTTTTAAATGTCAAAGGTGTAGATAGAGGGGATCCACTTTCAGAGTAAATTAGTGATTTTGGTGTTCATGGATATCAGAGAATCATGGGGATGATTTGGATTGGTAGGGGCCTTTAAAAGTCATCTACTCCAACTTCTGTGCATTGAGCAGGGATATCAACTAAAATCAGGTAGCTCAGAGCCCCATCCAACCTGGCCTTGAATGTTTCCAGGGAGAGGTCACTCACCACCTCTATGACCAACTTGTTCTTGTGTTTCATGACCCTGATTGTAAAAAATTTCATTCTTATATCTAATCTAAATTGATCCTCTTTCAAATTTAAACCATTGCCCTTAATCTTACCACAGCAGGCCCTGCAAATAATGCTTGTCCTTTTTTTTTTCTTGTAGTCCTTATCAGGTATTGGAAAGCTTGGATAAGGTCTAACTGGAGCACTCTCCTCTCCAGGCTGAACAATCCCAGCTCTCTCAACCTGTCCTCACAGCAAAATTGTTCCATCCCTCTGATCAACTTCACAGCCTTGCTCTGGACTCAATCCAGGTCCAAATTGTTCCTATGCTGAGGACTCTAGAGCTGGATGCAGCACTCCAGGTGGGGATCTCACCAGAGTGGAAAACAAAGAGTGACTTTTTTATCACTTCAAAACAAAATCAAACAGAAAGCAATAATATTCATGCATAAACATTAAACATTTGTTGCCTACAAGTAACTATCTAACTAATTCTAATCATAAGCACATCCTATCAACATCACCCTTTTTTCTTTGATTAATTCAATTGAATTTTTCTATGTATCCAATGAATGTTAATAAAAACCATGCCGGGGGGGACTGAGAGTGGCTTGTGCCATGTATTGACACTTCCTTATTTGCAGAAGATGCTGAGAGATTATTGAAGCACTTTATCATTGTTTTGGCCTGGCACAGCGTGGTTTCAGTCATGCTGTGACTTACAGGTATCTCCTTGTTTCAAAGCTCAGCTGGGAGCTCTCCAGTGGAGCAGTGAGTGTGGCTCAGAGGGCTTCACCCCTCACCTTCCCTCTGTCCCCCATGGCAAGTGTCAGCTGCTACTCTGTGCTCTGCTTTTATTGCACCCAAGCTCCATCCACACTAAGGGGCCATCTCAGCACCTTAGCAGTGTGCAGACAGTGGTCAGTCACCAATGCTCCCATGATTTTCTAGGAAACATCTCTGACTGCAAGCACGGGTTTAATAGAATTGTCAAGCTGATTTACAAATAAGGCTGCTCTCTGGTGCAGATGATGGTGCTGATACAATCTTTGTGGCTTGGAGTTTACTTGCAGCATGGATATTGGAGCATATTTCTTTGATGAAGGGAAAAAAAATTACTTGGGCTACTGCTGGGTTTGTTTGAGGCTGATACACCAAGTCAGGCCAAGGCAAAATCCCCCTGTGATGTTGCAGATAAATGATGGACAGACTGGTCTTCTCTGGGCAGAGTGCCAGGGCATGTCCTAGGGAGCCTCACTACTCTGTTTTAAAGGGTGTAGTAGTAAATAAAACGTGGATAAACTGACCTGTTGAGTGTATACGAGGAGCCCATTTACTCTGCATTCCCTAAACCGCAGGGATAATCTCCTTTAACGTTGTTTACACTCAGCTGCACACAGGTTTATTGGGAGGAAAGCAGCTTTCCCTGCGACTCAGAATGCAATTATTGTGAGATTGTCCCTGTGCCTCCAATGGCTCCCAGTCAGCAACTGAGCCACAGGCGCTGCCAGCGAGGAGAGTTGCCAGGAGCTTCTCAGGGCTATGCTGGCCCTTTGCACCTCACACTGTGACAGGCTGGTGAAACATGTCCTGCTGTGCTGCTCTCCCACTCCTAGGGAGTCTGGTGGTGGAGAGATGCAAAATCAATCTCTTTAGCATCAGTTCTTTCATTTTGTTTTACTGTCTTCTGTAGGTGTGACTAATTCCCTCCTTCACTGCTGCTGCTGTGAAGTGTTTATACTCTCCCATCTCTCCCATCAAGTCTCTCTCCTCACCCTGAGCAATCACTCTACAGTGCACAATTTGGGTTTGGCATGTCTAGCTTTTCCTTCTCATGTTTCTCTTAATTCCTTGCTGCCTGGGTAATTTTCTCTTTGCCTCTCTTAGCACTTTTCAACTAATTTTTCACACAGTTTTGTAAAGACAGAAATGGAAGAGCAGGATCATGGAGCATCCTTGTCTTCAAGAGCCCCACCTGTTCATCACCCTCATCCTTGGATAGCTCTAATAGTCTCCATATCCCTGTGTAACACCACAGCATGGGCTCTGTGGGTATACAGAGGAAAGGCCAGTGTCTCTGCCTAGAACCCCTTGCACTGGATTCAAGAATGTGTATTTTTAACCCTTTGCATTGTAGAGCTACAGCAGACAAAGTCAATCTGGCTTTTGTCAGAGGCACCTGTGTTAGTTATTCTGATTGCTTAGCTTTCAAATTCTAATCACCAGAGTAACTGCTTGAGCTCTGGGGTTTGGTGTGGGGTTTTTTATTTCTAATTTTTTTTTCCCTTTTGGAATCAGACCAACACAATTAAAGTGACTTCAAATAAGTATTTCATGTTCCATTACAGATTTCAAGTCTGGTTTAAGAAAAGTCGTGATGGTTGTGGAAAAGGACGGATGATAGCCAGACTTACAAAAACCAGAGATGAATACGCTATTGGGAAACCATGACAGGTGAATAAATTGTGGAGTAATACAAATAATCAAAATAAGGGAGGATGGTAATCATAACTGTCAGTGCTGGCAGCAATTTTATACCAAAGAAGCACTGTTCAGTGGAGAGATAGGATCAGCCACAAACTAATAAAAGAACAGTATGAACGAATTGTACACTGAGCCAGGGGAAGCAGCTGATAGGCTCAATATCTGCTTAGACTTCTCAGCAATAAAGCTCAACAATGTCTCAAGGGTGGCAGTGATGGGCAAGAGATCCCCATGTGCTTCTTTTAATGGGCTTTCTGACACTGAGGCCACAAAGCGTAGAGGCAATGAAATGATAGAAAATACTCAGCTTTGCTTTCTCTGCTCCTGGCACTGAATAGGATTTGCTGTCCTGAACCCCGAAAACCAGAGGGCAGCTCTTGGCTTTGAGATGGGATGAAGACTCATTTAAATGCCTTTTTACATTCTTCAAGTAAGGGGACAGAATGTTCCTGTATTGAAGGATTCATTTTTGATAGCCATGCTGGGATTTGGACATGCTAGTTATTTGTCCACAAGCCATTAAGTATGTTGTTTCCCTGCACAATCAGCAATTTACGCTTCTGACCCACTCAGCCTTGTCATTTATATCTGATAGCAGACTTTGGCTCTATATCATTAAGAACCAGCAAATTAATAGGAAATTACCCCATTTCTTTAACAAATCAGAGGACTATCACCAGTGTCTGAATGAGAGAAGAATACCTGGAATCATTTTTATGTAATCTAATTTGAATTTGTGTGTAGTTGGTTAAGGAATATGCACCTCTAGCTGTAATCATTCAAAAGGGCAAAGGCATGGCAAGAATTTTATATGCAGGCCTACATAAATAACACAAATTAACCTGCTCTGATCAGTTTTTTAGAGAAAAAAATGTTATTGAGGAGTTCTTGCAATGATAACAATTGCCAAGAGAGAATTTTTACCTGAAAAAAAAAAAAAAAAAAAAAGAAAAGAAAAGAAAAAGAAAAGAAAAGAAAAGAAAAGAAAAGAAAAGAAAAGAAAAGAAAAGAAAAGAAAAGAAAAGAAAAGAAAAGAAAAGACAAGACATAACCAAAGATTGCTGTAAGAAGAAAAGGACAATGAAGTGTAACGGATAAGAACCAGCCAAGTAGCAACAATATTTAGAAGCTTTGATTGCAATTTTCAGTAGGAAGCCAAGAAAATGAGATTAATTTGCCAAGGATGCTCTCACTACTGTGAACTCAGAGCCTGTGGTCTGCCAGTTTCCAGACACTGGGACTTCCTTCCTGCAGGCATGAACAAAAGGTGGTGGCTGGTCATTAGCTGGTCTGAAGATGAGAGTGGGATCCGGCTTTAGTTCTTACTGGATTATTATCTCCTCTTAATTAAAATGCCCTATAACATTATTTCTCCTTTAGAAGAAAGAGCCTTTGAAAGTTGTTAAACCTCAAGGCTAGGTAGGAGAACTTTCATCCTCAAAAATTTGAGAAAAGGGAAGAGTCATTTCTCCAAATTAAGGAAGCAAATCCAAGAGTATATTTGCTGACTGGTTCCAGAAAGGAAATCTTTATCCTCGAGATGAAGCCAATTAGTGAGGCTCATGACTACATGCTCCACAGAGAGTATTTTGTGTAAGGACAAAAAAAAAAAAAACAAAAAACCCTAAAAAACCACCAGTATTAGATTTTGAAAAGGTGATGAATTTCTTGTCCTTCTTTCCATGCAGTAGGCACAAACAGCTGCAGAGCAAAACCTTCAAGATGTCACATCAGCCTGAGCCCACTGCACTTTGGACTAACATGCAGCTTCCCAGGTGTTCCTCTCTACCAGCCATATCCCCAGCACAGGGCCCACCAAAGCTTGCTCAACCCTAAGTCACAGTCTTGAGAGTAAGTGGCTTGTTTTCAGTGACTTGAATGCTGGAACTGACTCATATTCCCTATTTTGTTTATATACTCATCATATTTGCTTCCCACTTACACATCGCTCCAGCTTATGCCACAAAATTAGAAAATTAGGCAGACTTGTTAGAGACCAAATATGATCTCTGGTTTGACTCAGCAGTGTTTATGTGGAGCTACCCAGACATAATGTGGTTTGGAACATTGATGATGACAGAAAGGACAGGTTATAATAATTTTCCAGTCTGTACCTCCCCCCCTCCCGAAAAAAGCCCGACCTATCGAAATGAATTGCCATCCCCTGACATTTTCATTAATAATAGAAATAGATACTTTATGAACATGCCTTTTAGATCTGAGTTCAAAATTTAAGACTCCTTGCAAAAGATTGCTGTTTTCTCCCATCTGTAGGAGTGATGCTCGTGACAGGTACTACCTCTCCCTCCACAAATGCTCTTGCTCATTGCTTCACATATGGGAAAAGATCATCCCAATTTCACACTTCAGATGTCTGCAAAAGGCTGAATCATCTTTATCTCTGGCTCTGACTGTGGCTGGTTGTTTTAAGCTCTTTGTGCAGGTGTTGATGGATGAAGCCACCAGGAGCAGGGTTTCCCACTGTGTGTGGCAGGTGCCGTGCCTGGGCAGAGGCTGGCTGGCTCTGCTCATTGCCACGTGTGGCTGTGTCTCCAGCAGGTGAGTCCACAGGGACAGCAGCTGCACAGAGCTCTTCCCTAGCATTTGTGTGGGGACCAAAGTGGGATCTGGCAGCCAACAGAGCAGATTTGTGTAGCCAACAGAAACTGGCAATGAAGGCAGCGGCTCCAGGAAAACAAACACAAATATAAGACGCGCAGCAACAACGTTATTCTATGGCAAGGATGGGAGAGGACTATCAGTCTCAAGCAATCAAGCACAACCCAGCTGCACAGGGCAACCCTCAGTTTGGGAGGGAAGATGGGCAAAATACCTCTTTCCTGGCCCTGGAATCATGATATTCTGTGAGGGCAGCAAATTGTCAGCACAGGAAGCAATGATCAGCTTAGGGCATAGCTCTGGTGAAGGCCTTTTGTTAAGATGGCAAATAGCAAGGGCACTGTTTGAACCTCCTGCCTACCAATTATGCAATTGACATGTTGCATGGCAAAGTTTTGGCTAAGGTGATACTGAAACCCAAATCTACTGGGTGTGTATCCTCTACCTTATTCAAGTATTTGGCCACATTCTCTCTATTCCTTTCCCTGACAGAAGCATTGGTTTCAGACTGGCACTGCCTGGTTAACAGAGTGGAAGCAGCCAGAAGAAGGGTCCTGATGTTCCTTCTCCTGAGATACAGCAGGGCTGCATCTCCAGGACTGAACAACACCCTGCAGGGACTGCAGCAGCCGTGTTGGGGCTGGAGCCACATTCTTGGCCTGAGAAAGTCTCTGCATGTTTAGTACAGGGTGCAAAAGAGCCTCAGAATGGCTGAGCCAGGTGGCCTGGATCGTATCTCTGTGGAAACAAAAACAGATCATCTCCTTCCCTCTAAACACTCTGCCAAGGCAGAGACCATGCTGGACTACTCACCAGCAGTCTGTGAGATGTAGCCAAATTCAAGACAAACATTGACATCAGCTTTTGAATCCTAACCAGCCTGTGCAAAGATACCCTTACTTACACTTTGTTTTCTTTCCAAGCCCATTTTCTCCAGAGGCCTGGGAACAAGCTGCTTTCTCACACTGTGTGAGTGGAGTCAGGATGATCTAGAGTCCGGGAAAAAGGGAACAACACATCTTAATGGGGTCACAGAGTCTTGTCTAACCTTTTATTTTTCTATGGGCCCTCTGTTTTGCTGTCTCTAGCAGGGTTTCTGGATGACCCCAAAAGCGTAAGCCAGAGCAGTGCAGCAATTTGTGGAAAACACGTCACCCCAGTACTGCTCACAATGTGTCGCTCTTTTGCAGGGCAGCGCGGATCTCCAAACAAACTGGACCCACGTTTCTACTGCACTCAGCTCCTCCTTCATTTTCTCTCTACCTCAGTACTGCACTTCTCTGTCTTGTGACAAAGTAACCATCCCTATGGCTTCCAGCTGGGATGTTACAAACACAGGATTAGGCCCATGGCCACTCTGCTGTGTAAATTCCCCTAGGGTTAAAAAAGAGCAATGTGATGACACAAATTGTAGTGCCTTTTGTCTAATTCTGGTTTATGTGCAGTGAGAACAATGACTTTGTGCCATCAAATGTTTCTTGGGAAGCCAGCCATGCCAACACATTTGCAGGGTTTTTATAACAGATAGCTTAGAAACACTAATTGGCCTTGAGGGGCTGTACCTATCAAGGTGTTCTGTACCACAGGAGGTTATTACCATGAGCAACACTCAGGGCATTACTCAGTAATCACCTTGGTGGATACAGTAAGGACAGTCGTCACCTGGCCTGGCACCATGGCCTGGACTCAGGTGAAAGTGTTCAATAGCGTATGAGTAAATGAGTTGAGAATTTGGATCCTTCTGTTACTTCAGGAAAACTCACAAAATATTCCTGGCAGATAATCAATCTCATCTCCTTGTGCTGGAGAACTACTGTGCCCCTCTCTGATAATTCTCATGACATGGAGCATATGCTGTGCTGCTCCAAGGCCACCTGTCCTTGTCAGAATTATCTGGACCTCTTAAAACAAAAATGTGTCCTTCAGTGCAGGTCAGGGGGAAATTAAGAGAAGCCTTGCCTGAACACCTTTTTCCCCCCACTCTAGTTTTGTGGGGAAAGCATTGGTATAAAGGGTTGGATGGACAGAAAAAAGGTATTAATGCTCTAGATGCACTTCCTTTGGTGTTTCTAGAACACTCATGCACCTGCCAGTGATGTTAATGTTATTTCGGAGACATGGGCCCTGTTTGGCAGCACGGTGGGCAATTGCTGTAAGGTGCTGCATACCATGGGCTTCTTAGGGAGCTGCTGCAGCAGTTTCCCCAGTCCTTGCTGGGCTGTTGGATCTGTAACCATGACAGCCAGGAACAAACTGATTTTCATGTGATCTTTGCTTCCATGTCCTTAGAAGGTTTAGGCCACAGACAGACATTAAATTAACATTGATTCACTGTTTCACAAAGTGCTTACACTGGTGGCAATCAGAAGGAGCAAGCAATCTCCTCTGGCGTGTTATCGTGGTATACTGGTGATAAGGGGCTCCTCTTTTGGGGTTCTCTATATGCTTCCTACCAATAAAATAATCTGTCATACACAAGGAAGTTGGTCCTGTGCAATGAAGCTCCTAATCTGTCACACGGTGTTTTGAGGCTTGTGATGCACTGAGAGGTTTCTTCTGGACCCAGCTGGGTGAGTGGCCTGGGGTGATCATAGAGGTCCCTCCTTCAGGGATCATAACCTTGACTTGCACTGTCCGTGCCTGAAGCCAGTCCTTGAGCCAGAGATTATGATACTAAAGAAATGAATGTCAAAACCTTTTACCCTTGGGATCAATAATAACAAGAGAGGTGGATATGCCACAGCCTTTTCAAGGCAAGTATTATTCACACACCCCCTCAGACATGACTGGTGTATATAAATCATAGCAGAGATTATCTCAATGTGTCCCTCTCCATTCTTGTAAGAAAAGATGCACCTGGATTTTATTTCTTTTTCAATTCTATTTAAAGAAGGAAAATAATATTCAATATCATGGAAAGGCTTTTTAATCCCTCACAGACAGTACAGAACAGAAGGCCCTGGAGTGAGTGGCAGATGAAAAATGCCATTCTTCCTTTCATAAATCAAAAATCAGAGCAATTTTCTTGAATTCAGTCCTGTTATTGTGGTTTTCCCTGTTTCAAATATGCTCATTTTTATGCTCATTTTATGCTGCTATGTAATTGCATTCTCCAATCCAAGAGGACAAGTTTGCTTGTTTCAGTAATTCTTATGATTTGCCATTCCACTTGCAGCTTGGAGACTGCACAGACAAATAGGAGGAACTCTGAATGACGCCCAGTCCAGGAGAACCTCTTGGGACACAACCAGCTTAGAGGCAGGTTGGGGGGAAGGAGAGAGCAGCACAGCATCTCAGCCACTGGAGGACTGTGGATGCCTCCTTTGGATTTGTAATCCATTACCCTTACACTGATCTGTGTAACTACTCTCCAAGGAGAATAAAATGCAGAACAAAAGTGTTGGGGTCTGACATAGAAGCTGGATGTATCTTATTAATTCAAGTAATATTTAAGTTCAAGTCCAAATGCGTTTCATCCTTCATCTCATTTGGCCGCTTTTGTTTCCTCTTTGTTGCATGTTTTCAAGTCACTGATTGTCTCATTCTGCAGCTAAAGCTGCTGACTTGGGAGGTGGGGGGGGTGGCTGGAGATTGCTCTGCCTGAAATGCTCTTATTTTATTGCTGCTTGGGTCTGAATTCCTTCCTGTGCTCTTACAGTCAGTAAATGTTAAACATTGCTTGCTCTCAGTATTTACCTATTTTTAACCCTGACTCATTTTGTTTATTTCCATAATGTGTGCTCTGTGCTTTACTTCTCAATATCCTCATTCATTTTTTTAAACCACAGAATACCCTCACTTATTTTCATTTGTAAGCACTTCTTACAAATTGAAAACTGTTGTTTCTATTTTTAGCTCACTTTTTAAGTCTTTTTTTTTTTCTTTTTTCCTTGTCCAGCTCTTGGAGCTTTTTTTCTGAGATGTGTGAGGTTTTCTAGTCCAGGAACCCACATCTCTCTGTATCCTCAGCTTGGAGCTGCTATCTACCTGTCAGAAACATTCATCTTGCTTCCACTTTCCCCTGCAGAAAAACCAGGGTCCACTGATTCGTCCAAAAAAATCCTTAAGCATCTCATACCCCGTTGTATGACAAAGGCAGAGCTGAAAGCATCAGGACAAAAATTATCTCCATAGCTCAGCTTACTGCCTAGAAAAAGAAAATCAAAAAGAAGATTTTTAAAAGCCGATCCTATGGGAAGCCAGCACGGTTAGCAACGCAAAGAAAGCCCTTCCCTCCCCACTGCTAGTAATGAATCTTCTTTGCCTCTCAGCTGGTCCCAGTCCTCCCGTTGGAAAGCTAATTACCAGTGCAGGGCACACGGGAGCTGGCCATCCAGCGTTAACTCTCAGACCCTAATGAGGCAGAGCGGCAGATGCTGGGGTTATTCAGAGGTTATGGGTGACCCTCCAGCCCACGAGGGGAAGCTCTCCTGGGAGAGGAGAGCTCACTACAGGCTCATGCAGGGAGCCTGCTTGGGCATATCTTCAAGCCAAACAACAAAACAGCAGGCAGAAGGGTTAATGCTGCACAATAAATGAACCGGCATCAAACAAGAGAGGCTTGAATCTTTCTTCCCCTGTAATATAATTTGTTGGCTGCCAGGAGCCTCCCCTCATTTAACTGGGGTTTTTCTCTCAGGCAAATCAGGGTGGGTGCTGCTTGCACAGCTGCAACATTGATTTCCAGTTTGGAGTAGAAAAGGAGTTATTTTCTCCTCCCTTGTGTCATCCCAGAATGAAAAGGAGACAAATAAATAAAAATCCCCTCTGTGCAGAATATGACACTGAGAGACCGTTGTGCATGGCACAGCCCCCTCCTCCACCCACCCCTCACCCTCTGGATACAATGCTCCCTCATTAACTGGACTTTTCATTCAGAGGCTGTTACCCAACTTAATTTGGAATAATTTATTGGATTGGATTCATATCAACTTATTAAGGCTTTAGTTGAGTGCAGAAAATCAATTTTTCACCAGCAGTAATTGCTAGTGATGTTAGAAGGTGACCCCTCCAGCAGACACTTAGGGGCTGCAATGCCACAGGGTAAGGCTTTCATGGGCATCACTGGAAGCTAGATGGGGTAACACAAAGGTACCCCAAAGGCTTAATTCCAAACAACACAATGTTTCCCCCCCCATCCTTCCCCCTCCCCACATCCTGCTGACCTCTGTTGTCCATTTCTTAGTGGGTTTCTCCTCCAGCTCCTGCTTCTCAGCTCTGTATTGACCTCCCAGCATTGTCCAGTCTTGCACCTTGTCAGATCTTCCCCTGAACCCATCCTGCCTCTCCAAACTCAGTCTTTCTTTCCCACTTCACTGCCTGCATAGCCTTTTCTCATTCTGTACCCAGCCCTCCCAAGTAACCAGTTTCACTTACACCAGCGTTGAGGGAGACACACCCTCACTACCCAGTGAAGAGAGGGCATCAAGCTCTGCCATGAAAAAGAGACGCCCACCATTCACTACCATGCCATGCCTGCTGCTCTCCTTGCTGCCCCCAGGAATTTGGAGAAGGAGGTAGAAGTCTGCTACAGAGTAGTTTTGGACACTGTATTTCCCTCTCTTATGCCAAGCTGAAGAAGCACACCTGGAGAAGAGAGGGAGAAGGGCCCGTCCCTGCTGGCACGGCAGCAGGAATGCTCGGCAGTGAGGCGGTACCTCCATCCCACCTGAAGGGTCACCAGCAGCAAGGAGCAAAGTCTCCTAAGGGATTATCCCTTCCCACAGCTGCCTGCAGCTACTGTCGGCTCCGGCAATTCAGTCTGCAGCAGCGACTCCCTTTTATGTCCCAATCTGTCAGGCTGGGGAGGGGTTAAAGGGAGAGGCTGGCCTCCCCATATGCCAGGGGCTTTTCAGTGTCTGACCCCGGAGCTGCTCAGCTGCTGTGCCTTAGCAGTGCTGACTGATAACGCTTTCATTCCAGCCGGGCAATTGTCTGGACAATTGTTCACATATGCCACAGTGCGCAGACTGAAGCTCCTCACGCAAACTGGTTTTCCTCAAGGTACACCTGCCATGAAAAGGCTTTGGATGGACACATACACGGAGCAGGCTCCACCTCTCCACTGTGCACGTCTGCCTGTTGCTTGTTCCCAGTGTTCCCAGCACCGACATGTACTCTGCTGCCACTGCAATTAAAATGCCGTGGGGAGTGGGAGGTCGAGGGAGAACAGAGAGACTTCCTTTCAGAACTGCCTGAAGCCCCCTGACCCTCCATTCGAAAAATTAGCATCATAATACCTGGCAATATCGCTGTACGGTTAATTCTTCTCTCATTGTCCTCCTGAAAGACGCAAATGGCATCACCCATTACTAATTCTCAGCATCGGAGTTCTCTTTAGAAGAAGCTAGGTGATAAGAAAGTAATTCTAAAATCAGCCTAATGGGCTTTTTCGGAACCTGAGCGCAGCTGGTGAGCCTGCCGATGTGCTCACACATTCCGAACGCAGCGGTGGGTGAATGAGTGGGCTTGCTAGGCTTGCAGCAGAGCATCTCTTTCCTTGCTAGAGCAATAGGCTTTCACTGGTGCTCAGAGAGAAGGGGTAAAGTCCTCCTGTATCCCAAAACTGAGTAACATTAAAGAAAGGCAGTGCAGGAGCTACATATCCCTGGTTTTCATAGTCTTTTGTGCAGATGAAGAAGAGATTTTTCAAAAATCAATGTTTCAAAGCAAACGTTGACCTAAGGCTACTCTCTGAAGATAATGGCCACCGTGGAGAGCTTTTGCAAATCCTGCTCCCAGGCAGAGAAAAGGAGTTTCATTTGAATAAAGGGAGGGAGTGACTGAAGTCAGAAAATTATAAAGCCATGAGCTGAACTATTTCTGGAAAAAATCCTAAAACAAATAACTGAAGAAATTTTTTGAAGCACCTAGATAATAAGGCTGAGAAACTTTTAAGTTAATACGAATATGTCAAGAATAGGTTGTGTCAACACAATCCAATTTCTTTCCTGACAGGTTAATAGGGTTTGTGGATGAGGCAAGAGCAGTCAATGTCATGTGTCTTCACTAAGGTTTATGACATCGGGCTTATATGACACACTCAGAGACAATTTAGGGTAGCATGGCCCAAAGGCAGCTTCTATAGACTGAGTATAAGGGTAGCTTAAAGCTGCTTACATTTAATTGTCAAGTTGGAATGATTCATCAGCTGAGATTTTGCAGTGATCATTCCTGCAGCAGATGTTATTCAATGTTTTCATTAATGGCTCAGATGATGGAATGAGAACAAGCTTATTAAATTTGCAGGTGCCATTAATCTGAGGGGGACTGCAGGAATGTTTGATAAGATTAGAAGTCAAAATGCTCTTGATAAGTTTCAGGAATAGTCTGAACATAATAAGAGACTCTTCAATACTACCACAAAGTAGTATCCTTAGGAAGGAATAATCAGATTCCTAAATATAAGACAGAGATGGTGGGATGGGTACTGGATCTGCTGGAGAAAAGAGCTCATAAAGTGTGACGTGCAGAATTTTGACCATAGTTATATTTTGGTGGAAAAAAATCAAAATCATATTGGGATGCATGAATACGGTTTTTAAGACAAGGAAAGTGAGCATTTCTACTTTGCTGGAGCAAGGCATTGATACCCAGAAGTGCCTCATGAGCCACATGGGTGTCCCTGTCACCACAGGGCTGGTCTGCAGAGGACTGGAGGGGGAAATGTCCAGGAAAGTCATTCTCCCAGTCAGAGCACTTTAACCAATGGCTAAACGACTGAAAACATTCAAAAGTAAACCTCCCTGGCCGCCTAAACTGTGCAAAATTAAGGCTGTCTCCTCCATCCTTCTCCCTTCCACGCAGTGGTACAGCCCCTGGGGTGGAATCACTTGGGTGATGGGGTAGGCCAAGTGGCTGAAGCACCAGCCCTGCAGAAATAAATGTCTCCTTTGCACTCTTTTGCCAGCAACTGAATTTCCTGGAAATGAAGCCATCATTTTTTTAACTTCACGGGGGTAGGATTCTGCCCAGCTCTGTTCTCTTAACCCTCTGTACCCAATGACTCACTGTGGCAGCAGTCCCACTGGCCACAAGGTAACCAACTCTCAACAAGAACTTGCACACCACGTAGATGTTGGCATTCCACTAGGCGAAATGGCACGTTTTTCTCAACCAAGCCAAATTTCACAATTCTCCTACGCTTGAGCAGGGATCTTCGCCAGCAGCTGATTGCAGCATAAGTCCAATTAGAGGCTTGCCTACTTTCCTTGGGGAGCCTGTGACCGGTGATATAATCATAAAGTCTCCCTAAAACAAGCCTTGTTTGTTTACCTTCTCTGCTCAGTTCCATTTGCTAATAAACTGCCCACACACATATTTAGTCCCATATAATCTTATGCCTCGCTACAAGTGGAATGAAATTGGTTTTCTCTCTTGTATTATGTGAAAAAACCTAACACAACCTACGTTATTTCTAAAAGTCAAGGACCCATTGAATTCAAGCTGTTTTATATTGTTCTTCCTGTCTCCCACTCTCTGTTTCTTCAGGAAAAAAAAAGTCTTCTTTTACCCCAAAGCAAACACCCTGGAGCACACCCAACCCCAGCTACACCATCTAGGTTTTGCCACAAGCCCTGCTTTCTCCAGGAGACAGTTTCAGGTGCAGCAGAGAAAATGCAGCTGCTCCCTACCCTGTGAAGAAAGTCTCTCCTCGCTCCCCTGCCATGTCTCTGTTCCCCTCCTTCCTTCTCTAGCTCCAGAGATGTGCTCTGGCCATCTCCTTGCTTGGTTTAGCTCCAAGATGAGCCCAGCTCCTGGTGTGCTGGAGCCACCCAGTCCATAAAATGGCACTTTGTCCTCAGGTTAGTTTGAGCAAAAGGCTCTTTGTGGTGGTTTGTCCAGGGGGACAGCTCCACAGCCTGTTGTATCAGGGTGGCAGCAGTGTGCGTCTGTCATGCTGGGATACCACACCACCAAAATCAACACCACGGAAAAACAACACGTGTGAGCTTAGATCTCATTAAACTCCTCCCAGATTCCTTTTATTGGATTAAAGTAGGTAGGCTTTAGCAAATTCACTGTCACTCTCCTGGCTGTCCCCTTGGGGAACCTGGCAGTCACTTGCACCAGGAAGCTTAGATCAGCCCTAATGAGCTCACGTCTGCAAAACAGGAGCTCACCGTTTATGCTGGGCACTTTGTGCAGAAGAATGTGAGACTTAGAAAATGCTCACAAATGCTCACAAAGCCAGTTCAAACGCTCTTTTTTTTTTTACCTTAAGATACACATTTCCTCAGATAGCTTAAAATGCCATGGTGAGTGCTGTTTGTTAAAACACAGACAAAGGCTCTCTTGAGAGCATAGAGGCTTTTTGGCCAATTAAGCAAAGATCTTTTGTAATCAGAGGGGTCATTTCACTGGTACAAGTCCACCTAAAGTCATATGTACAGGTATTATTTAAACCCACTAAAAGACAAGGGGAAAACAAAAATTTAAAATTGAATGTAGGGCTTTGGGAGAGGCACATGTCCTTCTGTGCCCTCTGTATACACTTGTACACTCCTTCTTAAATCATCCTTCAATGAGAGCAGGAATGTCTCCCAGGATTTGCCCTGAGCAGCAGCCTCAATGTTAGTGCTGTTGCCAGGCTCCTGTCTCCAAAACTTTGCTCACTCAAGTGGATGAAGAGTTGGTACAATTGTCCCAAAGCCTGTCCTGTTTAGATCTGGGGTTGTCTCAGGCTGAGATCTCCAGATAGGGGCTTTTGCTGTGGGTATTGCTTTTAAGGCTACCTTACTGCCTTGTATACCCTGCAAAAGCCTTTCTGTGGGGAGGGGGACGCTCTGCAGGCGGCAGTGGAGTGGGTCAGAGCACACAGCATCAATAACGCTGGGAGAGGGAACATGCCCACAGCCCTGGGCACTGCTCAATGCAGAGCTGCTGCCGCCCACAGTGCAGACCTGGCTGGATGTCTGTTGACATGCTGTTACCCTAAAAGGGCAAAGGAAATCTCTGTTGATAAGTGAGAGCTACGCAGATGTGGAGTTTTGCCAAGTGAAGGTGTTTGGGCTGTTTGCAAGAGCTGCTTCTGCTGAATAAGGAAGTGCAAGGCTTCTTCACTGTAATATAGCATGCTGAGGAAATGATGATATGTATAATCAAAAAGAACTCTGCATGAATGCACAAAGTAGGTAAAGAAGCTCTCAGAAAATTACCTTAGACAGTACAAGAGTTAAAAAGATAAGGAGGAACCTTGCATGGGGTTTACGTTCCTCAACACCAAGCTAATGCGCTTCCACTAGTCTGTGCTGAAGTTATCAGAGCAAATAACTTTGGGTTTCAGGAACTGAGTGTGAATATTGTGGACTTTCTTATTTCCCCAGAAAGACTTTTCTTAATTAAATAACTGATATTTATCAGATGTGACCCTAGAAAAATCTACTAAGAATTAATTGGCTTCCACTTACTTAAAATGTTGTTTGGAAGGTCACAGCTGTGGTAGATCCATGCCCAAACACAAGCTGGAATTCACACTTGTAATAAGCAAAGCTGAACTGAAAATATGAACATCTTTTTCCCCCAAACGTCCTTCCCACAAAGGTAAAGGTCTAAACTGCTAACTGCACTCAATGTTTTTCCTATAAAGTAGGTTCTCACCTCTCTGATAGTGCTGGGGTTTTTTTAAATTTCATGTCATTTGTCTCCTTGGCTACCTGGCCCTATTCACCTCTCAATGCCCAGGGAAACAATATTTTATACTTCTTTGGAAAATAGAATTGTAATTTTATTAGGAAGTGTAGGCTGAGGCTGGTTTGCATCTTGTTCTCAAGGTGAACATTGGAGAAGAATTGGAGGCACCTCTGATGACAAGGAGACACTGGAGCAGTGTGTGAAGCTGGGGCCTTGTCCTGCCTGGACCCGTGCAGATCTGGCCACTCCATGACTATGACCAGGCTCTGCCTGGCCTAGGGGCTGACCCAGATCTGAAAAGCAAAGCTGTTTGCTGAGGGCTTGCTGCCAGCTGATGCAGGATTTAACTTCTTTGGCTCTTTGTGTAGGGAATAAAAATATGATGATTAAAACCCAGGCCAAGTCTGCCCTAGGTCAAGGCTAGGAGTGAGAGCTGGACCTCATCCTGTACAACAGACATCATCAGAAACCTGTGGTGAAGTACCTCCAGTGATAAAACTGACCCTTTCTGGCTATGGATAGAAATTTCAGGAAGAGGGTGATGGAAACATGGTCACATCTAAGCCTTATTTCAAGCCAGTCCATTGTTGTTACTATTGATTTGTATTTAAAGATTATTTTTGATTGTTAGAAAGCAAGTTGACTTGCTGCCATTTGTGCTGCTTGCTTACTTCCTAAATCACTTCAGGTTAAAACTTATTAGGCAGAAGTACTCACTAGAGACAGCATCCTAAAGCGTCCCTAGTTAGCATGGAAGTGGTTCATAGGCTTGGGACTGGCTCTTGGCAAAGAGGGAAACTGCAGTTTTGGTCCAGGGCTATGATGGACAGTTTCACTTACTGTTAACACCTGCTGCTTCAGAGGTATCTGCACACCCCCGATGCAGGGATGAGCACAGATAGGACAAAGTCTGTGTCACTTACAGATGAAGAATCTGGCTTGATTTTTGTTCTTTCCTTTGAAGTTTCTTCTCCCCAAGCCTACCCATGACTTTGAATCCCTGTTTTAAGGGGTGCATTTCCCTTCAGCCATGCTTCTGGGAAATTTTGCTGTTTATTCTTGCTCCCTGAGAGGAGAACAGGCTCCAGGAACATCTGCATTGGGAACTGGCCTCACTTTTTGGCATGAGGGGAGCTGTCAGAGCGCCCAGAGACATGAAGAGGCCAGATGTAGGAAGCTTTCTATTTACCCTAATGGGACTGAAAACATGTATAGTAAATTGGCAAAATATACTGAGAACAGAACTCAGCACACTGGAAAATGAGGGAATTGGCAAAGGCATTCATGGCATTAAAAGTATATATGTAAAGATGCCAAGCATTATATTTATATAACTAGCAGGCAGTGGAACATTCCCGTCATACTAGATGGTCACCAAGGCCCTGTCCTCCAAGGGAAAGGTGTCCTCAGGTTCCCACCATGAGCTACCAAGTGCACTCACCTACACACATCAGTGCCCAGCAGGTCAGGCAGAATGCCCTATGGCCAGGGCAGAAGGCAGGCCAGAAGCCTTGGGTGACAGAAGCCTTGGGTGACAGAAAAACCCAAGTGACCTTCCATACTACCAGTGAAATAGGCAGAAGTGACTGAAGAAGAACCAAGTGCTCTGTTCCTTTGGTGTGAATCCAGATCCTGCCTCTTATCCAATGCCAACCCCATCAAATAAGTCTTGACATATTTAATTTTGTCCCTGTTCTGTCACCAGGGCAAACCTACATAAATGTTTCGTCTCTTTCAAGCTTTCCCTTGTTTACCCTGACTGAGCTCATACCACCTACTCCCCCTTATTTTGGTGACCACCATGCGCTAAGGTACAATATTCTCTGCCATGATGTTGAACATTCCCAGTCAGCAGGGAAAGAGGGAGCTGGCAAACCTCTGCCAGCACTGCTTGACCCTTGCCTGATGCAAAGGAGGGGTGTGAGACCCTGCAAATCCTGACACCTGGCTGTGGGCAGCAGGTCACAGCTCTTCTTCATGAGGGACAGGTTGAATGCCATGGTGCTGCGTCCCCATCACACACCCCACACACAGCAGACTCTCAGGGTGGTGCCACACGAGACTGGCCCTGGATCCTGCTGACCCTGAGCAGCTCCTGCTAACTCCCATTTTCCTTTAAAGTGCTTTTCCCTTCTTTTGGTTCTTCCTGCCCCAGA
Organism: Sylvia atricapilla; assembly: GCF_009819655.1. Lineage (NCBI taxonomy): Eukaryota > Metazoa > Chordata > Aves > Passeriformes > Sylviidae > Sylvia > Sylvia atricapilla. The sequence goes on along the minus strand of NC_089145.1, from coordinate 22,514,938 downwards.
CTCCTTGTAGGCAGCATTGTGTGCCTGTGGCTCCTCACTGCCCAGCTCACACTGACTCAGTGGGGTACAGCAGGGTGCAGGGACAGGTTATTTCTTAGAAACTTGTGGTGTTTTCCCTAAAAGAATCTTTCCTGCCATTACTACAGTCAGGTGCGGGACAGCATGTTGCAGCCTACCCCTAACAAGCACCATTTTGCTTGCAGGAAGGTGCTTCAGTGCATTGCAGACACCAAGGGACCCTGAAGAGTAATTTACTTTTTAATGTAAATCTTGGCTTCCAATGGGCAAAGGAGCTCCCTTTCCCACAGTGAAGTTACTGAAGAAGCCTTGGGTTTAGTTGACTGTTTATGAATTTTTTTTCTATGCTTTTGTCAAATAAACCACTACCTCAGGAAGAAATCTGTCACTGGTGTATGAACACATCCTGGTTTCTTCTGGGAGAGCAACTGGTTCCTTGTGAGTTTGGTGTCAGCAAGAACCTGGGAAAGAGGAGCTAAATCTACCCAGAGCAGATGGCTACAGGCCAGGGAAGTGCACAGCAGCAGCAGCAGTGGCTGAGGAGGGGACACCCACCTCTGGCAGAGACGGTTCCTCTGAGGTGCTGCTGCAGTGGCAGTGGTAGAGTACTGACCGCCCTGAAAGGTGACCCCACTGAAAACTTTAGTGTCACCAGCAGGAAGCCCTGAATTTGAGTTTGCAAGATGAGGAGACAAGGCGGGCATGCTGTGGGCGAGGGCCTGAAAACCCTGCTTTGGCTGCACTGGTATCCAGGCTGGGAGCAACTAGAGGCAGACAGCAATGGTCTGCTGCGTGTGACCAACAAAAAACTCAGCAGAGAGAGGAGCGCAGCTTGCTTGGCAGCAGCACTGCTGTGGCAGAGATCACTACCAGTGACGGGAGTGCCTCTGAGAAGAGCACAGCTGTTGACCAGGGAAGACACACCTGCAGCAAACCACCAGCCTCAGCTCTAGTGAGGGTCCTGCTTTAAATATTCACTTTTGTGGTCATGCAGGGTGTTGTCCTACATGGCTGTGGCTCTGATAGTGCCATGTAGGCAAAGAGGTCTCTGGTAGATGCTCTGCCCATTCTGCTGGAGCATTCCAGCTGTTGGCAGCTGCCTGGCTTTGTCCAGGGACTGAAGCAGTTAACTATAGAAACAGCTGAAATATTAAACTAGGTGGCCTATATATGCCAAGAAACATTCACAGCTGCTCTTTGATGTTAAATTTAATCTGTAGTATGCTGTGCAAGTACGGCTGGCTGTGCATCTCGTATAAATTAATTACAAAGAGCTCGTCGTGCAGGCAGAGAGCAGCGGGCAGCACTACAAACACGGCGCGCAGTCATTTAAGGTCGCAGGGGGAAATCCCGTTGTGAGGCCCTGCCAAGGGGCTTTGCCTCCTCCCTCTTAGGGAGGACACCCTGGGCATCACAGCTTCTCTGACTGGTGAGCTCTGGTTAGAGCACATGGGTGTCTCTCTCCATCCTTGTCAACCCCAGTGGGAGGCACAGAGCTCTCCTCAGTCACCAGCACCCTGGGATTCAAAGATGAGACACGCACTTGGTTTGGCTCCTGGGAAGACACGTACTCTTTAACAAAATGATGAAAAGAAAACTAGTAGATCTGGGAGCTGTTCCAGAAAGGGGCCATGCAGAATCACAGAGAGGCTGTAATGGGGTCACTTGTTGGAGATCTGGTCATCAGGATGGTGTCCTGCGTGTGTTTTGGGAAAGTACCCTGGGAAATGGGTGACGTCTCTTAAGATGCCTCTGCCTGTCAGTGCCACTTGGTTCAGTCTTCTTGCAAATTTTTGTTCTTAGCCTTGTACCAACAAGCTCTGAAGTTTTTACCTTGCATCTTAAAAAGTAAATTGCTGCTTAGCAGTTGCTAGGATGTGGGGAACACACATTCCATCTGTACTATGTGTACATACCAGGGACATGCCAGCCCCCAGACCTGGCTCATGAGGGGCCCCAGCAGCACCTCGCTTTTCTGCTTTACAAAAACGGCCAGGCAATGCCTTTTTCAGGAGGGAGAAGACATCTCCTTTTTTTCTCCCACCCTTCTGACCTGAAACTTTGGCAGTGAAAATCAATTAACACAAAGGAGAAGCATCTCACATTCTGTCAAAGATTAAGGCACATTAAACAAATGTCAGCACTCAAGGTGAGAAAAGAAAGGCAACAAACAACCAGAAGCAAAACTCAGAAGGGAAAAGCTCATGCAGCCCCATATTTGTTGGTGGAAAACTGCTGTAGTGCCTACCCCAGCATCTGGTGTTGATTACCTACCCATCCTTCTCTCAGCATTTTGTTATCATTAGCTAAATCAGCTTACTTTAATGTAGAAAAAGAGACTGGGAGTATCCAGGATGAAGGGCACAGGCTGCTGGGTGTGCAGGGCACTGCTGTGGGGAGCACTGGGGCTGGCCTGGGGCACAGCTTGGGTATGTGACTGCTGGCAGCCTGGCTGCCTCTTCGCTTCCTCTGCAGTGGTTTGAAAACACCACCACTGAGCTGGCACCTGAGCTTTCCCTCCCTGCTAGAACACTCAGCAACAAATGGCTGGGGGTGTCCAGGCATGGAGAGAAACTCCTTACTCCTGGTTCCATTGGCGTGGCAGCATTCTCTCTGCAGTGAGAGAATGCAAGGGCTGCGACTGTCAGCACAACAGACATTGGAATAAAAGGCTCCAAACAAGGCTGAGTCACTAATTTTCCAGCTCAAATCGAAGAGGACAGGGCTGGAAGGGAGCTCTGTCCTTGTTTCTACATGTTCCTTCCATAGCTTCTATTGTTGCAGCCCATCAGAAACATTCACAACCTTCCAGATGGGGGCAAGAACATTACCAGACCCCAGCGTGGTGCCTTGTTTTAGGGGAAATTCCACTTTGCCCCATCAATTCTGACACTTTTGCAACACTGGTCTTCATAGCCCTCTTCCCATTTCCCACTGCTCCATACCTCCTGTTTTAGGCTGGGAGAGCCACTCATTAGGGGGTAAGACAGGCTTCTCTCAGGAATCAGAGGACAGGAAGCCTTCCCTTTGTCACCTGACTCACCTTTGCCTTTACCTGCAAAACAAAGCATATGCAGATCTTCTCCTGTGGACACCTCTCCATCAGCTTTGCTTTAACCGAGGAAATGACACAGCAGGTGCCAAAGATGTCAGAGGGGCTGCAGTGGCCTCCCCTGAGTGCAGCTCACATCCTCCCCTGCTGCCATTCCCTGCTGGGGAGAGAGGATGGCAGATGCTTTTTCCTGCCTTGCAGCAGCCACAATCCCGGTGATAAAGCCATTGTGGTTTCCAGCTGTGGGTGAGGAGACAGTGGGTGAGGAGCCAGACCAGTAGCAGTGGTGGCTGCAGCCCTCTGGACATGAGGGCAATGGCAGAGACAGGAGCTGCAGCCCCCAGAGCCCAGCCCTCTGCCCACCTGCCACACTGCTCACCAGCACAAGGGAGCAGAACCACAGCACAAGGTACAATCATGGACCATTTGCAAGTGGCAGTCGTGTGGAAATCTAATCCCAAGTATAATCACTGCACTGCTGTCACTGGCACAGCACCTGGGATTGCCAGCAGGCAACAAAGACTGCTAGAATGATATTTGCTGACTCTTCATTGCCACACTTCAACAGTCAACTCCCAAAAACCAACTCTCTCCATTCAAGATTCACACTTCTCTCATATCCACACACGGCTCGTGCATTTTTCTTACAGCAAATCAGACTGCTTTGCATTTGCTGAGCACCAAGGAGGGCTTGGGAGATAAATTACCCAGGGTGGAAGGCTTGAGACAAACACAGGATGTTAATCCAGGAGATGACCCTGTGGTGTCTCATCTATTAATAGGAGATGTAAAATACATATGCTTCCAAAACAGCTCCCTATGAAAACTGAATGTAAGACCTTTAGAAAAAAAGATGTCCATGAAGAAGAAAACACATGGAGAAACTTTGAGGTGCATCGGCTTCAAATTATACATTGTCCTACACAACTGTTCCACATATTTGCTTCACTACCACAAGCCCAGCACTACTGAGGAGATCATGTCACCCTTTGCTTCTAGATGTGCCACGTCCTTCAAGCCATCAGTGCAGGGTACAGAAACCTGTGGTCACCAGAAACGGATGCCAAGCAAACTCAGTGCAAAATTAGGTATGTTCTTCCCACAAGGCTGATCAAACATCACAACATGTTTCTGAAAGGGGAAATGAACTCGACTGCCTGTCACAGCAGGTTTTTGTGCCCAGAGGGAGGCTGTGCCCACCCTGTAGACTTGCTCTAGTTTCAAGATGTTGCCTGTAGAACGTGCACAACAGGATGACTTTTGCCCCTGCCAGCCACATGTCTTCTGATAGGCTGTGTGGGGGAAAGCAAGGTAACCTGTGGGTTGAGACACAGGGTCAAACTGTGTTGACTGTAGTCCTTCAGCATTCAGGAAGGTAAAAAAAAACCGCTTCTGAAAAGCAGCATTAGGGTGAAAGCTGGTCCTGATTGCCCTTCTGGAAAGTATGGCTATGAAACTCAAGAACCTGTGATGGATAGAAGAACTTGGACTGCACAGTCTAACCATCCTCCCTGATCTTACAGCTTATAAATCTATCACTCAGCACTTTTTCTGTAGCATCTTTCAAAGGAAACTGTAGGAAGCATTTTTGAGTGTGAGAAAATGACAAGCTAACGGGTGAAAATTGAAGTCAGCAACTATCTCAACATACTGTAGAGACAACAAGACAATCTCAGATGCACAGCATAAAAGCACTGAAAAGAGGACTCTCGTGGATGCTCAGAGGAGCCCAGTTGCTGAGCTGAGCAGCTGGGGGTAAAAGCAGCTAGAGGGTTACAACAAAAAAGCACTGCAGAATTCTGAAAAATAAAGATGGCAAATCAAAGGGTGTGGGAGGCCACTTGAGGGGCATGAAGAAGAGGGAGAAAATATTGCTCTGTTCCAATGTGACCTTCTTTTACAGGCAATGGAATCTGTGCCTAACCTTCTGAGATAGCAAAGCTTCTGCAGGAGTCTTGTTCTAACTCCGGAGCCCCTTTCAGTGACACTGGGTACACACAAGACTCCCTCTGGCTCCTTCAGATGACACTCTGGGAGAAGCTTTTTCACTTTAATTGTTTGTGTTTTAGTTTGCTTGGGGGTTTTGGTGGGGTTTTTCCTCCTAAAAGTGCTGTTTCATCAAAGACATTGAGTATGTCTTATTCTGCTTCAGATAAAATCTGCAGATATTGTTTTTAAAGTCTGTATTCCAATGACAATTTTCCTGCTTAATTGTGTATACAAAAAATTATTCAAAAGACATATTCAAATGGAACCCTTTGAAGGCCCTGAATCAAAATGCCTAGACCAGAAACAAATTCTTGATATTTTCTTGAAAGAAGAACAAAAGGTTTGTGCCAATATAGAACCTACTTTTTCCTCTTTCTAGGCCTTGCCACTTTTCACAGATCAGAAAACACAATTTTCACAGGAGCTTTTTTTTCCTCAAAAGCCTGTCCATCTAACTATGCAACACCTTCAAAGAGCAGCCTGGGGACACAGGCCCTGCACCAGATCTCTCTGCTACTCTTCTAAGACAAGAAGGCTGCCTTGCTCTTAGAGCAGCTTGTGTCTTGTTCCTGATAAAGAAAGCGTCCTGTTATCATCTTCATGCCCCAGCCCAACCTCGGGGCAGAATTAGTTCCTGTCATGATAGTGATCCTAGCCCAAATGGGACATGGTGTGTTGCAGCCTCTTGTCTGTGGGACTGGGGTCACACCAGGGGTGTGGGGTGGACACCAGGGGACAGGTGGCCAGAGCTGCGAGAGGTGCCAATAAAAAACCAGAGACATCTTCAGGGTATTGATTATTTCAGCTGAAAGTTGCAGGCAGCTGCCTTCTCTATGTCAGCCTGCTGTGTCCCTCCCTTGGGCTCAGAGGGACACACTGTCCTCTCCAAGTCCTTTCCCCCCAACACCTTGCAATATAACTAAATAAAGTAGTTCTGCACTCAGCAGGCGCTGTGTAGGCAAAGGGCTTGCTTGAAGATGCCTCCAGCCCCTTGGACAGGGACCACCATCACTTGCTGGGGCCCAGGAGGCAGTATGTAAGGAAGCAGCACAGCTCATGCCAGCTCTGGCCCCTCACAACAGCCTGCTCTCTCTCTTGCCTCTCCATGCATTGCCTCACCGACAGGACACATCCACTCATACCCCTCATGGGTATTCCCAGACTTGGCTCTCCCAGAGATGACGACTGAAGGGGCCAGGCCCCCAGGGAAGAGCAGGGGGCAGTGTCACCCACTGGCTTTATCTGCCCTCTCCAAGGTTCCAGCTGACCTGGGAGAAAAATTAAGACTCAGCATTGCCTGAGGAAAAACCAAATCCTCCCCATCAGCATTGCGGGGGCTTGCTCCACACACAGTCTAACAGAACTGAGTCTCTGTGCTCTAGCCTGCCGTGCATCCTCTCAGAATGTATTTTAATGTGCTCAGCACTGCACATAACAAATCCTACTGATGTAGCTGCCTTAGCACATTTCAGAGGCATCGTGTTTAACAAACTGTCCTATTTGGAGATGCAGAAAGCAGGCTGGTGTTTCTCCAGCCCAGGACTATGAAAAACAGGGCTCTGCCGTGCCTTTGATCTACACAAAAGGCTTTCTCCCCCGCAGCGGGGGAGGCTGCTAGACCCTTCTCCTTTACAGATGCTCCTCCACCAAATATTCATGAGCGCTGCTTGGGAGGGACTCCAGACCAACCTCCTCCTTCCCCACTGCTGTCTGGGGCCTCTGAGCCCCCATCTCTCTGTGTCCCACTCTCTGTGAGTCACTGTGTCCATGAACTCATAGTTCACAAATTTTTCCTTTCCTTTTCCCCTTTCATTCAAACGCTGGATTGTGCAGGTTCCAGGGGCAGGTGCACCCCCCTTCCTACTCCCCTCTCGCTTCTTCCCCCAGGTCCAGGTTGGAGTTTGTTTTCCATCCTTCCCTCTCCCCTGCCTGATTAAGTACCTCAGCCGAAGCTCCTGGGGCAGAGTGAACTGGTGACTCTGAGCCATTTGATTTCTTCGGTCCTGGGGAGCGACGCTGCACGTCAATGTCAGCCTCAGGCCACTGCTGCCTGCTTGAGATGCTCCAGCGAGGGTTTGACTGCGCACTTCCTAAAGCTGCTGTGAAGGAAACGAAAGCCTGTTTGGGCCCGTGTAACGCAGCAGCCTGGGACAGGTGAAAGCCTCCCGCAGACCAGCTGCTGCCTTTTGTACCTCTTCTCACAAGTGCCTCCTGCTGCAGGGAGCTGCTGATGCCCCTTGTGAGCTGTGTCACACCCCACGCCTGCCTGAAAGGAGTCAGGAGAGATCTGCCTGCACCCATCCGTCTGCCTGTTGCTGGGGGAGCTGGGAAAAAAATGTGCCTGAAAGCCTGAGGTTAGTTATCAAACGTGGTCACACAGACCAGTATTAATGCTGTGACGATCTGCTCTGACCAAACAGCATCAAAGACAGAGGAGAGAGAGACAGAGCTTAAAGCACATCCTGTGGCAGTTTTCTTGCCATTGAAACACTCAGCAGGGAGGACAAAGGCTTGACCCGGGCTTCTGAATTAATAAAAGGTGGGTGGGTGGGTGATCTAGACAGTTCAAACAATGTAGTTGCTGCAGAAGGCCTCTGGCTCTTGTTTATGAATTCAAATCTTGGCTGAGGTTAATATTTTCACAAGCACATTTACGCGGGCCAGAAATAACCCCCGAGTCCCTTGTGACATCAGATGACACAACTGTTTGAATGACGAACATTGCAAAGAAACGTTTACTACTTCTGAAACTCTCACCCTGATGCAGCAGCGTGAGCTATCCTCAGAAAACTGCTCATTACTTCTTTGAAACAATTCGGAGAGATCTCCTTGAATGCAAATTTCTCTTTAAAAAAGCCAGCATGACATATTTTGACTTTCCTTGTTTGGCAATATCATAGTTATTTCATCTCAATAATGTAAAACGTGATTGTTTCGGCTGTGCCTTCTCATTTTGCTCTGTGTGCTTTTGTATTTCATTATCATATTTCAATGCCACAAAGCCCAGATGGAGTATGTATAATATTTAATTTCTTGTACATGTTCTGGCACAATCATACTAAAAATTTTGAACTTTATTACAGTAAAATCTTTGACTAGCTCCAAGGCAGGATTGAATTTGTTTTAAAAGTTGGATTTAAAAGAACAACCAAACCAAAACAAAAAAACCTCAGCATTTTCCCCCACTGTTACGCAGCAAAACCAGCTACTAAAATGTCAGATATTCCCTCGGAAGAAATGTTCTATTTCCCAAAGATTAATTACTTGGCCTCTGTGAAATGATACATTTCAGCCCAGTTGCCAGTGGATAAGCCTTCAGTTTCTCAAAGGATACCCTTGTGTTTGCAATGACCTCATCACATTGTATGTTTGAGGATGTGGTTCTCTGTTAGGGTTTAGCCATGGGGTTAAAGTGAGTTCAAAGGTTCCCACCCGGTACGCTCTCTGTACTTCCCTCTCCCTTTCCCTCACACAGGCACGGCTCTTCTACACCTTCAAACTGGACCCGTCAAACGAGCTGGATCAAATGAACACACCAGAAACCTCCCTTGGAAAAAGGAGTTGCATCAGGATAGGGACAGAACTGCCACCAGCTCCTCCGCCACCCTTCTGTGTCTATTAGCCCCTGATGCTTGCCCTTTACCATGCTGTCATTCTCTTTCGTTACAATCTTATCTGCCCTAAACAACCGCAGCATCGAAATGCCGGCACGCCCGACTTGGTCTCCGAGCATCCTTCCAGAGGGACCCGGTGATGTGAGCCCCGCTCCAGGGCAGGTTCTGGCCAGGCTGGCGGTGGGAAGTGGTCCTGCAGTTCTCTGTGCAGCCAGGCTCGTCCTCTGCACCACTTCACCTGGGAAAACGATGCATGTTCCGTTCCACTACGCCCACGTTTATTCCCTTTTGCCTCTCTCAGGGAATCGTAAAGCAGCCCTCGAAACCACGCGGCCGTGACCAGCACGATCGAGGCCTCATTTGTCTCGCAGAGAAGGACTGGGACAGTCCCGCTGCCGACCCTCGGTAGCTCTAGCCCGGGGGACATGAAGCGATGAGACAGACCGTCCGGCAGCCCCCCGACGGGCCGGCTGGGGCAGGAGCCTTTTGTTCCTCCCATGGGTTTATTTCCATGGATGCTCCCGCCCCTCCTTCCCCCGCAGGAACACGGCCCCGGGACGCCGCTCTTTGTTCCCACGCCCAAGCAAGACGCGGTCACAGGTGGGCCGGCCCACGCGTCACCTGCACAGGAGGCACCCGGGACCCCGCAGGTAAGGCAGCGCTCCTGGCCGGCGGGCGGGGGTGCACGGGGCCGGGCGGCGGGCCCGCTCCGTCGGGCGGTGGCGGTGGCGGTGGCGGGTCCCGCCCGCCGTGGGCCGGCGCGGGCGGGGCGGGCGGGCGCGGTAAAGGCGGCGCCGCGCGGGGGCCGGGCTCAGTCTGGCCGCCTGCGGGATCCGCGGCTCCGCGGCCGCCCCCGGACCGCTCTGCCCATGGGGCAGCAAAGCCGAGCCCTCGGGACCGTCCCCCGCCGCCGGGACCTGCGCTAGGGCGGTGAGTGCCGTGCGCGTCCCCCCGCGCCGCGGACTTTCCCCGCCGCCCCTCGGGGTCCCGGGGATCGGGGGCGCGGACCCCGCCGCGGCCGTGCGCCCCGCGGGACCCGGGGCTGGCAGCCGCCCCCGCTGTCCCCTCGCAGTCAGCGCGGACGGGGGAGGGATGGATGGACCGACGGACGGACGGACCGGGGCTTAAGGAGAGGGTTCAACCCTTGTGCTGGCTGCGCATGGCTGCGATGGGACCCTCTCTGTCCTGGCCGTGCCCAGTCCGAGTGGGATGAGTGGAGGAGGTGGTGGAGCGTTGTGTCCTGGGGTGAGGGTGGCAGGTTACTCCGGTCGCTGGAGGGACAGCGGCCGTGCCGCCTGGAGAGGTGATGCGCAGGCAGTCCCTTCCTTGGCTTTGTGGCGAGAGCTTTCTCCTGGCTGTTACCCGACTCTAAGGCAGGGGTCCGATGTCACTTCTTTCCTGGAAGTGCTCCGTCCTTTTCCGCGTGCTCGGGAAGCGTCACCGAAGGACCACGGTCCCCAGATGAGTACTTCAGGTGCCTGAAAGGGGAGGCTGAGTCCTGACCACTGCACAGGCTGGGGGGTCAGCCTCGGTGGCTGAGCGCTGTGTCGGGTTGGTTTGAGGGAAGCTAGCACGGCTGTGTTCCCCGTGGGATGCAGTCCTGTAGGTGTGCTGGGGAACCCTGGCTGCGAGGAGGGCTCGGCCATGGCGGACGGGGTGGTGCTTGGGGGGGACGGAGGGAGAGGGGCAGGGCAGGGCGCAGGAGTCGCGATGCCGGAGGGAGCTGGGACAGACCCCCTGCCACCACAGAGGGGAAGGTGAGGAAAGCCAGCTCTCAGTGGGCTCTGCATCCTCGCCAGAGCTTGCACATTCCTGCGTGCTGAGCGGTCTGCTGTGCCTCTTGCTGGGAGGGTCTGGCTGTCCCAGCTGAGCAGGTGCACTGCTCTGTCTAGGGCAGCAGCAGCTATTAGGCTCCTCTGTCGGGCTCAGCTCTGACTGAGCAAACCAGGCTGAGCAAGAAGCAGCACTCTATTCAGCCCTGCCTTAGCGCTGCTTGGAGTTGGAGTTCAGTGAGCCTTTTCCTTACTTGAGCAAGGAGCCTGACCCTCTTGCAGCTGCCTGAGAATCAGGGCTGCAATTGATTAAATGGGTACCATTTAATCTCCTCTGTCTGCAAAGGCTGGGGGTTACAAATGCCAGCAGCAACCAAAGCCTTGTTGACATTAAGGTACCATTAGCACAGCTGAGCCATGAGAAACTACAGAGTATGCAAGAGTACTAGCTATTCTGGACTTGGCATAAATAACTTGTTCGGTAACTATCTGCAGTAGAGCAGTTCTTCTAAACAATGGCATTCAGGGCCTGTGGATGAGGAAAGTGATTTTTAAACAAATAAATAGTGGTTACATTTCAAGCAGGGGTGTCTACCCAGGGAGGAAGTTCTCTTAGACAAGTTTTGGTAAAAACCCCAAAATAAACAACGTCTTAAGACTCAGCATGAAAACACCTCAACTAGCCCCGGTCCTGTCTCAGCTAGGTTGCATAAATACACACCTGATGCATGCACAGCAAAGTATGAGGGACATCATGAACTTGTGGTGTCCTGGTGCCCTCAGCAGTGAGGGGCTGGATAGTGATGGCAGCTGGGAAAAGGGGAACTTGGTTGCTTCAGTGCATGTGTGTTCTTGTTCTTCGACTGCAGTGTGGAGCAAGGTGAAAGGAGCTTTTCCTTGGGTAGGTGGTGGGCCCAGCCAGGAGGCTGAGAAGGTGAGCTCTGCTCTACAGTCTCAAGAGAAGTTGTTCCTTTCTGCTTGTGGGCCTGTAGTGAGGTTTTACTGTGGAGAAATGAGCACAAGAGCATGTCCAGAGATGCACAGCAAGGTGAGGCTTGGGGTGGCCATTGATCTCTTGGAGAATAAACCACTGACATGCCCTCCCCTGAGGTTTTCAGTCCATTTGGAGCTTCTTGGAGGCTGGGGTGTGATCCAAAGGGAAATGTTTTCCTATTGTTCTCATTGAGCATCTAGTGCTGAAGCGTGCAAAATGCCAGGAGTACATCTGCAGCTGGTGTTCACTTGTCCTGCAGCTCTCTGAAGGTCAACATGTTGAATAGTAGGGGCTGCGAGGGACGGTACCACATGCTGGTTACAAATATCACTTTGAGCTTTTTGGATCATGTAATGTTCTGTGCGATGTGTGTGCTTGGTCCTCACCCAGTAAGCCCCCAAATTTCTAATGAAAACTTCTAAATGCCATGAGGGCACAAAGAGTATCTCCCTCTGACGCAGGCAGGATTGGCTGCCTTCCCACTGGGCTGCCCAGGAGGCTGCATGTTGACCTGGGTGGAGCTGTGCGTGAGGTGGGGGTGTCCATCCTCTTAGTGCTACGCTTTTGGCTACAAGCTTTCCCTTGGCAGTGGATAAAAGCACACGTGAACCAGCAGAAAGATGTTGAGATTGTTTATGTTTGACTTCTGGCCTGGTGCCAGAGGGAACGGCTTGGTGACCTTGGCACTATTTGGACAGTATTTATAGAATGTAGGTCTTCTGGGGTTTGTATTTTTGATGTAGGAATGTGAAAATAAGTCTCCGGAGGAAAAGACCCAATACTGGCCACAAAATACATTTGGATTTTTTCCAGGGCAGGAAAAACAACACTTAAGAGGTGACCAGGTGTTCCATGTTTGCATTGCTTTCTGCTTTCCCTTGGAAAATATGGGTTTGATGCTGTCCTGGAGATTACAGGCTAGCATGAGTTTGAAAAGTTCTTATTAAAGATGCCAAAAGAGGTTAAAAAAGAAATCCACCTATAACCAGTGACACTCTCTATAGTTTACAAATGATAAATTACTCTCTGGCCTTCTTGGGCTTCTTCTGTTTGTGAAGCTCTCTGTCACCTGCAAGGCCTAATGCATCTATGTGTGTTTCAGTGTCCATCTGTGGTGCTGGTTAATGTGGCTGACCCCGGATGACATTTGCAGATGCACAGGATTTTATTGGAAGGTCCCCAACACAGTGCTGGCCCCACAGCTCTGTCTCCCACAGCTCTGGTGAAACCCCAGTAGCAAACTTTCCTTCTGGGTTTCACAATGTGCATAAGTCTTTCATCCTCATTCTGTGCAGTGGGTGTACGTTCCAATCACCTAAGTCTGTAAATGTCCTTCTATCCCTCTCTATGCAAAGTAAGAACTTATTGAGCATACTTGCACATTGGTTTTGATAGGGAAGCCCTTGCCTAGGCTGTACCTGACTTGTTTATACCAGACTTTGGTTGGACCCGTACCCAGCTCATCTTGCAGGGCAAAATCAAGGACCAGTTTCTGTAAAAAAGCTCTACTCCAGATTTATACTGACTGCTGTTGTCAGTATGGGGAGGAGAGATCCATCACCAAAACAGGGAAATTATCAAAACCATTGTTGCTGGGTTTAGTGCTAAAGCTTCTGCTGATGTTGGTGGTCAGGAACCATGTACTCGCTTTCCCAACCTAAGGGACCAAAATGAGAGGCCTAAGCATAGGGACTGGTAGCTGGCTCCATTGATGCAGAGTTTCCTAGATGTTTTTGCTAGAGATTTGGATTAGCATAATTTAAGTCAAAGGCACAGAGGAGAGCATGGGGAGAAAAGCAGTTAGGAATAAATCCACGGTTCAGTAGTCTGGTCTCCCGAGGAGTGGTATTACAGGATAAGTTGGTGTAGAGGGAGATGCGCACAGAGGAGTGTCAGATAACGCTGGCCACCTAATTATTTGTTTGAAGGGATTCTGTATTTTAGGGGGAGATTAGTGTGCAGTCCCCTTTGCAGCTGCCTGCTGCTGCAAACCAGAGTGGAATCCCTCCTTTTTGTACTAAAATTAGTGCAGCAGCACTTTGACTGCGTGGCCCAGAGGGGCAGGTGCAGTCAGAGCAGCACAAAAAGGCTTGCAGCCCTCTTGGTTTTAGCTGTATCCTGCCTGGGCTGAGAAAGCAAGCAGTTTGAGTCTGTGTCACAGCCAAAAAAGAGACCTACAGAGACAACCCACAAGTCTTCAGGAAACTCCGTGGGTGACTCGGTGTTTTTGTCTGAGTACCCATTCATTCAGTAGCCCATGATGGCAGTAGAAGCACTGCTTGTAGTGGTGCACCTTATGAGTGAAACACAAACCTCTGGTGTCGGATGCTTATGGTCATATAAAGACTCGAGCAGCTCTTTCAGTCCATAGATGTTGTTCCAGGAATTCCACCGCTGAGCCTTAAGATAATCCCAACCCTTGTTGGATGCTGCAATTTCTTTCTGGGCTTCCAGCTAGGACTGCTGTAGATGGAGATAGACTGTGACAAAGAGCAGGCAGTTTCCCAAGGACAGCTGTGCTTCCTATCCTTCCTGACAGCCAAGAAGATGCCTTTAGTTCAGCTTTCCTGGCTGGCTGGCCCTGCCTTGCTGTGCATGGCATGCACCCAGCCAGGCAGCAGCCTCACTAATGCCCCATATCATTTTGCTGCAAAACTGAGAAATGTGTGGGTAGTGCTGGAGCACTGCCTGGGTGCAGACACTCTGCCATGTTGTATGGAGTTCTCAGGAAGAACTGTGTTGTGGAAATGGAGGGCTGTCTTAGCCAGAGCTCTAGGAAGCAGGCTGTTTTCTGAAGAAACAAGACATCTTAGAAGTCCATGGTTTTAAGTCTCTCTTAGTCTTTCTGTTAAAATTATTTAATTTTAGCTGCCTTTAGCTGCCTGGCATGTCATTCATGGTTGATGTTTGGCATATTCCAAGTAGGTAGAAACATGAGCTGCCTCCTTGCAGAGGGGAGAAGGAAATTCAAAAGCCACAATACTGAATCCAGAGGAGCTGGGTGGTATTTGCTTTCCCCCAACATCTTCTTTGTGGCCTAGGAAGTTTCTGTAGAAGCTGCTTAATAGAAATAAAGAGCATCCAAACATTATTCCACAGAAAGCAGAAATCTACCAGGATTCAAAGACTGCACTGAACAGGACCAAAGAATTTAGACCATCTGTCTGTGTTTTCCCAGGTTATTTTCATGGTAAAGTGAGAGTAAAATTTAGCTGACTTTTGATATCAATATTGCTGGTGGAGTCTGTGTAAGTGCTGACCAGAGATGTGGTGTGCTTCTGAACAGCAGGCACCTATGGTGCATCCTTCTACCCTCCTGCCCTACTGCTCTGGCCAGTGCAACTGTTTTCTCCTTGGGGTGTATGAATTGTTCTTGTCTTGTCTGCTGGCAAAAACCCATGAGGAATTCTTCCAATCCCTTCCATGAGCTGTGACAGTGTCCACTGTTTAAATCTCTGGACAAGCAGGATGCACTGAGGGTTGATGGATGGAGGAATAATAAAGCAGTTCAGCTTATCCCCTCCAGCCAATTTATTCCCTGCATCACATCACCATGCAAACTGAGTGCTTGTCATTAGTCAGAGAACACAGGAGAGAAGAGGCCAACCTGAAATCCCCAGAGCCCTGGCTGCATGGAAATTACATTACAGTGAGAGGTAATGGGGAAGGTGTTGACTAAAACCTGACACTTCTATGTCATGAGCTCTTCTAAGCAGGAGGCTGTGCTGTATGTTTGTGGACAGATGTATATATACACAGGCACAGTAGCAAAGCACCATGTATACACACACACAGAGTCCTGATGGATGGTCCTGATATTACTGGAACTTGTGTACCCAAGTGTTTGAGACTTAAAACTGAAAAAGAAGGGAAGGTCCTTAAACAACCCTTGATAGTAGAGATGGGACATCTGGCAATGCTGGGTTTTCCATGGTTACTTGATTTGTCAGTAGCACTAACAATATAGCAATGATGCTGCTATCATTTGGCTGCCTGAATCCCCCCGTTGCCTCCTTGTCCCTGGGTAGAGGAATCAAACAAAAGTAGGGAGGAGGACTAGTCAGTACTACCTTTATAATTTTTTTTCCTAAGACTGCTCTTGCTTGTGCCAGGCAAGATGGAGAGAGAGCTCCTGTGGGACCTCTCAGTTCTCAGATATCCCTTGTCACCAAGGCTGTTTATACCATGTACTGGTGTTTATTCCTTTGCCTCCTCTCTGCTCCGAAAAGAGAAATCTTGCTTCAGTTCCTTAGGCTGATGTGTGTCCTCTGTGGCTCTGGCTATAGGACATACCATCTCCATGCATGTTGTTGTCTAGTCTTTTTCATAATCCCAAAGTATTATTCCATGCTGTGAGATGAGCAAAAGTGATACAGGGTTTGCCTAGGATCAGGTAGTGAGAAGTTCACTGCAAGGATCTTGATCTTTTCCATCCAAATAAAAGCAATCAAAAGCCTTGTCTTGCTCATCATCTAGGCTCCTCTTGTAGTATATGGGAAGAAGTAAGCCATTCCAGGCTAGTGTGTGCATGCATCTTGTCCTAAAATGGGCACCTCTGGGGGTTGGCTCACCCTGCCTATTTCCAAGGGAACCTAAAAGAGGGAGGTGAGGACATGTACAGATTCAAGTTATAGTTGATGCTTCCAAATTCCATTCGTTCCACCCATGAAGTGCTTTTACTGTGGGCTGTGGGCAGACTGACTCTGTGCATGTTCCTCACAGTACACATACACTACTGGTCTTTTGTGGAAGCTGGAGAACCTGTCGTGCATCAGAGACATTGTCTCTTTCAATCTCCTTTATAGGAGTTCCTTTTTCTGATGAAAGCTTTCTAAAGGGTACTTGTGTGCTGAATAGCCATTGTTGATAATGCGCGATATGAAATCCAAAAAGAAGGCTCAGATTAAATGTCATGCACTTCACAGTCGGGGAATTCAAAGAGCCTTGTTGATCTGTGCGTAATTCGGGGCTTGACAGCTCATGCATAAACAAACATGTGCACATCCACATACATGGCTGCGTGCAGAGTTTTCCCCTGACTCAGCAGCACATAAAAGCAAAGTCAGGTGGGTGAGTTCCAGAGGGGTGGGTGCTGTGTTCATGGGGAAAGCCTGTGGGTTCTTCAAGACTCTGACTTGAGAACAACACTGGCAAATACAGTCATTTGTCGTTGGTGTGGTGGGCTTCCTTCCGCCTTCCTCCCCTGTGCAGCTCTCTGCTGAGCTGTGGCTGCTTTGATTTTCCGCATCTGGGTTTAATCTGACCACGAGAATCTTCTGAGGGTGTCTGGTGTTTGCGAGGGCAGTATCCATGTGAGGTTCACCCCAAGGTTTCCACAGTGCTTTCTCCCACCAGCAGTGTAGGAAGACAGACAGAAAAAGTCGATGTCATGCTAAGCTGGTTGTTAGTCGGGCCAGGAAGGGCATTTTTGCCTCTGACACGTTGTGTGTAATGAACCAAGTGCTGCACAGCAGCTCACAGAGCAGGCTGAGGTGTCACTTCCCGCCACTGGTGGGATACCGTGGCTGGGCCATTACTTGTAAGTTATCTCACTTGCTGCACATGAGTTATATGAACTTCTCTGGTAGATTTACTTTGCATATACATCTGGGAAAACTAAGGTCTCAGAGGTTTAATGACCCAGCCTTGATTTCATGAAAGGAGCAGCAGTACTGCCAAACCTAAAATCTAATAGTTTAGCTTTCAGGCTTCCTACTCTGCATGCTGTGCTGTAGTTCTGTTCCTAAAACCAGCTGGTTTCACTTTTGAGTGCTTCATTACAGGAGAGGGGGATACTTGTGGCTCCTCCTCGTTCTGAGAGATGCTGTGCAACAGTGCTCCACAGACATGTCTGTGCACCATGTGTTCACCTTCTAGTGGGTTGCTAGAAGTTTCTTTCAAGTTGTTTCACCACCGACTTGTGAATTAGCAGAGCCTATGCTAGCTCTGGCAGCAGCTATTCAGAAGTTTTCCTCTTCTAAATCTGTCCTCCTAGCTCCTGTTTGCCCAACATGGGGAATTTTGCATCTGACATTTTTAGCAGTAACCTGTTGCTATAGAAACTGCTAAGGTGTCAGAGGGAGATTTTTGCCACGTTGGGATAGGCTACCAAGTAGTTGAAGTATGCGTTTTGTTGGGAGGCCTTCTCCATCATTTTTTTGCTAAGCAATTTCCTGAGCCTGTCTGCATGTCTGGGCTTATTTCATGGAGCCATGAGGGAGTGATAACCCAGAGTTCTGATTGTGTGTGAATAAACAGGAAATATTGGTAAATTGTTTAGGGAAGATGTGAGAAGGTGTTCCCAAGCTGCAGTGATGGCTCCAGGTGGTGTGTAGGTGGTGGTAGTCCAGGGCTGTGAGATCACAGGCGGTATCAGCCTTTAGGGCAGTAAATTGTTGACACAGAAGCTGGAGTTGAGACTAAATGACATCTCCCAGGAAGTAGTCTGGGACAAACTGCTCCTCTCACCCTTGAGACTGAAATATAGGTGAATGCCAGCATTGGTTGGTCTGGTAGTCTGAATTCTCTTTACTAACCAGTCAAGAGTTCATGCAGCGAGACTTTGAGTCCACAGAAATCAACCCATGTCTCTTATTTGTGTGTGTGTGTATGCATATATATAAAAATATACAAATACATATACTTTAGGCATATATATGTACATTTATATTGGCTTAATTTATTAATATATAACTTATTTATAAATTAAATATATCTGTAAAAATAGTTAACTTTTATTTTTTGTATCCACAGGATGTGGATGTAACCATGTATATGGGAAATGCTCTATGACAGGGTTGTTAACTACTCAGCTGTCGACTGATAGTTGCTTGGGCCATTTCATATCAGGCCTGATTTACAGAACTTCTGTGTCATAGAAGGAAACTTTGTTGCTTGTACAATGAGAGGTGTTAGTCCTGTGAGTGCCTATGAGACTGGGACTCAGGAAATATCCTGGCTAGACCAAAAGGCAATCTCCCTGCTTAATGCAAATTTATTCGTCTGCCCTTTTTCCTCCCTATTGTGTTTGCCTAGACTGCACATCTGGTCATATCGTGACAGACTGTGGAGATGAGAAACTCTTTGTTTTCTACACAAATGGAAGAAAAAAATCTGCTGCTGCTGGAGTGTCCTGCAGGAGTTGGTCTCAGGCTGGGGTTGCAAATTGGCCCATGAAACTGGTTGGGAATCTGCTTTTGCGTTTCTGGAGTGGAACAAACCCATTTCATCTTCCATTTCATGGCTGCAGACATGTTGAGGGTGTATAAATCACAGTGGTTGCATTGTGCTGAGTAAGTTCCAGGATTGCAGATAGAGAAGTAATGTTGCAGGAGGTGTAGATTATTGTCTTTTGGGAGGGAATCCATCGAGAATGGCTTTGAAATCACTGTTTCAGTGACAGTCTACAGATGGATGATGTGCCTGTATGAGGCTCAGGGGACTTAATGTCCCAAATTGTAATTTCTTAACGATTTTCTTTTGAGTTCTGGAAAAGGACAGGAGTGCAGGGAATTGTTGAGAATAAAGAGCATTGGCTTCCTGGAGCATTTATGAAAGTCTTTTGTTAGGTGCTTGGGAGTACAGTAGAAAGAAAATTTGGGGAGGTTTGAGGTTGTCAGGAAAAGAGGTGCCCAGAAGCCCCATGTTACTGTGAAGGTTCAGTGTCCAGTGGTGTTGTGGATAAAAAGCACGTGTATGGACTCCTCCCTACTCCTCCCAGGGTCTTCCCATAGAGTTTCTTTGAGCCTCTGCTGCACCTCAAGTGTGAGGCAGAGGAGATGAAATGCAGTTGTGTCATATTTTCTGTAAAACTGACCTGTATTACCCTGTTTGGTTGAAGGGCTTTCCTAGCTTTTTAAGCTGCTCTTTTTCAGTAGAAAGGATTGATTTACTTGGTTGGGGGTTTTTTTGTGTGTGTGTTTCTCTGTGTGTGCATATGGATTTTATTTTTCCTTCTAATGTTTCTCTGTAGAAATCATCTGCAGGACAGATGGCCCGTTAAGCTTCTGGGTCTGTCTCTAACAAACACCTGTCTAAGGCAGCTGGGAATCAAAGAGGAATTCTCCTCTTTTAATGCCCTTAAAGAAAAACAGCACCCTATCCCAATATGTCCTACTTCCCTCTCTCTCCATCCTCCCAGCTTCCTGGGAAACTTGACTGCGTGGTTGTGGCCATCTGTTGAGACAGCGAGGGGCTGGGTGGGGAGGTGGCAGCCAGAGCCTTTGGGGAGAACAAGGGCAGCTTTGGGGTGATGGATTGCTGTGGCTGGCTGGGCTGAGAGCCTCGGTGGCAGAGAGGAGGATGATGCAGTGGGTGGACTTTTGTGTAAGTAACACAGACGAGAGCTGCTGAAGCAGCTGTTGAACACTGTTGTGCTTGTACCTTGCATCTGGGGTGTGAGTGCCCGTGTGTGGTAAATGAAGGGTGAAGTCTTTGTCCCCTGGGGTCGCAGCCCCCGGAGCCCATACCGGGGCCACGGTGGGGCCAGGTGTCCAGCCCTGTGTCCCGTGCCGGTCACCACAGCTGCGCAGGGCGCCTGCCCGAGCTCATGCAGCGTGTCACAGGCTGCCCTGCCACCTGCTGCAGAGGCAAACAAGCATTCCTCCCCGGAGGTGCTGCCCAGGCTCGCATGGCGGGCTCGGGGAGTTGCTGCAGGTGGTGCTTGGCAGGAGCGAGGTTGCTGTGTTTAATTATAGCTCCCATTTGAGAAACTAGTAGAGCAACAGAGCTTTTTTATCGTGTTCTGGGGAAACTGAGCACTTTACAGGTTTTGATTGTTGTACAACACATCCTGTGACACAGACAGAAACTTTCCTGTGGTCTCTGCAAAAGGAAATTTGAAACCTGTAGGCAATAAAGTTCTGGAGATGGGCTGTACCTCCCAGCTGCGATGGGATATAGCCAGTAGTGGTTCTTCTTGGGGCAGGATGTTTGGACAGCCACGGGAACTTGGGGGCAGGAGCTGCTGCACCCAGGGACTGCAGAGGAGCAGCGGGGAGGAGGGTGCACGGGCTGAGCCTGCTTGGGCTAAAGCAACCCTGAAGCAGATGGAGGAGAGGATGCATGGAAAAGGCTGAGCAGACTTTGGATGTCCTTTTTTTCCTGAAGTGGTGACTGAGCAAGCAACACAAGTTAACTCTTTCCTCCCCAGCAGAGGACTCCTTGTCCTCTGTTGAGGGGTGATGCTGGTTGTATCCATTACGGCTGAGGTTGCCAGAGCTGCTGTAGGCACTGAGTGCCACTGCCTCAGTGGAAGCTCTGTAGTCATGGGCAGCTTTGCACCTCTTACAAACAGCATTGGAGGGGCATTCTACGGTGTCTGGCCATGAGATGTACTCGGCCTAAGGGCGAGCTTCAGATGTGCCTGGGGCTCTTGGTGCATTGCAGATGATTTGGGAGATGATCTGGAGGAACCCAGGGAAGATGTCCTTTCACCTAAGGATCTTGCTTTGCATTTTCATCGTGTGTAGAGGCAGGAACTCTACTGCCTAGGTTTGTAGGTATTCCCTAAGGAGGACAGTCTCCCTGTGCCTTTTACAGTGGCTTATGGAAGCAGCTCCCTGTGCCTTTTAGAGTTGCTTAGGGGGCTGTGGCAGGGCTGGGGATGAGCCTCTGTCAAGGCATGCTTCCTGCTGGTATTGCAAAGAGCCTTCTGTGCTGAGAGGGTTGGTGTTTATGTGAGAACGGAGTCCTGTGTACCTGGCTTGTTACAGGTGAGAAATCTGAAGTCTCCCGGTTGCATAGAGGTACAGACTGTGCCAGACGGAGCGGGAGCAGCCACCGCATTCTGTGCTGTGGCGGCTGAGTGCTAATTGTTTTTACTGCCTGAGCATCAGGTTATTTTTGGCTTGATCAAGTTTCATTCCCAGCTGGCTGGTGGTAGAGAGGTCCTAATAGTCTAAATCTCCATGCTTGATAGAAATCTAGGCAGGGAGCTGGTTTGGTCACCGTGGGTTTGGGATGTGCAGTTGCAGAAATACAAGATGAAAATAACTATATTTTGGTAGTTACATGGGACATGGGGAGTTCTGGCTCAGGGTCTGCTGCACCATAGGCCTCCAGAGGAAGCTCTTGATAGGCTGTTTAGACAGGATGCACAAAGATGTTTTGTGACTCTCAGGTGTGTTTTCGGGTTAGACACAGAGAATTTACCTCATCTCTTAGGATTTCGGAGTCCTGAAGTGTCTGAGGTTGTTTATGAGCAGCTTTTAATCATATAAAAGTGAGCAGACTGAACCTTCATGTGTGGTGGGGAAAAAGGTGTCTTAGGACCCATGTGATTAGGCAACAGTGTAATGATTGTAAGGACCAAGGTACTTGTAGGTCTGTGGATCCTGTCCTTAATCCACCTGTGTTTCCACTGCCTCTCCTCTTTACCATGCACGTGTTTGAGCCCAGGCTCTCTGGACAGCTCTGTGGCTGATGAGGTATAGGGTCCAGAGCAGCTGCTATGGACCCACTACTGTCCTCAGCAGCAAAGAGACAGAACTGCCACAGCCTGGAGGAACATCAAAAGAGCTGGACAAATCCATTACAGCTGCCGGGCCTTTGCAAGAGAAATGCTGTAGGCATCAGCCCATCTATGAGGGCCAAGCACAACACAGCTGCCATGGTGGATGCCTCTCACACTTCCTTGTGCTGCTGCAGTGCTGGAGAATTCCCCTGAGCTCTGCCAGATTGCCCCCAGACAACTCCAGTATTGCAAAGGGACACTTCCTCTGCTTCATCTGCTTCATACTTAGTATTGGTTCTCAACCTGTGCTCTGTAAAAGATTCTTAGGAATGGCAAGTGCCCTGTTAGGCTGTTACAAAGGACATACATCCACTGTACCTTCTTGGATAATTCTTAGGCATAACAAATCAAAGTGGGCTCAAGATGTTGAATTGTCTTGGGCGTACTGACTTGGGAAATCTAAAACAGGAGAGCAATAATCCTCTCACTTGCCTGCTAGAGTTGAACATATTTGTATTTAGTTTAAATGTGGAAATATTTCATTGTCCCAGCTTGACTCTTTTCATACTCTCTTCAGCTGCTTGCAGATTGGAAGTGCCATCAAACCCTTGGAGCTAGAGGTTCTGTAATGCCACCTCTTTAATTCAAGCACCACTGCTTTGTCAGGTAAAAGGCCACACTGTGGATGACAGTGCCATCCATCTTAGCAGTGGACAGCATTCCTGTCCCCAGGGCCCTGGGGAGCCATGTCCTCCCAGGCAGGCAGCTTGCCACCCACGAGCAGTTAGGCTCTGGCTTGCAGGAGCTGTAGGCAGTCAGCTCCAGGTGCTGCTGGAGCGAGGTCTGGTTCTGCACCTCCGTGGTGGGTGCACAGCTCTGGCTGCTGCAGCACCGTGGCGTGTACAGTTGAGTCTCCTCTCTCCCACGCTGCGGAGCTCTCCTTTCCAGACGCTGGGAGGGAAGCAGAGACGTTGGGGGAAGAGCTGTGGAGGTGGGAGAGATTGAGCTATCATTGGCGTGGCACCAGTGAGGTTTCTTTGCACCACTAAGCAGTAGCTATCAAAATTGAATGCAGTATGCTGAACAGCTGAGCAAGCGAACAGACACTGAAAAGAGACTGCAAAGAAAAGGGATCTATGAGGAAAAACCCTCTTTCAGCTGCACATAGGCACTGCCCATCACAGAGAGCTGTGGCAGGGAGCAGGAATTGCCTGTTTATGGTGGTTGATCTGCACAGTCCCTGGGATGCTTGGAAAAAGGATTAAAGAGGAGAGAATCGCAGGAGAAAGAGGAGGAGGAAGTTTCCCTTTTGCAAACTCACAGGCTAATAGAAACCATCTTCTAAATTGTCAGTGTGTCAGGATTCATTAATGTAAGTATAATGCTTTCAAATCCTCAGCATCTTCTATCTGAATGTCACTGAATTAGCGCTAATTGCATTCATTAGCTCGTTAGCCATTAATATTCGGCATTTGTTAGACTGGCTCTGTCTCTGGACGATGGGGGTAATGAGATGTGGGACTGGCTGCGAGGCCATGCCATAGCTGTGCTGTAGGAGCATGTGTTTATGCACCAGATTGTTTTATTGGCATTTGTGTCTGGCCTGTGTTGTCCCGGCTCTTGGCCAGTGGCTTACCACAAATTAGTGGAAACTCTTAATGGGAGAGCAGTGTTAATGATGATGTGGATAAATTTCCACCAACTCCTGCCCTGAAAGCAACTGGCGAGACAAATGATGAAGCCAAATTTTGATCTTTTGGCCTTGAGCCAGTTGTTAAACTGCCTCTGTAATCAGAAAGCTATTCAGTGCAGTCTTCATTGGTGAGTCATGGAGTCCCACCTTTCTTTGCTTCTTTGCTCTCAGGAGAAATTCTCCATTACTTTTTTTCTTCCTTCTTTTTTCTTTTTTTCATTCTTTATTTTTCTTCTCTTTTTTTTTTTTTTTTTTTTTTTTTTTTTTTTGTATTTCTGACCATGAGGCCAGGGCAGGAGGTGTGGGCATCAGGCTTTTCCTAGCAAAAAACCAGGAAAGATCCAGAAGTGCCAGGATGGCATGGCCAGCACACTCAGCACCCTGTGAAGATCAGCAAGCCTCAGGTCTCTTATCCTGAGGAGAGCCAGTAGGATACTTCTGCTCAGGCCCTTTGCCATACTTTGACCCTAACTTTAGAGATGTGGGATGGCCTCAGAGTGAGAGAGGAGCATTCACCACAGGACTGCTGCTTCACGATTGGAATGGATGGCTTTGATCAGAGAATGCTGGGCTAGAAATTCCGCAGCAACATGTCTTCTCTGGTTTCAGTTCTGGTGGGAAACCACACAGCATCCAACCTTGTGAGTCTGGGTCAGCCAGAAGCAGAAAAAAATGCAAAAACAGTAGCTAGTTAAAGAGGTTGTGCTTTTCTTTTAGACACATCACTCTGGTTTTGGGGTGGATTTTGTGTGTAGATTACCTAAACTTGAATACACACAATTTATTGTGACAGTTGTTGGCAAACCCCAGGCATGATAAGTCTTACAAACTTTTCTACTGTCAGCTACCATTTGAGCTTCCTGCCCTGTGCTCAAAGGTAGGCCTGAGTATACATCTTCTACTTTTCTTCTGTGCAGTTGTTTTCCACTATCCCAATTCTAAAATATTTCTAGACCCTAACTGCTGCACGTGGCTTCATACTGCCTTTCCAGGAACCTGGCCTTAGTCATTCAGTGGAATAAAAGCAAAAAACCCATGACCAAACAAGTCCTGCTACAATCCAAAAGAAGTACCTCCAAAGCTCAACTGGCTCACTGAAAAGCATTTTGCCTCGTCTGCTAAAAGGACCTTATTAAACCCCTGATCATGGGGTTCACCTTTTGCACTATCCCAGCAAGACCTCTTAACTTTGTCTTAAAGAAAGAGTTACATTGGGCACTTGCAGACAGGACTGGCTGTTCTTGTCTGAACCACCACAGGGAAAAGTTTTCCTCTCAGAGGGAATCCCTCGCAAGGCACTGGGACAGCATTTGTGTGCACAATTCCAAAATAATTGCACTTCATTTTATTACTCTCCAAAGACTCGTGAAATATTTAGACATCAGCATAAATTGTTTCCTCCTCAGGCAGCTCTGGGAAAGTTTGGCTGGGGCACATGGCTACTGGTGCTTGAGCCCAACACTTGCTTGGACTGGATTAGGTGTGTTTGGTGCCTGGGGGGAATTTCTGTGGGTCTCTGGAAGGGTGAAGTGGCAAATGGAAAAAAGTGTTTGTGTTCAGCTGAGACAAGATTAAATGAAAACAAATTGGAAGAAAATGCTTTCCGAACTGAGCCTTTTCAGGGTTTTATGATTGTGGGATGAGACAGAGTGATTTCATGGGACCAAATACCTGTACTTTTATATGCATGTCAGGACAGAAGTTATCTTTTTCAATTCTCATTGCCTGTATTTACTTATCCCAGATAGTATTTGTAGTTTCTAATTGCCATCATTTCCCAGAAAACAAAGTGAGTGTCTTCAGGGAAAATCATGCCTCTGGCTTCTTGTTGTTCAGGGGCTGATATATTCAACCTGTAGTATCTGAGGGGGGCACACAAATAAATAATTGATACTTGTTTGGGATTTGACCTGAAATGGCAGCTGAAGAATGTGATGTATTGCATGGGAAAAGAAAAACAGCCAAGCATTACTTAATGATTTTAATTCCCCTAGTCTGAGACGCACTTAATTCCCCTAATCTGAAAAACAGCAAAGAGGTGCTATTGGGCATTGTCTCATGCTGGGATAGACAAGATTATGGTTTGTAGGTCAAAAGCATTTATAACTAAATGTCCATGCTAAAGCCACTCTGCTCTGAATGTTTTCTTCCCCCCCCAAGGCAGATCCCAGAGACAACAGGCTCATTCTGAGATGAACCACCTGTAACTGAGGCCGGCCTCGTTGCCAGGGTTCCCTGCCCCGCGAGGATGAGGAGCCGTCTGCTGGCCTAACAGAAAGATCTTTGCGGCGGCGGTTGTTTTATTTTCCCGCGACGTCGTTGAGGTTTCATGTGACAGCGGAGCCGCTTCCTGCACCCTCCTTGTGGCACGTGGCAGCCAAGGGCTGGGTGGGGCAGGGCCATGGCAGCGAAGCAGCCCCCGCCGCTGATGAAGAAGCACAGCCAGACCGACCTGGTGAGCAGGCTGAAGACACGCAAGATCCTGGGCGTCGGCGGTGAGGATGACGACGGCGAGGTCCATCGCTCAAAGGTGAGGGTGGCAGAGAGGGAAGCCTCTGTGCAGTAATGATGGAAAAAGGACCTTCTGCTGGGCAAACCAAGGGTTTTGCCTATCCACGTGGTTTGGGGTAGTTACAGCCAGGCATTGTGAACAGGAGCGTGTTCATATGAACATGAGCAGCTTTGGGCAGTGGGCACATGACAGCAGGATAGATACTGTGACACCCTGGGGGCTCTGCAGGAGCCTGTGATCCGTCAGGATGTGTCATGCAGGTGATTTGTGTGAGGAGTCAGTTCTCTTCTTCCATAGGTCAGAGGAAACAGGAATTATTGTTGGCCCTTCCCCAGCTGCATGCTGCAGGTGGCTGATCCCAGTAAGGGAGCAGTAGAGGCTACAGCTCCTGGTGGAAATCAAGGCAGGTGTTGGGACCAAAGAGTCACAGCTGAATCCTTTGTCCTCCTCCACCTTCCAGCCCTCTCAGAGATAAACTCCATGGGAGTAGATATGTGGTTTTGGGCTGGTGAGTACTGCCTAAAGACTGGGGAAGGATCTGCTTATCTTGTACCTTTCATTTGAATTTCAGATTAGCCAAGTACTGGGAAATGAAATCAAGTTTGCAGTCCGGGAACCACTGGGACTCAGGTAAGGTACTGGATCACCTTGGAGCTAGGTCATCTGAGGCCCCTTGCCCACAGCATCCCTGCCAGCTCTGGTTTCTGACACCAATTCTTCTGCTGTGCCTGCATCACTGCTCCCTGCAGGGACTTCTTGCAGGCTGTGGAACCAGACCGCCTCTGCATTCTTCCCCCATAAATGAGCCTGTGGTCCTCAAGGTCTTGTCTCATTGCATGTGCAGAGAACTACAGGGGATACATGGGGCTGGAGGAGCTCCTGTTCTACTGTGTGACAGGGTGGTGTGTCCTGTGGGGACCCTGCTCTGCACCATCCTCTTGGCAAGGTCACTTCCCTCCTTTCCTTGGGTAAGAGGGAGTCTGGCTCTGTTTCACCAGCATGTTTCTGCATGTTGAGGCTGGAGCTAGTGGGATGTGGGAAGAATCTGAATCTTTCCATGGGAGGTTTCTGGCTGTCTCACTTGTGCATGGGAGAAGGATGAAGGCTGATGAAGGAGCAGGCAGCCAGAAATGCTTTGTGAAATATGAGCGATGGGGTCACCTCCAAGCTCATGCTGGGTCCTCTGTCTTCCCTCTCATGCAGGGTCTGGCAGCTGGTTTCCGCCATCATGTTTTCCGGGGTCGCCATCATGGTGAGTGAGGGATGTGGTCTCGGGAAAAACCAGCTCCTGACTGCCAAAGGGGTGCCCCAGCATGGCCCTTCAGTCCCTGGCATTTAGCTTCTTCCCCTGCTTCCAGCAGCTCCTACCACTTTCTCCTGTGAGGCCTTTGCCCTCAGTGTGTCTCAGTAATGTTCTTTGCCAACAGTATCCTTGGCAGTTTGTTCCCATGACCAGTCTGTTTTCGTTAGCAGGGACCATAAACCAAGGAATGCCAGCCTTGGTCACAGAAACCAGCCATGCAGCTAATAGTTGACATGGTGATATTCCCGCGCCTCTTAATTTCCAGTTTCCTGGCCAGCAGCTCCAATCCCACAAAGGCATGATGCTGCTGCCCAAGAGGACATGTTTGGGTGGCCCCGGCCAGTTCAGGTCGCTGAGTTTCTCTCTCGCCTCTGCCAGGCCCTCGCTTTCCCTGACCAGCTCTTTGATGCCATCTTTGAGGAGGAATCGGTGAGCAGCAAGACTCCCATCCGGCTCTATGGAGGAGCCCTGCTCAGTGAGTGCCGTACGGCTGTGCTGGGGACGCTGCTGCCCTGCAGAGTAGGGGACAGGTGGCCAAAAGGGCAGCAGGGGACAAAGTCCATGCCCAGCCGGACACCTGCAGCTGGAGAGCAGAACATCTGCTGTTAGCAAAGAAATTGCTGAGGGGTATTTTGAAAAGCTTGGCTACTGCTGCTTTTTCCTCGCAGGGATTCAGGCGTGCTGCAGGTAGGGTAAGAAGGGCTGTGCATGCTCTGAATCCCTGGGGATCACCCCATGTGCCCAGCCAAGGGCCAGGCAGGAGCGCTGGGCCGCCGCCCGGCCTCCGAGGGAGCGGCAGGGGAGATGGGGCAGGCGGCGGCATCGGGAGGGGCCCGGGAGGAGGGCGGCGAAGGACAAGGAGGCGCGGGGAGCTGGAGAAATGGTGTGGGAAGGGAAAGGAAAGGAAGGGAAGGGGCCCGACCCGCGTCCTGCAGCGGCACCGCGCGGGCCGGGCGGGAAGCGCGGCCCTGCCGCCGTCCGCCCTCGGGCAGCGCGCCCCGCTGTCCCCCGCAGGCATCGCGCTCATCATGTGGAACGCCCTGTACACCGCCGAGAAGGCCATCATCCGCTGGAGCCTGCTGGCCGAGGCCTGCTACTTCGCCGTGCAGTTCCTGGGTGAGGGCCCGCGGGCCGGCCGCGAGGAGGAGGAGGAGGGCGCAAAGACCGTGCGTGGTGGGAGCGGGGATGGTGGTGGAGCAGCTTTCCTGCAGGCTGCTTGCCTTTTTTTCCTCCCCCATGGAATAGCCTCTGCCCTGAGCTGCTCCGTGAACATTGCCATCTTACAATTCATTATTTTCTCCCCTCTGAAAATGTCCTGAGCTTCATAGCTAGCACAGGTCTTTGTTGTAACAGGCTGCCTGGATGCAGGGTCTAACAAGAAAAGATTTTAGCAACCTACACTAAAAAGGGGACTGTTCAATGTTACCAAAACAGAGCATGACAGTTTAGCTTGTTTCTAGGGAGCTTATCTATATTTAACAATGAAGGGGGTTCTTGTATATGTGTCTTGGTAGCTCAGTGTGTAGCTGGTTTAGACGTGAACTGTTTGTTGGTGGCCAGAAAAGAGAAGTGTCCGATAGAGGTGATGTGTGCGGACTGGGCATATTTTGTAGATGCTCCTAAAGTTGAGAAATGTTTATCAGCACTGAAGTGTTCAAACCACAAAGCAAACTCAGGAGGATGTGACTCCCAGATTAACACCTGAGCATAATGGAAGCTCAGATCTGCTTGAGTGACTGTTTTAGCCTGAATGTGGAGCTGCCTTGAAAGCTGAGTTTCTGGAAGAGAGAGCCCTGGAGTCCATGACAAGCTTCAAGGCAGTGAAAAGAAGCTAGTGAAGGGCCTCTGCCGTGGGTTCACTATGTGTGTGAACGAGGCAGGGCTGAAAGCTCCTGCGTTCACAAGGCTTAGCAGCTCCTGCCGAAGCTCTGCGTTAGAGGGCAGCAGAAAACAGCGTTGTGCTATTTGTCTCCTTTTGGTTTAGCATCACCAACCTCTGCCTTGTCTCCTTCCTTCTCCTGCAGTTACCACTGTCTCCTTGGTTGAGAGTAGCCGGATAGCCACAGGTGCCGTGCTCCTCCTGGTCAGCCGAGCCCTCTTCATCCTCGTCAGCGTTTATTATTATTACCAAGTTGGACGTCGTCCCAAGAAAGTCTAATTCCTGGGCTTTTTTGTTACGGGAAAGGTGGGAGGGGGGAGTTTGTGTCGGTAATTTTGCATTATAATTACAATTTTTTAATGTTTTTTTTTGGTAGTCCCTTTTGGTTCTAAAGTAGTTTCCTTCTTTACCGGCATGAATCAGTGTGTAACCCAGTGCTGGTGGCATTGCCAGGTGAAATGGGGGGAGCAACATCGGCGGGACCCCCCAGCCCCTCTGCAGGAGGTGAGGAGCAGCGGGAGGAAGGCTCAGGGAAGTATGTGGGCCTGGCAGGCTCAGGGAAAAAAGCCAATTTTCTATGGGGAACTGGCTGATGGTATCACAGGCTCTGAACCCACTGGAACAAAGCACAAAATAAGGCCAGCATATTGAAACCAAATCCCTGAGGAGACAGGGCAGTAAGATAACCAACAAGGGACTTGGCTAATCTACTTGGTAAGCCTTGCACCTCCCCTGGTTTACAGCCCATTCCCCTTTTAGCAAGTACTGACTGTCTAGGTAGCCAGGAGCTGGATGGGTTCAAGTTCAGTGCTTTGTAAACAGCTCTTCTTTCCTCACTGCCAGAGGCACGTTTTTGTGTAGTTCATAGTTTTGCACCAGATGCTGTGCAGAGCTTGGCAGGAGATACAGCAAAAGAAAGGGGAGAATCCTTGCTTGTTCCCTCTGCAGGGGCAGCACTGGGAACAGTGGAGCAACTTGAATTACAAGATTTGAGAAGTGAAAGAAGCTATTGGAAATAGTCCATTGAGCACAAAGACATTCCCTTGTTTGGGGTGTTTCATGAAGTTTCTAGGCTGGGGTCCTATCCCCTTCACCCCAGAACACTTCCTGCAGTTGAAGCTTTACTGATGGTAGTAGCAGTGGTGGGTGTGCTTTATCTGATGCTTTAGTTGAGCAGGGGCTGGAGTGCTGTTGTGGTTAGCACTGGTAAGAGCAGAGGACTGTAACAGTAAGAGCATCTGCACAGGTGCTTGGGTCAGTGAGCAGCCCCTAGACATGGGCTCTGGCTGTGGGAGGTGGTGTTCCAACTCTGCTAATATCTGCATCACATCTCTTCTGACCTTGAGAAGAGAGGACCAAAGTTTGTAGCATTAAGGTATTTAATATTTAACTGAGATGAAGAACAGCAAGGAGTGGGAGCGTATGATGGCAAGGACAGACTAAATGTGCTTTAGTACTCACTAGCCAGTTTCTCCAACACCTCCTGGGCTTAACAGTGTTGACTGCCCTGCTTCCTAGTGCTTTCCTTGTGGATTATCCCTGTCCACAGCTTGAGGCAGCTTTTTTTATTCTCCGTGGGACTAAAGCCAGAAGGTTTGTGTACAGGACATGGACTTGTTACTCATGCACTACTGTTGACTGGATCAAAGCATGCCCTGGAATATAGCTGACGTTCCAAACTCCCAGTAGAAAGATTCCTACACAAACAGAACTGCTTGTGTGAACAACAGTCCTCAAGCCACTGGTAAGACTGGGATCTATAGCTATTGCTATTTAATATCTTAGAATTAGAAGAAGGTAGTGGTAGTTATTGTATGTTGTGTTAGTGCTTTTGGCATTTAGAAGCAGCTGCATAAGCTTGGGACACTGTGTGCATTGTACTTACTGGCCATGCAAAACGTATGTCACTTAAGAATATTGGAAATTGTTGAATCAGGAAACATCACAACTGTAACTTAGTTTTTTGCTTAATAAGTAAATCAAATGGAGAGGCAACATCCAACAGCAGGCTAAATTCTGGAGCCTCATGGCAATACACGCTTGTCAAGCTGCTTTCAGCATGTCCAAAAATGATACTGAGCTACTGTAACTTTAATTAAGAGGAATGTTCCTGTTCAGATGGAAGAATTGGGGTCAAAGAGGGAAACCTTTCCCTGTGAGTCAGGTGATCAAGTGCAGGCTGAGAGGATCAGAAATTAGACCAAGTGGTGCAGTGTGCAGGAGCTGGAGCATGGCATGCTGTGGCTGTTGCTCTCCCCCTGTGCATCAGCTGTGTGGGCAGCTGCAATGGCCTCAGTGTGGCACTTTGGCTGTAGTTGTGGGTATAGGTACGTTGAGTCTTTGTGTTTTGGGGCGTCACGTGAATGTATACACAGATTGATGGTTGGTTTTTGGGGGGGGTGGGAAATTATGTTTCTAGGACAGACAAGTAAAACCTACCACAGCAAAAGCAATCTTAGAGAAGGAGGAAATGGAGTGTCTTCTTCAGGCTGCCTCCCATCTGTGTTGGCCACAGGTGCTATGAACTTAGTTATGACTCGGGTCTGATTAGAGTACCTTTAAAATGTCATCCCAGAGGTGAAAGATATGAGTTACTGCACTATGTGCAGTACTCCAAAGACTTCTTGATGGTTAGCTCAGGTGCGAGGGTGGGGGAAGCAGTTATGGCTCTCCAGGGTAGCTTTAAATAAGGTGAGATCAGATTTCTCTGGTCCCCTGATTAGCAACTGAC
Organism: Sylvia atricapilla; assembly: GCF_009819655.1. Lineage (NCBI taxonomy): Eukaryota > Metazoa > Chordata > Aves > Passeriformes > Sylviidae > Sylvia > Sylvia atricapilla. Next base: position 22,482,928 of record NC_089145.1, on the reverse strand, counting down.
TGTGCAAAACCTGAAACAGTCAGCCACTTCTAAGTTTGCTGGTCAATGGCTTTTTCTGCTTCACCATAGAGCAAAGCCTGGGGGAGTGGCCGCTTAAAAGATTTTGTGCTACTTGGTACCTAGTCCTGAAAGTGGAGAGATGAAGATGTTTTATTTTGATGCTTCTTGCTCCATCTTGCTCTAAGTGGATCATGTAGAAAATACAGAGCTCTACTCCTCCTCTACAACTAAGCTGTAGTTCCTGGCATGTCCCTTCTCAGCAGCAAGGTGCTGCAGGAGAAACATTATCAGGCCCACTGGAGGTGGTGAGTGCATAGCAGGTGAGGCCTAGGAGGGAGTTGCTCAGGGTGGTTTGAGGATGGAGGCCAGGCAGAACAGCTGCAGCACTGCCAGAAACCAACTGCACCTGGCGTCTTCACTGTGTTGTCAATGGGGAGAAAGGGAGGAGGATGCCAAACCTTTGTGTCCCCAAAGATGGAAGTGCTGACATCACAGCTGCAGGTGGCAGTTGAGAACATAATTTTGGATCAAAAGCCTGAGGTGTCACGTCAGGCTTGGCTACTGATCTGCTGACAAAAAAACTCCATCTCCACAGGCCTCAGCTTCCTTATCTGTTACGTTATGAGAGAGGCCTTGGAACGATGTCATCTCCCAAGGGAGACCAGTGAACTTTCTGCATTTGTACAGTGCTGTGCAGGACTGGGGGGGGTCTGTTCCCCAGAGGATTGTGCTCCAAGCGGGCACAGGCCAGGACTTAAAGCTGACCCCCTTTCTCTGCCAGGGATGAACCCAAGCTGTTGCATTCACAGAGCCCTCACTTTGGAGGGTGAAGAAAACTCATCATTCCCATAACTCCCTACATCATCTTATTTGCATCTAACCAATATCTGGCAAACTGGAGCTGGTGACACAGGAGAGGCTCTGTCTGTCCTAAGCTGGCCTCTTTTCTGGTCAAGGGTTTTTACTTGGGAGGGTGTGGGTGGGGGGTGGTGGTGCAGGGGAGAATGGGACACTTCAATTTATACCTCATTTTAGCTGCTGTACCTGAGTTTATTTTTCCTCTGGTAAGAAAGTGACTGTACTTAACACCAAGCAAATAGTGAAAATTAAAGCTGTTTCACTTCACTGTCACAATATCTTTCTTTTATTTTTGGGGTTTTTTTTTTAAGAAATGCACAGAAAAACCATGCAGAGAGTGCTTCAGGCTTGTATTCTGGTTTATATTACCAAAAAAAAAAATTCCTTTCAATATAAAAAAGCATTACATTAGAGAATACAGGATAAATTAGCTCCACTATCTAATAAAAAGAACATCTACATTTTTTTAAAATAGATTTCAAACATTATTTCACACGCAGCCCTTTTCCCAGGCATTTGTGACAGTCATTGGAGCATTAAATAGCAACCAGGAGGCAGGGATGCTGAGAGGGGCTGGGGGCTTGCCCAGGCTGGTCTCTACTACTCCCTGCAAGGTGCTTGGGCTGTGGTCACAGTGCTACAGCAAAGGAGATGGTAGCCCCTTCTGCTCTCCAGGCTGCCCAGAGTTCTTCAGCCAGCAGTGACTTCAGCTTGAGACCCTGACCCCAAAATACTTACCAGAGCTGTTATAAACAAATACAAAAATACAATTGCTTCTCCTGCCTACAGTTCTGAAAACTACTGTACCACAGAGGGGGCAGCCACGAAACCAAGGGACAAAAACAACAAATTTACATGCTTTGCCATACAGTGGGAGTCTGCTTTTTGGGCTTGCTTGTTCATTAAATTCCCCCAAGTAAAATTCCTTCTGCATGTTACCAGCTGGTACAGATCCTCTCAGACTTGCACATATCTTTACAGCTATCTCCAGTTCTTGTTTGGAACTGCTGCCTGGCCTTCTGAGCTGTGTTCCCAGTGGCACGTGAGCCAGCCTGCAGAGAGGATTTGAAATCTTCACACAGCAAAGAGCAGTGGGGGATCAGAAAAGGTAGAAGAAGAGAAACAGCTGTGCACAGCCCAGAATAACAGATGAAGAAGAGATCCTTTTGAAGATACAGGGACTACCATTAGAGAGAGAAGGAAAGCAAGAAAGCTTAAAACAGACAAAGCAGTGAGTAGAGAATTAGGAAAGCCAAAGAGCAGCAAGCCAGCAGAGATCATACTTCAGGCACGTATATTTAGTATTTTGTGCTCTGGCTGCTTTGGTCCAGTTCCCCCAGCTCTAACAGGTTTTTTTCCCCCATGCCAACGGTGGCAGAAAAAGGCTTTAAGGCTTTTTTCCCCCTTCAGCCACCCACCATGCACAAATGAGGATATTTGCCAGCCAGACTCTGACCTGAGAATTCTGCATAATAAACTGAAGGGAAAGGAAAAAACTGGAGACTGGGTGAGGCAGTTCTGCTTCTTTTGATCACCTCCAGCCAAATTACCAACTCTGCTGACAGTTTTGTTCCTTCCCTGGGAATTGCTCTCCCAGAACAGTCAGACACCAGTTCCTGAGGCAAAAGGAGAACAGATAAACTTGCTTTCTGCTCAGCCCATTCCCTACAAGACTGATAGATGGAACAGATTTTTCTTAAGTGCAGCACCTGCTGTCCAGTACAATTACTGCTGGGTTTTGGCTAACAAAACTGTTTTTCTTTATTAAACAACAGACCAGAGTTTAATGCTAAAATGCCTCATTACAAAGAGGGCTGGAGGGAAATAGTTCAGAACAGCTTCCCACAAGGTTTAATGTAACATCTGATGCTGCTCAGCAGCCCTGGCCACATATTTTGTTACGTATTTTGTTGCTGAAATATGCTGACTGCAGCATGGGGGGCTGCAGCTTTACCTGCCCAGCCCTCTTCTGCCAATGAATTAAATTGTTTTTCTCAAATGAAGCTTGGAAATGCTTCTAATGCCTCCTTTCTGTTCCCTAGTATCCTGATTCCCCAAATTAGATACTTAGCCATGATCTTTGTCTATTGCCCAGGATTTCTGCTGCTTTCCTTCCTTGCCTGTGGCCTGTGCAGTGCCACTGGGAGAGCTCAAGGAACACAGCCCCAGAGGTCTAAGGGAACAGCCAGAGGATGAATGTGCTGCTACTGCAAAACCTGGGCACAAAGTTTAATGCTCTGCTCCTTCCTTGCCAGAGATTACAGCTTTCAGAGGAGCTGGTTTGAGCCTATATAAAAGTGCTCCCATAATCTGAGCCTATAAAATCTACAAAAATACCTGATCTAAACAAGAAACTACAGCCCCTTCTGCCATTCCCCAAGTAAAATGAGTTTGGGGTCAGAGAATAAGTGACCAGATGAACAATTAAGGCAACAGGAGTTGATGATTCCGGATGAGAGAAAACAGTCACCTGTCCAAGTCAATATGCATGACCATAGAAGCAGCAGCTGGAGCAGTTTGGCTGCACACGGGGTGTTCTTGGATCCTGCCTGGGGTCTCAGTAGCTCCAGCTTAATCTGACCAAGGTCCAGTCCCCAGGCATCTTTCTCAAGTTCACTTCCAAATGATTGAGCAGATGACCATGTTAGTTAAATACCAAACTATCCCAAGGAAGGAAACGCTATCAACTAAAACAATTCTGACTTGATGATTACTTTCATCATGAGCCCATGGGAGGATCTCAGGGGAAATTCTCTGACCAGAAATGATTCCAGCAGACTGGTCCAGGAAAACAGCATGGGAGTGGTTGACAAGCTTCAGCCTCTTCAATCCAGCACCATGTCTGGACCTCCCCTTAGGGCTGGAAAAGCATGCAGGAACCACTGCAAATACTTATGCTAAAAGAGCACCACAAACCATTTTTTTGCAAGTATCAGAGGAAAGGCAAATGCTGACAAGATTTAAACATTGTATCCTCCCCTTCTCAGGAAGGCAGCAGTATCAATGATGCTTGACCAGAGCCATTATTTTTCCCAGGAGATGGGAATACAGCAGGGAACCATTTGGTCTCTTTCACAAGAATGAACAATAAATCTTAGTAAAAACAGAAAGGTAGGCACCAAACTCTTGACCCTCAGCCAGCCTTAGCTGAGTCCCATTGCTAAGTTAGATCATGCTGCCCCTGCTTGGAGTTCCAGAGAAAAGCCAGCCTCACTGAAGTGCTTGACATCTCTGATAAGTTTCACATGACAGGGGCAAAGCTTCCACTGAAGAATGAGTGTTTTCATCCTGTGGCTGGAAATTAAAGCTGGAATCAGGCAAACGTTGACCATACCTGCTTAGACAAGCCACCACTGCTTGTTTCAAACCCACCTGGGTACTCAAGGCCGTAAGGCCTGTTGCCTTATGCAGCCCCTGAATGTCTTTTCTTGAGTCCTTCGTTGTCTAAACACGATAAAGTGGTGAATGCTAGGCTCAGCCTGGTGTGGGAGGCAGCTGTGCTCATCCTCCTGCACCCCAGCAGCTCCATCCATCTCTAGTGCAATCGGCTGCGCTGGGCTCCTGCTCCACGGTTGCTGCGGGTGGCTCTGGGCAAGGGTCCGGTGTACAGTGTAGTGCACATCACCTCAAAGTTCCAGCCCCTGAAGTACAATCCTTTTGGTCATTCATATATTACAACCCTCTTTTTTTCTTTTTATTTTTTTCTCCCTGTCCCATTTTGTTAAAAAAAAATAAAGTTTTTTGGGTGTTTTCAGGTTTTGTTTCTTCGGATTTTCCTTCTTTCTTCTGAGCATGTGGGGAACATGGTGGTTCATGGGCCACTTCTTACTGGATCCCTCGAAAGAGACACATAGCAAAGATCATGGCAAACAGCTGGGAAGAGGAGGGGGGAAGAAGAGGGGGGGAAAAAACAAAACAGAGAACCATAAATGTCAGCTGCATCTTCCAGAAGATTGGCAGAGCCCTCCCTGGTCCTGGGACCACCCCTACAGCTTCCTCCCACCCAACAGTCGGTGATACAGAGAGGGGGACCCTTACCACTCACGGGAGGCTGTGGCAACACTCTTTCTTCTGCCCCTCCCTTCCCTCCAAAGTGTTAGGAGCTACAGCAGCAGCCTGACTTCATTCCCAAACTGTCTTTGGTGTCACAGGGGTGCAGGATCCACAGTCGCTGCTCTGCACTGCTACTGCCTGGCATGGGCATAGCACAGCCTTTGTGGGGGGCCTCTCTGTCCAGATCTTTCTCCTTTGCACAAGATGGGGGGCTTTTAAAGTGCACAGCCTTTCCCCGAAATGCCACAGGGACATAATTTCTGGGCTAAAACCATGTCTGGTGAATGCCTGTTCCTCAGAGACATCACAAAAGAAGTGGCTACTAATGCAGGACAGTGAAAGTGCTCTGGAAATGAGTTTCAGTCTCTAAACAGAAGGCTTTAAAGCACTGGCAGGGCTTGAACACATTAACCAAGTGTCAGGTTAGTCAGCTTGCCGGGGCACTGTGGCATGGGGCAGGACTGTGTGGAGAGCAGTGAGTCCCCAAAGCCCCTGTGGCCAGCGTGGCAGGACAGGAGCTCTGTGCAGGTCCAGCACGAGGTGGCACTGCAGGCGTGTGGCATCGCTTATTTCCCTGCCCTTTGTCTCTAAGGATCAAGGAGCCTCCTTCCAGGCAATTATAAGCACAGGTTGATAGCCTGCTTGCACTTTGCCAGAGCACCTTTCCCTGGCAAGGGGGAGCTCCCGCCTGTTTCCCTCGCTGCTGGCACCTTACTGACACTGCTTTTGTTCCAGTCAGACAACAGTAAGTACCTCAATAGCCAACACTCCGATGGCAAGAGCTCCTGCCAGGTACACATACGTCTCAAAGGAGTTCAGGATCACGGTGTAGCAGCCCTAGGAAAGACAAAACATGGTGAGACACACCTGAGCAGCACATTGTATTGTTCTCACAGCAGAGCTCTTCCTGGGACACGAGGTGCTGTCAGACCCTGGCACCACGAGCACGGCTCCCTCTCATCACCTCACCCAGCCCCACGGCACAGGAGGCAGAGGTCCACGGGACAGTGCTGGGGAGGGGAAGGGGTTGCTGTAGTGTGGTGGGAGTGGTTCACACCCCTCACTGACCGTGAGGAACTGTGAGTTCCTGCAGGGCAGAGAGGAGCAGCACAGCGAGGAACTCCATCTGCAAAGGGCAGGGACTAAGCACAAAGGGAAGGACACTCACTGCAGGTGACAGACATCCAAGACTGGCTAGAGAAAAGGATGATTTATTTAGAGCCAAGGCAGGAGATTCTTGATTCATCTCTCACAGCCAGCAGCTCTTTAGCAGCCCAGGACCTTTTCTTTTTTCTCTCCCAGTGCTTTCCTCCAAAAGAGGCTGGCTGAACACCTGCTGATCTCACTATAGAAGAAGAAATTCATTAAGAAATCAGAGCCATGCACTATGGCAATTATTCCACTTATGAAGCATAGCCAGCATCACTCTTAATTAGATTTATTATTTCTAATACAATTAACAGCAGGTCGATCTTCCTGCAAAGGTTTCAGGATATTTCTGGGAATCACTAGCTTATCCTGGCCTCAGTTTAACCAGCCTAATATTTCAGCTCACTGGGAAGTTTCTGCAAACAGGTAAACATAAAGAGAAAATTAGATTGGAGTTTGTCCAATATGAAAAGTAGCATCCTCTCCACTGAGAATATACTTCACACTACATTTTAATCCTATCCATACTGCTAGGATGTTTCGATCGCCTGGTTTTTCCTTCTATTCATAATGAAAGTGTTGGAACTGCAAAGACAGCCCAATGTGTCCATGCCAGACCCTGCTCCCTGTGAGTGAGGCACAGCTGGTGGAGAGTGAGGGATGGCATGGAGAAGATCCACTCATGAGGTCACCCCAGGGGACCCAGACTGCTGGGGCAGTCACTGACCTCCTAAAACCATGCTCTTGTCAACATGAGACCGCTTAGCATCAGCTCTCTGCCAGCCATGTTTCAGCCAAATTTTCAAAGAAAAGCATCCAGCCCAGCAACAAATACTTGTGTGCTTGCCAGACTTTCAACCTTAACCCAGCCTCCAGCATGCTCTGCTCAGCTGGCTACAGACAGGAGTGAGCACAACTGAGGTCAGCAATGTCCTACCAGCATGGTGGCCCAAGACCTTGACTTTAATCCAGCAATGCCTCAATTCAGCTCTCGGTTGCTTTCTCAGGAGAGCTATTTTACAGAAGTGCACCACTCTGTGCTTGATGACATTCACTGTGCACACAGCTTCTTCCACCAACACTCAGGTGACATAGGCTTGCAGGAAACATTCCCTTTCCATGGGAGTGGTAAGCTTCAGCATTACCACCCAGGAAAACTTTAACCTTCTTTCTCACAATGCACTTATCTTTCCCTCCCTGCTGTCTGTCATCTCTCTCGTCCCCATCTATTCCCAGCAATCAGACCTGGCAGAAGCAGTATAGTGCTGCCTGCTGTGATCTCTCACCCAGATTGCCTTTGCCAACCATTTCCAGCTGCCAGTCAGGGAAGGGTTCACGGGCTGCTTCCAAAAACCTTTCCTCTCTTTCTTAATCTGCTCTTAAGTGCTGAAAAGAGGACCACTGCCTAGTCTGGAGGGAGAAGGAGGCTTGTACATATGGTCAGTACAGAGCTCTTTTGTTTAACTTTAGTTTGTTTAACTAATGTTGAGGTGAACAAAATGAGGAACTTTGCTGGAAAGTTTCTTAAACATCATGTCTTGGTGACATTGGAAGGAAACTTGATCAAGGATCAATGGGATGAACATCTTGTCCAGTACTGCAAAAAATTGCCAAGTTGAGAGGCCTGGCAAAAGCATCATAGATTAGAACTATAGAATGATTTGGGTTGAGCAGATCACCTTGTTCCAACCCCTCTGTTACAGTCAAACACTTGCCACTAGACCAGGACGCTCAAAGCCCCATCCAACCTGGCCGTGAACATTTCTAGTGATGAGGCATCCACAACTTCTCTGGACAACCTTTTTCAGCATCTCACCCCCCTCACAGTCAATAATTTCTTCTGTAATATCTAGACTAAAACTACACTCTTTTAGTTTAAGGCCATTCCTCCTTGCCCTATCATTACATGCCCTTGTAGAAGTCCCTTTCCAGCTTTCATTTAGGCTCCCTGTAGATACTGGAAGTCAGCTATAAGAAATGCCCTTTTTCTACAGTGAAGAGTAAAGAAGCAGAGAAATGCAGCTTTCCAATACTTCTCTTCCTTAGAAAACAGACATGGTTTTCTGCGGCTTTTTAACCCTTGATATTTTGATTGTATATATTGATTAGGAGTCTTTGTGAACTAAATTGGAACCATTCCTGCAGCCAGTTAGGGTCAGCTCCATCCCATCCTACCTGACCTGTGCTGGCTTGCTAATTAACTTCTCAGAAGTAGTTCTAACCTTCATAAACACAACAGAACTTGATCTAAATTTCCACCTTACCTCTCAATCCCTTAGGAAAATATTTGTACTTCTGATGATACAGCACAACATGACTTAGCAGTGTGTTCAATGAAAAGAGATGGTCAAAATCAGCCATATGCCATCACTTCAAAAGCTGTCAGCAGGAATGTAGTTAGGATGTGAGGTACAGTCAGGACCTGCCAGATTCACTACTCATGACCACTGCAGTCACCTCTCTGCCCACGGTGAAGCTCCTTTTCCTCGTGTTTGGCTTCCCTTACCTGCCGGTTCTGAAACCTCTCATTGCCTTTTAGACACTCTTCTTTGTTGACAAACATCCCTTCCCTGCTCTGGAGCTCTCGCTGACAACAAGCCTCTGGTACCGCCTTTTCCAAAGAGGAGTGTGGAAGATGAGGAATACCTTCAAAATCTTCTGGTCCATTCACTCCACAGCAGGCAAACTGGGGAGAGGCACAGAGAAGAAAGGAAGACAGAATTGACACCTTTCTCTGAAAGCAGACATGAGAAATCTAAGACCTGTTCTTGCACGGATCGAAGCTTTAGTCAAAGCAGAGATGAAACAACCATTGTTTCCAAGGAGCGAGTTGTGCTTGTACCTTGGAGCTTCTGTTTCATTGAAGTCTTTATGAAGTCCCACTGTTCCTATGTCATACTGTAGATTCTAAGGTACTACCAGGAATATTGCTGCAAACTACACAGAGCTTTGGGGCATATCCAGAATGACTTGCTTGAGATCCCCCAGCAGTACAATCCAGGCTCCCAACCATCCTTTCTCCCCACAGCTAATGGCCAGGATTGTTGCTGTTCAAAGGCACTGCTAGGTGATTTGAGTAAGGTCTCTCTTTAGGATTCCAGTCAGATGCTTTTTAAGGATTCAAGTCACACTCTGACTCCGTCTCCTTTCAGTCAGCAAAGGGAAATGTCTTTATTAAAGTCCTGAATCAGCATGAAGGGCAGCAATCATCCTTTCCTTTTAAGATTAAAATTGACTTTTCATCTGCAGAAGCTGACGTCCTGCTTTTCACTCCTGAAGGGATACACCGTGGGGTGTACAGAGCACTAACACATGTACACACACACACACAGAGATCGAACTTCTTGTGGTAGGTAATAACAATTGCAGCTCCAATGACAGTCACCCTGTAACCTGTCCAATTAGGAGTGTAACAACAAAGTCAATTTTGATGGCTAATATTTCTAATAGTGGAAATATATCATTAGGCACACTCCTGCCTAAGCTGCTGTTAACAACAAAACATTAGTTAATGCCAGATTTTGGCTGCTGTTGGCTGGGAATAATTCTGAAGCAGTCTGCAAGGTGAAAGGCCCAGAAGAAATGCAGTGATACCCAGTTGCAAACACCTCCACTGCTCTCTGTGCCCAGTATTTAAAAACTGAGGGTACTCCAATGCCTAAGGCTCTGGGCAAAACAGATGACCCTGATGCAGTCACTAGGAGTGTCTCTATCTCAGGACTGGTGGCAACTCCATTTGAGGAAGACTGACTGCCAGCCAAAGTCTCACCTCCCTTCAATGACAAGCCCTGGTGCTAGGCTGGACACGACAGGGTGGTTGAAGCAGGCTGACCGTGGGAGAACTGAGAGTGTGAGCAATGTCTTGGTAGCCACTAACCACGGGCAGAATGGGACTGGTGCAATCTGACTTACTGTGATCATAACAGAGTTCCAGGTGGAAGAGAAGACATCTGTGTCGTTGTTCCTCTGGTAATGCTTCTTCAGCTCCTTGGTGAAAAACTCTCTGGTCAGCTGAAATGCACAGACAGGTGGAAACGTAAAGGCTGTTGCCAGCACCTTTCCCAAACATTTCCCAAAGCTCCCTTCAGTGAATGCTGGGGGTTCTTTGGGGTTTTGGTTTTGTTCTTTTTTTTGCAAACCTCAGAGGAGAAATACGTGAAAAGCCATTGGCATCTGAGCCATATCTATGTAGAAGGTGAAGGGTGCCTGTGGAATAAAACTGTCACTCATTAAAATCAGGGACTAAACTATATCTATACTTCTTAAATAATGTTTACACTTACATATTGATTTGTTTTAGTTTTTGTTGTTTTTATCTTTTCATTTTCGGCACAATTTGTAAATATTTTGAAAGATTGTCAAATCCACACCCAAACTGTATTTTCACTTGCTGTGCTTCATGAGGTCTGCAAGCAAAGCGTGATTTTCCCCTCCACTTTTTAGTCAAACCAGTTAACTTCCTACTAACAACGGGAAAACTGCTCTGAATTTACTTCAACGTGTGAGAAAACAGAATGAAGCCTTAACCTGAAACTTCCTGGAAATTAAAAAGAAGTAAAAAAATTAATGAATAGGAACTAGCCCAGTCAGCTTATTAATCAGAAAAAACCACCATTTGCTTGACCATGCTTTTGATTATCTAAACATGCATGAAGAAAAAAATACATGAAAAAGAATCCTTTTTATATTTGTGTTTAGCTAATGTAAACATTTTTCCACAGGTCAACAACATAAATTATTAGAATTTCATTTACCCCTGTTTATATTTACAGTAAAAGAGAATAAATGAACAAACAATTTGTTTCAGAGTCCTCTTGAGAAGTCAGACACCTTGAAATTACATTTAACTGGGATGACTCTCTGGAGGAATAGTAAACATACAATCCTAATAATCTCCTTAAACTAAACATCCCATTTCAATCTTGCTGCCTTTCTGTCACTTTAGGACAAAAACTTCATGAAATCTTTTTTCATGTTCCCAGTAGGTCTGGGCTTGTGTGGTCCCTTCCATAAATTGTCTTGTGATTTGTGATCCACACAGGCAAAATCTTCTGCCACTGCAAAAGCCACAGTGAAGGGGGATGGACTTGGCTGGCTACAGCACTGCTGTGATGTTGCATATTTGTAGGATCAGGAATTAAGCTGCCTGAAACATACCCTTTTTATTTCCCCCTGTTGTTCATGCAGCACTGCTGACGCAGTAACAGAGACGGTTATAGGCTGGTTTCAGGTTCTTGATATGCAACGTGAAATATCTCACATACACATACATATGTATGAGCTCTATGGGCGGGCACAAAAGCACAAGCACAATACTGTTTGTTTCGTTTGTATCACAAAATTAAGGACAAAAAAAAAAAAGGCTGTAGTGAGTATAAAAAAGACCCTGGATACCACCTAATATTGGTTTCTCTTTTACAAATATAAACAAACACCAAAATACAATTACTACATCAGTACTGGGTAAAACTTTGTCACAAATACTTGAATCATGCAATTAGCTTAATCTCACTACCTTTAATTAGTTATGCTGTTAAATTCCTAAATTACTTTTTTGGGACAGATATTAACTTTTTTTTTCTTTTGAATATTAAAATAGCAGAGGACATGGCATTTTTCCTTTGGGAATTTGTGAGGTTACAAGATGGTGAAATATCTCCTCAGTGTTCTCCCTTCCTTCCCTTTTTCTGCCCATTTTATCCACGCAGCATCCAACCCTGCAGACAGCAGCACATTTTCTGATGCTCGTCTGTTCCTGCACAGACTTTGAAAGTGATATTACTGCTGGTAATAATCCCAGCCGGCTGCCTTTGTTGGGGTCTAAAACAAAAGAGTAATTTAAATATCTAGTGAAACCTTTATTTTGACAGCAGCAATCCCAGAGGAAATTGTTCAGAGTTTGTGTGTGATTTTTACAACACTTGGCCTAAAACAAAGCCTAGAAGACTACATTTGCCAGGAAAATAACTGATTCCATTTTGTTGGTCTTAAACTGCTTATCATGACCATCTCAAGTTCAGAAGACTGGGGCCAAAAAAAGAAAAAAATTCTTCTTTTGAAAACTTGGTGGCAAGAGAGGATAAAATAAGGCAGTCCTACTGCCATGCCCATGGCCCTCCTGTAGCTGAAACAAGTACTGGCCATGATGAAGTTGGTGCACGTTGGATTTTTATGGCAAGAACCATTTGGAAGGGAGCAAAGGACCTACTGATAAAACTAGAGCTTCACACATACTTTGACCACATAGCCATGAACAATGAGGAGCTGCTCAGCTGTGTTTTGGGCGGGGTGCCTCCAATGCAGCACATGCATGCATATATTTACATGTCACTGAATGAAGTGAGACTGTTTTGTCACACCAGTTCAAAAAATGGCTTTGCTGGGATTAGTACAGCCAGATAAAAGGCGTTTAGAAAAAGGAGGGCATTTCTGCACAGCAGAGGCATGCTGGCACTGCCCAGGAAGGTCACAGCCTTCTCGTGCTGCGCTGTGCTCAAGGATACTGAGTGCTGTGCAAGAAGCTGCCTTCATGGTGCCTGCTTGGGAAACAGGACACACTCCTACCCATCTACATTGTCCTGGAGCATTCTGATGTGTCTGGCAGAGTAGAGGGCATGGTACAGTCACCAGTGCTGCACTTCTCTCTCCTGCAGTGCCTTCCATCTGAGAGACCTCTGTCTGCTCAGCTGAGGAAGGTTCCTGTTCTTCAGCTTTTGCCTCACGTCTGAGGGAGTAGAGGCATCAGAAACCAAGGTGACTTGCTTATTAAGTGTTAGAACTGGGGCTAAAAATCCAAGCATCCGGACTCCATCCAAAAGCCCTGCTACTGGACTCTTCTGTTCCCTACCATCCTGCTTTCTTGCTTGCTAAGACAGTTAACTAAGAATCAATTATCCCTCCAGGGTTTTTCCCACCCAGATATCTGAAGAGTGTATAAACAGCCACTCCTATTGCTCTTTCACAGTCTCTCTCTAATATTCCTGGAAGTCATTATTTTATGGGAGAATTTCTAGATGAAAAAGGGTTCTCCACCCCCAAACTTCCTTTTCAAAGGAAGAGAAACTTCTCTTTTTGAGAAAAACATGGCTGATTAACAGTGCCCTTCCTCTTCAGAGACTGCTTTTAGATAGCTCTGAAAGTGCAGCTGGACTTGCAGGTCACAGCAGCTCACCTTCATGAACGCCACCTTGACTTATCCCACCATCTTGCTCTGCTTCACTGATTGTTCTTCTCATGTCAAATCTCAATAGAAAACATCTCTTTTCTCCCTTATTTTTGTCTCTTGATTTCTCTCACTCCCCTAGTTGTTAATAATTTAAACCCACTGAGTGTTTGGGAGCTGGTTTGGATGTAAAACTATACAAGAGAAAGCCACACGAAACATTATCTGTAAAGCAAACAGATAAAGTGTATCTTTTGTCTTCTTTTACACACCCAGAGGGGCCACAGCCATATGGACAGGAGCAACAATGATCACAGAATCCCACTTGGTAAGCTTTGAAGAAATTTAGATTGGCTAAATGTGCCTTTGCCACCATATGCCCTGAAAGTAATTTATTTCACAAGGAAGAGAGAAAAGCACATCTGATCTTGACCTTAACTTGCTACTCTTAAGAATTCTTCCCACTGTGGGATCAGTGAAAGACCACCTCTGTCCATCCATCTAGGTGACAGCAAAATTGGCCATAAGTAGCTTCCGAGCCAGACAAGCTACCACCACAATATACAGCAACACCAAAACAAGGGCTATTTTTTCAGAAGAAACCTGAGGAGCGAACAAACCGCAAGAACTCACAGATCAAGTTTGACTTCTGCATAGAGCCATCTCCAGCTATGCTGGGATCTGACATCCTTCATTCCTTCCCATTTAAGCCCTTCCTGTCAATCATTCTGACAGAGTGGGAAGATGGTGATACAAACAAGGAGACAAGCTCAAGAAAGATAGAAGTTTGTTCCCTTTCAAGTTTTATCTCACAAAACACTGCCAGATGCCACAGAAGTCTAGAATAACCACTGTGACCTTATCTTGCAAGATAACATGACCTTATGTGTCCTGTGGCTCTCATGGGAGTGGAAGGTACCAATGCTTTGCCCAGAAGCAAGCTGTAATCAAGGAGGACACATCAGAAATGCAGTCATCCCACACCCAGGATTTGCAGCAAGCCTGGGCAGTTTCTTGTACCTTTTACTGATTTCCCACGGAGAAGGGGGGAGGTGGGAGCCATCAGCTGAGAGCTTCTTGCCCTGGCCCTACTCCCCAGGGACCATGTTCTGTCACAAAGCACAAACCTGGGTCTGCAGGGCAGTCTCTATGTGTGCGGTCTGCCCCTTGTGCTGAACCAAAGGAATTCTCTAAAAATTCCTAACAGCAGAGCTGTAATGACCAGAAGACACCAGACTCCACATACTGCAATATGTTTATAGGTGTTTCCATAAGGGCATGGTCTCAAAGCCTAAACTGGAATGGGTCACCATTCTATGTGCAGAGTGCCATCCCTTCCCCACTGCCTTCAGATCTGAGCCAAAGACAAAAGACCACCAACTCATGAACAGAAAAATCTTTCTGCTACTACTGCTCCCAAGCCCATCCTACTATACAAACACCACACTCTCTTGCTGTGAGCTTCCTAAGTTTTGATTCTTTTCTATAAAAAGCTTTTTAAAACAAATAAAATTAAAAGTATATTCTGGTTTAAGAAAATCATCATTATATGTGACCCATATTTGCTCATGCCACATTTCTCTCATGTTCAGTAGAGCAAATCTGCTCTATGTTCTCTTGCTACTGGCAGAGGCAAAATAAGCAAAATAAATACTAACAGTCACTAGTGACAACCTCTACCAGCCAATGTTTTTTCACAGCCATCACTCAGAGAGGATGGGCCTACTTCACTCAGGCTCTCCTTTGCATGTGTGTGAACATGAAAAAAAAGCACAGACCTTTGCTGTTTAGACAAAGAAATGAGACTGTGGTTACTACTGTAGCAAAAGTTTACCACTAGCACAGGGGCAGGATGACGGCCATATAATAATATTCATTGCAGAAGAATAAAGAAAGACTACATAATATGAAGCTTTGGACAGGACAAAACTAAGCAGGGCAATAAGTAGGGAGAGATTTGTTCAAGCAGGGCAGGTCAGGGAGATATCTTACAAGCAGCATTGGTAGGAGTCTAGTGAGCAGCATAACATGCAAGATCAAGAGTGAATATTATTAGAAGATTCAATAGAGATTTTTTTGCACTTCAGAGCAAGTATTGGCTCTGTCTGGAAAACAGGAGTTTTCAACTAATAATATTAAACACATGTTATATTGAAAAAGGAAAATAGTTGCTTTTAATCAGAGTGTGACTTTATAATAAAACTTTTCTCTGATGAAATGTGCAGCTGGTTTGGCTCCAAGAGAGCCAGGAGGACTTTAAAAGGCTCTAAAATCTTCAGGAATAAGTGTGTCCCTCTAAACTCTCCATCCTGCACTAGCCAGATTAGTTAGCATTCCCTGACATGCTGGCAGTTCTGCAGACAGGGTAGTAAGGAATGAGGTTTGGCTGATATTTGAAACAGTCACTGTACAGACAACTCAGCCACCATCTAATGCCCTGCTTCAGCTGTGTATAACCCCACTGAGGCCCAGAGATTGCCCACCATCAGATACTTACGTTTTCCCTGAATATAAAAGCCAGGATTGCAGCTGAAAGCTCCGCCAGGAAGATTAACAAAATAAACATGAAGAACTGGAAGAGAGAAGATAAAAACCACAAAATGGTGTTAGATGTGTGCAATAGGTAGTAGTACCACAGGGGTTTGCTGATCAGCAAAGAGATGGAAAAAATAACAAAGGGAACCTTTTTTTCCCCCTGACAATTAAGACCATGTGAGACAGCCACTTAAAGCACACGCATTCCCTCTCTGACCTCATCACAGAACATGGCAGCTTGTGACACTTTTGCCTGGTTCTAATGAGTATAAGTGTATAAGGTTACAAACCCCATAGTATCCCCTGATAAACCCACACCAGGTCAAAACAGTAAAGTCTACTTTGATGGAAAAGCCATATAATTGTAGACATGCTCACACAGGTTAAACTTTTCAGACACCAGTATAGGTATCACACATGAACGCACACGCACCCCTGATTGCAATACAAACAACACAATGTTAACTGTAATATGATCACAGCTTATTTTGTATGGAAGGAGAAAGTGGGATATACCCTCAAATATTTATACCTATGACTTAAAATAGACTGTTTTCATTTCAGGACAAAATTAGCTTTGGTTAATATTCCCTCCACACAATGGGGAGGCACTGAGTTAAGTACTGACCACACAGGACCTCTCCAGAAAGTTGATAACACACCATAGTAATTTAATTTGATTATGCAAGTACCATCCCTGTATTGTATGGTATCTAAAGTGTGCATATTCACATCCTTAAGATAAGTGCATGTTGCAGACTTGACAAAAAGCACAGCCTGCACATTAAGTAAAAGGGAAGCAGGCCTCCAGGTTGAAGTAAAACTCTTACACTTATGTCATCATAATTTTAGGAAAAGGGAAGGAAAGCAAAACAGAGAGGCACACGGCTGTTCAATCTAAACTGGACCTGTATGTCATCCTGTTGCCTTTGCAACCTTCTGCTGCTGCAGTCCAAAAGTTTGGTTTTCAGTCTTACCAAAGGCACCTTGTTTTGGTAAGGTTATCAAGACTGAGCAATCCACTGAGCCTTCACCCCCTGCCCCACAGAAGTAAATCAGATGCATTTAAGGGGTCTCTTGCCCAGAGACTGACATCCTGCTGTGAGGGTGCTGTTCCTGGGACTTTGTCTACCCAGAGCTCTCAGGTACTCGGCAGTGTTTCCAGCGCAGGATGAGTGATGGGACTGCTCAAATTCTGCCTGTTTTTGTGACCACTTCTCAGTGACACTGATGCCTCATGCTAATTTGGTGCTGCTTCAGTCACTATGAAACAGTAAAAAGAACAGACAGGGATGTGCCCTTTAACATCCTTAAAGCAATGAATGTTGGGGCTGAGGAATAGCTATAGGAACGGAGCAGAAAGTGGCTAGATTCACACTCTCTCCCAAAATGGCATTTATTTCCATTCTTGTAGACAAAATCATGGGCTTGAATAACCGTAAGTCTGAACTAACATTTTTTACGTTCTTATTGCCATAAAGAGAAACTACCATTTGAATCAGCCTGTCTAAAATTCCAACAGCCCAAGAATTTGCCAGCAGACTTTGAGCTTATTTTACAGAACTGAGAAAATGTTAAGACTTAACTCAGATTTTGGCATTGTATGAGAAAGGCAAAAGTGAACAAAGTACCTTGTAAGACCACATCATATGAAGGGTAATAAATTTGGTACATGTTACCAATGAAGGTAGATGAAGCAACAAGTAAAAATAAACACAAGAGAAGTCTGGATAGTTTGTGTGTATGTGTATGTGTGTGTGAGAAGTTTATAGAAGATCTTTCTGAAACAGAAAACAGGCAGACAGGGCCAGAAGTACTATTGTGATCTCCAAGCAATGATTTATAAACAATTTCTGAAAGGCTGTGCATTGTGCACTTCAATAATGGAGAGACCATTCAAACTATCTGCTTGGAATGGGCAAAATGTTGTTTTGTTGTCAATTATCAGAGCTGTAAGTGATTTTTCCCCACTGGAAAAGCACATGCATCACCCTATCACATTTGTCTTCCTGCTTCTGCAGTGGAAACAAAAGAAAAGGATCCTGGGCTCAAATGACAAAAACAAAAAAGTCAGATGAGCAGGGATTTTGTTTTTTAACAGCATGCTGTTGCTTGATTTTGCTGAACTAGTTAACTCTCTAATTTATCCTTTCTGCTGGAGTTTTCTGTGTGGATTCTTTTTTTCCTGCTCAGAGACTGTTTTAATTTCACCACAGGAGGGCAAAGAACAAGTGATGAGAATGAACGACGCTTTGCAAATTCACATCATCATCCATCAAGGGATCTCAGCATAGTCACTAAGGTCTAAGGTAGTGATCAAGTGATTAATCCCATCACCCTGCTAATTGCATTTCATTTACTGATTACTGGGGGGCACACGTTCACCCAAACTCCAGCACAGGTCTGTGCAGAAGTGGAAGCAGTCATTCCCAGATTATCTGTGATAAGCTTCATTATCATTCCCAAACTGATTTATGCTGACATTGTGCACTCTGCATTACAGATTTGTAAGTTACAGTAGAAAAAAACCCACAAGCAGCTATTAGGGTTGATGAGAAAAAGATGGATCATCAGTGTTTCAGAACTTGCTCCCATTCTGCATTTGAAGGAGAGTAAAAATCGCTTAACGTGTTTTCCTTCCAAAAATTAAATTGATTACTGAAATGTGAGAGCACAAAGGATCCAGCTGGTTAATGCATGGGACACAGTAACTTCACATTCAAATTCAAGGTTGATGCTTGACATTTGAACCTGGATATTCCCCATGTCCAAGGTGAACATCCTGAGAAATGGGATCTCTCATACTGGTCAAAAATCTTGCCTCAGCTCGAGGTGATGGTTACAAGAGTTTTCACGGAAGTGGTCTATCAGAAGTTTTCACAAATTAATGTTTTGTGTTTATTTTTCATAACTCATTTAATGTTCCAGTTTCAGAACTTCTGTTCCAAAAAGAGCATCAACTGTCTTTAACTCAAAGGATCTACATTTTCATGCTGAGAAGTTTGAGGGGCTACTACATCCATTTTACAGGAGTACAAAACAGGATGTCTGCATTTGAAACTAAGCCAAATGAAGCTAACGTGGGCTCTTCTTTTATCACAGCTGGATTCAGCCCCTTGGTGCAATATTGTATGTTCAATAGTATTTTGGATTTTGATTTTTGCAGTGTTGTTTTGCAGTCAGAGGACCTTCAGGACAAGTTATTCAATGCCTGATTTGCAGGCCACTGTTTGTTCCTTCTTTTTTGTGAGCCAGGTCCAAATGCTTGAAAATCTAGAAACACTTCACAGCTCTGTGCTTAATGCAACATGTTAGGTTCCATAGTGATGGGGTTATTTTTTACCAAAAGACAAGCAGCTTAATGAAAAATAAAAGTCCTTGCAAACACTGAAACCAGAAACTGGAGAACATGCATCTGTCTTGTCCCTTCTATCTTCTGTTTACATTTGGGCTAAAAGCTTCAGGCATACATTATGCATCACTGTGAAATCTCACTCAAGCAGCTCTCTGGCTCATCAATTCTTTAACAACTTTGTAAGTGGACTTGATTTGATCTAGCAACTTCTCCCCAGGTACCACCCCCACAAAGACTTACACTCTCTGTTTTGCAAGTGTTCCCAGTCTCTCTGGCATACAGTCATGAATCTTTTGCCTATTCAATGTCTAAAACTTATTCCTTCCTATCAGACTTTGGGTTTCACAGATGTTTTAAACTCAGCTGATTTTAACATCAGCTGGTACGGCCCCAAAGAAGAAGTTAGAAACATATTTCTTCTCCTTTGGTATCAGCATAGCTTAGCTCAGTTGTTTAGCTCAGTTAGTGTTGATACAAAAAGCCCTCAAAGATCTGACTGATCAAATGGAACAATAATGTCTTATCTAGTAATTACTTTTAGAGCTTCTTCTAGTCTAGTGCATTACTTCCAGCTCATATTTTTCTCACATTTCGTTCAAAATAAAATAATAATAAAGATAAATAAATACAGCAGCAGGGTTCAGAACTATCTCTAGGAACGTAATAACCACAACATTGAGTGTACTGGAGTGTAACTAAAACACATGGAGAAACATTCAAACCTGTAAATGATGTTAAATCAGGAAAGAATATGGCCCAGAGCTCCCTTTCTCCAGCCAGGTCACCAGTCTGTATGCAGCAGACTGAAAATATTGCTCTCCCATTCAATTACAACATCATTTTTCATCAGACTTCACTTTTAGTTTCTTAATCTTACAAGAATAGGCTTTGAAGTAACATCAGGCTCATTGGGCCTCATCCTTTTCATTTTATTAGGTTCCTCTGGGCAGATCTCCACAGACTTCATAGGTGATACATTTGTTTTTCTGATTTACTTCTGAGATGAATCACAGAAATCAAACCCAGAGCAGCTTTCCCCAAAGCCCTCTCATGAATTCAAGGCATATGGGAGCAAAGGACCAGAGAGAATTTATCTCAGTGGAGCCACACTCGTTTCTAGGAAAAGATGGGTTTGCAGTCAAAAAAGAGGACTTTCCTGTCCTGTTTAGAGACAAGCCTCTTTTGAACAATGAAGCAACTGTGCAAGACACAATCTTAACAAAATACAGTTAAAAAAAGAAAAAAAAAAAAAAAAACCAAACCCCACAATAAACCTAAAGTGTCATCAGACACATTGGGAGAAACAAAAGACCACATTTTGCAAAAAAACCCAAAACAAACCAACAACGAATGGTCTTTGTCTTTCAGCACATAACTGGCAATGCCTTCTGGTAGGACATAATGGTGGAAATCCTTCAGTGTCAGAACTTGGGAGGAGTGAGGGCAAGGGCAAAAGTGACTTATTTTAGCTCTTTGTAATTATGGATGACCACCATGGACTGAAATTTAATCCTGTCATTCAGGGGAAAATTTGTCCAAAGATAACAAATGTGGCTCATTGTAGGAGCAGAGTAGGCTGTATCAGGGAGTGACCAGCTATAGAATAGCAATGACAGCTATGATGCAATCCTGGGCTGGACCTTTCTGCTGCTATGGGGGGCTCCCTTGCACAGGGGTTGTGCTCCAGCATTCCCTCCTTTGTTGTGAGCCCCCGAGGAACGAAGCTACAAGTGGAAAATAGGTTAGAAAGGACCATTTTTGGTCACTTTATGAACGTAGAAAAATACAAAACAACCAAACAGGGTCAATTAGAATGAAAGCTTAAAAAGGTCAAAATACACTCCCAGACTGGGCTCAAATCTATATAGGTGAAAAAGTGAATTATCTGTATTTCTAGCAAATAGAAAAAGCAAATTCTATATAGGTGAAAAAGCAAATTCTCTGTATTTCTAGTGTGCAAAAGTATCCAAAACCTATTTATCATCTGAAGGAATAACAGCTACAACAACAGACACCCATTCCTGTGCTTATCCCAGCATCATCTCACCAGTGACCCAACGGGAAGCAACAGAGGCCGACAGAGATTGCAAGGGCACTTACAAACAGCAGGAGGCATTTGTTCTCCCGGATGGCACCGCAGCAGCCCAGGAAGCCCAGCAGGAAGAGCATTGCCCCCATGGCCAGCATGATGTATGCTCCCGTGAAGAGCAGGGGGTTGGCAGCCACAATCTCTCGAAAACCCGTGGGATCCACAATGACCCAGATCCCGAGTCCCAGCAGGCAGGCTCCTCCCAGCTGTCACAGCACAAGAGCGGGAGAGAGAGGGACACAGGTCAACATAAAACAACTGCTGCAGAAAAACCGGATTTGTTGTTATCTTTTGATCAAAGACCTTAATTTGGAGGATCTGTGTTTCTCCAGGGCATGTGTTCTCTGCTGTGCAGGTGACTTCTGATATGCTGCTCTTAGTATCTCTTGCTCAATAAATGAATCATTTGCAGCAAAAGCACCTTTCTCTCTTGACACATCACTCTATCAACTGTTTACTCCCTCTTTACTGCTGAAAGCCAGTTTTGATCTGCTGCCACATCTGTAGAGGACAGCCCAGTGAAGGGGCTCACATGAACCATACCTGCCACAGAGGCCAGGGTTGCTGGGCACTCCCACTCTTCCTTTCAAAAAAAAACCAGCTAAGAATAACTCCATACGTGGTAGGAAAATGACTGGTTCTGAGTGAAAACCTCAGCAGGGCACCCAGGACTAGAAAACAATTTCTTCTGCCATTCAAGGATGAACCATGTGTACTATTAGTTACGGCTTTCCCTGTGGTTTCCTCTGTCAAGGACAGCAACAACTCAGACAACAGTGATCACCGTGCTGCCTTGCTGAATGTCTGAGCGTCTTTGGATGCTGCAAAATGCTCAGTGATTGCTTGTGCAAAGCAGAGGAGATATTCTGTATTGTGACAACTTTACCACACTATAACCTATCCTGCTGGGCAGCAGCAGGCTGCTGGAAACAGGGGGATCCAGAAAAGAAAGTGAATTCCAAATACTTACAAATATAAAGAAATTGAAAAGAAACATCAAGTATTTCATGCAGCTCAGACAGTCTCCCTCCATGGTCTTCAGGGTCCTTTGTCCAATTTCTCCTGCAAAACAACAGCACTTTCTTAGTGTGCTTATTTTTATTGGAACGACTCAATGTTATCTCCAATCTATTTGTATTTTCTCCAAGACCCTGTGGAGTTCATTATACAGAAGAGCTTTTTTCTTACCTGAACAGTGAACATAGTAAGGGATAATGATTGCTGTTTGGTCCCATTGTGTTTTTTAGGTCTGAAGGCAAACACAGAAGTGAAGGGGAAGGTTGCAGGAGAAGAAAGGTCTAGCTTTACTTGCAGACTGAGACACTGGGAAAAAAACATCCCTCTGCACATGAAGAAATTTTTTCCCCACTCCTTAAAGCTTGGCAAGTCTAAGGATCGCTGAATGTACCTGTCTATTTCAGACTGAGAAAAGGTCATACTGAAACAGGAGCCAGAACAAGCTGTGCCCCCTTAGAAGACACACAAAAAGCATTTGGGACAGTTATCCTCCTACAAGCTTCCTCTTCGGAATGAACACCACACAAACATGGACAGCAGATTCAGGGAAGCTTGTAGACATTTGGGCTTGGAATGACAGCAGTGTGTGGACATGGCAGGGCCCAGGGAAGACATCCTCACATGGTTACTCAGCCTGGGGCACAACACCTGCTTTGCCATGCAGTGTGGGACGTTCCTGTGCCAGTGAAATCCTGATGCTCTACCCCCCCACCCTGCACAGATCTTTTGCAGGAGGAGCCCGTGGATCAATACTGGAAAGATTTTGAGGCCAGGAAAAAATGCAAACGAATCTTAACCAGTTCTGAAACTCAGTGTCTGATTTAGACAACAAACTGCTTGGCCAGTGCTTCTATTGGAAAAGCAGCAATAAATCCTGACCAGGTGAGGCTACACTGGAGGAGAGTTCCTGCTTGGTGTTTAATGAAGTGACTATGTATCCAAATATGCCAGTATATCACCAAGTACCCTAGAGGGACAGACAAATAAACACATAAATAGTAAAACTTCCACTGAAACAATGCAGTCATGGCACTGTGCACAAATGGAGCTGTACATTTGCAAACACAGAGGCACAGGTTTTCTTGGCTCCCCAGAGGACCCTTCCCAAAGCCCACATGCTTCTTAATGCATCTCATTCCCTTTCTCCACTGCAAATGCCATTCCCTCACAGACGTGTATCTAATGATATGTTATGTTAGAAAGTCTATTCAATTCAGTTAAAAGAAAAAACTGAAATTATCCAGGATTTTCACCAGGCCAGAAATAAAACTGGCTTTCACTCCATTGTTTTTGTTAAACCACAAAATCTGTGAGTGCTCTAGAGCCTCACAAGGTGCTTTCCTCTGTGACCACAAGGAACTACTCTGCTTTAGCCTAAGAGCTGAGAAAACCCATGGCAGCAGAGCTCCCAGTATGGGGCTGCCTGAGGTAAGAGCCAGATTTTTCTTACAGTGTGTGTTTGGTATACTGCTTTCGCTTGATTTAAAAATCAAATCATTCCTTCTTTGTGACAAAACAGGCTGAGATGCAAATGGTGTGACACAGAAGCTCCTGTGGACAATCAATTGTTTTCCCCTGCAGCTGCCTGTACCTGGGGCAGGAGAGCAGTGTGCCTCTGCAGGCTGGGTACTGCCCAGGGAACCCCCTTCGCTAGAGGAATCCTGAGAAGATCCACCTTGCCTCTGGAGAAACACAAACCTGGATTTAAACCTGAGAACAAGGTCAATATCTTTTCTTTACAAAGTTTATTTTCTTTTACTCCTGATACATAATTGTTCTGCCCAGAGATATTCAAAGACAAGACGGTGACTGCAGGAGATGGGGAAGGGCACAGAGCTCTACTATGGGCTGCAGGAAATGCTCACAGTTTCCTGGCACTGTTTAAAGCCATGTCTGCAAATCTGACAGAGAAAAGGGATCTTGAAGTCCAGAAGGCTAAGGAGCTGGGCAAGGGAATTCTTCAGTTCCATGGGAAAGGTGAGCCTTCAGCTCCACTAACACATGAGTTGGACATTAGAGAGGGATATGAAAATGCAGACAAATCAATAGGGTACTGCGATTTCAAGACTTCCACAATTAGTGTCACCTAGATGTTCCCATTACCACACTAAAAATTCATGCTCCAATGAAACAAAAAGATGGCTAAATCTTAGTATATTAGCCAAAGTCTTAAAGCTATCTCAAAAATTTCAGTCTTGCTGCCTTGAGCACCTGTGTGATCCATATTAAAAAACAAAACAAAACAAAACGCCCAGAACAGTTTAGCCTTATTGTGACACTATACCTAATTCACACATCCCACTACAGTCACCCACATGAAAAACAATGCCTGTGGTCCAGAAGCAGCAGCTTCTAAGCCTAACACTGTCTTGCTGCTTTGTAATGTTGATAAATCACATTCCTGCCTTACTTTCCTTTCCATGTCCGGGACTGCTTCCCCTGTAAGGTGAGCAAGTTGCCTTGGAACTGCTCTGATTTACAGGAGCTGAATACAGGTCTAGTTTTATTTTCAAAGACCAACATAGGCTATGATTCTCTGCATCTCGCCTGCTGGCATCCACTCAATATATATTGTTTTCCAGGCATAAGTAGGGAAGGGAGATTATAAATCCACTGAGCAATCAGATCCTGAAGACTTCACTGTCCAGAAGAACCAGTCAATCACAATAACATGAGAGTAGCACAAACACATGCACACATCTTTGGCAAACAAGGGCTCCCTTCTTCTTTGCTTGGGCAAGAAGTCATCAGCTTCTTGGTACTGGGCTCAGATTTGTAATTCCTAAACACAGCAAAGCAATAACTAAATGCAGCCTTACTCATTGTGCTGTGCTTCAGATCAAGACCACACCCTCTGGGGCATTCAAATTCCAACTTCTTCCACTCAGGATGTGCAAATGGCACTCGGGCAATAATGTGAGGTTTGGGCTGGTAAAGCCAAGAACAAACCGTATCAGAGTTTCCACACCAGAAGAACTGAATGCAAGCTTCCAAAAAAATTGCCAACCCACTGACCTGACCTAAGAAACAGGAGCTCTGAGCAGCTGTTGCACTGGTGGAACTCAGAACTTGGAGATACCCACATATATCAGCACAACACACACTTTCCAGTTTCTGCTGGGTACCCAGATTTCCAAACAGCTCATGTAAGGTCGTCATTTGGGTCCTGTGATTGCACTGATTCAAACAGGGTAAATCAACCAAAAGCATGGTCTGATCTCTTATGAGGCACTTAAAACTGTTTGGTGTCAGATCTTGAGAACTTAACATATAACACCATCTAGTTCATATTTGCACTGGTGCTCCAAACTTTGAAGAGTATGCAAGTAATGCTGTCTGCAAACAGTGCAAGCAAAATGCAAATAATATGACTTGCAAATAACATAATTATTAATGCATTTGTGCCAACTATTGCCTTGCTAATTAGCTGAGTGTACCTGGAGTCCCTGATGACAGGTTTCATGGCTAAAATAACTGACATTAAAGTACAGTCCTGACCCACAGAGATGGGCTTTCCTTCTACTTTTGTTTTTAAGCCATACACAATAAGAGCAAATTATCTGAGTTACTCCTACTACATACTGATACAAGTGTGATAAAAACTGAATGCATATGTCTTAATCTACCTTTTAAAAATACCTTCACTCCCCTACTCCAGGCCCCAAATCTGTGAGAGATTAAGTCTTCTCTGCAGGAGACATTTAATGCTAAGCAAACATCAGCAGTCAGAACTGCAGAAGACAGCGGCTGACAGATGCTCTCCCTGGCTTGTCCTATCTTAGACCTGTGAGACATATGAGATGCATTTGTTTTTGTCTGAAATCTAGCTATAAATGTTCAGCTTTTTCTTTGTAGGGACATTATTCTACGTTTCTCTCTCCCCTGTATCCCCCGTGAATTTTATCTTGCAAAGGGAAGGGGAGGCTAAAAGTCCTCAGCAGTGTAGCCAGGAAACACAGCCCAGCTGCTGTAATCAGTTAGGAATAAAGTCTAGTTTTTTAAGGCAATGCATTTTTTTGTTTTCCAGCCACTTCCTTCCTTCGGTCATTTTCTTTGCATGCCTTGCAGCTGCCTTGAACTTCTCATTTCTAAAGGCAGCTGCCCAACCACACCCCTCCAAAAGGCCTCCAATTTTCTCTTTGCTGCCACTGACATTTCCCTCAACCCCCATATCCCTTTAACACTGCATTGAAACTCATGGATTCACTCAAATTTCTTTTTTACCTTTGCTTTGAAGAAGGAGTTACTGAAAAACTTAGGTTGGACAGGACCTCTGGATGTCACTGAGTACAAGCACCCACTGCCTCCAGCTTGGGCCAATTCCAAATCTGATCCAGCTTCAGTTAGAGCATGCTGCTTAGGGTCACATTAGTAAAGTTTTGAATATCTCCAAGGACGGAGATTCCCCAGTCTCCCTGGACACCTCTTCCAGTGTTTGATGACTCTCTTTGGTACAAAGACTTTTCCAAGCAGCTGCCCAAGGGGTGTCTGAGTTACCTGGTGGCAAGTGGAACAAGAGCATCTCATGGATGTGCCAGTCTTTCAGAACTGTCAGGAACATCTCATCTTCACCAGTCTCAATCCTCACATCTGTATTTTACCACTCCTACCCTCTACTGAGAACAAGTGTGTGCATCATTTTCCTTGCCCATCCCTAATAGGCCACTGCAGACAATTCGTGTTTCAGTACAGAAATTCAGACGGATTGAATGATTGTTCATCGCACTCCCCCAATCTCAAATACTTGATAGAAAACACAGAATAACTGAGATTGAGAAAGATGTCTATAGATCCTCTTTCCCTCATGCAAATCACTTTTCAGTCACTGCTTTTCTATCACATGATCCCTGTGAAAGAACATAAATATCTGTTCTTTCAACATAAATATCTGTTTGCTGCTTGTCCCCTGAACAGATGCTGAACTGTTGTTTCCTGTAAAATGTAAGAACCTGTTCTGCAGTACTTCCTACAAAATATTAGCTTGTGTCTTGAGCAGGAAATGATGCCAACTCACACCTACATTCATAGCCATACACAATGTACCAAGTAAAAGCAGAAGATGTGTTTGAAGTTCTCCAGAGCCAGTGCCAGGTAGCCTTTAAAGGCATTAGAAAATATGAACTAGATCCTCTTTCAAGTAAATGTACTGATTTCTAGAGGCTGTCCCAGATAACATGTCACTGAAAACATCCCTGAAGCTCTAAGCTGAACCAGTGGCAAAGGATCACCATCACTTGGGATTGCTCCTTTGTGTCCTCTCCCCAGCAGTGTGGCAGGCCACCGTTTGGCTTGCAGGCATGGAAACTTTCCTCAACATGCCTGCCTTCCTTCCCAAGTGTACCTCTCAAAAGAGGATTAATGTGTTCACTATCTGCAAGCAGTAGCCAACTTTACACGTGACTGGTGGGATCCCCTAATCAAACATATCTAACAGGAAGAGCCTTCCAGAAAATCCTCTCAGGGCATTATTTTTGCACAGTCTGCTCCTCTAGATACAACAGAGACTAGGGGCAGTTTCATAAGGAAGGATGACTTTCTGCATTACCTTACTGGTGATAGAGTGGCAGATGAGCTGGGTATTCTTACTGCCTCCAGCACACCATATCTACCCTTAAGCTGCCCCAACAGAGATACAGAGAAAACACCTGGCACACAGAAAGAGCAAGAAATTAACAGCATTCACCTTTATTAATCTTGGGACTTGAAGTACAGTGTCTCTTCCAGTGTTTAATTGTCTGTGTGTCCCATGTATCTCCTTCTATCCAAGCTAGTCCTATAAGAGAAAAATACGCAATTACTGAAGAAGTCAATAAAATGCAATCATGTTAAATATACAATTTATTAAACACCTCATCCTGATGAACGTGCTCAGTTTAATTGCCACCTTAATTTAGTGTACATTAGCACTAATGAAGAGCTTTTAATACCCAGTGAGGGATTCAATTCTTCAGAATCTCCTTAAAAATCTTTGGGGTGTTTTAAATGCCCACAGACCACACGTAAATCTATAGTCCCATTACACATGCACTTCATACCACAAGAGGACTAGATTAATACCAGCTGCACCTTCAATATTTTATAGGAGGTTTAGACAAACTTTAATCTGCTGTGACTTTACAGCCCATTTACTGGGAAAATGGAAAAGGCAGGAAGGAAGATGGAATGCATCTTTGGGAAGCCCAGCCATTAGGAGCAGCAGCGTGAAATGTTGGGTGCTATCCCTCGTTCTTCCAGCCAGCTGTCATGCCAAGCTGAGCAAACTCTTTCCTCTCCCTCTGCTTCATTGTGACTGCCTGGGAAGCAATAACAGAGAGGGACAGCAAAGCCACAGCCCTGTCCACCCAAAAGCATTAGATACATGGGTCAGACCTGAGGGATTCAGGTACAGACTGCCACTGTCCTCAAGGTAACAATCTCAATTTTCTCAGTAAGTTTTAATTTCTGCCCACACAATGCTAATGATAGCCTTTTATTAGGCAAAGGTGGGGTGAGACTACAGACTAATATACAAGGCACACGTATTTGACTCCTGCTTTCTCAGGGCACCCACATCGCGATTGCTTTTCCCACCTATCTGACACAGTCCCAACCCCCTATTGCAGGGCCTGCGGGGAAGGGGCAGCCTTTAACCCTTCAAAGAGCACCCCATGCCATAAGAGTCCAATATTCACATGGGGCTCAGCATTACAACTCACTCACACATCCTTCAAAAATGGTTTTGGCATACTCGCAGCTTTGTTGGAGCCACTGCTTCCCTGTGAGGCACCAGATAAGTAATCTGAGCCTCTCCCTGCTTTCTCTTCGCCAGCAATTCATCATGATTTCTGGAGTGGGTACATTTAACATGTTTCCCACAAACATTTGTAAACGTGCCTTTGAAAATTGCCTTCCATTAAGACTTCTGTGAGTTAAAGTCTATTGTTTTGTTGTTTTATTTTATATTTTAAATAAAATCCACCTTGTTTTTCAAGGTGGATGAAACTATTACAATATAAAACATACAACAAATATTCATAGACCCTTTGTTTTGCATTAATCCCTCACATTTAATGTCCTTCCTATGTCACTGTAAACCTATAACTCTAGATGAAGAAGGGGGATGGCTTCTCTTTGAAATCTGGAGGGTACAAACATTTACATCTCTTGCCTATCCACCTGTCTGTGCTGTGAAGTGCTGAAGGCATGCGCAGTGGCTGAACTGCCCTCCTTTAC
Source organism: Sylvia atricapilla (assembly GCF_009819655.1). Taxonomy (NCBI): domain Eukaryota; kingdom Metazoa; phylum Chordata; class Aves; order Passeriformes; family Sylviidae; genus Sylvia; species Sylvia atricapilla. The sequence continues at coordinate 22,453,498 of NC_089145.1, read as the reverse complement.
CATGCTGGGTACAAGGGCTGCTCCAGGTCAGTACAGCTTTTCCAGCAGTGCCAAAGTTCAGAGGGTGCTGTGTGACTGCCTGGGAGATGGCTGCAGCAGATTCAGCAGGTCTGAGGAGAGTGTACATCTAGGACAAGGGAGAGTGCCTCGCAGCAGAGAGCCCCTGTTTGGTAGTCAGAGCCCAGCACTCTGACTTCACATGCTTCATCCTGTGTTTTGCAAGTGTGATTGAGAGACAATTTCTTCAGTTGTCCAGTTTTGTGATGCCACTGTCTTGGGATAGATGCTGCCAAGAAAGATGTTTCTAACTTTAAAGCAGAGATGACACTGTGCTATATAAACCTATCATTAAGAAAATAACCAGAATGATAGGATTCCTGCTCCTACTGTGTGTGCATATAATTACATTCCTACAAGCCCTCAGACGACTGCGTGGGAGAGGAATTTTATTTTTTTATCCATCATAAGTCACAATATTTTAAAGAAATTACAGCACCCCAGAGAAGAAGAGTTTAAATGCTTCGGTAGGTACCAGCAGGTACTGTGTCAGAAGGGATGAAAGACTGCATTTAGTGCCAAAGAGCGGCAATGTTCCACCTGACTCTGTTGCCTTAAAGGGGAGGAAGCCCCTGCCAAACAGATTCTCTTTGGTTAATAGCTACGATTTTGTCATTAAGGAGAATTGCACAAACTGCAAACCCAACATGCCTAATTGTGACTCCAGCAAGCTGATGCCTTTAATTACAGTCTCTGGAGAAACACAGTGGGAGCTGGAGCGCCAGCTGAGGCTAAATCTCATCCTTGGGCCAGCCAGCTGTGGCTGGTACATTGTCCACAGCCACCACATCAACTCCCCTTGCTGAGCATTGGCTTCTCTTCACACTGACGTTGCAGCCCGTTGAGGACCCAGCTTTGATGAAGGAAAAGCAGCTAAACATGTGCCTCCTGCCGGTATTATGCTGCAAGAAAGACACCTGGAGCTCCAGAGCAAAGAGGGATGGGACAGAGACGGGTTGAAATGCACAGCAGGCAGCAAGTGAAACAAGAAATTAATGGAGTGTGCAGGATGGAGAAGCAAGGCCTGTCTTTGTGAGAAATCCAGCCTGTTGATTAGAACAGGAAGGGCCACCAGATGAACCCCTTAAAACCGTCGTGTTTCACAAGGGCTTCTGCTCACTGCCAGTCGCCTGCACTCAACACATCTGCAAGGTCGAGAGACACTTAGACAATGCCAGCCCGTATGTTCAAACAAAGTAGAAGCTGAAGACAGAAATCATATCATGGATCCTGCTGGATCTCTACATCAGGTAAGTGCTTTCACAGTGAAGGATGAGGAGAAACATCTCTGTGGAAGCCAGATCAGAATAATTTCTTTCTCTTGACACAGCTTCAGAAAAAGGTGAAAGACTTTTTGATTTAGAACTGGACCTTGGCACAAGCTGTCAGCCCCATGTGCTATCCTGTAACTATTGCTCCTACCTAAATAACTAATTGTTCTGGAATTTCATAGCACTTGTGCAGCAGAATCGTTGCTATGACACAACTACATTACTGCATGTAAATCCAATTAGATCCCAAAGTGCACTGTGTAGCTGTAATCGGCCCCTGTGGAGCAGCTATGAGGGGACCTCCACGAGGCCATGCAACTGGATACTAAATTACAGTCAATCTACCTCCTCTTTAGTTGCATTAAAATGTTAATGTCACTGTAACATGGGCCCGTTTACCAGCAATGACTGCCTTGCCTTGCAACACTGGAGGGAATGAGGCTGTTGCACTGCCTCAGAGCATTTAATTCCTCAGCACAGTTGAGTGAGCAAAGCCCTTAGGGGCATCTTATACCTTCAAACAGTAACCTGATTGGCTTTTATAACACTAAAAGCATATGAGGCTCGTGACAGTGTTTAAATGAATCGGAGCTGCCTCCAAAACTACCCTAAGTTTCCTACACAAGCAGAACAACTGGATCCCATCTTATTCTAATTGCTTTTAACAAGAACGCATTTCTGCCACCAAAAGTCTGTGTGTGTAAGAGAGCATCAGTCTCACACAGGAGGAAAAAGAGAGCTGGACTGAACCCCCTAAATTTTCAAATAAAACCCACCAGCTTTGCAACAAAACTACTAATAGAACCCTTACCCTCTGTTTTATATTTGCCTTTGCACAATGTGTTCATAGAATACATGAGATCATATGGAGGTAAAATCTCCCACACGTGCACGGCCATTCAGAATGGAAACTCAGAAGTCCCAGAGCAAAACCAATTCTAAATGCTGTAACATTTTGAAAAGTGCTAGATTATGTGTCTGAAGTGCCAGCATGGCTTCAGGCCACAGACCACTCCGTTTCAGCTGGTGCAAATGTGCACACTGCTCTGTTCTGAAAACCTGAACTGCTTGCTCACTTTGGCTCCTTCCCAAGGAAAGTTCCATAGGTAATCACATCTGGCTCTTTCGTACAGCTTCTCACACACAGGCATCAGCCATCTCAGAAAAGAAGATCCTGCATACAGAACCAAAATATCTGATAGCCTGCAACTCTTAAGTTCTGTTTCTTTATAAAAAAGCCCTCAGATAGCTCACAGGTGTATTTTCCCTTGTATTAACTGAAGTACAATGGAACCATATGGTACCAATTGTCTGTCTTCCTAAATAGATGACCCAGAGATAATGTGCACTGATAATTTAACATTAACTTTGTTTATTAGATGAGAAAACCAGGGCTAAAAGGGGAATGGATGTGCAAAACTTCCTGACCCCCAATATAGCTCTCTGCTCACTAGTCCTTACTGAGTCCAGTCCCAAACCTGCGAAAAAGCTGAACACTTCTGGCTGACAAGTTGCACTCTTTGCCAGGCAACTCCTGTCCCAGAAAGCTGTTATTTAGCAAACCAAAAGGGATGCAGCTAACTTTGGCCTCCTATTTCTGAAAGTATTTCCCTTCTGGGTGGAATAACTGTCACCCTCCTGAGTGGAGCATGGAGTTGCACCACAAGCCAAGTGACATTATCCACTGTCATGTCAGATACTGCCACGTGTTGAAACACTCCATACACTTGCATGGCATTCTCGACACTGAGGGGATTTAACACAAAGTCTAAATGCCTGCCACTTTTTCCCTGAGCCTGACACATCTCACCTTTACAGCAACTGGCTCCTTGGTGATCTTTTCTGTGCTCTTTTGCTATAGCACTGCTTTGTTTGCAGCAAGTGCCTCAGCAGTTTGTGGCATTCGTGATGGTTTTGAGAGATGCAGGAAAAAAAATCTCAGGAACACTGGGCAGTTGCTGTGGCAACCTTGTCCTCCTCAGACCATGATTTCCAATATTTTAAGAATTTTCCTGATACTTTGTGGGCTTCAGGGAAGCAAGGCAAAGGAAAAAAAATATTTTCAAGTAAGGATGTTACCAAAAGGGATTACTATAATCCTCAGGGCTTTGTCCTATCAAAAAGATGATGATGTTGATGTACTTAGCTAAAAAAAGAAGCCATGACTATCTGAGCAGAGGCAAGGGGCCATGGGCAAGGGAATTTGAAATCCCTGTTTGTATCATCTGTTCTACCACAGAATGGAGTTGCAGATCAATAGCTTAACTTCTTTTTATTGTGTTTATTCTCAGTGTTTTCTCATAAGGCAGAAGTGTGGAAAAACTAACCCACTATTTAGGATCATTTAATTGGGGAAGTAATAACTTTAATTCCTTTTTAAAAAGAATCGCCAAATAGAGCTTTTAATGTGTTCACTGTTGTACAAAGAAAAAAAAAACACAAAAAAAACAAACACAAAAAAAAACAAACAAAAACAAAAAAGAAAAAACAAAAAAAAAAAAAAAAAAAAAAAAAGACACAAACAAATCCCCCTACCAAACCAAAACCAGAGAGAATCCCCCCAAACTCCAGAAAGCTAGCAAATTCTCTGTTCAAGGTAACAACCTAAACAGATATAAAAAACAAAACCAGTCTATTTAGTCAGGTTTAGTCAGTCTAGAAATACAAAGGTTAGGAAAAAGAGCATGTAAGAAAAGCAGATCTTAAATGAGGGATTTCAGTAATACTAAATAACCCAGAAAATAGTATTTCTGGAAATCTGAGAAGTGACATTATTTATCTGCTTCTGGTCATCTGTTAAACATTTTTAACAAGAAGAATAATAATGCATCCCAAATTGTTACAGATTCTAAACACACATAGGATATTACAGGAAATACATGCATTTCACAAGCTATAGGTATGATATCTGAAAGAAAACTTAAATGCAGCAAAAGACATGAGAAATGGTCTAGGGAAGAAAGGTAGACCTGAAATCTAAGTTATCCTGCATATAGTCAAACTGATACACATCTCATAAATATTTCATGTGTAAATCTAAATGGAGTTTCAATGCAATCAGCACCTTTAACTTACTCTAACACATAAAATTGCACCTAATTTGGTTTGTAAGGTAAATGTGGCTGATCTAAACCACACCTGTCCCAATTAAGGTATGAACACCCAACCATTCAAGATTTTTTGCTACATGTATTTCTAATTTCCAATTAAGAGAGAGAACCATGGCCACAGCCCACAAGAGGGCTTCAGATGTTCTGCAGGAAAGCAAATGAGAGTTAATAAATCCCATAATCTTGGCATACATGCTTCTAAATGTTCTCTCTTCCTCCATAAGACATACAATCTAAGTGCTCCAGCAACCATCAGGTTCCAGGCAGACAAAAGACCCCAAGCACAATTCATATGTAGATGACAGGAGTAGAGGGACTAAGTGAGATATGAGTCAAGACTCGAAGGCTCACTCCCAGCTGCTTTAGCTTCCCCAGTGGATAACAGATACTGCATCAATACACACAATGTCATGCTAGTGAGTTTGCTGCTCTCTTAACACCTCATTTTTCTCTCCATCTAACTTATTTTGAAACCATGCAGTTCACTGTCCCCTTCTCCTTTCTCTTTTGTCCTTACTCATGGCATGGGAAACATGAAAGACAACATGGCTGGTTATTGTTAATGTATTTGAAAGTGCAGACCTTTAAAAGGGGGTTATTCTGGAACATGCCACAGTTTTCCTTGTTATTTGCACAGGCAGCTAATGATCATCCTAATAGCTTCTCTCTCTGAAGTCGTAATAAGCTTACAAATGAACCCATTCAGCACATATTAAAAAGCAAGGGATGCTCCTTTGATTACAGCCTTTATGGAAATCTCGGAATATTTGTTTTGTTGCTGCACAGCCGCAATTAGGACATGCTGCTGGGAGCCGGCTCAGCTGCCAGAGCACTGGGGTTTGGAGACACCTCCAGTGCCATAGCAACACAGCCACCTCTCCCAGCGTCAGACACAGGGAGCCTGGCAGCCCTTCAGCCCAGGCAAGCCACTCCAGCTCTTGCAGAAATTAGGAAATAAAAGGTGCCTAATTAAACTTCCTCGGCTGGCGCCTCACCTGTGTTCCCGAAGCAGCGTGGACAGCCCCGTGCACCACCCTGCTGCACCCACCACAGCCCTGCCACGAGCACGGCGTGGGTCACACAGCCCCTGAGACGTGGCTGCACCCCCCACTCTGGGGTCTGGAGGTTTCTCACTGCAGGAAAATTGGGCAGCAAGGGTAACATATGCTGGGGAGACCTGAGGAGGCAGGAGCTTCACATTGCTGAGGTGCCAATATGAGGAAACTCGCTTCCATCACCACTTCTCCCTCCATAACCTCATCTTTCCACATGTGGGAGGCGGACCAGATAACCTTATGGAAATCTCCTTACCACTTAACTGCTCAGAGGTTGATCTAAATCCCACTTATATTGCTGACAGACTTAAAAATCTCCAATGGGGGAAGGGGAAGGGGAGGGGGAATTAAAGGATGCAAAAAACCTGCAAAATTTGGGTTCCAGTTTTCATTAAGATTTGATCAAGTGTTCCACAACAGCTAGAAGTTAAAAGACCATACCTTTCCCCCTTAAAGGAAACACTATGCACAATATACCCTCTTTCCCAAAACATCCCTATTCCCTGAGCACAGAAGTAGAAGTCTTAAGTGGAGAGACTTGGGGAGTAATTTATTTTTGCAAACAAAATCAGCAGCTTACGTGCCAATGACATGGATCCAGAGGCTTTCAGACAGCCTCAGTGGGGTGACTTTCACCCACAAAAATATAACATCTCCTCTCACAAAGCTGGGACTCTAAACAAACCACTTCTACTTTGCCTGAAAGCCAAGACCTTTGTATGGAACAGATATTTTCTAAATCTCCAGGAGACTGGCTGAGGTTAAAGCAGGTCAAACCATGTAATACAGATATCTTTGTGTTGATACTACCCACAGTGCCTATTAGGAAGGCCACAATTGTGAGGAACCTTTTCTCGTCAAGGATATTTAATACAGTGCCAGAGAGTCTCCCCAGGCAGTCTTTGTTTTAAGGTTTGTGAGCTTTGAGGGGAAAGAATTGTGTCTCTGATTGTGAAGTAGGTTTTTAGCTCTATTGAAGCCTAAATACACATTAGAGCAGCACTGGAAACTTCACTGCCAGCATCGCTTGCAAGAGGGCTGGGTATAGCCCAGGGCAAAACCCGGAGCACCATCAATCATCCAGACACACCAAAACTGGCACGCACTCACAGGGCATCACGAGGACTCACAAAACGGAAGCAGCAAATTGAACTGTGGAAATACTCTTGTTGCTTTACTCAGCCTTCACTTCTGTTTTACCCACTGGAAGTCAGGACTTAAAAACTAAAGACATGAAACCTCTTCTAATTCAAATCAGAAGGGCTGGAATAATTACAAATGTGTTAGTGAATGATGAAGGCACAAGCTGATCCCATGGCCTTAAATCAGTACAGAAAACAATGTGTAGATGGACTGATGAGTGCCTTCCTCTTCCCACCCAAAAGAAGCACAAACATAGTCTGACCCAACCTGGCAATTCCGATTTTGAAAGTCTAAGCAACCTTCTTAGGGAGGACAACAAAACCAGATCTCTTATGAGGAATAGGACTCCACGGGCTAACTTTCACATCAGTCAGGACTGGGCTGAACTCTGAATTCACAATCACACTAGTTTTCAGTGGCTGGAGCTCACTATACCCACACTTTACTGTGTCTCTTTTCTATGTCTCTTTTCTTGATCAGCATGCAACTGGAAAGATACGCTGCATTTCAGCTAACTCCCCCATATTTTAAAAGTACCAAAATGAGGTTTGCAGAGCAAAGAACCAAAGCAGTCCAGATTAAGGCATAGTAAACAGCAGGATGTTCAAGCTATCCTGAGCATGGAGAGAAAACCCTTTGGGGGCAATCTCCCAGTTAGGCTGCAGGGGTATCCTTATAAAGGATAAGAAAAGTTGTCTCAAGAAACACAGCATTTAACAGCTTCTTCTACCATCCCTGCTGAGAGCATGGGGAGAAGAATCTTTATGAAAACACTGTGGAGTCTTGCCATGAAAATACATTTGACAATAAATTTTATGACAAATTTCATTACAAGATTTGTGGTTACCATTCCTCATGTCTGATGCACAAACCACCTTGCATCAGAATATTAATACCATTTGAGCTTTAATTTGCTTTCCACATTAGTCTAAAAGCCCTTTATGATTCTGTGTCCTTTATAAAGCTGATGTGGCTTTGCTCCAGGATAGCCAGCAAGTGTCCTGGGCAGCTTCTGTGGTCTCCTGTCTAGTGTTCAAATCACTTTTATAATTCCAGTTCTGCTAACATCTCTCACAGAAACTCACAGACATTAGCAAGTCATTTCAAGCTGGTGTTCATCATCCTCCCTCACTGCCTGTTTTTAATATAATTAACAGCAACACTTATCTGTCACCCATGGAGTTTCAGAGATTTAGTTTGGTATCCTATGAGAGTGCCAGGCTGCCTGTACTGAAAACAGGAAAAAATGTACCCAGAAGACAGTATTCAAAATATTGTAATTTTTAGATGAAAACAAGTATTTTGAGTGAGTGCCAGTATTTTTAAAAACTGTTCAAGTATAAAAACCCCAGATGGGGTCCTTCTTAGGGATCAAAAAATGTCAGATGGTTTGTACTCCACACTCCTCTCAACAATGTGCTCCAAACTGTAGAAATATCCATTTAGAGCTGATGTCTCCAACAGTGCTTTCCTGTAGCCCTCAAACAGACAACCCCTTTAAGTTTCCACTATAGGTTCACACCAGGAAACTTCTCACTGGGAGAATCCAAAGTCAGTGGTGTTCAGATGAGGACACAGCAAGCTTTGTAAGCTTAAATGTGGACACTGTCCATAACACAGCTAAGGTCCCACATCAACCAGCACCACCAGGGCCCCCAGGGAGTGAGAGGTTGGATCACAGGGGTTGTGCCTTGGAGAGGAAGAGCATCCTGGATACAATCTAAAGGGCCACTGCCAACTCAGTGCATTTTGAAACTCCATGTTCAGCACCACAGCCCACACACCACCCTCCCTGCTGTTCCCCATTGACAATGGTGTGAACCAGCTCTTCCAGGGATGTGAGAGTCTTCAGAGCATTTGGGACCAAGGATCAGTATTCTGGAGGCCCCAGTTGCTAATAAGGGATGAGGACTGGATTGGGGACACTTTCGGAAGATGTGGTTCCTTCAGAAGTACCTCAGGAACTAAAGCTTTCCAGTCAGCACAGTGTCAATCAGGCATTCAAAGCAGACACTTCCAATAACCTCATAGCAGAAAAGCTACAGAGCAAACCTTCCTTCAGTAAGGGATCACCTACTTGCATAGCCTGGAAAAACAGGTTTGTTCATATATCTTTTGGATGAAGCACATTAATCTGAACACAGGATGCATTCATGTGAATTTGCCTTCCAGTATTTCTGTTTCTGTTTATCTGCATCAGCCTCCTCCAGCTCAGAGCCCACACTTAACCTCCACCCTTTCAAGCTGTGTACCCAGGTGCTCTAGAGGTGAGTGCAGCGTGACTCTGATGAGATGGAAGATGAAGTACCAGAGATGCACAGAGAAATATGAGAGGCAGGAGATGTGCTTAGGGATCTATCATTTTGATAGGCTGTGCTCCTTTTCTGAGCCTGCACACTCCCTATGGGCAAGGGAAAGCAGGTGATGATGCTGGCCCACTGTGGAAAGCCCAGCAGAATAGCTTTGACTCAGGTTGTCCTTCACAAGTTTTGCTGTTTAAATGCTGCAACTCATTGGAGCTGAGCACACCTCATCAGCAGAGCCAAGTACTCCCCTTTCAGCCCAGGGTGAGCACACAGAAATGTGCAACCTTTCCCCGAAGTTTTTGCAGCTGCTGAAACAAGCGCCTTGTCCTGATTGACTGAACCATCCCTCCATCTCTCCTCCAAGTGTGGGCTTTGTCTGTATTTCTCTTCCTCATCCATCCCACTGCTTCAGATTTTGAGAGGCTCTATTTTACCTTTTATTTCCTAAGTTTCCCTCTCTTCTGCAATGCACGATGTTGACACTGTTAGCTGTGCCATATATCTCACACCATATTAATCTTTTTTGTCATCTGATTTTTGCATAGGAGTTGTCATTTAGAAAACCTGATTTTGCTCAGAAGAATCCAAACAAATCTGTGAGTCAAAAAGAATGAGAGAACAAATAAGCTCCTGTTTCAGCACTTTACATATCCTCTATGAAATACCAATTCCTAAAATTCATTTCTTTGTGAGATGACATCTCATATAATATGCTATCTTTCCATTATCCCAGGGTCACACTGCTCAGGTTTCTCAGCTAACACTTATCTGCTGCTTTCCCTGCTATCCTGGAAAGATTATAAATGAATTAGGTGACTCCAAAGCATTTTGGAGTAAAAGTCAGGATATCCTTCTGATAAAAAATTGTAGTCAGAGGTGACCAGATAATTACAATCTATCAGTACCAACCCAGGGAATTAATTTCTGTAAATCAATGAAATACTGCTAAATCTATACACCAAACACCCAGAATAATGATCTTCTCACTACTTAAACTTTGTTATTGGCTCAGTGAATCTGAATTTAGTCCTTTTAAACTGGACCATTATTTGGTCCTGAGATTTTAAAAAAAAATCATTCTAAGATGGGATATTCTTGTAATGTCAAACCTCATTCAGGCATTTAATAAAAAAAAATTGATCACACTACAAAAATAAACTGATTTTAATTAAGGCATAGATGTGCAAGGTTTTGGCTGAAGACTTTAAGTATCTGCTTCAAGAAGTATGATACATTTATATGAGTCATAGGCAAGATAGGGAGGAATTTACTTTACACATTCATTTTTTAAAGGACTGAAAATGCAGGATTTAGTTCATGAAGGCAGCTTTAAGTTACCACCTGTGGTTATTAACCCAGCTTTGCTTGGAGACCTGCATTTTACAGCCTAGCTGAAGTGACTCATATAAACAAGGGAATTCACCTGGGGCAAAGGGTGCTTAACCTCGATGGGTTTGACAATATCTCCAGTCAGACCATGTTTTATTTTCCCAACCACACAAGCAGACCATAGCCTCATCAGGGAAGCAGCTTCTGCTCCAAGCAAGGACATTTTTCTAGCTGAAATAAAATGATATGTCATGACTCTGTTCCTTTTACAGCATCAGTTTCTTTCCTACTGTACCTGAAGGCTTAGTGAGCAATTTAATAGAAACTTTATAATGTGAGTGCTTTTCTCCTTTTAAAAGATGATGTATCTCTCCTTTTTGTTAAAAGATATAAATGGAGGTATACAGGAAAAAAAATTCTTTCCCAAAAACTGGAGCAAGCCGTATTGTAGTAGGGGATATTGCTACTTTAACTGTGCAGCTAAGAAACTTCATAATATAGGATGAAGTTTCTTAGCATCTCTCCACCTCATACAATGTACAAGAACTCCTAAATCAATAAGCTTACTCCAAACCCTGAAGAAAAATACCATCAGCCTTTTACCAAACCGTTTTTGCTCCACAGTTTTAAATACAGGCACTTTAGGCTTTACATGACCATTAAAAAAGGTCCACGTAGGTCTGACCTGTGAACACATTACTTTACACGTTAAAGAAAGAAAGTAGTATTAATTACAAAGCAGAACAGATTCTGTGACCACCACAAAATGAAACACGCTATAGTAACTACACAATTGGAAAAATAGATAGAAACATTAAGAAAATACACCAAACAATAGCTAAAATCAGTCTACCAACCTTTCCCCAGCCCAACCTCCAGGTAGACATGAGTGGAGACTGACTTCCTACTCAGCCCCAAGAGTCAGGTACCTTGTCCCACCCCCAGACGAGTCCCAGGTGCGAGTGTAGGATCCTCAGCCAGCACTCCAAGTGGGCACCTCCTGCAAAAGGGCCAATGTGACACCTGGGCCAAACACAGATGTGCTTATGCTTAGAACTGCTTCGGGAAAAATGAGAAAACCACCAAGCTGGAGAGTTGGGGTAACGCTGCTTTGTGGCTTTTCTCTAAAGAACACACTGCACCCATTAACACCTGTGACATGTTTCCTTAGAAAACCCAAGTGATGCTGTAAAGAGCAAACAAAGAAACAAAAGCATGGTCAGGATCCCTTACACTGGCATCTATCCGTGTATCTTTTACAGGGCACCATCCTGCAGGAAGGCAGCCACTGGCATTTTTACTGGTTAAATGAGAAATGGTTTTTACTGAGAAATGTAGTGCCTGGAGTTCAGAAGGAGCGAGATATGTACATACTTTTGTGTTTATTTTTAGTATTATGTAATATGCCAGGGAAGGATGGGATTTTTTTGGTCAAGGACACACCACAACTTATCCTTTCTCTTCTCAAACCTCTAATGTTACTTTCCAAATCAGCTGAGAGCATATTCAATCTAGTGATAGGAATTTCTTCCTAGATGGCTCCAGCCAACAAGCACCTGGGAGCTACAGGTCGTAGCAGGTAGTAAGACTGCAACTAAGAAGTATTCAAAGGGGCACTGCACTGGTAAACCCAGAACTAGGTAAGAGATTGTCTGGCAAAAAATGCACTTCTTGCCCAGTACAGTACCTAAGATCGCTACATTTGTCCATGTCAAAGTAAATGGACCACAGAGGAGCACACCCTACCCTAACAAGTGTGACACCACCCAAGGCAGACTCAGGTCTCCCAGGGAGGGTTCCAGGTCTCCAAATTGGTCCTGAAAAGACAGTTTCCATGAGGACACTGACCTGCTAGGCAGAGGTTAGCAGCAGGGAAAGTCCCATCATTCAACACAGCACGATAATAAGACAACCTCTACATTTTGCAGCCTCAATTCTTCAGCGCCACTGGTTTTCAAAATGCCAAAGATACCAGGTGAAAGAGAAAGGTCCTTTTTGTGTTTACAGCCTCAAACAATAGCACAGCGGTAGGAGCTTTACAGATGTTGGATATTACATGACCTACTCAAACACTCAGGCCCTGAGCTCTTTGTCACAAGGTCTCTGTTCAGAACAAAGCCAAGTCCTTTCAGCTCTACTTAAGTGACTCTACTAGCATTCATTAAAACGACAGTAAAAAGGACAGCAAACGGTTTGCTAATAAAGACTGATTCTGAAGTGCACTATGGATAAAGGAGAGGTAGCATAATTACATTAGTAAAGGTAACTGAGGTCACTGCCACATTGTTGTTCACTCTTTAATTTAAGCAAAAATAGTGTAAGGTGGCCATAATTGAGAGGAAAAAAAAAAAAAAAAAAAAAAGACAGGAGAAACTGTTCTGCTTTTGGATGAATCTGACTGTATGATTATAGGATGTTGGTTGTGTCTAAGAGGGAGCTACTGAATATTTAACCTTAGAAATGGAAGCTTGGTTGTCTCTTGTCCTGTTAACATCCACACATATCTTCCATTAGCTCTAATTAGGTCTAACAGGGTGTTCACTAAGTAACTCCATAATTAATGTTAATAGTAGTTACAGGCAAATGTTGATAGAAGATGAAATGCCAAGGTCCTTCTCCAGGGTTAAATACTCAGCAGCCTGTCTGTCTCTCATTTCCATTTCCTCCTGTAAGGGCTCTTTAATCAATGGCACGGAACCCAGACAGCCTCACACACCCAGTCTTGCAACAGGAGACACGTGCAGCCATAAGTAACAGCACATGCTGTTATTTATACAGAATATAAACACAGACACACAATACCTGACACATATTAGGCTGGTTCATGTCCGTATGCTCACCCCTGTACAGATATTCCAACAATGTACTAACAGCACTGACACATCCCTTTTTCCTTCAAGATGCCCAGGCTTCACAAGAAGCAATATTATTTCTCCTATATATTAAGATAAGTAATTTTTAATTAACCTACCAAAGAGCAAACAGATCATAAAAACACCTCAATTACCCTTATTAATGCCATTATGCCACCTTTAGTTGATAGACTATACTATATTCCCAAATCAGAGGTTATTAACAAACCATTAAAATTGTAAATGAGAACAGAACAATTATCAGCCATAATCAGAACAGTTATAATAATGTACCCTCTATTGTGCTTCTGGGTCAAGCCCTGAGCAGTAGCTCATGGAAGAAGTGTTAGCAGACTGCTTCCAGCCAATTTGCTAGCACAGGGTCTCACTCCCTGCTCTCCTATCCTGTCGTATTCTAAGTGGAGAATATTCATCAAACATGTGCAATTCTGTGGCTGAGTAGATTTATAAAGTGCCTTTAGTTGGGGATGTATTTATAAAGCCTCAGGGAACCAGAGTAGTGCTCTGCTGTTTCCCCAGGAATTGTAGATACTATTTGTAGAAACCCTGGAACATTGACACCTTTGCCAGGGATGTCTCAAAGAGGCAAAAAGCATCAGAAGAGGAGTGATGGGACAGCCTGTGCAGGCAGCCAGGAAGGGAGGAAGGACCAGGACAATATCCCCCTGGAACTGGCTGTTGGAGCCAGACAAGGAGCTGTGCTTGTGGAAAATGTGACTCAGGCATCTGAGCCCTCCCTGCACCCCAGTGCTGGCAGTCACTGGTCCTTGTGCACTTTGGGACAACTCCAGGAACAAAGCACATGCAGACAGGAGTCCCACAGAAAGGAATAGGTGCTCTCTACAGGGTGACGAAAAGCACCAATTTGCACATTTATCAACTCACCTTTACTGGCCCCATGTTACATTAAAGAGGAGATGGCTCCCATGACTCGTCTTAAATCAGAACTGGAGATGTTTTGGCTTTGCTATGTGAAAACAAACCTTTTTTTTTTTTTTTTTGCCTGCTTTGTTTTCTGCCCCAGGGAATTAGTGACTCAAGCAGGATGCTGAGGACTCAGTGGGATTTATTTTTCATCATGTTTAAGGAGGGTTTTTTTCTACTAGGCATGCAGACTTATTAATGCAGCTCCACTCAGTAATAGACTTTAAATAAATAATTTTGTGCCCCATTTTTGTTCATAAGTTTGTTCGGGGGGGGGCATGGGGAAGTTACTGTTCAGGAAAACAAGGGACAGGAAGCACAAAAGGCACTATCTGAGGCATGCTGCCTCTCTGCAATGGGGTCAGGGCCAGCTGCCTTCTGATGCATCCCTCTTTGCCATTCCTTTCTCAGCCCTTCTAACAAGGGAGAGGATCTCACACAGGGCAGATCTCACTCTGGGCATCCTTGCACTGCTGTCTTTGTGGCACTCAGTCCTTGTACCACATCCCTCCTCTTTTGGTTCCACATTTCACCCAGTCTCCTCTGACAATACATCCATGACTTGCATTGAAGCACCCACTTCACTGCCAGATCCTCAGACTATCCTTCGTGAAAAAGGAAAGTGTCTGTAGGGTAAAAAAATCCCATTTTCCTGCTCGGGTCTGATTTACGAGAGGTACTTTGCTGTATCCACAAAACTTTTCTCAAAAAAGGAGAATAGGGTATTTTTTTCCAGAGCTATAGGACCAGCAAATATTTTAGCTATAGGCAATGTGACCAAACACAATGTTTCTTCCAGTTGCTTTCAATATAATTTAAATATTCATTATATGCTCTTTCTAGTAATTACCCAAAACAGAGGAAATATATATTTAACAGTAGAAGAACCAAGAATGGCCAGGGCTTTTTTATTACCTGTTACAACAGTGGTCTTTTTTCCAGGCTGCTTATACTCTTGGCATGTAGAAATGCACATTGAAAAAGAAAATGTAGTCAGTAAAAGTAACACTTGTAAAATTGTATTTTAAAATCAGGGTGTTGTAAAGCAGCGGCTACAAAATGAGCTGAAATCCTAAGCAATGACTTGTCTAGACATTTTTATAAGAGTTGCAATGAATGTTGAGTAAGTGTTCAAGAAAATCTGAGTTGATTGAAACATCTGACTACTCTCTATTTTAACTGGATGGCTGGTGCTGCTTCAGTATCATGCCAGCAGGATGAGGATATTAAAATAGGGAGCAGGAGGAGATCAGCAAAGAACAGTGATAGGATAGTTCATCTCCTCTTCATTATTGCTTAACTTAGTGAGAATGTTCTCTGATTGTGTTGGATATCCAGTTAATTTTATCCAGGTCTCCACAAAGAACAAACCCACTTTGGCAATACAGGTACCACAGAGAGATGAATCATGTCTGAAGGAATTTGCTCTCACTGGATTTTTTCTCTTTTTTCTCAGCAGAAACAGAAACAACAGAAAAAGGTTTGAACTGAATATTTTCTCTAAGACAGCTTAGCCATAAGCTGAGAACATGAGCTCTGAGATGTATTTTCTAACTTGAAATCTTTCTCCTTTTGCATTCTGATGCCAACTCATCCACCTATCACTCTGCATGATGGAATATCATGAACTTCTTGAGAGCATGTTGCATCCAAGTCTGAGCTGAGAACTTCTTTCAGTTTGGGAAGAGACATTTACTGCATGAATTTATTTTAAAACTCAAAGCCAGGTATTTAGTGATATTTTTGTGAATCTAGGATGGAACTTTTAATCAAAACAAGATAGACTGTTTGAACTAGCCAGAGGTGTGGTCAATGGGGAATTAATATGGGACAGAAGATTCAGGCTAACATTTTTAGTCTTCTCAGTTCTCACCAGGGAACACAAGCAACCTACTGGCCAGGCTATTGGCCTAAAATTAGACAAAACAGAACACACCTTTTCTGCACAACCCTAACTCAAATATGTTGCAATGTACTACACAGATTAAAGTTCCTTGTCCTTCCAGTCTGGCATTGTCCTTGCTCAAAAGGCCACTTGGTATTCCATCATGTACAAATTAGGAAGCATTTGGGGAATTTAGGATTAGTAACAGTCATACAGTATACAAAAGAACTGACTAGTTAGATCTTAGCATCTTCTATAGACCACTCTGACCAAACACTGAGAGTTATTCTCCAACTCCAGTGCACTGGAGTTGCACTCCATGCTATAAGAAATCCATGCTATAAGAGGAAAAAAAACAAAAAAACAAAAAACCAAAAAAACAAAAAAAACAAAACAAAACAAAAACAAAAAACAAAAAACAAAAAACAAAAAACAAAAAACAAAAACACCAACCAGCTGCAGACCTACTGACATACGAGAAAAAGCAGAAAATTTCTCCAGGGGCATGAAGCCCAACTATCCCCTCATAACTTTACGCTGGGGTAACAGTGGAATTTTTTGCCCTACCAGATTTACATGTCTCTGGCAAAGCCCCATGTCTGTGCAGCCCCTTTGGTGCCCCCCTGCAGTGGGGTGAGTGCTGGGGCTCTCCTCCCACTGACAGCCTCAGCTCCCTCTGCAGGGAAAGGGCATGTGACAGCCTGCAGCCCAGGCTGGCTTAAGAACCAAAGGTAACCACTGAAGTCACCTATATCCAGGAGCCATAAAAATATATTTATTTTCTTCCTCTCTCCAAAATAAAATAAACCCAAATCAAAATCATCCTAACCATAACACTTCAGTTTGCAAATGCTCTCAAAGCTGCTGTGCACAATAAATCAGACATGTCACTTCCAGCAATTCATCTCTGGAGTTGGTTGCTACATGACTGTAATATATAAAGAGGCTTTTTCCTGGTGATCCTCAGAGCCAAGATTCTTTTTGCTGGCTCTTTAAACAAACACTCCTGTAAATTGCAGTTGAATCTAAATTTATCATTCAATCCTAATTATTTTCCTCTAATCAGTGGTTTGAGAGTGACTTTGGTTCTGATGGGCTGATACATTGTCATATTCATTTAAAAAAATTAATTCAGTTAAGCCAACTTCAAATGTATGCGCATGATATCTCTGCTGCAAATTCATCATCATCACATAAGTCACACTGAAGGCAGCCAAGACCTTTTGTTTTCAGCCAAATTGTCTCAAAAGTGCAACAGTAAAAATCAATAAGGGACAAAAGGAATTTCTGCAATGTCATGAAAGACCTGCAAAATGAACTGAGGCTCTGCCGAAACACAGCTATAGCATCCCACCCCTTCCACATCACTCAGGATACAAGAGAATTTTCAATAAAGCAACAGAACATAAAGGTTTATACATCTTTGATGTCCCACAGCTGGAGGGAAAGACAACAGTTCACTAATCCTGTACCATTTCCCTTTCATTAGTTTAAGTTTTCAATTTTGCATGGTGCTAAATTTAGAAGGAGAGGTTAATTGTTTAACCTTAGAAAAATAATTATGCTTCTTTTGGGGCTGCCATAAATAAAATCATATTTTTAGTTGCCCAAAGGATTTAAAGATCAATGCAATGATTGACTCTTTCGCAGAGTCTGTACCTGTGGATTCATTAAACAAAACTCTGAGATTAGACTAAGTTTTTATAGATTTTGGACCTGCCTGCCTCTGCTGTGGGGAAAAACCTCCAAACATTTATTCAAAACAAAACTTGAAATCAGGTTTGGGATTTTTATTTTTGTTGTGTTTTGTTCTGGCTTTTTAAATTCAGTGTTTCAATACTGCACATGTTCAATTTAATTTCTATTCCAGTTAATACTGTCAATTGGCTGGAAGAAGAGGCAATGTGGCATAGTTAAGTTTGGTTTAGAACTTTCAAACAATTTTTTCAATCAGAATTTCTTGCAATCCCGTAACTATTTTTCCTCCTCTGTGTTGTCAGCTAGGGTTTTTTTACCTCAGTAGAGGTAGTAGAGTAGTGATAATTCCTTACACTCTCAACAAAACTAGTGTTTGGCCCAACCTTGTAATTCACACAGATGTGTGCGCAGAGGTAAGAATTTCAATTTCCAGCCTGGTCACTGTCTTTTCAAGTTCATTGATACTAATACAGTTCCCAAAAATGCTACTCCACTCTCCATTTCAGCAGAAACCAGAGTAAATATTCACTCCTCCAATCTCAATTTTCCAGAAATTACACAGGCCTTTCTAGTCTACGTATTTTCTCTACTAGTAAAAAGAGAAACCAGGGAAGAGAAGGGGTGTGGTTTCCATTTTAAATGGGAAAATTTATATAATGTAAAGTGCTTAATCCAACCGGTTGTTGGGATAGTAATACTAACTTTTGATTAGGAGATGGAATTTTATTGATACCTCTGATTAGCAGATACTTGGTTTAACAAAGTAAATAATCTGGTAAAACACCTAACCAATTTATTTATGAAGACAGGAGGAAGAGAGTAATAAACTATTTATATGACAAAACCCCTGTACCAAACTATAGCAATTTAATGCCTAACTTCACCTTCAGTAGAGAGAAAAGAGTTTCTCGTTTCTACTTACAATAAATACTAGACTTCTGTGGATAGTTATTTACTGACAATCAGTGGCTTTGTGTGCATATTTTCATACATACATATGTATGTGTATATATATATATTTATACACACACACGCACACACAGAGCCAAGACAAAGCAGATTAACCTTCAGCCCAGCCTTTCAACAGTCACCTCACAAGGAGCCCCATCTCTCATCCTCTGACACTCTTCATACATGTGTAAATAGAAACACAAAGCGTGGACTGCAACATCAGAACAATACGCTTGTGTCGTCAATCATTTGCACTTGTTTTGCAGAGATGCAAATACCTTCATAAATATGATTTTCTAAAGACCTAGGAAAAATTGTTCCACATTTCATGACCTTCTACTGTTTGTCTTGAAACCCTTTGGGTTTTCAGACTTCTAAGAGTTTTGTTTTTAATGTTAGTTCAAAGTTTGGTGCTGTCCTCCTCCAACAACGAGGAAGAGCCAATCTTCAATGTGACTTTGCATCTCCCTGCCACACACACTTCATTATACTAATTTGTTTTCACATATTGAAGTTGAATGTACATATTCTTAGATCAGGTAGCATTTCTGTCATGAAAATTGACTGTGCTTTGAGCAAGAGGACCCTGATCCGTTATTTGAGATCTTTCATGTTCTCTCAGTCTAAAGGTTAATTACCACCACTGACACAGTTCGTAAGTGCTGTTTGAAATAGCACAATACTCTACAGATGTATACAGGAAAACCCATAGCATTGCAACATGAAATAGCCCAAATTTAAACTAGCTGAGCTTAAAAATTATTTTTGACTACTCTCAGTTAGTGAAGTTTATAGACATTTACACATGTGCTGTACAACAGAGCATCCTCCTAACAATGAGCTTTTGTGTGCTCAGCAAAAGAGAGAGAAGAAAGTTTTTGCCCTACAGTCATCAGTCCTGTCTGAACACAAGAATAATGCATGACATGGCCAGTCACTGTCACCAAGCAGTGATGTGTATGAACTGCAAAGAGCATTTTCATGTTTAAGATGAAATAATTTATTTTTAAATATTCAGCAGTCAGTGCCTTCTTCGCATTGTACTCACAAGGTCCCAAGTCACAGGCTGTGATTCCGTGTTGCCAGGAAGGCTACTTGTCAGCAGTTGTAGTGTGAGCAGCAGCAGGAGGCTCGGAACAAGCATGTGAAATAAAGTGCATACGCCAGAGACAGCACAATGGCTGGTTTGCTAAATGGCACGAAGCGCTTCACCCTGCAGGAGCCCTCAGATCTCTGTGCCTAGCAGCTGGGCTGCACTTTTCTCCTATCAATAATAATGATAAATAATAATAACAGTAGCAAAGTAAAAGGAAGCTCTGAGCTTGCAGGCTGCATCAGGTGGACTTTGTGCTCCTGCTTCCAAGTGCACAGGGATTACTTCGCCCACCTCTCCCCCCACAGCCTCCGCTTTGGCAGGGCTGGCTGGGGGGCTGAGATGCAGGACTACCCTGTATCCAGGCAACAGGCATCCCTGAGGCTCTGCTAACCTCTGCAGTGCACAAGAGGAGAAGCTGGGACAGGTACCTCTCTGGACTCCATGGGGTGTGGGATAGAAGGAGCTTTTCCAATTTTAAAGAATAAAAAACAGGGAGTAAAACAAGCTGCCAAACTACTTTCTGTCAGTGAAAGCATGTTCCAAGGCCTCCATGGGTCTGCCTGCTTTCCCAGCACTGCTCACTGGGAAGGTGCAAAACTTACTGTGACCTTCTCTTTCCTTTCTCAGTGCTGTGCATGTTCTCACCTAGGTACACCTCTTCCTACTGCAGGAATTTTCCAGATTTATCGGCTGCCTATAGGCAGCAGTCTTAATTCCTGGAGCTAGATTTTGGCCAGACAAAACCTACCAATGTTATGATTAATGGGCATGTACCCACATCACCAGGCTTCAGAGATGGTTTGTGGGAAAAGATCAGTTGAGAACAGCTGAATCATCAATCCTTATATTCACAAGAAGTTCTTCACCAGTAAAGGGATAAACTTCAAGGGCCAGGGAGATATGTGGGAGTATGTACGCTGGTTCCAGTGGCATGTAGATTTCATACACTGTGCCTTGTGCAGGTTTACTCATGGTGGACTGTTTCACTCAGTTTCCAGCTTCAACTGATGTTGGCAGAGATTGGGACAGTCTGATGGAGATTTCATATTTGAGGAAAGACCAAAGAACACCTGAGCTAAGAAAGTTATAGACACACACCTGGTCCCCAAGCATCTTCCATTCTCAGATAACCTACAGGCTTCTGATATTCAACACATGAACTGCAAAGGATGAAGTTATTTGACAAGGAACTGGGAAAATGGTCATAGAGCTTCTGTAGTGTTCAGCCGCCTTCCAAACAATTCGTCAAGGTGCCATATGGGCATTATGTAATTGCAAGATATATAGGGAAGAACGGTCTTGAATAGAAAAAAAAAATGACAAATTTCTGCATGAAGCTGCTCAGATCTAAACCAGGCTTAACTCAAAGAAACCTTGTGTCTAGGATGAAAAAGGGGTCACAATGATCCTTTCCTACCTTACTTGAGGCTGTGCCAGCATTGGAGGTTCTTAGCCATAAACATAATTTGTAACACAGCATCACTGCACAGCAAACACAACAGGTAGCCTAACCTCCCTCATCATCACAGCACTAATACACTCTCCAGTCAGAACTTTTACTTTCATTCACCGTGACCAGAAACATTAAACAAACACTACTTCCAGAGCTGTATGAAAAGATAAAATCAGGAGCACTCTTCAGAGCTTGGGAATTCTCATGACTCCTGCTGCAATCTCAGCTCACTGCACATACCTTTCCTTCTCTCTTACCAACTTTCACAGCCTCACTGTCTTGGCAAATAGCTTATTTTCCTTCTAGCACTGACAGCTGTTATTGTAGGAGACAGCACAGTATAAAGTTACTCATTAAGAGAGGTAAAGAACTGCCTCCCTTCAACTCCCATTGAACTCAGGGGAAAAATAAGTACAGTCCATCTTTTCTCCTTTGTGAGCAATGACACGGAACATCAGAAAATAGTGGCCTAAGTGCATGTTGTACAGATGTCTTCAAGGAGATTAATTCATGGCATGCAATTCCCATCCTTTGCAGTGCAGGGTATATCTTCCCAGCCAGCTACACCAATTTTACAACAATTTGCTCTAGTCAGAAGGATGAGGCAGGACCTTGGTACCAGCTGTCCTGGATTTCAATCTGAGCTAACCCAGTGATAGAGAAAGGGCAAAACTTTCTATCTTTTAATTCTGACCAGCTTTTCCCCCCAAATTCTTATGCACATAAGGACTGTCTTGAATAACATAAATCTGTTTTACAGCTTTTCCCTTCCCAACATGTCCAGGTTGCAACACTGCCTCAACAAAACCAAGAAGAGTTGCAGCAAAGAATCTGGAGGTATGGTAAGTGGAAGGACAGAAGGATAGATAAAGGGGCAGGACAGTGATATGGCACCACTGTAAAGGTGAAGCACAAGGGTCCTTTCTGAGATAAGGTGTGCTCCAGACCAGAGGTGACAGCAAAGAGCCAAGAGGACATCTTAATCTTGCATTAGGAAACCACTGAGATCTTCAGAGCACACTTCAGCAAAGCACTACCACCACTGTCTTCTTCAGGACCTACAACTTAAAATATCCATTTAAGTGCTCTGGAGAAAGTAGGCCAGATGCTTTCACCCATTGCAAAACCAACTCTTCTGCCTGGTGCTATTTTGTGCAAATCGATCTCTCATTCAGAGATTAAAAACAAAATTAGCAGCACTGAAAGACACATCAGAGGAGCTCTGATTGAGAAGAAACCCAGAGCTATGCTGATTGATTAGTCCCAGAATGCTTTTCCCCAAAGCAATAATGAAGTACGTGCCTGGGACGGCAGCCCTGAGCACTGCATGGAAATATTTGAACAGCTCGCCTGCACCCACAGACCTCCCTGCCTGAGGAGCGTATTTAAAACAGTTCTGCAAAGCACTGTAGCCAGGGTCTCTCCTGAAAATACAAATATTCCTTTCCTTTCCATTCTCCTCCCTTTTAAATCAAGCTCAAACCCCAAATCTGGGAGCACCTCTATTATGTGTGCAATGGTATCTGTCCAGCATTCCTCAGTAACAGAATCACTTGGCATGGGGAGGAGACTGCTGCTCATCCTAGGCAGGCATATTACAAGGGATACAGGGAAGAAAAACCATACCCTTTGGAGGTTTCAAACAGAGCCTAGTGCTGGTGCTGAAGGCAGTTATTTTAATCCTCAGCTGCAAGTCACTGGGACACAATAAAAGAGAATTAGGAAAGAAAACATTTAATGATAACAATGAGCATTCATGCCTTATTCCTTGACTTGCAGCTGAGAGTATTCAGTAATTCTGAGGTGGATGAGAAAACAGGAACAGGAAATCCTAGAGTAGTCTCTCTGCCATTAATAGTGACAAAAGGAACTCATCAGCAGAAGGAAGAGTAGCGTCCTAATCGTCATTTTCCTGCCAGACAAACCCCAAACTCTTTCAGAAATGGGGCACAAAAAGAAATTTTATATTAACAAAAAACAAACAAACAAACAAAAATCACTCTGCATTAGTATATCCAGAAAGAACATAGAAAGATGATCAAACGATTCTGTTGTTTGGATGACAAAAAGAAAAAAATAAAAAAAACAAACCAGATGGGAATAATTGCTTCAGTTTGAACTGGTAGAGATTTCTTCTAAAACAAAAAAATACAGAGGTATTTCTTCACATTAATAATTCCCCAAAGTTTTGTTTAATCTAAGATGAAGTTTTATTTTTTTACATTTTCTAACTTAAAAAACACCAACTGCCCCGAACAAAATCCAAACAAAACCTCTTTTTATAAAATGTTTGGATCTAATTTTAATAGGAAAACATATGTTTCATTTTCAGATGTTAAAAAGATTAGCTTTGGCGTTTCTGCACAAAAATATATTGCATTAAAAAATCTGGAAGTAAACATTTTAATGTTTACAAAAATATATATATACATACATACCCCTACTGTAGATAGAAACTATTTGCTTAACTTGGTTTTATGAAGATGTACGGTCTCTGTAAAGATTCTTTGATATAAAAGTTGGTGTAATTCTTGTCTTTCATAAAAATTGTCTATGACAGAGATGTGATCCACAGACTTGATATGCACAGCTGATTTTCTATTCACAGGAAAAGAACCATCAGGACACTAGACTTTTCATCAATTGTCATTATTACTGATCAATAGAAGAAACACATAACAAAAGACCAAGATCCCAAGCAGCTCAGGCAGTAGCTTGAGATCAGCTTTGTACACTTAACACTTGTACACTCAAGACTATTGAGCATCCCTGGGGATTCATATTGCTAGTCCTAAATATCTGGATTTACATTTAGCTGGTTTAGAATTTTCCAAATGAATTCTTTCTAACTACATCTTAGGGGGGAAAAACCAACCAAACAAACTCACCAAAACATAAACCATTTCATCACTGCTTTTTAGAAGTCGCCATCACTTATCCCCGTTTCCAGAGGTGACTTGTGGAATACACACAACTTTATCCACCGTGTGGTCACACTAAGTTTCCAGGAGAATCTGAGCTTTGCTGTACTGATCTTCAGGTATTTTAAACAATCATAAATTGTGTTCATGTGAGTAAGCTGTACTTACAGTCTCTGCTTTGAACACTGGCTTTTGGCAGAAGGACCCAGAATAGCAGAATGCCAACTCCTGGTTCCAATCAGCTCAGAGAGACTTTGGCCTTCAGTGCTGCTTCCAGATAACATACAGAACCGGGAGATGGAAAGGGAAATGGAAAAGCAAAGGTAGTCCTGGCAAATAATTACACTTTCCAGTAACGTGATCCACACATGAATCCAACTCACAGGCCAATAACTTGTGATAAACTTATAGCTCCATTCTGAGAGCTGAGCACTTTAGCATGGGGGGGAAAAGAACAAACTCTTTCCTTCTTGTTAACTGAATCCTTTTGGGAGAAGTAAGTTAAAGTTGAGGATATTATTTTTAGCTTTCTTGGAATGTACTCTTGGATGTACTTTGCAGCCAGAAATGTTATAAATGGTCCAGGTCAGTTTGAGGAGTCAGTGACAAATTCTGCCTTGCCAAACATGTCCTCTGTACTGCACTGGGTCCATCTTTCTCTTTCTAGGACCAGCAAGGGCTGCTCAGACAGCAGTAAGAATGTCCAAGCCTGATAACCCTCCTGCAGAACATGGGGAAACCAGTGGGTTGGATAGCCACAAACTCTAATATCCTGTCATTAAGTCACAGGGAAAAGTGCCAGAAGCATTTCAAGGTGGCAATTACACAAAGTCAGTTCACAGGTAAAGCTTCCTCCTACCCTCCTGGGATCAGGGCCTGGCTCCTGCCATTCTTGAAATACTTGAAAATACCAAGGCAGTGCTACAAGTCCATCTGAAAACTAGCACCTCATTAGTGATTGGGGCACTTAAAAATAAACCCTTCACAGATAATTAAAAAAAGGAATTTTAGGTTGATTAAACATATTTCTTTGAAATATATTTATATTTGCACATGCTGCTGGGGGTGTTGGTCCACTCATACATGTGATGTACTCCAAGTTTTCGAGAAAGGAACAGCTGCAGACATTTTCAGCTCAAGACCTCCATGTGCTGGACACACTGAAAGCCAAAATACAAGTAGAGCACTGCCATTATAACCGCTTCCATCTCATCCAGCCACAAAATGCCTGCATGTCGTCCCTACCTCGACTCTTCTGACACTTGCTTCTGAGGGGAACAGCCCTGAATGTCCAGCACAAGCATGTCCAAGGCTGCTCCTACTTTCTTATCTGCCAACAACTGTCAACAAATGTAATGTCTGCCAAGGATGCGACTCCCATCCATTAGAAGGTAATCGGAGCATGAGTCATCTTACAGAGGACAAGCCAGACATTAAATTATCATCACCATTATCTTTACTGTGCACAAGCCTGGCCATCAGCTGACCTGGGTGTAGGCTCCTCTCTCAAAAAGACTCTCAAAATTTTGCACTAATTAGACGCATCAACGCAAGCAAGAAAGAAACCTCAGATGCAAAACGTGTCAGGGCACTCAATATTAATAATAACCTTTTTCACGCTCTGCAAGTTTAAAATCCAACTACTTTTCAATTTATTTTCTTTATAATGTAAGATGCATAGAAATTTTTTGATATGCAGTTTCACAAGCAAGGAATGAGAATTTGTAGATTACTTCCTTTGGTTTTACTTCCCTTCCCCGTTCCTGTTTTGTCACAGAAAGGAGGAACAACAGGTAAAAATATGAAGATAAACCCTCTTGAATTAAAACTTTTTCATCATGAAACTTCTCTGAAAAGCAATGCAAAGTGCCACAAAGCTAGTTTCTACACAAAATAAAATACGTTTCCTATAAGATAAAGCTTATCAGTGGTTTTAGCATCTTTATATAGATGAGGAAAGAAGGCAGAGAGGAACCAAGCTATTTCCCTGTGTCAGTATGCAGTCTAGGCACAGAGCTAATGAATGCAAAATTCCCCAAACCCACTTCACTTCTTAGAGGGTAATACTATCCTTATTACTGATTTTAATAGTTATCACCTTTCACTGATTCCAGCTCTTACTCATAAGCCCAAGAATAAAAGCTTCAAATACATGCACATATACCCCACTTATGTATCTGTTTCCTCAGAAATCTCTACAGCGAGAGAATAGTTCTAGCAGCTTTTAAACTAAGTCCCCAGCTTCACTCAATAGTTTTCAAAATACACAAATCAAAAACGAAGGTACTTTTGCAGGTCTCAAAATAAGCAATGCAAAGCCTTCACTGCCATTCT
Source organism: Sylvia atricapilla (assembly GCF_009819655.1). Lineage (NCBI taxonomy): Eukaryota > Metazoa > Chordata > Aves > Passeriformes > Sylviidae > Sylvia > Sylvia atricapilla. Next base: position 22,427,092 of record NC_089145.1, on the reverse strand, counting down.
CAGCGACACCCTATCTCAGCCACTCCACTCAGGACGTGGCACAGCGATGAAAGGCAGCTCTGCTTTCCTGTCCTGTCACATTGGGTAAACCTCATTGTCGCTTGACAAAGCACTTTAGCCATGATAGAGTTAGTCAAAAAAGCTTTAAATTACTCAGTAGCATTAGATCTAAGTGACAGGAACTGTTAGAAATATATTTCTAATGACAGTTTCTTTCCTCCTCCATCATGATTGTTTCCATGTTACACAAGCTCCCAGCTTCATAGGGAAACAGGCACAGCCTAAAGCACTCTGCACATGCACCACGGTTAGCATCAGAAGGATTAGCTTCAAGTCTCTGGGGCAATACCTCTGAGCAAGTCAATCCACTGCTGGCAGAATCAGCTCTAACAACATTTGGGTCCTCTAGAGCCATCAGAGACAGAATCGGCAAACACGTGCCACATTGTCAGCAGCCACTTACAGCCTGATGAGCACCTCCTGCAGCAGAAGAGCAGAAACCTCCCGCTGGCCCGGCTGAGATGCCAAGCTCTGCTCCTCAGAGAAGGCGCTCGGGATGCATGGCTGACCTGGCACTCACCCTTGGTGCTCCTCTCTCCCTAGTTAGCGCTTGCACAACGCAGCTCCTGGGACAGTTATAATGTGAGCAGGCTGCAACCAAAACATGTGGCCTGGGAGTTTGCAGGGAGCTTGGAACAGTGGCTGCCAGGCCAGGAGCATGCCATTTGTCTGTGCAGTGCTAGCTCAGATGTCCCATGCCAGCCATGTACATGTCAAATGTCATTTGCTGCTTCGCTGGTAATTTGAGAACAGAGAACATGGGGCATCGCATCGTCCCATACCACTCACTGTGATATCTCCTCTTGATGCCACAGTGGGCAGCATTTAGGAGGCACCAAATTACCTTTCATGGAGAAAAAGCTATGTGAGAGCATTCCCCTGCTATACTGGTGCCAGCTCAAGCCCAGAGTAAAGTAAAGCCCAGAAGGCTTCCCCAGTTTTATCTCTAGTATAATTACAATTTATCATACAGTAAAGATTCTCTTGGAGACTAATTTTGTAGACACTTGAGAGTAGCAAAGCTTCTCCAAACAATTTAATTCACAGTCAAAAGAAAAATTAAAGAAAATTAGAACTTTCTTAGTACAATATCAGATTCTTTTGGTCAATGCAGGCTCCATTTACAGATCTATTTAAAAAACACCAAACCTTTAAAAAGTCCTTACTCCATTCTCAGAAAATTGCAACTTCTTTAAAATTTGTCAAACTGTTCAACATTTTAATAAGGAAAAAATGTGTATATTGTCAATGCACACGCAGATAATCATAATAATAATATTGAACTATTAATATTCTGCCCAAAAATGTCTTTATAGAAAGTACTTTCCCTTTTTCCACTCCTGTAATCACACCTCAGCATAACACAGATTGAATATTGTGACATGATTGTGGTAAATGGACCTCAAAATTTGTTGCTTCTTTTTTCTAAGAAGGAATTGGGTACTCTAATTTTTAACAAGTTTGAAAAATTATCGGTCGTTGAACAGAGGAGCATCACAAGGAAACAAAAGTGATGGCAACCATAAAAAGCACAACTAAAAATTGCATCCCAATTGAAGAGGCTACAAGAGGATACAAAAGAGTGCCCAAATCATATGCTCACATGCACAACACACACTCATTCCTCTCCAAGAATTATCTTTTTCCCAGCTTCCAAACCTATGTTTTTCCCTCTCCAGGCTCTCCCTCTGCTTTCTGGAGTCAGAGGATTCAGCCTTTTTTGGGCTCATTTTGCTCCAGCTGTTCCCTTGGAGAAGTCGCTAAGTGGATGTGTTTGAAGTTCAGATTTATTTCAAAAGAGCAGCAGTTTCTGTTCGTCAACAAGTGACAGTTGCACCAGGAAAAGATCTCAAACTTCAAGAGTTCTTTTCCTGAGCTGTTGCATGTTTAGACTGATGCCTGCTACTCACAGGACTTCAGCCCCTGAAATACTGCTGCTCGCAGTCTCTCTTCCTGCAGGTTTAAACATTTCATCTGCCTGCTGAGATAATTGGGCAGTGGTCATCCCCACCAGTGGGTTTGGTCATTCCACAGAGCAGAGGAAGCTGCTAGCCAAACTGGTTCATGCCACGCCCTCAGCACTTCAGCTGCAAAATATATGCATAAAAGGTAGATTGTGAATGAAAAGGGACATAGAGGGGTGGTCTCTGCCTCTGTCCCATCTGAGCATCCTTTTAAGCAAGAAAAAAAAGGTGAGAAAATAAAAATCATTATTACTCCTTATTACTGAGTTCAAGATGCAGGAAAATGCGACATCCTCTCCTCCTGTCATAGTAGCTGCACCTCATCATTTGCCATTTTGCTGCTTTGCCTCATCACCTGTACTGAGATAACAGAGACAAAAAAAGTCTTTTGCATAGCCCAAGATGCTATACCCTGTGTACCATGGGCTACCACTTTCCTTTTGCCTAAAGCGTGCACCAAAACAGAACAACTTTCAGCAAGGGGGAAAGAAAAAGCAACTGCAAGAAATCAGTTTTAAGGAAGAATGTAACATTATGCCATTTTCCTTATATGGCTGCTGGTATCCCATGTGGAGGCACAAACAATAGCCAGCTTGGCAGGGGGTGGAGTAAGAAGAAGACTTGGAGGAAAAAAATTATATATATATATAATCCCTGCTGGCCCTCACCCTCCATTTCCTCTTGGATTTCTTTGTGACTGCACTGAAAGGGGTCAATAGCTCCCAGCTTGAGAAATGCAGCTTTTGAAAGGACTATCACCAGCTGTATCTGTATTTAAAGCGTGCCTTTTACTTCACGGCCCCCCAGCTAATGCAAAGCTTTTAAAAAAATGAGCAGCAAGATAAACTTTCAGGGTAAAGAAAAAGTGAAGGGGAGAGGAGAAACAGTGCCTATCTGCCTTGGGCTTACTGACACTTTCACTGGAATAAAGCTTGACTGGCAAAGCCAGGACAGGGAACATAAGCTGCAGATGATCCAGAGTGCTATGGATCATTACCCCTGGCTTTAGTCTCCACATTTAAAATACATTATGAAACCACATGAAGCAGCCAAGCACCAAACTGGAAAAGAGTTTCAAATTATTAAAAACAATGGGAAAATTAGCACAGGACTCACTGAGCATATCAAATCTTCAGTGTTTAAGAATTTTGTATCTGACAAACACAGGCAACTAGCCAAATTTTAACAAGCTTAATTAACTTATCTTGATAATGAAAGACTGGACCAGTGGCTAAGATTATGTTTAGGCTTTCTGTTTGAAGAAATACTCCAGAAAAGCTATGGCATTTTAGAGCCAGGATTTAATGAGAGGGAGGAGGAACAGGATTGTAACCTCCTCCTTTGGTGCCAGAGGACAGAGCCTATGTGGAAGACTGGCACATGCCCTGTTTTTCAGGACCTCCAGGCTCCATTTCACATTGAAGTGTCATTCAAACATCCAATGGCAATTATATTGCAGTTGCTTTCTGTATTATGTTGTTTTTTTTAATTCACTTTGGAAGTGGATGAATCCATATGTCCATGCAAGGAATTTGTACAGCTCAGCTGTTGCTGTACTCTCCAGGTGTAACCTGGCCATCTGCATTCCAGCATTCATCTGCTTTAGAAACTAATTCTCCCTAATAAAACTTTTCCAAATTTGAGAAAAAAACCCAGATGAAATGTCACAGAAAGATGTTCTACTTCGTATTTACTAAATAAACCTGCTATGATTTTCCAGCTCAAATTTATTTGATTTTATCTGATTATTTAACTGGAGTCTTTCAGTAAGCATCAGACCATTCATCTAAGACAAGCCTGAAATTCACAAATAGAAAGGTGCAGTGGTACCTTCAAGCAGCACCACACACAGCAAAAAGGTATTTCATCCTAACAAATTGTCTGGGAGAAAAGCCAAAGAGACCAGGGAATGCTCCAGAAGCACAGAAGTAAATTGCCTCTTCGAGTCTCTAGCACAGGCAGCATACAACTTTGCATTTCACTTTAGTTCCCAATCATACTATCTTTCTCACAGGCATTCAAATACATTAGTCTGTGCCTTATCAGATCCTGAATTAGCATTGTAGAAAAGCTCCTAAGTCTGAGAAATGTAGTTCAGAGACGTTTATGGGGCTGTAATGAGTACTGACAGATAAGCCACACTCAGGCAAACACACTTGCAACTGATGTCTGGTTTAACACAATACAGCCCTAAGCCTTCATAATACAGCATAGGAAACAGAATCCTCCCATCACCTACTACTAATTGCATCTGCAGCGGTCAGGGGTTGAAAGAGAAGTAAGCAGATTAATTCTATTAGTCTGTGCAATAGTATCCCAAGGGGACAAGGGAAAATCCCATCATTTAAATCAGGACTGGTAGACGCTGCTGGGAACGATGTTACATACTAGTAGGGGATTAAGAGTTTGGACTAAAGGGCCTCATTTTTTTCTAGATCTGGTTTCCATGAGTCATAGCAATTGGAACTGCAAAGCCTTTGTGTTTGTTTTTTTTTCACTTACGGATGACCTGAAACATCTTTCCGAGTTGAAAACAACATTATTAAATTAATTTCATACTAAACCCCTTCTCCATAACATGCATGCCTTTATTCCTCTTTTTTAAATAGTTTTCATTTAAATTAAGGTATTTCCAACACAAAATTATTTTACAACACAAGATCTCAGGATTGTCTCATTAATACCTTGTATACAACATTTTTTTTTCAAGCATACTCTGCCCATGCTTTTAACCTATATTTATCTCAACCGTATGGGCAGTCTTGATCCTCTGAAAGTACATTTTTGCTGAGAAATGCTCCCCATGCTGTAAATACATTGTAAGGTTACATCCCTACAGACATGGCAGGCAGTGGTGTCAAGGTCCCTCTCGAGCCAAATTAATGGAAAAAGTAATATGCTCAATCCAGTGCAGGTGAGCTGGAGCATCAGAAGTACTGTCTGCTTTACCTGTGTGCTGCTTTGAGGGGACAGACTTTCAGGAAAATACTTGTTCTCCTCAAGAAGTCAGGCTGTACTGAGTATGCATTGGTCAGGATCCTTGCTTCAGGTCTCTAGCACTGTGATTGAAACCTGTCAGAAACAGCAAGAAAAATACATAAGACACATACTGGACCTGAGCAAAAGACTGCCACCTTGTTTTACTTCCTCCTGCTTGGGTAAAGACCAACTCTTTCTTGTACACCTGAAGGAAATGAGGGGAAGCATCTCTCAGTGACCCTGAAGACCCTGTCAAGGTCAAGACTAAAGGCAAAATCTTCTTCTTTAGCTTCCAGTTCATTAGGTGGACCAGAAAAGGGCTTTGACCAAAAGGTAGGAGGACAGGACTATTTCCAGAAGAATAAGAAAGAAGGAACAGAATTGCTCTGCATCTTTCCCTCTTACTCCTTTGCACAGCAGAGGAGAGTCATGCCCAGGAAGAGATGCTGTTAGTCCCCAGAAGGCAAGTTCCAGAACACAGGATGGAGTAGTGTGTGATAAAACATAGGTAGTTAAGTGTTTAACACACACACCCTTTCTGTATTGTAGGCAGCAAGCATGCACACATCTGTTCACCTACTGGACAGATGTTAAAGTACCACTTACTCTGAATGGAGGGAGCCAGAAACGATTGAGGATGTAAAAGACAAGGTGATGGAGCTGAGAGGCAGGTAAGGGCGAGAGGAGGACACTAACTGGTGTTCAAGGGGTGAAAACAATAACGCAAATGAAAGAATCTTGCCTAAATCAGAGCCTGCAGAAAGGCATGAAAAGCCAGTGGGAGAGGAGAAGGGATCATGCCAGGTTATGTCTGTTTTCTCCTTGCAGAAATCAGCCAGACACGGGGCACAGAGGTGGAGCCATCACTTTAACTGAGCAATCGTTCCATAACAGCTCCTCTCTGGAGAGCAGCAGCGAGTCTGGATCTCATTCTCCCTGACAGCTCCAGTTCAGATATGAAGGTGGCGCCATGTAAATCCATTTCGTGATACTAATTCTGTCCTCTCTGGTCTACCTTGTTGTTTTGCTTTCTTTTGAAGCTCAAATCCTCTGCCCTGCCCAGCCACTTCAGATCTCAGGGCCAATACCAACTGCCCAAATGAAACATCAGATAGCACCTCTGACCCCTCTGCATCACACAATGCTTAGCACTTCCTTCAGGATAAAGATGAAAAGCTGGAAGAGAAGGTCTTGTCGCAGCAACTCCACCCTGCAGCACCGTAAGACACTGAGACAGGGCTGCAGCAGGACATGTCAAGCTCCCCTTCTCTGTCATGCTGTCTGAAGATGACAGCCATACTGAGCTGAACTGCCATTTGTCAATCCAGGGATTACAAAGCCACCTACAAGCCAGCTGGAAAGTGCTAATGTCACACCAGACCACATGAAAGGAAATTCCTCCCACGCACAGGGTATCAGCCCTCTGTCAGCAGCTCCCTGCTCCCCAGTGCAGAGGTGTTATTTCACACTTCCCCATGATGAGAGAGAGGGATTAGTGGAACACAGGAGCATTGGTGAGGAGTGCTCTGCACCCTGGACAGTCATCTGACATGCAATACAGGGGCAGCACAGTCTAGTGAGCAGAGCAAGGGCCCACCAAATTGTACTTAGGCTGGTGTTCTCCCTGGCCGTGTCTCCGTTGAACTCTTTCAGCACTTTCAGCTGTGGTTCATCCTCCCAGGGCTGTTTGCTTACCAGACTCTGCTCTGTACAACCTGGCATTTCAAATACACACATACCAGCCACATCCTGGCTTTTTTGAAGGGGTAGGGCAAATATTTGAGAGGTGCAAGTGCTTGCATGTAGAAAATGAACATCCATACACTTCTGCACAGGACAAAGTGCCTGCTGCCTAACAAAAATATATCCTATTGAACACAGTCCTAGTCCCTTCAGACATAAGGTATTGGATATTAATTCCCAGCCTTTGAAGACAGTGAGGGGAAAAACAGTTTATTCAAGTTTGTAAAGTAAACTGAAACCACAACACGGAAAGTGTCACAGGCAGACATAGAGACAATCATCAAAAATTTGATTCAATGGCATCTTTAGTAGCAATTTTCCCTTTCCATTATGGAAGAACAGTCCTGTCCATATAGGCAAACCCCATTCATCCCCTATTACTATTCCAGCTGATGCATCTCTGTGATCAGAAGCAGAGGGTTCTAACATACTTTGGGTCACTAATAATGTATTTTGTCTTCTGTGTGTGCTTGCTCAGATGAGGGATTTCAATCATCCCTATTCAAGGAGCATTAAGAAACACAAGATATATCAGGTTATATAAATCCTCCTCTCCAGTGGAGGATCATGCCTCTCCTCTCTCCCCTGTTTTGTTTATTTGTAATCCAATTGAAAGTGTCTCAGGCAGCAAGAATATTTTCCTTACTCTCAGCAGACTCCAGAAGAGTCTGATAGAGACCTGTCTTGTTGCATGCATAAAGTCTGTCTGGTTTGTTTTTTTAGAAAATGTGATTCCTTAGTATCTCAGCAGAGCAAAAGCAGTAGCATGTGAGAAATGTGAATAGAGTAAACAAAAAGCATACTTCTTCTCCAAGACTGATGCAGAGAGACAGAGATGGACAGCAGCACTAGAGGATCCAACACTCCTCTAGCCTGCAGGTGAATTTTCAATAGAGGAGTAGGCCCAATGGACTATGTGTCATCTGGGCTCAATACATTTTTAATATGAAAACAAAAATAAACAAAAGCTTAATGTGGAATTTCTCCCCATTGTTGCCTCAGTCTTACATTCTCTCTAATCAGTGCTGGCTGCTGTCAGAGACAAGACCCTGGATTAGACATGACCTGACCTGGACTAGCAGCTCACGGGTGCTGCTCCCACAGCACTGCACTGAGCCCCACACCCTTGGGGCTTTAGACTCTGCGGCTCCTGAGTTTGATTTAAGGGGCACAATTGACTCTACTGGAACTTAGTTTCTAAAAAACAATGTTTCTTTTAAATCCAACCCTCATCACAGCTTTCTGCCCACCTCAGTGTTTCTGTGCTTTGGGGCCCCAGTGGTGGTATATTTTGCAAATGACTTTTTTTCCCTCCTTATATATTTGTGCAACCACACACATGGGTTGTACAAAGCCACTTAATCAAGCATAAGCAACAAGAGTTTGCACTACATACTAACACAGACATGAGGAGGAACACAAAGCATTCCTGTTTAACATTTTATGCACCAGAAACAACACCAAAACAGATGTAAAGCAAGCCAATTCCTCATTACTTAAAACAACACAAATCTTTGTGCATTAAATACAAGTGAAAGGGAGCTGTGGAGTTGGCATTAGCTTGACAGATGTTGAGATGAGCTGCACCAGAACCCAGTATCTCAGGCTGAAACAGTGCATGTTAAAAAGGCTTCTGCTTATTGTTTGATATGTGTATTTATTTACATAGACAGCTTGCTGACATGCTGAAAGGTTGGGGAGGGTGGTGTAGGCTGGCATTTTAAACTCTCAGCAGGCATTCAACAAGTGGTTTGTTATCCTTTGGTCATGTCACAAGCTTCTATTTTATTGCTGAGTGGTGTAGCAAAAGAGGGGAGCAGGGAAGGAACCAGGATCCCCTCCACTGTGCAGACTTGACTCCCCTCCAGGAGCTTGCCCTTAGCACACAAGGCAGCATTTCCAAGCTCAGCCTTCACAAGCATGTTGCCTCTAGGGCTCACCCTCCAATTTCTGGGGCCTTTGATACAGACATGAGAAGAGTCTCTGAAAAGCCAGTCAAGCACAGCTCCTTGAGCATAAAAAGAGATCTTTTTTAACAAGAAAGAAAATTAATTAAGTGGATAAAATCCCACAGGTTGGAACAGCAGCTGAGGAATTATCTTTCTATCAGGTTGGTAATGAGGACTAAAAAACCTCACACAAACATTAACAGCTTCATATAGGCTCATTGGCATTTCAGATCAGATGTGAGATTTGGGATTCCCAGGAGCACCAGAGGCAACTCCAGTTACAGACCAGACTATGGGCAAAATGCATTTTGCCCTGCTGAAAACAGTCCTGTCACAATGTCTGAAAATTAAAAGTACATATCTATGTACGCAATACATTTTTCCCACAGAAATTATGCCCAGTGAGAATGTAGGTCACAACATCTAACGCCTCAGGTTGATCTGACTCACCTCTGAAACCTGAATTTAGATATATAAGTGTGTGTGAGAGTTCTTCAACATGCTTTGGGGAATAGCCAGCACACATCTGGGTGAACATCAAATTACATGATCAGACACTGGCCAAATCCACCACCTCTACCCTATAGGATTCATAGAATCATAGAATATGCTGAGTTTGGCAGGGACCAATCAGGATCATGGAGTTCAACTCCTGGCCCCATGCAGGACATCTCACGAGTCAAATTATGTGCCTGAGAGTGTTGTCCAAATGTTTCTTGAACTCTGTCAGGTTTGTGCTGTGACCATTTCCCTGAGGAGCCTGTTCCAGTGCCCAACCACTCTTTCCTAATATCCAGCCTAAACTTCCCCTAACTCAGTTTCATGCTGTATCCTTGGGTCCTGCCCCTGGCCACAAGAGAAAAGAGATCAGTGCCTGCCCCTCCACTTCTCCTTGTGATGAATGAGGTTTCCCCTCAGTCTTTTCTCCAGGCTGAACAGACCAAGTCACCTCACTCCTCATATGGCTTCCCTTCACTGGCCTCCTTCGGACAATCTTTGCAATTACAATTCTTGCCTTTCTTATATTGCGGCACCCAAAACTGCACACAGCACTGCAGGTGAGGCGCTCCCCATGCCGAGCAGAGCAGGACAATCCCCTCCCTTGCCCAGCTGGTGATGCTGGGCCTTCCTGGCTGCCAGGGCACTGCTGACTCATAATCCACTTTCTGTCAACCACAACCTCCAGGGCTCATTCCTATGGCACTGCTCTCCAGCCTTTTGTTCCCCAGTCTGTCCACACATCCAGGGTTGCCCCATCCCAGGCACAGAATCTGGCACCTGCCCTTGTAAAACTTCATATGGTTGGTGAATGCCCAGCCCTTTGATTTGTCAAGGTCTCTCTGCAGGGCCTTTCTGCCTTCGAGGGATTTGACAGCTCCTCCCAATTTAATGTTGTTGATAGACTTACTTAGTATTCCTTCAAGTGCTGCGTTCAAGTTGTTAATGAAGATGTTGAGGAAAACTGGGCCAGGGATGGAGCCCTGAGGAGCCCCACCAGAGACCAAATGCCAGCCTGATGTCACCCTACTCCCTTTAAGTCTGTGAGAGCCAGTTTCTCACCCATTATAGGATGTGTTTATCCAGCTGAGTGCTGGATGTTTTGTCCAGAGAGATGTTTTGTCTCTCTGTGAGAGACAGGTACCAAAAGCTTTGCTGAAGTCCAAAAAGATTACATCTACTGTCTTTACTAGATCAGCTGGGTTGGTTACTGTGTCTTAGAAGGAAACGAGGTTTGACAAACACCACTTTCCCTTCATGAAGCCATGTTAGCTGTGACCAGTGACTGTGTTGTCCTCCAGGAGTTTCCACACCAACACTGCTGGCTGCTTAACTGTTAACACTCACAATTACTATTTAATGCTAACAAAATAATACAGATTTTTTTTTTCCCATACCCTGAAATGGAAAAACTACCTGATCTGGGACCAATGACAAGAATGGCAATCACGTTCATGGTAACCACTGCGATAGAGGATCCTACCACAAAGAAGCCATGTGGCCTACTGAGCACCATGCTAAACTGTGACAAAGTTACATTTCAGAAATATTTCAACTTCCCTGGCAACTAAGGCAATGGAATTTGTCCCCTTCCCCCAAAAAGAGAAAGGAAAAAAAAAAATAGTGAACTACTAGTCATCTTTCCCCAACATGCCTTTGCACATATTCGTGCCCCTTTGTAACTGTTCATATCACAAGGGTCCCTAGAGGTCCTGCAGAACCAAGCTTCTTACTATGTGCAACATAAAAAAGCTCCCTGCCCAAAAAGCTAGCTGATTCAACAAATAAAAAGCAGGGGAAAAAAATAGTATTTCCCTTGTTACAGATGGGAGGCAGAATCCAGAGAAATATTGTCAGTAAAGATCAGGCAAGAAGCCAGTGAATGAACTGGGAAGAGAACATCTTCAGTCTCAAGTTTATTCCTCCAGTGTGAAGATTACTGTTTCTTCCTTTCTTGTTCTCCTGTTTTTCCCTGACATTTGTTCCTTTTACAGCTTGTAAAGTTCATCCTTAAAAGCAAAGTTGACAGGCTACTGATGGGAAGGATATTTAGGAATTCTGATGCAAATAGGCACAAGGAATACTTAGCTGGCACCCAAATATTGCCCCAAAGAGGCCAAATGTCCACCGTTTAAATGAACAAGTGCTGGCAGGGGCTGTTTTGTGAAGTTTTTTAATATACCTGTTCATGGGGCCTTCAACTCTAACTTAGAACCACTCTCGTGCAGGTACGTACAAGGTAGATGTTTCATATATTACACATGTGTTATCAGTCAATACATGACAACCCTACCAGATGAAAAAATTATTTGGAAATTGCATGGAAATGAAAGATATCTCTTTCAAATGTTTCACTAATTAGCCAGACTTACCAAAGGCTAAGGATAATGGAGTGTTTCCTCCATTATCTGCCTCTATGTCTGCCTTTCATTAATTCAAATGCCCTCTGTGCCCTAAACCTATTGCAAGAAGAAACCAATTGCACTTCTGAGCAACAGGATTAAATTACCTGCCCCAAGGAAGCAGGTTGCCTAACAGAAGCATTTGCAATATTAATAGCTACTTCAAATAATTTTAAATCATCATTTAACAACCATCATTACTTCCTCAGTTTTTCTTGAGTTTGAAATATCTGTAGTGCATAAACAACAGTCAATGAGACTGTTTTTCAAGTTATTTTTTTCTTGTTTGACTCAGAAATGATGCTTTCTGTCAGCCTGAATTGTTAATTTAAGTTTGCTATTGCTGCTCTCTCCTCTTTCCTTGAATAAAGGGCTGGCTGATCCCTGGGATAATGCAGCACAGCACTTGGGTTTTCACACTCAAGCTGTCACTCTATTAGCTCTGACAATCTGGCAGTTTTCTATTCTACTTTTTAAAGGCTCTTATCTATCTCTTGTAGCTTTTTCCTCAGATTCACCTGAGAAGGCACATTGACAATTTTGGACAGGATGTTCCTAGAATTACAGGAGCATCTAAGGGGACAAAAAAGCCAGACATTCAAGGCAGCACACTCTGTATGTGCAGCAGGGGTGTATGTCTATTACAGCAATTCAAACATCTGCTGGTAATGAGGTTAGTTTGGAAAGGCTTTGATTCCTGCCTAGGGAATTTAGTGTCATTTGCTTGCTCTATGAGAATGCCACGGGCTTCCTCATGCAGTGTTAGATCCAAATATACTTTCATATATTACAGGGTTTTATGTATAATGCATGTGTGTGTGATTCAGGTCCTTCAAAAGATGATTTCCCAGTGAAAAAGCTAATACAGAATGGAGCACTTCGCAGAGTTGTATAGCTCTTCAACTTTCCTTTGGAATGTGTCATTAGTTCTGCATAACTGATATCTCTGTTTTATCTTCTCCAGATCCCCTTTCTTTAAACAAACTCCAGATTCCCCCACCCCCTCAAAAAGTCTCCTAAGTCCTGATTGTTTTTCTTGAAACACACAATAATTTTAAACGGCTTAGCAGGAGTATTTCAAGAGGAAAAAGCACACAAAACCCAATAATCAAGTGATAAAGGCCAAAGAGAAAGCCACCGTGAGTTATGGAAAAGGACATGCAATGTTGTTCCATTATCCTCTTGAAATGAAGAGTTAAATCTTGCAAAATTCCAATCCAGTCCGTGCTACTCCACCTAAATCCTCCTGACCACAGCAACAAAGCCATTATATAGCACACGTCTTGGCATTCTCATCATGCTCTGAACATGTAGCACATGGTTCAAAGGTTTTGGTCCTTCGAAGTAATAAAACTTGTGATGAGCACATGAAATCAAATTTCTAGATGTGAAGAGAAAAGAAAGTTGATTTTCCAAGTTACATGGAGGAAACCACCCTCTCGCCTCAAATCCTTCTCTATAACCTCCCCTGAGTGGGTCAGGTCACCTTGCCCACAAGTTACATCATTTCTGCATCACCTCAGTGTCCAACTCCGTGCTGTTCTTAACTGCTTCTTCCTAGAGTTGGAGGTAGCTCTGGCTGTGCACGGGTACAAATAAGCCACAAGGAAGTTTGGATTTTTGCAAATTACTGAACTTAACCTCTAACTAAAGGCTACCATGGAAAAGTACAGTGCAAATACACCACCTAAGTCAAATTAGAGCAACTTTAAAAATTATGATTAAGTAAACTTCCTTGGAACATGCAAGGCAGCAAAGTCACACACCACAAATGGTAGTACAGTTTAACTGGCTTGGATGAAAATCACGCTGTCATTGTGCAATAGAGCTGTCCATGGCAGAAAACTGAGTAAAGTCAGAGCTGAGCCCTACAGAAATAGGTACTAAATTTTAAAGTATCAAGAATCAGATGCCAAAAAGTAAATACTATTAACAATTTAAATCTTAAAAGCCTCAAAAGGGTTTGCTCTCTCTGCACAAGAGAAAGGCAGCTATTAATGACAGAAAGCCCGTAACTGGAAGGAACTAAGAACATACAGAATCTGCCAAACAAAGAGCAGCACAAGATAAAGAACTCTAAGTTAACACCAGGCAAAGACATCCACCCATCCTATTCTTCTCCCAGAAAATAAAAACAAAAAATTGTCGTAAGAGCTGTGTTTTTCTTTTCCCCTTCTACTCTCTGTATGTTAAAAAAAAACCCAAACCAAAACCCCAAACAAACACAAAAAACTTTCTGATCACCAGTCTTTCAGGAAAGAACAATTTTTTTTGTTCTTTTGACAGAATTTTTTCCTGGAATTCTGTGTTAAAAATGGTCAAAACTTCAAAACTTTTCAATGGTCCAAAAGAAACATGGCTATCAGTAAAAGTATTAGCAACTCCAGCACATGTTAGAAACATAGGAATGAGGTAATTGTTTTTTTAGCTAAGGGTCAATATAGCTGGGTTTTTTTATAGCATTTTGTATTGTGTGGCATTCAGCAGAATTACAGCACATCAGAATGGACTAACTAGGGAGAAGGCAGGTATCAATTTCTTGATGGTACTTTCTGGTTATGGTGCTTTTAAAGACTCACACCAGCTTTCATTACTAGGACATCTTCCCTTTTGGCAAATGCTTTTGACCATGGCAAATGCATCTTTCCCCCCAACCCATCCCACTGTTTTTCTCTTCTGTCCTCTCATTCAGCTGTTTTAAGAGTCAGTAATCAAAAACAGTGTAGCATAATGGAAGTTGCAACTATGGAGCTGCTCATGCAGCTTAGATCAAGGACAATTGTTATTATACGGCACAATACTCTGGAGATTCTGCAACAACTCTGGATGAATCCCAAAGGATCTCACAGAACTGGAGAAACGGAATGTCACCCCTCTGAAAGCTGCAGTAATCAAGCTCTTTGGCTCACTGTCCCAATGTGTCAGTAAAGAAACATCTCTCCCCAGCTTTCCCAGTTATTAATACAGTCATTAAAATGTGAGACAATGTTTTCTGTTGTAAAAACACTGTATTGTCAGAGAATACCCTTTTGGAGGACTCAGGCAATTAGAGAAGGAGCAATTCTGAGCCTTGAACACAAGAGAAGGAGGTCTGCCAAGGAAAACTACAATTCCATTGAAATTGAGGGCAAAACTCTGTGTTGCAATAAGACCATAACTGTATCCCAAACAGATGCATAGAGGCCAGCTTCACAAAGTTTTAGAAGTGGTCAGTGGTTTGAGAATGCATGAGTATAAATGTCTCAGTCTGGGTATTCAAGCCTCCTGAGGCAAGAAATACTTAGCTGTTTCTGAAAAACCTGGCCCTCTGGAAGTGTTTCAAATGAAGGCAAAACAATCTGTCCCACTTTCAAAATCTTAGATGCCACTGACATAAATGGTGGGACTTCTGCCTTGTTCATTAGCCCACAATTTTAGAAGTGTTCCCAAAATGCTGTACATGCTGATACTCCTGTCTTTCCAAGCCTGGTCATCTAATAGTCTGTAGAAGCCAAAATACAACTTTTTACCAGCTTGAACAATAAAGAGGGGTTCTGACTCTCAGGTTTCCTCCTGACAAGCGGGACCCAAGGTTATTCCTTCCAACCAAGATTCTGCATTCTGTTTTTCTATTAAAGAGCTGCTTGCAAAGATGCCTTGAAAGTAACCATGGCCTTGTCTTTTGCCTGACCCTCCCCCGTGCTTTTTTCTATAATTTCAGCTTCAATTTTTTTCAGCATTTCAATAAAGGGCACATCTGCAATTCAGTGTTTTGCACCAGCCTAGAAAACAGTGAAACTGACAGGGAGAAAGAAAAGACCAACACTACTTGTAAAACAGTTTGGCAAAGGCAGTGTGAACTAATACAAGCCTATTTGCCTTACAGTTGGCAACAAGAACTTTTACTAGTACTTAGCTTTTAACTGCAGCATTCCACAAGAATCTAGAGGAGGAGGTCCTGTCCCAACTAATTAGGTAGGCATTGCCATCAGGAAAACACGACAAGGAAACAACTGCACAGAAACTCTCTGCTGCATTATTTGTCTTGGTCTCTTGGGCCACACAAGCACACAAAAGGCTTCCAGATGAGCTGTGGGGTAGCTCCTAAGACAGCTGCTCTGGATGGACAGCTGTATTTCATTTTGGGTAGAGTTAGATGTTTAAAGGCCATCAGAAAGCAGCTCTCAGCTGCAAGATGACAAAGAGCTGCTGCAAGGAGAAAATTTTGTTCCCTTTGACTCACCTGCTGCTTATAATCAATGATTACTGAAGTCGGCTCTAATGTCTGGCTATCAGCTGGCAAGATACAGCAGTCTGCACAGAGCTCAAGCTAGGACCATGGAGGAGCTTTCTATCAGAGAAATGTGTTTCGGGACATGGAAAGTGAGCCCAGCAACTGGGAGAAAGGACAAAGCCTTGGGAGGCTGTGAAACCTTGCTCTTTCACACCGATGGTGTAATTGAGATTTACAGCCTTTGAAAGGTTTCTCAACACTTGCACAGCTCCAGCCCATCCAGGCAAATTATAAGATTAAATCCAATTATCAGATTAACTCTTCCAAGGCACAAGAGCATCAGTCTCAAGACAGTAACGAGAGGTGTAGTGTGCATATCCCTCACCTAAGTACACCTCAGAGTGAGCTTGCCAGAGTTTTTACGTGCTCCTAAAGCATTCACAACACTCCATCTCCTAGCCACAGGAGAAACCAGCTGCATTTAAATTAAAGCCAGGTGGGAAGGAAAACTAAGGTGCAGGCACCAGCTGCCATCCCAGGTAAATGCAGTGAGAGCAATGCTACAGCACCAGAGTCTACAACTAAAGGCTTCTTTCCCTCTTGGGCCTCACCGTAGGAGCAAGATAAATGGAGGAAGAATTTGCATCACTTTGGGCTTTGCTTTCTCAATGTCTCCTCTGAACAGCTGCCACAGTGTCCTGCTGAAACCCAGGGCTAGTTGAGTCAAGGATCTCCTTTGACTGTCCTGTCTCCACAGCTCACTCTCACTGCAGTGGACTCCTGTAACCAGGAGTTAACTGGAGATGAAGGAGGTCAAACAAAATAATCAGTGTCAGCTCTGCCAAATGAGCTGGCAGCCAGTGAGACAAGAAAGCCCTCACTAAAAGCAATCAGAAGATGCAAGAACTACTCTCAGTGCCCAGTTAAGAGCTCCAAAGGGCCCTTTTCCACCTGCAGGTTTTTCCAGAGCACTGCAACCAGAAATCCCAAGCCAGACAAGAAGCTTTTCCAGGCAGACATTAAACATTCATTTGTAATAAACACCCTCCTGAGCCCCAGGGACCAGTGAGAGGTGTAGGGAAAACACAGCAAACAGAATCCAGAGAGGCCAGATGCCTTGCACTGTGGTTATTTGAATACGTGAAGAAAAATAATAGAAGTGTTTTGAAAATAGTCCAAGCGGCAATGATATTTTTTATTCTGGACATTTTAGTTCTTCAAGGGCAGTTTCCCCTTATCTCTGAAAAGCAAGAGAGCATGGTTCTCACTGTTATTTTAGAAATGTGTACAAGAATTTTAAACATGCTCTCTGCTTTCCTTGGAGTGAAATGTCTCCACACTTGCAATCGTTTTTTCTCTACAGAGCAAGGGGCAGTTGGGGACAGCAGGGGAAAAAGGGATCTGTGAAACCACAAACCAAACAATGGGACAAAGAGCAGCTGGTTATTGCCCATTTAATGGCTCTGGCTTGTCCAGTTAGTGTTGGATTTTATTGGTCTATTGATTTTATATTCATGGCACTGTTGTTTTAAACAGAACTGTGGAGGTCTAGCAACATACAACAGGAAAAGTCTTGCAAAATCAAATGGAAGGACATATATAAGGCACTTTACACCCACTATTGAGGGTGGAAGTCACTATATGTAGTTTCCACAGCAAACTCTTATAACTCTACAATATATATGTACAAATTCTTCATAAAATTACTTAATGTCACATATGCCAAAAATAAATATTTAAATGATTAATATTTTGAGATCACAGAAAGAAGATGGGCAAACACAGTGAAACTAATAAAAATGCAGCAGAGTGCGTAGCAGAAGCTTTACAGCAAATTTGTTCATTTATGGTAATGTCCACTGTGAATTAGCATTTCCATAAATACTCCGTAAATAAGATTAAAAAGGATTGTTTCCATTTCAGCTGATAATCAAGTGCTAAAGAATGGCTGCAGAATAAGAATTTTGTAATTCAATGCAAATATTCGTGCAAGAAGCTAGATCCTATGAATTATATGCATTTAGTCAGGGAGCAGAAATACTATTGTGTGACCTATATGTCAAAATATGAACTGAATCGTGCAGCTGGAAGCTGAACACTTGAATACCAGCCACTGAATACTAAAAAGGAATTGCTTGTAAACAATCAGCAAACCAAGAAGCAATCTATGAATAATTTCAAGTAACTCTTGCAGTTGAAAAGTCATTTGTTATAAGTTATTTGTAGACGATTTGTCAATAGAACTCACGTAAAAATGTATTTTAAAATTTCTACAAATTATCATGTAGATATCAAAAGAGCATTTATGATTCATCATGAAAAGACATAAGTAATTATACCAGGGGCTGAAAAGGCATTTTCTTTCTTGTATTATATTGTGCAACCAATCAGGTGCATTAGAATAATACTTTTAGTTACAATTCTGCTGATCCCCAAGGCATAAGCCATTAGTGTGTGATGGAGGCATGATGATGAAACTTGATGGCTGAGTAATCTGATTCGCTCTCACCAAATCTGAGCAAGACCTGACGTCAATGAATCTGTACTTGAATGTACTAATGTCATTATTCAATTTCATTCCTGCAGGTGACCATACCAGATAACAATTTCATTCTCTTGATTTGGAGAAGAGCAGTACCCTGTGATTCAATACACAGCACAGTCCTCTTTAATCCTTTAAAAATTTAAAGCACCTGATTTGCCACTGTTGTGCGGTTGGGAAAAAAATAGATCACAAGCCCTCCTAGTGATGTATTTTCCAAGAGCTAAGAGCTGCAGGACAGGGGTCTCAAGCTGTACATGACAACTATAAGAAGAAGATTGGTGACCTGCCTGAACTGCTAAATCAATTATTTGTTGAATTTGCCACAATACTGCATGGACAGGCAGCAAGCAGTCACCAACAAGCCTCGGTCTCCCAGGTTCATGGCAGCAGTTCCGGATGGAAAATTCGTGAGCCTCCCAGTTCACGAGAAAAACAGCAGGTTATGGAATACAAGGAAAGCTGGCCCTGTTCAACTTAATAAGATTTACTCCAGGAGCAAAAGGAAATACATTTTTAAGAAGTGTCTTATTCTGAAAGAAAATTCCTGGAGCCACAGATCTTGTAAAAACACTAGGTTTCCTTAACCTCAGTAATAAAATGCAAGGAGCCAATGTTGCTGCAGAGATACTGCAACACTTAAAAATTATTTTATCATTCTGCTTCTCCCTTCGATTTTGCACTTCATTTGATCTTCATTTGGTTATTACACCAGTTCCTCTACTGCTGTAACAATGGAGATCAGTACGTGACATCCTTTGTTTCACACAGAAGCCTTTGCTTCCTTCCTCTTGACCTGAAATTAGGAGCACTGCAGTGGATGGTCCAAGGGGAATGAATCACATCAACTAAATAACCCTGTTTGCTAAATCACAAACCAGAGCAGCAGAAGGGCGGAAGCAACCTCCCTCCCACAGAATTTGAGTGGTTTGTGATTCTACATTGGGTCACGGATTCCTTTGGGGTTTTACCACCTGCCTCTCCTAAAAAGTTTAGATTGATACTTGTTACACCTCAGCAGCACAACATATCTCCAAAGCCTTCCATGAATTACACATCTGGGGAAATGTTAGCAACCATGAGACTTGATGCATTGCCTGTGTGTTTTACAAGTGGTCTCAAACACTCATACTGTTTCCTTCAAGTCAGGTACTAGACCAGGAGAAGAACTGGCTCTCAGGTGCGTCTCGATAGCTCCCTAAAAGCAGGAAGGTAACCTAAGTAAATGGTTACCTTTTGCTAAATACTGCTTTTCTCTGCAATTACACCTCTCCTTGGCCACATGAGCTTTACTGGCAGTAAATGTTATAACAAGGACAGATAACAACCTCCATTAGCACACCAGTGGGGTATAACGAGCCTTCAGACAAGATTGATGTATTTGGAATTGAGAGAGAGACAAAGTAATTGAAAAGGACAGGAGAGCTGTCACAAGTACACTACGTGTTTGATTTGGAGTCCAACATTTTGGAAATGGCTCTGGCATGGTTGTCTAGTCAAGATTAATCACACTTCTGCCAGCACTCGGCTAGGCTTTTGTGATGTCTCTTCCCTGGAAACTCTCTTCTCCTCTTTGGGTCAGCAGTTAGAGGAAATCCTAGGAAAACAAGCGCCTCCTTTGGGGCTGTATTTAAGCAAACAGACAGCTCCTCCTGAACAAATGCCACTGTCATAAAGACATCCAAATCATTTCTCAACATTTCACAATGTGTTTAAGGAGGAGAGGTGCTGTCAGGCTGAAAAGCTCAGGCAGCAGGCCATTAGGAGCCAGCCACGCTTCTTGAGGTGACTGACCGTAACTCTTTTCTGTACAGTTCTTGCCCTCCATCTCTCAGGATAAAGTAGCAGGGTAGCTGTTTCACAGCCCCCAGCTGCAGAGGCTGGGCAGCGTTTAGCCAGGAACCCCTGGAGCTCTCCCAGCCCAGGCAGGGCTAGAGGCAAGGAACATCCTAACCTCACCCTCCTGCTAAACTGAGCAACTTTGCTGTCATGAGAACACCAAGCCAATACACCATAATTATGGAGCCTCACAGAAAATGCATCTTTTAAAGATGAATAAAACATCTTTCTTACTTCTAAAAAGGAACTGTAACACTACCAGAAAAAGCAAGTAATTCTCAAAAACTTTACTCAGTCCTAGAGAAACAAACAATTTTATTATCTCTTCTCTCACTAATGTGCCCCTAACCTATCCCAGCTTCACAACTACATTTTCTCCAACAGATGGTCTAAGTGATTAACATAACTTTGCTAAACTTGGGGGAAGTGTTCTTAACATGTATTTATTTAGTTTCAAAGGCTGATGCTTCTATTTCAGATATGAGAAACCACATTTACATGTTTAAAAGGCTGCCTCCCCCAACAGTATCAATAGACCTAATAAAAGATCCAACCTACTTTTCTCATCAATTTTACCCAAGGAACTGACACTGATAGTTGTGTTGCAGTACTGCTCTTCCCACTGAATCTGCTTACACGTCTCTGCCGGCCTGTGTTCATATTTCAGTCAACAAAGGATGAAACACCAAAAGTAACAGCTTCCCCCTTGAAACATACCAAAGCTTTTTCTTGCTGTAGCATTTGTATTTGCTACCAGCACAGGTAGGATTGTGTCTTCCTCCTCTCAAGTCAAGTGCTCAGGGAGGAAGAGATCAGCAGGAGCCAAGCTTGCACTCACAAGCAAGAGGCCGTGCTTTCAAGTCCTTTGTACAGTATTTATAAAGTATTGATGGAAACTGAAGGTGGCAGCTGGTTAACATCCTCTAACACCACTACAGAACAGTTTCACCCAGAAGTTAGCGAGAGCCTCATAATTAATTGAGGCTGCAGAAGGAATGCAGGCAGACTGACTAATTACCTCCAATACTCTGGCCAAGACGCTTGCTGCTGGAACACGTGTTAGGGGATCTCTGGTGCTCACAAGCAGTCGGGATCTCTGTTTCACGTCTCCACTAAAGATGCTTTTCTAAATACCTAACACAGCTCCCTCAGCCAGAGCTTTCACTCTGTGTTGCATTGCTACAGTCATCACTTTCTTTTGCCTCGAACAGCACAGCCTTGCTCAGAGCTGCCATCTGTTCCTAGCAGCTCTAAGATTTACCTGATAGGTACTGACCAGCAGGAGAAATCAAGTGTGAATACTGAGGGCAGCATAAAATTATGTCAGAATTGCCACTGCCAGCCCTCCGAAACAATCAGAAAATCATTCTTGCACTGAGAACCTTGTAAGGTTCAGCAAAGCAAGCACAAGGCAAGTGGAGCAGGAATGTAAAAAAAAAAAAAAAAAAAAAAAAAAAAAAAAAAATCACATTCTTGAATGGAAGGAAAAAAATTAGTGAAATTTAAAACAAACTTTAATACAGCATTGGCCAAAATTCCTGCTAAAGGTACTTATGCAATAAATCAGCTTCTGATTTCTGCTTAACCTTGTGACCTTTTAAATCTGTACGTGGAAAACTCTCTGGTTAGAAAAATAGTAAAAGGAGAGATCAAGTTAAATAGTTCACCTGGCAAATATGCAAGAGGCTTAAAAACTACCAGCCTCATTTCCCCAGATTAATCTGCAGTGCAAATGTGGAGATGCTAATGATTTATTTCTCACCCCTCAGCACCAACTCCCTCTCGGTCTCTTTAAGACAGAAAAATGAATAATAATAATGATAATAATAACAAATTTATGTGCTCTTTTCATCAACAACTCTGAGCTCTCATTTCTGACTCGGTATTAAAACATCAAAAACAAGCTCCCCATCCCCCATCCCACAGGGTGATCAATGATTCTTTGCCACTTACAGAAGATCTAAAGAGGCACTTATTACATTTATTATGTTACAGTCACCAGCACAAATTCTTTTCAGAACATAGTAATCCTGTCCACGTGACACTTAGCTCCCCAGTAGGTCCATTTGTAGTCAGGTTAATAACCTTCATATTATGTAGGTAAAGGAAGATTAACTCTGAATATGTTGAAACCGAATTTATAGTATGATACCTCCTCCTTTTGTTTAGTTCTAGGCCCTGCTGGCCTCTGCCTAGGACTTGACAAATTTCATTTAATATTGTTGGCAAATGCTTCTTGACTGAGCATTTGGGATCAAAGAGTGTCTTCTCATTTCCTCTCACTGCAGCTCTGCTGGTCTAGTCTCACTTTAATTTGTCTTCCTAGTCCAGCAGAAACAGCTAGCAAGGAAATGAAAATTTTTCTTTCCCACTAGAAAGTCAGCTGTCAAAAATTTATTTCTAGGTTCTGTGTTTTATCCACACTGACTTCAGAGCAAAATACCATATTTTCAGAACATAATACCCTATTTCCAAACTTCAACAGGCACCAGAACTCCTATAAGCTAATAAAATCCTTGATATAAGATGGAAGAAGAGACTCTACCTTGCATTCCTAACAAAAGGTAAGTGTTTTTTCTCTCCTGTTTCTCCATCCTGAAACATTACCCAGCAGACGTGCAAGCACAGCTTGTTCTGCCCAAGTCAGGAAACCCTCAGAGTAGTGGCCTCCCCTTTGAATCAAAGCAGCAAAAATTCTCATTAGGTATCAACAAGGTAAGGAATAGAAGCAGCCACCTCCCTCCCCCAAGCAAGGGACCCAGCAAAGCTTTGCTGTCCAGCAAAATGGTTGTCCAGCAAAACATTTCCATCACATCTTTGCTCCAGCTTGTTCTCCTCGGGGCTGTAGTGTTGAGAGGCTTTTGTGCTGATAACGTGGGTGACATCCAGCTGCAGGCAAGAGCAACAGGGCTCATTCAGCACAGTGCAGAGACACCAGAAGGTGGTTGGGGAGGAAAAGAAATGGGGGATAAGAGAAGAAGGCAGCAGGTCCTGAAACGCTGAAGTCCTTTAACCTAATGAGGATTTTACAAATAGCAGCTATGGACCTGCTCAAAATCATAAACATCTGAATGGAAAACATGCTGCCAAATCCCACCTGCCACCATATGTAGAGCAACTAATCGCTCCTCCCCAAAGGAAATGGGAGCCTTGGATTTCAGGGAGTCAATCCTGTTTCCAAAATGAAACACTGATAATAAACAGCTGATAGTAAATGAAACCCCAAATAGCCATGAAACACAGAGCTACTCAGGGATACAGAGTCAGACTTCCAGCTCTCTACTTGACAGCAGCCACCAAGGACAAAATACTTGCTTTGAGTAGAGAATAGACTAAATCAGCCAGGGTATCATTTTTACGGGGTGCTGTCAGGAGTCTTGAGCTGGATTAGGCAGAATCCCTAATCCTTTTCCTCCATCCACTCCCGTCAGATCCTGCACTGCCAGAGATCCATTTTCAAGGATGTCTAAAATGAGATCTGAGAGGTGGAATTAGAACTTCCTTACCCTAGTCACCTCCTGAGATGACAGGATGTAAATTCACTGGCACCCCGGAGAAGGACCAGATGAGCACTGTCATCTGACATAGGCACAACAGCAGGATTTGAGTGGGCTAGAAAAACAGAGGCCTAGGTAGACAGGAAAGAAGGCTTTGCAAGAAACCTTCCCCTTCTGATTTTCAGATGTCGAACAGACTCAAAATCCTGCCACACTCCACCCCCTTCAACAAAGCAAGTTGGAAGGAGGAGAGGTTATTTGTTTGTTTTAGTGATTGCCTTTTTTTTTCCAATCACGAGCTTGATATTTTCTAGCCAAAAGTTCTTTTCAGATTAAACCAAACAAACAGACTCAAAGCATTAAAAGTCTAATCTTTCAGGTTTTAGATTTTAACATTTTGACTTCATAGAAATTACACAGAAAAGAGTGTATCCTCCTAGACCTCGATATAATTGGGAAGAAAAGACTCAGGCATTTAGGCAAAATGTGTATCACTGGCTCAAACTAAACTGAATAATCAGCAGAACTCCTAACCCCAGGCTGGCTGGAGGCCTGGCTTCCCCTATCTTAGACACTAACTACAGTCACTCATTATTATTCAGCACTGGCTCAGCACAGACAATACACACACTTAGCATTGTAAAAAAGCAAAGGAATGTACTCTTCCTGCCTCAGTGGATTTATTTTCTAAGGCCATCAATCTTATCCTGACACTTGGTACACGTGGCAATCAGCAGATAGATAACTGTCAAAGCACTGCATCCTTTTTACCTTTCTTATACTAAAGAGAACACAGCTACATTTGGTGACTTTTATGAAAACAAAGCTGGTCAAAACATTTTGAATTCAAACTTCCTCTCAAAATGAGAGAGGAAAAAAACACCCCGTGGTAATCTCTCATGGTTTTTCAACTCACTCTACCTGAAAGGCAGCTTTGAAGAAGATCATGTTCAAAGAATATTTGGAGCTAACAGAGAACAGCTTATGAGGAGCCAGCAGAGCTCGAAGCATTCTGATTCTCACTTGGTAAGGAGAGCTAGTTTTAATGTGATTGCTACAAAAGCAGAGACAGGAAACCCTCTGCAGGGCTGCCATGGGGCACTTCAAACTTGGTAGATCTGGTTCCCAATGTGTCTTAATTAAGGATTGGGTAAATAGAAGGAAACTTTGTGCTGACTTAGCCAAGGTAGTGACCTCAATGTGCCAAGCCTGTGCCATGCTGAACTGCAGCCTCGTACCTGATGGAGACCATGTGCCAGAGCAGTCCCCATGGCAGCCAGCAATTGCTCCACTTGGTGTGCCACGCCAGTGCCAAGCCATGCTGCAAAAGCAAACTGCACACTCCTCAGCATCCACAGATGAGGATGAGCTAAAGCCTTCATCTCACAGGGTAGATAGGAATAAACAGACCTGGTTTTTTTCTCCAAGATGTTAAATCTGTGATAATGTGCACAACAGAATGAAAGCAAGGGGAAATCTACCTCCAGGGAAGTGCTTTAAACTTTACTGGGAGGAAACCTACCTCAATTCCCACTTAAGGGAGCTGGAGGAAGCAGAGATCCACCCAAGTATGCAGCCACAGCAGTGACTACATTGCTACAATTTTCTCCAAGGTTTCTTTGGTTCTAAGAATCAGATTTATCCATTATGGGTATAATTTTTGGATGGCCAGACCACAACTGCAAACATCCATCAGTATGGTGCTGTCAGAATGCAAACAACCTCCTGTTGCTCCTGAACACAAAGTCTCTTTTTGCCAACAATTTTTCCCATCCTGTGGGAGCATTCAAGCGTAGCTAACAGCTACCCTAAATTAACATGACTGTAAACCCCATATATTTAAACTCCTCAGTTTCTGAGGCAAAACATCTAATGACTTTATTTCAAGGAGAGCAGAAAAGGATAGCAGAGTAACTAAAAAGAAAATACCTTGCAATGCAAGGAGATTTCTATCCCTCTTTGGTCTTTGTTTAAATATGTAGTATAGAGAAGAGCCCAGATCAAAGAAAAGAGAGAGACGTAGGTCTGGATGAAGTTCACTGGAAAGCCTGAAGTTTTTACTCTCTCACAAGACACTGGATTTACTCTGTGGGCAATTCCTTCTTTCTCTCCTCTCTTTCATCCCATATGTTGCCTCTGAATTTGAAAGGCTCCCTGGTCCCTCCTGTAGCTCTGTGCCACTTCACCCTAGCCATCTTAGGCAGAACTGAGTTGAGTTTGATGCCTCCTTTCCTAGCACAAGCACCATGGGTGCTGCCAGGCACTTTAAAGAGGCTGGGGAGAGTGGCTTTTATGCCCATCAACATCTTCTGGAAGAGGAGTATGCCCTTTGGAGCCTGTGGGCAGCCACACCAATGTGACATTGAACTGGTGTGAAATTGTCAATTTAAAAGTTGAAAAGAGACAGACCCCAGCCCTGGCACACTCCACAGACACAGTCAAAGGGAAGATAGGCAGTAGGTGAGCAGCAGTGTGTTGCCTATTTCTACCTTCCTCTAGGCACCAAAAGAAGAGATTTCTGGGCCTCTGCCCCATACATATGTCTGCAGAGGAAATACCACTGGGTGCTGCCTGAGCCCAACCACAGCCATCAGCGGAGTCACCGGCCCAGGACAGAGCCGGATTTAAGTCTATATTCAGACTGTGATTTCAGGTTTACATTTGGGTCCACACACTCTGGGCAGCAAACACATGAGTCTCTGGATGCCAAGTCCTGCAGGGAGGCGGCGCTGGCCAGGCTCCATCCCTGGGGCCTCAGCCCCAGCTCTGACGCAGAGCTCCATTGTGAGTGAGAGATCTCGGGGGAAATGCTCGCATCCGGGCAAACATCCCTTTTGAAAATCCAAACCAGTTATTAAGCCCTCGCTTTTCTGAGCAGGCTGAAGTACACAGAAAGTTAGAGTCCCAACTGGCAGTGTAGCAAATCAAGCACTTATTGATCATCAGGCCCAATGCAAGGACAGTTAGCCTCTAAAGGTGACTTGAAGGAAGGGTGTGCAGAAGATGAGCCTCCTTTCCATCTGAGGGTAACAACATCCTCCAACCCACTGAGCTGAGCCAAGCACTCCAGAAGCCAGGGTGGCAAATGACAGCATTATGCATCAGAACACAAATTATGTAAAATTATGCACACAAACACACAGGGGAGGAGGACACCCAACTTCTTCTCCCAGTTGTAGCATATATTAGCTCTTCAGCATGTGCTTGCAAACTCCTTAAAATATTTAAAGAGCATCTTTCTGGCCTTGCATGTTCCTATTTCCTCCCTGCCCTCCTCTTCAAGAAAATTTCTCATAGCAAAAATAGCACAAATAGCCAGCAATGAGAATATGCTACAGAATATAGGCTGGATTTCTGCTTGCTGGCTTCAGTTTCATAACCCGGTGGCTCCGTTTGCTTTCGTGGTGTCACTTCTGCTTTATGAGGGAGGGAAATCTCAGGTCCCCAGTGTGCAACTCAGGCACAACACTGTAAGTGTTTTCCTGTAAAGTGGTTCAGTCATATGCTCAGAAAATAACTAGAGCCAAGAGTGATTTTATAAGCTTAGAGTAGTCTCAAGCAAGATACAATGGCTTGGGTTGTGAAAGGCACAAAACACCATCTATACCCTTTGCCCTAGGCTCAATGTAGCAGTCTCTGACTGCTGACAACTGTTAACTTTAGTAGACTTTCTGTTTTTAAAACAGATAGAAATGAGTAAATGAGTAAACCATCTGGACAAGAAAACCTACTTTCCATGCCCATTAAACCTTAAACCCTTCCAAATCTTCTCCAGCAGCTGCAAGCATCTTCCCAATAGTTTCTGGGATGCTTGTTGGCAGGCTGCACAGCAAGCCACAGAAGTCTCTAAGGATTCCTGTCTCTCTCCCTGCAGAAGTAAAGACAGAGATTACATTTGTCAATTGGGGATAAGAAGTTAACAGGGCCGATAAGGTTAGACATGCCAAGTGATTCAGCAAACAGTTCTGGAAAGAACGATTAGATCTGAGCTAACTAAGTATGATAAATTCTGACTTTAACCCAATTACTTACAATGATTTGAGACATCTGGGAAGAGCTGAGCACTACAGCATTGTAATCAATGAATGTGCATGAAACTGGGCAGGCTCCCTTCCTCACTCCACCTCCCAAAGACATAGAAATTCAAGTTGAACAGTTTTTGAGGAAAGAAGTTCTCAGAATTTTTCTAAATCTAAAATCTCTGTCCTGATCATAGAAGGCTTTAGCAGCAGTGAAATCAAGATCAGTTCCTAGTTTTATTTTTAATAGCAGAAAATAAATGTGTCTAAAAGACTTCCATGGTCTGATGTTAGTAAGAAGCCAATAGAGACAAATGCTTGATCTCCACTCTGTCTAAAGAAAGCCTTTTCCCCCTACAAATGTCATCAACTGGAACAGTCAAAAGAAAATATTTGTCTCAGAGAAATGCTCTATATCTTTTTCTCTACCCTACAATCCAAAGACCCTGAGATCATTTTCTCCTCCAGTTAGTGCCTCCCCACGTTTTGTGCCTCTGCACCATCCTCCTGTAAGAGTGAAAGTCCCCCCAGACAGAGACCAGCCTGAGGCCTGGGGTTCACTTAAATCATAGAGACTTAATGCAAAGATCAAGGGGGTTTTGAAACCAAGACCATTTATATCAGATTTAAAAAACTCTAGCTAGGAAAATTATCCTGGTCTCCTAGCTGCTCACCAATGCATGACATTTAATAATAGCAAAGACAACAACTGTAGGTTAGGCCAAAAAGTTTCTCAGTCAAGTTGGCTTTGATGTACATGTCTTCAATAATAAACTCATTTGCTGTTCATGTTTTCGTGCTGAGGCCTTATCCAGAAGGAATACTGTCTCTCTGTTTTTCCCAAAGCATCTTTCATTTATGTCATGAAACCCATCAACCTAGGTTTTTTTCATCTAATTTAATTTGTGGTCCTGGCTTGTCCTAGCACCAAAATATTTCTTCAGTGTGTTGTTAAAGAGTATAGATACATTCACAGGAGCTTCAATAAGCTATTGTGGACGGGGAAGTTCTTGGGGAAATTGCTTGGAGAGGTTTAAAAGAAATTAATGCTCTTTTATTATTAGGACTCGTAGAACATAAATACAGCTCCCAGACATTTTTCCTTTTTCAAAAAATTCTGTAGTCTAGGAAAAGCCTTGAAGCTACCACAAACTGGCAAACTACAGACCCAAGGATTATTTTGTAGAAAAGAGTATGAAAATATTTTTATTGCATTCATTCAGAGCTACAGTGTTCTTGAATTATGCCGGATGTCTAAAACAGACCTGAATGTAAATAGGATGCACCAGTATGGCATGTGTTGAAATTAAATACAAAACATATGAAAGAAAAGTTCGCTTCAAGACTGTGCACTCCCTTACTGCACCAGGATTACAGTATCTTATGTGTATTCTCTCTTTGCAATGCTTTTATGAGCCAGGGAAACTGAAGACAGTACAGGGAGCATCTAAACAGAGCTCAGAGGTCTCTGGCTGCCCAGAAATCTCTGCACCCACATGCTTGTTCTCTGTGTGCCCAGGGTAGAGCCTGCCAGCAGCCCCACTAACGAGCCTCTTGGAGACAGTTCTTTATTAGTAAAAGCAGAACTTTGTGTTTCTAAGCCTAAATGACTTCCAGGCTAAGATAGCATGCAAATAATAGTAACCAGAATTCCTCCAAGTCAGCTGTGATAGACCCTGAAGCAGCACTATGCTCCTTATGTGTGCAGGTACACAGACTTAATTCAGGACCACCAGCAGAAGAACAGCTTAAGAACCAAAGGACCTGCATTTTTCCTAAAGAGTTTAAGGAATTTTGGCTAACCAGCAGATGAGAGAAGAAAACTTTGGATGGATAACATTAGTTGATTTAAAATATTTTGTATTTCAATCATGGTCAGAAATTTATTTACCATAGAATCAGAATATACAGAGTTGGAAGGGAAACATCTGGATCATCAAAAGTCCAATTTCTGGGTACCTCTGGGGTGCAAGGCAAAGTTGAGAGAAGAAATGAGTGTGAAATAGCACTAGCTAGAAGAATTATCCAAGAATGAACTACTGAGAGGCACAAGTAATGCATTATCTCCAGGAAGAGGGGTGTGGCATTAAAAATTGTGTGGGAAAGAAACCAGGAGAAATGATGAGTCAGCAAATAATCGGTTAAAACATCTAGCTTTAGCTGTGAGGCTTTAGCCTGCTCAAAATCATACTTGGAGCAGAGCCTAATACTCTCCAGCTGTTCCCTTCCACCATAAACTGAGGGACACTATTTTTGGCCAAAAAGGCTGGGGTAGACCCAGGAGAGCCCTATGGAAGTCCTAGAGGCAAGGCCATGAGAAACAAGCCAAACAAGGCGTGCAGCATTTCCTTCATTCCCCAGTTCTCTGGGTGACATGGACACCACTAGCTCTGCTGGGAACCAGCACAGCACTGCAGTTATTTCTGCTCTCTAAACAAAACTCTGTTGGCCTTGGGTGAGTGGATGCTTAGAGCCAAGGAGCAGGTGGAATAATTTTGTTTGGCAGTGGTTCAGATCTGGCAGTGCCTCAAGGGACAACAAACCCAAGCAATGTTCAAGGGTTTAACAGCACCCAGTCCAAGGCAAATTGTGAAGACTACAGAGTGGCATGAATTGAGAAGCTCCCATTAGGCAGCAAATGTGTGAGGGGTTCTCCTGGCAGGGCACAGGCAGACACAGCAGGTCCTGAGAGGAGGGGCAGAGAAAGCTGTGCTGACCAACTCTACCCCAGCCACCAGGATCACAAACCCAGCCTGCCACAGGCCCACTTGGTGCTGGCAGTGAATACAACTGATCTAAGGTGTCAAAAGCAGTTTCTTTATGAGTACAACCAAAAAGTAATGTCTGGGCAGCTTAGCTCTAAACATCAAATAAAGCCAATATCAACACCAAAGTGTTGGATTTGTCTATGCAGCCAGAAAAAAGGAATTAAGAGAGCAGTCTCCAAAGAAATTAAGCTGCCCATAACCCTGCTTACTGTCAATTAGAGCATTTGATGGCTCATTCAACTAAGGTCTAAGTATCATTCTGCCCTAGGCCTAAATTCCCACACAAGGTATCACATTCGCTTAGCCCTCAACTTCAAATTTTGCTAACAACTCTTCCTGCTACATGGATTGTTCCCATAGGAGAAAATTATTTTGGTAGGAGGCACTTAAATCCAGATCAATGGTTCTGAGGCTGTTTGGCCCTCTTCATTCTGCACCTTCTTTGCTGAACTCCTCAAGGACATTGAAGAAGACATTGACAGGAAAGTACGGAGAACTACATTTACAAGAATTCCTCGTAAGCACCAGCCTCTGAAAAACAGACTGGGATACTGCTGCTTATAGGAAAGTAGAAATTAATTCCTTTGGTATATTGCTTTCTCAAAGGACAAGAATAACTTTCTTTCCACTCCACATGAAGATTTATGGTGGGCTCTAATTCCCTGCAAAGGAGCAGAGATTACTCCATAAAGGATGGACATGGAAACTATGCAGACAAGACTGCTGTTGGGTTAACATTTACTTTAACTCTAATTTTCTAGTGACACATACAAGTGTTTGAAAATAATAAAGGTTGTCAAAATATTTTCCATAATAAACTCCTACGCACAGCACATGTACAAGACCAGCACAGTTTCCTACCCAGCTGGTGTTCTAGCTGCTACCAAGATATTATCTGATTGCTAAGATGCTAGTGCAGCTCGTGTGGGGGAGCCTGCCTTCTCACAATGGCCTGAAGCACTGCCCCTCCTTGTCCTTACATCTCTTAGCACGCTGAGTTCTGCATCCTCACAAGTGGTGACATTTGGGAAGCGGAGGATTTCTCATGTAGAGGTAACTAGTGATCCCAAAATTATCAACTACCCCAAAGCCAAGGCAGGGGAAGGCTCTGTATAGCTCTGTAATAAAGGCTGATGTATAATGCCTCTGGACAGACTGCAGAAGACAACAAGTCACAACTCCCCTGCATTACTCCACACTCACATGCAGGATGCAAGGGTAATGGGGATTTCCATTCTTGCTAAACACAGCAGCATGACAGAAAAAAAAGAGAATTTAAGATGTAGTCTCAATTTGAGAATGGCAGATTCATTCCCACTACCTCTTATATCTGGCTTGGGATACAAGCTCTGGAACAGAGATACTGAGGCTCTTTATTTCAGACCTTCATTTTATGCCTTAGTAAAGCTTCTTTCCTCCTCCTTCACCCCAGCCGTCCCCCCCCTCCTTTTATTAATTGGAGATATAAAAAGAGAAACAAACAAAAAAGTCCTCAAAAACCCATAACAGGGTGAGGCACCCATGCTTTCTGCCATAATAACATTCTCTAATTAAAACACAAAGCAGCCAGGGCTACAGGATTAATGGACATGGTTTCCTCTTTTCAAGTCTTGCCTGCTGACAGATCGCCTCATTCCTTCCTTGCTCTTGAACCTCTCAGGAAAAAAAATAATCCAGTTTGCTTATCTTACAGTGTGGGGTTGCCATGGAAACCGCATCCCCCTGTGAGATGCTCTGTCATAACATTTCAGCACTGTATGGAAGGCTTAAAGACACAGCATCCTCTACTCTGAGGCTCCTGAGCTAGCCAGAGTCTTTGCAGATGAGCAGCTGTCAAAGCTAGTGGAAGTCTAAAGTTGGGAGGGAGAGATAGAGAAGTAACAGTGGAAATATTCAGTTGCCTGGTTCTTTGCAAAAATCCTCTTTTTGCATTGGCAGTTAATTGACTAAGAAGTCCTTCAGTGTGGTGTAAGACACATTTTGCTCTTTGGAGAACCTGTCCCCTGATAGCTTGTTGAAAAAAAAAGAGTGCTGGCACCAAAACATAACCCATCATTCTACTATGGGGTAGCACAAAGCACTCTTTAGTCAGGGTTTTATGTCAGATTAGTCTTTGAGCCCTATTTCTCAGTCTCTTTGTAAGAAAGGAGGGGAAAAGTAGCAAGCACAATAATTGCCCATAATGGGAACAGGCCTCCTATAGCCTGCTCCTTAATTACAGGGATGGCTTCCAGGCTGTAATCACTAGGGGTCCAGATGGAAGTTCTCCAAGCTCTTTGAGGGACAGAATGTGTCAGTTATTAATTAAACATATGAGGCAATTAGCCTCAAAACTTCGTAGTAAATCACTACAGCTGTGTTACTTTCACTTTTTTCCTTTGGTGAGTGCAAGTCAAATGCACAGTGCATTTCCCAGGGGGGTCGCAAAGACTGCAGCCAAAGAGCATTCCCAAACAAGACCTTTGTTGTTGGGTGGAAAAAAAGTATCTGCAGAAAGCTTGTTTTCAGAAGTCAGCTACTTCACAGTCACATCCCTCATGAGAGACGATGGATTCTGTGTACGAAAGCTACTCACCACTCAAGCTGTCTGGTGTGGAAGGCAGCTGAACTCTCTCTGCCATCCCAAATAGCAGCCTGGAGTTGTTCTGGTACAGCAGCAGGAGGAAACCACTCCTGTGATTGACGTGGCCCATATTCCAGCATCAGCTATCAACTGTAATGAATTGTTTTGGACCTTGTCAAGACTTGTGTCTTGGTAGACTCCAGCACATATAGGACCTTGTTGCTGGTTGGTCAAAACAGCTTGAAAATGAGATGCTGTGTTGCAATTCTTTGTCTATCTCCAAGTTCAGAAACCAGGCCAAAACCACCACAGTTGTTAAAACCCAGTTATAGTGATTTATTCCAGTATTTGTCTTCCCAGACAAAAACTCTCTCAGTCACATCAAGGCAGCCTGACGTCAGTGCATTGTTAGTCGGCTTTTTACTCCGTGGTTCAGTGCCACAGTTGGAGATTCTATCAACTACAAAAACCTCAGTTAGTTTCCCTACACTTTTCTCACATGTAGCTGACAAAAGATGCAGTAAGTCATAATTGACAACAGTAAGAACTGGGTGGTGACCTCAGCCCTGTTTTACTCTAACAGAAAAAGAACTTCAACTCAATTTTACTCTAATATATAAAGAACTTTGACCCTTTCCTTAGACATTTTAGCATGCTTGGCGAAAACACTTTGAGAAAACTCACAGGAAAAATGGAGAAGAACAAAACAGGCAGGCTGTAATCACATGCTGCAAGCTCACCCTACTACTTGACAAAAAACACAGCAAGAAGAGTCAAGGAGGCTTCTTTGGAGTGAGCAGCCACTGGATTCTCAAGAAGGGTCAGTGATGATTGCTTGCCCAGTTCAGGGAACACAGCAGTCTGAAGGAGACTTGAACCCACTGAAGGTTATGTAAGTTAGAGGAGGACACACATATCCTCTTGCCATGGAAGAGGATAGAGCAGAGCCAAGAGCAGACCTTAAGTACCCTTGAATTTTAACAAGATGACGGATGGCTGATTTGCAGAATAGTAAGTACTTTGTGTGCAAGCCGCTTTCATTTATAAATGTATTTCCCACCTTTGCTCAACAGGCCAGACATGAACAAAATAAAGGGGCTTTCTCTGGCAAACCAGGTTACTGTGTTGAGCTGTCCTAAAGCACAGCTTTTAAGACAAAAACTGGATGCAGATTCTCATGTCTACCTCATCCTTGTCTTGGCATTGTAACTCATGTTTGACCGCCATGGAAGGAGGGAGACATTTTTGCGGATTTTCTGAAATTAATAATATCAAATTCAAACTGAAAAACCAAATATTGCTGAAAGTAAAACCGTTCAGAATGTTTGCAGTGAACAGAAAGTAAAGCAAAATTTACCATCATCTTTGATTTTAAAAGTCGGGGTAAAGTTCAGTTGAATGACTTTATAGTAGATTTGGAATATTTCTAAAGCATTAAGCTTAGAAAAGGGAAAATAATACTCAATACATGTAGCCACATACACATGGAACTTTTAACAGGGCGCTCTCCCTACTGTACTTTGGAACAAACTTCTCAATTCTCTGCATAGCCAGTGCCATTCTCAATGTAAGCTATAATTCTTATTAAATGTAAAAATACCTACTCAATGTAAACTTGATAGCATTTGCTCATCACTCTAAAGAAAAGAGTCAGAAACTAAGAGACCTTGTGCTCCCTAAGAATAGAAATGCACCTTAATATATTCAAGGATTATTCCAGAAGGGAAAACAAAACAAAACAAATAAATAAAAAATAACCCAAACAACACGAAAAACACTAAATGAGTCCAAACAACAACAGAAAAAAACCAAACAAATGAACAAAAAAGTCCAGAAGACAAAAAAAAAAAAAAAAGAAAAAAAAAAAAAAAAACCCCAAACAAAAAACCCCAACCCCAACAACAAAACACACACACACACAAAAAAAACCCCGAAACAAACCATACCCCCAGGAACTAAGGCACTTATCATCTCCTTATGAAAAGGGGGAAGAAGGAACTTCCAGAAGACACAAATTTTATGCTGGTTTCTAAATTGGATGTATAAAGTCCATCATTGTCCAGGCCTGCACAGAGTAATCAAAATGTTACAGTGAAGGGGTATTTTCATTTTTCCAAATTTTAACCAAAAAAGAACAACATGAAACTTAAAAAATTAAAATAATTTAACCACATTAGTACATTTAAGCCTTGAGATTCTTTGACATTCATGAAAGCAAAGAAGTTGTTCTGTATACAGAGAGTTACCCAAGAGTAACCTGATAAAAAATAAGACTCAAAATCAACATAAACATCAAAAGAATAACCCCTAATTAAATATGCTGGGGATTTTTTTTCAGCCTATTACTAAGGTGTTGATGATCTTTTTTGAATTCCCAGGGCTCAGTCAGGAATAACAACATTAAACATTACGTGTGTTATTGGAAGAATAGAAATAAGGGAGAACTGACACAAATTGCTTAAAATTCCTATTAAGATCCTACACTTTGTACTTACAAAAATGTTGAACTCAGTTCTGGTCAACTCAGAACACATTTTTTCTGCCAAACAAGCCCCAAAAACACAGTGGCCAAGGAGGTTCTGTTTTCTGAAGGTCACTGGCAAGGTGTTACATAATTTTGTGATGCACAGGCAGACTGTTTTTGTCCTTCAGAGCTTTTTTTTTTTCCTTTGGTAATGGTTCTGGACCTCTCTGCCTAATTGCACCCACTTCATCTGTGGAGAGAGATTTATAATGGAACATAATTTTGAGGGATTAACTTTGATGCTGCTACGTGGCCCATGCAGAAGTGACAGCAAAAAATTTATATTAGCTGTTGCTCCTGCCAAAGAATAACAGAGAAGCTTATTACACAGGCAATCGAACTCCCAAATTAGTGCTGATTTTCACCCCATGGCACTTTACTGCTGTTGATGATGGGAAGAAGCAGCAAATATGAAGCAAAAAAACCATCAAGAACACAGCTGCCAATTTTTATTATTGAATGGGGTGACCAAAGTCTTTGTTCAGGTACAAATCTCAAAGGCAGTGAGAGCTGAAGATAGAGCACAAACATTACTGGAGGAATCAGGATCCTTACCAAAAGTTTCTTGGGGAACTTCTAGTCCAGCATTTCTAATTCAGAAGTCTGGCAGAGCATCGGTCTCCTCCCTCCTTCCCTCCCTACTACTGAAGAATTCTCCTAGAAGTTGTGTCCAAGGCAAAGCTGAATGCTTTTGGGACCCACAGGCACATTTTACCAGCACTCCTATCTCTGGGAAGCAAAAGCTTCCCTTGAAACTTCGAGATATGTTGTTTAACCTATGGAGACCTCAGTACTAATTATAATGGCAGCAATCATGATCCCACCTGCAAAAGGATACAGGTAGGAAGATGGGCCCCCATCTAGACCACAGTTCTTTGCTGCCACAGTTCTCTTGGAACAGAGCTCAAGTGGACAGGATATTCACTACAAACAAACTGTGAATTGTGGGGTTTCAAATATTGCCAGTGCTGTAATTCACTGCTGGTGTGACTCTACTAACAGACCTAAATCACTGCAAGCAATGGAAGAGAAATAAATCTGGAAAAACAAGATAAACTGGGCCCCTTTCTAGTATTCAACAGAAGAAAGGAGGGTTCTTTAGCATCTGTCATTTGAGAAACACCTAAAGGCACAAGCCAGCCTTAAATATTCACAACATGATGTGCTTAATAGGAAGCAAGGCTAGAAACTCTGCCCTGAAAAGACCATGACACACTGTAACCAGAAAGTTTACATTTGGCATCACTTCAAAGGAATCCTGACTCCCCAGATCACCTGAACTATTTTCTATTCCTTGTGTTTTCCTCTGTGCTGTTGATGCCTCCCTGTAATTAGTTAAAAACTTATTTCCTCTCTCCTGACCTTTATGCTTTAAGGGGAAAACGCACTTCTGTGACAGAAGTGTCCTGTAGGACTCAAGGGCCCATCCATACAAGATAATTTCTCCTGAAGTTCTCTTTCAAAAGCAGGGTAATGTCTTCCACAGCTCTCACTGAAATCAGCTGTAGTTCTTCTACCAAGTTCCAAGCTAGAGCCATCTTAACTGAAATGGTGTGTATGTATGTAAAGTTTATCCATAGTTTGCAAAGATCCTCTGAGGATTAACTCAACCAAATAAAGATTGTTATCACAGATAATTGAAGACCCATAAAAAATGAGACAAATCTCATTGCAACACATCAAAGATGTTACAAGTAAGATATTTCTCCTTAGCCTTTTATTTTCTGCTCATTATTACTATGCTTCCCACATGGATTTGTTGTTGGCCTCAGCAATAAATCTATGTTATCTCTCTTAAAACTATTGCTTAGCAAGACTTGTTACCCCTATTCACACTATGCATGGCTATTCTTATAGCTGAGTAGAGCTAGTTTATGGTGAATTCTCAACTATCTCAACATCTCCAACTGCTACTGAAAGGCAGCATAGCAGATGGAGGCGTCAAGGGAGAGATTTGTCCTCAGATCAACTCCAGTAGAGGAACTCCTCAGTCACATCATGTACTCCTGAGCATGGCAAGACCAGGCTGACAGTCTGGGCTTGACAGTCAGTGACATCTCTCATGTTCACTTGTTAATAGAGCCTAGAAAACCTTTTTATGGCAGCTGACAGAAGCCAGAGTAGTAAGTTAAGATAGGTTCATGCTACACTTATTTTGTTAGTTTTGGTTTATAAAGTACTCTCATAAATTTTCAAGGTAGACCCCACTCCCCAGAGAATGCCCAGATTAGACAGGGACAGGTACCTTAAAGGATTCAAAGACCAGCCTTGTAGTTTTGCTAAAGAGTAACCGTGACTCCACATTCTGAAAACTGGTGGATCAGCCCAAGGTCTAGCATGAAGGGGCTATACACAGACATTTAGCACTATGCCTTAAAAAAAATCATTACTACAGACTGAATAAACAGAACTGTGGGTGCCAAATGGGAGGGTAGCAACAAACAGGGCAGATGGAGCCATGAGCTGCTGGAGGTGAGAGAGCAGACGGGGTGATATCCTGCACTGTGAGCACTGTATGGGGCTAATGCTGGAGAAAGGAAGCAGGCAGGGACTACAGCTCACCAGCCCCTCCAGAGAAATCTGCTCCCAGCCTCCAAAAGTGTGCTTTCCATAAATCAGCCAACAGCTCCTTAATGTGCAACTGCACCCTCAACACCGCAACATGGGGAGAGATGCATCCAGTCAGGGATGCCTCCAGAGGGCTATGGCAGCAGAAGTAGCTGAGTAAATTACAACACTCTCCTCAGGATCATTACAGAAAAAGAACAGCTGTAAACAAGATTCTGGAATATGAATGCTTTGCAAAGAAATCCAGATAACAAAGCACAGTTAATGTATGTAGAGCTGTGGTGTCTGATAACATGAGAGTTAAAAGACCAAGGAGTGCCAAAAATATGCTTCAAATGAAAAAATAAAACATAACCACAAAAACAAACAAACAAAGAAACAAACACAAAAAAACCCTCACAAAAAAAAACCCGAAAACATAAAAAACAACACATGTAATAGAAAAGGGGAAAAAAATTCCTTAGCATGAGGCCACAAACCATACAAAAGGGCCTTCAAGACCACAAGCTCTACTGCTGGACACTGTTATCTGTGGCATGTGCAGCAGGGCCAAATCAAACACACGACAGCTAGGTCCGAGTGAGGCAATAATGCAGCTTCATGTGAAGATGCAAACTCAAGTTCTGGATGCAATAGGCTAGCAAACCATCCTACATATCTAAGGCTCTGTTTACTCATTGTCCTGATGTCATTGTATTACTTCCAGTTCCAGAAGCACTTTTCTCTGGCATCTCTTCAGTGCAATATA
This sequence comes from Sylvia atricapilla, assembly GCF_009819655.1. Classification (NCBI taxonomy): domain Eukaryota; kingdom Metazoa; phylum Chordata; class Aves; order Passeriformes; family Sylviidae; genus Sylvia; species Sylvia atricapilla. The sequence continues at coordinate 22,388,216 of NC_089145.1, read as the reverse complement.
GGCGAAGGCAAAAACAGCTTTTCCATCTATTTTCCTTCCTCTCTTTCTGCCAGTCTGTTTCTCTCTTTGTAAAAATGAGAGCAACATCAGTAAAATCACCCAGCAAAAGGAAAGCTGTTACAGTTTCTGATAAAAGGGACACTGTAGCCATGAAACTACCACTACAATTAGTGATTTGAAGTCAAATGGATCAGGAAGCAGCAAAGTATGCAATAAAATTTTCAGAGAATATCCACCCTCAGCACACTGAGCACAGATTAGGCTAGGATCTGCTGTGGCTGTACCAAATTTGAGGTCCCCAAGATGACACTTGCCTGTGCTTGAAATAAGCTGCTTCATTCACCATTCTTTAAGGCTGATTGAGTCATCTCAGCTGTTCTCACACAAAAGCCACACAAGTTCAGCAGCTCTGAGCACTCTCTTCAATTGTATGCCCTTGTCCTTTGAGCTTGTTTAGGTATCACACTCAAAAACTCTAGAGATTCCTCAGACTATGCAGGGATACAGGTCTGATCAAGCCACACAACATCTCTACAGCAGCACTACCACTAAGGGCAGCACCTTGTCCTGCTTTTCCTACAGTGCTGGTGACTGGAGCTGGGAGATGGTAATCCAGACCAGAAATCAGGGGCACTTACAGTGCTGGCTCTAGCACAGACCTTACCTACAGCACTCCGCTTTGGCAGCTCCAACAGCAGCCCATGGTACATCGGTGTCTCAGTTTTCTCACCTGCATAACATGGGCAGAACACACCATTTCTGTATCTCACTGGAGTGCTGCACTACCTATGGTTGGCTCACTTCTACGGAGAGACCAAACAGCACATTTCCTCAGGTAAGCACATCAAGAGACAAGTTCTAGTCCCAACTTGAAGGATATATGAAAACTTAATATCTTTGAGGCTCTTTTATACCCACCAGCAAAATCCACCCACTTCTGCAATTTGCTTTGAAATAAGGCAGAAAGCACTAATTGTTCAGATTTATTTGCTGGCTGGAGCACCTAAGAGTGAGCATTCTCTGCAGACATGAACTTGCTTTGTCCCAGGGCTTGGGAAAATACCCGTTTTGCTGGTGCACAGCATTATCTTTCAAAAAATTCACCACAGCATGCACTACATGCACTTGCCTGACTAAACTTAGACTTTAAATGAGAACAAATATATTGCTATGAAAAGCCCAAGACACGTCTGAGCAAGTTATTTCCAGATGATTTTCCTGTGAACATCTAACAAAACTGAAGTTTACATTAAATATACACCAAGGATCTTCTCTTTCTTTTGAGGGCAATCAACATCCAAGTTCCTCTGCCCCAGGAGGTACTGGCACAATCCACTCTGATTAGATTCAGAAGGGGGAGCAAACAGACAATTACTCTGATAACAATCTTATCTGAGGACAGAAATGAGATTAGCGGCCTAACTGCAGTGATTCTTACCCAGATACACTGTTAAATTCCCACTAACCCAGCATGGGACTGAGACGGAATTTCCCCATGGAGCCCATTGGCAAGTAAAGTGGGGTGCAATTCTTCCCCTACCAGTCCTTTTCCAGCAAAGAGAATTATCTGTTAGGACCCAGTGACCATGAACAGCACATATTCCAGGCTAGACATGTTTCTGATATTTCAGCAGCTAAAAATTTCTTCCTTCTAGTATCCAACTGTTACACAGAATCTTGTAAGCAAAAAAACAGTAAAATTGGCTGACACCCTTCCCTGCCAATAGGGAATGATTCCATCCTGCTGGCTCTCCTGTTATTTAATTTTTGCAAGTCTACTCTCAGATAGTACTCATTAACCTCTCATGAACCTAATGACCAATGCTGTTGTGAAGTCCTCCATAAACAGTTTTGATTGTACTTCTGTAACTTCATCTCATTGTTTTTAGTTACTGCATTTAAAATAGCCAAATCAACTCCTGCCCCCTGGGCATTTATTGCTTTCACATATCTGGAACAATGAACAGACAGGGCAACATGTGATGATATTAACAGAACTTCTCCAAGATAAGGATCCCAAATAAGTCTGCACTTTAATGTCACAAAGACAGGTGATTAATGCAGTGACGGGACAGAAGCCTAGCTGCTCAGAAGGTTGCTTGCACCATGCCTATATCATAGGGTTTACACAGGGGCCTTGTAAATATCACCTGCAGTGGACACCACACACCAGCCTTGAGGTGTCAGCTTTAATGCTGATAAATCCAGATGCTGTAGGCTCTGCTCTGCAGCTGGGAGGATGTGCCTGTGGGTGGGGACACCTTCAGCAACTGAGCTACAAATTTTGTATCACTGATGTTGTCTAATGAACTCTTCACATTGTCCAGTTGTAGGAAGAGGTCAAAGACCAAAAAAACTCCGCACAGATTCACCAGAAATGCCATACCCAAAAGGAATAATAATTTCAACAATCTGGGCAAATCAAGCTGAAGGTGATTTGGAAACTGATAAAAGGCAGAGGGTTAAACTTTCTTCATGCATTATATGACAGCATCGTGCTTCAGTATTTGCAGTTTTCTTTACACATCTATTTAGACTAAGATGAATAACCTTATAAAAATACGTAAGTAAGCAGCAGAAGAAATGGGCCAACTGCTGTACTTCTGCTCTGCTGATCTGAACTCACGGCATTTAGTTATAATCCTTCATATAGGAAGTTTATTTATACAGACAGGGATTTTGGGAATTCTGCAGGATTAGTCAATCTACAGCATTCTCAGGGCATGAATTTTAGCATCAGAATTACACTGCCTGGATATTCAATGCCTAGAGTAAATATTTGGGTTGATGAAGGTTAAACAGATTAGAAAAGACGAAGCCAGGGTTCTCTGCTTATTTACACAGAAGCTTAAATATTGCTGCTGTTCATTTAAGAAGCCTAATTTAAAAGAAAATCCCACAAAAGCGACAAACAAAATATACTCACCCAACCTGAAGTGAGATAGCACCAAGATTTCTATCATCTTTAGCCTGAGTAGGCATGTGACAAAGCCACGCACTGAATCACAAATCTCACACTCCTTAGCCTCCTTATGGGAAACATGCAGAGGAAACAACAGCTTCAGCACAAGCTTGCTGCTCTGGGTTTCAGCTGCACCAGGGAAATGGGATAAACAACCCCCCTCCTGGTTCCATTCAAAAACAAGAGGGAAATAATTGGTGTGAAAACCATTTACAGTTCAGTTACACTTTTGTGATGTGAAGAGGCAGTTATGCACAAGGCTGTCTGGGACCTGATCATGTCCATAAGTCCTACTGAGGAGAGGATTTCCAAACATTCCCAGCAATACCACACATCAGCTTTCATCAAAATCAGCAATGAATTCCCATCCATAACAGGCAAAGCAGTGTCAAACTAAGTCAAATTTCCACGTCCACCTGCTGTATCCTCCAAGTTAAGTGACATTTTTCTGTGTCATATCAAGTCCCTGATCCAAGGCCCCTCCACTGCCAATAGGTTTTGGATCAGCTGGTAAAGGATCAGAAGGTAAGCGCTAGACACAAAAAAGCAGAATTTTGATTTCATTCTTTGATAGACACAGATTAAGACTGAAAGCAAAATGACAAGGCAGGTATGCCAGCAGGTACATAGCTGGCACAAGCTAGAACTTTGAGGAGTGGCCAAGCATTAGTTCACATTCCAGTCCATTTGTTCAGTTTCAGTTTCTGAAAGAATTTTATTAAAAAGAACAGACATTAAACTGTTTTCTATTAAGGCATCACAGGAAAAAAAACCACTTGTGTCTAAATTAAATGCCTCTGCAGAACACGACTCTCACTTGCTGGATTTCCACCCTTCACTGCTGCTCATCCCTCAGCCCTGACCCCGCTGAGGTGGTGTTTTGTTTACCACAGTCTCAAGAAAAATTGAGTACAAATTTCAGACACTTTGGAAGAAGAATTTCCACCAATCCATGTTTACTCTGATCAGATGTAACATTCCTAAGAAGCTCTCAGCTGACTGCCTTTGAAGTCTGAAAAAAAGGGAGGGGTTGGGGGAGCATATTTAAAAAAGAAAAAAAAAAAAAAAAAAAAAAAAAGGCAGCTCGACCTTGAAAGCTGAATTTCTTCCCTTAAAGGAAGAAGTCTCCAGGGACTCTAGAGCAAAATAAAAAAGCAAATTCTCCAGATCCTTATCTTATGTTATTTTTGAGAGCGTTTTCTTTTGTTCCTTTGCTCTTGTCATATCTTGGATTAAAGGACTTTCACAGACACGGCTCACATGCAAGCAGACCATTCACCATTCCAGATCTGTGCCCTCCATGCCAGGCCAGGACAACTCCTCCCTCTTCAGCTTTTCCTTTTCAGGAAAAGCATAGCCCAGCTTAAAACCCAAGCATGACTAGAAAAAATTCATGACAGGCAGCCTGCTGAGTTCTGCAAAGGTAAAGCATTGACCCAGGGTGAATTCCCACCCACAAAAGCAGTCTCACAGCCAGTCACACCTCGTGATGGGTCAGTGGCTGGACAGCACTTACACAGCACTCACTTGCACACCGACAGCCCTCGGAGCTGCACTGTGACCTCTCACACAGCCATGGCTGAAAACATTATTTCATCAGACACAGCTTGCACTTACCCCAAAAGTGTCAGTGGGGACTAAGTTAACTTTAACAGGGCAAAAAGGGGCTGCCTTTCCTGTTTTGCTTCTCTCTGTCTGCTGCCATGTCTTCGGCGCTCCTCTCCTCCTCTCTCAAACTCAGCTCCTCCTCTGTCAGCCTGCCCTATTAACCTTCTCCATATCCCACCCACCCAAATTTGCACATTATTAAGCATCCAGAGCCTTTTGTTCAGGTCCTTAAACAAAAGCGTGGCTACTGCATTTCCTGGCAAGGGTTGTCTCATAGCCGGCAATCACTTAGAGCAGCTCTAATAGACTCATTACTCCCAAACACAAAATCTGGGCACGCCAGACAGGCGAATTCAAGGACGTGTCCTTTCCCGAATTCCACAGAGCAAGATAAGCCTGCGAGCCTTGTGCTTACTTTATCTTAACTAAGAGGCTTCCCCCGTTTTCTCACTCAGTAAGAAACTAATTATTTGCCACTGAGGCATGGAATAGGTTAAAGTTTGCTCTGTCTTGTCTCAGTTCCCTTTGCAGATTAGGGGAAAACAATGAAGTCTCCGCACTTTGTGATATTGCTAATGCTTCCTGTGGGGATAGCAGCGCCGGCTGCAAAGAGGATTATGATTACAGTTGAAAAGGAGTGTGCACTGTACTGCCGCAAGAGGCACAGGCTTATCAGGACAGAAACCGAGCTGCCCCCAAACTATGCACTTGGGACTCCTGCCCGCCTTCGGTTCTGGCTGATGGCTCTGCCTCAGCTCACACACCAGCTTATCAGGAGTGATAACGCAGGGGCTGATCTTGGAGGGGCTGGGGGGATAAATGAGTAACGCTGTGCAAACAGCTTGCAAACATTCACCATCGGAACACACAGCGATGTTTACAGATCATCCCACCACATTCATCTGCAACAAAACACCGGGCCGGCCAGGGCACAGCAGAGCGCAGGGGCTGTGCATTCCTGGCCACAGTTGGGGAATTTGAAAGAAAAAGTGGTGGAGCAGTACTAGACGTGGTGATGCTGGCTGGCCTTCCACAAGCAAGGCTGCAAATGCTTTGAAGATCACAGCATCATCAGTGAGATCTGTTGCCGGCAGATTTAGCTCTGAGGTGCAGCTTCAGGGGTGGTAAAGGGCCTCTGTCAGTCTCAGCTGAGCACAGAGTGGACTCACTGAAGGAATAACAAATTGCCACTGTGGAGTCATAAGACACATTCCTATCACCGGGCCCTGTAAGGTACCAAGAGCAAGACACAAGTTTATTCACACCCATTCATCCCTACCAGCACAATTGCTTTTTTATAATGCCAAGGCTTTGGCCAAAACAGCAATAAAAATTTTCTTGACTTCCAATAGTCCTTCACCTACATAGCAGGATGCAACTACAGGTCAGCATGGCACTTTTTCCCCCCTTGCATAACTCAGCCAGCATGAAAACCTGTATCCTCTTGGTAGATACATCCTGACATGGGTCAGGATGGTTTTTTCCTTCCTTTTGGCTTGATTTTTTTTTGCTTGGTTATTGTTTGTTTCTTTTTTTTAAATGCTGCCTGTGCTTGCTCTCCTCCAAGTCATTTGTACAACTGATACAAGCTGAAGTTATCAGATATTCCCCCTCACCCCTATTTCTATTCAGAGAGGTTTAATAGCTTTAATATGCTTGCTAGAGGCTACAACAACAAGCATTAATGCATGTTCTGAATTTTTACAGGCTTAAAAACCCCTGAGCTTCACCATGGCATGCACTGGTGAAGACAGCATGGCACTGTCTCATTACACACTGCTGTTCTAAGAAGTCTTTGCCATCTCCCACCACACATCAGAAAAACCACAGACCAAAACTTCCAAACAGTCATAATACCGAACAAACAACAGTTTTAAGATGCTCACAAGGCGCTTCCATGAATTGTTGCATGCTTTAAACCAAACAGCTTGACTTCTGCAGAGGGATAAGGTCTCTTACAGTCCATGAAAGCTGGATGCTTTTTGCCAACTGAAATAAACCTTGTGCTGGTAGAGTTCATGCATCTCTACTAACCTTTGCTGCTGGATGCCAGACTTGCCTAGGTTGCCTCTCTATCCACTGTTCCTTACCATTAATCTCTGTTGAAGAGGGAATAGAGCTGAAAGACCAAAGGCTTTCCTGGCATATGGCTGTTATAAAACAAAACAGGAATTTTCCCATCGACATGACCTCAACCAGCTTGTGTTTTAAGGGACTTGAGAGCCCCAGTAGACACCTGAATCCAGTTGGCCTAATGTTTTCCCCTTTAACTCTGAGAACAATGGGGGCAGAGACACACATCATTAAATTAAATAAAGTCACTGTCTTTCAAATTTTAATCAGGTCATCATGTGGGCCCTGAACCTTGGAAAGAAAACCTTCAGTGCAGCTCTCAATTTCATATGCTGAAAGCCAAGTGACTTAAGGTATGCAAGGAAACTTCATACCGCAGAAAAAATGTCCTGCTTGACGGTGTTTTAGAGATTACTGGAAAGATTAGGAGGATTATTTGATAATAATAGGTTGACTTTACACAGGGCAAGTGAGAGTAAAAGCTACCTAAGCAAGGAGGACCAACACAGAAGGTAAGAGAAGCAATCCAAAGAAATCTATCTAGGTAGAGTTTGAATAAGCAAGCTTGAGAAACAGCAAATTGATAAGACTGGATTCAGGTCTAGTTAAAGGCATTTCATCATCACCTCTGCAGAAAAGTTGTTCTGGTTTGCAACATGGATATTGAATTGTATCAGCAAAATTCCACAAGCTTTTCACTCAAATCTAGTCAATGTGTCTCTGCTCCTTCCATCCTCAGTGCCTCAGAGCCCCTTTGACAGTGACATCCATAATCATATTGTAGAGATCTTTGATATCCCCCATAAAGGGGGCCCTTCCACAGGATGGGCTGTTGATTTAAAACAAAGGAAAAAGCAGACACCCTTTGCCAGGCTATCACTAGCAGTGATACAGATAGAAAAGCATTTTGCAAAGGACACCTCTCAGTGGCTGGGCAGAGACAGTCAAAACACAGAAAGCTGTTTATCAGAGAAAGCTGGAAACAAGGAATCAGAAATAGCTATACAGGCAAATTTTACACACCTCTGTCCTGTTTGGCAATGCAGGACTAAGCCTACATAAAGTCTACCTTAAGATTTAACTGAAAAAACAATTATTTAGATAACTAAATGTCCAATTTTTAGAAGACTAGGTACACAGAAAAATTTCAGCCACAGTAAACAGGAGAAGCATCAACAATTCATGTTAAAACAAGTTATTTTCCAATATGGGCCTTAATGTCAAATGCAGTGATTCATTTTAGGATCTGCACAGACTCAGCAATGCATTTCTCACCAGTCATCTCTACCACAGCAAAAGCAAACCAGGCTGAACTGACCACATCACACCCAAGAGCTCCACACTTCTATGGTCTCCTCAGCCTGCTTACCTGAAAGACATTTAGCACTCTCAACACTTTAAACTAGGAAGTGTTTTCTGCCTTGCTCGGATTTATCTCACTCTGCCTATACAGAGACTTTGGTATATCAACTTTCAGAATGCAATTTATACATTTCTAGAATCAATCAGAATCCCTAAGCTTTTACAAAAGGAAATGAAAAATCTCACTGTCAAATGTCCATCAGACCTAGAAGCCTAGGTGACTGTCATACATTAAAGAAATAAAAAGGCTGCATTTGAGATAGAATATGCTCTTCCCATCCCTATCTTGAAAGGCTATGATTAAAGCACTCTAAGAATCAAAATTCAATTTATTTCAGGTCTTGAGAACAACATTGGCCTTGAGCTGAATGCTGCCAGCCTGCCTGCAGCCTTTGAGGAGATTAGGTTTTTACCAGCCAACTACGAGAATCTTAAATCCAGTGTTAATCTTAATTCCCATTTAACCACATCTTCATTGTGCAGCAAAAGCAGGCTGTGCATGAACTCTCATGTTTGTTCTTCCATGTGCAGTGATCTGTGTCACCAACAACAGATGCTAACCTTCATGTATGTTTAAAAAACACATTCCAACCCTGGTTTACAGAAAATCACAGCAAAAGAGACTGGATTTGGAAAGAGAGTTTGTCACACTGGGATGATTTCTGAGAGATTATATGAATGGGAAATTTTCAGCACAAAAGCTTTTATTGGTTAATAGCAGGACATTTCAGTCCTTGCTTGGAAGAAAGCAGGATGAACAACCAGGTCACAAGAACACAGAAGCACCTGTGACCCTGACTCCATAATCACAGTGCAGTGGTGCTGCCAGCATCACCCCACCTGTACCAAACCATCAAGGTGACAACCCTGGGACTGCAGAAAGCACTGCCCATCATCATCATGGTCATTGCCAGGATAAGTTTCTGGGAACAAGAGACTCAGCATTTCCTCCAAGCAAGCCCTTGCTCCCCTCTCTTCTTGGAGTTGTGAAGCTGGCATGGGCCACCTTGCCACCCTCACACAGGAGCCCCAGGGGATCAGGTCGGACCAAGGTGAAGCCTTCCCACTGCTCACCAGAACAAAGGCAATTGTTCTGGTGCAATTCTTGGTCTCCTGAGGCTGAGCTGGCCAGCTCTCCTAGCTGGCACAGGCTGGCTACAGAGACTTCTGCAAAAGTAGTCTCTTCTCAGTATAAAGGCTAGGGAACCAAAATGATATTCCTATGTCCTTTCTGACATCACTTTACACCAATTCCCTTTCAAATCCCATTATGGCAGTCAAATTGGACATATCTCCAGCCTGCCAAGCTTGCTAGATCATCCATGGCAAGGTCAGATCATTGAGTGTCTCTTGATATTCCTAGACAAGGAATACCGATCTCAAAAACAAAGCAACTGAAAGTGAGGACAAACTGTAGCTTGGTCTGCTGTCAAATTGGACCATTTCAATTCATTTACAAAGAAGTTCTCACAGATCTTTGGAAAAAAAATTAGTATTTCCTGTTTTTAAAGCACAAGAATTCATTGCAGATGAAAGGAATCTTTCAGGAAACATATTCCCAAGGGAACAAAAATGTATTTGGCACCATTGCCTGTTACAAGCAAAAGAACCTCCCTACAGGCAAGGCAGCCAACATCTGCTGGAAATGGCAAATTTATACTTTTTTAAGTACAGTAATTGCTGAAAACCTCTATTTCTATCACCCTCAAAATTAGTTACCTTAACTTCCCAAGCTAAAAATGTGATGAGATTCAGGCATTATATTCTCTAAATGGAGGCACAGTTATATTTCCTTCTCCTTGCAACTGGCTATTACCTGTTGATTGCTTGCTGGGACTCTCCAGTGGAGATCCAAATAAAGTTGTGGTGCACTGCAGTAACAGTAGGCTGAGCATCAGCTGAGCTGGGGTAGCTCTCCCTGTGCATGCTCATCCCCTGCAGATGATCTGAGGTAATTTAATTTAGCAGTGATAGAGCTTAGTTAAATTGCATTACCTTTCATTTGCCATGGGCTGAGACCACACACATGGACAGCAACCATAGCTCATCCAACAAGTAGTTTGACTGAGTGCCTGGCTTCTGGAATACTGCAAACTCATCACACAGACTTTTTGCCTAAAGTTTGAGTCAACATTTGAACTGAGAACTTTCTCTTTCCCAGAAGGTGTTCTACCCATCATGCTGCTACATGTCCTGGGGTAAGGTATCTTCAGTCTTGGAAATCCGGAAACACAAAAATTCTTGGTAGAAATAATTACTGCTACACTGAAGATTGAAATCTTTCAGAGCACAACAACTCCAATGTTTTAAACCTCAGTTTCTCTGAGAGGAGAGCACAGGTAGGTCCAGTATGAGCCAATAGGGAACTTTGCCTCTTTACTGTCATGGCTGCATCTCCCACAATTTTTCTCACCTCAGGAAGATAGATTAGTACATGCAGAGAATCCACAGCCAACTTCTGAAAGATGGAAACTTGCAAGATTTAGACTGTGGTTGCTGTTAACCAGAACTTCTGCAGCCTTTCTTTCCTCATGCAGTCAAAAGAAAGAAGAATTATAGTTTTAAGACTATGCAAGCATGTAAAAGAAAAAAAAAAAGGGCAGAAGCCATTTATCAAAGAGGGTGACCCATTCCCTTCCAATAAATACCTTTACAGACCATGCCTGCATATCCCACTGCCTCTTTGGCTAGTCCAGCAACCTTCTTCACAGGCTCATCCAAAAGCCTGACTCTGCATGGCACATTTCTTCAGACATAGTAGAGGATTTTCTTTTGCATTTAATCTGCAGAGATTACCTGCATACTTAATCAGAGAAGTGACATTGACATGTCATGTACTTACATTCCACTGTAAATCCTGCTTTTCTGACTGCAAACACCTTCATCTTCTAGCATGGAAGGATGGATTGTGGTGGAAGAATGCACCTCAAGCTCCCTTCTCTTTGCACACACAAAAAGCCAAATGGAAAATACAAAGAAGTGGCACAGTTTAAAATCCATGTCTACAAAACAGCTGTGGACACATTAAGAACCACCTTTTTATTCATGCAATCTTAAATGTTCAAGATTAAGCAAAAAGCACTTTTTCTGAGAAACAAGAATTAGAAAAAGGTAGAGATTTTTTTTTCCCTGTGATCACAAAAATTTCAGGGGGGACCATTTCTCATTAAAAAAAATATTGCTTACAATTCCTAAAGATACTCACTGAGAAATGTAAGAATTAGAGAGAAAAGAGTCCACTGAAAACAGCCTTTAAATATACATGAGATTGGCAAGTGAATTGTGACTGTCTATGATGGGAAAAACACAAGGGGATGGGGTGAATAGCTATTTCTTCTCACACACACACTGACTTAAAATGATACATTTGCTAAAAGCCAAACCAGAAACCATGGTCAACACAATGCTTAGTGCACTATGCATTTTCATATTACTTAAAACAATCCACATTAAAACAGCTTTCCCTAAAGCTGACTTCTCAAATGTCCTATCCAATCTACCTTATGATGCCCCAAGCTATAAAGCAGTTCAACAAACTCATGTTAAATGAGAAAGAAAAAGCCTATTCCACATTGTCTCACTGCTATTCAGTCTCTTTACCTTGCTCCATCCAGTGTCCCCTTAGTCCCAACCCCAAACAAATCCCTGCAGCAATCCTTTCCATACTGCCTGCCCTTGCTCCTGCCCCCAGGTGATACATGTTGGCAACCAAACACTTCAGCTGCAAAATGGAAAAGACTGATGCTTTGAAGGTTTGAAATAAGCCGGCAGCTCATATTTAACAGTAAAAATGCCTCAAAAATAATAAATAAACAGCATTGTAGGTTCACAGAAACCTGAAAGCCATAAGCTTAATGGCCTAGATAGCCCTGCAGCTCAGTGATTTGGGCTCTCCTGAGGGCTAAAATTGCCTGGCTAGTCTTGATTAAAAAGATAAGCACAGACAGACCCATTGCTCTAACATATTTCAGAGACCACTAAAGGAACAGCTGAGTCTCACAGGTCTAATAATACACAATTTCAGTTATTTATATCATTGGCTAGCCAAGTATTTACCTGATTCCAAAGCAGAACATTAACAGAATCTCTGTAGAGTTGAATGAGATATTCCTAACACGTCAAAATCTTCAGCCAAAAAACTAAATAAACAGAATAGCAGCTCCTCACAGATACAGATAGTATCCCCAGAGGAATATTCCTGGCTGCCTCCTGCACAGATTTCACCCGCCCAGCCACTTTGGGCAGCAACAGCAGAGCAGCCCCAGCACTGCAGAGCCACTGCAAACACAGTACCTGCTCAGTATCAAACACAAGCCTTGTTATGCAGCTCAGGGCAGCCACAGAGGAAATATCCCCAACATACGTGTCCTCCCAGAGCCCATGTCCTCCCTGGCTTACGGTGATGAGGCAAGGCACCCAGGAGGATCAGTCTCCTTGATGAGACACTGGTATCCTGTGCTAGTGTAGGTCACTTGTGTTCCATCTATGCAGGGAGGACGGTCCATCCCGCCCCAGGGCCCTCAGGAATGGACATGACTAGATGGGTTGCTCTGGCAGCGACAGACCTGCCCCACAACAGTGGCATCCTTGGCACTGTGGGCATCCTATATGAGCTCCTCAGCAGTGCGCTAGACTTTCCTGTAGGGTGCTGGTTGCAGGAAGCACCTGGCCTACACCACACCTGCAGGTGGACTTAACTGTTCATACAGAATCAGTCTATCCAAATGATGACTCTATTAGTTCTCCTTATCACTGAGAGAAGAGGCTAACAGATGAAAAGCTACTTGAAACTTCATTTCTGACCAAACTGTCCTTTTATGGTTGAATAGCATTATTCTCACTTCCTGTCCATCAGCTTTTTTAACCCATGCTGAAAGGGTTAAAAAAGACAGCAGAACTATTAGCATTTTGACAGCTTTCCACACATGTATAGCAAAAAGTCTTTAAAATTCATTGCACTGAGATAATCCTTCAAGTCTAGCATTTCCTCCTCAGCTTGAGGCAACCAACTGGTTTTCCTCCCCTTAATACCTTAATAGAAAGCTCCAAGGAGTTGCCAGGCTAGAAGTCTCAAATATGCTCAAGAAAAGCAGAGTCCTGAAGTTCAAGAGAAGTCATGTAAGGTGTCTGGGGCTTAATTAAGAAACAACTATAGGGGGCATGTTATTAGATACTGCAAACCCCTAGAGATCCTGACTTCTGTACATCACAGCTCACAACACATGCACACACTGTTTTCCTTCCAAAATGCTGAGCACACACAGCTTCCACTAATTTCAGCTGCCACAGAAGGGGCTCAGCATCTCTGAAGAATGAGCAAATTAAAAACCTTGACCCTGATTACACTCAAACTCGAGGACTTGAGCTCTCATCAAGATCAAGGCTGATTTTTTTCCTTTTTTTTAACACTATTACAATCTTGAGAACAAAGCTGTGATTTTGCACAACTGGCATTAATACTCAGCAGCCCCACACCTGTGCCTGGGAAGTTGTTATTTTTTTTTTACAGCATGTGCTGTTTTAATAACTCCAAAGCAAATTGCTTTCTCAAGGAAGAGCCTGGGAGTGCCTCGGGGCAGAGAAAGAGGCCATCTCGCTTTGTAGCTTTGATTAGGTTTGTTGCAGTGAAAACAGGCAAACGCTTCAGGAGCATATCACTCCTCAGACACCACTAAAGGGTAGGACTCAAGGAGTCACTAACCTGGCAAGGGCTATTAGGCCTGATTATATCCTCTTCCCAAACTCTATTTTTGGGAGAAAACAATCTGAAAAAAAAAATCTGTTCAAAGGAAAATGCTTGTTATGAACCTCTGCACACTTCTAAGGAAATTCAACTGGCAAGAAGTTGACATTGAACAGGAGGAAAGAGTAGCAGTGAATGCACTGCGGTACTGTGGAAAAGAAGGTTCAGATCTCAGGGCCATCATCCGTACTCTCTCACATTCTAATACATATCCCAAACCATAAAATATTGACTATTTAGGCTGAGGTAAATATTTCCCCACCCCCATTCTTTCCAAAGACACCCCATTCCTTCCAAAAAGTCAGAAGATTTTTATTTTCTATGAGGAAAAAAAAAATCAATCAACCAAGCGTTGCCCCTAACCTCCTCCTGCAAAAAAAAATCTCCAAACACCTAACAAATAGAGTTTAATTTACGGAGAAAAAGTTGTCCTATCCTAATCCAGTAAATGCATAATTAACATAGCCAAAAGAAGAAAAGCAACACATCATTGAGTAACTTGGGGCATTTGGCTCCAAAAGCACAGAAAAGTAAGTCAGTTATTTAGCTGGGAAAAATCTTGTGATACAGGAAATAGTCCCTCCTCATTTTTTAAACCTGAGCTATCTTTCCTAGGAGCAAACTTTGGATAGATGCTATTCCCTTATTTTCTAGTGTGTTACAAGTTTCCCATGATACCCTCAGCAAGTTATTTGGATTTCACTTACATCAGTAAAATGGGAATTCTCTGCCTTAAAAAGGTGCTACAAAGATAGAAGCCATTTGCAACTGTGAGAAGTTCAGATAATGAGGACCACACAGACACTCAATAAACAAGTGGTGGATAATTACTGTGACATGAAACAGAGAGGCTGCATCTGCCAGAAAAATTCTGAGCAACTGACTCATTCTGGTGGGGCAGTCCAGGGATAATTCAGATGCCTGTCCAATCTGTTCCTTCAGGCACAGCGCACTGTTCCATTATCCATCAGTCAATCTCTGATCTCTATCTCAGGGTGTACGTACAACAGCAAATAGTACCGGCAACTGCAAATCCTCTTTCAAACACATTTGCAGTTATTGGAAGGGTGAGAAAATTACCTTATCATCAGTTCCAACAACTGCATCTGTTTCACCACCTCCCTGCTAGACAATAGTGTATCTAGACAAATCCTTGCTTTACTTAGGCAGAATTCATCACAAGGAATAAAGCCCAAGGACAGTAGAACAGAAAGCAGCAAGGAGTTACCTATGAAGCTACAATACAGCCAGGCTCAGGCAGTCTTACATTTAATGATATTCCATTTTAAAAATCAGTGTTTGGTCCTACTCCACACTGCTGCACTCCATAAAGAATCAAGGATTACAGACGAAGATTGTAGGATTGTTTAAGCATAGTCAACAGATGTAATCATGTAGGATGTTAAAGGAAACAGATCCACTACATGGCTTCTCTTGAGCTCCTTCAGCTTCTAATGACAAGTCCTAGACAGTGACATTGAAGTCCACAAGAATACAGCTCCAGCCACAAAAAGGATTTTGCAAGCCAGTCTCAGGGAGAAGCTGGAGCATGCAGCCTTTCTCTGTGTTATGGCAAACCCTTTGCAACACTATCCTAGTGCAGCCTGACTTTATTTCAACAGGACAAATGTAGAGTGTGGCTCAATCAGACATCTAAGACTTCAGTTTGCTGGAACTATTTTCAGACTAATCTATCTTATTTTTTCAATTCATCATTCCAGATTCAGAAGAAAAAAGTGAAGTCTTACATCAATAGCTTGCTTTTCCCAATAATTTAGGTATACTTTTTAAAAAGGCAGAATTTGAACACGAAATGGATGCAAAGTAGTCAAGTCATTCTCTGATTAGAAGATGCAGACTGACTTTCTAGGGCAAAAGGTGCAGTCCTTAAAATTGCATCATATGACTCCCAAATTACAGCTATCATTGAGAGCACAGTTGAAGGCTCTGAAGAAAGGTAGCAGCTTACCTTTGTCTTCCTGGGGATCTATGGAACCTTGGCAATCAGCCTCCTAGAGGTTCCTTTAAAGGTTCCTTTGATGACTGTAGCCATCAGCAAGACTAGAAATCTGCTGTCATTTCAGTCCTAGAAGTTTTAGACCTGATTAATTTAAGAGAAATATTTTCTTAGGTCAATTTTTTTGTGAAAATATATTAGGATATTATTGTCATATTTATTTTAGGATAAGTATTGCCTGTTTATTAAAAAAACAAACATACAAAAAACACCACCTAAATGCAAGGCTTATGGTGTTTTAATTTGTTCTTTCAAACACTGTCTGGGGTCTGTATCTCTGCAGACAGACAGATACAGTGGAGCCCATCTCACATCCAGGACTACTTCGACATTATATGATTATCAGGGCTGGCTATTGTGGATCCAAATGGTATGCTGCAACCAAAAAACTATAGTAATAGTAATATATATATAAGTAATCCTGGATTACTTATATAGTAATCCAGGTTCTGATTACTATATAGTAATCCTGGTTCTGATTTCCATTAGGTCAGGCCTTCCACTGCTGCTCCTGTGTGCTGTAAACACACTTTATGCCTCCTAATTTAACTTGAAGGAAAAGGAGAGGTGAAACCTAAAGGGCAAGCTCAGACTCCTCATCTACCACAAGACGAACACAAGCCTAACACAAGTCGTCTTAAAACAGGTTAGTGGAGACCATCTGAGGATGAATTTGGCTTCCCTGAAACAGGAAACTCCCATTATTTAAACCTCAAATACACAGCAAGGGCTTGGAATTTTTTGCCTTTAAGAGGAGTGTTTTGTCTTTGTGCAATGATGAAGTTTCAATGCTCAGTCTTCCCCCCGAACTCTTTTCTAAAAACAGCAAGTACAAAATACAAAGTAAAGGCAGAGTGGCATTCCCATATAATCAGAACTGGAGTGTGCACTTCAGTTTTGCAATCTCACCTTTTATAACAGAGGGAACCACCGAAAGGTGCCCTTGGCAGCCAGGCAGCACAGAGTCCATCCCAGTTCAGGGAGCTGTGCTGCACTGGAATAACCAGATTCAGGGTCTTTGGTGGTGTAGAGCACAACCACAGAGAACAAACACCCTCGCTAAGCACACACCCAGCTCAGCTGAGATCCCCTCTTGGCTTTCTTCTTGTTATCTCCTCATTCTTCTAGGAGAATTAAGAAAGGATCAAGACAGGACTACTTTCTCCTCCTCTCCATAAAACACAAAGAGAGAAGAAATTGGAAGAAAGAGGCCCATGACTGAAACCGTGGCCTTGCCTTTGCTGAGCTTACTGCAATTAAATCAGCACAAGAGTGTTTCGTGCTGTTCCAAGCAGCTCCTCTTGCCCTAAGCATTATTTTTCCTACCCTGCCCAACAACAATGGCCAGGCACAGAGCTATCGGCAGTGTTCAGCTATATTTTCCTTGGCTCCTTAAGGTGATTTCCTAATAATATTCCTCACAGGAAGCAGTGGTTTAGGAGTTATATATCCTTGTACAGCCTTGACCCTGACAAAATACACCAGCAGCGCCTCAGGGTCAGTCTTTCCCCTCCTGTCACTGACAAGCTGATTGCTTTGCCAAGGTCTTCAGAGATTCTTTGCTCCACTCCACAAGCGCACATCCAGAAGAGACACGAACATGCAGAACCAGTGAGGAAAGACAGTAAGACCACTGAAGAGGGCACAAGGACACCTGGATTGGAACTCAGGTTTTTGAGGGAACCACATTTTTTTAGACTTGAAATATTTTCTTATTTCACATAGGGACAAAGATTTGGAATACACCTTTGGAATCCTTCATACATAAACACATGTACTCTAGAACAGCAGTTCTGTGGTTAGGAGAGGCATTCCCAGCATGTAGGAAACCTTCTTTCAGGACCCTGTTTTGGATTTGTGACAGCATAGGTGAAAAACCTAAGCCACTTGGCTCCTCTCTGTTTTGATTCAGAAATTCTATCCTATATGCAAGAAATTCATCCAAGGAGAACCAAGTGGAGACCAACCCTTTCTCACAAAGCAGTAATAGTTTCAATAAATCAGCATTTTCTGCAGGCAAATTCTTTCCTTGAAGACTCCTAGCCAGTCCTAGCCTCAAGTAGTAACCAGTGTGGTTTCTGCTTGAAGACACAAGCCTGGAAGCAACCCACCCAACAGAGGTTCCGATTAGCAACAGCTTGTCTCCCCTAAGTAGGGGCACTAAAACACGGCATAGAAGAAACAAATATAGTTTCATAAAATTTGCCCTACAACTCAGGATTCTGTCTTTTTCTCTTATTCGAGCAGCTTGCATTGTTAACAGAGGAAAGGAGGTATGGTGGGAAAACCTCACATTCTCCATTCATGTTTATTTTATTCATTCCTTAGTCTGAGACAGTAAAAATGCTGCTGATATCCAAAAGAGCATGTGCATGTGTGTGTGTGTGGCAAAAACTTTGGAGCCTGGGCTGTACATTATGTGGTCAGTTTTACACGTAGAGGCAGACAGCATCTTTTTTTTCTTCTCTAGTAAGGAGAGGTAAACCTGTCTCCATGAGGAATTCAAAGAAAACACAGTAATAACACAGATGTATGTCGCAGTTTGTCTTGCTGATTTAAGACTCTTCCTGTGAAATGGTTTGAAAGAATCTCCAAAAGTACAGTCGTCTTAAACTGTGTTCTCCAGACAGAATGTTTTTCTACTTCTAAACACAGCAATTTTTATGTGCAGTACAGGATTACCCTATATAGGTCACTGACACTCCATGGAAACCTAGATAAATAGCTCTATTCCCACACTAAATTTTGTTGGCTTCTCTTCCTTTATTGCTAAGAATATTTCAACTGGAACAACATATTTGTGCCTTTGAGGTTCTCTGTTCCTGCTGCCACTTCCCCACCTGGAGCTATAATCCTACGCTTGTCACAAACCCAGCCACTGCTTCAGAACTTATTACAGCTACAATCTGCAGATTATAGCAACTTCTAATAGGGGATAAGCAGCAGGAAAAGGTGAGTTTAAGCTGCAAAGAACCTGCTGGTTCAAAGAGCCCTATTATTAATATTTATTATTTTTAAGCATTCACTGAGAACTGTAGAAGATAAAAGAAAGAATTGAAAGCAAGAACCAAGGGTCCAAGTTTATATAAGACAAGACAATGTGAAACCTTAAAGAATAAGTGCAGTGTCTAGGGAGGAGGGGAGCCAAAGAAAAAGTAGTAACAGAAATGGGGAAAAAAAAGCCACACCTTTTATCAGCACGATGTTCCTAACATTATTAAGTATGAAGAGAATTAAAGAATTCTTCAGTGTCTAATCAGAACTGTTGTCCATAGGGGATCTTCTGAGCATTATTACAAGGCATTGCATACTTTTAAAGAATGGAGCTTTGACCATAAAAAGCAAGAGTGTGGAGGAGAGGGGGGGCAGGAAAAACAGCAAAAGGAAATGCAACTGGTGTTAGTGAAAAATCCAGCCCTGGACAGAAAATCCAGCCTTTACAAAGCTCCAAATAAATCCATTTAGATTTTGTTGAAAGGGTTAGAATGAGGCATAATTCTCACTCAGGTCCCTCCATTACAGGCAAATTTCTCCTCTCTCCCACAAACCCTTTGTGCCTGTTGCCAAAGGTTTCCCAGATGATGCTTCTCCTCCCTCACCAAGATGCAAGCTCATGGCTCACACCATTTTAAACCTTCACACTTCCAAACAACAACCCACAACACTTCACAGTTCCAATGCACTTTAGCAAGATTAGCTAACAAGAATGTTCATCATACCCACATGCTGAGGGTGCTGTCTTCATTTCCACAGCTGGTGAAACAGATGCTCAGAAAAGCAACACAACTTTACCCGAGTAAAGGAGTGTCTACAGCAGGCTGATGTTAGGAATGCTGGCATTCACCCACCTCAGTTCTGAGCAGGAAAATCAGTGATAGCACTTGGGAGTGAGAGTGTCCAACCCCCCCTCCCAAAGCCCTGTGCTCCCCAAGGCTAGTGCAGAGCTTCAAAGCACTTCCCAAAGAGCATCACATTACAGAAATATTGTAAGAAATCCACTGTAAACTGAAACTTGGAACTATCTGCTGCAGCATTAACAAAGAAAATTAATGTTATTCAACTAACTCTGACTCTTCTCCTGACAAACCTTCCCCACTGCAATATCAAAATATGAACACACAAAATGCAAAGCCTGAAACCTTCTCCTCCCTTCAGCACAGTAAGAAGATAGAATAAGTCTTCCAAGAGACTGGCTGGATTAAGTAGGGTTTTTTCTTTTGTCTTGTGTCTTCTCTGTTTTTTCTTTCTTAATCGCATCAGAATGCTGTTCCTGACTGATGTTTCCCTTAACATTCAAAAGAAGAAAAACAGTTCATAATTAACAAAGCATTACTTTAAGCTGAAATCCTTATCAGTTTTGCAGATTTTTTTTTCCAGTCCTATGAACCCAGAGTGATTTGTCACACCAGCAAGGTATTACAATGTCAATTCTCAGGCTGCCAAAGCAAAGAGATCTTCTGGTGCTTCCAGCATTGTGCCTCAAGCACTTCCAGAATTCTCTCTCAGTTTTTCCTGTATCTTATTTTGAAAAACAGCTTGGTGTAACTCTAGAAGATCCCTGCTACATGCCATATTCCCATCGGAAGGAAAAGTTTCGTTGATCAACACAAAATAAGCGCCTCATCCTAAGCAGCTTTGAGAATCCCCTCTGACATTAGCATGAAGAAAGGCCAGTCAGCAGTTCAAAAATACATTGCATTCAAAGCTCATCCCTCTCAATAACATTCTGACACATTCAATCCTTTATTTGCCATTATTCTCGTACACGTCCACATTGTACCTACCACGTTATTATCACCAGTAAGCTCCATAAGTTTTTATCAGCAAGACTGACATTAAAACACATTCTGGTTTCAAATGACTACAGAAATAAACACACCAGTGACAGTGACTCTCATTCCAAAATCCACTGAATTTTCATTCAGTGGAAATCCCATTATCCCATTTAGGCTCTCAACAGGTTTTGAGGACTTCAACTGAAAGATGCCCACAGGTCCCCAAGACTTCCATGGGAAATAGGTTTTCAGCAGGCCTGAGAAAGCAGTCCAGTACAGGCACAAGCTCCCTCTGTACCAGAAGATCTGGTTTATTTTCACTCCACAAGAAAATGAGATGTACCATCAAGTGAGCCAAGAACAAACTCTATCATTGCTTTCCCAGCATAGAGTGTTCCAGTTCAGTGCCCTGTGAGGTCCATGTCTCAGGAACAGGCAAACTGCCAGTCAGTTCATTTAGACCATTTTTCCTGAAGAAGTGTAGACATCATAATTTAGTGCAATATTTATTACTCTAGAACTCTCCCCTCATAGACTGTCTTACACTGAGCTTTCTGTAAGGAGTAAATATAGTAACTGTTTCCATAATAATGTTAAAAATACCCCAACAAATTAAATTCAACAGATGAAACAGGGCCATAAATACGTATGTCTAGCAACATGACCAAAATCACCCTTCTTCAAACTGGGCATTGGGCCATGAAAAGAAAGCTGCTAGCATTACAATTTCAGTGTTGAGCTTTAGGAGCAGCACAGAGCTGCAGAAACAGTCAGTACAGTAATCATCCACAATATACACAACCTGAGCTGCAGCCAGGCCCTCTGAGCTGCTGAGCCCCTGCCAAGCTGACCCACACTCAACAAGTCACCATACAGCCCCACACCCCATTCCACTCATCTGTCTTATGGGCTTTCCAGACATCTGGGATGGCAAAAGATTTATTTAAAGCTGTTTACAACTCGAGTGAGAAGTCTGAGAAAATATAAGAGCTGTTGTTATCTCTGCTGCATGTACTATATGACTTTTCCCATTAGCAGTTTGGTTTCATTCCACTTCCTTGGAATCAACAACCACTATAAGGTTTTTTCCTGACGATAACACCACAGCAACAGGAGTAAAGAGGGTGCTGGTTATACTGCTTCCAGAAGACTAATCAAGGCAAAATCCAGATCACACCACAGATGACCCAACAAAGTCCTTCTCTAACATGGTTGTGCACCTACTAAATGAGGGCAAGAAAGGCAGGAATAAAGATGAACTAAACACGGTTGATCAGAAGCTGAGCTACTAGGCAAATTCAGACCTAAACCCTAATTGACATAATAATGCAGCCCTTTGATAACCAAGTAATATCAAGCACACAGGTGAGATTCAATTTCAGCACTATTTATTTCATCAAAAGCATCCTCTCTTTCTGCCTGAAGTGATAGACCAGCCTAAAAAATCAGAACTCCGTTTGAGTTTAAAAACTGACACTTCTACAGTGATTTTTATTTAGTTTCTCAAGGAACAGGAAACTTCCATTTTAGGCCAGGTTTATTATTTTTTAGTAAATACATAGCAAAGGGAAGATCCTGATAGCAATAAATAAATAAATAAAGCTCCAAACACAAAAACCCCCAGAGACTTAGCAGTTATTGGAGCCCTTGTTGGAAGGACTACACAGTCAGGAAGACTCCTGAGCAGAAACAAGATCCTTCCTAAAATCCTGTGACAGTCAAAACTCCACTCCCAACATCTCTGAAGACAATGACAAGATACTGGTTATGGTTTCCATTGAAATTAGTTTGGTAGAGATGAACTGACACCACATGACCACTCTCAGTTGTCATGCAATACTTGCTGCATATCAGTCCATCAGACAAGAAGCATTCAGAATAGGCACTCAGTCATCCAGAGCTTCTTGTATCAAGACACCTGCAGAGGCAATTCAAACCCAAAACACCCCACACATATACAACTCACCAGGATGGTGAGACTCTCTGCCTCTAGCTCTGAGGAAGGCCAGTGAGGGACAGCCCACTGGTAAAGAACAGGAGGTGACAGAGCTGCAGAAGCAAATCTCATTGTAAGAGCAAAACATCTTTATCATAACTTGTTTCCTTAAATTTTATCTGTGCAAAAATAAAAACCTGCTGACAAACTGGTTTAGCAGATGGTGTGGTTAACAGAAAAAGATCAATGCATTGCCTTCCTGTAGCCACTTCTTTCAGACTCAGAAAATTTATACTAAATTAGCCCATGAACGATCTTTACCAATGCAGAAATGATAAACAGAAAAGCAGCTGTTAAATGCTCCAAGACAAGAGATTGGGTGGGGAAGAGACCCACTGACTGTTTGGTGGGCACTGAATTCCTCTGAATCCCCTGAAACTGTGGGATGGGTTAACTAGTTCGCCAGTTTGGAAGCTCAAGACTGAAGGAACAGTGAAAATAAGAACAAAGAAAATAAGAAATGTAGGTGTAGGGGAAGGAATGGACACAAGAGGAATGCTGAACTGTGCCGCCATGAGCTAAGGTAGGACCAAATGCAACCTGGCTGCCATATCAGTCACCAGTGACCATCAGAAAGCTAAGCTCTGGCCATCTGGAACATATCCTCACAAGAAATACAATTAAAGTCCAATCATCTTCCCAGTGCTGAGAAGTGGTTAGTGTGAAGGGAAGGGGCAACATAAACCACTAAAGTTTTAGAAGGAATAAGCACCATGAGAAAGAATGGAGTTGTCTGTACTGATTTTTCTGTGCAACTATTTTCTTCCTTCATTTGCCACTTCCAATTAAAATTAATAATTACTTCCAGGGGGAAAAATAAAAAGAAAAGAAGAGAACACATAAGAAACAGCTTAAAAGAGAACGAGCACTTTCGGATCTGAAACAGCTAATTTCTATGCATTTTGAGGGAGAAACACTGCTTGGTTTTGAGTCATTATTTTAAAGTGACAACAAAAGACCACCCCTTCCCAAAACAAGTTACTTTTCAGCTCTCACTGTACCATTTGTGGGGCTTTTTTCCTCCCACAAAAACCAAGAAAAATGGATACATTTTATGGACAAGTCAGTTTAAATTAAACAAACAAACAAACCATACTGAAATTAGTCAAAAATTACTGAGAAAGTAAAAGCAGAGGTTGTTTTGTAACAGTGTTCCCAGACAAGGACTGCTTCAGTGCCTCACAGGGTTAGCAAGGAGTATAGATATCCATCTGTTTTAATTATAACTCCCAAACAGACCTTGGACCTACTACCACCTCATGCAATGACTTATCTTCAAGTCAAGAACTATGCACTACCTCAGGAAACTCTCTAAATACAACTTGGGCCACCATCTGCTTTTTTAGGTACCTTAGGCCTCAATTTTGTAGCATCTGAAGTTTTCTTTTCAAGTCCTTCCTCTCCTCTAAGACCTACAGGCCCATAAATCCAGTAGCTTCTGTCCCCAGAGCAGTTGTGCCTGTTTTCCTGCAGCCTGGTGAGAACAGACAGGACCCAAGATAATTAAATAAAAACACAGGAACTTCATTATTTATTTTAAAGGAAAATGTGTTTTCTAGGAAGAAAGTCCTTTAGTTGGGCAAATCTGTAAGCTGTTTATCAGCTTAAACTCATTATCTGTCCATATGGTCTTAGCACTGTGGTTAAAAAAAATGGGCATGCACTAGTTGATGAAATGTCATCTGCCCTTATGCCAGAAACTACTATTTTTTCCATTGACATCAAATTAGGATCCTTGCCACAAGTGAAGGGCTACCATAAGCATAGTCATAATATTTCAATTATGAAAGGATCTTACAGAAGGCAGCAAGGAAGGCAGGGGCAATGCAAGAAAACCCATTCACAAAAATACAAAGTCACTTCATTCACATTTTGCCTCTGCTCTTCTGCTTTAATTCTTTTTCTTTGTGGAGGTGGGATGAAAAGAAAACGACCCAAATTAAAAAAAAAAAAAAAAAAAAAAAAAAAAAAAAAAAAAAAAAAAAGGGAGAGGGGGAAAGGCAAAGGAATGAGATGCTAAAGCCAATAAACACACATCAAAGCATGAGAGATGGCTCTGCTTCAACTGCCTACAGTATTCAACCTGGGATAGATTAAGGCAAGACAAAAGGTGCTAGGAGGGAAAATACTGCCCCTACAGCAGCGCAGACCATCTCCCTCACTTACTCAGCCCTAATAGCGAGGCCCCAGCCAGCTCTGCTGCGCTGAAAGAGGCAAGGACTCATGACAGGCCCGGCTTTGTAGAAACCCGAATTTGTCCCCCCATCCTCTGCTGTTGTGATTTGAAGCCCATCCCACTCCCCCGCTGAGTCGCTGCAGAGAGGCAGGAGCTGGGTTTATTGATTCTGTGAGTCACAATTAGCCGTGGGACACACGACCAAAGGTTTAGCACAGGACATTAAACCTGACTGAGCTGTCAACTCGGTTATTCCAAGGAGAGAGAAACAAATTGAAGTCACAGTAACAGATGTTTCTCATGTTTTATGAACTGCAATATTATTACTAGTTACAGACACGGTTTCTGCCTCTTAAAACAGACCTGCAACGCTGTGCACGTGAAATTATTCGAACTAACACACAGACAACTTGGCAAAGGACTTACAGATAGCATTTCTGTACTCGCACTGTTTCCCTTTCGCCCAGCCCCACCCTGAGAATTATAATACGTGTTAAAGCAGCCAAAAATGAGATCACGCCAGGATAGAGTACTTGGTTGCCATCATCTGTGACGAGGATGCAAACACTCTAACTCCTCTCCTCTTTTGTGAAAAACATACTCAGCCTCTTCTCGGTTCCCACTGCGGGGAAATTAAGTTGTTGGGATCGTTCTGAGTTTTAAGGGAGCCTGGAAACTGAAGACTGGTGTTCTTCCCAGGTTGTCTTATCCTTACACCTCAGGGGCAATAAAGGGATTTCCCCATAATTTACAAAGGAAATCTGAAAGAAGCTGTGAACGCCAACCACCCCCAAGCCCATTCCGCTGCTCCGTGTGGAGAAGCGAGCGGAGGGGCGGCGGGCGCTCCGCTTGGCTGGCGCGGCACGGCGAGAAAGCCCTCTCGTGGAAAACTCCAGCATCACCCACCCGAGCCCTCCCCTCGGAGCCCGGCCCCGGCCCGGCAAAGCCGCCGCTGCTCCCCCGCTCCCACCGCGGCCCCGCGGGCTGCCATCCTTCCCTTTCCCAAGGAGCAACTCCCCGGCCACCTGCAAATCTCACCGGGTTAAAGGCACAACGCGGGGAGAGGAGCGATTTGTGGCACAGGTCTGCCTTGCAGAAACGGAGGGAAATTTTGCGTGGATTTTGCTGGCGGTCTGCAGCATGTCAGAGAAGTTAAGGCTCTTCCTTTCTCCTCGCCCCGCTACGCTTGAATTCGTGGCAACTGTATCACATGGTATTTTAGCTTGCGCCAACAAAAGCTGTACCTCGGCCACAACAAATACAGAAACATTAACTGCCTTCCAAGGAGGGTCAAACATTCGAATCATTTTAACATACTGTAAAAATACTTCAGTGAAAGCAGATGATAAGCGCATCTGTACATTATGCTGCACAGTCGAATTTGAAAGATTCCCCCCAAATTATGAAAAAAAATAAAGAATGCACTTATTTCTCTGGCTGACATCCCTATTGTTTGCTCTCAGTTTTATATACTTTCGTGACGGAACAACTACTGCTCTTTACAAAATCCACTGAGCATCAAAATAAGCATTTTACTGGCAGAATCCATCAAACACTTGCATACATCCTGTTGAATTAAGACAACTCTTTAACAACGCCAACTTTTTACCCACTAGCAAAAGTCCAAGGCGAGCCCATGGTCACAATTAGCATATACTCTGCCAGGCACACGCACCTCCAGCACATTTCTGCCCAACCAGCTTTGGTAGCCACTGGCTATTCAGCGAATTATGTGCCTAGAATCTATTAACTGTGTCCAAATTTGCTCTTATTATAAAAATACAAGCAGTAATCAGGCCGAGCTTACTAATTGCTGAGAGAAGAGCTAGAGAAAAAAAAGAAATTATGGTTATCAAACATACTTTACAGAAAGCCATCCAAGTACAGCACACACGAAAATGCTATTTACTCACTATAACCTTTAAATACAAAAGTTACAATAAAACTCGAAGTGCCCAGTTCAGCCGACAAAACTCCCATGTGGTACCTTGCTAACGTGTTGCTGCAGCTGTAAATCTCTATTAAAGAGCAGGCACTGACCCAGAGTAGCGGGATGGAAGATCAGCAAAGTGTGAAAGAGAAGATTCCTCCCAGCCCGAGCCGAAGTAAAAAACACGGGTAACTGTCCCACCTTCCTCATCCGGCTTTCAGGGGTGGTGGCACACCCCAACACGCGACAGACGCAGTGCAGGGCGCTCCGGGCACAGCCTCCGGGCTGCCCGGCTCCGCCGCTGCTCTTTACGGCAGGAGGGAGCCCGGAGGGAGGGGTGTCGGGGCGGAGGCAATAGAATACAGAGATACCGAGGACAGGCTCCGAGGCTCCCGAAGACGCTCCCGCAGCCCGACCCCGGAGAGGTGTTACCAGCGGGGCGAGTTCAGCTGGCTCGGGCAGCCGGGGCGCCCTCCCCAGGCTCCCGTGCCGGCGGTACTGGCGGGCGGGCTGGCTTCTCAGCCCCACAAACTTGCCCGCCCAGCACCCCGAGGAGTCACGGCGCTCCCGCACATCCTCCCCTCCCCCGAGGAACGGCGCAGCGGCGGGGCAGGCGAGCCGCCCCCTGTGGGCACCCGGGAGTCCCGGGGCAGCGGCAGGGCTGGGGGTGCCGAGCCGGAGGGCACCGCTGGCCGCGGACAGGCTGCGTGCCCAGCCGGGCGGCGAGAGGGGAACCCCGCCCTGGGGTTACCTGGCGGCTCCGGCGGCGGCTCCCGCGGCGGCGGCTCCTGGGAGCGGACCGGGCGGGCGGACCGAGCGGCGGCGGCTCCCGGCGGCTCCCGGCTCCCACTGCCGTGCGCGCCCCGTGCCCGGCAGCCGCGGAGCGCCGGAGCCGCCAGCGCAGCCGGCTCCACCTCCCGGCCGTGCCCCCTCCTCCGCCCCCGCCCGGCCCGGCCCCGGCCCCCGGCCCCTCAGGCTGGGCGCGCCTCTGCCCGCGCTCCGCCGCTCCCGCCTCGCCGCCCGTGCCTCTCGTCTCCCTTCTCCTTCGCGCCAGAAAACTTCCCCCGCTACCCCCGCCAACCCCGCCAAGGGCAGCCAGGGGTGACTCGTCCCTCCCGCACCGTGCCTCGGCCGTTCGGGGTGCGGGAATGGCAGCCCGGCCCAGGAGCAGTCTAACCTGGGACCTGAGCGCAGCCCTGAGCCCACCGAGCTCGCAGCAGGCACCGGTGGGAAGGAGAGCTGCCTACTCCCCGTCTGCAGGCTGTCCCCGGTAACATCCAATGGGCTCCTCGTGCACCGGGGGGATCCTTGAGACTCAAAAGAAGAAGACCAGGGGGGTGGGAGAGAGGTCACTCGCTGACTGGTACCTCAGTGAGAGCTGTTGAAATGCCTTCGGAGGTCTGCCGGAAAAACTTCAAAGGACGACACTGCGGGACTGGGAAGCCTTTCCAGAATGCATAGCAAACGGAGAGAAGAGCCCAGGTTTGCGATATGGGAAAAGCCCAAGGAAACACGGCTTGTGCCGTTGTGCTGTGTGTGTGTACCACTAACTTCTGAGCCAGTTAAAGAATTTCAATAGCATTTGACAGCTACAAATTCCATTAAAATAGATAACTCTGTAGAAGAGGTCTTCTTTTTTACTGCTCTTGCACGTAGAGCGACCGTATTTCAAGTCCAACGGCGTCTGACAAGGGAATCCACAAGGAGGTTCATTTCTATTATCTCCTAGGAAAACTACTCTTCACTGTTCCTAATATTTACAAAGTCCTTACAGGGTTGGAGTGAAAGAAACAGACAGAGTAAAAAGGGTGCAGAAGTAACACTGTTACTTTCAGTAACAATCAGTAGCTCAGGATCAGTAAATTAGACTTTAGCGAATTGGACATTATATCTTCATACAACAACAGAGAGACCAATCCTACAAGGGCCAGATCATGCAAGTGATATGCAGATGTGTCCTGGTGCTGATAAGAAGTCCTGCTTATTTCATGATGTTTTGCAAGATGGGGGATGCAGATTTGGACCCTCAAAGCTTAGTAGAAGAACAAGAGACAACAGGAATGTCTAACAGTGCAAAGCAAAGGAAAAATAGATGTGCCAGCATCTCTGCATAATCTCTGCTAATGCCTCATATATCTGGTAATGAGCAGTTACAAGGCTCCCCAGGTGCAGATATTTGTTGGTGTTGGCTTTCTTTTATTTCCTAATGTGAAATAAAAATAGGGAGATAGACTTAGAATTTAACAGTTATGGTCCCAAATCTATTTCTGCGTAATAGCAAAACTAGATTACAGAACCAGACTCTATTTGAAGTGTATGTTTTGTTATAGTCTATTGCTTAAGATAGGCAATCATTTCAGGGTCTGATATTTTTTTGTAATGTTTGGGCCCATGTTTTCCATTTCTGTTTTGCTATTCATTTATTTGTGTCACACAGCATGATCCTAGCTCTCTTGGTCTTTGTGGCAGGGTAGGGGATTTCCATTTCTTTATTAGTCACAGTTTGACACGAGGTAATAGCCTTGTTCCTTACTTGATTCCTTTGCAAAGGACTCCGAGTGCTATTTTCCAGGAGGCTGGCTTGTCATACCCCTTCAGCAGCAGATCATAGCCCTTTCAGGCAAAGATTACATTTTTGCTCCACAGACCTGCCAAATTGGGTCCATTGGTCCTCCCCCTACGCCTTCTGTAACAATCTCACATGTGTACCCCTGCTCTGGCCAGGACTGCTGCAGGACCCCACATGCCAAGCAATTTTGCTGTACCAGTGAATAAACCATGAAAGCATGTATGTATCTCTGTCTGCCCAACACTTACCCTTGTTTTAGGGCCTAATGCACAAATCTCATGTGGAGGGTTTCCAGTAAACTGACTGGGCTTAGTCCTGATGGAAACACCACGGTTTTAAACAGCCCCACATTCCACAGACAAGATCCTCTCCTCATCAGAGACACTCTTGGCATTTTTTCCAACAACTGCCACCCCTTTCCCCTCCAGTGACATCATTATTCTGATATTTTAGAAAAAAAAAAAAGTGCAGGGTGATGTATCCAAAGACTTGTATGTGTTTTCTGTTTTCCATCCTGATTCTATGAAACTGTTTTGTAAATGAACAAGAGTCAACTATATGTGACCCCAGCTTTCAAATCTTCCACATGCTAGCATAGACACAATAGTGCTCTTACATGCTCAACTGTGCAATTTAAGGGGCCACTATTGAAAATTAGCTTCCCGAGTTCATAGTGCTTTCACCGTCATGAAGGAATTGCTTTGTGAATCCCAGCCAGCACTGAATTGAGTTTTGCATTTAAAGCTGAGGTTTACATTCTTTGTTATGTGTAAAGAATATAGTATATCCTCTGTGAACTTAAAGCATAACAGTAACCTCAAATAAAGCCAATTTTATGATAGATCAGCATGTGACAGGGCTGTTTTACGTGTTTTCTGATAAATAGGTTATTGAATTGAAGTCAGAACAAGAAAAGAGTTACATGGTTTAGCCCAGAACTCTAAAGCCGCTTTCTCCCATTTCAGAAGTGTCTAGAGCTGCAGCCCTCCCACTATCTGAAAGATCTGTCCCTTGAATATTACATCATATGTATCACAATCCAAATAGCCTCTCTGTTACGCTTCTGATAGCCTTGAGTTTTTAGAAGCAAAAACTGAAATATTGGGAACCCATGAACAAATCATGGCAGGTTCCCCATTGGTGTAACTGTGTGGATTTTGAGATAAATTTCACTCCACAGAACTCACCCATTACTTATGAGAGCTTTCTTGTCTGTGCTTCACATCTTAGTTCTCAACTTCACAGTTTCTCTGTTCCTTCCTTCGCTTGCCTCCCCAGCTTTCCTCCTGCTTCTCTTGCCTTCAGACTGCTCTCTTTCTCTTCCTATTATTCTCTCTCAGTATTTCTACTAATGCCTTTCTCAATTTGCTGTGAAGGCAGATAAAGCAGGACTACAACCCCGATCCAGCTTGGCTGTGATTCCTAGAGCTGGACTGACACACAGCCCAGCTCATTGCCTAGACAGATGGGCAGAAGGAAACTCTCTGGCATCTGCATGCTGGAACCTGAATACCAGTCTATTTCCAGATAACCATAGCACATTCCAGGAGCAATCTGTGCTCAGTAGAAATCACACAGTGTTATTAACTCTGCCGTGAAACTGAATGGCACTTCTAAGAGCACAAAACAAACAAGGTCTCAGCCACAGAGAGCTTAGGATGACAAACTGACTGCCTGAACCTGATCACCTGCTCCCAGATAAAGACAGCAAAGTAAGAGATCTTGTTTTTCCAAAATGTCAAGCACTTATAGTGCTGACTGAAGTTACACTGATCAGTATGTTCTCTCATCTGCTATCAGACTGCTTTTCCAGGGCCCCTCCATCAGGCTTGAGAAAACAGCATGATGGGGCAGTTGATGTACTGGTAGTGAGAGGTCTGTTCAAGCTTCATTATTAAAATCGTAATTAAAACCTTGCCAGTGTATTTTTCTACCCAGTTTTGCTTTCCCAGGCTCAGCTGGGAAAACTGAAGCTAAATTGTTTATGAGTTGGTTTCTTTATCAATATCAGCATTTCCCAATTTTTATCCAAGCTACAGCTAACATTTTGGAGAAAAAAAAATATCACAGGCCCTCCCTTTGCCATTTTTTGGTTGTTGTTGTTGTTTCTTAAATCAAGAACTAAGCTGCATTTTGAATATTCATTTACAGATTTATTTTTCCCAGCTTTGTTTTCGTATTCACTTGATCACATGGTAACATACATGCATGTTTTTCTGAAGTGAAAAACATGTTTTGTCATTATTTCACATATCACCTCCTCATGTCTTTCTGACCCACAGAGCGCAAGATTGGAAGCAGGTTTCCAGGGCAAGAGACAAGCTTTTCTTAAGATCATCTAACCCATGAACAACACTTCATGCTCACTGAGATACTCAAATAGGTAGATATAATTTTCCTAAAAGCTTTCGTGTTCACCTCCCTCTTTCCTTGTCTTTGAAGTTGTAAGATTACACAAAGGAACTGGCAACAGTGCCTAAACTCAAAACTGTAGCAGCAATGATTGAACAAACCCTTGGACTCTGCCCAGAAAAATCTCAATTAAAAGAATTCTTTGTAACAATTTTAATACGTAGCATTGAAGGGATACTTTAAAGGCAAAATGAACATATTTAAGATGACAGCCATTTCAACAGCTAACAGCAGGTAAAGCTGTATATTACTGAAAAAAAAAATCAGAAAATATCCTGTTCTCTGTTTGCTTTTTTTGCCCCAGAAGTTTTCCAAAATGGAGATTAAACCAAAACATCAAGATTTCCAACTATGTACATTTTGAGAACATTCTCAGCATTCATATTTCCTCTAAAATGTGTAGCTGAGATTTTCCTGTACTCCTTGAAACCTTTCTGGAAACTAACTATTTCTCAGTCTTTTTAGTAATTTTGACTGAGAAAGAAAAAGCAAACTGGAGACCCCCGTTGTACCAGGAACCTTGCAGTTCCTCACGTTTAAATATGGCAAGAGTGACAAACACAGAGGAATAGTTATCCTCATTTACAAACAGGAAATTGAGGCAGGAAGGATGGATGCTGAAGAAGTACTAGAAGTCTGTGGCAGCTCCAGGACATGAGCTAGGAGATCCTGGATCACAGACAAATGCCTTACTCATTCAAATATCTATCCTCAAAGGTTTTGACTCTTCTTGGCATTTGCATCTCTCTTATTGCACAAAGGGAGGAGGCTCAAATGCATTTTTAAAACTCCAGAAGACACTAAAATTGTAGCTATTTTTATTCTCATAAGATTTTACAAAGCACCTTTCTCCTTTGAAAAAGGAAAAAAAAGGGAAAACAAACATAGCTTCAGGGTTTATTGTTCCTTGAGATGTTCCAAATAAATAACACCTTATTGGACAGTTAAAGTTCTTTACAATTTTTCTGTCAAAAATGTGGTATGTAGTCCACAGGTATCTACAGAAAACAGCAGCAACTGCCAGGGGGAAGATGGAAGTGTTGAAATCTTCACTTCTGACAAGAGTTAGATGGTCACCCTGCAATTTGTTTCAACACAGCCAGCTGTATTGCCATAATGTGTTAAACATCTGCTAAAAACATATGGAATCCTCCTGGGGGGTGGGGGGGGGTGGTGTAAGTCGATGCCATTCATCAAACTATTTCACCGCACTCCTTCCCTTCTCCCCAAATGACTCCCTCCAGAGAGCCAACTGAAAAAAAGGATTCCAATGTCTATATGAAGAAAGGAATCCCCTAGCCAGAAAAGTGGTGATAGCTCCCCTTGGAACTGGGAGAAGGTCCTGCCCAAGTAAATTCTGCTGAAGCACGTGTAACATGGTTAAGGAGAAAAATAAACCAGCATTTCATCAGAACTCCAAATCCGGCATCCCCCTCCTTAGGGACAGGAGGTAGCATGGAGTTCTGCAGCAAAACTAGTCCCCATTGTGCAGAATTCAGTTTACATGGGCACTACCAGGTTAGCTGGGAGACTGCTGAAATAATCACCTTGGGCATGGAAGGATCTCATGTTTTTCCCAGCATCACACAAAATAAAATGTCATTACTTCAGGAAAATTTAACTGTCCAATGCCTAAAAACTGGGATGAATATTCATGACTCTGTAAAATGATTTCAGGAAGGCTGTAAAATGCAACAAGAGCGTCAATGTCTTAGAGTGGTCACAGTCAGTTTTCATGGTGTGAAGGTTGCTGCACATCAGACATGATCCCAGAATTTTTCATGATCAAATTCAGTGCCTTAAGTGGGGTGTAGCTTTCCAGATCTGAACTGATCTCTAGTGACAACAGGAGATGACATACCCTAACAAGTCCACAAAGCAATGATTGAATGGTGATGCTACTAAAACCTCATTGGGATAGCTGTTGAAAATTACGCAGCTTTCCTTTGTTTCCTGAGGCTTCTGTTGTTTTTCTCAGATATGCTACTTTCTATAATAAAAGATAGTATACTTCTCTGCAGACCTCTTTTCACTTATCATTCACACCTCTTCCAAGCATACACACAGTGAGGGCAGGAACAAAACTACACAAGTTTTGCTTCTTTTCCCTCGATCTCAAGAGTCCTTTTGTGCATTTCTGCTCTTCTGTCAACAAAAGGGAACTGGTAAGTGAACAGAGCAGCCATGGGGGTATGGGAGTTGGGAAATTCCTGAATGCTCTATAGTGGGATTGAGGCTGACTTGATACTAGGGCAGGATTAGTTATTTTTAAAAATGTAGTCATAAAATTAATGGTCCTTGTGAACCCTTCACCAGGCACTAATTAATCAGCCTTCCGTTTTTACAAGCGAGAGCAAATGAATGCCAGGAATATGCAGTGATATTCGCCAAGTGGGCAGTAGGATTAGATTTATTAGAATTTAGGGCTCCTAACCTATGATCAAAACATGACTGCACCTCTGTCAGTTACTTCAAATGTGAATTTTCTCTATCTGAAAATTAAAATCCTTTCATTGGCTGGACATTCATTAGTCAGAACAATTGCTATACAAATAATGTTATTTTGCAGCTTAAAAATATGGATTTTTGTGGGCCACCATGGAACACAGGTTGGAACTATGTGAGTCACTTATCTGACTGACTCCTGCTATGAATGTTTTAAACAACATTGTGAGTTATTAGCTGCTGTTTCCTATCAGGAAGAGATAAACTCTGAATTTATTAAATGTTGGAACCAATTTCACCCCAGGTTTTACTGGACTGATTTCAATGAAACAATGCCAAGGACACATTCTCTTAGCCACCTTCTGCATTAAACTTATTGTACAGACATCACAAAAGCTTACAGAGCAAGAGGAAGGAACCATCTTCTTGATTCCTATATTCTGAGCTACCCTCAGTGAAGGACCCAGAAATCCAGATTCTGTTTGAAAGATCCCCAAGACTAGTCCTGTAGACTTACAGATCACTAAAAGTTTGAATCCATGAAGTCCCTGAAACCCGAGAATTGTGGACAACCTGGCAAAAGTTCTAAAGCTACCTGCACTTCTCTCTTGTTGTAACTAGTCCCCCTGTGCAACATTTCATGCCAGGTTTTGGCACTTTCTGATCCTCTTGGCTGTGATACCAAATTGCAGACATGGCTGTGAAAGTTAAAGATTTTAAGAAGAAATTGTTAACCAGATTTTCCTGAAATCCTGTACAGCAGAGTCAAGACTAGGGAATTTAGAGGGAAACAGGAGTTTGCCCAAACCACTTTTGCAATACTGCTTTTAAGATGATTTCAGTTGCTCTAGAAGAGGTGAAGAGGGAAGAAGTGGTGCAAGCCCTCGGGTTAGCTCCTTCTGTGCAGCTTACAACCCAGTCTGTACATTTCTGTCTTCCTCTTTTTCAGTACATCTCACTCTCTCCTTTAATCTCCATTTCTCTAGGCTCATTTTCTCTTACTATCTCCAGCCCTGTTGTGTTCTCTGAAGCACTTTAATTCTTTACTTTCCCCTGTGTATCCCCGTGATCATCAGTCCCTCCCTATCAGGTCTCTATGTTGTCTTCCAGGCAATGTCATTTTGGTTCTACAGATAAAGACACAAAGCAGAGAGTGAGTAGAGGAACAGGGATCACAGAAAGTCAGAAGAGGTTTTTCTCTTTAAACTGACAAATGGGGCAAATCCCTCTGTTGCAAGCAAAGATAATGACATGTTAGACAGGACAAGAATGGAAACTCTGCCTTTCTTGGAAGCAGCCACTGACATGAAGCAATAGTTTCGGGAAGCCCAGGGTACTGGTAGAGCAGCTGGTCTCCCTCCATCTGGGATTTGCTGTGTTCCAGGGCTATAATCAAGCAAATAGAGAATTTGCCAACCAAGGCTTTATTCAATGTGCCAGGGACCAGCCATCCCTTCACCTGAGCTAGAAATGTCTTCACTAATGTGCAGCATGTGCACAAGTCACTAAAGAGCCTTCACCCTTCATCAGTCAGACGAATGCAGTTGTGTGTGCAGCAGGACGAGCAGAGGCAAGGGGATGGCAAGCTATTAAGAATGAAGCCTAATGGCCCCTTGAGAGCCCTGGGAGGGGGGAAATAAAATAAAATTTAAAAAACCCTTCACCTGAATTTTAATCATGCCCAAGGGAAGACATGAGATTTAATACAAAAC
Organism: Sylvia atricapilla; assembly: GCF_009819655.1. Taxonomy (NCBI): domain Eukaryota; kingdom Metazoa; phylum Chordata; class Aves; order Passeriformes; family Sylviidae; genus Sylvia; species Sylvia atricapilla. Next base: position 22,352,436 of record NC_089145.1, on the reverse strand, counting down.
ATTACACAGCTGCTTTGCTACACGAGATTAACTTCATGTAACAGGATGAATAAAAATATTCCCACTCCAACTTTCTGAAACATTCTGCCCTAAGGCAGTGAGAGAAATGGCACAGAATGCAGAATGAGGCAGGGGGATGAGCTAGAGATGCTTTTAAGCTCTGTGCAAGTCACCCATCCAAAGCCGGGCTCTGACACAAATCTCCTTCAGCATCTCAAATTAATAATTCATCCTTAGCTGGGCGATCATTACAAGATCTCTTTCTGTAGACAGAGTCAGAGAGAACAAATGTAAGAGTTAATGCTAGCTGGCAATACTGTGAACCTGTGAGAGCAACAGGCTATGACAGCACTGCTTAAGTTCTCTTAGTGCTGTGCTGAGTGCCTGGGCATCTGCTGAAGACTGTAAATGTGCACGGGTGAGGACTGACCCATTTCTGCAATTGAGAGTTGGAAAACCTCCCAGATGCACACATGATGTTCTGGCAACACAGAGAAAGAGAAGTTCAAGGAAACTAGGAAAAGAGTTCAGAAGAGGAGTGTGAACAAAAATACACAAATAGTACAGGAACAGAAAAACATCTAGTTCTAAACTCTTTGTTATCAGTTATCCAGGATCAGTTGCCGTCAAAGTCAGTAGAAATTTTTGTGATAGAAAAGAGGCAACTTCCCTCAGCCACTAAGAGAAGTTGTAGGTTCACATCACAGCCTGCCAAAGTCAGCAGGGACTTGGTCACAAATTGATTTACAAGAACAGAAGCTGGAGATATAACCTTTTTACTTTCCAAGCTGTAGAGTAAATGCATGTCCCTTGACAAGTAACTTTTCCTGGTAACCCCATCAACCATTTATGAGGCAAGAGTGGTATTTGCTTAGTGCTCAGCGTGACAGGCAGTGTGCATTTCATAAAATACACTTCCTTCCATAATCAACAATTTAGAAAATTAAATGTTTACTATTCTTGCTAAAAATTATTAGAAGCATCCAACTGATCATTGAGCACATTTTGTACTTGTCCTTTGGGGATAGTAGTCCCATTAGATCCTGAAAATCAAGGAGCATCTAGCACTGACTAGACTTTGGAAAATAAATCCAGATCCCAACAACTACTATGAGTCAGATGTGATTTTCTTCTTTTATGCCAGATGAGAATTCACGACTTGAGCATGATGCCAGTCACGGAAATACACAAACACAGAGTTGCCTAGGACAGCAGTGTGGTGAGGGACACCATGGTGCCTGCTTAGTCTCTGTGGGAGCTCTGCAAAGGCAGGCTGGTTGAGGCTGTGGCTGCTCAGACAGAAGTCAAGGCTATCCAGAACAGATGCAGCAGTCACCTACCTGACCTCTCTCAGGTGTCTGTCAGCAGTGGCTGTAGCAATCCCAGTACCCTTGTGCTCACCTCTTCAGCCTGCAATTATGGTTTCACTCCTTCCTGTTACTCTTCTTTTGCCTGTGGAAACAGCAGACTTGCACCAGTCCCTCATTTTAGGAGTTGAAAAATTCAATTTTCTGTTTGCTATGGAGAAGCCTGGAGTCACCCCCAGGAACTGGTGATGCTCTGCAGCTGGAGGCCTTCTGAGTGAGATGTAAATCAAGATGCTTGGTCATAAAGTAGCAAGTGACAAGTCTTGGAGGGAAAAAAGGGTGTTATCTTTAGTAACCAGGCCAAATGCCAGCTCCAGCTAAGATAACAGACATTCTACTGACTTCCTGCAATTTTCCTTCAGTGAAATATTATCCCCTTTACTTCCTGCCAGAGTGTCATTTAACACTGCTTTGCCAGTCTACTGTGATTTGCTCAAAGAAAGCTCTATTTCAGTGAGGACTAAAGTAACTCCACTACATTAGAGATGTGCCCAAACTGTGTGATTCTGGATGAGATTTATACACATATTCAAGAAGCTACAGGGATTCAGTAGTTCAGTTTAATTTTGGTCAGTGAATTTAGCAATTATCCTTTATTACGTGAAAAAAGGCAACTAACCAGTTACATACATGGATGACATGAGCATTCTTGTTTGTGCCTGGAGAGTATGTGTCACTAAAATTATTTTCTCAGAACAACAGCAAGACCCTCATCCTGTAGCACCCTGATCTCACATTCCAGCAATCACTAATCCAATCACCTGGAAACAACTGCTGCTCCTAGAGACAGCTCTGAAGTGCCCTCCAAACAGGAGGTGCCAGCCTGATTCCACTGCCTTGTTTGGACTTGATGATCTTAAAAGTCTTTTCCATCTTAAACAATTCTATGATTCTGTGATAGATACTGGGCTATTACATACAGCTACATTTGCTGCATATATTGAAGTGTTCAACACCAGGTGGGATGGGGCTTGAGCAACCTGGTTTAGTGAGTGGCTTCCCTGCCCATGGTAGCAGGGTTGGAACAAGATGATCTTTAATGTCCCTTCCAAACCAAACCATTCTATGACTCTATAACACTGCAGTTTTGCCTCAAAAAAACCTTGCAGACACCGTTAGGTGATACAAATGCTTTGTGATAACATATTACTTGAATTCAAGATAAAACTACAGTAAAGCAATTTATTGCTACCTGTATATTTGTGCTGGAATATGTCAGTGTACCTGAGAAAGCTGTAACAGCTCCCAAAGTAAGCAGGAGGAAATGTTGGGTTTTTGTTCACAGTGAGTTTCCTTATCAATCAGGCATGTTCATTAAAGCCTGCTTCCTTTAGCAGGATGACTATAAAGGGAAGTTGTGGAGGAGGAAAAGGACTACAGACTTATGACATGCAATTTTCCAGGATTTGTCCTGAAGATTAATTTTATCCACCACTTTAATGAGGCTAAATCCTCACAAACGGGTGGCCAGCATCCTCACATTGTGTGATAGTGTGATAGTACAATAAGAAGACATCCTCTCAACACGTGTGAGGCCATGCCTTTCACAGAAACATTAGGTACTGAGCACAAATCACAGGCCAAATAGGAAAGGCACAGCTTTTCACTGTAATTCAGGTAGTGTCAGAGCCTCAGGAACCGTAAGGTCAGAACTGCTATAGCTAATAGGCAATTTCTCCATCAAGTGTCACACTGTTCACATATTCCTGCTCTGCCCTTTTCTCCTGGGGTGTTGATGGTGCTGCTGATGAAGGTGGGACTACAGCCAGCTGTTCTCTGACATGAGGTGTGCCAGGCAGTGGGATACTGCCCTCAGCTCCAGAAGCTGTCAAAACCATCATGGATTTATATTCTGTGGAAGTAATTAGGGACTCCCCGTTGCTTCTCCACTCGCCTCCCATTTGTAGGGCAATCACATCAGACAAGAGTCGTGCTCTGTGAGCACTGCCAGCCTCCCCTGAAGCCAGTGGGGACTATTAAGAGAGGTTACTGGGGCAGATGGAATATTCCCCACTAGAATGCACACGCAGAGCTATAGATTTTGCCTTTGAACATAGCCTGCAGCAATTTCCAGCAGATAAATGAAAGATGCTATTCTCATTTGTTTGGGTTTTTTAAATAATGATTTGCATCACTTGTTGATTTTAGTCATAGTAATCCCATCTCTAGTCTGTAGTAGAGACACAAAATAATTTTTTCTTCCCTATTTGCTTGATTTTTTCCACTCCCTTCCTCACTCTCTTCACAAGTAGTGCAGGCATACAGAGCCTTGTGCTGAGGGAGTCTGGAAGGGGAGCTGCTGCTGCTCACCAGACTCTTTTCGTTAAGGTTTACAAGGGGAGGGGACTGGCCCCAAAATGCTTAAGGAGCTTTCTTCAGCCAGCTTTGGTCCTTTCCTCATGACTGAAATTGGACTAGCTTTTCAGAGGCACAACCTGATCTTATTTTATCCTCCTGCATCAGGAAAAGGCCTTTATAATCCAGTGAGTTTCTGAGGCCTTGGGCTTCCACTGTTCCGTGAGGCTCACTGGGGGATAAGACCCGTGAGTTTTGGCAGCATGAAAAGCCAAGCTCATGCAGTTTCCTGTATAATAGCAGAGCCCTCCATCAGAGTCCTTGCCCTCCCCCTCGGGTGAACTGCCACTGACCCAGCGAATTCAATTAGTATGGTTCTTCCTTTATCAAACAAACCCCACATGGCCCAAACCAAACATGGTGCATTTGAAAACAAATGGATTGAAACGGCCCTAATCTAGTCAGACACTGTCCTCTGCATATGTTCCCTCCATTTCATCCTCCCCACAAACACAATCAGGGCATCATCAGGATCCCATCTGGTCTGCAAGGGGAGCAGGGAGCCTGACACCCTGCAGAACAGAGTATCTCTGATTTGGGTGTGTATCGAATGGACCATCACAGTACCTCCACAATGCTTTTGGAGCCAGTTTTCTCACTGTCTCCACTGCTGAGCCCTAAAGGAAAGGGGAAGAATGCCTCAGTTGAAGTCCTAGGAAGAAAGGCTTGTGTAACCTTGACTCATTCCATTTTTGCCATGCACAGTGGTGATGCAGTATACTGTCATATGCGGTCTGGACAAATCCCACTACCTAAAGCATTTATGTAAATCACCAGGGCAGAAAGAACTGGACCTTGACTGGAAGGCTCTGTATCACTTCAGCCACTTCACATGCGAAGATTTTTCTTCTTTACCACAGGGAAGTTGTCAGTGCTCCCATTTCTGGGGCCCACTGATCAGCTACATCTACTCTAGGATGAATGCCAGCAAAAAGAAATCCCACATCAAAGTGGGATTCCCCACCTGACTTGTCCAGAAGAAGAACCCAGCTATGGTGAGAAGAAGGGAGCTTTCTTCGCTGGCAGATTAACACAGACACAGATGCTGCTCCTATTACTGCCATCATAAACAGCACAGACTTCTTTGGGAACCCTCTTTTAACACAGTTCATCAAGCATTGAGTCGAGGTTGTCAGAAATTCCTGGGTACCCCCCCACCTATTCAGACACATCTCCTATGCCCCACCTTCCCAGGTAGAATAGCACAGGACATGGACACAGAGGGAACCTGGGGGCTGTCCCTACCCACCAGAAATGCCCTTTTTCATTGGGCCACAGACAGAGTCAGGCAGCACGTCTTAGGCAGATTTCCCTGGGTGGTTCCAGGGAAAGCCTGGTAGAAGAGGATCAGAGACAGTGTAAGTGTGAGAGGGCTCAAACAGCACTGCCATCAGATGTGGAGAAGTGGTGACTTGCCTGAAGACAGCTCTTGTGTAGTACACTGAGGTCATGTTCCAGAGGTATGCTGTGGGACCAATGACACACACAGGAGTTTCAAATCAGGGCTGTGTGACTGGGCAGCCATCGGGGCTGCAAAGGCACTAAGGGGAAAAAAACAATCCTTCTTAGCACAGCCCATCCCGAAAGACTTCCTCCATTCAGACAGCAGGACACTTGAGCCACGTCCTGCAGCAATGCCCACAGTGAGCAGTCTCTCCTGACCCACTGGGCAGTCCTTCTCATTCAGCCTTATCCCTCTTGGAGGCAATCTAACAGCAAGAAGGAGGCAAGCCAGGGGCAACTATTCATTCCAGAGAGAGTCAAAGGCAGTGAACATATTCCCTTTACACTGCCTTTATACATCTCTTTTCAGTGTATAACACATGCCTTAGGTGAGTTTAACAAAACTGTGAAAAGAGAAATTCTGTGAAGCTAGACCAGAAATTTTAGCAGAATATATTTGAAGAAACTGCTGAAAAACATAATTTAGAAGCTATCACGTTTTCTATTCCAGGCTGCCTAGAAGGCATAACATACATATCCCTGTGTGGTAGATGTGAGTTGTCCCACTGGAAACAGTAGCCAGCACTCCAAATTCCTGAGATGAGCCATTCTTTTGAACCACTTCCTTTGCCCCAAAAGCCCTTGACAGGTTTGCCATATTCTCTAAAATACATGCTCATGTATTTTTCTTTTTTTTCTGTCAGACTTCCCAAAGATGAAAAAGGGCAAAAACCAAAGAGGAATTTCTGTTGCACTACCCAGTCACATCATAAGTAAGGAAAAACTGGAAATTACTGCAAAGCTAGATGCTTCCCCCAGGGGCAGGGTGCTCCCTAGGAGCACTTATGGGCAGAATTCCACCCAGTGCTGTTTCTTTTTCCCTGCAAACACAACGTTCCCTGCAGAGCACTCACACAACGGTGCAGCTGCCTCACTGAGAACAAACTAAAATATAGCTGAGGCGACTTCGGGAAAGGCCTTTAAGAGAGCTGAAAAAAGCAGTGCTATCAGTACTACAAATGCACCAGCACAACAGAATCCACTGGAAAAATATATTGATCTGGCTCTTCTGATTCTGAGATTTGAAAAACTCACAAGAATGCTTGAAGTTGCTCATTTGCATTTTGTTTCCCAGAATGCAGTTTCAACTCGTGTATTTCCCACAGGCACCAACATCAAAGCTGTGGAAACAAGCTATCTTTGCATGGAAGTTTTCTTTTTAATTAAACATTATAAACTAAGGCCAGAAATTCCTTCTTCTTTCACAGCTGGAGAAAGCATGAAGGAGAAGTGAGGCAAGAGAAACAGAATCCATCAGTCACTGTACAGAGGGAGATTGCTTGGCCATGGATCCTTACAATTGCCTTCTAACTGCTTGGCTCATTCATGCAACATATGGCGAGGCATGGAAAGTGCACCTATAGCCCAAAGGTCACTGTGCCACCTGCAGACCCCAGACAACATGCAGCCTTGCACAAATACACATGGAAGTAATTAGGCAGGCAAGGGAGCTGGGATTTGAAGCGGAACCCCCTCAAGTCTGCTGCATTAATCCTTCCAGCTGAGTTGCAGAAGAAGTCTGAATTCCCAGGGGTCTGATTGCTGCAGCTTGTAGCCCAGGGTGGAAAAAGAGTAATTTACTGTTTCCTTGCCACAAACATGCCAGTACATTTTTGGGGTTTAGATGGAGAGAAGAGCATAAGGGAGTTCTGAAGCGGCCAGGTTCCCTTCCCTCATTATCTGCACGGTCACAGCTTGGCAGGCTCCTTTCTTAGTGTTGCTCTTCCACGAGCTTTCAATTTAGAAACTACATTTGGATTTTATGAATTTTCAGTTGAAGATGACAATTTTTATGGACTAGAGTGGCAGATCCCAGTGAGTGGATAAGGGGATGCAGAATGACGGGAAGTTTGGATTCGGTCTCGTTTATAATGTTGGACATCCTCTGGAAGTCCTAAGTTGTGGATTGTGCCACCCTTCCCTGCATTACACTGATAAAAACAATGTCCTCTTTTCCCAGAGATCTTATCTTATATCTGAAGCACCAGCCAAGAGATAAGAGTGACAACAATGCAGCATGACAAGGAAATCAGGGTGGTTACAGGGGTGTGATAGGTTTGGAGAGGTGGATTGAAAACAGGCTAAACAGGAAGTGGGACTGAAGAAGGGTAAGAGGATAACTGTACCCACCAGGGATCCAAGGTTCAGATGTCAGTAAATCTTCAATCTTCTGCCTCAGTAGATCCAAACACCTGTGTCCATCCTACATATTTGCTAATAGGCAACTTGGGAAAAGTTTGCCAGTCATTCCCTTCATGATACTGGCATATTCTTCTTGTCTCCACCCTGCTTCACTTCCCTGGAGTTACCATCTTTTGCAAACAGCTTCCTGTGCTTTTTTCCCCTCAAAGGTTCATAATTCAGGTCGCTTCTCACACAAAATTATGACTCCACATAATGAAAATATCACCTAGCAACCAGTGAGGGTGGCTTTGGTATGGTTAGTGGATGGAGAAAAAAACCCACAAAAACCTCATGACCAAGACTTCACTTCAGTCCCAGGACCAGCTTGTCAGTTCTGGAGTTGTCCTTTTCCATGCAGCTCTATGAGACAGGACTAAGAGGCAAAGTATCAGACAAAAATGAGCAACAGGAAGAAACCAGTACACACTGATCAAAACCCCAAACCCCCTTTGTGCTGCCTAGGGACAGTAAAGGAGTCTGGACTGAGAGAGTGAAGTTGAGCCTGATCAAGAGCAGATGAAGGTATTGTTGTAATGTTTGGTATTTTTTGTTTTCCGCTACCAAATTAATAATTAGATTTTAATTTTTATTGTCAATAAATTAATTTCTCAAAGATATAGAATCATATGATCATTTGGGTGGGACTGGACCTTAAAGAAGATCATCTGCTTCCAACCTCTTCTCTGCTGGGCAAGGACAATGGAGGGTGCAGTCTCAGCAGACTGCTGGCAAGTGACATATCATGCTCATGTCACTTCATCAAGTTGTTCACATACACTTAGTGAGTGATAAACAAGCCACTGCATTCATCTTTGTGCCTCTATTACTAAGTGAACATACATCATAAGTGCAGCCATCTACAATGTTTCTATTTCATCATTCCCCTTGAGGTTTTCTATCTAATTTTAAACTAACTGTTTACATTTTCTGGATTGTGTCAAATAAACAGACACCACTATATGGAAGCTAAGGATACAGGAAGAGGCAGGGATGGGAGCACTGCTAAGCACTCTCTCTCCTCATCCGTTCCTGGAACATAAATATTGGGCCTGCAATTCTGAGTACAATTGCCTCTGTTCTTGTGGAATTGTATGGGTAAATTTTCAAGCATCACACAGAGCTGTCTCTGCTTTTTTAAAAATCCAGTCAAACACACGGGGAGCAGTTCTGAGTGAACAGCAGGAATGCTTCTATGCTACGTTTCTGCTGCTGCTTGGTCAAGGATTTCCAGGCACTTTTCATGATGCAGCCACTCTTCCACAGGGTCAAGATTATTTCCTTTTCATGGTGCTTATCAGGGAGGAAAAGGCTTGGTGCCTGCTGTTCCTGCTGAATCTTCCAACTCTGCATTTTCTACCCACCCCTCAATGCGGATAAAAAAACCAAACTCCATTTGACAAAATGTTCTGCCTCCTGGTGAGAGAAAAGAAAGCAAAATGTGCTGGGATGGCATCAAAGTCAGAACTATGGGAGCTGCTAGGAGAAAATCAAGGTACAAGGGTACAAGCTACCCAGAAAATCTCCTTACCAAATAAAAACTGAAAAGTTAATCCTAAGTTTTAATCTTGGACTACCATCTTCAGCTGCTTGATGGTTTGGGGTCTTTTTCTACATTTGAAAATGAAGAGAAAACCCTAAAATTGGTCTGGAAGGCTTTTACTTTGCCTGAAGTGGGCAGAGTCACATGTTGCACAAAGTAAAAAAAAATAATTGTGTGGGGACAATGGACCTAAACCTTTTTCTTGCTGATTCAAGCATCAGAGCACAGCACACTCAGTTCCATATCCCAGACTAAGCCTTTTGCTGAATGTCCCCAGACTGCCATTTCAGTTAATGCCATGTCAGCATCCCCATGTGGGAAATGGCAAATATTTGGGCACTGGGAATACAGAAATGCCTGCATCCAGAGGATACCTAACAGACTTCCATTTTCACTGAAAGCAGTGCTTTCCAAAACCAAATGTAATTCACCACTGGAAATGTAATTCACCACTGGAAACCACAGCAATTCAGTGCTGCCTAATTTCTGTGTGAGCTGTGTGGATGTATCTTAGTTCTGCCTTAACACAAAGGTCTGACATTTGAGGAACCAGTTTTCCCCAGAAAGGGGATTTTCCATCCTACCCAGGAAGATGCCATCTCCATGGTGAAAAGCAAAATTCTCTATCTAAGTGTCAAGCACAGAGTCCGCGTAAGAGAATGGTGGTTTTCCTGCTTTATCAGTCCAATACAACAAATATTAGATAATCATGGACTAGCAGAGTGGATGCACAGCTCCCAAAGAAAGACACCTCATATTTGAGTCTCTGATTGCCATGGTTAAGATATATATATGACCATGTAGTTTAGGGATTTAAAGCACCTTGCCAGGGTGATTTGAGGATAAATCCTCCCTCATTCTTGGTAGAACATTTTTCACAAGCAGTTCAGTTTTTGTGGAGCCACCAGGAAATAAAACAAGGCGGTGCTTGTTTTCTCCACACACACTCACTACTTTGCTCAAAGGGGAGAAATGTAGTTCTGAATCACTTCCCATCAGTGTGAAGAAAGAGCTGTAAGTGGTTAATCATACCCAGCCAGGCTGGTGCCTCTGTGACAGCAGAACCGCTGAGATGGGGGCTGAACAAGCCACTCCACCTGCTCTTCAGTCACTTCTTAGCCCTTGTGTGTTACAATCATTATCAAAGTAGCTGGAGTCATTACTGCAATGCTGATTTGTGCTCCAGGGTCTGGGCATATGGCTGTTTCTAGTCCACTCTGAGGTGCTGAGGAACAAGATAAGCTGTCTGGTCTTTATCAAGATGCCTGGTCCCTCCTCTTAGTAAACAGTAAAGATTTTCACTGTTAAAAAGCCCATCTTACAACAAATGTAATTTCAGCTTGGGCACAAAAAACCCACATGGGATTCCTTCTGGAGGAAGTCTCCATTAGAGCGAAATAGATATGGGGACGTTGTCCAGTGATCCATCACCAAGGATTATGTGCAACTGTCCTAGGGTGAAACACAGAGAGAAAAACGCAGACAGTGCATTCTGACCCCATGACCAAAATTTCATATGAACTCAATTCCTGTTTGGGTCAAGAAAAAGCTGAATGCCTGAAATGGCTAGTTGTGATCTAAGGCATACTTTTTAAGTCAGGTTTTAGCCAAGGCTGTTTTTCCTGTCTCTGGTAAATTGCTGTCTTAGCCCTTCCTTCTATGCCAAGGAAAGGAAGGTGTGGCATTAGTACAGTTTGCAAGCCTCTTATTTAGGGCTTGGAAAAACAATTGTAAGTAAATTGGTCACTACAGCTTAATGAGTGTGTGTCAGATGAAGTAAGTGTGCACACTCTGCTCACAGTGAATGCCTTTATTTAATACACAGATATAATAGCTAACCTGATGAGTCTTTTAATTGTTGATAGAAATAAGGACCTGCCTTTAAACTCCTTTTTTCTACTGGCCACAGTAATCTGTGCCATAGTTTCCCCCTTCTAAATAAATCCCTTTGAAAAGCAAACATTCATGAAGAGGAATTCAGCCAAGCAAAGCAGCAGCCTGAGGCTCTGGAAGCATCTAACCATTGAACACACCACAACAGTGGCTGTCACCATCTGCTGTACCAAAGAGCTGAGGTGCCCAGCTATATCCTCTCCCAGGCTGTAGGTGTCCCTGGGCTGGCTCCCACCCCTGCAGGGTTCTGGGCAGCACTGTGCCTTGCATCACTGTGCATGTGACGGGGCTGCTGTGTTCCCCAGAAGTCCTGGACATTGGATGTTTCCCACCTGAAGGGTACAAGGAGGCATGGTGTGATGGGGGGTTGTCAGAAATGACATCCTAGACTATTTAGGCCAAGAAGTCATCTGGGTTTTGCAGCGTCTTGAATATGTTAAACAAGAACAAGCTTGTAACTCTCAGTACAGCAAAACAGTAGTAGGAATAAAAGGCATAAAGTTTAGAAGAGAGTAGATAGCAGGAGGTAACACTGCATTCAGAGTTTCTCAGCCCTTCTCACTTTTGCCTAAATTCTACACTCTCAAGGAGCTTAAAACCTTAAGTAGGATAATTATTTGAAAATATTACAGCAAAAGATGAATCACTCAACTTTATTAAACTTTAATGACTCTTTTGATTGCTCTGACTGAGATGACAGGACTAATTCCACTGTATTTACAAGACTGCTTTAAAATCATATCAATAATTTCAGCATTAGACCTGCTGATTTTCTCCTTGTTCAACACTTGGCCAGCAACGCAGAGCCTTTGTGTTTGCAGGCTGGCTTATGGAAAATGAGATGGCATAATGCCACAGTCCAGGGAAGCATCATCACCCAGATGAGAATGATTTATTCAAGAAATGAAAGTCAGCACTGCTAGTTAGTAGACCAGCAGCTGGAGAAGGAGCCCTTTACACCCTCTCCCATGTAAAAGAGTTTGGAAACACTGGAATTTGGCGTATGGGCATTTTCCTTGCACAAATAAGAAAATCCTACTCATTTTAATTTTCCCAGATGGCTTTACACATTCTGCTACTGGACCAGTGGTGACAATTTTATCACATTGAAGAGATTTACAGATGGGATAAGAGGAGATGTTTATCACTGAGTCTCTCTACAGTTATGCTTGCCTCAGTTCTCTGTTGTGAAGAACTGAGATTGCCTGTGTTGTATGTCACACTCTTTCCTCCAGCAACAGTGGAAGCTCTTGTCATGGGGTATTGCATTACACAAGATCAAACCTCATGGGCTACTCTGAGTGGTTACTGACTCTTTTTTGTTCCATTTCAAACCTTGAGTTACTGAGGTCAAATACAGTGACCCTAGCCTTCATTTGGCATCAAAGGGAGGGATATAGCCTTTATACACTGTGGGAACTGCAGCTTCAAAGGACATAGCATCAATACATACAGGAAAGTGCCTCTAGCACTTACTCATTACTAGCAGGAGGAAGGCAGGGTTTTCCTAGAGGTTCCCTGTGGGCCCAGGCACAGAGCACACCCCCCAGGAGAACAGCTGCTCTGGCTGAGGTCTGCAGAGGCCGTATGGGAAGGGCTCTTTTGTAAACCTTTCAGACAGTCAATTCCTCTAGGATATGAGGGATTCCTAGGAGGCACATGAGAGGACACACATGAGACTTCTAATATCCCAGATCTTTACAGGTACACTCTAAAATAATCTTAAGTATCACCATGGAAGAATTCCTGAGATATCTTCCACCCACTCACTATACTGAGTCAAGGGCAGCACTCACACATATTTGTCTTCCTTTGAAAAATCTTTCACATTGGCTGCAGCCGAAGGCACATGGGGAAAAAAAAATTGCTTTACCAGATGATTCTAACTTGGTAGGCCTGGCTTCAGGTCACATTATATGGACTACACCTTTCACACTATAACAACCACAGGTATAAGCCTGGTCACCAGATGACAGATATAGCTTGTTTGTCCTTATAAACATGCTCTTGCCTCCATTCTCAAACAGCTGGGTCACTCTTTGGATTTCTGAGTTTCTCAAAACTGAAGAGAAGCTGCTGCTAGCAGACCTCAAAGTGGCACAAATTTACATAGTTGCTGGGCTATGAGCACACGGCAGGGATTTTCCTCTAGTTCACTCTGAGGAAAATATACTATTTTAAAAGATTTTCTTAATATTCTCTCCTTCCTTTCTCTCTCATATCATAGTTCTTTGTTTTGTGACATTTCTGTTCTCTGTTAAATTATACAGCATATTTCTCTAAAAGTTGCTGAAATGGCCTAGCTTTAAACATAGATCTGTTAATGCAGAGAGAAACTCCTGTGACTGTGGAACTTCTCCTGGAAGCTGCATGTCTGAATTATTGCAGCTGCCCGTTCAATTTAATACAGGAGATATCTCAATAAAATATAAAGCAAAGATTTAAAAAAAAGAAATCCAAATCCTGTAGAGAAGCTCTCCAATCCTAACAGCACCAAAGTAAATGTCTTTTCTGTCTCATTCAACTGGTTCAAAGTTCTTCAGCAGCAGTTTGAAGATTACATCTTACCAAACTTAGATGCTCATTTCAAGTACAGCTGTGCACCTCTGCATCCCCTCAGTCACCGGCTGGGAAGGGTTAAAACTCCTTTTGCTCTGGTGTGAAAGGATTGTTCTGATAGCAGCAGATATAAAGGATACTCACAGACTCCTCAGGAACTGTGATCTGGAGACACCCTGTTACTTGCTTAGAACATCCATGTGTTGTATCACTGAAATATTTTTTGCATATACAGTAATCATCAGTAGAATATATCAGGATAGTAGAATATATCACTGTTCTGAGAAGGGAAAAGAGCAGAAAAAGGGAAATAAAGGGATAGCAGTGTAGTTTATCACAGGTGCCTGGTTTTGAGAGGGCTAAAGAGAGCCCAAACTTCTTACTTTACAATATGTACCACTAAACAGTATGCATCACTATCTAAAAGCAGCTCTTTCCAGCTCTACTGCATTGCCAAAAATTACTGGTGAATGTTCCTTTTTAACTCTCCAAGCCTTTGTCCACGGCTGCTTCAAACAATGGCAGTTCACAAGAATGTGGAACAAACAACCACAATTCCCTTCTGAATGCTTGCTATGGTGGGAACCAACAGGGAGGGCTTAAAGGAAACACGGGCTGCCAGTAGCACAGGTGAGGGAGGAACTGGCACGGAAAGGCTTTTGCAATTACATGCCAACATTCTTTGCTCTGCAGCGGAAAGGGGGGAATCTTCTCAGCTGGGACTGTGCCTAAAAAGGGAGGCTCTTTTAGGTCTGAGTATGACCAATGTGAAGATTTCCATGCCTATTTAGAGGACACCAAAGGTTGTGGGGGAAAGGGGGGATAAAGACAGTCTCTTCCAAAGAAGTGTTCTCTTAAAATTTGTCTGTTTGGAGTCAAGTAAAATACTGAGGTGGGTAAATCCTAAGCAACAAGAGGAGAAACTTGCAGTCTGCAGAAATTCCTCTAACAATGCCTTGGGATCACATAAACAAGGTTATTAATAGAAGCCTGCCTCTCCAGCAGCCCTCAAAGGCGGCTTCCTCCCATTCTTCTATCTGCACCAATTCAAGGCAGAGAAGCCCTGGCTTGAGAAAACCTCACTTGCTCTCTTGTTGTTTTTATCTTTCCCCCCACTGTATTTCCTGTCAAGGCTGCAGGTCAGAAAAGCCGGAAATCTCTTTGTACCTCTTTGTGCCATGGTGGGACCAAGGAATGTGCCTCAGATGGAGCCCAACTGGCCCTGCACTCTGGTGCAGGACTGTGTGGGGAGGAGAGTGCTGCAGAAGTGAAGTGCAGAGTGAAGAAAAGTGTGGCTGGGCACTCGTGGCTGCTCACCACCAGCAGTCCAGACTAACACCAATGAGGGTGGGAGCTGGGGCACAGACTGCTTTTCCAATTACTTCAGAAAACCGGCATTCCTGCTTCACAGCCACAGGACACATGGAGGACTTGACCTTGCCTTTCCTGAACTTTCCAGTCAATGTCCCAGAAGACACCCCAAAAACATTGGGGTTTTTATTCTGGCTTCACAAATCCCAGGCATCTCTTTAGTGATTTTGTTTGCAAAAGGCACAATTTTATGCACCCCTGGGGTTTTCTGAGGAATTGACAAGCTCTGAGAAAATTAATTGTTTTACACTTTTTCCCACCATTTTTTCTATTCTGATCTTGCAGAGGTTGCAGCCATACTTTCTCTAAAAGTTAATTTTCTCAGCGTCTAGAGTTACAAGAAGGCTGGGGAATAAAGGGAAAAAAAATTACAGAAACTCTAGGATTAACACACAACACCAGAAAATGTACCTACCACAGAGAACATAGAGCACTCAGACTCACATTTGCACACACAGCAAAGAAGAAACCATTATTAATACTGCAAAGCCACAAAAGGTCAGGCCAAATTTATCTACATCAACAGACAAAATATTCAATGAGACATGCTCTTCCTGGGTGCCGATTTATTCAGAAGGTATTGACAAACAAAGAACAAACTGAAATACTGCACCTGATAGCTTCTCCAAATTGACACCAAGCAAGGTGTCAAAATAAGTGCTTCCCCCAGGATTAGACTTCAAATCACAGAGAAGTAGGCATATGCTCCCTGCTACTCTCTTTCAATACACAATCTAGACTATGTGAGATCTCAAGCTCTGGTGTGATGATCAGGTTGCTTTAAACTCACAGAAAAACTCATAGCACAAAAAAAGCCTATTCCGGTACACACACTGAAGCAAGAGCTGCTCTGTTGTCTTTGTCACTAGTACCTCAGCAAAATACATTTAAGGACTCTGTTCTAAAATCTGTATCACTTTGCATCATAAAACCGATTTTTGCATAGATTTTACATGATCCTCAAGGACTCAATCTTCCTTTCTTCAGCCTCAGTAAGCCCGTCTGAGCTGAAACAACCACTGTGGGTCTTTAGCTTTCTTTTGGACGCCCTGACAAATTTCGAGTGAAGGCAAGGGAATAGAGAGAACTCCTTTCCCAGTCTAAAGTTTTGGCTCCTTTGTTACTTCTGAAAATCCATCTCCATTATTCAATGACAAGATAGTGCACAAGAATGTCTGTTGAGCAGGCTGTCTGCTGTGGCTGTGTGGGAAATAATATAGCCCTACTATCTGCAGAATAGGAGAACTGACTGTACTTCTGTTGCTAAAGAATATTCAGCTGGAGGAGCTGGTGCTGTTTGTCTGTCATGACCACAGACCAGCCACCAGCAGGACATCAATGCACCATGGGCAGGGTGACACCCAGCCCACACCTTGTGTGATGTCCTTGGAGCTGAAAAAACGAGAGCACAGCATGCTGAGGCATCAAAGCTGTGGATTAGCTTGGGTTCAGGAGGAGCACAGCCACAGCACTCAGGGCTACTGGTAAGTGAATAAACAGGGAAACCATCACAGTGCTCTACTGCAGAGACCTGTGGGTTCAGAACTCAGCACTGACTCTTCACCTCTTTCCCCACAGATGCTACAGACATGCCTCAGCAGCTTTTCTGAAAGCTGAGCAATGTGTAGGCACAGGAGGAAATTTTAAAAATTGAGAAATAGGAACCCAAAAGCAGTACATCTATGATAAGAAAATATTATTGGCTGTTGGGATTGACTTTTACAATTATCACAGAAGTCAACAGATTGAAAGTAGTCTGGAGACTACAGGATGCTTTCATAGATAATGGAACATGCAAGGTTATTGTAGACAGCACAAAATGGATAAAGAAATTATAATCTTATAAACCAACCTAGAATTGCTGACAGGAAAATGGAAATTGCCCCACCCTAGTCATGATTTGTGACCCTACATTTTCTGTATTCTTCTTCGAATCTCTGATTTTGGGTACTGCCAGAGACTGGCTTATTTTCACATATGTATAACTTATTTTTATATCTCACTCTGGGTAGATGTTGCATGATCCTCCATAATCCCTGATTTCTATCAGCATGGAATGGCAAAAAGACAGGAATATTTGATTATAGGGAAAGCAGGGAGGAGGCCCTGCAAGGGACTGAACTTTTTAAGGAGAGATATTCCTGGATTTTTTTTTTTTTCACTTTTCCTTTTTTTCCAACTCTTGTACTGCTGACAGAAGCTGGGAGAGAACAGGGAGCAAGTAAGTTGGAACAAGGAGTAGACCAGTTGTGATGCCAATCTGCAGTTGGGCTTAATCCTGTCAAACTGCAATCAAGAAGACACACAGCTAAACAAACAGGCCAGAATCTCTCTCCTGTTAAACATTCAAACCCCAAAGGGCTGCTCTCCAGGCACCACTAATGATAAAAGTCGTGAAAGAGCTCAGGGTGTGCAGGAGCAGCCCACAGATCTGCAGTGACTGTTCTCCACAGACAGCATTACTTACGGCAACCAGCACCAAGAACAGTCACGCTGATGGCACTCTTCCAGCAAAATGTTATCAACACTCTGCTTCTGTACACAGCTAATTATACCGTGCTTAAATGCCACAGGGAGATGGCTGCTCTGTCAGGAAATGCACAGAAACATATGCTGCCATACGGAGCAGATAGTCTTCACTGGGACCAATCTCTGTGTGTATAAGGCCTCCCAGCCCTATTAGATTATTGTTTATGAAGCAAGTCCCCTAGAAGGTAAGCAGGAAAAGGAAAAAGTAAAAAAAAAAAAAAAGTGGCAGAACATTTCTGTTCAGCTTTTGGTACAAGAACAGCAGCAAGTAGGAAGGAAGGTTATCCCTTTTCTCTAGAAGGAATAATAAAGCTTTATGAACACATTGCCGAGTCCTGTTCCCTAAACAGGAACTTTGCTTTGTTGCTAAAAAGCATTGAGCTGATATATCCTATTTAGGAAATTTAACCTAACTCAGAACATATACACCACTTAAAGACCACTTAAAATGCAGCAAGGCAAAATTAAAATGCAATTGTACCAAACTAAATGCCTTGATTTCTAGTAGTGTGTTTGTAACTAGCCAATAAATCTTAATTAGAAATAATCAACCTCATTCTCACCGGAACCCATTTTGATTTTTGTCCTCAAGGAGCAATACTAAATGTTCAGCGAGGCTGATTTTATTTGCAGATCAAGTGTCTGTCCATCTTTTACTCTCCTCCAGACAGGAGAAAACAAAGGGAATCTTTTGTTACTTGCCTACACACTCTTACTAACATCATACTTGGATGGCTGGTGTGACTATCAGTTGTCAGCAGTCATTTACATCAGGTGCAAAGTGACTGTAAGATGGTACTAAGTAAGAATGGTAACAGCTTGCATCGATATAAAACTTACAAGGTGTTAAATCATGAAGCTGTCCCACTCTTCATCTCTGCTTGCAGTCCCAGAGAAGAATTTGCCTTTTACCTTTGAGCCTGTTAAACTACATCTACAACGTTGCTGAGTCTTGATGCTTTTAACACTACAGTCTCTCGGTTCCCTGCACCAGTGAGGAATCAATATGTCACTGTTAACTGGTGCAGCACAAAATCAGAGTAGGAGAATAAAGCCAGTTTCATTACACACATGCAATTTAGTCTGAGGGCCTTCTCATAAGCTCATGTCTTGCATCCACTTCACATGCTATTTTCCGTCAATCAGGATGAAATGGATTAAGAAATCTCTCAAAGTTGTAATCTGTAAAGCAGTAGTTACATACAAGAAGCACTTAAATCAGCCAGTGATAAAAGTGCTGAGTGGGATGTCAACAGGAGCTACGTGCTCCATCTTTCCTGTTTCCTATTCAAATCCTTGTCCTGGGCCTATTACAAAAAAGCGTGTGATCCAGTTCCACTGGAGGGTGTAAAGACAGCAAACAATGACAGAGGCAGCTGAGAGAATCAGACAGGAGAGTCACTACGGAAATGTGATTCACACGGAAAGTGTGTAACAAAAAATTTGAGCCCTGAGTAAAGGGGATGAGGCAAGACTCTTTCTGAATACCATTGTCAAAATACCCTAAAAATCTTAGTGCCCTAACAAGTCTTCCTGAAAAACCTTTAAAGGAAAGGGCCTCTTTTCCTATAAAAACTCACCCAGGACAGGAAGTTTCTGCAGAGTTTCCACCGACTCTCTATAAAGACCGAGTTATTCTGTGCCCTATCTCAGTCCTGTCTCTGTCTGCTAACGGGAACAGTATTCTCTATCTTACAGAGGTCTTGTAAGGTTTAGTACCTGCAGAAAAGATTAAATGGTAAAATGGAGCCAGACACTGAAGTGTTACTCTGTTCTGCTCTTGATGGAAGGGATTTAAGCATTTCAATTATTGGTCTCCAGCACAACATACCTTTTGTTCATGGATGGATGCACTAATGAGCAAAGCTGGACATAAGCTTTCAGATAGAATAGTTTTCCATTTGAAAAATGCCAGTTTAACAGAATCAAACTATTTCATGGGAATGTACTTGCTTAATTGAATTTTCTGGCAGAAATCTGCCTGTTTCCTCACAGGTTCTCCTGTCTACCTGATCAGTGGGTAGAATTGAGAGCCTGGCAAAGCTAGCTCCAATTGGGATACTAAAGATTTTCCTGGCAGGAAGCCTGCAAGCCAGGGAGCCCTGACTGAGCTAGAGCAACCAGAAGTGCTAGGATCCCAGCTGTGTAGCAGCAGGCCTGAAAGGAAACTCATGGCAACTTTAAGCAGCTTGGACAAACCTACTTCATAAAAAACCCCAAATCAAAACAACAAACAAAAAAAAAAAAAAAAAAAAAAAAAAAAAACAACTCAAGGAAAGGCATTTGGATGGCATTCTTGAAGTTGAACCACTGGAAGTTACAGCTTTTGATCTAACAGAAGACAAACAGTTTTGCTGTTTGACATATTCCCAGGATGGGATGCTGGGCTGCAGGCAGACCCACAGTCAAGCCTCTGTCTTTCTTTCCTTGTTGGTTCATGTTCACACCTTAATGGGAGAGATGAAACAAGACCAATTCAGCAGGAGAAGTGAAAATGCCTCTGAACATGTTTGTGCTGATAGCAGCCATCTGGGCTTTTTTCAAGGACAAGTGGCAAGGGAGGGTCACACTGATCTTCTTTGAGATTTTTCACTGCTCAGTCCACTGGTGTTCATAGATGACATGAACAACCAAAGCAGAAGCTCAAAAGCTGCCAGTTGCCTTAAAAAAATCCAAAGTGATGAGCAGACAACTGGCCAGGTAAGCAGCAGACAACATTGGACAGCCAATATAATAGAGCCACACTCCCTAGTGATCACCTGAGTGAGGCAGGAGCCCAGCAGAGAGTTTTCTGCAGATTCAGATGAGTGTCTTGATAGACCTGGTATGTATGGTTATTAACTGCAGTTCCTATGTCCCTATTTGATTCTTTCTTCTTTTCCATGACTTCTAGTGGAGTTTGCATCAGACTCTCAGCTGCTGGAGCCATTAAACGCACATGTTCCTTTCTCTCTACAAGTTTCTCGAGCTGTTAATCCAGCTGCTCCCACAAGTATTCAAGCTGTGTAAAGGACAGATGAAGAAGAGACAGTGGGAGGAGAGGGAGAAGTTCATAAAGAGCAACTATGAAGCACTACAAATGAAAAATGCAACTCAATAAATAACTGAAAAGGCCATGCTTCCTGGTGTGTGTCTGATCTCAGTTCTCAAGCTCTGAAGCCTGTACTTTCATTTTATTTATAAAGAAAAAGTCATTTTAAAAGCCTCACAATTTTTTTTCTATGTTTCTTCTTTTAGAGGGCAAATTGCCTGCTGACAATTTCAATCTGTGACCCCTTAAAAATGCACATCTTCCTGCCAAGATACCCAAAGCTCTGCGTAGACTTAGAAGGTTCAGTGCCAAAAGAACCTTCCCTCTTTTTCTCACAAATGCACAATTAAAATTAAAATATTACTAAAAACATTGGTTGTAGCTGTGGCTACACATGTGGAGTGGAGAGAGATGAATGGAGAATCAGAAGGTCATATTGATTCTCCGCTTCTGACTTCAAGATTTGTTGTAAAAACAATTGCTGATGACTTGCTAGTACAGTTAATTACAAAGAGGTCAAGAGGGTGAGAATTTTGTAAAGAATGTTCTTGTCTTTAGAAGATTAAAACACGCAATGTTTTCTACAGTCTATCAAGAAGATAGACTGTTCTGGGTAAACCCAGAACATCCTCACATAGGCATGCAAAGCTTTTTTGGAAAGTCTCAATGTTTTCACAGATTTTTGCTTTAATTTCTAAATTGAAGCGGTTCCTGTTGCAATTCCTGTACCTTTATACACTTCAATAAAGTACACCCATTTGAGGAACTCCTGCCAGTGCTGTCTTGAAGAACAGGACACTAGAATGAATAGTAACAGAAAATGCAGGGGAACAGGCACATTTACAGAGTTCTGGAGAGAGGGGATGCAACACATGGTGAGGGCAAATTTGCCTCTAGTGGATTTTTTCATCTCTCTCCCATTCACGCTCTCTGATTTTTTAGCAAGTGCTGCCTGTGTCTGTTTTTGAACTTCCCGCAAAGGGAAGTTGGGGCTTTGCTTCAGAGAGGGGAGCTGCCAAAGAGAGCAGCCTTGTCCAGGCATGGATGACATCAGGCTCTGGGGAGAAAGAATGACAGCAAGAGGAACAGGAAGCTGAAGATTCAGAAGCAGATGGTGCCCTCTTTCTTTCACCTCTTCTTTTTCCCCTCCTCCCACCTGGACACTTCAAATAGTGTGGGACTGTTAGTTTAGACCAGATAGCCACTGCTAAGGTAAATAGCCTTTCACTATCCTACTGTCATAGCAAAAAAAACCAAAACATTCCTCTCTCCACCCTTTTCTTGCTGTAAGAACAGTGGCAGTCCATGTTTGAAACGGCAAAGGCTTCTGGAATATGCAGACTAGGAAATACATGCAGAAATGTGGAAGTGAGGAGAGAAACTCAAGTTTGGAATAACTGGAGACCGCGTTCAGAGCAGCCCAATGTCCTGCTGTGCATCAGGCCTACCTCAAAGCAGCTGTTAGCTCTTTTCACCCCTAGACTTTTCACAAAAATCACAATGCAAAGCAAGAAAATTTAAAGAGAACCTACAAAATTCTTAGAATACCATGACAGAACAGAGGTGGGTTACCTTTCAAAGAAAGTTCAAAACCTGTCACAAACTCAGAGGCAGCATCTGAGGAATAGCTTGGTCAAATTGACAGTCCCAAATCTCACCTTCAATAGAGCCTAGCTCAACCCACACCCACACTTTTTGCTAAGCAAAAAGCATAATGTCGTGTTAATAATGAATAGCCCTGTGTCTCCTGTACTTAACACTGGAGCTTGAGCGGATCCACAGCACTTTATAAATTATCTATTGCAGCTGATTCAAGACCCGCTGGGAGTGTTCTTGCAGCGAGCATCTTGCTCGGCTGTAATGGAATCATACCATTAATGCAATTTCAATTAGACATACATTATAGTGCGCAGGTGTCTAAGCAAACAGTCTACAGGAAGCCTCCCCCAGGGACTCATATTCTAGGGAAAAGGTGTGTAAGTGGGACACTTTCCAAGAGATCCTACAATTGCACTCTAAAGTCACTAAAGAAATAAGCAAGTCACCAAGCTAAAGCAGGAGAAGGACTGTGTCTGTAAGGAAAAAAAGGATGGTCTTCACTTGCTGATAGCTAGTTCCCAACTTCAACCTTTTTGGTTTTAAGTTGGAGGACTCTCCCATGCTTCATCAAGTAATTTTCAAGAACCAAAACCTGGCAATATTCTTAGCAGCCTCTGAGTATGTACTCATGTGCCCTGATAGGAAATCCTTATCTCCTTTGGAAATTGCATAACTCTCATCCATGGAAGAAATATTTAGTGGTCCTTTGGTCTGGCTGAGACTTTGGGCCAATTGGGATCCTGGGGAATAAAGAGATGCTCACCATCTACATACTTACTCTTGGATAAACAGCTCAGACTCCCAGAGAGCTGGCACCAGTAGTAGGTGGCTGCACCACTTGCCAGCTCTCTAGCCAAACAAAACCTTTGGTGTATTACAAGCAATGCTAGTCTCCCTGCACCACAGAAAACCTAAATCTGATTTAACTCTACATCAGGATAAGCTCTTCCAGGCTGCTGCTCAGGTCACCATTCTACACCCTACCTGACCTGCAAGGACCCTATTTCTGAAGGTGTTGATAACCTGAGGGAAAATGAGAGCATAGTCTCTATCAATTTTTGTTCTCCCTGCAAGACTGCCAATGAGGTGTCTAATTAGTGCCAGTTATGGATGATGTTTTTCTGAGGGGCAACTGAATGAAGGATTTATTTCATAATTTATTTCATGCAGGGCCTACTAAGAAATGTAAGACACTAATAAACACCAGTCACTGCTGAGCTGAAATTGATTTGAAAAGGCAAGTTGGAGATAAAAACTTCCCTATCTCTTCTGCTCTCCTGCCTCCTGCTGATCACCCTCATTAAAAATTTCTTATATTAATGGCAAAAATATGAACTAGACTGCATTCAAATAATGATAATGCTGGCCTGAAAGCAGCAGTGTCATCAGTTATGGTAGGATCTTTCTCAATGATTCAGTAAAACCCTCTCTGCTCCCATTTTTTGTGGGCCTGGATTCACCAGCCTGTGTCTTTCTTCTCTCATGTCTGTGGCAACCAATACCTTGGGAACTTCCAGTTGCAAACAAACAATCGGTGCTTGAATTCAAAGGCAGGCTGCTAATCATATTGACAACTCATATTCTCATAAACTGTTTCAGACTCTTGTGGGGGGCATTCAGCAGTAGTGTACTGCAGTTCCACATGGTCATGACTGGCACTACTCGTAAACCCTCATTTTTCTGTATTATGAATGCAAATACTTACCCCAGATTGTCAAAAAATGGAGTAAGAGGGATGACACAACAGACATGTTTAATGTTTATTGGGGAACAATTGAGAAAGCCAAAGAAAAGGAAATTTTGATTTGCAGCCTCCTATCTAATTCCCCTATAGCAAGTGTCAGTCACGTGGTTTGTTCTAAGTTACCTTTCACTGGCCATTTAAAAATAACAATCCAATGATAGGCAGGCCACAGGAAAACCACTGTCACGTCATTCACTGCACTCATAAAGGACATTTGATCCTGCCACCTGTTAAGCCTTTTTTTTGACAAGTAAGTAACCAGAGTAGTCTTCCCTCACATATAGCCCTAGTCATGGAGAAAGCAGGCCACTTGCAGCTTGTCTGATGTTGCTCCAGGCAGATTCTTGACAGCACTAGTCATGTGGAGTCTGGCTCCCAAAAGAAGAACAGCCTGGACAGATGGAGTGGCTACTGCTCAGAGCATCAAGGATAATAAAGTGCTGCCACAGTATCTGCCCCCTGAGAGCAGTGGCACAGTGATCATGGCCTTAAAAGGGGGCTGAGCATTAGGTCGTACAAGACTGTTGCAGCCCTCTCACCAGAAATGACATTGCATATTGAAGAGCTGCAGGGTATCACCCAATGGATGATGCTATCTCTTACTCTTCTACAAGATGAAATACATTTCTGATAGCTGTCAGAAACTACAAAACACACAATAAATCACCTTCTTCCTCTACTTTTTGTGACATCTTAGTTATATAAACGGTGCTCTTCCAAAACTACTTATTTCACCCTCATCATGACTGTCTTTGAGTTGTGCTAATCCTCTCAGCATACAAAGGAAGAGTCCAAGCAGAAGGACCATGCCTTAATATGGGCTGTTGACTGCTTTTTCTTTTCTAAGTGTGGATCAGATGCACATTATTCCCACTTTGGACATACACAGGGAAAGAAATTTCTTTTAACTTGCGTATCCCATCCAGCAAGTAACCTGCAGATCCTTCCCTTAGTGCTGGTGCTCTAAGAGAACTCCAGAGGCCTTGCACTTGAGCAAGATCATCTCTCAGTATTGCCTTCCCACCAGAATGTGCTGCCCCTCTGACAGTGCATCCTGTCGCCCTTTAAGGATAGTGTAAGGCCCCTGTTTTAATTAGAAGCTTCCCCTTTTAACACTACCAAAAGATTAAAATATTTGGAAAAAAAAAAGTAGACAAGCTGTGCTCTCTTGATGTTTGACAAGCAGCAGAGGGGAAAGGGACACAGCCCAGGTGAGATGGAAAATTTCACTGGTTCTCAACCTCTCTGCCCTTAACCTCAAATATTTTGCAGACAGTTAATTTAACCTACAACCCTCCCCCAGCTAACCTCAAGGCTCAAGAAGGGCTGAGGTTATCACTTCATTTCCCAAAGTGCTCATGGAGGGAAACTGCTGGAGTTGTCCAGCTGTGCCTCCAAATAAAGGAAATTACAGAAAAGGAAGTCCTGTGAGCAAGTGTGAGGAGGGAATACTTTGCAAGTGCTGAAGGCAACTGCAGAGGATAAGGCTCTTCTGAAGGAAGTGCCTTTAGAGGAATATTTATTCTAATGGAGCAAAGGAGCAAAATAAGTTGGGAGCAATGAGATTACCTGTGGTATCCACCACAGGATTGCTGAGGGAGGCTTGGAGGAAGCAGCAGGGAGCTCAACCAAGGAAGGATGGCAGTGGCTGCTCAAGTTGTGGCCATGATTTAAAAACTGTGACCCTTGCAGGCAACCACACATGAAACCCTCAGATGACCAAGACATCAGATTAACATCCAAACAGATACATTTCTTGGCCCAGAATACTGTAAATCACATGCAGAGGTTGAGCCACTGTCTGCTGTAAGTCTATCCAGGAGCTGGGGCACCCTGCACTCACATTTAAAACCTTGCATCATTGCAAATGAATAAAAGAAAAGGGTGGTTTCAGTGTGGTTCTCGGCTGAATCAGAGACTAGTTCTGTCCTGCAGCTCATCTTTTCACTGCTCTAGTTCAGAGGCCACTGCACCCTGTGCCTCAGCTGAGCCAGTGCCCACAGACTGACCCTGTTCTTGGGCTGGATCTCTGCTACCCCAGTCCTGTCTTGTTTGAGATTCAGTCCTGAGCTCTCTTTTTCCTGTTACAGCCCAAAGTCTCCATGGACTAAAAGTTACTGACTGTAGCAAAACAGTGCAAATAAGTCTGGGGGGGAATCTGCACCAGCAGGACATTTTGAGAGGATCAGATAAACAAACTCTCCTGCCATGAACTTGTCAAAGCCTAATCCCAAAGCTGCAGTGGTGAAATGCTATTTCATACTTCCACTACCTCCCTGTCTGCTGAATTTTCATGACATTTTAGGTTTGGAAACAAGAGGCTTAAAACTTCAGTTCCTGATGGCTGGTGAATTCAGACTCTGCTTCAGCCCATGTGTAGTGTCTCTAAAACACAGAGAAAGTCTCCTTTGCTTTGAACAATGTATAAGGCAGCTTATGACCAAATTACTATATTTCTCCTGGACTGACAGATTAAAGTTGCATTTGAAAGTCTTGAAATGCTTTCAGAACCACTTTGGAAATTCATAGAAAAATAATATTTAACTCTCTCCAAAGTCTTTAATTCTCCCTGGCTATATTTAATCCACATTTCTTTTTGAAGCAAACTTATAATACAGGAACCTCACACAGGAAAATTCCCAAATCATGATTCAGAGAAACTGCATATAGACTGAATTCCAGTGCATTTCTTCCAAAAAAGGAATTAATAAAACAGTTAGCCTTTCCTCCTAGGATGGTTGAAGTCTTAGTCCTACTGGATGAAATAGGCAGGTAGGAGTCCCTTAAACAAAAAATGTGGATAGATTTCCCAGTTCCATAAAAAACCTTAAAAATATGAAAGCTTTAAAAGCTACCACCAAAATGTACTCAAAAATCTCACAAATTTTGAGTGGCCCAAGCAGTTGATTCAACTTTGAACACCTGACAAAAGAATCACAAAATCCTGTGCAGCATGTGGTGGTGAAGGTCGGGTTGTGAGAAACCTGCCTTGCATCTGCTTGCAGGTTGTGTGTATATCTATAGCTGTATGGCATACTTTGCTATACAAAATATATAGAGTCTTATAATGATGATCTCTAAATTCACTGAAAGGTTCACTATACTTGAAAATTTCAGCACTCACAACAGACAAAAGGCTTAGTGAGGAACAACTGAAGTGTTTCCTTCAGAAATCAATGGTCAGCCACAGAACCATTTAAGTATAAAGCTTTTTTATTCTTCTTAAGTAGAAGTATGTTGTAGGATCCTTCCAACTGCACCTAACACCTGCACACAGTAACTATGAGTGCATGTAACTGATTCTCAGCAAGCCAGCAATCTTCCACCCCTGTCAGAGCCCCTGTTTGCCTGCACTCTGCCTGTCTGGGGCTGCTCAGAGGTACTGGGAGGAAGTTGCAACAACTGTCCAGAGCAGCCACCTCCTCCTGAGGGCCCCTCCTGGCCAAATCAGTATTTAGTCAGGGTGCCTAGTCTTGGGATACTGCCAGACTGTCCCTTAAAGGGCACTGAGTCTGCCTTCACTTGCAAGAAGACATACAAGACACTTTGGTGAATAACAAAATGATCCCACCTTTGTACCAAGTGGATACAAAGGATTAGGATAAGGATAAGGATAGGGATTCCATGGGGCTTGGCTCACCCAGCTCACCGCAAACTAATGATGTACAAGTGGCTCTTTCCTATGAAAGCTTGGACCTGCAAGCAAACGTCTCATCTCTGAGTTTCTCCTTTACCAAGCAAATCTTCATCAGGAGGTGTGAGAGGAAAATGTGTCATGTGTGAGACACACACAAGACTTCGCTGCAGGAATTCGGGGTTGCTGCAGAATCTCATACTGAAAGGCACAGGCCCAGTCCATGACAAACCAACACCACATCCTCCCCACAAGCTGTGGTTAGTTATGAGTTTCATTCCTAACTTTACTGAAAATGTCAAAACTTCTAGTCTGCCTTTACTGACTTGCTAACAAATTGCAGGTGTTTTTCTATGTGTCCAGGAATATTAAAAAACATAAAATTGCACCCTTCATCCCCTCCCACCTTCATCGCAGCACACTAATAAAGACCCAGAAATATTCCCACAAAAACCTGTTATCAGGTATTGTCTTTTTATTCTTCTGTGGGTGACCCTGAAAAATATGAATCTGAGACAGTATGGTCTGTACAACAGAAATGGCTTTGGTGTATTCTTTAAGCTCCATGAACCCATGAAGTCCTGTTTCTCTACAGCAGAACAACATTTGATGATATGCCAAATAGTGACTGGAGCTGGCTGGAATTTTTCATTCAAAGTTGTTTTTAGCCTGGTTTACTAAGGAAACAAGGACTAAGAAACACAGTTCTCTCTTTGTCCATTTATCATCCCAGCAAAACTTTGATTCTTCATGCCAGTTTAAGCCAAATTGAAGAGGTAGTTTTGTCCCCATCCTATGCAGCTTATAGAAGTTCAGGAAAAAAAAATTGGTGAATGGGTGTAAGAGAGAAACCCTGCCAAGTGCATCTATCCTGTGCTGAAGTAAAACTGCAGTGTGAGCTTGGGACTCAGGAGATACCAGAGACTCCATGGGAGGGAACATTGTTATAACTATTATCACATATCAGAGAACCTTGTCTGTTTTGAACGAATTGCAGAAAGTCAGGGATCACTAGCCCAATGTGGCTATTAGGTTTTTTTATTAGATTGTTTTGCAGAGCTGTAATGTTAACTAAGACCAGATTTTCACTGAACAACATATATTTAGCAATTTTTTTTGCATGACTGATGTTCTTAGACTATTAGAGAAGCATGTAGGCATCTTTATTTGAAAAAACAGAGACATAGCACAATCAGATCTGAGACTGGGACCTAGACATCCTGGCTTCTATCCCTCCAATACCCTGTACTGTCCTTTCTGCCTGTTGGAGACCCACCTGCATTCCTTCACAGCTAAAGTTATTTACAGCTGATTGTTTTTTACACATACAATCACTTTCACAGAACATAAAAGGACATGTGGGTGTATTGCACTGAGGATCATAGTTCTGCTGAAAGCGTTCAGAACATGAAACCAATCCAGTTGGAAACCAACACTATGAACAGGCTGAAAACACTGAGAGTTTGTTTCAGCTTCCAGCTGGCTTTGACACCTACAGGTACAACCTAGTCCCAGTGATGCACCCACTCATGACCCCAGCATTAGTGGTACCCTGGCACACAACTATTTCATGGATATGAGCACTGATGTGCCAAGTTCCAGATGCACTCCAGACCCATAGCACCAATTTGCTCTGGGCTTGATGCCATTTTTGTGAATAGCTTCTGTGTTAATCTTTGTCCAAAAAACTCTGCATCACTCTAGCCCTAGAGTGTGAGGACTTCCATAACTGTTCCAAAGGAAATGTCAGGATAGTCCTGCCACCACATGGTGAAGTTCATGATATAAAGTAGTCAATACAGGTTACTGCTGGAGGTGTCTGCTTCATGGTTTATTTCTAGTCTATATAGATACTAGAAATTGAACTTTTCTCCTTCCACTCCTTGATTTTTGTTCCCTCTTCCTCCTGGTCTGTGCAGAGATAGGCCAGTTCATGAATTGCTCCATTGTAAGCCATTGCCTAAGAAGGCTGGAGGGAGACATAATGCCTCCTCTTTAGGAGCAACCGCTCTGTGTTACAGAGGCTTGTAACATACACAGAGACTGGACCACTTCTTTAGGTGTCTCTGTCAAAGGGAAGAGCTCCCACTCGATCTACTTTTCCCTCCTTGTTGCCATCTTTACTCTGGGCAGCTTTTTCTTTCATGCAAGTTGTTGAACCTCCCTCAAAAAAACTTATCCACATAACAGAAATAAAAATGCTTCACCATGTAATGTTGCCCTTTCATCCATAAAAGAAAAGACTAAACATGAGAAGGATGGGGAGTTTGTCTAGGCAAACACAGCCAGGATCTACGTGGCTGTAAGCATCTCCCTGTCAAGCTTTTGTGTCCTTAACATCTGTCAGCATCAAGCTGCTCTGTGCCTCTGACCTATATCCAGTACCCTTTCTAATCTGAACTCTGCTTAGCAAAAGAGTATTCGAAGCACCTGGAGAGACACACGGTTGGGAGCCATATGTAAGAAGAGGATCATCAGACCCCATCCTAAGAGAGGACTATCCTCACACCTCTGGCAACTGCAACGTCTCCAACAAAAAAGGCAGTGACCCATCAGCAGGCCCACAGTGCCAGTTGTCAATTTGCTTTGCCAGTCACCCATGCCACTGGCGTTAAAGGCAAGGAATACTCACCCATGGAAAGGAGAAAGTGAAAAGGAGGGGAAGGAAAACCTACTTGAGCAACCTGGAAGTAATCTTACGTGAGAAGGCTTGAAAGACCTTGTCAATATTATGTGAAAGATGGGACCAAGTGACAACTGACATGGTCTGAGAGGTTCCCCGATTACCAGAAAATTCATCTCTCAGGAAGAAATTCACTGAGCAGTTTGGTCCTTAGGGCAGCCCCAGAGCACACACAAAGGGGACACAGGGAGATCACAGCTGTTTTGGACAACCTCGTGCCAGTTCTGCTGGCAATCTTAATTCTCCTCACCTGGAAATTGTCTCCTTATTTAACGGAATATTTGTTCACACTGTCATGTTTCTTTCAGCTGGATGGAGGATCTAGTTCTCACGCACTCAGGAGTCACTGTTGTGCCGCTTGCAGTAAGAAAAGGAGATGGTCAGGGCCTTTGGAAGGGATGGAAGAGGGGGATTCCTGCCTTTTAGTCCGTGCAGTTAACACCAGCAAACACTGCCTTTGTGCATTGCCTGTAGCCCCGTGCAGACTCTGCAGCTCCGTGCACTCCGAGCTTTGGAATGATAAGTGAGAGTAAATACTGCAGTAATTCACATGGTGCCCTTCCCCCACACCCTGACCTTAATGGAAACCACATGAGGAACACAGGACACGGGGAAGATCACTGGGAAAGGCAAAGCTATGCAAACAATTAGCCGCTGAGCTGATGGCATGAAAGCCTGGCAGCTACCTCGCACCTCTCTCCTGCCAGGGAGCTCCTCTGGCCTCAGCTTTCCTAAGCACAAAGTGCCCCTTCTGTCACTGCTCTGAGGTGGGAAGTCAGAGAGGACACAGGAGGAGAGGCAGAAGGGGCAACTCGGCTCCCCTGAGAGGGAGTCTGTACCTTCACATCCCCAGTGGAATACTGTTATTGCTATTACTACACACTCAAGCAGACATTCATTTTCTCATGACCTAAAAAACCCTCAAACCAAAAACAACAACAAAAAAGACCAGAAGAAAATAATTTCTTCAAAATTTCCAAAACAATTAAGCTTCAAACAGACACCAAGCCTAAAGCATTTCAGTCAAAAAGCAGATGTTTAAAAAGCTTTGCACATACATCAAAATAGGGCTTAGAAAGTCCTGGAGGAAGTGTGTAACTACCTTTACAAAGCTGTGACACTCAAAAGGGAATTAACATCCAGAAGAAGAGATAATCCACAGGGTGAAGCTGACCTACAGTGATGCATATAATTCTCTAAAGACCCTGTATGAAATGACTGAAGCAATGATTGCCTCTCACAGAATTAAGTGGGTTAGCACAGTCCATTGAAGACCATCTTAAACAGTCTCTAATATACTCTCTTCCTGTATCATTTCCCATTCATAGAGTTTTCAAGGGAAAGTGATGCAAGGAATTACAGAGTCACAGTAAGGTAGGGGAAAGCACGTCTGTGGGTGTATGGGGTGTGTGTGTATATATCTGCATATGAGCACACATGCCATATGGCAGCTCTTCCTGCAACTTTTTCATTGCATTCAGTGGGTT
The DNA here is from genome assembly GCF_009819655.1 of Sylvia atricapilla. Taxonomy (NCBI): domain Eukaryota; kingdom Metazoa; phylum Chordata; class Aves; order Passeriformes; family Sylviidae; genus Sylvia; species Sylvia atricapilla. The sequence goes on along the minus strand of NC_089145.1, from coordinate 22,320,957 downwards.
ATTGGCCTCAAATGACATTCTTGCTGTGTTCTCTCACTCAATAATGTGAAGAAGCTCACACACCTTCTCTGGAATCTCTAATGAATTATATAAGAAAAACATTTTGTTATTAGTGCTATACTCTCAAGTCCTGGGGCTTCAGAGCTCAGCTTAACCACTGCCCTTGTATGTGGCACACGGGGAAACATCTAACCTTGCTTTCCCTTAATCTTTCTTTAACATAGACACAATATCATACATAGCAGACACTTTAAAAGAATCTTGTCTGCAGATCCTGAGAGCTTTGAAATCCTCAAAATGAAGAAAGAGGATTTTTTTCCTGTTATTTTGAAGGCTCAGCTGATAAAGATGATGCCAAAAGAAAGGAATAGGAGTCAGTTGGTAAAAAAATATTGTAAGGTGACGAAAATGTGAATTTTATTAACTGAAACTCATCTATTCAAGTAACCTTGGAACAGAAACCACACTGGAAACAAGAAAGATGATTCTGTATCGATCATGGGATTCATTATAATTTTTCAGTGTATGCATTTGAAAGATGCAATGTCTACAGAAGTGCTCCCTAATGTATAAAATCCACTAGCTGCCACTCTCAATTAAATGTAGTTAATGAGATCTCTGTTCACCCTATAGAGAAGAAGGTTGTGTCTCCATAGTTTATTGAAAATGGAGTTAAAACATGGCTGGGATTTTAATTGGTTATTGTGGATATCACCACGACATGTCTCCTATGGTCTGTCTGGTGTATCTGAGGTTCATAAAATCCAATAAAGCATTTAAATAAAATCCAATAAATGCCTGAGGCTCTGGGCTTTAATACCAGAACACGAAGCAGACGTACACAGAAATGACAATTGACAGGATATCCCTTGCCGATCTATACAAAACAAAGGAGGAGCAGTTTCCACGGTTGTATTCCCCTCCCCAGGACGTAACAGGGCATGGCTTGCTCCCATGTCGAGCAGGTGCAAGAAAAACAATTTAAGCTGTGCTGCACTGATGTGTGCCAGAAGGAAGAAGTGTCGCCTGGGCTCACTTTTTCTTTGGGGGACTCTTGGGAGACAAATGGCCTGGAGGAAGGACACAGCTATTGTGATTCTAGCAACTGGGGGCTGATGAGGATGGGTGCTGGTGCTGACAATTAGGACTCTGTTTTCCCCTGCAGTTTTCCAGTCAGAGATTCTTATGGTCTAATCTAAACAGACAAGTAATGTTCACCTCACTTCTCTGTGGAAGATTTTTTCCATAAGATGACAGAATGGAAGGTGGTCTTAGCTGAAATGCCTCTTCATTTTATGCCTTGGCCCCCAGTTCACCCCAAAAAACATATTGACCCCTTCCACAGCTTACTGAGAGTTCCCTTCTTTTCTGGAAAGGGAGCAGGAAGAAAGATGAACTGGACAACCCCTGCCTGACTTTCCTTGGAAAATTATTTTTCTTCTGGTCACCATTTAAGAGGAAACAAAAAACAAAGCAAAACAAGCAAACAAATAAAAAAGCCAACATTGTAAATTCAGCACTTTTTTTTTTTTTTCATCTCAATAGGTCTAAAAATAGTCTGGAATTATTGAGCTTAAAATCACAGTTATAATAAAGTGGAAATGATCCCATCAGGGAAGACAGGCCAGCTGTATCATTACCGTTGCTGGGCTGAATCCTCAGAGAGACCATTACAGCATCAGCTGAGCAATTACAAAGTCTGTAACTGCACTCCCTGCAATAACTATACTTAAATGGGCGCTGGCTGGACAGCAGATCGAGCAGCAGCCAGGCAAGGGGCTGAGCAGGGTGAGGACTGGATGCCTTGTAGGAACAACCTGAGTGCTGCTGCATGTTGAGTGTTAACAATTCTCACTCACCTGTTTCTCGTGTAGATTTCCTATGGCCCCTCGTATCTGGGGTTGTTCTCAAAGCACTGCTTTGACCCACATGTGACAGCAGCGCCTGAGCTCTCTCCATAACAGATGGGGTTCTTACAAGGGTCCAAACGTTTTGGCTGTGGCCCAGATACAGTTCCATAGGTCCTAAGTTCCCAGCGAGCTGTTCTGACTCGGGATGAAGAAGCTGCTCCTTTGGTTAGCAGCAGCTTTGTTAGCTGGTGGTGCTAACCAGCTATGGCAGGAACCACAAGTTACAGGTGGCAGCAGCAGCAGCAGCACATCTCTTCCTGCCACAGCCGAAGGGAACTTTCATTGTGATTAGCCCAGCTGGCTCTGCTTACAGCAAAGCCAAGTTTGGCCCTTTCCTTTTCAGTGTTTTCCTCTCCATTTTTCCTCCTGGTCTCCCTTGCTCCTGGAACAAGTCTTTGCAGTTCTTGTTAGGCCTCATCTGAAAAGATCTCTTTTCTTACTCTCTAGTTTAAGGGCTGTTTCTGTCCTGCAGTGTGATTCTGCTGCGCTGTGGTAGATTGCACTTTTTGGGATGACTTTGTTTTCCTTGGCAGAGCAGGGGCTGCTGTGCAGCAAGGGGAGGACTAGGGAAAGAGAGCTGCTGATTCACTGCAGCTGTTTAAACAATCCAAGCACCTTATCCTCTACTTTTCTTCCAAAAGCCCCACTCAGCATTTCAAGGCCAACCTGGTCTCCTGCTTGCTTTTGTTTTTCTGCCCATTAAGGTTGTGGTAGCAGCAGAGCTATGTTCTTGGGTCATTTTTTCTTCAGCCAGGATCCACCTCCAGGTCCTACAGAAGCCAAATCCACAACTCAGAGTAAGCATACAGCACTAGCACTCCAGCTCCCTTTACTCATGCTTCCATGGACACTAATTCAGTGGCTGAATGAAGGCTGCATTTATTGCCACATCAAGGATGATCCTGTGGGGAAAACCGGAGGATAGCCAGAAGGTACACCTTAGCAAAAAACTCCAGTGATTAATTACAGTGTACCAGCAATATTTCAATTTTCCTTGAAGGAAATTTTGGCAGAATATACTAATTTAAATTTTGGAAGGAAAGAAAAATGTAGTGGTGAGACCAACAAGAGAAGTCATTCTTCTGCTGGTAGTGGAGGAATTGGTCTGCCAAACACCAGAGGCTCCACACATTTTCAGCACCAGCTTTTCCTGAGACTGGGGGCTAATATGGTATTTATAGCATGGAGATTCATGGCATTGAATCACAATACAGAAATCTGAGAAGGCAAACTAAAGGACCCAGAAGTAAAACTTGGTATGCATAGGATGTAGGTTCTAGAAATTGCCAGAAGAACAGGGATTAAGATATATTTACATAAGTCCTGTGTTCTTCTGAGATTAATTATATGACTTTATATTTGGAAGATGTTGGGAAGGTCTGAATAACTTTGGGGCAAGGACATAGGATTAAAGAAATATAAAAAGAATTCTGTCACCTGGACTAGCAACCCATGCATGTGGACAACCACCACAGTGGATTTACAGAAACTGTGGTCTAGCAGCTGCTCAGATTTTAAATCTGTGGATCCTGGATCTGCTCCTGATTTAAACAATATTGTGCAAATTGCTTCACTGCTCCAGTTTTGTCTTGCCTTTGTCTTACTTAGCTAAAAAACCTTCGGCTAAAGCATGCTTGGATACAATCTGCTGTAGCAGCATCATGAGCTTCATCAGCACATCCAGACACCTTAGTAGTAATTATAATTGAATGCGTTCTGTAAAGATCACTCTGATTAGTACATTAGAGAAAAATAGGAGAGACACTTAACAGGATGCTAAGAGACAGAGGAAGGGAGGGAGAGAAACATCCCTAGCTGAATGTGCAAAATATGATGGGATTTCTCAGGTTGACACAGAGCATTTATGCTTTGCTCACTGAAACATTAGCATCTTCACATTATGCACAGAGACTCAATGGAAACAAAATGCTATCAAGTGAGGCCAAAAGCAGAATTCCTACATGTGACTGTGGTTTGGGACACGTGTTCCCATGTTCTTGGCATCTTTCCTTCCTGTTCATAAGAGAAGGAAACCACGTGAAAGCTCAGTTCTGCATGGGAAACTCGTGTATAGCTTTGGGCATTGGAAGAATGAACTTATGTGCTGGAACTGATCTCATACATGGAAGATCTCTGGAGGGAAGGCAGAAGCCAGGGAACACTGGGAACATGCTCAGCACTGCTTTTCCTCAAGGACTGGATTTTGTCATGAGAGGACCTCTATTTTAGCAAACTGTATGCTTTACTTGTGGATGAGAGGACACTGGTGAATATTGTTTTACTTTTAGTCCAGAAATATCTTTGACATGATCTCTGTGGTATTCTCACAGTCAAACTGATGGCATTTTGTTTTGAATAGGTAGACTATGAAGAGAAAAATGGAAAGAATGTTTGGGATCAAAAGGTTGTGCCTGGTGACTGGTTGTCCCTAAGGATCAATACAGGGGACAGTGTTTTTTGATGTCAAATGTTGTCTGTGTTAATAAGCTGGACTTTGGGACAGAGTGTACCTTAGCAAGTTTGTGGATGGTACCAAATTTCAGTGTTACAGGAGAAGGTTATTATTCAAAGGGACATTTCAAAGCCAGAAAAATGATTTGAGAGGAACTTGTTGAAGTTTCAAGAAAGAAAAATTCTAAGTCCTTCAGCTGATACAAGATAATCCCATGAAAAACAGCATTTTAGGTATCTATATTTCAGTCAATGATATCTGTCTTGACCACAGCCAGGGAATTGTTTAACCCAGAGAGTTATTTCTTGACAGCAGGTGGGCCAGCCCTCTCAGAGGGAACCAGGCAGTATGGAAGGAGCTGGACTTATTCCTGCCATCAAATGACTGCTGAATTTCCTTTTTTGTTTTGAATATGTGGAACAGCACTTAGGATCCCATCAATCTATTTGAATTCAGTCAGCATGGGACTAGCTGGAGATATGAGAATCATTTTCAAAAAAATCCCATTTTTCCTAGCCTGTGGATTTATTTTTTCAGTAACATTTCTGAGAAAATAGCATGTCTCTCTAAACAGTAATGCAGCCAGAAGGGACACTGAACTACAGCTGTTATCTTGGAATTGGCCACGTATATATATTACACATTAGTATAATAAACAGTTGATGTAAGCCAGAGTAGAACCAGGCCCTTAGATATTTATCTAAATTAACACAATCACATTACTGTTTTGATAGCAGATGAATCGAAGGGAGTTTCATGTCTTATCACAAGCTTTCCCCCTTCTCTCCCACTTTTCAAGGAGGCTGTGGGAGAGTGTATGTATCCCACCCCTGTTTCCCATACAATTGCTACCTCACCTGTTTTGCGCCAGTTGTCTGGAAAGATACATGGGTTATTTTTTTTAAAATCAGTAAAAGTTCAACTGAGAAAGAAATTAAATTGTTTCAGTTTGGATTGGTAGGATTCCACCCCATGCGGACACAGGCATCTTAGATATAACAAACACTTTAGAATTAAATTGAACACTTGGTTCCATATGATTGACTTCCCTGGGATTGTGCTGACAGAAATAAAACCAGAACTCAGATTTCAATTAAGTAGATAAGTTGTTGTCTATGCCTCCCTTCCTGTTACTTTGAGAACAAAAGTTCATTATTAACTTACAAGATTGTCAGACTTGGAATTCTACAGTTGTCAGGTTCTGTAATATAATATATATCCTGAAAAAATATTGTGAAGACTAAATAAAGACACGATGTGAATCAGAGAGCTGAGGGAGATCAGTGCACCAGGTATGAGCCCCCGGGTGTGGTCTCGACAACCCATCTCAAGGTATTGTTTACTGTTGTATTTTGTTCCGCACAATGCATTGTGGAGGAGTTGTGATAAAGGCTGCTCACTCCCAGCAGCTGACCACAGGAAGCCAGACCATAGTCATTTGCAAAGATATGTTGCTATGAATGTCTCAGACTACACATCACCAAAGCACTCTGTAGACTCATTTGGCCTATTTACTTCATTGCAGTGTATATTTAAATTTAAATGGCAGCTAAAAGCCCAGGCTACTGACCTCATCACCATTCAAGTATTTTTTCTATTGCTTTTGTCTTTCTGCATCTGCATCTCTAAGGCAGGTCCTGCTTCACTTACTTGGTCTTCTAAGATGACCTTCTAAGAGGAGAGGGAAAGACTGTGGATGTTGTGTACCTGGACTTCAGCAAAGCCTTTAACACCATTTCCCATAGCATTCTCCTGGAGAAACTGGCTGCTTATGGCTTGGATGGGTGCACTGTTCACTGGTAAAAACCTCCTTGGATGGCCAGGCCCAGAGAGAGGTGGTGACTGGAGTTAGGTCCACAACACAATGGTGTTCCCAGGGCTCAGTGATGAGGCCAGTTCTGTTTAATGTCTTTATAAGACATTAACTTGGATAAGGGCATTGAGTGTACCCTCCGTTCACAAGTCACACCAAGTTGTGTGGGAGTGCTGATCTGCCAGAGGATAGGAAGGCTCTGCAGAGGGATCAGGGTAGGCTGGACCGATGGACTGAGGCCAACGGTGTGCGTCTCAGCAAGGCTCAGTGCCAGGTCCTGCACTTGGGTCACAGCAACCCCAGGCAGCACTACAGGCTGATGGAAGTGGGGCTGGGAAGCTGCACAGCAGAGTAGGACCTAGGAAGGTTGGCTGACAGCAGCTGAACATGAGCCAGCAGTGCCCAGAAGGCCAATGGCATCCTGGCCTGTATCAGCAATAGTGTGGCCAGCAGCACCAGGGCAGCAATTGTCCCTCTGAACTCAGATTAGATTGTAGATCAAGAAAAATTCCTTTCCTGAGGGTTATCAAGCATTGGAACAAGCTGCCCAGTGAAATGGCTGACTTTCCATCCCTGGAGGCATTTAGCAGTGGTGGCACTAGAGGACATGGTTTAGTGATGAATTTGGCAGGGCTGGGTTGGACTTGGTTGTCTTAGAGGTCTTTTCCAACTAAATAATAAACTCTCTTGCTGTGTAATAGGTTTAGTTTTATCCCCCACGTCCTCAATACATGTGAGAAGTACCAAATATCAGGGCAAGAGCACACCACCCTGAGAAAGGTACAGAGCACACTCCTCAGAGAAAGGTACTTCTGTGCTCTTCACAAAAAATATAGCAGATAAAGAAGCAGAACAACTCCTACACTGTGTCAGAAATATAGTGTATTATTAAACCTAATACTTCATCCTTCACAGGAAAAGAAAATATTTCAGTTTCTGGTTTTTAATCTGCTATACACCCAGCACAAATTTTGTAAATTTTCCATGCAAAGAAAATCCTATTTGTCTATACTTTCAGAAAGCATTAATTCCAAAACCCTGGGATGTTGTTGTGAATGTGTTTTCACAGTATTTCAGGATATGAGAGGAACTATGACAACTGCTGACATAAAGCTTAATAGAATAATGGAAATACTCTATTACATTTAATCACTAAGGGCACCTGCTACTTAGTACTGATTGAAGCAACTTATCTTAATTTCTAGATCAAGTGTCTTCTTTTAGTGCCTTAATGAAACAGTGTGACATACAAGAAAAATTACTTTGCTTTGCATATTGCCATTTAAATGATTCAGGGGGGAGGAAATCAACCCAAACAAATATTTCAGTACTTTCCCTGTTTTGTAAACATCTAATTTTCCATAAAAATCTTTCTACAACAGAAGTGTCTCTTGGGTGACTTCACTCTCTGCACAGTACGAGCACATTCTTTGGAATGTCCCATTTCAGTGCTGTTCAAGTCACCTCCTGTTGGCTTCAGCAGGGTAAATGTAGGTTCCCTCTACTCCAAAGTAGGAATGCTCTCACTGCCATGCTGCACCAAGTTGAAAATAGCTGGTTTCGTTAAGCAGGGTCACATCTACATGTATTTAAGGGATTAAAATGAAGGATCTAGCTTGTCAGAAGCAGGGGAATATCAATAAGAATGTTAGCAAGTATTACTTCAAAAGCAGAGGCGAGATGACAGGGGCTTGGGAGGAACCATATGAGGGAGGGATCCAGGCACTAGCAGTGAGGAAAAAAGAGAGTAAGGAGCAGTGGAGTGGTGTCAAGAAAGGAAGCAGGAGCTTGCAAGCTCCTAAGGCAGGTGCTGAACCACATGCTGCTCTGTGTGCACAGCCCAGCGCACCACGGGCACCCCTGAGGGTGCAGTAGCTGAACAACTCTCAAAAGCAGTGTACATATTACACAGTTTTTCCATTTCTCTCTTCCCGTGCTGCTTCTCTTCCTTCTAAGACAATTCCTACAAGGGATAGCAGCTCCATTTTGCCCTCAGCTGCTTTGATTCTGGTCCCATTTCCTACTCTAGTGTGTCCCTTGAGGGCCACTAGTACCTTGCTCTTCCCAACCCCACCCTATTTGTGATCTTTCCTTTCAAAGCTTAATTTCCCTGACTTTGATCCTTTAATTGGCTATTTCCCACTTTCAGCCATTAGCCTGCTTCCCTGTGTGCTGGCCAGCATCCCATTATTAATCTACATTTTGAGAAAAGGGTAAATCATAGGACTGAAATGGCACCCAGGAGCACATAACTGTGCTGTGAGGGTGCTGAGTAAGCCAGAAAACCAGGAACACATATTCCTTAATGATGAGGATTTGCAATCACTGTTACCTGAGGCTTTCTAATGAGCGCCAATCTCCATCTTCCTTGTCTTAGTCCAGAAGTTTTGTAAGTTCTTGTTGCAACCAAGACTGTGCCATCCTCTGCAAAACAGAATGATGAGAATGCCTGCAAGAAAGATTTTGTGGATAGAGATTGTAGCCACTGGCAGTGTCACAAAACAAAACAACTTAAATACTTCAGTGTACTGTAGGATAAGGAGCGAAGACCAAAAAGAAAGTCTTATAAACTAATCACAGATGTGCAACAGCTAGTAAGGAAGCCATTTTCTAGGCTGTGGGAATAATTGACGTTTCTTGTATTTTAGGGTGGGAGATGCATACGACTTGGAAGAATCTTCCTGAAACATTATAAATCCACCCTCAAGTTCCTTGTCCACCTTTCATGTGAATGTCAGACTGTTCTGGTCTGACATTCTCACTTTTCTGGGATGAGCTGCCATTTTAACCAAACCCAGCATAATTGTACAGTATCTCCCTAGAAAAACCCAATATGTAAAAAACAACCAGCCGCTTCTCAAAACAGTCCTTCGGACTTGGAAAAAATCCCTTCTTGATTCTGATCAGTCTCTTCAATACATGAAGTTGGGTGTGGTGAGAATAAAATGAGAGAGCACCATAGTTTCTAAGGCAGCAGCAGGGAAATAGAAAGGTAAGCTGAGATGAAAGGGAAAACAGAAAGGGGAAGGGAAAGAAGAAAGGACCATGGGATGCAGAGCAGTGTGGAGAGCTAATTCTCTTCCTCTGACAGGCCAACAGCTAGACTTTTTCCTGAGACAGATCAGCCCACCTGCTTAGAACATGAGCTGGGGGTTGGGAGGGGAAGCAGAAAAATAGCAGTTCATTGCCAAGCAGAAATTGCACTGGAAACAGGCGCCTGAGAATGTGCAAGACCGGACTTGTAGGCACAGTCATACAAGGTGAAGAAAGAAGTCATATTCTAAAAGGTAGGAAAGGCCACTGAAGACACTTCAGGTGTTCAGTGTGATCTTCTTCCTTCAGAGTTAATTCACACAATTTGGAAACGAAAAGGAAAATTGCAGTAAAAGAAAATGGCAACAAAAGTTACTGCTTTTGTAGGAACATCTACCTTGTGGGTGCTTACCCTGGCAGTTTTGGGTCCCCCTGACCTTCAGTTGCATGCTGTCCCTTTGGTACGCTTGGGCAGTGACCCAAGTCCAAACCCACAACACACTTGCTGCCAGAAAACTCTTTCCTAAGACACTTTCACCCATTGAAACAAATCTTCTGGACAGTAGATTTCATGGGTCTGCTAACTGTGTGTACTTCTATTTGGGACCATGTAAAAGCACAGACTGTTCATCATTCAAGGTTTGCTTTGCTGTCATGATATCACTGTCTGGGACTGATATTTTTGGTGATGGCCAGAAACAGTAATAACATACTTTTCCTCATGTTTTGATTATACTGGAAGAACTTACATGATAACACTGAGTGAAGTTCAGAAAGAGAACTAGTCAAGTTACTTTAAAAGAAATTTCTAAGTGAAAACCTAGAAATTGGGTTTTCAAAACTTTACAAAGGAAAAAAAAATACTTGTAGGAAATTTGATCATTGCAAATATTTCTAAAAAGCAGGTAAAATCCCCCACTTCCTTTTTTTTCTTTTTCTAGTAAGAAAAAATGAAAGTGAGAATAAGAGAAAAAACAGACAAGCTTTAAAAAGTGAATATTTAACTTTGAAATTGAATTCTAATCTAAAAATAAGACTATTTTTAATATTTTAGACCAATGTATGAATATTTTGTTTATGAAACCACATCTTTGGGGGAAAAAATTGTGAACAAAACTTTCAAAAAGAACTTTGCAGGCAAGGCATGAATTTTCAGATAGTGTCACTATTTCCTGTTTTCAATTTAAAAGTCCAGCAGCAGAGATGAAACCATTTTCCCCAGAGAAACAAGTAACGCTGAAGTGCACAAGGACACCAGGTTTCTGATGGTGTTTAAGACAACTGGGGATACTCTGTAAAAAGGGCTCTGAGTTGTGTTTATCTGAACTGGGAACAGTTAGAAGTACATTTCATCCTTATCTACCAACTCCAAAGCTGATCTAACTGCATAGAGGACCATTTTTACAGAGGGCTGCTGCCCACATTTGTATTTAGACAAGCAAATGCAGACTTCATGTGGCCTGAAGCACATACAGACATTTGCACCAGTGCAAACTAAATGCAGGATGTTTTTCTATCCAGAATGGCAGCACTTTGCATTTTCTTGCACATCTTCAGAAGAAAGGAGTCCACAGGGTCAGGACAACAAAGAATTAAACAGAGAGTGTCTGAGACATGAGTACAATTATTATGAGTTACAACAGTGTCAGGATTAACATGTCTCTTTAACAAAACGTGCAAAGGAATCTCAAGCCATTAAACTGTCTAGCTCCTAGCTATTATATTTGATCCATAAACAGTACCTTCAACAGTACAGTGCCCTCTAGCACTGTAATAAAGTATCAACCATTAGTTAATACTTACCCTCCAAATTGCTACTTAGAAGCCTCTTTAAGTCCTCCCATTCAAAAACCCATCAAAAAAGAACATCTGATTGTGAAAGGGCCGCAGCCCCATTTAGAAACAGTGTTTGACTGCCTTCAAACTGTTAACTCTTCCTCATCCCCAGAGGAAGCAATACTATCCCCTCGTATTTTACTGGCTTCTAAATAATGTTGTGATTAAGCTTCCCCTGGAGTTTTCAACAGCTCCTTATGACAATGTAGGTTACTCCCTGAAACAGGAATGGCAGTAACTGAGAAGTGGGAGCAGTTTAATAAACCATGATTTTGAAATGTGGCTGGGAACAAAGGAACTGGGTAAGAAGGAGAGCAATTGACACTATATTACAAAATTAGCCATTGCTGACAGTGATAGCTGGATGTGTTATAACAAACTACACTCACATTTGAGTTACGTTCTCACCTCCGCATGTCCAAATGCAGCTGAACTGTATGAAGAAGAGCTCCTGAGCATGGGTCAAAAGAGCTAATTTATGGGAGCAGGATCAATCTCAGCTGCTTTGATCCCAGACCCCTAGACTCAAAGATGACAAAGCTTAGTGTGATTGTCCTGTAGAAAGAGACCAGAACAAAGCAGGGGGAAATAATTTTAACAATCATAGAATCATAGAGTGTTAAGAGGCTGGAATGGACATTAAAAATCATCTAGCCTCGCCTGCCCTCCTAGGTTGTGGGTAAGGTTCAAGGCCTTATCCAACAAGTTTGCTCTTGAGGTGTGTAGAATAATGGACCACAGGTAGATAACTCTACTCTTAAATGGTCCGATGGCTAAGAGGAAGATTATCAGAAAACAAATTATAGCTGTGTACTGCAGTCATTGGGCAAAGTTCAGTGGGTGCCAGCTTTTCAAGAGGAGCTGGGAAAAATACCCACTGAACTTTGATATGTAGTCCTATGTTGCAAGGCCACAGCAAGGAGGCACCAGGCAGGGAACATCCATGTACACACTCTGCTGACTTCTACTGCTACCCAGGGGGACAGCTGAGGGTCTGTAGCAGTGTGAATACATTAAAACAAGTGGGTCTGGTGAACTGGGACTCATCTCAAGCTCCTGATTTCATACTACGTGTCAGTTTGCAGTGTTAAACAAATGCAATACTCACCACATAATAAACTTTCTTCTTCAGTGATGCGCTTCTAACTGCTTCTTGTGTTGCTAGTCCTGCCACATCTGAATGGAACTTCAAGCTTCTCCCAGGTTAATGTTCTTGCTATTTAGGACTTCCTTGTAGATACAGGCATGGACCTTATAATTGCAGTCACACAGAACCACTTACCCAGATTCTGCTGGATGGAAGCGGGGCTACAGAGACAGAGAAGTTCTGTGCCTTTCCCCAAATACTTCTTTTGGCAAGATGCTGTGCCTTTGAGCTCCCACCAGTATCCAAAATAGGACTTTCTCCCAGTCCTATTTTGACTGTAGAGGACACCCCGAGTGACCAAAGAGGAATGGATGAGATAGCATACAGGGAAAGGAGATATTTTCCCACCTTTTATTCCAAGTATCTATTATATGGATGTCTCAGTTCCTGTCAGTTCTGCCCTGAAAGAGGACACAAAGAAGAGACTTCAAGAAGCATGGATGAGTTTTTCCCACAGTTCAGGATACTTACACATTGGAAAGTCAGGAATCAGTTCAGTTGCTGTATTCTTCCTCCCTTACCTGCTTCATCTTAGAAGTCAGGGCCTGTTACTCCAAGCAAAGTCTATTCAATCAGCGTGGTGGGAACTCTTGGCAGTCAAGAGAATCTCTGGGCAATAGGAGTCCCTAGCTAGCAACCTACTCCATTTGCTGATTGGAAAAGGACACACAGATTGCCTCAGAGGTGCTGGCATCTGAATCCAGGAGATTAGGTGGAATGCAGTATATAACAAGGGCTTTGGAAGCAAGAAAGGGAATCACAGCCAGAAAATCTCTCTTCACATGGCCTCCTCCTATCTCCTCCAGTGGCCTGTAAGATGCTTTTGTTTCAGCCTCTTTTTTCAGTCTCTTTGGTCAGAAAAAAAGGAGCAGCTGGAAAATACTTTTCTAAAGGCTGTGGTAAAGTAAGTTCGCTCGGCCCACATGGAAGACAACCAGAGCAATTCCCATTTTTTGCTGGAAGGCTTCTCTCACATGAACTGCAAGATCTCCGAAGTGCAGTCAGTGTTATTTGGAAATGAAAACTATAAGGAGGTCCTATTTTAAAACACTCTATGTGTAGAAACCTGTGAATACATGTGCAGAGCACTGTGAGATACTGTGCCTATTGTAGAGTTTGCATCACTCATTAATGCATTGGGTTGGGACTGCTGAAAACTGACTTTCCATAAACCAAATACATTTAAACAATCCCACAAAGGACACATGACCTCTCAAAATACTCCATCACACGGAACTATTTTGAAATAAATCATGTGCTACTGGTGCTAACTAGTGGACTTTGAAGTTGTGATATTATGTATGAAAAGCCAATCTTGTCTTTCAAATGTCTCCCTCCATCTCTGATGTAGGCTTTTCCTTTCCCTGCAAGCTTGAACACCACCAAAAAAGCTTGGCTTAATGGAAAGGAGGTGATTAGTATTCCAAATTCAGCCTTTAACCTCTTGGATGCATTTCAAAAACACATCATGGTGAGGGATGTTGTAAAGGTTTTATTTGTACAAGTTTGGGATGCCCTGCATATCTCAGTTGTAGCTTTGCCAGATGCAGGGTGTCAGAGCAGCAGGAGAGGGCTGCTCTGCAATGGCTAAGGGTGATAGCAGGTCAGGCAGGGCAGTGCTCTTACCCACGAGTGCAGGGCTGCAGTGCAGGAGCAAGGAAGCAGAACATGTCCAGTGACTAACCAGGGTGAGACTCAGGCCAGCAGTTGCCAGACAAATCCGCAAAGGCAAGGCAGCTCACGAGTCAGGCTATGAATTCCAGTCACTGGGTCAGGCACCAGGGGGTAGGAACATGCACAGCATAGCTCCAGTAAGGACAAAGGGCCTGAGTTTAGCAGTGGCTCTCACCACTCTCCCAGGTCTCCCCAGGGGGGTACCCTGCCAAGGCTCCACACAGATCTCACACAGCTTGTTTCACAGGGGCTCACCCCCAGTTGTACATAGCAGACTTTCTCCTGGGCACAGGCAGCCAAAACCCTTGCTGGACCAGGGAATGTTGCAGAGCCCATTAGTGCACTCTGGCATAGGAAGACAGCACTTCCTAATCTCAAGAGGTGGTAAATGTGAAATCAGTGGATGCTATACCTCCACCAAGTAGTACCCAGTGCCTGAGGATAAGCTATTTTATAACAGTCTGGAAAACAAAACAAAGCTGAACTGAACAAAATGTCCATAGCAAGCAAGAAAACAGAAACACATCTGTAGCATGTTATGGAGACACACCCACATCCACACCCATTCACACAACACATCTGAGGTCATTACAGGATTCTGTTTTTTCTGCAAGAGAGAAGGAGATAAATGTTTGAAGTTTCCTCCTTGATGCATGTTTAGAACCTCTGACTCAACTTCCTCCCACTCTCCATTTGGTTTGACTTGACTCAGTATACCTTTCTCCTGCCTCAACCATTTAAGTAGCATAACAGTCTCTGGCACTTCAGCCCACTCATTCAAGACGTCTAATAGCTACTAAGAAAGCTCTGGTAGCACACCTGAAATCAGGAGCAGCCTCCTGATACTGACACCACAAACTATAACAGATATCGCAATATACCCTGGACAGTAACCCTGGGAAAAATTGTAATTAAATGCAGGCTGAATGCTGAAGAGTATCTTCTTTGGTGCAGGACGAAAATAAAACACAGCCCTTACAGAGTATATCCAGTCATTCTCAAGCAAAACCATCTGGCTGAGTCCTTGTCATTGCCCAGGCAGAACTTCAGGAGTGTACATCAGCACTGGTATCCAGATCCAGAATATTTGCTGCTCCTGACACCAAGCACTATTTCCCAGGTGATGGCACAGACAGACACTGAGAAGGTGAGGAAGCTAATTAGTGACAAGCATTGACACTATGTTTCATCACAGGCCCTTTGCAGACTTTGACTCAGATACCAAACAAACTCAAAGTCAAGCAAGCCTTGGAGATCAGCATCTGCCTGTTCTATAGAGGCTATTATTGATGTGTTTCATATTCAAACTAATAAAAACTGAAATTCTCGGCACTCCAGACAGATAGCAGATTCCTAGGCTGAGAAAAAAACCTAAAGAGAGTCAAAAAATTAATCTCTGGTCAGAAATGCGAAATGTTATCAGTTTTGTAAGTGGAAAAGCCCACATAATGCCTCCACAAACAGCATTTGACTCTAGTTTGTTTCTTCTGAAATTTTGAGATAATCTTGAAACTATGCAAAAGAAAAGGCATCAAGAAAATGAAGTAAGAAGCAGAGCGGTGCTACAAATTTAATCTTTTGGTGAATAATATCTCTGTGCAAACTCTGATTCCAGGGCTGGTGAAGTAGCAAGAGGAAAAGGGGCTAGAAAAACAAGAGAAGGGAAACAAATAGTCCTATCTCACTCAACACCACCAGAGACTATAAAAAAAGCGAAGAGGCTTCTCCTGAGCTTGGTACATCCCTCTGTAGTGGGAAGGTCACAAGACAGCTTTTAAAAGTTCCTGACCTGGAGGACTTCCTGCTCTTTGAGGGCCCCTCTTTCCACATCATGGTATTCCAGGGGAAAAAAAAAAAAAAAAAAAACCCACGTCTCATAGTTGCTTTAAACATTAAGTCAAGATCAAGGTATTAGAAAAGCTGTTAAATGTTAACAGGAAAAAATGTTTAGTATTTTTGGGAGTTTCCTTGACTTGGGAGGGGAAAGGTTAAATTAGTAGGTCCACTGATGAAGAAAAACCACTGTCGAACATAGCCTAAAGGATTATTTTACTGCTAATCAGTGGATTTTATTGTAATCTGAATTAAAAACACGCTGTGAGATATCAAAGCACAGGGGCTTTATCGCTGAGCCCGGCTATCTGTAGTAGGGACCACAAGAGCTGAAAAACAAGACTTCAAATGTAAGGCTCATTCTATTCAATTAATTCAGCCTACAGAAGAGAAGTTTTAGAGGTGACATAATTGCTGAATACAGGGATTTACACACAGAAAAGCATTTAATAAGCGGAGGAGGCAAGCAGACAGGCGTTCCAGTCTTTCTGTCAGAGACATAATGTGAACCAACAGCTGTAAGTTCAACAAGAAAAGTTCTTTCTTATTTAAGTAAGTTGTAATTTCTGGGAAGTCAGAACTACTACAGCATAACAGCAGAGGTCACTATCTTTTGCAGTCTTTATGACCAGACTATATACCTTTTAAGAACACATACTTACTATCTAGCTTCAGGGGGAAAACTGCAAAGGGTATGTTCCATTTGGCTCCTTCCCTCACAAAGTCAAGACACCTCTGTGGTGCATTCACCCTTCAGGACAGACAGTGAAGTTTGGGATGGGGCTGGCAGCAGACAAGCCTTTTGTATGACTGTCAGCAAATGGCCCAGGAGTTGTGTAAGCAGCCAGCAGCCAGTGCCCGCAGCTACCCTTGCACACATGAGACAGCAGACCAGCAGCTTTGTGCCACAAAGGTCTAGAAGGATCTTAAGATCAGTTAAGAATAACTCTCCCAATGCAGGGATCATGTATCTCCCTGTGAAGCATTTGGCTGTGGCCAGAGACAGCATACCAAAGGAGACAGCCCCCTGGGCAGGCACAGTCTGGCAGTCTCTGCATCCTTGGCACAGGCTGAGCAGCACACAGGGTGTCCTTGGAGGTCTTCTATGCATGCAGTGACCAGAGCTGACCCTACTTAATTTATGAGCGCGTCTGAGATCACAGCCTCATGTATTATGGCTCCAGGCTCCATTGAAATGAACTTTATTAAAATAAATTCCAGCTGCTTGGAAGGAGTTATAGAAATGACAAAGAGAAGGCAAACTCCTCCATTCCCATACTCACTGGCAGCAGAAAAAGAAAGAGTCAGTGGAGACCAAACAAAATTCATTTGGCTCAAATTGAAGGGGCATGAGAAAAAGATCTAGTCAAAGAACAAGCAATTTTGATAAAGTAAGATGGTTACAAATGTCAAGGCAGAACTCCCAACTAGGCAACAGACTCAATTCAGAGAGACAGAAGGACAAAGGGTCAGGAGGGCACCTGATAAAGCTTCTGTCTGAAGGTGGGATACATTTTAATAAATCAGATCCATTTGCAAGGGGTCTCAAATGCTTGTACCTTTCCTGTTTTGTCTGTTCTCTGGCTTTTGGTCTGCTGTATTTCCTTCCCCAGGATGCCTGTGGGCTGTTAATGGCAAATATTAGGGAGCAACACCAGGATGTACCTCACTCTGCATGTTGTTGCCAGCAGCCTACACATTAATTATTGTCCTTGTTCAGTAGATGCTCTTTTTATCCTTGCTTGGCTCCTGGAGAATTTCAAAAGGATGAAATTTCTAATGAAGCCTGGCATTCTTGCCCAGCCACAGCTAATCAGAATTGCAAAGTGGTGAGGATCTCAGAAGAAAAACCCTAATTTTCTGCCCTTTGATGGGTCAGCAGTGAGGAGATTAGATCTAGACCCTGCCAGAGCAGCAGAATTGCTCTCCTAGGTCATAGGATTGCCCACTCCCACCTCATGTATTGGACTTCCAAGAGGAGCACCTAAGCTTTCAGGAGCCAGGGGCACTAGCTACCTTTCTGTTCCCCAGCAATGAATTCTCATGAGCTTCTAGCAGATTTCCCCAGTTTTAACCAGCATTCCCAACAGCATGCTTTCCTCAAGAAATTCTGGAATCTCCTTACAATCATTTTTGATAGTGCTGGAAATAGCCTTTTTCATCTCATCAAGGTCAGGCATCACAGACAAAATGAGTGATACTTTACCTGAGGTTCCTAGATCCAAGCCACCTACAGTGCAGAAAAAAACCTCAGTTAAAAAACTCCCAAACTAGAAACCTGGGATCTAGTTCATTGCAGTTGAAAAAGCACATCTCTTGTATACTCAGGAAAGCAAAAACATTTGCTAGATAATCCCGTAAATCAGGAAGATCTGCGGATCTTCAACAGATTAATGGCATGCACTGCCACTGGGGGAAGGATGTCACACCTCAGTAAGAAAAGGTTCCACTGAATAAGATGAGAACATTCTAGTTCAGCAGTAATTTCACTTAATGTCAGCTCTGTAAGCAGGGGTTTCATGGGAATAGTGTAGCTGAAAGCCATTAGACTTCTCCCTCATGCTATCATCAACCACTTTTGGCAAGGCCTGTTAAACAGAATAGCTTGCAGAGTGAGCCAGAAATAGAGTCTGTGGAACAGATTCTTCAGATCACAAATGTTAAACCATGGAAATGGATTGGTGACAAAGAGGGTGGAGAGGAGAGAGAGAAGTTTCCACATACTATTTTTTTCCCCCCATCACCACCACACATGTGGTGTACACCCCAACATAAGTTTGCCACAAGTGTAGCCCAAGAGACATTCCAGATCTTACTCAAGAGCTGAAACTTGAAAGAACCAGCCAAGTTTGGGATTAATCAAAGGGCAGGGCAATGGAGTGCATTTGGTGTAACAGAGTTACCTATGCTTGAATTCCATAGACAAGGGCAGAGACACCAATAGCCCTGCAGTAATGATCCTGATCTACAGTCTGAGGCTCTCTTCAGCAGCCACTGAAGGGCTCATCTCCTAGCTCAGATTAGGTTTTCAGTTGTCAGATTAGGTTTTTAGGACTAGGCTGTCAGTCTAAGCACCCCAGGTGTGTTCCCAAAGTTAGAGAAGATGAAAAATGCTTTGGGGAACCCTTGGTTTTGAAAGAAAGTTCATTTAATTTTATGGCTCCTTCCTTTCTTACCTCTCCTTCTGCCTCTCTACCCACTGGAGATTGGTTTACCAATTTTCACAGAAACATTCTGAGCATGAAAGAAAATGTCTCTTCAGTTAGCGAAATCCAAAGTGTGCCAAGATAGATGATTGCTGAAGGGTGAATACTATGTCAGGTCATGTCAGATCAGAAATAAGGAAGCTAAATGTTATCAGCCAAAAAAAAAAAAAAAAAGAAAAAAAATTAGATACAGCAAGAGGGTTACTGTCACAGAATTTTCATGCTCATACAATTATTCTAAAAAGTAAAGCTGTACATCTATGTTTAATAGAGACATTAAGGAAAAATAGGTTTGTTAGTTTGATAGACTTGAAGATCTATATCTTTAAAATTCCTAAGAATATATTACAGAAAATCAGAAATACAGATGTATGTACTAACACATTACTGGTGATATAAGTTAATTTAGAGACACCTATTAGGAGCACAGGGTAGTTTATAAAAATGTGTTATTTTATTTATCACAAATGTTTGTGCACTTGGTTTAAAAGACAGCTAAAGATTAAGTGGGACTTGGCATATAGGCTGGGGATTTTTATAAAGCTATAAATGAAAAGGGAGCAGAAAGGAGAAACACATTTCAATTTTATATACCCAGTACTGAGACTGGAACTAAATACAGAGCAACAGAACAGAGCTCCCAAGTAGCCACTATGTCACATGGGGGCCTGGCAGGTAACATATGGAATTGTTAGATGGAAAACAACCCACCAATTTTTGGCTTCAGTAAAACATTTTTCCCAATGGAGTAAGAACAATAACTAAATAAAAATTCATGGAATAGGCTGAATGATGCAGGTCCATATCTTATCAGAGCTGGTGCCTACGTTCAAATGATGAATTAGTTTTGGCAACTGAATTTGGAATTTATTGCTGTTTTTATTTTTCTTCAGTGGAGGAAAGACTAGCAGTTGGAAAGGAAGCCTATAAATCTTAACATTAGAGAGGGGAAAGGGCAAGGTGTTTTACATACACACAGGGGCTAGACAAGAAATTGTTTTTTCTAGACACAAAGAAAAATGTGCAACAGATTTCTTTTGAAGATATTTCATTTACTGAAAAATAGAACAAATTTTCAGTGCACATCCCCTTTGTTCTTTTAATTCCAGATTTTATTAATTTTCACTGAAAAATCTGTAGGCATTTCAACACAAATAAAAACCTATAGCTTCTTTTACACAAAAAACCGATCACGGATTTTTGCCAGAAAGAAGAAATCGCAAAAGAAAGCAAATCTCTTTATCTCTTTGGAAGATGATAAAACCAACATTTTTCTGGGATGAGAAGAGTTTGGGAATCACCTCACCCTTAGATGAAGTATCTAACCCAAACCAGTGGTTTGCTACTCTCCACTATGGATTACAGATGGGGAATTCACAGTCGCTATGGGGAAATAGCCAAGAAGAACAAGGCTCCTGAAAGGGTGATGGGAGCAGAACCTGTAAATTATAAAAAATCCTGACAACAGTTGAAAGTAGTCTGAGGAGCTCCAGCTTGCATGAATAAGAGCAAGAAGGTGCAGCAGATATTTCACTGTTCTCATAAACCCTTCCATTGGCTATTTGCAGTGATTCCTCCTATCCTCGGGCAAGATGAACAAAATTGCCTAATTAAGTCCACATCTTTGAATGTCCCAATTAAACCAGCTCCCCATCTTCTCTTGCTGAGAGGCACCCTGCATTCCCGGATTGAAGCTGGTGGCAGCATTTAATGTAGTATACTGGGAGCCTATGGCTAAAAGTTAGAAGCTCTGAGAGTCTCTCCCTTGCCAGTGAATTTGGGATGGAGCTGGTAAGCAGCAGGCTCTAGGAGGAACATGAACACTTTAGTTTGAAATGAGCCATTGAGGAAGTTCATAAACTCTCTGGTAATAGCAAGTGACAATAAGAAGCCCTGGAGGGTAATAGGAGATGGCAGTAACTTCAGAAGAGGTTTGCCTCTTACCTTGGCAAGCACAAGGGAAACTCCTTTCTCTTTCCTATAAACAAAAAAACTCCCCTCAGAGCATTTTGGAAAGGAGTATTAGTGCACTAAGATGACAAGGCATTCTGCAACATGGGTCTGAGGAGCTGCTTCCAAGAAAGAAATCCTCATACACACAGATCACAGGAACTTGAGCCCTTTTCATATCAAAGCCACTTGCTCAAGGGCCTTCAAAGTGCATTCCCCATTCCAAGGCTTAATGGAGTTGGAAACCTTCAAAGAATGAGAGAAGATAAATTTCTGCCAGAGTCCCTCTCTCTGGATTTTTAAGAGATCAAAATGTTTCGAACTGCTAGTTCTGCAACTAAATATGGGATAAGATGGGATATTTTATCCCATTAACAACACTGCTTTCACACTCCTTTTTCTTCAAGTTCCTGGTTTAGGAAGTTTTAGAACAGTGGGAGGTGAGGGAGGGAGAAAAAGTACTGGAAAGAGAAAAACTGCTAAAAGACAATGCAATGACATTTCAGACAATGAAAAACTGAAATTAAATATAATTGTATAATTGGAGTAAGGCAGGATCAAATATTTCTAATTTATTACACAGCTTGATTCTTGATTTCCAAGGAGTAGAATCAGTACTCTGACTCATAGAAAAATAGTTCCAACTTGAAACTGCAGGATAATGGTGGCAAGATCAACAGCTGACAAATCTGCAGCACACAATATATGCTTTTGGGCTGGGATTTCCACATCAAGATCAGATCAGCTTGGGGCTGAGGTGATGTCTTAGATCATGCCAAGCTTTTTTTTCCTGATCTTAGTTTTAAATCCAGTCTAGCAACCATTTGCCACATCAAGCCTCATGCATTTACCAAAACCTTCATCAACCTCTCTCTTAAAACTACAAATCCTGACTAAATCCCCAAAACCCTTTTCAGTCCCCAAGTTCTCCTGAATGCTTCCTAAGCATAACCTCCCCTAAGGCTGTGCTGACTGGTACCTAAATATCCACTGCCCTTCTTGGAACCAGCCTTCATTCTTGCCCTGTAGGCAAGGAAAAGCAGACATAATGATAGATCTTAATTCCAGCCCAAATCCTAGCTGCCTCTCTTGTGGAAAAACACCAAGTAGTTCTGTCACCTGTGCCAAAATTCAAAGCAGCCTTACAACTCCATGCTCTCTGTAAATGCTGGAGTTAAGAATAAACTTGCTCCACACTAACTTGTATTCAGAGCCCCATTTCATTGGGCAGCTATCAGTAACATCCTAAATTACCCCTACCCTGAGACCTCTAGACTTCAGCAGACCACAGTTTAGGACCAGCATTAGGAGGTTGCAATAAAAAGTTTTTACTGCAATGCCAGAGGACTTGCAAACATGATGAGATGTTCTTAAATCTGTTCCATCCCACAGCTAACAAATTTAGCCATATATCAATAAGAATTTCCACTGTCACAAGTTTTCCTAAACTAGAACCTTCTTGCATAGCTATTCACTCTTCATTCTTAACTCATGTCTCATTTTATTCCAATGGGCAAGATGTTACTGAAGCCAAAGGATCCTACCACCACACACCTTCATTCATTCCTGAGGAAAGGGCAAACACCAGCTTCAGCATTTCTTGTTCTAGCCCTCACTGTCCTTGTAAGTAACTCTGCAGAAAAAAAAACCCAGGGCTGTTAGAATTGCTTTCACACTTTATAGTCATTACCGTACACTATGCTCTTCAAAATTCTGGATAACCTTAAAGATGCAGCATATCAGGCTGGTTCCCTTGACACATCTGATAGCAGCCCTGCTAACTGGGCAGGCTTAGCCTCAACAGCACAAATACAGGCTCTTATAAGAAAAAAATGGGGATCTTCTACTAGGCCCTGTTGCAATAGAACAGCGGTAATGGCTTTAAACTGAATGAGGGTAGGTTCAGATCACATATAAGGAAGAACCACTTTTTTCGATTCTAGTGTTAAAACACTGGAACAGGTTACCCAGCTGGGTGATAGATATATTTCTACTAGAAACACTCAAGGCCAGGTTGGACTGGGCTCTGAGCAATCTGATCTGGTTGAAGACATCCCTGCTCATTGAAGGGGGTTGGAGGCAGTGGACCACCAATCTAAACTACTCTATGATGATTCTATGAAATATACTCCTCCTAGCCCCCTAACCAGACTATCAAGACATTCTCTGCTTCTGTTACCAAACAGTCTGCTATAAACAGGTGAGCTTTACAGTTTTAATAAACTTCATTTGTCCTTGCAAGGATCCTAACCATAATCTTCCACTGTCAGTGAGGCAGGCTTTCTTTTACTCACGGAACCTGACAACAGCAGCTGTAAGACCACAAGCCTTCCAGTATCCTGAAATATGCCATACTCTCAACCTTCTGGTCCTCAGCTTTTATCCTTACAGAAAACATCTCTGCATATTATAAACCAATTACATGGGCTACTGTAGTGCTCTTCCCAGAAACATCAGTTAGCAAAGCTCTTGTAAGGTCCTCCTGGCAATAAGGGGAGGATGTGACAGAAGATCTCTTAGTCTGGGACAATAAAGGGCTGAGCATGAAACAGTTACTCAGGAGATTCCATCATAAAATCAGAAGCTAGTAGACTACCCTTTCCAACCAAGCTGATTTCAGGGTAGAGACCAAGACTGCTTTCTCCTCTACTTCTGCTTTACCCTCCCCTTTGCTACTGGAGCACAGGAGTCCTCAGCACGGCTTGTGAGGAATTCATGAGGAGAGGAGAAGATCTCGTTACCATTTTGCTGCCTATTAAAGAGTGAGACAATTGAGCTGTGGTAAAAAATAAATGGCTATGCAATTATAAGAATCGCCAGACATCTCATTTCATGTCAGGCAAGACTACTGCCTAATAGACAGACGATATAATCCTGCTGTTGCCTTGCTCAGATGAGAGAGACTTCAGCTAATTAGCTGCCACTATAGCCAGGCATGAAATTGCCAACTTTATGATAGCCATCTGAACTGTGAAGTGCTCCCTGCATCTTCTCATTACATAAAAGCTGGTATAACCAGCTTCACTACTCTAACAAAGTGCAAGCTCCTCACTAATGACCACAGGGGTACTGAGGCAAATCTAAGAGAAAACAAGAGAGGGTTCCCAAATCCCAGACATACCTGTTCTCTGGAGCCTTGGTCTCTGGTAGGACATCCTCCCGTTTCTGCTCACAGCTCACCAGTGTGAGGAGATTCCTTGCAGCCAAGAGCCTGGACCCCATGGAATTCTGCAGCCAAACTTTCTCATCAAGGTTTGGTATTCATTAGCCAAAGCAGGAATTGCTGGGGACTCCAGGAGGAGCCGGCAAGCGTGAGAAAGAGCATTCAATCTCTGTGTTACAGGAGGCAGAAGATTGTTTTCATAACATCTGTGGTGAGAGTGTAAAAAGCAATAGACAGACTCCCAATACTTGGAACTACTCAAAAGTCAACTCTGGCAACCTCACAGATTGTTTTATAAACAATTGGTTTCAAAGTGATCCTGAAGTTAATGGGAAAGGCAGAGTCGCTTAAGGATAAAGGTGCCGTGGTTTCTGCATTCTCTGCTGACTTCTTCCACAACAGCAGCCCTACGCTGGAGTGCTCACACCCAGGGACAGAAGTTCTGTTCATCCATCTCACATTGCTGGCAACAACTAATGTGGAAAACCTCTGCAGTTGAAATACAGCCACCTACCTGATGCCCTATTTGTCTTGTAAGTCCAAATCTCCCAAGAACAATTCTTCCAGAGAAATTTTCTTCCTACATCCCCGCCATAGCTGGCTGCTATCCTTCATGGCCAGACCACAGCTTGGCATTTGCTCAGCAAACCAACCTACCTGGCCATGCTAGCTGGCTCCTCAGGTCATTGCCTTGTCATGCCAAACCCCACATGACCTCTGTCCTAGAGACCTCCCTCACCTCCAGACCAAGACCTCCCCCTCCTCCTCAAGCAGTTCCTTCTTGTGAGTACACCTTGCCTTCCAGAGGCTCCCACACTGCCCCAGCCCACCTTCCAGCCCACCTCCCTCCCACAGGCTCATATAGACGTGGTACTCATGCATTTCCAGTTAAAAACCAAACAAGACCAAAACAAAACACCACCAAAAACACCTTCAAAACCGCCACCAGACCACACACAACAGTAGAAGTGGCTGCATCATTTCAGTTTCTCCACCAGTCTCTCCCCAGCCTCACAGCACACAGGGAGGCACATTGGCTTACACCAAGCACCAATGTGATATCAGTGACACACCTGCCACCATGCAGGCACTGAGGTCAAATCCTGTGTAAAACTGTTCTCAGTTCCCAGGTGACGGGGTATGCACTGGTTTTGAGGAAAGACAGCCACTGATTTCTCCAGGCAGCTTCTCTCATACATCACATGGAGTCGACCTCAGTTCTGCTCCGGCCTTTGTTCTGCAACTCTGAAGAATTGCTCACAGTGGTCCAGAGAAGCCTCTCCAAAATAAAAAGTGCTCTGGTGTCAGTCTCTTTGCCCAAGTAAAAAGGATGAGGGAAACAACATCAAGTAGAACTGAGAAGTGGGGAAGAAGGGGGATTAGATTGATTACTAGAAAAAATTCTTCACTGAAAGGGTTGGCAAACATTCCTCAGTCTATCCCACCTCAGAAGACCAATACACCCTGGTTTTAGGTCACAAGTTTAGAATATAGATTTATAATCCTATTTTGCTTAATTCCAAGTCCTTTACATAATGTTTACTATGAGGTAACCACTGAGAAAGCAGAAGAAATCCCTCAATCAGAAGTTATTCAACTATTTTCAGTCTGTCAATGCAGAAGAAAAAAAAAACAACAAAAACACACTTTGTTTTATAGGAACTCATACCCTCTAGGGAAAAATGGTTTTGGCAAAAGAATTCCCAATCAGTGCTTACCAGAGTTAATTACAACATCATATTAAAATAACAACTTCTTTTTGAATACTTAAGAGTATAGTTAAAAAAACTTCTGCCAAAATTAAAGGTCTGCACTGTGCTGAGTTATTGTTCCAGGCTGTCTGCAGACATCACTGCATGAGTTATACTATTCTGACATCATTTTGCAAGTTCAGTGCACAAAGCACATGCCTATACTATAACATGACAGGACCTCACATTTCCACCCTAGTAAACCCTAAATAGTTTCCAGAAGTACTGTGTAGAAAATACCCAGGAAACACGCTGGGTAAGCCATTCAGATGATCACATGCTCTGGGATTCTTGCTGTCTCTGAAGAACTTCCATATGTCCAGTCTATAACTCTAAGTAGGGGAAAAATAAGGAAAAATTTAGTCTGGTGCAAAATCCTCTGATCTCCTGCATTGTCATAGCTGTTCCTTTGGAGCCTGTTACCTGATGGTGGCAGACAGATGATTCCAGAGGAACTGCAGACTGACAACCTCCAGGAAAATTGCTTGGACAAGGAGAGACAACATGGAGAACATTTAAGGTTATGAACAGCAGAAAACGCTGGCCAGAGACACATGATGGAAAAAGTCTGACATTCTGGTGACATAGTGAGGATCTGGGGTCCTGCAGGAGGCCTAGGCCTGATGTCAGCATAGTTTCTTACCTGGAGAACACTTACAGAATGAAGAGCAATATCAGCATAATCCCTGAGCTGCTGCCATTGTTCAAAGAAATATTGTGAAGGAATGGGAGTTACTAACATCTGGACCCTATAGGTGGGAAGGAAAATGCTCTCTTATTTCCTAAAGATAGGGCCTACTGTAGAAGTAGGTTTCCATACTTTCTCTGCTAAACTCTGGATTGTTGAGGACAGAGGAGTTACTCCATTATGCCACTTATCAGTGAGGGAGTTTTAGGAAAGAAGATACGAGAGAGAAATTTAATTGAGGTGCATAAAAATACCATCCTTGGAGCCTAAAGCAGGATTTTCCCTCTCAGATTCCGTATCTCAGAGTATCTATGTACTACTTGGAGGATTATCCTTCTCTTAGACTCCTATTTTAAATGCAGGTAATATTTTTGACTGGAGAGCTGAGAATAACCTTTCTCCAGGTACACAGCATTCAATATTCCCCTAATCCCTCCCCACAAAACCAAACAGCACATAAACTCCAGTCAATTGTATTATTAGGAGTTTAGAGGAGAGAAACCAGATCATTTCTACCTGTGAGAAGAAAGAATTCATGGCCAGAGTTACAGAATTTACTTAGGAGAAGGTAATTTTCCATGTTTGGCAGAGAGGATTCCTGCCACAAGGCAAAAAAAAAATGCATGAACTCTGCCAGCACACACCTGCTAGAAATTGTTTATAATGGCTAAAGCACACTTAGTAGCTTTACTAGCAGCGTTTTACTAACAGCTTTGGTTCACTAATTGCATAATTTTTGCCAGTTTACAAGTGTTTGAAGGCTTCCATGCTAGTAGATTTTGACACTGACAAGCTTTTAGTATCAACCTGGTTTAAGATGTCATTCAGAAATCCTGGCTGCTAACTGACGTTTATCTGTAATAAAAGGCCAAGGCCAGAGCAGAGTCTCAGAGGCTAATGGGATAGAGCCAGCCCATGAATTATTGAGAGTATGTTCTCCATGTATGGCATTGGGTGGTAGCATTTGTGGGAATCCCAGGGTCCTTTGGCTTTTCAGCAGTGAGCCCATGTGGCTGCCTGTTCCTCACTTTCCTCAACAATGTCACAGAGTATGACACCACCACTTGCAGTCTGTCCTTTGGCAGCCAGAAAACAGGCTTTTCTGAAGTCTACCACATTCAGCCTCAATCCTGAACAAAGCTGGCAGGGACCAGTCACACCACCACACATGGGAGAGTTATAGGGAAAAAGAACAGCTGCCACATGTTAAATTTGAGTATGTGCCATACAGAAAACAAGATGCATTGCAACCTATAGATTTATCCACAGCCACTCTAACTAATGCAATTCCTCTTCCCTCTCCAGAAGAAAAAAACACCTCATGGAAAGAATTATAGCAGCTCGTGAGTGCTTCATGATCACACAGAACAAGAAATGTCACCAGTTCATTACTAGGGGCCTTGCTTCAGGCCACAGGATGGTCACAACTCTGCTCTTGCAATATTAATTATTGGCCTGGGACAGCTACAGAGCAGCTTATTGGCTCAGCACAAAATGCTTCCATGTGCTGAGCTTCTGCAGAGGCTGGCGCTGGGGGCTTTGCTAGACAAACACTGCAGCTCCCAAGAAGTCTGAGTGCTAGGCTAATTTCTAGTTCCAGCAGCAAACCTTCACCTCTGGAGAGGAGCTGGGAGCCCGGCCCAAGGAGCAGCAGCAAAATTCTTAATCTCTGAAGGTCTGAGGACTTTCTTCCTGGAATCATTTTTATATCAAATTTATAACCATTCAATGCTCTGTCCTTCCCCACAGACTGATAATTCAAAGGAACTGAGGCTGGAGGGAAACAGGAAAAAATGGGGACAAGAAGCATCATGGGAATTTCCTCACGCTGAACTTCAGAGCTAGGTAGAGCAGAAACACAAGAAGGTTACACAACTTTCACAGTAGTGGAAGGCATGCAACAAAATATCCAACTGTGTGCTTCTCCAAGAAATGCAAGGGAAAATTATCCCTAAAAATGGCAAGCATGTAGCACAAATAATTTACGAGGAGAATATACTTGTAATTACCAGTTAATTTAGCTACCCTGCTGCCAGGAGTAACCGGGAGCAAAGAGAAGGCATCAATGTCATCTTCTCATTCCCCTGGGACCAGCCCGGGCTGCGTTTTCTTGGTGGAACACCTCCCTCCAGTGGCCAAAGGCAAGTGGCTTCCACTGAGCTCCAGCAGTTGGGGACCTAAGCTGGGGACGAGCAATTGTCCTCAGGTCCCCTACTTTCTCCTTCCAGCTCCACAACAGGCTGAATGGAAACCAGCAGCGCCCTTCCCCACCTAGGAGCCACCTGGTCAGGATGGGCAGTGTTGCCAGGAATTCGTGGAGCCCTGGGAAAGCATTACCATCTGATTAGAGCAGGGTGCTCTGGGAAACCAGCCAGAGAGGGGAGACTCCATATGACCAAGAACCACGGTCTCCTCAGGCACAGCCCGGGACAGCCTAAAGGAACAAGTCATACTCACAGGCAAGACAGATCATTGCACCCTACAATGGCTCCAGGATCCATTTTAAGCCCCTCTTCCTCTGCACTCACCTGGTTGGGGTTCCTGAAACCTTGGCTTAAACCAGCTGCCACCAGTGTTTGCTTGTACCACCCCAGTACCTTCTCTGAAAACTTCATTCTGTTTCTTCAAACATGTATTAGGACTTAGGTCATGCTTATTACTTCCTAAAGCAACATCTGTGAAATTCATTAGCACACTACCTTAGGTTCTTCTGAGCCATTTCAAATGTCCAGATGCACCAATATGGTGCAGGATCTGAAGGAATTTTGAGATCTAGCTCATATCCACTTCTCAGATGCTGAGCTGAGAAAAGCAAGAAGATTTACGTAATTGGTCTATCTACTTCTGAAGAGCTTTTCAGTTAAGGCTAGCCTGTGGTGACATAAACTACAAAAAATGTCCATCTAGCTTTCTTCCTTCTCACAGTGGCATGGCAGGGGCTGAGGAATCCTACTGCTGATAAGTAGGAAAGAATGGTATCATTAAGCTTTCAAAAGCTGTGTGTGTGTGGGCATAGCATCAAGCTTGTGTTTTATCAGAATTAGCCCCCAAGGCTTATGACTTCAAACTGTGCAGACTGTGCAGATTTGAAGCAACATCTTCAAATACTTAGCTTAGGAGATAGCAGGTAATTCAAGGAACTACCACTCAGTCAGCTCACCCTAAGACAAACACACTTCACAAAACAAGACAAAGTTTACTTTAGAATACAGCCCAGAAAAATTGTCACCTCCCCCTGCTGGGCAGGATCTTGACAGTCCACACTGATCTCACACATGTGCCTCAGACCTTTTGATACTTCGAACAAACAAGATGTCAGTGATCTGCATGTAAAGCAGAAAGGGGTGGAGAGGAAGCAGGGGGAAAACAATTCAATGCACAAATCATAGATAAATATATTTTTTAGCAAAGTCTTTATTACAGAAATATTCACCCTCTAGACTTTTATATCTGTACACGCACTTCTTCCAGTAGGAAGATGTTGCTAAAAACAGACAAAAACAGAAAAGGAAATCCAGAATGGGCTCCTTTTTACTTGCTGCTCAGCATTGGCATCTGTAACTGAACAAGAATCTTACAAATAAGAACACATTAGAGAACAGACTTTGTGTTACAAAAGCTAGCAAGCTTTACTGCTAAGGGTGCCTTCTGCTATAGCAAAGGTCAGCTTGAAGGATCTGTGCAGGAAGGGGCAGATATCCCAAAATTGCAAAGCCTTATCAGACTTCCATAAAAACCAGCTGCCCAGTCACTCTCCACAGTCATTGCTCTGTGCAAAGATGAGGACAGAGCAGGGACCCACTGCTGGTGCCCTGATCCCCTGCACCAGCCTTTCTTCCCAGAAGGAAAACCAAGCAGGTAGTGAAACCATCCCTTGGAACTGCTACTAGGGTTGTTACTACCTGCCCCACCCCTGACAGGAGACAGTCCTGGAACCACCTCTGTAAGGCAAAGGCTCTCCCATCAAGTACCTTGCAAGAGGTCCCTGGCAAGGACCATCCACTTATCTCCCATACAGCTTCCTGATGTCAAGGTCATTGTACCACATGTAACAACAGGAAATCTGCTGTGCCCAAGACACCTCTAAAAGTGAGGATCTGCACCAAGCTCTCTTATTTAAGCAGCTGGGGCAGTGTTCCATGTGCATTTCTACCACCTTCTGGCCTACACCACTCCTTGCTGCTGGCCACTGGCTCAATAGAGCAAACAGCCCACCCATTAGCACAGAAACCTGCAGCCTGCACAACTGCAGAACCTGCTACTTATCTGCTGCAGTGCTGGCACTTGAGGCAGAACTCAGGATGCAGCCATGGCTCCAGACCACAGTGGAGTGAGAAGAATGGACAACTGAAATAAAAGCAGCTTATCTTTCCATCCCAGCTACAGAACCTATACTGGGCACTGAGAGCAGTGATATTCCCAATATACAGCGTCAGCAATCCAGTCAGATCCCTCCATGCTTATATCTAAATCCACAGCTAATGAATTTTATGTTCATAAAGGAGCAGAAGAAGAATCAAATAAATTGTAACCTCTATAAAGTTGGCAACCCAAGAATACAAACAGCGGAGCCAGCCTGGGGCTGAGTCCACAATATGCAGCCGTCTCTGAAGTAACCTCCAAGCTGACAGGAGCCAGCAAAGCAGAGCTAGAGGGAGAGGAAATGATAAAGAGGCGAATGGAAGAAGCATGTGTCAAATCCAAAACCCAAGGGATCCATTCCAGAAGTAGCTGAGCACCAACACCACAATCTGCCAGGTCACACTAGGAAATAAATAGGTGGGCTTGGCTCCCTCCCTGTGGCTTCTCATCATGCACAAAGGGAAGAGCTCCACTGAAGGCAAGGCATAGCTGACTCCAGAAACAGGAGAAGCGAGTGTGACAGTAGCACTCTATTTCAGATGAGAGCTTAGGCTGGAAGATGTATAGTAGGAGCTGAATCAGGTTAACTGCAAGGGACAAGAAGGCCTATAAAGCATGACTAGTTACCACCACAAGTCAGTGACACAAGTGAAGCTACCAAAGCATTGGAATCTCAACAGAATTCCTGGCTCATGGGACTTCAGGAGAGAGGTGAAAATATATGCAGGAGAAGAGCAAGGGGAAGAAAAGTTATTGTATGTTAGGCCCAGTGGGTGGTAGAATGAAGATATGAATAGTATTGTTTAACATGGAGCAGGCAGCAAAAGCATTGTCCCCTCAGGGTGATCAGTGTCTCATGTGACACAAGACAGTTTAAGTTCTGCTTCTTGAAGTAGAAATAATCCAGAGGCAGGATGCAGGTGGCCCAAGGGCCCTATTGCCAGAAGATCAGGCTGTGTTGCAGCTCTAACAGTTCTTAGCAGAGTGGTATCAGAAATGGGATGTCACAGGAATAATGGTCAATGGTTGGATAGTCTGGGCATGAGGCAGGAATGTTCTGTTTGCTCCTTTCTCTGTGGTGCCGTAGCTCTGGAGTCAGCCAACTCAAGACTTGGGCACTTTGGTGTAGTCTTCGCTGTGTATGTTCTTGCAAAGCGAAATGGACAGTATCATCCCCAGGAGCTGGAACAAGTATGAAGAATGGGAACAAAATCAGCAACCAGACAGATAAGGTGGGAAGAATGAGTGATAAAGGGGAGCAAAATACAGTGAACATCTTTTCGTGAAACCATACAGGTGAACAGAGTTAGTCGGCAACACAAGGCAAATGCAGTAATAGAAATGACAAAAAAACCTGGGCTTCATAAAGATGTCACTTCATCTAGAAACTATGTTATGAGCTTTTTAAGACAACAAGTGGGATTTCATTAAAGTCATATTTTGCTTGCCTCAGTATTCTGGTTACAGAATTGCCAAAAGTCAGATCCAGAAGGTGGAACCACAAGTAAACAAGACTTTGTTCAATTTTTAATCCAATCAACAAAAGCTGCAGTTCAAAGATCCAGGCAGACACAACCAAGAGCTAGAACTGCACTGCCATTAAACCAGGTGTCAATTAATTGAGAAAACAGCTTCACCTTTAAAAGACTCTCCATGATAAGACAGTATGGGTTCATGTGAGGAAATTACTCACCTCTACAACAGCAACACCAGTGCAAACCCCAAGAATGATACCAAGGTTGTCCTTCAGCCACTGCTCTACACCATCCATGCATCCCTACAGCGAAAACATGGCCACAAAGAAAAGAAGCATGAATCTAAATATCTCAAAACTGGAAATCTATAACATATCTTTGTTTGCAGGGACTATCCCATTTACATGCTATAGCATGTTTCATGCTTTTGCAGAAAAGGGAAGGATCCCTGTCATCCTGTACCCCTTCTGCCAAATTCCACAGGTTCATGAAACAGTAAGGATATGAAAGAAGTGCTCTAAATTCTCAGGGGAACAAAGACAAGGCAGCTTCAGTGGAAGCTTCCCAGGGCCCAGATATACCCACTCACCTGCTCATGAACAGGCCAGTCAGCATATGTTGCAGTACCATTGACAGGGTCTTCCAGACTACAGAAACCTCTCCCTTCCACTAAATCCTTAGATCTATTGGAGCAGGAGCACGGATACTCAGCATTGCTTTTGTTCCTAAGAATCTCGTTATTTTCCCATTCCCTTGCTCCAATCCAGCCACAGCAGCCAATCTAATAACGAGAGAGAGATCATTACAGTCTTACACTTTGCACTGGCAAGATAACTGCACGTGATAATAAGCAGGTAGAAGTACTCAGGAGCTCTCCATGCAGCATCATCAGCAACAACAGTCATGCCATAGAGCTTGCATGAATTAGCTGCACCAAACACCACTCTGGTTACTCATGTATAGAGCTGTCCGGAACACAGGGACATTATTTCCCACTAAACAGCCACTCTGCCAGCAAAAGGAGTTAAAGGGCCCCGGGTCAGAGCTGGGGCCCCGGGGACAGCAGCAGCCACCGCACGGTGGCGTCCCCAGGCCGCCAAGCCCCGGCACATCACTGAGCGCCAGCGCCCGCCTGGGAGCAGCACGGACCAGCTGGAACACGGGATAGGGAACGTTTTCCATCCAAAGAAACACTTACATTCCTATAGAGCCACGTGATAAATCTGCTGAAGGGAAAAGCACATTGGGAAGTCTAGCAAGGAATAAGATCCTAAGCATGGGTCCCGGTGCTTGCCCAGTGGTACAGTGCAGAAAGGCTGTCTGTCTATGTTGAGATAGAAGTTTAGAAAATCCTTTTCTGCTTGGAAAGGAAAAGTAATGTTTCTGCCATAATAGACATGAGATACAAACAGCTGAACATCCACGTCAGGACAATTATTCGTTTTTCAAAAGAGTGTTGTGAAGACACAGCCTCCAGAAGGAACTACATCTCCCTCACAAGAGGTTTGGACTTTAACTCCCAAGACTCATTTACAGAGCCCCACCCTCTTTCAAACGCTAACTCCAGTGTGAGACCAAGCAGACTCCTAATACTAGACTTCTCCCTCTCTTTTTCTTCTGTTCCTACATAAAAGAAGGGCTCAGGCAGTAGCCTCTCTCCACAATAGAATCAGGCTTCTCTTGAGTTCACTACCAAGGAGTTGCAACTACAGTGACAAAACATTCATAAATCATTCTCCAAGGAGGAGAAATAGTGTAGGTCAGTGTTTTGCAGACCAAGGAACAGACAGAAGACAAATGCTGTTACTTGTACTTACTACACATCAGTCCCATGCTGGGCATGTATTTAACCACAACAGCCAGCCAGCCAGCTCTCAAGCTTGTGGTTTGGCCATAAACAGCTGTCATGACTCCACTGTGCTTGAATACTCTCTAGCTGCTCACCCTGATGCTCGAACAGAAACCATGGGCAGTTGGATGGCTCCCAAGAGTGCTGATACATGCAGAAGAACTATCACAATAAGCAAGCAACATGCACCAAATAGTAAGCCATGTGATGCTGCTGACTTGCCTGGCAGTAAACTAGGAACTTTTTGCTACAAAAATCATGTGCAAGATGTTCTTCACACATGTTAGTGTTCAGGAGACCCAGGAGACAGAGAAGTGTTGGAGTGGCATTTGATAGGCTGGGTTAGGCCATGCAGCCAACACTAGCTAGTTGTAACACCCAGCATGTAGGAATGGTTCAGGGTCAGACAGAAGCAGCAAGCAAGACCATTTTCTAGTCTGCAGGCACCAAACCTCACAGGTCACTTTATAGATCAGCCAGATCAATGTGCAATAGTTGTTTCTGTGTCCTCAGCCTAGCTTTAAAGGTCATTGCCTGCACTGACAAATAGCATCATCTACCTCTTTTTGCTCCCCCACGACTCACCTGTGTCTGCACATAGTCCCATGCATCTTGCAAGTTCCTCTTGTCTTCATCCGAAGGGTCATAATTTTTAATCAGATCTACAACTATGTCAGACAACTCAACTTTCAACTGGCAAGAGAAAAAAGAGTTGGATTATCAATTCTTGTAGCCTTTTCTTTGGTGTTTCAGATAGATATATAAACTCATAGAAGCTGACTGCAAATAGTTCACAAGCATGGATAAGGACAGCAGCTTTGCTGCTGCAACAGCCAAAGCACCAGCAAGTCCTTGCCTGGACATGGGGAAAGCTTACAAACCTAATGAGCAATAAGGAAACAGAACTGGATATGGTTATCCTGCTAAGACAGAGGCTGAACAGCTAACTGCCTGCTCCAGACAGGACAGATGTGCAAGGTAAGTGCAAGCTGAAGGACAAAGTTGCCTTAAGGACTCCAAAGTTATGTGTTTCTGACTTTGTACTGCAGGCAAGACCCTGGTCCAGAATCTCTGACACTGCAGCTCATCGCCACTGCTCAGGGAAGGTGTGAGCCACTCTGCTCATGAATGGAGATGGGTTTTTTGATATACAGCTGATGGAAACTTGCCTTTTTCACAATGTGTTGATCTAGCTCTCCCCAAACTCCCACAACTGCTGTTTCTATATTAAGACAGCAAATATTACAACTACCTAAACTGCTTATTAACAGTCTTATCACAAAGTTCAGGTGTATCAAATCATCTCTTCACCAACATTCCTTTTCCAGAGATATTTACAACACCTTTCATTTTGATGAAAGGTGCAAGCTACCACCTGGCAGACTCCCTCAACTTCTTCCTCCCACCTCCTTCTGAAGCTCTTCTTAACCAGCCTGTAGATGAGGACTGCTAAGCACAGACCCAGATTCACAAGAGGTTGGAGAAAAATGCCATTAGACTGCCCAAGGGATAGGATAGAGTTACAACAGCCTAAGCACTAGGATGTTCCCATCCCACATATTACCTTTCTGACTGTGGTGCTACAACATATCTCAAACCAGTGGAAATGAGTTCTCTTTTCTTCTCCTTTCAAGCATTTCCAACAACCATGGCAAATACCAGGACACTCAGCAAGAGGAAGCATTGCCTACTGTTGAGGGAAGCTTCTCTACATCAGCAACTCTTCCTCCTAGGAAAACTGCAGCTCAGTTCACTGGGATCAGCTATATCAGGCCAGACAGATGGGAGCTGCATGATCTTTCTTCTCAAGACGTCTATCTCTTCCCCTTTCAATTACTTCACTTCCCCTTTTCCTTCCCTTCAAATCAAGGCAACCTGACCTGGTTCTCACTAATGAGATTGGCCTTGGCTGCTGCCATAAGCCTTATGAGTTACTGAACCTCTGAGTTCCCACCCTCCTGCACACTGCTGCTGCACATGCAGAGTGAGGCAAGGAGAGCTGGGTTTGTTTTCCTACCCTGGGCCCATCTAGCCCCTTAGCTATCGGCTCAGATGGAGCCCAGTGTCACTTCTCCAAGAATCCCAGGACCCCACCACAAGCAGACAAGACTTGAACCTGATGTCCCTGGTCACAGCTACATGGGGAAGCTGTATGTCTGCTCTGCTCTTACTCCTACAAAAGAACAGGCAAGAAGTCTTGAAAATAGCTCTTCTTTCAAAAAGTGAAGCATCTCAAATTAAAGAAAAAAAATCAGGCATTCCTAGGTGTTTCAGCAAGTAATCTGAGAGAGGGAGAATATTGTGTAAACAGTGGCACAGCTCTGGAGCCACACAAGCAGCTTGCTTGTGGGTTTAACCCACAGAGCAGCCCAAAGGGAAAACACAAGCACCTGCAGCTGTTCACCCTTAAGCACCTGGCAGAGGAAAACTGAAAGAGCAACAAGCTAGAAAGGCACATGGAACACGTAGGCTTTCACCATCCTAACCATCTTCACCCTATTTAAAACTATCAGGACTTCACACTGTGTGAGACATGAATGCTTCAGGAGATGGCTACCCTTGCTTTCAGGGCTTCTCGCTCCTCCCCAGCTCTAGCAAGCCCAGTGTCAGAAGGCACAATCCCACCACCTCAAAGCAGGGGCACTTAAGATCCTAGGCACCAAAGCCACAGCTCACTGCCAGAAAGCAGCAAGGCTGTCAACTCTCTCCCCCAATCACACGGGCTACTGAAGAGCTGAATGCCAGAGGCAAGAGCAGGTCTTTGATCACACAACGGATTGTGCAGGTTTCTTCCCCTATCAGACATTCTCAGTAATCTATCCTGTCCCTGTCACACGCAAACTAGATCCTTCTCTCAGCATTTACTGGCATCTAGCCTGCACACAAAAGCAGGCTCAAAAAACCAGGAGGGAGCTCTCCTCTGCCTTGTCACTTCAGATTCTGAAACTATTGCATAGTCGATAGCCCCAGACGAGTTGCTGCACGCAATCACACAGGCCTCTTTGCTGCAAACAATAGCTAGCAAGCGGGCCTATTCCCAAAACACCACCATCCTCCTTTACTCAAGGCACGTACAGCCAAGCTCCACAGAGCTGTGTGAACTAGGCCAAGAGAGAACTTGCCCAGGCTCTCACATGTTTAGGGGCTTGTGATCTATTAGATGTAGCAACATTCAGTTCACAAAGCAGAGTATCATTTACAGCATTTGTGATGTTACTATTTTGTTGTCCATAAAAAACCCCCACCCCGCAGTTTCAGTCACCAACAAATGAAGGGAAACGAATGCTGCATCAACATCCTCCCAGAAGTACTGGGCAATTCCAGTGTAAAGGGGCATTCCTCTAACAATGCCCATGGGAGAGGCAACGCAGCAGCCTTCCTGTCAGAGGCTCAGCCTTTTACAGTTACTCTATTTCAGCATACTTTCATTTGTCAGTGTGGGGGATGATTTCGACACCAAAAAGGAACAGATGTGCCAACAATAAATTCAAGTGAATCCACAGAAATAAATACTTCAGTTACAAGTGAAGGAGTGAGTATCACCTTGCTACATTCCAGATCCAAAATCCTTTCCTTCCCTCTTGTAATTCCTTGTTTTATATCTAACCAAGTTCCTCAAGTCAGAAAGAAAGAAACACAACACAGTAGATATCTGGGGACTGGCTGTTGAGCAGTTTCAGTGTGCCTCACTGTGCTCCAAGCTGCCCTGGGATGACGTACAGCCAGCGAAGCAGAGCGACTTGCACAGCAGCACTGAAGCGCAGCCCCAAACCACTGTGCTGGAGGTTTCAGCCAAGGCCTTCCTCAAACAGCTTTTTTTAGTGCTCTAGGCAAGTACTTTGGAGGGTCCCTGAAACACAATGGCTCTAGATGAGCTTTTCCATTAATTTTGTTCATTAGGGACTGAATAGGAGCATCTGTTCAAAGCCCAGCTTCCCTGACCCTTCTCCCAGATCTGCAGAAGTGATGATCTCAGTCACACCGGCTCCAACAGCTGTGAAAAACAACCCCCAGCACTTTTAAACTCTCCCTTTGTCTGGTGAGGTTTAAATGAAGAGCTATAGCTTAAAAGATGGAGTTTTCTAGAGTAGATTGGCAGCTGGAGGAGAAATGCTAACAGAGGTACAGAATTTCCTGGTCTGAAGTCACATTTCCCCATTGCAGGGGAATGCCCATCCCCACACCTCCATATCTACATTAGTCAGAACTGTTTGTTGAGAATCAACTTCACACACCAGTTTTAGTCACTGTTCTAGTTTCTCCTTCAGCTTCTGCCAGCCCAGAGAGCAAGCTACAGTCACACCACATTTGGCAAGGAACCCAGCCAACAGCTGCTCACAGTCACCACAGCATAAAATTCACATCAGTTATGCTGGTGCCACCTTCCCCCTGCCCCCAGACTTCTCCACCAGGCCTCATCCATAACTTCCTCAACTGTTCTGCCTTCTGTAACCATCTAGCTAAAGAGCTGGCTTAGGAGAGGCAAGCACAGCCATACAGTGGTTGATACAGTTATGCAGCAAAGGACAGGGTTACCCACAATTTGTACCAGAAGCCAGTAGTGACCCCACAGCTATAACTTGTTCCCACTCCATAAATGTGGCTCCCAGTTTAGCTGTCAAGTAGCTGAAGGCCTGATCAGGCACTGCCTTGGCCAGGGAACCTATAGACATGATGGATTGTTGCAATGCACTTAGGTAGCTCAAAAATTATTCCCTTTTACACTGCAAAGCATATTGGAGCTCTAGATGCACACACTGTGAAACTGCCTTCCTGACAAAGGGATCCACATCAGACTATTAAGCCACTTGGCTTTTACCTCCAGCTGTAGAACAGGAACCATCAGATATTTGGGCTTGCCCCTGCAGAAAGAGGAGAGCTCTTCCAAGAAGAGTTCTACATAGATAAGCAGAAAGGACAGAACAAGGTGGCACAAGGAGGAAGACCAGTCAAAAAAGTGCTCAGGTTGGTAACTCCTCAAGATATTAGTGATGGCAACACGGTAGCAACCACTGCTACTACATGCCCAAACAGCTGTCTACAGCAGGATCAAGAGGAGCTGCAGTCTAAAGCATTTTAGGACTTTTTTTTTTTTTTTCCACTGTTCCCACTACCCAAAAAATAAAACCTGAATACCAAATAAAACCTCACAATCCTTGAGAAAGCAGCACTATCGAGGCAGATACAGAAAAATCAAATAGCAAAGCTATTGAGCTGGGTAGAGAAAAGGAGAATCCAGTAATGCCTGCTAACAGTATAGCCCAGTTTGGAAGAAAGAATTTCAAGGTATCACCCTTCTCCCAAGCCAAGACCAAGGAAAAGACACACAGTAATAAAAACTTACCGTTTCTTTATGGAAGTAGATGACCAGTGCAGCAGCAATCTGGGTTAAGAGGATTAGCATCAGGCAGGTGAAGTACTGGAAACAAAAAAACCAACAGGTGATCACTGTCAGTCTTTAGAAAGGTCTGTACATAAAACTTAATAAAAATTCATATATGAGAGAAATCACAATATTGAACTAACATCTTTTTGCCTGCAGACAAACTCTACTATCAACAATGCTTTCCCAGGAAAAGGCTGGGACCAATGTCAGACCAGTGCACTTCTCCCATTAGGCCAACAGAAAGACTTCAGGAAGGAAAGGGTTTACAAGCACTCTCTGTATGTGTCATCTCAACTGGGACTCTCTCTCACCTCTAACTTCATTCTGGCCTCAATAATCAGCTGGACTCTGCCTACCCCAAGCCTCAACAAAAAGAAAAGAGTCAATTTTCCAAACCTAATTTTTAATTTTTTTTTTAATGAATTACCTTTTTTAAAAAAAAAATGCTATTTAGTTTATTTGAGGATCTAAATTTAAGATTCACCAGCAAACTGCTGAGGTTACTTTTAAATGGTGGCAGCTACTATTTCTAGATAAGGAGGCGCTCCTAATACCAGGACACACAATGTGCGCCATGCTTGGTTTCCAATACATATGTGCCCTGAATAAGATAGAGTCAAGTAGCAGGCTGAGGTGTATGAAGTTGGTATCATCTCACCCATCATGGACAGAAAGCTTCCTATACATGAACTGTTTGAAGAGAGGCCCTGACATATAGGACGTTCCCCATTGAATCTCTCTTGACTCTTGCACTTCCCACAGATGTGATACAACAGGACACTGTCACTCTTTTCTTTCACTGCCCTTGAAACTTGCTCTCCCATCATTGGGTGCTTAGTACCAACTGGGAAGTCGGGGTGAGGGGGACAGGGTACACTTCTCAGGCAGCAGTCCTCAACCCACTGTGTGCAGAAAGTGTCACTGACATCCTCTCTCATTCACAGTTCCGAGATCATTATCAGCAATGTCTGAGGAGCTCTGCTGCAGTCTGGAGAATTTAACGTGTGCAAATGCTGACGGCTGGAGAATTTAATGTGTGCAAATTCAGAACTAGATCTAAGTTGACTAGATCTAAGCAGAAATAACATCCCCAGAAGACCAAAGCCCCATCTACAGTCTAACAGATATTTTGTAGGAGAGGTATTAAAGGTTGGCTTTAAACCAGGCATGAATACTCTCACCAGACCCAAGAGACATCGGATTTCATTGACAGCTCCAAGACAGCCCAGGAACCCCATCAGCATGGTGAGCGCCCCAACACCGATGAGGATGTATGCACCAGTCTTCAGGGAGGGAGATGACATCTCTATAGGAGTCAGGAGAGGGAACAACATTAGCTACTGAAAAAAAAAAAAAATACATCTGCCATAACCATTTATAGAACTGTCTCCATATCTACTGATAATTGTCTGCTCCAAAGGGACCGCACAGATGTGTGTCGAACATGGTGACAGATGTTCTGGTTGTCTTTTGATGAAGGTAGACTTGAAAGACATCCTGCAGGTTTCCAGTCTGGAAGACTCAAGGTCACTCCAAACAAATGAACCTTGTTTGGAGAAAGTATCTCCTTATTGGAATTCTACTCCCTCATGAATGTACTTCAAGTAACAGTAATATAAAAGATGACCTACTCCATAACTACTGTCTATTCACTTCAATTCCCTTTGCTATCTTCAGGAAAGCTTTCTTCCCAGTCCTAAAGCCCCTTTCTGGACAGCCTTTTCATGTTAATACACTATTTCTTGTTGTAGCCATTCTGTTTTCACTTATCCACTTACAGCCAGCACTGGGACAAACAAACTCAGGAGTGAAACACACAACAAGCTACAGCTAGTGCTGAGCACAGACAGTGTGACAGGTTACTTAGCAAATCTGGGTTGAATGGCTTGTGGCCAGGCACTTACCACAGGTTGTTGCAGCACCTATGCATGACACCCTGCAAACATGCTATTCCAGGATCAAAACAGATGTAATACCCAAATTAGCTACTTTTACAAATCCTCCTAGATATCCCCTGCTACTGTTTCTAATGTCTGTGCTTTTGAACACTCAACCCTTTTTCAACAACATTTAGGTTAGATTATTTCAGACATGCTGGTGATGTCAGCTCTCTCCCCTCAGCATTTAGTAGTGCAAGCAACAGAAGAACAACTCTTACATTTGAGTTGGTCAGCAGACTATTTTGTGCAGAATAGGATTGGAGAGAGCAATCATTACAGCACAAAAGTTGAAGACATATTCTGTCTAGAAACAATAACTAGAAATCTCATTTATCATTAAGAGACAGTCCTACATCTGCAAGCTACAGAGTGTAGAGGAATTCTGGATGTCCAGTGATTAATGAAAATAACATTTTTAGAGCTCAGCATTTAGTTTCCTGAACTAAGGAAGTCTCAGGAGGCAAACTTCCTCTGAGCTCCTCCTGAAATATGTTAAAGGAAAATAATCAAGCCCAGACTGATACTCTCCCCCTGCTTCTGATACCCGGCACAATCATCAGCTTCCAAACATTTTTTCCCTAAAACGTGCTGAACAGAGGATAACAGTTCAGTTATCAAGACGTGAAGCAGATCCATTTGCCATACAGGTCACTCTAGCCTTGATTAATTTCCAGGCCAGACTCTCCCTGGCTGGACATATGCCACAAACCCCAGGATCCTGCTTCCTTACTAGTCCTGTTACTCTTGCTGCATGGGCTATGTGCTGATTCTGCAAAGCATTTACTGAAGCAGCAGCCTTACAGGAGTGGTCATCACAAATCTACCCTATTCCCTCCCTCAAAATCAGCTCAGCTGTCATGCAAGTCAGTGTTCAAGTGGCCAGGTTACAGCACCTCCACAGTCCCAGAAAGCAGTTGGTTCATCAAATTCCCATTAGAAGAAAGAGAAAGGTACTTCCAACTCAAAAGCCCCTTGGAGAACTGACAGTGTCAGGGGACAGGAGCCACACTTGCAGTTCTCATCTGCAATAGTCTTGTCTTGCAAGAGAAGGCTCTCAGGGCATTCAGCTCCTGCTTGTTTGCCGTCACTCCGTGTTTTTCCCTGTGCTGGGCAGGCAGCCAAGCAAGTACAACAAGCTCCTTTGGCAGCAGCTGGGGTGCCCTCCCTGATGCCTAGGTTACTAAAACAGAGCAAAAGAGGGGCAAGGCATGGGAAAGGAAGTGAGGGGGCAGGGAGAGAGCTGATACTGGAAATCTCCAGGAAGGAAACTAAAGTCTTAAATGGTCTGTTAGCAGAGATTCCAAGTAAATGGGAAGAAACAGAGCCAAGTTCAGGGACTTCCCTCTCCATAAGTGGCTGTAAAACCCATCAACCTGAGGGAATCAGCTGCTGACCCACCAGTTCTAAGCATAGCTCAGACTGTGAGGGGTACTGCAAATGTCCAGGCCATGATAGGGTCC
Organism: Sylvia atricapilla; assembly: GCF_009819655.1. NCBI lineage: Eukaryota > Metazoa > Chordata > Aves > Passeriformes > Sylviidae > Sylvia > Sylvia atricapilla. The sequence goes on along the minus strand of NC_089145.1, from coordinate 22,278,029 downwards.
TTTTAGGCTGCTCATGCCCCCACTTTATTAACCAACACCCCTTGATGTGCTTCTTCACCTTCAAGTACTGCAGTAGCAAGCCAGATGCCACAGCACAAAAGGAGCAGTATCTGCATGTGTGGTATTAGCAGGGGTGGGTGCCTTCTCCATCCAGCACTTTTCAAACCAGGCCAGGATGTTCAGCAGGACTTGGGAGATAAAGCTCTTTGCAGAATCAGAGTAGCTGGGAACAGGGCTATGAATGCCATTAGTGTTCATTCTCCACAGGCAAGCAGCCCTCCTGCACTGTCTGAGGCTGGTGCCCAACTCAGCAATTCTGTAGGTCATGACAAGTAAGCAGAGCCATCAAGCAGAAAAGTTTGAAGTGTTTCTAGGAAAAAGCTCAAAGGAAGGAAAGCTTGTGAAAGATGGAGCTGAGATACTCATTTGGTGAAAGTCCACTTACAGTCCTCTGAAGCCGAGACTCTGCTAAGCCAGCTCAGTTTTTTGGTTTTTGCAGAAAGCAGACCCTCTGTTAAGTCAAAGTTTGTGGTTGACTTTAGGAAAAAGAAGCCAAGCCTCTTGCACAATGCAGAGCATCTCTGATGCCCAAAGTCTCATCATGTGTATACAAGAGTACATTTTAGGAGCCAAAGCAGTTCAGACGTCCACACCCCCCAAATGTGCATCCTCTACATTGTACATGAAGCATCAATAAAACCAGGTACTTACTTTCTTTGGCATTTCAAACATTTAAATTGAAATAGATCATTACAGAAAGAAAGCAGTGGAGAACTCACATAGCCAAACTGCATTAAGGCACTGGGGGCCTTTGCACATGATGGCAATAGGGAAACCATTGTGAAAACACAGAGTATGCAGTGAAAATAGGATGAGATACTAGCCCCTGTGTTTAAGACAAAATATTTGGATTGTTGGGTGAAGAGGCAGTAATCTCACTCAGTCTGACCCTGGTGTTTCAGTCCACAAGACTAAGAGGAATGCTATATCTCCAGGGTTGCTCCCTTTCACTGTGCTGCTGATAACAATCCCATCTTGCTAAACACCATGTTACTGCTCAGGCCACAGACCATGGACAAAAGTATTGCTATTCCCAGATTACACCATAGTCAAACAGCCTCAGAAGAGAGTCAATTTAGAAAAAGAAGGAAGATGAAGAAACACAGTCTTACGTAGAACTGCAATGAAACTGCTTTTGTCAGCCAGAATCCATATTCCAAACCCCAGGATCACAGCTCCCAGAATCTGAAAGAACAAGAACAAAACACACACGGTTTTGCGTAGGTTATAAGCTTAGATAAATAAGAGGAGGTAGTCACTATGATCCATACTTCCAGTTTAAAAACAATCATTCCTTTGCTGTTCCCACCCATCTCCCCTATGATACTCCTCCCAGGGTAAACAGGATTAGCACAACTCCAGGAAGAATGCCTCAGCCAACTGCACAGGAGTCCCAAGACCTGCTTGGCAGTTTTTCACACAGTATTTTAATAGCACATAATGTTGTATAGGAGGACCATTCAAATCAGTCTGAGGAAGAGACACCCTGCTGCTAGAAGGCTGTTGTCAGAAGCAAAAGGTAAGTGTATTGCTTCTGTGAAGAACCAAGGAAAGACAAACACGTGATTTTAAATATTTTTTTAAATAGAGAAACCCATGACTCGAAGGGCCAGGCTGGAAGATAGTTGACAAAGGATTAGATATCTGGCAGCTGGAAGCTCTCCAGGCAGGAAATCTTTTGGTTGTCAGGCTCTGTTACAATGTTATGGCTCCAAACCACAAAGACAAAAAACCAGCAGCAGGTTCCTGTGAGCAAAGTGCTTCACCCCTTCCAAAACAAAGTTTAGGTATTTTGGCTTGGCCCCTTCACGGCAGAATACCTGAGCCCCAAGAGAATCAAAAGTTATGAAACATTAGCCATGCCCTCTGCCTTGCTCACCACACAGTCTTATGTAGGGCAAGGATTAGTAGAGCAATACGTCCCTCTGAGGACTCAGCTGAATCCAGACACTGATCTCAGTAGCCAAGAAATGCATATATTTTCCCATCTCACTTTGAAAGGTGGAGGGAAGTATGCTCTGTTTTAGCCTTCACATATCAGCAAGTCTTCAGGTTTGATAAGAAGCTGAAACCTGTGCTGTTCAGCCAACTAGGACTGGAAAACACTTGTGCAAAGGTCCAAAATAGGCTTTGAAGAAAAAAGGAGTGGACAAGAAACTGAAAGTGAACTGCATGCAGCTGTTCTCATATCAGCAGGATTTCAAGATAGGATGAAGTGAAACAAACTAACAGGGCTAAAGAGAGATTGCAATTCTGTGCTTCATTAGATAATGTTTTAATACTCGGGAGACATGGAAAATGCCAAACCACCACCCAAAGCAAGCTGGCAGAGAGGGTCATAAGGACAGGCATTGACTTCACACTTTGAAAATTTACACTAGGCTTCAGCTGCTCATACAAAGAAGCTTTTCTGAACCAAGATAAAGCCACAGTTTGAAATAAGCTGCTTGCAAGCTTTCCTGTCTTGGCAGAAGGTGCATCATATAGTTAGCTCTGGGGACACCATTAGAAAGTCATCAAGCAAGTTCCCACATATGAAGCATACTGACTCAGCTTTAGAAAGTATGAGGCTGTTGTACCCCAGAAAAAAGAAATTCCCCCTTGCCTTATGTCCCAACATGCTGCACTCACAATATTCAGTCTGCTGATCAAGATAGAAAGGCCCCTTGAACATGTAACAGCTGCCACACCTGAAAAATTCCTCTCAAACTTGGTAGTATCAAGAACTGTTGAATTGACAGTTTAAGGCAGTCTCACATTTAAACTATAGTTTTAATAAACATTTGTCTTAACAAAGATGCAAACCGAGCTGTATGTGATATCCCTTTTGGTTCACTGACCCTAAGTGAAATGTCACCTAAGTTTTGCTGTTGCTGACAAAACACAGAAGGGCTGCTGAGCAGAGTTTCTGGGAAGTTATTTGTTATGAGGTGCTCAGACTATCCAAGGCCTGTTTTCACTCTGATCTTTGCTCCAGTCCACAACTTGTCCGTTTGCCAGGAGCTGCTGTGGAAAGCACTACAAGGGGAAGTCAGGGAGACAATAACTACAGGCAGGGAGAAAACACTGTCCCATTAACAAGAATATATTTACTTCCTAGCAGGATAGTATCTCTGCTCAGCATCTTCAGGAGTTTGCACCTCATAGAAAGGCTGCTTCTGCCACTGGTTTAGCTTCAGACCCTCCATACAAGAAATCACATCAGCTTTCCAAGGAGTTTAATTCCTCTGCTCCACTGCTGTAAACTCATGAAGCGGGGAACAGATGTCTCCCCTCCTCCCTGGAGAGTGGAGGTTTCACCCCCAGTTTCAGCAAAATGTCCCTCTACTCCCAAGCCAGAAGGATGCAAATCCCTCAATACAGGGTCAGCAGTTTCTCACAGACAGCTAGTCAAGAGGGGCTTGGAAAAACTAAGCTGTGATGGAGCTGACTCATCTTGCTGGAAAGAGCAGCTGGGGGTTCCCAGCCTTCCTTCCCCAGCACTGCTTTCCTTCAGGCTCAGATTGAGTGATGTAACACTGAACCTGTTGGCACAGGGCCAACAGAAAGGCTCTAAAAGTCCAGGCTTTGCTGTAGGTAGCAGCCTTCTGCTGCATTTACTGAAGGGTTAGAAGCAGGACAGACAATTACACGTTCCAAACAAAGTTTCCAGAGACTGTTAAACTTGTCTTGCAGAGCTGTTTTCCCTTTAAGTGCATGTGATGCAGCACGTGTCTGCTAGCCAAGAAGGCAGACATGTTAAATTCTGATTAGGAAACTAAGATTATACTCCAAGCTTATCTGGTATCTTCTCTAGCAAGCAGGCGGGCAGTCCAAGTAACCTTCTTCCCTTTAACCAAAGCAGGTCAAACCCTTCCCTGAAGTAAAGCTTCAAGGCTGCAAAATACCACTAAGTCCCTGAACTACTTCAGCTATAGCAAGCGACCTTCTCACAGACCTCCAGCTAAAGAGAAGTGTTATTTCAATAACTAACTTCTAAAAAGAGTCACCAGCATGTCTCTAAAGGCTTAAATCATCAGCAAGGCTGAAGAACACACTTTAGCCAGCAAGGGCTGGCCTGCACAGGGTACAGTCACACAGGCCTTCAGCTCAAGGTCCAAAGCAGACACAGGGCTCTGTCAGCAGCATTGGTGCTCACCTTTGCCCAAGCACTCTCCTCACAAAGCTCAGCAGCTTCAGGAAACCAGCATGAGGCATTCAAAACCTGTGCTGACAGCTCACAACAACCCAATACAAGAAGCTTCTCTGCTAGATTAATATAGCTCTACCACACTGTATCAGTGCAAGAATCACCAACTACTCTCCTCAATCCAGACCTTGAACAATAATAATGGAAAAACATCTCAGCTCAACTACTACCTGTGAGAGGGATGGAGTAACATATGCCACCTTCCCCAACATCTGGCACATGCAAAAAGCCTGCCCTCAGTCAAGACAGAAGCACTTCTTCACTCTAGAGAAGTATCAAGCTCAGCCAGAACACAGTGGCTTTGGAATCTCACTTTGACAGAGCAGTCCAAGGGGAAGACAATGCCTGTGCTGCACAGCAGGGTTAAAGAGCTCATTTAAAGCAGCTTCTCCCCTTAGTCAGCACAGACCTTCTCACAATACATCCTACTCTAAAGTTCTTACTCTCCAGGTCCAGCTCAGTGAATCAGATCAGCTTTCCACAAGAGAGAGGAGGCTGCGTGCTACACCAGACAAGTTGGCTCGGAGCAGGGTGTGTACAAGAAAAAGAACAGTTACTTCAAATCACTTGCCACCCAACAGCAGCTCCCAAACCTTTCCAAGACCCAGAGAGGGATTCAGTGCCTGCCATCCTCGCAGTCTTGCAAAATATAGGAAAGTGCAGAGTGGATGTGGGTCAGCCCAACAAAGCTCAACTATACCTCCTGAGAGCACATCTATCCCCACAGGCTGCCTGCAACCATGCCTGGCTCAGCAGGGCAGGGAGAAAAAGGCAACCTGGAATAAAGATGCCACAATGACCATTAACAGCAGACAGCAGAAACAGTGACAGTGGTGTAAGGTACTGCAGTATTTCAAACTGTCATCTTCCTCCATTCCTATATGCTAGGCTGGCTTTTGTGGAGAGAATTTTCTCTACACAGAGTTTAGCTAATGAACTCAGACCGAGGTTTGGGCATCAAGGAAAACTAGACAGTGGCCAGATACTGGGCCTCAGCAAGACTCAAACACTGTCTTAACAAATACAGCTCTGCTTCTCAGGGTAGACTGGCTGTTATATACTGCTTAAAATTTATCACTTCTTCAAGAGAGAAGAGAGACTGGATGCTGCTATGTGCATAGGAGTCCTGCAATAGTAGGGGAACAGACCTGGACTCAGATAATTTTTCCCATCCTGACAGTGGACTAAATCATACTCAGAAAGACCTAGTGGTACTTGAAATACCTCTCCCTCCCAAGAACCTTTCCCACGGATACTCTGAGCAACCCTGGCTTCGGACCATTAGAGTCCAGTTCGCCACTCTTAGGATGGAAGTAAACACAGATAGCAAAAAACAAGCACAGTAAGCCAAGGGAAATCAGATCCAGATGTGCCTCAAGTTCATCCTGTGTGCTACCAGCACAGTGCAGTCATGCAGAAAGCAGGAGTGAAGCTGTGTGCAGGGACAGACACCAGAAAAAGCAGTGCTCACCTTATCACAGTTCACTTCCCTCCCTTCTCTCCCAGCCTGACCCTTCCTTTTCCTTACACACTGCACAAAGGATAACGATATCAGACAGGCTATTTTCTTGCTGACATGTGAAAAGCTGAAACCTTGCACTTCCCCACTACACCATTCCACTGCAAAAAGGCCTCACCAACAGTACCATCACTGCCCACAGGACACACAATATCTAGGCATCAGAAAGATGCATGCAAGAAGGTGTGTGGCCCTCCTAGACCCAATCTGTTCCAAAAGGAGTTCATGTTTTGCTAAGCCTCACATTTGAAAATAACTGCACCCAGTGGGCGGTTTTATTTCCCCAGACAAGCCTGTCCCAGTCTCCCCCACCTCCCAACTCCATTTCAAACAGGAGACTTGGACTAATTCATCTTTTCACAAATCAAAAACAGCCGTTGGGACTCAAACAAAATTAGAGTTGTTCTTTGAAGCCTGGCTGGCCTATTTAGGAGGGCACTGCCATAACTTGGCAGGTTTTGTAGCTTTGCTGCTCAGGGACAGTTCAGCTGCTGCTCCAGATGTGTCAGAGAAAGTAGTTACAACTACTCTCCTTCCAGAAAGAACCCACAACTCCTCCCTTCCCAATGCAGGAATGGAGCTGTGTGCAGCAGGTGGCTACTGAGAGTGGAGCTGCTTGGCACACCTGAGACACACACAGCAGCTCTGACATGCCTCAGTTTCAGGGGTCCCCTCCCTCCTTCCAAAACTGTGGCCATATTATTTAATAAAAGCTAGCTTTGGTCCAGGCCTTCTTTCTTACTCCACAGATGCTCAAAATACTTACAAGGAACAGAAGATTGAAAAGGAAGAGGAAGTACTTGGTGACTTTTAGGCAGCCAGACCCCATCTTCTTTCACTTACGGGACCTAAGGGGAAAACAGACAATGAGTTATGTTACAGACAGGCCCTCTGGGCAGCTTCAGAGAAACACCCTTACCCTGTGCAGAGCTCTGGATCATCTGGTGGGCCCCAGAGCACATGCACAGAATATTTCAGCACAAAATGGCAGAGTTGCCTTTTCAGGACAGTAAAACAGGACACCACACTATAGTCACTGCTGCCAAGATCTCCTGGAGAGTGACACAGAGCTATCAGCAGTTACAGAAGAGATTTAATCACAAATACGCTGATAATTCTATCACTATTTATATGGACTTTGCAATAGTAACATCAATCAAAACACCAACCCCAGCTACTGCTCTTGGTGGTGAAAAGTGATGCAAGGTACTTCAATTCCCTGACAGCAGTAAAAGAGATGCAGGGAGCTTCTGGAGCAACATAGATTATTAAAGGCAACAGAGATTATTAAGGGGCTGAAGCACCTCTCTTATAAGGACAGGCTGCAAGAGTAAGACCTGTTCAGCCTAGAGAAGAGATGACTGAGAGGGGACCTCATCAATGTCTATCAGTATCTGAAAGAAGGTGTCAGAGGAAGAACCAGGTTCTGCTTGCTGGTGCCAAGCAACAGGACAAGAAGCAACAGGCAGAAAATGATGCACAGGAAGTTCCACCTGAACATGAGGAAGAACGTCTTTGCTGTGCATGTGACCACACATCAGAATAGATTGCCCAGAGAGGATGTGCGATCTCCCTCACTGAAGATACTCAAGAAGCATCTGGATGCAACCCTGTGTCATATGCTCTTGGATGACCCTGCCGGAACAGGGAGGTTTGGACCAGATGACCACTGTGGTCCCTTCCAACCTGACCCATTCTGTGGTTCTGTCAGCTTTCCTGCTTCTCCTTCCTGCCCCAGACTCAGTTGTTTCCTACATGAAAACAGAGAACTTTTAACTTCCTTTAAATTTGCTGTACCAAGCTCCTTGCTCCCAACACACCATGCCACTTCAAGAATCACCAGCCAGAGGAGCAGCAATACCAGGCTGGGGTCACCAGCCTGGCCTGGGAAGAAATAGCCCCAGAGAGAGTAAGGTCAGCAAGGTTCTCTGCTGTCAGCCTGCATGTACCAAGGATCACCGGAGCCCAGCCCGTTCTTTTGTTTCATCAAAGGCTTTTGCATAATCCTATTAAATATTTAGGTTAACTCTGGAGCTAAACTAGTATGTGGGCCTTGTTATAACTGGCTAGCCTTCGCAACAAGCAATGGTCGCCTTCAAACTACCAGGAGAGAGCAAAAGTCTGAACTCTGTGGCTCAAGTTGCTGCTCTAACTTCAAAGAATGCCATGGCTAGAGACTATGCTAAGCCCATCACTGCACAGCACCCAGCAAGATGTTATTGAGATGGAAGCAGCAGAGATATAAAATGTCAGCCAGCTCTGCTACAGACTGATCTCACATCTCATCTGTATAGCAATCATTGCACCTAAGGGGCTCTTAGCAACATCTCAGTCAGTTTTTCTTCAGTTACCTCCTCAGGTTAACTTTTCAGAGGCCATAAAGCCAGTTGCACCCAAAAGTAGGTCCTTCAAATGAGCCACGGAAAAGTCCTGTAATAGTTTCTGGTCCATATGTACAACCAAATATCAAACACCACACAGCATTCCCATTTTCAGTGCCCCTGGGTGCAGCCATCACCATCAGTTGACTCTGTTCCAGCACAGATGCACTATACAATAGCTGCATCACTACCAATCTAGGGAAAGGGAATGAAGGCTCTCTGTCTGTTAGCAGAATTCCTCCTTTCCTCTGTGGGAGAAATGCTCTCTCAGGCCCCTAGTCCTGGAAGGTAAGCCTTCCAACACCTAAGGCTGCACTTGGAGAGGATAACTAAGATGTAAATTTTCCCATCCCGCTGGCTTCCTTCCTGGCTTCACCACGAACACATCTCCCCTTAACAGGATCACAAACTGGAGCCTGGCGGTCTAACCAGAACACGAAGGTAGCCAGACCCCTAGGCAATGATGAATTTCTGTGGGGGTTACAAATGCTTTTCTCTTCTCTAACCTAGCCAAGAACTAGGCTAGGTAACAACTTCCTGCACAATGCACCGGACTTCTTACCTTAAGACATCTAATCCCAGGTGCAATCCTCCTAATTTTCAAACTGGAGGGGCAAGTGCCAGTACTCGCTGACTTGCTTCCTAGCCCTTAAAGCCATATGCTGCCTATTCGAACTCTGCCCACACCGTTTTGATTTGTCAGGAAAACAGATTTGCAAAGCTGTTAGGACCTTTATAAAAATAATTTCAGCTAATTAAGCAGCAAAGCAAGTTTACTGTGGAAGAAGATATGCCTGAGGTAACAAGAGTAAAATATTGCTTTCAGGGCTCTTCTACTCCTAGCTATTTGTTAAAGACATACCATCTACAAAGTTTATTAAAAAGAAACCCCAAAACAAACAACAAACCCCAACTGTGCATTACAGCATTATGCACCATTCTCTCCTTGCCACAGGAGAGAACATATCTCTTTCACAGCTCCTAGCTATAAAGTAATTCAAAATATAGTTTTCATGTCAGAAGAGAAAAAGGGTCTTAAGGTTTTGCTTTGAGCTTTTACAATACTTTAGCGCTCTACTGAAATATTACAGAATTTCCAGTTCTCCATTCTTTGCAAATTAACTTTTTTTTGTCCACTACATCAATGAAACTCCTCAAAACTTCATCTTCTGAAATTGCACAGTCATAAGATTAGCAACACTGTCATACAGTAGAAGCAAAAACGCAACAAAATTTGAGATAGGTCAGATTTGGAAGCAGATGAACTTGGAGTTATCACAACCAGGCATATCCACAGGCCACTTGGCAGCAAAAAGCCAACATAAGTGCCATAGCTTGTGCTGCAGTAAAATCTGAAGTTTGCCTTCTGAAATTGGTCAAATTTTGAGCCTTAATGTCTTGTAGCAGTGCATGTAGAGGTTAAATACATCTGCAGCTTTCAAATTCCATTAATTGTCCACAATTATTTGTTTTTCCCTCTACCTGTCCACTCCTACTTGCTTTGACTGTTTGAATTTTCATCCCCAAACAGCAACGCCCACTCTTTTCAACAATCCTGTACCTACACATCCAAATTTTCCCTGTCATTCTCCAGACTGATGTCAGCTCTGCAGAGGATTTTCCAAGACACCATCAGCTTGCAGAATGGCATTTCTTCCAACCTCTCCTTCTCTATCTTGTAAAGATATGCAGGATTATTCATGCAGCGTGTTGCTTTGGGGCCCTACTGCCATAGAAACTTGGTTGCCAACACAGCCTGGTCAGCTGCTGTGAAGTTGATCTGGGGTGTTTCTTAGCCCAGGTTCAGTTCCTGGACCTGAAGGGAGAACTAATTCCAGGAAGGCATCAATTGATTTAGAACTCGGTGGTTTCCTATCAGGAAGGAATGGAATGGGTCTTCACAGGCTAGACTGCCATCAGGGGATGGCTTCCTGCACTCTCCATGACCTCCAGCTCTCAGGCTCATCGTTCTCCCAGCAACAGCAATGACCTGTATGTAGAGCAGGAACATCAAATCCAGGACATGTGTGCCTGAGGAGATGAGACAGAGGCCTGCTTTGTTAGCAACTGCAGAGGAGCCCTGTCACAGCTCAGAGATTAACTTATTTTTGTCATAGGAGCCTGTGAAACTCCCAGTCCCCCTCCTGTAAAAGGTGACCCCAGAGAAGGACAGGTGATATGAGGAGAGCTGAATACCTCTGCTTCCTGACCTCACCACTGGCCACAGAAGCAGGAAGGGGAAAATTCATGCACAGACATTCTAACCACATCAGTCAAGGGGCAGAGAGGCTAAGTTAATTTTTAATTGCACTCTGCTCTACTGAAATAGAGCTTGTAATGCCTCCACCCAGCAAGCACTGCATGCTTAGTGCTTAGTGAAGTTTATGATATCTGGCCCAGGCTGGTGCTGTACATGCCTGGGCCACGCAGCTCTGCTGGGAAAGGGCTGAGCCCTTCTCTGCAGCACACCTTTGTACTCACTCCACAGCTTTCTTCCTGATGAGCTCTGGCAGCCGAAACACCTCAGCTGTCAAATTACCATACAGCACAAAAAGGGTGCTCATTTATGAGTGCAATGAAAGAAAAGGAACAATCACAAAACAAACCAGAGCAGAACAGTGGTGGAAATCACTGTCTCAGTAGATTTACAAAAAAGTGCAAAGTTCATGCAAACTCTTAAGGACAGCACACATGTTCCCAAGAGCACTGAGCCCTGACAGTCAGTCCCAATATTCCAACTCAGGTAAAGAGGGGTGCACATTTGACTGCATCTATATAGCCTGAGGGTGCTGCCCCCTCTTTGCCAGATCCTTTTGCTTAAGGACAGGAAACGGCTGGTTACAAAGAAGCTGCAGGTTATTTCTGTGCACTCTGACCAGCTGCTCCCCACCACCACCCCTCAAGCTCTAACATCAAGGGAGATAAAACAAATGCAGACCCTACAGGACCCACTACTACCAGGTTCTATGAGGCTAGAATGAGATCAAACCAGCATCAGACTCGGCTTTCACAAGTTGCTATTTCCCTTACTCCCAAAAACACCTCAAATGCCCCGTAAGGTTGGTATGCTGGTTCAGTTCTGTTATCCCTCCTGCTTGCTCAAGGAGAAACTTCCAGTTTGACAGACGCAGAAATGCAGCAGCCAGCACTACAAACTAAGGTTCTGCAACATACCCTAAGGCGATGTGATCGTCCTTCACATCTTGCATCTGATGTGGAAGGTGGGATCTTTGGGTGAAAGCCCAGCTGGTCCACTGAATAACCTCCAAAGCAGCCTCAGCTGACCTCAAGCACTGCAGGTGCTTCTTGACACAAGCAAGCATCAAGCATCATCTTCCTCACTTACCTAAGTCTTACACATTGCAACAGGTAATTTCCCTCAAGACATTACAAGGCAGGACACTTAAAATATCTAAAGCTGTCCCTGATTTGGTGTCACCTCCCTGTCTTTTCTTTCTCACACCACAACATTGACCAAAGTTAGGTGGGTTCATTTGCAGACAGAATGACCATGAAACCCTGGAGATGGAGGAGCTCCTACTGCTGTACTCAGGTTGCATAACTGGCTTCCTCTGCACAAAGCAACTAGCAGGTGTTCCTAGGAAGGGATCAGCATGCTGCTGGTTCCATAAAGATGTTTATCTGCACAGTAATTTGCATGAGGGTGAGGCCATTTTGAAGGCCAGTGTAGTTACTTTTTGCAGTGTTATCCCAGTCCAGAAGCCAGAACCAGACTAGACATATAGCTGCACAGAGACCCACAGAAGCCAGCACACTAAAGTTGCTCACTAAATGGCCTCTTTTCAGCTCCAAGGCAGCCATCCTCATGCAGGAGAGATGGGAAGGAGCAGCTCAAAAAGTCGTGGGGCAGAGGAGGAAATAGGTTATTCTTTGCAGGATTCTGAGCCCTTGCAGCCCAAAGCCCAGCTACTTCTCTACCCATGCACATGCAGAACAGACATTTGGCAATCAGAAAGTCCCCCGATCATGACTGATGAGACAGGACAGCTTCACACAACAGTACCAGTTAATGAACAATGGCATAGTTACTAAGTCTCCTGTTAACCAAGTACATCACTGCCCTCAGGGCAGGGACTGTAAGTTACAGCCCCATCAACATACAAAGAATATCCTAAAGAGTTCATCTTGTTGACGTTAATATATAAAGGCCTTGGACTTTCAGTACACCTAGGAGGTACATCTTGTCTCTGGGAAGCAAATAACCACAGAGCTGATGAATGACCCAAGTCTGAATTCACTGAACTTTCCTTTAAGCTTCACTGAGATAATACCAGCTGTGTAGCGACCTTGAAAACATAAACAAGATTATGTTTGTCGTGGAGATTTTCCAAATAGCATCTCTTCACAAGTTACAATGGAAGGATTGAGAGAGAAGTTGAAGCCTAAAAATTAAGGTATATACATTATGTATTTTATATATTTATATATATATATATATACACCTGTATCTCAGTGCTGCAGCTACAGTCTCCTTCTGAAGGGAAGTGTCAGTACAAAGTAGAAAAGTATTTCTGCATATTACAAATTTTGAAAACAGAACAAACCAGACCCTCTCTTATTCCACCTACTACTAGAGACAGTTTCTTCTTATGCAGAAGTAATTTTCTTCAAGGGTAGAGGAGATGGTCTGAGGGCTATGCACAGAAAGACCAGCACAGCTACATCACCCTGGAAACTGCAGCACCACATTTAATGATCTGCAAACTTCAAATGATCAGCACAGACACGTACAGTGAGACCCCAACAGCATCTGCAAGACAATCTGCAGGACAGAGACTCAAACATGCATGCAGTCCCTATGCATTCGCTACTCCTGGGGCAGAGGGAGCAGATTAGAGCAAGGCAACAACTGGCTGCCAGTACTGCAGAAATACCACTGGAAAGAACAGATTTCTCAGGAACAGTTTCTGAGGGAACTTACCAGCTCACACTGCAAAGGTAGACTTGCTACTGGTGCATATGGTAAGACATTCAGCTTTTCTGACTGACTCTTGTAGTTAATATACTGTAGTGTGAATTATCTGACTAGTAACTGCATTCTCCAGAAAGATCCTGGATTAGAAAGCACCCATAGGACTTCCTATGATGGCACAGATTTTTCTGTATGTTTTATCACAGCAAGCACACGTCGTGTATTTTGCAAAAAGGAAATGCGCATTTAAGAAATGTTCTTCTGATGTGCTCGACGGGAAGTGATCAGATATTTACAAACCACTATCATATCGTTAAAAAGAAACAAAGCCCACAGTTCAGTATCAAAGACCAGCAGAGGTTTTAGAAGCTGTTTTTTTTATCTCTGTATTTATAAGCAATGTAACACGTTTTGAGAACATCTGGCCTTCACTTCAGTTTGAAAGCCAACATTTAAGTAGGTCTTCAGTCCCTACAACTGGCAAATTGAGAAAGTTCTTTGCTATTTTCAGCCTACACACTCATGCTTGCACAGCATGACAGTATTTGCAGGACAGCATTTCTCTGCTTTAAGTAAAACTTTCCATACATCAAGATGAGAGATAGAACTCTGCCAAAAAATGGGAGGAAAAAACCAACCCCAAACTCCACAAATTGTCCCACAAGTCATTTGATCCTCCTTTCCCCTTAAAAAAAAAAAAAAAAGGCGAGAAGAAATTAATCAACTTACCAAAAATAGCAGACAGAAGAAATAGCCAAAAGTACAGTTTAGTGGACTTTCTCTTTTTAATTACCACGTATTAGAATGCTGGTTGTGCAACAAGCTCTGCAGGTCAGGTCCAGAAAGAGGTCTCCACACTGACTAAAGCCAGCACACAATGCAGTAAAAATGCAGAGTTTTCACAAAACTGGTTGGGCAACTCTGTCACTTGACTACATTGGCTCTTTAATCGCTTCAATAACAAGACCAGCTCAGCTTTGTTTCCTGCACTTGGAGCTGCCAGGCTGCAAACCTAACCTCTGAAATGGATGTGCCCACCAGTTCCCACATATGTCAGTGGCACCAGTGTGTCAAAAGCAGTCCCCCTGCTCTGGCCTGCCCCACACCTCCCCATAGAGGAGCAAAACCTGTGAGCAGGACGTGCTCTCCAAACTGCAGGAGGGTGACCAGCACAGACAAGGAGCATTCTGCTTGTGCTCTGGTAAACTTCTCCCCAGCACAGTTCTGCAGCACAGGGGATGCTTCTGTTTCCTTGTGCCAGTCATCAACCTGGAAATCCCAGGTGCAAGTACCTGCACAGGCCAGGGTCCCCTCCCTCCCTTCTCATGCAAGCAATGCCTTGGAGGTGAACAGATCTCCTCCAAGGAGTTGCACAATACCCATCCCAATGCTACTTGGCTTGGTGACACCTTCCTCAGATTTGGCAGCTTTTTACCCCTGCCAGAGCACCCAAAAGCTACCACAATCCAGGCAGGAAGAAAGCCTTTTTTTCTATTTTATGAAACAGCAGCAGAGATTGTGAGACTTAGGTAGGAGTCAGGTAGTATAACTGATTTTTATCTTTCCTGCTTCCTCCTCCCATAAAATGCAAGAGGTCAAGGTCAAGGACTTTTTACTGTAAATTTCCCTTTCCAAACAAACTGCTTTTCAGTTACTTCCATTTTCTCAGATGCTAGGGCAAATAACTAATAGGTGATTAGATTCACCACACCCATGACAAACATGTTGCTGAGAAGTTACAGCACCAGCTTGACCTGGGAAATGAGATTTCCTACTCTCTTGGTTCTTTTCAGGAAATAGCAGAGAAAGTAGTTTTATTTCAAGAGCAAGAAGTTTTCCACAGCTTATCGACTTGTGCAGCACTTAAACAACTTCTCTCTCCACCTCCCCTCTCCCCTGTGAGAGTCTTCAGAGCACACATCTCCACAGACAGGTGGATGGGGCTGAGCAGAGCTCAGCACCTGGCATAGGAAGGAAGCTGAGCTAACTCACCACTGCTCCCAGTAATTGCAGGCTCTCCTGGAGTTCATTTCATAGCTGAAGCCAGACACTTCTAGAAGTCAAAGCACTAGAGACTGCCTACTCAGAAGGGCATAGGGCAATGAGCACTCCCTTGTTCTTCTCAGATTAAACCTCTGGAGGAGTTCACCCTGCCAAACTACCTGACTCACCAGAGCAGCTCACAGCCCACCGGAGGATAGAAGTGTCTCCTGCCACCAGGATTCTCCCTAAGACCTCTCCCCCTAGAGTACACCCACATGGCCTCAAGTGGAAGAAAGAAAAAAGGAAACAACAAAGAAACCAAAAACCCAAAACCCACCACAAAGCAAACAGAAGAGGCCTCTGGCTTGTTATTCCAAATGACTGTGAAGCTTTAGAATTAAGTAATCTTCCTTGAGCAACAGAAGAGACAGGCTAGTAGTCTACTTTAATCATATCACATGCTTTGTATCAGATCCTTTACAGATAGCATGGCACTGATCTAAAGACGCTGAAGTTTTAACCCTTTAGCCCACAGATTAAGTAGAACTGGAAGAGCACTGCAAACCCATCATGACTGGAAAGAGAAAAGAAGTCCTTCTGGCACAGGAAAGGGCCTCAGGCCACAAGGGGATACATCTTTTGGCACTTACCAGAAACGGTCCTTTTACTATCTGTAATTTTAGGAAACTTTGGTTCAGCCAAATAGAGCATTCGCTAATATGTAGCTACCTAAACCACTCCTGTGCCCCTGCTAGTACACTGGCAATGCTACACGAGACTCCAGAGCAGAAGCTGTGACCATCTCCCCACTCTTCTGCAAGGTCTGCCCTACCATCACCACGGGCCTCCAATCTGAAGGCCCCACTGCAGGCTGACAGTACAGAAATCAGAAGTAAAAGATTCCTGCTTTTTTAGATTTTCACACAAAGTACCTCATGATCTCTCCCAGATTTGCATAGCAGGGAAGACAAGGGAGGCAACTCAGCCAAACCATTTGTTACAAGCAGACAGGGCCAGCTGAGCCTGGGGCCTCCAATCTCAGTGGAACAGGATCACTCACACTGTGGCAGCAGTGGCACAGCCACAGAAGGTTACTCCCGGACCCAGCCTCTGCCCCAGAAGATGCTGTACTTCCACCAGACCACCCCAGGGTCACAGGAGACCTTGTGCCCTGCTGGAGCATGGTCTGCCCTGCTGACAAGGGGAGCACTGTCACAGACAGTCTGAGCACGAACGTTTCACAACATCCTGAGTTTCATGCCACAGATGCCACTTGACACTACCAAAGGGTACGAATGAAAAGAAAAAGCCAGAACTATAAAAAGCTCCTGCGGAAGATATTCTGACTCAAGCGGCCCCTGTTTCCAAAATGATGACATACAGAGGGCAGGAGGGCAATAAAAGCCCTAAAGTGCAGGACTTTAAACCACAGATATTTTGAGTCATTTCTGCTATTCAAGAATATTCACCTCAACCACATTTTCCCCTCTCCAACATCACAGCAAATAATATGAATAGTTTCACAAGTTCTAACTGGTAGCACTGGGCCACAGTAGCCAAACCCCTTGCCACCCTGATCACTCTGAGGATGCAACTCAGAAGCTATTTCAAACCTTGCACTGGAACAGTCAGTCCGAACAGGGGCTGCTGAACAGTCTCTCAGATGTACAGCAGCATTGTCTAGCACTTTTTCCTTTCACCTTTAGAGAACACTCTCCTCATGCCAAGCTCTTCCAACAGAAGACAGAAAATGGAAAAGAAAGCAACATTGTACAGCAGTAAAGAGCAACGCTGTGAGGAGCTGGAATAACACAGCATGAGCTGTTACAGAAGCTGCAGCGAAGCTGCTTTGTTCCCAGGCTAAGCATTTTAGGAAGTGAAATGCCACAAAAAGAAATCTCAGTGGACAAGGCTGGAAAACAAAGGAGTTCTCTAGAAAACACTTAGCCAGCTGGAAGAGATACCCAAAAACTTTTGGTTGCCCTTCTATGAAGACGGCCCTGAACTCCAAGGCAGGCTGTAATACACAGAGGTGTTTTGCTACTCTGATGATTGTTACATTACCATGCAGGTAATCCCAGCAGAGTTAATTGGAGCAATACAAGAACACTGATTAGTGATAGATCTGCCATCTGCAGTTAAGATCACGCCTCCAACACCAACCCAAAAAAAGAAAATAATCAATCCTTCAAAGTAATACATGTGTAGGTTCTGGACAGAACTGTTTCAAGCCAAGAAGAACAGACATATGGGATAGGTTCCCTAGGAATTTGGCAGTTAAAAAAGACAGCAAGACTTTGAAAAGCTAGATCTGTTTTGGGAAAAAGAGGGGCCTCCTTGGAGTCTGCAGACCTATCCACAGTGGTCTGGAAAATGGGTTCAGCTGAACCTGAACCAAGAGAGGCTGGGTGGCCTTTTCTTTCCTGAAAAGGTCTCCTTTTCTATATTTAGAGCATAAATATTTCAGAAGACTATTTGATGGAAGAATACTAGAAGAATAAGATGGAAAAGAGTAGTTCAGAGGTATTTACTTTAAAATAAGAAAGAACCCAGAATAACTAATTTACAAATAATCCAATGAGCCTCAGTGCAGACATAAATGCTCCCATTTCAGGGAGAAAAAAAAAAGCAGGCCGTTTCATCATTAATCAGTAAACTATGATCGAGGCTAAGACTACTTTTTAATAGGATTGCAGACACAATTTTTTCTTACCTGCCTCTATCCCACTGCATTGTTGTCTTTCCCCCCACAGCTCACCTGGCTTTACTTTACATTAGGTCCACAATTCTTAATCAAGCCAAACTCATCAATCACCTAAAACTACAGCAAGGGGTCTCATGCATGCTACCTGGGCAGGTCATGGTTATCACACATCATGGTTCCCTCTGGCCCAGCATACACATCCACCCCTCGCTTTTGCAGCAGCCTGAAACCCAGCCCAGCAAAGCCCCACTGCCTGCTCCTCCTTGATGGGAGGCTGCCAGCAGGAGAACCACCCACCACAGGGCAGCAGGGCTCTCCACTGAGATCCTGGGCACAGGAATAACCATCATACAGCACAACAGTAACACAGCTGCTGACCTGGCTCAGCTCACACATGGCTGCACAGGCTGTTCTTCCTGACAGCAAACACCCTGTGGCAAAGGCTGTCTCTCTTCTGGGCAAACAAGGAGCAACTGTTCAGGTTCCCATGGGACAGCACTGGGTGCATGGCCATCTACTTACACACCCACGTGTGGGTCTTGCCAGTGGCTGATAGCTGGGATAGGAAGAAGTTTCGTATCTGCCTGAAGCTACACAAAGCAGGAACCTAGTGTTTTACTGCAGGATCAAGTCTAAATCACTGCCACAACAGCCTTCAAAGCTGCAACACCATGAACTGGTAATGACTGATAAAGACTGCAGCATCAAATCAAAGAAGCCTTTGAGGTCTTCGACTTGGGAATTAAAGCACCTTGCCATTCCTCAAAATAGCCCTTCCTTGAAACAGTCCCTTCTGCCAAGGCAACAGCCAGTTTGATGCAGTTTTTGACATTAAAATTTCCCATGAAGTTATGGCAACTGCATTTTTGTCACCTCAGATTCATTCCAGGAAGCCATGAGTCACAACATCTCCCCCAGGAAGAAAGGGTGAGAGGAAACTCTGATATTTCAGGTGCTCTCACATCAGCAGCTGTGGGCATCACTTCCAACCTCTGAGGAGCAGACAGGACCACCCCCATTTTAGCTGCACTCCCACAAGGTATTCTCACCCTTGGGAGGATCTGGGGCAAAGGAGCTGCTGAGCTCTGTGCACGGAGAGCAGCCACCCCTGCAGCAAGTCCCACCAAGGGGCTGGGGCTCACTTGCAAGGCTGAGCTATCCACTCCCCCACACCATAAGCTTGCAGAAAGTTTTCTTGTACCTGCAGCCTCTCCAGAGAAGTGCAGCAGACCCCTTGGGAACCAGGGAAGGGCTGTACCTTCACCTTGTCTCACATGGCTCACCAGGGCTCCTCCACACAGCTGTGGTCTAGCACTGTTCCACACAGCAGCTGCCGAGCGCAAGTCTTCTCTAATTAAAAGAGCTTCCTCGGGGAATAGGCAGATCTACTGCACAACTCAGAGTGCTCTTAAGTTATTCCGTGTGCATAGCTACAAGCTGGCATTAGAAAGGGAACTGAATGCAAAGAAGAGTCCAGCACCTTCTTAGGCTGTTGGAAAAGCACATTTAGGCAGCTGGAGTTTTGTCTAGATACTCTCTCCCTCGAAAGACTTCAGATGTGAGCATAATTAGAACTCCTACTTGCATTTTAAGCCCCAGTTTCTTCAAGCATGCTGCAGAATAGTTCCCACATCTGTTTGGTCAGTGTAAAATACAAGGCAGTAGCAAGGGCAAACAGCCTTGCTAACCTGCAGGTCAGCAGTCTGTCTCCCTAATCCAAGTCCTGCTCAGCTTCTGTGCTTTACATGTAGCCTAGCTCTGACACAGAAGAAAGGGATAAGGGGACTAGAGGCAAAGGAAGTACACTGGGAAGTTGAGCACATTCCAGCAAAGCCACTCAAGACTGACTCATCACCAGCAATTTCAATCCACGACAGACACATGACCAGTTCCACAGCAGGCAAGAGGATGTTTTGTGCCATAGCACCACATGAAAAATGCCCCAGAACCAATGAATCCCTAGAGCCAGTGTCCTGTAACCACACCAGCCAGAAAAAGCACCCTTTTATGCAAAGAGTACTCTACAAATTAATTGATTACACGCAGAGAGGAGAGGAACAGAGCAGTCTGCATGGTGACTTTGGAAAGTAGGCATGTTAGCTCTGGGGGCAATAGTCAAAAAAAAAAAAAAACCCTTGATATTGCCACCACTGAATAAAGAACTTCTTTTCAATTTCTTTCCACACACATTCCAAGTTATGTTAAGTAAGCCATTTGCAGGACCAAGGAGAAACCAGGGGAAAAAAAAAAAAAAAGTAGGAAGGGAATAAGACTCCTAACTTTTTCCTCTATTACTAGAACACCTAGAAATGGAAATGCCACAAAAAGTATAGAAACTTCCCTGGAAAGGTCTAACTAGAGCACTGAGGCACTTTGTGCAGTTGTAGAGATAATCTAGTCAATTTAGACTTCGCAATTGATTCCCAACAGAACTGCTAACCATCTGTCACAGGAGACATATCAGCTCTGGGCATTTAGGATTTCCATGTTCTTATATTATGGGATAACAGTAGCAGCCCTTGAAGTCCTAGTCAAGTACCAAGACACCCTTTCCACACGTGCCCTGCATGCTGTCCCAGAAGTTCTGCACCAACACAGCTCATTTGGTGGCCCCACAACCACCTAATGCACAGAACCCCAGAGACAGCTCACTCGAACCTGTGCCAGTCTGCTGCACCAGCCTAAGCAAAACCAGCACCCTGGAGCAGGCTGCTTTTAAAACTAGACAGACAAGGTGCTGCATGAAGCCTCTCCTGAAGAGGCAGCAGCTGACAGCATCAAATTCCTGTGTTGTCCCTTGAACCCATCCTGGTGAGGGCACAGAAACCTCACAGGTCACAGAGGCAGTGAGCAAAGCAAGGTGCTGGAACAGAATATGGTCAGATCCAGTGACTGTGAACCCTTTTCCAGAACAACTCTGGTAACCAGCCTCCTTCATTTCCAACAGGCAAAGCTACCTTTACAGCATATTCAGTCCCTGCTGTGCAAACCCCCCTAAGATAATGCCTTTCCCAAACTACCTCCTTGGCAATGGATGGGGAGCAGGAGGGACCAAAGGCAGTTCCCAGCTCCAGCTGTGGGAAGATCAGCTCAACTCAAGGTGCCTGGCTGCAGCTCTGACAGCTCATCTGTTCTTTTGCTTGTGTCTGAAGCAGACTTGTTTTGCCTACAAAGGGAACTCCCCATTATATAACTTCAAATCTTCAGGCTGCTGGATATCCTAATGTATACAGTTCATCCCAGATCAGCATTTCTCCAGTACACATGGCCATGGGATTATCATCATACTGGAAGAGATCAGCAATCTGCTTACAGCTCAGTAGCAATTTTGTAGTAAAGGGTGAAGCTCTTTCATGATGCATCTGCCTCAAGGCCGTGCTGCAAAGCAACAATAATCAGCAACACACCAGCATCCTTAACAAATTCCACCAGTACTTCACTTATGTGCAAGGCTCTTCCTCTGGTCCTTCTCAGATTCTTAAAGACAGACAGGGCCCTTACCACACCAGCAACTTTCAGAAATTAAGTACATGCACTGGACTTTGGTTTGACTTGTTTTTAAATGGTGGTGTCCCAGTACGTGATGCCCCAGTTCTGAAGCTCCATCAAGGAGACAAAGAACTAGAGCAGTCAGCCAGACAGCTGTGCACACACCTCTTCCCTGTTCCCAGCTTAGTCTCCTTCCCTTTTCCTCCCTGTATCTACCTTGGATGAGCCACAAAGCACCCAGCTTCCCTGGCTCTCTGGTGTTCAAAAAGACACATGCTTGGGTTCAGACTCTGCAGTCTCCAATCCTTGTTCCCATCCCTGTAGGCTACTGTTTTATTCCCTTTTTCTTCTGTGCTCAGCCAGGCAGTCCTTCTGCAGAGCTGCTCACAGTAACGCCTCATCTTTCTTCCACAAAATTAGCTAGCTCTGAATCTGACAGCGCACACAAGAAGTGATTTAAGCAGTCTCCACTACGCAGTTCCTTTGCTTCCCTTATTACCCCATCTAGACTGAAGTCAGCCATTAACTGCTTCAGTGTTTCCAAGGCCTGATAGCCCAGGGAGCTTCCAGCAAACAGGCTCTGCCATCGGCCAAACAGCCGTCAAGGAACTGCTGGCACTGACTGTACCTCCTATATTATTCCTTTGACCATGCCAAGAGAGCCTGTAATTTTTAGCCTTTCCTCCATTTCATTCCCACTAAGAATACAGAAGAGCCAAAAAGAGACAGAGGTGGTTAGGTAATAATTGCATCTCATTACACAGCTGCTAAAGGAAAGGTGGCTCGTTCAGCCATCCCTTCACACGTATGTCATTAACCTGTAGCCTGCAGAAAGCTCCAATCCCACATTCCTCCAAGAGATGCATTAGTGCAAGGACACAGTTTATTTCTTTGCCCATTAAAGCTGACAACCCCATGGTGGTGGGCAGGCTACTGGGCCCAGCTACCCCTTTGCTGTGCTAAAGGACTCCAAATCTCTGCATGCCGTGATCCATGTTCAGAGACAAATTAAGGCAGGGAAGGAGAAGAAGGGGATACAGATGTCATGCTCCTATTTTGAGAGGTGAAGTTAAGGCACTCTAGAGTGCATGCCATAATTCCTGGCAGTAATAGGTTAGTTTTGGTGCACATAAGTTTTTCCACAATGGAAACTGAGAAGTGCAAGAAGGCTGTGGCTCCAATTACCCCTTGTTGCACAGGCCCACTGGAAATACTGCTACCTCTTCCAGCCTTCCGAGCTACTCAGAGACTGTCCTGACAGACCCACCCCCTCTAGCACCTCCCACTCAGCAGCCAAGGAAAACCAGACCGGGGAAAAAAGCGGCTGCCACGCCACAGGCACGATTAAAGTAGAGCAATAATTACTGCTTCAGATAGCGTGGGGCATGATCCAAGTCCCAGCACCCCCCTGGCATTCCCATAACAGAACCCTACCCCATCAGTGCCCAGAGGTCTCTGTGGCAATGCCTTTTGCCTGTGCTGTGTGCTTCCTGCTGTAACAATGCCAGCAGGCATCAAGAACCACAGCCATAGTTTGAAAAGTACCCTGGGGCCTGTGGTTACCAGAGGTCTGCAAAACTCCCACCTGCATCCCTCTGACTTAAACACTTACTGGATGAACACCTGCAGTCCTGGGTAGACCCTTCCCACCTTACAGCTGTGAGACCAGGACACGGAGAAACAGAAGTGATAAAACCTTTCCTTGGTTACAGTCAGATGAGAAATTTCATGTGAAACCTCCCCTAGCACTTCCAAGAGCTTGAAGCAGAGTGGTTTGAGTAGCAGGGACAATAAAACCTCCGTGGAGCTGTGGGAAGGCCTCGTTAGAGCATTTCCTGCACCAGCTTACAGTTGTAGGTCACACTACACCTGCCTGTCACCCGGGAACTAAAATAGAGACAATACAGTAACGAGGAGAGTCCAGATGAGGCACATCATTAAAGCCGCTAAATCCTCTTAGGGGAGGAGCTCCCATGCAGCAGGACAGAGATTGCCCACAAGGGAGGGCTTTCTCCAGGCACTCAGCCTGAGGCTTGCTCTATTTCTGTTGCACGCAGGTAAGAAGCTGAAAAAACGCTGCAAGACTTCGCCCAGCCCTGCAGCACAGGGATGAGAATGCCGTCTCAGCAGCCCCAGAGCCCTTGACAAGGATGGAGAAGGCCAGCCAGGGAAGGGTTTATGTCCAAAGAGGCTACACCAAGCGAGGACATTTTGGCAGCAAGGTTCTTCTCTGAAAGGGGTGTTAAATGACACAATGTTAGGAGCGAGGAGAGGCTGCTCACTCCCTTGAGCCACTCCAAATCCAAACATAGGCTTACAGAGCAGCTGGCAAAGGTTCTTCTCCTTCTCCTGGTTCTTCCACCCCACCTGTGTGGGCTGCCCAGCATGAACAAGCACCCATGGATTTTTTTTTTTTTTTTTTTTTTAAAGGCGTAACTGCAGGTCTAGGAGTTCCTGCTCCAGTCGAAGGACCAAAAACAAATGTAAATGTTAAAAACTGCCTCACTGTTGCCAGACGTTCTGCTGTGGAACACTGGCAGGTTTTCCGACACCCATGCGGTGATACTGCAGAACAGGTCACTGACTGAACCACCCAGTGCCCTTCTGCCTCATTAACACTTACCTCCCATTTAGTGCTCATGAAGTATTTACTAAGAGCTGAGTAATTTGTCATTTTTACAGTCTGTCATATGCTTGACATCAGCACACTACGGAGACCGCTCCTCGCACTAGATGCCTCCATCTAGATTATCAGATCAGTGTTGCTACACTTTGACCTTGTGGTTCACCAAAATTATTCTAGCCACAGGCTTCTGCTTGAAGGTTCTCATGCAGTGAGCAAGCTTCACAGCAGCACGTTCACATCTCAGGCTTTGAAGGGGATTTTTCTTAAGCTCAAGATGTCTGAGAAAGTTTAAAAAAACTCCAACAGAAAGAAACATGGAGAGGAAGTATCACTGATGGCAGATATGAAGACAGCACTCTCCAGCTGTTCACCCTGGCTTGCACAGAAGTACATGGGTGTTGTCAGAAGCTAACAACCCAGAGACCTCACAAGTGGTGGGATGTTAAGTTCCTGTGAACTCCTACCCTCAACAGCACCTCAAACATTTCTAAGAGCAGCTCTTCTCCGCAGCCACTACCTTTAAGAGCACTGCACCAGGACACTGTCCCTCCCTCGCACAGCTAGGAAGTTTCAAGCTGTCATTTCATACACAAATAAGCTAGAGCTTCTCCAAGACATAGAAACACTTTATTCTAAACTAGCTTTATAATTTACTGAAGCCAATGTTTAGATTTCAGGGTGGTTGGGTTTGGGTTTTTGGTTTGTTATTTTTTTGTACCAAACACCCCATTTTACATGAAAGCATACGCAGCAGAGCTTTAATGCTGTCTCCGGGCAGAATCAGCATGCCTGGAGTGCAACAAGCCGCTATCCCCTTATCAACAGATTTGTTACCAGTAACATCGCCAATGCAATTCGCATTTACAACATCTACCCGGCTGTTGAACTGCAAGCACTGCTCTGAACTCCTCACGAAGATTTTTAAAAGGAAAGAGGGGAAAGGGACACGGCAGGTTGGGCCAGCAGCAGATTTCTGTAGTCGTAATAGGGTAAGACCGCTACAGAAGGATCCAGCCCACATCTTGGAAATCAGTCAAGACAGAGCCGACTGAAGCCAGCTGTATGCCCAGTCTCATCAGCAGGCAGCAGAGGCACTCGGCCGATACCCCCGCACAGCAGCAAGCCGCCGGGCCGCCAGGACCCGCTCCTGCGGGCATCGCGTCCGCTGCCCCAGCCACGGTCTCCCGCAGGTCACACACCGGCTGCCCCAGGGGATCACAGCTCAGCAGTCACACACAGACTCGAGTGTGGAGCGTCCAGCAGCGGCGACTGGCTCCCCGAGAGGCTGCCCCTGCCCCGCTCGCACCCCGCGGGAGGGGCTGCCGACCCGCACTGGGGGCTCCCGCCCCGGCCACCAGAACGCCCCTCAGAAAACCCCCGGGAAGTGCCCGCCGGCCACGGCCCCTGTCCCGCCGCGCCGAGACCCCCGGGGTGGAGGGGAACGGGGTGTCCGGGCGCGGTGGAGGGAGTCCCGGCCGCGCCTCCCGCCCTGTGTCCCCGGCCCCTCTGGGGCGGGCGGCCGCAGCGCGCCTACCTGCTCTGCTCGGCGGGCTGGGCACGGCTGAGCTCGGCGGAGCGCTCCCCCCTCCGCCGATGTGGCCCCGGGGCGGAGCCGGCGGCTGCGTTGAGCCGGCCCCGGGGCGGGCCACCGCCCCCGGCCCTGCCCGGCCCCCGCCGGGCCCTCCGCGGAGCCGGGGGGTCGCCAGGGCCCCGCCGTGCCCGCGGCCGGGGGCTGCGGCGGCCGCCCGGGGCTCCGCGCAGCGGCCGGCTCTGCTCGCTCCTCACGCCGAGTCACACATTTTCCACTGCCCACCTGTGAGGCCTCGGCCGCTGCCTCCTCCTCTGCACCCGAGACCAAGTCACCCCGCTCCGCTCGGGCAGGTGGCCGTGCAGTGCGCTGGGGCCCTTTGCCCTGCTCGCTGCACTTGCCCTGAGCCCGTCTCCTCCCGCGAGCCCCCTGTCTGGCCCATCAAGTAGGTGCAACAAGCGCACACACACAAACACCCCTTAAACCCCCGTCTCGCAGCTTGTCTGATGCTGCGAGGCGCACGCTGTGGGCTCCCTGCCCAGTGAAAGCAAGCCTGATGACCCACCGAAAGATTTTTCCAGTGGGCAATTTCGCTGCCCCAGTGAATCCTGTAAACATCACTCGGGCTGCACATTGTTCCCCCTCCAAACCCCGTTAAGCTCTTGTTTGCCCCGGTGCCTCCAGCACTGTGAAGATGGTGAGGTGTTCGCATGCTGTGGCTGCTGTTTGCTGTGCTGACCAGTGCCAGTGCATTGTTTCCATCGGCTTCTCTGTTTTGTGTAGTGTATCCGCTCTGCGCAGCAGACAGCAAGCTCAAACCACCAGCTCTTTGTTCTTGGCACGTGGCGTAATTAGCCCAATGGGATCCTGCCTCTTCTCTACTGGCAGAACGCAAATAAAAATAAAAGTGATAAGGCACTCTAACAGTAAAGACAATGGGATCCTCTGTAAATCCTCATTTCAGAGATTCTGAAACCAAGCCAATCAACCCAATCCTAAAATGAAGGAAGATCAGGAGGTCCCTCACCCTTCTGTGGAGCAACATTCCTCACTTTCGCGTACTCTGCTGTCCTGACAGGAGGAGGACCAGCCAACACATGCAGCTCAAGGTCCCAGTCCTCATTCCTGGGGGCTGCAAAAATCATTTGGCTTTTGTACAGAGACAGGTGCACAATGGCCACTTTACTCTCTCCTAACAAGATGCCTCTTGATCATCTTTCTGTGTCTGAAGGCCACAGGTCCTTACTATGCCACCAGGCTTCAAAGAAAAAAAAAAAAAGAGGTCATCTTCTGGGCCGTGCTTTATTCATTGCATTTATTTGACTTTTATTCTGGTATTTAGAGCCTCATCCAGTCCAAACCTTTCCCTGCAGCTCCCAATCATTTCCTCTGGTATCAGGTTTAAACACATCCTTCTTCCCTTTTACAGCAGCAGTACTCAGCAGCCTTCCCACTAGCCTGTATTTTATCCCGTGGACTTTTTTTTTTTTTTTTTTTTTTTTTTTTTTTTTTTTTTTTTGTCAGGATAAGATAAGCATGTGGTCATGTAATGAGCAGAGCCAAGCCACATAACAAGTTCTCCTTCATGCATGGATAGTGCGAGGCTGGAGGGGCCATGGGAGGAGGCTGCTCCTGGAGAGCAGGTGTCACTTGCTGAGTGCCACACACATTGCATGCAGCACCCTGGGCTCCACATTCCCCTCCGTG
Source organism: Sylvia atricapilla (assembly GCF_009819655.1). Taxonomy (NCBI): domain Eukaryota; kingdom Metazoa; phylum Chordata; class Aves; order Passeriformes; family Sylviidae; genus Sylvia; species Sylvia atricapilla. Next base: position 22,250,910 of record NC_089145.1, on the reverse strand, counting down.
CCAGCAGGCTCATCACATGGCATGAGGGCTCGGCTGGGGAGAGGAGATGGAAATGCAGGTGCTGAGGCACAAGAGGGACATTTAGGTGGAAGGGAAACGACGCTGTGCGAAGGGGTTTTTGTGGGTGTGGTCTCACCGCCTCTATTTCTGCATCTGCTCACAGCAATCCCAGGCAATCCATGGCCTGAAAACTGTCTAATTTTGCTCAGACTCCTTTCTCATACCAAAAAACTTTGTAAGGCCAGTTGTTAGTATCTAAGACAAGGACAAATTACACATGAGATTTGGGACAGTGTCTGAAAACTCATTTACAGCTAGGCTTGGGGACTGTGTCTTTCTGGAAATCAGCACCACTCCAGCATCTCTTTTCAGGCAGAATTAACCTTCATTAAAAACACTTCTATTCTCAAACATAATATTAATAGTACTTTTTCTTTACCCCTTCTCTCTCTGTAAGAGTCTTTGTCTTTCATTCAAACATCTGCTCAGGCTTATGCCTGGACTCTCTAAGTCAGAATGCTACAAAGACACAAGGGTCAGTGGGGCAGGTGAAATAGCATCTGCCTGTTGTTTTATTTGAGATGATCTTCCTCATCTCTGTGCCGACAGATTATCCAAGCCTACAGGTACTGAGCATGTAGCTTGTTTCTGATTACGACAAAAATTGTCCTACTTTGAGGAAGGAAGCCTGGGCTCAAAATATTTCCCCTGAGGATTAGTGCAAAGGCAGTTTCTTAAAGGAAATGGGTTTTAAATAAAAAGTGATTACAAGGTGCAGTGCAAATGGATTGTGCCAGCAGCTCTGGTGCCTGAATTCATTTGTGTCAGAGGCTTTGAGAACGGGATATATGTTAGCAAGGGCAGTGTGGGAGTATATATGCATCAGTGATTGCATGCATAGCTGGTTATGCTCGAGTGCCACTTGGATATGAACCACTGAGTCTAGAAAAAGCATTAAGTCTATACCACTGCATTTGCTGAGAGAAGGGAAGAGGTTTTAAAATAGAGCTTCCAAAGTGCCTCAATTTTATTAGAAAGTCTGACGTGAATCATGCTCTTCAGAAGGCTTGCAACAGGGACTTGGCAGCAGAGGAGAAACAGATCTACTGAGATGTTGCAGCTAAGCTGTGCACAGATGGCAGACTACAAGCCCAAGTATAAACAGCATCTTTTACAATGTACACATCAGGCTGGATTCTCAGCTAGTGATTAGACAAAAATGCTTGTAAGAAAACACCCATGTTGGAGAAACCCACCATTATGTGGCATGTAAGGCTGAAAACTGAATACCATTTCAAAGGCAGCCAGAGACCAGCCAATGGGTCATTGAGCCAAGCAATCTGTTTTTGCCTTGGGCCATCTTTATTTCAAACACGACAACCATTCCCTGTCAAATGAATACTTTCTTTTTAGGAGGAATTAATCTGTGTACCAAATCAAGTCATGGCCTATTCTGTGGGTAAACAAGGGAAGCCTGCACAGGAGTCCAAGTCCCTGTGATGCAGCTCCATACAGGTCCTGATTCATTTGTACACAAGCTCTGTTTCATCAGGCACAGGGGAATACTAATGCCCTGCAGAGAACTGGCTGGCTGTGCTTTTATGGCTGCTTGCAGCCTTGCCCAGGGTTATGAGAAGCTGTGCAGTCCCCACTGCCTTGCGATGAAAAACACAAATATGGCATGGGTGGCTGCTAATGATGGAGGGAGCTACGCCCCTCTCATTCTCTGCTGGTAAACCCATGTCTGGCTGGGTCGGGGCCATCCTGGGACAACTGGATGCAAACAAGAAACTTTCCACCATTTTATGTATAGGCAGTTCTTCACATCTCTCTGAAGCCGGGATTAAAGGGTTGTTAAGGCTGCAGAGAGGAAGGGACCAAACGTCTTTTCTGTAGTCTCAGAGGATCTCTGAGAATAAAAGGGTTGAGTTGCAGCTGGCACAGATTGCTGCCCTGTGTTGCATGCACCAGAAGGCGGAAATTAGTCTTTGGCATTAGGGAGAACAGAGAAACAGGAAGACACGTGGATTTCTAATGTTTGCATATCTATTTCCCTTTAAAAGTCTTTGAATTGGCCTCGCATTTCTGTGACTCTAAGAGACGAAGGATTTTTTGCTGATGGGGCCCAAACATTGAGTGATCCAGGTGATGCAGTGATAAAGAGTGTAATTATCAGTACAAACTGCCTAAATTTAAGAAAAGAAAAAAAAAATTCTTTCAAAGTTGCTTTGATAATGAGAAGAGACTTCCAAAACAGAGCAAAGAATTGCTGGGGGGTGGGGGAAGTGGTGTTTCTATTTAAATTCCGTTAAAAACAAAATGACCAAACAACATAGACTTCATGGTTAGTGTCTGTTTGATAGCACAGTATAAAATAGAAAGAATGCAGACCAAAATTTAAAATTACAGATTTTTTTTCAAGTCTAATTTATAGTGTTCATGGCACTGCAAGTGGAATCCTCTTTTATTTGCCCCAAGCTATGATTTACTATCAGATTAATTGCATAGAAAGAATAATGGTTAGAGTGAACAGCTATAAAAGTGCAGTAGTTGCTGAAGCTTGTGGGGCAAGAGGGGAATATCTTAACTTATACTAGGGGATGACATGTTTGTCGAAAGGTATGTTTTCGGGACTAAAATATTTTTAATATTCTATGTTTTAGGGCTTGGAAGTGCATGGCAGTTTTAGTAAACTGACCTTATTTTCCTGATGACCAGTTGCCCTCCCCTGGCTGAAATGAGAAATGCAGGCAATTGAAGTTTTCCGAAAGCTGAACTTGGATGAGCTAAAAGTTAACAGTTCTGCCAGAGGCACTATATAACTGGGAAGCAGATTTGTCCGTAATTGGGTTATTTTGGATCCTGGTATGGGTCCCTCTCAGCTTACTATTAAAGAGGTGACTGCACTCCCAAACGTGGTATTTTGTGAGAAAATGTTGATCCCCATCAATAAGTGCTAGAAAATCTAGCACACAGGGATGTGTCTTTCTAGGCACTAGATTTGGGGCTATTGAACTCTATATTTTTGTGATTTGTTAAGCAGTAGCAAGTATGGAAGCATGTGCCTCCATACACACTGGATATCTATCTGACCCTTGAGATGGGAAATTTGCTGGAACAAATCATCAAGATTTACCATTCTGTGCCTTCCATAATTTTTCCCTTAAAAAAAAAATCTTCACAGAAACAAATCTCAAAAGGTGTGTGAGCAGGTCACAGACATGTCTGGTTTGAGAAGAGTCCATGACTGTTGCCACTTGCTTGTCCATTTGAGGCAGATAAGATAGGGTTGACTAGAATGGGTTTCAGAAATGCATCCCACTCACTGTGGAGATCTTGCTAGTTTTGCTGAGCTCATGGGCATGCCTGGACTAACAACATCCACAAAATGGGACTTCGGGAAACTAGGTGGATCTAGGACTTAACCCAATTTTACAATCCTCCTCGTGCCTTTTACAGTCATCTTTGGTAAGCAGAAATTAATGTCAAAGAGATAGCATTCAGGCTCAGTCCTTTTAAACACCTGTAGATATGGATGAACACGTGAATAACTTGACTGTATTCCTGAGGCTTCTATAGCAGACACCAAAATTTTTTTCTTCCTCATACACAGGTGTGTCCTGCTTTTTCAGGAGTGCTCTCTTTCCTTGGAGATAACAAGCTGTTTTGTTTGTGTCTTTTGGAGGCATAGTGATTTTGGCTGGGATAGCATTAATTTCCTTCACAGTGACTGGTATGGGGCTGTGTTTTGGATTTGTGCTGAGCACAGGGTTGATAATGCAGAGGTGTTTTTGTTACTGCTGAGCAGGGCTCACACAGAGCCAAGGCCTTTTCTGCTTTACTGCCATGGTGGTGATGGAGCTGGGGGTGCCTGGGAGGAGACACAGCCAGGACAGGTGATCCCAGCTGACCAAAGGGATATTCCAGACCATATAGCATCATGCTCAGTATATAAACTATATACTGAAAAGGAAGAAGAGGGGACATTTGGAGTGATGGCATTTGTCTTCCCTAGTTAACCATTTAATGTTTTGAGGCCCCACTCTCCTGGAGATGGCTGAACACCTGCCTGTCCATAGGAAGAACTGAACTAATTCCTTGTTTTGATTTGTTTGTGTGCCTGGCTTTGGTTTTTGTATTTTGTTTTTGGGTTTTTTTGGTTTTGTTTTTGTTTTTGGGGGGTTTTTTGCCTTTTTTTTTTTTTTTTTGGTATTGTTTTGGGGGTTTTGTTGTTTTTTGTTTTGGTTTGGTTTGGTTTGGTTTGTTTTGTTTTAATTAAACTGTCTTTATCTAAACCCCTGAGTGTTCCAGCTTTTACCTTTCCAGTTCTCCTCCCAATCCTGTTGGTGGGGATGAGCAAGCAGCTGTGCAGGGCTTTGTTGCTTGCTAGGGTTACTTTGGACCTCAACCTCCTTTTCAGAGAGCAACAAGAATGTCCACTATTCTCCTAGGAACCAAGTACAATCTTGTTTCTAAAGGCAGATTGCTGGAGCACAATAAGTTTCACCTATAAACTTCTTTTGATTAAATATTTACAGACTGAAATGATATTCTGGATTTTATGTGGAGATTTGCACTGTGAGGTTACAAAATACAAAGCACTATGAGATTAACCTCTCCCCCCCCAAGGATTTCAGCTGTTTTGCTTAATATCTTTCCATAACAATATTTTTGAGGCTGGGCTGCCTGGCTAAGTATATGCATTTTTCTGCATCATAGGAAGAAGGAGCCAGAGTGCTGATAAGATTGCTTTCCTCCTAAGTTCTTGCTTGAGTGCAGAGTTGAATGCATCTGCCATTGTCTTTCAAAACAGGAAAAAGAGAATTTGCACTAGAAGAACATGGGCATAGCTGGGCAGATCTCATACATGATTCATTTCTGGCATCCGTGTTGGCCTGGACCAGCTTCCTCTGATAGAAGACTGAATAAATGTTTTTAAACACTCATCTGTATCTTGAAATTTCTTCTAACTTTCTTTTACATTGGATTGAGAGGAATGAACCTTGCTGATCCCTGTTGATCTGAGAGAGGTGTGTGCCAGGAGAGATGCTCTTGCCTAGGTAGTATTATTTCCACATCCCACAGCTCCAGAGACTGGTGCAAAGCGATCCTTTTGAGTCTAATTAATGTAAACACCTCAGAAAACCTAAGGAAGGAGAACCCAGTTCAAGGTCTGAAGTAAGTTAGAGCATTTGGAAGCTGGTACAGGCAGCCTGGGTATTTTCCCAGGGAATTGTGTGCAACACTGGCACGATTTACCTGAAGGAACAAGGCGAGTGGAACAAACAATCCTATGACACTAATACCTCTTACATAAGCTCAGATCCACAAAAGTATTTAGAGACTTAATTCCCTTCAATTTCATTTCTTAAGGCATCCAAGTTCCTCGTAGCTATGTTAAGACATTTTAAATCATGCATTGGAAAGAATCTCTTTTCTACCTTTGCCTCTCTCTCTTTTCTCACACAGATGCACGTTTCAATGGCCACATGGCCAGTGAAGTGCCCAAATGCACCCCTGCAGCACCAACTTAGGCACATAAAGCTGCAGCAAACCACAGGGAGGAATTAAATCCTTGAGGGCTGCTGGCAGCTTGCAATTAGTAATGAGTCCTTCTTCCACTTGGTGTCTCTCTTTAGTCTCAAATCTGGGGCTGGATCTCCAGCAGTGCTCTCCTGGGGACGAATAGTTATTTGCACCATATAAAGCATCCCAGAGTTTCAGTGGTGCACCACGACTCCCCTCTCTATGATTAGCAACACAGAGAACTCACAAAATGTGAGTCTCCTCCCTGCTGTATAGCTCTGCTGTATGCTTCCCATCAGTTTTAAATATGTTTAGGAAATTCAAGTATTCCTTTTTGGTTACTGTTTGTCTTTGAGAAAGAAATATATTAATTGTCTAATTTGATCTAAATTTTGTTACAGAGAGCTAGGGCTGGTCACTCTTTAATAAGTGCTAGAGAAGTTCACACACATGCAAGAAAAAGTGTTACTTCACTGAATTATTAAAATAGTATTTTTAAAGGGATGATTTCAAAATAACACCAAATAAAAGCACACTCTTTCCCCTTGTGCAGAAACAGAAAAGGCAAGGGATACTTCTAAACTTTCCTCACATTGTAGTGGAAAAAAAATCCGTGAGGGGGAAGGTGATTTAAGCTTTTTTGCACTGGAACCCAACTTTTTTATGGTGTATAAGAATTACTTGGTAGGGAAGTAATCTATAAGTTTGGATTCCTTTTCAATTTATGTATACTGCAAGCCAGTTTTTCAGTGACTAAAGCTACACTGGAAGTTTCTGCTTTAAAGACTTCAGACATTTGCAGCTACATGGAAAACACTGCAGCTCACAGCATAAATGTGCTAATATGCTTGATTCACTCCTGCTTCTGGGCCTTTTCTGTTCTGCCAGTTCCTCTGAGATTAAATCTCTGAGAGAAAGTTGTCCAAATCTAATGTGTTTGGCAGTCCCCTCAAATAAAAGCTCCTTTCTCCAAAGACCGCTTGGTGTCTTGCTTAATTCTGATCTGGAGACCTAGAGACTAGACTCTCAGCTAGTATAAATGAGGGAAGTACACCACATAACAGCAGCTGAGGATCTGGAAAATAGTATCTACCAATAACGTCTTACTTCATGTGGGTTCTATCCAAATAATTCACTAGCCCTCCTGTGGGAGAACAAAGCACTGTATATTTCTTTTTACGAGCTGTTTTGCACATAAATGCTCTTTGCAGGCCTAGTACATCTTCACTGAAACCAGTGAGAGCAAGTTGGCAAAATCTGCGTGCAGCTTATTTTTAAATCCTTTTAAAATCACAGAGGAATGTTCATCAGATTGCGGATCCCCGATGCGAAATAACTGCAAATTGTGCCAGCGTTTTCTTAGAGCAGATCTGAGGTAATATATCATCCTCTTGCTGTGCCTGTGTGGGATGAGCGGGGTATCCTGGCCTTTCACGGCGGTGAGACGCCGAGTTTGGATGAGGACGGACATGCCATCTAGCGGCTGCTTGTCCCCATGGCTTGGACAATCGTGTCACAAATTATTAACGGGATACCTCGTTTGTCTCTAGGAAGTGAAAAAATAGACGCCACAGAGTTTTGTCTGAAAATCTTGACTGGTCCGTCTCTTCCCTACAGCACCAAGCTGGAAGATGTCTGTGTCAGGCTTCATCTGGTTTGCTGGATTTTCAACAACCGGCGTTTCTAACAGTCAGTCAGTCAAGGGTTTGTCCACTCTCCCTTCCTCTGACACAAGAAAAGGAGCTTCTGTCAGTTGCTATGGATAGAGGTTTCCATCTCCAGAAGGTAAAAACCCTCTTCCCTCTTTCCCTGCCATGCCCCATTTCACTCCTATCCTTTTGAGCTGTCTCAGCAGCTCCACTCAGTCCCGGGTGTGGGGATGCCACAGGGGTGGTAGCACTGCAGAGGAGGCTCTGGAGCAGCAATAAACAACTTTTTAATTCTAGTCCTCATGCCAAAAACTGACTAAGGCTGCTATGAAAGGGATGTTAGATGTGGGAATGCAATTTTCAGCCCTCAGGATCCTGCTTGCCACCAGCAGAGTTTCCGCAGCGAGAAGAGGCAGAGAAGCATATTCCACACTGCTTCTAGACATCCTCCACTGAACAATCCCATACACCAGGCCAATATCAAATGCAACCACACAGGAGGCTTTCCCTTATCTTTCAGGACAATTACCAAGCTATACATCACTTGAACAATATGGCAACGATGGGTGATTGTGGTTTCTAGTAAAATGGGAAAATCTTTTCATGGTTAGCACTGGCAATGAAATTTGTAGCCCGCCTCCATATGGGCTGAGCCACGGGTGATCATTCTTGGAGATGAGCTTTTCTCAATGTCAAAGGGCAAATAAATAACTAACTATGTGTGAATGTGTGTTTCAAGGAAAAATCATGGGAGTTTTCCTTCTCCCTTCCTGCCCCTCATTTTGCCTTGGAGAAATTACGGGCTTCCTCAGGTCCTCAGAGAGGTTGAAAACTGTCCAAAATGTGCTTCAGGAAAGTGATCGCTCAAAGTGAATCAGTTTGCAGTGTCTGCTCACCATCTGTGTGCCTTTAGGAGATTGTCACACTTTCGGCTGGCTTCATCCATCTCTCTAATTCCTTGGTTACAGTCAAAACAGTTTTAAAAGGGTTTGGTTCCCACAGTGGGAAAGTAACTTGGACGCTGCCTGCTAGCATCACTTCATGCAAGAGCAGCTGACGCCTCTTGGAAAACTTTGAAAAGCAAATTTCTCTTCTGAGTCAGTTCTGCTGATGTAGCTTCTACTCTGAGAATTACTCTTCTCTTCTCTCTTTCTGTATTTGTAAGGGCATTTGTATGAAAAGAGGATCCTGCTTTCCTGGAAGGATGCAGTGCCTTCAGTGAAGTCATGGGCATCTGTGGCATTGGTTCACCCACTCTGAACAATCTGAATTGGTTGATTTTCAGGCAAAAGGAGTCTGATATGATGAGCTATGGCTTTCTGGTCTGACATGTTTTGAATTATTATCCCTTTGTTACATTTTTCATAGAAATGCCCCAAGCCACTGACAAACTTGGTTTAGCAATAAAGAAATAATCGTCTCCACAGCAGTTAATGGGATGCCAACAAAGATGCTATGTGGCTGAGTCATCTTTGTGTTGCAATCGTGCTGCCCAGCTAGCCACCCTACAAGATTTAGTCAGCAAGCCCAGACTTTTCAACTAGGGTAATTAATCTCTTGCAGTCTCGCTCAATAAGCTTCACTAACTAGAGGGGTGAAAAAAATGCCCTTTTCATTGCAGAAGACAACTGATGGTCTCACCACCTAAAGTGCTGACTGTCCCAATATGTATCTTCATTAATTTTGGCAGTGAGTAAGAAGGTTTGGAAAAAAGCTGTCCTTTCATTGTCTGAGAGCTCAACGAATGATCCCATAGCACTCACTGATCTGTTCCTAAGCTCAGACTGTTGGCCCATGGCTGGATTTCTAGCGCACATGATGGCAGCTAAAGAGGAGTTTAATATCTGAATAATCATGGGGGATCAGGGCCAGGGTTGGAAAGAGAGAGGGAGCAGGAGACCAAAGATCAGTTTACTACGTATAAATAATTACACCTTACTACTTGCCTGCTCTCTAGAGGGATAATTGCACCCACCCTGCTGATGAGCAGCACCAGCTCTCTGCTGCTTCCATGTCATAAGTAGGAACAGCTGTCTCCACAGCTTTTCTTGCCTGTTCTCGTCTTGCCACCTCTTGCTGCAATGTGAAAACTGTTCAACTTTGCTCTATTGGGCCATGTATCTGTGCTAGATCCCTCCTCAGAGAGCAGAGCCTCAGTTGTCTCACTCTAAGTTCAGTGAGACTCTCTGCATCTTGCTCAAGAGTGAACTGTCCAGGTTGGCTGGGGCTCTCCTCACTCGCGTTTTCTGTAGCGTTATTTGTAGACTGGCTTTTAAGACATGACATAAAAAGGCAGCTACAAAGCTGTGTCCAGATCTCAAACCCTTATGTCACCTACTGGTAACTGGGGCCACCACCCAGAGTTGTACTCAACTGGAAGGCAGTGTTGCATCCTGTGGCTGAACAGCAGCACCATGCTCCAGACAAACTGGGTCCTTCCTAAGCAGCAGCTGTAGGTACCTGGCCCTTTCCACCCTAACAGTGACAGCAGGACTAGAAGAAGGAAAGGGGCCACTTCCTGGTGGCCCTAGGGGAGTGCCCGATTTGTCCTGGCAGTGTAGAGGTCCAAGTGGACATTTATAGCACAATTCCCTATAAGGGATTTATGGCTTGGCAAGCTGCTAAATACTATGAGTGTGGTATAAATTGGTTGGAGGAGAGACACAAAGCCAGAACTCCAAGAGCAACATGCAGGAGGTCTTGCTGACTTATGTGTGTGGCAAAATGATGGCTGAGAAGGCTGCTACCAGAAATATGGGTATCATATGTGTTGCTGCAGTAGATGCAGCATCATGTAAACATTTAAGAGTTACAGCTCTTAAAATGGTATTCTGTAAGCACAAGGTTGTTTCCCCTGTAAAGAGGCCATCTCTCTTTTGCAGTACCAAAAGAAATAAGTGCATCTCCACTCCTATTTCACTTTGCCCTGATGTACTCTAAGACAAAAGTAGAAGAGAGTGGAGAGGGAGGCAGTAAAGAGGAAAAATGTGTTTGCACATTTTCAGGATGCAAAGAACTTGAACACTGCAGTTTCACTTGGACTGTGAAGTGCTCTGTGCACCCTAGCTGAGGGCCAGACACCTTTGGTGCATTTGTCAGTGTTGGGCTGAGGAAGAAACATCAGTGTGTGGCATTAGCCAGCTTTATTCCTTTCTAAATCCCCTCTTCTGGCCTGAGGATTAGAGTGCCACAGCAACATGATCCCAAAGCCTAGCAGAGCTCATATGTGCTTCTTGGCTTTCCACCACCTCATTTCAATGCATACTGGGTGGCTATGGTGACGGAGGGGAAGGCTCTGGTTATGACCCCGTTGAGAGCTGTGTGTTACCAGAGGTCATCGCTGCTGATGGCTCTTGCCTGTGTGAGAGAAGCCACTTGGGTTTCATCCAAACCTTAGACTCAACAACATCACCACATCTGCTCGCACAGCTGCACAGCTCCTCACTGGCAGGCTCGGTGGAGAGAATAGTGCTGAAATATGGTGCAAGGACTGATGACACAGTGTCTTTTTTGGAGATAAAGGGAGGCTGGTCCCTTTCATCACTGCTTAAGCAATTGTTTCCGATGTCTTTGCCTTGCTTTTGTTCTGATCAGAGTGGAAGTTGGAGGCTTTAGTGGCTGCAGGACAACCTTTGCCAGAAGATAAAGCTCCCTGGATGGAAGTGGACAGTTCTCACTCCCAATTCCCTGGAAGGCAGCCCCACACTGGGGCACCTTTTTCTGTCTTGCCCATTCTAGAAAAGCCTGGTGTGCAGGGACTTCCCTGCTCCTGTACTTTGGCGTGTCCTGTGAAAAGAAGGGCCCTTCAAAAGGGTTTCTGCTTCTGGCTCAGGAAGTAAATGCTACACAAACCAGTGACATTCATTTCCATCTGACCCCCACAGTGGTCCTGTTCCTAAACAGACGCCCAGCTCTGCTGTTCCCCTCCGTGCAGTATGGCAGCCAGCAGTGTGGCTGCTGAACATCAAAGTTAATTAGCATGCAAAAGCAAATAAATCAATCAATACATTCCCAGCCTCCTTAGAAAATCTCATTATTGGGAACCGACCCAGGCAGCGACTCCCAGGAAGAACTACAGAGGAAGAGATCCTCCAAAGCTGTAATTTTTAAGGTTGTACCACTTGGAGAATAATTACAACCAGCAAAACAATGTTCACATCTCACATTAATATAAAGTAATGACTGCATGCCTGTAGCCAGCTAACCACAGAACTGAGAAGAGACTGTCAACTCTTCAGCCCTGCCATAATACAAAGCATCTTGGAAATGCTAACAGCCACTGCATGCCAGCCCCTTGTCATCCCTCCTTCTTAAAGACACAGACTGAGGGCTGCTTCAGCCTCTGAATGCTGCTCATACAGGAGATGTCGTCACCGATGAGTTTCCTTTCTGTCTAAACTAAAAATGAAAACTAATATGTCCATAATTTTCAGTGAAGCAGAATTTTAAGATAATTTCAGACATTTATAAAAGTTTTTGTTTCAGAAAAATACTGCTTCTGGTCTTGGAAATGTGTCAAATTTCCAAGTACCCTTTTGTCTTCCTTTGTTTCCACATTATATTTGCTATCCTTTTTACACTACTTCCAAGTGTGTGTCTGGCATGTGTTTATGGTGAAGTGCAATGAAATAGAGGAAGCAAGAACAACATGCAAATAAATGAAATGATAAATCAAATAAAATATTTCTGAAACTCCAGCAAAATTATTTCAGCCAAAAAAAAATCCAGTATGAAGTAATTTACTATGGGAATGAAAATCAGAAATCAGGGAGTATGAAATCATCTTCCTTTAGATGGAGATAATAAGTGGCTAGAGTGTTCTGGAGATCATGATCTAAAGAGAACCTTTATTGCAAGTAGCATATACTGATGGAATTGTTACCAGATTATATCTCATCAGAAGGGGAGTTCTGTAAGTTTAGACTCAGTCCCTACTTTCGGTTGTGGAGGAGGCTCATGTTGCCATCTTTATACATCAGTTTTATTAGATGTCTTAAATGAAGTATTCAGGAGATCACATTATTTCACCAGAAAATTCTTCTGCTGTGACTTGGTTTGACTCTCTCAGGAGAGTCATGGGTGGTGCAGTCCACTTACACTTCAGGTAAGAAGACACTTCAACCAGGTTCTCATGAAGGATTTTGGAAGATTTCCCTTTGCCCTCCCTAATCTTCATCTATTTTGATTTTAGAACTATCAGGAGGACTAGTAACACAGTTGTGTAGTGGTTCTTAATGCTTAAACTGAATAAATAACAAATGAAAGAAAAAGTCAAGGGGATGTGAGGGCAGAGGTCCTGCCAAAATCCATGAAGTCAGCAGAGCTGGCAAGGGTTCATGAAAGATTAGGGAACCACCACTGTGGTTTTAATGAACTGGAGTACATCTAGTGACAATATTATTTCAACAGCCTGGGTGAAAAATTTTGTAAATTATGTTCTGCAAAACATCCAGATCAACAGTGATGGAGTCATGGTTTTAATTTCCACTAGCTGGACACCTGCTTTACCTCTAGGAAAGGATGAGCTGGAAGGTCTTTGTGTGCCTCATGCCATCTATGGGCCCAAGGCCTGGCCTGAGTCGAGGCTAGCCAGCATCTTGAACTGCACAGACAGGAGTGTCCCACTTGGCAGCCACTGAGGACATTCCTTGGCTCATCTGCAGAGCTTAACACCAGAGGCGTTCATGCTGTACTTGGGCCAGAGACTGCAGGACAAGGCAACTTCTCTGCATCTCCTCAGTCCCTTTGCACCCTCCAAACAGCCCAAATTTGCCTTGTGTCCTGGTGCAGACCTGTCACCATGGGGCACAGGGAGGAAAACAGCTCACTCCTACGCTGCTCTGCTGAAACCCCCTGAGACACCAAGGGGACAGACCTGAAGGGGGGAAAAAGTGGCCTGAGAAATTGTACTTTCATTCTGTGTCACTTTGAAGCCACCCCCGGAGGTCTGTCAGCAGCTGACATATGTAGGATAATCTTTATGCTTCTGCCTTCCAGTTCAGGGTTGAAAAGCAGAATACAGAAGGCGTCATCCGCTCCCAGTTGGAGCCTTACGTTCCTCGCTGGGCACAATTGTAGCAAAGCAGGGATTCTGGCCCTAATTTGCCAAAACCGGAGGAGTTTCTGGGTGTCCTGTCCCTTCATGGCACTAGGCAATAGGCAGTGAATCTCATTTATCTTCCAAGAATTTCAGAAAGCCTGGCAACTGCACCGACACCATCTTGCTCCAACTGAGAACTAAGGAATTTTGCCGCAAGATCCGTTCAAAACCCGCTTGAGCTTTCCAAGCCCACTGTTCCCTTGGGGCAGGGGAGGCTTGTGCTGATTAATATTAGAAGAAACTCCCCTGAAAGAATGATAGATCATGGCTTGGTGACTCCAGAATCTTTTCTTGTTTCTTTCTTTGATGGGAGGAGGGGGAACTGGAAACAAAAGGCCTAGGAAGGGGGGAATGGAGGGAGGGGTGTGTTTTGAAATCTGCTTCCTTTTGGCCACGCTTGAACTTCCAAGAGCTTGGTTTTGACTGACATCCCTAGGAAATGGGAGAGAAAACTCCATGCTGAGCCGGCTTTCTGCCCAGCAGAGGAAGGAGGAGGCATCTGGCTCCAAGGAGCTGAAATAAATGCCTTTAATGTGTCTGTCAGCCAGCATCACAGAGGTGCACTTGGGTTTTTCAGCTGGAGCACTCTTTTGCAGCAGGCTTCCAGGGTCTCTTTGGGGCCCATTTACCTGGGTATTGCATCCACCCTCACCTGGATGGCTCCAGGGAGAACAGCAGAGGAAGCCCAGACACAGAGCCAGTGTAAATTCACAGCTAAAAATGAGGGAATGGAGCCACAGTTGCAAAACCTGGCTTTGCCCTTCCTAGCAATCTTGTGGGTTGGTGCTGGTGGGTGTGGCAGAGAACTGGGACTGTCACCCAAAGCATTTTAGGGACATCCAGTTCAAAAATGTGGAGAGGAAGTGTGCTAATAAGGGTATCATCCATGCCATGCAGCTGCCCCCCTGCCTGCCACCCCAGGGGGCGAAACACTGGCCCACATGTGGGGCACATGTCAGAACAGAGCCTCACAGGAAAAAATGGGTAAACAGCTCTGAAAAGGGAGATCTGCTGCTTGTCTTGCATCGAGCTGGAATGGGAAGAGGAAAGGGAATTAGGGAGAAATCAGGGTAAAAGCTGTCAGCATTATCTAAAGCTTGAAAACTGTTGGTGACACTACAGAGGTATTTGTAGGATGGTAATGCCAGGATGGATGCTCAGAACACATGGGAGCATTGCAGTTCTGTCTTCAGAGAAGTTAGGGGGTATCTCCTGGGTTGGTGCTCTTAGAAAAACCACCTTATATTTGTGAGTGGCTCCACAGCATCAAAAACACCTTTTTGCTTTCTAATGCCTCTAACATCCACCCCCTGGACATATTACTGATTTTGAGCTTGCCCATATGGGCAAGCCATGTGCTTATTGGCATTCTCTGTGTTAGATCTCTTGAGCTCTTTACCAACAAGTGGGAGCTTCTAAAAGGCTCTTGCTGTAAGTCTCCAGTTTTCTCTGTCCAAGTACACAAATTTCTCAGCAGAGGACTTTTGAGCCTCCCCCAGCAGAAGTGAAAGCCTGATGCCTTTCACTGCGCCTTGAAACATTTAGCTGTTTACATCAGCTTTTGCTAACTAGATGTTTTTCTTGAAAGGAGGAAGAGAGGAATTTTGGTGTTTCCTTTACCTCTGAATTCTCGGTCCACTAATTGATATTCATCACTAGGTTATAAGAGGTTGGGCAATGGATCTGCCTACCCATGTTTGATGATGTACCCGCTTCTGATCATGACTACTTTTGAAATGCTCACCCTAAGCAATAGGATCTAGCAAGGCATTAACAGAACATGGTCAAATCCTATTAATGAAAAATGAGGGAAAGCCAAGTGTACCAGATCCACTAGGGAACAGGTAAATCCACTAAGGATTAATAAGTGGATTATTAATTATTAATCCAATAAGGATTAATAATCCATAAGTGTAAATGCTACTGCAATTTGGCAGTTGGGATCTTATTCACCTTTCTCAAGCCACAGAGGTGTTTTCTTGGCATTCTCCTGCCAGTGTAGTTTGGCTGAACTTGTATTTTATCATAATAGTCACATGACACATTGTTATGATCACAAGTCACATCAGAGTGGCTTGAGGAAGCCTGTGGTCTCTGTCTGTCACTTGTAACACAAGTTTTCTTTAGCTTAGGGAAAAATTAGTGCCAAATAAAAAGAATGAAGGTGGCTAATGGCACAAGATGTTGAAAATGGCAGTCTCCCTTTGTGCAGATGGCCTGCTGAAGTCCATAACATGGACCAAAGCCTCAGTTATATATTTAAAGCAGTCAGCTGGCATTTCTGCAGCTGTATTGGACTGGAGCAGGTGTCCCTGGACTGACAGTTTCTCTATAAGTTCCTCTTTTCTCCTTGGGCTTATCTTTAAAACATTGCAATCTCTCCAACACTGCTCAGTGCCAGCAAGGAAGAATTGCCTTTGCCGAGGAGGTAAAGGGAATGCAAGTTCAGCCAGCCTCCAGCCAAGAGCCACAGAGAGCAAAACTGACTCTGCCACGCTCCTGGGGAGCGGTGTGTGAGCTTTCTGCAGAGCTTGCCCCTCTGCAGGCAAGAGCCTTCAACCAGAACCAACCGTGCTACATTCCAGGCATGTCTCTAGTTCTTCACACTGCCTGTGATGAATAGAGAGCCTGGGGAAACCCACAAGGCTTTAGCTCCCCATGTTTTAGCTCTCCCAGCCCTCTGAAATCCTGCCCTCACTGTTGAGAGACAGTAAGCTTGCACGCGTCCAGACGAGGACTCTACAATGATAGATAACACCAATAAAGCCCTGAGCTGTTCTGGGGAGGGAAGGGTGATTTATCCCCAGCTGGATGGCTGGGCTGAGCAGAGCGGAGAGCGGAAATCCTACGGGAGCTGCGGGGCACACATCAAACCGCGTGTCACAGCGTCCGCGACACCCGGGGCGCCAGTTCAAAGCTGTCACGTGCTGCGGCTGGAGACTTAAGGTGATGCCAAGCTAATGAGCAAACGAAGCAATAAATAACCCCGGTGATCATTACGCTCCCCTCCTTGGAGCTCGCCTGCTCCAGCCCTGGTGAGCCAGTGCTTCTCACACCCAATTACTCATGCTGAAGCCCCTCAAACGGAGCCCAGAGCAGGCTCAGCAAACCATTCATCTTTGCAGAGTGGAGTCCTTTCAAGTTTCTCTGCGGCAGCCGCTCTGTTTATTGTTAAGATGAGCACACAGTTTACACGAACTGTTCTTATTTATCTTCGACTTTTACCTTTTAGGTCATTTCTTTGCACATCCGCACTTTCCAAGTTTTGACCAAACTTTATTTATGTCCTAGAATTTGCTGTCTGAAACTCTGCAGCTCCCAGTGATGGAAAGGTGAGCTGAGCTCCTGACCAGGACCTTTTCTCTTAGAGAACTGAAGTCCCCGAGGCAAATCACTCCTCTGGACAGAGATTTAGGAAGCTGCCGAAGGGAGGGGATGGGTGGGTTGTGTGTCAGGAGGAGGTGCTCAGATAAGTGCTAACAGCTGAGTTTTGCGTGACTTTGGGCTGAGGCCAAACATGCAGCCACACTGGGAGAGAGGATGGATAAGAACATGGTTTAAGCATGATGGCACTCTGGGAATTGTTTGGCTGTAGTGTTTGCTTTGCAGACTGCTAAGATGCCTGAGGAGAGAACAGACCTAGGTATTGTCCCCAGTGGGCTCCACGTGTTGACCACTGCTGCATGTAGTTATAATCTTTCCCAAATCCAGGTCTTCCTCAGCAGTTACTACAGTCACTGCTCCCCTGCCTGCAGTGACCTTCCATGCCTTGCTGCCTCCTCTCTGCCACCAGCTTCACCCCAAGCCTTGATCAGGGCACAAACTCTATTGCTTTACAGATGAGCCCTGTAACAGTGACATAGAGGCAGGAGAGTCTTTCCATACTTTAGTCATGATGTATCCAAATAGTGAAGAGCTAGATTTGGATTCTCTCCAGAGCCAGCGAATGAAATATCTTTTATAATATCATTGTTTATGGTCAAAGGGCATAACTAGGGTGGGGTGTGAACAGACCAGTTTACAAGAGCAGGATATCTGCCTGGTGTGTGTTCACACAGGAGGACAACATGCTAACACACAGGCTAAGGAAGGAGCACTGAGAGAAGATAACCTCTTCAGCAAATTAATCACTTGGAAACACAGGACAAAGTGTGTATTTCATTAGAGCTATCTAACTCACTCTGAGACCTTGAGGCAAAGAGCCAGACTCAACATGGCAGAGCTGCTGGTACCATAACCTCTCCAGAGGGCTTGGAAGCAGCAGTGGCTGGAGGGATGATGCTGGGTTGGCCATGGGCTCTGTGTGTGCCTCCAGGCCTCTGTGTCCCTTGTCTGTAGCTGTGGGAGGCTGAGGGCAAAGGGGCCTTGTCCCAACCCCCTGCAGCTGCAGGACATGGAGCCGCAGACCTGCTGCTGGCTGGCACATCACACAGTGCAGGAAGAGCCCAGGAGGAACCACTGCCCTGCACAGCCAGTTTGGTCTTTCTGTTTCAAAGACACATCACCTAAGCAAAAAGTCACACCTGTAAATAAATCTCATTCCAGGGGTTAATAACTTCCACAATGATGAAAATAGAAGGAATTTTTTCTAATTGCATATTCCTTTACACTGTTGCTTTTTCTGGCCTGGCCAGTAAAGTAACTCCGATTTTTTTTTCTAGTTCTTTCTACTCATGATCTCTGAATTTTCTTTCTAGCTCTGTCACCAGTGTTATCACTTACATTAGCCAGTGCCTGGTTTTGCCTTGGCTCTTTGACCCATGAAATAGTAAAAGAGCCTTTGCATCTCACATGTCCAATCATTACAATGCCAGTGGAGTACTGTGGGCACTCTACATGAGTGGTACTAAAGAAATGGGATGCCTTCACAGCATCAAGAATATTTTCTCACCTGCAAGGTCAGCATGCAGGTGTTTCAGTCCAGAGTTATGACATTACAAAACAGCTCAAGAATATGCACAAGCAAATTCTGCTTGGTGTTACACTCACACAGCCCAGAAGAACCACTCAGGTTCTTCACAAGGCAGATGGAGCTAGGCCCACTCAAAAAGGAAGAGTATCCTAATTTCTGGGGCCTGATGGTGTAAGAATGGCCTTCCAGCCCAAGAAGCTACAGCAAACCCTTAAAGGAAAGAACTGCAGTAACAGGAGAGCTTGTATTTTCTTGAGAGGCTTTGCTGACCTGGAGAGTTAGCAAATATAGCCTGGTTGTGTTCATGTCTTTCTTCCTTTCCCCTAGGGAGCAGAAAGGGTTAAAAAACTCTGTGATATAGGTCTGTGTTCACATTGAATCTACACCCATCATATATATATTGGCTTTTGAGGAGGGGGGCTTGGTTTGCACATGTCACTGGCCATAACTCAGACTTTTATTATAATTGTGACCATATGGTTAATGGGACCTAATAAACCACTGTTGACCTGGACACTGTGTGCACAAATCCCTTGCTCTCTTTGCCTTTTTCCTTGCTTGTCTGGGTGCACTATGCCAAGCAGCTACAGTTTAGTGACTCTAAAATGCCAGTTTTAGTGGTCCAGCAACTAGTTAGTTTAGAAAGAATAAAACATTATACTCTTGCCTGACAGACACAGAGACCAACTTTTCCCAGGTGACAGGGCAGCTGCTCAATGCACAGCAGTGTCTGGATGAAGGCTGGAACAGAGGACATGATGGGGACATCAGGCAGGCCCGAACACCAGAGGCCCTGGGCATGCTCCAGTGATTGCTGTGGAATTAAATCCATGCTTCTCCTGGTGCAAAGAGAGGAATGTTTAGCCAAGAATTTCAAAGAAATCTTGCATTCTGGTTTTGGCAGAAACAAAGGCTTCCACTTAATGGAAATTAGAACTGGGGGAAAAAAGCTATTAAATCCTATCTCCAACTTTTCTCTGGGAACCCACTGAAGGACTGATCCAGGCCATGTCTTCTTCAACTCCTTTTATAATCTAGTTTTAAAATTATCTAAATGATGGGCAGGTGACCTCAGCTTTGGAAGGAAATTTATTTTTGATCAGTCATGCTATCATCTCTCCCACCTTTAATAATGCTGCCTTGTCACCTGTCTTTTCCTGACTCTCCTGATCAACCCTCTCCATCCCTAAAGGGGTATTGCAAACTTTCCACAGGCACAACTGGACATCTGCTCAGCAGTATTGTTACCTGAGCTGGGCTGCTTCTGGGGCTTTATATATAGCCCTTTACAAGACCTCACCATCCAGAGATTCCCCCAAGCTTGATTTCACTGCTTTGCTCCCAGGAATGCTGCTGCTGCTGCTGATTTTACAGGTGGGGGCCCAGGACAAGAAATTCCTTCGCTTTCCTGGAGAGCTGAACATATGTGCCTTGGAGGAATGAGTGATCTTGAAGCTATAGGTACTGAGGCATGTGGCCGACACATCAGGCTGAGTCAGGGTAGAAGTTTTGGTTCTTTCTTTTGATCTTGAGCTGAAACTTAATGTTTCTATTATTTGATTGGTGTTTTTGTGATTACATTCACCTGCCAATAATGATACCCAGGCACACTTGTAGGTGGGGTGCTGCTGAAATTAAACTCTCTTTCCTCCCTAAAAAGACTGTGTAAACACCAATATCAGCTCCTTGTATCACGTGTAGAGATGAGGGCTCCTGGTGCTGTATGACCCTTTTTGAGCCGTTCAGAAGAGACACAGAGGAAACCTATGCTGTTCTGCTGTTCTGTCCACGTCTCCTCTCCTCTCCTCTCCTCTCCTCTCCTCTCCTCTCCTCTCCTCTCCTCTCCTCTCCTCTCCTCTCCTCTCCTCTCCTCTCCTCTCCTCTCCTCTCCTCTCCTCTCCTCTCCTCTCCTCTCATTTTTTTAAAATAAGTTCACTCGCTGTTTGGAAAATGTCATATTTTTGCCACATTATGCACTTAGAGCTGTTTCTTCTGACCACATATAGTTCACATGGCTTCATTTAGGACCTGATCTGAAGGCTGGTGGTCACAGCTGGAGTCATTATGCTGTCTTTGATGGCTTTTGAAGCAGCCTGAGTAGATTTTGGTACATCTTCAATCATGTTGGGTAGGTATACACTGTTGGTCTTCCCAGACCTCTGTCTATTCTGAAACTGGAATGGTATTTTCCTAACCAGTGGCAGCCTTGGGCCTTAGATAGCCATATGAAGTATCAGAGATAGATGGACATATAGTGAACCAGAAACATAAAAGGATATGTTTAAAAATGTAAAAGCCAATGATCTGCATGATGGTTTGGCCTTGAACAGGTGAGATATGAGAGGTGAAAACCATGTCAAGAATAACTTGACCCCAGAATGGAGCCAGCCCTGGGACATCTCACCCTCCATTCCATCTTATCCCACTCTTCACACAAAAAACAGCCTTCCCACCCCTTCCCGTGGCAGCCTCCTCTAGCACCACCCTGCCCATTGCTGCAACCACACAAGTTCTGTCTGGCTGAGAATCCATGGCTCTGGTTGGAGATCATGGTGGGGGCACTGATTCTTTCCCAGCAAGTCCCCACAGGTCAGGTGCAGTGACTGATATGAAAAAGCAGCCTCTGAGAGGGCAGCACCATATTTTCCTGTGTTGGACACCTTTTACGCTATTCCTCAGCAAAAGCAGCCAAGCACAGGTCTGCCCAGGGGTGCAGACAGTAGCATCCACAGCTTGGAAAGTCTCACTTCAAGCAGAAGCCTTGCCAGGCAGCGTCAGCAAGCGAGGCAAGGGCCAGGCAATGACTGGGCAGCTTTAGGGAGTGCCTGGGGCAACAGGGGCACCTTTACTGCCATTGCCATATACTGTGCACAGACAGGGAGCATCCAGCTCCACGTGCATCTGTCCAACAAGCCCTTGCTTGAAAACTAGTCTGAGCAGAGCCCAGAGTGGAGCAGCACGCACGGAGGCACAGCAGGATTTCAGCAGCAAAGCGCCGTCTGTCTAGCGTCGTTTTGTCCTAAGGTAGGGTGTCACGCCTCACCCTGCAAACAGAATGAGTATTACTCCTCTGAGATGATTTCAGCCATGCCAGAGGCTGCCAGTCACACAGGGAACAGTCCTTCAGAGCAACTCCTAACAGACAGATGACATGCCAAATGCCTCGGCCCGCAGGAGGGGAAGCGGCAGGGCTCCCGACCCCCCTCGGGAGGAGTGTGCCCAGAGGAGCAGGAGGCATGTGGTCTTCACTCCGAAAATGCTGGCAATGTTTACAAAGTCAGACATGTCAGCACAGTTACAGTCAGCAAAGTGAGTGCAAAACTGGCCGTGTTACTTCCCAGATCTGAGGGATACGAGGCAAAAACACACAGATGGTCGGCCACTTTCCATAATGAAACACGTCTTTATTGTCCCGAGGAAGCTGCATTTCACAACCTAAGCACTGAGGCTTGCTTCTTTTTTTATATATTTTATTTTCTCTGCAAACTGTGGGCAGTTTTGCCCCGTCCTTAAATCAAAAATTGTGGACGATAAAGACGTGTTTCATTACTGAGAGCTGGCCAAGCATCTGTGTGCAATGGACTTCATTTTCTTCTGTGGGTTACTGGCACAAACATTCCCAGACAAAGCCAGAGAGGAAACTGAAGAGAATGCAGGGGTCTGAGTGCTCCCAAACTTGGGGAGAGTTCAGATTTTGTGGCTACTTCTTTCTGGTAATGCCCAGCAGCCATATCCTGAATTATAAATGAAGTAGGGAAGTTTAGGCACAGACTGGCTTTGTCAGACTTGAAATACTTGGGTGCCCATGCTGTTTCTTCCCAGAAGAAACACAAGCTCACAAGAAGTAGATTCTGTCCTTCAAGGGATGACTAAATTTGTGCAAGTCAGCCTTGAGAAGCCTATCTAGAAAACACATTATGCTAGTGATCCCACAGCCTTTGTTTTGCTTGCCTTTATTTCTGTCCTCACTGGTAGGATTGCAGCCCTTACCTTTGTCTGGATTCATGACCCTGGCAGGGCTTGTGAGCACATCTTGTGGGAACATCTTCCCATAAGCTGGGCCTGAGCTCCTCCTCACCAGCAAGGAGGGGATGTGGTGTGATGTTCAGTCCCCATGACTGCCATTTGTGAGGCTCTAGGAGCCCGCTAGGATCCTGCCTGTCCAGCAGAAATGATGCTGACCTGTTCTGATTTACACTCCTGACAGAATATTTAACAAATGCAATACTTTAAAGCATTACTGTATTCACCTTGGGTCGGAATCCATTCAGAGACACAGTACAAAGCATATGGTTGTGATGACAGCTCTGGGACCAGGATCTATTTGTCCCCAGTGCAATGGGGTTATTTCTGCAAGCACATATTTTGTGAGAAGTAGTTGGTTTTAATGATGTTTAAACAGCCCCCCCAGCTCTCTTTCACAGAAAAGAAAGAAAAACTAAGAAATAAAAAATAGAGGAAGAAGAAAAGGAGAGGTCCCCAAGAAAAAGACAAGTCATTTGTACCACAAATAAAAGTGTGAGGGTCTTGACCAAGCACCTGAATAATTAGAAGCATCAGAAGTTTTTAAAAGCTTCCCTATCTGCATAATTTGTACTGGTCTGTGGTGGGTTCCCAAAGACAATGAAGTCCGGGAGGGGAGCAGCCAAATGGGATTCTTGAGAGCTATGATTTTTGCTGTAGACTTGCTGAGGGAGCCAGGAATGTGCAAGGATATTTGCTTTGCCATGCTGTGACATGGACATGGGGTTCAGGCTGCTTGCTTGATGAGGCTGAATTGTTTCATATATGTGGGGACAGTTTTACGCTGGAGGTAGACCCCAGAACTAATTAGGCTGGCTTAATTTCTCCTTGCTCATAGCCCAGGTCTTGATCCTAATTTACTTGGTCCTGGTTTCAAAATCTGCTTTATCTTAGAGTTAGGAGCCAGCCAGCACACCAATGCCAATTCAATCCAACTCATACTGCATGAGCAAAGGGTAATAAGACACATTCCCATGCTGTGTCACCACAGCATGACTCCCTCTGCATGAGGTCTCTCTCTCAGTGCTCAAAATGCAACTTTTAATGGACAATTCAGGGATAATGTTGTTTAACCTACACAATTAAAATCAAAGACAACTGAGTCACTAGAAACTAGGTACTAAGCACTTTTACTGGGTTATTGGAAACCTCCCCTAGATATGGCAAATGCATACAAAAAAAAAAAAAAAAAAGAACATGCATGTTCTAAATCTATATAACTCATCTTCTCTGCCATTTAAATTTCACCTTTAGCTTCTTAAATTGCAAGGATAACCAAGGAAATTAACTTGCAAGTCCCTTGACTGTCCTTGCTTAAAGCATATGGCTTTCAGGGAACCTGACCTTCCTAGAGTCTTCGGGTTCTTCTCCTTAGGAGGTGTTTGAGAAAGAAAAAACCTTGTGTGAATTCACCATCCTGTTGACAGTTTTGTTAAAAGTCCTATTAATTTCTGGGGGCCAATTTGAAGAGTAGCTGGTGTCTTGGCTGGGCACAATGCAGAGCTGAAACTGCGCTAAAATGCTCTGGTTGCCCTTTGGAGGAGCTGAACACAGGAGGGATAAAAAGCCTGGACTCCTGGGTTGGCCTGGCCGGGCTAGATGGTATATGGCATTGAAGAATGAAGCAGCAAAAAGTTATAATGCAGCTGAGCATCAATCTGTGTAAGAGGGACAGCCTGTGATCTCATTGAAGTGGTTATACCACCTGGGAAGTAAAACAAGAAAGAAAAACATGCTCTCAGTTTACTTCTGTGCTGTTGTCCTCCGTCCCACCTTTTGCTGCATGATAAGATGTCCATATGGCAGTGCATGGACTGTTGTTTGCAGACTGCACCCATGCTTCCCTCCCAGGTATTAGGCTGCAGGGTGGGCCAAGAACTGGCCAGATTGGTGGCCAGAGCCCACCATGGTCACACAGCAGGTGCATAAGGCTCTGCTGTCAATTATTCTCTGCTGCTGAGTAGGACAGAAGACCACAGCTGTATGTGCACACGATGGGACACAAATTGCTGTGCAGCCACCATGGGGCACAGAGTGACGTCTTGTGACATGCCACTTCTTAAGCTATACTGCAAAGGTGGCTGTAACCTACAGCTAGAGCCAGGAAAAACACTTGGTTCTCGCTGCAGATTGTCTATGCTCTTTCGTCTTACAAACATGTAAACTCTAGTGTGAAAAAAACAATTCTGCTTGCTTGGACCAACAGCTTCCAATTTGTCAGAGCTTGCTGGGAGAACTAGCGGAGTTCAAGAAACAGCCCATGATTAGCAACGTGGCATTATCTGTATCCACAGCTTGACATTCCCTTTCTTGTCACAGTCAGAAGCTCAGAGTGTCATGGAGAGAAGCTGGGGTAGAAAAAGTTGTTGAAAAATGGTCTTCCTCTGAAGTTCTAAGCAGACAGAGTGTTCCTGAGTGAAAACCATAAAGAAAGCCCTTTTTCCACTGGTAAGCTGACAATCAAGCATGCTGAGAGTCAAGCCTTTTGTGGATGATTCATGGCTCTAGGGTCACATAGGTTGGAGCTTCTCATCTGAAGAGGATTAGATGTTTCCAAGGAAGCACAGTTCTTCAGTGCCTTCAGCATATCCTTGAAGTTTTTAGAGCCTCAGACCTGCTTAAGACCTCCCTCATTACTCTGTCTCATCACATGAGAAGTCCATCACAGCTTTGGCAGAAGGTATGGAGGGTGTGTGGTGTGGGGCACATGAAAGGAAATCCTTTGAAGGGTGCTAGTTCCTTCCAATAAATCCAAATACATCTGGGTGCAGGGGAAGCCAGGCCAGCTCCTGGGAGTCTCCTTGGTGTCCAGATAATATGTTCATCCATCTGATAGTCTGTCAACAGAGCATGCTCCCCACCTGGAGCTCTCTATGTGCCTCATGCTTTGCTGCACAAGTGCACCTTCCACTCTGCTCACTGCAAACCAGCACAAACATCTGTTTGAGTGGGGAGGACTGGCTGCAAGGCACATCCATGTGATGACAACTCAGGGAAAGACAAACCTTCTGTGGGTAACACACACAAGGCTGGCTGCCTCACTGATGAGAACAGGCTCTCATCAGATGGCCAGGAACAGAGCTGGAGCAGGCTCCATTGGCCCTTGTTTGCCTCCTTCCAAACTCTCTCCTTCTGCTCCTCTCCCCTTTCCAACATCAAACACTTCTCTCCTAGCAAGGTGTTTTCTGATGCCTTGCATTAAGTTCGCAGTGTAAAATTAGAATGTACTGGGCCACTACAGGGTGCTGAGGTTGTTAAGGCTGCATGTGCGCATGTGTGTGTACGTGTGTGTTTAATGCAGGGCTTTACAAAACTATCAAGCACTCTTTAAAGTACCATAAAATTTAATGCTCAGTAGGGAAGCCTAAACAAATGAAGCTGCACCATAAAATGTTTAGTGTTTCTATTGCTTTCACTTTGAACATGAAGACTTACTGCAAATCATAAGAGAGATTTCTCTGTTATTTTCTCTTTCTTATATTTTCTCCCTTTGCCTTCTTTTCTCCTGGATTCCCTATTCCCTGAGAATTTAGCATGAGTTTTGTACAGGAATATCTCTTTTGCCTTGTTTGCTTGATTCTAAAAATTTGTGTGCCACTGAAAGGAGCTGCCTGTTCTGTCATTGTTCCTTGGCAAACATATAACTGAGACTAAAATAAAAAAGCACTACTCTTTCATTTACCCTAAAAGTCACTACATTTAATGATCTTATTTAGCATGTCAAGAGGCTGCCAGAAGTGCTTTGTGCAACTCTTATCCTAATCCACTGAGATTTTGTCTGCTTTTGTTGTGACTTCAAACACAGATCTCAAAGCACAATCAGTAGAGAGCCAAAGTGTGCCCTGAGGTCTCCTGAGGCACAGGTAATGGGCATATTTGGCACAATGAAGACATCCAAGTGGCATATTCTTGTTATTGTCAATGAACTCAACCACTGTGTGGTTCCCACCTGAGCTGCACATCTCTCACACCCTCTCTCTAAAGTAAGGCAGGGCATGAGCAGGTGGGGTGTCCTTCTTGCTGCTGTGGGAGCACATCTCAGCTAACACTTATGGAGCAATATACTCAACTTCTGGTGAATAAAATTAGGCAGTAAATTGCTACTTTCAGAGGCAATGGGGATTAGATATAACCTGTATCCCAGTTGAACAGTACCAGATTATTCTCCTCATGGTCCTCACTTGTCATCCAATGATGATGATATTTGCTGCCTTCTGGCATAAAACTTTCAGCTCACTAATTATGGTTTGTGATATTTGGCTTCTCGGGACTGAGTTGCAGGATGAGTTTGGAAGGAAAGAACAGGACAGGCTTCTAGTTGGCATGGCTGTGTTTCCACCAACAGGCAATGGAAGGATGAAAAAAAGGCAATAAAGACTGTGAGGTGTTGTCTCCTCCTCTTCTGGATTATGCCACAATACTATGTAAATGTATGGTTTCAATTCTGTCCATACTATGCTCCCTCTGGAGAGAAGATGTAGCCAGTTGCCTTTGTTCAAATAATTTTTCCATGTGGAAGGCTTCAGATTGTCCAGGAAACTGAATGGCTTCTCTCTTTCTAGACCTGAAAGAAGCCATAGGTCATGGTCTTTCCTATTAATTCAGCCATGTAGTTCTCTCTCAACAAGGGAACATTGCAAGGTCACAGCCTTTTGTCCTGACTGGAACCCAGGAAGGTAGGGATTAAATCTTGGGCATATGCTAACACTCCTGAATTTGGACACAAGTGGAAAGACCTCTTCTGTTTTCTAGTTTACCTTCCATCTGCCCTGGGGCCTGAACTTAACTGCAGGTTTCAGCATGAGAAGAGGCATGAAGTTCCAATGTGCACATCTGGAATTAAGAGCTGAAAATTGGGCTCGGTGCTGATAACGCTTTATTGACAGGAGATGAAAGTCTTGATTCCAATAACTTTCTGAGCTCCAGTTCCCACTGCTTTACGAGGTGTTACACACTTTGGTACCTTTGAGAGAGAGTTTGCTTCCCCTCCTTCTCTCCCACATCTTTATTGCTTCTGTTCCACAGACTCGAGTCATTAAAGTCTGAAATGCTTCAGCCCGAGAGGGTACGGAAACCTCCTTTTCCTGAGCCACAGTAAGGAAATGTCAGCAACCAGCTTATCTGAGAGGGATGGACATGAGAGACCCTGAGGCCAGAGTGCTCCCAGGCTCCCAGCGTCAGTCAGGGGCAGAGCTCAGCACTAAAGGCTCAGGCCAAACACCATTTGCAAAGAAGGCAGGCACCTACCATCCACACTCAGTTCAGCTTCCTTCCTCTGCCTGATGCATGGCAACAGCACAGGAACTCCTGCGCTTCCCAAAGAGGGCTCACAGTGTGTGTGGGTGTCAAGGTGCAGGGTAATGTCAAAGCAAAAGCAGAGGAGGGAAAGGTAAATCAAATGCTGCAGGAGGCATGGTGTGACTGCCATTCCCACATGTTCCTACACCAGCAACACAGGGCAGAAGGCAGGACTTGTACCTGGGACCTTACCCAGCCTCAAGAAGCAGATTGATCTCAGAAGGCTTCAAGTCAGAGGGATGCCAGGTGCTTCCATCAAACCTGTCTAATAAAGCCCAGGTCATCTACATCCTCGGGACTTTGGAAAACGAAGACAGTGTCTGTATTCTTGTTTCCCTTTGAGCTGACCCAAGTTACCATTCCTCTCCGTGCTTTAGTCGTTCACTGAGAGGCTTCCTCCAGCCTGTCTTGGGCTACTTGGTCATTTACGACTCACTCCTACTGCCGGAAACAAGATCTAATCAGAGTCAGCTGTTGTAAGGGACCCCAGACCCTAAATCAGTTCTGCATTAGCAGCAAAGGCTCCATGAAGCAAAAGTCAAAGGCTGCAGGCCATTATAATTACAACTGTCAAAATATAGCATTGCTCAAATTGGGAAATATTTTATAAAGGTTTTTTTTGTCCGTGTGCTCAGAAAATCTCTCCTTGCCTACAGAAAGGGTTCTGTGTTTGTATTTTTTCTTCCTTGTATTAATTTATTTTCTAACAAATACTAGCTCTCCTTAAAATTTTTGCCTGTGGATTTATAGATAATTTCCAATTTTCTTTAGAAAGGAAAATGTCTGAACAATTGAAGTTTGGGCTTTTCAGCCAAAAATAAGGCATTTTTTCTGAAGTAAAAATTGCAGTAGGAACTTTCATGAACTATCAAAAGTAACTCTTCACATTTTAGAGTCAATTTTTTCTGTTACTCATCATCAAACTTGCTGTAAGGGCATCATGGAATCTGTAGTCTCATCCCAGAATAGAGCTGAGCATGGACAGGAAGAGCTCTCACTGCAGCTCCCAGTATGTAAGGCAACATATACATAAGCCAGAAAATGATAAATGTTTTCAATGCTAACAATTCAGATGAATTTTTTACATTTTTAATGTTAAAATCACCCCAAATTTTTAGCTCAGCTGTAACTGCAGTTCTGTGATGGCAGTGTTAAGGCTCCTGTAGTTACTGCAGGCAGTCTGTTCCTCCTGCAAGAAGCTGCTGCAGTATTTATCACAGGTTGTAACTAGTGTTAAGTAACAGCTGTCCCTAAGGGTGAGTAAAGAAGCCTGTGATCCAGAAGCCTTGTTCATTTGCTGTCTCTCACTCATCTCCTTTTTCTTATTGTGACTCTACATTGATCCAAACTGTGTAGAAGGAAACTGTGACTGAAGCCACAAGGTTCCTCTGGGCTTCCCCTTTACTGCTGAGCCTCTTGTCCTATATAATACCCATCCATCACCCTTCATAGACCATCACTCCTGAAGCCTACAGGAAAGGAGGCATTTTAAAGTGGCCAAAAATCTCCATTTTCCTGGCTGGATTCAGGAATGAGAACCCTTTGTCAGTTTGGTGGGATGCTGCTTATCTGCAGGCCTCCCCTATCTGACTTGAATATCCATTTTATCTTTGGTGATTTCTTCTCCCTGTAGAAGAAAGGAAGAATTAAGCCTTCAGCAAGCTAACCTCTTTCTCCAAGCCTTGCAGAAGTCCAAGGCCCCTCAATAGCTGCAGGCTGCTCATATGCATTCTCATGAGGTCAAGTCCAACAGTGCAAGACTGCCACAAAAACCTTCTTGGGGAAGGTTTCCCCTTCTTAGAAGGTACAAGGTTTCTTCCCAGTTAACACTGTCCTGATGCATTCAGGCAATAGATGTCAGGTCTTTGCTTCTCCTAATCCTTTCTGAAAGATTTGGGTTCCTCCAGATTTACATCAAATATCAAAGAACAGCTCAAAATCTGGAAAGGTCCTGAGTACTCTCTTGAAAAGATCCCCAGAGAGCCTGCGAGTGGAATCCTTTCCTTGCCTTCACAGATTTTATTTTATGTTTATAGGAAGCCTTTTGCTCTTTGCTGGACCTGAATTGTCTCTAGTCTGTCAGCCACATGGTGCAGATGTCAGCATCTCCTTCGCTGCCAGCATTCTCCCAGTCATTATTCCCAAAACCTGATCTCCTTGTCTGAGCCTCCATGTGTTAAGGAACCCTTTGGGACTACATGATTATTTCCTTCTGCTTGCTGTGTATCCCCTGACGGCTAGTCTGGTGAAAGCCAAGTTTTGACCACAGTCTTAGAACCAGTTCATCACGAAGGGAGAAGTGCCATTACTTGGAGTTGCAGTCCTTTTCACTAAACACATCTTGTCACCAGCCTCCAGAAAAGCACAACCAAAAAATAAAATAAAATAATAAAAAAAAAACAGACCCCAAAACACAAACAGAAAACACTAAACAACAACAAACCCCAAACAAACAACAAAAAAACCAGAGAAAGGTGGTAACTTTTGAATTTCTTCACACTGTGGAAAGGGCATCTATTTAATTTCTGTTCCAAATTACTTTTAAATTTGAATAAGAAAAAATAACAATGAGGACAAAACCCCAAAATTAGAGAGTGTGTAAGGTATGAGTATGTATTAAACTGGGGTCTCCTGACTGAGTCCCCTGGCTTCCCACCAGGTAAATCACCTACAGACCCTGCTACGAAATGTTGTGTCCTCCATCGCCTGAAAAGAGAAGCCTGAGGGAACATAGGACAAGGGCTTAAACAACAATGGTTGGCCTGGGTTAGTCACCAAATCTTCCATTACTGGAATGGAAGACACTTAGAAAAAAAAAAGCTAGTGACAGGATCAAAACACCAAGAGGTATTTCTTCATCCAGCCTAGAGTTATGCCATGGAATTCTTTGTCACAGGATGTTTGGATATAAATAATGTACTTACTGGAGGCTAAATTAAAGGGGAAAATAATTTAGAGCTATTAAACACAAGGATATTAAATTGCTGGAAGTCTGGAAATATGTCCTTGAAATCTGCCTTGTTTGTCCTCTCCTTAGCATCCAATATTGCAGGTCTCAGAGAGCCTTGCAATAGATGAACCTTTGGTCAGCTGCTGTGTTGAAGGACCATACAGTCCTGTGTATGTTTAGATGGTTTGCATTTCAGGCCATATTGCTCCTTTAGAGGGCCTTACTACTATCCAAAGCTTATTACTTTTTCCTTCCCTTGCCAGTCCTGGCTTTCCACTGGCTAATGAGGGAGCAACAGATACCTGTGTGTCTGCCCTGATGGCCAACAGAAGATGTTAAGGCTTTCCCATCATAATCCTCTGAGGTGAAAGTGAGGGGTAAAAAGTCAAGCATGCTGCACCTCTGCCACAGCTGTCTGCGATCTCTTGCTCCCCTCTGACAGATGGGAAATACCCTGAAGCAAAATTGAGAGGAGCCCTGTTTATTTTGGGACTGCAGATTACTGTCAAACATGGAGAGACAATTATTTCCATTGTGGAAAATGTGGTATTAGTGAATGAGCAGTTCCCTCCACCTCGCCTTTGTGTTTTGCTTTTCTCTAAGGAAGGTTTCCTTTCTTTTTTGCAGTGCAGGCTTGAATTAAGTGGGCAGAAAAGAATTTAAATACAAATATTTGTAAACTAAGTGGCTTTCCCGGACAAAGTAGATCCAGATGACAGTCTGCTGGCTGCAGCACCTCGGTGCCTGTCATGCCATTGCCCCTTTGTTTGGCAGCTCGGTGCCAGAGGAGGCATCCCAAGGGGCACTGCTGGGGGACAGCAGTGGGAGAGACCAGTGGGAGTATGCCCAGTGGTAGGGTGGGGGAGACTGAGCATTTTTGGCTGCTGTCAGTCTTACACAAGTTGTATTACAAGTGCCAGACTGCCAGGCCTGAAGGCCGTGAGGACTGTGGTAGAGCTGATGACAGAGAATTTGAAGGTGCAGAAGATACTACAAAGATGCAGAGGAAGACCTTATTCTTGTCTGATTGGTTTGTCAGGGGTCAAATAGACCCTTGCAATAGTGCAGCAAAATGGATGGGCAGCTTCTGAGGCAGTATGAACTCTAGACAGCTCTCATAGTTCATCACGTCATGAGAGCAGAACAAGGTTTTTCTTGTGTAATCTTTTCTTGCCAGGAAAAGAAAAAAAAATGTTTGCCATATCCTAAACCATCTGAGGGATTTGGTAACAGCTGTATTAGGAGAAGTTTCTCATATCTCAGAAGGTCAAAACTGAGGTGGGTATGCTCTCTTGAGAATGGCCAGAAGCTAAAGCCTTCTCTGGGACCGTAAGTGATCCAGACTCCTTGCTCAGAGTATGTCTAAGAAGTCCCCACCTTCATCCAAACCTTGATGAATGGATACTTGTGTTTGCATTGTTTTTCATGGAAAAGCTACAAACAAGTTCTAATCCATCCTGAATAGAACACCAAAGAAAAATATTGGAAGCACAGGATGGAAAATGCACTTTTTGCCCATCAGTATGAATTATTGTCCCAAGATTGTACTCGCTAACAGAATTTCTGCCTCATGTTGCTCAGCTCCCACAGCTCACCCCTGTAGTCAGGGCTCTGACCAGTGTAGGTTTGTAGGGCAGCCTTACACTCTTCAGCTGCTGCTGAGCTGCATGTGCCAAATGCCAGGAAAGGGCCAGGTTCAGCACTGCTACCTGTTATTTTTAATTCTTAATAGTGTCCTTGTTACTTCCCATTGTTCATTTTGGGGGGGGGGGAACTGTACTGCCAAGGTCTGTTGACTTGTTCTGGCTTTTTCTGCAAAGGCCTGAAATGTCTTTTTCTCTATTCGTTCTCCAAAATAAAGCATCTCTGCAAATGGCACATACTAGATTTTCACCCTCCCTGTGTGTTAACCACAAATGTCTGACTTCTGACAGTTTCTCTACTGTTAACTTGGTCTTTCTGCAGTGGCTGCTCAAACTCTCTTGCCTGTCTGTACAGCCGTGGCAGGACTTGATGGGAAGGAAGGCAAACTCCTGGTACAGAATACCTGCATGGAGCAGCCCTCCAGGTCATCAGGATGGCCATTCCCATTGACAGGGAGGCTGATGCTAGACCCTCTCCCCCAGTCCTCATGAAATATATCTCACATTAAATCGCCCATCACATTACTGAAGGGGGCACTGATGTATTTGATTAGTAAGGAAGCGCTGAAGGAACCCATCTGTCTTAGCATTTGGACGGATATTTATCTCTTTCATGGGTTTCTTTTGTCCAAAGGAATCATTTACTCTGATGTGAAATAATGCAAGATCTGGTCTCTTTGGGGATTCCAGCAGGAAGCTATCCTCCCTAAGCCTCATTTTAATCTCCTGTTGTCGTAAATCAGGAATAACCGCAAGAAAGTCAGTAAAATTAAGCTTGTGAAAACTGATGTACAAAACTCGAGGGCTCTGATCTCCACCAGCAATGGAAATGAACTCACTCCCTGAATCTCTTCTGCGTCTGGACGCAAATGTTTCTGGTATTTCAAGACACTCAGATACAGCTCTGAACATTGTATGTTTGAGTACCGTGCCCAGGCTTTGGAAAGTGGCTCCTCATATGATTTTACTGACCAGGTAGAAGGGAGCATTAGAACTTCTAGGGAAAAAATCTCCTCCTGGGGCAAGCTCAGGCTAGATCAATACAAATAAGAAATCCTGGTTGTCCAGAAGTGCTTTCAAACCTACTCTTATCCCAGATAAGCTGCTGCCACACACTTTCTGATCACATCAATTAAAATGATGGGTATAGATCAGATTGAAAAAGGAAATCTAAAAGAATATTCCTGTGATATCAGAGCAGCCTGTTTCTAAAACTTGTGTGACTACAGGACTTCCAGGAAACAATTCTTTTTCTTTTGTTCTACTTACCCAGCAGATAAAGTCAGGAAAAATATTTTTACTATTTCTTTTCTTTCAAATGGCTAAAATCTGACCTTAGTTCCTTTCCTGATTCAGATAAATGGGATGGATTCTGATTAAAAGCCTTGTTTAATTGAAACTGCAAAAATAAGAAAATGTTTTAAGATTTTGCCATGCTGAAAATATGAGTTTAAGGATAGATTTTCGGCAATCTGATTTGTAAGATGCCATTTTTTCATTTCCCATCAACATTTTATTTGTGTCAGACAGGATGAATGGTCTGTTCACTTTCATAGTTTGGGGAGATGCTGAGATTTCAGACCATGCAGGAAATACCAATTAATGCCATTCCTTCTTGAAATTCTCATGCTTTCACATTAAGGTTTGGCATGAGACCAGGTTTAAGAGTGAAACACTGCCTGTCTGTCAAAGTTTTATGGTTCTTCCAGTGATGTCTGGGCACCTTATTGTTTTTGTTAAAGCTTGAGAGATACACAGAGAAGTGACCTTTCCGCTTTCACAACTTGTATAAATAAAGGGGCAGACCTGGATGATGGTACGGTAAAATTTCACTTTGAGAAATTTTCACTTTAAAAACTGAGATGTCATTGTGAGTGAAAGTGAAAAGACAGACTTCATTAATTTCCCTGGATATAAAATGTTGAAACATTTCAATTTGTTGCTGTCAATGCATCATCTGCTGCTGGTATGGAACTGCTCTGGTTTTAGAGCATCAAAACATGCAGCAGTATGTTAAATATGACACCTGGTATATCCAGGAATATTTCATATACTTTGCAAATGACAGTGAAACTAGCCAAAGCATTGAACATAATTTTCAAAATGAAGCAAAGAATGGGAAGCCATGGGAGCAGTGATGACTGTGCTGAGTCTCAGCACGACCACTCTGCTCTGTGCTGCTGATAGGCAGGACAAGGACTCTCTGCTGACTCCTGAGTCCTGCTTGAAATGCCAAAGAGTGATGGTGAAGTCTGTCTCTTTGCAGGAGATATTGTTGCTTACTGAGCATTAGAGTAACAATAGCACCCCATCCTCGCTCCACCCGCTGACGCTGGACACTGGCTCTTTGCAGCCTTTCTAAAAACCAGCTCCTTTTGCAGACTTTGCTTCTCTGGACAAGAAAGGAAGTCTCAACTGCATTTCTTGATGGAGTCTCAAGATGCTGCCGTGTTTCATTAATCCTAAAATACTATCTGATATGGTAAAGTCCAAACCAATTTTATTTCTTTTGTAAAACTCCTCAATTAAGAAAAGGAAAGTGACTACTGACATGAATGTCTGACAAGAGCATCTATTGGTACCCATTTTAGGGTTTTATAAACTACCTGGTTTGACACCTTCCCTTTACATCCACTTGAAACACACATGTAGAGCAGCCGTGTTTCCCAGCATGTGCCACACTGCGTTTCCCCTCCTGTGTCACTCTGGGGGCTGCAGTGTAAGTCACCCACATCCCCTGAGCCCTCGCTTTGTGGCCCTTCCCTGAGGAGCAGGCTCTGCAGCTCCCCATTGAGCACTGGCAGGGACTGTCTCCTGTGATGGCTGTCACCAATTTGTTCCTCCCTAATTTCTTTACCCTCCCCCCTGCCCAATCATTGTACGGACATCAAGAGGCTTCGATAGGCATGTTTGAATAAGACAAATGAACAAAGACATTCTCCCTGCATTTCCCACTCAATAAATTACAGATGGGACTGAACAAACCCCCCTCGATCCAGTGTGTCATTATGTATCTGCCACTATTGCTTTCTAAGAGGAAGGATGAATATAGCTTTAAATGATTAGCTGCCTTATGTACTACCATGTCTCAAAGCAACAGGGGGGTAACACAGGCAAATAACTACACAGCAAGGAAGTACATGAGGGTTGAGCATTCAGGACTCTCTAACAACTGTGGTTTCTTTATAAAGAGCATTAAAGATGGTTTTAATGTACTGTATACGATGCAACAGATGCAGGATGCCTCTGGCAAAACTCCTCTGGTCCAAAGCTGACTGAAGACAGTTTGATGATTTGCAGGGAGCTACAGATCCCAGAAGGGGAATAGCACATACCTGTCAGCTGGTAATCAAAGCTCCAACTGGCCTTGGAAAATCTTAATTTGTACTGACATCAACACAATTCTATGAGCTTGGGAACAGTCAGAATTCGGTGCCTTTGCCCTGCTCTCTTCCACCCCAGCCTCAGTTCTGCTGAATTTGGGGGCCAGCTCACATTGGCATGTGCACATGCCTCTGACACCACCTGATGCAGTATCCCTGTCTCCAGCAAACAGCAGTGCTGGCTCCTGTCTGTGCCTGCTGCCAAGGGTAACTGTAGCAACTTCACTGTGGCAATGACATTGATAAATACAGGGCAAGAGAATGCTCAAGGGATAGCAAAACATATCCTAGCAAGCCCTAAGAAGCACAAGGAAAGTAAAGCAAAAGGCTACCGTCTGTCATCTCCCAGAAATAAAATGATGCTTCAAACTCAGAGGGTTTATATCAATTAGGAATAGATTTGGACCGAGTCTTCAAATCCAAACTATGACATGGATCTCCTGTCACTTTCCTTTCTGTAGTGAGAGCTTTGAACACCCCATTCCTTTATGAGGACTTCAGAATTCAAACTTCTTTTACATATTGTGATGACTATGATGATTGCCTTCATAAATAAATTCCCTTATTTGATTTAATCTCCCAGTAGTTGTTCCATCTATAGCTTGTCTTTTCTTTTGCTCCCTGCTGCCTGTGCCAATTTCTCCACCTGATCTGGCTACATAAGCCTTCCCAAGCTCCTGTAACATATTCACTAGAGACAATTTTGCATGGAAGCCCAATGACAGAGCAGGCACTGCAGGGGGAAAAGGAGAGTTTCATTTCATGTTTCTCAGAGGGAACTGCAAACAGAGGAAGTCTCTCTCAGGGAGTGTGACTAGCCCATGTCTTGCACACTCTCTTCCTGAACTGGATCCAAAGCTGAATTTCCCCATAGATCTGCAGCTTTGTCAGTGGGATGCTCAGGACTTTAAAGAAAACTATAATGTCCATCCATGGTCCCAGCTTCAAAGTTTCCTTAAGTGCTGGGAGAAGATGAAACCACTCCTACCTCTAGTTTTTTCTATGCAGCATATCCTCCATACTCTCAGCCTCT
This sequence comes from Sylvia atricapilla, assembly GCF_009819655.1. NCBI lineage: Eukaryota > Metazoa > Chordata > Aves > Passeriformes > Sylviidae > Sylvia > Sylvia atricapilla. The sequence continues at coordinate 22,214,393 of NC_089145.1, read as the reverse complement.
TTTAAGAAATACTGAAGGCAGCAGAAACTTAACTGTGAAGCCTCCAGCAGTACCAGGAGGAAGGGAAAGGAAATATTTTCTGCTTTCTATGTTAGAACTAGAAGAACAAGCGCTCTCCTGCAGACAGTTTGGCATCAATGAGGGAGCCTGCCAACACCCTCACATCTGTGAGATGCAGACTTTCACACACATTTCAAACTGAGGCACTGTGACATGGTGCCAGTTCTGAAGATGGCTGGATGTGTTTGAGATGTGCCAGCACTGGTCATTCTAGTGCACTTGGTAGGGCCTAATGGGGCTCCAGAACTGAATTGGTTGGTTGATCAGGACTTGATTTCTCAACACAGTCAATGGGATGGAGAATGAAGAAGAGAATTGTACTTGGTACAACTGGAGTTTTTCTAAACCCCCTGTGAAGACTGAATTCTGACCTATTTTTAGAAATTTACTCCCCAAAAATTCCAACAACTTAAAAAAAAAAAAAAAAAAAAAAAAAAGTTGGAAAGCTGTGCCCATCTTGAAAGAAGAAACAACTAGAACTTATTTTTGTTTCAGAGGTAAATAAGTGGAGTGAACTCAATGGTCCTCTGGCTAGGAGTGATCTAAATTCCACAAGCCCCATATGGGGCATATGAAAATGTCCATTTGTCTGGAAACCATAACAGCCCTGCTAGTGCCAGAGGGGACAAATATCCAAGAGCAGTTTCCAGACAGGAGATGACATTGTCCCCAGGGCTCCCATTGTTCCACAAATACAGCAGCTGGTCTGGTCTGGGAGCAACATGGGATCCAGGACAATGCAGTGGGGTTTGTCCCAGCGTCCCATGCTGGTTTGCATCCTCCTGCCCCTGCAGTCTGGACTCCCCAGCATCCCTCCTGTCAGCACAGCAACACTGTCAGTTGCAGGACACAGACACACACGTTAATGGCTCTAAGCACAAGGGTTGGCTACGCCCACAGTAGCCTGGGAACCTCTATCACAGAGGTCTTTCCATTTGCGAGGAACAAAATCCAATCAGTCTGGAAATTACAACCATCAGATGTTATCCCTGGAGCTGCCAAAGGTATGGGCAGTCATGGAGCAACATTTCTCCTCTCTTTTTGAATCTAAAACTAATGGCAAAGTGTCTTTTACCTAGTTCTTCCAAAATCACTAATAGCCAGGACTGGGTTCTGGGCTGATGTTGCCAGTGATTCATGATGCATTTACTAGTGTTCCATGGAGGATGTGCTGGTCACTCCCTTGGCCAGATCTCTTCATTCTTTCTATACACCAGCTTGCATGCAAAAGCATCTATAAAGACAGTAAATATTTTCCTCATGTTGCCAGTTGAATGACTTCAGGATGGCCAGAGGAGAACAGAGAAAAAGAAGATAGTCCATGCACTGAAAGAGTGCAGTAGGGAATGGAAAGAAGCATGAGATATTGAGATCTGATGTAAGTGAGGGAACTGCTTGTAAACTCCTGAATTAAACCAATCATTCTAAATTTATAGGAATGCAAAAAAATAGTAGCATCCGTTGCTGTCTTTTGCCAACTGTAAGCTTGCCAGTGCAATTTTTAGACTAGTGGGAGGAAGTTACATATACACTCACGGTTTTTTCTTCCCTTTCACTTAGTATCAAATTTCAAGCAAAAAATACCTTTTGGGAGTGGAGGTTCATTTTTTACATTTATGGGATGCATGCAAATCAGCTCAACAAACACTCTCATACTTGATCAAAAAGGACTTGATCACGGGCAGTTCTTCATCCAAAGGACACTTAGGCATGCATGGCCCAGTTGCCCATGCTTGTCCAGCCTTTGAGAGGCCATGAAGGGAGCAGTGGTGAGCAGGACATGTAATTTCCCACCTCCAGTCCACAGGGGCAACCCAGGTGCCTCCTGGAATGACAAAGGCTGGAGCGCACCTCACAGTGCTGTGCTTTGGTCTTCCTGGGCAACCACGGGCACACCAGACTGCATGTGCTCTCTCTACACCCATGTTTTCTGCTTCCCTTCCTTGCCATCGAGGCATCCCTCACAGGACAGCCTTCCAAACACCAGGGACTTCAGAAAGAGTATCTAAGTCTTCAGAGTCCAAGACGTGGGAGTGCTGACAGATCAGGCCTAAAGGGCTGTGAGAACCGAGAAAACTTCGCTGAAATAGCAAACCAGCACACAAGGGCTATGTCCATGCTTGTTCCTGAAATGAGAAGTCTATATTTTTTCAAAGATCTTCAACCTCCTAAAACTCCTGCTCTTCCCTGACCAGAGAAAGCCTGCCTGGCTCCCACTGTATTGGTGCTGTTGGCAGCCCCTCCTGCAGGAACACCCTCAGAGTGGTGCCATGGCTGCACCAGGCCCATGCCCTCAGAACGGGGGAATGGCAGCTGCCCTGTGCAGGGGCTCAAGCAGGGTCTGGGTTAACATTTGGGAGTCTTCACTCACTATGCAGGCATTCCTCAAAGAGGTAAACATCTAGATGAAATCAGAAGTTTCTACTGGTCCAAGTACTCAAACTTTGTTCAATAATCCATAAATCCATACAATTTGACAAAGCAGTAAAAGTTTTTGTCTCAGATCTGATTTCTAGCATATAGATGCTGTCATGGCAGCACCAATATACACATTAAGACTTACAGGTTATCTAGAAACATGGACGTGAAGCAGCCAAAAGGAGCAGCAACTGAATTCAAGGTATCCATTCATGCTCTAGAACCTCTTCTGTTACAGAAAACTGCCCCCCTTGTATCTTGTGAGATACTTCATGCATAAGTTGAATTGAGGAAAGGCAAAGATTTACAGAGAGGAGATGCTGGAAAGAGCTCTCATTTTCCTACTCTGGTAAAAACCAGCACAGTGCTACAGCCATCAGAGCTAGCCATGAAGGATCACATGCCCATGCTCTGACTGAGCATAGCAAACAGAAGAAAATTATTTCACTGTTGAGAGGCACAAATTTTGCTGCCTGCACCCATCTGAGCAGAAATGTCCTTTCTAGACAGCTATTAAAACCCACAATGTTGTTTAGCCTGTAGCAAATCAGAGCATTATCTCATGCTCCTCTGGAAGCAATAAAAGGAACACTAAACCAGCAACATTCCCCATGGCTAGTCCATTAATGTCCTATTTCCCTCCCCTTAAACCCAGCTTCTTACCTATGCCTTTACCTCTATTCAAGAAGCTGCAGCCTGCAAGACTACAGGGTAAAGGTGCCCAGCCAGAGCCCTGTTCACCAGGCAAAGGTCACCCTGCTGGAGAATGGCTCATGTCAGATGCCAGGGCATGGCCCAACCAACTGCTGGACAAGAAACACTAAAGATGGATTCCCTTGCCTGGCTTTAGACTCTTGCGATGTTGGCATTTAGGCTGGCACTGGCTGGCTGTCCTCCCTAAAGTGTCCCTAACTGGAGAGAAACAAATGCTTCCAGGGTGTAATGCATCTCATACAGAGATAAAACTGGTAAATCAGTGAAGTAGATTGTGCTTCCTTTCCTCTGCTGATTGCAAGAAGAGTCTAAAATGTCTTCAGTGTAAGTGTCTAAAGACAAAGAAAAGTCTGGGTTGTACCAGCAAAGGCATTCAGAATAAAACATCTAGCCTCAGATTATGAACTGATTCTCAGAGCAGATGATGGTTTGGAAAGAAAGTGCATGACAGCAGCAGTTTTCACCCTCCTGGCCAGACCTCCCTTACACCAGTGATACATACACTGAGTCACCAGGTTCAGCCCAGGGGTTTCTGCAGTGAGAGGTAGGTCTTGCCCTTGTGTTAGTTAGATAAAACTCCCTTCAAACAAAATCTGTGTGATGTAAAAGAGATGCTGTGCCTTCAGTATCTGACACTGACTCCTGACCTATCTGAAATGTCACTCCACAAGAGCCATGCCAAGTATGCACCATAGTAAAGGGTTACCACAAGACCTGAGATGATCTGGCTCTAACAATTCCAGTGTTTTCACTGTCAGCTTCAAATCAGTCTAAGAACTTGTGCTCCTGCCCTTGCAAAGATGTATTTGCACTGCACAGGAGCACAGTAGGTTATCCCTGGAAAAAGTTTATACTGTGACCTTCTATGAGGCTGCATTCTACTGTGAGCAGAAGTTGGGAACCCTGCCATCTCTCCAAACTGGGCCAAACTGCTCCACTGTCATTCTTTCCCTGCTCCCCCTACCTTGCACCCCAGCAAGCAGAAAGGCTGTCAAGGGCTGCAGGTGCTGGGCTCCCTGGTTCCTGTGAACAGTTCCTACAGTCTAGAATGTGATCAGCTTGGAAAAGCAGTGGGGCACTGCTGAAACTACCAAAGAGGGAAGACAACATTTCTTGACACTTCCAGAGTAAAAGATTTGATTCATTTGCCGGTCTGTTGTGGCTGGTCCTACAAACCCACAGGTTTTCCTGTCAATAAGCAATCCTTGACCAGTAGCTGAGTGTGAAATGACTGGAGGAGAAGTAAGGAACTAATGTGTCCCTTCAGCTTCCAGGTGGCTATAGGCCAGAACTTGACAGTCAAACAAAGACAGCAGCAGTCCTTCATCCAAAGATGAGTCCAGAGCAGTTCAAGTGCATTTTTGGGTTTTAGCAGCAGCCTTCACGAATTTATCTATATGATTTCTCATCCACTCACCCACTTGTCCAAATATATTCTTTAGGAGGCTATCTTGAGTCTTATGAGCACATCAAAAAACATTCCAAAAAGTGATATGTTTAGCTTTCTGCATCATTTGGAACATATGTAACAAGATGGATACTTCTGAGGAACTCACCCACTCCAAATTCCTATTCCACATGTGTAAGTCCCTAACTCCTCATCAGCTTCTTTTCCTATGCATTGGTTGCCATTGTAGCCATTATGTAGCCATAATGGTAGCCATTAGCAATAATCCCCTGGGGTGGGAGATAGCTAGGGTGATTTCTCCAGGTCCCAAAACGGTATAAACCCTCAAGCATTGTCATGAGTTGGCTTCTTGCAACCTCTACTGCCAACTACTTTTGTGCCTGTGTATTGAGTAAAAGAGGATTAAAGGTTAACTACTAGGCTAATAAAGTAGTCATGGGGTTTTTTGTTTCCTCTGAGGTTACAAAATGCTTTCTGTCTTCCTGGTTACTCCACTGTCCCAATAGGAAGAGCAGAGTGTACACTCTGATATAAGGGAAACTAGTGCGGATTTTGTTTCCCACTTAATTCTCATTCCCATTCTCCAAGTCCTGATTGGAGCCAGAATGAAGCCACTGTTATAAGAGGATCCTGTTACAATGTGTTCCAGAGCCCTATCCAGCTGACAGTGTGAGCAAAGTGCAGAGCACCGGGAAGCTTCCCCCATAGTCATGACCCTTAAGGACTACTGTGCTGATCAGTGTCCTGCTAAAACCAAAGTTATCCATTTTCTAAAATTTTCATCAGAAAATAATCAATTGTGTGCCAAAGTCTCCTTTTCATGTACATTTGGCATGGGATGAGTGTAGACTGACCCTTTTTGACTTTGGATTCAGTATTTTCACTCTGGCCTGTCTCTGAGCTGTGCTGCCATACTGTATCAAACCATTCTCTTGTCCCACACAGGTATTAGTGGAGATTTTGTTTACTCACTTGTTGAATTCAACTCTCCAGCACCAGAATTTCTGCTTTGTGATTTCTGGTGCTCATCTACCCAGAATCCACTTTCAGGGTCTATGTGGGGCTGGTCTCCCAGCCTGCCCTCTGCTCCACAGGCACCACCCAAAAGCATTGAGGCATATGACACAGGGCTACACAGCCTCTTTTCCCCACACCAGGCACCTCCCCAGTTCACAACACAGCTGGGCCCAACCCTAGATATTCTTTAAATTCTGCTCATCTGCCAACATTCCTGCAAACAAATGTATTTGCTGAAATTCTTGTGAAATGTCAGCATGAGAGGATGTAGACAAAGCCACACAGAAATCACTTGTGTTCACAGGCAGCGCTTGAGCTTCCTCAGTCCTTCCTGCCACCCTCACCCTTGGGGCTCTCATTGCCCAAAGGGGTGAATGTCACCTGTGGCAGGTGTGGGCTGCAAGCAGAGCAGAGGGGGCTGCGTCCAGCAGGTTTGGGCAGGTGCCTGTGTGGGGAGCCAGGATCCCCCACAGTGGCAGAGGAGAGCAGAGCCCCCTCCACCCTCTCTCAGGATGGAGTTTGCACCAAAAATTCTCCTCTTTTCACCACAGTTGCTCAGCACCATGGAGGAAGGTTGAATCCAAGGAGGATTTCAACCCACCTTGAAATGCCAGCTCCCAGTTTTAGAGATCATCAGTATTTTCCTTCGGTTTTATTGGGATTACTACTCCAATTAGTAATTATTACTGTAAACAGTAATAATGGTAAACCCCTGTTCCTTGGTTCTCAGTTCCCCCTCTGGAACACTCACTTTTGATAGCTGCCAGCTATCAATGCTGACAGGATTGACAACATCCACAAAGTGTTGTAATTGTAATTGCAGCACACAAGCTTTGAAAGGACACAAACCCACCTCCCTACAGATGACTCCTCTGCAATATGGCAGCCAGCCCTCAGTGTAACCTCCTGAAGGCTGTGACCTCTCCAGCCCCACTGCAGCTTGGCTGTGCTATGCCAGGGAGACCTTCCCCTGTGAGCCCATTAGGATAGATAAGCCTTCAGGGATCAGTCCAGCTATTTCTTAATCTCATCTGTTCAGGTCCCATTCCCGCACTGTGGGGCTTTTTGGGGTGTTCATCCCACAACAAACCTGTCACGGGAGGGGATGCTGTTCAACCCCTCCCTAAAATGGGGATCTGCAAACTGAGCAGGCTCGGAGGTTCAGTAAGCATGAGTATCTTTCATTTACTTGCCCTCTTGTGTTACTTCCTCATTTGTTGTCTTTTTTCTGTGTTTTGATACCTCAAGGAAGAGTGGGATCCAGCCCAGTTGAGAAACAACATTACCAGAATATGAGTAATTTTTTCTGAGAAGATCATGAGTTATTTCTGGTCCAAGAAGGGGCTGGAAGTATCTGGTATCTTCAAATGCCTGGAAAGCTTTTCTCATGAAAACTGAGCTTCACATGGGGTGCTCAGGAGGGCCATTTTCCAGGGATCTGGAGAAAGCCCTGATGGCCAAACACAACGAAGACTACCACGTGGTAGCACTGAGGTTGCCCTGTCTGGAATAACCCTGGTGAAGGTCTGTGCTAGCTACAACTCCTGAGCTAGCACACAGCTCTTGGTTACCACCACGGCTTTGCCATGGCTCTTGGGTGCATGCTTCTTCTGGGAGCCTCCCCCACTTCTCCCACTCCTCCATTCAGGCACTGCTCTTGGGATTCCTTTTTTTCTCCCCTCTGACAAAGCGCATACAGATGGTGCGTTGTCTGCCACAATCAAGGGGCTCAGGTGAGTAATGGAGAGTGGCAGAGCTTGGCATTTACTTGTTTGCCTTAGTGCAATTTTCCTATAATTGCACTTCCTAGCTTTTCAGCATCTGCGAAAGATCAGCTTGTGACACAGCAAAATTGGTCTCGCATTTTTCTGGAGTTTGCATCAGGTTGGAAATCAGGCATCTTTCATTTGGCTTAAATCATTTTGGAAGGGTGGGGAGAGCACCACCCCATTTTTGTGCATAGTCTGTTCTGCCTGGACTTTAAAGCCCAGGAGGAAAGCATGGCCTGTCAAACATATTTAGCTCAACCCTCTGGTGTTGCTTTTTTGTTTTGTTTATAGAAAGGTGTTGATGAAACTGGAACAAGTTATTTAGTTTTCCCAGATCTTGAGGTAAATTCACAAAAGATTGATCAAGAATGATCCTGGGGCAATATAAAGCCAAAACTTGGACTCAAAATAGTTTAGAGATGCAAAGAACAGGCAGAGCTTGTGCAGAGACACAGCTTCACTGTGACAGACAACTCTTTCTTAGCTCTCCTTATAACTTCCATTTCTTTCCTTTGGATGTATATAGAGGCCAATAATGCAATAGAGGAACAACGAGGAACAGAAATAACTTTAGGACTGAAGTGACTGACCTCCCTGGTCACCTGGGAGAGGGAAAAACTAGACTGTGGCACATAAGGATGACAAAGAGCAGTCCCTGCCTCATGGAGCCTGCAGTCTCAATGATTAGAAACAGAAAACAAACCTTGGAGGTTTGTGGGGAAATACCTTCTGCTCAGAAAATCTCAGAGACAGCTTGGGATCTTGCTCTGTTATTTATCAAGGGTTGCAGGTTTTTGCACTGGAACAAACATATATCCTGGTATCTTCCCCAATATATTTCAGGTTTGCTCAAGCTACAGCATTAAAATGAGTTGCTGGAACACATAGTTCTCTGAAACTAAACTTGTCTCTGAACAAATGGGAGAACAAGGTTTACTCTTCTGGAAAACCCTAACTTTATTGATCCTGTTGCACATGTTCACAGCTATGGTTCACAGCTAATAGTTCACACTATTCATCCAGGCAGCACTGTATTTTAACAAAGGTTCTGAAGCACTTTGTTCCTTATCAATATCCATTTCTGGGCCCTGAGTACTCCTGGGATTAGTTAAGATTCCTTCTTGTTCTGAGATAACTAAATTCCTTATTTTTTTCAGTGATGTTTTCCAAGTCAGACAAGTCACCCATTTCCCTTCTCTACTTTAATGAATAGATTATAATCCATCTATAATAAAATTTTAATGAATATCATCAGCTTAGTTTATGCTCAGATTAAAGCTCTGTCATAAAAGGGAGAACAGCACTACTAAGGAAAGCTTTTTCTTTTTCACTTTTTATTCTGTTGATGTTGCTTCTAGTTTCAACATGGATGAAAACAGGGCTGTATACAAACAACTTCAGTAGTGCTAGAAATCCAAACAAAACAATACCTGCCTGTGGCATGTGAACTGCATTACACTGCCAGGAGAGGAGTTCAGTTTCATGAACCAGACAGATGAAAAGGAATAAAAAAACTTACAGAAAAATGCTGAAAGGAATGGAGGTTTTTTTGGCTGTTTGTTTTGTTGGAATTTTTTAATGAGTTCGGTTAATTTCCAGTTTGGTCTTGTCTTGTTTTGTTCTTTCATTAGAGACTGTAGCTAAATACACACCTATGAGTCATATCTCAGTGCCTGCTCTGACACTCAGGATACTGAGATTGAGGTTTTGGCCTCACATACAGACATATGTACACTTTTAAAAAAAAGCTCAAGATTGCAGCTTGCTGTGGCTTTTACCACTAAAGTAAGAGCTAATCAAAAACTAAATACTGACTTAGCAAGAGGCGGCTCTTCTGTGTTCTGAATTACATCAAGTAATTGGAGCTACATGTCTTTCCATTGGAGTTATACTCCAGACCTGCAAAGTGATACCCAAACCACTACTCCATCCAAATATTTTTCCCATCCAATGCGTAGCAGGACAAAATCTTCACAGAGCTGCCTATGTTAATATTGAGCATCTGGGTATGCCTACTGCGATCTCTTCTAAATCCTCCTCTCGCTGGAGAACTGGGGAGGGAGTTAACACTTTGTCTGCAGGGAAAGGAGGTAAAGTGCCTGTACACAGTCCCGTGCAAAACCTGGCACAGCCCCTCTGCCTCATCTGTGCAGGCAGGCACAGTGCAGACACAAGCAGCAAAAGGTGAAAGGAGACAGTGCGGAATTTTCCCCTCATGCCAGTCCTGTGGAAATACTGATTCAACAGCCAGGCACAATCAGCGGGTTTGGCCCACTGTATAAATAGTGTTAGGTGAGTACAGCAATTTAATGACCCCAGGTGGCAGGGACTCTGCCCCATTTCACTTATGTTCAGGATGTACAGAACAGTGAAGTGCTGCTGCAACAGGAGCCAAAAGCATCAGCAGGCAAAAAGAAGGAAAGTTAAGAGGAACAACTGAATATTGGAGAGATTAGAAATTAAAGGGCCTCTTGAAACTTGTTACTGGGACAAACCTCAAAATTATGTAATACTAGAAAATAACCATAACAGCAAGAGAAGAGGGGTTTTTACCTAACGAGTTTGCTGTTGGAGTAGGGTGTGCCTGAAAGGGACAATACAGTTTTTTTCAAGTAGCAGGGGACACTCTCGAAGTCGCTGATGTCCAGGGCCATGTGCTGAATCCCAGCCTGAAGAAAGTTAGTGGCAATGTTCCTATGGATTTCCAAGAAAACAGGATTCTACATCTTAAGTTTAGGAACAGAGTGGAAAAGAGCTTTTCCAAGGATGGGTTGATTTTCTTCAAGAGATGCCAAATAATAAACATGGAAGGGAACAAGCTGTGATGATGTGAAAGCACCCAGAAAGGCAATGCAGAAACAGCCACTGATTCAGCCTCAGCATCCCCTGCTGGCGCAAAAATGTTATTTTATCCTTACTTCTGAGCCATTAGGTCTTCCTCTCACAGAAAACAGAAGGTTTTCATGCACACAGTGTCAAAAGAAGCAGGTCAAATATGTACCATTTTGTCACTGTTGGTAGTTATCTGATTGTTTATAATCCAGGTAGTTCTGAGAACTGGGAAACTTGGTAGTCGCGTCCTGGCCACTGTGCTCTCACGTGCTCAATGTTGTAGATCAGTATGCTCTGCTGTCTGCTCTAAAGCTGACAATCTAAAACCCAAGCCCAGGTTTTAGAAAAAAGCAGAAGCCAGTCATTCATTCCTAGAAGTAGCTGAAAATGTTTAAGGGGTTTTTTTTCCATTTAAAAGGGGTCTCTCATTCAGCTTGAGGGGTTTTTTGTTATGATGTCTCAGAGGTTTTTTGTTATTTTTGGTGAAATGATGTCCTTCATAGTCTTCTTTCATTGAAAACCTAATGATAATTTCTAGTAATAACAGTCTATTATTTGGGGGTTTTATTTGAACAAAACCGAGAAATCACAAGGTATGGACTTGAAGGGATATTGCACTTTTTCCTTTGGCAGTCAATTCTGCACTTTTTTGGCTCTGAAAGCTGCCTTTGCATTTCCCTGAATAGAAAGAAGATGTGAAGGGAGGGAGGTGAAAAAAAAAAAAAAGAAGATTAAAAAAAGAATGGAAAATAAGAAAATGAAAAAGTCTGTATAAGCAGTGAAAAAGCCCACAAAACTTTCCAACCCTGAAGAACAGGCAGGCTCTCAAAAATTACCTCTTTCTCAAAGCTGTTTTTTGATCATGTTCCTTGCCTCAACACCTTCTATAGAGCTCAATTGTCTCAGAGAGAGGGAGAGAAGAACCCTGTGGGTGCCTGCTCCTCAGCAGCATCCAGGCTTGCATGCATTGAATAGTGTGTCACCATAAGACACATTCTTCTTTCCCCTCCTTCGCTCTCAGAACCAGCCTTAAAGGTGTAGAACTTAATATACAGCACAAACAGAACAGACGATTGGGGATACAAGGATCATAAAGTCACCCTAGGACAGAGAGGGACAGATGGGTGGCTGCCCTCCCATGTTGTGCTGACACCAGCCCTGAGTGTTTACATTGGATCCAAACCATGTCAGCCCAACCACTGACACCACACTGAGTTGAGTCTTCCAGCAGGTCACACATTTCACAGTATGGTTACCAGAGAAGCCCTGTTAGCATTGGTGGCTTGGCAAGATATCACAGAGTCTACAGCCTTATGGAGATGGAGGGGAACTGCAGTATAGTCTGCTGCACCTGGAAGGTTTTTGACTTGGGTTTGTGTCTGTGTGCATGTCTGTTGAACTTGGTTAGAAGGAGAGGTGAGGAAGGGGAAGCGTTTGCATCTCACCCAAGGTCTGACAGAAGAGGTTTTCAAATGGCCTGATTGAAAATCTCAGATCAAAATAGCCTTTCATTTTGGAGAGAATCTAGTCCAAGGTCATTCCCATTTCCAGCTAAAACTGAATTCTTACCCAACAGCCTTGCAGTCACATTGCAATTAAAACGCTCCATTTACTTTTGGATGCAGCTTGTAGTAATTTTGTCCTCTTGCAGTCAGCTGTTAGGAGAAGGTGAAGAGTATTATGTGGCTGCCACATCCTGCATGCTTTCCTACCAAGGTATTGTAAATTATGTGTGCAATGAGCCCTGTTACTGTGCAGTAACAAGGAGGAAATCCCTGCAATGTAATTTGTAATGCATCATCTTCTGCAGGCCAGTTTCACAGGCTGATATAGTTCTGCTTTGCCCTCTGATTTGTTGTCAACAGCTCTTCTCCATATACATGCATAATATATTTTTTATAAGCAGGATATAATCACTTCAAATCACCCAGAAGATTCTCACCAAGCTGCTCCAGCTGAATGAGAGCTCTCACTAGGACAAGGGGAAAGAGGGATGCTGCTTCCATCTGATTGCCTCAAGCCCTCTCCATGGTCTCATTTACTCTATGTCAGGCAAACCTTGCACCAGCCAAGAGTCACCTGGAAACAACTTGTCATAAAACCAGCTCTGAAAAAGCTACAGTTACTCATTCTGATAGTTCACAAATTGGTTTTCTCTCGGTCTTTTATTTTTCATAGGGCCAGTAAATGCAAAATTTGTCCCAGCAATCCATGGAGTGGAGCAAAGAGGTGCTTAGGAATACTGCCATATTCCAGAAGCTCAGCTCTCTGCTGCTTAGTATGAATGGGGGTCTGCAGAGTTACCATCCCCCTGTAATTCCAAAGATGAGCAGGAATGATTTTTCTCATGCTCCTTGAAAGATGGTAGAGCTTCCAGCCTGCTCTTATCACTTCTGGCTAGTCATTACTTTAGCCTTGGGAAGAGCAAACCACCAAGGGAATTCTTCTCCTGGGAACAGGTCACTTCCAAAGTGGAATGATGTTGATTGAACCTGGCAGCTGACCTCTCTTACATCTCCTTTTGGGAGCAGGAGAAATGAAATCTCTCCTGCTCACATGCAGTTTCTGTACTTCCTTCTTGCTCAGGAATAGAAGCAGGCAAGCCTGAGGTTCTTCGTGACAGAAATAGGCCCCTAGAGAGAGGGCTGTGATCCTGGAAGGTAGGTGGGAAGCCTAAGGAACCCAAGCTGCCCAGGGAACCCAGGGCTCACGTTTTAGCTGCTTTCTGTAAAAGACAAAACCAAAGCAAAAATTCCTGCAGGCTCCGAAGAATCGACCCCATCCTCCAGAGATGTGTGGGCTGGGAGCAAATACATGAAGGGAAGTAATGTCAGCTGGAAGATGAGGCCTTTCAGTCCCTGAAAGAAAAAGACAGAGATGGTGTCTCTAAAACATGAACAGACTGTAGGGCCTTAGAGCATGCGAGGGACAGCAATGAAAGCAGAGGCACGGGTTTGGGCATAGGCAGGCCTGAAGCAGGCAAGTATGTTCCTCAAATCCTCTCTCTTGGCCAGGAGTACTCAGGAAACTGGCTGTCCTGGGCATTTTCTACCCTTTCTCAGGCTGGATTTGTGTGCTCTGTTTCCCTAGCCACTGGAAATTTACTATAAATACAAGGTACTGAGCAGCCATTGTACAGTAATATCACCTCTCCACCCTTTCTAGCTGCTCAAGGCTGCAAATGATGTGAAAATTGTATACCCCAGTCCCAGGCTTTAGTAGCTATTCAGGGGTTTGGCCACATGTCATTTGTTATTCTTCACTTATGCATACATTCTTCTTATTTATTTTTTTGTAAACATTTGTGTATAATTATTCACTCCAGAGTTTCCAGTGATTTTCCCTGGCTTGCAGATGTGGCAAAATTTGTTCCCTGCATCCAGGAAAGAAAGTTTTTCTCCAACGACTGCAAAATAGAATCCTGACAGATTTCGATCTGCCGCTTCCATGTCCATTCTTGCGACACTTAGCTACCCATGGCAAAGAGACAATTAGCTTTTTAAATATAAACCAGAAACGGTCCCAAGCCGCAGATTTCACATGCAGATCCAAATTTGGGGCAGTTCAGATTCGGCCTGACATTTTAGGTTTGGGCCTGGGCCGGATTCTCCTTGTGAAGCAGTTTGACATTTGCAGTTCTGGGAAGTTCCCCTCCCTGGGCACAGCCTCTCCCGGTGCAGGGCCACCCCCGGGCTCCGGCCCTCTGCTGCCGAAAGCTCTCCTGCTGCTCCAGCTCCTTCAGAAGCCCCTGCCTGTCCTTACTGCTGCTAATTCAATCCCTGCAGAGAGGGCCACAAGCCTTCCATGATGATGCTGTGGCGTTTTGGGCCCTGTGAGGAAACTGGATGCACTGGGCGCTCCGGAGTTATGTGCTGCTTGCAGAGAAAAAAAAAAAAGGAAACAATCAAATGGCAATAAATCTTGGGAATTCAGGTTACATCTCTGGCCATCTGCCTGCAGCTCAGATCCCACAGTTACCCCTACATATTGTGGCAACCTTACATTCAGAGTACAGGCCACAGAAGCAGGGTCAACAACTCGGAGTCTCTTCTTCAGTCATTTTACAATCAGTTCTTCAATAAAACTGGATCTTTTAATAAGAGAGCTTAATTTGGCTTTTTCATTTATATTTTGTCCAAATATAACACACAGGCACACTATCCCTAAAGTTTAATCAGTAATTTACAGATAATTTTGTATGGATAGACCATCACCCTCAGCTAATGTCTTATCTCTGTTCTTCAAGAGTGAGGTGCTATAAGAAGCTCATGTAAGAAGAATTTACCAAGCTCAAAATCAAGGTATCAGTGTAAGAGTTCTCTTCAACATTGACATTAAATAATATCACAGTGTGTTTAACTAAATAATCTCAACAAAATGTGATTACTGTAACCTCTGAAGGCAGAAAACTGAAGCACAGAAAGATGAGGTGATGTGCTCAAAATGACACAGAACTCTTCATATTGAAGCTTAGAAAAGAGTTGAGAGCTCCTCAATCCTCTTGGTCTTTGTCCAGGAAATCTTAGTTCCTTTGATATGCACACCATTCATGGGCACTGAAGTTGTATCAGGAGATCACAGAAGCATCCCTTCAAGTACTAAGCCTAATTTTAGCCCTGACATCAACTTTCAGAACATCCTTTTAAGAGAAAATGTCTGGCAGTAACAACACTACAGCAAGCTTGATGGAATGGTGCTGGCCTTACAGCAGGCTCCAAATCGGCTCATAATGTCTGAAAGCATTCATTAAACAAGGCTCACAGATAAAACACACATATAATACAGTTCTTTATAAAAAGAGGCTTTTAGAGGCCAAATTCTGAGAAGCCTCATGAGATTACTAAATAATCCAAAGGGAAATGCTTGGAGGCCTGTTTATTAGGACACAGAGAACCAGCCTGGAAAAATGTCATGGAGACAAGACTCTGGGGATGGATCAAGCCCTCCCCCAGATCCTGGTTATGGATCAAAATGAGTTTTCCATTGTATTTTCTTCCATCAAATATAGCCCCCCGAGATCTAGTGCGAGGGGTGCCAAGGAGCAGGAGGAGAGGTGAAGTGCCACCTGTACTCAATTCCAGCTGTTTTCACCAGTTCCTCACAGCCCACTTGCAAGCCAAGGTGACACAAATGAGTTAATTTCCATGGCACACTGAGGCTAATTGGAAACAGTTCTCAGACCCTGTAAAGCATTAAGCTGGGCTGCAAGTGATAATTGCTCACCTGCTGCATGGGCCTATAAGAGGCAGTGCATTAACTGGCACATGGGGTTTTATCACTTCCCTGGGACAGTGGGGGCTGGACCCTTCCCAGCACCCATTGCACTGAAAACAAGATACTGGATTAGGCCTGCAGTTTATGGGAACTCAGGCAGGGAGAGCTGGTAATAAGGAGCCAGATTCCAGCTTTCATTATGTGCTCTCTTTTCTAACTCTAGCATGGCTGTGGTTTCTTCTTCTTTTCTTCATAGCTTGCTTTCTTTTTGAAGAGAGGTTTGGTACTGTGTTGCAAAATAGATGTACAGATATTTGGAGGTATAAGGAGCCAACGTACTACTCAAGGGTTTAGAGCTCTATGTTGCAGGGATTTGTCTGCAGAAGTGTTAGAGTCTGAGACTCTTTATTATAAATTCAAGCAGCTCTTATTTTATAGCTAGTCATAATTATCCTCTGAGTGGGAAGAAAGCTATTCATTCCTGAAGTCTGAAATGGCAGCTTGTCTCAGCAGAGAAATATTAGAAATGTCAGAGAATTGAAACAGGAATTCACCAGGGACTGAAAATTATAGACTAGAATAAAATTATTACAGTTATCCATCGGGGGGGATCCTGGTAACAGGATCATCAACCTGCAGTGTTCAGCAGCAGTTGCAAATCCCATAAGAAACATCAGGGATTGGTGTGCTGTAAGACACACATACCCTGAAGTTTGACATGAGGCTTAACTTTTATGAGTAACTATCAAGAGACTCTCAGTACTTGGTACTGCTTGAGACTCTGGGAGTTGCTCAGGAACTGGGATCTGAGACCAAGTTTCCCAGACACATTTTTGTGTGACTATAATATGACAGCACTGATTTTAGCTTTTACTGAACAGGTAAATGGGTGGCTTAGGTGTGGGGTAGATTTATCACAGCCTAATGGCTTCAGCTTAATTATGCTTTCTGAGTGCTTTCTGAAGAGGAATTCACCTCAATGACCTCAGAAATATAGTTAACTGGTGTGGCTTTTCAAAATGACAGACTATCTACATCTTCAAGTTTTTCAAAATGATGCAAGGGAAAGAATTTAAATGTCTACAGGTAATTAACTCCATCAAAAGTGCCAGGAAACGGGGCTTTTTTTCCATGAGGTTCTTACCACTTCTATTTCTGACCCTGGTATTGAAACATAAGGACAAAAATAGGCTCTCTTCCAGCCTTTTCCACTGGTGGCTTGACACTCTGGAGCTGAGCCAAAATCCAGAAGCTCAGAGGCCTGCCATGAAAATGTAGCCATGAGTATGTGCCAGAGGCTTGAGACTCTTAGTAGATTAGTGTGAGCATGAGGAAAGGGGAGAGAATCCTGAGCTGTTCTGTTAAGTTGAAATGGAGCATCCTTTTACCTGGGATCTGTCATATCCTGGTAGTTCCTCATCAATAGTATGTTCCCATCAGGGAGTCCTAGCAGGAATGTGGTTCTTGGAAAAGTTCTGATAGCAGATAACTGGTGGGAGCTGAGAAGGTCCTCTTGTCTGGGAAAGTGTTTCCTTCTAATGAGAATCTTTAAGCATTTCCTAATGAAAACATTGCTGTAGAGAGAAAAAAGGACTGTCCTGTGATTGTTCACAAGTAAGAAATATTTTATGGCCCGTGAACTTCTCAGGAATGACACATTTTTCAGGTGGTCTGACTGTCAGATGCCTGATTTTGATGGATGATGCTAAGCACGGACATAATCACCATCTTGGTCTCAGAACCAGCCAGTAGGATATGTTAAGATTTTCCAAATGTTTCTCCAACAATAAAAGGAAATGTAAAGTTAATCAAATTGTCATGAGAGATCAGAGCCCAGCAAGAAAGGACTAAGACTGACATTTGAAGTAGAAGCACTAATAAAACAGACGGCTGCTTGCTGATCCTGTCCATGCTTGTGTTTAATTTAAACACGTTAACAATGAATGGAGTTTGCAGAGGCGGGGCAGGGGTGCTGTCGAAATCAATGTATGTACCAGCAATTTAAAGAAAGCAGAGAAGTGGGAAATCTCTAGCTGAGTGTGAATATCATGCCTCAGCAGAGAGTTTCTGCAAACATCTCTGTTGGCAGGTTTGGGGCCAGAGGCCATTCTGCTCCCAGTTCTACCTATGGCTGCTTGCTGCCCAGACAGAAACTGGACAAAGTTAATCCCTGATGCTTTTAGGTTGATTTACTGCAATATGCTCAGACAAATTAATTCTAGCACCTAAATGACAAGATAATCTCAGAAAAATAATTCATTTCCCAGCTTCCCAGTAGTCAGCCTCTGATAGTCCACACGTACATGTGTGACTTGAGTGGCCATCTTTCTCTGAAGATCTCCCCCACTTTAAATCTGCTGGACACAAAAATCTAGGTTGCTCTTTGGAGAAGATACTGAACAATGAAGTGGAATGTCATGGCCTTGCCTGCTCTCAGCGACATGACACCTTGTCAGGTGTCTTTCCCACTGAGCTGCATTGTTATGTGTCAATGCGCTTTTTCCACATGGTAGGGTTGCTAGGAGAGTTGGAGGGAAGTAGCTTTGTGTGTGGCAAAGCCGCGAACAGCAGTTTTGCTTTCTTTGGGATACTTGGCCCCGCACACCACTCCCTTACCCCCCAACAACCATTTTGTCTGCAGAAGGTCCTTTTTATCTTGAAATCCAAGTGTTCATTTCCTACAGAAACCCTTCAACCACCAACAGGTGGCAATGAATTCACCAGTGGTGCCCTCCAGGCACCAGCCAGACTAGGGGCCTGGACACGAGAAGCCGCTCTGTTACCCATTACTCATGCCCTGAGCCAGCCTACATTCCGTTTTGCTCTGGATAAATACGATCAGGAGGCCAGAAGCGCTCCTTCTGTTCGCTGGTGCCTTTCATTAGCTCCCACCTCGCGAGCGCGGGCAGTGCTGCAGGGCAGCGGGGAGGTCAGGCCGGGGTGGCCGGCGGTTCAGCCGCGCCCATGGGCCAAACAGATGAGGTGTCCCACCGTGCGCTGCCCCGCGTGCCCTGCAGCCGCTCCCCGGACACAAAGGCCCCTCTCTGCCGCACGCCGGGTGACCTCTTGGCTCTCCTTCTTCTCCGCAGTTCCTCCCTTTATCAGATTAACTTCAATTAGTGAAATCAGAATCACATGGAGTGGGGAGGAAACGCTCCCAACACGGCAGATTTATTTTCAGTTGAGGGAAAAAATCAAGGTGTGTGCAGGCACTCTGAAGGACTTGGATGAGGTTCTGTCCGGAAAATTAACTGTGGGTGTGAAAGCACTGGGGGGTTTTGAGTGTGCAACAGGGCAAGGAAAAAGCCAGTTTGCCTTTTGTGCTATGTACTTGCACAGGAACTTCACCTACACATGAAGTGTGTAGGGCTACAATCATGGGCCCACTAACACTTACATGAGGGAGACAGGAAACGTAACATGTGGCCTCTGGTTGCTTCAGTGGCAGATGTTTTTGAATGTATAATCTTGGGAATCTCTCTGACTAAAGAAATTCTCCACTGCTATTGGCCAAACTGTGCTTCTGACTGAAGTCTGTGCATACGACACCCTCGTTACAGCTCCTTATTGTACCAGTCTGGTTTCTGAGCCCAGCTTTGCCTGCGCTTGTCCCTGGACTAAGTGGCTGCCCCAGAATGGATAGCAAAGGGCCTCTGTTATAAGAGGCAGTACCATGTCTGCTGTCACTGAAGGAGGGCACATCATCCAGGGAACCCACATTCCCAAGTGCTGACACCCTTCTCCTGGGCACTGGAGCAACTGCACAGCTGCAGCCACAGTGGCTTCCAGAACATGCCATGAGGTGCTCAGCACATGAGATCTCACCCAAAAAAACTTACTGGAGAGTCGCCAAGACTGGGCCTGCCAGCTATACTGTTCCCTTCCCCAGTTAGGAGTCCTGAGTTGGACCCAGCCAATGAGAGTATGTTAGGATAAGGGGTAGCAAAAGAGATAAGCAGCATTTCACAGTAAAGATCAGGAGGAGTGTGGAAGCAAAGTCTCCCTGAATCTGTTTAAGCCATGTAGCATCTGCTGAGAGGAACTGAACTGGATAGAAACACCTTCCAGTGATAATGTACAGTGGCAATCAAAGACAGTAAGAAGATTAGACTTCCTGAATCTTTTTCAGTTCATTCTCATACCTCTACACGGATATATAATATTTCATCTACCTACTATTCAGTCTGTGGCAACATGGTTCAGCTAATACACTGAAAAAGAGAGAGTGGCTTAATGTCCCCTTCTTTCTCATTCCTCTCTCAGTCTGTTTTGCCAATTGTTTGTTCCCCTTTGCAGTTCGGCAGCACAAACGTGGCAGCACATGCAGCTGCATACTCCCCCACGTGAAGCTCCTGACCCAGCTAGTCAGCATTCTCCCCACCTCAGACACTCACCTGCTAGGCTGCAGCCACAGCACAGGGCAGGAAGGGAAATACTAAATGAAAAGATCAGCTTGGAAGGAAGATGACTTTGGTGGAGTGGGAAAAATAGTAAAGATTAAGAAAATCAGACCCTGATTGAAAATCCAGTAAATGAAGTGAGTAGATATTGGCAGCAGCTGTTCTTCACAAGATTTAAAACAATTTCTGAAACTTCTAGTGGCTCTGGCTGCTGTCGCAAACTCAGTACTCTCCTGGACTCATGGAGGATGAACATGAGGCATGCAAACACCCCCTGACTGTTAAGGTCCCTCTCTCTCCCCAGCTTGTGTAGGTGCAAAATAAGACAGTGGCCCATAATGTGAAACAAGCTTTGCTGCTGATGAAATAGTTGTGGCTTCTTTTTGCCACGTGGCACCACCAAAACCCTCCCAGGCAGTCACAGGGCTCACACACCAGACAAGCTGTCTGGCTGCCTCAAACCCACTGCACACCTGGGGATGTCCCCGGGGTTTGAGCTACAGGCAGGGAGAGTGAGTGAGCACATACTGCCTCAGCTGAGAGGTGGCTGAGGGCACATGCTGGATCAGGAGGGCTCAGGTGATGTACTGTAACACCATCAAGCATCTGAGCTCTCTACGGGGGTTCCCCACCACGTAAGCCCATGACCCTTTTTATGCTCACTTTTATTAAGGTGATTCTTGGGCCTCTCACAGGTGCATCTCATATGGGAGTGAAGCAAACCGCCTCTGGCTTCTCCTAGAAATCAGTTCCAGATGTGCTGGAGTACAGGTCTTCAGAGAAAATACATGTTTCAGGTACGGTCCAGTCTATGAAAGCTCAGAATACTTCCTACATTGATGAATGAAAGCCTTTATTGCATCTACACTCCTTCCTGACCTTCCTGTCTGCCTTCAATCTCTGTGTAACATACTAACACAAACAGTTGTAGGTTTTTCTTATCAGTCCTGTTCATGTAAGGTTCAAAGTTTCATTTGCTGCTGGGAGCATTTTCCCTCAGTGTCTCTCTGTCCATGTGTTTTGAGGCCTTTCTTCTTTCCATCCCTTCTGAGACACACCCTCCATACTCTCCTGCCACATATTGCTGGTGACTGAAATGGTCCTCTGCTTCTCGTGGAAATTAAATTTTTCTCTTGCTCCATTCAGAGCTCTCCTTGAGACATTACTGACAATATCAAAAAGCGTTGATTTATTTTTATGATCTGTGTGAATTTGATACTGAAACTTGATCACTTATCATAAGCAATGTTCAAGGTCCCCATCACTGAGCTTTGAGTGCATTTTGCCAACTGTGTTAATGCCATGACAAAGCTATAGGGAAAGGCTTTACAAACCCCCCATGACTTTGAAGCTGAGACCTAAAATCTGTGGGTTTTGTTTCACAGTAGGAAGCCTTCCTCCCACTTAAGCTTAACTTGGCCATCCTGTGGACCTCTGCAGAGCAAAGCATCAATGCACATGGACATCTTGGTGGGACACCGTCTGGGGTGCATCTCGCCTACTTCATTCTGGCGACAAGGCAGGATGAACACTTGGGTCTGTAGACTTTTAGTTACCATTGTTAATTGGCATGAGGTCATCCTTTTATCAGAAAAAGCCAAGAAATCTGTTTATTGGTGTCCCACACTGACTTCCACATGACACCAAATATCAAATGTTCTGGTTCCTTGTAGCCAGATGTCTTAACTTTTCTATTTTTCATCCTAACCACGTCCACAGTACCACTGCAATGTTAATACAAGCATCTGTAAGTGTAAGGGCAAAGTGAAAGGAATGTAGCTTAATATCCAAGCAATTAGCACAAGGGTTATTTTGCTGAAGGCATTATTCATATTTAATTATCTGAAGCTGCTGAAAAATTCCTAGGACTGCCTCCAGTAGGGTGCATGAATCAAAGGCCACACACAGAATGGTAGCATGTTGCAGAGGCAAGAGGAGAAGCAGTTGGCCCACTCTCACACACAGTTTCTCAGCCCTGGCCTGGGACTTCTTGCAGCAGTAGAGAGCCAGCTGCTCGCAGCTGAGACCTGCTTGTCTCTGGTGGGCATATTTCTGAGTTCACAAAAGTAAGATAACAAGGAGGAAGGAAACAGGAAACATATCTGCATGTTCAGTCACATTGGCTAATTTGGGCCATGTTTCCTCTGATTCAAGAAAAAAAGAAGATAATATAATAACAATATTATTAACCTCTGGGAGAGGTTTGGGAAGTGGGTTGGAGTATGGATGGAGTTGGATTTTTCAAGTAGAAGTGCCACCCACAAGTTAAATATACATAGTAGGCATATTTTCAGCGTGTTTAATTTAATGTGTCTATTGATTTACCACACTTGAAAGAAAAATATACATTGGACATGACATCTTCCTGCAGAGAACACTATAAATTCTATATAATACAATAAATTGTAATCAAAAGATGAATAGCAAATCTACTTTCTCCTCTCAAGAGTGACTCAAAGATGGCAATATACTGAAACAAGGAAATAATCTCCAGGCTTTGATTTTCTAAGTTCATTGAAATTTAATTTTCTAGTTCCTTGGGTTTTTACTCTTTCAGCCCAAGAATGGAAAGATTGCACAGGGTTGCACTAAACTCCTGAATACTGTGCATATAGCACAGCATTGTCAGGGCCATTTCAAGCAGAACCCTGGTGCCAGGGTTCTTCTTGAAGCCCACAAGCACAACTCCTGGGGTGACAGCGTGCAGGAACAGTGGGACTGGAAGCTGCTCCAAAGCCCCACTACCACGTGCCACTCTCTCAGGAATTATTCTGAAGTGCAAACAGTACTGGGTTTGGGAAGCAGGTGGCAGCTCTTACTCCATTTAACAGTGGATAATGACTGGTTAGAATTTACATTCTTTCTAAATAGAATTCTGAATAGAGTTTTGCTATTCCAAATGGTCTCTTAAACTCTACTTATGAGAAAATTATATCTTGGCACTGAATTTTAGAAAGTGTCTTTTTTTTATGGAATAATTTTTAAGCTTTTTTTCAGCAAAAAAGGAAAAAATTCTTATGGGAAAAAAAGTTGGTATTAGGATGGAGAAGGAGGAAGGCAGTATTATCTTAAACTACATATTTTAACCAGCTTTTATAAGAAAATTTTATTTTCTGAATTCTTCAATGGGCTACATCTTTCTAGCATAGCAAGCCAAGAAATAGATCGTGGAGAGGCACTTTTACTAAGAGAGAATAAACCTCTCTTCACCATTCCACAGGAGATTGTTACTGACAATGAGCACAGTCTGTGAACTGAAAATTCCTTGCATTTGAAATGGTGTGATTTTTTTTTTTTTTTTTATGTTTTACTTCCAGATCTGACCACCCACATGGGACAGGAGAAATGGAGAAGAGCATATGGCTTGCACAAAAAGAATCTTGCAACGAAAGGATCCTTCATTAGCTGTACTGATTATAAGGTACCTCTCTTATGACAATTCTAGGATATGTTCAGCACTGCAGCTTGCAGGTCAGAAGATCAGGTCAACATTACAAGTTCTGAGAGCAAATCTTCAACATCATTGACTAGAACTTAAGAGTCAAAACCAAAAAGTAAAAGGTTACAGTTTGGTGGTTTTTTCTTCTAACACAGGAAACACCAAACTATTGAAGTTTCCTCAAAACAGGAAACACAGACTACTGAAGTTTTTAATCTAGAAAAACATTGCATTCTGATGCCACCTTACTGATTAACTGGGGTTTCTAAATAACATTCCTTTGCATTAACAAATGTCCTGCACATAAGAGATGTCATTTTCACTTGAGAAAAAAGTAGATTTGCTGAAGTTCATCAGGGTAGTCCTCTAGCCTCTATAAAAACAGCATAATCTCTGCATTTCTAGATGAGAAAGAGCAAATCTTTGATTTGCTAATACCGCTAAATTTCAATGAAAAACAATGAAAATACATATATCAGTGTTTAAAGAGGCACCTGAAGTAATAATTGTTATTTTGAAAGTAATAATTGTTATTTTGCAAATCACTATCTACTTTGGATGCCCTCATTCTGCAGTTTCTGACTTGTGCACCTCTAGCAGAGGGTTGACATCTCACAGCTAAAGTGGCCTAGACATTTTAAAAGCAGACCAAGTAATAAAGCAGGGATGAGAAGGACCTTGTACCCTTCTACTAATTCTGCAGTCTTCATCAAACACATCTTTTCAGTAATACTTTAACTGTGATAATTACTCCTGTTTATCTGATATCATCTGAGCATTTTTTTACTGAAAGCTTGTTACCAAGCTTGTGGATATTCCCATCCTGCAAGGGATGTGGTGTCTGAGCTGCTGCTGTCTGGAGCTGGCCCATCCCTAAACTTATGCAGTATTGAGGACACATTTACAGCACAGACCTTGAAAGCAGCCCAGCCTATAATCCAAGGTCATGTCCTTGGATTATTACCCTCACCTCTCAAGGAGAGCTCGCCATCAGCATTCCCAGACCACTTCTGTTACTAAAGGATCCTCAGTGTGAGCCCTCTGGCATGCTCCACTGAGTTGCAAGGACAAGGTAGCTCAATCTGCTTGAGCAACGCCTGAGCAACATTTTGTTCAAGCCTGCACCACTGGGGCCTGCAGACCTTGCCTGCAGACACAGCTTTAGCAACAGTACAGCCCACCTGCTCTGCTGACAGTGGCAAGCAGGTGTGTTCCCATGCTGGGGGTTGAGGTTCACTTCCACTCTTACTTTACAGGCTGCAAACCAACCCATCAACCACACCAGCAGTGACCACGTGCAAATTGCTGGCACCAAGGGTTCACCACTTAGCTTATCTTTTCTTCCCCTTCTCTCAAAAATGTCACTCCAGCTGGGTCTGTGTCACACTCAGCAGTGTGTTACATCTCTGCAGAGGACCCCTGAGGCTCTTTCCTTTCTGAGAGGAATAGGCTTGAAGGAATAAAATTGCCATGACTTTTCGAGCAAGGTTGCTCGATAAAGGGTGTCAGCTCTCCAGTGTCTGTGCCTTGTTCTGCCAAAAATGCAAGGTTACAGCCTGCAGAGGAAAATCTTCCGTTTGTGGTGGAAAGGTATCCTCATAGCAACCTGAGAGAGGAGAGCAGAAGTGCCTACACCAGTGACTCCTGGTGATGCTTCTACACGTACAAATCAAAGAATCTCCGAGTATCTGGTAAATATTAATGTTTTCTCTCTTTTCCTCTCTTTCAAACTGATTTCAAACAAGGCTCTCAAGGAACAAGAAATCCCACCACAAATGAGAAAATAGAAGATCAGAAGTCCAAGCCTCTTCCTTTTTCCAGCAACATCTTTCATGGTTCTTCATATGTAACTGAGATGTAGCTGTACTGTAAAAGTAAGCTCCTGTGGAAAATGAATGGTAGGAACATTTCTCTTCTGCAATGGAAAAATTAGGTAGTTCTTGTGCCTGGTTTGTATCACCAAAAAAAACCCAAAAACCAAAACAGAAACAAAAAAACCCCAAAAAACCAACAACAACAACAACAAAAAACAACACCACCACAGAAAGAGAGGGGCCCGTGACAGCTCCACTCCTCTGGCATGAGTAAAAGGAGTCTAGTTTGATATGTGATATTGAGGGATATTTCCTTGTAGCCTTCAAACCAGAGAAGTTCTTGTTGAGCTCTTGGAGAGGATCCACTGCAGAGCAGTAGGAAATCCTGCCCCAGAACCTCGAAAATTTGAGGTTGAAAGTTTTATCTTTGGCCTGTGTTTAATAAGATGACCAATGCTCGTTTCTAGGCTTTGCAATATGCCAAGCACATTCTCTTTCCTTTGTTATATATCCCAGGGAAAGGCAAAGGATGTGGGTGAAATTAGGAATATTCCTCTCAGGTAATGAGGAGAATGTTTGGACGCATGAGTGATATCCTTGGTATAAGAATAAGAGAAACTAAAAAGAAATCTAATTTTTTTCTGGAATGGGCAAACAACTCATGTTATTCTAATTGAATCATTGCACTAAAGGGCAACTTGAATTGAAGCCTAAGTACAAATTATTCTTGTTTTTCTCTCCACAAATAGCATTGCTGGTTTTAAATATTGTGTCCCATTTGCACAGTTACATTTGTAGGATTCTGCTATTCAATGTTCTTATTCTCCTCAACCCCTGTCAGAAGTTTTGGGTTTCAGATTCAGTGGAGCCCATCTGAAAATCTACAGTTCCTCATTGCTGCTCTGTTGGCCTGATTTCATTGTATCTGTTCCTGCCTGAGAGACTCAGCCTTAAGAACTGGCAAGCTGAGAAATCAGTCCAAGGAGATCTTGAAGCTGCAGCAGGGCAAATAGCTGCAGTCACTGTGAATTTAAGGTGAAGAAAAAGAAGGGAAATAATGCTAGGTCCCAGGAACCTCTGAGTTATGAAGTCCATGTCATCCAAGGAAGAAATCATGGCACAATGGTGCATTGTCCCACAGTCCCTTGATCCATGGGACATAAGTCAAGACCAAAGATCTACTGCCTCCCTTTATCACAACGCTTGTATCCCAGCATGTTCTCCTGAGAATTAAACCAGAAAAGTCCTGTGTCTGCTGTTAGACAAGCAGGGCAAGGCAAGCATAGCTCTCTCTGGACCAACTTAGGACTCTCACTGCCCCAGCTTTTATAAGCAACAACAGACATAGTAATACCCCTCCATCTCTGGAGTTTTAATTCATTTTTTTAATCCAAGTTCTCAGTGTTGATAAAGATTAAGACTTGGATTAAAAATTTTAAAAATACTCCTCACACACAAAATTAAATGTTAGTTATTATTCAGTGGGAATTTGGTCACTGGCATGGCTTCTTCAGCTCTATTACGGGCAGATGGTCTGTATCAGAAATTTAATTTACCCAGCTTCAATGAACATTCAAACAATCCTTTGGGGTCTAGCCAGTATCAGATGTCTGACAGTGGACCAAACTTCATGCAGAGCAAAGACAAATCCACAGCAGTGCTGCAGAAGGACACTCTCCAGCAGGGACTGCCCAAGGCAGAGAAGCTGCCTTTTTAATATGCTATGGGACATATTTTTCCTTTTTATTTTCTTAAGCTTGCTGCAGACTGGACTGCCTAAGTACAGCGAGGCACCTGGACATGGCAATATCCAAGGAGTGATAGTACAAGAATGTCTGTGAGCATCAGGTTCCTGTGAGTGGCTGCACCTCCTCTTTTTTCATCTACCAATCCCATCCACAAATGCAGGGAAAAATGCCACCTTCCCAAATCTCTGCTGAATGTTTCGTGTCAGGAACACAAATTCATCTTCCTCAGATATTTGGTCTGCTGTAGTTAACAAGGCCTTAATCTTTATCACCAGTGGCACAATGTGGTTTGGATTCATATTATCTGTCAATCACTTCATCTTGCTTCACCTTCATTTTGCACTATATCTTGATGTAACCTGTTCTGTGACAAAGGTATTGGACACCTTATCTTTCCCAGACCCTGTGGACTGCTATGCCATCACTTCTTCCACTGCCACATATGCAGTGGGATCCTGCTCTGCAAGTCTGTCTTTCACTACCATCTATACCTCATTTTGCTTTATGCCAGTGGTTCCTTTCACACAAAAGAAGCCTTTTGCTCCATATGACATCTGGTTTGAATAGGCTGACAGCAGGCAAGTTTGTAAATGTGTGTTTAGGTGGGTGCATATCACAGAAACTTGTCTAACTAACCACTGCAGGTAAGGTGCAGTTTAACATGACATGAGTTTTGCCCACTCATGAGTTCACCACCCCTTGTCAGCCCCACTCAGCACAGTGCTTTTCCTCCCTTTCCCATCTGCCACCTGTCCTGAATGTTTTCCATCTACCCTGTGCTGCAGAGAGCATTCAAGAGTCAGACTCCATATGAGCTGACACCACAGAGGTCAGACTCTGCAACTTTCACTCTGTCTAGCCCAATCCTGTTCGTGCAACCAAAAGTTACTCGTTCTCCTGCAGCCCCAAATGGCTTGGCACTGGCAACGCCTTCCATCCCTCACATCCACGTATCCTGCTTGCCCCAGCACGCATACCCATGCAGGGCAGCGTTCCTCCTGCCCCATCCAGAGCAAGAGCTGATAAAAGCCCTCTCCCCATTGCCGGCTGCCCAGCCCCAGGGCTGGGGAACTCCGGGGATCCACAAGTGTTCGGCACCTGCTGCCTTCCCCAGCTCCCAGCCGCTGCCTGGCCAGCCTGTTCTCTTCTTGGCTGCAGGAAGCAGCCGCTGAAAGGCGATCTGCCTGACCTGATGTGAAAGGGATTTCACTGGTGTTAGGACACTTGATGACAGGGGGAGGGAGGATTGAAATGAACTCCTTCCATCTTTCTGATGCAAAATGAGTGCAGACACATTGCTTTAATATCGTCTTTGTAATTCATTTCCTCCAGCAAAGACTGAAGACTTGATGCTTTATGTGTCTCTGGGTTTATGCCAGCAAACTACTTGCGAACTGACCCATCTGGAATAGGCAGGGGTCATTAGTAGTTCTGATCCAGCTCTTTGTATCCTCTCCAAGATGGGCATTAGCTCTGTATGAGTACTGAGAGATAATCTGCACCTTTAAGTGGTGATTTAACTGCTTAATACAACAACGTTTACCTTTTCTCATCATTAAGAT
The DNA here is from genome assembly GCF_009819655.1 of Sylvia atricapilla. NCBI lineage: Eukaryota > Metazoa > Chordata > Aves > Passeriformes > Sylviidae > Sylvia > Sylvia atricapilla. Next base: position 22,185,998 of record NC_089145.1, on the reverse strand, counting down.
CTTGTCTTTCTCAGGCTGTGTCCTGATGTCTTGTCTGCCACCAGCAAGGATCCACAGTCGTCAGTGAATATGAATGGTTTCATCATAACCTCAGAGTAACAAATCTCAGCTGCTGCTCCCAGTAGACAGCATCAATGCCTGTAGTTTCAGGTTCACCGAAGATCTCTGCTTGGAGGGACAAAACTGCTTGGACTGGAAGAAGGGTCAGTTCTGCTTGAAAAGACCTCTTACCTCCAGAAGGAAACCTAAAGACCTGGGCTCAGACGTTGCCAGATCTTCTTTTGAAGAGCCTCCTTTCCAGACATTTTATGAGATTGGGATCACACCCAAGCCTGAAAAATCCTTGGGGCCATCAAATATCTCAAGGGGAATGAGTAACAAGTCACGACATTCTTAAGGGATTGCCCATAGAGTGAAGAACCTGCTTGCAGCTTGCTCCTTTTAGCCAGAGTTCTTCCTGATGGAAGAATTCCTTCTTGTCATGAGCTTAAGAAACAGGAGACAAGGCCACTGCATCTTTCTTGTTCTTGATGTTGCCACTAAGCATTGCAGATGGATGACCAAAATATGCTAAGTTTTCTTCCAAACTTTGTTACTGTTATGTGGCTCAGTCAGGCATATTGCCTGTTAAATGCAAATTATGTTTGGGGTTTATTTGTGTTCAGGAGCTTGGAGGCCTTTGGACAAGGTCTTCCTGTAGATGAAAGTCGGTTATTAGTGTTTGTTATATTGAATAATACCTGTAAGCATTATGTAGTGTCAGCACATTTGTCCCTGCAGGCAAAGGAGACTTGGTTGTTCCATCCCAGAGCCAGTGCCATCTGGTTTGGTACTTACTCAGTGCAGAAAGTACAAAGACTGCACGTTTTCTATTAGAAGGCTTACTGACACTAGGCTCCATTTGTGAGTCAGTCTTAGTAAATTAAATTTATTTGGAAATATACATGGTCTCTGAATCAGCTCAAACTGTCTTTTAACTTTATCTGTCTGCGCTATGTATGTTGATGGAAATGTTTAACCCATTTAATTTGGGGTGCTTTCTCCAAGTCTCCTGCTGAAATTGGAGATCCAAATGTTTGTTCATCAGTGCAGATACGCCATGCCCAGGGCTGGCAGCTAGCCTTTCCTAAAGAAGCTACTTCTGAAATAAAACTTGGGCTAAGAAAGGAATGTTTTGGACCAGATAAGGTCTCTAATTGTCAGAGCACTGAAAACCTTTGCAAGGTAGTATTGCTAAATATCATGAGCTCTGTATTTCTTAAATTTTCTTACAGTATTTAAATCTTTTTTTTCTTTTCTTTTTTTCTGGGAGGGTGGGTAGAAAAGACTATCTTGACTTGCAGACACTATTTTTAAGCCAGTTATGAAGATTGCACATGCTCCTTAATATCATTGTTCTGAATTTCAGTATTCAAGTCTGTCCCCTAGGAGGTGGATGAGCATCATTACCTCTATATTACCAACACCTTGTCAGATCAAGGTGTTAACTTAACTATCATAAAGCCTGATATTAGCACATGGTGAAGCCCAGAATACAACATTGAAGTTCTCATTTTCAGACCTGCTCCTGACTTACAAGACTAAGAAATAGCCTTTTAGTTAGTGCACCCACTACACCCTTTGTACAGCCCAGAAAAGGCTTCAAAATCATGTGGCTGGGTGGATTTTTCTATTTTCCTCTTGGCAATATGAACAGTTATTTAAGACTGTGCTGCACTGAGAAAAGATTCTGTTTTCTTCTCCCTCTCAAGTTCTAGCTCAAGATCAGGAATTTTTAATTTTTCTCCTAGATCCACTGGTGGAATCATAAGCTGCTCTGCTAGACTTGAATACTGCCTTCTAATGCTATCCTTATGCAAGGTTGTTGCAGAATAAATGGAAGCTGCCAGTCTTGGCAGATCTAAAAACAAAGCAGGCTTTTATTCACATGAAGAATGTCCTTGTCAATAACTTCAAAACTACTGCGACTCTTCCCTTTAAGGAATAAACCAAGTTCAGCCACAGTAGAAGACTGCTGAAATCAATTCCTGTCAATGAATTCGCACCTTTTTGCAAAATTGGTGACACATTTTCTCTTTATCTACTCAGTGGTTCCCATTGTAAAAAAGGCAAATTTTGTGACAACCCATCAGTCCTAAGAGGGAGGGCAACACAACCCACTTGTAGCTATTTCCTGAAATACAGCTAGGACTTTCCTTCCCTCCCTGTACAGACTCCTTGAGTGAGTTGTTGAGACACCATAACAGTCAAGTTATTGGAAGTTAACATCTTTCTTTGGGCATGTAATTGGACAAAAAGTGCAAAGTTAGCAGTCCTAAAGGAGCTGATGAACCTGGTTATCTATGATCAAACACATCACAGAATGTCCAATTAAATCGGTCCCAAAACATCTGATTTCTCAATCAAATTGTTATTCTGGTACATGTTATTAAAGCATTTCACTGTTTGAATGTCAGCATTGCTACACAATTGTCTCTGTTGCAATTTTAAAATTTATTCCAGTGAAGATTTTTCTGGTACTGGAGGTAGAAGTTAAAGACACAAAAAGGCTTTTTGTGTCATGGCTTAGATGGGGTACTGCAATCTGTAGGCTGTCAGTTCTAGCCCTGCAAAAGTAACCTGGTGATCTCTACAAGGAGATGCTTGGCAGCACTAGTAGCCTCATTTCCAGCTACACCACAGAAATCAGAGATTTTGATCAAAAAACTTAAATCTCTTCCTGTATTCTGATTTATTCACCAGGTGGATGGAACAGGTGACCCTTTAAAAATTAATCTTTAAGAAGAAGAGTTGTAAAGTCAACTTTGCTGCCCAGGATGATCATTTCCATGGACTAACATACGGCCTTCATTTTTGTTAATGGTGAAACACATGGCACAGTAAATGGATGCAAGTGGGGAGGGAATCTCCCTCCCATGTTTCCTATACATGTCCTTTTTATGTCTTTTGCTTTGTAAGGAGAGACTCCCAAGAAAAATATAGCAGTTCTTTCACTGGCCTTTCTTAGAAGACAGTTACAGGATTGAAGGAATTAATGAAATGCCCAGATTAGACTGCTGATGTTCATTAACAGATTCAGTGGCAAACACTACCTTTTCTTCTTAAGGGAAGCTTAGACATCACACAAAACACCTGTCTAATTGTGCAGCAATGCACAGAAATTAGCTGTGGTAGAAATTTCTTTCTGACCCTCACATGTTTGGCATTGTGCCACGGAACAACAGATTTGCTTATCCTAAATATAACCAAATGCTAGTCATAAATGTATTTAACTGGGTTTTTTTTTTTTTTCTTTTATTTATTGCATTGGACTTGCAACTTTCTGTGGTTGACATTTTCACATGGTACATGAAGGCTTTTGTGAATCTCAGTTTGGGTGTAGATTGTGTGCCTAAGATGTCAAAAGGAGATAATATTGGACATTTAGAAGCCAAATAGGGTTTAGAATCTGTGCATGTATGTGTGTGGATTTACTCGTTCTGAAATGAGACAGAGGAAAATTTTGCAAATTTCAGATCTGTAGGAAGCATGGGGCCAACTGTTGGGCACTCCAGCAGTGCTCCATAGAGTGGTACACATTCTGTGAGACACATGTCCAAAAGCTCTGGCCCTGTGGGTCCGTCTCCACCAGCTGCAGGAGCCAAGGTCAGCTACAGAGATACACCCAAACAGAACATGCTGCAAATGATAGTCTCACTCTAACTTGTAACAGACTAAAATTAAGGTAAGTTTGGTTTTCAGGAGGAGCTACCTCTTAGAAGCCAAAAGATACCCAAAACTCTAGGTAGTTTTGCATTTTGGGAGAGCTTGTGGCATGGATGTAATGCAGGGTGACACTAACACTTTCGAAATGTTCCTCAGAAGTTGGTTTCCTTCTCTTCTGATCTCCATTATGGCAGTGCTTGGGATCCCAGTCAATGCTGTGTTTGTGAAGCAGGCACTCTCCTTACACTAAGCACATTTTTAAAATAAGCTTGAAGAAAAAAGCTCAGTGGGAAAAGAGAAAGGGAACACTATGTATCCTATTCCGTTCAATTACAGCCAGGGGAAAGCAGAAGGAAAGACAACCTTAAGAAGTCATCTAGTCTGTCCTCTTGCCTTAAGGCAGTGAGTACCATCTCTTAATTTGATACACAATGAACAGAAATTAAATGGGTTAAAGAATTGGCTTTTTCCCACCAGGACTAACCAAAAAAAGTTAGTTTTCACTTCATGGGTTTAAAGATGATTTAAGCCTCTACACTGCAAATAGTTGATGCATTTTGTTGATCAAAATTACCAGTGATTTTCATTTTAAAATAATGGCATATCAAAAAACAACTTTTCTTCCTCAAAAGACAAACTAAAAAGATTGATCTTCATTCACTTTCCTAAAAAGATTTAAATCAATACAGCGAAAAGTAACTGCCTTGCCTTTTTCTGTATATTAGACCTAAGCTCGGCCCTTTCCTATTTCTATTTACAATTGCCCTTAGCTGGATTTCTTGAAAGATTTTTGGTTCTCTTTTATAAAATTATCTCTTGCTATTTTGCCCATGTACAGCGATATTTTTCTATATAGTTCATTTGTGGCTTTTTATGCATCTGAATTTCTTTGCACTCTCATGTCTTTCTTTCCTATTTACATTTAAACTAGCTTAAAGTTTCTGCTTTCTTTAATTCCTTAACTTGTGCCATTTTATTGCCATGATTAAGTAGCTGTCCCTAGGCAGCAGCAATGAAAATGCAAGCTTTCCCATCACATTCACTTATCTGGTACTTGCTGGAGTTAAGATTAATTATAGTTGTCAGCGCATAACTAAAATCACAAATGTCAATTTCCTCTTTTCACGTTTTTCGCTGTCAGAATAAATTGCATAATCATCACTTAATACCAAGCTCTTGTTTCCCTAATAATATGCTGCAGCCAAATGTTTACCAAGGGGAGCCCAAGGAAAACACATGAAACCTGAGAGGGTAAATACGACTTGGGAAAGCATAAGCGTGATAAGGCTGGTGCTGCAGCTGGAGAGAAACCTTCACGGGGGCTCCAGAACTTAACCTTGCTGACAATGCTTCCATGGGCCACAGCCATTTGCTCTCTTGAGAGTGATTGCTTAGAGAATGAACACCTTGGGAGACAGCCTGTGGTGCATCTCTTCCTAGTAAAATGGCCAGCAATCAGCCAGAGCTTTCCATAGGGCTTTGCCAGGGAGAAGTTCAGCAGGTCCAGGAAGGGATCCAGGCTGGAAATGCCTGACAGCAGTCCATACTTTCACTGTGAGCAGTTTGTGACAGCCCTCCATTGAGTACTTGCTCTCACCACCTCCTGAACATCTCAGTGTGCCTGCCACCAGATTGAGTCAGTCTCCAGTGGGTTGTATCACTTTGGATTTGACAAAATTAGAAGTTATCTGGTAGAACATATCTATAATAAACAGCCCTGATAACGTGTCCTGTTCATGTGGCTCATGTTCTTGACATACAAAGTCACCTTCTAAGCATGAGGTTAGATCACGGCCCAAGGATATAAATGGAGAAACTTATGTCCAAGGTAGGATCCCAGAAATAACAACAACACTTTGTTGCCCTAAACCCCTGCTCGATCCCATCCTGCATACTGATGTCAACCCTGAGAATCACGTACTAGCTGTCCCCACAATCTATCTTTGTGCCAGTTTGTGGACCCTACTTCTCTGTTTGCTTAGTGATGTTGGTCAAAATCTACTAAAATCTGTGTTCCCATGGCCTTTAATAAAAGGCAACTAGGGAAGCAATTGCCCCTTGTATCTTTACTCCATGTCCAACTTTACTCAGATACCAACTTCCCCTCGGAGGATTCCTCAGTTTCCTCTGACCTTCCAGGAAGGACTCTCAGGAAAGTCATCTGGAATTGTGGGTGCCTGCAGCTAGATGATGTTTGTCTCAGCTTTTGACAAACTAAAATGCAGTCTTCTCTTTTTATCTTGCTTTAGAAAAAAACAAATAAACAAAACTTCAGAGATTTACCATTAAAAGAAAGAAAAACATGTATTTAAAAGAGAAAATTCAGAATTTCTTTAATGAAAATTCAGTATTTTAGCTTCCAGCTCTTAAGCTGGAGAGTATGTTCAAATCTTGACTCATATATGTCTGTCCTTTCATTCTCCTAATGCTTTCTAAGTGAATTTCCCATTTAAAAAAAATAATTCTAGTGTCAAATTCATTCAGAGAGCTCAGCACTATAAAGTGAGATAAATATATGACTTCTGACCTGGTACATCAACAGTAGGCTTGTGTGCAAACCAGAATGAAAATACCACTGTTGTCAATGTCTTTTAGTTAAATTACTGTTTCTTTTCTAGTTCCTTGGTTTAAGCGGATTTTTAAGATCAATTGCCATTACTCTTCTTTATTTTTAGGTTGGGTTGTTTGGGGTTTTTTATTGTTGTCTGCTGTCGTCAGAAGCTTAAGGTGCTTAATTTCAGGAACTCTATGCATGAATTTTTAGGTGTGCTTCAGACACCAGTTGTTTGAAAAACTGGACCTATAAAGGGACTTTGTTCAACTTTTGACATTTGGAAAGATCATTGATACCCAAAATACAGGAAACCTCCAAAACTCACTGTCCTCAGAAGAGCCTGTTGTCCAGGGCAGACATGCAGGATGAAGAATTGGAGCAGAGGAGCTGGTGGGGGATTTGCAGAAGGGAACAGGATGTTCTGGAGGCACTGCAGCAACGTGAACCTCTGGGTCTGCCCCATGCCCCTGACCTGGCAGCAGCAAGGCATCCTGCAGCCCTTCAGCCTGCAGGGTGACTACCCCAAAAATGTGTGGCTAAATTGCTGCACATTACATTGAATGCAGAAATAAACCCTCACACCTTGTAAAATCAGATACTTAAGATTCTTGAAAGCAGCTCGCTGTCATCTTTGGCTCCTGCAGGTGTGACAGGTCTTCTTCAGAGGCACAGGGTGAGGGAGCCCTTAGCAGAGGTACTGGGTGGCAGCTAGCTTGTTTTCTTTTTGATTTGGCTGCTTTGGCTTTGTCCCAGACCCTTGTGAAGTGGTCTGGGAAGCTGATATGTGAAAGGAGAGAGGGAGAAGAGCTAGGATGACGTTTCACAGTGCATGTGCTGGCTTCAGCTGCCAGCTTTGACTGCTTTCCCACAGACTGCACTCTTCCCAAGCCCTTCTCCCCAGTCTCCTAATCCTCCAGCTCTCTCTGAGGGCTGTGGTGTAGCTGAGGCACCAGCAGTGGCGAGACTGGGGAGCCAAGTATTTCCATCCCACCTTCCAACAAGTAGAGCTGCTCCCCTCCTGGCCCCCCATCTGCCCCACAGCCCATCAAACTTAGCCTTGTGATTAATGGAAATGGTCAGAGGCAAATAGCTGATTGACTCCAGCGCTGGAGGAGCAGATCATGGAATTATTTGAATAGAGACAGCATATCAGTGTAACAACTTGGCTTGATGTACTTCCTATGGCTTTTTTATTTCATAGAAAGCTGTATGCATGCTTTTGGGCATATGCCTACTGGCTGTAGTGCCAGGATAGAGAGGGAACACAGAAAGGATGAGCTTTCTCTTCTGCATTGTGTCAGAAGTAACAAGCTGCCAAGATGAAAAGGGGCCACATGAGATCCCGCTGCTTCTTTCTGGAGCTTGACTGAGGCTCAGAGGCAGAAAAAGCCCAGTGTTTCTTCACCCTTTAAAAATGCAAAGTGTGTTTGGGACAAGAGAAGTACCAGTAAAGGGAGCAAGCAGCAGAAAGTGGGTTATTTTTACTCTCTTAATGAACTACTTCTTCAGGCAGGCTTGTCTAAGGGAATCATGGCTCCCTGAAGACAAATCTCCCTCCCATCATTCTCTTACTTGGGTCACATTCTTGAACAATATAATTCATAGTTTGGTTTATTTTCTTTTTAAAAAAAACTTCTCTTTTTTAATACTGTCAATCCAAAGCTTTCCATAACAATGGAATCTGTCAATAGCCTCCAGATCTTCTCACACTTCCCACCAAAAGCTCTTTAAACATTTGTAATATTTAAAATTGTGATAATTAGCATTTCGCCCCTTCTTGGGCGATGTCATTTTCACTGGCTGATACAGTAAGACTGGCTCAGCATGCTAGCTCTCCAACTAGCGAGGAACCATTTTCTATCTGTAAGAATGATACTGTGTACTATCATCCTCTGCACTGCAAGATCAAGGCTGGGGAGAGAGATGCTGTTTCCTGGCTGGAGAGCTTTCTTTTGTTGCAATAGGGTAATCACTGGCCAAAAAATGCTGCTACTAATTTTTCAGTGTTTCTTGTATGCTGTTAAAATATTTGAAATGCTGGAGACTTGCATGTTTCCTTGTGTATCTCATCCTAACCTGAACTTTTCCAGCAACCAAATAATACAACATGACATCAGTGCTTTAATTTGCAAAATCACTTGCAAACCGCTTCTAGTATTTGTGACCAGCTGTTGATTAGCATACGAATCCTAATCCTGTTCCTACTCAATACAGAAGCAGTTTGTTTTCTCTTCTAGAACATCAGTGGCACTATGGAGGTTCCTGGATCTCAGCTCTAGCCTCTCTGTGAGGCTGAGGGTAGTGCACAGAGAGTGAACAGCAAGGGTTACAGACACACAGCCTGGTAGCCATGAGAGCCAAGCTAGCAGGATGTAGGGCCTCCAGCACTGCCAGCTCGTGTGGACAGTTTTATGTGCCTTTTCTCTGCCTCCTGCTTCACAGGCGGGATAAACAGTGAGTGAAAGGAGCCAAGAACGCATTTTATATGAACATCATGTACTGCAGAAATGTGTCTCTGCCATCTTCCATCCTTAGCTCCTTTTATAAGATGTTAGCCACTTGAGAAAATTCCATTTTTTCCTGGTCTGTGTTTTCTAAGTGTGTCAAGGCCCATGTGAAGAGGTCATTAACAGACTAAAGGAGCTCAGTCTCTGCAGCATAAACCGGGGGATGGCTTCAGGGAGATGTGAGCTGATGTCACCCCAGTGGAGCTGTGGGGGCTTTTCCAAGACAGGCAGCTTGGGCCCAACAAGTGTGTCCCCAAGGCCCTTTGCTCACTCTATAGGCAGGTAGGTCTCTCCTCCTCTGCAGCTGAGACTGTCCTGGCTCTGTCTGTTCTAGGGCATGTGACCCTCCACCCCATCTTTTTGGGCTGCACGTTTTGGTGGCTGCAGATGTATTTACAAGATGGAAGTTTACATGCTTTCTAAGCAGTGAGGCTCCATGACACCCTCACTCCTGGGCTTTCTATTATATGATTAAACTCCTTATTAGGGAAAAGGGCCTCCTATGCTGAGCACACTATTTTTTATGAAAGCAAGGGTCTTTACTTGTACAGATGGGCTAAACACAAGAGAAAATATGTAATTTTTTCACTTCAAAGTCAAAGTTTTCTGGTTAGGAACAAGGGCTTTTACCAGCGCGCATTGATGTATACATCTAGATTCAATAGGGGTACTAGGAAATCCTGTCCTATTTTGTCTGAGGAGATACCAGGGAGATACTAAAGGTTGAATTACCTTTTTTTTTTTTTTTTTTTTTGTCTTTTTGCCTGGAGTTAAATCAATTCCAGACTCTATTAATTTGAGCAAATGCCCTTGGTCCCATTGCCTGGCTATCCAGAGCTATTGTATAACAACTAATTGGTCTATATGTCCCCTTCAATAAGGTAAGGCTGCCACAGACACGGGGCTGGTGGAGCCCATAAGAGATGCCTGGCAGGGGGGAGCTGGACACGAGGGGGGTTCAGTGCAGCCCTCCTGTGGGCAGGGGCCTCCAGAGTGTGCACACAGCAGCTCCTCGGGAACGGGACTGGGGTGAGGGCAGGCAGCAGGGTGAACAGTTCAGAGAGATTATGAAGCAAAAGACAAATAAACACCACCCCCAACCCCAAGCTCTGGGGATGGCGAAGGTTTAGCTGTGCGTGTCGGGATGCCAGAAGAGAGAAAGCGGGACTTAGGGCTCTGAGCAGGGGTGGGCTGGGCTGGAAGCAGCCCAGTGGCCATAGCCTGGCAGCAGAGGCATGGAGGCAAGGAGTCAGTGAGGAGCCTGCTGAGCTGCAGAGTGGAGGACAGAGGTGTCTGGCCAGTCAAAGCCAGCCCAAGGGCTTTGCTGTCACTCCCACAGATGGCACTGCTGTGGCTCTGAGGGTGAGCAGTGAGCAGCCTCTGCTCAAGTGGAGATAGTGCTGAAAACTTCTTTGCCACCTCAGTGGGGGGGAAACCTCCCCTCCAGATGTGGTTATGGGGCAACAGCAAGGAGGATGCCCCTTGTCTGATGGCACGGGATGTGTCCCCCAAAGCCACTCCCTGAGGCTGATCCGGATCCAAGGAGCATGTGTAAGAGTGTTAGGCCTGGGGGCTGCAAAGAGGGAATCCCATGAATGAACAGACCTGTTCAGCTCTTAACCTGAATAGGATTCCATGGCAGGAAAGAGATTCTTCTCAGAGAGAAGACTGTGGCCATCCTGCTCCCAGAGAGGACAGCCCTTCTCTCCCAGCAGGACTGTGTCCTGCGAGTGCTTCAGCCTTCCCTGAGGAGATGCTGATGGGAGAGAACAAGGACAAACATTTTGTCTGCAGGAAGGTTTCCTGATGGGGCACTGGGGCCAGGTTTTGGCTCACAGGTTTAATAATTGCCACCAGGGGTAATTTTGTCTTCCTTGAGGCTTCCCTGTGAGCCTCCCTACCCACCCTCCAGCACCCTGTGGACCTAGGCCAAAGCTGGACTTGGGCCCAGAACTAAAAGTAGACCCAGGGCACAGGGCTGCCAGCCAACTCCACCCCTGCATGGGGCTGATACAACAGCCCAATGTCTTTTTGCTGCAACATGATGAGAAGATGAATCTAGCACAGCTTTCAGCCCTTCAGTGCCTCCATTTATTTTTCTTCAGACTAGACACAAAGAGAAGACCTCTGGTAACAGTGGTGGACTGATGCTTTGCCCATCATCATGCTTGAAAGCAGCCACTGCTTTGTCCCACATTTGAGTCTACCTTGCCATGGATGTCCTTTATCAGTTGTGATAAATATGCAGTTAATAAATATCGGGCAGAGGAATAAAGATGTCATTAATTGGGGAAAAAAATTAAGCTCCCTCGTCAAGGACAGTGGGGAGAGGAAGGCTGAGGGAAGAAAGGGGAGGAGGTGAATATGCTGAGAGCACAGGAAAAGGGAGAGCAAGAAAGGGCAGAGAGAGGGGACAGACAGTGTAAGCAGGAGAAGGAAGAGGCAGGAAGGGGCAGGAAGAAGTATTTGGAGAGGATGAGACACAGGCACAAAGGAATGGATACCAAGGAGGACAAAGAGCAGTGTGGGGTAGAGGAAGGGAACGGCATGAATGTGTTTGCAGAAGAATACACACTAATTCTTGGAATATGCCAGTCCACTAAATCACCGCCGCAGGAGAGGAGCCGTCCAAGGCTGGGGAGCCCCACGGACTCTGGGTGACAGGCCCATGGTCTTCCCTCAAGAAGAGACTGAGCAGAGACGGGAAAGCTTGAATCGCTGCGCCTCCTCTGAGGGCTAACATTTCTCTCCCTCTTTCTTTTCTTTCTTGTCTTAAACTTGAGAAAATCAAAAAAGAAAGCAAGTAAAACAAAAGCTCCTTTGCCTTAATTAAATTACTCAGCCGCCCTCTGGGGTTGACACTGGGGATACATGAGGCTTTTGTGTAATATCTGGAGGAATTCTCCCGCCGCCTCCCGCCTCCCCCTGCCCTGTCCTGGGGACAGGCGGGAGGATTTCAAAGGGGAAGGGAAAGGAAGGGGGAGGGGGGTAAGCTAATAGGGATGGGAATTATTCTGTGATGGCTGGAGGGATAAGAGAAAAAAGGGAAGGAAAGTCGCTGCTGAAATTGAAAGCCGATTCCCCTCGCTGGCTCGAGGCAGTGCTCTGACCTGAGGTAACTGCCCTTTTGCCAGAGACACAGGCAAAGTTCAGGGCACAGGGAAAGCTGCACAAATATGAAGTCTTTATCAGGGGGATGATCCGCTGCCTCGGGACCTTCCTGCCCGCTTTGGACGCAGCGTGACGAGGCCAGGCCAGCTCTCCATGGCCACCAGCACCGGGCAGGGCTCGAGGCAGCCTGGCCCCATCGCTGTGCAGGGGCAGCTGTGGGGCTGGGCCTGAGCAGGGATGCTGCTGGCGGCAGAGCCAAGAGCATCCCTACTGACCCAGGCAGCAACATCATCATTCCACATCTGCTGCAGCAAGCTCCCAGCAGAATGTTAGCAGTGGGAAAACCAGCTCCCATGAGCAGCAGGATTCATTCAGAGAGGCCACTGATGTTTTTTATCAGTATGTCCCCCAACCCTGTGCAGAGCATGTCCTGGAGATGCTGTGGCAAATGCATGCTGTGTCAGAAGGATTGGTTTTACACTGCTGTCATTGATGGACTTACTCGAGAGCTGTGGTTTTCTTAGCCAGAATCTCCCATTGGCAAGATCTTACATCTTCCCCTCTGAAACCTGGGTGAAGGGAGCTTTGTTTTGCACCTCCTGTTTGGCCTGGAAAAAGAAACCCGTATGTGTGCTTGAAAGAGAAAGGCAGCCTTCACATTAGGAGTAGTCTGCAATGGTAGTTGGGTTCATGAGGGACTTGCTGGAACCTTTCCATCATCTCCCCACACATCCCACAGCATTGCCCAGCCCCAGAGTCCCAACATCGGGTTTGATCAGTAGTTTTTGGGGAGGTAACTGTGCTGTCTGGAACTGGGGGTGTAATCCATAAACAGGCGGTGCAAACAGAAGGAGTGGGGACTGCATACCAGCACCAGTTCCCTTTTACTTACTGTTGGGAAGAGTATTTCTGGGAACAAAGAACATCTGGGCTGTAGGCTGAACTGGGCTTTATATGATGAAGCTTGTAATACTGTCCCATCTGGAGAGCAGCTCCAGTGAGCTCTGTGGGGAGATAAGAGACAGAGTCAACCATAAATCCACTCCTTTAAGCATGACAAGTGTGTGCCTCATATTCCAAAGAGAGGAGGGGGAAAAGTAAGTGGAAACATTTTTCTCTGCGCTGAACACACGCAGAGCTCAAAAAGGGCCCGTCCTTCTATAGTGTGATGGGAGGTTGGTAAGCATGGAGCACCCCCAGGGTGCCAACAAGAACAGTCAAAGGCTTTTTCTGCTGTGACAGCTTCATTCCCGAGTGACAGTCAGGCCTGGCAGGGACATGCAGGAGCTGGAGGATGTTGCCACACACACAAAGCCCCTGTGCAGTTGAAGCTGGAGGCAACTAACACTAGGGCAAGAGAAGGAGCCAAAACTTTGGAGCTTCCACCTTGGTGGGGAAATTGGCCTCCCACTTCTCAGAGCTTCTCTGCTGTTTCTTACTAACCATGATTTATGGCATTAATAACAGAAGCCTTGCAGATGTGGAAGGCCCAGGTGAGGAATCAGGTGATGGGCATGGGGGAATAGTATCAGTGTTAGGGGGAAAAAAAAAAATGTGTATTATTTTCCCAAGTGAACTATCAGGGTTCAAATGAGTTCTTGGAGTTTGTACCCAATGGACCGGCAGCACATTTCAAATACACACCTTGCAGATGGCATGTGATGCTCCCTGCAGTGGTCTGCCTCCCCTGCAGCAGTGTGGCCCCACGATCAGCCCACCCAGGTAACCCATGTCTGGTGAGCACCTGTGTCAGCCAGCTTGGAGGAAGGTATAAATACGCCCTTGTGTTTATCCAGGATTTCCCACTTACAGCCTTCGGCTTTCAAATAGCCGCCCACTTGAGAGAGACAAGCAGGAAGCATCCTTGCTTCTGGCCTCAAAATTTCTCCTGCAGTTCCTTTTTCCCTCCCTTGCTTCCTTTGATTTTCCAGATTGGGTTGACTGATTGTAATATTTGACTGTCTCTGCAAGTTCTTGTTGGTGTGTTTAAAGAAGTAGATGATTTTAATCCACATCCAGATCTTTTGCCGACAGTCTGCCACTGTTCATAAAGAAAAATAATTTGCAGGGCTGCAAAACAGCACGTTGCATGGCACAGTGCCTAGCGCAGAGCTAAACTGCGCTGCTCCCTGCTCCAAGAAGCCTCCAATCAGAATACACTGGAGATGAGACTGACTGGGATGGTCAGGCCAAAACATGGAGAGAAGTGAAGCAGAAAGAGGAATGCCTGGGGCTGGGGTAGGCACTGATGCTCCTTCTACAGTCTGTCCCTTCTCATCCAGGGGCTGGTTGTGCTACATAGAGAGCAAGATGAGTTGCCAGTATTTGAATAAGAAAACATCACAAAGAAGGGGCTTCAAGGGAGGACTATCCTTGAGAAATTGGTCAGAGGTGGGATCTGGGGCAGAGGCATGAATGATGTCATGGGTACTGTATCATGATCACACCTTTTGTGCCTTTGTGCACAGTCTCGGTGCCATTTATTAAAGTCATCTAGCTATGCCTGGACCCAAAGGACTGGAAAACTCTCAGCTTGCATATCCGTCTGAAGTGAAAGTCAGTTATTTATGTCCCAGAACGTGCTGTCTGGATCTTGCACCCCAGGTTGACAATAACTCAAGCACCACTTATCTCAGCTTTTAGTTGCTAAAAAGCAGGATATAGCATAAAATGAGATTTGTGCTGGCCCATGACAGAGATGTTTTTTTTCACTCACTACTCCCTGAACTATATTTTCCTATAGAAACAAAAAAAAAGGGGAGGAAGGACAAGTAAGAGAAAAATTAGGAAACATACTTCTTTCCTGTAGAATGCTGTCCTCATCTGATCCATACTCCACTTTAATTCTTCCTTCTGCCATGACTCCCCAGTCCATGGCAAAAACATCAAAGATGTTTCTATGAGCTGGCTTGTATGTGTGTGTCTGTGTCAAAGGGAGAGAGGGAGACTGCTTCAGACACAGGTTATTTATTAGAGGTTTAATATTGCTCCGTATAGAAATTAAATGGAACAGCATTCAGATGTGCCATTAAAATTTACTGCTTCTTGCTATTTAAAACCCAAATAATCATTTCAAGTAACACTGATTAGGGTCTCAAGAAGCGAAAAACAAACCAACCGAGTAAACTCAGACATCACCACAATGTCTCCACCTAATAGCTGCTTTATTAGCACAAGTCTGGAAGCAGGACTGCCTTATGTTAAATTTATTTATTTTCCATTTACACATCACTTTTCTGTTTGGTTTCTTTTCTGAACCATTTGCATGATGACCACTTCCTTCTTGACAGACTGCCTGACTCTATGGTATTTAATGTTTCACTGGTATAAACATGTTCATTTCCTCAAAAGTGTGACTTCTTTTTTCTTTATAAATTTGACTTTTGTATTTTGTTCTTGACTTGCTCTTTCAGGAGTGAATGTGACTGAATGCACATATGTTCAAATGCATGCACACGAAACACATGGTCTGTCACCCTCTTCCCTTTCTATTTCTTTTATTTACACACACATATATACACCTCCTCCCAGTACTTTATTTTATATGTGTTCCCAGGCGTATGTTCATATATACAAGTGCATGTGAAAAATTTGTCGTTTTCAAACCAAGCTGGACTCTTTTCATTGTCCATGCCTTGAAACCCAGGAAAATTCCCACAAACTACTTAAGGTTTGGATTTTGAGGCTGTTTTGTTTGTGGTTTTGCAGATGAATTAATAAGAAGGCAGGAAAGCTATGTTGAGCTATGTGGTAAATGTGTATTTGCTTCAATTATTGATCCTAGCATTAAAATTACAACAGATTGCTTTAGGTCACCATTTAGTCTCCTTAGCTGGAGTCCTTTGGTAGTGCCAAGTGAGAAGGCCATGCTGGTGTAATTGGTTTAGCCCAGAAACTCAGGAAAAGGTAGGGATGGTGGTGACTTTGAAAAACATGCTGGAGGTCATTCCCATAATTATTATGTCCTGTGGGTCCTTATGAAGATCATCTTATGGTGATCTGGAGATTGCAAGTTTGATAAGGTAGATACATAAAGGCTGCATCTTACAATATCTGGTTTATTGGCATAGCACCAGTCAGGAAGATGTTGTTATGTACTCCTGCCAGATAAACACCAGGATTTTTTTCACATGCATTCTGTCGCTATTAAGGCAAGCAGTCCATCACATAAGACTGGAAGAGAAAGAAAAGAGACTGCTCAGAAGTGTAAGCCATAAAAAAAGCAACCTGGAGAAGGCTTTGAAGCATTATCCAGTCCAGCCCCCTGTGCCAGAGGAAGGCAGGCTGTTTCTGTGTCCTTCTTGACAAACAGTTGTCCAACTCTTTCCATAGAAGTCACAGCAGTAGAAGTTCTACAGCTTCCTCAAGAAGTTTGTGGCTGTGCTTTGCTACTCTCACTTCTGGAAAGCCTTAACCCCAACATCTGTCTCAAAATTATCAACACAGTCCTGTTCATTTTGGTATTTAGGTCCCTGTTGGACAGAAGAATTGGGAAGAGCATTTGGAGACAAACAGGAACTGAGAAACCAGTGAGTTTCATCTTGGCAGAAGGGCAAGAGAGGAGGTAGCCCTGAGGAGGTCTGCCCAGAGCCAGCTTGTCCTGCAGTAGGGGTAGGTGAAATGTTGACAAGGTCAACAGTTCCCCAAAAATTAGCTTTAAAAGTCTTTACTGAAAAGAAAATAGCCTTTAGGATGAAGTATTGACATGGTCTTCTTGCATGGATAAATAAAGCTTCAAGGAAGTTAGATAGAGAAAAGTAGTAAGTCACTGTTTTCCAAATGACTCCTGTTCCTTTACAGCTGATATATCTTGCTTGAGAGCCAGAAAAAGGGGTGAGGAGGCAGCAGGTTGCTAGTCAGCATTTCATTCCTTTCACTTGGGTTTTGTGGTGGGGTTTTGGGGGTTTCTTTTTGTAACTTTTTTTCCAAATTTATAACCAACAAATTGACTCTTTACTTTGCCAGAAGTTATCTTTTCTATATATAAGCTTCTTTGTTATTTAACTGAATGGAAGGGTGCATAGTAATAATAGCTTCTATTTCCTCAGCCACGATCAGACAAGCATCAGATGCTGTCAGAAGCAGCTCTGGCTGCCTGAAGCCTCAGGAGGTTTTGAAGTCGCACTTGCAGGATGCTCAAAGGAGTCTGATGCTGGTTTATCCTGCCAGGTGTAACCTGAGCCCTTTCAACAGGAGTGTCTGTGAGACAGCCCACAGGCCGATGCACCCCACATCTTGCACAAGGTAGGTCACCCATGACTGCCCTTTGAATGAGAGAGACCAATCATGAAGAAGCTCAGTCGAGCTCACTAACTCTTGATCTCCCTAGATCAAAACTAGATCTTGATCTAGATCTAGTTTTTCTCTAGCTTGGTCTTTGCGTTTCCTCAGGCATGGGTTGTATTGACTCACTCCTGATCTGAGTAGGAACACATGCTTTATCCAGCATATTGATCAGCCTTACAGAAAAATAATCTTTTACAAAATATGGAAGCTTTAAATGCTGGTGTCCTCTGCACTTCCTCTCTGGACTGAGCGACCTCCTGCCTTGGTTTCCCTAGTGACTAACAAAGCAGATGGTGCAGGTTGGGGACAAGCCATCTGCTCAGAGCTGACTGATGCTAGTCCAAGGTGTATGATTCATCTGAGCCTCCTTTCATTTGTCTGCACTCAGCAGAGCAAAATAGCACACTACAGCTTGTATTATGGTAGGTATTTACAACACGATGCCTCAGCACCACAGCTGGAACCACACCAGTCAATTTGGTAATTAGTTTCTCCTGCTGAATGTCACCATAATGCAATGATGTTGCATTATGACTGCTCATTTTTAGCATCCTCTGTAGCCTCAATAGCTTCTTGAATATAAGTCAGGTGAAGCTGCATGGATGATGGGATGGATAGCAGCACTGATGGAAGATCATCTGCTGGGCCAACATCTTCCCAAGGCTTTTCTTATGGAGAATTCCAATCATCACATCTCTATGATGGCATATACAAAAATACTTTAGTAACACCTTCACCTGTCAGGAAAAAGAATTGCCCAACTCTTCCTCCGAGTTCATTTTGTTTCATGAAATATAATTTCCAAACATACATATTTTAAAATGCATATTCAGTACATTTCTCTCGTGCCTCTTTTTTTTTCTCTGAAGCTTGACGCATGAAAAGGGTGCATTGATCCGTGGATTAAACTTAGTTACCTTGCTAGCAATTGGGCCTTGAGTGCCGAGATAACCAGGTCAAAGAGGGAAAAGCATGAATATTAAAAAAACCAATGTTTGACTGACAGAAGCAAATTTGAAGACATGTGCAGGGTAAGCAGAAGTGAGGAGGAGAGCCCTGGTTTACACTGAAAAAGTCTATTTTGTAATTTAAACATTTTAACTGTTAGTTTTGCTTCACCACCCTGTTTTGCCCAGATGGAATAGCCTGAGGAGGGTATTTAACACTTTGAGTTGCTGTAGAACTCTGGGCCTAGTGCTGATGGGACCAGACTTCTGTCTGCCGCCAGGAGTCCCCACTGCCACCTACCACCTGAGACATGGGAGCTGCTGCCATGAGAGAAATGTTTTTCCCCATGAGCCAAATGAAGGGCAGCACCAGCTCTTCTTTCTGGACCTTCCTCAGCCTTCTTTATCTAACTGCTGCCTTCCTGAGGAGGAGCTCAGGAGGCATTTTCTGAAGAAACTCATGCACTCTCATATACCCCTTAGAAAGCTCGGCTTTTGTCAGAACAATTTCAGTTCCAAGAAAAGGCTAATTTCAAAGCCCTTCTGGTCTGGAGACCAGAACTCTGAGCAGAAACAGTGGTCATCCTATCCTCTTTGGGCATCTCCAGCAGGAAAATGTAGGAGTTCTCCCACAGTTCACTGATACAAAACCAAACTGAAAATCCAAGAAAAAATTTTGGTTGACAAAATTTGTGTTTGGTTTTTCTGTGGATGGTAGGCGTGCAAAGATACCAGAGAGCTTCCTCACCTAGAAGGAGAGATCCTGTCCATGGATGGTGCCTAGACATCCCTCCCCAGAGGCCCAGGAAACTTTGACAGAAGCAATCCATTTCTCTGGAACATTCCTGGTGCTGACTTTTCAAGAGCATCCACAGAACCACTGTTTTACCAGCATGTGAAGCCAAAGCTATTGCCAGGCAAAGAGGTCCTTGTATTATTTTACCTTCAGGAATGCTTTAGCCTTTGCTGTGAGCTCTTCATCAGTTTCCCTTTGACCTCCTAAGGACCCACTGCAGAATCACAGGTCAAGGACAGAAGAGTGATAGTACCTTGAACCAGTAGAACCCATACAATTGTTTTATTCAGAGGGTTGAAATAGGACTCAAGTGATGCTTTTGTTTCTCCTGAGTTTTATTGTACAGGCAGGGTGTTGACAACAGGAATATGGTGCGGGTACTTGGCTCTGAGTGTGCATTGTGTGCATATACATACTCCTCCTGGGAGACTTCTCAGTCAGGGGCAGGCAGTGAATGGGAGCTGGATTAACTGTTCTCAGTCTCTAAATTGCCACAGCTCCACAGGAATCTAGGAGTCTATTAAGAAATCTTGCAGTACTGGATAACCAGCAGCTCTCGTGCAGCAATTTCCAAGAACTTACAAGACAAACAACAGAGTAGCCAGGCATGGCCAGCCCAAAGCTGACTGTCAGCCAAGCATCCTGTCAATGTATAGATGCAATGCAAGAATGAGGAAACCTACAGTAATGGTTATAAATATTAATGGTATGGTGAAGGACTGACATTTTGTAAGCCCCTGAAGAAATGTGTATTTCAATCCCACTAACCTGGTCAGCTAAATCAGCATCATTTGGAATGCCTAATTCTCTGCTGTAAGGGAGTCAAGGGTTGTCCTCCTGATTATATTATTGGTGTAGTACAAAGGCACAACAACATTGAGGCAAAAGAGTTCAGGGAAAGCTAAAGACCAGGATATATGTTTCTGTGAGCAAAAGTAATTATTACAGTACATTTTAAAAAGCTAAGGAGGTTTGCTTAATAAAGGTGTTGTAGACTTGATGTAGTGAGTTTAAGACAAGTACTGATTTGTCTTAATGTTTTCCACATCCTATACATTTCCATCATACCTTTTCATTTACTGAAATAATGAGATTTTCTTTTTTTCTCTCAATAGGATTGTGGAACTTCCCCAGTAATGTTCAGACAGGATCAAGGCATTTGCATCTTCATCAATATCAAATCTTGACATCTGTCTTTCACACGTGCATCAGGCAGCAACATGAAGCTTTAAAACGTTGTCATGACACAACACAAATAAGTTTGCAAAGTAGTCACTCTGTGAGCTCTGATAACCCTTGGTGGTTCAGAAAGACCTCCAGACATTCCAGGACTGCAATCTTTTGTACACTAAAATGACAAATGCCATTGAGCTTGGCAATAAACTTGGCTGAATAACTCAGACCTCATTTCAACCCACAGATCTTGGATCTCCAAATGACCGCTTGCCAGATTTACATCTGTTTCCTCTATGGGGAATGTGGAATCCTTTTCAAACCCTTTGAGCTTAGTTTTTCTTCTCCTCTTGACTTTGCTGCCAGATGATAAAGATTTAATTCTTTTATTACCATTACAATCCATCTGGTTTTGAGCACAGAAGCAAGCTGAGCTTTCAGAGTAGCTTCTGTTCCTAAGAGAAAATTAAGTGTTTTCACCTATCCTAGTCTGCATCTCTCTTGGGCACAAAATACACTTGGTAGTGGGGGTTATCCTTGCTCTCCCCATGCCCCATACCTCACCTGTATTGCAGCATGGACTTGAAAATAGAGAAGCATGGCTTTTGTTCCTTTCATTCTTCAGCCCAGGGGACTCTAATGTGGAAAGTTTCCATTTTATCTTCAGTCTGAGTTTATGCTTGGTTTGGTTTAGAGTGGTATGGAGATAAAGAGCAGTATCAGTGGTCACCTGTCACAAAGAAAACAGTGCTGCCATTCTCTCTGGTAGGCCTCAGCTTCTTGCTAACCTCCTCTATAATCTAGTGACAATACCTTGGCTTGGTGACAAAACCCGTGCTTGCTACAGATAAGGTGGGATTTTTTTGAGGAAAACAAGGGTATTAGCTGTGCTGATGCATATTGCTCCTATTGAAACTTCTTCTGCTGTGCAGGTAAAGCATAGATTATTATTTACTCCCCTTATGCATTGTTAGAAAAAATGTTACATCCCAAAGCTGGCTTCTTTCCACTACTGTCTGAAACAGTCAAAGCATTTCCTTTGCCCTCTGTTTCTAAGAGCTCTGTGATCTCTGGATGAAAGCTCCTAGATATATGTGAATTATTTATCTTACCAAATCAAGTTCTTCAATCATCAAAAAATTCTCACTCATCCGTTGTCCACCTCTCTGTGGAATATCAAACCTCCTTCATTTTATAGTACAGCTCTGGGGGTAGTATTTCTACTAGAAAAAGAGCACACAATATTTTAAGTGACTTTTCTCTGGTATTTGCAATGCCCAATATTAGAGGCATCTGTAACCAGTGACAGGACTACCAGGGACTTCAGTGAGCTTACTCCACAGTCATCAGGCATACCAGAGATCTAGAAATTCTGACATTAACATTGACCAAAGTGTATGGAAAAAACCAAAGTCAGATATTTCTGATGAGATATCAGTGGTTCACAAATATAGCCAAGCAGTGTCTGTTTTTACCTTTCAGTTCATGTGCCTATTTCATCCATAGCTGTAGAACTTTCTGTAAGCAGAGTTGATACTGAGGGGTTAAAGGTCAGAACTAAAAATCCAGACACTTCTCTGACCAGGCTGCAAAAGCAATAAAAAGTCAAAACATGAGAAAAACGTTCTCAGCTCATAGCTTACCTGCTCCAGGGGTTTGCTAGGAGTTGGATTGAGGGGATAAAAGAGAGTGGAAGAGACCCAGGACTGGGGCTCAGAGCTGGAAAAAGAAACAACAGTGAAAAGGTCAATGTTCAGATGATGGTATCACATCCTCCTTTCATCCCCGCGGTTCACACGAAGGCCGGGATCCTTGCTTTGCTTTACTTTGGGGAAAACTCTTGCTTTATTTGTTCATGTTGAACTGCTATCAGAGCTCAATGTCTCAGTGTTGTGTTTTAATAACATCAGTTTCCCTGGACCAGATACATATGAAGTCGGTTAGGCGATTCTATAAACAATGAATCCAAGTCACGCAATGCAACATTTCTGATTGCAAGATAACCTTTCCAAGGGTGAAGTTAGCGAGGTGAGGGGTTGGATTCCTCAGCCAGGCACGAAGGGAGACCTTCAGTGTTCAGAGTTGCTCCAGTGGGACGAGGTTCCTCTCCTCTTCTTTTGGGGGAACAGCTCCTTGTTTTGTTTTTCTATTCCCCAGTTAGCACACTGGGTGACTTTTCTGAATTCTGGCTGCCTAGAGCATACTTTGTTGACAGTTCATTTAAGGAGATCTGAACAGAATATTTTCTTTGAAATCAGTTGAGAAGAGGAGTTACACTGAAGTTTTAGTGAGTGCTTCATTTTTGGAGTTTTAAAAAAAGCAATACTTGTGGGAAGATGTTTCCAAACCAAGAAATGGGAAGGTTCATTGAATATAGTATGGGAAAGGTCAGAAAGGAAGAGAGGATGGAATCAGCCAGATGGAGATTTTGGAAAAGCTTCTCTCGATTTCTATAATTTCTAGTTATTTGTTGATGAATATATTAGTTTCTAACATCTACTTTAATCCAATATGAAATGTAAGTGATGTTTGATTTTGGTTTTTTCCTTCCTTTAGCACCTAGCCCAAGGGAAAACTCGAAACCATCAACATCTAGCTTTACCTTCACCAACTGATGAGCATGATTACCACCATGTGTGAAGGAGTCTGGCCCTCACATTGATAAACAGCACCAGTTTGGCACCTAAGAATAGTCTAACGGTATGTCCTGGCGTGAGACCCATTCCTACACTTTTGTTAGAAGAATTCTGCTCTGGAGGTTTTTGCGTTCTTTTTACTGTATAACCACACACGAGGTGAGTACAGAGACATGTAGGCTTTATTCTTTTTTCCCTATAGTGAAGTTTGTGCACAAAACTACATAGATTATGAGATGCTGGTGTGGTTTTGCTCACAGTTCAAGTCCTCATCTGATGATGTTGACTTCACATACATTTGTTGGGTGTAAATCACAGCGAAAACAACCCTTCACTGCAGCTAAGTGGATCGTTCTCAAAGTGAACATGGACTTTCTTTTTTAGATACCAGCAGCAATCTTGACATTATGGCGTAGGGCTTCATCCTTCCTGTGGGCTGATTGACTCTTCTTTTCATGCATTTAGAGGAGATTGGATAGGGGAATTTGATTCGTTTCATAAAATCAGAGATTTAGGTCTTCAGCTTAATCCTGAAGCATAAATGTTCAGACCAGAGATTACAGCTGTAATCCATTTTTTGTTGGCTATAACCCATAAATAATTTAAGTAGATCTTTAACCTAACATGCATCTCCATAACTCATCATTTTTAACTGGTAGTATCCAAGATTCATTCAGGGAGAAGCTTCATTCATCTAAAGGAATGAGGGGGCATCAAGGGGAGGCTAGACAGAAAATTCAAGTTGTTAGTCTCACCCAACATCCTCTAAAACAAACTCTCATTCACTTTCATGACAAGAAGATCCTGGAATAGACACCTGGAATGGTTTCCCAATTCAAGGGATTGTCTGGAGTAGGATTACAGCCAAGGGATATTCCAGACCCTGTCTAAGCTACCAACATCTCGTTTGGTTGACAAATCTGGCCGTAGAGCAACCAG
The DNA here is from genome assembly GCF_009819655.1 of Sylvia atricapilla. Classification (NCBI taxonomy): domain Eukaryota; kingdom Metazoa; phylum Chordata; class Aves; order Passeriformes; family Sylviidae; genus Sylvia; species Sylvia atricapilla. The sequence continues at coordinate 22,162,344 of NC_089145.1, read as the reverse complement.
CTGGTTCTGCCAAGTACGGTGACAATTGCAAAATTCCTTTGCAGGTAAAGCACCAATTGGCTACAAGTGGCATATGGATGTAAGTGACTGCCTGCTGCATCTTATCAGCTTCTACCTTATGTTGTAGAGAAACTGCTCATATTGGTCAATAGTCAGGAACTCATATAACTACTCAGGTTGCGCTGGATTATCAATCAGTTCCATGCATAGAGGGTTGAAAGAGGACACAGTTCTAGCTCCACACACTGCCCTTGTGAACTGTGCTGCTGTATTTTAGATCAATGATTATCCTACTAAAGTCAATCATCAGCCCATCCTTTTGTGCATAAAACTGTCTGCTTTTCCATACCGAAAAGGAGCTAACATCTCACATATGTTTGTGGAAGATTTGTTTAATTAAGCAAAAATTAATTGACATAATGAGAGTTCATTTACAGTTTACAGTGGCTTATGCATATACATATAAAACTGGGTTGTAGAAAAGGCTGTGGCTGAGTATCCAGGGGGTCTGGATTCAATTCTCAGCTTTGCCATAGGCTTCCTGTTTAAACCTAGGCCAATCATGCAAAGACAGATCTGTGAGGTATCAGGGTATTTGATTCCTAAATGTCTATTGATTTCTTCTGTTATCAGGGCTATGGTGCCTTTCTGCCTCAATTTTCCCACCTGTAAAAGTGAGATAATTGAGGGTCTCTTCACCACTGTGCCTGGAGCATTTGTTTCTAGTGAAGGATACTTCTAACTGTTCCTCAGTACAGTAGCAAGAGAAATTGGATCTTGATATCTTGATCTTGATCAGTTATGATCTTTTGAGTACTACTGTGCTGTGAATAAAAATAACCCTTAATGCAGAGACAGTGACATCCACACTGACATTTAAACTAACACACTCTCTGTTTGTTTGTTACTTAATTTTGTGAGTGGATTGTTTTTTTTCTTGAATACTTGTTGTATATTCCCCCAAGCCATGATACTGTGCTCCAGCTGCAATGTTTAACAATGGGAAGATCCCTGACCTTTTGTCCTGACCTAATACTAACTGACTGGATTATTTTAACAAGAGGAAAAGCAAGTTTTCCCACTTCCTTCTCAGTTTAAGCCTTGTGTAAGAGTCATGGTCTCTGTTGAACTCTTCCTTTTCCTGTCTCTCCCTTTTTCTCCTCCCAGCTTTTTGCTGAGCCAAATAGTGTTTTCCACATGACATTATGCTCCATTGGTTTATAGTTTTTTTTATAAACCAGTATCCAGCACTGCCAGTGAGCATTAATTATTGCCTCAATTATGACACACAATGTTTTTTTGGGCAAAATGAAAGCCACCATCATCAAGAATTCATGACTACCCCTCTCAGCAAGGACTGGTAATCTATGGGGTAGACATTTTGGAAAGATACTTCAATCCATAAGTCATTGTATTGATTAAAAGCAAAAGGGAGCTAGCTGTGTTAAAAACAAAACATTCTGTAGCTTTTCCAAGTTAATTATTAAACCACAGAGGCATTCTACCACCCAAGAACTGCATTCACTTTCTTCTTGAATTCTAAAGGAGATGTTTTTTCAGTCCCTTCGCACTGGCCATCTCCTGGGCCAGAGTGGCCAAGAAGAACTACAAAAGCTCAACACAAAATGCCTTGCCCAGGAGGATCCTCATTGCCACCTGTTGTTTCCTGTTTCTTTGTAAAGATAATTGGGGTGATCCACCATTCTCTGGTACTCAGCACATCCATCTTGATGTGGGAATTCCCAGGTTTCTTCCCCATAACAGGAAATGCCTCTGTGTCCTATTTTTTACTAATGTGCTGAATTCCCTGACCAGGCTGACATGTTCAACCCTGTTTCATCCCTGACCTCCTTAAGCCCCTAGGAAGAAGAAAAAAAAAAAAGCAGGTGCCACAGCAGGTTCAAATTTTTCTTCCTGCTTCTTTTATCCCTAAAGGGTTTTAAAGAAGTGGCCGAGCTGTTCCACAGCAGGGACCTGGCCTGCTGTTCAGTCCTGCTGGATTTCAAGCTCTTCTTGCCAGGCTGCCCTGGTGCTTGTTCAAACACATGTCATCACATGCAATATGGACACAATACCCTCATTCCTACGGGCTCCAGGACCCAGCAGAAGAAAGCGCAGGCAGAAGATCAAACATGGAAGGAACAGAAGACAGAGGAGCTGCTGTTGTCGTCTGTGTCTGGAACAGAAAAATGAACACAAGGGAAGAGACAGGGTAGGGGGATAATTACTTTCATCCCAGTTTTATTCCCACAATTCCCAACCACTTTTGAAGCCAATTTTCCTTTAATAAAATATACTATTAATGACTCAAGTAGAAGCCTTTTGTGCAAGACAATACTCAGTGCTCCAGATGGAAATATTTTGTGTTCTGCACAATATACATGTATATATATTTATGTACCTAAATTGAGCTGTGAGCATAGCCTGTATTACCCTATTTTTCAAATTGACTAAGTTATTTCAAAATATGTTTAACATACTTCCTTGCTTTGAAAGTAATTCTTTCATAGTTCTCCCTCTCTTCTAGCTCTTCTTATCCCTTAAAGAGAAACACAAGCCAAACAGCAACAAGAACTATATCCCATCATTTCTGGAAGCCATTCATTTGCTATTTCTGCTCATCACAGCTTCAGAATGAAGGAATTTAAAGAGCTACTGATGCCTTTTGTTGGCATATATATCCAATATTGTCTTTCAAGCAGTTTAGACACATCCTTCTTCTCTTTCTTCTTTAACAGCCTGTCAAAGAAATACGCCTAATTAGTTTACTGTGGGTTTGTGTGTGAAGAAGTTATTGAGGGAGCGCCAAGTCAAAAAGTCAAACACAAACTGATTAATTTTCACAATGCACCCCTCTGAGGTGGGGAAGTTCTGACAAATCCATTGGGTGTTCACAGTTATCCTGTGCTCTGCTCACAGAGGCTGGGAGCCATATGGAGAGCAGAACACTGGCACCACATTTCCCAGTTCCCAAAGCTCATGCTCCAGGTGCCGGGGCTGATGCTGAACTTTCATGCCCACTGAGAGCTCAGCCCATCAGACCTGCCACTTCCTCTTCTTTCACTATCAAATAGAGACACTTCATGACAGCTTTTCCTTGAGGTCAACTTTCTGGGCACAGCAGAATATGTCACACAGGAGTGTGACACAATCATTTATTGGCTCACAGAATAGATATCTGGAGTTTGATAATCCCCTAGGGTAAAAATTGGTGTGCTCATCACCCTGACAGGGCATCCAGAGTCCTGTCTGACCAGGCAGGCACCACTCAGGAGAGGCTGGGCTGGCCTCTGCAGCTCCTGGGAATTAACTCCCTTCCTTGCTCCGTTGTCATCTTCTCCTGCCTTCACTGATTGCAACAACACTTTCCACACCAGGACACTGCAATTCTTCCATGGGATTTAGTTTTCTTTGCTGGTTTGTTGATTTGGGGTTTGTAATTTTGTGCTTTACAGTTTCCCATGTTTCTGGTTAGTGCTTTCCCTATGAGTCCTTGAGCGATGTATGAGCCTATCTCAACAGGGTTTTCTCTGTCAGTAACTTACATTTCTGTCTCTACAGACTTTCTCACAGCTCTTCCTCAGAAGCTTGAATCAAGGTTATGAAGCTGTGTCGTATCAGGGCAGGGCTCTGCTGCTTGGCTCGAAGGCAGCTGAATCCAGAGAGGATTTACAGAGGGGAGCTAGAACAGTTACTTGGGAAGGTCAAAAGGAAATGGCTGGGTGGGCTGGTGTTAAAGTCTGGCAAGAGACTGGGCTAGATTGGTGGCTTTTAGCTCAATGAAACTTCCAGAAGAAAGTTCATGAGCCACAGCGGTTCCCATTTCCAACCAAATACAAATTAGACTGACCTTTAAGAGTTTTCTCTGTGTAATGCTACCCAAAGCATTTTCTTGCTTTCTCAGATGCCAGAGAATATCAGGAAGAAGGAAGGTTTATTTCCCCCAATGGTTTTGTGAAACGCCTTGAAATGCCTTTCAGATCAGCAGTGGTTCGCCTGATCCTAAGCTTAAAACACTGTCCTAAGTGATTTGTAAAGGTCCCTTCCAGCACTATTTTGTTTAATTCTGGAAACTCAGAACCTCTTGAATGTCTATCACTCTTCTATTGCCACCAGCTACATGTCTTCAAGCTCTCAGGACTATCTTTTGTCCCCTATTACATTAGCCAAATAGTTTCAATACAACAGAATATTTGTCCAGAAGGGAGTTATTTTTCCTGCCACAAAAGGTTATTTGAAGTCACAGCTGCCACAGGGATAAGTTTGATGGCACTGCAACCTTCAAAGGCTTGGTTTTATCTCACTTGGAGCTGTTTACAGGTTACAAGTTCCATGAACTTGTGCAGGTTGCAAGACTAGATCTCCACCCTCAAAAAAAAACATTTCAGACCCTAATTCTGTTAACTTTAAATTGTGTTTCAATAAAGCTATGCACCCCTCTGTCTTCTTCTCTGCTTTAACAATTTTCTTCAATGAGGCTTTATTTACAGTTGTGTGCTTAAAACAACTTCAAAGCAGACACAAGCAATATTAATAAGTGATCACAACACATCCAATCCTACCTACAGCTTCTCTGAGCCAAAGTCTCACCTTTCCTCTGTATAGAATGTATAAATATGTATTCAAACAAGTGACTAGGAGGTAAGAGGTTTCTATGTTCCAGGAGCTCACAAGTGACAACTGACCTTGAGGTCACCTACCTGAAGCTGTGAACCTCAGCCCATGTTTCCATAGGGGGCCCATCAACATGCTGGTCTGGCATCCACCACAGATTATTCAAGCCTCTGCACTGGTTTAGCTTTAAACCTCTATACACTGAGTCAGATTTGCAAGAGTTGGTTTTTGTGGTAGGGCACTGTGCCGCAGCCATCAGCCTCATTTGGAGTCAAACAACGTAATGAGACTCGAGGGGTTTATCTGAAATATGAAAACACCATAAATATTCATTTTGTGAAAATCCTGCTCAGACAGGGAGCATAGAGCAGACTTATTTGTGCCCTGCTAATACCATCCGGCTGTGAGTGGGCAGGGAGACCCCAACACTGCCTGTTCATCAGATCCATATCAGATCCATGTGGCTGGCTTGATGTCCTCCTGCTGTCAGCAACCTCACAGTCCCCCAGGGAGCTCTGGGCTTCCACTGAGCAACTCAACAGTGACTTGCCACTCAGCTTACAGCAAGGAAAGACAGCTCCCATGCCTTTCACGTATGCTGGCTGGAATGTGCTGCACATGGGTGTGAGGCAGGCACAATAGAGATATACACTGGCCTGATTTAGTGGAAATGAAAATAACTAGACATATGTTAAGCACATTAAAAGCAGTGGTGCATATTGTGCCCTGCTTACTGTTACTTCTCCTCTTTCTTTTTTTTTTTCTTTTTTTTAATGGGAGAAAGATTCTTGCAGATCTTCCCTCTATGCCCACACGTAGTTTTACTGGGGAAAAGGGCAAATTTTAGAAAAATACTGCAAACCTACTCTATGGTCAAGATAATGCCCCTAATGATCAGAAGCCATATCCCGAGCCAGAGGGGAGAATTTGGTGAAGTTTTCATTGAGTGCAGCGCTGGATTAGATCCCCCTTGTCTGTGCCCCAGCATCAGCAACCCAGAGTCCCCTCACCAGTCCCAGACATCTTCAGAGGAAAAGGACAGGGAGCAGCCACCTTAATCCAATTTCATCTAAGTATGTAATTAGGGCAGTACATCTGGGATCACTTTTTCTCCCCTTCAAAAGTTAAAAAGCTTTATGAACTAGAGGCAGGAAGAAGGGTTTGATCCAGCTTTGGGTGTTGAAAAATTCCTCTCATCTCAGCTCAGCTGTACAAGGCCCCAGAGGCTTACACTCACCATTTGATGGCCCTGAGGGAAGCCAAAAACTTGTGCAGTCATCCCAGGGTTGTCTCATAACCATTTGTCTGCTGGTGTGCGCATAGGATTTCTGTTTCTTCCCGGTATAATCTTTTGGCCTTCTTTTGCCAAGGTGGGACACCACAGCAGTGAGCAGCTGCTCACCTGAGCATCCCACCAGGGTCTGGGATTTTGCCTTTCCCAGATATTATTTTATTGGAGACACATACATTATAGGGGATGTTTCCATCCAAAGCTTTGTAAAAAAAGGGGCATCTCTGCCATCCACATGTGCCCCTGTTCACTCTCTAAGTATGGCAAGGTTCAGCGGAGGCTGGATATTTTCAGAAATAGCAAAATTACTCAAAATACAATATCTAATGTGAATACATTCCAAGAAGTTTGTCCAGCCCCTGCTTCAGGAGAGGACTTTTTTGGCCTGGCATTCACAGCCGGCTTGTGGTCTCGGGAAGAATATTGAACATTTCTGCCTCTTTGTTAAAATTCACACATTGAATTTTGAAAATTTTTGAAAATGGTATGAAAATTTTGAAACGGAGGGAAGAGGCAAAGAGGAAGAACTGGGAAACATCATGCTGTGGATGCACTGCTGAAGAAATTCTCCAGGCAATGTAAATGATCTGAGAGATTTATCACTTTCCTCCAATCCTTTCATAAGAGTATCTTTTGCCCCTTCCAGTGGGACAACACTAAGTCAACTGTTTGTGTGGCCAGGTGTCAGCTGAGAGCCTGGAAACTCCTCAGGCAAAACACACGCTGTGGGTGAGGACACAGTCAGATATGTGGAAGCAGTAAACACTTATCTATGGACTCTACAATTTGCTGCCAATAAGTAGGAGAGCACCGAGAGAAGGCAGAGGCTGTTCCATGTGGGCTCACAGGTGTCTCCTCCTTGAGGGCACAGGGAGCTGTGTGGAATTGGGATGGGGCTGATCACCTGTGGGCTCCTGTGCCAGCCCATACGGGCAGGACAGTGTGACCACTTGCTCAGCACCTCCACCACCACCGCCTCATCCTCATCCCACCGTGGGCTCCATAGAAGCTGGAAAGATCAGAACATGCTTGATTATAAAAGGTTACCAAGAAGAAAAACAACTGATTCTGACCCCCCTCTTAGGCCTTGCTTCATCAGATTGGCAGGCCAGCCTCAGCCTTTATGGAGGCAAAAATACACTCCTCTAACTGCAGTTCTTGAGCCAAACCCTCAGCTGGTGTGACACTATTTTCAATGGAGCTGTGCTAATTTACAGCACTCTTGTATCTGACCTTCTTCTGGGGAACAATTCAATGTGAAGAGAAAGAGGATTATAGAGGGGTAACCTCAGCCTTTCTTCTAATATAAATCACAGAGGAGCAAAGCTGGCAACTGGTGCTGGTCAAAGAAAGCTGATGGATTTGCACTGGGCGAGAATATGCCCTTCCATCAAGATAAAACCAATACTGCTGTTGTTATGTGAAGAAGGAACCTGGGGGAAGGAAAGGAATTTCAACAATGCCAGTAAAAAACACAAGATATTTTAATATTCTGGAACAGAGAAATTGTCCTTTTCTTTTTGATACAAAGTTTTGCTATTTTTTTTTCTAAGTCATAGTATATTTAGTATAAGAAAACAGTTAAAAAATTAGAAATCCAAAATCAATCGTAAGTATTTCACTGGATCTCAAATATATTTTTCTGTAGAATTTTGTGTCATAGACATCTTAACCTGGTTGATCAGATTTGGAACAGAAACAAATTCCCAAATCTTGAACTATTTCATGAAGCAAGCATTTCGTCCACTTCAATGACCAAGTCAGAAAACTTGGGTTTGTTGCAGGAAAAAAGGTGAATGCCTCCTTCTAATTCCTGCTTTCTAGCCTTCCCAAACACTAAAGATGTCTGGTTTCATTTGAGACTCAACAACCTCAGTGCCAGAGAAGTTACAAAGAAGCTTGTCTGAGCAACCTACGTTTACCCACTTAAAAAATAAATAAATTCAAATGCACGAAGCAAAGGATTACAAAGTCAGATTTAAAGATAGACCCTGGAGAAACTTATTTGTAGATGGGCTTAAAGAGTGGATAATAGTACTGACTCAACATTATGAACTGCTTTGAGGGCTAGGGATAAAAGGGTTTATGTTAGTACTAGGTATTATTACATTTTATTGTTAATTTCAAAAGCTAGAAAATTAATAACAAGCAGAAAAAAAAATCTTTCAGTGAAATTAAGGACTTAACCTGATAAGAGATCCCAAATGTCAACACTCTGGCATTAGGACTGCCTCTCCAGCCCTTTTTACCTTGCTGGCCCTTTTTAAACCCGCTTAGTGTGGAATGAGTCAAAAAACTGCAGGCACTTGGACTTGAAAATCCATAGGGTTTTTCATAACCTATTTCTTCTGCTGTAGGTGTTGTCATGTATGACTTTATTGCTTGTCATGCTGTCAGAGAGGGCCCCTACACACACTCTCAAACACACGTTTTTCCTCCCATGCACACTCTGTTCTTAACAGGTAGCACATACAGCACAAAAGGGGGAGAAACAAGAAAGTACTGGGAAATCAACATCTGGTTTGAATAACTCCCCTATTTAAATTTTTACTTAGGGAACTCCCATTGGTATCAAATAATTGAACTAGGTTATTTACAGCTGAAAATCCTGGTAGCACTCTTCCTCTCTGGTTTCATGCTGTGGATCATCACACCTTGGCTCCTAAAGCTTCACTGGGGATTTCTGTTGCAGGTACTGCACAGCAAAAGGCAGATCCACATTCCTCCCTGCCTCCTCCTCCCACTGGCAGACTTTAAAAGATGTTGCCTTGCTTTCTCCTGCTCCTCTCCTTTATTAGGAGACGCTGAACTTATAACAAATACACTTCACTTTGCAAAAAGCAGTGTAATTAGCCTTGCTTATTTTGGCCTGCATGTGTGTGGTAAAATGTCTAGTAATAGTTGGCAAGGCTCCTGCAGGGAATGAGATTCCCATGGTTAGATCTAAAGCCCAAATACTTGGAACAAATTAACACCAGCCAAGAAAGTGAGGTTAATTACTGGAACACTTGGAAGAGGAGGTCTCCCTAGCCTGGAAAACTGTAACACACTATCTGCATGTACGACGTGGCCAACCAGGATCTCTCCCTCTCTTTCTCCCTCTGACTTGCTCTGTTTCCTTCTTTCCTTTTGTGTCCTGACTGCAGACAAATGTCAGAGCCACTGAGAGCAAAGATTTCATTTTCCTCTGACCCGCTGCTCCATCAGGCCAGTGCCATCGATGGCCCTGGAAGCTACTCAAAGCTGAAAAACACTGCCATCAGGGGCTGGCTCTCCTTCTGTCTATGTTTTCTCATTAGTGGTTTTGCGTTGTTGAAAGGCATCTTCATTGGAGGCCCAGTATTCCAGCAACATGCTGCTTTAATCTGGGGTGGGCACTGAGGCTTTCAAAAACACAGCCTACGACCCAACAGGAGAACAGTCATCTTCCCTAATATGCTCTTTGCAGAGCAAATCTGTAAATCCTGTAGGCCCCTAAACATCTGCCTTTGGTAACGTTTTAATGGGGAAAATTTGCCTAGTAACCACATTGCCGTTGACCTTTGATGCGTGAGGAATGTATAACTTGCACATGTCTGGGGGAGCTGTGGATGGGCGAAAACCTGTGAAATCAAGGTTGCAAAGCCATGGAGGTGGAAGCTACATAATCCAGTTCAGTTACCTGTGCACCTTTAGGAGGGCTCCCTCATGTGTTTGCTTTATTCATGACACAGCCTTCCACAGCATGAGGACAAGGCTTTTTTCCATGGCATGGCTGCCTCACTCTGTGCTCAGGAGGGATACTGTTCATTTCAGGAACAGCTATTCAAGATGTTGTTTTCTCTTCATTGTTCAGCTTGTGACCTCAAGCCTTACTGACTGTGCACTATTCAAATCCTCCTCTGAAAACAACATCGTTTTGTTTTCTCATGGGCTTTTCCATAGCACTCATGACAATAGTATCAAAGTGTCTCGTAAAGATTAATTCGTCTATTTTTGCTACAGCCCCAGGAGGCAAGTTGGTATTTTCTTCATTCTCCAAATGTTGAACTGAAAGCATAAACCCTGTCTATACAATCATGGGTGCAGTTTACGAAGCAGCTAAAGCCGTGGTGTCCTCTGAGGCCCCACGACTGTTTCAAACAGGGCCTGCATGGCCCATCAGGCTACATCTGGCTTCAGCATGTGCACTGCCTGACCCCCTGGCCACGCTTGCAAACTTACAAAATTGAATCTAGTCTTGAAGGCAGCCTCAGGGCCTTTGACAGTATAGACATAGCCATATGGTCAACAGTGTGTCTACAAGATCTGTGGTAAGCATTAATTTTAAATCCTGTCATTGAGGTGCCTAGGTCTTGATTTTTCCTCTTGCTTGTCATTAGTCAGCTTTGCAGATGTTCATAGCAGAGTTCCTGCCAACCTCAGTCGCAGCTGAGACCCCAGGGTCTCGGGCTGGGTCCCCACAAAATGAGAACCTACATCTAGGAGCCTTCAGTGAACAATTCACTGTAGGCAGAATGGCCAAGCTCTTTGCTCTCACAACTCCCTCAAGCACAGCGTGAGCCCTCACACTGCTCATCCTGTTTCAGCTGTCTCTCTCTTGCTGTCACTTGCAGGAGTCCAGGGGCTGGTAGCCTCCCTTTTTTGCTAGACCATGGCAGGAGACCTGTGGGAAAGAGGCCTCAGGAATGTAACACAGGATCTTCCCAAAAGGGTGGGATTGCCATTGTGTATAGACCTAATCCAAGTATTTCCTGACTTTTGAGTGATCAAATAGAAAACCTTGATAATGTTCTCTTAGGATAGGGATGTCTTATTTCCTATTTTTTAAAGTAAGCTAGAGAACAGCATAGGCATCTCAAAGTAGCCATACCATGGATGTCTACAGGGTTTGCCATCGAGACAGCAACTTTCTAGGGCATGTTGTTGTGCCAGGAATTACGCTGGCAGGAGTAACAGATCCTCTCCACGTGGTTTTTCTAAGTATTATAACTTGGCCAAATGTTAGTAGTTTTTCACAGAGACAGACAAAGCCCATCCCCAACACAAAAGCCACCTCTTCTGCCAAGTGTCCGATTGCACTTCCAAAGCACAGGGGTTCTAGGGCTTTCCAAATAAAAGGTTGTAAAAAAAAAAGGAAAAAGACCAAGGCAAACAATGTAAGTTTTTTTCCAGGCTTCTTCTCAAAAACACTATGTCATTTTGGCTGAAATTTCCGTAAATAATTCAGTTTGAGGCAAACACCCTGTACCTAAAATTTAAGACCAAATAGTTGAAGCTGTCAAAGTTATAATAATTGAAAGATCCTAGAACTAAAAATGTTAGTCAAACTTACTAATAAGCAGTTTCGTAGCTGCATGTGATGCATTTTGTGGGCCTTTGCACATATTCAGTATGGGCTGATACATCAGGCTGACTTTTAAAGTTGTTCTGAGGGTTTTGCCCTGAGAAAGAGGCCCATACTGAGTACTTGCTGTACCATTTAGAAAAGAATATTGGAAAATGGACAGAGAGAGGAGACAAAATACACTCTAGTGACAAGAAATTAATCAGTGCAGTATATAGCCCAGAAGGGCTCTTTTCTTTTGCCAACCCAGCCTCTGGAACTTTCCAGAGTCTTAGACAAAGGGGTCAAGCAAAACATGGAAATGCAGGTCTGAACGCAAGGAATCCATCTAGCCAGCCCTCATATCTAGACTAGGATTAAACCAATTTATTCTTGATCAAGTTACATCTAACTTTTTCTTCCAGAACTTCAAAAAGAGAATCCCTAGTACCCCCAGCTTTTCCCAGTGCTGAATTGAAAGTGCTTAGAATAGTTTCATTCAATTTCAAACTGCCTATTCACTGCAAACTGAACACATTCTTTCTACCTCTGCCCAGTGTTAGCAGGGAGCATGAAGGATCACTGTTCTTTCCAGAAGCAGTTTTACATACCAGAGGACTTTGATATTGCCCTCACAATTCTCTTTTCTGAACATACATGAAATTCTTTTGCTCTTTCCCAGAAGATGTGTTTTCTACCTCTTATTATTCTGGACTGTCTTCACTCCATCTTTCCTGAAGTGCAATACCTAATACAAGAGAGTCTTCTGTGTGGGTGTAAAGCAAAAGTCATATCTAAGCAGCTCATCTGCTTACAGCACCTCCATGTCTCTCAGCTAATGCTGGGTGAGCAAACTGCTTGACATGCTTAGAAAAACCCCAATTCAAGAGTAGTCAGGAGACTAATTTTACAGCTAAGTTAGTACAACCCAGTGTTTAGCATGGCACAGGATAAGGTGAGACCTTAAGTCTATAATAATTCCAAAGACTTGCCTGGTACTCTGGTCACAAAGTTAGAGTATAACAGGATAATATTTGCCTTGCCTAAAACATTCATTTTGCCACATTGCAAAATCAGGCTGGTGGGAAGTTTTTATGCTGTGTGACAGCATCCTGTTGTTGGCTAATGATCTTGGATGTTTTTTAACCAGTTCTGTGTTGTCTTCAACCTGCTCATGCTTTTCTGTTGTCATGGAAGGATATTTGAGAGCTTTTTTGATGTGCAGGTATAATATAGACATAGATTTTATTTGAATCCACACAATCAGTTACCAAGCGAGAATTCTATTTCATGTTTCTTTATCTGAAACACCTTGTACAAAATTAGGATTTAATATGTTTCTCAAGCCAATATATCATGGAGTAAGGGCATCCAGTTATCAGAAATACATCCATAGGGGTATCTGGGTACCTGACATTCCTTCCACAGCTCACAAAGTACACCTGTGGTGCCAGAAACAACCACCTAGTAATGAGATACAGTACTTCCCATTCCAGTTAACCATGCTACCTGTACTCAGCAAAACACATACACCTCATTAAAGCTACGTCTGCCTACTGTCCTAGAAGCCTAAATCATTTCCCTACTAAGATCTGTCTGTATGTCTTCTTTGCTCATTGGACTACTTTAAAACCACACTTGCTAACATTTGCAGAATACATAAGCAGCATCCTATGCCCAGAGGATGCTTTGTGCCCTCTGTGATAATCCAGAATTCCCTAGCTGTGCAGACGTGCACATGAACATATGACTCTGCAGTCTCCTGTTAAAGAAAAAGAAATATTTCTGAGCCCTGTTGGGTTTAATGAATCCATCACACAGCACAGGAGTTTTGAAAGTTCACAGAAAAGCAAAGCTCACTGTGTTTATGCATGGAACAAAGGGAAAGGGAGGCGGGTATAATACAAAGGTAATTGTGGCCATCTACCAACTGGTTTTCATACCCCAGTAATATGGTGGTGAGGAAAATGCAGGTCACACAACAGAAATCAGCATCCGCATGTGTTCTTTGCATGATCATGCAAAGTAAGTTTGTGTTAAGGCTATGCTCTGTAGGAGAAAGATAAGTGATACAAATGTGTCCAAACTTGCAATCGCTACCCATGGAGGCAGCCATCCCAGGGTCTGGACATGCTCAGAGGCTGCAGGTTTGAGCACATCTCAGCAAGAGGGGGAAATATGTTTCCTTCCTAGCCATTGAATATTGTATCTGTAGTCATCATGGCTTCTGTGTGCTCATGGAATGTCTTGCATTAAGGAAGGGTAAAAAACAAATCTCTGGCCTGTATGCCAGTGTGATCTTCTCTCACCAAAGTGAGAGCAAGAGTAGGAGCTGTGAGCGAGGACTGTGGAGATAAGCTCACCAAAGCACAAAGAGGAAATCACTGTAGGAATACAAAGCTCTCTGATACTCTTACTTCATAACACTTAGTGGAAGGTATTATGTACAATAAATACATACTGCAAAATAGGGTTTATTTCCTTAAAAAATAATTTCACTCTATTCTCCAAGGTGTTGCTCAAAGCAAATATAATTTTACTGCTGACAGTTTAGAGGAGCTGAGACTGTTATTCCAGGGCTGGAGGGAGGCAGCTGTATTTGGGTCATTTCACCACTTGCATATGGAGAAAATTTTGTTATTAGACTCTCTCAAAGTTGAAATTTATTTCCCTAAACCCTGACTTCCAGCCGCGAGAAACAGAGACTTGTGGCAAATGAGGACTAGAACATGTATCCTTAGCTCAAACACATGAAGGTCTTGACAGCTGTTCTTGGATTGAATTTGTGTTTTCCTGCATAAAGGCACAAAAATTGTTTCTTGTGTGTGCTTGATGACTGACTTGTATTAGGGAAGGGTGAGAAACTCTCTGGCCATGAGTGTGAGCTCTGGTTGAGCTCCCTGTAAGTTAGGAAATGCCCTGGCTCTGTTGTAATCCACTATCCACATGTTCTTTCCTTCATAAGATCTGGCAAACTCAAAAAAAGCATAACTCAAGCTTTGGTACACCTGTGAGCGACCCTTCTTCAGATAATTTTCTTTAGAATTTCCACAACCCTTCTGAGAGTCGGCAAACACCTTTTCCTAATAACCATTGCATCATGAGCAGCAATATGCATTATTACCAATTTATTCTTCATCCAAGATGTCAGAATAGCATTTAAAGATGCTTTGGTTAAGCCCCATGATCTCTCCAACAGAGCAGTTGGTATTGTTATCCTCTGAAGACAATGGACCCAAGGTACAGAAAGATGAACTTGCCCACACCTGCACAATGTATCAGTCACAAAGCTGCACAGTCCAAGAAGCCAGCTCCCAATCTTAAGTGTTAACCACTAGACTGTGATCTGGACGATACAAAAAAGAGCAGGAACGACCAAGAAGCAGCTACATAACATAAGGAATTAATTCCATTGAAGTGATATGGGAGAGGCAGAGGAGCAAATCTTAGTCAGCACGGGTTCTGTGATGATTGCTGCCCTACTGTTCATGGGCAGCAGAATATGTCTTTGATTCCCACATCTGCCCTGGATCTCACTGATCTTGTCTCTCTTTTTCATTTTTCCTGTCTCTCCTTGCCTTCCCATAACCTCCCCAGACATTTGTCTTTTACTATCTTTAAAAATATAGTCTTCTCTTTTACCCTGTTCTTTTTCTCAAAACTCATTGGGAAGAGCTCTAAAATGTCTGTAGCTCTCCAGAGTCTTAAGGCAACACAGCTCATCTAGAAATGTCAATGTCAAGCCAAGCTCTTAAACACTCTGGATTTAAATCCCAGCATAAGCTCCCATAGAATTTATCATGTAGTACCATACATAAAACTTCACAGTCTCTTGCACCTATAAGCTGTTTTGTACAGGTAATTTTCATCAGAAATTAATTTCTCTTTTGATTCCTAGTCCAAAGAAATTTAGGCTCTGGCATCAGTTTTTCTACTCTGCAGAAATCTCAGAAGGAATTATTGTATATCTATAAGCTTCTGAAAATTCATTTGGAACCGTATGGCAAAGGGGAGCAACCTACTGGATATAACACCAGGAGAGGGACACATTCTGCAGGCTTTTCAAGAGAAATTTCCTAAATACATTTCCAGGATGTGAAGCCAGACTGAGTGAAATTTGAATGCAAGAGAGGTGGCCAGTAAAAATGGAAAGCATGCTGCAAACTGTATATCTCATTGATCAAACCTCTGCAGCCCTGAATGAACTTTTATTTTAAGAATTAAAATCCTTTTCAAGATACACATTATTGCCAGGAAAAGTAAGTAAAAGGCTCCAAATGAGTTTCTAGTCTGTACTTTGAGTGAAAAATATGATACGGAGTCTAACAACCTAGCTTTTTGCAAACAGAATTCTGATATAAAGTGTTAATTTATGCTAATAGGAATTTTCAAAGTCGTAGGGAAAAAAATGTCTTCCTTTACAAGGAGCAACCACATTTTTTCAGGAAAAAAAAGCCCACAACTTAATCTCATTACACATAATACTAATAATAGTAAGCTATGCCATAAGAGAGAACAGTGTATAGAACTTACAAACGACATTTCTTCTGAAAAACAGGACTGTCAGCAGCATACAGAATGATAAAAGTGTTTGACAAAAAGCCATACTAATGTATTTATTTCCCTTATTGGTCCTACAGTGGTGAGTTTGGCAGGCCACCCCTTGAAGCACTAGATGATCCCATGGAGTCAGCATTCCTGGTTTGTTGCTTCCAGGAGCAAAACAATGCAGTGAGACAGCAATTACAGAGTTAACTGATGGTGGTGCCTCTGGTGACTCCAGGATGCTTAGGGAATTGTATTCTGGGACTGGATAGTTCTGATGGTGCTCTTTCTAATGGAGCTACTGCAGTGATGCCATTTATCAACAGTTTTTATTTCTCAGAAGAGGAGGTATAAATTGTATATGGCTACTAACTGCCCATACACTTCCATACAGATTCAGGTGGTCAGAGATCCTGCTGCCTGCTGAGCTAAATGGAGTTTTCAACAATAGGAAAGTGAAGAGTGGCCACCTGGTATTCATCAATGCTCTTACCATTTCATGAGTGTCCATTAGAAATGTATATGCATGATCCTGCATTTTGATTGTTAGAAAAATTAGCTGTTAACCATCAGGAAATGACCTGTTTCCCCAGCACAGTCACTCAGACCCATTATAGGCCCTGTTCTAAGTCCTTTTCTTATTGAACACAGTTTACAAGAGGTTCACCATAATCTCTTCAAAATTAGATTTTTGTTCTTTTTCTAAGCCATTCAGATTGTTGCTTAAATAAAATATTTTTTATTTGGTTGCAGAGAGAATGAGAAGCCAACACCAGGGTGGGTCATGTGGTATCATGTATGACTCCAGGAGAGTTGGCTCATAATCTGGGGTGCAAAATAGTTTTTCTTCAGAAGTGGCTGATTTACAATGAACATTTCTCACGTGTCAGGTGCCATATCTGGTGACAGCTGGGAAGATGCAGGGAGAAATTCAAGGAAAGACAGTCCCATAGCCCCAACCATGGCAAAGCTTCAGACCCACTTTGGCCTCATTCGGGTAGAGTGGGATGGGGCCCCTTTTCATACATGTGGGCCATTTACTGCCCCTTCTGCCAGACTGCCTGCAGTCTCTCATGGCCAAGGTGTTAGATGTCAAAGAAATACTCATTAGAAAAGTGAGAGATGGAGCTGCAGTCCCATGATCAAACAAGGATTTAAATCCCGAGTATGTGACAGCTTTGCCATCAGGCTTACTGAAAATGTTTGGTTATTTTTCTCTGTTTCTGACAGGGAGCACAAAAGGGAAGAGGTGGACAAGGGTTTTGGAAAAAAGTATTTATGTGGCTTGCTTTCCATTTGGCTGTGCAAGAGCAAAGCATGTTTTTTAAGCTCTGAAACATTTTGGTTTCAAGAAATGCTTTCAGTTTAAAGTTTTTTGTTCCTGCCTAGTTCTCACCTTAGGGAGATAGTCCATGGCAGGTGTTCTGACTTCAGGTACATCTGTGCAAAACTGCCTGGACCAGCTGCCCTCGGGGGATTGGGGACTCCAGTTGTGCATCCCATTATGGGAGAGACATCCCACACATGGGTGCTTGTGTTCAGTCATTAGGAAGCATTTATTGACTGGTCCTGGGCCCTTCTCTCAAACACTGTTGGAGGAGTGGATTAGCTGATTTCAGGAAGCTGAGACTGAGCTCTGCGTAGAAACCGGGATTGTGTCTGGGTAGTGTGAGCATAGAAGGAAGAACAGGACAACCAGAAAACTTGGGAACTTCTGCAGTGTCAGAAAGATATGGCTGAAGTCCAAGACATGTGTAGGCACCAATCTTCCACCCTTGTAGCTGTACATAACCCGGAAGATTACAATGCCCATGAGACTGTTGCAGGTGTACTGTTTGCATTTTAAAGGAAACACTGAAAAATCCTGAAGAGTCATGTGTCTGTTAAGAGCAAGAACTGGTATTCAACCCTTCTCTATGTAGTCATTGCCCTTCTGAAACTCATTTGCTACAAATTACTCCAGAAAATATCATCCCAGCAGCAGACCAGTAGAAGCCAGGGTGGAAAAAAAGCTTAATTTCAAGCCATAATTAGAGGATGCTGAAGGCAACACTTCAACAATCAGATGTATCAAGCACTGGAAAGTCTCTCAGGAGAAGCAGTGGAAAGAACATTGCTTCAATCATAGCAACAAAGCTCTGGGAAATGTACACTAGGCAGAAATTTTGCCTTAGCTAGTGTTGGTTATCAAAAGGCAAGACACTTCTTCTCACGCCAGTGAAAGCACACAGCCTGTGGCAGGGGAAACTCTCTTCCCACAGAAATCCAAACTCAGTTTGGGCTCACACACTGCAGGCCAAGATAAGAACTCACCACTCAGGGAGAGCTGTGGGTGATGCTGGCTTGATGCTCAGCTGCCCCAGCCCTGGACACCCAGCAGCTGCTCAGCCCAAGCTGCATTACACAAGTCTGGCCTTCCACTTTCAATAGTGCTTTCTTTTTTTTCCAAGTAAATTTAATCAGAAGTTTACTCGCATCCTTAACTCACTTCATGTGAACTTAATTTCCAACTCTGATAGTTACTTTCTAAAAGGAATTTTTTAAAATGCAATGGGGTTTGAGGACGAAAGAGGGAGGAGGGAAAATTCAATTAACATAATTTCCAGTGTTTCCATATTTCTTGGGCATATAAGCAAAGCCATTTCAGGCATTAGAGAAGTTATTTAGATTTGGACTGTACCTTGTCTGACAGATCATGTAACCAGGCTTTTGGATTCTTGGACCTTATCCAGTAGGAAGGATGGTGTCTGCACTCCAGCAGGGCAGAGCAATGTCCGTGGGAGCCCCGGATGGCAGGGACAGTTTTGAAACATTGCCAGGGCTAACATGCACGAAAAGGTGTTATGGCCTGGGATTGTTAGTAGGCATTTAAGATAACACAGAAACAAGAAGATATGAAATAAGCTTATTTAAAAATTGAAAAGAACTATGGAAAATCAATAGATCTTATGGAAAATTAGCTCTTCTCCCTTAATCTCCAGAGCAAGATAGCCCTTCAAGAATTTTGGAGTTGGTTGGGTTTTGGGGTTTTTTTTTTCATTTTTACATCAGAAAGCATATCTACTTTTAATCTTCCTGCTCAATGGTAAGAAATAGGAAGCATCAGTAAAGACAACAAAATGTCTTGAAACAAAAATCCATAGTTTAATTTTTTTGTTTATTTGTAAAGTCTTTCAGTTTTAAAAACTTAGAGTCTAACTAACTTTGAAATAAAATTATTATAGTCTGATTTTAATTGATGTTCAAGTTACAATTTGCAACAAAAATATTTCTTTTGTAGTCTTTTTCTTTTTTAAATGGAGCGAAAAGTGAACTAAATGCTTTTTTGTGAGTGTTCTTGAAGGAGACCATTAATTTGCATCTAATTATTTAACCAACTAAGGGCATGAATTCCAAATGACTATATTATGTGATCACCAATGTAACCAATCCTTTCTTCAGCAGAGACAAACTTCTCTGGGTATGGCCCAGGAGACAGGAGTCAGAGAATGACCTATTCCATTGGATTTGCTTAATTATTCCTGAGCAGTTTCTGATGTGTTTTCCATTCATCAATATGTCCAAATGTTTTCCCTAACAAAAAATCAAAACTAAAAATGTGATCGACACCAGACAGATAAACCACACTGATCAGACATACATCAATATTTTGGTGGCCATCCCAAGAAAATCTGTGTTAATCCCCACTAGTACATACTGCATACAAAGGAGTCTCGTATGTGGGTTATGTCTTTTTCTAACTTTCTGTTTTTCAGAAACATACTCAGTGCTTCCAGATGATCCAAACGTCAATACTTTAAAAAAAAGTAGTTGTTTGATTGACAATAATTACAAAACCATGGCTCTTGCTCTTCTCACCACTTACTAATGGCAAGGAGACCAGGCACAACTTCCCAAGACGTCTCTGTCCTCAGGTGACAAAATAAGATTTTTCTCAAACAATATCTGTTTGTTTGTTTGTTTGCTTTCCCTAGATTTTCTGTATGAGTTACCAGTTCAGTAAAACTGACAAACATTTGAAAAAACCACCATGTGATGCATTTCAATGATGCAAAAATGTACATGCTCAGGAGAAATAAGAGATTGCTTTCCTCTCCATGTCTGGAGATCTCTTAGTTAGACATCCAGCTGGAGCTGTCTGAGGTGTGATGAGTTTAGATGTAATTTTCAAGTTAGTCCCAAACATTTCAATCCTCTGAGACAGCAGAGAGCTATCAGCAAGCATACATTTTTGAGAGGAAGGCCATAGACAATGCATTCCCCAGTAGTGCCTCTAGTCATAGCACAAACCATCCTGGTGGTGTGACATGGCAGCAATTGGCACAGCAATGCATTCTGCCCCACCATCCTTACTTTAGCAGGCATCTTCCCAACCCACTCTGTAGTTTCCTTTCCTTTCCATCCTCTCTCCCTAACAGTGCCTCTGCTGAATCTTTTCCTGGTACCTTCTTGACTCATTCCTTAAGGCACGTGGCACCTTAATGATCCTACTCATTACTATTGAAACTTTCCTCATGAAGTCACCATTGTCATGATCACATCAATCTTTTTTTTTTTTTTCCCTTCACTCTGTCTCTCTCACTAACCTGCCTCTGATTAGTTACTGCTGCAATAGAGTCCTTAGTTTTCACTCCCTGTCACAGACCACTAGTACCTTCCTGCTGTCATCCGCAGTTGGAAGAGTGACCTAATTCATGGAAGAAGTCCACTGTACTTTGGCATGAGAACTTTCCCTGTAAATCCTGAGTGGACACCTTTGCTCCTGTAGGTCAACAACCTATCCAAATGAAGTACTTTCTGTGCAAGAATTGCTGATGCTCAGTAATTTCTTCTGTCTTCGCTTCCACTCAGAAATATCTTTACTGTGGAGTGTTGACAGTCCAGTTTCCCCAACGAGACCTGCTTAAAAATTGCTTTCCCTTTGCTTGTCTTCCTATGCTAAAAAGCTTTGGAGGCTTTACCATGACTATAAGATACTTGGGCAATGTGTGCAAACGAAGGGAAGAGCAGTGAAAATGGAGTATGGGAAGTGGCTTAGCAGCGCAACTACAGCACTTTTATCAGTGTCCATTCTCCCCTTGGACACTTTTGCCCTTAGTGACACAAAGCACTTTACAAATAATGGTAAATTAACCTTCACAGCCTTAGCCCAAGTGGGACAAGATTTGTCCCCACAGTACACTTGGAAAAACTGAGACATCCAGCAACAAAATAACTTTGCTGAGCAATCCTGCGGTAAATCAAAGGAAAAAAAGAATTTAAAACTTCATTCTCAATACAGTCATGGGCTATTATCTTCCATTACTCAAAGAAAATAATTACATTAGCCTGGGTGACATCTCTACTGGTCTCCAGGTTTTGTTTCACTGTCCTCTTTGCCTCCTAAACCTCACAAAAGTCAAAGGTTCTCAATGGACATTTTGTGAAAACATGGGGCAGGAGAGGAGCAGAGCAGGGTGGCATTAAGTTTTATCGCCCCTTAAACTGCAATACTTTCCTTTGCGTGCTCTGTTTCTTATTCACACGGCTATAAAGTTGGCCACATCCGGGCGAGAACATCCCTCCAGTCAAGCCGGCGGTGTTTACGGAGTGGGAAAGGCGTTCTCTTGCTCCTCACTGTAGGGGTGAGACAGGAACGTTAACAAGTCGCTTGTGGTTTGCTCTTTCCAGGTTGGGCAATCAGACCTCTCTCAACACCGCAAGCGGGGACACAACAATTTAGGGACATTTTATACCTCTGAAGATTTGCAATCAGCAAATTGTCTGGAACATGTTTATTTCCCCACCCACTTCCCTTCCATGGTGTCCCAACGCAGAGCTTCTTGCTAGGGACATCTTGATGTTTGTGGTCTCACAGATTCCTTGCTCCAGCCAAAGGCATTTCTTCTAGTGCTGGTTCTCAGCTGGGCTTGCTTTACATCATAAATGTAAAAATGTTTCTTTTATAAAAAAATTAAAATAAATTAAACAAAAAAAAAAAGAAAGACGAAACACACAACCAGCCTATAAACAGAACATAAAAGCTGTTTAATGGAGTGCATAATGAAGCAGAGAGGAAACAGACTCACATTGATTTTCCCTGACATTTCACCTATTAAATTAAAAGCTTTTAAAGGAAGGGTCTGAATTATTAATTCAGTTAATTAAAGTTCTGCAATGAGTAACAAAAACATTATTGTCCCTAGCAAGCTGAGGCTGCATGGTAGGCAAATCAAGAAGAAATAAGGCCTGAGTGCAAAGACCCCCCAGGATAATATCCCTCCCCATTTCAGGTACCACTCATGCCAGTCTGGACACACCACAGAAGAGATTCTGAAGAAAAACCAGAACACAGAGAAAACTGTATCTTTGAGACCAAATGAGAAAGTGAGACCTGAGGCCTGGTAACTGAGCTCTGAGACTTCTGCCACAGCTTTGGGCAAGCTGCTCAGACCCCCAGCTACTTGATCCTGTCCTCTGCACAACAGGAGCAGCAGTGTTGACCACTACTAACCCACCTACTGAGGTTACTGGAAAGATTTATTAATCTCTCAGGCTCTATTGGAGGCAGCATTCATGCCAAGAATTCATCTGGAAGTCCTCATGCAGTAGTTGGGAAAAACTATAAAGCACACCACGTAGCTGGAAACTGGGGAGTAAAGGGCTGCCCACGCTGTGGCAGAGAGACACTTAACGAGGGACAAGATGAAAAAAATAGCAGCACAGCAGGAAAGTGAAAAAACAATGTAGGATTCATTCCTTCAGGCGCAAGGACTATTTTTAACGTAAGCTCAGCCTCACAAGTCAGTGTTCGCTCCTCTCTCAGCAGGCAGGAGGGCACCCCAGTGTGAGGGTCGGTGTGGCTGAGGACAGGGATGCTTGGGGAGGTCAGAGCAAGGGTGTCAGTCCCATGTGTTGACAGTGCCAGTGCCATTGTCAGCCCCACAGATTCTGCCAGTACAGACATCCCAGAGGAGAATGAGGGGATGGTGTCACTCACAGAGGCATGGCATGGCAGGACCAGCAGCCTGTCCACCCAGCAAACCCCTTGTTATAATGTGAGCCAACTGGTCAGCTGTATTAGGACACACTTTTTTACAGCACTCCAAAATAGGGGGAAACTTTGAAGAGGACCTTAGTTTTCATGTAGACACCAAAACCTGTCATTCCCTGGGCAGCCCAGTATGCTGGAGGTTGTCTCAGGGCCCACACCACAGCATCTGCTCTGCAGTAACTTGGCATGATCCTCCCCTTGTTAGTCTCTTGTATGAATGCTCAGGAGCTTTGAATTATCAGCAGGTCAGAGCAGCCAGAGCAAAGCCTTGAACATAAGCAATATTGGTTCAGCTTCTTTAGAAAGGTGGGGGTTTTCCAAGTGAATGTTTAAAAAAAAAAAAAAAGTAAAAAGACTTTTCAATCATAATTCTGCTAAATAGACCCAAGTTCTCACTGTTGTTAGCAGTGCCATGTCCTTGAGGTGTCAACATGTCTTGGGAGCTGTGTTTGTAACTGAAGAGACATTCAGCTTTGAGGTGAGCTCTGTCTCTTTGGGTGTGCCACTCACGTGGGTGACACAACAAAGCACAATAAATACTTCATGTGTGATTTCTGATCTTCAGGCTCTGGAAACACAACACAAAGTCTTGCTTTGAAAGGATTTTCTTCACACAGTTGGAAGGTCTTCTCCAAACTAAACACAAAGCAAACCAAGGCTTATAGTACTGATGGGTACACCAGTACTCTTAAGTAACTCTTAAATGTGTTGTGATGGCTCACACAATTGTAAGAAAACACCTGCGTGTCCCCAAAACCATCCACTGCAGTAATACTGCTCCTCTGGTTTGCCACGTACAAGTGACCAATTTGAGTCCTTCTGACAAACTAATGTCAGAACACTAAATCAGTAAGTTTTATGGAAAGATTAAGCAAAGAATTGTTCTGGAAATTTTCTATGTCACCAGACAGTACCAAGCTTCCTCAAAAAAGTGTTCCTGCACTTCTGGAGACCTTGGTGGCCCAGCAGTGCAGGGTACACAGGCTGTGCCCCTGCTCCTGCACACCCCATGTGTGCCATCACACAGGTGAACCGAGACACTGTCACCAGCCTGGACCCCAGCAGCAGCACTGAGTGGGGACAAGGCAGGGACTGATGTCCCTGGGGTCTCTTACAGCAAGCCCACCCTCTGGAGCATGGGTTTCACTGCCAGACCCCACATGCACTGCAATTGCCATCATGTCCCACAGGTTGCCACGGGCTTGCCAGCCCTGGCAGGGAGGCACAGCATGCCACGGCATGGCACAGCGCGGGGGCTGGAGTGCTCAGCTATGTGACCAGGTCACCACTTTGTTTGGTTTCACATAGCTTCTTGAACTTATTAGGAGGCTGGGGAAAGGAGACATTGTTTTGCTTTGGCTGTGAGGTTTTGGATGCTTTTCTTCCAGGCCTCCATCCCAGTGATCCCAGCGATGAGGACAGATTGAGGGAAGATTAAGTCAATGCCTTAGGAAATTTACAGTTGGAGCCTGGGAGAGAAGGCTGTCTTCTTGGGAGAATAAAGAAAAGTGGTAGTAATGCAAATCAAAATATATATACACACACACACAAACACCTTGTTTTTCGCATTTTAGTGTAGTTGTGTCTCTGACCATTTATTTCTGTATTTCTCTATTTTAAGTTTCAGGTATACAGAGGCAAATGAAGAGTTTTTCCTCCCACGCACACCCCGCTAGCTATAATGGGGGAATAGCACCGCTGTAATTAAAGATCAAGATTTACTGTTACGCAGAAAGTTTTTCTAAGTGCTTCAAAAATCCACGTGCTTATTCAGATTTTCATGGAAATTGTTTGCCTCAAGGGCTCCTGGGGAAGAGCTCCAGCACAGCCTCCTCTGCCTTTGAATAAGCAGACACTCCACAGACAACGCAGCAGCAGCAGTGTTGCACTCCTCTTGCAAAGTGCACTGTTCTGCACAACTGTGGCTCTTCCTTTTTGGTCCTTTTCACCAGCTAACACATTTAGGATGCAGGTGGTATTTGATCATTTCCACTACCCCTTTTTTTAGAAAAGAACCTCTGTTTTAGGAGTTTTTTGAGCTATAAACTGAACCACTGGACGAGGGCTGCTCTGTCCAGGCAAAGGGGGAAGCTGCATTTCACAACTGGGTCAGGCTAGTGTAGATGCTGGGTGAAGGCTGGCTTATGTGAGTGACTGCTACTTCCCAGGAACCTGTAGAAATCTCCAATGCAGGCTCTCCACTGTACTGTCTCCCCTTCCTTTCTTGTGGTGAGGGACACTCAGCCCATCACTCCTAGATAGCGAAACTCAAGTTTGCCCTTGCTGAGGTGAGACTGGGGATCCAGTGAG
The DNA here is from genome assembly GCF_009819655.1 of Sylvia atricapilla. Lineage (NCBI taxonomy): Eukaryota > Metazoa > Chordata > Aves > Passeriformes > Sylviidae > Sylvia > Sylvia atricapilla. The sequence continues at coordinate 22,137,246 of NC_089145.1, read as the reverse complement.
CCTAGTCTAGGACTTTCCTGCTCTGCAGAAGAGGCCCCAGGTGGCAGAAAAATTCTGTTGTGGAGTATTATGCCATGGGGAACAATTTCAGATGTCTCTCCACACAGCGATTTTGAGAGTTTCATTTTACGCACTTTAAAATTAGGGGATCTGCCTGTGCAATCTTCAGGCCCCTGTAGAGGCTTTGCTTTAAAAGCAGCAATTCTGATTCCACAGCTAAAATTTCAAAATCTGCTAAAACATACATGCTGACTCTGATTTCAAATAATTAGCATCCAGAGGAAAATCATTAAGAAGTGAGCCAGTATTTTAGAGCAGTATAACAGTGCCTTGTGCCCTTTATCCATTCGTGGACAAGGGGAACGAGTGTCATATTAAAATAAAGTGAATCACTTATCTCCAAAAACTCAGCCAGGCAACAAAAAGCAAAGAAGACAGGTCAACCACAAAATGGTATCGTTTGGGGGAACAGGAAAAATCAGACATCATGCCAAACCTAACATATGACCTTTCTTAGAGTGACTGTAATAAACTTCAGATGATATTTTAGGGCATACAAAAAAATGAGTGGAATGCAGACAAGAATAAACAAATGAAAAACGTTTAACCTGAAGCTCAGAGATCTGGCAGGCCCTTCTGATTTTCACTAAAAAGAAAATCTCCAGATAAACATGGTGATAGTGCCATTACATGTCTCCATTTGTACTCCTCCGGCCCATGAAGGCCCAGGGCACTCTTTGTGATCACAGTGGTTTTACCTTTCCTCTTTGTCTTGTGGCTTTCTGGGGGTGAATTTAAATTAATTTAGCACTCCAGCAAGCATGCACTAGGCATCTCACACCACTACTGTAACCAAGGCCATGGCTTAAAAACAGGAGCCTTATTCTTTGTTCTTTTGGGGGGGGCAAAGTAAACCCAGATATTTCATTGAAGAGTGAATTAAAATTAAAGCGATAAGGCTAGACTTAACCAAAAGGGTGATTAAAAAGGAAAAGATTTAAAAATAGAATGGAAGGAAGAGAAAATCCTTTTTCTTTTGCTCTTCTATGTTTGTTTGACAAGAAGCATATTCCTTGGTCTTTCATTAATATTGGTATACTCCCTTCTTTTGTGCTCTAAACTCATGTGTCTCAAGTGGCATTTTCCAAACTGCAGTTCCCATCCATTTCAGGGACATGTGACAGGTTCACTGTGCTTCTAGAGGTGTGTTAAGTGCACCCAGAAGCTTCTAGTTCAACAGGTACTGTTCCTAAAGCACAGCACTGGACTTTATGCCAGGAGATTGGTTTATTACTTTTATTATTTGCTGTTATCAACTTCCTTGCAATGGCGTATACATATAAATATACTGTTGCTTTTCCAAATGCCTTTTGGGGAGCTGGATTTTATTCATGGCTGCTTAGGAGGTGAAGGTTGCTTGGATGGTTAAGGTGAAAGACAGTTCACCACTGCTGCTGTTCTCCCTAAAGCAGTTGGGCTGAATGCTGAGGCACTGGAAGCACACACGGAAGGTTGGATCTTGAAATATTATCATAGGGCAAAATCCATTTTGGAACAATAGGTGGCTTCTCAAGAACGCCTTTGACGTGACACAGAACTGAACCTTTAACCACTAAATTGGGAGATTTGGTCAGGGCTAAAGGTGAAGCTGAGGCACTTGAGACCCACATGGTTTGGGAAATTATCTAATTTGGACTTTTCAGCAGTGACGTCACAAGGAGTTCCTGAGTCCACAGCTGGTTTGTAACTGGCAGGGTTTTTGTGAAGGCTCAAGAGGTCTGAAAGGTCAGCTGGTCCCTGAAAGCTGGTCTGTTCTTTCCTCCATTGTGTTCTGTGCCCCCTGCTTTAGGACCCTTAAGATGCCAGCAGCAACTAAAACAAACCAAAAAAATCAGTTTATTTATCTTTTTTGCCTAGTACACTGCTAGGAAGAAACATTTCCAGACTATGACAATTGTCAATTGTAGGAGAGGAAGTTCAAACATAATCAAAACCACTGATGCATCCCAAACTCCCCAGGCCACAGCTGTTGGCTGAATGGGAATGCTCCTGGCCTCACAGGCATGAACCTGGCTGGTGTCACGGCACTGACCAGGGTCCTCTTTGAGGTGGCCTGGACATGCCTCCAGCTGGTGCAGAGGTTATTATCCCTGCTGTGGTTTGCAGGAATGAATAAGGACAAATGAATGATAAATGCCATGTGAGGTGCCTGTTTAAGCTCCTAGTATCATACCAGCTATCAGCCTTCTTAACACTGTAATCTATCCATCCTCCTCTGCTGCAGGGCCCCAGTGGCAACTGGCTTTGCAGAGCCTCCCTCCTGCATCTCTCTCACACAGACCCATGCAACCACACTGCAGGGTGCAGGTCTCTGTATCAAAGCATCTCATTGTCAGTTTTTCCAGTCCTTACTAAAAGAAAGAGTCTTCTGCAGCTGTTTCTTGGCCTCTATCTCAGACTGCTAAATCCTCTTTCCCGAAAAGCTTATTGTCACTTAACCTGAGGATTTACAAAGCACAGGTCCATTAGGAGACTGCAGAGAAAAGGTATGTGACAACTCATCACAGGTTGAGTTAAAATTAATGATCTGTTGTTGGAAAGGCCATCTGAGTTGTTACCTATAGACCTGATTTGGTGAGGGACCATGAACAACCAAGAAGAGGGATCATGAATAAGCTGTCAATGCCCTGTCACGGAACCTTTAAGCCTAAAATCTTGGACAGAAGATGCAGGCAGGTTTTAGAAATCTCATTTCCCCTCTCTTGCCTTCCTATTTGGTCTATTCCCAGTATTTCATGTCCTCCCTTTACCTCTCTCTTTTAGCACTCTTGCAGCATTAGTGGCAAATGTGGAGTAAATGTTTCTTTGTATGTTTTGCAGAGAAGGACTACTTTGTTCTTTCTCTGCCTTAATGGGCTTGGGATCTCTGGTAACATGCTGCCTGCTCCCCATGACTAACACTCTTTGGAAGGAACAACACGCCATCTCAAATGACTTTTTCCACAGTGGAAATGCCTGGATCTGTAACCTTGTAACTCACAAACAGGCAGCTTGAGTATCCTTCTGAGGCCAGACCCAGTGCTCAGTAAAGCAAGTTTTTATTAAGAGTGCAAATTTCTGTCTGAAATTCAGCCAGTTCAGAGGAGAAGCATCCAAGGCTGTGGCTTTCATATGCAATGAAGCATGGCACAGAGGCCCCCAACATGCCTCAGTCCCTGGCAGTGGGCACACATGTGCAATGCAGCATGGGGCCAGAACAGAGAAGCAGGGAAAGGTCTCTGCAGTGTTGCTCCATTGTCCCCACACTACTTCCATGTTCATTCCTTTGGGCAGACCCATCTTCTACCTTTCTGTGCTCAAACACACATCCCTGGTCTGGTGACAGAGACACCACTCACAAGAATGATGTGATAAAATGCTAGTGACCCTCAGGTTTAGCAGTAAAAACAAACAAACCAACCCTGTTATCTTCAGCTCATACCCACCCATGTGAAGTCCAGTCTTCCTTGGTCACACGTGTGAAAGCTTGGGCTCAGTCACACAGACTGTCATCATAACCAACAGTCCCAAGCCTTGATGGAGAGAGCTTGAAAAACGGGCCCAGAGTGCCAATGTGCCTGCCCTTTGGGTGACTGGAGAAAGCAGGAAAAATGGCATATTCAGTGACAATTCCCTACTTTTCCCAAAGAAACAGCTCTGTGGCAGCTCATGCAACAGTTGAAGAGGATATGTGTGTGTGTGTGTGTGTGTGTGTGTGTGTACAGGTATATGCTCACAGACACCCTCACCAGACCAGTCATACCCATCAGTCTTTGAGTCTTTGTGCATAATTCCCAGTCAAACTGAGGAAGCAAATACTAGTTAGCCTAGGTGACTTATGAAAATGCTTTGTGCAGGGAGGTCTTGTTCTGGCAAGATGCATTCTGTCAGATTATGTCCTTGTTGGATACCTTAAGATGCATAATCACATTTCTGTTCCTGGATGCTGTATCCCTATCCTATCCCTGGAGCTTCCTCATCCAGTATATCCTTCCTCAAAGGTCAGCAAAGTGGTGATATACTCTTCACAGCACTAGGTACTAATCATGCAGTGTTAGAAAGAGAATAAGACTGGAGAAAACTGGTTTACATTTCCCTTTTATTCCCCTTCCTTTCTCTCCTTTTTGCTGTTCTTGCCCAGAAATTGTCAATCCTTCACTTTCCAACCCAAAAGCAATCAAGCTGAAGCAAGATGGCTGAGTGGAGAAAGTGATTTGAGTCAACCCCTTTTATATCAATTTCAGTTCCTGTTGGGTGTTCTCATGACATTTCAAAAGACTGCGATCCTAATGAAAACCACACAAGCTCCTGAAATTAGGTTAACTGCTTTTGTAAAAATGCAGGGGTGGGAGGATGGAGGGTGGGGAGAGGGGGGTGAGAGGAAAGAAAAAGGAAAGGGAAAGAAAAGAAAATGGGAAAATTAGTGAAAGATCCCTTTCAGGTTGTATTCATGCATGTAAAGACCGTATTGTTTATCAAGCCCTATTCAGCCCAGTAAACAAACACACTTGTAGTTACTGCAGAGCAGAATAGCTACAAAGATTTTCAATTTGACTGGTTTTGCCTTAAGAAATCAAAGTAAAATAATTCAGACAACTTTTTTCTTTTGGTTTTTTTCCTATATATCTTTTCATATTATTTTTTCCATTAATGGACCAGCATGTTGAAAAATCTTCTCTCTTCCTAATAATAGGGTTTCCTAAGCAGCAAAGTCCAGTGCTTTTTCTGAATGTTGCTGACTTAGACCCTGACTTCTTCCTGTGTCTATACAGAGCTGAACACAAAAGAACTCTAAATTTTGCTACACTGCTGATTATCCTAATGTAAACTGAAGTATAATAAAGTACTTACAGTTCTAAACTGGAGTAGTTCACTGGTCCCAAAATCCAGAGGTTAAGAATAATTATACAGAGAGTGAAAAAGACTGTAGAATCCTTAGCCAGCCCCTAGTGGAAAGAGGATATACTCCTTAGATCCCAGAAGAAAGGTTGTTTTGTGTGACATTATTGTTGAATACCAAAGCGTAAGGAGAATGTCTATCAAAAAAAAAAAAAAATAGGTACATAGTTAAGCATTTGCTTGTCAGAGTCCGAGAAGCATCTGGACTATGTTCTTAGTTATATGGTTTAGTGTTTGGTAGTCCTGAAAAGAGCAGAGGTATGGACATGATGATCCTTAAGGGTCCCTTGAGATATTCTTGCTGGAGGTACTCTATAATTCTATGATTGCAACATTTCTTGGGTTTTTTTTAAAAGAAATGTCCTCAAGTGATAGAGCATGTGTAAAATGAACTTGCAAAGCAACATGAGCCCAGCAAAAGGGTAATAGTTTAGTGCTACCCGTTTCAGCAGCCCAATTGGCCAGATGTCAATCCATCAATTAAAGCTGGCTTGTTAGCCATTGAGTCACTTGAGTAAACACCTTCCTTAATGCAAGCAAGTGTACTCACCTTTCCAAGTCTGCAGAAATTTTAAAATTTCATTCCTGAGTCTTATTGCTTGGTCTCCTGCTAAAGTAGTGGGGACATATTCTGGGAACTGAAAGCTTGGTGACCAGCCCTTGTCAGCATATCAAGGAATAGTTAAAATCAAGTTTGTCTGTCTTTGATGATGACTGGAGAAGAGAAGCCAGAATTAAAAATCAAATCAACACTTGGCTTTCTATGCCTCTCTATTAGATAGGCTTTTCTATGACCACTCCCAAAGAAACCTTTTGCTTTTTCCGTAATTTGTCGAGGATCACATTTTGAGCCCTCATCAGGTTTTCCATTCTCTGACTCTCCTTCACGTGCTCACCCCTCAGGTTCCTGTTGAAAAGAGCTCAGACATTGGTGGCTTATAAGTCATATGGAATCTTCCACCATAAAGAAGTTTTGTATATACATGATGATTTCAGTAAATCCAGTGCTGTCAATCACTTAAAGTACAGGACCATGGCCTGGCCCTTTCTGAGTCATCTTGTGGTTCAGATAACCATTTAAAAATGAATTGGAAAAAGCCTCATGCTTTTGTTTTCTAACAACTCAGAGAAAACAAAAGATTTTAACTACAGGATGACAGGAGACCTCTGGCACGATTTTGGTTGCATTTCTCATAATTTCTGGTGTATACAACAGGGAAAAATGTCTCATTCCTGGTTATGATAAGCTTCATATATTGTGAAATCCTCCAGAGTTTCAACATGAGAATGTGGCAATTCCTAGCAGTACAGAGCTTAAACTCTTGGGCCTTAACTATAATGTCAAGAAAGCTGAAACTTGGCATTGTCCCTAATTGTATGGGAGTCATTATATACATTTTCTTCTTGTCAGAGTTATCCACTCCAATGCCGAGATGAACAGGGAAAGCAAAGCCATTAAACACACTCAAAAGTTAACAAAGTTCACCAACAACAATTTCAGACTGTGGACCTCACCCAAAACCCAAGATGCAGAGGCCTTGGTAGATGTGTCTTCAAGGGGTTTTTTAGAGCAAAGAGATTGAAAGAAAATACGTCACCTTGAGGATGGAAACTTCAAAACAGTCATTTTCTCTCTTTCCATCTCTCCCTCCTTCTGTCTTCACCAATATCCTCAGGCAGCTGGAAGAACCACTAGGGTGATCTCAGTTGTAAACAACGTGCAACATGTTTTTCCCTGCTTTTGATAATGAGCTAGTTTCATCAAAGCTTGGCCCATTTGGAGAGGCTCATGGGGAGTTCAGACCCACAAGGCTTCCTCCTTTGCAATGTGCTTTCAAAAGTTTCCAGGACAATGACATCATGAGAAAAATGTCTGTCTCCTGTTGCCTAGACAAGTTTTGGGAGAGGTACGTCTCTTTACACTGCTCTGGTTTGCTTCAAGTGGGGAAGTTAGACACAGTAGGCTAAATTTTTCAGAAAATTACAGCAATAGCTCTGCTGTCCAGAGGTGAAATTGCACCTTCAAGGCCCTTCAAGAAGTGGCCTGATATGCAGACACCTCAGTTAGCTCACAGCATTCCACTAGAATGCTCACATTTTCACAAACCTGATTATGTGAAGTGGGAGGTTTTGTATGCTGACAGCTTTTGTTGATCTGACCTGTGGCTGCATGAGCCACACCATAGCTAGGCAGGGTCTCAGTACATAGAGGGTATTGTCACTGCAAGGTGGCTTGTGAGCCTTTGGCCATACGGTTCTTCCATTAGGAACCTCATCAATCCCTCCATTAGGACCAGAGATGGCTTCCCTGTTACTCATCTAGGAGGCACTGCTACTGAGAATACAGCTCAGGCATAGATCTCCAGTGTGGAGGTAAACTACATGGCTCAAATACCACTCTGGCCTTGGCTGGGATGGGAAGGGAGCATGGGAAGAAGGATGGGTATCACCAAGCTCATTCAAATTGCCACGCTGGTCCTCCCAGCTGTAACAGAGGAGCTCAAGACTTCGTGGCAGTATAGACCAAAATGCTTGTGCCTACCCCATGGATCTGGGCTAAAGCTAAATGTGGCTTTCCTGCTGGAGAAGAGTGGAGCTGAGGTGGATATGCTTTAGAGTGCAAGGCTGGCCGATTCTGTTGCCCTCTGAAAATGAAAGTTTTTCTGTTTTGCACAACATCTCCTGCCACTCTGTCCTTTCTCTCTAGCCAAGCTGTCTACCTTTTCTCTGAAGCAGGAGGCTGCAGATCCACTGTAGGGCATTCCATACAATAGTCTCTCCTTTTTTCCTGACTGCCACCTTTTTTTTCAGGGAGCTCTCACATCTGAATGTCTGGTCTGGTCATAAGCCAGTCAGTTAAAGACTGCTATTGGATCTGTATGGCCAGGATTGGCTTTTTCCATATGTGTTACTTTTGCAACATTTAATTTCCTATTCTATAACTAACCATTTTTAGTCATGTTGCAATCCTTTCTATTTAGTTTTTGGTTTTGACTACCCAGATCAGTACTGTATTATCTGTATTTTATCAGCTCACTGTTTATGCCGTTTTGTGGAGGATCATTTCTGAATACCCTGAGCTGTGATCCCAGAAGGATTCTCGAAGGACACTGTGGGTAACCTCCCTCTATTGTGAAAGAATACTATTTCAGCCTATTCTGCTTCCCTGATCCCTTCAACTTGCTATTGTTCTAAGAAAGGAGCTTTCCTATTGTCCCAAGAGACTTTATTTTCATTAGTCAACCTTTGTGAATGCTCTTTTGAAAATCTGAGTGGTTTAGATCTGCTAGACTACCTCAGCCCATGTGTTTACTGACTCTTTGAAGAACTCTGCTAGATCTAGAACTTGCTTTCCCACTACAAAGACACATTATATTAGTATTATACTTATGCATATTTATTTCCATTTATTTTTATGGGACTTTGTGAAATTTGCCTGTAACCTGTCCTAAAAGAAAAAGTCATGATTGTCACATTCAGGCATTTAGCTGGGGTATCCCTTAAATCAGCACCTCCATTTCAGTTCATCTCAGACTACAGGGTGAACACTCTGCATCCTCCTCCTCACTTCTGATTCTTTTCCTTCTGATACTCCCACTTGAGCAAGTGCCTCCACTTTATGTAGCATAAGAGTTGGGTCTTGCATGAGAACTGCCCACAACTAAACATGTTGGTCCTGCTGCACCAAGAAGCAGGCATTTATAAAGCCTGACAATGTAATGTATGCATCCCTATAATACTTTCTTAAACTATTTGTCCCATCTACATGGGGATGCACAGAATTCCCTTTCTGCTTTCTTTTTTCGCAGCTATTTAAATTCTATCAGCATCTCTACAGACACCACCAAAATCTGATAGGCTGATCAATACTTCACCATAGTCCCACTTATACTAATGGTCCCTAGTGACCCCTCATGTCTCTAGAGTTACAGTAAATAGATACTCTGTGGTAGGTGTTGATGTGATTAGCTTGTTTCTCTTCTCTGATGTTATGCTTTCTGTAGCGTAGAGGGCCACCCCCCACAAGCACTATCAGATCTGTCTTCCCAGCCCCTGGGTGGTAAATTAATGTTGTCATTCATATTTATCCATGAGTAAGTACTCTGAAATGCAGGCAGCTGAGGGGCCCCCAATGTCAGCCCAGACCATAAGCTCCCCGGGGCAGCGATGGCATCTCTACAGCGTATGTAACCAAGCTGTGCAACTTTTCAGACTTTGCCATTTCTTCTGGTGAAGGGATTTGGCTGAACCACAACATTCAAAGATTCAGCTGTGTAAAATTTTCACATTTTCCAGGTTTCACTCAGACATCTTCAACAAAAAGGCTCATGAACCTCTGGGAGCCTTCGGATGAACTTTTGCCAAATTTTCAGATAGTCACTAGAACATAAACCAAGACAAATTTAACAGAGCTTCTGGGTTTGCAGCTGAAGTTTAAATGTGAGTTCTTTCATCAGAAGCACTCTTAAATCAAACTGGGCTCTCTTAAAACACAGTATCTTAGTGATGATTCTTATCCACATGTGAATTTTGCCATTCAGGTCAACACTCTGTCAAAAGCAGATATCAACATATGTGGTTCTGCATCCATCTCCCACAGCGCAGTGCTACACTTTGCTAACTTTCTCCAGACCCAAAAAGACTCTCCCATGCTTGGAGACAGCCATAGATAGCACAGCCTGGCTAGATCACTTTCAAGTGACTCCTTTATCTTTGACAATTGTTTTTCCCTAACAGTGCTTTTCCTCTGGATGAAGCTGCTTATACAAAGTCAAAGCTTTGAACATGTTGTATTAGTTAACAGAAAAATTCAGCATAGCTAAACTATGCCGTAAGGTCTTTTCTACCCCTCTTCTGCACTGCAGAGGGAGAACAAAGGTGCTGTCACTGTAAAGCAGGAGGTGGAAGAGGAAGGGCTGAGTAGGAGGCTATAGGCCTGCTTCTCCTGTGGAGAAGGAAGGAAGGAAGGAAGGAAGGAAGGAAGGAAGGAAGGAAGGAAGGAAGGAAGGAAGGAAGGAAGGAAGGAAGGAAGGAAGGAAGGAAGGAAGGAAGGAAGGAAGGAAGGAAGGAAGGAAGGAAGGAAGGAAGGAAGGAAGGAAGGAAGGAAGGAAGGAAGGAAGGAAGGAAGGAAGGAAGGAAGGAAGGAAGGAAGGAAGGAAGGAAGGAAGGAAGGAAGGAAGGAAGGAAGGAAGGAAGGAAGGAAGGAAGGAAGGAAGGAAGGAAGGAAGGAAGGAAGGAAGGAAGGAAGGAAGGAAGGAAGGAAGGAAGGAAGGAAATAGCCATAAGGAGTGGGTGAGTGGGAAAGAATCTGCCTGTGAAATATCTTTATGAAACCTTAAATTCACTGGAATAAAAAGACAAAATTCAAAAGCTACTTAGATGCAAAGTGGGTACTGTCATTAAACTCTTCTCTTTGGCATGAGCTGCTATCATTCACAGGCATTTCTCTGGTTTTCAGAAGGTCCAAGGCCTTTCATAGAAGGAGGAGAAGATCAGTCATACAGAGATTATGTGTCACCCTAAGACATTTGGGAGAAAACATTTCCACTTTTACATTCTGTATATGGATTTTAGTGGAGAGCAAAAAGGAGAGAGGCATCTTGCAAGAAAAGAAAATAATCCTTGGTGTTTATTTCTACTGATCATAGGAGCATTGACCATCATCTTGTTTTCTAAACCTTAGGTTTAGGAGGGGCTGAACACATTTTTGGGGGAAGGTTCTGGTAAAGTGGCAGAACAAACCTGTCTATTCATAGTTCATGCTGAAGTGTGTTAAAGAGTTTGAAGTATCTTGAGGACTGCCTGAAACACAGCCCACAGCTGTCTGTCTTGTCACAGTTCATCTTTTATAGCCCATTGCCTGCAATTAAATAGAACATTTATATCACAGCCCAAATAAAGTGACAAGTGATTCATCAACATCCAATTTTTTTAAAATATGAAGTTGAATGATTTGTTAGGTTTTAAATTATAAAGAAAAAAAAAATAAAGAATGAAGTGGTAGGTTTTGATCAATACTGGAGTCTGTGTTCCACAGCAGACAGTGTAGAGATGATATCCCAGTACGTGTCTTGTCTTTCACTGATTTTCTTTCTACTATGCCTTTCCCTCTGCCATCTCAAGAATCACAACTCCTCTTAAAGGTGTATTGCAAAACTGTCCTGTTCATCCACATTTGGATATTTTAAATAGCATGGCCAATGGCACATGAAATTGGCCAGAAGGCAGCACAAGACCAATGTGAGTATTTCAGTTTCAGCTCAACCCCCAGGAAAACACAGGCACAAATCAAAATGTGCAAAACCTTTCACCATCTGGGGCAGAAACTGATCAGTGAAGGCAATAGGGACTGGAAATTATGTTACTTCCCCCATCTCCAGACAGAGAGCAATAATTTTTCTTCTAAAAGCAAAAGTATAAAAGCTCTTACAAAACCAACAAAGTTATTTCTGTACAAAGTCTACAAGGCAGCATTGCAGTGCTTCCAGATGTTCCTCTTTATCTGGTTGCTGCCACCCCATGGTGCACCTGCCTTTTCCCTTACCCTTGTAAACAAGTTAAATTCCACAAGCCAGGGCATATTTTTCTCCTGTTTTAACCCATGACCTAAAAGTTTGTCATGAAGTTGGTAAGCTTCTTAATGAAATGATCAGAGGCAAAATAACACAGTAATAATATACCCATCCTACATTATGTGTCTTATCTGAAAAACAATCACCCACATCTTAAGGAAGCTCAGACAGCTGAAAATCCAGCAGATGATAGAAGGTCTGCTCAAGGATGCTGGCGAAGGTCTGCAGAGACATCAGCATGGGAGTGAGGCCCAAAAGTGTGCAAAAAAAGCATTAATGTTTCAAATACCGTCACCTTCTACCTTTTTCCCAGGCATCTTCTCTCAAGACATACAGAGGGATAGGTCATCCCAAGTCACTGCAAAGCATTTCGGTTTTCCAAATTGGGCAGTTTCAGGACTACTTTAGTCATCCTCAACTGACGTGTGCTCTGCTGCCCAAGGCTACTTCTCAGTATCCATTTTGATGTACACACTGCAGACCTCAATAGAGCATCACCTCTGTTTGTGTCCTAGGTGCCTGCAGGGAAGGAGTTCCATGAGACCAGGAGCTGCAGAGCTGGGCTGATGACAGCTGCCAATGATGCAGGTACAGAACCCACAGCTGAGCCTAGGTCAGACATGCCCATGGTTAGAGTGGATAGTATTAGTCAAAGTTGCTCATTTCCAAGTGCTGGCTTTTGTCCATGTGCAGAAGTGTGTCACAGCCACTGCTGCAGGGCAGAAACCCATGACCGTGGAAATTGATGCAGTGTTTGGAGAACAAAATGTTCCAGTGTGTTTGGCTCATTATTCCTTGTGCCACAATCTAACTCCATGGCTTTCTTTAGTCAATCAAGGCTGTAAAAAATGCATCTTTGTCCTCCCACCACTGGGCAAAGATGTGGCCTCTCCAGCTCAAAGAGAGGGAATTTATGAAATGCCAACATTAAGCAATGCCATCCATTTGGAACAGTACAAGGCTTGAACTTCAAGTACCCTGTAGATACATTAATCACCTCTTTTTAAAAATTATTATGGCTTCTATTTTCACTTCTTCTTATGTCTTCACTGCAGATAAATATGATTTGGTGGACACACTGGTGGGATCCTTCCCACCTGTTGCAATGCCTGATTTTATTTACTCGCTTTTAAAGTAATCTTCTAAGGAGATTTAATGTTCATAATAAGAATATCCAGATGGCACTAAGGTAATTAACAATAAGGAACAGCATGCTTCAAGACAGGCCAAATTCCAGCTGCCTGAGGTCTGGAGGAAAAAGAGATCTCTTTAGAAAATTAGCCCAAAAATTGTCCATAAATTATAATTTCCCAGTTTCTTAAGAAGCAGTAGGCAACAGCCACCACCCAGTTTGCTCATCCAGTTAGCTCATCAGATCTAGCACAAGGATTTTTACAGTCAAATAAAACAGGCAAACAAGTAGAAGCAGCTCAGGACACTGGGAAAAGCCAAAGGCAGGCACCCCACTTCACTCTGATATTTATCATTGCCTCTGGGAGGCACTGAGTGTCAGCTCCAGAACTTTCATATCAGGAGAAATTGAAGATCAGATCTTTGAAATGGTGCAAGAAGGAAAAATAATGTCCCCTGAATTCATTAGGAAATATTCATAAAGACAAAAGGACAAAAGTCAAACTGTACCTGAATTGCAATTAAACATTTCCCCTTTCTGCTCCATACCTCATCATCCAGCCTTCCTTCCTGCTCCGTTCAGCTCTCTATTGTGTTTATCATTTTTGATTTCCAGCCAACATATCTCCTCTTGGGATGGTCTACTGGCTGCTCTTCCCTCCCCCTCAGTCCCAGGCTTTTCCTGGGTTGCCATCCTGGTGCCTGTGCTCTCATGCCCCATGCTGAGCACAGAGAGCTTAGAGCCATCATTCAGCAGGTGACAGCGTTGCCCTGGATCTGCACCACACTTGGAAGATGCTGATGTGGCTTCTGAAGCCTGGCAGCACATCACAGCCCTCTCTGCTGACAGCCAGGGAGAGCAGATGTGGCCCTGCCACCCTGCATCAGGTTCCCATGACACCTTCAATTCCTGCTCAAATCCCCTCCTGCAAGTGGAGGAGATTTGAACAGAAGGTAATTGGTTGTTGATTCATTGAGCTTTGCAATAATATAGCATCCTTGTCCTTCAACAATTATCCATCCAATTCTATTATTTCAAGAATAGGTAATTAATAATTATACTGCAAAAGGCACCAGAAGCATAAAGCTCACATTGGTTTGAATGGGTTTATTTGGTTTGTCTGTTGCAAGAAAACATGAGTATTTTCACTAAAATATGTCACAATTTTAATGTTTTCCTAAGAATGTAAGAATTGCCATCTCAAAGCAGCTTGAAATCCTGTCACCCTCTTGTCCTGGATCCAAAACTTAGAGGTACTTCAGGAGGTATGCTAAATGATATGCCAGACATATTCCTCAGATCTTCAGATAAAGAAATTATCTCAGATTCCAAAGTCTCCAAAATCTAATGTCTCAGCCACAAAAGAATCACTACTGAAGATCATGATAATGCATTTCCTTGGTGTCCCTTTAATGTATGACAGGAACCACCTAAAATATTCGTGAGTGTTGGAACATCAGAAGTTAAAGCAAGACTCTAACAATGGTTATTTTTCCCTTAGCTTTGGGATTTAATTTCAGCTGGCTATTTTAGGTACTTGACCATGTTCTTTTCAAAATATTTATTTTGAAATTAAAAAAAAAAAAAATCTACGAAGAACTTTCCCAAATAAGAATATTAGGTTGATTTCATAAACTTACCTACCCTGAACTGATCTTCTGCAGAAGAGGCCCTCCGCCAATGGCAGCCTTCATTTCTCGCTGGGGACCATGGTGTGGAAAGCAGGTGCTCTGCACAGGGAAGGGGCAGGGCCTGTTTCAGCAAGGCAACTCTGCTCCTGTCAGACAGCAGAGTGCAGCTCAGGATGGCTCATTTTGGGATGGTCACCACCCCAGACCCTGCCTGCCAGCCCTGCCCTGGCAGGCTGTCGTGTGTGTGGGGATGCACAACAGGCTCCCTCTGATCACCTGCTCAGAGGGGAAAGGCTGATATGCTACAGCAAGCTCCAGATTTCACAGCCCCTTTGGATGCTGGCTATCAGTTTCAAGGGCTTCTCAAGGGAAGAGGAAAATACACCAATTTCATGTGGATTCTGGCCAAAAGATGGATTTCCCCACTCTGTCCCTGGAGGAGTGAAATGCATCAGTCATGACAAACAGAGCCCTACAGCTGCTTCACTGGAGCTGGAGGTGCAGTTAAGCAAGGACCACCATTCTCAGACCTGAGGGTTCATACCACTCCCCACCATGTATTATTCTGCTCTTCATCCCCAAAGAACAAATCTTATTTTAACCTGGACTGTTCCTAATTTTGCTAGGCTACAGCAATCAGCAAGGCACTGAAAGACACTCACTTTGCCCTGGAGACTCTAGCCCAGCTACTTCTCCCAAGTCTCCAAGAAGGCCATATGGATTTGTACAAGACCAGGGAAATCATGTGACTTTCACATTTAAAACTTTGTCTTCTCTGTTGGGAAATATTAGCTCTTTCCATCACATCAGGACACTGTAGTTACACCTCCGTGCCTCATTTCCATGTGTGGAGCAAGGACATTGAGTCTTGCCCCAGTGTGGTCAGTGTGCAGAAGAGGTCAAATTAGGAAACTCTGACAGATGCCAATACCCGATCAGGGGAGAACGATTATTCACTAGCATGAGGAGTAAGTTTCACATGGTGAAACTTCAGGAAGAATTTTATTTAGAGAAAATTCTAGGTCTGAAGTGAATTCTAGGTCTGAGGAAGTCAGGGCAGATAATTTAGCTCAGTACTAACAATGCGCTAGTGAGGTTGTTTTCTTTTTTTTAAAATTCAGATGTCAAGCTGAAATTTGGGCTATATTTGAATTGATGGCTTGGCATCATGTTAAAATTTTAAGTTTTGAGGGAACAATGGAAAAAATGCCTGTCTTTTGTTTTGTTCCAGCACCAAATGCTTCCTCCAACTCAAAGCGATTGGAAACTATTTAATTTTTTCTCTCACTTTTATTTTGCCTTGTGCTTTCTTTTGTTAAACTGCATTAGTTTTACACTTCTAAAATGTTCCCTACTGTTGTTAACAAAGAAAACCATAAAGTTCTATTAAATAGTCCATACATAAGGCACTTTTATCTATGATATACCATCTTTCCAGGTTCTCTCCACTAAAAACAGCACATGCCATTTTGTCTGAGACAATAGCAGACAATCTCTGTTTGTCAAACAATTCCTGTTTTTCAGAAGAGCAGGATGCCCTTCTGGTGTAAGACACATCTGACCCCATGTCTCTATGAGATCATTGAGCCAGGAGAGCACCAAGGCAACTGCCAACCCCATCAGAACTAAGAGAGCAAAGGAAAGCCAAAATGTTGAATCAGTTTAATTCACTGCTGCCTGCAAGGATGGCACCAGTCAAGGCAAAGGTCATGTTTAAACAACTGCCTATACCTGTTGTAAATAGCCAGTTCTTTTTTCTCCAGTATGTTACACCCACTATGTGTCTCTGTTTGCCCCAGCCTTTTCCTGAGCTGAAGCTGAGGGATTTTTCCATGTCTCCGAGGAGTGTGTTAGAAAAGCAGTGTTTATGTTAAGGGACTTCATTAACATTACTAGTCAGGCTGTAGTACCCAGAGACCATCACAGGGAAAACGAGACCTTGTTCCTTTGCGTCATTGGCCCAAGCAACCACCAGGCTGAAACCTAACCCTGGCTGCTTGCCTTCAGGGGAAAAAATAAGAAGGGTAAAGTAAACAAGGCCCCTGTTCAGCTTTCCTGAGCTTGGATGAGAATTGCTTGCAATTATATATCAAAACTCAGAGCTGATTCTGAGCAGGCTCGACTCTGCTCCTCTGCAGCCACAACCATGGGAAGAAAATCCATGCCCACAGCTTGCAGCTGCTCTGGCCGGCCACCTCCACCCTGAGCCACGAATCCAGGAAACTCTTAAATACATGCTTAAATCTACCATTCCTCAGGACAGCACTGATTTGATACCAGTGGGGCTTAAAAGCAAGCATGAGGTTACAGGCTTTCCTGAACATGCTTGCTTTACCAAGCCTGGTTTTCAGACATTCATTATTTCATCCTGATGACAGCTGAGGTTTGGGTTTTTTTGGCTGCTGAGCTCAATCCCCCGACTCTCCTCTCCATCATGGCAAGCTCAGCCATGCCGTCCCCACTGCACTGCCAGTTCATCCTACTCTGCAAGCTCCATCACACCTCCTGCTCCTGCAGCTGACTCCTCCTGCAGCACCTCCTGCTCAGCTGCCCCCATTCTGGGTGGGGATGCCTGGGAGTCACGAATGGCCACTTGCCTGCAGCTAAAACCCCCTGAGCACAAGGTGCAGGTGCATCAGAGTCCCCTGCATCACCCCATGCCCTCACATCACCTCCTGCCCCACTGGAGAGAGCAAGGGCTCCCACTGCCTCCCCAGCATGTCCTGCTCAACAGGCAGTGCACCCTAAATACACCATCTAGGGCCCTTGAATTCTTCCTACACTAATGCAGCCTATTTTCTAGCTTGTTCCTCATTCTTGGGAAAAGGCAATTGGTTTCCACCTTCCCTGTGAGCTTAAAAATTCCTCCACCTCCCAACAAATCAACTGCATGGAAACAGAGGAAAGGTGTCAAGTAAAATCAGTGCTGCCCTCATCCCATAATCTCTGACGTTATTTTACGTGAAAACAACAAAATTCTCCAAACAGACTTGCAGAATCTAGAGATAGTTGTGGTGGGTAAATTTTATATAGTTGACAGGAAAAATTAAGCTTTGGATTTGAAGTGACAGCTGAAGCAATACAGCCTTATCTCACCACTAATCTCCCCTCCTTCCCCATACACTGTAAGTTAACTAGGCTTCTGACCAGAAAGCTTTCCATGTGTCTCTTCTCTTCTCTTCTCTTCTCTTCTCTTCTCTTCTCTTCTCTTCTCTTCTCTTCTCTTCTCTTCTCTTCTCTTCTCTTCTCTTCTCTTCTCTTCTCTTCTCTTCTTACATAATGATGCGTTTAATTAATAGTAAATGTGCATAGAAGCTTTCTGGGCAGCCATATGACAGTCACATTAACACCATATGAGTCTAAAACTGTTTATTATTATTATTACTACAGTAAATACCAAAGTGAATTAAGAATGATTGATCAGACATTTATTGTGACTTGACCAAATATATACATATTTAATAATAGGATGTTTCAAAAGAAAAAAGAGAAATGCTGGCAGAAGAGAAATTCAAACATATATGCCTCTTTCTTGTTTGTTTGTTTTAAAAAATAACCAATTAGCTAAGCTGTGTGGCCATATTTGAAAGAAACAGAAGTATTCACTATGTTTAATACCACTACGCTAACCCAAGGTGACACCTACAGAAATAACTTGGAAGTGTCACTTGACAATCAATCAATTCCTTACGGTCACAAACCCATTAAAAAAACCGTAGCGCCCAAAGGTATTAAAAAAAAAAAAAAAAAAAAAATAGGTCGTTTAAAATCCTGCAGAAAGACACAAATGTGTCGGGCTGGGAGGAAGGCAGGAGCAGGAGGGCCCTGCCCGGGATCCTTGTGCTTTCTGCAGGGGGGCACACGGAGATCGGGGCGTCCCCACGGGGAGTGCCCCGCACTGCGCTCACCCAGGGAAACAGAAAAAGCTGGAACCCTTATTGAAAAGATTATCTTTCCCATCAATAATCCCCCTCTAAGAGTTCTTTATTAGCAAACCCCGTGGCAAAACCTGACATATTTACAGCTTGCAGTAAACTTTATGTATCTGAAACAATATTAATAATAAGGAGCCGGTGACCAGAGCAAATCATTCTGGCCTGCAAAATGATCAAGTGAAAGCTTAATTGTACTGAAAAGAGAGAGTCCTGACAAGTTGAAAATCCTTCCCACACACCCTTTCCAAAAAGCTAACTTTACTAAGATGAAAAAAGTGTCTTGGAGGATTGGAAACATAAGAATACATATTTAAGAAAAAAAAAAAAAAAAAAAAAAAAAAAAAAAAAAAAAAAAAAAAAAAGCCCAAGTCTGATATCACAGGCTGAGCTGAGACAGAAACCTGATCTTTTACATGGAATGGGCAACATTTGGGTCTGCTTTATGTGAATTGCTCCAAGCTGTTTTGGTTAGAAATGTATAGATTTTAAGGTAAGGAGTACCCTATAGGCAGTGGAGGTCATTCTCAGTATTGGAAGACGTTCCTCATTACTTTTCAGCTGACAAAGGTAGGGTCCAAACTTTTCTTTCTTTGCTGAGTAACTTATTTGCTTTAACACTGAGCTGTATTTGGCAAGAGAGACACTTGTGTTTTGCTGCCTGATTGTGCTTTTCAACGCACTCATTCCCTCTCTCTGTCCCTTCCAAGGATTATCTTATTTTAGTCACCAACCTGCAGCAATTTTTGTTTTCCTTGTTCCTCCTAATGTTAAAAAAAAATTAAAATTGTTATTTCTCAGTAATTCCACAAACTTTTCTCTGCTGGTGAAACTGGGAAAAATTATGCTGTTTAGAACAATATATTGGAGAGTATAAATCTGAAGAGCTCAAACTGTTTTTCAAGTAGGCTTTGTTTCTTATTTGACAGCATTTATGTGTTCTTATTTTGATTTTTTTTCACTAAAAATATTGAAAAATACCTTCCCATTTTACCAGTCAAAAATATTTCCTTGCCTTTATTTTGCTTGACATAATAGCTCATGAGTATCTTTATATTGACTAAAGAAGAGAATTATTCATGGTTTGGAAAAGGCAACTAGAAATGCCAAAGGCAGCATAAGAATTTTTGTAAGAATTGTAATATCTTCCAGGATGTTTGCTAAAGTCTGTTTCTGCTACCAAAAAAAAAAAAAACCCAAATCAAGCTTAGTTCCACGTTTATTCTTTTAATTATTTAAAAGTCTATTTTGACAGCATCATATTTCTTATACATGCATGTTTAAACAAGGGGGACAAATATTGCAATTTATTTTTGAATGTCTGATATGTGCCATTTGTTGATTTAAAATTTACCAATGAAAAACATAACAAGAAAGCTGTAAAACTCCCTTCAATATGTTACATATTTAAGTAGTACTTACTTGTCACATTTTGGCTAATACTTATGTAGCCTTTTAAAATGAAAATAAAATATCTTGACCATGATGTTGTAATTATGCACAGCGCGTTCGTTCCCTTTCCAGAAGGACTCCCGGCTTTATTCTTCTCTGATAATCACACAGCAATAGCTTTCTTACGTGGCAATTTATTTTTTGTCTTCAGCGTATTCCTGCTCTCAGAAGAGTTTGCATTTTTATGGCAGCATGTCCAGACAAGGAGCTACAAATAGATATTTCTCTGTCCCCGTGTATCTGTGTGCACAGAGGGATGGGCAGCGGGTATAGTGAAGTTTTACAATGAAAAGAGGAAAATCCTACAGGAACCCGTTCCATTATTTCCCTGCCTTAAGCAGTACTGGTTTACCGTTGGGGCTTGTGTGTTTGGCACATAAGTTTTCTCCGAGTTTGTCCTTTAGATTTTTATCTGCTTAAAACGTGGAGGTTTTTTTTTTTTTTTCTCAGAGCATGAGGTCAGGTCTTATTTGTTTGTTCGCTTTGTGTCATCAATTGTCACAAGCCGTATTTTCACTAAATTAATTTTGCTGCTGTACAATTGTTACAAATGAAGTGAGGGGTGGGAGGGTAACCACTGGGTGACTTGGTTTTTTCCTCAACTATCTTCATAAAAATAGACAGAGATTTCATAAAAAGAATGAGGGAATAATTTTGTTTGAAAAAAAAAATACAAGCAGCAGAGATGTGCTGCCTACTGCCCTTAAGATATTACTAGTAGAGACTTGAGAAAAACATCAGCTATTTTTGCCTTGTGATTCCCTTTAATTTATTTTTATTGTCTATTATGTAGAGATACATCTGTCCACAAATAGATTGCATTACTTGCTTTCCTAATATAGCTCTGCTAATTAAGTCAACCTCAGAAAAGAAATATTTTCTCATCACATTTTCAGTTTAATTGCCTCAAACTTGGAATAAAAAAATGTTTTAATTTCAGTACACCAGGAAGACTCATATTTAAAAAGAATAAAGTAGCATTCTCTAAATTTATAGTGATTTTCCTTTAGCCCGTTAAACTTTCTAATAATCTTGACTTGCCTATTTGGAAATTTTAAAGACAATACCACTATAAACACAGCTCTTTCTGTATTACCAGGTAAATACACACATATATATATATATTCCAAAGGCAGGTTATAAACTCTACGCAGTTGGCAGCTGTCGGGAAGGTTATTTGTGGAGCGAGCGCTTTAGCCTAGGGACGTAGTGGGCTCTTAATAATAAGCAAAGGGGAAAAAAATTTAATGTTTTCTTTAAATTAAGTCTCGAACAGAATTGCTTTAATGAATATCGGAGAAACTCACTGGCTTCAGTTTGCTCCGACTCTAACAAAATTTCCTTTGTGGTTTTCACTGTAAGATCAAAAGGAGCCAATTAACTTTTCTATAAGGTAAACAAACAGGGAATTAGAAATATACTCGTGAATGATCCGACTGGAGGGGTCCGGCCTTTTGTTGTTTTCGCTTTATTTTGGTGCCGTTTCCCGCATCACCGGGGCAGGGGCAGAGGAGGTGCCCCCCGGGCTGGGCTCTGAGGGGACCAGAGCAGGGGCTGGGGGGACAGCCCAGCCCTGTGGGGCTCACGAGAGTGGCTGGGAAAGGCTGGCAGCACCCACACAGAGGAGCCAGGGCTGGACCAAAGACTGCCCTTGGTGCGCCACAGCTTCTGAGATGCGAGATGTTTCTCAGCACTGAGGAGGATAACATTAACTGAGACCACCATATAGTGGGGGAATGGGAGCATTTGCTCACCACCACAGACTGTCGTCCCACCCCTACTGCTGGCTTCAACAGGATCCTCTGCAGCTTGAAAAGCCCCACGCAGGCAGAGGAACACATGGGCTGAGGGACCTGGGCACAGCTCGGCCATCCTTACAAGGCCCAGGGACAGACAAGAGTGAACACACTGGCATTGCTCTGGAGAAATCTGGGGTAGGAGAGAAGCAACAAGCTCACACACAGACAACAGAGACAAGAGTGGTGGCCAGGGCAGGAGAAACAGAATGCGTAAGAAAAATTTTTGGCTAAACCCTCTTCAGTTTTCTTCTCACAATGTGAAAAAAGAAAACCAAAACAACATAAAAACACGCAGGTCCTCACTCCCACCTTGCACATAACCAGGAAATACGCTTTTTTTAACTTTTTCCTTGCTGGATATTTGCTTGGCTTCCTAATATAGCTGTACTTGCCCCATTAGGCATGGAACAGCTGCACTGCTCTCCCAGTGGGGAAACAGAGTCCTCAGGATTGCGCCTCTCCTTTGGGAGTGCCACAATGATCCCCCAAATTATCCCTAGCTCCAGGGAGCAGCCACTGCTCCCCACCATTACCCAGACAGGAGAGCCCAGATGGCTCCCTGCATCTCAGCAAAGTCACTCTAGTTTTAGGGAGAACCAGCTATATTTATACATGCAGATAATGGAATAAAAACAACTACCCTAGGGAAAAAAAAGGCTTTCTGGAGCTCCAGTTATGTTTGCTTGAAATGGCCATTTTGTCTTTGAAAGAGCCACTGAAAGGGTGTGTACCACAGGTAGGACAGAATAAGGCTCATTTTTTACTCATTTTCTGATTTTCCACGGAAAAATAGATAATTCAGGAAGGTGTCAGGCCATGCTGATGCTCATGCTTTGCCTCCAAGGTCTCTCTGTCTGAATTAACTGGAGTACCTCTGATCCACACCACATCACAGTGTGGGGCCCAGAGGTGCTGCTTTGGAAACAGTGAGGCTGTCCCCAACACCCAGCCCCAGCAGCACTGCTGTGTAGAAGAGCAGCTGTCACATCAGCCATCAAAATATCAGGGTGCAAAACCCTCCAAGAACTTCAGAGGGTACAATGTCTTGCCTTTAGCCATGGGGTCAGAGAGCTTGGGTTTGCAAGACCAAGCCGGTCTTGGTCATCCACACAATGTGAAGTTCATCAGCTTTTTTTGCTCCTCAGGGTATAGTCTAGAGGTAGGAGCAAACTCAGTGGTTAGTGACACCAAACACTTTACAGCTCTTGGGTCACGTGCTGCAGTCACCAGCACCATGGAAATACTGCAGATTGACAGGCTCAAAGACACCAGGATGCAGATGTGAGTCAGATACTTTTTCACTGTATAAATATCTCAAAATACTTCCAAACCTCTGAATAATAGAGAAATGCAGCCAGCTCGGGGATGAAGGGCAGCAGATAGTGAACTGCAGCATTACAGATCAATGGCAGGAAGGAAGGAAGGATTTGGCAGGCCCCCACTCCCACCAAAAGACATCCATGGTGTTTGATGTCTATGCAAAAATATCTCCTCCGTCCCAACAGCACCAAAGAACTGAAAGACCATCTCACCTGCATGCCCAGCCTCAGCAGTTCCAGCCTCGGGTCTCCCCCCAAGTGCCAGGGGGCAGAAAGGCACATTTGCGCTCCTGCCAGCCATGGGGTTTTTCTGGCTCTCATTTCAGTGCCACAGCCTCACTGGAGATACACAGAGAAGAAAGTGCAGTCCCAAGGGCCCTCCTCGTGTGCAGACTTGCTCCTACACATGCCGTTCAGCAGCACAGAGAGTTTCTGCCCCTGGAAAGTGTGCAGGGATGACCTGAGCAGAGTGCTGCGGGTCCATGGTGAAAAGCATCCCACCATCCTTATGAACCAAAGAATCTGAGGAGAAGGGGAAATAGAGTGATGACTACAACTGTGTGAATAGATTGTCATTTTAACCCTCAAATGGGTTTAATTACTAGAAATTTTTGCATTATTCCAAGGGGCAGCTAACAGGTTTTTTGGATTTTTTAGAACAGGCTTTCCTCATCATATCACCAATACATGAAATTAAGAATTTCTCTACCCCCACTCGCAACCCCCACATCTTCCTGTCAGATCCCTTTGGTGGAGAAGGAGAGTCAGCAATATTCACAGATCCCAGTCATTAGGCCTTTCCTGCATAATTTCTAAAATGCACTGAGAGAAAAGTGGGGGGCAGGGGCAGGGAGGGGGGGCAAAGAAAAACTCCTTTATTGTGCTGAGGCTCATAAATTCACTGCAGGACAATTTATAGCAGCAGAGCGTAGCACCTAACTCAAGTCAATGCAAGAGGTTAATATGAAAGGTTAAGGAACTCGGTTCTGGCTGATTTATGGTTGGGCTGTCGGCTTTTATCCTGACCACAGCTCTGCAACTGTAGCTTGGGACTCTACAAAGCACAAGAGGGGGTGGTGGTGTTAAAAAAATAATGTGTATTTAGACATTATCCCTGCCCATAAAATAAAGACCCCGAAATTCTTAAATGACCAAGAAGCTTTCGTATCACCACATGCCACTGCAAAAGCAAAGCACCTCCACTCTTCTATTCCCAGGCTCCCAGAGCAGACGAGATTTCTTGTTTTCTTCTTGTATTAGACAGGCAATAGGTTTTTCCCACAAACCAGGTTAAAGCATGTCTTTCTGAAAGCTGCCCAAGCTTAAAATTCTCAAGTGCCAGAAAGCTACAAGACAGAGCCCAGAAGAGGCAGAGGTGACTTTGTGACAATAAAATGATATCTTGCTTCAAGGATGAACTTGCTTGGCTCTAGAATCCAGCCACTACATCAAGCATTTTTGCTTTCATGATGGAAAAGCCCCATGTAAGTGGATATTTCTGTTTGCAAGTGCACACTGTCAGTGATCTCCCAATATTTTGCCTCCAACAGAATGACTGGATTATGTTCTACACAGCCTCCTTCTATGAAATTTATTAGATTGCCTTGCTAAAAATCTTTTCAACTTCCTCCAGTACTTGTCTAGCCAGAAGAGAGCAAAACTCGGTGCAACATTTGAGTAGCAACCTTACCAAATGTCATACAAGCTCTGCTCCCAGAACTATGCATTTCTACCAATGTCACAACTGGAAGTATTTTCATTAAAATACATGAACAAATTTTCTTTCAGTTTATAAAGTTCCATCTTAATTCCATATACTAGAAGTTTTTAATCTGGCAGTATTAAGACAGGCGTCGTCAAGAAATATGAGTAGATGGGTTTAATGTAAATTGACTTTTCCAAGCAAGCCGTATGCCTGTTCCAAAAGGACAAGCAGCTCCTCTCACAAGACCCATTCCCATGAAACGGTGTATTGGCAAAAGACTTTTGTCCTTGCTGTTTACACAAAACTATTGTACTTTTAATCCATGACCAATATCAGACCGCTCTGTCTATAGAGCCCTGAATCATTCTTCAGTCCCAGACTTGGATATGTTTATTCACAGACTCTTGTGGATTTGCCCTGGATTTACCTCTGTGTAACTGAGAGCCCAGTCTGGGCACTCGGGAGCAGTTCTGTCTAACCATCCATGCTGGAGAAGGGACATAGTGAGGATATTTTCACAGTAACATTTTGCAGCAATGATCCAAACCCACAAGAAATTCTTGTGCCTGTAGGTCTATTACTATATTAGAGAAAATATGCATTTGTCATTTGATTTTTTTATATAAGAGCATCTGTCTGTCAAAGCTTTGGGGAGCTGGGCTGTGCTAAGGCTCCACCCTGGAACTGGACATGAAGTTTTCCTGCTCAGGAGGGAGGAGGGACTGAGAGCCAGAGGCAACCCTCAGGCACTCAGTAGTCCTTTCTCTGCTTGCAGAGCAGGGTGTAACTCAGCTGCCCCCACCAGGACACGGCGTCATCTCAGTCCCTGCCAGAGCCCTTGGCCATCCTGGTCTTTGCCCATGAGGTGCAGAAAGCCTACTTCTACAACTGCCCTTCCCAATCTGCCTTTCCAGCAGCTCCCTCCCAGCATGGCACAGAAAGGATGTTCATGTACCAGCTGGGCAGCAGCACAGAGGGGACAGTGTCCCTGTCTGTTTGCAAATGCTCCCTACACCAAGGATATGCTCCTGGCCAAAAATAGCCTTTGGGTTTACATGTGTTGGCTAAACAAATCATAAAGCTTTTAACCCCACTTGAAACCCAAATCTCCTGAGGATTTTTAATCAGAGTGAGAGAAATGTACCCTTATGGGTTCAGGAAATACATTATTTTTTTCTTAGCTGTGTAACTAAGTTTTTGTTTTCACTTCATTTTCTTTTTGGTCAATTATGGTTGAATAAGCTCATATTTTAATATCTGCATGTTTGTGCTACTAGCCACTGTTCCTGCTGCTTCTGGAGAATAGAGGATTTTGGTTTATGGCCCATATGAGGCAGACAAAGAGAGAGACAGTGAGAAAGAGAGAGAGGAAAGAGGCTAACTTTAACTTTAGATTCTTCTTTACCCAATTTTTGAAGAACAACTCATGGGCATATTCATGCTCTTGGCTCTTAAATTATTTGCATAATACTCTAAGTGTGTAAGATGTACAAGTATCTTTAAGAACCATTATGCAAAGGTGAAGTACAGAGTAACTTTGCCAAGTTATTGTAATCTGGGAAGGCAGGCATTCGCATGAAGAACTGTAAGTTTTGTACACAACTAGTAAGATGCTTAAATGTATAGTATCTCAAGTAAAAAATAAATCATCTCTCCCTCTCCTATCATCAATTGACATCAATGGTTAAAGGCCTTGGCAGAAAATCTAAATCACAGATAAAGAAGTAATACAAACAGAAAGCCTAATCCTGCTGCCAAGAAGTTGAACAGCAAAAATTTTATTGACATTAGCACAGGCCAGATTGGGCCCAGGCACAGAGAAATTAGGAAAAGTTGCTATCTAGATTGCATGGGCCAACATAATGCAGTCTCAAGAGGTTAGAGTGATTTCCCTTTGGAAACACATCGACCCAAATATTTGAAACAATGGAGTTTCATATGACTAAGAGAAGGAGATAGTTCCCAAAACTCAACTTCATTCACAGATCTGGATGTATACTTCTTGGGCAGCTCCAAAACAAATACATATTTCTCTCTTCAGCTGATAGGAAAGCAAACTTTATAGTCTGCATACCTGTACTAGTAGAACATATGTGTACGTGTGCTTTTTGTGTAAAGATGAGCTAAAGGAATGGATATTTTTAACACTTCTCCAGACGGTTGCATGTTCTTGCACTCTTCAAGCCCAGACATCTGTTTACAGATTTAACACTGTGAGCAGCCACAGCTGCAAGGAGTCCACACTGCTATATATATGCAGTCCTTCATATTCTCACCAGAGGAATCTCTCAGGAGATGGAAATACCAGTGCAACAGCCTTGAATTGGCCTCTGCTCCTGTAAGGACACTATGCAAGAGGTGTATCCTCAGCAGACTTGAACAGCAACATCACTGCAGCAAACTTTACTGGAGGGCTTTCCCTCCAGGGGATTAATTTCACCTCCAGGTAAATTCAGTTCCCCACAACCACACTTGTTACTCAAAGAAGGACATAACCTTGCAGACCAAGTCATAACCACACCGTTTTTCTTGTCCTGCTATAGTTATTCAGGGATTTCAGAGAGCAGTCCAGAAGGATCAGCTTGGCAAACCTCATCTAGCTTCTGATAGCAAACCAAGACACTGATTGGTAGCTTCTCACATGTAGGTATGGAACAGGTCAGGGTCAAGTGTCCAAGAAGACACCACCAAATCATCCCCACTGCCTCTTGCACCAGGTTTCCTGGGTAGTTGCCAAAGCCAGGGCACTGACTCCACCTGCCAGGCTTGCATCCAAGGTAACACAGAAATTATGCCCCTGGAGAGGAGGAACTGGACACGAGGCAATGAATTGAGTTCCATTTTATCCTCAGCCATGGAAGAATCTGGATTCATGTTTCTTTGGTATCTGTGAGGTCTCTGTTCATCTGTGCAGTTCAATGATCTCATCCTTGCTTCTTGTCCCAAGGTAAAATAAATTTATGGATTTAAGGTGACTGAAGGTTTTTAAAACAAATCTCTTCTTGTCCCTTAAGGAACCTAAAAAAATCATATTTCAGCTTTCTGTTTTGTTTAAATGGCATCACACAATTCCATTGCCCTCCCGGAAATATCACCAAAAAACTGCTTCGAATATGACCTGGGAGAGTGCTGATGCAGTTGAAGTAAATCATGCCAGTCATCTAGAGTGAACTTTTATTCCCATTCTCCTTATAAAAATAATATTAACCAGGGTAAAAAGGAAAAAAAAAAAAAAAAAGAAACCACCAAAATGCTGACTTTCTTGGAACTGGCTATCAGCTGAGTGGGTCAATTTAAGGTTTTTAGTGAATATATTTCCCTCACGCTGCTTGAGGCCTTGAAGAGGAACTACTATACCTCTTCCAATATTTTTCAGTGCCGTGTGTTGTATAAAAAAAGAAATCAGATAGAGACACCACTGAACTCTCTCCTTTTGTCCAGGCTGGCTGGAGGTTTTGCTGATTCTGACCATTGAAATACAATCAACCCAAATCCAAGCTGCCCTCCTTCTGAGCAGCATTATTTTTTTTTAAACATAAATAGGCCCTTTTTTTTTTTTTAATTGCCACAAATACTGAAGAATCTTACCTAGTGTGGATTGCCAAGATACCATCAGAGCCACATGAATTTCTGTGAGGTGAAAACCATCCTGGGTGTTCAGTACACTAAGGTTGCTGTAGGCAGTTCTGCTGGGAAGGAAGATGGGATAATATGAGGTAAAAAGATGTGCCTTAACTCTTCTAGAAATGGCGGGTTCATATTTCAGGCCCGTGGGGTCACAGACTGATGGGTTTCTCAAAAGGAGTCAAAAAGTCACAAACACTGTTCACTGAGCAGATGTTCTCCAGATAATAGCAAAGGAGTGTTTGATTAATACTGTTTTGCCAGCATATTTAAAACTTGCCTCACAGATCCACTGGCTGTTTAATTAAACTTCTGTTCAAAAGGTGAGTGAAAAGAAAGCAAAGGTCCAGCTTCTAGGTGTAAAACTAGTGTTATCTTCAATGAAACCACTCTGAAGCCAAGAAAACTAACAACTCAAAGTAAGGAAAAATCTGACATTTTCTAGCCATGTTCTGGCAGAAACATATTTTTGACAATCACTGACAAGGAGCTGAGAATTGTCCCCATTCCTGTCAGTAGAGTGCTTGCTGGTGGGCAGCTCACCACTGCCATGAGCCTTTTGTTTCCAGTAAAGGAGACGTGAGTTCACAATCATGTGTGTGCCTCATGTACTCATGACATGTGTCGCTAGGAATAATTCAAATAGAAATAATCACATTAGCTCAAAGATGGAGATGAAAAATCTTATTGACCTTCACAGGCAGTGACACCTCCACTCTGACCAGTGTGCTCAGGGCCAAGTCTTGATGTTCATTGCATGCAACTGAAAAAAATAGAGGCGTATTGGAGGATGCCTTGGGCAGGAGTAATATATTTTTTCTCTCCATGATTTGGGGTTTTTTTTGCCTTTTGATGACAGGATTCAATGCAGAAGTTCACTCAGATGGCATGGAAATTTCAGAGAGTCACAGACAGCATGAAGTCCCTTTTAGGAGAAGCTGGGTATTGTATACACTTAGAAATAGGTCATTTGTGTCAAAATGTAAGAAGTAGTGTGAGATAACAGATTCTTCCATGCGTGGAAGTCATAATAACAATATCTAATTTATAATATACCACTTGTCCAATGAATCTAATATCATAAGCCAAACAACAGACAGTCATTTTGTTCATAGAAACTTCAAGTGTTGGATGTGAACTCAAGAGATATATGGCCTGAACACAAAAAGGGGTTGATGTCACTCTGTGCCACCATGGCAGAAGTGTTTGGTGGAACTTGGTGCCCTTGACTCAGGGCAGAGAATCTTTCTGATTTCACTATTGAAAAATGGGGAGAAGTGAATGCCATATAAAAGTACTCAGAGATCAGAGATACTCCATGGAAAAGGGAAAGCTGGCTGAGCTGGTGGCACCTTCATGGACCAATGGAATTTGTTCCAAGGGAGTGTGTAGAAGCACTGGTGGTTCAGTGAAACATCGCAGTATGGTCAGTCTCTGAATCTACTTGGGGTCTTGCATGATCTGAGGAGAGAAGGAAATCTGAAAAATTCAGGTCTAGCCACAACTGGATTAATGCACACCTCAAGGCAGAGACACAGCCATACCAGCATGTCCGAGTTACTGGATAGGGAATGCAAGGTGAATTGTGCCTTGGAGAATTGGCAGCCCAAAAGCTTTTATGACATTTAAATCTGGTAATTCTTTAAACCCATTGGCTTCTCCTGGTCTGATGCACAAAGGTGTGTTTCACGTGCTCTGGATGTGCAGTTCTCCATGATTAGCCCATGCATACTTTACATACACATTTCACTGTGGTCCTGGGACACACCCCTCAGTCATGAGCAACCTGGTTACGTAGTGCTGCTGCTCTCAGCACATTTTTATTAATCACATCTGAATGAGGGTTACTGCTTCTGCGTATGCAATCAAAAGCTTTAACTGCATCTGCATAAATATTCACCATCACATGAGAGTTAAAGCTGCTCTCCACAGTGTCAAGAGTCATCAAGCAAATGCCCATGGGCTTGTCTGGGTGTATCACCATCTGTCTGCATGGTTTTGTCCTTTTTCAGTGGCAAATGTGGGCTTAGTGCTGGTGCACGTGAAGGACTGGTGGCTTCACAGAAAAGCAGGTGCTCTGAAAGCTTTAAATAGCTCTGCCACATACTTCAAACATGACTGGCAGCACTCCTAGTATTCTGCCCTGCATTATTTGGCCAAGAAGCCTCAGCCTTTAACTTCCAGACTTGGCCATTTCAGCCTCCATATGTCTCAGTCCTTCAGAGCATCCCACCACTGAACCTTGCTTAACACAGGTATGGCTCCCTAGGGTGCTGTTCAAACATGCCAAGGGAGTGGAACATAATGAGAACCCATGGCAGGGCATCTGTAATTTAAGCCAGGATTTGAACCCAGGCCTTGGCAGATGTCTAGGAGAATTTTGCCCAAGTGTGCTTGTTTTCCTCCTTTCTTTTTCCAAGTGTTTGTTTCCCAGTTTGCACTAAATTTTATTGAAAACATCAGGCTAATAGCAATAGGGAGAGTGGTTGAGTAGATTTTGCCTCTTTTTCCCTTTTCTTTCTGGAATGCAGCCATCAAAATAAACATTAAATGCAAAATGCTGGGGCTTGAGTTATTACTTGTGAGGGTGCTGGGAGGGAAATTTATAGCAACATTACTGTGTTTTGCTAGAAATCTCTTAATGCACCAAAGTGGAGAGGTGTGTGTGTTTTTTATTAAAATGTTACACTCTATAAATCTGAGCAGCAGGGAGGACACAGGTGGCCCCAGGGCTCAGCTGACTGGACTGTCATTTTAAACTTGGGGAAGGTCTGTCTGACTGTCCTCCCGCTCCATCCCACCATCAGCACAGCCACAGGCTGTCTCTATCACACACTGCAATGTCTGTGGAGGCTCTGCCTTTGCCTCATTACAGCAGCCTTCCAGTACCTGAAGTGGAAAGGGGGAGAACAACTTTTTGCAAGAGCACGTAGTGATAGGACAAGGGGGAATGGCTTTAAACTGAAGAAGAGTAAGTTTAAATTAGATTTCAGGGAGAAATTCTTCACTGTGAGGATGGTGAGGCATTGGAACAGAGAAGGTGTTTATGCCCCCTGCCTGCCAGGAAGTGTTCCAGGCCAGGGTGGAACAGGGCTTTCAGCAACCTGCTCTAGTACAAGGTGTCCCTGCCTGTGGCAGGGGGATTGGAACTGGGTGATTTTTAAGGTTTTTTCCAAGACAAATCATTCTGTGATTTTGGCTGTTATCATTGCTGCTGTTGAGTTTAGTCCCTTTTTTTGTCATTCTGATTTTTAAGCCACCAAAAATGACCAGTCAGACTGAGTCATTGCTCCTACTTTCATAGCAAATTTCTTAATGCTGTCATTCAAACACTGCCCCTTCACGGACTTTCTCAGTGACCTCCTCTTGTGCCCTGGCAGCAGTGTGCCCTGATGAGAAGTTGCCGTAAAAGAAGATGCCGTAAGAGCTGAGGATGGCAGCTGGGCAGAGGTCTGCTGCTGTGACTGGGCAATGTTGTCACTATGCAATTTGGAGACTTAGGTGCGCTTCACCAAGGTTGCTAACTTAGTACAGACTTCTGGGTGAGCGCTGCAGCTTTCTCAATCTCCAGGCAAAGCTGAAGAAGAAGCTCAGGACCTAGAGAAATTCCAGTCACTTGTGTCGCTGTGTCTGTCAGTAAATAAGATACTTTTGCCTGAAATTCAGAGGCTGGCTGAGCTGCTCACCTGGGCAGGTGCCTGCTACTGCTGAGCTGCTCACTGGGGGAAGGGGCAGAGAACCACAGGACTCCTGGGCTCTTTCCCAGCTTCCACTGGACAGCAGATATTGTGGCTGAATACAGGCAATCACTGTTTGAGATTCACTTTCTCTGCCTTAAATCAAGGGTACTTCTGTCAGCATGAGACTTTTAAGTAAGGACGTGACATCCTCATGGGATGTCCACGCAGGCATCTCCTCTGCCTGCTCCACTGCTTACAAAATATCTTGAATGCTTTCTGTAAGACCAGCACTGGACCATCCTGTGGAGGAAATCTTCAAACGTCGTGAACCGACTCCCCCTTAATAGACATGGCTCTGACACAATAAGCCTTGATAGGATTTCTTGCAAGTTAAAAAAAAAAAAAATAAAAGGGAATAGCAGTGTTCCTGGAAGGCTTGGGAAAAATAAACAAGCAAACGAGTAACAGGAAAGAAGGGGTCATATCTATGTAAGAGCAGCATGAAGCCCCTGCTAGGTACTCAGAGATGCCTCTGCTGCGGCTGCCAGACCCGGCCGTGGAGGGAAGTTGAGCCCCGGGGAGCGGCGGCGGGCCCGGGCAGCCCTCGGGCCGGGCACTGTGTACCCGCGGCCGCCAAGGGCTGGTGCCAAGTGTCCCGGGGGAAAACAGGGTGCGCAGAAGCCGAATATTTCATTTGCAAATCCTCTTTGTCCTGCTCCCCTCCGTCTTCGAGACAGTTCTGGAAGGGACTTTTCCAGGGCTTGCCTAAGTCCCCCAAAAAAGCATACGCTCCCTTTCCTGCACTCCTCCCCGAATGAACCTGCTGATAAAAGGGGGCTTGCTCCTGCGACAGCGCCTTGGAAAGCAGAGCTCTGAGCAGCGGGATGGGAGAAAAGGCGCTGCCGTGGCCCCGGAGCAAGCGTAGGAGCCCAGCGCGGGCGCTCCTCGCCCGGGCCAGGAGCTCAGGACCTCCGCTGCGCATTGAGCCATGGCCCTGGGCACTAAAATCGTGCTGGGGCAGCAGATTTTGTCGCAAATCACAAGGAGAATAAGTTTGTGAGTGGTGTGCTGTCCGCCTAATACTGTGCTGTGGTATCTGTAATTGGGACGCGATTGTTAGCAGGGAAAAAACATCGTCACGATTATAATTCCTAGCTCTGGGTCAGGAGTTGCTTTATTTGGGAAGGTCCGGTTTTCTTTGGTTTAAGGGAGCTGTTTGGAGATTGCAACGAGAAAGGTGCATTTTTTACAAACAAGCTGGGAAATATTTACCGGGGAGTAAGGCAAGGAGAGGAGCAAACGAAATTCAAGGTCCAGGCAGGACCGGGGACGGGGCTAAGCCGGTCTCTCCATCGCGGCATCCCGAAGGTTCGGGGGTGCCCTTCTCCCAGACCTGGAGTCGCCTTGCCCTGAGTGCCTCATATTTGTACTAAAAAGTATCCACGCTTCTCTGAGAGAGCTTCTCATCCTCGCTTGGCAGCAGGCACCAGCTGCTGTTCGCC
This sequence comes from Sylvia atricapilla, assembly GCF_009819655.1. Taxonomy (NCBI): domain Eukaryota; kingdom Metazoa; phylum Chordata; class Aves; order Passeriformes; family Sylviidae; genus Sylvia; species Sylvia atricapilla. The sequence continues at coordinate 22,103,960 of NC_089145.1, read as the reverse complement.
GAAGGATGCTGGAGATGGGTCTCCGGGCTGGGCCAGCGTCGGTCCCCTTGCCTGGGCGGTGAGGCCAGGTCTCAGTGTGACGGACCGGGGACGAGTTCCCTTTCGCTCAACCTCCCCTGTTGTCCCAGCGTGTCCCCGTCTCTTCTCCCTCGCCCCCACCGCCGCGGGCTGTCCCAGCTCTGCCCTGCTCATAAAGGTCAGGAGGAGCCGCTCCCGCCGCGCTGACAGGTGCACCAGCTGCCACTGGATGCCTTCGGCTCGGAGCTCCCTCCTCCCCGACCTCTTTGTTTCAAGCGTAGGGCAAGGAGGACATTCCCAGGCCGACGCACCCCAAGGGGAAATGCCTATCCCGCAGCTCATCTCGGCCCCGGTCCCAAAAGGTCACCAGTGTCGGGGGCTGTCCTTATCCTGTTCCTGGGACCGGAGCAGGGACGCTTGGCGCGGTGGGTCCGCCTGGTCCCGCAGCGCATTCCCGGGACAAGCGGGCGGTACCCAGCATCCCAGGGCTCCCGGCATCCCGCATCCCATCTCCCAGGCTCCCGCATCCCGCCGAGCCGCCCGGCGCGTCGCCTCCCTCAGCTCCCGTGGGTGCTGCCCTGCACCCTGCCGCGGGGCCCTCGGCAGGAGCCGCGGGGAAAGCTCGGCCGCTGTCCCGGCGTTACCGCCCGGAGCACCACCGCTCCCCCTGAAGGCAGAGCCGCCCTGCCTTCGCCGCGCCCGAACTTCTGACTTAAGCAAAAAATAGCCCCAGATTTCAGAGCCGATGCTGGCAAGGTCACAGGCAAAAGGAAAGTATCGAGCAAATTAATAGCAAGTGCATATTTTCCCGCGTGAAGGAATTTACGGACAGTCACCAGGGATAACATTAAATATAGACACCCTCAACCCCCTCTCCCCCGGGGTGCTTTGAAGCGGGACGAAGTGAGCACGGCTTTAACTCAGCCCGGCTCCACGGTCTAAGCCTGTCTGTGGTCCTCAGACCCGGCTCAGCCCGCTCCGGGACACGGTGCCAGCTGGGTGCGCTCCGCGGCACCCGGCGGGACGCGAGGCGGAGCGGGGTGCGGGGGGCGCGGGGGGGCGCCTCTGCTCCATCTTCCCATTGGTTCTCACATACTGGCGTCAGCCGGGGCCCTGCAATGCCAAAATAGGTGATTTTCCATGTTTTTCTCGGAACAATGGGGGAAGAACGGGATCGAGGGCTGCGCTGACCACCCGGACAGCGTAGGGCAGAGCTCGCCGGGGTGTGGGCCCGCCGCCCTTCTCCAGCCGCGGCAGCTTCGGGGTCTGCGTGTAGGATCGGGTACATAAATGCCCTTCTCTGTCCGCAGCTGGGCGCGAGCTCCACACTGTCTGGAAAAGAGAAACGAAAATTAAAAATTAAAAAAAAAAATCACCAAACCTAAGGGAACACCATTCTCGTCTGGAAAGCACTTGCAGGCCGGAGCAGTCCCTTAAGGCACCTTAGGAACCCCGGCGTCATGCGAGTGGAGCAGGCCTTGGTGGCTCTGGTCCCCTCCTGCCCCCTCCCCGTGTGCCTCACACAGAGAGGGCTGGAGACCCCCGCTCGCCCCCTCCTCCTGAGCGGGCACCGGGGCCCCACCATGAGCTGCTCAGGCCGCGCACCGGCAGCGGAGGCAGCCTGGGTCCGGCGGGCCCTCACCCAGCGTCCCAGCCACCGAGCAGGTGTCCTCTTTGGTGACAACATACAGACACACAGGCACAGGTGCCCGTGTGGATGCTCATGGAGCCCTCCGTCCCCGGAGCAGCAGGACGGGCCGCGCTGCGCAGTGGGGCCGAGAGCGGCGGACAGCGCGGCGGCGGGCCCACGGCCGAAAAGCAGCAGGGCTGGGGGCTGAGAGCCTGCAGGAAGCGAACCTCTCTCGCTGAGGTGGCGGTAAGAGGCAGCGAGGAGAGAGATAAGGAGGTGGATGAAAAAGCTTTGCCCGCACAAGCTCAGAGAGGCAGCGGCTAGCCTAGCCAGCATCGGAGCCTGGTCCTTCCTTTTTCCGGGAAAGGAAGGGAGCTGGTCAGCTTCACTTCTCTGCAAACGCTTTCGTTACACGGGAAACGTGTTTTAACAACATTCGATATTTATTCCCGAGGAAAGGCTCAAAAGGCAGGGCAGCAAAGCCCCCCCCGTACCGTACAGCTCAGGCCCCAGGCGGTGCCCGGCAGGAAGCAGGAGCCAGAGCGCAAGGCAGCAGGTACCGGCTGGACGGTCACTCAGCAAGCTCCACTCCCGAAATAAAGATGCAACCTTCTCCTCGTTGGGAAAAAAAAAAAATAAATTGTTGCGGGAGATTAGCACGAGTACTTTTTTCCCTCACTCCCCTTTTGCAGTGGTGTTATAAATAGGTCGCCTTCAGATCTCAGTCCTGTACAAAAGGAGCCTGCAGCTCTGAAGTGACCACACAAACCAATCTGTTAAGGAAAAAAATTCGAAACCGTTTCCAAGAGCAGGGCTCTGCCAAAGTGCCAGAAGGGAACAGTGTGAAAGATCACCCTTTTCTCCATTCCCCCTCTCCAGTGAAATGACCTCGCTCCCTGAACCGAGGTATTTACTCTCCCACTGCTCAGAGGTAGGGGCAGGACCCGAGGAGCTGGAGCCGGCACACCAGAGCCCTGCCGTGACTCTCCTCAGCCATCCCGCCGCCGCTCTTGTTGCAGCCATCGGGAATACCAGGAGATCGGTGGAGGCTTGAGGAGACACCGCGGGTTCTCCTCGGCGGTGGCTGGGAACGTTTTTAAGCATTCTTCCCCACTCCTCCTCCCCGGCCTCCTGCGAGAGCCGGGGTCGTCCCAGCGGCCGTCCCGTCCCGCCTGCCCGCTCCCCGCAGCCCCGCGCTGCCGCGCCCGGTGTGCAGGGACCGGCGGAAACCTCTGCCTTTCCCCTGGACTGGACACAAGCCTGAGTATTTAAATCACGCGGGAATAAAGATGTATTTTTCTTCCAGAAATCGAAATGCAGGATATGCCCGCCGTCGCCTGCGCCTCGCTCCTGGTCCTCACCCGGGAGTGACGCCCGCCCTTGCCTCGGTGGAAAGGAAACAGCTCCTCGGAAACAAGCCAGTCAGGGCTGCCCCGGGCTGTCCCCTCTCCCTGGGGTGTCGCCGGGCAGGGGATACCTGGAACGGCCGGAACTGTAGATTCTTGACGATGCCCCCAACTGTTACTCGGTCGGCGAGAGTTGCCATCCATAAAGGCAGGACCGGTTGGTTCTCACATGGGTTCCCACAGCTCTGGGGGAGAAGGGACCCTCGGGAGTGACCCCTTCCAAAACCAACAGGGACCGTACCCGAAAATTTTCCCGATATAAAGCCCACGTACACATGGAATTGGCAACCGGTTGCTATGGAGCGCAGACCTCTCGGCCGCTCTTTCTCCCTTCCCTTTTAGACTCATTTGATGCAGGGACACGGCAGGTTTGGGGTCTCTCGGAGGAAAATGATGAAATCGTGTTTCAGATGGTGCGTGTCCCTTTGCGCCCTTGCTCTGCGGATCCTGGGTCCTGCAGGCGGGAATGCGGGGAGACCGGGCGGGCAGATCGCCGCGGCCGCATGGACACGGCTGTCCCGGCTGCTCCGCGACACGCAGCTCCATCGCCTCCTTTAACTACAGGCTACTGACTCCCTGTGTGCTTTTGTACTCGCGTGGCTCCGCTCCCGGCTGACGGGGGCTGAGGGGAATCCCCCGTCCCACTTGCCGAGAGAACTGCACGCCAAAGCTAGTCCAGCTAAACGAAAACAGTCAGAAAAAGTGATTTCCTGGTTATTTCCCCCCACGCCCGCTAGATCGCCAGGTATTTGCGCACACCCTTTCCCCCGGTAACGATTCCCGAATTAACCTTCCGCTTCTAGGGATGCAAGTCGGCTCTTAGACAGAGGGTTCCACTGCTGTCCTTTTCTAGGGCTGCAAATTAGCCCTGATTTGAAATTAATTGATTTTTCGTTGTAATTTAATGCAAGGAGGGGCTAGCCGAGCGTTCTGACCGAAGGGACCCTGGGCAGCCTTCCTTCGGGTCGGCCATGCTCCGCTGCCTCTGCGAGTCAGTGCACTGCAGCGTTTCTGAACAAACATCTTACATATATAAATATATTTTATATATTTTATATATGTGTGTGTGTGTGGGTATGTATGTATCTATGTGTGTGTGTGCTTATAATCTCCTGCCCGATCCCCAGATCTCTCCCTTTAGTTTTTGCTCTTGCTGTGGTTTTAACTTTGCCGAAGAAAAATCCCGAGGCCGAGTATAAAGGTGTAGCGTCGAGAACTGCCCTCACATAATTTCTTTCAGGTTTCTTTTTCGTTCCCCCCCAAAAAAATCGCGGGGGAAGGAACTGGGAAACGCGTATTTAAAGCGCCCCTCCGCTGTGAGCGACGCTGCGAGTCCGCTGCGGAGGAGCTGGGGATGGGGAGCTGAGGAGCTGGCGGTACCCAGGGCAGCTGCCCTTCTGCGGAGCCGCTCGCAGGCTGCCGGTACCGGCGGTACCCAAGCTCCCTTGGCCGCCCCGAAGCGGATTTTAGAAAGGCTTTCATGCATTGAGTTGGTTTGGTTTTTATTATGTCGTGGACGAGGGAAAGAAAGGGGCCTGCAGTGGGGTGGGTGAGTTTGGGAGGGGAGAAAGAAAGGACGAGAAAAGAATTAAGTAGAGGTAATAAAGAGAATAAGGAAGGCAAATCCTCTGAAAGGTTTCTTGAGCTAGAAAACTCAGCGAGCCCGGCCCTGCTCTGAGGGAAACTCACAAAATGGTTTAAAACCTCGTAAATGAATCCGTCTCTGGCTGTTTTTAATGACGACGTCGCTAGAAATCCCTTCTGCATCTGGGGGGCGAGGGGTGGGCGCCTATTCTTGTCAGATCCGAGGTAAAGAGAACGGCGGTGCCGGTGTTGCTCACGGAGCAAAGGCCTGAAGGGCGGCGGTGGCCACGGGCCCCTCCCGAGCCGTGGTCTCGGGGGTCGCATTCCCATTCCTGCTGTCCCGATCCCCCTCGCACACACAGATATACACACACAGATGAAAGCCACGAGTCCCCCCCGCTCTGCACGGGGTGGGGGAAGCTACGCGGGAGAAGGGAGGACACATGCTCCGGGCCCCGGGGGGAGCCCGCTGGGAGCCCAGAGCAGCCGCCGGTGCCCCCGCTCCCCGCCCGCAGCCGGCTCCGCTGCCGCCCGCGCTCCCAAAGGGGTTAAGGTTCTTCTTGTCTCACTCTTTTTTTCCCTTTTATTTCGTTAACTTTTCTTTTCTTTTCTTTTCTTTTCTTTTCTTTTCTTTTCTTTTCTTTTCTTTTCTTTTCTTTTCTTTTCTTTTTTTTCTTTTCTTTTCTTTTCTTTTCTTTTCTTCTGTGGATTTAGTTTGCGTAATATCTTTATTACTGAAAACTTCAAGGTAAGTGAGCAATAGAAACCAGATGTGGGGATGGGAGGAAGGCAGGGTAAGAGTAAGTAAGGGGTAGCAGGAGTTAACTGGGGGAGGAGGGGAATCAGGTTGAATTGGGGCGGGGGCGGGGGGGGAGAAGGACGACGAAAGGTGAGTATTGATTTATTTTTAAGCTCTTTCTAGGTTGTAATTGACCCCTCAAACCAAAAAGGGTTCCTGCCAGCCTCTGTCCCTTTGCAGGTCACCTCTGGCAATTCCAGCAGCTTGGTCCAATTCTCTGTGCTTGGTGACCCTGTTAAAATCCGCCCCTGCTGCCCTCCCGTTTGGATCCAATAGTTTTACACCTGAAGAGAACACGTTTTTAGAGGTTAATAAATAATGATCATCATAAACCTGTGGCGAGACCCGACGGACAGCTCTGTGCCCAGCTCTGTGCGGGGTGACAGCGGCACCGCCGTGCCACTGTAGGGAAACAGCTCACGGCAGCGCTGCGAGAGCGCTCGGCCCTGAAGGGGTTAACGGGAGGCTTAAAGGCAGATAGCTGCGGGGAAAATCCGTATTGCCTTTAACGGAGAGGAGGGGGTCTCAGAGGCGAGGGTCCCCACAGCTGGGGCAGTGAGCAGAAGAGCGAACTGGAGTGAGCAGAGCGTGTCACAACCATTAAATAGTCCCCGGCGCTTCCGCCGGCACGGATCCCCCACTCATCCCTTCGTGGCGTCTATGTCATCTTCTTGATTTTCTGGGTTCTAATCATAAAAATTTAGGGGCTGGTTTGGTTTTCTGGTTTGGTTTATTTTTTATGTTTTTAACGCGAAAGATACGACCTCCACCTTCCCTCTGCTTCCACACACCCCCAAACACACACACACACCCCTTCCTGGGCCCCCTCCCCTCCACTGTCATCATCTACATATTAATTGGGGGAGAGGTCTCCCTCTCTCTCTCCCTCTTTTTTTCTTTTCTTTTTTTTCTATGTGGTGGGGGGGAAAGTGCAGAGAAGAGCCTTTTTAGAGTGTAGTTTGGAGAGAGACACGGAGGGAAAGCTTATGTGAGAGAGAGAGAGGGAGGGAAAGAAAAAGACCCCTTTTACTGTGCGAGAACTTAAGGGGGTTTGGAGATCTGGTCAGCTTTCACGAACATCTGAATCCTCTTAGAGCTCCCTGGCCCAGCTGTGAGTGTGTGTCTATGCGAGAGGGAGAGAGAAAGAGTGGTTCCTGGTGCCCCTCCAAGCGCATTAAGGACACTCGGGCCTTTTAATTTTAGGAATGAATGCTGATACTTGTGTTTCTTATTGTGATCCGGCTGCCATGGATTCCTACTACAACGCAGCCTCCCAGGACACAGAAGGCTCCTCGCCTTTTAGGGCATTTCAAGCAAGTGACAAGTTCAGCCCTACTTTCCTGGCCAGCAAAGGACAAGGCTTTGGTGACAGCAGCACTAAGTGCCGGAGCCGCTACAGCCAGCAGGAATGTCAGTCCCTGGATGGCAGCGTGCAGGCTCCCGGCTCTGCCGGCTCTCCGGCCTCCTTTAACAAATACCCTCCGCAGCAGCAGCAGCCGCACCTCTACATGCAGCGAGGCGCCTGCAAAACCCCCCCGGACAGCAACATCAAACTGCAAGAGAGCAGCGGCCACAACGGAGCCCTGCAGGTCTCCTGTTACGGTGAGTGCTTGGCGTGCGGCGGGGAAGCACTGGAGGCGAAAGCGGAGAGAGACTCCCGGGCCTGGGAAGGGCCTCCCGGGAGCGTGGGGGGTGGCTGCCTGGCAGGACAAACCCTACCGGGGTCAAGGAGACCTTGCCCGGCTCCGGCGCGCAGCCCCCTCTCGCCGCAGCGGGGGTCGCCGTGCCCCGCGAATATCTTCATTCCCATCCGGGGCTGGAGCCCGGGATGCCCGCGGGAAGCCGCCCTTCCCCCGTGTCCCGCTTAGCCGCGATCTTAATGGTAATTTTGGAATGCGGGCGATGCGCTCCCGCAAAGCCTTAGCTCTCGAGCAGCGCGGGGAACTCCGCGGAAACCGGGACAGAAACAGAAAGAGCGGAGCGCCAGGCTGCGCAATGTACTCTTCGAGGGGACCGTTTTCCACAGAAAGAACTTCTGGAAAATTTCGGCGAAATCATCACTTTTCGCGGTAATGGCCTCTCCTGTCTCTCACTTTCTCCCCTAATTGCCACTCCCCTAATTGATTTCAGCCCGGCTGCAGATAACCCCCTCGCATCCCCTCCGTGGGTCATTAGCGGCAATTAAGACACTCCCTCGCGCTGCTGCTCGACAGTACAGCCGGGAACGGGGGCGCTTCTCATGTCGCTTCCGACCGTGGCTTTAAAAGGCTTCTTCGGGAGGTTTCCGCTGTGTCGGAGCCGTCAGGGAAAAGCAAAACAAACAAACAAACAGTCCGTCGTCGTCCCCCCTCCCTCCAAAAAAAAAAAAAAAAAAAAAAAAAAAAAAAAAAAAAAAAAAAAACCAAACAGAAAAAAATCAACAACGAAAGAAATCAACCTCCCTACGTTTTCCCAATAAGAGAAGGTGGAAATGAAAGCTCTTCCTTTCCCTCCCGGTGACCTCTCTGTGGGCAGAGGGGCTGCCCCAGCTTAGGTTCAGAGCGCGTCTCTGCTGACGGGTCCCATTTTCGATGCGTTAATTCCAAAGGCAAGGACAGCTATAGGACTGTGTCTCCAGGGGGACCCTAAGACGGTCAGAGAGGAGGTGGAAGAGGTCCGGGTCAGGCCAGCAATCCCACTTCCAGGCTCTCGCCGTCATTTGAGCACTCTGCACTCTTTACCCTTTCGCCCGTCTCTAGATTTAAAAGAGGGTAAAGGCGCCTTACTATTCTGCCTGTCTCCCAAACCTCGGCTTGCCAGGACGCCTTCAGGCGCCGTCCCTCGCCCCCTGCTTGTAGCTGAGGCGTTCCTGGATCCAGATTCACGGCCCCAACTCCCTCACGCACAGGTGATTCCCCTTCACAGGAACAGGATATTAAGTCTTTCCCATAGAGACCGTGCCCAGGAGCCGCAGGCATAGCCCAGCTACGGTGCGCCCGGACGGCTCCTGTCCGGACCCACACGGGTCCTTCTCACACCTGGTGGCACAACCATCCTCCTGCGGGTGTCTCCTCGCCGGGCCGTGGAGCGGCATGAGGGCTCTCTTTGAGGGCTCCTTGCACAATTTTTCTGGGCAGAACTAGGGCTTTGACCCTCTCCTACGCTCTCTCTTCCCCTGGCCTTTCCCCGTGTGTGAGACACTGTTACACCCGTGGGCGGACAACCCCCACCAGCGCCAGGCCCGCTCCGCATCGCGGGGGCTCTTCTGGGGCCAGCCCGGGCTCCGCGGGGAAGGACACACAGTGGGACCGTGGAGATCGGCAGGGTGCACGAGGTAACCGGGCCCCGCTCGCTCCAGGAGTGGGATCGCAGGGCAGCCCTCCGTGCCTTTCCCGCCGCCCTGGCATCCTCTCTCTTAACCGGCTGTCTTGTTTTGTAGGTTGCAAAGCCCAGGGCATCTGCATAGCCTGTGATGACACATTACAACCCCCCGATAGAATCACATGAGTTTATTGCCCTCCTAACACCGCCGGGGCTCCCCTGGTTTATTTTCAAGCGGAGTTTGGGGCTCTCCTCCAGCGGGAGCCCCGCGGCGGTGGCGGGTGGCGAGGCCCGACCCAGACCGCGCTCGTTGTGAGCCCCTTGTGATGTGGCTGGGGACGGTGGGCTCTAATGAGAGACACATGGTTCGGCAAGGATAATTAATAGCAATAGTGATAATAATAGTGCTTAATGGTTGAAGAGAGACACTCGCTAATAACAGACAGATCGCGATTTCGCGGAGCGACTGCAACATCCGTAGGCGCCTCTCCGCCTTTTCCCAAACCGCGGGACCACCGCAGGAGCTGTGCCCGAGGAACCCCGCTGGGGCTGAAGGGACGGGGAAACCTCCGGGTCGGGGTAGATCCCCTCGGCGCGGCTGAGCACAGGGGAAGAGGAAGCCGCGCTCGCTCTCTGCAGCGGGCACCGGCGCGGTCAGCCAGCGCGCACATGGCAGCCAAGGCGGCTGCGGAGAGCTTCCCGGAGAGGTTTGCTTGGGAAGCTGGGGACAGGCGGCTGTCTCACTGCTTCCCGCTGACACCCCGCCGCAGCTTCGGTGCTGGTGCTGCCGTGCGCGTTGCGCAGAGGTGAAGGAGCGCGGCGGGGACCACTGGCTTCCCGCGCCCCATGTTGCCCGCGCCTGAGCAGGATGCTGGTGTGGTGGAACGCCGTGACTGTAAACCCCTCAATTTTAAAAACAACAAAACACCAAAACAGGAGGGAAAAAAAACTCCCCACAAACCCAACCAAGCAAAACACCAAACGAGGCCAATCAGCAGGCAGGCTCTCCTGCCTGGCGATATTCAGGCGGCCGGTTTCCCCCGCGCCCGTCGTTGCGGCGGGCTCATGGCCCTGCCCGGTCCCCTCCTGGGCCCGCTGCTCCCCGCACGGCGGCCCCGCAGCCCTCCCCTCCGCCTTTCCCTGGTCGCTGTGGAGGCCCCGGCCGGCCCGGAGCCGGGCGCTGCCGCGGGCACGGCACCCACTCGGAGGGCCAGGCTGTCCTCTCCTTTTTATAGTAGTTTAATTTCATTTTATTTCTTTAATAAACAAATCTTTTTGAGTTATAAAAAGCCCGAGCCTGCCATCTCTTGCTCTCGGCTTCTATTTCTAGATCTAAGACCTTCCACTGCATTGTACGGATAAATATAGGCCAGGGAGTGCTGCAGTCGTAAATACACGGAGGACACGGACGGCAAGCGTCGGAGCGCTTCCAGTCCGGCTTCTGGCAGGGACAGCGGCACCGGGCGGCCCTGGCACTCGGCCGGGCTCCTTCGCAGGGCCGGCTGCCGGCCTGGCCCTATGTGGCTCCCGGCACGGCTCCTCCTGTGTCTACCCGGAGTCTGCTGCTCCTGCGCTGCCACGGGCCGGCAGCCTCGCACTCTTTGCCCCGCGTTCCCTGCCGCGAACCGGTACGGGCAGTGAAACTCGAATTCTTAAGTAAAAGTCACAGAATCCGTGAATCTTCAAGGTTGGAAGAGACATTCAAGATCATCTAGTCCCGAGAACAGGTTATATATCTTGGCTTAGGAGGGGAAAAAGCTTTCTGATGATTTATGTGCTGTAGTAATCTGACTTGCTATTTCTACTGCGTGGAGCTAAAGTAGGTAATATTTCTTGAAACATATGTATTCAAATACCCCTATACACACAGAAATGTATACAAGTATTGCTGTCTAGAAATACCGGCTGGAACAAAATCCTTTTGGGAGTGAAGGCGAATGTGATGGGGATATTTGCTCAAAGGAAACAGGAGAAAGGAAACGGCTTTCTCGAGCAGGGGAAATTCTTTAAGTACCGCGTTATGCAAATAACGACCATTTTTTAAATTTAGCTAGCAAATAAGAAGTGCGGCCGAAAGCGCGTTATTATTAGAAGTACAGAAAGCCATTGCTGTAGGAATCGGAGGCTCGCTGAGTGCTTTTTAAATTGACACTTTTAATGGATTTCTCCTCCTCCTCCTTTCCTGATGTAATGTAAGCTGCAGGCACGGCAGGAACGAGCTCGCTGGCGGTCCCTCTCCGCCTCCCGCGAGAGCCCGCTGGCTGCCAGGCGCTCGGGGCTCCCCGCGGCGCCGCGCTGAGCCCCCGCCGACGTTCAAGGGCTCGGCGGAGTTCGCCTTGCTCCGGGGAGCGCCGGCGCCGTCTGCCCCTTCCCCGGTTCCGCCGCAGCCCCACGCCCGGAGAGGAACGGGGTAACGGGGGCCGTCTGCTCCCCTTGGGGCTCCAGCAGGGCTCCCCCGCCTCGGCCGGTGCCGTGTCCCTGTTAAGGATCTCCGCAGGAACGGCTCTGCCAGGAGGAGGATGGCGGCCCCTGCCCCTCGCCCGCCGACAGCCCGGGGCGCAGAGCGCTTGGGGGGGTTGTCCCTAGCTGCGGTGGCCCTTCGGTCCTGCCGCCCCTTCCCTCTCCCCTTGGCTTTGATCTCGGCTCCCGGCTCCTTCTCCGCGGCTGAGGGCGCAGGCGGGGTGCGCGGCCTCCCCCGCACCTCTCCGCCAGGGTGGGGAGACGCGGCTGCCCCGATCCCCGCGGGGAGCACAAGGGAGTATAAAGGGGAGAAGGGCGCGGAGGCGGGCGCCACTGGGGAAGCGGGGGAAGGGGACAAGAGGGGATGTGATCCGAGCTGGCATCAGGGAGCAGGGGCCGCCAAGAGGAGCCAGGAGCGGGGGAGAGGAGGCGAGCTTCAGGGAGCAGGGCGGCAGAGCCGGCCTTTCCCTCCCGCTGATGTGGGACCGGCTGCCCGGCGAGGCTCGGCCGCCGGCTCTCGGCGTGCTGCTGACGCCGCCCTGGCAATAGCCCTCTCTTTTCCACAATAGGGCCACCAGATCTGCCATTCAAGGGTTCCGGCACCCTCCCAGGGAGGGGAGGGAGCTCTCGCCAGGAGTTTGGCTAAGCCTCTGTTTGAACAGACACTCGGAGGTGCGGGATCTCCTCCGCGGAAACCTGCGGGATTTCCTCAGGGAGCCAGACGCGAAGGTAGGGCTCACGTTCCTCACCCCTAGGGCCGCGCAGGAAGGTTTTATTCGCGACTCTTTCCGAGAGGTGTTTTGCGCTTCTCTTGAATTGGACGGTAGAACTGGCTGGAGGCTTTTATAGGATTCGTGACCCGAGCTGTTTATAACACTCATGTGTCAAAGGACCGGGAGGCTCCCTCCCCCTGTATCCCTGCCGCTCCCTCCTTGCAGAAAGATTTCTTTTTGCACTGGAGCTGTTTATTTTCGACTTGTCCGCTGCTGATTGGAATTAACTCCGCTTTAACCCTACACTTCAGCAGCTCTCGTCTGTAAACCCAGCAGGACGTTACCAGCAACAAAAAGGTGTGGAAAGAGAAAGAGTCTTAAAACTTTTACTAGTCTTAATTATTTTGAAAGCAACACGGAGCGAAGTAGACGAGGAAAATACTGATGGAGAGAAAGATTTGGAGATGCTTATTTGAGTGCGTTTTTTTCCTAAGGGTTTGGTGTAGGAGTCCTATTAACAATCTCTGCTGATGCCAGATAGCACAAATGAGCTGTGTGTGTGTTATCTGGAGCTGCAGGCTGTTTATTTTGTGCAGCCTTTTGAGTGTACGTTCAGTGTGGTTGCATGACTAACTGGCTGGAGTGATTCACTGGCTGCTTTATGGGTGACTGCTCAAAACAAGTTGTGAATCAAAAGAGATTTCTTTGGCTGTGGTTTCTAACCTCCCAAGTTAAATGCACCCACGGTTTAAGGGGAGCTAATGTGCAGACTTCAATCCCTCAGACCGTGAGCATTTACTCATTTTCCGAGCCCTGCGTTCAAAGCCATGATGACTTTCCCTTGTAAGAGGGAGGTGGTGTCTGAAAAGCTCGGAGCCAAGGTCTGCTGCTAAAGGACATCTCCAAACCTGTCCATTTGCTCATCCTACTTCCCGGCCCTTTAGCCAGTTTTGCTCCCTGGAGTTCTTGAGATGCTCTATTATTTGTTCAGGGCATCTTTGTAGCTTAGCAATCCTCAGGTAAAGAGTGTGAATGTGCCTCGGGGCAGTAAGAGGCTGTTATTCTCATTTTACAGTTGGAAAAACTGACTCTTGGAATACCCGTGTGACTTGTGCAAGGTGAATCTGTGGCCACTCAGTGGCATCAGTGTGACCTTAGCAGGGCTGTGGCTCCGGCAGGAAGAGGCACTCAGCCGGCTTGAGAAGGAGCCACTGCTGGAGTAAGAAACTCACAGAGCAGAGGCCCCATGTGTGATTTTTTAGCGACTTTAACTTAGGTTTCCTGACAGTCATATCCTTATTCTGTGCAAAAAGCTGCAAGCAATCAGTGTGTTCTCATATCCTTGGGTTTTTAGTATGTAAAATAGGCTCAACCTGCCAATCCATGTTAATGGTCTAATCTTTAAAAATCAACTCATCAGCATAGACAATCCATATTGGCCAACACAAGATATGAGTTGTGCTTTTCAGAAAATGCTGAGCAATCCCTGTTCCAAAAGTCATATGTTTCTGAGGTACTCCTCCTACACATCTGAAAAAAAGGTCCCATCTCAATTGTTAATCATGTTGGAAAGCACAAGTCTAATATCTTTATGTAGATATATTTTTCAAATGGAAAAAAAGAGATAGTTCTAGATTAGGAGAAGCCTGAGTGGTAATGCAGCTGATATAGGACCCCTGTGACTTGAGAAACATTTACTAAGAGATGGATGGGAATATTTCATATTAATAAAATGTCAGAGCAATTTATCATAGTTACATGTGATAGCCGCCTCAACTCGTAAAGGAAAGTTCATAAGTAAAGAAGGAAAACTACTTACATATAATAAATAAATCACCACTTTATTTTCTGTGTAAGTTCAGATAATTCAATGTTATTGTACATACTGCTGAATCTGCTTGGCCGTATTTTTCATTCATGCTTGCAAATCATCTTCATATTTTGACTGTCACATAAGTAGACAGAATATGAAAGAGCAATTGAGATCACCATGATAATTCTAAGGTCATTTTTTGGTCAAAGAGAGGAATCAGTGACAAATAGGGTAATAGGATGGAGAGAGGAAGGAGAAGAGATGAATGAGGAGAGGCAAGGGAAGAAGAAGAGAGGATATCTTGGATGGGTAATAAGCAGTGACAGACTCAGCATTATTATGGAAGGTGGTCTGCAGCTGATTTTATGAACTATCTAAGTATGAATCCACCAGTATCAAATTCTTTATATCTCCCTTGAGAATAGCTGTGATTCAACATTTTGTAGCTGCTGTCTTCAGGTCCCAGCAGGACTTAGTCATGACAAGTTGGTATATCATGGTCTCTCATCTGCACAGATGAACACTACTACATTACCCAGCTCAGTATTAAATGTCTATTTCTCTGTTTGTATCTATTAAGTTTTTTAATGAAGATGCTGTGTAAATGTTATTATTTTTACATATTTTTTATTTTTACATCTTATGAATTTTATAATTTCTTGCTTATTGGAAACAGATGGTTGAATCAGTATTATTTCTAAATATATTCTTTATTAGCAATACACTGGATACATTAGATGTAAGGCAGTGGGTGAGCTGGTAGTGGAGACTGAGTGGTTTACTCACCAACAGACTGTACGCTGTATGCTGAGCCTGGGTGCAAACTCTGTGGGACATAAGACAAGAGCCCCCTTTATTCAGTGGAAGCCTGAAAACCCTACACAACCAAAGGGCAGGGAGTCAACAGCATCAAGGCCCATCAGAGAAGTGCCATTTGGGGAATGAGGAAACTGAGGAAAAGAACAAATGCTTTTGGGCAGACTGGTGTAGCGGGGAAATAAAATAAATTGGTACAGTCTCAGTATAACTCCTATCTGATTGCTGTTGTTCCCAATCTGGGCTCTAGGCACAAGCACTGCTGCCTGAAAGAAATATCTCGTGTTGCATCAGTTCCTCGCTGTAGTGGAAGTGGTCCCCTTGGGACTTTGGGAATTGACTGACCGCTTCACTTGGGAGCTGTAATGGTTTTAGGGTAGGATGCTGTTTCCAAAAAGGGAAATGGGGAACTATATTCATTTTTTTGGTGCAAAAGAGATGAGACAACAAAAGTGCTTGCAGATATCTAATCTATTCAAGAGCAGTGGGAAGTGAAAGAAATTCACACCAGAATTAAATCAAAACAAACCAAAGTTGTACAGTATGCGCAAGAAAAGAGTGCAATTTTGAGAATGTTCCCAGAGAGGGTTAAATGCTATCAGAGAATGACTCTGTTCTGGCACAGTGCTCAGAGAGATCTGAAGGCCCACCTGCAAGGCCACGACTCTGCAAGGTATTGAGGAATGTGTGTGACACCGGCCCGAAGCTGCTTTACAAAATAGGGGAAACAGAAAAACATTGCTCAGCCCTAAACTTCATACAAGATCTGTGCCACAGCAAGGTTTCTGAAAGAAAAGAAAAGCTTTTCAAAAATTACATCACAGGCTCACAGGGGTACCAGCCTGCTGGCCATGGATCTGGTCTCAGGCTGTTGGGTATGCCAGGTGGGGAGAGGCCACCCATGAGCCTAGTGCTTTCCAGTGTGTGTGCACTCACAGCATCAGGCTTTTCCTACTCCAGAAATGTCACTCTAGAAATACTGCATGTGAGGCTGATGCATGTCTAGTCCCACTGTGCAGCCAGCTGGAAAGGGGAACTGGGCAGAGCCTGGTTCTGCAGAGCTTGTTCCCAGTGGAGAGCCTGAGGCCAAACAGTGGGGCAGGGTATGCACTAGAGCCTGGACCACAGCGCTGGTCTACAGTTCATGACACAGAGAGACCTTCTGGAGCACCGTGCGGTTCTTTCCCAGCTTCCCTGGGATGGTGCATGCCCAGACCTCTTCCTGGAGTCAGGAGCACAGCTGTGGCTAGGACCCATAGCTGAGAGCTGAGAAGCACTGCACTGTAGACATAACCTGGCTTATCAAGATTTGGTCTGAACGTTTGTAAGCAGATTGGAGCCAGATATCAGTCTGAGCTAGACAGGGCATAGCCAAATGCTAGAAGGCAAGAGGAAGAACAACCTACCTAATTGGCAGAGGACCTGCAGACATTTTGTGTTTCTCACATCTCCAGTGAGGACTTCCAAGATAAATAGCCAATGGACCAATTGCTCGACAGTTAGACAGATTGTGCAGAAGGCCAGAAACACTCCACAAAGCTGTGGGATTTATGGCAGAGCTTAAATACTGCATTTCAGCTCTTGAACAGAAGTTGGAAAGCTGCTACTGGAAGAGAGGGAAGCTGGTTGCTTTATATAGGTATGAGGACTTGTGCTAGAGAAATGAGTATTTCCATCCAGTTCATACGACTGCAAGCTATTAAAAAAAGGGACTTATGAAGGATAGAAAGCAATGGGGTATTGGCTGCAACATCAAACATGAGTGCAGCAACTCTGTTAACTGTGGCTCTGTTGAGGAGGGAAAATACCCACAGAGAGGGTTGTTATAAATATATATAAATATAAATGGTATATGTAAATATAAATGGTACGTAAGTTGTATATAAATATATGACTGGTCACGACAGAGCCTCATAAAAATCTCCTGAAAGGCCCAAAGTCAGCTCAGGAAACAGAGGAACCTGTAGCTGCTCATGTAAAGCTGGGTGATGCTGGTTTTAAGTTAGAGTTGAAGCTATCAAAAAGCTTATTTCTGCCTAGGCTTTGATATTAAGCTGGGATCCAAAGAACCCTGCTGTTCTCTTTCAGCCTTTAATTAGTTTGGTTTTGTGGCTGGTTTTTCTGGAAATCCCCTTTTCCCTGGTCTGGGTGGTAAAAATTGGAGTACTTGGTTGAACAACCTTTTTCTCCATTTGTCAGCAGTCCACCTCAGAGGGTGGGCAATGGGAATAGCCAAGTAGTAGGAGAGGGGTTTATTACCAGTGTAATTTACAGTCATCACAGGTATCTATTCAGTGTGGAGTTTAAAGATGGAATGTTGTATAGGAGATGGGAAAATAAACCAATGTGCGACAAGCACTCATGAGAGTTCATTATCACCAAAACACTCAAAAAAGAGGTTCTGATGTTTTGCTGTGATGTCTTGAAGTTGCAAGTCATTAGTCATGCCATGAGAGAACTGGTTTGGAGGAAAATGCAGACAGATGATGGAAAATTAGTACAAGGAGGTGTGATGCTTTTCTTGCATGTGTTGTATTTCTAAAGTGGATCCCTAAAGATGGGGAGAAACCCTGCTGCAGTTGCTCATGAAAACCAGAGAGGGAGATGATGGGACAGTCCAACATGTAGCCCTCACCATTGCAAGGGTCTGAGGGAAGGCAGGGACTAAGGAAAGTGTCCTTGCTGGCAAAAAAGGCATGCAACAGACCAGACTGCTGGGGTCCAGGAAATTGCTCAGCATAGCCAAGGTTGGAGATGAACTGACACTGAGCATATACATCACCGTGACTGAGACCTGATCAGTCAGCACCAGGGCTTTCAGCCTGGAGTGTTTTTCTTCAAAAACATGTGTGAAAGAAAGAGGTTTGGGCAATCTGTTTGTGGTGCCTGCCTCTGTGGGCAGGTCCTGAGCTTCTCTTTGAACTTCTACATCGTTTTTGGACCTCATCAGGTGTCCTGGTTAGAAAAGAGGGCCTGGTGTAGGAGAGCTTTGCTGTGTGATACATTAACCAGAGGGTGCTTGTGTCTTACCATTACTAGATAATATCTGGGATGTGCCTTACTAGGTTCATTTTGGTTTCCACAGTGAATGTGTGGAGGTGAAAATGGCTTTCATGTTAGCACAAGTCCATAAAATACTGTAGTGTGGGTCTCCTATCCCCTGTGTACAGCAGCCCTCCCTCAAGAGACCAAGACAGCAGGCACTGCTTAGGCAGCCCCCCAGTCCCTGTGACAACTGGGGTGTCCTGGTGTGGGATGAGCCCTTTAATAGGAACCAATGATATTATTGTTTTATAAAAAGCAATGATGTTTTGTCATGAGCTCCAGGCTGCCAAGCTAAATTGAACCCAGAGCAAGGTGAACTGCTGAAAAGAGACATAACATCCACCCTGGGCAAACTCAGCCAGGAGCAAAGGGGCAGTGCTTTCCCAATGTCAGGGAAGGGAGCATGGAACTGTCAGCCTGTCTGGCCTTGAAGGGCACTGATCCTGCTCCTGCAGGCTTGGCTGCAGACTTGCCAGGATCACAAAAGCTCCACATGGCCCCTGCGAGAAGAGAAAGCTGCCCCAACAGTGAAAGGAGAGCAGCCAGGCATTTTCAGGGCTGAGGCAGTTTCCATTGAACACAGCTGGGGGTGCCTGTGGGATTGGAACAGCACTGACACAAGAGCACAATCACCAAAGACTAGTTCTACCAGTGCATTGTTCAAAGGCATATTTTTGTGCAGATACCTCCCACAGCAGGGCAGCAAGGAAAAACTGACACTACATCCTTTTTTACCTCCTTCTTCCACAGTGTGCAGGAATGAAAACTCTCCTATTTCATCCATAAATGTAAGTTTGCAAGAGCAGGGTTCATGGAACTAAGAGACAGTGTTCCACAAAAAAAGATCCTGGTATCAAACAAGATGTGATTAAAAAAACCAAACCCTTACTTGGCAACCTTGTATGCTTTTTGACTATTTTCTGACTAGCAAGGCAAAAGCCCTCTGGTCATGGTGGCAAAGCTTGGAATTTAAAGATGAAATGTTGTATAGGAGATGGGAAAATAAACCAATGTGCGACAAGCACTCATGAGAGTTCATTATCACCAAAACACTCAAAAAAGAGGTTTTGCTGATTTGCTGTGATGTCTTGAAGTTGCAAGTCATTAGTCATGCCATGAGAGAACTGGTTTGGAGGAAAACGCAGACAGATGATGGAAAATTAGTACAAGGAGGTGTGATGCTTTTCTTGCATGTGTTGTATTTCTAAAGTGGGTCCCCAAGGATGGGGAGAAACCCATACTGAGCAGTGTCTTCTGGAGACCCTACTGCAATTCATTGCTGCTGAGGTTGTTGGGCCTTTGCCTGACACAGAATCTGCCAGACAATATTTGTTGGTAGCTATGGGTTTCTTTAGAAAATGACCCAAAAAAGGAACCAAGAGGCTGTGATAGCAACCAAGCTTCTAAGAGCTGAGTTTTTCACCATATTTGGGGACCAAGACACAAAGAGCATGCAACAAGGCAGAGACCTTGATGCCAAAGTATTTCAACAGGTTTGTCAGATGCTAGTAAAGGCAATAGGAGGTATCCAGCATCCTAAAGATGATAGGGAGGAGAAGGTTGGCTGGTGCATAAAGAAGACATTTAGTCAACTGCATGCCAACTGGCCTGAGATATCTCCATTTATACTCCCTGCTGTCCCTGTGCTGCTCCTCAAGGCTTGGGTACCTGCCCCACACTGAGAGACCTTAGTGTGTTTTGCACAGCACCAAAACCCCATGAGTGTGTAACTGAATCACCTCTCAGACACTTCACAAGGGAGTGACAAAAGGCCCAGGACTGACTCAGCCCTTTTGTCTCTTCTGTTGTGTTTTAATGACTTTCAGGGAATGTGCTTTCTGACCCCAGGTCTCCTTTTCAGACATTAGCCAGGAAACATGGCATGGTCCCTGAGAGAAACTCATAAATCTGGACTGTGTAAGTCCAGCCTATCAGGACTCTGCAAAAATCAAGTGGTAACAGCCTAGGTTTTTCTAGAGAAAATTTGATGCAAATATTGCCTCAGGCAATGTGAATGTTCACTGATGTAGGCTTTTGAGTGGCTGATTGCACATCCCACAGAGATGGAGATATTAGGGGCCTGCAGCAGACAAACCATGGTCTATAGCACTGACCATGTACATGCATTAGCATGTAGGAGGCCAGTGGGTCCTGGCCAAGGAGAAGTTATGAGGGTAACTGAGTGGGTGCTGAATGCCAAGAATACAGCTAAGGGGTGTCGAGTCTGGCAGAAATTAGTTCCCCACTGGGGAAAAACAGGGAATGGCCTCATTTAGCCCACAGATTTCATTAAAACCAAGAAGTTTGCCGAGAACTCTTCCTCAGGAGAATTTCAAAATAAAAGGGAGCAGCAACTAAAAGCCTGTGATGGCATCACACTGGGTGTAGAGTCAATCCAAGCTCTATGAAATGTCCCAGTAGGAAAATATGATATTAGTGTGTAAATACCTACACTGGTTGGTCAGGCACTTCCTCCTTGTATGCCTGGCAGGAGGTAGGTCAGTGGGTCTGGGACTCCTCTGGAAGGAGTCTGAGCAGGGTGTGTATTTTTATGGATGCCTGACAGGGGTGAGCAAAGCAATTTCTTTTTGTTCAGTCCTGTGACAGAAGGACAGTGGTGTGGGTGCTGAAGGATGCCCAAAGCACATCCCAGAGCATGCCTGGCCCAGGCAGCAGGGGAAAGCAGGGGACCTGACAGCATGACAGTGATAGCAGAGTAGCACTGTGGTTGAGGTGACCTGCTCTTCCCCCTGTTGTGTCCTGCCCAAAGGGATGTCAGACCACCCCTTTTACAGACAGGCAGCTCCACAGCCTTCAGCTCTCCCAGCCCAGCTTTCTCCTGGGGCAAAAACCATTAAACAAAAAGATGGCACACTGGCTTCCAGACTCTCCCTGCCTGGTAATAATCTATGAAGGTTCCTACTGTAGCATCCAAACACCACAGTTCATCAGCTGACAGGAGACAAAGTAACCTTTTCTTTTCTGTTTGTCAGATCATGTTCTTCAAAATCATGCTATGTAGTCCACTGAGTATTACAGTTTGAAGCAAATTGAACTGTATAGCAGTTTATAAGCCTCAGCTTCATACGCTGTAGAAGGTGTCCGTGGCAAGAGCAATGTAGTTTAAGCCAATTTGGGACCTGAATCTTTGCTTTGGAAAACAGAGGACATAAGCAGCAAATACTCAGAGGGTCCCTGATTCCAGGCAAGTCTCTTGTTACCAGCAGGCACAGCCCAGGGCTGTGCTCCCTTCTTTGGGATGGAGAGTTTCCTCTAGCACTAAAACCTTGGCTCTAAAACCCTGGCTTCTTGGAAGCTAAATTCTCATAACTGTGTTCACTGAAGGGGTTTTTGACTTTGGAGTCCTATTGTTTACATCCGACTGTATATTTTCTCCTGAGAGCCCTATAAACCAAAGGAATTGCAGAAAAAAATCACACATTCCCACACAGGCATGTTTGCCTCTCATGAAGTCCGAAAAACCGTGCCCTAAATGTACTGTGAGACAGTAAATCTGAGAAGGCAGTGTGTGGGAAGTCTAGTCTGGGATGAGAAGGAAGGAGAAAGCAACCCACTGCAGTCCCCAGCGTCTTTCTCTGCAAGAACTCTGAGCCATGAGCTGGAAATGCTCTGGGGAAAGAGGCCAGCCAGTGCCTAGTGGGAGGCACCAGTTCCAGGAGTCCTCAAACATTGGAAACTGAAGTGTTTGTCTGTTCTTCCTAAATTTCAGCCTTTCCAGACCCTTGCAGACAGGCTTGTTTCTGAAGAGAATGGGAAGGCAGCTGGTGAAAAGGCGTCTTGCTTGCGCTCATCTAGGAAACTAAAACATCACGTACCTTTCCAGCCGGTGTTTTCCAGTTGTATTGATTCCAGGCCATGTTTTCTGATTGTGTATTTTATTCTCCTCTCCAGGCTGTCCTCCCTACAGTCACTCTTTCCACCTGCTTTTAAGGCCTCCTGTTCCTTCCTACCCTTTTCTAGTGAAAAGGCAGATTTTAAACACTGAAGCTCTGCTTGTGGCAGTGGCATCACAACATCTCTAGGCAGAGACTTTCTGAATTGTGGTCCATGTCAGCACACAGCCACCCTTATGGGGATCAGGTATCTCTCAAACTGAGGACTCCCTTAAGGAAGTATTTTGGGAAACAGGGAGCAGGAGGGATGAATGCCCCGTGTGTTTCATTTGCAAATGGTGAGCAAGGAATGAGTTTTTGAGGCCTTTCTGGGACACAGGATTGGTTTTGGGATGATGTTTGTGAGCAATCTTTGATCAGCAGATTGTATGAGTGAGAACTGATGCAAAGAGCAGACAGCTGAAAGGGCATCTCTGGTGGTGAGTGGAAGGTAGGTACATGGTGGACACAAATGATGAGTCCTTGTTCCCTGATTGGATGAGCACCTCTGGCAGAAGCAGGTTTCTGAGACAAATATTCTTTTTCACAAGTCCCTAAAAATGCTTCCTGTAAATATTTGCTAATGTTTACTTCACATTTGTAGTCACTCATGTCAATATGATCCTGGAATGTTAACTGGAAGCAAACACAAAAGTGGGCATGAACTCAGCTTTTTAATTTAGACTGATTTTCATGGTCATTATATTTCACATAATCATCCAGTTTGGTCGAGAACTAGTGGTGCTCCAGGAGTTCCTTTCCTTCCAAGAGCCATGATTTTATTGTTTTCTGTTAGGAAAATGTGTTACCAGAGTCACTGTTGTTTGTGTCTACTGCCTGACACTTCATACCACAATCCTGCATCCAGTTTCTTCTAACTTAATCAAAACTTAACAATCTTGCCTAAAAGCTCCGACAGCAGTTGTTTGCCTCTGGCTGTTTTTATAATACTTTTTTTTTTTTTTAAGTTCTTCTGAATCAATCAAGCCATTTCCAAGAATGTAACTAAAACTAAGCACCTTTTTGTTTTCTCCGTGTCAGGAAAAAAATCTGATGATGACTTTTTTCATAAGTTCTGCTGCACTGTGCTGTGGAGCAAAATCATCAGATTTACAATGGAGCTGGACTTTGGGTAGGAAATGTGTTTTGTGCCTTTCCTCTGAAAGGTTATCCAACAACTAGCCATAAGGAGTTGTGGTTTGAACTGTCTCAGTAGCGACACCTTTGATTTTCACACCTACAGACACTGCAGATTTCTCATGTTCTAGGGGTGTTTTCAGCCAGGTCTGAACTTCCTCTTATTGCAGTGGCCGTTTACCCTGGTAGTTGGTCCAGCCTTGCTTGGGCCCAGGCAAAGAAGGGGAGCAAATGCTGGGATAAGGAATTTTGATGTGGCAGAAACTTGTTCTGAAGACTCAGTGTATTGGATTGAATGTGGGCTTGGATCTACTTGGCCAAGATACAAAGGTATTGCACGATTCAGGGCATCTGAGAGGCACAGGACCTTCACCTATAGGCTGCAAAAATATTAGACAGTGCTAAGTTTTAAAACTTAACCCCGAGTTTTAAAACATTTTAAAACTCAGGCTTAGATAGAGAGTGTGTTTTGTGCCTGGAGGCTCTATCTCACTTTACCATACACACAACATGAGAAAGAGCAGTGCCTCACCTCACCGAGCTCGCTGTGACTAGGACATCTCTGCAGGACCCCCTGGCACAGCTCGGTGGGTGCTGTGGGAAGCCCAGGGGACGCTGCTGAATAGGGTGTGGATGCCATGCAGTAAATAATGATCGCTTTCAAACACTGGATGATGATGAGAAAACAGAGCAGTGTTCACCACAGAAAGCGGTCCAGTATCTGTGATCCAAA
This sequence comes from Sylvia atricapilla, assembly GCF_009819655.1. Lineage (NCBI taxonomy): Eukaryota > Metazoa > Chordata > Aves > Passeriformes > Sylviidae > Sylvia > Sylvia atricapilla. The sequence goes on along the minus strand of NC_089145.1, from coordinate 22,080,613 downwards.
GACCCAGAAAGCAAGAAGTATTTAGGAAAAAAAAAGTAAGAGGAATGCACAAAAGCCGTTCAGACAGTGCTCTCACTGCTCATCCTCTTGGGTCCAGCAGACGTATTTGGTCTTGGCACTGTGTTTGACTGTGGTGCTGTGCAGCCAGGGACCATTCCAGCTGGCAGAGGCTCCACACAATGTAACCATCAGCAGCCACAACAGCACCAGGGGCAACAACTTCTCCCTAGAAAAAATTGGTTTATAAGAGTGGTCTTATAAACGAATTCAGTGGTGCAGGTGATGGTCAGAGATCCACATCTTGTCCTGGTTTGGTCACCACCAAGTACAGCAAGTGGCCAGACTCTGGTAGCTTTTGCCATCAGGGTCAGGCAGCTGGAGAGCATGCACAGGATGGGCAGACACTGTGGGAATGTGGCTCACCAGGCACAGTCTGGGAAAAGAACTGAAACACAGAGATGGAGCAGAAAATAAAGGTCAAATGCTCTTGGCTCATGCAAACCTACTTCTGGGTATTTTTTCTTGCTTTGGTTTTTTGTTTTTTAATTTAATTTTCCCCCCTGGTGACAATTATATATGTTGCAAGGTGAAGTAGTTCTCAAGTGAAATGAAAACCCTTTCTCTGACCTCAGAGTGCATAACTCTCTGAATTACTTGACAAGCACCGTTTACCCTTTGAGCAATTCATGATTCCCCTCTCACAAGTAAGAGCACACTTATGCGGATGTTTTCCTTGCTCAGTACTACCTAATGGATTTTTTTCCTTAATAACTGTCATTTGACCTGCATCTTGAGTTCAATCCCCAGATGAGCCATTCACTTCAGACTTGGACTCCATGATCCTTGTGGGTCCCTTCTAACTCAGAATAATCTGTGAGTCTGTGAATGTTGCTATTCTCAACTCAAAATTAAAGATGTAAGTTGCTGATTGTGAATACTATTTGTCGTTCATTTGCTAGAGGAATCTTAGGCACATTGATCCCATTTCCTCTTAGTGCCACATTATCAATAAACCTTTGCCTCACTGCTTCTGTAAATCATTTTCATCCCTTTCCTTTAGCAACCATGTGTTTGGGGTCTTGCACAAGTATCTCATGAGAGTAATTGGTCAAGTCATGCAGTATCATTTTTACTCTTTGATGAATTGGCAAAACCTCATTAAAGGAGGATTATTGAACAACACATAAGTATTTTTTCAGATGAGGAAAGCACTGCCCTTAAATCATGATGGCAAGCAGGGCTTCCCAGTATTTTACCAAGCACAGTGGCTTGCATCAGCTACTGGTGTCATTCAAAAGACTTCGATTATCCTGCCTCCCACAGTCAACATATACCTTCTCTCTTCTGGGATATGAAGGATGTGGAGCTAAAGCTTCAGAGGAGTCCTAAGCTGGTACAACATTTCAGAGCTGATGACAAATGAGGAAGAGTTTCAAACACTCTTTTCCTACTCCTCACAGCACCAGCACAAAAAACCCTTGAGGTGCAAGAGCGCAGCACTCACAACTAATGGTGGTCTCCCATCCGAGGGTACAGCGGTCTTGGCAGCTCATGGCAAACACCAGAAGTGGACCCAGACCCAGAGCCAGACTGAGGCAGGGGAGAACTGTTTGCTGCAGAGGCTGGAGAGAACCTACAGAGGCCAAGGGTTTATTAAACTTCAGTTTGACTGGAGCTGAAATATGTGCCTCTAGAGCAGGGCAGCAGAGGTTCACAGAGTCATTTCTGTAGACATTTTATGACAGTCTTTGGGGATACATATAAGAAGACTGGGGCATTCTGAGTAATTTAAAAAAATATTTGTTTAGACTGTGTCAGGGTCAACTGGAGTTTCCAAGCAAGCCAGTCTTAGATGGATTTTTCTGTCTTTGCCCTTTCTCCCCAGCTATAGTGTAGACACACTGTGGTGCATGGCCAGGCCATGCAGTGCAGCCATATCTCCTCAATACCTCAAAAGAAATCTCAAGCTCAGAGAGACCTTGAGGTCACTGTGTACCCCCTGCACTGCATGTGGGCTCATGGAGACCAGGGAGGAGAGTCTCTGGTACCAGGCATTGCTGCTACCACCTTCAGACCCTCTCAGGAGTCTGGGCTTTCCCATCCCAATTGGCACCAGCATCTCCTCTGCAGGAAACCCCTGTGAGGCTGCAGCACTGCCCCCAGCTCATGATGAGTGTGTAAAGGTCAAGGGAAAGAACCTGCTGCTCTCAACTTTGCTGTTGGGTTTTGTGTCTTGCTCCTCGGCTGGCAAGTTCCCAGTTTGTTTGTGCTGCTTCTTGCTTCAGTTTGGGATTTTGCTGCCCTATTACTCTCTGCCAGTAAAAGTTGATGCCAGTCTGTTGCCAGGCCCAGTGACTGTGAATTAGTGGGTTTGGTAGCCAGAAGCCTCATTTCTTTCTGGAATGCTTCTAAAAGCCTAGTGCTTGTAGGAATTTTCCCAGACCTGGCTGGCCTTGAGTTTTGCAATGTGCAGTTGGAATGGAAATAAATTATAGATGTTCTTCCAAGAACAGGCAGGTTTGTGGAAGGCTGAATGTTTTTCTTTCCTCGTCTGGGCCTTTCTTTACTAATCAGCTGTATAAAACTGAAGAACAACAGAACTACTTTGCTAAGAAATCTTGCCCAAAGTTTGTCTCAATGTTTAAACTCAACCCTTTCTGTGGTTCTGTGAGGTTCAGCCAACTTTTGCTGTTTTCTGCTTTTTCTCCAGCCTTCTATCATTCCTGCTTTCCAATTTCTAAGCGTAACTGGTAGCACCCAAATCCCCCTGAGATGTGCTGTACTTGGGCACTGTACTTGTGGCAATGGCGTTGCCACAGCTCCTCATCCAGACTCAAGAGTCCACAGGTCTCTGTGGGGGCACCTGGGGGCCCAAACTGAGAAGCACAAGGAGCACCATGGGAGCAGTGTTGGGAAGATTTGTTTGGACTTGCCTGGCTGCCCATCTGAAGTACATAATGCTGCACTTTAGTGCAGGGGTAGTCCAGGGACACACATATGCTGCAGTGCCTTGCTGGACTAGGGCCACAGGCTGGCTGCTTCGGCTGGGCAGAGCCTGCTCAGACACCGCCCTGGCTGGGACCCACAAGCCATTGGAGTTCATCCCTCATTAATTTGAACCAGGACTTCATAATGCAGATGCAGCCGAGCTCTTGCCCAGCCCATTACAAAATGCCCCTAACCTCCCTCCTCCTGCCCTCTTCTCAGCTGGAAATTTCAGGTTGCAAGTCCAGCCCTGCTACCAGCAGCACAGAACAGACAACTAGAAGTCACCTGTGGGAGGCAGCTAAACTTCAGCAATGAATGGCTGTCTCTGCTGCAGAGAGGTTGCTTTTGCAAAGCAGACAGAGAGAAGAATGCAGAGAGAGGCAGACAGACCAACCCAATGATGTGAACACCGTCCAGGCAGGCACCGACCCACAGGATGGGGTGAATCACTCTGCAAGATGGCAGTAGGGAATTAAACTGTGCCAGACATCAGGGCAAGGATCAACTCCCTTCAGGCAGCTTTGTCTCACCAGCCTTCCTCACCAGCAGGAAGTAGAATCCCCCACCCCCTCCTTAACTAGAGGGCTGATTTATACCTTCTGTCACAGGTGATGGCCAGTGGTGCCTCCCTTGGCATGCAGTTAGCATGGAAGTCAACACACACATCGGGATATAGAAGGTTGCATGACTGCCTCATACCTCACCTTCATACCCTCTCATCCTGACAGAGCAGAGGTCTTACTCACCCAGCACACAGCCGGAGTGGAAATTGTAAGGGAAATGTCCAGGGTATGTTGTGGGGAAGAGAGAGGCACTGACTGTTTGCTGGGAAACTTCTGGAGAAGATGACAGCTTGCAGAGAAGAGCCCCCTTTTCTCTTGCAGTGCTCAGGAGAGGGATCTTTCCAGATCCTTGCAGTGGCCAAACAGCATGGGTGAGGTTAAGATGAATACATAAATCTGCATCTGATGGGAACACTTATGCTTGTCCTTTCAGAGTGGGAGCTTAGCCCTAAGCCCTGCATCAACCTCATCTGTCACTCACATCTAACAGCACTCACTGCTACTGCAGGCTCTGCGTGGCACTTCCTGCTGTCAGCCCCAGAGCTCCACAGTACCTACCCTTCCCTGCTCCAGCTGCAGGGCCCCTGTGAAGCACAGGGTGGAATCCTGGCTGCCTTAGATGCTACTGTTGCTAACTCAGCTGGAGATAGTACCCAAGCAGAGGAGGAGAAACGTTGCTGGATCTAGAGTTTTCTTAAAACAGCACAACAGAGGGCTAACTGAATGGTACCAAAGTAAGGGAGACTTACAGGCATTGGGCACACATTGCTCCAGATGCTGACAGCCAGTAATGATGTCCCAGGAGAAGAACTCAGCTCAGACGGGGCTCCCGCACAACAGAGTTCCCACATTGGGACAGAGCATCAAAGTGTGCAAAACCCTACAGTGCCTGCCTCTGGCAATCATAAGTCTTCAGCAAACAGCACTGAAGACCTGTCTGTTCTGTCTTTCACTTCCCCAAGAACCTGGGGACTCTTCTGGACTGAAATCCCAATAAACAGTTACTACCCTGTGTGTAGGTGTGAGTCTATGACTGAGATGATACAATTCAATACTTCGTCCAATATTAGTGATGCTGGTTTTTTTTTCTTAAATAAATCACATATTTTGTCTTTTCAGCATTGAGCCAAGTTTTCAGAACAGTTAGGTGCTTACATCTGGCTCTGAGGAGCTTAGGAAAAACCAAGACACTCAGGCAATCACTGTCATGGCAAGGTATGCAGGACTGTTTGGGAAGGAAGAGACTACATATCCAAAAGGTATCAAAACCAGAGCAAAGAGGAAACTGAAAGCCATTTCAAGCCGCCTTCCCATCCTTGCCTGCCTTGTCCATCTTCCTTGGCTGGTACTCACTGGGGATATATCAGGTCAGAGGTTCTAGATGGCTTTTGGTTCACATGCACTGCTTTAGACAGAGACACAAGTAGCATGGAGCAGAAATTCACTCTTTTTTCTTAGCTGTTTGTGACATGCCTACAACGGGAAATGAGGCATTTTAAAATGCAGTAGCTGACCCATCTTGTCTGTAATACTTTCAAACTTTGCATATAGCCTGGCATGCTGCAAACCTGTAGCTGATCACCCCCAGCCCTGTGCCTGGGGATACCCGTGTGGGATCTAATGAGGCTCTGATGCCACCAAGGTGGCCTGTCACTTCCATCTGCTGTCACTTAAAAAGTCATCTTGTGACTGATCCTGGCATATTCCCAAGGTATTCCCTGCAACACTGCAGACCTTCAGGTGTGAGAGAGGACGAAACCATGTCACTGGGAAATTAATGGGCTCATCAGAGAGAACTGAGATGCCCAACTCCAGAATATTGGCATAAGCAATAATCTCCCTCCATATTCAGTAGTGAAGAAGCCATGATAGGCAATGGAGCAGTTTCATCTTCTCTCCATGGAGGCAATGGCAGTACATTTTCTTGCTCTTTCCTTATATCATGCTCTGGGAGCCAGAAAGTCAACTGCAATTGCAGCAGGTTGCTAGAAGCATTTTTGTCTCTTCAAAACTTGCTAGTAAGCACTTTCCCGCTTTTCAGGTGAATGTGCCACATGAAAAAGGACATGGTGAATGAGCTGTGCCTTTTTCTCTAGCCACAGCTTCCATGCAGCATTTTCAGAATTGATTTGTTTATGTAAAATCCAGTTTTGTTAGCTTCCTTTAAAAAACATGAAAGATGAGCAAGCAGCACATGTTGCATTTGTAAAGACAACGCTGAGCTCTCCCCAAGTAGCCACAGGGTGTGTGAATTCAGCTAATCAGGCAATAAAGAAACACATGGCCTAAAAAACAGATGTTTGTATTGGGGGGAAAAATAGCTAGTTCAGAATAAAAGTGAGAGAACACCAACTTTCCCAAGTAAATAGTGCATATTCCCCAGGCTTTTGCTGTGATGTAAACTTCTCAGTAGCACTAGAGTTAATGTTTGTCAAGCTGCCTGTCCCCAGATTCATACAGTGATTTACTCCAGGAGAATTAGCCAGCCAGGAATAAGAGGGCTTAAGTGCAGCCAGGCCTGAGATGAATTTGAGTCCTACAGAAACATCTCCCAGGCACACAGTGGAGGCAGAGCCACTGACTCAAGGTATACACTTGCTTCAGGGCCAGCAAAAAACCACCCATGGACTTACTGTGTGGGACCTTTGTCACTGTCTCCAGACTGCTTTTCGGGAACAGAAGGTTTTTAGACCTTTCTGCTCCAAGCCTTAGCATTGCTCCTGCTGTATGCTCTGATCAGAAAAATAAGTCTCTTCTCAAAGAGAGGAGCCCTAGGTGTGGTCAGGAGGAGCACAGGAGAGAGGAATATGCCTTTCCCCCTTTCATTCTTCTACAAGTAGACTTTTCTGTAGGACTTCACCGTGTCTGTAATTAGCTCCCCAGGGTGATCAGGTATTTCACAGCTGTTTTTAGTCTGTGAATTCCACCACGAGTAACCACAGAGTGTGTCCCTGCTTTCCTGCAGAGCCTCAGGAGGCTGCAGGCAGGAGTGCCAGCAGCTTGGACAAGCTCAGCAGAGACGGATGGTGTCCATGCAGATGACAGCATTCATGTAGTGGTCTCCTGAGCACAATGGGAAGTCAGTGAATGCTGTACCATGAGCAGAGGAACAGCATAGACAATATTCAGCCCTCCTTCAGGTTCTGCATTATCAAACCAAAGGAGGTCCCTGCCTGAGAGGGATGGACAGGCCATATATTCATCCTCATCCAGAGTAGAAATGGAGATGCTCCAACCAGTTTCTGCTTAGCAGCAAATGGTTAACTTCAGCTTCCAGAATGAAGCCAATGGTTTGTGTCCTATGTAAAATTATACCACCTGCATTTAAGAGATAAATGCTGCCCTGTTTTACACTTCAGTTGGGCACAAGAGTGAAAGCATGACTAAGCATTTTGATTATGATAATGATTAGCATTGCTAATAAAATCAGTGATGCAACATACAACCAAAAATGTGTTTAAAATCTTTTCTACATGTGCAGACTGCAAGAGCACTGACTCCCTGAACAGAAATAAACCTAAATATTTGGGTCTTTGCATCTCTAAAATTCAGTCACTTTGGTTTTCCTATATAACCAAAATGTTGATTTTTTAAAATATTAGTCTTGTGCTGACTTCTAGACTTTAATGACAGACAGGAGGCAGAAGACTGCAACAGACAGCTTAGAAACAAGTATAATGGATTCAGTATGTGTTAAGGCAAGATCACAGGAGTTGGATAAGGTTCCTATGGTAGGCCAAGTCTTTGAGTGCTGGCTGGGCTGTGGTGCAAGTAAGACATGTAAAATACACTGCCCAAACCCTCTCTAGGCAAAATTTTACCTCTGGTACTTCAGCAAGAGTTTAGAGAATGACTTTAAGAGCTTTTTTATTTTTTTCAAAGCACCATTGCCATGAAAGTCAGACCACGCATGTGCAGCAAGGAGAAGCACCCTCAAGTGGCCAGCACTGGAAGCCACAGAATTTGGGGTAGGCAGGGGGGAACACTCCTGTGCCTGCACTTGGACAGGAAGGCAGAAGGCCCCAGTGTCATTTAGTGTGGGAACAGAGGGGCAGGCTGGTGCAGCCCCAGGCCACCTGTGCCATGGTCTTTGGACACGGATTGTCCACAGACAGACAATGTCTGTGAGCTGCCCCATGCCAGTAGGTGTTCCAAACTATTCTTAAAGCCTCCCAGGACTGGGATAGCATCAGCTCCTTGCTGAGACTATAATAACTTGGACAAGATGTTGCCAGAGCAGTACACTAGCAGTGCCAAGACACAGCAGGCTTTTTTGCCTGGAACCCAGGGGAACTGACCTGTGCTGGCTGTGTCCCTGAGTTGTGTTGGCCATGTAGCTCTCTTGCAGCCTTATGGGCTGTGGGGCTGCCATCACAGGATCTCTGTGAAGGAGCCTATCTGTGGCTTGTCATGCATCTGCTGTGCTAAGCAGACCTACCATTTCAAGTTGGACCCAAAGCCGCATGTTGGAAATGTCCCAATCTCCATCCCTGTGGATGTACCAAGCTGACTTTGCTCTAAGTTAAATTTCATGAATAAAACTGTACATAGTGAAGATTTTAGTTGATTACCCTCTTGAAGTACCTGAGGAACAAAACACATACAAGTTGTGAATCCAACAAGGATGGATTGGCAAGTAGTGAAGGTGGCACTGAGCAGTCCTTCTAAGGGTGCACTAGTGCTCACATTAACTCCTTGTCATAGAGATCTTCACAATATGTAACCCGAAGGTCTGCCTAGTTTTGATCAGAAACAGACACCCCAAACTTTGCAGTGAAACTTTGAGGCCATCTCCAGTTACAGGAAGTCTGGGTATATCCATATGCAGATGTATGCAATTTGTTTCACTTCAGCAGTTAGCGTGACTGTTTTGAGGTCAGGGAGCCTGTTTCTAGGGAATGAGGTTGACTTCTTGGGATACTCAGCCAAGGGTGGATGCACACCATGCCCTCGTTATGCTGCCATCCTCCCCTCCATCCCAGAGGTTCTGGCCCTCCCATGGAAAGAGTTCATCCCTACCAGGGCCCCGAGGCGCTAGAGGTGAAGAAGCTCATGCCTGCTGCAATGCAGGAGCATGAGAGCAGCATGGCTGAGCTGCAAAGGAGGGCTCTGGACTGGCAGAGCAGGCACAGGAACACCCACTGTGTGTGCAGCAGGGACACTCCTTGCTCCCAGGGGCTGGTGTTTTGTGATGGAGATAACTTATCACTGCTGAAAGCCTGAGGCCAAGCTCTCAGCTGCAGTTTGAGCTATTCTGTCAACAAAATTAGAACAGACACAGAGCTTTTTTTATCTCTCTCTCTCTCTCTCTCTCTCTGTGTGTTTGTGTTTGTGCAGACCCTTCCCCAGCTGAGCTCCTGAAGCAGATAAAGACCAGCAGAGGAGTTTCCAAAGAAAGGCTTCAAGTCTTGTGTTTGCTGCTGTTGGAGCTGCAGGGGACTTAGGAGTTAGGGAGGCAGCCAACACAAAGCCGTGGGGGAAAATGTACTGAGCTTCTTGACATCATAAATAATAAAAGAAAGAGTGAAAGGGAAAAAATCCCCCCAACCTCTTGGAATACTTCATTTATTACTCTGTCTCTACTGAGTCTCATAGGCGGTAGTCCATTGCTGCAGACTTTCTGGAACTGTCTTATTTTCAGTCATAAAAATTATAAATACCATGTCTGTAGCATATGATGTACCAAGGCTGTGGGGCAGGGCACTGTCCCAGCCCATTTTGTTCGAGTCTGTCCACTTGTACCCCGCAGGAGCAGTGGGAGAGGTCAGCCAGTTGTAGAAGGCGGGTTCAAAGAAGAGACACTGTGTCAGTCACTGGCCTAGACACTGGTCCTGGAACACAGGGAGCATAAATTTTGGCAAAAATGTTCCCAAGGATCAAAGCAAAGAGAGCTGAGATAGACATCAAGCTTTGGTAAGCTTTATAGGAAGCTCCTCAAAAGTCTGAAGGAACAATTTTAGAGAAAGCAATAAATCTGAAATCACAGTAGGGTGAAAGTGGCAGGTAACTCCATTGCCTTCATCCAAGGTCTGCCTACAAGCCCCCTGTACCACCTGAGCAATTTTCTTCTCAAATCCCTTTCATAGCTCGTCCCCCTAGGCTTAAACCTGGGCCACCCTTGCTCTCATGCCTGAGGGTGACAGCCACGTTTCATCCTCCTGGTTTCATCCCAGTCATCTCAGTGCAGCCTTTCAGCCACAAGAGTGAGAGACAGGCAAGGACTTGTGCTCTGTACACCTTCTCACAACACTTTTCATGAGCTTTTGGCTGTGAAGATGTGACAGAGCTGTTCACAGAAGGGCTGAACTGTAAATATACAGTGAATTAGCAAAAGGATTTTGTAACAGTAGATGAGTATTACCAAAGACACAGGCTATGATGCCTAAGCTGGGATTAATGGCCCTGGCTATCACATTGCCTGGGAAAAGCTCTCAGTGGGGACATCACTAAATAGTGGAATTGTTTCCCAGAAAGACTGATCCTGGCCTGGTAACTTTTAAAAATAGACTAAAGTGAAATTTCAAAAAAAAAAAATATGAAAGGCACTTGATGTGCTCTTGGTTTGGCAAGGAGAGTATGGATAGAAAATACTACAGTATCACCTCTTACACATTCAGGAACTCCGCATAGGGGCTCAAGGTTAAAACCTGCAGTAGGGCTACCACGTTTTTGGCCCAAATATTGCAGCCAGAGATGTGGAGAGGTGAGACACTTGGATGTGCACTAAAGGCCAGGTGGCCAGTCACTCACACAGATCCCTCTTCTTCTCTCCTGAGTTCAGCCCACCATGAAGAGCAGTGGCATCAGATAGGGAGAGCCATGGGTCCCCACCAGAGTCCTGCTGACGTAGCATCACTCTTGCTCATGAAAGGGACACCACTGTCACTGGAGGCAGGAGGTGTGCAGGAGAGGACACAGAGTGCCTGCACCCGAGATGCATATAGCCTGTTACAAAGCTCAAAGGTGGCTTTACTGTAGCTGCTAAGCCCTAGAAAGGAACCAGTTCACCGGTTCAGTGGTTGAAACCTCTCCCTCCTGCGCTGCTAGACTGCTCTCATGTCACGTCTCATTAAATATTAATTGTTGAGGGCAACCATGAGGGAACAGCCCCCTAGACTGCTGTCACACTGCTCTCATTTCCCTCTGCCCTGCACACAGGGATTGCTCTTTTTTCAGGTGTCTCCTACTGTCCTTTTCTGTGGCATTGAGTCCCATTCACAGCCTCTTTGCCAAAAGTAGTGCAAGTCTGCGGGGTCAACTGGGAGTGTCAGGAGAACCTCTGCTGACACACCACCACTGCCTGAGGATGCAGGAGCAGAAAACAGACCCCATTGAGCACACGTGGCTGCTGTGTACTCCTGCTTTTCTACTCTGTGTTATTCAGCAGTGGAGCACAGATGGGCTGGTGACAGGGGACCTGAATGGTGAAAGGAGAAAATGGGTCTCTGAGAGGCAGAGACCTTTCCTGTGGCCAGGACCAAGGAATGAAGTGCTCCATGATGTTCAGCCCTGATGTGGGTGTTGAGATGTTGAAGGAGAGTCTTGCTAGAGTGTGTGCACCTGAGTGTGCAGGGCTCATCCTCCCACCTGGATCTCTGAGAGGGAGCAGGCGCTGGAGAGCTTGCTCCAACCTCCTCTTGCCCATCTGTGCTGTCCAAAATTGGTCAAAACATTTACAACTGTTTCCCTTTCTCTCTCTCCCTGCCCCCTACCCCCGGCCAAACCTGCCCTCCCCCACTTCCCCACTTCCCATCAAAATAGGTAAGGAAAGCGGCTTGGGAGAGCCCGACTTGCAGCCAAGCTCTGACCCTTCAGCAATGGACAGCAGCTACCTCAGCGTGAAGGAGGCCGGGGTGAAGGTGCCCCAGGACAGGGCCAGCACAGACCTGCCCAGCCCCATGGATAAGGCCGACTCAGAGAGCAACAAGGGTAAAAAGCGGAGGAACCGCACCACCTTCACAAGCTACCAGCTGGAGGAGCTGGAGAAGGTCTTCCAGAAGACCCACTACCCTGATGTCTATGCCAGGGAGCAGCTAGCCATGAGGACAGACCTCACCGAGGCTCGTGTACAGGTATGGGGGAAATCCTGGGGCTGGGTGAGGGGTGGAGGAGCTGCAAAAAACCTCTGAGGTTCCCTTGCAGCCTCACCATAAGCTGCAGGAAGCCGAGCCCTAATCAGAGCCTGTGGTACAGGGAAAGCACAAGGAGGTACACCCACATCTGACACTGGTGTCAATCCCTTTATTTGGTCTGGTGTCCTGCAATCCACTGTTCACAGAAACACTTCTTGCCCTTGAACTAATGGGACAGCAGGTGGGTAAGCCTCCGCCTGAACAAAGCTTGCACAAAACCTGCTCTCTTCAGGAGGCTTGCAGGGGACACAGGGCTCACAGTCTGAGTGGGAGCAAGCTTTCCACAGGAAGCCTCTTTCTGGAAGATGCCACTGCAGATGTGACAGGTAGTCCAGTTCCAGAGAACATAAGGAGACATAAGAGAGGCAGCTCTTGTTTCCTGCTTGGCAGGTACTGAGACTGCATCAAAGCTGGAGATCTGGAGGCAAAAGGGGCATCCTCCACCTTAGGAGGAGCAGGGGAGTCAAACAGCCCCACTCTGTTGACAGTCTCAGTCATCTCCACTGACAGAGGTGTCAGCTCTCATGAACTAGCTCCCTTGAACTAACCTGGGGGACCAGCAGACCCAAAATCCACATCAGAGGAGGGAATGATTCTCTGACTACTGCTCTTTCCTCTGAGCCAAGTTTAAACAGGAGGCCTGTGAGGGCTCAGAAGCATGTGCAAAAAGGAGCACCACTGGATGGGGCGGACATCCACAGCTCACGCCTTGGTGGCCAGCTCCTTCTCCAGCACAGCTAATCCTGTAACTTCCATCTGCAGGCATTTGTCAGCTCACCACCCCCAGAACCCACACTAGCATCAAGAATAATTGGCCCATTGAGACACCTGATTCTATCCTTTACGCCAGGAATATTCCCAGCTCCCAGGCAGCCTCTGCTTTAACCTTTACAAGTAGTTGTTGCAAATAAGGCCCACCTCCATGCTTAGGTCCATTTTAGTTTATACATTCACTTCTGGATTCAACGAGAAGCAGGATTTTTCTTGTCTGCTTCCCTAAATTGGTTTGCAGGGCTGGTGTGCTCTTCTTCCCCACAGCTGTTTCTCTTCAGGCTAGACATGGCTGTGTTTCAGTAGACAGCAGTGCAGTTCCCACTGGTCCTGGGTGTAGCATGCTGAGCACTACAGGATGGGCAGAGCAAGGCAGTGCTGCAGACATCAGCTCTTCACTTGTGCCACTGGATGCAGCTCTTGATTTCCCAAGAACACACTACAAGTGCTAATGGGGTCTCTTGGGAGGCCAGGCATAGCATCGGGTTACTGGCTGCACAGTGCATGAAATTCCTTTAGCTCAGGAATGAGAATGAGGTGCTGGAGGGAGACAAGATCCTCCTGCTTCTGTTTGCTTCTGAGCCAGGGTTTGCAGCTACTGTGTCATCCCAGGCAGTGTGAAGGGCTGGCCACCAGAGCCAGGGCAGGTGAGGCAGATGTGATCTACAAGTTCCTTACATATGACCCTTCATTATGGGGTTTTCCTCCACTGTGCCTCTAGATCACACTTCAGCTGAGGGCAGAAGAACTCCCTAGGTAGCCAGGAGTATATTTGGCAAAGAGGGGTTTCAGCTTGCTCTGAGATAAGCATGCCAGTAGCCTGTTGCCACAGGCAGCCAAGAACAGCCTCCCTGCTCTTGCAAGAGCCAGTGCAACACCTCTCACTTGGGATGGCGATGACAGGGCTCGTGTGACAGAGCTGCTGAAGGGCTTGTCTAAGTGGCCTGGCTGCTGGAGCACTTACCCCACGGTGAAAGGGGTAAGCACTTGCATTTCAGTCATTCCGTGGCTCTGCTGGGAAGGACCTGGTTACTGGGGCCGTAGGCTGGCACCAGGCCACCACCTCATGATGAAGGCTGGCCATGCTGTCAGTAGCAGTGCAGACTCCTGTCACTGGAGAGCTAGAAACCAGCAGGCTTGGGCCCAGTGCAGTGGGTGCTGGCTGGGCAGGCCCAGAGATGTCCAGGTGCTGGTATCTCAAATGTGTTCCCAGGGCTGAGGCTGCTGGCTAGTGAGCTGCTTGGCCTTGGCATGGCAGTGACAGCCCCCAGGAGACATGGAGGTGCAGTCTGAGGTGGCACAGGGCTCTTCTGCTGATGGCACAGGCTGCTCCTCCTGTGAGGGCAGCTTTTGGAGACAAAGGCTGACAGAATCACCCTAGTGCCTGTCTCCACTTCTAGGTTGCACTGTATCTTGTTTAGGCCTGACTTTGGCAGTTCTGTGGGTGTTCTCTGTGGGGTCTCCCAACACCAGCAGTGTGGCATCAAGGGCCATTATCTCACAGCCCAAGATGGGTACAGGCATGGGGCTGCAGCTCAGGAGGCTGATGGTGAAGTAAATGCCTACTGCAAGGACCAAGAACCAAGGGCTAGAGGGTGGAAATCACAAATTAGCCACAAACCCCTCACTACTTTTCCCCTGCAAGCAGAAGAGCTGCTATGTACAGAGTCTCTCAGAGACTCTCCACAATGCTGAGAGAGGCTCTAGCTGCTGTGGGGTGTTTGGGCACACACCTACTCCAGCCCTATGGGGTTTGAGGGAAGCACAGTAGTCCCTCTCCCAAGGAAGATATGGTCATCTAAGGGATAATCCTGCCCTGCCATGATGCTTTGGAAGTCAGCTTCAGCTGCCTACAAAGCTGAACCAGGCAAAGCAAAGTGGCAGAAAAGTGAGGCACAGGTTTAAGGTGTGATGCTCCCTCCCACAGCTTTTGGCTGGAGGTCATCCCCTCTGGCCAGGCTTGGCTTCCTGGGGAGCATAACTAGCTGCACTGCAGGCAGGAGCAGACATGGAGCCCAGACAGGCTCTGCAGCTCTGACTTTTCCACTCCCTTCTCAAGCTCATGCGACATTAGAGAAGTAGCTGCCGGAGTTCTTGATGCCTGGAGAAGAGCCTATGCCAGCAGCATACATAAGGTGGACCATACTGTCCGTGAAGCAGTGACACTCCATGGCCTGGCCTCTCTCCTGCTCCGCTTCCCTGCCTTGCCTCAGTTTCCAGCCATCTGTACTGGTGTCTGACAATGTCAAAGCTAATTCCCCCTGTGATGCAATGCAACATTTTCCTGTCTAGTCCTCATAACCTTGTCACTTGTTTCTGTGTGCTATTAAGATACTGCACATCCCTGTTTTCCAAAGTGGGAGCCATCCATAAGCCCTGTGCAGAGGCACAGCCAAGAAGAGGTTGCTACAGCTCAGCCACAAACCTGCAAGGATGCACACAGGGTGCTGTGTTCATGTAGGTCCTACACGACACATATATCCCATTTCTTTCTTCTTCTCTTCCATGTCTGGGGCTGCAGAGCCCCAGAAAGAGCTTCTGCTTGAGGCTCTTCCAGCCCATCCAAGTCTGCAGCAGATGTCTGAGACAGTGGCACTAGAAAAACAAGGTAGACACATGTATTCACACAGTACTCCTTCCCCTGGCATAGAAGCACACACAGGCACATCCCAAGCCCATGCCAGCCTGGCCCTGGCTGGCTGCTTATCTCTCTTGGGTTATCAGTATCTGACTCCTGGACTGCTCTCTGGGAGAGGAGGAAGGGATGGGACTGGGAGAAGGCTTCACAGCCAGGGAATATAACCCATCAGCCAGCCCCCTCAGAGCCAGCTTTATGATTGCTGGGACCATTAATGAAATGTTTTTGGCGGTGACCCTGTGATGCGGCGGGGGCTTGAAAGTGAGAGGGAAATGTCAAACTCCACTGTAGCAAAATCACCACCTTGGAAAAAAAAGAAAAGTAAAAAAGCAAAGTAAACCAAGAAGTAATATATCTTGATCCCTCTTCCCCCATAAAACCCTGGGAGGCTGGTGGAAGGAGCGGAAAGACTGAGCTAAGCCTGCAGGAAATTAAACATGAAATGAAAACAAGCTCGAGTTATTCAATTCTCTCATCCCAGGCTCCAATTTCCCATTCCAGGCCACTGATAAAATGGTGTCCAGTTTCAGCACTCAAGGATGAATTCTGGCTCTGTTCTTGCAGTCTGGAAAGCAAAGGGCTGGTGGCCATCTCTGGCAAGAGGGGAGATGGCCTGGCCTTTCAGAGAGGGATGGGGTCCTGAACACAGACAGATGGAGGCTGAGCAGAGAGAGGAGGGTATCAGGGTGAGGGAACAGGAATGGGGAGAATGGATGCTGTGAGGCTGCCAGAAGAGAGCAAAAGCATAAGAGACTTGAACATGGTGGGCAGCTCTTACCTGCATCAGAGCAGTGATGCAGTGAGGGGTGTTGAGCACAGGGCATGAGCACAACCCCACCATGGCCACCAGCCCACCACCACAGGTATAGAGGTCAGCCTCACCCACCACTACCATGGTGTAGGAAAGTGAGGAAAACACCTTTTTCTTTAACTTGGAGGACGGACAAATCAGCGATGAAGCCCCCAGCTATCCAGACAAGATCGGTGGCCTGGGTTCAGTCCCAGCTGAGCCCATTCACCTGAGCCCTGTGCAGCACACGTGAGGCTTGGTTGCAGGGGTAGACTGGCAAGTGCCTACTGGGTGCAAGGGTAGAGGCAGCAAGAGTGAGCAGGAGCCTCCTTGCTGTGTCTCAGGCCACTTCTGGCCTCTCCCCCCCCAACAGCACATCAGCTGTGTGTGCATATGGATTTAGGTACCAGCATATGGCTGAATGTTTATGGAGACATGAAACATTCTCTGTTCCGTAGATTTTTACAGGGCTGATTCGGTACACCAGGACTTATCAAAGCATTGTCTGCAGGAGTCAGATACATAACATTACTGAACACTCCTACTGTAATTGTTAACACTGAAATTCAGCCCACAGTGACTGCTGGCCCCTGCACAAAGTAGTCCATCCTCACCCCAGACAGCATGCTGCACTAGCCACTGCAACCTCCGCTGTCACATTCCCATCCCACAACAGCCGCTCTTGACAAGGAGTGACAGGCAATGAAAGGAAAATGAACTTCTGTTTGTGTTTAGATTTGCTTTTTAAAAGCAGGTGTCTTCTAAGACTGTGGAAATACTGAGGATTAGCTGGGTTTTTTTGCTGACATTTTCACATTATACATTGCCATGCCTGTCTTGTTTTTGCTGGAGCACTGTGGAGGCCTGGAGAAACCCAACTGCAAGATACCAATAAGCCTATTTGGACCAGAGGACAAAGGAGAACTTTAAAAAGCAGTCCAAACCTTGCCACAAGTGCTTCAGAGCTCACTGTCAGCTCTCAGAGTGTCTCTGGTGCCTGTGACACCAACACTTGGACTGAAGACACTCTTCTTCTTCAGCCTAATGCAATGACTTACCGCATCCTCCCAGCCTAGCAGCCACGCGGCGATTTGGGAACTGCCAGTTTAAATCACTTTGCTCTGTTCAATCCAATGCATAAATGTGTTAGAGCAGAGGCCAGGACCTCACTCTGCTCTGTCAAGGCAGCTGTTGTGCTGTCCTGGGAAGAAGAGGGCACAGACCCTGCACTGACAGCTTCGAAGGTCACACTGCAGAGCCTCACGCTGCTGAGGGGGCCTGAGCTCGGCCGCCCTGCTCCAGGTGGGATGCTGAGGCGGGCAAGGCAGCCGGTGCCTTCACCACACAGGGAATGGCCCCGTATGCCTGGCATATGTTCACCCTGGCCCCATGCACAGCCAGCACTCTGCTCCCTACCTGTTCTCCACCCCTCTGTGCACAGCGGGGCCTCCTCCGCCTGAGGAGGAACCGGGTCACCACCGCTAACTTTGAATCTGCAGATCAAAGCGGCATGATCCAGGCCAGCCCTGGGACTGGCCTGCAGCTGGGCTGGAGTGGCTGTGCCAAGAAGAGGTAGAAGAAAAACAGACAGATGCCTGAGGCATCAAACCTGCTCCAGTAGGACGCTCTGCATGTGCAGCATGTGCTCAGCTGGGATAACATTAGGACTTTTCTGCTGATGCTTTTTGCACCTACTGAAAACACAGGGGTTTTGATTTGGGGTAGGGGGTTGATAGCAGGTTGCTGCTTTGGCCAGCATGGGGATGGCCCATGCCAGTGGCAGTGCCATGGCTATGGGGCCGGGCACCAAACCCTATGCTATCCACAGCCCACATGCAGAGCACCCGCCTGGCAGCTGCGTTATCGGCTCCCTGCCCCAAGCAGACCACAGTGCATGGCCAGACCCTCAGCTGCCTACTCATACCACACACCTGGCTGTGAGAGACCAGCACGAGGCTGCCTATGTGGTGGAAGGCAGAAACTGAAGCAAGACAGCCTGAAACAACTCTTCCAGCACAGGCAGGAAGGTCAGCTCAGACCAGAAACCCAAGCTCCTTATCCCTCCCCGTAGCAGCTTCTGGCTGCACTGATTCAGGCTGCAGGTGCCATGGCTCTCCTGCCCCTGCAAAATATGTCCTGCCATCCCACCCTGTGCCAAGCACCTGGCTTGTCCTACTATCCTCCAAAGACATGAGCTTCCTGCCTGGTGTCTGCTTTCCCCAGGTGCCTGGCAAGCAGCGAAGCTGCCCCACGGCCAGGCGTGGGAAGGGCCAAGCTGCCTGTCAGCAACACCCCCTCTGCCCCCCGCACAACGAGTCACCGTGTAAAACTTGAAGCAGAGCTGAGAGGCTCTAGGAGCGCTCCTTTCATGCACTGGCGTGACCTGCACAACCCAGCCCCTGGTGATCGCCCTCATCTCTCAGTGCCTTCAAAGCAGCTCTTGATTGATGTGTTTCCCTGACTCACGAGCTTCAAGAGGCTTTGAAGACACCGGGCCAGGCTCTGATCTCTCTCAGGCTGATGCAAATCAGGAGCAATGGTGCTGACAACAGTGCAATAATCCACAGTGATGTCAAGCCAGTAAAAATAAGAGCAGAAACAGAGTTTTGGTCTGTGCCTTGAAGGGATCTGAGCAGCACTGTGAAGCGAAAAGTAGCAAACCCTGCAAAGAAAACTCAGTGTAAACCAAAGGATGCTATAGAAGGGCACCTGTCCTTTCCTGCAGCTAAGGAGGGAAGGGGTGTTCAGCTTTGTATTTCTTGTTGCGGTTAAGAGAGAGAGTTGGTGAGAAATGCAAGTTGCAGTCAATAGCATCATCATAGCCAGGATTAGTCTTGGGGAAAGCCCCGACACTGCTGTTTTCAGCCTGGCAGCAGCACACATGGATGTATTCACACTCCTTGTCTGAGACTGCCTGACAGCAGGAGAGCTGCAGGCAGGCAGAGCCTGGGTAACACAGATTTAGGGGTGAGATGAAGATGGGCAGGGCAAATCAGGCTGTGGGAGGTGAGAACTGGGAATGTCCCCAGAAAGGCTGTGCACCAGAAGATGGGCATCCCTTTTTGCTGGGAGTGCTCCCTTTCTAGAAGCACAAGCTGGCCCCAGACCTTCAAGAGAAGCAGAGAAGGACTGTCTCCCACATGCAGAACTTGTGTGTGGAGCAGTGCCCGTCTCTGTGCCATACAAAACCACCGGCCTGGTGAGGCCCTGCCCTCTGGTGGGCTCTTCAGGGCTGCCGGGCCACCAGCCACTGCCGGGCTCCCCTTGTTCACAGTCCTGCTGTCGCCTCTCCCCAGGTGTGGTTTCAGAACCGGCGAGCAAAGTGGCGCAAGCGGGAGCGGTTCGGTCAGATGCAGCAGGTCCGGACCCACTTCTCCACCGCCTACGAGCTGCCTTTGCTCACCCGCGCTGAGAACTACGCCCAGGTGAGTGGTCTCTCCCACCTGAGCACAGTGCTTGCTGGACACACTGCCTCTAGCCCAGTCCTTCCCAAGCAGTGCATCACTCCTCAGGTACATCCACCCGCCCTTAGGCAAGGCTGCGAGGACGCCGGGGCGATACTGTCAAGCACTGAAAGGCTGGCAGTTTTTAGTCAGGGATCTGGTTTGGATCACTCATGCCCTGGCCCAGAGCAGTCATCTTTAAAGCAGGTACCAAGCTCAGCACTGTGTGCCACAGAGCGGCACCCTTGGGCATAGGTCACCCTGCTCAGCACATCCCATCACATGTGCTGCTGCCCACTAACTTTCCACTGGTTTGAAAAAGATCCAAAAGGCTAATCCGTGCCTAAAGAATAGCAGATCCCAGGGAGGCTTCCTGTTACCATGTCTG
Organism: Sylvia atricapilla; assembly: GCF_009819655.1. Classification (NCBI taxonomy): domain Eukaryota; kingdom Metazoa; phylum Chordata; class Aves; order Passeriformes; family Sylviidae; genus Sylvia; species Sylvia atricapilla. Next base: position 22,060,900 of record NC_089145.1, on the reverse strand, counting down.
GTTTCCATGCCCCTTGGACATAGTGGTCGGATAAAAGCATTTTTCCCCTGGCAAACTCCCACAGCCGTCTCCCAGTGATGGGCTGTGGTACACACAGCACACTTGGTGACATCTGGGGATGCTTCCCAAGGGAGTTGTAGATTTATGCTCCAAAGGAAAGGAAGGAGCAGCCTTGTTAGGGTACCTGGGTCTGCTTCTGTGTCCTATTGAAACCGTTCCTGCCCTGATCCTGGAAGAAAGTCACAGGGCTGCCTCCCCTCCTTAGCTTCCTGTCTTGGAAAGCCTGTCAGCACAATAGCCTCCTAAACGTTGAGCCAGCCCCAGTTTCACAACACTTCAGATGATGCCAGGCAGACTGGGGTTTGCTAGCTCCAGGGCTAGGCTGGGCCCCAGAAAGCACTCCCTCCATCCTCCACTCCTCTTCCCACCACCCAGAATTTGCTCAAGGGCACAATTCTGTGCGAATGGTGCTCTGAACCTGACTGTCCTCACAGATCTGCTGGAAGTCCTCCCTCCCTGACACCCTGTCTGTCAGCTGCCTCCCCAGCCAGTGCTGCACCACTGCTACCCTGCAGCCAAGCCGAGAGTGTTTGACCTCTCTCCTGCTTGGCATCTCCCATAAACTGAACAAGAAGCCCTTTTGAAACAGCTGAGATACCAAAGTAGCTTTTCAAGCAGAGAACACTCTGAGCAGCCTTTTTAGCATGTCCTTCTCTTGCCTTTGTAACCTACACTGCTCTCTCCCTCCATAATGCCCTCTTCTGCCAGCACAAGAGATCAAAAATTTGAAAAGCGATTTGCAGGAGGTAAGAGATCAGAGAGGGCCCAAGGGCAAGCAGTGGGAAGGGGCAGTGGGATGAAGGGCCTTTTGCACTCTTGCTCCAGCCAGCTGCTCACCTCCTCCCTGCTTTCATCCTGAATGCCCACGGACCCCCTGCTGCAGCACACCTATGCCCACTGCCAAATACCGAGCTCTCCTCTCTTCTTCTCCAATGTCATTTTATGAGTGACACTGCGGGATCCCAGGTGGCCTCTCGAGGTGGCCCTCCAGGGCTCTGCTCTGCAGCAGGCTGGGTGATGCTGCCTCGATGGGCACTGCTGGAGGAGAGGGGCAATGAAGCTGCCTGTGCTGGGGGCTGTGGGCAGTTCAGCTCCTACAGGCATATCTGTGTGGTACAAAATAGCCCTTGCCTAGGCAAAGCTGCCCTGAGCTGGGGAAGGAAGGTGGATGAGCAGCCTCACAGCAGCGCTTTCTGCCTGATCCCTCTGTAATGAGTAGGACCACAGAAACACCATGGATGACACAAAGTTTCCTGTGTTGAGAAATTCGCTTATGGTACAAAAAACGTAAGAGAAGCGTCTGGGAGAGGAACAAATAAACAGATGCTGTGGCAGAGAAGGAGCAGTCCTGCTAGCGGTGACTAATCCTGCTGCACTCCCTGCCCCTGTCCAGGCTGGCACACGGGCTTTGGAGTGGATTGGCTGGCTGCAGCTGAAGGTGCCGCAGCTGGCAGGGGCCAGCAGACCGCATGGTCTCAGTGGCTGCCCCTCCAGGAGGCTGCCCTGCCAGGCCAGGGCTGGACACACTCCACTCCCCACACCACCTACCCAACGTACCCCGCACGGGGCAGCCCTGACGCTTCTTTTCCCACCCCCAGATCCAGAATCCCTCCTGGATCGGCAACAACGGAGCCGCCTCCCCTGTGCCTGCCTGCGTCGTCCCCTGCGAGACGGTGCCCTCCTGCATGTCCCCCCATGCTCACCCCCACGCGGCCGGCGGCGTCTCCGAGTTCCTTGGAGTGTCCGGGCCCGGCAGCCACGTGGGACAGACTCACATGGGCGGCCTCTTCGGCACAGCCGGGATGAGCCCCAGCCTCAATGGCTACGAGCTGAACAGCGAGCCGGACCGCAAGACCTCCAGCATCGCTGCCCTGAGGATGAAAGCAAAGGAGCACAGCGCCGCGATCTCCTGGGCCACATGACAGGGCTGCAGCCCAGCGCCCGCGGGACACGGAGAGAGCACACGGGGACAGCCCAGTCAATCCATCCGCTCGGACTCCAGACAGCAGTTGCCTCCTCGGGGATCTGAATGCAGCACTTTTAGCTACCCTAGGCATATAAAGTACATATGTTAATGTAAGTGGAGTGTTTCCAGCATGAACGTGGCAGCTCCCGGCTTCCTGGGATCAGGCAGGGAGAGAGAGGCTGTGGAGCAGCGCCTCTTCCATCAAGGTCTGAGATGGGATGCATCCCTTCTCACTGTCGCCTCCCCAATAACCTGGGCATTTTTTCTTCCCACTTTTTTCTGACACCAGATCTGCCTTTCCAAAAAGCAAGAGCCCACTGGCCTTTCAGCAGCTTCTCCCATCCCACTACTCACCCACCCACACACTCACACACATATTCTGCCCTGGGCAGGGGACTAGATGGGGACTCTGGCACCAGCAAAGAGACTCTCACGCTGCCAACATCATTTTAGCGGGAGCTACGACTTCCCACAGCTGACTGGGGAACAGGGCTGGGAAGATAACCAAAGCTAGAAAAAGGGCAACATTAGCCCACCTCCTTCTACCCTGCTCCCTCTCCATCTTGTATTCTGAGATGAAGAAGAGTTGTAAAGGCCTGTGAAGGGGTTGCCTCTCTACCCACCATGGTATGGTGTTATCATGCTAAGAGTCTTTGCCAGCCCTCTGGTGACCCAGGTGGAGATATACCCCAGCACACAAAAGCTTCCCAGCATGGCTCAATGCCCCAGGGAGTGCCTGGGCTTTGCTTTCCCTGATCATGGTCTATGTTATGGCTCCCAAGCCTGGTGGTACACGAAAAGATTTCCTCTGTCTTTCACTGGGTCAGGAATTATTAACTTCAATTTAGAGACAGCAGCTCCGGCAGGGAAGCATAACTGCTATGTAAATCTGCAAGTCCCCAAAAAGACTGCTCTAAGAAAGAGCTCAAGTACTAGCACATAGCCACAGTGCCATAAGGCCACTAAATTCCTCATACGCCTCATCCTGGGGTCAGACACGTGCAATGACAGGCCCTCCCTCAGCCCTCCACCCCAGTCCCCTGTTGCACACAATGGCTGTGGGCATCTCTGCACCAGGGACAACAAAGAGAACCGGCTAGGAAGGGGCTCAAGGGAGGACAAGGTGACGTTGCCCTATCTCTAGCCACCTCAGATCCTCTTCACTTTGC